>NC_044326.1:80437164-82905767 GCF_007399415.2 Gopherus evgoodei | reverse complement strand
TGGTACGGGGTGCGGTGGAGTAAAGGAGGAGGCTGCAATAGCCAATGTGGGCATGGCTAAAGGTAAGGTGGCAGCCTTCTTGGCAGAGGCGTCAGCCAGGGCATTCCCACGGGTAACGGGGCTACTATCTTTAGTATGGGCCCGGCAGTGAACTACAGCCAGGACAGAGGGTTTTTGGAGGGCGTCCAAAAGCTTGTGGATGAGGGGGAGGTGCTGAATGGGTTTACCGGCAGCTGTCTGGAAACCTCGAAACTTCCAGAGGTGGATATGACAATGCACACCTCCAAAAGCATATTTGCTATCAGTAAAAATGGTAACGGTTTTACCAGCGGCCAACTGGCAAGCTCGGGCCAGGGCATAGAGTTCAGCGGCATGGGCTCCCCAGTTGCCTGGCAGTGAGGCGGCCTCTTGAATGTCCCATTCAGAGGTGACAGCATAACCTGTGAAACGCTTGCCATCAACATAGAAGGAGCTTCCGTCCGAGAAGAGGATGCAATCGAGATTGTCCAGTGGCACGTCAAACAGGTTGTCTCTTATCTGTAAGATGCTGGAAACTACTTCCACACAGTCGTGCTGATCCTGGAGGACTGGCAGGTCAGGAAGCAAGGTAGCTGGATTAAGGGGTCCACACCTTTCAAAAATTAGGTTAGTGTCTTCTAAGAGTTCGGCCTCTAGCTGTTGCTGACGATGGGCCGAAAAGACTTGGGTTGTGCCTCTACGCAGAAGGGCTGACAAGGCATGAGAGGTCCAAACCGTGGTAAAATGACCCAGGGTTAGGCTCTTTGCCTCTGTGATCAGCAGGGCTGCTGCTGCCAGAGTCCAGGTGCAGGATGGGGTTCCCTGAGCGACAGGGTCGATTTGCTGAGAGTAAAAAGCAAGCGGGAAATGGTGGGGCCCGCTCAGCTGGGTAAGGACACCACTAGCAATTCCGCCCCTCTCGTGGACAAAAAGGTGAAAGGGTTTGCTGTAATTGGGGGGGCGGAGAGACATGGAGGAGGCCACACTGTCCTTGAGTAACTGAAAGGCTTGAATAGTGTCCGGGGACCACTGCAAAGGGTCAGGAGCAAGGTTAGCAGTGAGTCGGTGGAGCGGTTTGCTTAACTCCCCGCAGGACGGCAACCAGGGGTGACAGAAGCCAATGAATCCTAAGAAACCTCGAAGTTGTTTCTTGGTGTTCGGTAGAGGGCAGTTTTGAATAGTCTTTATGCGGGCTGGGTCCATCTGTCTTTCCTCTGGGGTTAACAGGAAGCCCAGATATCGGACCTTCTGTGAGACCCACTGAATTTTTTTAGGGTCTACCTTGTGGCCTCTGGTGTGTAGGTATAATAAAAGTGCCTTACCATCGATGCGGAGGGCAGCTTCTTCGCGATTACCTAATAGGATGTCATCTACGTATAGGACCAATGTGGATCCCTGCGGACTGGTGAAACCTTCCAAGTCGTGGCGGAGGCACTGGCTGAAAATCGTGGGGATGTCTCTGTAGCCTTGAGGAAGTCGTTGCCAGACATAACTTTGTCCCTCCCAGGTGAAACCAAAGAGATACTGAGAGTCTGGGTGCACAGGAATGCTGAAAAAAGCTGATTTTAAGTCAATAACAATGAACCACTCAGCATCCCAGGGGATTTGGCTGATGATAGTAGCTGGGTCAGGAACTACTGCATGAAGAGGGACCACATACTGATTAACAACTTGTAGATCCTGTACAAAGCGCCAACAAACAGGGTCTCCGTCCTTTTTAGGAGGCTTTTTGACAGGCAGTATAGGGGTGTTACAGGGAGTGCGCTGAGGGCGGACTAGTTTTTGTGCAATGAATCCCTCGATAATGGGGCGGATGCCCTCCCGGGCTTCCAGCGACAGGGGGTATTGAGGGACTGACGGGGGGGTTAAGGAAGGCTTCACCTGAATTCTTACGGGCTCTGCCGAAAGGAGCAGGCCAACATCAGTGTCAGAAATTCCCCAGAGGGTTGGAGGCAAGTCAGTGAGGTCAGGGGAGAGAGAGGGGGGTGTTTCCCAATTACCCTGAGTAGGGGCCGAATCTCCTAACATTGTCATCAATAATCCTACCCCTTCAGGAGTGCAGGTTAAAGTAGCCTCAAGCTTACAGAGTAAATCCCGGCCCATCAAAGGGATCGGACAAGCTGGGGAAAAAAGAAACGGTGAGGAAAACATTTATCAGCATAAATAACATTCAAAGGCAAAGTGAGTCCCAGAGACTGTGGGTTGCCCTCCACCCCAGTCGCAGTTTTAATCTCAGAGGATAGCCAGGGAGAGGGGGCATGATTTAAAAGAGAGAAAGTAGCCCCAGTATCAATGAGGAAAGAGACAGGCAGTCCCTGGACTGAAAGGGTTAAACGAGGCTCTTTGCTGGGAGGGGAGAAAGTGAGAAAGGAGCCGGCTAAAGACATTAAGGAAATAAGACCACCACATTGTTTGCCTTCGCCCCCGGGGTACCGTCATTGAGGAGGCTGAGTTTGCTGCGGCTGCTGCTGTTTCCCGTAGTTGATCCAGGCCTGGGGAATGGGCTGAGCTGGTGGTGCAGGGGTGTATTCCTCACTTGTGTAAGCATCTGCGGATGCAACCAGACCCTCTGGGCATCCCCAGGGGCATTCACGTTTAAAGTGACCGGGCTGTCCGCACTGAAAACAATTTCCTGATGGCTGGGGTCACCAGTACCCTCTTTCCCGAGCACCCTGGAATCCCCTGCCACGGCCACGGCCTTTGCCTCGAACACCGCCGTGAAAAGCTAAAGCCATCAGCTTATATTCTTCCTTTTTCTCTTTCTTTTTACTACTTTCCCTTTCTTTCTCCCAGGCAAAATCAGCTACGTCCAACACTGAAGTGACTGACTCACCTCCCCAACCAGGGCGAAACTTTAAGAAGTAATCCCTTACAGGGGGCACCGACTGATTCACAAAAAACGAAATAAGAGTAGGGTGGTCTGCTTCTCTCTCAGGATCCATCTGAGTGAACATTCGGGCCCCCTCCAATAGCCTCGACCAGAACTTTCTGGGCGGCTCATCAGATTCCTGCCGAATCTGCATGAACTTAGCCTGATTAGGCGAGCGGCGAGCCATTTCCTTGAGTCTCTCTAACAATCGCTCTCTATCTGCTCGCAGCTGAGTCAGCCTTGGCTGAGTCCAGTCTAGGGGATTCCAGCCAGCGGCCAGATCCCGCCTATCCATCCAAGTAAGATTAACTGCATTGCTATCTCCCCATCTACTACGTTCCTCTCCGGTCAAAACTCTACTTAACAACTGATCCACATCCGTATAAGTAGGATTATAACTTAAAAACAATCTTTCTAGAAGTTCTATGATCTTTTGGGGATTTTCCCCAAAAGACCCTGACAACCGTCCCCACTCTTTCAAATCTCATTCTAGCCATCCTTTATATTCCAAAATATTAGCATGTTGTAACCGTCCATCATTGCCCATATAAGGTTGATCGTGCACCTGTAAAGGCATCTCTCTAACTATACTTTTATTACTCGCAAGAGATTTGACGGGGACATCCTCTGGGCTATCCTCGGGGGGGGCATGCACCCTGCTGTATCTGCTTGGACATTAGCCTAGTAACTACTCCTCCCGAGGTTTGCCCCTTCATTTCCTCCTCATCCTTCTGCAGAAATTCCAATCTGGGATCCTGCAGATTCCCCTCTGCTACATGGAGAGAGTCCCCCTGCGGAGGAATAGGGGCAGGTGCAGAGGGGACCAGCTGACGAGTCAAAACACGCCGTGGTCTACACCCTTCATCGAAATAACCTGGAGGGGGTTCACTCTCGGGAGAGTACCTGACTGCCATAATTTTTAAAGATTTCCACAGCTCTGCTGCTGTGTCCCAACAAAACCAGTAACATAACTGTCCCGGATGGTCTTTTTCGATCTGGCTCTTTACTCCTCTTAAGGCAGCCTGTTCGAAAGAGCCATACGAAGGCCATCTCATCTCCGGGTCGGCCAATACCGCGGTATACCCAGTCCAATTCCTTACACATAGTGTGTACAACTTTTTCCTAGACATTCCTGTCTGTACTGGGAGTTTCCCTTCGTTCCATAACTTATTTACAATCCCCAACGGACTCTCAAGAGGCACGCTAGTCCCTTGACCCATGGTGTCTGACAGGAGCCCTCCAACTGGCGTTTACCCTGCTGTCCAATACACGACCCCTCAATATTGAATTGGCTGGGAGAAATCTCCTGTGGCGCCTTGCCAATTCATATATGAGTGGTCTGACCACTGGACAGAGGTACCGCACCAGAAGGAATCCCGGACGAGCCCCCAAATTGTTAGGTAAATAAAGCAAGTCCTCACTCACCTCTCCAGCACCCGAGTTCGTGCGGAGTTGGTATGGGGCACACAATTCTGTCAGAGACCAGACACCAATGCGTTGATCAACGGGCTCACACTATCCTTAGCTCTAAAAGCTTTAGATTAAGTGTGGCCCCTTTATTAGGGGTGAGCATCAATATTTATACACAGAAGTAAACAAAGTGATTAACAAAAGATAATGGTCATGCATAATCAATTAAGATTTTACAGGAAAAGTAAGTTAACAAGTAAATGCATAGAGATAAAGGCTAATGGCTACTTGAGAAAGGGGGTGTCATGAGTAGTTTGCAGGTCAGTGTTTTGTTCAAAAGGGTTCAGGAAGGATTATGCAGAGACAGCCAGTCTGGGTGTGTTTTGGCTCCCCAAAGTTCACCAAAAGTTTAGACCCAACACCTTTAATCTAGTAATAACTGCCTGATCAGTCAAGGAAGAAACTATATCTGCTCAGAGATGAACCTGCAAGAAAACCAGAATCTAAAAAGCAGTAGGTAAAGGCAAATCTCTAGTAGCTACGATAGCAGCCTTTTAGCAGGCCTCAAGTCACTAGGGAGCAGTGCCTAATTTGCTGTAATTAATTTAATATGTTTAGTCTGAGCAACATAATTTCAGTCCAACAGAAGTCTGAGAAGTCCCTGAGACATTAGTGTTAATTGAAAGTGAGTCACAAATTTACTAGCACTTGAACGACCTCAGGACTTGCAATACAGCACTTTGAAGATTTATAACCTGCCAGATATATCATAGCCATCCCCTGATAGTCCCCAGACTGTTTTAGTATCATGCTGTATTACTACTGTCTGTATCCATTATGATCCTTTTTGGGTCATTCTCTGATATAAACTAGTTGTTTTAGAACATATTTATTGGTCTACACAGCACTGTTCAGCAGGTGGTAATTCAAAGGGTGACCAAGGTGATCTTGCCCGTGAAGGAGAAATTAACAGTATGCATAGTTCATTGTAACATACTGCACAATTCTCCCTTAGATGCAGTTGTGTTAGTAATCACACAGCATGTTAACAAAAATTATACGTGTATGAAATCCTATGCTTATTGAAGTCAGTGGGAGTTTTGTCATTGATTTCTGCAGGGTCAGGATTTCATCCCACCTTGTTAAACATTTCTACATGTAATTTGATAAACACAAATGAGTTAATCAAGAAGGATTAAATATACATTTTTTAGCTATGGCTATTGGTAGTATCCACCACCTTTTTAAACAACTGAAAATCAGTGGTAACTTCAGAAAAAGCAGTTAAGCTAGCACTGAGTGCTTTTTGAAAATCCCGTGGTTTCTGAGCTTCACAGACCATTAACAATTGTGTAACACCCAGTTTTGCATGAGACCATTCATCATATGTTGTCTCTCTGAAGACTGTTAATGCTGGCTTCAACTACTATTGTCATAACTTCCAAGCAGCCAGGAAGATCTGAATGCTAGGAGCAGGGAATATCCTTCTTGAGAAACATGAGTTAAGACAGATATAAGACATTATGTCCTAGTCTAATTTATTTAGATGTACATTTCTGAACAGGAATGTTAGATAGTAAAAGGAAAATAAAGCTAATAACTCACAGATAATGCACACCACATTGAGAACCCAGCAGACAGCTGTAGCCCAGTCCCCAGCTATGTCCCTCCCTATGTTTCTCTCAGTGTTCCAAATGGTTCTTTAATTGCAAAAGTATTAAATCCTAAAACCATTCTTCCCCCATCAAATGGCCTTGACAGCTTTGAAATATGAAAGGAAACCCATTTTAATGCAGGCATCAGCAACCTTCGCTTTTAATGCAAGGGCTGAAATGTCTGTTGACAGTAGATAATCAAGTTCAACAGCACAACTTGTTCTAATCAATTAAATGAACTCATTATTTGGTAGGTTTGCAGTGGTTAGCTCTGAATGCTCAAAAATAAACCATTTCAGTGGATTTATTATTTCCATACCTTTACCTTGTTCCATGCCACAGACCTAAAAAAATTGTTAGAAATAATATCAGTCCTATGAAGCAATAGGCCCCAATTCTGAAGTTAATCGAAGCTTTACCTACATGGGGTCTGCAGGACCAGGCCCTAAATAATTTGACACCACGTTTTATTTTGTAACATTTCAATATATTTTTTAAAATATAACTGTGAATATGGGTCTGATTCTACTCTCATTTACATTGGTTTGATACCAATTTAACTACTGACTTCCATGAAGTCACTCATGATTTATGCCAGTGGGAGATCAGAATCAGTCCATTATATCTTTAGGCACATATATAAATTTGAACAACCAGAGTATAAGCATACCTAAATTACCCTCAGGCTAAAGCTTGAGTAAATGGATGAGTTTAGCACCATGTCTTAGATTAACTAAATTTGGACCAACAGAGGAAGTAAATTCCAGATTCCAGGCCCACTGCTGGAAACAACCTGCCTGCAACACTTGAATGTTCAAATCTTAGAACATCTAGCAAGAGTGCACCTGATGGTGGTTTATGGAAAGGGAAACGGTCTCTCAAGGCCTGTCTACATTGGGGTTTTAGCCATTGGTGTAGCTGTAGCAGTGCTGTGCCAATATATACCCTTGCGGTTGATGTGTTGCACAAGTGTAAAAAGTGATCTGCACCAACATGCCTTAGTCTGATTTGCAATTCCAGTGCAAGTCGTTCTTTAGGTTGGAATAATGCACCTACATGAGGGATTTGAACTAGTCCACCTACTACAATGGCTAAAATTTCAATGAGGAAAAGGCCAAATCTAATTAAGATTCAGACCTGGTTTGAATTGCACCCAGATGCAAATAGGAAGCTGCTGCACCATTGCAAGATGCTTCTTTCAGCCAACCAGTCAGGCTGCTGCTGCAGCAGCCCTTCTGGTTAGCACCATGTAGAGTGCACTACAATATCATAATGTGGAGGCGTCAATGGTCTGGATTATTGTGCCAAGTCTTGATTATCATGCTAAGCACAGGTGAAATAGACGGTCTTGCCCCTGAAACTCTATGAGTCTCCAGAAGCAATCGAACGTATCCCTAGATTATGGGGCTCCTTGAGGAAGGATAGTCAAATGTATGGCTGAGGCACCATCACCATACCATATTCTGTAGCTGAATCTCCAAACCGGCCAGCACAACTTTCCCCTGTTACCCAGGCTGAGCCTCATCCAGCACCACTCTTATCCAAGCAGCAATCTCAGGAAGGACATTAGAAAAGCAAAGATGTCACACCAGCTTGGTCAAATGAAAAAGAATAGGTAGAACTGCATTTAATCATCACCTCGATGGCACCACATCTCAAAAACCCCCCACTCTGTCTCCTTAGAGACCTCATTCTCACACTGAGGCATTAATGACTGCTATCAAGAGATGGTTTGCTGAGCCAAGGACAGCACATTTGAAGGATGTCAGCATCAACATATACTTTCCTAACTATCTCCAGCAACCACGAACCAAATACCTTTCCATTTGATTTCACTATCACTGCCATGAGAGGCATGGGTCCTCCTCACAGGTAGTAGCTGAAAGTTCCATCCACCCAACTAGAACTTCAGCTACCTGAACTGGTCAAAAGTCAACCAGACCGGATGTGATGTTTATCCTCTTCATACATGGATCTCTTCATATCAACATAGTCCTTCTGTCCAAACAATAGCAGCTTATCTTAAAAAAAAGTTCAAACCTCAGTTTCAAAAGTGATGACAGCCTGGAAGCACCCAGCTATCCACCATCAGAACAGTTCCACTGGGTGAAGCTTTGTGGATGCTATTATGAACGAGAACAAAACCACATTTGCCTTCATGTCACAAGGCTTAAAATATTCTACATTCCAAAATCTGTTGGTTTTGGAAAATGACAATTGTGACCTGCAAACCAACCCTTGTTATAAACATTTAATCAGTCACAGACTACCTGTATACCAATGTAACCTCTGAGAATGACATGTGGGAAGACGACATTCAGGGATCATTGTATTCATAGTTGTAGAAAACAGATGATCATCTTATACCATCAAGCCATCAACAGAATAGTTCGCTAGTTATATAGAAATCACCCCAAAAGACATCTGAAGATAAACTGGGTCCATTCCTCTATGAGCTAATTAAATAGGTCCACTACTGATTGTAGCTAAGTGTAGCAGAGTGGGTCTCTGCTCCAGCCCGGAAGGGGTTAAAACAGCCCTGGATAAGGGCTGGGGCTGGAGAAAGCAGCCTTTTAGGCTGGGCTGATTGGGGAAGTGGCAGCAGCTGGGGCCATGCCCCAAACTGAGCAACATGCCCTTATATAAGGGCAGAGAAGCCAGGAGCCCAGAGAGTCTCTCTCTGCGTTCAGAGAGAGAAGGGCCTGGCTGCAGGGAACCAAATAAGGTACCTAAGATGAAGCAGGGCTGGGGAAAGGCAGAGGAGCTGGGGAGCTCCAGGCTGTAGCCTAGCAGAAGGCTAAGAGGTACTGGGCGTTGCAGGGTGCAACCCAGGGGTAGGCCAAGGCAGCAGGTCCAACCACCTTTGCGGATGATGAGAGGCTAATACTGCAGTCTGTCCCAGGGCGTGGGGCTAGCCAATGACTGGGCAGTTGCCAAGACACTGAGGCAAAGTGGGGATAGAGGGTGGGGGGTTCCTAGGAAGGGGGAAACCCCTAAGAAAGAGGAAGGGGTTACTGCCAGGGGGCAGAACCCCACATAAAAGGGGCACTGGGGTCCAGGGAGGGACATGGGGCCAGTAGCTGAAAGGCGGATCACCGGCCTGCAGAGGGTGTGCCGAGCTGGAATTTGAGCTAATTCCTGAAGCAACCAGCAGGAGGCGCCGGGGGGGGGAGTGAGTTGTGCCCGGTTACACTAAGGCGAGCTCTTACTTCAAAACCAGAAACGGACCTCAGCAGGCCATGGCAGAGATGTCATCCTTATCCTCTCCCATCTCAATCCAGAAACGAGATCCAAAATGTACCTAGATTCATGCACTATGTCTAAAAGTCACCTGGGATATGGAAATATTTATCCTGGTGGCCATGAGCAACCAAACTCATCCAGAAAGGCTTTTACCTACATGAATATTGATGTTATCCATGAAAATAGGCCTGAGTAATCCAATACCAGGCTGGATAAAACTTGGTCAATTAAGCTAAGGAGCATAAGGTACAAGGGAGGGACATTATCACAATTTTTCCCAAATGTAGCATGTCAGATAAACTCAGACAAATCCATTTTTAGACTGTGAATTCTTTGCACTAGAGTCTCTCTTATTATGTATTTTTACTGTTCCAGCACAATGGGCCTAACCTGGCTGTGGCCTTAAGATGCTACCATATTACAAAACTTCAACAGTAAAAATAAGTAAATAACACATCTCTTAAAGTTTCGGAAAGTCCAAAAACCTCCCAAGGTTTATGTTGAACTGAGTACCAGTTTGGGTTAACAAATGTCTTGCTGCAACATCCAGTCAGGATTCAGTTTTATGTGAAAGTCAGGGCCCTCAATCCATGATGATATCATAAAGCATTATATTTTTATTGTCTTCCAGTCTTGCATTAAACTGCATGAAAAAGAGCCAGGCTTCTGCCTGCTGATGTTGTATGGTCCAGAGATGAGGCCTAAATCAAGATGAGTTTGATCAATGGCAAATGTCATTGGCCTACATCTGATGCAAGTCTTATATTCCCTTATCTTTCTCTGTTGTCACAACAGGGATCAGCAATGACAAGCAAACCTTGACATATCTCCAAATATGGCAACAATGCTTAACCTGCTTAGAAGTCTTATAGTGTCTATCAAAGTATCATGGCTTCATCAGCTGTCAACCCAAGTTAAGAATTTATGAAGTAGATCACAAAGGACATCTTAAATCTCTTCTCAGTAATGGAAATTTTCCCAATAGGAAGAAGCCCAATTCGCCAAACGTCCAGAAAGTTCCAATAAGACCCCAAATAAAAATTACCTTTCCACCACATCACACCTACCCTAATCCCTAGACCTCTCAATCCCAGTGAGGAGGAGGAGAGAGACTACATAAATATCTTTTCCTTCTTCCTTAAATCTATTAACAGTGCCTAACAGGACATTCTTAATAACACAAAAATAAAGAACCGTCACATCCCTGCAACAAGTTAGAATATGGTCCAAGCTCCTATGGCAGAGATGTCATATTATATTATACCACAACTGATAATACATTTCTTAACTTCACACTTGCAAAGATGGAGGGGTTTCAAAACACCCAGTCCCTACTGCCATTGAGATCAAGATGTGTGGGAAGCAGTGTGGGAAGAATCAAAGAAAAGTTCCAAAAGACTCACTCTCTAGACAACTAAACATTAGGCCCTCCCAATATCTGAACAGTAGAATTCCAGCTTTGTACATAACACATTCATCTCCCTATTCCCCGTCAACAAACCATTTAACTCCCCGTATCCTACATAATTCCTCCCCAAAAGGCATCACTCAACAAAACCCACCATTTACCTATTCCCTTGCCTTCCCCTTGCGAAATACAAAAAAGACTCTGGTTGAAAAGGTGGAGTTGTTTTTAAAGGCTTTGGCTTCTATTCCCAAGTGGTAGTGGTGTCGCGGTGGCTGCACAATCGCGGTGGCTGCACAACCTGGTGGGTGCACAACCTTTAGTCTCTTTCCAATGGCTTCCTCCTGCTCTCCTTGAGAAAATAGGCCACAGAAATGACAACAAATAGATCAATAAATTAATAAGAAGATCATGTCAAGTGATGTCACTGAGAAACAACTGCAAAGGACCTCTACAATCAGACCAGTTTTCTGTTCACATGTAGAGTGAAAGGTACTAACTGCTTTCAAATTCCAACTCAGTGGGATAAATCCTACAGTCTCTATCAGAAAGAACTCCCTACACGTCACTGGGAGTTTTGTCTGAGTAAGAATTGCAGGATTTGGTCCAAAGTTTGCTTTATCTGCCGTATATAATTGGTGAATCACTCCAAAAGTGTGTACTGTAGCTATATAAAATAAAATGTGTGCTTTTATAGTCTTGTGAATATAGAATGTAACAGAGCATTTTAGTTTCTTCATAAATGGCCATTTAAATGCTAAAAAACTAAACTAGCCCTTTAAGCCCTTGGCTGTAAATCTAATAAAACATATTCACTGCTGGCCTTTCGATGCTGCCAAAAGGCTTCTGAGATAAGAATTAAAAGGGAAATCCAGATTTATTTTGCAGGTCTGCTTTTCTTTCTTTTTTTCTCTCTCTTTTTCTTTTTGCTCTTAAGAATTGTTGCTTGCAAAAGGATAGGTAAAGTATTTTAGCTGCAAACACGTTAAAACTTCAAAATATGGGATGCCCTATGCCCAGAATTGTGTATCTTTAACACAGTTGCTCAAGGTTTGGTGTATGCAAATAAATTTTTAGTAGCATCTTTTATTCTGAATCTGGATATAATTACTTTTCTGGGAAGAATGTATATTTTTCAAATGCTTTCACCTTCTTCTAAGACTGTCTTATTCATAGGCTATGGACAAATGCAAATATCACCAGTGATCATCCCCAGAATCCAGAGATTAGTGTCCCAGTTTGAAATGAAACTGGATTTTGAATGGGTGAGATTCACAGTACCTAACAATCAAAAATGTAAGCTATTAAAAAGAAAATTCCCACTCTTATTTTTAAAAAGTAGGCACTATATAAGAACAATGCCCTGGGTTATTGCTTTTGATTCAATGTTTGCTCTAGGCATGTGGTCCATCGTTTAATAAAGAGATGGAGGGTCTCATTTTCTGCTTGTGAATGTGCAAATTTGGAGGGCAGGTTCCAAACTACTCGATGATCACGTGTGCACACATGCGCATTGGCAAATGCCTGTTTTCTTGCACAACTTACATGCACATTTTTTTCTAGGAGAAACTTTAGAGGCCATGGCTGGAAATGTAGCCAAGAAAAATGATCTTATCAACCCATGCAAATTTAATTTTAACAACCTGACATTGCGGTGTAGTCCATTTTTCATATCATTTCTCATCTTACAAATATCCGACAGCTTTTGAGAAAAAACGTGGAGGATTCTAATCCCAATTTCCATTACTTTATTAAGTGACTTTGTTCAGGTGGTGTCTAGGGTTGGATCACTTCACATGCCTTCAGCAATGGATGGAACATACTCATTGCCAGTAATAACAACCTAATGGGTTTTGGAGTTCATAAGAAGAAAGTCTATTCTGGCTAGAAATGGTAAAGCAGCATAACAAATCTTCCAAAGAGCTATGTGAAAATCAAATGAAGTACTAGGGAGGTGGGGAGTCCTGGATGCTGAAAACGCTGACTTTTCACTTAATTTGACAATGACATATAACCAAAAAGTTTTCCTGAGACAGCAAAACAATAAAAGAATTTTTAGGCAGAATATTAGGAAAAATGTCCTAGCGGTGAGACCTATTAGTCTGTGGAATATCCTCCCAAGGGTAGCCTCATCGTTTGAGTAATTTAAAACTGGACTAGACAAAGCACTGGAAAATATACCGTGAATGAGGAACAATCCTATACTGGCAGGGTGGGATGCGCTAGATTATGTAATGGTCCTTTCCACTGCTAATTTCTATGATTCTATGAAAAGCCACCAGATATACCAATTTGAGAGTGATGGATTGTTGGAGTCTGGACTCCAAGACTGCAGAATACCAGACTAGGAGCACCTAAAAGTGACTGTGTGTGCACACTGGCTCTAGGCATGTGCCCGAGAACCTGGCTGAACTGGGCCCGTATAGAATTCAGTAAATTCAAGATACACCAAATAGCTTGTTGCCTCCCCTAAATATGACGAATTGGATATGTTCGTATTAGTTCTAGTGGAGTATCTTAGTCTAATGCTTTAGAAGTTTGGGACTGTTCCATTCTTCTTTTGAAACCAAGGGGAGTTTGGCCACTGATTTCAATGGAAGCAGGAGCAGGCTTTTTGTTTTTATTTGTTTTTCCTTATTAATTTATCTAAAATGTGTGGACCTGTACATTATTCATAAAAGCACACACAAAATATTGTACTGGATTATTACGCACTTCAGGACACCCCTAACGTCCAGCATAATTAAACTATAATTCAGCCAGTTGAACATAAACGCCCCTTTTCAACCCATCTCCTGAGGGAAAACATGGTAAAATAAGCAGACCTTATAGCATACCCTGAAGGTCATCAAAGCTGGGCTCTGTCTGACCAAGGTTCCAGAGTAGAGGACCATCCACTGCCCAACCACAAGCCCCGTCCCATTCAAATTGGGGCCTGTTAGCTGATTGCACTGCCATGGCATCACAGGGGAGAGAGGGGGGGTTTCCAGGGTAGCCAGGACCTGAACTCTTTAGGGCTCAGAACTACCACTCTTTAAAGTTTATCCTGAAAACAAGTGGAAACCAGAGGAGTTCAAACAGCACATGGCTATAATGTGCTTCTGGTGAAAAATGCCACTTATTCAGTGAGATGTGCTGTTGTGAAGCAGGTGACGTTTCTGCATAGACTTCAGAAGCAGCCATAATGGCAAAGGTGACAGAAAAAGAGGAGAGGGAAAAAAAGGAATTCAGTCCAGCAACCATATAGTGTATACAATAAAGAGTTAAAAGCTCCAACACTCAATCATATTATTGTTTTTACAGACAAAAATCTAAAATGTATTTGCATGTAAACATGGTACTGGCTAATCCCCTGTGGGATAAAAATGGACAATGAGAAAGACAGATGCATTTTACTCAAGGATTTCAGCGCAGGGCTTGGGCTAAGTTTTGGGACTCTGGTTGTTTCGAATCTGCTAGTTAGTTCTCGGCACCATCTCTGTGACCTATCACTGTCACTCTGCATAATGGAAATGTTCAGCCAGCAGCGAATACCTTGGGGTTTTGATTGGCTAAAATGAAGGAAGCACAAAAATATTTTCAATCAGCACTGGAACAAACTTCACATTGCACAGCTGCAGTGAAAGTACCGTCCCTCGGAGACTCTCTAGAATTTGATTAAGGTATAAGTAAACTTGATTCATATTTTATGAATGTTCATTTTCATCATGCATTTTTTTAAAGGGACAGGATAGATTTTCATCAAGCGGAAAAAATTAACACTGTTATTTTGATGTGAATATTATGGCTCTAACATGAGGCAATTCTTGACACCAACTGAGAATACCAGATAGGTGGAACCACGAAATGTAATACCAAAGCTTTGGAATTAAACTTGTTTTAATTATTCAGCAGGAAGTATTGCCAAAATGTCAGACTTGCACCATGAACTGAGGTGAGAATTGTGGTGATTTCTGGATTTCTTTAAAAACAGGAGAGGGAAGTGGACGCGAGGGGAGAAAGAGGAGAGCAGCCGATATTACAGAAAGATTTCTGTGTTTCAGTCCAAGAACATGCAGTATGATTTTTGCCCTGGCATAAGCATCTTTCATATCACATTGCCACAATGGCTATTAAGTTGTATGTTTTCCCTTTAAATCCACCTTGAATACATTTTACCCTAAAAAGTCAATATATTGTTAATTATTTTAAACTGTGTAAGTAATCTTAGTGCATCGTGAACTTAATGTCTGAAACTAACACTTCATTTGTGGAAGACTTTTTTTTAAATAGACCTTCCAAAAGATTTTATAAAGTACCATTAAATTAAATTTCAATTAAGTTTTAGTTATACAAGATCACATTTTTTCCTACCATGCTATGAGAAGTGGGAAGGAGAATATAGAATTTAATAACGTAAAGGGATATTAGTCACCTCTGAGCATGAGAGTAGCCAATGGCCCTTATAGAGGCCAAGGAGGTATTTTCTCTGAGCATGCTTTATTCCACAGGGGATATGTTCATGTGATTGGTGTTGTTGGGCACAGAGAGGGATGTTTAATTTTGCCATCTTCCAGCATAAAAGGGTAAAACTGTAGAGGTGGCAGAGTTGTCATCAAGAAGGGATAGATATGTAAGTTTATGACCGTCTCATACTACATAGCTGTGCAAAGATGTGAAGAGACAAAATGGCAGCTACACCTTCATTTTTTACCTCAAGGGACAAGGCTTTAGGGAGGGGAGAAACTCTGTGAAGTTGCCCTTGTGGAGTTTTCCCAAACAGTTCTGTTTAGTAAAGAGGCAGGTTTTGTTTCCTGAAGAATGAACTAGGGAGTTCTATCCATGGACATATGTATAGTGGAGTATCTGCAGAAAGTCTCTCTCTTGGTATCTTGGGCCAGATCGTAAACTGGTGTAAATTGTCATAGCACCATTCATACCAGCTAAGAATATATTCTCCTGTGCCTCTACACGGGCTCTGGGTTCCCCTGCTCCTTCTTTTCCACAGAGAGCTTGGTACTGCACAACAGAGATGGAGAATATTGCACAAATAAGCACCAGGTAAAACCAATGAGTAAGACAGGGGACGTACAAAGGAACCCAATCCTGAACAGATGAGAGCACTATGGCATGGCAACTAAATGAAACCTGCATATCAGCAGGACTATAACCAAGAGGGGAGTGTATAGCTAAACATCTAATGTCCATGTTGGGATTGTGTTCCAGTTCGCGGCTGCTCAGACACATATGGATCCATCTTTTACCCTGCATCTCAAGGGTAAAGAAGTGGGTGTGCAAGGGGCTTGAGACTCTTGTGCTTAGTACAGAGGCCCCTGCCTAATGCTTAATTTTATTTGCCTTCACACACAATCACTTCTTACACTGTGGTAAAGTGCAACAACTTTGCACTCCATACTAGGCACTGGCTCAAGGGCTAAGTGGTCATTATGTATAAGCACCTGGAACTTAAATAGCTTTGTTTCCACACGCCATGATACTTTTTTTTCTTGCATAGGTTTTAATAGATTAAGTTCATACCTGACTCTCCAAACACATTTTGCAGTTTTTAAATAAATGTTGTTCACGATGGGCAATGGATAAAAGAAGGAGAAAAGGTATGCCCATTAGCAGAGCCCCTGAGTAATTCATTGTTTAGGTGTTTCACAAGAGGTATTGTGGGCTGGTATTGAAGCGCTTTGGCCAAGTAGAGAAAGTGGTTTCCCAAGGAGACATGGAATCGAAGCCCCTGGCTGATGGAAGCGAAGCAGGTTAATTGAGGTCTGGAGAAGGGGAACTGGGAAAAGGGTTGTCATTTTTTTCACAGAAGAGAATTCATATGAAAAGCTACAACATGGCAGACACTGGAAGAAAAACAACCTCTACAAAAAGAACCTGATTATAGTGATTCCATCCAAACCTAAAATAAAATAAAGTAAAATAAAAGATCAATTGGCTAACAAATAACAAGTTCAATAGCAATCAGAGAGCAACATTGTTTCTGGAGTTACCATATAATTTAAACATCAACAGCATATACCATATCTGGCAGTATAGGGGAGGGCAAACATGTAAGAACTGCATTTATATATAAGCTATTGCTTCTGCAAACTGTTCCCTGCTAGGGTTAGAGGACATTCAAATCACACAAAAATCTGTTAATTTTATTTTAAAATATATTGGGACAGACTTTTCTCTCAGTTGTACCCTAGACTGTACTGAAATCAGAGCTATCTTGGATTTACATTACTAATGAAAGTAGAATAAGATCCATTGTTCCCATCTCTGTTTGCTCTGAGGAAGACACACTTTGCTAGAAGTCACCATTGCAGTAGGAACTCGCTACATCTGTTTTTATCTAAATAATTTAAAGTGTGTGATTTATGTAATGGATTATGTTTGAATTAGGTTTTTTTCCAGTGCAATGACACACACACACAGCCCACTCGTACATATATTTATGCATATATACATTTTAAGAAATATATATATTACACAGCTGGTTTTACTTTGACTTAGCACCCTAAACTTTTATTATTTCTACATGAATTTCTTTACTATCAGATATATATTACTTATAGTAGAGTTGCATGGTGTGACTTTTAAATCTGGTCAAATATTATGGGACACATTTTCAAAAGTGTCCTTTAAAATTGTGCATGCAGAGTTTTTCACTATATTCAGGTTTTTATGCATAAAACCAGATATCTAATTAGCTAATTTTCATGCAACAATACAATTTTTTGCAAACATTAAAAATAGGCCTGAATTATTTCATGCAGAAAAAAAATATCCTGATCTGTTAAAAACTCTGAGCTCTGAGAGACAAAAACTGTGTTTTTTATTTGTTCAGATAACGTATAGCACAATAAAGCTCTAATCCTTGATAGGGCCCCTAATCCCCCAGAGTGCTGTTATAATATAAATAATAATAAAAAATAACAATGTGGTTTTACAGAATGGATTGATGAT
This sequence comes from Gopherus evgoodei, assembly GCF_007399415.2. Lineage (NCBI taxonomy): Eukaryota > Metazoa > Chordata > Testudines > Testudinidae > Gopherus > Gopherus evgoodei. The sequence goes on along the minus strand of NC_044326.1, from coordinate 82,888,219 downwards.
GAAAATTTAGCTGTATAGGTTCAAACTTGCCTGATGGAACTGGTTCAGATTCAAGTTGCATGTATTAATGATAATAGTCTTAAATGATATTGATTCCTCTCAGCCAGATGGATCCCAGAACAAGCTTTACAATCTGATTATGCAGACTTGGTCATATATAAAAAACGTATTTTGCTCACAAATGAAGTGTAGGTACTTTGGAGGGGAAATGAGATAACAATTTAGCAGTACGGAGCAACAACAGTTTAGGATTATTCCTATTACACTCTTTTGGGAAAGAAGGATCTTGAGTGATGTCTAGATGATGCTGGTGTTGGTCACTTTGCAGAACCTGTGGTAGTAGATAGGTAGACAGACAGATAGGTAGGACAGACTGTTTTCATCTCTGGTTTTATTTTGATCCCATCTCTGGCTAGCCATTCAAATAGTAGTCCATGAACTAAGTAATAGTACAGGGACAACCTGGTATCTTACAGTTACCACGCTCATCAACACATCATGGCCCCAAAGGGACAGGATCTGCCAGTTTAAGCATGTGGCAAAGTCCTGCTCACATGCTGAAATCAGAAGCAAACACGAGAGGGAATGGTCATAGCTCTTTTCTGGAGAATCAATAAGCACATCACCCCCTTTCCCCTTCTGCCACCCTGAACAATCTTGCTTGGCTTCACCAATAAGAGCACGACCTTCAATGCAGATGGTTTTACTCCATGCCACACCTTCCCTCCTCAAACAGCCACAAGCAGAGGGCAGACTTTTTCTCAGAGGGAGGAAGTAGTAAAGGGGATTCTAAAGAGAAAGTGTGTTAATAACCTAGTTCCAAATTTGGACCTTAGCGTCCAAAATATGGGGGTTAGCATGAAAACCTCCAAGCTTAGTTACCAGCTTGGACCTGGTACTGCTGCCACCACCCAAAAAATCAGAGTGTTTTGGGGCACTCTGGTTCCCCCAAAAACCTTCCCCGGGGGTCCCAAGACCCAAATTCCTTGAGTCTCACAACAAAGGGAAATAAACCTTTTCCCTTCCCCCCCTCCAGGTGTTCCTGAAGAGATACACAGAAGCAACCTCCGTGAATCTAAGCAGAGGGAGTCCACCCTCTCTAATTCCAGTCCTGGAAACAAAAGCACTTCCCTCTTCACCCAGAGGGAATGCAAAGTCAGGCTAGTAAATCTAACACACACAGATCTCCCCCTGACTTCTTCCTCACACCAATTCCCTGGTGAGCTGCAGACTTAATTCCTGGAGTTCCTCACTAAAGAAAAACTCCAACAGGTCTTAAAAGAAAGCTTTATATAAAAGAAAAAAGACAAATACATACAAATGGTCTCTCTGTATTAAGGTGACAAATACAGGGTCAATTGCTTAAAAGAATATTGAATAAACAGCCTTATTCAAAAAGAATACAATTTAAAGCACTCCAGCAACTATAGACATGTACATACAAAAGAAAAAAAACCATATAACTTACTATCTGATTTTTTTGTACTTACAACTGGGAAACAAGATTAGAAAGCAGGAAACAGAAATCCTCCCATAGCCGAGAGAGATAGATTCAAGACAAAGGACTCACACCCAAAACTTCCCTCCACCCAGATCTGAAAAAAGTCTGGTTTCCTGATTGGTCCTCTGGTCAGGTGTTTCAGGAACTTCTTTCCAGGTGTAAGAACATTAACCCTTAGCTATCTGTTTATGACACAAAGCACATCACTAATGGATCCAAGCTACTGAGAACACAGTCAGTCAAGAAAACCTTTTATAAATGTTTAAAATAGATTTTACTTTCGCTATAAAGAAGCTGCCCATTAATTCATTGAGTTTTAGAACTTCTTATGGTAGTTGCAGTAAGTTCCTTGGATTGCTTATTCATTGTTAAACCATTTTTGTTTTGTGATCACTTAAAATGTTTTCAAACAATTTTAAAGGTTTCAGCAATCTAAACTCTTTTGGGCATTCTTGGCCCTAATCCAGGACTACCAAATGTCACATCTTGCACAGGACTCACATATTTTGCAGCCTTATCACACATTCCTGGAGAGCCCATCTGAAATCTCATGCATCCAGCTGGACTGCAGAAATAACCTGTGATTTCAGCTGCTGGCCACAAATGGCTGCTGTACCTGTTGAGCAAGCAGCCAAGTGTCCTCTTTGCCTCCCTGCTTGCTACTCTACCTGCTGGATCCGAGCATCTCAGAAGCAGCCAGAACAAGCAGGTGGTGATGGCAGCAGCAACAAACAGAAAAGGTGGCAGTGGGGACAGAAGATGAGGGACTCAGTAGTGGGCTGAGGTTCCTCTAGACACTGAAACACCACCCAACTCAGGGTTCCCATACATTTTAAAGCACATACCCATGTCACAACTGCCAGTTTTAACACAACTCTCTGTTCTACCTCCACCACTGCTTTTGATGAGGGGTGTTGCCCATAAATGGAACTTATTGCAAATTTATTCCATATATGCAAAATAGCCCATTGAGCAATTTGCATATAATCTCAGTCATGGAGTCACACAGTACACAGCCATTGTAATATTCAGCATCCATTCTATTGTACTATATGGGGACGTGTCATCTCAGTATATCTATCTCTTTGAAAAGCAATAGGCAAACTTCAACTCATTCAGTTTAGTGAGCACCCTAAAGTTCTGAGACCTAACAATACTGGAACCAATTAAGTCTGTAGAGTTGGGCTTTTCATAAATATCCAATACTTCTGCCATGGTCCTTGGATCTGGACTCAAAGAAAGATGTGATTTTATAAATAAAACCTATCTATATTAATACAGGACTTAATCAAAGTCTGAACCACCCCAGATCATCAAAATCCAGATCCAATTTTTGCTCATTACAGACCACAGTAAAGCCCCAAATCTGAAAGCCCCTAATTTTTGGGTGTTCAAAATCAGGGTCAAGAATCAGATTTTGCAGTCTGATCCAGTCTCTAAAAATAATGGTGCTAAAAGTTGACTAAACTTCATTGAGCCCCAAATGAGGTTCAGTTCAAATCCAGGTTTAGATGAAGCTTTAGTGGGGTGTCTTTTGTTTTATGTGACATTGACTATAAAAAAATATTAGAACTGATGGAATAACCTTAACCGAGTCTCGACGAAGCAAAAGACATACTGCATAACAATATACAACTGAAGATAGAAAGAAACAATAGACGTGAAAAAATATCTGCCCAGTGTCTGCATTAGGTCTGTAACAAAACTTTGTTGATTAATTTGATTTACAGTGTAGACTGACAAGGATGTTCCTTTAGTTTTTAGTGCCTTGTTGAAAAAGAAGTAAAAAGATTACTTATACCCTTTATTCGGGTAAAAATCAGGGTTGATCCATTTTTCAGTCAGAAGTGGGGTTAAACATGCAATATCCTTTTGTTTCCTGTACTTACAGTCTCTAAATTTGAGTTCCCTGACCTTAAATGAAACCACTGGGGACCACTGGATTTGGAAAAAGAAATACTATACTCATGATACATGGACAGTGAAGTTATGCTGGACATAAAGCATGCGAATTAATGTGACTTGGTTCATTTACAGAGTATAGTTTATTGTTATGCAGTTGCTTTCCTTGTGGGTAATTGTATGACTAATATCCGTTTCTATCAATTGTTACAGCATAGTGATGGAGGAGAGAGCACACAGTTGAGAGCCGTGAATTACCAAAGTCTAGTTTGACTTGGAGGAATAATTCACAATGAATCATTTTATTTGATGAATTTAGCCTTATTTGCTACTCAGAGTATGACCACAAACAGACTGTGATTTCCTCAGATTATTTTTATTCCAGTTTATTTGCCGTAATCTTTGATAGTTTGTTTACACTTTATGGATTGATCACTAGCAATTTGCTCAATTTTTTTTTAAATATTTGCCCGTCAGTTACTGCTCACAGAAGTCACATGGTGTCAAGAGTGCTATGTAAAGAGTTGCAAGATGGAAGCCAGTTGCAGAGCACAACTTTTACTGTTCCTAGATCATCTAAAACCAATTATGTATCTTCTTCAGCGCCATCCATTGGCACATTATTTCTTAAACATCTGTATATATACAGACACCTCTTCTCTCAAGCAATCAGGTTGCTGCAAAGTTTATTGGCTGCCTCCAGAGTTAAATCTTAATTTTTTGTCATCACATTAATATAAAGTGTCCCTGTTGTGAGGAGCATAGTCTGATTATCGTCTGGCACATTTAATTACCAAATAAGGATGTTAACATATATTCCCATTTACCACATTTATTGTTCTGAACACACCTTGTGTATGAATTCCCCTCCTTGTCACTGATCCATGACTAAAATATTATCCATCCTGTGCAAAAAAACCCAATAATGTAGTTTTGGTAGCAAATTACACATTTGGGGAAAAGAAGGAAACATTGTTTGTAACTAGCGGTTTTAAAAATAATGTAGTTTTTTGAAAATTGCTCCAAGGTGTGCCATAGAAACAGGAGTCCTGGTGGAGATAAATTAGAGGGCAGAATGCAGCTGAGGCACTCATGGATGCAAAATAAATGTAACTTATCTGGATATCACCATCATATCCATAAGAAAAATGTATGGTAGGAAATTACTATAAAATATATTTGGGGCATCTATATGTGTATAACACGTATTCTGACCGTGTGTATAAATGTAGTAATCTGCAAGATGATATAGGATGAAAGCTTTCTTGTTATGCCTCCAGACAATCTGTTGTCTCTTTTATTTGTCTCATATTTGTTCTGCTTTTCTTGACAAAGAGGATCAATGATGATTGATAATTTGTTGAAAGCACATCTGGTTTGTTGTTACGCATTTCTGTGGAATGAAACTAAGTTTTGTAAATGTCACTATATATATTATGGAAATGTACAGTTTGCAGAAGAGTATTTGATCTATGATGTGAGAAATAGGCAGGGAACAAAATTTGCCACAGAAGTTAATGCCTTGAAACTCTGATGGTTTTTAAGCTATTTTTTTTTTCTGCACTGCTTCAGCAACATAATGGAAAACAACCCAAGACCTTGGGAGGTAACAAATGCAAATTTTCTTTCCTGGTTTGAAGAAACTTCTAATTGCAAAATGAGTGAAACTGGCCTGACACAATTGAAGTTGTGCGCAGAACCATACCTCACTGCTAGCTGCTTTCCATTTGTTTAACTTGTTTTTTTTTCTCTAGAATGCAGCTCCAAAAAAAAAGGAGGGGAAAGAAACATTGAGAATGTCACAATAAGCAGTTTGCATAATTGGCTTTGCCATGTTGTTGTTAACCACCAGCATCAATAAACTGTTTTAAATGCTTTAGTATGTTTTGTTGACTGTACCTAAGTATAAAATCAGTATTGTTCCTAGTATAGTATTTATGAACTGGAAGAATTGCATGCAATGTGAGTAGTTCATACACTCCATGTATTCTTTGTGGGAAGTAATGAAATTTACCTCTTAGTGCTACCAAAAAGCAACATATTTTTCTAATGCCAAACACAGTTACACAATTTCCCAGTTGCTGCACACTGCTGCCAATGGGAGCTGCAGGGGCGGCACCTACAGACAGGGCAGCACGCAGAGCCACTTGGCTGCACCTCCACATAGGATCCAGAGTAGGGACATGGCAACTGCTAACAGGAGCTGCTTGAGGTAAGCACTGTCCAGAGCATGCACCCCTGATCCTCTCCCATGCCCCAGCCCCCTGCCCCAGTCCTGATCCCCCTCCCACACTCCAAAATCCTCAGTTGCAGCCTGGAGCCCACTCCTGCACTCCCAATCCCTCATCCCTGGCCTCACCCCAGAGCCTGCACCCCCAGCCAGAGCCCTCAACCCCTCTTGCATCCTAACTCACTGCCTCAGCCTGGAGCCCCCTGCTGAACCCTGACCTCATTTCTGGCCCCACCCCAGAGCCTGCACCTCCAGCCAGAGCCCTCAACTCCTCCTGCACCCCAGGTCCCTGAGCCAGCCGGTGAAAATGAGTGAGTGAGTGAGGGTGGGGAGAGTGAGCAACAGAGGGAGGGGGAATGGAGTGAGTGGGGTGGGGCCTCAGAGAAGGGGCTGGGCATGGGCAGGGCCTTGGAGGAAGGGCAGGGCAGCAGTGAGACAAGGGTGTTTGGGTTTGTGAGTAGAAAGTTGGCAACCCTAGAGTGAGCAAGGATATTTGTACCCCCATTGGAGGTGATGCATGTTGAGGCATGTGGGATCTCATGCTCCCCAGATTTTTGGTTGCCCCCTGCAAACTAGACAAGGTGGGTGACCCACTGAGGTGAGTCAAGGGGTTGAACTGGTACTCCCTCTTTGACCCCTCCCATGCAGGGCTGGCCTGAGCCACCCTGTATCACCAGCACAAGCCATCCCCACAGCTTTTCACTCTGGACTGCTTCCCTGCTTGCCCCACCCTGGTTATGGCCCTGCCCTGCGGTGGTTTTGGTTAGATCCTGTCCCTATAGAGGGATTGGGTCCTGCCCAGCACTCACCCCAGAGTGGTGGCTCCTGCAGCTCCTGTGCTGTGGGGCTGGCTGGACTTGGCTCTCTGCTCCAGGAGTTGGAATGTCTGGGGTTCCAGTGCTGCTCAGGTTTGGCTCCACCCCCCTAACTAGACCAAATTTGTGTGAGTAGAGTGGTCTGTGGCTCATGGAGTTGCAGTGCCACTCACTCAAATTTGGTCTACCTGGACTCCTGTCATCATGCTGGCTGGGCCAAACCTGAGTGGCGTTGATATTTCAGTGGTTGCAGTGCACGGAGCAGGGAGGCAAGCCCAGCCAGTCCCATGGGACAGGAGCCACAGGAGCTGCCATGTGACACTTTGAAACATTCTGGTAACCCAGGTTGAGAAACCCTGTGCTAGATTACAAAGCAGTCTAATATCACAAATCTCCTCCCCATCTAGGTACTTACAGACCATGATCGAGTCGTCACCTTCACCTTCTCTTGGATCAATTAAATAGATTGACCTTCTTTAGTCTTATACTGTAAGGCAGGTCTTCCAAACCTCAAATCATTCTTGTAGCTTTTTTCTAGCAATTTATCACCATCCTTCTGGAAAGCATTTTGGACACATGACCTGGACAATATTCCAGAAATGATTTAATTAATAACACATATAGTTGTAATAACACCTCCCTACTTCTACACAATATTCTCTGTTTATACATACAAGGATTGCAATTGCTCTCTTAGGGTTTGGCTACACTGGAGAGTTGCAGCGCTGGTGGTGGCTTTACAGCACTGCAACTCACTCACTGTCCACACTTGCAAGGCACATACAGCGCTGTATCTCCCTGGCTACGAGTTGCAGCACTGGTGGTGGCTTTACAGCACTGCATCTCACTCACTGTCCACACTTGCAAGGCACATACAGCGCTGTATCTCCCTGGCTACAGCACTGGCTGTACTCCACCTTGGCTTGGGGAATAACGACTGCAGCGCTGCTCCACCACTGTGGCCACCAAAAGCGCTGTTATTGGCCTCCAGAGGTATTCGGAGGTATCTCAGAATGCCTGTTCAGCCACTCTGCTCATCAGTTCGAACTCTACTGCCCTGGCCTCAGGTGACCCACCCTTTAAATGCCCTGGGAATTTTAAAAATCCCCTTCCTGTTTGCTCAGCCAGGTGTGGAGTGCAATCAGTGAATCTTTCCAGGTGACCATGCCTCTATGCGCCAAACGAGTCCCAGCATGGAGCAATGGCGATTTGCTGGACCTCATCAGTGTTTGGGGAGAGGAATCTGTGCAGTCCCAAATGTGCAGTTACGATACCTATGGGCAGATATCAAGGGCCATGCTGGAAAGGGGCCATGACTGGGACGAGCTGCAGTGCAGGGTTAAAGTGAAGGAGCTGCAGAGTGCCTATTGCAAAGCCCGTGAGGGAAACCGCCGCTCCGGTGCTGCCCCCATGACCTACCATTTTTAGAAAGAGCTGGACGCGATCCTTGGGGATGACCCCACCGCCAATCCGAGGACCATGATGGACACTTCAGAGTGGGGGGGGGCAGGAGGAGGAGGGAGAGAAGAAGGAAACCGAGAGTGAGGGTACTGGGGTGGGGGAAGACACCCTGGAGTCCTTGGAGGCATGCAGCCAGGAGCTCTTCTCAAGCCAGGAGGAAGGTAGCCAGTCACAGCAGCCGATACTTGGTGGAGGACAAACAGAGGAGTGGGTTCCCAGTAAGCGGCTTTTATTTTCAGGATGGAAATTTTTCGGGAGAGGAGGGAGGGTTAGGGCTGCATGCATGCCTAGATGTGGAATAGTGTGGGCAATGCACTTGTGCCAGTTTATTGAGAGAGCCACTGTGGTCCTTGTCTCAGTCAGGCTAACGTGTCCGTGCCACTGTGCCGCGATGGGTGAGGGGACCATTGCAAGACACAGGCAAGCTGTATAGGGGCCAGGGCAGAATCCGCATTGCTGTAGAAGACCCTCCCGCTCTTCCCAGGTGACCCGCAGCAGTGAGATATCTTCCAGGATCAACTCCTGTGGAAACTGTTGGGGGAGTGTTCAGTGTAGGTGCCCCCTGCAGCTGTTTGCTTTCCCCAACGCACAGAAACCCCGAGGACAGTACAGCCCTGAAGCAATCAGTCCCCTTACTTACCATTTAGGGGCTCCTGTGGGTTACGTGTGCTCTCTTTGATATGGGAAAATTATGGTATTGTGAAGACTGTAAACTCCTTCACTGTGTGGGAATAACTGTCTGATATAAACAATGCTGCCTCTGTTAAGCGTTGCCTTTTTTGCCTTTCCACAAGCAACCTTGAGATCTCGGCTGCCTGTGTTATCAACAGCTCAAAGACTCCAAGACCTCCAGAAGAAGCCGCAAAAAAGCAAAGAAGACATTCTGCAAGCAATTAGGGATCACTCTGTCACAGAGAATCAAAAAGTGCAGGACTGGAGGTAAAGGGAAAGCAGGATCCAGCAGAAAAACGCAGCGGCTAGGAAGAAAAGCACAAGGCAGCTGATAAGCATCCTGGCGCACCAAGCAGACTCTATCCAGGTGCTCGTAGCCATGCAGGCAGAGCACTACCACGCCGTCCCCCATCCGTCATCCCAAAGCTCTTTCCCTTGTGCCCCAATGTCAGCTCAAAACCCCCTTCTCTAGCATCCAAGTTCTTACCACCACCAGCTGCCTCCAACACCTGTATGTTCACCAATCAGCCCTGAGAACTACGACTCTTACCCTCCGCAGTCAACCCCCATCACCATGCAGTATAGGCATCCTGAAGTGCAGAAGTCATTGCACAGCACTCCAGACAGGACATATTCAAACCTGTGACTGTACAGTTCACCAGCCCACCCCCCTGCCCTTTTAGCTTCCCAAAATGTTCTGTGTCTGTCAATAAAGTTATTTTCTTTTCAATAAATGAATTCTTGGCTTTGAAAACAGTCTTTATTATTCCAGAAAGTCAAAGATACCTTAGCCCAGGAAAGAAACAGGCACTGCAAATCATCTTAGGAAACACAGATTCCTACTAACATTGTAATCACTGCACTTCACTCCCGTGCAAGGCACCAAACATTACTGTTGGTTTTCAGCCTCAAATTCCTCCCTCAAGGCATTCCTAATCCTTGGAGCCCTGTGCTGGGCCTCTCTAGTAGCCTTGCTCTCTGGCTGTGCAAATTCAGCCTCCAGACGTTGAACCTCAGAGGTCCATGCCTGACTGAATCTTTCACCCTTCCCTTCACAAATATTATGGAGGGTACAGCACACGGATATAACCGCAGGGATGCTGCTTTCCCCCCAAGTCTAGCTTCCCATACAGAGATCACCAGCGCCCCTTTAAAAGGCCAAAAGCACATTCCACAGTCATTTGGCACTGGCTCAGCCTGTAATTGAACTGGTCCTTGCTCCTGTCAAGCTTCCCTGTATATGGAAGCATTAACTGGTAAGCGGGGTCTCCAAGATCACAATGGGCATTTCGACGTCCCCTACTGTGATCTTCTGGTCTGGGAAAAGAGTCCCTGCCTGCAGCTTCCTGAACAGGCCAGTGTTCTGAAAGATGCGTGCATCATGCACCTTTCCAGGCCAGCCTGTGTTAATGTCAATGAAACGCCCACGGTGATCTGCAAGCACCTGGAGAACCATAGAGAAATACCCCTTCTGATTAACATACTCGGATGCTAGGTGGGGTGGTGCCAGAATAGGAATTTGCGTCCCATCTATTGCCCCTCCACAGTTAGGGAAACCCATTTGTGCAAACCCATCCAAAATGTCCTGCACATTCCCCAGAGTCACGGTTCTTCTTAGCAGGATGTGATTAATGGCCCTGCAAACTGGCATCAACATGATTCCAACGGTTGACTTTCCCGCTCCAAACTGGTTCCCGACCAATTGGTAGCTGTCTGGAGTTTCCAGCTTCCAGATTGCAATAGCCACCCGCTTCTCCACCCTGCAGGGCAGCTCTCAATCTCATGCCCTTGGGCTGCAGGGTGAGGGATAGCTCCCCACACAGTCCCATGAAAGTGGCTTTTCTCATCCGAAAGTTCTGCAGCCACTGCTCGTCATCCCAGACTTCCATGACGATGTGATCCCACCACTCAGTGCTTGTTTCCCGAGCCCAAAAGTGGCGTTCCACGGTGCTGAGCATTTCCATGAATGCCAGAAGCAATTTAGTGTCATACGCGTCAGGCGACTCGCTATCATCGTCAGACTCCTCATCACTTTGGATCTTAAGAAACAGCTCAACTGCTAAATGTGATGTGCTGGCAAGACTCGTCAGCATACTCCTCAGCAGTCTGGGCTCCATTTCCCACAGAAATCGCACTGCATAGAAACCGTTGAGAGAGTCAAGATGGCGCCAAACGTGGACGGAAAAACAGGGATTGCTGGGACGTGAAGCGATCCATCACGGGGCGTTGGGACAGGAAGCAGAATGACCCGCCCCCTCCGCCCCCTTCCCACAACCCATGGCGCCAAAATGGGACGAGGTGCTCTGTGAGATAGCTGCCCATAATGCACCACTCCCAACACCGCTGCAAATGCTGTAAATGTGGCCACACTGCAGAGCTGATAGCTGTCAGTGTGGCCACACTGCAGCACTTTCCCTATACAGCTGTACGAAGACAGCTTTAACTCCCAGCACTGCACACCTGCAAGTGTAGCCAAACCCTTAGCCACAATATCACACTGGCAACATGAGTTCAGGGGTTCCCCTCTCTTTGGGGAGTTCCCAGGTATCTCGCTAAATTGGTTTGCCATCCTCTTTGTACTGCCAGAGGAGCACAAAGCAGATAATACATACCAATAATACAGCCCAAGGTCTTTGTACTAATGAACTAAAGAATTAAGAGCCAGACCCATAAAAGACAGTGACAAAACTCCCACTGATTTCAATAGCTAGGTTCAATTCTAGCTGAGAGACAAAATGGGTGTGAGGTAACATCTTTTATTGGACCAGCTTCTGTTGGTGAGAGAGACAAGCTTTCTAACTTACACAGAGTTCTTCTTTGGGTCACTAATTCTACATTCTAATAAATAAATTTTAATTCTAATTTTAATAAAATTCTAATTCTCCACTCATTGATACGGTGTTAAGTGGAATAACACCACAGAAGTCAAATGACTATTTGGTGTCAAACCAAATAAAAGAGAAAATCAGACACAGCAGATTCGGGATCCAAAAGATCCTTACTCACATGACTTATTCTCAGAAGAAGTTCCATTGATTTCCGTCTAGCCTCTTTATTTCATACTTCCCAAAATCAATATGTTTTAAATGGTTTATATATTCGCTTCTGTTTTGCCTTTTGCTTTTAAAAATAACTAGAGTAATATGAAGAAACCATGTGAGCATGGTAAGGTGCAAATAACCTTGTTTACTGAATAGACACAGCATGCAATGACTAGCTACATATATACATCGCTATTCTTTTTGGATTCTTGCAGCTTCTAAACTATAGAATGCAATGAATGTCACTGGAGAGCTTGCAAATTATTTAAAGGGATACCACCCTGTTCCTATACACTATAGCTACCATACATTTGTGTTGATGATCTCTGCTGATAGGGATTGATTTCAATAAAATCATATACCTAGACAAAGGCTGGATCTGTACAAAGACTATTTGTAATATGTTTACCAACTTAGCTAATGGAATATATTCGTCATTTTCTGTATGTGATTCATTTACCCAGCTGCACTCAAAGACAGCATGGGGTTTTCAGCAAGTCCCAGCTTTTTCATCCATTTGTATAAGTGGATTTATATTAGTGCACTGCAGTGCAGCCAGAATTAAAACAGTCCAAAGCTTTGCTCTATCAACTAACCCTTCACATATCTACCCGGCTCTCATGAAATAATAATCCCAGACAAAGTGGGCCACAGCTTGGGGCCTCACTATTACTGTTTCACATCATATCACCAGTGCAGAGTGCTGCAAAACCATGTTAGCTGGCTACCCAAGGATTCTCCGACATATGAGAAACCCCAAATAGCACAGACCCAGCCCTGCTGGCACTATGCAATCCTCTGCCAGTTCCCTCAATGCAGGGGGTATAACTAGAACATCCTGGCACTTTGTTGGTCACCTCTTGCTGGAATGAGTCCTTGCCTAACCAAAGCAGCTCCTGGCAAGCCCCAGAATCAGGAACCATAAAGGTAGCATACAGCCATCTTTGTTCCTATCCCCATTAAGGACTGCACCAAGCAGCGGTCAGGTGTCCTGAGGTTCACAACCCAGTATATTTAAAGGTTGCACATTAAAATCTTTTGTGAACCTGAGTGTTATGTCACTAGTGTGACATTGGAGGTGGGGATAGGTGCCAGCACATGCTCCATAGTCTCAATTTCTTGGGCTTGGGGGATTTTTCTTATTTTTGAGGAAAAGGGGTCAGTCTCACTATCCTGGAGAGTGAAAGCATCCTTCTGGCCACATAATAGGAACATCACAGGCAGTAGCAGTTCAAGCTCCTCTTCCTCACACTACTGTTATACCTCAAGAGGGTCTTTTTCTATGTGAGTGAAGGTGATCAAAAAGCTACTACTTCCAGACAGTTCAGCCTTTGTGCCAATCTACTTAGATGGCAAATAAGGTGCCATTTTGCTGACTGTGTTAATTTCTGTCCCTTAAGAAATGGAATGAGACCTCCACATCAGACACTGGTTTCACCCAGGTCACCAAACCATACTGATGGTCATGATTTCTAGCTGCCACTGACCTGAATAAAAGTTCCAGTAACAGCAGTTCTGAATTGTTTTTCTCCAGACTGTATACAGTTAATACCTAAGACTTATTGTTTTGGGTTTTTACTGATTTTTACCAAAAAATGTCTGGGTTTTACAAAAGTTATTATTTGGTTTGTACCAATTTCCCCCTGAATTTGAGCCATTCAAATACATTCAAATACTGATTATATTAAGAAAATCTAATACATTACATTAGATAGATTTGTTTATGTTAATAATAAATTAGAGTAAGTGTAAAGGCAATATAGTGGAAAATACACACACGCGCATGTTGGGCATATGTGTACGTTCTGTTAATGTACAGTCCAGGAAATAAATTGCAGCATTAAACTGATTTAACTTTCAATATGCTTACTTTCTGTTTGTTACCTTTTTCTGTCCTTTCATTCCTCAGTATTAACCCTGACACTAACCCAGAAATCTGTGAAATTAACATTTTGTACCATTTTCACATCGACAAACTCCCAGGATATTTTAATGAAGAGCAAAAGCACATCTGAGGTGGTAGGCCTGATTATCTTCTCAGGTACATTAGTCTTGCACTGGCCTTATTCTCCACTGTTTTGCACTGTGTGTAGCAAATTACATTTGTGGTAAGAGAGTTTAAAGCGCTCCAATTCTAATCCAATAGTTTACTCCTATTTTGTACCCACTTCTCAAAGATGTAGCTGACTATGCAAGGTGCAAACTGGAGAATCAAGCCCCTGTATTTCAGTGGTATTACTCCTAATTTACACTGATATAACTGAGAGAGGACTCAGGCCCTGTATTTCTTAAACATTTGGGTTCATTGGTGGTCTAGAATAATGAGTTGTATTACTTACAAAGCTAAAGCAATTGTTGTTTTTCCAAATCTTAAGAACTGAAATGACCTTTCTAAGCTAAATTCATAAACAAGAATTGGTATTTCCCAACTCATGCTGTTTTTGCAAATTGATGAGATTGACATCAGATGAGAAGCTTACTGAGTTCTGCATGGCTGATTCACAAATCAATTACCACATGGCAAAAATGAAACAATATGTTTGCTTAAGCAGAAATTAGTTCATTATCATGTCTGGACCAGCCCTTTGAGACTAGGGGCTGTCATGAAATGAGGCCCTACAAGTTCTTTGCTGCCTTCAGGAATACAGATGAACTTTGGTTTTCTGAACCTTGAGTATTGTGACAGGGTTAGGCCAGATGGCTACAGAAGAGTGATCATATTGGGAAACCAGGAAGTGGGTGGGCAGAGCCTGTCCACTGCTAACGGACCTCCCCATAGCCTAAGCGGAGGATCCACAGGGCCTGGAAACCAAAGAATTCCAGGAGACAACTCATGAGATAACAGGGATGGGAGTGAGGTCAAAGGATCAGAAGAGCGATTGAAGGCAGATATATTAGTCTCAGATTAAGCAGGTCCCTTTTCCCTGGGTAAGGTAATGGGGCAGTTCCAGAACAAGCAGGAACTTGCTGGAACCAATTAAGGTAGGCAGGCTAATTAGGACACCTGGAGCCAATTAAGAAGCTCCTAGACTCAATTAGGACAGGCTGGCTAATCAGGGCACCTGGGTTTAAAAAGGACCTCATCTCAGTCTGTGAGGTGCATGCAAGGAGCTGGAAGCAAGAGGCTGAGAGTGGGAAGGCAAACTGCTGGAGGACTGAGGATTACAAGTAACATCAGACACCAGGAGGAAGGTCCTGTGGTGAGGATAAAGAGGAGGCCATGAAGAAGTAGCCCAGGGAGTTGTAGCTGTCACACAGCTGTTACAGGAGACACTCTAGACAGCTGCAATCCACAGGGCCCTGAGCTGGAACCCGGAGTAGAGGGGAGGCCTGGATTCCCCCCAAACCTCCCACCTTCTGATCAGACATAGGAGGAGTTGACCTGGACTGTGGGTCCAGAGGGAAGGTCTCGAGTCTGTTCCCTGACCCACTTGGTGGATCAGCAGAGACTGCGGGGATTGTTCTCCTTCCTTTTCCCCATGCTGGCCAGTGATGAGGTTAGCTGAGTGAACACCAGATTTGAGCCACGAAAGTGGCCAAACAGGGCTGCTGTGAATCTCTGAGGCAAGCAGATCTGCCAATAAGTGCAGGACCCACCAAGGCAGAGAAGGAACTTTGTCATAGTATCCAAACATCTTACCTGAAACTCAGATCTAATGCACTATCCAAAAAATTGCATTGAAACCAAATTTGATTGTCAGCAAAGTGAGATTCCTTTGGTGTGTTTGGTTGAGATGTCATCACTGTTTTTATGATTATGAAAATAATATAATAAAAATGAGTGTTTAACAAATTATCTTAGGAAATCAGTGAGGCTCTGACTTCCACAAAGCCCACCAACCAAATTAAGGGATTGCCACAAAATTTTAAACTACCAGCAGGTTATTTGACATGGAATTTTTAACATTCTGTAAAAGAATTGTGAATGTTTCTGTACATATGGTCCATCCGGTAAAAATAAATAACTAAAGCCTTTATTTACTCATTAGCAAGTCAATAAAAGCTCTAATGAATTCAACCTTATTCTCTGGTTTTGTGTATGTTAGCAGGCCAAACAACCTGGCTTCATTTGAAACTGGTTTCCAATTACTTGCAGATGGCTGGAGGTAGATGAAAGACTCCATAAAGGTGTTCCTTATTCTATTCTATACTCCCCAGACTATTGGGCTATGTGCTGACACTTGGATGCTTGTTTTACAATATCATTTGACATGTGGGATTTATGTGTCAAAATTTCTTTTAAAGCCAAGAAAATGTCAACTACTAAGTACAGAGAAGAAGGAAAAAAAACCCTCTGCTTTTTTAAGACAGAAGTCAGTAAGTTAGATAGTGCCAAGTCTGAACTCTGTACCAAACACACAGACACACACAAATTTGACCTGATTGCCAGCAAACTGAGATTCCTTTAGTGTGTTCTGTTGAGATTCCATTACTGCCTTTATCATTAAGAAAATAATGTAATAAAATGAGACCTTTTCCCTGAATGCATTAATAAAGATAACTTGTTGGTCAAACTCCAAAACCACTGGAGCCACGTTTAATTTTCTGCTTTTATGGATTTAGATTTGGTATGCTGAGATGTTCAGTCCACTGCAACAATATAATGGGAAATTGTTAACAGCATGTTTAGAAAAAAGGGTTCTTAATCTACCACCACTGAATCTTTTAAATGCCCTTCTTTTACAGATATCCACAATTAAATGCTACCAAAAATGGGTATTTTGTAATGTCACCAAAGGGGGGAAATATATACCCAATAAATCATTAGTTCCTTTTAGTTACTCACCTTCAAACACTTTGGGAGTTGATAAAAAGATCCTCCCCAAAATAAAAAACTCATGCTGTTGCTCCTCATATTAATAGCATGTGCACATTATTTCATAAAACATCAGATAACATGCTTCCTTATTTGGAGTCAATAAAGGAAAAATAATGAGTTATGCAAAGTTATTTCTGACATAGTGCAAAATAGTAGTTCAGAAAGGTATTCTTCATTTGTCAGAGCCCGGCTCTGGCTTTGGGTGCTCTTCTATCAGCAAAAACCAAAACATTCAGAAAAATTAGTGCAGCTGTGGACGCTAGTGCTATGTGCCAAACATGATAAATGGGTTACAAATAAACTGTGTTGAAAAGAGTAACAAGAGATTGTAGTCTATCAGTCTCATCCATCTCTGTATATTAACACCTTTATTTGTTAAGGGCCTGATTCTGTGTCCCTTATGTTGAGCAGGAATTACTTCCTCCAAGTGTCCCATTAACTTTTACTGGATTGTACCACTCAACATGAGAAAGATGGAGAATGGGCCACTACATTTTCAGACTGTTTTAAACATCCTTTAAAATTTAAAGCAGAGAATCATTCAAGATGAGCTGTGTAGGTTTGAGGGGTTAGTAACAAATGTGTACAGTCAGTAAAACCACACAGGCTTAAGGGAGAGGGCACAACAGGGTGAAATCTATCTTCAGTTTGTTATATGGAGTCCCTCCAAACACGTATCAAGGAGATTGTAAGGTCAGACACTACGCAGGTGGTTAAAAAGGCGTTTACTGTAATATGCCTACACTGAATTTTTTTTGAAGTGCAGGTACCTAGTTCTACTAACCACAATATGGATGGAAGTGGGCTGTATCATGAGATAACACTGCACTACTGGTAAGGGGGAGTTAAGGAGGTGCACTAGCTCAGAGGGAGCTCCACAAAGAAGTCTGTCACAGAGGCAGAATTCCTCCCAGAGCTACCTGGCATGATGGGTAGCATGCCCCCTACTACACATCTCCAGGGAGCATTGCTTACTACTCTCTTTGCACAGGGCACTCTCCATGAGACAGGGGGAGCCTGGAGTGAGGCCAGGACACTGAGCCCAGTGTCTTTCTCCCAAAGTTGTGCATGGAAGGAGCAGTCCCTGTACTCCATGGAGCACAGGACTGCAGTCAAGCCTGGCTGCTATTCAAGGGGTAGAATGACTGGTCCACAGAGCAGCCAGCACAATCTGGACCAATATTAATTACTTTAAAAGGATTAGAGGAAACACACATTAACATCAACAAATGGAGATTGGATCATATTATTGACTTGAGGATCCCCTGTGTCCCCGTCCTCATGCCATAACCCTGCCTCCAACTGGAGTGGCAGTGTCTCATAGACTCATAGACTCATAGGTCAGAAGGGACCAATATGATCATCTAGTCTGACCTCCTGCACAAGGCAGGCCACAGAACCCCACCCACCCAATTTTATGACAACCCCTAACCCAGGACTGAGTTATTGAAATCCTCAAAATTGGTTTGAAGACTTCAAGCTGCAGAGAATCCACCAGCAAGCGACCCGTGCCCCACGCTGCAGGGGAAGGCGAAAAACCTCCAGGGCCCCTGCCAATCCGCCCTGGAGAAAAATTCCTTCCCGACCCCAAATATGGCGATCAGCTAAACCCTGAGCATGTGGGCAAGAGTCACCAGCCAGCACCCAAGAAGGAATTCTCTGCAGTAACTCAGTTCCCATCCCATCCAACATCTCCCCGCAGACCATTGAGCAGACCTATCTGGTGGTAATCCAAGATCAATTGCCCAAATTAACGATCCTATCATAACATCCCCTCCATATACTTATCAAGCTTTGTCTTAAAGCCAGAAAAGTCTTTTGCCCCTACTACTTCCCTCAGAAGGCTGTTCCAGAACTTCACTCCCCTAATGGTTAGAAACCTTCGTCTAATTTCAAGTCTAAACTTCCTAATATCCAGTTTATACCCATTCGTCCTTGTGCCTACATTAGTACTAAACTTAAATAATTCCTCTCCCTCCCTAACGTTAACCCCCCTGATATATTTATATAGAGCAAGCATATCCCCCCGCAGCCTTCTTTTGGCCAGGCTAAACAAGCCAAGCTCTTTCAGTCTCCTTTCATATGGCAGTTTTTCCATTCCTTGGATCATCCTAGTAGCCCGTCTCTGAACCTGTTCCAGTTTGAATTCATCCTTCTTGAACATGGGACACCAGAACTGCACACAGTATTCCAGATGGGGTCTCACCAGCGCCTTATATAACGGTACTAACACCTCCTTATCCTTGAGATAGGTCTCATGCTGCACCTCTACCTTTCTCCCTCCCCACTTGTCTTTCCCTTATCCCCCACCAAGAAAGGGAAAGGCTGCAGCAAGGGGTCTCCCCCAGTATTTACCTCAGCTCAGGTGTACCTGTGAGGGTGGGGGACCTAGTGTTCTATTACATGGAGAATTCTATTTGGGTGGTCTTGGTGGAGCAGACCCAGAGCAGTGGGTCTTGAAAATAACATCCCACTGAGATTCACAGGGAAGTTCTCGCTTTTTCCGAGCTATTGCTCCAGGCTGTCCATATACGCAGGTGTACATCTCTGCATTGGGTACACTCCAGTCACATTTTAAACCTTTGCTTTACAATCACAAGGGCTAGAAACTCACTTTTTAAATGAAAGCTAAAATTCTAACAATGGTATGACTAGAAACTTGGATCCTAGGAACAGGTCTCAGTGGTCTATGCCTTAATCTAGCCCTGAATGATGAAAAATGGAAGCATCTGATAGAAACAGAAGTAAAAACTGATTCATTGCTTTTGGATTTATTTTAGGATTGTGGGTTTCAGGAAAACAAATCTGACAAATCACCTAGAATGATTAATTGTACTAGTAACCTAACTTACCTCTGACTTTAGTACTTAAGTACCATCTTACTTTTGACAGAAATCATTCTCTGGTGCTGGAGAAGTGCATTCTTCAATGCCCAGCTGGAAACAGATGACTCACTTAGCTAAAGTAGCCTATATTGAGTCTTCTGCCATTTATTAAAGTGTCTACACTATTAAATAATTAGATTGCTTTCATTTGGTTATGACAATTTTCATTTACTGAGTCTTTGCCAGCAGACAAAAGTGAACTTAGAGGCTTGTGCTGTATGACTTGCCATTCCACCAGTAGTTTTAAAGATGAATGTCTGGACTCTCATTGATATCTGCATTCTATTACTTGTTTTGCTACCAGGGGAAGTTTCCACATGTAATTTTAAATACATTCAGTCCAGTTTCTTGTTATATATTGATGATATAGAGTGTCTTTTCTTCACTGTAAGGCTGAACATTTTTCCCCATCTTTGAACTTGCTGTTAATTCTTTGTTAAAGGTCAATTCTGTTTAGGTTGAGAGAACAGATAGTAATCTGAGGGTTAAAAATGCTTACAAGAACAGCGTAGTTATCAAGAAACAGCCATTAGAAACCTCGAGGATTTGGAGAAACACAATTTCTGCAGGACACCAGGAGACACAAAGAGGGAGGGAATAGGGAACCGTGTGGAATTAGGAATTCTGAATGGTTCCTTGTTTCTCAAGTAGACTCCACGAGTCAGTTCCCCACCTCTCTTCAGCCTTATGTGCTCCATTCCTTGATTTTTGCCCCCCATTCCAGTTTTACCTTCATACCAACCCTCTGAAATCCACAGGAGCAGGTGCAGCCCTCAGTATGAGACCAGGAATAAAGCCTGTGTTGGGCCCATGTTTCCTGTGAAACTACTAAGGTCTACTGCAGCTGTTCTGGATCTGAAAAGATCCACAGAGACAGGAATCAAAGGTTGGAAGTTGGGAGAGGACAACTGTAAATGTTCCTAATTATTTGTAAGAAAATGATAGATACCAATCTTTTCTAGTGACCAGTTTCCATTGTGAAAGATGTATTCACATGTAAAAGGACTAGAGATTTACATTTTTTTTTAATGAATGTTTAGGACACTAGCAATCCCATGGTGCCTTTAAAAGTGCCACCTGATAGACTCTTCTAACATTTCTAATTTTCTAGTGAATAATTTCTCGAATATCTCTTACCCTATCCTAGAATTGGTGTGATGCACCAGTTTCTTTTGAATAAACCTCACCTCTATCCTGAGTAAAAATACAGGCCATTCTTGTTGTAAGACATGACCAGAAAAAAAAACTTGCAAGAAATTTCAAAACATCATTATTTAATTCCTATTTTATCTGAGATAAGTATTTTAAATTATCTGTCCAGATCACCTCAAATTTGGGCAAAAACACTGTCTTCTAGCCAAAGATCTGACATGCAAAATTTGAAGTTGAAATGTCTCTTTTAAGGTTGCTGAAGGTGTGAGGGCAAAGAGAGAAGAAAATCATGTTTATTACAAAAAGCATGATTCACAACCTTAACCATGGAGATGTTAATGTCTTATGACAGATTAGTACAATTTCTTTGTAAACAGAAAAGAAATTTCTCTGGCACATAGAACATAAATCATAATGCATATAATATTCTTGTAATTATGGTTTTGACTTAGTAAAGTATGTGAGCATGTGCTTTACTAAGTCAAAGCCATAATTACAGAATATTATAAGCACTATGATTTATGCATGTACTTGTGTGCTTAAGTCCATCCCTATTCAGGAAAGTACTTAAGTGTTTTCCTGAAACAGTGCCTTTGTCATTACCAATATAACAACCATCAGTTTGAGCTTATTCCTCTTAAGATTTTTTTAATATACTCATCCTATCTTGATCACTATTTTAGTGATATAAGCAATTTTTTTTAGAAATGACTAAAAACTATTAAGAAAAAAGTTAGCTTTAATAAATATTGTTATCTACCATTTATAGCACAGGCAGTAGTTTCTAATAAAATAAATCAGAATTCACTGTAGTTCTTGTAGCATTCCCATTAGAAAGTCCTCCTATAAGCAAATTCTAACATCATCGTTCAGATAATGTTGATTACTATTCATTGTTAGTGGAGAGTGCTATATTGTAAATTTGTTTTCTTTTCCTCCATACCTGCTTATTGTGTAGAATGCATTATAACAGGTATAATTATTTGTTTAAGGTCTATAGATATTCCATCACAGCATATAGCTGGTCTGTGATTTGTCATCTTGTTTATAGAAAGTGCAGGCAGAGAAATAACATTGAGGGCCAGAAAGAAGTCCAGAAAGTCTGAGTTAAATTGTATTTGCATTGGACCCTTAACTAATCTCTTTCATTCCTATGTATTGCAGCACATGTGATCCATCCAACAAAGCACTTAAGCACTTGATTAACTTTAAGCATGTGATTAGTCCCATTGACTTCAGTGTCAACACACTTCATCCTATTGACTTTGCACCTACTTTGGGAGGTAAAAGCTGAGTTTTAATGGTACCCACAGTCTATGTGAAGATCCTCATAAAGATCAGTAAGAAAAATTATATATCATCTGCATGCATTATGCTATTGTCATTCACTGTTAACTTCATTGCATACAAAGATTTAATTTAGAAATTCATATATTCCTCACTGAGAACTACATACTTGCTTAGTCTGATGTTTTAAATCCAAACCATCTTTTAGCCAATCATCTTCAAAAAATGTATGGGATTTTTTTTTTCCTTGCCTGGATAAACAAAATGCCTATATGGAGTTTGTTCAAAGATTAAAAAAATATTCACTTATAAACTCAGAACAAGTATGAGAACATTTTGATAATTTTTTTGCTGGGGGGACTATAAACTAAGGAAAATGGGATCTTAGGAAGACTTGGCCTACACATCCATATGTATAGTGTCACTAGTCCAGCACTACAACACTGTGTATCAGAGGAAGATCAACCCATGAAAGTTCTCTGAAATGTCTGAGATAACACCTCCTCATTCTTGTACATTTCTTTATGAATAAGCACATTTTCAGCATTAGAGCTGGTAATTTATCTTTATTGGCAGCTCCACACCCATTGTTTGAGCTATGGCCCCACCTTGGGGAATGCAAGAGGGGATGATCACTTACATCTGACCCACCCCAAAAAAAGAATATAATTGTAAAAACATGAGCGTCACTCAGAAATTGCTTTTTTTCCCAAGTAATATACATTGAAATCTCAAGCAAATGGAGTGTATAATTCTTTGTGAAATGGGCGCAGAGTTAACACAGAAACAAATACTCAGAAACACAACAAGGCATATTTCTATATATTAAAAGGTAATTATTCTTTTTATCAGGCTAATCCTGCATTCTCTCCTACCTCCCCTACATTCAAAGCATGATTTTTTTAAAATTAAAAACACTTAATTTTTTTTTAAACGACAAAGCCACAACAGACTTGTGGTAGGCTGCTGGAGTGCAATTACCCAACTCCGCTGCACCAGTCCCTTCTTTTTTGGATGGCAGTCACAGGCTCTAGATGCCAATGTACTGAAGCTAATTTTTTCCATCAACATCTAGCTCCTTGGCAAACTCCTCCAGCAATTGTGCTGGCTGCCTTGGAGCTGCATCTTGGTCTTTTATGTGGCTGTGTTCCTCACATACTGCCTGGGCAGTTTATTTCTCCTCAATGGTATTTTATTATACAGTTTACCTTTGACAGTGTAATTGATGCAATTTTATCTATTAATGAACATGGCCATAAATTATCGTTTAATGAGATTTCAACTTAGATTCATTTATTTTGTTAGTCAAAGTTGGGTTCCTGTGCTCAAGTGTTCTTTTCCTATTCAAAGGTGAGTTTCCATGCTCAAATATCTGCCATCTGGCACTAAAGCGTTCATATCAAGCATACAAGGGGCCCCATTTTCCTATATCACAACATAACACAAGGCTTGTTTAAACAGAGATAGTTCTCGCAAACCTGATTTGTATATAGATCTGATTATTCACTCAGCCTCTACAGCTTACTTGAAATATTCAGTGTCTAAGCTGACTGACACAAAATTGGACCTCACTAAAGAAAAATGTAAGTGTTTGCTGAATTTCTGACTTTATAGCTTTGGTCTGAAGAGTTTTTATCCCCTTTGTAAGCAAAACTCCCTTCCTGTAGATATTAAGCAGAATCCTTTGCTAGTATTTGAAAGGAAGGTTCACAAAGAACTACAGAAATGACAGATCATCACCTGTATTTCCCAACATCAGAATATCGAATATTATCCAGAGAGCAATAAATGTTCCTTTTTGAGGAAGCTAGAGAGTCGATGATTTGTTGCTATTTAGTTTACATGCTGGAACTTTTTATTTATGGGCTGAATAACAACAGTGTGTTATAGCAGTTTACATATTCACCTTCATATTTTAATTAGAAGGCTCATGTTTCCTTTAAGACGAGGTAGAGAGTCTTTCATTATCCTATCTAAGATTAGTCTTCAGATGAAATAGTTTACTTTCACTTTAAGGAAAAAATCCCCAATGATTATTATTTTGGTGACTGTTCTTTGAGATGCATTGCACATGTCCATTCCATGTTAAGTGGACGCATGCCCCATGCACAGTCGCTGAACATTTTTTCCCTTGGTGGTACCTATCAGGTTGGCTCTAGCACTCTCTGGTGCTGTGTGTGCACTTATGGAGCAGCATAGGGGATCTGGCCAACCCTGCACCCTGTCAAGCCTGCACCAACAGAGTGGTAGGAGGGTGGGTCATGGAATGGACATGTGTAACACATCTTGAAGAACAACAGATATGGAAAGGAATTTTCTCTTCTCCGTGTGCTTGCACATGTCCATTCCATTTTAGGTGACTCCTGGGACAGCAGTTCTCAGCGAGAGGCCTCAACCGCGAGCAGGTTTTAGGGGTCCTCCTAACAGGGCTGGCATAAGAGTCATTTGGGC
This sequence comes from Gopherus evgoodei, assembly GCF_007399415.2. Lineage (NCBI taxonomy): Eukaryota > Metazoa > Chordata > Testudines > Testudinidae > Gopherus > Gopherus evgoodei. The sequence continues at coordinate 82,864,003 of NC_044326.1, read as the reverse complement.
TCAGGGCAGAAAGCCAAAGCCATGCTGCCCTGAGCTCTGCCACCTGGGGTTGAAGCCAAAGTTTGAGCAGCTTGGCACCCAATTAGGGCATATCTGGCCCTGACAAAATGGCAGGTTAAGAGAGTGGAGGAGAGACTCCTGCTCCAGCTGGGGAGCAGAGAGGACCAGGCTGCCTGGGAGAGCAAGCAGGGTACCTGAGGCAGAGCAGATTGGGGCTGGGGAAGGGCAGGCAGAGCTGAGGAACTCTGGCCTGCGGAGTTTCCGGGCTGAGGCCTTGCTAAAGGCCAGAGGAAGTACTAGGTCTGCAAGGAGGCAGCGAGGGCTAGAAAGGCAGCAGGTCCAACCCCCTTGCCAGTGATGAGTGGCCATGACAGACTGCAGTTTGCCCCTGAGAGAAGAGGCTAGATGACGAATGGCAGTAGACACTGAGGCAAGGCGGGTGTAGGGGGCAGGGGTTCCTCGGGGAGGGGAGACCCAAAGTGTGGGTGCTCTGCCATGGGGCAGCACCCCAAGATAAGGGGCACTGGGTTCAGGAGGGATGTGAGGTGCTACAAGTGGTGGAGATTCACAGAAAGCAGGTACCAGTAGGAAGACACCGGCCAGCAGGAGGCGCTCTGAGGCTGGAATCGAGCTAATTCCTGACAACCAGCAGGAGGTGCTGTGCCCAGTGAGTGGGTGCTACTACACAGCCGTGCTCTTGTTTTGATGATATATTCATTCTGCATCTATGCTATGTATCTATGTAAGTAATTTTAACTTTTTAAATTCTAACGCCCTACTTTTGCAATCTTTTCCAAAATGCTTAACACATTCCTTGGTGTTATACCTATTTATAAATATATTATCAAAATAACAGATGACCCCAAAACCCCTAACACATTATTCTCTGAAACATTTTGGAGAGACACTGGCTACACCATGTGGTGACCCTTCACTCTGCAACAAGCGAGAACTCATGGAGTTTCTAGTCCCCTATATGGAAATAAACCACATGGGGACAATTTGGTCCTGTGTTTTTTTTGTTTTGTTTTTTTAACAGATTGTGGATCTTCAAGTTGAAAAATCAGATAAAACAGTAAATGAATTTTTCTGGTGCCCTGAAAGATTCTCTTACCATAGACTTCAGCCTGTGGCTCTGTTATAAGGTTTTTTCTTCAAATTTCTGTCACAAGCATTAAAAGTTTGACATGCTTATTCTTAGGAGAATTAAGAATAAACAGAAGGTAGAAGTATTCATCCAGTACTATAAGTCTAGCATGGATTCTTCCAATTAGAATGCATTCGATTCAAGTCTGTTATTCTTGGGACTCTATGAAATGCAAGAGAGGGTACAGATGCATATTCAGTTAATAATTATCCTTGCTCCATAATGCTGTTCCTCTTTGTGCAGTGACAAGTCAGATTCTAGGACAGAAATCCCAATGCAATTTTATTATTTAGCCCTATGAAAAACTCAGTTACTGGCCTTTTCACCTTCAGCAGACAGCCACACTCCATGCCATCGTTCCACAGCTATGCTTTGTCTGTCCACATTGAGGAGCCAGTCCTGTAAGGTATTGTGTGTGCTTGATTCCTATTTCATAGAGTTCATTAGTTCTCAGAGGTACTCAGCACTTGCAAGATCTAGCACTTACTGTTTTCTTTCTCAGCTCTGAGATTTATTTCTGTTGATGCAATCAGTGCACATAGGATTCTTCATGTTGTGTCATTTGTTTGTATAATTTATTGTGCAGGCAAATGAGTGATCAATGATACTAAATCTCAGCACATAGGCAAGTGGCACGGTAAACATGTAATCTGGTAAAGTAATGTTAAAACTTACTGTCGCTTGCAGTAACCCCAGTCTGACACTTTGTTCACACACATACTAGCATATAACACAATAGTAATATCATTCCTCAAAGTGAAGTGTAACAGAAGGGATTATGAAACTGGAGGAATTGATTTATGAGGAAATATTAAAACCAGCTTCAATGATTGGTGACTCTAGACCTGACCTGGCGACATGCTGAGCATTCTCAACTCCCATTGATGTCAGTGGGAAGTAAGGGTACTTAACACCTTGCAGGAACATGGCCCAGAGAGGGAGGGTCTTGGTAGCAGCCTACAAATATCTGAATAGTATAGCCAGGATAGACAAGAGAGGGTTTCTTTAGCTAGGTACAACTCATTGTACCTGTTTGAAATTGAGAAGAAAAACACAAAGGGAGAGCTCCCTGGCAGTGAGATCTATTAGAGCATGCATGGAGTAATCTTAAGGGAAGAAGTAGAAGCTCCACCTCACAAAATATTTTCTACTATATTGAACAAAGAGCTCTGGCTTCCATCCAGCAAAGCACTTAAGCAAGCGTTTAACATAAAGCACCCAAGAAGTCACATATCCCTGTTGAAGTCTAAGTAGATGCTTTAGTGTTTTTCTGTATTGATGCCTAACCAATAGGAAACAATCCATCACAATGGGGATGGACTCAGTGACTAACAGATCTTATTCCTCTCTAACTTCGTTGACTATATAAAAGCAGTATCACACACTATAAAGAAAAATGGTCAAGATTTAAAGAAGTGATTGAGTGTCTCAATTTTGGGGTGTCCAACTTAACAGGATTTAACAGGGCCCGATTTTAAGGAAGTGCTGAGCATTAGTCCTCTGAAAATCAATTCCCTTTAAGAAGTACCAGATTAGGCACCTAAAAATTGAGCCATGTTAAACAACTATTTTAAAATCTTGACCATAAATATTTCTATATCCTAGGAATAATTTAACTAACGAAGATTCTATGAAGATCTATCCAATATCTGCACAGTCCATCATGGAGGAGATTCTTTCTTTTATCAAGTTAATTTGACAAGCAATTACACAAAGTAGATTTTAAGATTTTTTTCTCCATTGCAGCTTGTTTTTTTAATACTTATTTTTGAAAAAATACCATTTCTAAGAAATATTTGTGAACAAAAGGAGGTTAGTAACACAACACTGTCTCAATATCAAGGAAAATATACTTGAAGCTATCATAGTGCTCAGTGAGAAAAAACAGCCCTTGCCAGAAGCGTGTTATGTTTCAATGTGCTTGTTTAATTTGCCATCATATGCAAAGTTAACAGTAAACAACTAGCACAAATACTGAGCAATTGATGTGGACCATTTTTAATAGGGACAATGAGCATGGAAGAAATCAAGATGAATACATTGCTTCAATTTCATGGACAACTTGAATTAGAAACAGGCCACTTACATTCTGTTTTAATTTAGTGAATAAAATGTTTTCATTGTCTCAAAACTCAGTTTATTTTCAGTAACACTCAAGACTTATTTTCTTCATACTTGTAGACTTTCCTGGAGTGTCTCACTAACAGAGTAACTACCTTTAGAAGAGACAATTGATTGTGCTATTTACTGGCTGATGGATGACATAAACTGCACCTTTCTTATTGTTAATTAACAATTACTATGGAAAATATGAGAGAGATCAGATTAATTTTTTGTGTTAAGTGTTTGTTTTTCAAGCTACAGCTCTGGAAAGTGATCATGTAAGGATACAATCTCGTCTACCATACTTGCTACTCAAGTTTTATTTAAAAATAAATACTTTATAAGAGCTGTCTGCATCGATTTAGTTTAGACGATGAGCTCTCTCTGAAGATGTGCTTCCCCACATTCAAGCCCTAGATCTGAAGATGTCTGAAGGATATAGACTAAACTGAACCATGCCATCAAACATCAAGAAGTTACAGTTTATTGGCACCTCATCTTCTTTGGAACCTTCTCAAGTGAAAAAAATGTATAATGAAAGTTCTCCTGGTATTTTAAAATGCAGGAAAAGAAATATCATGTTATATTATTTTTACCACATAATTAAGAGAAGCAGAGGCCAAGGAAGGAAGGGAAATTAAAAGAGGGAGTGTCATGTATATGTGGTCCAACGAATAGGGTACTGGAGTGGGAGACCTGAGTGCCATTCCTGGCTCTGTGACTGAGCTGCTGTGTGACTTCGGACAAGTCACTTTGCTTTTGTTTTCCTGCCAGCCTTTTTCATCTTGTAGACAGAAAGTGGAACTCGGACTGTAAGTTGGTCAGGGCAGGGTGATTTCTTTACACCTGTACAGTGCCTAGCACAACAGGATTCCAATCTTGGGTGGTGCATCCAGGCACTACTGCAATTGAAATATTGAACACTAAAAAAGGACAGAGCTGATCCAAAATTGAAATTACATTAGTAGAATGAGAAGAGAGAAGAGATGAGAAGAGGGAAGAAAAGGATGTCAAAAAATGTTCCATAAGAGGAAAACTGAGAGGGGGCAACACATCTAGCATTAAACAAAGTAAGTGGAGTAAAAAATAAAGGCAGAGCCTAGGAAGAGGAGAAGAGATGGGAAGAGTGTGTTCAAAGACAAAAAAGAGAAAAATGAAAACAGATTGAAAAAAGGGAAAAGAGAAGAACAGATGGTGAAAAGTAAATAAAGCCAGAAATACAAAGATTAGAAAATGTATTTGTTTTACTTAAGCATCAGTAAAAGAGAGCCTGTAAGAGTGGTAGCATATTATTTAATAGCTCACAGGACGTTCACTTTATGGCATCCATTATTCCTAGTTCCCTAGATGAAAAATTGTTTTGTTTTTTGCTGTTATTTCCAGGTATTGATTCCCTCCAGGACCAGCAAGTATTATTCAGGGTAAAACTGTGGTCTGAGAAGTAAGAGTGAGAACTTTCTGACTGCATTGAAGACCAGCATGCTTCCTCCTGATTTATTTAAATTTAGATACTTCACCAGTCGGAGGAAGAAAACTATGAAGACAATAAACACATTGTGATGCTGGCAGACCAGAGCCAGCTCATGCCAGGGCCCTCAGGCCTCACTGAACACTGACAACAGCTGGAAAACAGTCTGGCTTGCCTGTGTGTTAGTATTCTTCTTAAAATAGATATTAAAGTTATAAGAATGTGTTTAGTGCTTAGACTTAATGAAATACTTGTAAGTTACTGCATGAATAAATCTCACTTATTGTATTTGTATCCTGTGTTATAAGGTAATATTTCAATGTTTGCTTTGTAACTATAAAAGTGTTTGCCCTAAAACTGAAAACCTGCACTGTCAGGAGAGATTCATTACCAAGCGTGAGATATTACTTCTCCACAAGAGGTGTCATCCCTTGCCCAACAAAAGAAGACAAGCCACTGTGGAACACCAGCAGACAAAAGACTTTGCTGATTGTTCCCCACATGTCCATGAAGTGGTGATGTGCACAAACCTTCATTCCATCAGTTTGAGTTCTGGGGGAAGGGGATAAAAATTCCTGTCAAGAAAATATCACTATGCTGCTTGGAATACAGAGAGGGCCATATTTCTAAACATAAGAAAGGGACCCCCAAGCTGCTTGGCTTGGGTTAGCCCAAAAGGACATACAGAGCTTGCACATTACAGCAGCATCCATTACATTTGAAACCTAAGTAATTCATTTGCATGTGTGTGTTTACTTGTTCTAACCTTGTAAATAAAGCTCATTTAGTTTTCCTAGTTAATAAATCTTTAGTTAGTTTATTATAGGATTGGCTACAAGCATTGTCTTTGGTTTGAGATCTGAGGTGCAATTGACCGGGGGTGAGTGATCCTTTGGGACTAACCTAAATATTGTGATTTGTTCGTGTCAGGGACCATCAATCACAAAGGCAGACTTGCCTGGGTGGTAACAGATTTGAGTGCCCAAGAAGACTGTGACTCCATGTTAAGGTTGTTATAGTGCTTGAGGAGTTCACACTTGATACTTAGGTGGTGAAATCTAATTGCAGAACACACAACCAGTTTGGGGTTTATGCCCTCAGTCCACCCTGAGGTTGGCACTCATGCTCATGAGCTCCTTCAGACAACTTGACACACATGATCAGGGTTACATACCACAATTGGTTTCAGATCACTAACACAAGAAGGAAAGGAATTTTGTGCTGTCTGATCCCTGTTAATACTCTAGTCCAGGGGTCTCCAACACGGTGCCTGCGGGGACATGTAAATGTGCCTGAGTCCTGGCCAGCAATCAAGCATCCACCAAAATGCTGCCGAAATTCAGCAGCATTTCGGCGGTGACGCCTCTGGATGATGCCACTTGCCGCCAAAAAGTGACATCATCCAGAGGTGTCGCCGCAGAAATGCCGCCGAATTTTGGCACTATTTCGGCGGATGCTCAACAACTGCCCCAGTCCTTCATTTGGCTCCCGCCAGATGAAAAAGGTTGGGGACCACTGCTCTAGTCTCTAGATAAACAGAGGGGACATTTTCCATCCCTGATATTACAATACTCTTACAAATGAAAATATAAATGAACACAATTCCTGTACCATTTTCTCATCTAACAATTATTAATAAAAATTGCTATTTAGGTAGCATCAAAAATGTGCATAGTGCCAAGCAGACAAATAAAAGACACATGGAGGGGGGATTCTTTCTGTACCTACCGACCCTATATGGCACTGCAGCATCACACAGAAGCTATATAAGCCCATCCCCTGGTGAAGACACTCTGTCAGACAATCATAGGCTTCCCTATGAAGCCCCACACCACACCCCCTTGCAAGACCTGGTGTAGTGGAGATACTGGTGGCAACATGGAGCATGTTGGGGGTGAAACCATAGCACGCTATGGAAATCCCAGGGCAACTCCACATTGTGGAGCTGCATACAGGCAGCACCAGGGAGGTTACCATAACTTAGGTAGTCCTAGGAGCTATTCTGAGTTATACTGTGAGCCATTTTGGTTACTGACTAGACCAGAGACATAAAGCCACCGTTGCTTCTCAACCTGGAGCCACAGTGCAGAATCGCACCTGTGGTTTCTGTCCTTAAAAAATTATAGTTTAAGAGCTAGGCTGTGCCCTTGCCTTACTTGGCTGAGCATGGAATTGAAGGGGCATTGCTCAGATGATTGGGGGTGGGTCTAGCACAGACACTGCTCTCTGGATATTCCTGTCTGTGAGAAAGTCAACATGGAGGGGGCAGCCAGGTGCAACTGCAGAAATAAATGGCATCCTCGCCAGAGCTGCTGTAACTCCTCCCCAACACCAGAGCAAGAGGGGAGCAATGGAGGAGATGGGTGAATTGTGAAACAAACAACAACAAAAACCCGCACATGATCTTCTTGTGGTAACCCTCAACCTCTCCATCTTCTTCTCCTGTAGTACCCAGATATTTATCTGTGTCTACCATCTCACTCTTACTTTACGGTTAGACCAAGCCTTTCTGCTCAGCCCAAAGACTTCATACACCAGGTCTGCCAAACAGGTAGGTAGATTATATATATACACATAATGTGGATTTAATTGTAGTGAATATATTTCACCAAAACTAAATTCACATAATTTTTTAAAGTTAAAATTGATAACTAATTTGCATATCTTGAAATTTGCAAACACAAAATTTCCAAAAATAGCACTCTTATTGCTGTGGTCACTGTGGCCCTGCTTAGGGATTTTCCTGCGGTGGAATGATTACACTCTTCATAGGCCAGTAGGGAGTCATGTGTGTGCATTTGAGGGCAGAAAGCCTTTGTGCTATGTGTTCTAGTTACAGTGCCGTTGAAGATAAATATTGGGTTGTCTGTAGGAACAGATTTGCAAGAAGGCATAGGGAGCCTGTGCCACGCCCAGACACAAGCACAACCCTTGTACTCAGGGGACTGTGGTGAATGTTTATGTTCTTGACTATGACTATCCATTAGTGGAAGAGACTAGCTGTCATTTTGGTTTAAATGTGTTACAAGCAAGCTGTATATTTCTGGTGGCCTTTCTGTGAAAACTGCCAGACACTCTGAATTGGTCATTGGTTACTGCATCTCTGTTTGTTTATTTGACAGTACCGGTTGTGTGAATTTTTATGAAGACATGATTGAGGTGCATCTCAGTTCCCTGAGATGGCTCTATACTGCAATTACAGCCACCTCTGGAGAACTGGCTGGGTAGAGACTCATAAATTCTGTTTGTTCCTCTTCCTTAATGTAAACTCCTTCAGACTGACTGGCAAAACCTTAGACTAACAGCTCCTTTCCATCTGTGTGTAATAAGGGAAATATATTTGCAACATTCTGATTGTGGAAGAATGGGTTTCTTTTAAAAAGATAGTTTCCATTTTCTTCATGCATTTTAACAAATTGTATGCAGACTACCTAGTCTATCATTCTATTTGAGCCTCTTCTATGAGCAGTAGTGAAGTCCACTGGGAAGTCCACGGCACGTCTCCCTTTTGGGGGTAAAAACTCTGCTTGGGTAGATTATTTGGGGAATTGTGAGAAAAGGAGGGTTGGTTGGAGGCTTTTTTTGGGGGGGGGGAGGGGTAGGGGGCACGTTTGCCAAAGTATCATTCTTAAGACAGTCAGACTCTGTATTCACCTAATCTCCTCTGGAAGTTTGTTCCATAGTCAGATTCCCTGGACTGAGTTTTGTGATGTGCATTGTTCCAGTTTGAAAATAAGTCTTTAATGTAACTGGGGCTTGATCCATTAATCACTTAGAAGATTAGAACCAAAGCCTTAAACTTGTATTGGAAGCTGACCTGGAGCCAGGGAAGGGACCTGAGCACAGGCTCAATGACTCATGATGGCCTAAACCATGGAGAAGGTGGGAAGCTGTATTCTGTATTTGTAGCCTATCAAATAGTCAGACATTTAAATAGTCACACTCCAGAATAGCTGAAACTAACACAAAACAAAACTGCAGAGACTTTGCAGATCCCACTGAAGTCAGTGTAGGTGCTCAGAACCTTTGAAAAAATCAGACTTCTTTGCTTTAGCTACTTAGAGATAAGGTGTCTAACTTTAATCACAATTTTGAAAACTTTGGTCTTAAACTCTTCAGTTTATCATCATAGCAAAGACCCTCCAGACTCAAGACCAGCTTAACAGCTCTTCTCTGGACCTTCATCCGAATTAGTACACTCATATGGAGATAAGCTGTTCAAGAGTGGATGCCATTCTCTGGTGGGGCTTCATCATGATCTTGTATGATAGACTAATAATTTTGCTTGTCTTGTTTATAATGCTCTCTTGACATAGTCAAAGATATTATTGGTCCTACTTGCTGAAGTTTAGCAGCACATTCCCATCTAGGTGCTATTGTTAGCATTATCCCTAACTCCTCTTTTATTAATGCACATTCCAGTTGTTTGCTACAGATATAAACAGAGATACAGCAGGAAAAAGTTGCAGGAAAAGGTAACCATATGACTAAAATAGTGAAAGAAACATGATCAGGGCTTGATGTTGCAAACATTTACATGTTAATGACTTTGCCCCCAGGGGTAGTCCTACTGTGATCAACAGGACCCCTTGCATGAGCAAGGCTACTCAGTGTGTGTTTGTGGAACCAATCCCCTATGTAACAAGTTATGTAGCTCTGTGAAAATAATTGTTACATGATTTTTGTGCCTTTTGATATTAATAAACATAGGGCAAAAATACAAGCTATATAGTTATATTTAATTAAATCATGTAACATAATCATGTAATGTAATTCCTATTTGTTAGGCTCACTACTAGTTTTGAACCCACTTGCTGTGAAGCATCAGTGTTTCAACTGATGGGCGCCAGATACCTGTTCTGTTTCATTGGTGCACACACCCATGTACTGGTGTAGTCAATGGAAAATCTGGCTACATTAACTTTGGCCATAACCTGGGCAAGTTTGGAGTCTTTTTGGAATCTGTACAAATATCCAGGGAGAAATCAAATAAAAAGACGCCTGTTTAGTTTGAATGAGATTTCATTAAAAAAAAGCCAGTTAAAATTTTTTTTTAAAGGACCAGGTGGCAAATTGGCAACCTTACTTCAAATAAAGAAAACTAGATCTTAAGCAACAACCCTGCTGTTCTTTCCATGATTTCTGAATACTTACACAGACAGCAAAAAGACAAATGGTAAGGTCTGGACTGAAGAGAAGTTGTATGTTAGGGGGAATGAAAGAGAGATCAAGTGAGACAAACACACACTATTTCACACTACAGGAATACACATATATGCATGATAAGATAAACTCTCACATAAAGTATAACAAACATATGTGAAATATTATGTTAATAGACTCTCTTTGTATGTCAGTAGCTAAAACGGTCTTGATGAGATCACCATATTGAAATATACTCATTTATATTCATTTTTTTCCAGCTATCACTCAATGAGCCTCTAACTGATACCGAACAGCATTTCACAAAGTACCTGATACTGGGAGTTTCTTAAAATACAGATCTAGCCCCTTTGCCATTATGTTGCTATTCTTTATTCTTGCAGAGATAGCCTTTAAAAAAGTGTAATGTTGCAATGTCTCTTCCTGAGTCTGCAGAGATACAAACAGTTGCTCTAAGAATGATGTGAATTACCCCATTATCTCAGTGAATTTAACTCTGAAACCTAATGACAATAGCTCATAGACTGTAAGGCCAGAAGAGACCAGTTGTGATAATCTAGTCTGACTTTCTGCATAACACAGGCCAGAGAACTTTCCCAAAATAATTCCTGTTTGAGCTAAAGCATCTCTTTTAGAGAAACATACAATCTTGATTTAAATATGCCTAGTGATTGAGAATCCACCACAACCCTTGGTAAATTATTCCAATGGTTAACTACCCTCACTCTTTAAAAATGTATTCCTTATTTCTCATCCAAATTAGTCTAACTTCAATTTCCAGGCACTGGATCATGTTATATCTTTGCCCACTAGATTGAAGAGTCTATTATCAAATATTTGTTTCCCATGTAAGTACTTATAGATTGATTAAGTTACCTTTAATCTTCTCTTTGTTGAGCTAAATAGATTGAGCTGCCTGAATCTACCACTATATGACATGTTTTTTAATCCCTCTCATGACTCTTCTCTGAACCTTCTTCAACTTATCAACATCCTTCTGGAATTGCAGACACCAGAACTGGACACAGTATTCCAGCAGTGGTTGCACTAGTGCCAAATAGAGAGGTAAAAGACTCTCCCTGCTCCTACTCAATAGTACTCTGTTTATACATCCAACGATTGCAGTAGCCTTTCCGGCCACAGCATTGCACTGGGAGCTCACATTCAGCTGATGATGCACCATGAACCCTAAGTCTTTTTCAGAGCCACTGCTATCCAGGGTAGAGTCCTCCATCCTCTAAGTATGCCCTACAGTCTTTGTTCCTAGATATATGGCCTTACATTTGGCTGTATTGAAACATACATTTGACAACACACACAAACCCATGATCCAGACTGATCTGTATCAGAGATCTGTCCTCTTCATTATTTAATTAATTTTCTTTACATTATTTAAGTATCTTAAACAGCCATTGAAGCAGATACTGGAACTTGTGTCAGCCAGGTGAGTGTGCTAGCCACTAGGCTATTGAGTCACTCTGTCTCACTGGCCCAATGAATATTTAACTATTTTGTACACGTGCAACAGCTTCAACAGGAGTGATTGAGAGAGACCCACCCCAGAATACCCTCTAGCCCAGTGGTTAGAGCACTCATCCAGGATGTAGATGAGTCAGGTTTTAAACCCCACTCTGCCGGATTTGAAGCAGGGACTTGAACTCAGGTCCCCTATCTCCCAGGTGAGCTGTGTTCAAATCTCTGTCCCAAATCAGGAAGACAGTTAGGTGGCATCTGAGCAGGTGTTTTGAAGATCTAAATTTGGAACTATGTAACTATAGTGGCAGTTAGGCACCTAAATCCTTTTGTGGATTTAGCTCATAGGGTTCACTCTTTCTCCCACAACTCAGTCTGCTTGCAATCAAGTCAATCAAAGCAGGATCATGCCTTCATTTAAGTTCCCATGGCCCTCTTGCAATAACAGGGCTGTTAACTAAATGTTCTAAGTTCCATTCTGTATCATTACAATCTACTTTCCTAAAATCTCCCATCGGTTCATTTGGTATTTGATTTGTTTTCACTTCCTATCTGAAATACTGAGTAGAGTTTCTGTGAATGTTTCACCCTAGAAGAGGCTGCACGTCACTAGAGAAGTGATTGTTAGAGTGGTCGCCTGAGAGGCACCACCATAGTCAAATATACAAAATAGATCCCATTAAAAGTCCATTTTCACGTGACCCCAATTTTTTGACACATTCATCTTTTGGGGGGAAGTTTTCCATGCCTAAAGGTAAATTTGTTTTTTGAAAGATGGAGCAAAATCCCTGCAACCATTTTTAAGTTATGAGAGAGTGTTTCTAACCAAACTTTTTCTAGAACAGGTACAGTAAAAACAGATGAAGTTTGAAACTTGGCCTGGACATTATAATCAATGAAGATTAGTGCCTTTGCATGCTTTGAACAGAATTGATTTTAATTTAACAAAGTCATGATGTTTCGAAAATTGCGTGCTGAGCATGCACAGTGTGAAATTTTGTCTACAGGTGCATGTGTGCACAGATTCTGCTGCAGAATCTAGCAGTTTCCAAGACTTACAAGCAGAAGGATAATACTTTTTCTTTTCACTTTTAATTCAATGTAAAAACAAAACATATGGATGGAACAGTAAGGCTTGGATTTTGCAAGAGATGTATACAATGCATCCCCTGCATTCGCAAAAAGCTCCATTAACTAATAGGGATACAAGGAGGTGCTGAGGTATCTCTGCATGCATCTCTGTGTAGGATCAGGGATGAAGGTTGCAAAGGTTGCAAAGGTTCCTAAAGAGTCAGGAAAGGTATCAGCTAACTTTTCAAATTATAATATTAAGTCTGATGGGAAGCACTTAAAAACTGTTTTCTATTGTATTTTCTATTTTCAGGGATGAATTAGTTGCAAACATGAAGGTGGTTGGGAACTTTGGAGGAAGTGATCATGATCTGATAAAATTTAAGATCCTAAGGAAAGGAGGACATGGGAACAGGAAAACACGGGCACTGGACTTCCGAAAAGCAGATCTCAACCAACTGAAATAGTAGGCAAGGTCCCATAGAAAGACAAATTAGGAAGAAAAGGAGTTGAAGGGGGCTGGCAGGTCCTAAAAGATGTAATACTACAAGCTATTCCAATGCAGAGGAAAGATAAGAACCACAGGAGGCCAAAGTGGCTGCATAAGGAGCATTTTAGCTATCTAAAAAACAAAAGGGATACATACAGGAAATGGAAGGAGAGGCTTGTCACAAAGGGTGTATACATGGGAATACCGTGAGTGTGTAGGGACAAAATCAGGAAAGTCAAGGGAAAGAATGAGTTACAGCTGGCAAGAAGTGTTAGAGACAACAAGAAGGGGTTCTACAAATACGTCAGACAAAAAGGATCATCGCCTTACACTCATGAATCACCTCTGACACGTTCATTCTCTATCCACCTCCTGACCAGATTTTTGCTGCCACCTTGAGAGTAAGCAGGCAGACACAAGAAGCTTGGGTTTTTTCTGCTTCATAGTAAGGAGTCTTACTAACCGTAAACATATTCTCACCAGTAACTGCACACCGCACCATAGTAACTCTAGCTCAGGAACCAATCCATGCAACAAACCTCAATGCCAACTCTGCCCACATATCTACACCAGCGACACCATCACAGGACCTAACCAGATCAGCCACACCATCACCGGTTCATTCACCTGCACGTCCACCAATGTAATATACGCCATCATATGCCAGCAATGCCCTTCTGCTATGTACGTCGGCCAAACTGGACAGTCGCTACGGAAAAGGATAAACGGACACAAATCAGATATTAGGAATGGCAATATACAAAAACCTGTAGGAGAACACTTCAACCTCCCTGGCCACACTATAGCAGACCTTAAGGTGGCCACCCTGCAGAAAAAAAACTTCAGGACCAGACTTCAAAGAGAAACTGCTGAGCTTCAGTTCATCTGCAAATTTGACACCATCAGCTCAGGATTAAACAAAGACTGTGAATGGCTTGCCAATTACAAAACCAGTTTCTCCTCCCTTGGTTTTCACACCTCAACTGCTAGAACAGGGCCTCATCCTCCCTGATTGAACTACCTCATTATCTCTAGCTTGCCTGCATATATATACCTGCCCCTGGAAATTTCCACTACATGCATCTGATGAAGTGGGTATTCACCCACAAAAGCTCATGCTCCAAAATGTCTGTTAGTCTATAAGGTGCCACAGGATTCTTTGCTGCTTTTCCAGATCCAGACTAACATGGCTACCCCTCTGATAAAAAAAAAGAAAGATCAGGAATGCTGTGAGTCTGTTGCTCACTGGAGAATGGAAGTTGGTAACAGAAGATGATAGGAAGGCAGAGCTGCTCAATGCGTACTTTGCTTCAGTCTTCTCACAAAAAATAATATGCTACCAGACGAGTAGCGAAGGGAAAGGGATGCAGATAAGATAAGTAAAGAACACGTGAGAGAACTTCTGACTAATTTGAATGAATTCAAGTCAGCAGAACCTGATGCTATTCACCCTTAGGTACTGAAAAAATTAACGAAGACATCTTGGAGCCACTAGCAATAATACTTTTAAACTCATGGATGACAGGAGAGGTCCTGGGAAAACTGGAGAAGGGCTAACATAGTGCCCATTTTTAAAAAAGGGGAAAAGGGAAGAGCTAGGGAACTATAAATCAGTCAGCCTGACTTTAATTCCTGGAAAGCTACTAAAGTAATGTATAAAACATTCAGTTTGCAAATACCTGGAAGATGAAGGGGTAATCACTAGAAGCCAGCATGGATTTACTAAGATGGTGGATAGGGGGAATGTGGTGGACATAACAGACATGGACTTTAGCAAGGCTTTTGATACAGTCCCATGTGACATTCTGATAAGTGAGCTGGAGAAATGCAGGCTTGGCAGAACTACCATTAGGTGGATACATAATTGGTTAAACCACTGCAAACACAGAGTAGCTATTAATGGAATGATGTCAGATTGGAAGGAGGTCCCTAGTGGGGTTCCACATAGACCTGTTCTGGGTCCGGTATTATTTAACATCTTTATTAATGGCCTGGATGTAGGACTAGAAAGCATACTGATGAAATTTGCAGATCACACAAAACTAGGGGGCGTTGCAAGCACTTTGGAGGATAGAGCTAAAATTCAAAGGGATTTTGATAAATTGGAGAACTGGGCTATAGACAACAAAATGCACCGTTAGGTTGCATTAACAGAGGCATAGCATGCAAATCACAGGAGGTGATAGTACAGCTCTACTTGGCGCTGGGTAGGCCTCAGCTGGAGTACTGTGACCAATTTTGGTCACCAATATATAGAAAGGACATAGTGAAACTGGAAAGGATCCAGAGGTGAGCAACAAAGCTGCGCAAAGGGATGGAGTGCAAGCCATATGAGCAAAGGCTGAAGGAACTGGGTATGTGTAGTCTGGAAAAGAGGAAATTAAAGGGGGATGTGATAACTGTCTTCAAATACTTGAAAGGCTGCCATAAACAAGATAGAGAAAAGTTCATTTCTCTTGCCATGGAGTGGAGGCCAAGAGGCAATGGGTTCTTTAATGTTGGATTAAGTAAATTAGCTTTGGTTCATTTAGGCAGAACTGGATTGGATAGGTGTATTTCTTCAGGAGTGCTTCTAACTGAATCCAGTTAGGAACTGAGACTCAGTAGATTCAAGAAAAAGAGCCAGTTTTGAAACCCATTTGCAATATAAAATAGTTCTTCTGTGTTTAGAAGCCTTAAGCCACCTTTTATCTTATGAGCTTCTAACTCTTCTAGTTTAGCTTTTGGTCTTTTCCCTTCCCATAAAAAGGTTTCAATCATATACTGAATTCTTTTACAGCAGTTAGGTAAGATTATAAAAAGCAGTATACTCTATAAGAAAGTCATCTTCAGAGCTCTTATTTTGATGGGTTGAGTTCAATCCCACAATGTGCTGGATTGTAACTTTACAGTTTGCCCTACGTAAAGTGTGGTCTGTAACTGCACCTGCCTGGGAACAGGGAAGAGAACAAATTGTGACCCAAAACTAGAAATGAAGGAACTGTGCTAAAACATTTAAGTGATTGACGATTTCACTGAGGAAAACAATCAATTGTGCCAAGCCATCTGAAACCCAGATTTTCAGGATAGGAATTGGCATAACTACTGTTTTCTCTGGTGCTATCTTCAGCCTTCCTCTTTTTTGTCACCTTGTTTGCTTCTCAAGGTTTTAACATCAGACAGTATTTTATGCTTTGGGCCAGATTCTGCTTTGTCCATACACTGAAGAAATCACTTCAGATTTACACTGGTGCAACTGAGAGCACACTCTGACCCTCCATATTTTAAGGCAGGCTGAGCAGAGAAGATTCCTCCCTAGTGTTGAAATGTTGAAAACCAAGGAATTGGCAGACCAAACATGAGAAAAGGATTCAGTGTGACTATTATGAAAGAATGAAAATGGAATAACATGCTACGGTTTTATTTTTCTTTTGGTTAAAGCTAACAGGGAATACTTGAAAATTCTCTAAGCTTCATCTAGCTAAGCTCTTAAAATTTAAATATGAAACCATTTGGGATTTAAATTCTAGCCTATGTTTACATTTCAAACTATTTCTGCTCTCTTGGCAGTATTCCTACCTTGATTCTTAACTGGATCTGCTAAAGCATCTCCTTTAAAGTTGATGAGCAAGTTATGTGAAGACCCCAGAAAACATGATTTTCTTGTAGAGGGAAGTATAAAACTACATGATTTTAATTGTATGGGTCCGAGTCTCTCACATGTTAAGTACCACCTTCATGAGAACTGCCACTGAAATGCTAAGGGAGAATTGAAATCAACTGAACTAGTCACAGAGGACTAGACTGTAGTTTTCCCACAAATCCTGAATGAAGATCAGGGACCAGGTTTTAGCTCAGGGAGTTCATGGGGCTCCATAGGCACAGGGGTCTGCCTACCTACAGCCCACTGCATCCCGGAACCCAATAGGTACAGCCCACTACAGGAACAGGGCCTCGGACTGAAAGCTGTTTGGGGCAGAGAGGTTTGGTATGGTGTATGTGTGTGTACAGCAACCAGCACAACGAGGCTCTGATCCTGACTGGTAGTTCTGAACACTTGTAGAATGTTAAAAAAAAATCAGATTGGGGTCTTTCTACCCACTCCCAGAAGAAAATCCTTGTCAGGGCTCCCAAAGACAGGATATCACTATAAGCCACATCTTGTATTGTTTTCCCCAAACCATTTAAGGGGAATAAAAGGCTAGGGGAATCCTGCCCCAATGTGGAAAATAATATTAGAACATAAATACAAGCCCTATGACTATTAATACAGGCCTATACTGTACCATATATCATCCTTTGAAGACTTTCAGCTTCTAGGAAATTTGGACTTAAATCACAGTTTACCTGCATAAATATTGCAGATTTGAGTGCTAAATGCTTGAAACTAGGTTGCCATTTTGCTAAGGAGTGCTAAGATAGCTACTGTCCCACAGAATTTCAGGACATTTTTGTTTATTTTCCTTTACAGCAAGTAGGCTGGGAAGAAAGTACATGCTCTTATCCCAGCATTTGCTATCTCCCTTCCCTTTACTGTCCTTTTTTCATTAAAAAATACCTTTTTCGTTTTGGCTGCTTCTATGCATCAGTATCGGTGTGTGTTTGATTGAAGAAGTAGCCAAAATGGAGGACAGCTCATTTATAGAAACCCTGCCCACTGGTGCTAATTTGAGGGTGGGGCTAGATTCCCCTATAGAACTCTGGTGTCTTCAACACAGGAGATGCCTAGAAGAGTTCTAGTATTTTTTTTTGTTGAGCTGATGTATTTACTCATATAATAAATGGTCTTTTTCATGTCCCTTTGATTTTCACCTGCATGCTGCTCACTAATCTTTCCCCATTGGGATTATTTCTAAAATTCCAAACTTCTGAGTTGTTTCAAACAACTGTGTTGGGGGAAGACAGGGAAAGCCTTGTCAGAGAAATATTCCTTCTTCTTCCCAAACATACATTTTCTCCCTGACCCCATGATACCCTGGCCTGAGTCACAAGATGGGAAATATTGAGACAACTGATAGGTTTAACATTTCATGACGCTTTCAGTTTACAAATAGGAGCTTCATTCCCATTAAAAAGCCAGGAACATCTCTCCCAATTTTCTGTGGGACAAGACTTTTTATTTCCATCCTTGGCTGACCATGCGATATTGGCCTCTAAGGGGTGAAATTGTTGTGTATAAAAATTTACTATAATCCAGTCTGAGTAGGGGCAGAACTGCTTATGAGAGGACAGGAACCAGACATGTGTCTGACGAAGTGGATATTCACCCAGGAAAGCTTATGTTCCAATACATTTGTTAGTCTATAAGGTGCCACAGGACTCTTTGTGGCTTTTTTACAGACTTATTCTGAATGTCAAATCTGATTCTTGCTTCCTCTTTGCTCAAGGGGAGAAGTAAACTGCACTAAACCTCTGCACTAGTGATAGCCAATGTGCTGAGGTGTGTGGAAGGATCTAGGTCTTCTCATTCCCATTCCTGTCTACTTTCATCCTACCTGTGTGACAACAGCTGCTGTCATCCTGTGCTATCTCTGCTGATAGTGATAATCAGGCCAGGGGAGTAAGGGGGCTCCTTTGCACAGCCAGGAGGCCCGGCTCATAATGAAACCTTTAGTGATTTTTTTCTCTTATGCTCATTTAATTATTATGGAGCGGTAGGAGTAACTGGGAGCAATGCTTAAAGATTGATGGCATAACATGGGCCAAAGTCTTAAGTTTACACAGGCTTCTTCCAAATATAGATTTTAATATTCCTCCATCACACCATATCTACTAGTTGCCTTAATTTGTGGTTACTGTTTGCAATCTTTCATATTGTTCTTTCCCAATGAACTTGAACTGTAAAAATCAAACAAGCCCTTTCAATGTTCATCTTCCAAACAAATGAACAGAATTCTTTGAAATTTGGTTTGTTGTTTACATCGTACTGAGATCCACAAGCAAGCCAAATATTAATATTACATTCTTGAGATATGCATAACAAAATTTCTGCTCAGGACATACCTGGAGACAAGTGCAAATGTGGAATTCAGAAATGGATGAAGGGGTTATGCTGAAACTAGCCAAAATAAATTTGCCTCTTGGAGTGGACACAACATGGAATGTGTCATTCCAAAAACTTAATTTTTCAAAAATGTATTTGAGAAAATTATTGGCAAATGGAAAAGTTGGGTGGTTCTGAGTTACAATCTAAGCTGAATCTTTACCTTAATTCAAGCAGCCACTATTCGTCCCGCCAAAATGTAATATATATTTGGCTATACACTCTTTATTCTTACTTAAGAGACTGGCACAAGAATGTCAAGAAATGTGTAACTAATTCAGGATTCATGACCTTTTCAGTAAATATAGTTAGAAAACATAAATCAATCATAGTTCAGTCTCCTCTGCTTTGAGGGTTTGGGACTCATTTAAAGATTCTAGTAAGAGGTTACCTCTGTTACATCAGCTAAAGAGGGAGATGAATGACAAATTAGAAGAGACAGAAAAAGGAAATGAAGGAATTGGAAACAAAACAAGCAAGGACTAAATACCAAGAAGAAGAGATCAAGTGACTGTAATAAAGAGACAAATGTAATCTTCTCATTATATAGAAGCCTAATCTAGTTTGCATAAAGTGCAGCTGTAAGAATGGGATAATAAACCTAGCAAGCTAATGGCCCAGCAGTTGAAATACTAGGAAGAAGGAACATCAATTTTAGAAGTTAACATACCATGAGATATTCTATAAGGTATGCCATTGAGATTATTCAAGCTTTTATTAAATAATATATGCCTTATTAAGGACAGGGTCCAAAACCTATTGAATTTGATGAAAAAACTCCCATTGAATTCAGTGGGCTCTGGATTATGCCCTGTTTCCACAGAGTTTTCTTTCTATTGAATGGAGTCAGAAAATTTTAGTAACTATTCAGTTAACATTTTTATGCAAAGAGGGAAGGAAATCTTAGGTAAAGACCATGTACCTAAACATACTACACCTCTGCCCCGATAGAGGTAGAAATAGAGGTGTATTCTAAACAGAGTCCTTGAAATTAACAGCACAGAATTACAGGCCAAAGTGGACTACACTGTGAGTTTTATAAGGTAATGCTACCATTATTGATGGATCTGTTTAAACATATTTTTATTTATATTTTCTTCTCTTTCATTTAAAATTGTATGGATTTCTTTGTTTCCCCCCCAAACCAGTTCATACCAGTAATAATAGTTTTACTCAATATAGGCCTCAAAATTCTTCACATTGGACAGTTATTTTCACTGCTGTCCCTAGTGTCTTGATAGGTTTCATTCAACACCAATATGCAGAAGGCAACATTTATAGGGTCAGTCTCATGACAGAAATAAGAAAATGTTTAACAATTGATTTCTTTGCATTCTAAAATTATATTGGTGGTACAGCTGAGACTTGTTGGCACTTAATCTGAAATAATGATTAAAAATACTTTTGCAGATGTATGTCTACCTTCCTACATTAACTATAGAAGCTATTGATGCTCCTATAAATGAACATAAATATAAAAATTGTAAATAGCTGTGTCCTGCGTCCACCCCGTAACCTGAGATGACTGTGTGACCTGCAGCTGGTTCATTTCCAAACCACACCAAATGCACATCTGTACATGCTTGTGCTCCATATTTTTCATTTCCTCACCCTTGTGTGCCACCCTGACACCAAGTGGCAAGACATCCTTCTACCTGTTGAGGGTAAGGAACCCCGGTGGAATAATTTGTGTTCCACCTTGGTTCCATGGCCCACCGGAAATAACAGCTCGCGGCTCCTTCATGGAGCCATAAACACAGTTGTGTACTTAGCAGGGTTCACCCCTCTCCCTGACACCTGCCCCTTCTGCTGTGAGGGAGACCCTGGCACACATCTACCTGGAGTACACCAGTTGCAGACCCTTGTCTGGCTCCTCCAAAACCTTCTCCTAAGGTTCTGGCTGCACTTTTCCCCGCACCTCCTGATCTATGCACACCCTGTCCGTGGCTCCATAAAGTTGCGAGATCTCCTCATCAACCCCCTCTTAGCACTGGCCAAAGTGGCCATCTATAAAACCAGGAGGAGTATGCTGGACAGGGAGGTGCTCTGCGACTGCAGGGCCTATTCCTGCTCCTCCCTTCTATTATGCACCCAGACAGAGTTCCTCTTGGCTGTGTCTGCTAGCTCCCTCAAGGAGCAGTGGGTACTGTCTGGGGTTCTCTGCTTAGTGTCCCCCTCCAGTTCCCTGCTTATGGCCCTATGACCTCACTCCTATCCCTGTTTTATTAGTTGTCCCCCAGAATCATTTGGGCCCCATTTTAGTTGCTCCTCCCCTTAGGCTAAGGGAAGGCCCTTCGGACATGGGTGGGCTTGTGCCCGCCCACATCCTGGAATTCAGTAGGTGGACCCAGGACACAAATATATACAGTTTTTATATTAAAGACCATTAATTGCTTCTGTAGTTAAGGTAGACACCCCCTACAAAAGTATTTTTTAATCATTATTTCAGATAAAGTGCCAATTAGTCTCATCTGTACCTCCATCTGGCCATCCAAAATTGGCTGATTCTGTATAGGTGTTACAGCTGAGGTGGACCTTTAGACGAGATGTGAAGGAGAAAATAGCGGCCTAATGGATTACTGCACATGTAAAGGACGACATGGAACAAGATACTAAAGAGGTTTGTGTGGGAAGCTAACAAGTGAGTGGACAAGGCCGGCCTGATGGGCAGAATGGAGGAGGCAGGAATAAAACAATAAGAAACAAAACAAGGTTGTGATCCTGGCAGGTGCTCAGTGGTTCTTGGATGGGAGTCAGGCCCAAAATATAGACAATATTTCTAGGACACTGCACAGAAGCTTAAACATATGGGCTACAAAACACTGTACATTTAGAGAGTTTTATAGGGGAAGTTTACATGTGTAGAGTTTTATAGGCACATGATACAGTGTTTGCTTCAAATCTGTAAACTAAACAAAATTTTGGATTAATCTGTGATATAGTCCTAGAGTATTAAATTTAAAATGACAGACCATGAGAGAATTCACTGATGAACCATCCTTTAAAAAATTCCCTATAAAATATATTACATGACTATTGTTTATAAAAGACTGTGCATACAGACAAAATTTAAATCAAAGAAGCCTAAGCTGTCCTGGGACACAATTATACAGACAGGTTAACAAACCTTACTGAAAGAAAAGAATTTGCTAAGAGTCCTTGGCAGAGGGAATCAGTCCAAAGGACTCTTCCAAAAGAGATATTTGCTCATACCCCAAAAAGAGAATGGATGTCCTTTGAAAAGGTATCAGGGTATTACTCATACTTAGGAACAGTTCTTTCCTAATTACGAGTAGGATATTTATGGATTCACTGATCATGCTATAAGGATATTTGAATAAGGGAATTGACACTGTGTCCAATTTGCCAATTAAAAATTTTAACACTTCATCATGATCTCAGTGACAGTATCAGACGGGTAACTGTGTTAGTCTGGATATGTAAAAAGCAACAAAGAGTCCTGAGGCACCTCATAGACTAACAGACGTATTGGAGCATAAGCTTTCGTGGGTGAATACCCACTTCGTCAGATGCATGTATAGCACTCTTACAGTGTAAAGAGGTCTTAAAGAGGGTGTAGTAATAAGAATCCCTAGCGTAAATGAGAAAGAGGCCTAAGAATTGCTGAGTAATTTTATGTTTCTAACAGTATTTTCCAACCTTAGGACTAAAACTAGATCCTTTAAATGCTAAACATTTCAAGCAGGTGGATGGAAATACCTCTCACTAATCTAATACAAGATGTGTAGTTAAGATGAATGTCCTTCTTAGCGTGTCATTTTGTGTCTACAATAACTTAACAGTATCCACATTTGCTTGGTGCTTTTTGTTTGTGTAGTATTAATAGAGCTGCTTAATTCAATTTATTTGGAGTCACAAAATATGTCATTAAAACACATCCAGAAACTGGTAGACACCATTGGAATGAGGAGGCTTTGTACTGCTAAACCTCTATTTATATCAAATTGTTCTGATGGAATATACTGTATCCTTTTGATGTGAGACATTCACTTCTTCCTTTTCACACCTTAAAAAATTAGGGATCAGAATCACCAATTTTCAGTTATTAACATTAAGTGACAAGAAACACATGAAGGGTGATAACTGTGCACACAAACACTTTAGCTAGATATGGAAAAAATCTGGAGTAAAATCAAGAATCCAAACCTATTGTTGATCATATACAGCACATGGCATTCAGCAGTGTTGTTACAGATAGAGACCCTAGTGTTTTGGAATTCTGCTGCCAGTGAATATTTAGCAGATTGTTTAAACCTCTGTACTCTCCATCCAGTGAGCTATGTTGTTAATCTTCAACATGAGGTGCCAAATCAGTCATGATCAGGCCACATTACAATGTGAAATAAACAGCAGTGAGAGGAGTGCAAGGGCTGGATGAATCTTTAGTATGGTTGCAACTGTTCTTTAAGCACATTTCCTAGTAGTGGTGGTGGTGTTTATTTTCAGTGCCCCTTATGAACATTCTGAAGACTAGCCCCCCTCATTATGTGATCTCCAGAAAACATGGATGGAGATGGATTGAGAAATTATGATTGTAAAGTCATGATTCTCTCTGTGGCAGGCCAGTAAGCTCTGCGGCTGCTAAAGCAACAGACTTTAGTTTATTGAAATTTAGAATAAAACAGTAATAAGTATGCTGCCCCTTTAAGGCCCAGGAGACTTCCCTAAACTGTAGTCCAAAATAAGTACCTAAGGCAAGGCTTGTGTCAGTCATTATGAATTATAAGGGAAAACTCTACTCTTGTTCCACACTCTATTCCAGGCTCTTGCACTCTCTTCTTTCTCAGTTCCTCCCCTGCTGGTTTATATCCCCGGCACTTCAGGGAACCAGTTCTCTGCTGCCAATGATACTTACTATAGTTCCAGCAAGAAACATGTTGCTCAGTTCTTCCAGGTGCAATCCCATACCAAGCCAAGCCCTGTTAAGTAATGGAAGTCCCTGGGGTGGGATAAGAGCCCAAGAGTTTTGAGACTTTTCAAAATTAAATGAACTCTGGAGCTTCTCATATGGAAGAGTTAGGAGAAAACACCAGTCAGTTCCCCATTGTGCAGAACATGAAACAAGAGTTTCTGAGTAGTAAAATGCAAAGAGTGTAAACCCCATTCTGCCTTAACTTGTTATTAAATTCTCTTGGAAATGGCATCAGTGAAGCTATTTTAGACACTCTTTAGTCTCAACACTTGAAAGTTTAATAAAATGCGGTGGGACCAGACTCTACTCTCACTTACAGCAATGAAAATCCAAATAACTTCATTAACATCCAGAGCAGTCCTCAGATTTACACTGAGGGCAAAATCCAGTCCCATTGCTTCTCAAATATAGTTCTTTATATAACTATCACCATTAGCTGCCCAGATCTCACAATCTACAACTCAACTTCCATTTCCTAAGATCACTGACATCTGTTCAAATGCCAACATCTTCACAAACACATGCAATTTAAACTGAATATTCTGAGCTTCAAAGCAATACTAAGTGTAAGGTTCAGCTTCTAGAAACTATGGAGACACTGACACTTAGGCAGCAGCCTGATTTTAAAACATTTAGTGGTGTCGCCGCCCTTGATTTGCATCTTAATATTCAATGAATCAGAGCTGCTGTCGTCACAGTGACATTTTATAATTGAAGTTTTGAATGATTTGGTAAATCACTGCAGCTCTTTATTGTGGCATCTTCATTTTCAGGCATGAAAGCTTCTGGGGTCTGGTCCACACTACAGCGTTAAATCGATTTAAACAGCGTTAAATCGATTTAATGCTGTACCCGTCCACACTACAAGGCACTTTAAATCGATTTTAAGGGCCCTTAAAATGAATTTCTGTACTCCTCCCCAACGAGAGGAGTAACCCTAAAACCGATATTACTATATCGATTTAGGGTTAGTGTGGACGGAAATCGAAGTTATTGGTCTCATTCTTTTACTGAGCTACTCAGAGTGCACCGCTCCGGAAATCGATGGTAGCCTAGGACCATGGACGCACACCACCGAATTAATGTGCCCTAGTGTGGACGTGTAAAATCGATTTTATAAAACCAGTTTTATAAAACCGGTTTTAATCATTTCGATTTTATGCTGTAGTGTAGACGTGGCCTGGTTTAGTGCTGCCTCAGGCACCAAGAGTTTTCAGATTTAGCCAAGCACTAACATGGCAGTAAAGCACTCTTGAGAAGATCAGCTCTGTGTTTTCAATGGAGGTAAAAAGAAATAGAATAATTTCACTCCTCCCGCCTTGGGCACCTGCTGGCATATTTTACAGTTGCATTTCCAGTATATATCCTACATTTTAAAGCAGGGGGATGGGAAAGCATTTGAAATGTTCATAGTTATCAAGAATTTATCTGCGGACCCAGACATCCAAAATGGACCCTGAGAAGCTTTTGAAATGGCTGCTGGAGAACCAACAGCAGCAGACAGTGCAATAGCAGCAGCAGCAAGCCCAGTTGCTCCAGCAGTTAGCAGCACAACAGCAATTGCAAGTGGCACAGCAGCAAGAGCAACAGAAACAGCTGATTCGAGAGCTGACGGCCCAGCAACAGGCTAACCAGGAGCGACTATTTCAGCAGATGGCAACGTTGATAGGACAGGCACCAAGTCCTCCCCCAGGCGCGGCAGGGGGCAGCACCAGTGAAGGGCTCGGAGGACTACCAGTGCGCCTGACAAAGATGGGACCAGGGGATGATCCCAAGGCCTTCCTGGTGACTTTTGAGCGGGTTGCAACCACCTACAATGGCTCTCCGCATATTGGGCCACTGTTCTAGAACCCTACCTGATGGGACCAGCTCAAGCTGCTTACCATAACCTCGATCCGCAGGACACACTGGACTATTCAAAGGTCAAGACCGCTTTCTTAGACCAAACAGGCGTCAGCCCCGAGACTTACCTCTAGCGACTCCATAGAGAACAGTATGCGCCAGGAGCCAGACCACGAGCTGTGGCCCAGTGAATCCGCCTCTGTTGGAGGTGGCTGGAACCAGAACGACGGACAAGTGTTCAGGTAGCTGAGGCTGTGGCACTAGAGCAGTTCCTGCAGACCCTTCCCACCAGGAGGAAAAAGTGGGTGCAGAGACACCGCCTGAAGACCCTCGCAGAGGTGATCTCCCTAATGGAGGATTACCTGACAGAGAGGGAGAACAGGGGGCCAACCCCAAAGAGAGGGGCTCGGGCAAATGGAACCTGAACCCATACCAGGGGGCCCGTAAGGTGGTGGGGGGACAACCCCGTTGGTACACCCAGTCATCAGAGACACACATGACCCACAGTGCCAAGGACCCACCCAGGGCGGACCTCGTACAAAGCCAAGATGACACGCCCCCCGCCATACCCCAGCCGAAGAAGGGAAGCGAGACCAGTGTTATGAGTGCAGACAGATAGGGCATTTCCAGAGGGAGTGCCCATACATGGACTGTAATTATGGGCAGGTTTGGGCTGCTGGTCACTGTACCCAGACATGGGAGCCGTGGAAGACAGTGAAAGTAGACGAGATGTCTATCTGGGCCTTGGTGGACTCGGGGTGGAGCCCCATAGTACTAGTTCCCAAGCCAGATGGAATGGTCAGGTTCTGTATCGACTTCTGCAAGGTGAACATGATCTCTCATTTCGATGCCTACCATGCCCCAGGTGGATGAACTGCTGGAGCGACTAGGTAAGGCGGAATTCATCTCCACCCTAGACCTGACCAAGGGATAGTGGCAGATCCCTTTGACACTGGCCTCCTGGAAAAAGACAGCATTCCCAACACCATTCAGCCTCTACCAGTTTACAATGATGCCTTTTGGGTTGCATGCGGCTACCTTTCAGTGGCTCAAGAATCAAGTGCTGAACCCCCACAGCGCGTATGCTGCAACATACATTGACGACATTGTCGTTTACAGTACCAACTGGGAGGAACATCTCCAGCACCTCACTGAGGTGCTATGAGCACTGGGCAAAGCAGGTCTCACTGCAAACCCAGCCAAATATCACATGGGCCAAAGAGAAGTGACCTACCTGGGCTATACGGTGGGTCGAGGGAAACTCCGCCCTTTCATAGACAAGGTGGAAGCCTTGAAGAACTATCCCACTCCCACGACCAAAAGGCAAGTACGATGGTTTTTAGGGCTGGCTGGATACTACTGTCGGTTCGTGCCTAACTTTGCCATGCTTGCCGCCCCCGACAGATTTGATGTGAAACTCCCAGCCACAGAAGGTCCAGTGGTTAGAAGACTGCGAGAGGGCCTTTTGCGCCCTGCAGGAATGATTGACATGGAAGCCAAGAATGATCCAGACCGACTTCACAAGGCCCTTTATCCTCACAGGTAGGGTTGGGGGCTGTACTGTCACAAGAGGTGGGGGGAGAAGAACACCCCATCTTCTACCCAAGCTGCAAGCTGTTCCCCCAAGAAACCTGATATTCCACCATAGAGCAGGGGGACCTGGCAGTGAAATGGGCAGTCGAGGCACTGAGGTACTATCTATTACGGAACCTCTTCTCTTTTGTAACAGATCACACACCCCTCAGGTGAATTAACAGCATGAAGGATGCAAACACATGCATCATGCGTTGGTACTTGTCCCTCCAATCCTACTCCTTCCGCATGTTACACTGGCCGGGAAAGACTCATGGGAACGCAGACTTCTTTTCCTGAGTCGGGGAAGAGGAGGGGGAGGAAACAGTCAAGGGTCAGCCGGCCTAGGTGGCTGTCTTAAGGGGGAGGGTGTGTGACGGGGCAGAGCGGCCTCGCACTGATACAGCAGGGGTTAACTTTTCCTTCCTAGCAGAGGAAACAACACCCCGGAAGCTCTGTTGGGCATGCTCCAACTGGAGAACAGATATAAAAGCCTGCAGATCAGCTCAATCTGGGCTGATCGCTGGAGGAGGAGGACGCACGCCGCTAGCTTCTGTAGAGGGAGGGCCTGCAAGCCAGGATCTGGGAGCCAGCCAAGCTGAGGCACTATCTGAGACCCCTCCGGAGGATGTCACAAGAGAGGAATAGACCGGAGGACTCCTCGCTGCAGATGACCAAGTATTCATGGTAGGAAATGACCTGGGGTAACTCTAGAGACAAACGGCGTTAGAGCTGTATTGACACTCGGTGTGTTGTGGGCGGATCCCTCCCCGTAGAAGGTGAACAAAAAGACTGGAGAGTGGTGAGGTGCTGACACCCATCCTACCCCTGCCACAAAGGGGAATTGTGGTGTCAGACCCACCACAGTATCCAATAACAATGTAAAGTGTGAGACTAAACTAGTTAAAAGGTTTCATTAGAGGAACAAAACATGAAACTAAGATTTTCCTCTCTACAATGCATCCTTCCTAGACATCTCTATTTTTCAATGTATTTTAAAAATTTAGTGTGAATTTAGGGTGGGATTTTCAAAGCCACCTAAGGGATTTGGATGCCAGATTCCAGTTCATTTTGTGTATCCAAATCCCTAGCCAGCCTTGAAAATATCAGCCTGTGTGCAGGAAAAAGTGAATATCTAACCAAATTTGGCACCAGCAATTATCTCAGGAAACTCCACAAGAGCATCTCAGCCTGGCTTTACAACACTTTCGTCATTCCAGTCCTAGGCTTCTCCTGTTCATAAACGGAGAATCAGGTCACACAGGACTCTTGAGGTAAGTGGCTGTCTGTAGTGTGTGTTTGTGTTTGGGGGTGACTTGCTGTGTGCTGAGCTTGTGTTTGTCTGTCTGTCTGTTTGAAGGACCATGTGCTGTGGTTGGCAGTTGGAAGCTGTGAGCTTCTAAACAAGGTTTGAAGTCTAGAAGCCTCTTCATTGGCTGAGCCTTAGTCAGGAGGTGAGGCTATCAGGGAGGCCAGGGCTTTATAAAGCAGTGACCAGGGAACTTTGCGAACAGGGGCTGCTAGGGGAATTTCAAGAGGGAGTTTGGAAGGGGGTGAGGTACAACTGCCATTCTTTAAAATTTTTAAACTAAACTATAATAAAAACTTCTTGATTTAAACAAAAACCCTTTCATTAACCTAGGTAGCTGTAGGAGAGAATGCAGGCAGAAGCCCAGGAGCAGAGTGGGGGCTATCCTGTTTATTGCGCTCAGTGTAGCATGTACGATTACCTGCCTTGTGGGTGGGTGGCGTAATGCGTGCATTGGTGCAAGGAGCTCCTGGCCCTCAGATACTGCACTTGGGCTTTGGAGGTCAGGGTGGTGGAACTGGAGGAGCTAAGGGAGGCAGAGCAGTATGTTGATGAGGCTTTCTGGGACATTGTAGATTTGTCCGACCTCCAGTCAGATAGCCCCAGTGTTGTTAAGGAGGATGAAAGTCCCAGGGAAGTAGAGCATCTAATGAGCAGAGGGAAACCTTCCCATAGTTGGGACCCTCCTTCCAGATGATGTTGGGGTTTCCTCTTGCACTGAAGTTACCTCTCCAGGGGAGGGAACTCCAGTCATTAGGAAAAGGCAGGTTTTAGTAATGGGAGAGATGATCATTAGAAACATAGATAGCTGGGTTTGTGATGACCAGGAGAACCGTATGGTGACTTTCCTGTCTGGTGTGAAGGTTGTATATCTCTCGAGGCATCTTGATAGACTTATGTGCAGTGCTGGGGAGGAGCTGGTGGTTGTGGTACATGTAGGTACTAATGACATAGGGAAGGGCAGGAGAGACATCCTGGAGGCCAAACTTAGGCTGCTAGGAAAGAGACTGAAATCCAGGACCTCTATGGTGGCATTCTCAGAAATGTTTTCAGTTCCACGCGCAGGGACAGGTAGGCAGGCACAGCTTCAGAGTCTCAATGTGTGGATGAGACGATGGTGCAGGGTGCAGGAGTTTAGATTTATTAGGAACTGGGGAAACTTTTGGGATGGGGGAGCTTATACAGGAAGGATGGGCTCCACCTAAACCAAAGTGGATCCAGACTGCTGGCACTTAACATTAAAAAGGTTGCAGAGCAGCTTTTAAACTAAGAGATGGAGGAAAGCTGATTGCTGCAGAGGAGCACGTGGATTGGACAGAGACTTCTCTTAGAGGAGAGTCTATTGGTAGAGATTCTTTAGGTTTCCATCAGGAGAAGAGGAAGGAAGAAGATAAACTATGGGTCAGATCAGATGAGAAACATGTACATAAAAAAGAATCTGACACATCAGAAAAGGGCAGAAAAATAAACAGTGACAAGTTATTAAAGTGCTTGTACATAAATGCTAGAAGTCTAAATAATAAGATGTCTGAACTAGAGTGCCTCATGTTAAAGAAAGATATCGATATAACTGCCATCACAGAAACCTGGTGGCATGAGGACAATCAGTGGGACACAATCATTCCGGGATACAAAGTATATTGGAAGGACAGAACAGGTCATGTAGGGAGGGGAGGGGGGAAGAGGAGGGGAAATAGTGACCATAATATAATAACATTTAACATTCCTGTGGTGGGAAGAACACCTCAACAGCCCAACACTGTAGCATTTAATTTCAGAAAGGGGAACTATGCAAAAATGAAGGGGTTAGTTAGACAGAAATTAAAATGTACAGTGACTAGAGTGAAATCCCTGCAAGCTGCATGGACACTTTTCAAAGACACCATAATAGAGGCCCAACTTTAATGTATACCCCAAATTAAAAAAACGCAGAAACTAAAAGAGAACCACTGTGGCTTAACAACCAGGTAAAAAAAGCAGTGAGAGATAAAAAGGCATCTTTTAAAAAGTGGAAGTCACATCATAGTGAGGTAAATAGAAAGGAGCATAAACGCTGCCAAATTAAGTGCACAAATGTAATAAGAAGAACCAGAAAGGAGTTTGAAGAACAGCTAGCCAAGAACTCCAAAGGTAAAAACAAAATGTTTTTTAAGTACATCAGAGGCAGGAAGCCTGCTAAACAACCAGTGGGGCCCCTGGACGATCAGGATACAAAAGGAGCACTTAAAGACAATAAAGTAATTGTGGAGAAACTAAATTAATTCTTTGCTTCAGTCTTCATGGCTGAGGATGTTAGGGAGATTCTCAAACCTGAGCCATCCTTTGTAGGTGACAAATCTGAGGAATTGTCACACATTGAAGTGTCATTAGAGGAGATTTGGAATTGATAAACTTAACAGTAACAAGTCACCGGGACCAGATGGCATTCACCCAAGAGTTCTGAAAGAACTCAAATGTGAAATTGCGTAACTATTAACTAGGGTTTGTAACCTGTCCTTTAAATCAGCTTCTGTACCCAATGACTGGAAGATAGCTAATGTAATGCCAATATTAAAAAGGGCTGTAGAGGTGATCCCAGCAATTACAGACTGGTAAGTCTAGCGTTAGTACCAGGCAAATTAGTTGAAACAATAGTAAAGAATAAAATTGTCAGACACATAGAAGAACATAAATTGTTGGGCAAAAGTCAACATGGTTTCTGTAAAGGGAAATCATGCCTTACTTATCTATTAGAGTTCTTTGAAGGGGTCACCAAACATATGGACATAGTGTACTTAGATTTCCAGAAAGCCTTTGACAAGGTCCCTCACCAAAGGCTCTTATGTAAATTCAGTTGTCATGGGATAAGAGGGAAGATCCTTTCATGGACTGAAAAATGGTTAAAAGACAGGGAACAAAGGATAGGAATAAATGGTAAATTTTCAGAATGGAGGGGGTAACTAGTGGTGTTCCCCAAGGGTCAGTCCTAGGACCAAATTTATTCAACTTATTCATAAAAGATCTGGAGAAATGGGGTAAACAGTGAAGTGGCGAAGTTTGCAGACATTTCTAAACTGCTCAAGATAGTTAAGACCAAAGCAGACTGTGAAGAACTTCAAAAAGATTTCACAAAACTAAGTGATTGGGCAAAAAAATGCCAAATAAAATTTAATGTGGATAAATGCAAAGTAATGCACATTGGAAAAAATAACCCCAACTATACATACAATATGATGGGGGCTAATTTAGCTACAAATAATCAGAAAAGAGATCATGCAGTCATCATGGATAGTTCTCTGAAGATGTCCACGCAGTGTGCAGCGGCAGTCAAAAAAGCAAACAGGATGTTAGGAATCATTAAAAAAGAGATAGAGAATAAGATGGAGAATATCTTATTGCCTTTATATAAATCCATGGTATGCCCACATCTTGAATACTGCATACAGATGTGGTCTCATCTCAAAAAATATATACTGGCATTAGAAAAGGTTCAGAGAAGGGCATCTAAAATGATTAAGGGTTTTGAACAGGTCCCACATGAGGGGAGATTAAAGAGGCTAAGACTTTTCAGCTTGGAAAAGAGGAGACTAAGGGGGAGATATGATAGATGTATACAAAATCACGAGTGGTGTGGAGAAAGTGAATAAGGGAAAGTTAGTTATTTGTTCCCATAATACAAGAACTAGGGGCCATCAAATGAAATTAATGGGCAGCAGGTTTAAAACAAACAAAAGGAAGTTCTTCACATAGTGCACAGTCAACCTGTGAAACTCCCTGCCTGAGGAGGTTGTGAAGGCTAGGACTATAACAGTGTTTAAAAGAGAACTAGATAAGTTCCTGGAGGTTGTCCATTAATGGCTATTAGCCAGGATGGCTAAGGAATTGTGTCCCTAGCCTCTGTTTGTCAGAGGGTGGACAAGGATGGCAGGAGAGAGATCACTTGATCATTGTCTGTTAGATTCACTTCCTCTGGGGCACCTGGCATTGGTCACTGTCAGCAGACAGAATACTGGGCTGGATGGACCCTTGGTCTGATCGAGTATGGCCGTTCCTATGTTCGCCCAACATTCAGGTTTTGTTATATAGGTCACTAAGGATTAGGGAGGTGACCACCAAACTAATTTCACTTGTTATACAAGCCAAAATAAAACCACAGACCTCCAGCTTTCACCAATTGTGCCATTAATTCCCTTCTGCTCCCCAGAGTATCTTGGATGGCCATATTCCTCCTCATTTACCAAAACAATGCCAACTCCCCCACTATACAGACATCATTCCAGTCCTGCATATGAAGGAGTTGTCTTTGCAAAGAACTGTACCCAGTACATTTGACGATACTCTAAAGAGAGCTGGCTGTCTAATCAGAGCAGTCTCAGTAACTATCCTGAATATGTGAAGCCAGTGTGTTTAAAATTTTCTCTGGAACTTTGGATCTATCTTTTCCTACATGATAGTATTTTTCTGCTAGTAAAGTGGTAGGCAATAAGTAATGTAAAACTATATTTGCACACCTGTCAAAAGTCTGATCCTGTGTCTCATGATTTAATGAGACTTTTGATTGAGTAAAGAGTGCAGTATTTGTCTTATAATCTTTTAAAGGATAGTATTCACACGTGTGTATACGTATTAACAGTGAGTGTAAAGACTTACAAATGCTGATACAGTCCAGGACAGTATATACATCAAAGAAAAAAGAGAATAGGTGGAAATAAAATGTAAATTACAAACATCAGCTAGGAATTAGTGGCATACTAAACCTGGGGTATATTTTTAGCAACAAGGACACATTTTTATCTGAAATAAGATAAAAATATCTTAGAAACAATGGCTATCTTCAACTGAAGATAAATTACAGACTAAATATATAAGCATGTAGGTAGCCAGTGTTTTATGGTGCTTTTTAGTATATTTTTATAACTCCTAAATGTTGGATTCCCTAAAGATATGAGGGGTTTTTTTCAATAGGAATTTGCTCGAATGCCAATTCAATGATTACTACTCATATATGGAATTTTGATATCCATTTGGTACTGATTTACACCAGTGTTTTCAAGGCTGCCAACAAGCAAATACAGAATGGCAGGCACCCAACATTCCACAAGAGACAACTGTCTTTTATTTTATAGTTTATGCAGTTTGAGCTTAATATGATTTTCTACTAAGTTCTGTGCCTCCTCCAAAGTGCTAAAATTGGTATGTAGATCTGCAAAGTAACATAGGCTGTTTCAGGCAAGTTAATATTAAACTCATGATAAATTATACAAATTATATTGTTTACTTAAGAAAAAAGAGTAAGGTTAAAAGAGCTGACACACGTTTTATTGCAGACACTTGCCTTGCATATTCACATTTTTAGGGTCAGCCACACGAGACAGTAATACACAGGGTTAGTGTTATTTTCTGATACAGAATTACTAAATCTATAGCTAAAGAAGACATTTTACTGGAGAACTTTAATACAAAACAAAATATCGTCGGCTAGTTAGCTCAGCTGGAATACAGCATTCATTTGAGAAATAGGATGCAAGTCATATCCAATCCTTTCAAAGAGGGATTAAAAAAAATAAGCAGTTCTTGAAGATGCAAGAAAAGGCACAAGAAAGAGCAAATGTTTTGCTCACTTTTCAGGTGGACTGTGGGAAAACTGGGTGTGGACTTCCAAAACAAGGTGGTATGGTCAGGCCCAAACTTCCCATGGAAACTCTTCCATGAGAATCATTTTAAAAGGAGCAAATTAAACCTGCTCAAGGCAACTTTGTAATTAGCACCCTAATAGCAATAATTGATATACATGTGGTTTCCTTGGAGATGAAATGTGGGATGAACCACATTGTTCATCCCACATTCATGTTAAGACTTAACACTCAATATTCAGACTTGTCATATACATATTGTCAGTATAAATTCATATAACAGAACCTGTCTGTTTTGGGGTATCATCCGTATTAGATGCGAGTTGCACTGTATCCATTCCAGATTCATCAGATATGATGTTAAGAATACGCGGCCTGATCATTTTCTAGGCTGCCAAATAATTTTGATTGAATGGAACCAGGCACCGCATTTTTAACTACATATGCAGCAATGAGAAGAATAATTCTTGAGTTTTCCAGAATAAAGAGGAAGAGTAGAAATAATCCTTTGGGTGCAGCACTTAGACATGACATATGGGAATCTGTAGAGATTCACAACCAAATCAGTGGAACATTTTGGGCTAGATTCACAAGGAAACTTAGATGTGGTGATGCTCAACATCACCTCACTTCACTTGTAGGTGTCCAGAAAATCACTGGGATTCACAAAGCCTGAGGTAGGTGTCTCAGCTAGCTTTACAAGGGGAGAGATAGGTGCTTCAGAATTGGATTCCCAGACAGGTGCTGAAGTCTGTGCTGCTGGGAAGCACCTCCAACTGCCTGAGATTCTCAGCTGCAACCCATCCTACAGTTACTTTAAAAAAAATATTCCACAGTGAAGCAGCTTCAGTGAGAGAGACTGAGGGAGCCCCACTTATCTCCTAACACAGTGGTCTGAGCACTCTGTGGGCTGGTCCGCACTACGGGGGGGAAATCGATCTTAGATACGCAACTTCAGCTACGTGAATAACGTAGCTGAAGTCGAATATCTAAGATCGGATTACTCACCCGTCCACACCGCGCGGGATCGATGTTTGCGGCTCTCCCTGTTGATTCCGGAACTCCATTGGGGTTGATGGAGTTCCGGAATCGATATAAGTGCGCTCGGGGATCGATATATCGCGTCTAGATTAGACGCGATATATCGATCCCCGAGCAATCGATTTTAACCCGCCGATACGGCGGGTAGTCTGGACGTGGCCTGTGAGGTGAGAGACCCCCTCCCTCAAGAGGAGAAGGAACTGGAATCAGGGGTCTCCCATATTCCACCTGAGTACCTTACCCACTGGGTTAATGATTACCAAGGGAACTGCTCCCGCCCTTCACTCTACTTTCCTCCACCACCAGCACATCAGCCATCTTGTGGAAACTTGCTTATAGGGCCTGATGCAGAAGGCGAAGTCTAAGCAGGCTTACTGGATCGGGCACTGCAGGCAGCTTAGTGGAAAAAGGCTTTTCTTCTCCCAGTTTGTGCATTGCTCTGAGGCTAAGGCGGCTGTGTACGAGTTAGGACTGCGGTGTGCATGCTCAGAGGCAGACACATAGGCAGGTAGGGAACTTTTACTGCAAATATTTGGGCACCTGCAGGGTTCTGAGACCGCTGAGTGGGGCTTTTGTGAATCCCAGTGGAGCCTGATTCTAAGATTCAGGTGCCCAGAGTGGGAAGTTATGTTTCTAAGTCCTTTTGTAAATCTAGGCCTTCTACTTTTTATATATATGATCTGCCTCAATTGTACTGGGGCTTCTTCTCGATTCAGGACTTATTTTCTACCTTCCACACGTGTAACTTGTCTACCTGTTTCTGCAGATA
This sequence comes from Gopherus evgoodei, assembly GCF_007399415.2. Lineage (NCBI taxonomy): Eukaryota > Metazoa > Chordata > Testudines > Testudinidae > Gopherus > Gopherus evgoodei. The sequence continues at coordinate 82,827,988 of NC_044326.1, read as the reverse complement.
CTATCAGCGGGCATTACCTCTACACTATACCTAACAGAGAATCTTCATAGCCTGATTTGAATGGTTACAGGAAACAGATGTACTTTAGATCTTCAAACTTGTCCTGGATTAACATAGTTAATTTTCTATGTGCATTCCACTTGATCTCTCAGCTAACACAGCTAACTAGCGTAGCAGTGCAGACTGATTGTTAATTACTGAATTGCTAGTATCTATTATAGAGCTCTACTATTACCTTTTCTGGGTGGACACGATATGTTTTGGACATTTGTAAAGATGATGACATTCGAGCTGTAACAAGTGATATTAGTGGGAAAAAATGGTCTTCTGCATGCTGCAGTATTGTGTTCAACAACAATGCCCCTAGTTTTTACTTCATGAAAAATCAAACACAATAATGCTGTGCAAAATATTTATTCTTCCACTGATCATCTATGGATAAAGATGATCCCTGTTATCATAATGTTAATAAAAAGGTTCACTGTTCCTCTTCGGAGCACCAAACTCTCATTTGATCACAAGTACTGATACTGAAAACCTTAATTTGGAGTTGAACAGACAGATAATTTAGCACTGTGTGCCATTCACGCCTCCTGAAACTGTAGCTGTACATAACCGCACACCACAATGGGTATATTTCATTCTGTTAACATGTAGTACAAATCAAAACCTAACAGGTTAGCACACATTAGAACATTAACAGATGGGAGGTATGTTATGTGGACAATTTTTAACCGTTAGTAGTAAAAAAGTATATAAAATTATTTTTTAAAAATATTATATTTTAGCTACATAATTATACATGTTATTAGCATGACATTACATTTTGGTTATTTTTACGTACATACATTTCCCACCAATACACAGTTCATAAATTAATATTGCCCATTTGGTTGCTAAAAAATAACTACAGTATCCAGAAGAACCCAAAGCTATTTAGTGTGAAAGTTCATAAATTAATTCCAAAATTTCAAAAAACAGACATGCATCCTGTAACAAGACAAAATGGAAAAAATACACTCTGCCTTCTTTGGAAAAAGGTCCAAAGAAGCTTATGTAACCCTGAGGTGGCCAATCTAACGACCCCAAAAGCATTCTCAAACATAGCCCTGTTCATATATTAATTGAGAATGACTACTTTCATTTGTTTTCCCCTTCCTGGCACAGGCTTCTGGCTGACTCCATTTCTGATTCTTTTCTTTCTATTTCTTGTCTTGGAAATGGTTGTTGCCTGCATACTCTTAGGAACAATGTCAGTTTATATCCAGAAAGGATCCAAACATGTGATAAAGGGCAAAGCTGCTCAGAAGCCATTACACATATAATATACCCACTGATTCCAAAAGGGTCGCCACCTTTACCCTCTGTAAGGCATATTTCTTGTATTTCACCCTGTCCTGTTCCCCAAGTGCCAATTCTGAGTTAAAATTATGGTAGGAGCATATGTATGTGTGTTTTATTGATTTGATACAAAACATACAGACACAGAAACAGCATATGCATGTATGTGTGTACATATACACACAAGCTGTTATATGTATGATATATATTACGTAGAGGGCCAGATTTTCTGCTCCAGCTGAGATGTACTCAGCACAGTCCCAGTGATGAGTGGGGGAGTCACAGATGTCTTTATACAACCTTTATACTGCCCTGATCCTGAGACTGGAGATGCTACCTCAGCCACATGCCAAGTGGATTTCCCTACACAAGAGAAATCTGCAGGTAGCCAACTTTCCAGCTGCCACATAAATAGCTTAAGGAAGGCAGAGAGGTATTAAAGGTAACCTTCACTAATAGTCAGCATTTTAAACTGAAATCCTCAGTGATAAACCATTAATCACAACAAAGAGTTATTGAAATCCTTAATGATAAGCAATATAGCCTGTCATTTGGGTAAGTCAACTATCAGACACCTGGGTATGTGATTTACATTAGATACCAGGGTTTTTGGTAGATAGAAAAAAGGTAATTAAAGGGCAACCCTCACAGGTTTAGAGCATGTTTTGCAAAGAACATGATGGTGAGAAAGTTTGACTAAATTATCTTATCTTTTGTAAACCATAAAAAATAAAATACTGATGATACAGCTCTGACATGTGGTTTTACTCATTAAACAATGAACAAGTATGTTTTAAGCCAAATTTTCCTTTAACATTTTACCAGTGGTTAATCACCTACACCTGAACGTCTTCCTCTGTTGCATGATTTTGACCAATTTGGTATGTTCCTGTCAGTCCTGCATCTGACATCACTGGAGAAGCTGTAGGAGTCTGCAAGGTAAGTAGAGACAGAGAAGGAGAAAAACTGGGAGTCATGGCCGGTGAAGGGTATCTAAGATCATGGATAAGGGGAGAACGAGGATATTTTTTAAATGCCTGCCCAGGTATTATAGTTGGCAGATGTGGTGGCACTGTCCTTATGCCAGGTTGAGCTACTGATGTTATCAAGGGAGGAGGGAAAATAAAAGATTTCTTCTCCTTAGGAAAGCTATGAATTTGTAAGCTTTCATCTTTCAGTTTTGCAATATCATTAAACACGGAGGCAAGAGACTGAAATCTGGGTTCCCACGTAAGTAAGTAATCCCAGTTGTAACTTCCTCTAAGAGCCTCATCAGAGGCTACAAGGGTTGCAAGTGATCCATACCGGGAATCCTGGCCATCAGAGATAAAGATGTATTCTCTTGTGATGTCTGTTAGTATGTCTCTCTCTTTTATCCCAATTTTTTGAAGAGTTTGGGACAGCATTTTGTTATGGGCATAGTTTGGGTCATAGCCTTCTCCTCCTCCTCCATCTTTGAAGGTGTGGAAGCTCTCTGCATTTTGAGTGTCAGCTAACACATCAGTTTCTCCAGACTGACAGGATAACTGGTCAGAGTCTCTTGGAATTCCTGAGTCTGGCACGCATGAGCCTCGCTCACTTAAAGCTGAACCCAATCCCTTTCTGCATGGATGCTCATTGATCCTTTTGATTTCCTCATCTTCTGCAGTGTCCCCTTCTGCTGAGCCATGACCACTAGAATCTGAGTGCCTGCTGGGGTTACCAATATCATCCTTTTCTCTTATGCCTACCAAACTCAACCACTCTGCTATGGAGCCCATGGGAAGTGTACTACTCTCAGTGCTCTGGAGTTTCTGGCAGTCCTTAGGAATATTATCTTCATTGGTCAAGCTCAAATCAGCTGATGAAAATGATGTTTCTCTTTTCATACAGGAATTTATCATGTCTTTTCGTTTGTATCTCAGAATAAGTGCAATAAGGCAGATAGCAAGCAGCAGGAACACTACAAAAGAGACAGTAAGACTAATAGACAAGATGTTTGCAGATGCTATGGAATAATTCTGAGTAGAGTTGGAAATATTTACCAGAACAGTGCATGTAGTGGATTTAGAGTCCAGTTTGGGGCTGTGAGCTCTTACTAACAATTCAAGAGTGTCATCTTTCCTTTTGGTACTGCTCTTCTTTCTGTGAAGAGTCCTAGTCATGTAGATATTTCCGTTACTCTGATTTACAGAAAAGAACTGAGAAGGTTTTAGCAGGGAGTAGTGAATAACTCCATCCAATCCAGCATCATTATCAGATGCTGCCACATTGCCAACCAGTTGACCTGCTTCATTTTTCTCAGGGAGATCAAAAAAATATTGATCTTCAATAAAAACAGGATCAAATTCATCTGTCCCTTCAACATCTACCTGAACTGTTAATGTGGCTATTGAGTCACCTTTGTCTTTTGCCTGGGCTACAAAACAGTACTTATTCTGACTTTCATAATCAAGAATTTGCTCTGTTCGTATATCTCCTGTCAAAGGATCTATGAAAAACATGTCATGATCTTGAGGAAATCCATGATCAGACAAACATGATGACTGGATTGAGTAAGTAAGGTGTCCATAGGGACCTGTATCAAAATCTAGTGCATAAACTGTGCACACAAAAGAAAAGGCAGGAAGATTTTCATGGATAACACAGTTCAGGCTGGGAAACAAAAACAGTGGAGCATAATCATTGTCATCCAGGACACTGACAAAAACAACAGAAAAAGCCACATTTCTTACATTGACCCCTCCATCAGAGGCTTGAATAGTCAAAGTGAATTTAATCGTTTCCTCATAATCCAGAGTTCTGATCAAATCCACAGAGCCAGTTTTCCCATCTAATCGAAAATGCCCCTTGTCATTTCCAGAGATTATAGTGTAAGTCACCTCTGCATTGGCTCCTGCATCACAGTCATTTGCTGAAACCATAGTGATATGACTACCTATTGGGATATTTTCTCTGACATGAATGCGATACTCCAGATTGCTAAATACTGGTGGGTTATCATTGACATCTATTACAGTTATCAATACAGTAGCACTGGAATTCAGGGGAGGTGTTCCACGGTCAGATGCAAGAATGATCACATGGTGAGAGGAAGCAGTTTCCCTATCTAGAGGACTACTCAAAACAAGGTTGCCAACCAGCTTGTAAGGTGGTGTTGATTCAATGACACTTGTTTCCACATGGAATAGGTTATTAGTGTTGCTGCTGATAATAGAGTATTCAATGTACGTATTTTCGTGTGTCCAATCATAGTCAAAGGCTGAAAATGTGAGGATAGTCCTTCCGACTGAGGCATCTTCACTCACACTCACATTGTATAGTGCCATTGTGAACTGAGGTGCATAGTTATTTACATCCTGTATCTGTATCTCCACGGAAGTAACAGCAGTCAAAGCAGGGTCTCCATTGTCTTCGGCTTCTATAAGAAGCTGAATAACTGAACTCTTGCCCAGGCGTGGCACTGGTTTGGCAGTGAATACTGACCCTGAAAAACCAAAATGAAAAATTAATCAAAAAATACAAGTTAGGCAAGTTAGGTATATAGGTGTGTGTGAGCTTAACTAGAGATAGCCAGGATTGAAAAACAATCTGATATAAGGGTAGGATGTGTGTGGGTAAGTGAAGCTTTTATACAGATAAAGATATAGATTATATATAAAGATAAAAGAATATTGTTAAGGTTGCAAAGTCAAGCACTGCTATGTAACTGGGCATACATATGTACCCTAATTGTGAGCTCAATCGTGAGAGGTCAGTGAAAGTTTAAAAAAAAATGTTACAATGCACTTTTAACAATAAATGCTGATTGGTAAAGGTACAAAAGGGAGACAGACAGGCTGAATTAATCCAAACAAAAGGCCTACTGATATAACTCAAGGACAGTATTGAAATTATGTAAAAGAATTCTAATAGATTGGTGAGACATGACTTCCATTTACAAAAGCCATATTGACTCTTCCCCAACAAATCGTGTTTGTTTATGTTTCTTATAATTCTTTTCTTTCAATCAACATGCCTGGTTCCGAGGTTAGGTTTACTGGCCTGTAATTTCCAGGATCATCTCTGAGTCTTTTTATCAAAATTGGCATCACATTAGCTATTCTCCAGTTATCTGGTACATCTAGTTTAAGTGATAGGTTACATACCATAGTTAATTGTTCTGCAATTTCATATTTGAGTTCCTTCAGAACTCTTGGGTGAATATCATTGGGACCTGGTGACTTAATACTGTTTAATTTATCAATTTGTTCCAAAACCACCTCTATCAGCACCTCAATCTGGGACAGTTCCTCAGATTTGTCACCTAAAAAGAGTGGCACAGGTGTGAGGATCACACCTGGGTGGGGAAATTGTATGCAGGGCAGGGGCAGAGGTTTGGGGTGCGGGAGGGAGTGCGGGTGTGGGAGGGGATGCAGTGTTCAGGAAGGGGCTCAGGACAAGGGATTGGGGCAGAGGAGGGGTGTAGGGTGTATGAGGGGGCTCAGGACAGGAGGTTGGGGTGCAGGAGGGTGCAGGGGACTCAGGGCAGGGGGTTGGGGTGCACAAGGGTGAGGAGTGCAGCACAGAGCTCAGGACAGGGGGTTGGGATGCAGGAGGGATGCAAGGTGCAGGCAGGGGGCTTAGGACTCAGAGTTGGGGGGTACAGGAGGGGTTTGGGCTCTGACCCAGTACTGCTTACTTCAAGTGGCTCCAGGGTGGCAGCAGCGTGCACCGGGGCCAGGGCAGGCTCCCTGCATGCCTGCCCTGTCCCTGGCCCTATGCTGCTCCTGGAAGCGCTGTGGCCCCTGGGGGAGGAAGGGTGGAGGGCTCTGCATGCACTGTCCTTGCCGCGCCTCCAGGTACCTTCCCCGAAGCTCCCATTGGCCGCGGTTCCCCATCCCTGGCCAATGGGAGCTGCGGGGGACGGTGCCTGGAGGCAAGGGCAACACATGGAGCCCTCTGCCCCCCTGGCTGGGGACTGCAGATGGGTGGTGCTGGCGGCACCGCGGGCCAGATCCAAAGCCCGATGGGGCCAGCTCCAGCCCGTGGGCCGTAGTTTGTCCACCCCAGTGCTAAGCAACCTCTTTTAACTCTGTTGTTTAGCCATCATGACAGTTTTTTGGTCCTTCTTACTACTTCTTTTATTTACATACCTATACATTTAATTTGAGCCTCTATTACAGTAGTGAGGCAGAGGGGCCTCCCTTTGAGCCTGAGATGCAGGGACCACTATATTCTCCCTGGTGGGTGAAGCCAAGCCAGCCCCATCCACCACACCAGAAGCAGAGGGTTGGGAGAGGAAGTATAAGAAGTGGGCCCTTTAGCTCAGTTGGGCTGGGGTCAGCAAAGGAGGCAGATGTCTCTAGCCCACTGCAGGACTCCGGACCAGATCCTGAGCTGTGCAGTGCCCTGAAGATGGAGACTAAGAGTGGAGAGGAGCTGCTGGGAATGCCATCTGTCACCTATCTCAAGGAGACTGAGGACCTGCCAACTATGGCACCACACCAGTGGACTGTAGTAGGAGGTAACCCAGGTGAACCAGATATTAGTTAGGTCGTGCTGTTGCCACGAGTCAGCATGTTTGGGCAGTGTCATAAACAGATAGCTAAGGGTTAATGTCTCTTTCACCTGAAGCACCAGACCAGAGGACCAATCAAGAAACCGGATTTTTTCAACTTTGGGTGGAGGGAATTTTGTGTCTGAGGTCTTTGTTTTCTGTCTGCCTGCTTTCTCTGAGCTTTGGAGAAGTAGTTTCTGCTTTCTAATCTTCTGTTTCTAAGTGTAAGGACAAAGAGATCAGATAGTAAGTTATATGGTTTCTTTTCTTTGGTATTTGCATGAATATAAGTGCTGGAGTGCTTTGATTTGTATTCTTTTTGAATAAGGCTGTTTATTCATATTTCTTCTAAGCAATCGACCCTGTATTTTGTCACCTTAATACAGAGAGACCATTTGTATGCATTTTTCTTTCTTTTTTATATAAAGCTTTCTTTTTAAAACCTGTTGAAGTTTCCTTTACTGGGAAATTTCAGGGAAATTGAGTCTGTACTCACCAGGGAATTGGTGGGAGGAAGAAATCAGGGAGAGATCTGTGTGTGTTGGATTTGCTAGCCTGATTTTGCGTTCCCTCTGGGTGAAGAGGAAAGTGCTTTTGTTTCCAGGACTGGGAACGGGGAGGGGGAGTCACTCTGTTTGGATTCACAGAGCTTGTGTCTGTGTATCTCTCCAGGAGCACCTGGAGGGGGGAAGGGGAAAAGGATTATTTCCCTTTGTTGTGAGACTCAAGGGATTTGGGTCTTGAGGTCCCCAGGGAAGGTTTTTCAGGGGGACCAGAGTGCCCCAAAACACTCTAATTTTTTGGGTGGTGGCAGCAAGTACCAGGTCCAAGCTGGTAACTAAGCTTGGAGGTTTTCATGCTAACCCCCATATTTTGGACGCTAAGGTTCAAATCTGGGACTAAAGGTATGATATGAGTGGCAGCGGTTACGGGATAGACAAAATCCAGAAGCCAGTAGGAATATTATTTTTTTCTCTTCTCTGCTAAGGGCTTTTTAGCAGAGAGAAACAGTTTGGGTTTAAAAGAGAATTTTTTTTTCTGCTCTCTCTGGCAGTTTGTGGCTTGCATAATAAGCAAGAGACCATTAAGCTGTGACAAAGAATCTTTTGTGACAATAGCTCTCCCATTGAGAGTCATTACCAGCACTATATACATGCAAATAAAGTGGTTTTTTCAGGTTTACTTAACATTGAAGATTAGTTAAAGGCACTATTGCTAGGCAGACTCTAGGAGGCAACAGAGCCTGCAGTGCAGAAGATAAACACCGGAGGGCACCCCAACCCAAGAAAACAGGAACCATGACTTCTAAGGCAAAAATTGAGGCCGAAGAACAAATCAAAGAAGCTGAACACAGGCGACAACTGGAAATAAAACAAAAAGAGATGGAGATGAAAGAAAGAGAAGAACAAATCAAACAGGCAGCACACAAAAGAAAACTAGAAGAAGAAGAGTTGGCCCACCGAAGGAAACAAGCAGAAGATGAGTTGGCCCACAGAAGGAAGCAAGAAGAAGAAGAGGCAGCCCACCGCTGAGACATGGAAAAACAACAAAAAGAAATGGAAAAACAACAAAAAGAAAATGAAGAGAAGGAAAAACAGAGAAAACATGAACTGGACTTGGCACAAGCTGGGCTGCATGTGCCAGCCAATCCTAACAACCCTTCGCCAATTATGGTTCCACATCACAGAAAATTTCCCACCAACAAGGCAGGTGATGACACTGAGGCCTTCTTGGAAAATTTTGAAAGAGCCTGTCTTGGGTACAGCATCCCTGAAGACCAGTACATGGTAGAATTGAGGTCACAGCTCAGTGGACCTTTAGCAGAGGTGGCAGCTGAAATGCCTAAGCAGCAAATGAATGACTATAAACTTTTTCAAACCAAGGCCAGATACAGAATGGGGATCACCCCGGATCATGCCCGTCGGCGCTTCAGAACCCAAAAGTGGAAACCAGATGTGTCATTTCCCAAACACGCCTAACTACGTTGCAAAAAATTATGAGGCCTGGATATCAGGACACAATGTTAAAACCTTGGAAGAACTGTACCTCCTCATACAAATGGAGCAGTTCTTGGATGGTGTTCCTGAGGACATAACACGGTACATACAAGATGGAAAACCCAAAAATCTCGCAGAGGCGGGGGAGATTGGAGCCAGATGGATGGAAGTGGCAGAAAGCAAGAAAGCTACGGTCAAGGGGAACAAATACTCCAAGGGGCACACCGACCATAAACCCTACAACCGAGGACAGCCTAAGACCCCACATACAACCCAAGTAAAGCCGCAGACGCCCTATTCTTCCACCTCACCAGTCTCCAGTAACTCACCTCGGCCCAGTGACCCATCAGATGGAAGATGCTTTAAGTGTAATGAACTGGGACATATCAAGGCCAACTGTCCAAAGAACACCATGCGAGTGCAATTCATTACACCACCATCACACCAAAGATCCCCAGGCCCGGATGCCTCTCAAATATCCTTGGAGCGAAGGGAAAATTTGAGAGTGGGCGGAAAGAAGGTTACTGCGGGGCACAAGTGTCAGCTATCCACCAATCCTTCGTTGACCCCAAATTCATCAACCCAAAGGCCAAAGTTACAATTTACCCCTTCATGTCACAAGCTGTAGACTTGCCTACAGCTCAACTGCCTGTCCAGTACAAAGGCTGGTCAGGAATGTGGACTTTTGCAGTCTATGACAATTATCCTATCCCCATGCTACTGGGGGAAGACTTGGCCAACCAGGTGAAGCGGGCCAAGAGAGTGGGAATGGTTACACGTAGCCAAACCAGGCAAGCTTCCAGACCCATTCCTGTTCCTGAGCTGTCCACAGAGGTCCCGTCTGTGTTACCAGAGACCCAGACAGAGGTAGTGGATCCAGATTCCATGCCAACCACAGAAACAGCCACAACATCTCCAGTCCCAGGCCCGGAACTGGAACAGCAACCAGCACCAGCAAGTGCAACCACATCTTCAAACTCAAAGCCAGAGGGCACCAGCGAGCCAAAACTGGCAGAAGCAACAGACAGCCATACCCAAAAGGCTCAGCCAGAGCCTGAAATAACCTCAGGTGCACCAGCGGAGAGCGGTTCACCAGCAACGGAAACCACCCCATCACCTACATTGCTTCCAGAGGGACCAAGCCCAGGTCCACAGTCTGAGGAAGAACTGGTGACCCCAGCCTCAAGAGAACAGTTCCAGACTGAGCAGGAAGCAGATGACAGCCTTCAGAAAGCGTGGGCGGCGGCACGGAGCACCCCACCACCTCTCAGCTCTTCTAATCGATCCCGGTTTGTTATAGACCAAGGACTTTTATACAAGGAGATTCTTTCTGGTGGACACCGGGAAGAATGGCAGCCGCAAAAACAGTTGGTGGTTCCAACTAAGTACCGGGGGAAGCTCTTAAGCTTAGCCCATGATCATCCCAGTGGCCATGCTGGGGTGAACAGAACCAAGGACCGGTTGGGGAAGTCCTTCCACTGGGAGGGGATGGGCAAGGATGTTGCCAAGTATGTCCGGTCTTGTGAGGTATGCCAAAGAGTGGGTAAGCCTCAAGACCAGGTCAAGGCCCCTCTCCAGCCACTCCCCATAATTGAGGTCCCATTTCAGCGAGTAGCTGTGGATATTCTGGGCCCTTTCCCAAAAAAGATGCCCAGAGGAAAGCAGTACGTACTGACTTTAGTGGACTTTGCTACCCGATGGCCGGAAGCAGTAGCTCTAGGCAACACCAGGGCTAACACTGTGTGCCTGGCCCTAACAGACATCTTTGCCAGGGTAGGTTGGCCCTCCGACATCCTTACAGATTCAGGGTCTAATTTCCTGGCAGGGACCATGGAAAAACTGTGGGAAACTCATGGGATGAATCACTTGGTTGCCACCCCGTACCACCATCAAACCAATGGCCTGGTGGAAAGGTTTAATGGAACTTTGGGGGCCATGATACGAAAATTCATCAACGAATTCTCCAATAATTGGGACCTAGTGTTGCAGCAGTTGCTGTTTGCCTACAGGGCTGTACCACATCCCAGTTTAGGGTTTTCACCATTTGAACTTCTGTATGGTCACGAGGTTAAGGGGCCATTACAGTTGGTGAAATGGGAGGGGTTTACGCCTTCTCCAGGAACTAACATTCTGGACTTTGTAAGCAACCTACAAAGCATCCTCCAACACTCTTTAGCCCTTGCTAGAGAGAACCTAAAGGATGCTCAGGAAGAGCAAAAGGCCTGGTATGACAGACATGCCAGAGAACGTTCCTTCAAGGTAGGAGACCAGGTTATGGTCTTGAAGGCGCAACAGGCCCATAAGATGGAAGCATCATGGGAAGGGCCATTAACGGTCCAAGAGCGCCTGGGAACTGTGAATTACCTCATAGCATTTCCCAATTCCTCACTAAAACCTAGAGTTTACCATGTTAATTCTCTCAAGCCTTTCTATTCCAGAGACTTACAGGTTTGTCAGTTTACAGTCCAGGGAGATGATGCTGAGTGGCCTGACGGTGTCTACTATGACGGGAAAAAAGACGGTGGCGTGGAAGAGGTGAACCTCTCAACCACCCTGGAACGTCTGCAGCGGCGACAACTCAAGGAGCTGTGCACTAGCTTCGTCCCATTGTTCTCAGCCACCCCAGGACGGACTGAACGGGCATACCACTCCATTGACACAGGTAATGCTCACCCAATCAGAACCCCACCCTACCGGGTGTCTCCTCATGCCCAAGCTGCTATAGAACGGGAGATCCAGAACATGCTACAGATGGGTATAATCCGCCCATCTACCAGTGCATGGGCATCTCCAGTGGTTCTGGTACCCAAACCCGATGGGGAAATACGCTTTTGCGTGGACTACCGTAAGCTAAATGCGGTAACTCGTCCAGACAACTATCCAATGCCACGTACCGATGAGCTACTGGAGAAGTTGGGATGTGCCCAGTTCATCTCTACAATAGACTTAACCAAGGGGTACTGGCAAGTACCGCTAGATGAACCTGCCAAGGAGAGGTCAGCATTCGTCACCCATGCGGGGGTGTATGAATTCAATGTCCTTCCTTTCGGCCTTCGAAATGCACCCGCCACCTTCCAGAGGCTGGTAGATGGTCTACTAGCTGGACTGGGAGAATTTGCAGTTGCCTACCTCGATTATGTGGCCATTTTTTCAGACTCCTGGCCCGAACCCCTACTACACCTGGAAAAGGTCTTTGAGCGCATCAGGCAGGCCGGACTAACTGTTAAGGCCAAAAAGTGTCAAACAGGCCAAAACAGAGTGACTTACCTGGGGCACCAGGTGGGTCAAGGAACCATAAACCCCCTACAGGCTAAGGTGGATGCTATCCAAAAGTGGCCTGTCCCACGTTCCAAAAAGCAGGTCCAATCCTTCTTAGGCTTGGCCGGATACTACAGGCGATTTGTACCACACTACAGCCAAGTCGCTGCCCCACTGACCGACCTGACCAAAAAGACCCAGCCAAATGCAGTTAAGTGGACTGATGAGTGTCAAAAGGCCTTTACTCAACTTAAGGCAACGCTCATGTCTGACCCTGTACTCAGGGCCCCGGACTTTGACAAGCCATTCCTAGTAACCACGGATGCATCTGAGCGTGGTATAGGAGCAGTGCTCATGCAGGAAGCAACAGATCACAACTTCCATCCTGTCGTGTTTCTCAGCAAGAAACTGTCTGAGAGGGAAAGTCACTGGTCAGTCAGTGAAAAGGAATGCTATGCCATTGTGTACACCCTGGAAAAGCTACGCCCATATGTTTGGGGATGGCGGTTCCAACTACAAACTGACCATGCTGCACTAAAGTGGCTTCATACTGCCAAGGGGAACAACAAGAAACTTCTTCGTTGGAGTTTAGCTCTCCAAGATTTTGATTTTGAAATTCAACACATCACAGGAGCTTCTAACAAAGTTGCTGATGCACTCTCCCGTGAGAGTTTCCCAGAATTCAGTAGTTAAAAAGTGTTCTTAAAATGTAGAAGTCTGTTAGTTATATACTTAGTAGTATATGTAATGTGTTGTAGTAATCTGTTTATTTTAAAGTTCTAGAAGGAAATCGCTGCCAGTGAGCTTCCCCACTGTCTGCAATTTGGGGGGCGTGTCATAAACAGATAGCTAAGGGTTAATGTCTCTTTCTCCTGAAGCACCTGACCAGAGGACCAATCAGGAAACCGGATTTTTTCAACTTTGGGTGGAGGGAATTTTGTGTCTGAGGTCTTTGTATTCTGTCTGCCTGCTTTCTCTGAGCTTTGGAGAAGTAGTTTCTGCTTTCTAATCTTCTGTTTCTAAGTGTAAGGACAAAGAGATCAGATAGTAAGTTATATGGTTTCTTTTCTTTGGTATTTGCATGAATATAAGTGCTGGAGTGCTCTGATTTGTATTCTTTTTGAATAAGGCTGTTTATTCATATTTCTTCTAAGCAATCGACCCTGTATTTTGTCACCTTAATACAGAGAGACCATTTGTATGCATTTTTCTTTCTTTTTTATATAAAGCTTTCTTTTTAAAACCTGTTAAAGTTTTCTTTACTGGGAAATTTCAGGGAAATTGAGTCTGTACTCACCAGGGAATTGGTGGGAGGAAGAAATCAGGGAGAGATCTGTGTGTGTTGGATTTGCTAGTCTGATTTTGCATTCCCTCTGGGTGAAGAGGAAAGTGCTTTTGTTTCCAGGACTGGGAACGGGGAGAGGGAGTCACTCTGTTTGGATTCACAGAGCTTGTGTCTGTGTATCTCTCCAGGAGCACCTGGAGGGGGGGAAGGGAAAAAGGATTATTTCCCTTTGTTGTGAGACTCAAGGGATTTGGGTCTTGAGGTCCCCAGGGAAGGTTTTTCAGGGGGACCAGAGTGCCCCAAAACACTCTAATTTTTTGGGTGGTGGCAGCAAGTACCAGGTCCAAGCTGGTAACTAAGCTTGGAGGTTTTCATGCTAACCCCCATATTTTGGACGCTAAGGTCCAAATCTGGGACTAAAGGTATGATAGGCAGGAACCGCGCTACCCTGGTGGCGGGATCCCCTGCCATTGTTAGGGCCCTGGACTGGGATCTGGTGGATTAGGGTGGGCCTGGATCCCCCTACTTCCCTGTTGCCAACCCCAGCACTCAAGTGGTGACATACTTCCTGTAGGCTGGAAGGCCTGTGACTTGTTTGCGGCTTCCCCCACCCAAAGGCTGCAAGCCCCACGACTGTGAGTGCTGTATGCCCTAGCAAGGAGGCTAGATTACAGACTGCTTAATTGCAAGTAGTAGATCCATAAAGCCCATCAGACCTAGGAAGAACTTTATTCTTTGAGTGGGACATTGCTGAATTTTCAATAGATACTGGTTTAGTTTGAGAAATGTGCCCTTTAGTAGAAAGGCTCTCCCACCACAGAGTCCAGTACACAACCTGTAAAGGGAGGGCAGAGAACTGACTCTGGGAGATTTAGAGCCCCAGGGCTGAGAAGAGGTTAATTGTAAAAACAATATACCTTAATAGGCCCTCACACACAGCAGCCTTCAGTAGCCAGTCACCCAAATAGGGGTAAACAAAACTACCCTGATTCCTTAGATGAGCTGCTACCACAGAGAGGCACTTTATAAAAACTCTAGGCATTGTGGAGAAGCTCAATGGAAGCATCTGATACTGGAAATAGTGTCCTGCTGTCAAGAAAAGAAGGTACTTGCAATGAGTGTGATGAATCAATATATGAAAATGTGTCCTTTGGATCAAGAGTCATAAACCAATCCAGGACAGATAGCAAAGGGGATTATGAAGGCCAAAGTCAGCATATAGAAATGAGACTTCAGAACATATTTGTTCAAGTCCTTTACATCTAGTTTTGGACAAAACCCGCCGTTATTCTTCTGCACCATAAAGTAACAGGAATAAAGGCCCTGAGCCCTCAGGTATTTGGACACTGTCCTATCAGAAGCAATTTTTCTACTTTTGCAAGCAGAATAGCCTTGTGAATGGGGTCCCTGTAGTGGAAAGGGTAAGGGAATTGGGGGCCGGAATGTTTGAATTATATGGCATAGTCCCTTTATACAATCTTCAGGACCCACAGATCTGATGTAAAGTATCAGAGGGGTAGCCGTGTTAGTCTGGATCTGTAAAAGCAGCAAAGAGTCCTGTGGCACCTTATAGACTAACAGATGTATTGGAGCATGCGCTTTTCATATTCACCCATGAAAGCTCACACTCCAATATGTCTGTTAGTCTATAAGGTGCCACAGGACTCTTTGCTGCTTTTACAGATCTGATGTAATCTACCTCCATGCATTGATAAAGTGGGCTAGGCAGCTCCAAAAAAAGGGGTAGATTGGATTTGAATAACTAGCTCCTGACTCTTGATAGTATTGTCAAAACTGAATCCTGCTGTTTCGCAACAAAGATACTGACAAGGAAGGAGGTTGTTTAGATTTGGACATGGATTAGAAAGGCCTCTTTCGTTGCTGACTCTGGAAAACTGCAGGATTCTGGTATTGTGGGCATCTTTTACTTGATGAGATGTCTGACAATGAAGACTGGGGATAGGACTCCCTCTGGTACTAGAAAGGAATAGAAGACCTCCTCCTAGCAGAGGGAATCAAACCCAGAAAGAGTGCTGTCAATCTCATGTCCTTTAGTTTTTCCAGTAATTTGTCTATTCACTCAAAAGACCCCACCCTTTCTAAAGGGAGATCCTCCAGCTTAAGAATAGTGTCTAGTGATAGAGAAGAGGAATGAAGCAAAGCTACTTCCTGATGGTCACAGCAGACACCAATGCTTTGCCAACAGAGGCCGGAGCGTCACAGGAGCCCTGGGGAAGTAAAACTCTTAATACCCAGTTTCTACTGCATCTTCAAAGCAGCCATACTCTGGAACTGGGAAGAGATTTCTGACTAACTAACTACTAAAACAAGCTAACACTAAATATCTTTAGAAGAAAGAGGCCTCTGACCCTGAGGAAACAGGAGACTTTAACACATCCCTCCAGTCGGAAGGAACTGAGGCAGTGTCGGTGCTCTAGCCTTATATAGCTTTACCCTCAGATCATTGGTGACACTGAGGATAGGGGCAGGGGCAGACGAGAGCACTCTAGCTGATACTTCTAGAAGAAGGTTCTATGGCAATGCACTCCAGTACCGAGTGGGAATATGCAGAGCCACTTGAAGGGCAGCAAGTAAAGTAAGTGATTTGAATGCACTCAAATTGAATAAGTGGCCCCATGCTGTTTTTGCAGTATACAGTCAGCTCTAATGGCTATCTCCAAAATCCATTTACAACATATAGTGGCAACAATTTTTCTGTATAAACAAATACACACAACAGACATTAGCAGATTTAGATTCTAGTTGCTGAAGAGAATGATATTCTTCAGAGAGGCCTTTCTCATATTAAAAATCTTAGTTATAAATTCCATTTATAATTACTACATAACACAAGTCATGCATAAGACTAGCTGTTCCAGTCTTCAGAAACATTAGACTTGAGCACAAACACTGCACACAAGCCTCACTGTAAATATAAGTAGTACAACTGGCACTTAGAAGATACTGATTAAGCATGAACACCAAATCAGCTGAAACTTAATGCAAGAGTTATGGTAGCTTTCATTTTAAATCACAGTAGAGGAATAGAGTCTACAGGATGCTGTGACTAGTAGCTTTACATCTAGCCTGAGGATAAGCAAAGGACTTCGATCTTTAGTGCTATTAGTTCATTAGCTTTCAGCAGCACTACTTCCATCACTTTTGCTTCACATATATTCTGGCTGAGGTTCACAGTAGCTATGTGGATAAATTGAGTGTTATACTCTCAGGTGCCATCAGTTTCTCAGCTCTCATAAGCAGTCAGTTAATCACCTTATTTCCCCTCTGCCATGGCAGAGGTACACTAAAGAAGCACTGTGACTCCTTCAGCTGCCCTTTACTTATGGATAAATAGGGCTGCAGGCACCAAAGGCATCCAGAACTCTGTGATCACCAAAAGCAACATTTAGATATGGAATATGAATTTTCAGTCTATACTATATGCCCTTACTTCATAATAAATTGTGTAATAAACTCACCATTTTTGTGATCAATTGAAAATCCCTCATATAACGACAAAATTTTGTAGGAAATAATTCCATTATGCTCTGAATCTCTGTCTACAGCAGAGACGGTCAGGACAGAAGTACCTACAGGAGCGAGCTCAGGCACGGTCACCTGAAGTGTAACCAAAATGAAATGTTTGATAAGAGTAACATAAAAGGTCTTGGATATAGCAAGTTACATTTTAGTTGATTTGATTACAGAAAATACAGTTCCGAGCTTTTTGAAAGGTGTCACCTGCCAATTTCCTTAAGCTTAAAAAACTTAATAGGGCTGAGATACTAAAACAATGCTGGCAACGAGTCCAAGATTCAGAGTGAACTATATATTTTTAATAAAACTATCCATTTGAGATTTCATTCTGACCATTATTTCTTCCAAAGTAGTTCAGTGAGTTAGAGAGTATAAAAAGTTTCTCACTGCAACAAAACACTAATGAAAACAAGGCTTCTCACAATATTGCAATTTAGTTTTCCCCCTGAGCTTCCATGGATATCTTGTTTTTAGTACATGGAATAGAGTTCTGAGGCCTATTTTGAATTATTCAGTTGACTATATATTGTCCTGGTCCCTTAAAAGATTGTTATATGGTCTAAAAATCCAAGTGTCACAGCACTTAATGATCAATAGATCATTGTTATAATTTAGTTTTTGCGAACAGCTTACTTTCTTCACAGAATCTTGGAAAATAAGTATGCATTTTCCTCTTTTATGTATTTCCATTATTTGAAGCCCAGATGCACTATTTTTAAGATCAAAACCTTTTCAACCAAACTTTTAATGTTTATATGATAAAGCAGCTATCTCTCTCATAACTTCAGATGTTAGACATCTAGTTAAAATCACATTAATACATGGATTAAATGCAGGTAAATCCATATACAGAATAAACATGAAAACCTGAGAATACAAGGGGTAAAAATTTCAGTGCAATTAACAGGTAATGAGATATACTTTGAGTGCAAGGGAGCCGTGTAATCTTACTGTCCAAGCAACACATCAAAAA
Source organism: Gopherus evgoodei (assembly GCF_007399415.2). Taxonomy (NCBI): domain Eukaryota; kingdom Metazoa; phylum Chordata; order Testudines; family Testudinidae; genus Gopherus; species Gopherus evgoodei. Next base: position 82,810,079 of record NC_044326.1, on the reverse strand, counting down.
TGACAATCTTTGGGTCAGAAACTCAGTTGGTTTATAATAGTGTAGTTGATTGAACAATGCTTATTACCTTCAGTTAAAAATCTTGCATAGTGCTTAGTGCTTGCCTAAACCATTTTGCAAACAAAGAAGTAAAAGGGGCATAGGGAGGGCTTAAATGACTGGGATAGAGAGATTTTTCTCTCTAGATCCCTGTTCAAATCCAGCACAAGACAATATTAACCAATGGTTATTACTAGTTGCTGGCTGCTTGGTGACCTATATGAACAGAGTGTGGCGATCTCAATAAAATTTATTATGGATAGATATTTACACCATAAAAAAATTAGCACTAACTGGCACTCTTCTGGGCAGTCTCAACAATGAGTCTAGAGAATGAATAAGCTTGGAAACATAACTAGCCCCTCTAGGTCAGACTGAGGTGTACTGGAAGTGCTGCCCCTGCTGATGATGTAGTGGTTGATGGATAAACAGAGATCCTCCCTCTCCTATGTGGTCATATACATCTTTCAAGTGCATGTATACATATGGTTTCTTTATTTGCCACCTTCTTACCTGATATGAATACTGAGTGAATACTGGCGGGTTGTCATTGATATCCAAAACATGAATGGTGAGCTCTGCTTCTGTTTGATGCATAGAATCTGACACACTAATCCACAACTGATACTGAGCAGTTTCTTCAAAATCTAATGGTTTCACCAGTGTGATCACTCCAGTGTGTTGATTAATAGCAAATTTCATTCCCGGGTTACCATCTTGTGTAAAGCGGTAGAGAAGAGCTGGACTTAAATCCACATCATTTGCAGAAACCTGAGTCACTATGAAACCAGGTGGGGCATCTGAAACAGTGATGTTCAAAATAAATCTAGTTAGTTGAAGTATATATGGTAGAGCTTGCATATTTTGTAAATTTTAGATTTTACATGCATAATATTTTTACAGTATTTTTGGCATATCTTGGCTGTATATCTTAGAATAAGAGCAAGATCTGGGCATGCTATATAAAGCATATATCAGGAGATACAGTAACCCTGCTTCGTCCCTCAGAAACCTGACCTTTAACTTGTATTTTATTTTAGATCTTCAGCCCTATTGTATCCCACAAAGACTACTCCTTCAGGGCAACAGGAAAGTCTATAATCTTCTACATAGAATTTGCCATGAATTGCTGACTTACTGACTTATTGAGAGGAAAGCCTGAGGTCAGGTCTACATTCAAAATTTAAGCTGATCCAGGTATGTCACTCAGAGGTGTGAAAAATCCATATCTCTGAGTGACATAGTTAAGATGACCTAACCCTGGGAGTAGACAGTACTAGATGGATGGAAGAATTCTTCTGTTGAACTAGTTACCACCTCTCAAGGAGGTGCATTAACGACACTGATGGGAGAACCCCTCCTTTTGCTATAGTGAGTGTCTACACTTAAGCGCTATAATGGCTCAGCTGCACCACTGTAGCATTTCAAGTGTAGATAAGCCCTGATGCAACTTTTGTTAGAATATTTGGGTAAGGCGTAAGTATCCTTTTGTCTTTGTGGAATCAGGGCATGCAATTCCCAGGCTCTCCTGGATGAAGTAATGGTCAGTGGACATGAGACCTTCAGCAAGAGTTGGTACAAGACACAAGATCCTGAGGGCTCAAGGGGCCCTTCCATGAGTTTGGGAGATGAGGACTAGATAGTTTAAGGCCAACATTTTCAAATTTGGTGCTAAACTCAGACATCTAAATAGAAGTGGTCTGACTTTCACCCACATGAAAAAATATAACCATGATACACTCTGTCAACAGGAGCTATGGATGCACAGCATTTTTGAAAATCAGGCTACTTATTTATTTAGGTGCTTAAATCTGGATTTAAGTGCACAATAAGACACATACAAGTTAGAAAAGTTTGGCCTAAGTGGTCCAAGGTCACACAATAAGTCAGATGCTAAGCTGGCATTAGAACTCAAGAGGTTCAGGTTCCAAATCTCCATACTTGTCTACTAGGCCATGCTGCTGAATCTTTCTAAAGAAAGGTCTGATATTATGGAAAGAAAATGTTTCCTTCAAAATAATAAAACTCCAAAGATTTTTTTCACAGTGTTGGCTTTAACAGTATTTTTTTCTATTAAAAATAAAGATAAATTTAAGACATCTGTGGAATTTGAGCCTGGAGTCTACAGAGAGTATACCACAGCTGTATTTTTTTTTTAATACTGCCTGTATTTTGGCTCCAAACTGTTCCTAAATATAATGTCCAAAGATTAAGAATCATGCCTTTGAAAACAAAAGCAGATCATATTTGCTTCAATATTTCTGTTAATATTGTCATGATTTTTTGAGATTTCTTCCACTATAACATTTAGTTACAAAACAAAATAAAAGACAGTATCTTGGTCTGACATTCACTTGACTCAATAACACTTTTCTGCACCATCACACTTACTTTCAGAGACTTCCACTTTGCCTAGTGGTTGGATAGTTGGGGTATTGTCATTAACATCGACTACCTGTATCGTTACTATGCTTGTAGCAGAAAGGCTGGGGGTTCCTCTATCGGCAGCTTGCACAATTAACCTAGTATTGAAAGGAAGTCACAGTTGTCACATGCAGCCAGAAATCATAGAATTATTCAACAGTGATTTCAAACGTACAAAATAAAAATGAAAAATGATGAGATTAGCTAATATGTCTTACCTTTCTTCTTGCCATTGCCAAAATCACATTTTAATTTCCAATACACAAATGAGTGACTGGAATTTTATTTTTTGACAGGTTGAAAGAACAAAGTCCAAGGGCTCCTAGGTGACAAAGACATACTGAACCCAATGAAACAATGCAACAACTGCTGTAGGACTGACTAGACGGTCATACTAAAAACTCAAGGTGAAATTCTGGCCCCATTTAAGACAATGAAAAAATTCCTATTGACTTCAACAAGGCCAAGATTTCACTATCAGCATATAAAACAAGCATCTACCTTTAGGTCTTCATTAAACACCTGGACAGGGAACTGCTGTGGATTATTCTAACATTACTTTCATTTTCATAGACAATGTAACGAAGAAAGCAGTGATCCACCCAAAGAAAAAATCATTAAAAGAAATTTGCTCTTCATATTGTTTCTTAGAATTAACTTCTATACAATCAAGAGCAAATTGCTTATTATAAGCAAAGATGGTTTAAAAAAATATCCCCAGAAAGGTAATTTATGGTTGAATCTAATTCAGCTTCATGGATTATTCTATAACTACTTAAAAAAAAAATCTGGTCAGAAAGTCAGTCAGGCTACACAATGGTATATACACTGCAGGGCTTAGCAATGTAAAATGTTTTATATAGTATAAATATTTAAATGGCAAGCAGCACTTTCTCTGTCTGCCTTGTTGAGTCTGAAGAGTTAAACTCTTCCTTCATCTTACAAGCACTTTCTGATGAAAATGACAAATAAATAATGAATTTCTTAATATTCACATGACAATACTGAACATCAAAGCTGTAATTCAAGCTGTGGATTCTACTGCCATCGTGAACCACACATGCTGTACTCTGAATTTTCTTGCTGTTTATGACACCAACAGAACACAAAACTTGAATTACAGACTTGTATTCAGTTGGTAACCATCTATATAATTCCAGACAGAAAGCCTATCTAGTCTAGAATGAATATAACGTACACATGGAAATATTTTACTAAAAATAATAATTTTCTAAAGTTTCAGTGGAAAAAAATCTCATAAAATCACCTCAGCTCAGACATTAAAATTAAGGTTCTGTCAACACTTTTATTATAACCCTCTATTTTAAGGGCTTAGAAATTTTGGGGGATGAAAATGTCTAAGTTAGCTGAAACAAGCAACTGTTTTCAAATTTTGAGGAAAAAATCTAATAGGGCCATTTTGAAATTAGACAAATCTGATTTAAATACTAAATAAAAGCAAATTCACATTTAAGGACACAAGTATGTATTATGTTAACATGAATGCTACGTTAACTGAGAATTTCCTTTAGAAGGTTTACTTCAAATACTCTTTTAAAGTATTATTTCAGCAAATGAAATACAATATATTGTAGATACACTAAAAAAATGACGGATGCTGTTGGCTCAGGAGAAAATGAAAAATTAATTAAATGAAATATTCTGGGCATTATGTTCACATAAAATAATTCCTATAGGAGACTATTGCCATAACTATACTGATATTTTTAAGAAGTCATATTCTGGTGACATATTTGATGTAGTTTTCTAAATTCTGACAGGATAATTAAAAATCTGAGGCCCAGTAGGTAAAGAGAATTTGTATATGCATTAGTTGGTGCTACAGCCATATGTCAAAAAAAATCACAATTCCAACAGTACAATATACAGTAATTTAATTTCTTAGAGAGCTGTAGTATATAAAACTGATTTGCTATGCTAAACAATTGACATATCTTTACTTGCATGCTTTGTTTATCTTGGAATTCTAATGATGACATGATTTGTAATGTAAGAGTCAACTTCACTTGATTTTGAATCTGGGAGTTGCAGGAGAAACACAACAAAACTAAGTATAAAAAAAGCTTATAGCTGAAAATTCTAGTACTTTCCACATGGATAGAACCTGGGTAACAATAGTTAAAGCAGAGTTAAGAACAAATTCAACCTTAACTGTAGCGCTGAACACATTGCTATTTCTGGGATTAGCAGTGTTCTCTTTATGTTTATACTGATGTAACTGGGTTTATGCAGGGAAACTGGCTGTACAATTCTTGCTAATTAAGTGGAAATCAAGGAGATGTTCTACTGCTGTAGGAGATCACTCCTATTGTCCATGTGAAAGCAAACTTCCTATTAAAGGAAGTGGGAATTTGTCTGACAAGACTTCACAATGGATTTTAATATACTTTCATGCATGGGTTGAACTGGAAAAAAAGTTCATGGTAATCTCCCACTTGATGGACTGAAATAAGACACTGTTCTCAGTAGTTGGTGTAGTTGTTCAAAGCAGAATCATGTCATGTATGATTTCTGAGCGTGGCTCACCCTGACTAGGTTCCAAATATACTCATGACCTCTGCATGGCTCCTTGGGCTTGGATTCCCCTCAGTGTAGCACAAATGCCTAGGTGGGCTCCTTGGACTTGGCTGCTTCTTGACTGGGGAGAAAAAGTAAATGGTGGTATTCTTTCCTGCATCCACCCATTCATGACACCAAAATGAGCAGTCTTTCAGAGCAGACTGTATAGACTTTCTTAATATGATCCTGTCTTTTTTTTCTTACATACTTTGATGAGCAGTTGGGTTCATTCTGGTGAACCATGTGGTTCACATTTTCAAGGTTTTCTTTCCAACCATATCAGTTAGAAACTTACTCTATTATTTTCAGAATGAAATCTGGGATTCCAGAGAAGAAAGAGGCAGCCAGGGGGACTGCTGGAATGTGGTATCATCACATCCCATTGAAATTCTACAATATTATATCACTCACCATTGAAAACGTATCTGCCATTCTGTAAAATAAACTACCAACAGTGGCTCTTAAAAACCTCTTCCTCTTTTGTGTAAAAAATGGCTTCTTTAAAAAAAAATGTCCACAGTGATGAATAACAGAAAGGAGTAATTCTGAATTAGCTATCTTGACATTCAATTCCTGCCCCTGCACACATGGCCATATGTCACCATGAACAGGGTATCTTGAAAGATCTACTGTGCTTTTGTGTTAGTGTGTGCTGTAGTTGATTTAACAAGGTTATGTTTTCACTCCAAAAAGAGAAGAGTACCAGAGACTCCATGGCAACATTCACCATTGCTACTGCTTTTGAGTTTACATGGTGGGTGTTCCAATACTACAGTGGTGGACAGCAGTATAAAACCCTAAGACAGACAGCATGAGCAATATCAACTTGTGGCAAACACAATTAGCAACAATATATATTTTATGCAGACACTATACACAACCTGTAGGATGAAATGTCTTCGTGATTCAGGATTGCATTAGTTGCTAAAATCCCCTGTTTCGAATCAATCAGGAATGTTTTGTTTTCATTACCAGATAAAATTGAATACTCAATTTCTCCATTTAGCCCACTGTCAAGGTCAGTTGCAAAAATCTGTTTGGAAGAAAATCCATGCTTAATCTCAGATGAAAAACCGCAATTTCAAAAAGTAAAGTGTTACATCACATATATGTATTTCTGCCAGTTAGCTGCATTTTGGCCACACAGATTAAAAAGGACTGTAGTGAGGCGGTGGGATACCCCACAGCCCGACTGAGGGACAAACCTCCCCTAACACCAGCGTGGGCAGAGTCACTGGGTCCTGTGCCCATCCCTCAGAGGTCATGGTACAGACCTGGAAGTATAAAAGCTCATCAGTAGAGCTCAGTTGGGAATCAACCGCCAGAGAGGCCAGACGTCTGTGACCGAGCTCCCTTTGGGGAGACAGCAGAAGGCTGCGGCTGGCCTGAGGTTGCACCGGGCCGGCCGAGCCTACCCCTCGCTCGTTACCCCGGGGAGGACTGGCTGAGCCTACCCCTCACTCGTTACCCCGAGGAGGACTGGCCGAGCCTACCCCTTGCTCGTTACCCTGAGGAGGACTACCCCGCTCCAGCTACCCTGAGGAGGAGCCGAGCCTGTCGCTTGCCCGCTACCCCGAGGAGGAGCCGAGCCTGCCACTTGCCCGCTACCCCGAGGAGGAGCCGAGCCTGTCTCTTGCCTGCTACCCTGAGGAGGAGTCCAGTCTGCCCCTTGCCAGCTACCTCGAGGAGGAGCCGAGCCTGCCTCCTGTCAGCAACCCTGAGGAACAGCTGAGCCTACTATCCGCTACTTACCCAGAGGAATCGATGGTGTTTGAGACCGCTGGCGATGCTACAACAACTCAGGTACCCTACGAAGGGGAGTGTGGAAGTAGCCCGGGGGCAGCCGACCCAAGTCTGGCTGCAGCACTGCCAGAGCCAATGTCAGTGTGTTGCAGCCAGGATCCCCACTGACAGCAGCGAGTTTCTGCCACTGCTAGGGCCCCGGGCTGGGACGCAGTGGAGTGGGAGGGCCTGTGTCCCCCCTGCCATCCACTCCTTGGGTGGCAGACTCCCCCTTTTCCCTGGCCTGGAGAGGCTAGGGCCTCCTGATGTTAGAAATATTGACTCATAGACTCATAGACTCTAGGACTGGAAGGGACCTCGAAAGGTCATCGAGTCCAGTCCCCTGCCCTCATGGCAGGACTAAATACTTTCTCGACCATCCCTAATAGACATTTATCTAACCTACTCTTAAATATCTCCAGAGATGGAGATTCCACAACTTCCCTAGGCAATCTATTCCAGTGTTTAACTACCCTGACAGTTAGGAACTTTTTCCTAATGTCCAATCTAAATCTCCCTTGCTGCGGTTTAAGCCCATTGTTTCTTGTTCTATCATTGGAGGCTAAGGTGAACAAGTTTTCTCCCTCCTCCTGATGACACCCTTTTAGATACCTAAAAACTGCTATCATGTCCCCTCTCAGTCTTCTCTTTTCCAAACTAAACAAACCCAATTCCTTCAGTTCTCAAGACCTTTAATCATTCTTGTTGCTCTTCTCTGGACCCTCTCCAATTTCTCCACATCTTTCTTGAAATGCAGTGCCCAGAACTGGACACAATACTCCAGTTGAGGCCTAACCAGCGCAGAGTAAAGCGGAAGAATGACTTCTCGTGTCTTGTTTACAACACACCTGTTAATGCATCCCAGAATCATGTTTGCTTTTTTTGCAACAGTATCACACTGTTGATTCATATTAAGCTTGTGGTCCACTATGACCCCTAGATCTCTTTCTGCCATACTCCTTCCTAGATAGTCTCTTCCCATTCTGTATGTGTGAAACTGATTGTTCCTTCCTAAGTGGAGCACTTTGCATTTATCTTTATTGAACTTCATCCTGTTTACCTCAGACCATTTCTCCAATTTGTCCAGATCATTTTGAATTTTGACCCTGTCCTCCAAAGCAGTTGCAATCCCTCCCAGTTTGGTATCGTCCGCAAACTTAATAAGCGTACTTTCTATGCCAACATCTAAATCGTTGATGAAGATATTGAACAGAACTGGTCCCAAAACAGACCCCTGCGGAACCCCACTTGTTATACCTTTCCAGCAGGATTGGGAGCCATTAACAACTACTCTCTGAGTACGGTTATCCAGCCAGTTATGCACCCACCTTATAGTAGCCCCATCTAAATTGTACTTTCCTAGCTTATTTATAAGAATATCATGCGAGACTGTATCAAATGCCTGACTAAAGTCTAGGTATATCACATCCACCGCTTCTCCCTTATCCACAAGGTTCGTTATCCTATCAAAGAACGCTATCAGATTAGTTTGACACGATTTGTTCTTTACAAATCCATGCTGGCTATTCCCTATCACCTTACCACCTTCCAAGTGTTTGCAGATGATTTCTTTGATTACCTGCTCCATTATCTTCCCTGGCACAGAAGTTAAACTAACTGGTCTGTAGTTTCCTGGGTTGTTTTTATTTCCCTTTTTATAGATGGGCACTATATTTGCCCCCTTCCAGTCTTCTGGAATCTCCCCCGTCTCCCATGATTTCCCAAAGATAATAGCTGGAGGCTCAGATACCTCTTCTATTTCCCTACGTAAAGGCCAGAGTCCTTGATTATTTGCCTGCTGCCCCGCCCTGACCTAGGCCTGGGCTATTAGTGAACTGCTGACTCAGTCCCTGCCTAAGGGCCCGAGTCCTTGACTATTTGTTTACTGCCCTGCCCTGACCTAGGGCCTGGGCTATATTGAACTGCTGACTCAGCTCCTGCCTAAGGGCCTGAGTCCCTGACTGTTTGTGTGTGGCCCCGCCCTGATTTAGGGCCTGGGCTGCTCTTGGCTCAGCCCCAGCTTAGAGGGCCTGAGCCTCTAACCGAGTGTGTGTTATTTCCCACAACCGCAGAGCCCACGGACAGCAAGCTAGAGCGAGGCGGGGGATACTCCACAGCCCTGCTGACGGATGGACCGTGGCAAAGCCGGACTACAGGGACAATCAAATAATTTAGGCCCCAGATTTTGTGGGTTAGCCCAGGGGAAGTTACCAAGATCACTCTGGATGGAAATATTTTTACAAAATAAAAACAACTCAATGTTCTTGGATTAAAACATTCTGCTGCAGAATTGGAATTTCAAACAATAAAGCAAGAGGTGGTTGAGTTGATCTGTTCTTGTGTATTTGATTATTTCTATGCTGCTGTGTGGTTACTGTTAGGAGATTGTCAGTCTCTGTTATGTGTGTGTACAGTCACTAGCACAATGGGGTCCTGAGCCCTGGTCAGGGGACCCTAAGTGCTATTACAAATAAATGAAATAATAATTATTAATGCTTAAGGCACCTTTCTGTAGGCTATTATAGATTATTGTTTAAATCTAAAGAAATAAAGAATAGTGGAAAAGGAGCAGAAATAGAATATAAAACTAGCTGAATAACCAATGTTCAGCAGCAGGAAAATATACCAATGGAGGATTCTCAATATAAAGAACATTTCCCCAATCTCCTTGAAGAGTCCTCACTGGTTCTTTTTCCTACTGTTGAGCATGAGACATACTGTACAGGATCCAGATTATTCCAGACACATTGATTGCTTTGTCATTTTTTTTCCATTAGCAGACATATGTTTCTTTAAACAAATCTAGGCTCATTCATCTCCCTAGTGGCTTCACATCAGGGGCAGTTGTTGCATTTCATTTATTTATTCTCAGAGGAGGAACATCTTCAGTTCCTAACATGGCCTTCATTCTGACCTAACTTTCAAGGGGAGAAATTGGAAGGGGTGCAATGAGAAAACTGTTCTCCTTTCTACTCCAAATAATGTCCCTCTTTTGCTCCAACATAGATATAGTGCATGAACAGCTGGAATCACTTTTGGAGAATGGACATGTTCAGAGTAAGGAGCATTTTCACACATACAATGAGATGAGTTACTCTTTCAGCAGCAGATTTAAAATCAGATGCTTATATCTGACAAGAGGATTTTACTCCTGATTGGAGCTGAATGGATTCATTTTTAAGTGACAAACCCTAGAGACATTGCTGGGAGCAAGAATCTGTCTACACTGAAACTATGAACTAGCCTTGAATAATCATTCTCTGACTACCTTTCATGAGCAAGAATTGCTCTTTGTTAGGAAGACAACAAGAAAGTTGAATTTAGTTCCTATTTCTATCATCAGTCAGAAGCTAAAGGATATTGACCTAATTTGATACAAAACTGAACTGAACCTTGAGCTCTAATGCAGCCAAAATAGTTATACATTTTAGCTTTCCAGGAAAGACTGCAGCAACATTAAAGAAGGCGAATGAATTTTGAACAGAGTGGAAGCCCAATGAATACACTGCTAGACTGTGGCCTTTGTTTGGCTATTCTTAATTTTAACTGAAGAAATAGGTTTGTAAATATGTATTCCCCATTACCTGCATGACATATGTATTGTAGATTTGGCCTTCCCACACAGATGTTTTGTAAGAGCTTTGCTCAAATTTAGGTGCATTATCGTTCACATCTTGTATCCAAACTGTCACTCCACAGTGTGCTGAATTCAAGCCATTTTCAGCCAAAACAGCGAGATGCACTTTACTCTTGACTTCATGGTCAAGAAACTTTGGTTCCTTCACTGTAAGTTCACCTATTTTCCAAAAAGAATTTAAAGGAAGACAGGTTATATACATATTTAGGACAAATAAACTGGTAAAAGTGAGGACACTTACTGTGCAATAAAGAAAATAATAGCTGTAGCTGTTCAATATATCCAATAAAGGAATACAAAGGAAAATATATGTATAACTAAAGGAAAAAACTACAAATGTAGATCTGAGAGAGATTTCTCACAGATGTGGCTGCTTTATTAAACAGTTCATACTGCTTACGGTACATGCTGCTTATGGTACAAATCCAGGATGTTCAAACTTTGTCCAATCAATGGCCACATGAGAAATTTCCTAGAAGGCATGGACTTCATTTGCATCAGATTGGGTCAATCTGAATCACACAGCAACCCAAACTGTGCTATCCAAGGAAGCCCATCCGAGTGCCACTAGGTGAACTATTATTCCACCACTAGTCAACAATGACAGCTGCTAAAATCAGGAGGAAGCACTGCATGTTGGTATATATATACACTAGTCTCTACAGACAGCACCTCCAGGTTAAACCTGAAGACAGGTATAATCTGCCTTTGGAGATTCTGTGGTTACAGCTTCTGCACTGTAATTAATACTAAATTATCAAAGTTCTAGATTAAATCTAAACATTTAAAAATGTCTTCAATTATTTGCATATTAATTTCAGTAAAATTTCAAAATCAGAATTTTGTAAAGAATTTTCATAATGTCAAATTCTTACCAAGAGTATCAACAAAAATTTTGAGTAGTCAAAATACTGTGGCAGTAGAACTTCCAATAGAAGTAGAATAACTTCCTGATTTGCCAAACTGGAATTAAGAGACTATTAATAATCTGGTTCTTAATTTTTAAACCAGGAAGCAAAGTCTGTGCAAGATTCAAACAGTTTGAGTCTAAGGTGGGTCTGGGACATAAAGGCTTTAAAAGCTAGAGAGCTTGCTTTGTTTTCAGCAATAACAGAACAGTTAACACTGCATCATTTTTCTGTACATTGGAAAAACAATATGCAATATAAAATTGCAATTGTGTAAAAATGTGCCAATTACCTCTAAACTGGAATTCTTAACAAAAGACTTGTGTTTGGGCATTGATAACTGGAATTTTGCACACACACTGACTCTGTGGAACTAAAGCTTTGTTTTACTTTTGGTTCATCAACTGCCACATGATGCAAAATGACTGATGTAGGGTGTAATAAACAGCCTGTGAAATAATGTCACATTGGCACAGGTTGAATTCCTACCGTGGAAGTGCCATGCAGTAGAACCACAATTAATCCAAGATAAATGTGATTATTTGCACCCAACAATGTGACAAGGGATATCAAATATACAAAAGTATTTGCTGGTGGTGATATAATTTGATGTAAGCGTTTGACATATGTCTGAAGTTTACACTGTCATTTCTGTGTAGCTTCACATCAGTGGATGTATTTCACTGCACTAGTTAGGACGGTATCTGCAATCACCTAAAGAATTGTTCAATGAACTTTTCACTAATGTCCTCCTCTTGGTATGTGCATTGTGACAGCCCCAAACCAGTGGGGTAGAGGAGTCTGGTAGAGGGCAAATATACTGGTCACTGGATGAGTAGTTTTCTGTTCCCTGAGTGACCAAAGCAGGGGCTGTACTAGAGTAATCAGGAACTTGCCAGAACCAATTAAGGCAGACAGCCTGATTAGAACAATTGCAGCCAATCAAGGCAGGCTAATCAGGTCACCTGGGTTTAAAAAGGAGCTCGCTCCAGTCAGGTGTGGGGGAGCCAGAGGAGAGGAAGTGCATGTGAGGAGCTGAGAGCAAGAGGTGCAAGGAACTGAAAGTGAGAGGGTGTGCTGCTGGAGGACTAAGGAGTACAAGCGTTATCGGACACAGGAGGAGTTGACCCAGACTGTGGGGAAGATCACTGAGGTGAGCAAATCTGCCAATAAGCACAGGACCCACCAAGGTAGAGGAGGAACTTTGTCACAGCATGTAACATCTGACAGGGTGAGATGGAGCTGTGTGTATATATTCGGAGAATATACGCTCTAGCTCAGAAGATGCATACAATGTCGGTCTTGATGAAGTTTTCTGTTATGTGAATTGCCTTTTTTTATAAACATAACACTCAAAAAGAACCCATATAGAAAACAGTGGAACTTTTACTGATTGTATTCGTACAAATCCCCTGTGTATACCTAGAATGTTATTGCCAAGATTTTCAAACAAGGGTGATTAATGTTAGTCTTCTAAATAGTTAGGCTAAGTGAGTGGCTTGATTTTCAAAGGTGCTGAGCATCCATTTCATTCCTGGATGGTTACTCCAAAATAAAACCATTTCAGAAGGCAATCTAGGTGGAAAACTATTGGATTTTTTTGGAGGCTATAATCCTCTAATTTACCTGGGTTCTGCCACTGGGTCTATATTTCTTATTATAAAAGCATATTTTAATGATGCCTTATAAAAAGTTCCCAAATGTTTGTTTAATATACATTAAGTAAGACAGTTGGATGTTAATAAAATAACTAATGATTAAAAACATGCTTAAGGTTTAACTAAGCTGTAGATACATCTTGTACATTGTTAATCATAAGAAAGTAAGTTTGTAATAGACAATTGGTACTCATTTAATACATAGCAAAGGTCTTATTAAATCTCTGGGATACCATGGAGGGAAATATTTCCAAGGACTGTGCTCAGGGTGCACACACCTACAATGGAATGGATGTATGCAACACATGTCGAAGAACAACAGTTACGGAAATGTTAGTAATTGTTTTATTTCAAGGCCTGTTAGGATCTTTTGCAGCATGTGGCTGCTTCCCTGGGCATTCAGGCTGAGTTCCTGCAGGAGAATACCCATGAGTTATTGGCTCTGATGCTCTCTGGTGCTGCGTTCACATAGCGCCAGTATATAGGGCCAAGCTGACCCCGTGCACCCTCAGTTCCTTCTTACATTCACTCAAAAAAGAAACTTGGGTATTGAAGGAGAAGAGGACCCAGGCAGTGCCAAATCGTCCTGGGATTAAGAATATTCGATTAACTGCACCAAGGCTGGCTTCTGCTCCTGCACAGGTGGAGCTGAAGAGGCAGCACGATAGGTAGCTGATGGTGCTGAAGTGGAGTGCAGTGAGAGCCACCACAGTAACATTGGCGGTGCTGAATGCAACAGGACCAGGGAGCTTCCTGGTGCTAAGGAGGACCCTTGCATCAAGCCTGCCACTGGCTCTGCTTCTACAGACTATGGAAGGGGAGCATCAGGGTACAGTGCTGATGGACACAAAGGTTCAGCAGCCCAACCAGCCACAGGGCTATAACTGATGTAATCCTGACAAAGTCCTGGACTAATGGAGAGATTGAGCTGGACAGGCAGAGGTGATCCATAGCTGCCTGGTATGCTGCCAGCATGCAAACAGCCAGTGTCGGCATCTCCCTCATTAGTACTGGACTCAGGGGATGCCCTGGGGCCAGAACCGGAGATGACGGTATAGGGTCTCCAACATACCAGTGAACTACCACGGAACAGTTAGAGGCACCTGCGCCAGCCCATGCATTAGCACTAGCATCCCCTGAAGGAGGCAGAGGAGTCCCCACAAGACCTGGAGAGGTCTCACTTGGTCTTATGAGACCTTTTCCCCAGTGCACTTGATGGGGAACAGCTTCTCCACCTCTTCAAAGAGACAGCTCCAGAGCGTGAAACAGCAACATTCTCAGAACCTGAGAGTGATCACCAATCTGATGAGGGCCTTGGTGTTGAAGCAAGCCAAATGGTTTGGTTGAACATGTGCTGCTTCAGGACTAGGTCCTAGCCACCTGAGTCTGCTTTGTGAACAATCTACAAACCTCACACCACTCTTTGACATGGGCCTTACCCAAGCAAAGTAAGCACTGCATCTGGGGATCGTTGTTGGGATCGCTCGCCCACATGATGGACAAGGGTGACAGCATCACAGGGGAATACTTAATTCAATGCAACAAACACTAAATCTAATTAGCCCTTAGGGTACTACTAAACATATACAACTAGAAGACGACATTAAGGAATAGTGAGAAATTGCGAGATTAAGAGCCCTGACTACAGCCATGGGAGGTAAGAAGGAACCGAGGGGGGCTGGGGTGGCACCACCTCATACAGCCATTAGGCACGAGCACCACCCCTCTACAGGTACTGCTACCAAAATTCTCGCCTCTGATGCGGTGGGCACACCCACACCTAAGTGAAATACAAGGCTGCATCTACTTGAATAACAGAGGAGTTTTAAAGAGGAATAATCTTGTGCATGATTTTCCTCTCACAAGAATTTTACAAGAGTGTAACTCCACTGATGTCAATGACATTACTAATGATTTGCCCCAGGATAAGAGGAGGCCCTGTATTCTAGATTAACTGTAGACAAAAGGCATGTGTATATCTATGACATATAAAAATGGTTCTTGTGGCAATAGGTGTTTGTTACCCTTACCTGCCTATCACCCACTTCTACTAGGTTTTGATTTAAACTAACATCAACTTATGAGAATGTTTTGGTATAAAAACAATCCCAATGTGGAAACACGTTGTACACAATTTAATGTTTATTCAAATATCAAAAGCCTTAAACGTGCCTTTAAAACAAATTTAAATACATTAATTTACCTGTGATGGAGTGTATTGAGAAAATATCTTCATTGTCACTGAATATCTTGTATTGTATGCCTTTTTCCAGTAAATTATGATCATAAGCTTCTACAGTCAAAAGTGAGG
Organism: Gopherus evgoodei; assembly: GCF_007399415.2. Classification (NCBI taxonomy): domain Eukaryota; kingdom Metazoa; phylum Chordata; order Testudines; family Testudinidae; genus Gopherus; species Gopherus evgoodei. The sequence goes on along the minus strand of NC_044326.1, from coordinate 82,794,740 downwards.
TGCCTAAAGAAGCAATAATAGTTTTTAATAGAGTCAACTTTGCAAGATCTTATCTTACTTTATTACTTATAGATTTACTGTGATTAATAATAATGCATGCAAAGGTGCCCGTCCACCACTCTGAGTGTTTCTAACATTATTTAAAATAGCCCACAACAAAAACAAACCCAGCAACAACTGCTCAACAAAACTCCACTCACATCACAACTTCATAGACAGGAACTTCCCCACCAACCCCATTGCCCCATCAATTAACACCCTTGTTGCGCCTCGGCATCTTCTGCTGCTGGGCAAAATGATGGAGTTTGCAGCATGTCCTAATGGTCAACAATCCCTGATCCTTGCTCTCTGCACACCTTCACTGGCTTGATGGCTAGACCTTCTTATTTCAGAGACATTATTTATGGATCTCCCTCCCTGAGGCAGTCTACAGGAATCTACCTCTGGCTGTATCAAGGCTTGGTGTAGGTCCTTCCTACTCAAGTTTCTCCATCTTTGGTCATTTTACCCTCATCCTTTCACAAACTCTTTGGGGCAAGGGTGGGTGAAGAGAGGCTTTTATGTGGGTGTTAAACATGACTGCTATCTCTGAGGGACTGGGAAGATAATATTTAATTTTCATTTACTTATGTACAGTAACCCAGAGTTTTGTAATGGTGGACACCTTAATTCTAAATGAATACATCAATCAATCTTAAGTAGACACAATCCGAATACAACTCACAATAGCTTTTCTTGCCGTAACAGGGTGCCCAGAGATCTGCAGTATGGTGTTAGCATTGAAGAAAGTAAGGGCAATCTATTGTTCATGAAGAATCTTAAATTCATCAAAAATAGTACTGATCTGACACAACACTGAAAAGGCATGGAATAAAAATGCTGTTTGCAATAGGATCAGAAAATAAATGTGAAATGGAATATATTATCCTGATCAGAAGCATCATGCTTAACATAAACTGAGACAAAATTCAAAAAACATTTGTCAAGATTTCCAAATGGTTGCTCTTCTCAAGCCAATTATGAAGCCATTTAGCACATGACAATTGATTTTAACCAACTATCATGGATTCAGGTTACTGTGTAACTTGACCTCTTCCAAATGGCATTATAAGCGTACATTATTTTACTACATTTACAACAGGAGGCATGCTGTTAATAAAAATGTCCTAGATTTTGGGTGGGACTGTGCCATCACAGTAGTATAATTTACCTTTAGTTACAAAAATCACACGCTTATAACTTGTTACTTTTTTTTTAAATCAGGAAATGTTATGTTAACTGGTTAGTCATTTGTTCTTAATCATGGCAACATAAACCAAAAACAGTTGTGTGGGAAATACGCATGTTATGGCTTATGAACTTTTTTGCACTACTTAGGATACTTGTAGGACCAATCACAAAAGAAAATACAAATATGATTTGTATGTGTTGTGACAGACCCAGACCAGTGGGGTACAGGAGTCTGGTAGATGACGAATATACTGGTCACTGGATGAGTAGTTTTCTGTTCCCTGAGTGACCAGAGCAAGGGCTGCATTAGAGTAATCAGGAGCCTGCTAGAACCAATTAAGACAGGCAAGATAATTAAGACACCTGTAGCCAATTAAGAAACTGCTAGAATCAATTAGGACAGGCTAGCTAATCAGGGCACCTGAGTTTAAAAAGGACCTCACTTCAGTTTGTGGAGCTGCTAACAGGGAGTTTTGCAAGGGAGTTTGGAAGGGGAGTAGGAAGGGGGGGGTCCCTTGTCGGTCTCATCTGTGACCCATTGGTCCCCTGAACCCATAACCTGAGCCACATCAAAAATCTTTCTGTTTACAGCAGAGAGGAGCGGACAGGGAACTGTAGACGGGAATTTGCGAGAGTTTGACAGAGGGAAGCTTACAATGGTGAGGAGGACCCGCAACACCTGTGCCAGCACTGCTTCTGTCTCCTCCACCTGCGCCTGTAGCCAGACAGAGCACCAAAGCATGGATGCTTTTACCCAGATTCTGGTGTGGGCTTGCAAAGACTGTAATTTGCAATTTCCACTTACTGATATCCAGGCTGGGGGTGGCATCCAATGTGAAAGGTGCCTGCTGGTGGAATCTCTCAGGCAGCAGGTGGGAGAGCTACAGGAGGAGGTGGCCAGGCTGAGGAACATCTATGTCCATGAGCAATTCCTGGACAGTATTCATGTGGAGACAGCTGATGGTGCTGTCCCAGTTGACAGGACTACCGACACACCAGTGGAGGAGGAGATGCCTCAGGGTGTATCTGACACACCAGTGGAGGAGGAGGCTCAGGGTGGACACAGCCAGCTGGTTACTTCTAGCAGCAGGCAGTGCTCCACCGCTGCTGCGAACCCTCCTGTTGTGGTAAAAGATAACTGTTATGCTCTTCTTGATACAGGAGAGAAGAAATCACCCCCAACAGTGAAGGGGGTGAAGCCTCGTACCCCTAAGGCTGGGAGGTCTGCTGCCACCACTGATAAGAAACGTAGGGTAGTGGTGGTTGGAGACTCTCTGCTGAGGGGGACGGAGACACCCATCTGTCGCCCTGACCGTTCATCCCGGGAGGTATGCTGCCTGCCAGGGGCCCGTATCCGAGATGTTACAGAGGCTTTGTCGAGGATTATCCGGCCTAGTGACTACTATCCCATGCTACTCATCCATGTGGGCACAAATGATACTGCGAGGTGTGACGCTGAGCAGATCAAGAGTGACTACAGGGCTCTGGGAATACGGGTTAAGGAGTTTGGAGCGCAGGTGGTATTCTCTTCGATTCTTCCTGTTGAAGGTAGGGGTCCGGGCAGAAACAGATGCATCGTGGAGGTGAATGCCTGGCTGCGAAGATGGTGTCGCCAGCAGGGCTTTGGCTTCCTCGACCACGGGATGCTATTTGAGGAAGGACTGCTAGGAACAGATGGCGTTCACCTTTCGAAGCGGGGAAAGGCCTTATTTGCGCACAGACTGGCTAACCTAGTAAGGAGGGCTTTAAACTAGGTTCGACGGGGACAGGTGAGCAAAGCCCACAGGTAAGTGGGGAACAAGACCTGGGAGATGGGTTGGAAACAGGAGGGAGCACGGGCTATAATGGCAGAGAGGAAGGAGGGTCAGGGCGAAGCTGGGAGGCAAGATCAAACCAGTATCTTAGATGCCTTTATACAAATGCAAGAAGTATGGGTAATAAGCAGGAAGAACTGGAAGTGCTAATAAATAAATACAACTATGACATTATTGGCATTACTGAAACTTGGTGGGATAATACACACGACTGGAATGTTGGTGTGGATGGATATAGTTTGCTCAGGAAGGATAGACAGGGGAAAAAGGGAGGAGGTGTTGCCTTATATATTAAAAATGTACACACTTGGACTGAGGTGGAGATGGACATAGGAGACGGAAGTGTGGAGAGTCTCTGGGTTAGGCTAAAAGGGGTAAAAAACACAGGTGATGTCGTGCTGGGAGTCTACTACAGGCTACCTAATCAGGCGGAAGAGGTGGATGAGGCTTTTTTCAAACAACTAACAAAATCATCCAAAGCCCAAGATTTGGTGGTGATGGGGGACTTCAACTATCCAGATATATGTTGGGAAAATAACACCGCGGGGCACAGACTATCCAATAAGTTCCTGGACTGCATTGCAGACAACTTTTTATTTCAGAAAATTGATAAAGCTACTAGGGGGGAAGCTGTTCTAGACTTGATTTTAACCAACAGGGAGGAACTTGTTGAGAATTTAAAAGTAGAAGGAAGCTTGGGTGAAAGTGATCATGAAATCATAGAATTTGCAATTCTAAGGAAGGGTAGAAAGGAGTACAGCAGAATAGAGACAATGGATTTCAGGAAGGCGGATTTTGGTAAGCTCAGAGAGCTGATAGGCAAGGTCCCATGGGAATTAAAACTGAGGGGAAAAACAACTGAGGAAAGTTGGCAGTTTTTCAAAGGGACGCTATTAAGGGCCCAGAAGCAAGTTATTCCGATGGTTAGGAAAGATAGAAAATGTGGCAAAAGACCACCTCGGCTTACCCTTGAGATCTTGCGTGACCTACAAAATAAAAAGGCGGCATATAAAAAATGGAAACTAGGTCAGATCACGAAGGATGAATATAGGCAAATAACACAGGAATGCAGAGGCAAGATTAGAAAAGCAAAGGCACAAAATGAACTCAAACTAGCTATGGGAATAAAGGGAAACAAGAAGACTTTTTATCAATACATTAGAAGCAAGAGGAAGACTAAGGACAGGGTAGGCCCACTGCTCAATGAGGAGGGGGTAACAGTAACGGGAGACTCGGAAATGGCAGAGATGCTTAATGACTTCTTTGTTTCGGTCTTCACTGAGAAGTCTGAAGGAATGTCTAGTATAGTGAATGCTTACGGGAAGAGGGTAGGTTTAGAAGAGAAAATAAGGAAAGAGCAAGTAAAAAAGCACTTAGAAAAGTTAGATGCCTGCAAGTCACCAGGGCCTGATGAAATGCATCCTAGAATACTCAAGGAGTTAATAGAGGAGGTATCTGAGCCTCTAGCTATTATCTTTGGGAAATCATGGGAGATGGGGGAGATTCCAGAAGACTGGAAGGGGGCAAATATAGTGCCCATCTATAAAAAGGGAAATAAAAACAACCCGGGAAACTACAGACCAGTTAGTTTAACTTCTGTGCCAGGGAAGATAATGGAGCAGGTAATCAAAGAAATCATCTGCAAACACTTGGAAGGTGGTAAGGTGATAGGGAATAGCCAGCATGGATTTGTAAAGAACAAATCGTGTCAAACTAATCTGATAACGTTCTTTGATAGGATAACGAGCCTTGTGGATAAGGGAGAAGCGGTGGATGTGATATACCTAGACTTTAGTAAGGCATTTGATACAGTTTCGCATAATATTCTTATAGATAAGCTAGGAAAGTACAATTTAGATGGGGCTACTATAAGGTGGGTGCATAACTGGCTGGATAACCGTACTCAGAGAGTAGTTGTTAATGGCTCCCAATCCTGCTGGAAAGGTATAACAAGTGGGGTTCCGCAGGGGTCTGTTTTGGGACCGGTTCTGTTCAATATCTTCATCAACGATTTAGATGTTGGCATAGAAAGTACGCTTATTAAGTTTGCGGACGATACCAAACTGGGAGGGATTGCAACTGCTCTGGAGGACAGGGTCAAAATTCAAAATGATCTGGACAAATTGGAGAAATGGTCTGAGGTAAACAGGATGAAGTTCAATAAAGATAAATGCAAAGTGCTCCACTTAGGAAGGAAAAGACGGTTACTCACCTTTGTAACTGTTGTTCTTCGAGATGTGTTGCTCACATCCATTCCAGTTAGGTGTGCGCGCCGCGCGTGCACGTTCGTCGGAAACTTTTTACCCTAGCAACTCCAGTGGGCCGGCAGGTCGCCCCCTGGAGTGGCGCCGCCATGGCGCCCAATATATATCCCTGCCGGCCCGCCCGCTCCTCAGTTCCTTCTTGCCGGCTACTCCGACAGTGGGGAAGGAGGGCGGGTGTGGAATGGATGTGAGCAACACATCTCGAAGAACAACAGTTACAAAGGTGAGTAACCGTCTTTTCTTCTTCGAGTGATTGCTCACATCCATTCCAGTTAGGTGACTCCCAAGCCATACCTAGGCGGTGGGGTCGGAGTGAGAAGTCGCGGCACGGAGCACTGCAGTTCCGAAGGCCGCATCCTCCCTCGACTGCTGGACCAGGGCGTAGTGGGAAGCAAAGGTGTGGACCGATGACCAGGTCGCTGCCCGACAGATTTCCTGGATGGGCACACGGGCGAGGAAAGCCAGCGACGACGCCTGCGCCCTGGTAGAATACGCAGTCACACGGCCCGTAGGGACATGGGCCAAGTCATAACAGGTCCTGATACAGGACGTAACCCAAGAGGATACCCTCTGGGAGGAGATAGGAAACCCTTTCATACGATCTGCTACCGCCACGAAAAGCTGGGGGGATTTTCGGAAGGGCTTAGTCCTCTCTATGTAGAACGCGAGAGCCCTACGGACATCCAGCGAGTGGAGCTGCTGCTCCCTGCCTGAGGAGTGAGGTTTTGGGAAAAAAACCGGAAGGAAAATCTCTTGGTTGACGTGGAAGGCTGAGACCACCTTGGGCAGAAAAGCAGGGTGTGGTCTCAGCTGCACCTTGTCCTTGTGGAAGACCGTATATGGGGGGTCTACCACAAGAGCTCGGAGCTCCGACACCCGTCTAGCTGAGGTGATAGCCACTAGAAAGGCAGTTTTCCAAGAGAGGTAGAGCAGGGAGCAAGTAGCTAACGGCTCAAAGGGGGCCCCCATGAGCCGGGACAACACCAGGTTAAGATCCCAGGTTGGAGCAGGGGGACGGACGTTAGGGAATAAACGTTCCAGCCCTTTAAGGAATCTCGACACCGTCGGGTGAGAAAAAACGGAGCGACCGTCCGCACCCGGGTGAAAGGTGGAGATAGCTGCTAGGTGGACTCGCAACGACGATAAGGCCAGACCTTGCCCTTTGAGGGACCAAACGTAGTCTAAGATTTCGGTTATCGAAACTTCCATAGGGCGGAGATTTCTCTCTACGCACCAACAGGAGAAGCGCTTCCATTTCGCCGAATATGTGGCTCTTGTGGACGGTTTCCTGCTGCTCAAGAGCACCTCTCTCACAGGCGTGGAGCAGCGCAGCTCGGAACCAGTCAGCCACGCAGGAGCCACGCCGCTAGGTGCAGCGACTGCAGGTCTGGGTGACAGAGGGTCCCGTGGTCCTGGGTAATCAGGTCCGGATGAAGGGGCAGGGGAACTGGGTCAGCTATGGCCAAGTCCAGCAGCATGGTGTACCAGTGCTGCCTGGGCCATGCCGGGGCCACCATGATCACGAGAGCCCTGTCTCTGCGCACCTTCAGGAGGACCTTGTGGACCAGAGGGAACGGGGGAAACGCATAGTACAGGTGGGTCGACCACTGGATGAGGAAGGCATCCGCTATCGACCCTGGCTCCCTGCCCTGAAAGGAGCAGAACGCTTGGCACTTCCTGTTCCCCTTGGACGCGAAGAGGTCCACCCGGGGATAACCCCACCTCCGGAAAATGGAGAGAGCGACGTCCGGGCGAAGGGACCACTCGTGTGACAGGAAGGATCTGCTCAATCGATCCGCCAGTGTGTTCCGTACTCCAGGGAGGAAGGAAGCCCTGAGGTGAATGGAGTGGGCTACGCAAAAGTCCCAGAGTCGTATCGCCTCGTGGCACAGGGAGGAGGACCTGGTGCCGCCCTGCTTGTTGATATAGTACATGGTCGTCGTGTTGTCCGTGAACACGGCGACACAACGACCCTGAAGCTGATGACAGAACAAGCTGATGACAGAACAAGCTGATGACAGAACAAGCAAGGCGGACAAGCAAGGCGGACCGCTTTCAACTCCCGCATGTTGATGTGTAGCCCCACCTCCTCCTGGGACCACAGGCCCTGTGTCCGCAGGGCCCCTAGGTGGGCCCCCCAGCCTAGATCTGAGGCATCCGTTGTCAGGGATACCGAGGGCTGAGAGGAGTGGAAGGGAAGACCCGCACGTAATACGGACTGGTCTAACCACCAGCCGAGAGAATCTAAGACCTTCTGGGGGATTGTGACTAACATGTCTAACGGTTGCCTTGCCGGCCTGTAATGACTGATAAGCCACAGCTGGAGAGGCCTCATGTGGAGCCGAGCGTAGTCGGTCACAAAGGTGCACGCCGCCATGTGGCCTAACAGGGTTAGACATGTCCTCACTGACGTCAATGGGGCTGACCGCAAACGTTGAACGATCGCCGCCATGGTCTGGAACCGTTGCAGAGGCAGCGAGGCCCTGCCCACAGTGGCGTCCAGGACGGCCCCGATAAATTCCACCTTCTGCGTGGGCCTCAGGGTGGACTTGTCTGTGTTTATCAAGAGGCCCAGACTTGCAAACATGCCGGTGATCACGCGGACATGGCTGTTGACTTGCTGTTCCGACGTGCCCCGAATCAACCAGTCGTCCAGATAAGGGAACACGTGGACACGGCTGCGCCGAAGATGTGCCACGACAACTGCCATGCATTTTGTAAACACCCTCGGGGCCGTGGACAGGACGAATGGGAGGACTGCAAATTGATAATGAAGAGCCCCCACAACGAAGCGGAGAAAGCGTCTGTGGCGCGGCCAAATGGCAATGTGGAAATACGCGTCCTGCATGTCGAGGGCAGCGTACCAGTCTCCCGGATCCAGGGATGGAATAATGGTCCCCAGGGATACCATGCGGAACTTCAACTTCACGAGGTATTTGTTGAGTTCTCGCAGGTCGAGGATAGGCCTGAGGCCCCCCTTGGCCTTGGGGATCAGAAAGTAGCGGGAATAAAACCCCTTGCCTTTCTCGTTTTCCGGAACCGCCTCTATAGCTCCTTTGCTGAGGAGCGTCTGCACCTCCTGCCGAAGGAATTGCTCGTGAGAGGGGTCCCTGAAGAGGGACGAGGAAGGAGGGCGGGAAGGAGGAAATGAAACAAACTGCAGGCGGTATCCCGTCTGCACCATGCTTAAGACCCAGCGGTCCGATGTTATTTGGGACCACGCCGGGAGGAAAAACGAAAGGCGGTTGGAAAACGGGGGGGAAGGATCCATAGGGGAAACTGTTACCGCGCCCTCGGGCGCACCTTCAAAATGAAGGCTTAGGACCAGGCGGGGGTTTTGAGGAGCCTTGGTTCTGCCCCCCTTGGTTCCCCGACTGCCTGCGCCTTCCGTTCCTGCCGCGGCGCCTGTAAAGGTCCTGCCGCTGGCGGAACTGGGAAAACGGCCTATGTTGTTGCTGTTGTTGCGACCTAAAGGGTCTACGCTGCGTCACGGGGGTGTGCATCCCGAGGGACCGCATAATGACCCGGTTGTCTTTTAGACTCTTGAGTCTGGGGTCTGTCTTATCAGAAAACAGGCCCTGGCCTTCGAAAGGAAGGTCCTGTATAGTATGCTGGAGCTCCGGCGGAAGGCCGGAAACTTGCAGCCAGGAGATGTGACGCATCGTAACTCCTGATGCGAGGGTACGGGCAGCCGAGTCCGCAGCGTCCAAGGAGGCTTGTAAGGCCGTGCATGCGACCTTCTTGCCTTCGTCCAAGATGGCCGTAAACTCTTGGCGAGCATCCTGTGGCAGCAGCTCCTTAAATTTGTCCACTGCCACCCAGGAATTAAAGGCATATCTGCTCAGCAGGGCCTGCTGGTTGGAGACCCTGAGCTGCAGCGCCCCAGCCGAATACACCTTACGGCCAAGGAGGTCCATCCGCCTGGCTTCTCTGGATTTGGGGGCTGGAGCCTCCTGGCCGTGACGCTCCCTATCGTTCACTGATTGCACCACCAGTGAACCCGGAGTCGGGTGTACATGGAGATATTCGTATCCCCTAGAAGGGGCCATGTACTTCCTCTCGACTCCTTTCGCTGTCGGAGGGATGGAGGCCGGGGACTGCCAGATGGTATTGGCGTTGGCCTGGATGGTCCGTATGAAGGGCAGGGCGACCCTGGTGGGAGCATCAGAAGAGAGGATGGTTACAATTGGATCCTCTATCTCCGAGACCTCCTCTGCCTGCAGACTCAGATTTTGAGCCAATCGCCGGAGGAGGTCTTGGTGCGCCCTGAGATCCAGCGGGGGGGGACTGTTGGAGGAGGTACCCGCCACCGCCTCATCCGGGGAGGAGGATGATGAGACCCCAGGCACGAGAGTGTCTAACTGAGGGTCTTCCTCAGCCCTCGCCTCTGCCTCCGGAGCCGCAGCGGAGTCCTGCTGCTTGGACCCTTCCTCCCCTTCCGGGGAGGGAGGGGGGCGAGACAACGAGGCTTCAGGGGCCCTACGCTCCGCAGTCGCCGGTCTAGCAGGGAGCTGCTGGGGGCCCTGGGCCTGATGGTATGCCCAGGGTGTCCAGAATCCCCACTGTTGTGGGCCTTGGTCCTGCAGCGGCGGATCACCGAACAGCGCCGCCTGCCGGTCGGTGCCCAGCGCATACCCGCTGTCCGTCTGGGAGGATACGGACGGCTGTCTCGAGGGCCATGGTGGGGCCGACCCTGGATGGTAAGGGTCTGCGCGGGCCGGCACGGAGGATCGTCTCGGTGCCGGGGACCGGTGCCGGGAGTCATATCGGTGCCGGGATCGGGATCGGGACCGGGATCTGTCACGGTGCCGGGATCCTGATCGGTACCGGGCGCCGCTTTGGTGCCGGGACCTGCCACCAGCTCGGTGCCGGGAGGTCGACCGGGACCTACCACCAGCTCGGTGCCGGGAGGTCGACCGAGACCGGGACCTGCCACCAGCTCGGTGCCGGGAGGTCGACCGGTGCGGCGAGTAGCGTCAGGACCTGCTCCTGGAATCGCGGTGCCGGTGTCGATGACTGGAGCCTGACCGCGACCGTCTCGATGCCGACCGGTGCCGCGAGTGCGACCGGTACCGCTGAGGGGAGCGGTGCCGGGACTGCGAGCGGCGTCGGGATCTGGAGCGCCCAAGACGTCGGGACCTGGATCGTGAACGACTGTCTCTGGGCGGTGCCGACATCATGGGCTTGCCTCTGGACACGACCCGCACCGGAGGTACCGGGGGTGGCAGCCGAGTGGGCTCAGTCAGGGCAATAAGGTCCCGAGCCGAGGCGAAGGTCTCCGGTGTGGATGGGACCACTATCTCAACCCCAGATCTCATGGGGGAGCTCGGCGGCACCGGACTCAACGGACCCGCCAGGCCCGGAGTCAACGGTGCTGACGGTGCCGGCGGCGCCGCGGCCGATGTCGAGGCCGGGCGCTCTAGCCGGGTCTGCCTGGCCGGAGTATCAGACTTCGAAGGCCTTGGCTCTGACTCCAGTGCCGGAGAGGGTCGGTGCCGAGGAGTCTTCTCGGTGCCGGAGCGATCCGGTGCCGGTGCCGATACCATGGCCTGCGAAGCCGTCGGGTCAAGTGCCGCCTCCATTAGGAGAGTTCGGAGCCTTTGATCCCTCTCCTTCTTTGTCCTCGGCTTAAAAGCCTTACAGATGCGGCACTTGTCGGATCTGTGCGATTCCCCGAGGCACTTCAGGCACGCTTCGTGGGGATCGCTGGTAGGCATGGGCTTCTTGCAGGCCGCACACTGCTTGAAGCCCGGCGAAACAGGCATGAGCCTGGCGCCGGGTGCCGGGAAGGGCTAAGCCCCCGGCGAAGAACTACTTAACAACTATTTAACTTAACTATCTACTTAACAAACTAATTAACAACTATAATGGAACTAGAGATGAACGATAGATAAACGATAGATAACTAGGAGAGCTAGGGACGTGGAGGACAGCTATGCCGCGCTCCACAGTTCCAACGACCGACACGGCGGTAAGAAGGAACTGAGGAGCGGGCGGGCCGGCAGGGATATATATTGGGCGCCATGGCGGCGCCACTCCAGGGGGCGACCTGCCGGCCCACTGGAGTTGCTAGGGTAAAAAGTTTCCGACGAACGTGCACGCACGGCGCGCACACCTAACTGGAATGGATGTGAGCAATCACTCGAAGAAGAACAATCAGTTTCACACATACAGAATGGGAAGAGACTGTCTAGGAAGGAGTATGGCAGAAAGAGATCTAGGGGTCATAGTGGACCACAAGCTTAATATGAGTGAACAGTGTGATACTGTTGCAAAAAAAGCAAACATGATTCTGGGATGCATTAACAGGTGTGTTGTAAACAAGACACGAGAAGTCATTCTTCCGCTTTACTCTGCGCTGGTTAGGCCTCAACTGGAGTATTGTGTCCAGTTCTGGGCACCGCATTTCAAGAAAGATGTGGAGAAATTGGAGAGGGTCCAGAGAAGAGCAACAAGAATGATTAAAGGTCTTGAGAACATGACCTATGAAGGAAGGCTGAAGGAATTGGGTTTATTTAGTTTGGAAAAGAGAAGACTGAGAGGGGACCTGATATCAGTTTTCAGGTATCTAAAAGGGTGTCATCAGGAGGAGGGAGAAAACTTGTTCACCTTAGCCTCCAATGATAGAATAAGAAGCAATGGGCTTAAACTGCAGCAAGGGAGATTTAGGTTGGACATTAGGAAAAAGTTTCTAACTGTCAGGGTAGTTAAACACTGGAATAGATTGCCTAGGGAAGTTGTAGAATCTCCATCGCTGGAGATATTTAAGAGTAGGTTAGATAAATGTCTATTAGGGATGGTTTAGACAGTATTTGGTCCTGCCATGAGGGCAGGGGACTGGACTCGATGACCTCTCGAGGTCCCTTCCAGTCCTAGAGTCTATGAGTCTATGAGTGCATGTGAGGAGCTGGGAGCAAGAGGCATGAGGAGCTGAGAGTGAGAAAACATATTGCTGGAAGACTGAGGAGTACAAGCATTATCAGGCACCAGGAGAAAGGTCCTGTGATGAGGATAAAGAAGGTGTTGGGAGGAGGCCATGGGGAATTAGCCCAGGGAGTTGTAGCTGTCGCGCAGCTGTACCAAGAGGCACTCTAGACAGCTGTAGTCCACAGGGCCATGGGCTGGAACCTGGATTAGAGGGCGGGCCTGGGTTCCCCCCAAACCTCCCAAATCCTGATCAGACACAGGAGGAATTGACCTGGACTGTGGCTTCTACCAGAGGGGAAGGTCTCTGGGCTGTTTCCCGACCCACATGTTGAATCTGTGAGGCAAGCAAATCCGCCAATAAGTGCAGGACCCACCAAAGTAGAGGAGGAACTTTGTCAGAGTGTGTAAGGCTAAAGGTGAGAATGAGAAGTCCACTGTTTCTATAAATTAAACATAGACCCCTTTTTGGATCACAGGGACAGCTGGTCCCATTTTCACAATTGTACAATTTTTATTCAATACAGCAGCCAGCATTTACCGTTGTTTATGGCATCCTTACCTGAAGGAAAAGAAAATATCTAGTGTCTGAAGGAAAAGTCCCTATGTCCTGTGCTCACAACCTTCTCTGCCTGGTTTTTGAAAGGAGCAAGAGAAAAAAATCGCAAGAAAAAACGGCTGCATCAGTATTACCATTTGATACCTTGATTTGCAGGGTATAATAAATGGATCAATGAAATCCTGCTCTGGTTCTACCAATTTCCACCCGAAAAGCCTTTTTTTAGTGCTGTTAAAACCGTTGGTAACTTTTTTGGTAAAGGGCAAAGAAATGGCATTTCTGTGGTTTCTGATGCTTTTTGGCCACACTGTGGTAGTAATATGGCTTGCATTTAAATAATGAAATGTTGCAGTTTCCATACAGTTCATTTTCACTTTGGATAGTGCCTTTTGGTACACCTCTACCTCACTATAACGCGGTTGTGGGGACCCAAAAATCCCTACCACGTTATAGCTGAAACCCTGTTATATTGGGGTAGGGACGGCAGGGCTTCGGCGATGATTTAAAGAGCTCCGGGATCCAGCCACCGCGGGAAGCCCGGGCCCTTTAAATCACTGGTGAGCCCCACTGCTGCCAGGGCTGGCTCCAGGCACCAGCATTCCAAGCAAGTGCTTGGGGCGGCAATCTGCAAGGGGCAGCAGTCTGTGTTTTTGCCCCCAAGCAGTGAGCCGAATTGCCGCCGTGGATGGCGGGGGCAGTCCGTGTGCCATTAGGGTGGCATGCGCGTTTCCACGGTGGTGGCAATTCGGTAGCAGCTTCTGTCTTCAGCTGGAAGACAGAAGCTGTGCCGCCACGGACAGCTGAACATAGAAGCTGCTGCAGAATTGCTGCTGCCACAGAACCACGCGTGCCGCCCTAATGGCACACAGACTGCCTCCGCCGTTCGCGGTGGCAATTTGGCGTGCTGCTTGGGGCACCAAAAACAGTAGAGCCAGCCCTGGCTGCCGCAGCCCTGGGGTAGCAGTGGCAGGGCTCCAGCGGGATTTAAAGGGCCCAGGGCTCCCCACAGCAGCCAGAGCCCCAGATCCTTTAAATCACTGCCCAAGCCCCACTGACACAGCCCTGGGGTAGCGACGGCAGGGCTCTGGCGGTGATTTAAAGAGCTCCGGGCTCCAGCCACTGTGGGGAGTCCAGGCCCTTTAAATTGCTGGCGAGCCCTGCTGCCGCAGCCCCAGGGTAGTGGCAGCAGGGCTCCAGCGGGATTTAAAGGGCCCAGGGCTCCCCACAGCAGCTGGAGCCCCGGACCCGTTAAGGCGCCTCCCAAGCCCCGCTGTTACTGTGCTATGCGCGAACCTGTGTTATATCGGGACATGTTATAGCGGGAGAGAGGTGTATCTTAAATTGATGAGGCCAAATCCTGAAGTCCCTAATGAGGTAAAACTAGATGTACAGCAAAAACAGTCTCTATCTCAAAGAGCTATAATCCTAAACTTACTTGACTCTGTCCACTGTGTGTAGGTACTGCCTCAAATAAGGGACACAGTATCCAACACTGTCTGAAACTTCCAAACCAGTCAAGCATAACAGGGCAAAGCAAGGTTGCAGCAAGTGCCTTAACTTAGAATTTCCCTGATTTGTCTGTAAATCAGAAGCATCCTAACACTATGTTAAAATACCTCAACCTGCATTAAACAACCAAGTACCTTAAATGCACTAAAATGTTATAGTTTGTATAGTATGTGTGCTTTTTCTAAAGAATAGGAGGAAAAACAGACATAAAAACCCTGGGTCACATTCTGGCTTGAGACACACATGCACAACTCAAAACTGATCCACTGCTACAGTCCAAGTCACTTTGGGAGACCTGTGTTTATCCATGAAATAAGAACATGTCCCCATATTATTTTCTTCCCTTTCTCCTCTCTTTTGTAATCCAGACATTGGAACCAGGGATGCCCCTTTTCCCTCTGACCCTTATCTGACCCTTGCCTTTGTGTTGGAGGATAGACTTTTTGGGTGGATAATAAAGAAAAGGCTCATGGAGCACAGAGAATAAAAGAGAGGTAAATAAATTTCCAGCCCAGATACTTTATATGTATTTAAAAATAAATAAAACAATCCTGCAGAACTAGCAGCTGTGACTGTTTTATTGGTGAATCTGACACCCAGACATCAACTGGAGGCAGACATGGTGAATAATGAAAAGGTTTTTTGCACTTTAAAGAGAGCACTGACTTGATTATTTATTTATTAGTTGACTTCTAAAAGTGCCTGTTGCAATGCAGTGTATAACATATTTAATACAATGCAAAACTAAACTTGGGGAATAACATGAAGGTCACTAAACTTGGGGCCAAACGTTTTAGTTGAAGAAATCCTGAGATTCTTACCTAAGTAGGAGTCTGTCTGCGTAACTACGGAGTAAAAACTGAGCAAGGATATCAGGCTTTGGCCTTCATTGTTGATATTGCTTTGATTCTTGTCTGACTACAGTGAAGTTTTGCCACTGCGTGGTTGAAAATGAAACTAAAATGTATTAAGCAAAATGTTATTTGTTAATCCTGATTACATTAATATTGAATTTTATAATGTATATACTTCCATGGGACTGGGTGGGAGAGTAAGTATTATTCATATGGAGTAAGGGTTCCAGAATCAGAAATGTAGCTACCAAACTGAATCCTTTAGAGGGTTTAATTATAGTCATAACTTTTTCTGACAAATAAAATGAAATTAGTATGTTTTTGTATTATTTGAAATCACATAAAATAATTAGAAGAGAAACAGAACTACTACTTGTGGAACATCTCATAAAAGAATGCATAAAATAACTTGCTCTTCTATACCCTATAGTTTTCTTACTATACACAGTAAGCTTTCAGGCTGAAATCTTCTGATTTATCCTGAAGCTTCCTTAAACTTCCTTTAATCAAAATAATTTAAATGTACTGCTATTTATGTTTGCAATATATTTAGTGGGTGGCCATCAGACTATGGTATTCTCTTACCACAATTCCTTGAGGGATTTCAATAATTTCAGGCTGGGTTGCCTAACCTGTCCCATTACTATATCTGTAATTAGGCACATGCAGAATCATAAAATCTTATCCATTGCTGAAAGGATATTTTGATTTTCTTTCTTTAAATGTATACAAGTTAAACAAACAACGCAGTACCAACAATAACACAAAAAGCTGAGATCCCCACAGGCACTCTTCAACAACCATATGGAAAAACCTGATTAACTAGGTTCCTGCAACATACCCTGAAGATTATCAGGCCTTGATATCCAATGAAGAAAAGTGCTATGTAAGAGCTGATATTATTATTATTATTTATTTATTATTACTGGACCAAAGCAGCAGCAAAATCAAGAGTCCAGGACCCTTTACTTAAAACACCTTGCCCCCACTACTCCTAAATGTATAATTCTAGGGACCGTCAGTTAAAATGTCGCAGCTGAATTCACAACTGTTAGGTTAAAGCATGGAAGAAGAGGTGGGGCCAGATAAAAACAAACAAAACCAAAAAACCCTACACTCTAGGAAATGAGAATCACATCTTTCTGCAGCAATAGTGAGACAGGGGACAGCGTCTCGCCCATGGGGACACGGATAGTATTAATTCTTGTCCAGTGCTCTGCAGGTACACTCCCAGTGGAATGTCTTATGGGCTACTTTGACCAGTTTACAGCAGCTCCCAGCAGGTCAAAATTGTGACTTCACTGAACTAACTCAAACTTTTCCCCCAACAACTTTATTCCACTACAGCCTAAAAGAAACAATGGTGGCACAGACTGCAGTGAATCTGGCCTTTCTCTATAATGGGCATTTAACAATGTGGGCTTCTATCTACTGCTTGCATCTTGTACAAGTCTACCAATTTCACAATGTCTTGTTAAGTAAAAGAATGTATTACAGCCTCTGTGCATTCTCCGCCTACTTCTACACATTCTTTTAGCAAGTATGAAACTGTGAGGAAAGTGTTGGAAAATCTCTGAATGCAGTTACAATACACCAGGGATTTCGCTAAAGCCAAAAATCATACATCGCAACAGGCATTTGTGGATTTCTCATCTTATCTGAGCTTTCACTGCATTTATTTAATGAACTATTAGTGACATATTATGTAATCAGTCTTGTTTGGATACACACACACACACATCTGCACAAGCACAGAGACAGACAGATAAATTCTGCCTTTATTCCAAGGAGATGCACGTTGGCAAGGAAAAGTGCCGAGGATAAAAATTGTGCATCCATCATTACAGCCACTTTGTAGATACAGAGCAGAGATGCTCAAGCATTGTCCAGGGTGAGGGAGGATCATGCAGTGCAACATCCCTTTCTTCTCTTTGAAAAAGGAGCATCCTGTCTAATATGACTACCATTCTGTTGTATGTGTGCAGGGGCCAGAAACCCAACTATGCCTCTGAGACAGCACATTATGTTCCCCTTTGGTCCCTGGTGCACTGGGCAGGGAGAAGTTTTTTTTCCTTAACGTACTGTTTGCATATAGTCCAATTTCAATTTTACCCTGTTGCTGCATGTTATTGAAAAAGGTTCCCTACACACTTCATCCTCAATAGTGCCCAACAGGTTAGGACTTTGGCCACTAACAGCCACAAGTTAGAGAGTCTGATACCCACCTACTTCACTGTTTTCAGGCACAGTTACTGCATACAAACTATGGCTGAATGACATCACCTCCTCTTGTTCCCTTGTGGAAATGGCCAATAGAGCTGTGGCTGTCCTAGCTGGAACACCTTGATCTGAAGCCAATACTAGCAGGTGGGAACTGAAACCGTCAGAAGGCAATGGCTCTTGAAGATAAATCTCTCCTGTATTAATGTCAATACAAAACATAGTTCCAGGTACTGCAAGATTAAAAACCACTGCACCATTTGGACCCAGATCCAAGTCCACAGCTCTCACAGTGGCTATTGTCTGATTCACAGAGGTTTCAGAAGGCACATAAACTTTGAAAGGGTTCTGTAGAAAAACTGGACTATTGTCATTGGCATCATCAATGTGCACCATAATGTTAACTGTAGTACTTCTTGGGCCTTGGATGCTACAGTCATTTGCCACTGCTCTAAATGCATACTGAGATTTAGTCTCCCGGTCTAGTGCTTTTGTAGTAACTATTGCTCCAGTTGTACTGTTAACAGTAAATGCTCCAAGGGTGTCATCATTGAGCGAATACATGACCTCACCATTCAGGCCACTATCTTCATCTGAAGCAAAGAGCTCAAGAACTAGTGATCCTTCCTCAACGTCTTCTCTCACAGAGGTCTGATAGGTCTTCTTTGCAAATATAGGGCTGTTGTCATTTTCATCCAGGACTGTAATCTGTAGCTGTGTTGTGGAGCTTCTTGGTGGGCTGCCCAGGTCATGACATTCAATAATGAGGGTAAAGTTGCTGGCATCCTCCCTGTCTAAACTACGAGTGGCCAAGAGTTCTCCTGAAGTAGCGTTTAGAGTGAAGTAATCTCCAATATTTCCACCTTTAAAATACAATAAAAATAAAACTATCACAAACAATTCTAATTTGAAAAATCCCTTTGCTAGTACCATTATGTTAATTATAACAACATGATCCTATTGCCAGTACAGCTGGTGCATTCATGTGCCTTTGGCATATTTTCCTCCTTTTATAAAAATTAAAACCTGCATTTCATTTAAATCAGTGGGTGGCAGTGACAGTAAATCCAGAATGTTATATCCTTTTACAGAACAGCTATTTTGCCAGATGAATGTCTTTTTTCCCAAATCAACACACCTTATAAAATCTAGTGCAACTATACTGCTGCACAAAGTGAACTCTTCCCAACCTTGGCTACAAATTCCAGAAACCCATAAAGCATTGCTGACAACAAATGTGGCTATTTGCCCCTTGCTTTCATCTACAAACCTGTCTCTTAGAAATGAACTGTAATGAGGTCTTTTCCACTTTTTTCATTTTTAAAGCTACTATTAAATATCTGGAGCAATGGGTTTTAGAAAGAGTTATAATGTTTTTTTTTAAGTGACTAGAATAAGTATATTTCAACAGATCAAGATAATTTTCAAATTAAAAGCATAAAAATCTAAGATGACTCTATAGCCCTTTCTACATAGTTGGAGCAAAGCAGGGATAATCAGTAATTATCAGTGCTGCCAATAATTTATTTTTGTAATACCACAGAGGGTCCCAAATCAAAGTAAAGAGTGTCTTGCCATTTTTGGGATGAAGGTAGTACAGGAAGGTTCTTTGAGATGTGAAGCTAATGTGTATTCCACGACCCATCCTCCATTCCCTCTGCATTGGAAGCTAGTCTCTTGGCATTAGGTGTGAAGGAACTGAGTGAAGTCAGAGAGGCACATCCTTATATAGCCATGGGAGAGGCTATAGCCACAAGACATGAGCTCCACCTCTTTATGGGAACTGCTAGGCAAAATTCTCTGGCTCCGGTGCTCTGGGTGCACACATACCTCAGTGGGATGCATGCCTGCATCACAGCGCAAAGAACCACAGTGACTGTAAGTAACAGTTAATCTAAAACAAAACAAATGCCTTTTCAATCTTTTTATGATTCTTTCTTCAGCCCCCCATATAAGGGCCCCCAACCCAATCCTCCTTTCACTTTAAAAATAGGTGTGGATAGATACCAAGTCCACCTTCCAGGTGATGAAAGTTTCTTTCAACCACCAATGATAAAAACCTCCAATCGGTCTTCCAAGTTGCCAAACGATCCCCAAGTGCACCATGCCAAGAAACTCCAGCACAGCCCCTGCCCAACTCTTAAAACCACAGTTACCATGCTCTTTCTTCTTCCTTCAGTATATGCAGTCATGTATACCACTTAGGTGACTCACAAGCAGAACCACAGGAGGTGGAGTTCTGAGTCTACTTAAGGACTGCCTTCCCAAAGTCTGCATCTGCTTTGGATGCCATGATAATGGCATAATGGTTCATAAATGTACATATGATCGACCATGTAGCAGCCCTGAAATTATACAATTTTGCGACGTCATTGAAGAATGCTATTGAAGTAGCTTGCACTCTCATAAAATGAACTCACACTCAGAGAGGGGGCGTAGCTGAAGCTGTGTCACATACGGTTTTGATGCAGGAAGTTATCCACTTAGAAAGAGTCTGTGAGGAGATTGCTTGCCCTTCATACAGTCTGCATATGACACAAACAGATGAGATATAGTCCTGTCCAAACAAAAAAGACCGGACATTGTCTGATGTCCAATGTGTGAAGACACTGCTCTTCCAGAGATGAATTGGCTTAGGAAAAACCTCAGGCAAATATATCACCTGGTTTAAATGAAATCGAGAGAAATTAAACTCAAATTTTGGTGTCTTTGATGGCAGAGCCTCCTTACACACAGTTCTCCAAAGCCTGAAATTCACTCTCCTTGTAGATGTTATCACCACAAGGAATGTAGGTTTTTGAGGAGAGGAACAAAATCCCAATGGCTTGAACGGAGCTCCACTAAGAAGGCTTTAGGATCCTATGGTTGATAGGAAGGGCTACTTCTCCCAGCAGCAGACGGCTGAAGGATATCCAATAACTCTGCCTGAATGCCCAGGGAGGCAGCCACATGTTTCTAAAGGTCTGGAGAGTCCTTGAAATCTTCAAGTGTTGGAGGAGAGGAAGAGCCAGACACTGCCGAATCATCTGGGGATGAAGAAGAGTTGGTTAACTGTGCCAATGCTGGCTCCCATTCCTGGATCGGTGGAGCTGGAAGAAGTAGCTCTATGAAGGCTCCACGGGGAAGCCTCACTGGTGCCTGATCCTGTGGGTCCACAGTTGCCACCACCAATCTGCCTGGCGATCTCTCCTTAGAGCGAGCTGAGAAGTGTGACCTACCCAACCAAGGAGCATCCCACGGATTCCACAGAGAATGCTAAGCATAAGTATATGGTATCGATGGCCAGCAGCATTGGGCCAAGGGCCCCTGTCCTGACTGTGAGACAAGTGCCAATTCTTGTGCCCATAGTGCTCCATAAAGGGCCCCCGATATGAGACAGGAGATAGAAAGCAGGAGGAGGAAGATCCTGACCTCAGTGCCGAGGAGTCTCAAGTTTCTGGGGATAAAGGTGGAGACATACTTGAGGAAATGATTAACTGGTTTGACTCATCCATCACCCTAAACAAGGCAGGGACCAGTGCTGATGCTGGAAGCTATACTGCTGGCACCAAGTATGCTGCTACTGGAAGTGTTATCAACCCTGAAGTCAGCAGCAATAGTGAAGCAGCAGATGGCGCTGAAGTGGAGGGCTGTGAAAGCCACCACAGTCACATCTGCCATGCCAAATTCAACTGTGCCAAGAAGTTTTCCAATGCCAAGGAGGTCCCGTGCTTAAGCCCGGTACTAGACATGCTTCCACAGACTGTGGAAGGGGAACATCGGTGTGCGGTACCAATTAGCCCAAGAGTTCAGTAGCCCATCCAGCCAACAGGGCTGTAAATGACATAACTATGGCAAAATCCTGGATGAAATGAGAGGTTGGGATGGTAAGGCAGAGGTGGTCCAGATCTGCCTGCTATACTGCCAACATGCAAACAGTTGATGCCTTGTCGATATTGGACTCAACAGATGCACCACGGTGAGAACCGCAGTTGCTGATACAGTGTCTCTGACCTCCCTACATGGTACTCCGGGGAGCGGTTAGAGACATTCCACATGCCGGTCTACGCTCTTCCTGGGATCCCCAGGAGAACTGGAGTGGTCTTGATTAGTCTTATGTAAGTTTTCCTTGGCGCTCTCTACGGGGATCTTCTCCTCCGTTCAGAGAAGTGCTGGCTCCAGAGCACGAAATGCCAGCACTCTCAGAACCCGAGGGTTACTTATGATCCAATGAGAGTCTTGGTGGCAAAGCAGCCACATGGCTTGTTTGGACAGGTGCTGCTTCAGGCGAAGGTCCCTATCCACCTGAGTCAGTTTCATGAACAATCGACAGATCGAACACCACTCTTTGAGTGAGGCCTCACTCAAGCACAGCAAATACCTTGTGGGGTATCGTTATTGGGATCATTCCCCCACATGACGGACAATGTTTAAACCCCAGTGATGGCATTACAGGGGTATTTAATTAAATACAATTAACACTAAATCTAACAGTACGGGTGCTAACTATATAAAACTAGAACAAGACACTAAAATAGTGAAAGGTTGTGAGGTTAAGACCACAAAGAGCTCTAACTCCAGCCATGGACTGTAAGAATAAATTGATGGGGGTTGGAGAGGTGCCACCTCATATAGACGGGGAGGGGCTAAGACCACAAGGCACAAGGATGGCCCTTCTTCAGTCACTGGAGAAGACCACAAGGCACTGGGTACGCACACACCTAAGTGGAATACATGGCTGCATCTACTCGAAGAAGAACCAAGCATTTCCCAAATGTGAGATTGGCAGGCTTTAATGACCCATGGAGGGGATGAAATGGGGTACAATTGGTTTCATTTTCCTGAAAGTGGGCTCAGTTTTCAAAACTGTTGATCTAGTTCATCCCCTGCCAATGCAGGATTTTTTCTTGCTGTATATTCTTGCAGTCCTTTGTCCAGTCCAGTTTTAAATGTCCCATGCATTTGAGCTTTCATCTCTTCCCTTAGGTCACTGTCCTCACCCAAAAGAGCTTTTGCAACATGATAAATGTAATCCAATATATAACACTCTGGAAAAATGTCTCCTTCTCCTTGGTGATTGTATTCTTCATGCATTTACAGATACTTACCATGCCCTCTCTTCATCAGAAAGCTATATTTAGGTCTTTTAATCTTTTTCTTATTTTCACCCCTCCGATTATTTTTGTTCCTCTCTTCTGTACACTCCCAAATCTGATTGCTAGGCTGAGAGGCTGGGTTGGAAGTGTGTGCCAATGGAGGAAGTGGAAGGTTTTTTCTGTTTAAAGGGAGTCTTAGGACTCCCCATTGCACTAGCTAAGTTCTAGCTGGACTGGCTGAGATCAGAACTATTTTAAAACCTGAAACTCCTGTTTAACTATTTTCTGACAACTTTTTTTTGGTATTAGTAACATATAAAATAAAGACCATACTTACCAATTATTTGATATCGTAAAGTTCCATTATTGCCAGCATCTATATCTACAGCTAGTGTAGTGTGCACTATTACAGGCTCTTGATTCTCCAGAATTTGAATCTCAGGGACAGGAAGGAGAAATTTAGGAGTATTGTCATTTTCATCCAGTACTTTGCAGATAACTGTTGCTGTGCTGGATAAAGAAGGGGTTCCACTGTCTCGAACCAGGACTGAGATGAAACACATAGAAAGAAAGCTTATATTAGTGATGTTAGTGTAATGATGACTCTTCATCAGTAATATCAAAATATTAGAGTCCATGTGCTATACAGAAAATAAGAGTATATGTGCAAACACAGCTGCTTTCTGTTCCGGAACATCATGCTACACCTATCTGAATAAGTCAAATGAAATTGAGAAAAGATAACACTGATGGTAAGTGATCCCACACTCTCCACATTCCATTTTACAGTACAAACATCTCATACAGTTACCTTTTATACTGAGAATCTCTTGGGTTTCCCTGTCGAGTGAGGCAGTTGTCATCATCTCTCCAGTATCGGAGTTTATCTGGAAAATCTCAAACCCATTTCCTGGTAAGATTTCATACTGAAGCAGGGAATTTATTCCTTAAAAACAAAAAGGAAATCCAGTAAAATACAAACGTTCCAGTTGAAAAACCCACTCTCTGGACACTGCTTTATGCTTTTTTTCGGTGATCTTTAGTCTGTGGATTAAATTAATGGAATAGCATTGTGTTTGCAGAAGACTTATACAAAATGAGCTGGGCACTTCACAGAATCAACGGAAACACATGGTCCCTGCTCTGATGAATTTATAATCTAATTTTAGGTATGACATGAATAGTGTAGGTAATTTAGTAGAGAAGCATTGGAGTTAAGGAAAAAGGAGGACAAGAGCAACAAGATCATGCAGTAACTGAGTCTTGGCAAATACACATTTTAGCAGTTCAATAAAGTGTTTGCTCTTAAAATTATTAGTGATTCATTTCTCATGTGAATCTCAGAAGCAGTGTGCCTAAAGGAACCTGTTCAGGAACCCATGATGACTTCAAGAGACAAGCATCGGTATCTTTACTTCAGTTGATCTTGCCAGGGAGAAATCTCCAAGATGAAATATTTGGTTTTGAAGAGCCTTCTGGGATTCCCACAAGTGACTGTTTGACACTTTCCCCTCCAATATAAGTTCCTAGATAAATGCAAAGAATCCTCCAGCAAGTGACCCATGCCCCACACTGCAGAGGAAGGCGAAAAATCCCCAGGGCCTCTGCCAATCTGCCCTGGAGAAAAATTTCTTCTTGATCCCAAATATGATGATCAGTTAAACCCTGAACATGTGGGCAAGACTCACCAGCCAGACACCCAGGAAATAATTCTCTGTAGTAATTCAGATCCCACCCCATCTAACATCCCATCACAGGCCATTGGGCATATTTACCGGTAATAGTCAAGATCAATTAATTGCCAAAATTAGGCTATCCCATCATACCATCCCCTTCATAAACTTATCAAGCTTTGTCTTGAACCCAGATAAGTCTTTTGCCCCCACTGCTCCCTTTGGAAGGCTGTCCCAGAACTTCACTCCTCTGATGGTTAGAAACCTTCATCCAATTTCAAGTCTAAACTTCCTGATGGCCAGTTTATATCCATCTGTTCTTGGGTCCACATTAGTACTGAGTTTAAATAATTCCTTTCCCTCACTGGTATTTATTCCTCTGATATATTTATAGAGAGCAATCATATCTCCCCTCAGCCTTCTTTTGGTTAGGCTAAACAAGCCAAGCTCTTCAAGTATCTTTCATAAGACAAGTTTTCCATTCCTTGGATCATCCTGGTAGTCCTTCTCTGTACCTGTTCCAGTTTGAATTCATCTTTCTTAAACATTGGAGACCAGAACTGCACACAGTATTCCAGATGAAATACTGGAAATACCTTGCCTGATGCATCCCAAGACTGCATTAGCTTTTTTCACAGTCATATCATATTGGCGGAGCATAGTTATCCTGTGACCAACCAATACTCCAAGGTTCTTCTCCTCTGTTACTTCCAACTGATGAGTCCCCAGTTTATAACAAAAATTCTTGTTATTAATCCCTAAATGCATGACCTTGCACTTTTCACTATTAAATTTCATCCTATTACTATTACTCCAGTTTACAAGGTCATCCACATCATTCCTGTAGGATATCCCTGTCTTTCTCTGTATTGGCAATACCTTCCAGCTTTGTGTCATCCGCAAACTTTATTTACATGCTCCCACTTTTTGTACCAATGTCAGTAATAAAAAGATTGAATTAGATTGGTCCCAAAACTGATCCCTGAGGAACTCCACTAGTAACCTCCCTCCAGCCTGACAGTTCAGTTCTCAGTACGATCCGTTGTACTCTCCTCTTTAATCAGTTCCTTATCCATCTTTCAATTTTCATATTGATCCCCATCATTTCCAATTTAACTAATAAATCCCCACATGGAACCATATCAAATGCCTTATTGAAATCAAGGTAAATTAGATCCACTGTATTTCCTTTGTCTAAAAAATCTGATACTATCTCAAAGGAGGAGATCAGATTGGTTTGGCATAATCTACCTTTTGTAAAACCATGTTGTATTTTGTCCCAATTACCATTGACCTCAATATCCTTAACTACTTTCTCCTTCAAATTTTTTTCCAACACCTTGTATACTACAGATGTCAAACTAAAAGGCCTGTAGTTACCTGGATCACTTTTTTGCCCTTTCTTAAAAATAGGGTACAATACAAACCCCGAGTTTACAGATTCATTAAAAATTCTTGCTAATGGGCTTGCAGTTTCATGTGCCAGTTCCTTTATATTCTTGGATGAAGATTATCTGGGCCCTGTGATTTAGTCCCATTAAGATGTTTGAGTTTGGATTCTACCTTGGATGTGGTAATATCTACTTCCATATCCTCATTCCCATTTGTCATCCTGCCATTATCCCTAAGCTCCTCATTAGCCTCATTAAAGACTGAGGCAAAGTATTTGTTTAGATATTGGGCCATACCTAGATTATCTTTAACCTCCACTCCATCCTCAGTGTTTAGCGGTCACATTTCTTCTTTATTTTCTTCTTATTTATACAGCTATAGAACCTTTTATTACTCGTTTTAATTCCCTTTGCACTCTACACGGCTTTTGGCCTTTCTCACTTTATCCCTACATGTTCTAACCTCAATAAGGTAGCTTTCCTTGTTGATCCCTCCTATCTTCCACTCCTTGTAGGCTTTCTGCTTTTTCTTAATCACCTCTCTGCGATGCTTGCTCATCCAGTTTGGTCAACAACTCCTGCCTATGATTTTTTTCCCTTTCTTGGGATGCAGGCTTGATGACTTGAAGTAATTCCAGGTCTCCTCCACCTTTAGGTCCACAAGTTCTTCAGTCCAATCCACTTCCCTAACTAATTTCCTAATTGTTTTTAAAGTTAGCCCTTTTGAAATGAAAAATCTTAGTCTTAGATCTATTTTTGTTTATCCTTCCATTTAGTATGAACTGAATTAGCTCATGATTGCTGTAACCAAGGTTGTCCCCTACAACCATTTTTTCTATGAGGTCTTCACTACTCACCAAAACCAAATCTAAAATGGCATCCCCTCTTGTTGGTTCTGCATCTACTTGGTGAAGGAATCCATCAGCTATCACATTCAGGAAAATCCAAGTCCTATTGTTATTACTAGCACTTGTGTACAAGTCTATATCTGGGAAGTTCATCTCCCATGATCACACAATTCCCATTAGTGTTTACTTCCTTAAAAACATTAAAGAGGTCTATATCCATATCCAAATCAGATCCTGGTGGTCTACAGCATACCTCAAGCACTATCCCAGGGGAGGCTCTAGTAGCTTTCTTCCCAAATGTGATTTTTGCCCAGACAGACTCTTATCCATTCCATTCTTATTTCTTTACAGTACATTAATATACAATGTTACTCCACCACCGTTGCCTTTATTTCTGTCTTTCCTAAACAGCACATACCTTTCAATACCTGTACTCTAGGCATGACTACTATTACATCATGTTTCTGTTATTCCTATAATATCTGTTTTCACTTTCTGCACCAGTAACTCTAGTTCCTTCATTTTGTTACCAAGGCTCCTCACATTGGTGCACAAACATCTTAATTTTTGCTGTTTGACTTCACTCACATTCTTTACCTGATTAGGCACTGACATTCTACTGCTAGTATCACCTATTAGACAGTTATCTTCACTACCCTTCCTCCTTACATCCATTCTCCTACCCACAACTGTATCCCTTCTTACTTTGTTTTCTTCCCTCTCAATGTTAAAATCCAGCATAGAGATTACCTGGACATCTCCCAACCATTTCCCCCAAATTCGTAGTTTAAAGCTTTCTGAATCAGTTGTGCCAGCCTCCATCCTAGAAGTCTATTTCCCTCCCTACTCAGGTGAAGTCCATTCCGAGAGAACAGTCCTCTGTTCATGAATGCCTCCCACTGGCCATACATCCCAACGTCCTCCTTATAGCACCACTCCTGAGCCACCTGTTGATAACCATAATCTTGTCACATCTTTGCTGCCCTTCTCTAGGAACAGGCAGAATCCCACTGAAGATCACCTGAGCCTCGATTTCCTTAAGCATGTTCCCCAGCCAGTGAGAATCTAGCCGCATCATTTGTTCCCATATGAAGGACAATCAGTGGATTCTTTTCTGCTCCTGTTAGGATCCTCTTCAGCCTCAGGTCCACATCCTGTATCTTAGCACCCGGCAGACCCCCTTTTGTTCTCTGGGAAGTCTTTAAACCATGATTTGAGAACTTCAGTAGCTCAGACATAGGTTAGGGGTTTATTACAGGAGTGGGTAGGTGAGATTCTGTGGCCTGCATTGTGCAGGAGGTCAGACTAGATGATCATAATTGTCCCTTCTCACCTTGAAGTCTACGAGTCTATGAGTTTACAAGTATGAAGTCCATACTATATTCCTAATTAGTCTTTCGAACACCTTGATTGCTATTTAATGAGCTCATTTTAACTTTGTCCTGTGTAATTCCAGATTATACATGCAGACATATCGCTTGGTGTATAGTATGGGATCACAACCATGTCTGGGTGTCTCTGGAACAGTGGTGGGCAAACTTTTTAGCCCAAGGGCCACATCGGGGAATAGAAATTGTATGGCAGGGCATGAATGCTCACAAAATTGGGGTTGGGATGCAGGAGGGGGTGCGGGCTCTGGGGTGGGGCTGGGGATGAGGAGTTTGGAGTGTAGGAGGGTGCTAGGACTGAGGGGTTTGGCGAGTGGGAGGGGGATAAGGGCTGGGGCAGGGGTGAAGGAAGGGGTGCAGGTTCCAGCTGGGGGTGTGGTCTCTGGAGTGTGGGTGGGGCTGTGGATGAGAGGTTTGGGGCGCAGGAAGGTGCTCAGGGCTGGGATTGAGGGGTTTGGAGAGACTCAGGGGGATCAGGGCTGGGGCCGGGGCATGGGGAGAGGCTCGGGGGTGCAGGCTCCGAGTGATGCTTACCTCAAGCAGCTCCCAGAAGCAGTGGAATGTCCCTTCTCCAGCTCCTACACAAAGTCATGGCCATGTGGCTCTGTATGCTGCCCCATCTGCAGCCACCACCTCTGCAGCTCCCATTGGAGTGCGTAGGAGACGGAGCAGGGCCATGCCGCAGCTTCCAGAAGCTGCGTGGTGCAGTCCCCGACCCTTGCCCTGGCTGGAGTGGGGCCAAGCCACATGGTGTAGCTTGCGGGCTGGTTTAAAACAGCTCATGGGCCGCATCCAGCCCACAGGCTGTAGTTTGCCCACCCCTACTCTGAAGAATAAGGAGATTAGCAAAGGTAGAATCTTTTTGTATTTCTTTTCAAAGCTGCCTGTCTCCTGTGTAGATGGATAAATCTGATTCTACATTCCTATCCATTATGGATTCAAAATAATTTCTCCCATTTTTCTTGTGGTTTCAATGCTCTCCCGAGGAAAGTATAACATAATTTCCATAATTGGTTATAGAGTAAGGGTATGGCTACACTTACAGTTGTACAGCGCTGGGAGTTACAGCTGTCTTCGTATAGCTGTGTAGGGAAAGCGCTGCAGTGTGGCCACACTGACAGCTACCAGCGCTGCAGTGTGGCCACATTTGCAGCACTGTTGGGAGTGATGCATTGCAGGCAGCTATCCCACAGAGCACCTCATCTCATTTTGGCGCTGTGGGTTGTGGGAAGGGGACGGAAGGGTGCAGGTCATTCCGCTTCCTGTCCCAACGCCCCGTGGTGCATCACTACACATCCCAGCAATTTGGCGCCATTGTGAGTCTGCAGCGCGATTTCTGTTGGAAATGGAGCCCGAGCTGCTGAGGACTTTGCAGATGAATGTCACCAGCACATCACATTTGGCAGTTGAGCTATTCCTTCAGCTCCAAAGTGACAGTGAGGAGTCCGATGATGATATCGATTCGCCTGACGTGCATGACAATAAATTGCTTGTGGCAGTAATGGACATGCTCAGCACCGTGGAATGCCGCTTTTGGGCTCGGGAAACAAGCACTGAGTGGTGGGATCACATTGTCCTGCAAGTCTGAGATGACGAGCAATGGCTGCAGAACTTTTGGATGAGAAAAGCCACTTTCATGGGACTGTGTGCTGAGCTCACTCACCGCTCTGCAGCGCAAGGACACAAGATTGAGAGCTGCCCTGTCGGTGGAGAAGTGGGTGTCTATTACAATCTGGAAGCTGGCAACTCCAGACAGCTACCGATCAGTCGCGAACCAATTTGGAGTGGGAAAGTCGACCATTGGAATAGTGTTGATGCAAGTTTGCAGGGCCATTAATCACATCCTGCTAAGAAGAACCGTGACTCTAGGGAACGTGCAGGACATTGTGGATGGCTTTGCACAAATGGGTTTCCCTAACTGTGGAGGGGTGATAGATGGGACGCATATTCCTATTCTGGCACCACCCCACCTGGCATCCGAGTACATTAATCAAAAGGGGTATTTCTCTGTGGTTCTCCAAGCGCTTGTGGATCACCGTGGGTGTTTCATTGACATTTACATAGGATGGCCTGGAAAGATGCATGATGCACGCATCTTTCGGAGTAGTGCCCTGTTCAGGAAGCTGCAGGCCGGGACTTTTTTCCCAGACTGCACAGTAGGGGATGTCGAAATGCCCATTGTGATCCTTGGAGACCTCGCTTACCCGTTAATGCCATGGCTCATGAAACTTTATACAGGGAAGCTTGACAGGAGCAAGGACCGGTTCAAATACAGGCTGAGCCGGTGCAGAATGACTGTGGAGTGTGCTTTTGGCCACTTAAAAGGGCGCTGGAGATGTCTTTATGGGAAGCTAGACTTGGGGGAAAGCAGCATCCCTGCAGTTATATCCACGTGCTGTACCCTCCATAATATTTGTGAAGGGAAGGGTGAAACATTCAGTGAGGAATGGACCTCTGAGGTTCAACACCTGGAGGCTGAATTTGCACAGCCAGAGAGCATGGCTACTAGAGAGGCCCAGCACAGGGCTACAAGGATTAGGGATGCCTTAAGGGAGCAATTTGAGGCTGAAAGCCAGCAGTAATGTTTGGTGCCTTGCACGGGAGTGAAGTGCAGTGGTTACAATGATTTGCAGTGCCTGTTTTTCCCTTGGGGTACAGTATATTTCACTTTCTGCAATAATAAAAACTGTTTTAAAAGCCAAGAAATCATTTATTCAAAATACAGTACATAAAAGGGCAGGGAAGTAGGGTGCTGAACTGTATAGTCAGAGGTTTGACTATGTCCTGCCTGGAGTGCTGTGCAATGCCTGCTGCATGTCAGGATTAATATGCTGCATGGTGATGGGGGCTGAGTGCAAAGGGTAAGGGTCGTAGTTCTCAGGCTGGAAAGTGAACGTACAGGTATTGGGGGCAGCTGGTGGTGGTAAGAACCAGGATGACGGAGAAGGGGGTTTTGAGCAAACAGTGGGGCACAAGGGAGAGAGCATTGGGATGCGGGGGGGGGGGGGGGGTTAGCACGGTAGTGATCTGCCTGCATGGCTACGAGTGATTGCATACAGTCCATTTGGTGCGCCAGGAGGCTTATCAGCTGCTTTATGCTTTGCTTGGTAGCCAGTTCCTTTCTCCTGCTTTGTGTTTCCCTCCACTGATGCATTTTCTCTCTCCAGTCCTGCAGCCTCTTATTCTCTCTGGCATACTGATTCATAACTGCTTTCACCAAATCTTCTTTGCTTTTTCTTGGTTTCCTCCTCAAGTTCTGTAGTCTTTCAGCAGGCTGTGATAGGGCCGGAGGATTCAAGGACACTTAAAAAAAACAGAAATAGAAACATTTATTACAGAGGCTGCATTGTTTATAATCACAGTGAAGGAGTTTGTAGACTATTTGTAGCATCATTTACACATAGCAAACATAGCACAGAGATGCCACAGCAGTGAAGACATGGTGAGTAATGGGGAATGAGTGATTAATGAAGCCACGTTGCTGCCGCAGCTCACTGGGAAGGGGAGCTGCTTGAGTCAGGGCTCACTGGGGTTTCTGTTCATTGGGGAAAGCAGAGAGCAGCTGGGGGGGACCTGCACTGAACACTATCCCTACATTTTCCACAGGATTTTATCCTGCCAGATATCTCGCTGCTGCGGGTTACCTGGGAAGAGCGGGAGGGTCTTCTACAGCAATGTGGATTCCGCCCTGGTCCCTATGCAGCTTGCCTGTGTGCAGCAATGGTCCCCCCACCCCTCATGGCACAGTGGCGCGGACGCGTTAGCCTGACTGGGACAAGGACCACAGTGGCTCTCCCTATAAACTTGCGAAAGCGCATTGCCCACGCTCTGGCTGAAACTTTTGAAGAGATTACAGAGGCCGATTACAGCGACATGATAGACCACATCAATGGGCTATTCCACATCTAGGCATGCATGCAGGCAGCCATAACCCCCACCCTCCTCTCCCAAAACAGTTCCATCCTAAAAATAATATCTGCTTACCAGGAACCCACTCCTCTTCTTCTTCTTCACCAACAAGTTCCAGCTGCTGCGACTGGCTAGCTTCCTCCTGCCTTGAGAAGAGCTCTTAGCTGCATGCCTCCTGGGACTCCGGGGTGTCTCCCACCACCTCAGTAGCCTCATTCTCGGTTTCCTCTACACCCTCCCCCTCCTCTCCCTGCTCTGAACTGTCCATCGTGGTCCTCGGATTGGCAGTGGGGTCACCCTCACGTATCGCATCCAGCTCCTTGTAAAAACGGCAGGTTGTGGGAGCGGCACCTGAGTGGCGGTTTCCCTCACGGGCTTTGCAATAGGCACTCCGCAGCTCCTTTACTTTAACCCTGCATTGCACCGCGTCCTGGTGCAGTGCAGGGTTTCCAGCATGGACTTTGATATCTGGCTATAGGTATCATAATTTCTACGGCTGGAGCGCAGCAGTGACCGCACAGCTTCCTCACCCCAAACACTGATGAGGTCCTGCAGCTTGCAAGTGTTCCATGCTGGGGTTCGTTTGGGGCGTGGAGGCATGGTCAGTGATTGATTGATTGATTGCACTCCACATCTGGCTGAGCAAACAGGAAGGGGATTTTTAAAATTCCAGGGGCATTTAAAGGGCGGGTCACCTGAGCCCAGGGCAGTGGAGTGTGAAATGATGAGCAGAGTGGCTGAAAAGGTATGCTGGGATACCTCCTAATACCCTGGAGGCCAATAAAAGTGCTTTTGGTGTCCACACTTGATGACCAGTGCTGCATCACCAGCGCTGGAATCGCTACACCCCAGGTAGACCAGGTGTACAGCCAGCGCTGCAGCCAGGGAGTTGCAGCGCTGGCTGTGCTTTGCAAGCGTGGACACAGAGTAAGTTGCAGCGCTGTAACCCCATCACCAGCGCTGCAACTCTCAAGTGTAGCCAAGCCCTAAGATCATTCACACTACTAACTTTAATGAGATTAATCCTATATTATACATGAAGGGCAACTTGCATTCATCTTGTACTATTGTGCAAGTATATTTCCAGCTTTTCACAAGTTCCATTCGATCATTTTTCTGTGGTTTCTTTTAAACTAACAACAGACTATTAGTAGTTTAGGTACAGTTAATGCAGCTGGAAAAGGCTGGAGTTCTTAGCAAATTCTGAAGCTATTTAGGCCCAAATACCCTGAATCAGGATAAACTCCATTTAGGGTGACCAGATGTCCTGATTTTTAAAGGGATAGTCCCGATTTTTGGATCTTTTTCTTATATAGGCTCCTATTACCCACAGCCTCATCCCAATTTTTCACATTTGCTGTCTGGTCACCCTAAATCCATTAGACTTGGAGTTGTATTCATGTCAACTCAGTGTGAGAGAAGAAAAAAAGTCCTGTCAGCCAAGGCCTTGTTTTTCTTTAATTTAGCCTTGGTGAAACAGATTCCTACACCTTAATGATTATTTGTCATTTGATTAAGGGACTAACTACTGTAAATGGACTTGCTTCTTATTAATTCAAAGGGATAACATGTTCATTCAAAATACAAGTAAAATTGTGTAGGAGAAAGAGGATACATTAAATATGCTCTTAAATCTTTCTAGATAAGAGAAAAACCATGTAATGGAAAAGACAACCCTGGAGTAACCTCATGCAAAATTAAAGGTCAACAACCCACTGCAGCCCTTCCCCATGTAAAGTATATTTTACCTAAATATAAAAGCATCACTGCAGCTCTAGCTGTGTGGAAAATGGCTACAGTCGCTGATACAAGTCAACTGCATCTGAAAGTACAAACACTGTAAATGAGTAAGAAGATAACTGCTGAATTAGGGATAGAGATTACATGAATTTGCGATAAAAGCCTTTGTCCTTTTGCAACTAAAGGCCTTTAGTTAAGGCCTTCATGGGCAGATTCTTCACAACGGTCATTATTTGTAGCCAGTGCTACACAGACACATAGCTACCATAACAGTCAGCTAACCACATAAATGCACTATTAGAAATAAAATTTCCAACCTTTAAAATAAAAACCACAAGCTTCTATCCTTTGAGCTAGAGGACATTCTTGATTAATTGCCAGTGTGGGAATGCTTATAATATCCTCCCTTCAGGCCTCCAGTCACTGGACCGCAAGTCCATTAGAGGATGATAAACACTGACACTCTATCCAGGAGAGGGAAGTGGTGGTGGTCATACATTCAGTGCATTACAATATCACACACCTGGCAGAACAAGTGACATATTTAGACTCTGGAAGTGCACTATTGACAGCTCTTGCTAGGGAAGCTTAAATGTTTCCATTTCAACTCCCCTTTTCCAGTTGCTTATAACTTTCTGAAACATTCCCTTTTTAACAGAATTTTTCTCTGCCCAAGTGG
Organism: Gopherus evgoodei; assembly: GCF_007399415.2. NCBI lineage: Eukaryota > Metazoa > Chordata > Testudines > Testudinidae > Gopherus > Gopherus evgoodei. Next base: position 82,760,663 of record NC_044326.1, on the reverse strand, counting down.
AATTATTTTTCTGGAAGTTTGAGTGGAACTTTGCTCCAACGACTGGTAAAAAAGGCTTGGAGCCCAACAAACCCACAACGAGGAAACACTTTTCTACCATTCAGAATCTCCCATCTGAAGAGTTTGTACTTCACCAGCCAGAGAAAAGTCAGGAGGATGGACAGCCAGGCTTCCCCATGCTCTCTCTTACTCTAACTCTTGGCTCCACAGTATCCTCTCTGTGGCAAAGCTCAGAAGCTCTACAGTTGGTGAGAAGTCTCTGTAGCTGCTCTCCTGCAGAGTTCCTAAGCTTCAAAATGCTACTGCATCATACAACTAATATGAAATGAATGAAACGGGACTATTTACTGCACCTTATATTTACTACACACTCATTCCATAAATCCCATATTCCTTGCTCTTACTCTTGACCACACACTCTCCTTTAGAACTCACATTGAGAAAACCTAAGCCAAGGTTATCATACAAAACAATGTTTTCAGCAAGCTGGTTACATCAAAGAGGGGTGCAGATCCATCCACACTGTGATCAACAGCACTGGCACTTTGCTACTCCTCTGCTGAATATGCCTATGCAGCATCGGTACAACCCCCTAATACAAAGAAGCTAGACCCTATACTTAAGCCCACTCATGTCAACAGCCTCTATAACCTCGCAAGTATTGCTCCCCGACATAAGCTCAAAAGTTGCTAGCAGAGTGCTCAAAGCAATGCACAGATCCAAGACATCTTCTATATGATTTAATACTGATGCTTGGTTGCCTAAAGATATGACAACATTTTCTTGCCACCATTAACCCCTTAAAATTGTCCTCCAAACAGGCAAGGGTACAATATGGAAAAAAAGAGAAGATAATGTCCCTTTAGCCTGTGTGATCTGGCCCCCATCAGTTGAACACCTACTATTCGGTGAAGAACAACTCTAGACTATAAGATTTTGTCTTAATCAACTGCACACAGTAGTTGGCCAGTCTAGAGATGCAATGATCACGTGGGGCTACATCGCTAACCCCAATACCTGTGACTACAACAGAGAGCCTCAAACATGAAGTTTCTCCTGTGATGCCAGTTGCACAAGTGTGCATGTTCTTCCAGTGACCTGGCAGAATGCAACAATCAGGCAATCATGTATGCACAGATGTGGTGGAAAGCAGTATGAGGACATGGCAAGAAGATTACTACACACTCTCTGGAAATAGGGACTTCTGAACAGGACTCCTCTGAGGACAAGGCACTGTTTTCCAGCTATAATATTGAGTTCCTATACTTGAAGCAACAATTTCTGCACATCAAAAGCCAAAAAAGAATCTCTTACAGGTTTATGGTACTCAGATCCCTATTAATACTCTGATTTTGTTTTCATGATACTCACATTTAGAATTGCAGACAATGGGGAACTTAAAGGCAGAACATATCAAATACATACAGAGCTGGTTCAAAGCCCAAGATTTTTGCTATAAAGGGGGTTCCTCAACCCAAGTATCTTACCTAGTTGAAACATTCTGCAGATATCTTTGCTCTCATGTCTGAGAGCTTAGACTTGTGGGTTGGTTGTAGCATACACTCTTACTGGACCTGCAGGAAGCATGCATCTCCAGATAGTTTTTGGGATGGAGCTTGAGGAACTCACAGGAAGCATGCTCAGGAGAAACTGCTCAAAATTTAGGACAAGACAGCTCCCTGGGTTCAATGGCCCAGAAGAAGGAGACAACAGAGTTAGCGCTCCTGTGAGGAAGGTAGAGAGTCTATAGGAGCACAGGCCCTCTCATACAATGCAAGAGGTCTTCCTTCTGAGAGAAAAGGGGGCAGTCTGGGGTGCCAGTAGAAATGCAATGGCTGCTTGCCTAATGATTAAAGGTCTCTTCCTGTGGTCCCCACTGGAGCAGGATGTCCAATGGATGTCAAAATGAGTGAAAGTGGCCTCCGCCACTAATGCACAGTCTTTCATAACCAATACTTCAAAGTGGTGGTCAGACTGGAGGCCTGAGTCAAACACAAACTAATTTACTGCTGCATGCTTTCCCTCTTCTATAGGGAGAGAATCTACAAAGTGGGAGAACTAGTGAGGAAGAGAAGACTAGAAGGTGCATTTGGTATAAACAGGACTCCTCCATGTGCCAGTCAAGGAGGAGACGAAAAAAGAATCAGTGAAGGGAGGAAAGTAAGCCCTATATGTAGGGCAAACAAGTAACTTTGAGGATGTGAAATGTAGCTCTATCCACCAACATAATTCAAAAAGCAAGGTGACAGTCCATAGGCAAAAAATAATTGTGGCATTATTCCCAAATATATAAAAAAGCAAATAACATTTATTTCAACATGCTGTATGTTTATTTAACTATGTTATATGTTTCCTCACCTTTTGGTTTTGGGTTTGACTAGTACTGCAATATACACGTAACATTGGGCCAAATTCTGATAATGGGAGAAAAAGCCCCAACACCAGGACTGTGGTTACTAGAAAATCTGTTCAAAAATAACAGAACTAGAGGAAGGAACCTTCAGCCACAATATACTGCTCCAACCCAATGCGTGTATGCAGACAGCCTGCTGCTGGCTACTATTCTATGCCATGGCTTATGCTTGGAATGTCCTTCCTATCTCATTTTCCCAAGTCTTCACTACCACCTCCTCATTCTAATGCTCCCACAATTTTCACTTCTGCACTGCCCACAAGAAAAGAGTAAAAAATAATTATGGGGATTGGGTGAGAGTAGAATTCAAGCAAATTTCCCATGCGTCTCTGCATCCCTCTTTTAGATTGTAAACTGTTCACATCAGGTATTGCCTTCACTTCTATATTGAGAACAGTGTTGAACACACTGTTGTGATTAACAAAGAATAAATACTTTGGGGAATGTGGTAAGGGGTGGACACAGATACTGCTCAGCTATTATGTTGACTTTGGGTCATGTAGAGTCACACCATGCACGGACCCATGGGGTTACCTGCCTACTTCTTCCCTTCAGTGGTCTCCTAGGTACAGCTTGTGCACATATGTGGCACACATGGGCATGAAGAGTTTTTCCTACATGGTATCTCCACTGGTCTGTCCTCCTCAGACCTGCTTTTCACAACAACTGTGAGCACAGTAGTAGAACTGTAAATCTTGCTGAGTGCAGAAGATAGTTTTGTTAACCAGCTCTTTAACAATTTTTTTAAAATGTAGCACAGCATTATACTATACTGCAAAACATATGTGGAGGAAGAAAGCACGTGGTACAGAAGAAGTGAGCATATGAGGAACCCTCTTCCTCATCCATTTTGTACGTCTCTGAAAAAAACATTAGTGTTATTAACTTTAAAAAAGTCTTCATGTCCTCATTTTTTCATCATGTTACAGATCTACAGCTGGCTTCTAGGTCAAATTATTTTTCTGTGCTATTACAACAAAAATCTAGGATGACAGTGCCCCTCTCTGGCCAGAAGAGATTAATGCACATTTGCTGGTTCCATTACTATAATAGTATCTTTATCTAGTAAAGTAACTTTTAAACATTACAAAATATTCTGCTTAGAAGGAATAGAAGTTGCAGATATTGACTTTAATAATGACTTTAACTAAGTTTACAATTATTTTACTATTTCAAGTTTTGGTGAAAAAATCACTGACTGCCTTCCACATCAGGTTCCCACACAATTCTAGATTTACTTCTTTGAATTGATGGTTTCCCAAAATTTAGCCCTGATTCTGTTCTCACTGATATAAACTGAAGTTTTGTCATTCACTTCAAAGGCAGGAGGATCACGTCCTTTGTAACAATATTCTTTCTTCAAGCACAGAGGATGAAATTCTGGCCTACTGAAGTCAATAGCGAGTTTTGCCATTGACTTCAATGGAATCAGGATTTCACCCTGAAAATACGCTCACAGCTAACCTAATGTAAACTTTTTTATATAGGATGCTGGAGCAATAGGCCCCTTCCTGGGAAAATTTGACATGTGGGAAGTATGTTTTAAAGGGACATTGCTACATAGCTTGAGGCAACATTTAGTTTTTCTGCCTTTTGTTTAAATAAATGTTCTCCCTAGCCCAGTATTAGTAGATATAATATGAAACCTTTTAAACATAAATTTTTAATAAATTGAAACATTCCCCTTTAGTGTTTGCAACCCAAACACCGCAAGCATTACGCTAGGGCATGAGAGCCAAAAATTGAACCTGACCAGACAAGTTTCAGCATCAAATCTAAGAACCCAATCCTCCAATGTGATCTGTGCAGATGGACCTCTGAACAGAATCCCTAGACTTCACTGGGGCTCCGTACATGTGGATCAGAATGCCTAAGTGAAATGCAAAGATTAAACAGCATAAAGGATGACAAGATAAATTATAGTTTAAATAGTCTTTTGGTTTTAATTATTTAATGTGTTGTTATTAATTTCTTTTTTTAGATTTTCATCTGGCAATATCACTTTACTCATCTGTGGTAGTCTTCTACATTTTTTCTTTGCTGATTATTTATAATTTGGAATCTGGAAATGGGAAACAATCTACTGCATACAGTTTCGGTATTTGGTCCTGAATATTCAAAACTGGATTCTGATTTCAGCAAACTCTAAGCAAAACAAGAAAGACTATTTCTATTTTTCTCACTTTCCCTGGCTTGCTTGAATTTTCCATGGAGAAGAGTGAAAACTTACTGCGGAGTCCACCTTCATTCATAGGTTTAGAAATATGGAGTACATCTACATTGCAATAAAAAACCCAGGCACCAAGTCTCAGAGCCTGAGTCAATAGACTTGGGCACCTGGGATTAAAAACTGCAGTGGAGATGTTTAGGCTTGGGCTAGAATCTGGGCTCTGAGACTGCCTCCACCCCGCCACCCCGAGGGTTTCAGCCCAGGCCAGAATGTCTACACACCAATTTTTAGCCCCACAGCCCATGACCAAATCAACTGACATGGGCCAGCTGTGGCAATGCCACAGGCCTTTTAATGCACTGTAGATGTACCCCTCATGCTTTAGCTATTTTCACAATTTCCATTCAAAGGCAATACTATAAAGTGCCACCCTTTTCTGCAAACTCATCTGAGCTGTTATTTTACACTACACATGTTAAACAGAGATGGGCCTGACTCAAACCCCAACTCTAAACACCCCTTATACTTTAGAAGTAGGTTCAGACTTTGAACCAAGAGCCAGATTTTGAAACTCAAAATCAAACCCAGCTACGAGTAACACAAGGTGGCTAACATATATACAGACATTAGGAACCAAGATCTGGTCATTAACATTATTTCCAGTATGAAAGTAATGGTTAAAATGATTGAAATTACCTGAATCTCTGTCTACAGCTTCCACGTTAATGACAAACTCTCCAGGATTTCGATTTTCACAAACTGCAGCTTCATACAATTGCTTCTGAAATACTGGTCTCTCATCATTTACATCAAGAATGCTTACAGTCAGCATCTGGGTTGCAGAGAGTGACGGTGTGCCATCATCAAGAGCCACGATGGTCAAACTGTAGTATTCTTGACTCTCATGGTCCAAAGGAAAGGCTGTGGTTAGCAACCCTGTTATAAGGAAAAGAAAGGTCAAAAGGGCATTCTTTCATTACAACACCCCCCCCTTAGTACAGTAAGTTACACTATCACAATAGTCAGTCACTATTTGTTTAACATCTGCAGTCCAAGAGAAGCTCAAGTAGCGCAAATATTTATATGATCTCTTAATGTGCAATTTGCTCTGAAAATGCAAAACTCCGTAAATGCGGCATTGATTTCTATATCAACTGTGTTCACTTTACAAATAAGATGATTTTTTTTTCTATCTACTGTAAAGCACTGTGATATTACAGCACCCTCTTGGCAGCCCTGCAAACTCAGCCTTGGGCTCCATATGTGAGTCAGGCTGTGTTTCTAACTTGTATCATCACCACATGCTAAAGATTCTGCTAGACAAATTATGCCCTCAGTGACATACATGTAACCCCACTGCTTTCTGAATTTTGTAATAAAGACTTTAGCACAGTGGTTCTCAGCCTTTTTCTTTCTGAGATCTCATCACTATGCTATAAAAACTCCAACGCCCATCTGTGTCACAACAATTGTTTTTCTGTATATAAAAGCCAGGACTGGTATTAGGGGGTAGCAGGTAGGGCAATTGCCCGGGTCCCCATGAAGCTAAGTTGCTCAGGCTTTGGCTTCAGCCCCGGGTGATGGGGCTTGGTGCCTTGGGCTGCCGTCCCATGTGGTGGGATTTCAGCTTTCTGCCCTGAGCCCTAGTGAGTCTAATGCTGGACATACTTGGCAGACCCCCTGAAACCTGCTCACGGTCCCCCAGGAGGCCCTGGACACCTGGTTGAGAACCACAGCATTAGCACATTTCATTCATGTCTACACAGGGATAAAAAACCCATGGCTAGCCTGGGTCAAATCACTTGGGCTCATGGGGCTCAGGCTCCACGGCTGAAAAATTACAGTGTAGACATTCAGGCTTGGGCTGAAACTTGAGTTCAGGGACCTTCCACCCTTGCAGGGTTCCAGAGAGCTCAGGCTCCAACCCAAGCCCAAATGTCTACACAGTGATTTTTAGCCCCGCAGCCCAAACCCAGAAGTCCGAGTCAGCTGACTCAGCCCAGTCACAACGATACTGCAGGTCTTTTATCCCTGTGTAGAAGTACCCTATCGGGCTTCCAATGGAGTTGCACTGGTGTAACTGCTTGGAACTAAGGGTTTGTCTTTGCAAACAATTAGTTCGCAGTCAGATGGTGGGGGAATCTTCCTCACACTAGCCTGCCACACTCACTGTCCACATGCACCCTGCTGACGTGCACTAACACTTCATTAATGTGCTTTGATCTAATTGTTTCAAAAAGAACTAAACCAAAGCATTTTAGTGAATTGTTGATGCACATCAGTTGGACCATGGCAGGCTGGGTAGAGTCACATCCCAGCTTGCCACGAACTAAAGTTCATGTAGACAAGCCCTTAGAAAACAACTGTGTTGGTGTACAAGAAAGAACAGAATCCATCTCACTATCTCTTATCTGTAGTGCTAACTCAGGAATAACATTTTGTCATGACAGTCATCAAATGTTACTATGAATACAAAGAGGGATCTGAACTTAATAAAATGGTGCCATTTTTTATGGTAATTGTCTTTTAAGCATACAAGTATACTTACACAGCCCTTTTCAGCTTTCTTTTGGTTTACTGGCCCTTTGTCGGATTTTTAAATTCATGAACAAAATGTGAGTCTTTCAAACAGTAACTACACAGGGTCTGTCTTCAGTATGGCGGTAAGTCAACCTAAGTTACGCTACTCCAGCTATGTGCTGGAGTTGGCAAAGCTTAGGTTGACTTACCTCGGTGTCTTCACTGCGCTGTGTCGATGGGAGATGCTTTCTGGTCAATTTTCCTTACACTTCTCGGGGAGCTGAAGTACCAGGGTTGACCGGAGAGCGATTTGCCATCAATTTAGCGGGTCTTCACTAGCCCTGCTAAATCGATTCCTGCTGTACTGATTGAAGACCAGCCCACAGTGGCCACTGTATTCCAAAACCCACAAAGTACAATGAACTGTTAAATGGTATTAACACACACTCATATTGTTGCTTCCTCAGAATTGTGTATTCTTTGCTTTGTTTCTGTGTGTTCATTCATATTTTGCATTCTTTTTTTCTCTGTTTAATTGAAAAGTAGGATTTGAAAGTTAGGTTTTAGTAAAGTATCCTTTTAACACTTATTTACCTTGAACTCTTAATCAGCACTTTTCCCAATCCGGAGCTGTTCTACAGCTCTGAAAGTCTGTTTATAAGAGCCATTAGCCTTGTGACACAGATACACCTTTCATGTATTGAAGTATTCACTAACTAGTATCCTTCCCCTTATGGGAAAAATAATTAAGCAAACTGATTAAACACATTAGTTGTTCAAGATTCACAAAATCTGTGCTTTCCTGGGATATTTCTTCTCCTGAATCTTTCCCTGTTTCCCCTTTCCTACAATTTTAGTTATTCTTAAGTCACCCTCCAGCTGAAGTTTAAACTACTATGTAGTAGTTCCAAGCTCTGAGAAGGTCCTACAGCAAGGTCTGACAAGTATGGGTTGTCTCTCTTCGTTACGCTCTTGTCACTAAGAGGGAGGACACCTACCCTATTGCTTTCTGATGAATGATCTGTGGTGCTGTTTAGTTTGCCATAAAGGGGCCAATTCCATATTGCTCATCATGTTGACAATAGGAAATGTTATAAAACATATAGGATCAGGTCCAAAGGGAACTTTTTTTTTGTCCAGAGGACTTTACAAATGTTTGGTAAATAGTACAGAATATAAACTCCAAGTCCATATGCCAATGCCAGACAGTTTGCAGTATGTATAGCCTCTCTCTCTCTCTCTTTCATATAGGAAATGTGATGTTTATTCTAAACCTGAGAGGGTTCTTTTTCATCATTTAAAAAAATATTTATGTGCCCCTGGCAGTAAAAGAGCAGTGTGAGAGAAAAAATTTTCTTGTTCCAGAAATTTGTCCCAAAGCTATGGGAGTCCCACACAAAAACAGTTAACATACACGGGTCTGCAATCACAGAAAGGATTGGCAATGAGAGTATAAACCAAAAATAAGCGGTAGCAACTATTTCCTGGAAAAGATGTACAACTGCACACCCCTTATAAAAAGGGAAAAATTGGATTCATGTTTGAAATGGATATAGTATCAGTGTTACAGATCTTGTGCAGGAGACAGAGCTTTCCTGGGGGCCAGCCTGAGAATGGGGAATGAACTCCAATGGGAACTAAGGGCCATTACAAATATCACCATCTTTCTCTGTAAGTATAAGGTGTCCTTCTTTTACCTTGCATTCTCTAATATAAAACTGTGTATAATAATAATAATAATAAAGATATTCTATCTCCTAGGACTGGAAGGGACCTTGAAAGGTCATTGAGTCCAGCCCCCTGCCTTCACTATCAGGACCAAGTACTGATTTTGCCCCAGATCCCTAAGTGGCCCCCTCAAGAAGTGAGCTCACAACCCTGGGTTTAGCAGGCCAATGCTCAAACCACTGAGCTATCCCTCCTCCCCGAAAACACATCTAAAACAAAACACTCCAGCGCACACATTCCCCTTAGAGAGAGGTTGAACAAACAAAACTGTGACAGATGTTAGTCACACTGGTCAATGAACTCCTGGAAGGTGGGCAGATATTATGGTGATGAGCACAGCACAAGAATCTATAAAGAATATACAATACCTGTGGTTTTATCTAACATAAACGCCTTGTTTTCATTGCCTGAAATAATGTGATATGTAACTTGTCCATTCCTTCCTTCATCTGGATCCTCTGCAACTACGTGATGTACCAGAGAGCCTACCTCTGCATTCTCCATGACATAGGAAAGAGAGGAAGAAACAAATTGGGGACTGTTGTCATTAATGTCTAAAATGACAATTTTTGCTGTCAGGGAACCAAGTCTGCGCTCTGTCAAGTTTATTGCCTGATCTGATGCAGACACTCTCAGGACAACTGAGTGAGTGATCTCCCTGTCTAATGGAATTGCTGTGATCAAGGTGCCATATGAAGGGTGGATGAGAAATGGATTTTCACCAGAGTCACTCATTTCTAGGGAATATTGTACTCTACTGTTCAGAAAACTGCCATCTCCATCTTTTGCATTGAATGTGTACACCAGACTGCCAACAGGTATATTCTCCTGTATGCCAATCACTATGAAGTTATCCTGGAAATAAGGGGAGTGGTCATTCTGATCTTCTACATCAATACTGAGGAAAACGGTGTAGTTCTGTGGAGGATTCTTATTATAATCCTTCATGACAACTCTTAGAAGGAAGTGAGAAGTTGTTTCATAGTCAAGCTCCTTGGAAAGAAACAGATCCCCTGTTGAACTATCTATTTCAAAATGATCATCATCCTCTTCTTCAGAGATACTAAAATGCAGTTTTCTGTCGGTTTGCAGATAATGACCAGGCAACTTCACCGAGCTCAATATTTGTGCAGGTTTAAAATTCTCAGGTATGACAAAGTGCCTGATATCTTGAGAAAAGACAGATCTCCCTTTAGAAAATGGGATTACCTGAAACAAAAGCACAGCAATATTTTTTCCATTGCTACTATTGGGATTTTTTGCAATATACTTTTCTTTACTAATTAACTAGTCATTTGTAGCTTGTTCATACATAATTCCCATTAACAGACATCAAGGACAGAACAGCCCTCACAACTGTATACTTGTAACACAGGAAAAAGCTTTAATCCCGCTTCTTCCCCTGCAATTTAATAAAAGTTAAAAATCAGCCTTAGAAAATCCTCCAACAAGTCACTACCCAGATTTATCCTTCCAACCACCATTGCACTCAAGGTTGGAGCAGAATAGGGAACAAGAGGTAATCTCCCCTCCCCTGAATCTCATGAGCTCCACAAAGAGGCTCCATCCCCACTTCTCTCTCCCAGTGGCAGAGCTCCTCAATAGAGCTGAGATGGGAACATTTTTCAGTCTCAAATTCTAATGGGATGGCAAAACTGTTTCTCATCGTTTTATTCTTGAGCTGCCTTCCCTCCTGTGGCAGGGATGTGGTGTTGCCACAGAAATCACCATCCACAATTTAGTTTGCCTAATATGAATAGGCAATTGATTTTGCTGAGGATTAGAATTTTCTTCACCAGAGATCATTGAAATGATCTCAGAATGGGAGAAACTCTTCAATAGTTGAGCTGCAATAGCCTCATGATTGAGAAATGTTTAGCATATTCCTTAAAACTACCAAAAATTAACCTTCCTACTGCTAAAAGCAGCAAAGAATCCTGTGGCACCTTGTAGACTAACAGACGTTTTGGAGCATGAGCTTTCGTGGGTGAATACCCACTTCCTCAGATGCATGTAATGGAAATATCCAGGGGCAGGTATATATATGTGTGCTAGCAAGCAAGCTAGAGATAACGAGGTCAGTTCAATCAGGGAGGATGAGGCCCTGTTCTAGCAGTTGAGGTGTGAAAACCAAGAGAGGAGAAACTGGTTCTGTAATTGGCAAGCCATTCACAGTCTTTGTTCAATCCTGAGCTGATGGTGTCAAATTTGCAGATGAACTGAAGCTCAGCAGTTTCTCTTTGAAGTCTGGTCCTGAAGTTTTTTTGCTGCAGGATGGCCACCTTAAGGTCTGCTATAGTGTGGCCAGGGAGGTTGAAGTGTCTCCTACAGGTTTTTGTATATTGCCATTCCTAATGTCTGATTTGTGTCCATTTATCCTTTTCCGTAGAGACTGTCCAGTTTGGCCGATGTACATAGCAGAGGGGCATTGCTGGCATATGATGGCGTATATTACATTGGTGGATGTGCAGGTGAATGAACCAGTGATGGTGTGGCTGATCTGGTTAGGTCCTGTGATGGTGTCGCTGGTGTAGATATGTGGGCAGAGTTGGCATCGAGGTTTGTTGCATGGATTGGTTCCTGAGCTAGAGTTATTATGGTGTGGTGTGCAGTTACTGGTGAGAATATGTTTCAGGTTGGCAGGTTGTCTGTGGGCAAGGATTGGCCTGCCACCCAAGGCCTGTGAAAGTGTGGGATCATTGTCCAGGATGGGTTGTAGATCCTTGATGATGCGTTGGAGGGGTTTTAGCTGGGGGCTGTATGTGATGGCCAGTGGAGTCCTGTTGGTTTCTCTCTTGGGTTTGTCTCTCTTGGGTTTGTCTTGGGTGGCAGGCCAATCCTTGCCCACAGACAACCTGCCAACCTGAAACATATTCTCACCAGTAACTGCACACCACACCATAATAACTCTAGCTCAGGAACCAATCCATGCAACAAACCTCGATGCCAACTCTGCCCACATATCTACACCAGCGACACCATCACAGGACCTAACCAGATCAGCCACACCATCACTGGTTCATTCACCTGCACATCCACCAATGTAATATACGCCATCATATGCCAGCAATGCCCCTCTGCTATGTACATCGGCCAAACTGGACAGTCTCTACGGAAAAGGATAAATGGACACAAATCAGACATTAGGAATGGCAATATACAAAAACCTGTAGGAGAGCACTTCAACCTCCCTGGCCACACTATAGCAGACCTTAAGGTGGCCATCCTGCAGCAAAAAAACTTCAGGACCAGACTTCAAAGAGAAACTGCTGAGCTTCAGTTCATCTGCAAATTTGACACCATCAGCTCAGGATTGAACAAAGACTGTGAATGGCTTGCCAGTTACAGAACCAGTTTCTCCTCTCTTGGTTTTCACACCTCAACTGCTAGAACAGGGCCTCATCCTCCCTGATTGAACTGACCTCGTTATCTCTAGCTTGCTTGCTAGCACACATATATATACCTGCCCCTGGATATTTCCATTACATGCATTTGAGGAAGTGGGTATTCACCCACGAAAGCTCATGCTCCAAAACGTCTGTTAGTCTACAAGGTGCCACAGGATTCTTTGCTGCTTTTACAGATCCAGACTAACACGGCTACCCTCTGATACTTCCTACTGCTGATATACGAACAATATTCTGGATGACATTCAACCTATAATGAAGGGATTATAGAAGACCCCTGACAAAGTAGATCTACTGTGGTTCTGATGAACAGCAGATGGGTAGCTACAGAGAGGGCATGAAGGTAGATTTAACACTCCCCATGCATGGCAGAGCTGGTCTCTCTGATAGCTCCATACAGGCCAGCATGAGGAGTGTGGGCAGGCAGAGAAGGGGCATGGTATAGTAGGGAAATTGCACGTATTTTAAGTATTTTGTCTTCAGATTTCTCTGTTTTCTCTCTCTATTTTCTTTCCACTTTGTCTAGTCCCTGCTCCACTTTTAACTTCTTTATTGGATATTTTTCCTCTCTTATGTTCACAATCTCTTCCTAAAAGGACATGAATGCTGTAAATTACACGTCAAACTTCTGAACCTGTAATAATGCAGTGGTTTCAAAATTAGGCAAAATATGTTCATCCTCTAATTTCCTGGTTCAGTAGAACAATATCTAGACTAGAGAGAATTCTGATGAGAAGATATGCTCTTTATATCAAAATATATACATTTTACTTTCAACAACTTCATCCTTTGGGTTTCTAAAAGATTTTAAAAAAATAAACTGAAAATACAGTACCAGTTTTCCAATCCATGCTAAACGAACAGGTACCTGGATGTTAACAACTGCATGTCCTTGAAGAGGAGGCATTCCTTGGTCACTTGCCATGACCAGTATTCTGTAGTTAGGTCTCCAGTTATATGAAAGAGCTTCAGTTGTTCTTAACTTGCCATTGTTGGCATCAATCTGAAAGTGACTAAAACTATCTTCTATAGCAAAAAAAAATAAAAAATTAATTACTGTTAATATAAATGTTGAAGATACAGTATCACTTCCCCAAAGACACACCTTACATAGTCACATATTACTGTACTTTAGAATTAACAATACAGAGTATGTCCCTGAGGTAAGAGAATCTGCAAGCCTCATTTACTTCTATAGGAGTTGTGGGGGCTCCTCACCTCTGAGGATCAAGCTCATAATTAGGATGAGCTGCTGTGAGCTCAATCGCAAGATGCCAATTCATGGGGATCACAAGGTATAAGGCACCTGCTTATTTCCATGACCAGACTGCCTACATTACTGCTTTGTGCACAAGGGGAAGATCAGCTCCCCTAGGGCTGCTACTTACACAAGAGCGAGAGTGGACAGGGAGTGGATAGGCATGAGCAGAGAGTGGGTGGAGCCTTAGCAGCTGAACTGTCACGGAGGGGGAAGTAAACTGAGCCCTCGTCCAGACTAACCCGCGGCATCGGCGGGTTAAAATCGATTGCTCGGGGATCGATATATCGCGTCTAGTCTGGACGCGATGTATCGATCCCCAAGCGCGCTTACATCGATTCCGGAACTCCATCAACCCGAACGGAGTTCCGGAATCGACATGGAGACCTGCAGACATCGATGCAGCGCCGTCCAGATGGGTGAGTACCTCGATTTTAGAAATTCGACTTCAGCTACGTTATTCCCGTAGCTGAAGTTGCGTATCTAAAATCGATTTTAATATCTAGTCTGGACGTGGCCTGAGACAGGTACAGGGCTGACTTATTTCCCACATGAAGCAAGGAAGAAGCAGGAACAGAATTGTGATTCTCAAAGTCTGGTCTTCACCTAGGGCAGTGTAAATATGATGATCTAGCCTTGTATTTGCTTTGAATAGGAACAATACACTTTGCATGTACTCTAAGGGAGTTAAAATCCTATGCATATTTGCCCTAGAACAAAATAGGATAATAAGAAACTACTCTTTTATAGTTTATACAAAGAGTGGACACATGGTCAATAACCAGTACATTCTTATTTAAATTATCACTAGCAGCCACTTCATATTAGTATTTATACTAGACTGGCAAGGAAATGTTAACTAACAAGAGTATTGCTACACCATGCTATTTATGCATTCTCTCTCCCTCTTGAAATAATGAAATTCCTAGAACGAAACAGCAGATTTCCGCCACAATTTTACAGAATGTGCAGAAAAATATTTAAAATACATAAGAATTTGGAAAATTCTAATTTATCTGTTATAAAAAATTCCCTCTTAAAATATTGTGTATACAATATATTGACACATGTATTTTTAATAAGATGTACTTGTGGGTCAAATATAATTGTATAGCATAATAGCAGCTGTCATCCAGCCAGGAGACAATGGATGTGGTTTAACTAGGCTGCAACTTTATTAACCTAAAATATCTGGGAATACCTAAAAATACATTGCACAGTGCAGGTCATCATCATTTCCTTAAAAATGTCCACATAACCCCCAACCTGGTTCCAGCCATCCCATTGTTGGAACGCTGCTGTGCTTCCTTCACATGATGGTTAAGGGGGCTATAAAAGGAGGGGAGATCAGCTCCCCGCTGTATCTGAAACAGGAGACCCAACCCCCCACTTCCTCAGCTCCATTAAAGGACACTTTCCTTTCCATCCTTTTCCAATCCATTTTATCCAATAACCATAGCCCTTCCATAATGAGTATCTGCACTGGAAATCTGGCACAAGTTTTAGGCACTAAGCTGCAACATTATAGTCTAGTCCCCCAATCCTACTTCACTGGGTCCCAAATCCACTGTGGGGAAGGCAAACCCCACCCCTCATCCCTCCTCAGCCAATCTGGCAGTGAGGGAAAAATTCCTTCTCAGCCCCCAAGGAAAAAGGGGAGACTAGCATAATGCCCACAGCACATCATGAAGGAATGCAGGCCTTTTCAGATTTCATGTGTGGGAAGGTGGATGCTGCCAACCTAAACCAGGTGAAAGAGGGTTTCAGGGGGGCTTCATAGGGTATAAATAAACCCCCCTCATTCAGTCAGCTAGAAGGAGCCAGCACCTCCTGCTCCAGCCCAGTATACCCCTGCCCGCTCTGCTACCAGTTGCACAGGGAGCCCTTTAAGGTGCAACAGCCCCTTTTCTTCTGACCAAGGACCCATGTCATACAACTGCAGTGAGCACATTCTAATAAGCTACTGTGGTAAAAACAAATTAAAGACAGATGTAGTACACAAAATATCCATAAAGAGCTACATTTCCATAGAGAACCTGAGTATGAAGCTGTTTCTTCCCCCAATCTGCATATGCAAATTAGATAGATGAACACACAAATTACCATTTATGCATTCAATTACCTTACCCCACCTGTGACTGCAAAATATTTGGTTCTGCATACTCTGAACATGCAATTTAAGAGACTATTGTGAAAACACGGCCTTAATTCTCAATATGTAGGAGATTTTTCCATTGTTCTTCAAGGTTACTTTAGAGTGAATATACATTTCTAATGCCTCAATTAACCCCCTTTTAGTTTGATTTTTGTTTTTTATCGTACAGCATACCTGGGAAATTGCCAGCCAAAGGGACACAAGGTGAACAAGCAAATATATTTAATGGAACAATACTGTATTCTGCACTTTTTCATTTGATTTTCAGAAAATTAATGCTGCTATACAATTGTTTTTATATATAACCCTTGGAAAGGCTTGTGTTTAAGGCTTTAATAGCATGTGTCACAGCATTCGCAGCTACCCTCCATTATTCCAAGTAACATTTTATGTTAGAAAATTCCAGTGAAAGAGAAAGTTGAAGGAGAGAGAAAAAATAGGACCAAACAAAAAAACGATAAGCATATGTTAATAACATTTCCTAGAAATTATGTATTTTAAAGTAAATGACAATGAAATTAAAGAGAATTTAAACTAATAATAAATAAATGTGCATAAATATGATATCCTTCATGTTCTAACAAAACGAAGCTTACGTTAACATTACAACATGAGCGAACTCCTATGAGTATTCTCACTGACTTCAATGGTAGTCGAAGGTACTCAGCAGCTCTCAGAATCAGGCCTTATATTTGTTTTTTTCCCTTTCAAGTAATGCTGTACAAATGGTGTGCAGTTATGGTGTGAAGTACCATCTAAGATTGGTGTCAGTCAATAAAACTACAGGAGGAGATCCCTTGCTTACTTGATAAGAGAAAGAAAAATAAGCAACCTGTCAAAAGCAAGTTTCATGCATAAAGTACAGTAAAACTAGAACTGGCTGGGAAAACTTAGATGGAGCCATTTTCCATCAGAGAATGCAATTCCACTGAAAACAAAATGCTGCATGAAATTGTTTAGAAAAAAACAGGTTAAAAACCCCCTCATTTTGAAATGATTTTTTGTTTAGAATTTTTTATTTAGTATTATATTATGTATTGTAACATAATATACAATAAAAAGTCAAAATCTAAACAAAATGGTTCCATTTTTGTAAATAAAAATGTTGTGATTGATCCAAAACAAATTTGGGAGGAATTTTCTGTCAGAGAATTTTGAAATTTTAAAGTTTCACTTAGATTTGGAATGAAGCCAAATTTTGAAATCTCAAACTCCTTAACAAAATGGAACTTCCATCCACTGCACAATTCTAAGTCAAACCTTTTCAGTTTTATGAAGGTGGTTTCCAATTAGCTGAATTTTTAAAAAAATATTCTTTATTGATTTAATAAATTATAAAATCAGGATAACAAAAGACAAAAATACACATCTAGACCACACTTTAAAACGTCACAATTTTGATTTACTTAAAATAGTTTTGGTACTGTTTCAGGATTCCATAAATATGAGGTATGTGATGGGGCAGAGTGACCTCGCACTGGTACTGCATGAGTTAACCCTTCCTTCCAAGCAGAGGAAGCCATGCCCCAGAAGCTCTGCAGGGCATGCTCCAACTGGAGCACAGGCATAAAAGCCTGCAGATCAGCTCAGTCAGGGCTGACCACTGGAGGGGAAGGACGTGCGCTGCTAGCTCCTGAAGGAGAACCTGTGCGCCAGGATCCAGGAGTCAGCCAAGCCGAGGCACTACCAGAGACCTCGACAGAGGACGTCACGGGGAGGTACAGACCGGAGGACCCTCCACCGCAGATGAACTGGTATTCCAGGTAGGAAGTGACTCAGGGGAACTTTAGAGACAAACAAAATTAGAGCTATATTGCCGCTTGGTGTGTTGTGGGTGGATCCCTGCTGAGCAAGTGGCAAGGACGGCTTGCTGCTACCAGGGTCCTGGGTTAGGGCTCGGTGGAGAGGGTGGGCCCGAGTCCCCCTATCCCCTCACCACTGAACCATGAGGGATCCTAGAGACTCCAGCTGCTAGGCTGTGCTACCCTGCTCATAAGAAGGGGATGTATGGACTCTGGCTGCTAGGCTGTGCTACCCTGCTCATGAATGGGGATTGTATAAACTTTAGCCACTAGTCTGCGCTACCCTGCTTGTGGGTGTGTGTGTATGGACTTTGGCCGCTAGGCCATGCTACCCAACCAGACAGAGGCGATAGTGAGGAAGAAGGCTGCGAGGCCATAATCGACCACCCGCAGGGAGGTGGACGCAAGGACTGGAGAGTGGTGAGGCGCCGACACCCCATCCCACCCCGGCTACAAAGGGGCGCTGCTGTGCCAGGACCACCACAAGGTAGAATAAGAAAACACCAAGGACATGTTATCTAAACCAAACATTTTAAGAGTTACCTCTGTACAAAAACAAATATATACAATGTAAATATATATGTACAACACACACAATGCAAACAATTAAAGTTACAACATACATGAAGTAATTGTCATTGTCACTTATCTAATGTTAATATACAACACTGCACTAATTCTATTTCATAGAGATATATAAAATTTAAAACATCCAATTTAAAAAGAAGTAATATTAATTTCAATTTAACGGTGTGGCTTTTATAGCCACAACTGCATTGAAGGTGGCTGTGGAGGTGTACTGTCTCCGCAGCAGTTGCCAATCACATGCTGTCTGTGGTGTACTCAATCTTGTAAAATGCCTGCCCTGGAGAATGTGCTCAACAAATAATATACTCTTGCAGCATACAATGCCCCCAGCATTAGCCTCTAAAGTTGAAGGGGAAAAGAGGGCCTGCTTTCCCAGCCATGCCCCCTTATGGGGGCACAGTGCTTCAGGTCACACTAGCCCACCTCTCTCATGAATGCATGAGGAGCCAAAACACCAGTGTTCTGGATACCTTTGAAGTGGGTGTGTGAGAGAAAGGAAAAAATTTCCTGTGCCCTCTACTACTCTGATGCATCAATGTAATCAGGACTTGAAAAAATGTACCCAACACCCGTTGGCCTGAAAAATAAGCCTACTTGCCAAGAGCCAAAAATAGCTGAGCAGCCACACCCCTTCAAAACCAACACCACCTCCCTTCAGTTAAAAGGAATACAATCATATTACATTTAGATACTTGGGCCTTCTAAACAGGGAAATCAATCAGAGTAGCCATTGAGGAATTAATTGTGAGCACACTAATATTAATTTAGAATAAAGTGATTTTTATTCTGGAACACAGTGTCCACAACGAGAGGTATTCTGGAACTGCTGTTCCTATTATTAGTTAATGCTCTTGAGTGAAAACTCCCTGCATTTGCCTGAGTTGGTGATCCACAGGCAATATGCATCTGGCAACTGCAGCTGAGTCAATGCACCTCAATATGTCCTGTTATTAAAGGGGAGGGGAGAACAAAAGAAACAGAGGGGAAAAAATAAAGAAACTGAGGAAAGAGGAAGAAGTGGGGAAATGAGAAAACCCTAGCCTCCTGGTGGTTGGGTCCCTACTCGCCCAGTGCTCCTCTCCTGGCCAGTTCCCTGCTGGTGCCCTTGTATTCTGTTCCACTGTGCTTCCCTCCCCTCTGCTGCCCAATCCTCACTGTTCTGCTCGCTCTCTCATTTATCTGTTATTCTCCAATTCGCAGGAAGCTCCTTACCTCTTTCCCACACAAAGCAGCACATACTGCAAATTTGGATGAAGAGGAGGTGGGAGGGCTTGAGGTGAGCAATCATGAACTGCAGCAGAACTGTTCCTCCAGCCATTGGAACATAGACATTCAAGGTGCTGCGTAGTTCATTTAGCTATCTCAACAGGTTTTCAAACCCTGCATCTCAAAGCTGTGACAATCTGTTTCTGAAAATCTAGCTATCGTTAGTGACTAATCATAGAATGATACTAGATCTTTCTCAAATATAAGTGACCTATTGTTTTAATTATTTTCCTATGTGATTTATAGAGGAATTGTATTCTATATAAAAGCCCCATTTAAGTTTCCACATATTTTGCAACCTGATCACTGGAGATGGTAAGTAATTTGGGAACTTTTGCCAACTTCAATTCACTCTGAGGGAAGGCAAGGGTCCTGTCTTCACTGGGTGAGAGGGAGTCACTGGCATGGCCCTTCAATAGTGTGGATACCACAGGGTCCATGAAGTTTGTGACTCTCATCTCTACTAAGGTCTGGGCTCCTCCTTCCCCTAGAGAGCAAGGTTTTGGGTTTTGATTTGTCTATGGGAGACAGCTGCGACCTTTGTCACCCTGCATGTCTCTGGCAGGTAAACTCCTCTAGTTGTGATAACTGCATATCTATCCTAAATCTAACAGTATGAGAACACTCCTAAATTTTATATCTTGGATGTTTTTGTGGAATTGTTGTGAATTCAATTGCTTTAGCCAAAGAGTTGTAAAAGGCTGTATTTTTCCAGCGTTACTGCGTGGTTTTAAGATGACAGGCATATTTTATGAAGCAATGGAAATGTAAAGACAGGTGCACTTTTTGGAAATGCTACTGTATAATTAACAAGAGTAAACTAGTCCAGATAGATCAATTTTCAGTTACTGATGCCATAAAGATGTAGGTTTTTGAGGATATGACTGTGTGCAGATTACCAGTTACTCTATGAGTGATGACATAGGAGCAGAATTGTGATTTGATGATCATGTACATCTGTATATTTTAGCGTTTGAGGGTGTTTTGGTTTGATTTGTTTTTTGTTTTAAAGTGAAACATTTACTTTCAAAGCTAACATTTGTGTCTTTTGAGTAAACTACAATGATCCCTTAAAGGTTTTCCTCCCTTAAATAAAGGTGCACATTTTTGATTAACTCCTTTACATAAATTAACCTGTTTTTAGTTGGGAATTTCCTTAAGGATCTTAAGAACACTAAACATTGCTCTGTGACTTGCATTCCTGTAGAACTTGAAAGCTGCACTGAGGACATTGTTATTCATAACTATTGATCCTGAGACCGTCCCTTAATTGTTGAAAAGAACATTGGGAACTGCATGCAGATCCCAAACTGACTCCTGTGTTTTTACACTAGTCTGCATAGTCATTAACACAGACCATATTTCTTTATTATGCTTAGTACTGGATAATCTTCTGAACAATATCTCAATATGAAATTCTTGATTTCTTATTTTTTTAAATATTAAACCACAATTCACTGTGAAATAAAAGATCTAGATGTGAAATGCCATTAGCCAGGTAATACAAATGTATTATCGGAGAAGGTCAGATGTCTCTAGATTTGTTCACTGACAAAATATCTAATTTCACAGTTGAGGGAGTGGGGGGGGGTCTGGCTTTATTTGACCAAATAAGCTTTCTAATCAGAGTATAACATATTTAACCTTTTGACATTTGTAGCAGTAACATACTAAAAACAGTTAAATGTTGGGATAGTAACCATTTGCATTCCTACTGAGTTCTCTCCAAGGCTGCTCTGTGTAGCCAATGGGGGAAACCTCTGTGATACTGAAACGAAGGTGAGGCTATACAGAGGGACAGCCATCTATACAGACTGGCCTTCATTTTGACAGACTTGGCCCACATGGTTGGGAGGCCCTGACTGCCATCTGCTCTGCAGCCCTCTAACTCTCTACTGCACTAGAGGGGGCAATTTCTTGCCAACTCTATAGTTCAACACACAGGAGTTTTCAGTCCCTTTTGGTCCTCTCTCCAGGAACTGGCAATCTGGATCTCTATTTTTAGGGGTATACCTGGATTCTTAGCATCTTGTAATTTTTGCATGATAGCAAATAAAAGGTATTATTACAGAGAAATAGATGCAATAAAAACAGACCTTCAGATTAATAAAAACTGTTGATTCTTATTACATAAATACATTACAACTGCAATATTTTCAATCCAGCTGAAAATAATTAATTTTAAAAAATGTCTGTGGGAGAGAACAGATTTAACATCCAGGCCCTTATGGAAGTTAGGATGTTTTCCTCCTACAAAGGCAAATGTAGTGCATGAAGATAAGGGGGAATATAGCTCATAATAACCTCTGCCTTGCCATGAAGGGACAGGGGAGGCTCCAGGCACCAGCACGCCAAGCACGTGCCTGGGGCAGCAAGCTACGGGGGGCGCTCTGCTGGTCGCCGCAAGGGTGGCAGGCAGGTTGCCTTCGGCGGCTTGCCTGAGGAGGGTCCGCTGGTCCCGTGGCTTTGGCGGACCTCCCGCAGGTGTGCCGCCAAATCCACGGGACCAGGGACCTCCCACAGGCAAGCCACCAAAGACAGCCTGCCTGACGTGCTTGGGGCAGCAAAATACCTAGAGCCACCCCTGTGAAGGGATTACTGCCTCCCTTTCTCCTGAGAGGTAATTTAGTTTTATGATACTTTAGTTTTGGTTCTTTACTCTGAAGTGACAAATAATGACAAGTATAAACTGACTGAGGCATGGGTTTGAGCTCTAGCTAAGCAAAGATGACAGATGAGAAACTGTAGAACTTGTATGGAAACATCAGAGCTGTTTTCTTGCATAGCCTGTTTTTAATCAAATGGTATGTTTTATGTGTCAATTATTACAGATTTAAAATATTAAGCATGAAAGACATTGACTCCATAAATCCTGTGAAACAAAGCAGAGTATAAAAAATAATGTTATGGCATTCTGATGTGAACGCCTTACTGACAGTTTTTCAGAAATAAAGTTTTATTCTTAACATGTTTTGCAGTCTTGAACAAACAATGTGGTATAACCAAGAGAACTGCCATGTTTTTCTCGTTGTTTAGATGCTCTCTTCTTATTTTATGGCTGACACAGACAGACAAGAATACATCTCTATCTCTGATTAGAACTAATGGCTCAATCTTTCTCCTGTTGAAGTCTAGGAGAGCTTTGTCATTGATTTCACTGGAATCAGAATCGGGTCTTAAGGCATATTCCATCTCCTATGTGTAGGCATTCCAGGGGATTTTTATGTTGCCAAACAGTATCAGGCAAACGTACTGCCAAACAAAGGTAAAAACTGAGTTAAAAACCACAAGCCTTATTGTTTGCTCAGATTATCTTTTGATAATAAATCCATGGTACACCCACATCTTGAATAATGCAAGCAAATGTGGTCACCCCATCTCCCAAAAGAGATTTGGAATTGGAAAAGATTCAGAAAAGGGCAACAAAATGTTTAGGGGTACGGAACGACTTCCATATGAGGAGCGATTAATAAGACTGGGACTTTTCAGTTTGGAAAAGAGACCATTAAGGGGAGATATGATTGAGGTCTACAAAGTCATGACTGGTATGAAGAAAGTAAATAAGGAAGTATTAGTTACTCCTTCTCATAACACAAGAAAAGACAGTTACCTTTTCTGTAACTGGTGTTCTTCGAGATATGTTGCTCATGACCATTCCACGTGCACCAGTGCCGGATGTTTTTCCCCTAGCAGTACCCATATGGGAGAGCCCCAGTGACCCCTGGAGTGGTGCCACCATGGCGCAGTATAAGGGCCGCTGCACGCACCTTTGGTTCCTTCTTGCCAAACAACTCCAACAGAGGGGAAGGAGGGTGGGATGTGAAATGGACACAAGCAACACATCTTGAAGAACACTAGTTACGGAAAAGGTAAATGTCTTTTCTTCTTCAAGTGATTGCTCATGTACATTCCACAGTAGGTGATTCCAAGCTATATCTGTTGGAAGTGGGTAAGAGTTCCCAGACACTTGGGATGGAGCAGTGCCCTGCCGAACACAGCATCCTCTCTGATCTGGGAGACGATCACACGTGAGGTGAACAGTGGATCAATGATCAAGGAGCAATGTCCTGAATAGGGACGTGAGCCAGAAAGGCGGCCAATGAAGCCTGCGACCTTGTCAAGTTCGCTCTCACATTCGGTGGCAGGGAAACTTCCGCCAGGTCGTAACCAGTACAGATACATGAAGTGATCTAGCTGGAGAGCTGCTGAGTGGAGATAGGCTGACCCCTCATGTGTTTGGCCATGGCAACGAACAGCTGTGAAGAATTCCTGAATGGTTTTGTTCATTCCAGGTAAAAAGCCAGCGTCCGTCTCACATCTAGCATGTGGAGATGGCGCTCCTCACTAGACGCATGCAGTTTGGGACAGAGCACTGGAAGGAAAATGTCCTGGCTCATATGATAGGCGGAGACCACCTTGGGGAGGAATGAAAGGTGTACGCAGAGCTGGACCTTATCTTTATGAAATACCATATACAGGGGTTCGGAAGTCAGGGCCCGGAGCTGCAAGACTCTCCTAGCAGACATGATTGCCACAAGAATGGCTACTTTTCAAGAAAGATGGGATCAGGAGCATGTGGCAAGCAGCTCAAATGGAGGCCTTGTCAGCCTAGCCAGAACCAAGTTCAGGTCCCACTGTGGAACCGGGGCCTAACGTAAGGAAAGAGGTGACCCAAGTTCTTAAGGAATCGACCGGTCATGGCACAAGAAAATACTGTGTGGCCCTGGATGGGCGAGTGGAAGGCCAATATGGCTGCCAGACGCACTTTGACGGATGAGGGCTCTAGGCCTTGGGCTCTGAGATGAAGGAAGTAATCCAATATAAGCTGGAGTGGGGCAGCCACTGGTGAGACGCTGCAATCGGCAGCCCACCGAGAGAACCTTGACCATTTTGCCAGGTAAGCCTGATGCGTGGAGGGCTTCCTGCTTTGCAGGAGACTCGCTGGATGCCCTCTGAGCAGGTCCTTTCCTCTTGGTCTAAACATTGAGCAACTACGCTGTGAGGTGGAGGGCTGTGAGGTTGGGGTGGAGGAGGCAACCTTGGTCCTGAGAGAGAAGGTCTGAGCAGGTTGGTAGTGGTCATGGGGGGAAAATGGACAGGTTCATAAGAGTCCCATACTAGTGTTGTCTGGGCCATGCTGCGGCAGTCATGAGGACATGAGCCTTGTCCGTCTTTTTTTCCAGGACCTTGCTGATCAGCGGAATTGAGGGAAAAGCATATAACAGCTGACCCAACTAGGACAGAAGGAAGGCACTGGAAATTGCGCCCTTGCCCAGGCCCCTCCTGGAGCAGAACCAGTTCTGCCTAGTCATGAAGAGGTCCACCTGGGGAGTGCCCCATGTTCGGAAGATAATGTGAGCTGCCTCTGGGTGTAGCAACCACTCCTGCTGAGAGGAGAAGTCCTGGCTCAGGTGATCTTTTGAGAGTTCCAGATGCCTGGAAAGTGGTGGGCTTCCAAGTTGATATTGTGGGCGACGCAGAAAGTCCCACAGTCAGAGGGCTTCCTGGAAGAGGGTTCAGGAATGGGCCCTGCCTTGCCTGTTGATGTAGAACATCGAGGCCGTGTTGTCCGTGAGAACTCTGACTATCCTGCCTGTAAGGCAAGGGTGAAAGGCCATGCAGGTCAGATGGACAGCTTGGAGTTCTTTGACATTTATGTGCAGGCCTAGTTCCTGCGTGGAACAGAGGCCTTGGGTCCGGAGGTTTCCCACATGGGCTCCCCACCCATCACCCGGACACCAGCTCTATAGTTGGGGAGCAACTCCAGAATGGGACTCCTCGGAGCATGTTCTCCGGGGAGGACCACCAAAGGAAGGAGGTTAGTATGGACTCGGGCACAGTGAGGACTTTGTCCAACCTCTGTCGCATCCTCAGTCTGGCATGGCGTACTACGTATGTGCATGCTGCCATGTGACCCAGGAATTGGAAGCACACCCTGGCAGTTGTCACAGGAAACATCATGATTGCCCTGATGAGATCCCTCAAGGTTTCAAATCTGTCCGGAAGCTCTGGCTGATGTAGCTTTGAGAATCATGCCAATTAACTCTATTTGTTGTATTGGTACCAATGTGGATTTGTTGTTCTTTACCAGCAGCCCCAGTGTGGTACATATGTACAGGATGAGTGTTACGTGGTACTTGTGATCTGGAGCTGCCTTTGATCAGCTAGAGATAGGGGAAGATCTGGACCCCCGCAACACCTGAGATAGAACACCACCACAGACATACACTTTGGGAAAACTGTGAGTGCCATCGAGAGGCCAAACGGGAGGACGGTGAACTGGTAGTATTCCTGTCCTACCGCGAAGCGGAGGAAATGCCTGTGGACCTCGAATACGTGAATGTGGAAGTACGCGTCCTGGAGATCGAGGGTGGCGTACCAATCTCTGGGATCCAGGGAGGGAATGATGGAGGCCAGGGAGACCATACGGAACTTGAGTTTTACCATGTACTGGTTTAGGCCTCGCAGGTCCAGAATGATCCTGAGGCCCACTTTGGCCTTCGGGATAAGGAAATAGCAGGAATAGTAACCTCCTCAACAGGCACCACCTCTACCGCTCCTAGGTGAAGGAGCCACCTCACCTCTTGCTCGAGTAGGCTCTCGTGAGAGGGGTCCCTGAAGAGGGATGGGAAGGGAGGGTGGTTAGGTGGGGTAAAGACTAATTGGAGGGTATAGCCCCAGGACCCATCAGTCTGAGGTCAGTAATGACCACTCCGGGAGGAAAGTACAGAGACAGTTGGAGAAGGGTAGGTTGGGTGGATGCCTGGTGCAGACTGGTAAGTCGTCTCTGGGCGTCCCATCAAAACTGGCACTTACCCGCCTGCTTGCCCTTAGAGGGGCCAGGCTGGGGGACAGGCCGGGACTGCCATTGTGAATGTGTCTTATAATCTCTGGATTTTTTTATAAGAAAGTTCTTATAAAAGGACCAAGAATCTTTAAGGTCGTGCGAGAGTCCTCAAGACTGTGAAATTTCACATCTGTTTGCTTTGCAAACAGGGCCTTGCCATCGAAGGGGAGGTCCTGCAGGGAGCTCTGTGCCTCACTGGACAACCCGGACAAGAGGAGCCACGACGCTCTCCACATGGACACCGCAGAGGCCATAGTTCTTGCTGCCATATCCACTGTGTCTGAGGCTGCCTGAAGGGCTGCTTTCACAGCAGCGGTGCCCTCCTCCACCAGGGCCTTATACTTCTACCTATCACACTCCTGAAGGGAGTCCATAAACTTTGGCATTGAGCCCCACAAGTTAAAATCATATCTGCCCAGCAGGGCTTGGTGGTTTGACACCCTCAACTGGAAACTTGACGAAGAATAAAGCTTTCTACCAAATAAGTCCAGCCTCCTCGAGTCTTTATTCTTAGCAATGGGAACGGGCTGGCCCTGATGCTCCCTGTGGTTGACTGCCTTGACCACTAGGGAGTTGGGGCGGGGTGAGTATAGAAATATTAACGTCCCTTGGTGGTCATGAAACACTTCCACTCTGCCCTCTTATATATGGGGGACAAGGAAGATGGGGTCTGCCACAGGGCAGTGGAGATTTTCACCACCCCTTCATGGAGAGGGATGGCCACCCTGGCCAGCACTATGACTGAGAGGACATCAAAGAGGAAGTCCAAAGTTCCTCCATCTCTTCAGCCTGTAAACTAAGGCTTGAAGCCACCATTTTCAGGAGCTCTTAGCGGTCTTTTGTGTCCTTCTGGGGAACAGGGAAGGAGGCACCATGATGGCCTCATCAGAGGAGGATTAGGATGGAGGGGTGGCACTCTGCATCCCCACTGGTGCCGCAGTTCCCAGCACTTGGTCCCCTTCTGAGCACAGGGCTAGGGAAGATTGCCCCACTAACCCCTTCCTGGGGGGTTCAGAGAG
Organism: Gopherus evgoodei; assembly: GCF_007399415.2. Lineage (NCBI taxonomy): Eukaryota > Metazoa > Chordata > Testudines > Testudinidae > Gopherus > Gopherus evgoodei. The sequence continues at coordinate 82,733,490 of NC_044326.1, read as the reverse complement.
GGAGGCCAACAGTCTGTCTGAGGCCCCGGCTACTGAGCTGGCCACCACTGGGGGCTGTGTCAGAGCCCATGGGGTCCATTGGTACCAGGGCGTTGGCCAGGGAGCCTGGTGCCACTGCACTTGCTGTGGCACTGTTGGGGTGGGCGGCCCTGCCAGACTTGTCTGGTTCGCTGCCTGCCGGCTCCGAGGAGAGGCTGGGCTGGTATACGAACAACTGCTATCCCAGGATGGGGATGAGTAGTGACATCGTGAGCGGTGCCGGGCTCGAGAACTTGAGTCTTCTGTAGAGGAGCAGGAGTACCACCTGTACCAGCTGCTCCGCGAATGGCTCCATTGGGCAGATCCATGATGGCTAGTTGCCAGCGATCTACGCCTAGGGCTGCGGAAGCGGTACCGTGCCAGGGACCTCGACTGGGGCGAAGAGTGCGAGCAGCATCGGTACTGCAAGGTGCTATGGTGGCTTCTCGGAGTCGGCGACCTCTGAAGCCATCGGTCCCAGTCCCGATGGGGCATGCTCTGACCTCGAGGCCTGCGCTCCCTCGATTCCCTGCTGCTCAGCATCAAGACAGATAATTGCATGCGGGTCAACAGGGACTGGTGCAGGCTGCAAGCGGAGTGGTCATTCTTTGGAGAACAGCGTCAGGAACCTTCCCTCGACTGCGAACAGTACTGCCTGGGTCGTGACTGTGGTGGTCCAAGCGCTTGCTTGCCTGTGGACCTGGGAGCCGCTGGGGTTGGTGCAGCCGATACCGGGAGAGACATTATGTCTCATGCCGCCTGCAGGGCCTCCCTCGTGGAGGGCAACAGTATGTGGCCACTGGCATCCAGGGAAGTCAGCTTGGAATGGGTTGGGCTGCTCTGCTCTACTTGAGTTGGAGTCCAGAAGGCCAAGGGGGATCGAAAGCTTCCCAGTACTGGTCTAGTCTCGCTCCCAGCCTTGCCCTGGTGCCTTGACAGAGAAGATTTCTTCTTTGTCTTCTTAGAGTGTCCCACGGATGGAGAGCAGTGCCAGCTGGTGGAAGGCACCTCTGGGTCGCCACGCACTGATGCTACAGCGCTTGGTGCTGACTCAGAGTGGCATAGTGGTGTCGGGGTCAGGGCCGACTTCATCAATATGGCTTGGAGCTGTATGTCCCGCTCCTTCTTAGTCCAGAGCTTAAACAATCTGCAGATTTTGCAGCTGTCGCTGACGTAGGTTTCCCCAAGACAGCGTAAGCAGCTACTAGGCAGGTCACTTATTGGCATAGGCTGTTTATAAGTGTCACACGACTTAAAGCCTCTGGTGCGGTTCTTCTACTCTATATAATTTTTGTTTTTAAACTACGGGTACTAACTATCTACAAACTAAATGACAGTCCAAACAGGGAAAGCTACAGAGGAAAGCTGAAGCACAGCAGTTCCAAAGCACCTTCACTGGCGGCAGGAAGGAACTGAGGGTGGGGGGAGCACGCAGCTCCCCTTATACCCACCCATGGGGTCACCAAATGAAATTAATAGGCAACAGGTTTAAAACAAACAAAAGGAAATATTTTTTCACACAATGCAGTCGGTCTGTTGAACTCTTTGCCAGAGGATGTTGTGAAGGCCAAGTCTATAACAGGGTTCAAAAAATAACTAGATGAATTCATGGAGGATAGGTCCATCAATGGCTATTAGTCAACATGGGCAGGGCTAGTGTCCCTAGCCTCTGTTTGCCAGAAGCTGGGAATGCGCGGCAGGGGATGGATCATTTGATGATACCTGTTCTATTAATTCCATCTGGGGCACCTGGCATTGACCGTTGTCTGAAGACAGGATACTGGGCTAGATGGACCTTTGGTCTGACCCAGTATGGCTGTTCTTATGTTCTTATGATGCCTGTCTCAGATTGTCATGAACTGTTCCTATAGCAGGAAAATTTTCAGCTGATCATGGAAAGGGGAGATCATTTTTCCATTGAGATGTTAAACAGTTGCTCATAAATGACAAACTCTGTACTGTATGTGCTATTGGATGATTATGGTCCTAATCTTGGGAAAGCTGCTGTTTTTAACTGAAGATTCTGTGACTTGCCACAGGAGCAAGTAAGCCCCTGTGAAGAGGCAGACGGTGATGGAAAGGAAGCTAGCTGCTCATGCCTCCACAAATATTTCGGTATGACCTATTAGTCCTATGGTACCCTGATTACTACTTACACTGAGGCCTCTACTACAGCAGTGTAAAGGGAGCTCAAAAGTGATTGTAAACCTAGTCTGACTTCAAAGCCCCTTTTCGCTGCCAGAGTTATGTAATTTAGCCTCAGTGTAAACAGGAACCAGACTTTGTATGTTTAGTGGCTCCCTTAAACCCTATCATTATTTTAATACACTTTCTATTGGGCACAACAATTATACATTCTTACCTGACAATATTGAGTATAACACTACACCATTGTTTCCAAAATCAAGGTCCTTTGCAAACATAGTGGTGACAAGTGTACCTTCTGGTTGTCCTTCCAAAACCTGCCATCAAACAATATGTTTACAAGAGCACTTTACATATTATAAAGGATGTTGATGCATCATAATTGAATTCATATACCACAAAACAGTTAAATTCAGTACTTATATACTAGGAGCACTTTCCATTCTAGAATTGGCTACAGTCAATGCAAATAAACTACATTTCAGAGATACTGCTAAATTAATACATTTCTAGCAAATCTCCAATAAAGTTCATTTGTCCATATGTCTTTTCTCTACAGAAATCATTAATATCTCCTGTTTCTGAGGTCATAAGTAAAACATAAGATGCAAATTTAAAGAAAATACGAGTATAATCTTCATCTCCTAATAGTCCTGAAACAGTTCAATTCCAACTGTTCATACATTCACATTGGGTAAGGCATTCATGTATAATATGAGCAATTTTTGCCCTATGATATTTAATACCATAATAAAAAAGCAACCAATACATTAGAAGTAATTTTCTTTAAAAAGTTATTTATTTGATACTGACCGTAAAATGTCAGACTTTTAATTGAATCTGAATACGTGGTTCATTTAGGTCATACTAGGGGAAACAGGCAATGTAACTTTCACATGAAATAAAAGACATGTCTTACTGAGAGAATACACTTGATTTAATAATGTTCATGTAGCATTCAGAGCACATGAATTTCATTAAATACAATACTCTGTGGTGTGTGAACTGAGCTGTGGAAGGAAGTTTCATTTATAATTCAAGCTTATTGCCACAAGATGGTGCTCGAAACAAATCTTGTACTACTATGATTGACCAGATTAAAAAGTCACTGAAACAGGCTCTACAAACCTTGAGGGTTACTTCTTTTCCAGATGGAATCTGAGGGAAGTAAGGCTGATTATCATTGATGTCAGCAACTAAGATATATGCAGTTATTGTGGCATTACGCCGGGGGTCACCGTGGTCAGTTACTAGTACAATCAACTGGTGGTGAGTTTGTTGCTCGTGGTCTAATGCAACCCAGTTTATAATTTCACCTGTTGGACCAAAATAAATAAATAAATAAAATAAATAAATAAAGGTACTGTATTAGTGTATTCACTGTATTAGTGAAATCTTAATAGACTGTATAAAATTCATAGAAATACACACTGCAGAGTTTAAACTAACCGCTTGTGTCATTTGATATGCCTCCTACAGTATACAGAGTACTATCCCAGTTTACTAAACTTCATTCCACTGAAACACCTAGTTAATCAAAGTTTACTTATATACCCCCGGGTCACATTACACTCTTCACTGCACTCTGGATCCCACAAACTCACACAATAAAACAACATCAGCCAACTGTGCAGGCTGGCTATTTTAAAGGAGAAATCTGGCCCTCTCTTCATTGTATTCCAAATTGGAGAACCTCAAGTGCAGACTTTAACTGCTGACCTTATTTATCTTTGCTCTGCTTCGGGGTTAGGAAACTCAACACAGACTCTCTCTGATGACCAGCAAACCTAATCTTCACCATACTCTGAGGCTTGAGATCCCAGTGGCCAAATTTAATACAAGCTTCCGGACAGCTGCTCAACTGCACTCACATTTATCTGAGGATTCTGTGTGTCCTCCTGTTTTTCAGATAGATGGAGTTATATTATACATTTTAAGACCTTCTGTGTTACTTGTCTCCCTCTCTCTGTTTACCTTTAAACTTTTATAAGCTTATTATACAAGACTTTACTTTGAAACAGTAGTTTTATTTTGAGATGTCACATTTCCAAAGTATATAGAAGGGCCCTTCGACCCCTTGGTATACACCATTTTACGTGGTGGAATCTCACATTGCAGATCTGTGTTGCAAAAGCAAACTCTTGCTAGTCAGCATATTCACAGTACCCGTGTTTCTTAAAGGCTTCCCTTCTGCATGACTTTCAGTATTGTATTTTATACTGCTAAAACATACTCGAGATAATGGTTATCAGTGAGAGCATTCTGGGATTCATTTTACAGTGCATAACTTTTCTGAGACCATTTTCTTTTTGCAACACTTCTGATATATTCAATTCACGGTTTTAAACTATAACTATTCAAGATTTTCACAAATGTGCTCCCTTTAAAATGTCTCTATTCCTTTCATTCTTGTTTATTGCTGATCATTTATTTTCAACCTTACTTGACCACTAGACAATTAGGAATTTTTCATATGATTTACTGAAGCTATTATTTAATACTCCCAAATTTTCTACGATCAAACACAAACTCATGAGTGAGTAAGCAAAGAAAAGGCATGACTGAGTTGAGAGTGAAAAAACAAACTCTCTAGGTTGTCCTATTCTTCACTGATTATTCCATCCCAACTTTTTGAGGCTCTGAATTATGCATATTCCCACCCAAGAGAGACATGACAGTTCCTGGACTTCACACATTACATTAATTCTTTTAGAGGAAGACTCATAACATGCTACCTGTGTTGGAATTAATCTTGAAAAACTTTCCATCTGACAAAAGGAAATAGGAAAGCTGTCCATTTCTTCCTGAGTCTCTGTCAACTGCTGTGATGGTACCAACCACACCTCGGGGAACTGGACTTTCCTCAATTTCAAAAAAATAAAGATCACGCATGAACATTGGGGAATTGTCATTTTCATCCCGGACATTAACAATTACTGATGTACTCGCATTTTGCCCTGAGCTGTCCTCTGGGCTGCTGACAAAGGCTCTAAAATTGTACATCTGTGTAGATTCATAGTTCAGATACTTCCGGAGGTAGATCCAGCCAGTGACGGGGTCAATTCCAAATGCAGCAGAATCTGTGCTAGGCTCCAGGGAGTACACTATCTGTGAGGCAGTGTGCTGTGGAACTTGTGTGTGGGCTTGTACTTGCAGAATTTTGGCATCCAGTGAAGAAGTCTCACTGACTTCCACTTGATACACCAAGTTTTCAAAAGTCAAGGTGGTGCCCATCTTTTGCTTTTCAACAATCACGGTCAGCATTAGCAGAGAACTCAGTGAAGGAGTTCCGTGATCTTCAGCTGTTATGTGGAGAGCGTATTCATGCTGCTTATCTGTGAACAGAGTCCTGGTGAGATATACCACCCCAAGGCTTGGATCAATGGTAAATGCATTTGACTGCCTGTTTGCAATAGTATATTTGATTACTCCATTTAACCCACTATCTTTATCTTCTGCATGAGCAATGTACAGAGCTGTGCCAGGCACTGTACTATAAGATATAGTTATCTTATCAGATTCTGTAAGAAATACTGGAGGATTGTCATTGACATCAATCACAGATATATTGACCTGGGTGCTACTGTAGATAGGGGACCTGGCCAGCTGTGACTGGACAGTAAGTATAATGAGAGACTGAGTTTCATGGTCCAGCTGCTTTTTGGTGAGAATGATACCAAACTGAGGGTCAATAGAGAATCTTCCGTAAGGATCACCAGAGGAAATTGTGTAAGAGATCACTTCGAAAGTATCTACAAGTGGGAACAAAAAATACCAATGTAAAAAAATAAGCAACTGATAATGTGAGTGCTTAACACAATACACTATAGAATATCTGTGAAGAATATACTGCAATGTTGTTAGAATCAGCTGAAAAAACGTAATCCCCTTTACAGAGGTTTTTCTTTCCTGAGCTCTTTATGTTTCCTTGCTCATGTCCCTGGAGCCCTTCAATAAAATGAATAATATACAGGCTGCATCTGACTGCATCTATTTTGTCCATTTATGAGATGTTTGATTTTCACCTCCCTGGTAAACCTTTATAGAGAAAATGTTATTGCTTACTCATTTTCTTCTCATTATATAAAATATAGTGAAAACCTCCAATAATTATGTCATTTTTAACAGAACAATATCGCTATAAGCTAAGATTCAATATAGCCAGAACTGAAAAACATGGCAATACATTAAAAGAATTACATTTCATTGAGTTTTTCTCTGAATGCACTTTTGCTATGTCCAAGATAGTTAAATATTCCACTGCAGCGTAATATTCTTTCCCATCCTTTTCCACAGGACCAGAGAAAATTAGCAGAGCCACTCCCCGGGCACTACTATAGTCCTAGCAGGACACCTGAAGCCAATGCACTGTCCTTCCATGGGGGAGAAAGGCAGTGGATTGATGTACTCACAAATATATACAAAGCCCTTGCCCCTACTTCCTTATATGAAGAACTCCATCACCAACATGGCATTTGGATTCCTTTTGCGAGATTCCCAAATCCTGCCTCCACAATGTTCTGCAGAAGAGCCACAACAGAGGTGCCCAGTTAGGGTCTTCTGCAGCTATAAAGAATGTAGCAGGATTTGAGTTTTTCCTCTAAGAAAATAAATGAATAAAATTGATTTAGAAAACATTATAAGATCACCAGGATTTCTCCATTTAATTTGGGAAAACATTTTTTGAGGCAGCAAGTTGTCAAGATTCCCTCAAAGAGTTGCACCTTACTATTGCTTTAATTCAGGGATTTGCTAACTTCTTCAGTGTGGACCAAACGTTAAAAAAGATTCCCACATGGACACCTCCCTGCACATGCATGATTGTACCCACCTGTGGTACAACAACATCCAGGCTGTAACTACAGCAATTGCTTACAAGGAAAAACAATATTACAAAAGTATTTAATGCATTTTAGCTGTCTTTTAGTGCTATTTAACAACTCAAAATAATAAGGTGGAAGCAGTACACCATGTGACCTACCAGCTCACCACAGACCACCAAGAAGTGCTCCATGGATCACAGTTTGGGAATCTATGTTCTAAAGGAGATCCAGTTGTAAATTTAAGCATACTTCTTGGATATAGTATTGTAATGGTGAACTGTTCTTTTTACAACCTGGTTATCCCTGTTCTGGAGAGAAGCCTGGCAGGCAGGTGCTAAGAATCATCTGACCCAACTGGCCAGCATCAGCTGACTGGGTCTGATGATTACCACGCAGGGATATAGATGAGGATCTCAATTCTCAGAGGGAACCTCCAGGAAAGAACTGGGAAAGCATTCTTGTAACTATAGTGGAGGACTACGAGGGATTGAGAGGCTCTGCAAACTCACCTATGCTGGGTGGAACCCTGACTACTAAAATGCCAAAGGGTCCCAAAGACTATGTTAGAAACAGGACTATTACTTTGCATTCTCATTCAACATTTCCTTTTCCGTGTGTTGGACAATATACAGATCACTGAGGTAAGGACTAAGAACTGATCTGGGTGTGGCAGATGATTGAGTCCACCAGTTTACAAGAATGTTTGACATATTAAAAAAATAATGAGTTAAAAAAGAGAGATCATTTTCATATGTTTCTGTATCAGTTAATTAGAACATTTTGCAAACTGTCTGAATGCAATCTAAGTGGACAACTTACTTAAAGGCTCCCTTGCTTTTACAGTTCCAACAGGGCTGCCTTCAGGTACATCTTCAGGAACAGAAAAGGTATACCGTGACCTCTCAAATATAGCTGGTGCCAAAGTGGCCTGGACGATGTTTACTGTGACAGATGCATTAACAACAGAGGTAAGGCCACCACCATCCCGTGCAGAAACAGTCAAGAACATCATGGTATGATCCAAATGACTGAGAGCTGATATCAAGTAAATAATTCCTGAAAATACAGAAAAAATGAATAATGAAGACACTTGAGTTCATGGAATCTTACACCAAGTTTTAGCAAAATGTAAAACGGTTTCAGAGTGCACCTCAAAACGGGGAGAAGGGTGGAACTTAAATATGGCAGGAGACAGACTGTTACATATTCCCTTATTGTGATTTCATAAATAGCAATGTAGATGCATTTGAAGTAACCGTGCCAAACTCTACTCTCAGTTACTCGGGTATAAATCCAGAACAACTGCCGTGATTTCAGTGTAGTAACTCTGAACTTCCAGCAGTATCAAGGAGACCAGAGTTTGACAAATAATAACACTAACAACTCTGGAAGTGAATTAGGGAAAATATAACTTTACTAATGGTAAGAGATTAATTCCACTTCACTAACAGGAAAGTGCATTCCACTTCAGAATGGCAACAATGACACTATCCACAAAACTTCCCAAGGAATACACCCAAACAAATAAAAGCTAAAGCCACAAAACACAAGTCTGTGGGACCTATGGTGGACATCATGATAGCAATCACTCATTGGCTGATCATAGCTTAAGGGCAAGGCATCCTTAACTAGCAATTTATGAGATCTGCTGAACTGGCAAAATGTTATCAATTTACTGATTGGCTTAAAGCAAAAGAAATAACTGCTATAAATTCTGCCTCCTTGAAAGATCAATGCAATGCCTTGTCCATAGCAGCTCTCTTTGGGAGCAGCATTCCTTAAAACAAATGCATTTTCAGCACTTAACTCAAATGAATGGGATCAATATCCCTAAATATATTTTATTCTGACTGCTTGACTAAGTCATTATTACATGTATGATGCCTTTATTCTCATATAATCTACATAGAACTACAGAAACAACCTTTAACTTTAGCACCAATTCCAATGTAAAAGGCAGTAGCATGGGCATACAGTGTTCTTTTGGACTCCATTCTCCCTCCTTACACAGGCAAAACTCCTCTTGACTTTAAAGGGAGCTTTGTTTGAGTCAAGAGTTCACAATCTCAGTAATAACAATTATGTTTAAACATAACTCTCTCTAAGATGTTCATACAGAACTAGAGTGATTCTCCAAAATCGATACTATTAATTCTTCCGTATTTAATGTTGGCCACTTGTCCTTTACAAGTACAGTCAGGATTTCTGAATTAAGAAGCAACAACAAAAATAAACTGATTAGCTCTTAAAGTGCACAGAGGTCTTTAGTGTACATGAAGTGAATGGAAATACCAAAAGATCTAGGGAAGTGCACTATATAGCATAGTATAATAGAACAAGAAAGTACATCAGGATATGTTTGCTGTATCATAAATTGCATGCAGGTACATTGTGAGGCACAAGGCCAAATTTCAAGTGGCTTTGACCATCTAAGACATGGAATAAAGGCACAGTAATTTTGTTTTAGAATGCTTCAGTGCTGTTGATATGGATACTGGTTTTAATTTAAAAATTTTCAAATGTATATATCAAGTGTTATATATCATATTTTTTGTTCATATTCTGCCTTAATTATTGGTGTTAGTGGTATTCATGAAATTCAAAAAAAGTCACAAGTCTATTTCAGTTCAGTTCTGATTCTCATGTACATTTAAGGCCCTTTACATTTCTGAGGCAGCATAAAGGGGTCTTAGTGTAAATGAGATTCAGCCCTTTTTTAGTCAAGCAACAGAATTCCTCCCAAGTCATCTGATAATTTGTTTCCACACATAACTGAATGAAGGATGGGAGATATCAGATGCCCATGGTATCCTGCTTTGACACTGGCTGTTTAAATTATAGTTGGTCAATTTTATTTATTTTGGGACATTTTAGAGTTTCTTCCCTTATTCCCTTTTTGCGGGAATTCTACGCTACCTCAATATCTTATCTATTTTTCTATGGTCACAGTTAATTTAAAAGTCTACATTAGGAGCAAGAGATGATCACAGGCATGGGGAAAACCTATAAACCTAGCATACATAAATATACAGATTATGCTGTTTAAAGATGTCTCCCTACAATGAATGCACATCAACAGAACCAAAAACAAATTCCTATCTTTAGTCTATGTATTATTTGATAAATGATAAATGACTTCGTTAAAAAATATTTCCCTCCAATCTAACTCTCTTTCTCTTTGCCTTCCTCTTGTCCCTTTTGTCCTCCTCCTTCTTCTTTGTGTTTTTAATCTCTTTCTTCTTTTTCCTCCAACATGACCATTATATTTACCTCAGTTTGATAAGGCAGTCTCACTTCTGCTACACGGACACTGATTTGGTAGCACTTGCTCCAGTTTCTATATGAAACTGCACTTTAATTTTTCTCTCTTCCCCACCACTCTGTCACTTTGAGATTCTTGGAAGGAAGCAAGAGTGTGCTATTTTTATTCATGACTACTTGTCCTCCTTTTTTCTCCCACGTTTTGAGAATGATTGATCTATACGTAGAAGGAAACCCATTTCTGCCTGTCTGTCCTTAAATAAGTACAATTTTGAACAAGAAAACTGATAGACAAATTTAAGATTTTGAGGACATTGTTCATTGAGATTAAATATGAGTTTATTAAGGAAAAGTATGCTAAAATGCCACAGTAGTAGTAAGTGTATAAAGTTCCTCAAATGACTCAACCAATGAAGCAGAGTAAATATGGACAGAGTTCTACATATGAATAGACATCTATTAGGAAGATGTCCATATCCCAGGGCCCTTTGTGGAAACCAGTGGAGGCAATAAGACCTCTGGCAATTCAGTAAAATAGATTTTAAGATAAGCACTGTCTTCATAATTTTCTGACTCACAAGACAGATACATTAGGAAAGATATCAGGAGTTCAAGATTGACACTATCTCAGTCTGGCGGTGCGCTTCATCAAATGGAGTGGAAATTATATTAAAGTTCCACCACTTTAGGAAGATTAAATATGACATATCTGCTTGAAAAGAACCATCAAAAGGAATCACTAATTTGGAACAATGCATTCTTAAGTAGAAGGATGGAAAATACCTAAAATTGCTATAAATATTCAAATTTACATTTAGTAAACTTTCCAATTATACTGTCAGTACATTATAATAACAAACTGTATCTTGACATAATTAAAATATATTCTAAAGAATGCTCATAATTAAAGAAGAATGTTTTCTACTAGTAACAGAAGACACTTATTCCAGTGTGACAAACCACAGCGTAATTCAGCAAAGATACAGATGAATTCTGAATCTGTTGTTGCTCAGTTTCTAACCCATTACCACATGCCATTTCTAAGAAGCAGCCTTCTTTTCTTTTGACTTCTTTTTTGCCTTCTGACCATGACTATATTTTACAATTAGTGAGACAGCTCAGCAAAATGTTATTTCAGGGACATAAAACTTTTGGCATTTCCTGAAGTAATTTGAGCAACTGTAGCTTGAAAGAAAAGGTCTTTTTTTCCCCACAGAGGTTAAATGTATAAATATGAATTTTAAATTTTTCTAAGATTGTCACTGTCAGCTCACATGGAATGATCAAGTGTATATATTTTACAATTATGACCAACTCACTACTGGGTATTTTTGTGTGGGATAAGCTAATGAATAGTTTAAAAGTCTATTTCATTTTAGATACAGTTAGATGTAAATGAAGAGTGAAAAGGTTCTGGAGAAAGTGTTAAATTTTGAAATTTCTGCTCTTTAAGAAATAAATTGTGACTTTAGAACATCCCTGAGCAAAGGGTGGTATGCAAGTTGCTCCACTCCAGGAGCACTGAAAGGATTTTGTGACAGAAATGCCTCAGAATCAGAATTTCTCCTCTGCTGCTCTATACCAGCAGCAAATGATAGCACACGTCATGCCAACTCAGCTGTATTGGCCAGAAGATAGAGATGAACTCCAGGTTCTGGCCATTCCCTAGTCTCCTCCCCTGCCTCACCTGCTCCAGGGGAAAGAGATGTAAATGGATATACAGTGTTCACTTACTTCTATCCACCTGGACCAAAGGTCTGGGTAGCACATAGAAGGATGTATCAAGGCAGGTGGTGAATTCCCCATCTCCTGAAGTTATCAAATCAAGAGTGGATGCCTTTTTGAAAGATATGTTTCCCTCATGATGAAGTTCTATGGCCTGGATCATACAGGCAGTCAGACTAGATAATCTGATGAATCTGTTAATGAACATAAGGGCAGTTCTTACTTTAGCCCTAGGTTTGGTTATATATGTTTTTCTCTTTGTCTCTGCTCTTATAAAATTGAACACTAGCTCTGAGGTTAGACAGCTATAGTAATGAACTGACATTTACTTAATTATGGGTGTCACAGATCACAGGAGCTGTGCTAAGCCCCAGCTTTTAAACAGTCCCTTGTGTAAACCCCTTCAGTGTGCCAGACTTCTAAGGGGTTACACTCTTCCTTTAGGGTAGGCCAATTGGCCACTTTTCCAGGATTGAGCCTCTGGGCTCCAGCACTCATTTACACACTGAGAGCTCAGTGAGTTCAATGGAGATGGGATTCCAGTTCAATAACTTTCTGCTATCTTCGGGATTTGATGCATTTCTGCAAGTAGTTGTAATGATACCAGGCAGCCTTTTCAAAACAGAGTAGGGTTTATTACTTAACTGGAAGCACAGAGAAGCAAAGATTAAGACATAGTTCAAACTGGCCATCCCAGGGCTCCCTTGAGTCATGGTGCTGACAGAACCATCTTGGCTTCTTTCTCTTTCCCTTTGTTCTTCAGTCTTAGCTGAGCTCCTGTCTTTCTCCAAAGGCCAGTTCTTACCCTAGTCTCCTGGCATGTCTCGGTCCATTGTCCTCCTGCAGACACATGCTGCAGTCACATATTCTGCCTGCCAGAGTTTCCTGTTGTTAGATGTGAACTGTTCAGTCCTTTTCATATGGGTGGGTTTTAGCCAGTCCTTTAATGACCTGTTCATATCAACCCGACAGTTACATGACACGAATACCTTGTGTCTTCTGCTCTGCCTCAAGCGTAGCCTTTTAACTCTTTTCCACTTTGTCACAGAGTGGAACGTTGTTCTATACTTTTCCACTCTCTCCTTTTCTGTCATTAAGAAAATACAGCAGCTAATTATTACCACTACAGGAATTTGTTGTTTAGAACTCATGGCTTCAGTTGTAAATTTTTTTTTTTAAAGAGAGCACATTTTGTTGCTATTTTATAGAATATATCCTTCCACTATGAAAAACAGTTCCAAGAAGAAAGGCTTATGATGGAAAGCGAATGGAGCAGTGGTTAGACAACTCCTCTGGAGGAAATGTTTTATTGCAACGGAAGTTCCCAGCAGGGACCACACAGATAAAAGTGTGGTTCTACTTTGAGACATTATGATGTAGAAATGGCACCTTCTTACTTGCACATTGGCTCCCAGTGTGTATGGAAACTCATATCTTCTGCTTCTAATACATTTTACTACCTTTTGCTCCTGTTAGCTCAGCAGAGTTAACATAGGTACAGGTCAGTGAGCTTGATCCTATTCTGGCTCACAAGTGATCAAAAGATCACAAGTTCCAGTTGCAGTGCTAAATTCTGACCCCACTTATGCCTCTACAAACCTATTCTCTTTAATGGGTTTGCACAACTGTAATTGAAGACAGAAATCCAGACTGTAGAAACTATTGTTAGTGACAATACACAGCCCAGAAAGAAAACCACTTCACTGTCACGTTGTAGATGCAATCTGGAGGGCTGGCAGCTAGCGAAGTCATATTTCTACATGTAAATGTAGAAGAATTGAGAGAGGAACAAAATAAATATGGATCTTCATGATATAATTTCTATAGAACGATTTTTCAGCATATGAGCACACATTAATGGGGAACATTACAAAACCTAATTTGGGACTAGATTGTGCCTTTTAGGCACAGCTCTGTTTCAGGGGCAGTAAAGAGCGATGATGGTATTTTTCTTCAGAGTTCCCTGTGCCTGGGAAGAGTGCAAAGAGATTTAAGAGATGCAGCATAAGTGTAATGGTTGATACTGAGCAAAATCATGGCCCTACCTGCTCTCTGTCCCTCTACATCCTTCCTCTCTCCCCGCTGAAGGGGACTAATTAGCAAGAAGTCCCTGTGCTGCCCCCAGTTCTGGCACTGTAATACTATCAGGTCTTTACACAGGCCACATAAGTTAGGGTGAAGCTTCTTACTTCCTCCCCCACAATGTGAAACCACATAAGGGATAGGCAGAATCTAGCCCTTCGGGACAGGCTACTCTTGTGGACAATTACATAGCATTCATTATGGGCCTGATACTGCTGTTTTTACTCCTGTTGAGCAGCACCTTACTCTACAGGTAGTCTCACTGGTTCAGTGGAATTACTGTGGAGTAAAGTACTACTCAAAAGGAGAAAGGGAGAATAGGGCCCTACATAATTATTCTCTCTAAGGTATTCTTTAGGTCTTATTCCTCACCATAATTTTGTGTTCCATACATTTTGGACACCAAATCTGCCAAGAGAATACTATGGAGGTAGATTTCAAAAGCAGGCCACCAGCCAAGAGCACATTCTGTATGGCAGAAATACACTGATTTGTTAATGAATTTCTATATATTTCTTCTGCTGACTGCTTTGGACAGTCATCCTAATTCTCCATGGGCTCTTTAAGAAATCAGATTAAAAATCTTAGACTAGAATGATGTATTAAAGTCAGCCAAGAGTAAGGGACGGTGTGGTCCAGGGAGTACCCTTGCTCTAGGAGAAAATATTTTGCTACAGCCCTTTTCAACATAGAGCACTGACTCCATCTTTGCACCCCTTTTGGCTGATGCATTGGGAGTGAATGATGAAACAGAGCCATAGCTTTGCCCACTTGCTCATCGGGTGGGGGATGTCAGGTGTGAAACCCCTGCTCTCCACCTTTCTCATCCCTACCAGAGCCACAGTCTGGGCAAGGCTGGTACAGCTGCACAGGACAGCAAGAGGGCCTCTCTCACCCGCATGGCTATGTAGCCTGAGTTCTTTGGTCGTTGTCTACAGCTGCAAACTGCCATGTTTTTGGAACTAGCACCTCTTTCTCTTGAAAAATGAATGTCTTTTTTTTAAACAAACTAGCAATAAAAGAAAAAACACTATAGTATCAATGCCCCTACCAAATCTTGGTCCCTGGCCAACAATTATTACCATTTATGCTTTCAGCTGTCGATAGCTAAGTATTTGTTTATCACTAGTCATCCACTGAACAAGCAAAGACAGAAATTGAGCTAATCTAACTGAACCAACATATTTTATTGTGTTTACAAGTATACTCAATTATTCAATTAGCTTGCTATTTTTTTCTCTTTGCTCACAGAACTAAAAAGTAAGTTTAGAACAAGCAAATAACCATGAGAAGAGTAAGATCAATGACTATTTAGTAGCAATCTTTCACATGAAATTGACTGCCATGGTGGCTTTAACCCAGGCAGTATTTCTGTAGAGAATTCTTGGACTGATCTACTGACAAGAACTGACACCCAACTCAGACAGTAGGCAGATGGCAAAAATGGTATGTATAGTTCATTACCCAAATTCACCTTCAAATCTGGCAGCTGACCCCATTACTTGATACTATGTAGGTCAATGCTCATCTCCAATGACCTATTCAGAGTATGTTTTAACCTATCGGCAGTGAGGCTTAAGTACTGCTTTGGCTCTTACATGTGACAGAGCAGTTACTATGGCAGAGAAATTAGATAGTAAAAATGTGCAGAACAAGCAAACATGAGGCAATTCCTTGACAGAAGATAGCATGTAGAAGATGGGATCCTGTGTCTAACATCAAGAGCATGGTTGCAGAGGTGGAGGAGGATGGCCCTTTATCTCACTTCTAGTTCATCTTCTCATTGCCTATTTTTTGCTCCTTTATAATCTTTGAAAAATCAAATTTAGGTTCCAAGTTTATCATTTCTTCTGTATTCAAAATGCATCTGTTTTATTGAAGCTATTTTCTTGACAGCAACCATAACACAACATTCCAAAATACAGTTTATAAAGAACTAGTTTAATAACTGTCAGGAAAATAAAAGCTTTCTTGGGGGATGTAGCGGGATGACCGGCCTGGAAGGGGTTGGAAAAGCCCTGAAGAGGGCTGGGGCTGGGCAAGGTAAAACCCTGCCTGATTCGGGGAAGTGGCTGCAGCTGGAGCCATGCCCCAAATTGAGCAACAGGGCCTTATAAGGCCAGGGAAGCTAGAAGCAGCAGTCTCCCTCTGGCTGCAGGGAGCTGGAGACAGGGCACCTGAGTGGAGCAGGGCTGGGGAAAGGCAGAGGAGCTGGGGAGCTCCAGCCTGGAAAGCTCCAGCCTGTGGCCTAGCATTGGGCTAAGAGGTACTGGGGGTTGCAGAGGGCAGCCCAGGGGTAGGCAAAGGCAGCAGGTCCAAACACAACCTTGCCAGTGATGAGTAGGCTGATACTGCAGTCTGCCCCAGGGCATGGGGGCTAGACAATGACTGGCAGTAGCCTTATACTGAGGCGAGGTGGGGATAGTGGGTGGGGGTTCCCTGGGGAGGGGTGACCCTGAGAGAAAGAGGTTACTGCCAGGGGGCAGCACCCCAGCTAACAGGGCACCGGAGTTCAGAGAGGGACATCGGGACCAATGGACAGGCAGATCACCAGCCTGTAGAGGGTGCTCCGGAGCTGGAATGAGCTAATTCCCAGAAGTCATCAGCAGGAGATGCCGCAGGGGCGAGTCTGCACGTCTACAGGGGAATTTACAATTTTGTTTACATTCTATCTGCTATAACAGAAACAGCTCTAGCTTGAAAGAATTAGGTTAATAAAGCTTGGCACTGAGGCCCTTTGCTTGCTAGCAGGACTATTTCACCCCAAGTTTGAAAGGTCTATGTATTCTGCTGCTGCTGCTGTACTAGGCAATCCCTAACATACCAATTTCCAGTTAATAGTTTCCTTCCTAAACCTACACCTCTATATGGAGAAAGCTTCCTACAGCCCCTTCTGCCTGGATTCTTGTGCTAAAATTACATTTTCTTGCTGTTAAAAAAGCAAATACACATATGGAAAATATCTAGATATATAAAATTGTAGGTTTTGCCACAGTAGGTGCTTAATTTATGGAAATCTGTATCAAAATATATTTTTTGCTATGCTAATCACTCAAAATTAAAAAATATGAAACTAGGGATAGAGACTGTCATTCAGATTTGACTAGTCTGGCACTCTGCATTCAAAAGGGGCCAGTACTTGAACACTTAAAAAAGGAGGTAATACCCACCTATAATACACATAGCCTAGTCAGCAGGCAAATTATTCCTTCAAACTTGCAGATATTATTTTAGCTTCCAGGGTTACAAATATTAGTGAGCCAGATATTATTAATCAATACACAATACATTAACATTCTGGTGGCGCAAAGTACTCCAGTGTGTAAGCCTTTCGAGCAAGGCAAGAGTGGGGGTAATACGGTACCATTTAGGCACAAATTCATATTATGAGTGAGCTGTACCTCCTGCCTCCTAGAACAACCCTGCTGTGATACTCCTGGGGATGCACTAGAAGGAGAAGGAGTTTGGTCTTTGCCTACTCTCTGATCCATCTAGGGAGCCATACGCCTCTGGAGCAAGCATTTCCTGCACTTCTTTGAGCACTGGGATTTGGCTGCACTTTTATTAGACTATGTGGGGCCAGGGAAGGATGTCTCCTTGTACCTCTCCTATGCCCAGTTCAGCTGGACAATGGCCAGTCACAATCTGACGCCAGAGGACTGGAACTTTAAAACATCCGGCTGTGTATCTGTTCATGCTTCAGTTAGCTTTCTGAATTTGGGTTTTGAGCCTACTGTAAGGCATGTGTGTGTTATAAGACATCCCTGAACTATAGCCTGATTACCACATGCGATGGTAAGTCATTTCTGTGCTAGGCTCCAGCCAATCCACAAACCAGGAGCTGGTCTGATGTCTCTCAGAAAAGGCATATAAGCCTCACCGAAGAAACAGCAGCTCAGTCTGCCCAATGTCACTTCATAGCTTGTAAAAGCAGCAAAGAGTCCTGTGGCACCTTATAGACTAACAGTTGTATTGGAGCATGAGCTTTCGTGGGTGAATACCCACTTCGTCAGACACACTTCATAGCTTTCCATTCCCCCCCTGTCTGAGGGGTGACAGACTCCATAGGCCTTAGCCTGCTCCACCCCTGCTCCAACTGCAACCTTGCTCCCAGTCCTGCTCCAGGCCTGCCCTTCCTCCTGGCTGCCTCCCAGCCCCACTATTGCTTTGCTCTGACCCTGCTTTTGACTCCTGACTCTGACCACTGGCACCAGTTCCTGGCCTGCCTGCCACTGCATTGACCAATAGGCATGGCTGCTACTGCTCCATCCATTAGGCCTGACCCTCCATATCTCACTTTCTGACACCTATTCACTAAACACTCTCTGAATTGCACAAAAAATTTCTCTTCCACAAACTTGTATAAGTACTTAAAAGTGAGGAAAACTAAACATTAGCATTTAAATGCAACTGTTTCACAGAAGTATTGTAATTCCCTCACACAAGATTTTCATGCTTCATGACATCACAATCATTTAGCAAAAATTTTCAGTTGCTGGTTCAAAGTCTGATCGAATTTGCATGTTTACTTTACAGTGGCAGTTGTTTATTTTGGAGATTGCAAAGCCACTAGGAAATATTTCTAATTTGTCTTATTAAAGTCACAGGGCCAAATTAATCAGATTTTATTAAAAAAAAAAAAGTGCAATCTGATCTCAGTTGGGTCTTCCAGTGAGAGCTCCTGAAGTGGGGGTTAAAATCATCTTACTCTATAAATCTGGGAGAACTGGTACTGCAGTACTCATCTCTCTCTCTCACACTCACACAGGGTGGGTGGCATTAAAAAAATCAAAAGATAGATGAAAAACCACTACATATATCTTTTTACTCTTATGATTTAGGGGCATCTAACTCATGATTTTTTAATTTTGGGGTTGGGCAATACTGAGGATATGGATTGCTTAAGCGTACTTTCCTTCCTGTGGACTATATAGCTCCATGAAACTCTCCTTTAATATGGTGCCTACAAAAAACAAACTTGACAACTGTTAAGCAGCTGGAATGCTGAAACGGGTGCTTATCATGCTGCCCAATATTGCCTCAGACTTATATAGTCCTTCCCTACTGTCAGTGTCCATCAGATTTCTCTTGCTGTATAATCAGACTGTGTAAGTTATTTGAGGCAGGGACTGTCTTTGTATTATGTGTATGAACAGTAACTAGCATAATGAGGCCCTGATTGTGATTTGGGTTCCTAGGTGCTACAGCAATACAAATAAATAAATTAAAAAATATTATGTAACTGATTATTACTGTTTTCTCCCTACTGCACCTTTACATTTCTAAAGAAGTCTGACTTTGCCAGCAAAAACAGCCGTTATTTTGTGAGGCAGAATAATGCAAAATGTTGCAGAAGAGATTCAAAATGCAGTCTCATGGAGATATACTTCTGCTCCCCTTAATCTCACACAGAAGTAATTCAGGCTGTTCTGTATATGGAAAAAATTAGACAATAACACTTCTACACAAGGCTTGAACAGGCAACCAAAAACTCAAAGCACATGACAATGGAGTGTGCTGGAATCCAGGCTAATGATGAACTGCAAATCTCCCAGAGAGGCATACTGCTCTCCTATGTAGTTCCATAGCAAGGAAACAGTCATATGTGTTTTCAAAGAAAACACAGAGCCTTTTGAGATAACCTATATGGCTCCTTGACTGCCAAAGCATTTCACCTGGTCAGGAAGACATTAGAATTCAAACAGTGGTTTCTGATTACTTAACTTATTGAATTTCTCCAAGAGCATCTCTGTTTAATCAACAATCTTTTCAGTAAAAGAGTTTTGTGAGCAGGTAGGCTCGCAGATGTTAAAACAGCTTTCAGTACTCAACCTGACAAAAACTGCACTGCCATGGTAACCAGAGATAATCTTTATAAGGCACAGAGACAGACACCGAAATAGAAGCCCAATGAGAGTGGGCTTCTTTGCTCTTTCCCTTCACTGAGGGCACTACACAGCATTCCACATATCGTCCTGAGCCTCAAACTGATCTGCTCTGTTGCCTACTATGCTCATCTGTAGCAGTTTAACATAGTGGAAGAATTTTCCATAGCTACTTAGTCTTGGTGTGACTTGCTGCTTTCAGTCACAATGCGTTAGTGCTCCCGCCTTTCCCAGACACATGTGGGGAGCCCTTGCCTCTGAAAGGTGCCAGTCAACCATTCACAAAATGGTAAAACGTGGAAAACACTCTTCAGGGCTCTCTGGGTCTATAAAATTGGCTCTGGAACACAACAGTTAATGTGAAATTTTGATCTATCGCATGTTGGTTAGGAGGATTAATCCAATATTAGCAGACCAGAAGAGAGAAGAAAGCAAAACTTGCTGGTTGTTTATGTAGTAGTTGGATTATGTTCTAGTTGTCTATATATTATCTATGGGAAAAGCATGCTGAGTGATGATATTTTACTGCTTGTTAAGTGCACATATTTTTGTTTTTTGTACAAGCAGTTTTTGATCTACTTTTTCCTCTTTTTGCTGCTGTCAAGCCATGGAAGCAGCTTCGTGTAGACCAAACAGCAGTGGCATTGGAATGGGGTTGGGGTGTGCTATTTCTGCCATCTGGTAAAAATTTGTAATTCATAGATGTGACATCCAGTGAACTACAAGATATTTTGTAAAATAATTTGGAGTGTGTTGCAGTACTATGCATTACAAATGCACACATCACGCTACCATCACAAATACACGGTCTTCAGCACATGGCTTTAGTAATTTTTCTCCCCATATTTGGTTGATTCTATTGCATTTTAGTGACCTTCAATGAAAATAGAACCATGTAGAATGAGGGCTGGCACAGTGTATATGTTTTTTCACGCTGTTCTGCCAACCCAATCTGTTCCTACGGCCTAATCCTGGGTCCTTACTGTTCCCAGTCTTAGTCTTCTCCATAGCTGAGACTGCCAATCAAATTCAGTTGTATTAAATTCTGTGGCAGTCTTCTGATGGAGATACATATCCACTAATGACTAGGTAAAAGCCGCCCACCCAGTCTTCTGCTATGACCTAACAGAGACTTAGGTCTTCAGAGGTGAAAGCTTAACATGCTAACCCATTGTCATACAGTTCCATGATTTTCAGTCTTTTACATATGCTACCAATTACTTATGCAAAATAGGGGAAAGAGGCATTGAAGGGGTTGTACTAAAAATGTGGCCTTAGAACGTTCCAAAATAAATCATTCCTAATTTTAAATCTGTCTTTACTCAAGCGAACCCCTTCATGTGTGTAGCAATTTTATTTTACTGCATACCATATAAAAATGCCAGGAGTAGTTTAAAAGTTAAGCGGACTAATCTTTCCTATAATAAATTATAGTAGGAAAACATCATTAGCAGCCATAAAAAGCTTTATTTTTTTAAAAAGAAGTACACATCCCAGTTTTACTTTGATATAGTCTGCAATCTGGTAAGTATTAAATACTATGTAATAATTAGGGTTAAGCAAAAATCAGAATTTATGTCCCACAGCAACTGATATTCCAACATTTGTTTTCATTCTGAATTTGGATGAAAAGTCGAGATACCAAATTTTTACCAAAAAAATTATCAAAAATTTTCAATTAAAAATGTCAAAATATTTCACTTCAACATTATTGATTGAAACAAAACTTTCTGACACTCTCCAGTTGAAACATTTTATTCTGATGTGTGGAACCAAATCTAAATGTTTCATTTTGAGTCAGTGTGACATTAAACTGTATTGCCTAAGGTGCTGCAGTAATTCATGGAAGTTGAAGTTCAAGTGCTTCATGCCTTTAGTCTTTCTTATGAACTGGCTCCTTGGCTGGACTACATCTCCCATGATGCACCAGAGCAATGTTACTCACATGTTTTACCATGTGGCTGAGTCAGAGGGGTTACCACAGTACACCATGAGGGAGGTGGTCAAAACCAAGGCGCGCAAACCATAGAAGAGAATGAGGGAGTGAAGTACCTGAACTCTAACACCTATGGACTTAGGCAGATGCAGTGTATGTCATACTGACCAAAAATAAGCTACTTCATTTCAATTTTCCCACTGGAAATTTTTTTGGTTTTTTTTTTTGTAAAAATCAAAATTTTCCCACAAAAAAATGCCAATTTTGCATTTCACATTGAAAAGTCATTTTGATGAAAAATTCCCAACCAGCATTAGTAATACTACTTGTCTGCTGTTTTTAACACATCTTCTCTGAATTGAGTAGACAGAAGAAGTCCTCTGATTAAAGGGCCAAAGCCCACTGTAATCAACAGACACCCAAAGACCAGTGAGAGCAGTTCTGGCAAAACTTAATGGTCCAGAAGATGATTACCTCATGTTGAGAATACAACACTCTAAAAAAGAAAACTGTTGATTGCAGGCTTTAACTCAGCTCTCATGAGCCAGGTCATGTATGTAGTATAGTTGTAACCATGTTGGTGCCAGGATATTAGAGAGAAAAGATGAATGAGGTAATATCTTTTATTGGACCAACTTCTGTTGGTGAGGGAGACAAGCCTGTCTCTTTCACCAACAGAAATTGGTCCAATAAAAGATAGTACTTCACCCACCTTGCCTCTCTATGATTCAGATCAGACATTTCATGATAGTCGGTGAAAGTGTGCATTCAAGAACAAGGAGAGAGCACTTGTGTGAAGAGTCTGGGTCAGATCAAGTTCTGCAATTCAACATGATGATGTCACACTGGGCCAAAATAATTTTCAAAACATATTTCGCAGACTTGAGATAGCCCTGATTTGAGGAGACTATCTTGAAAAAACTGAGGTGATAATCCTATGTCTTTCTACAGCTCTCAGGTAGTATATTTACAAGACTAAAGGATGAACTCTATGCCCATGAGTGAAAAATAAAAATCAACCAAAGAAGAAACAATGTGTGTGTTCCATCAGCTATCCCAGAAATAATGCTGCTGTTGTGACAAACAAATGATAAATTGAGGAGTCAATGTCAGTTTTTTCGAGTTACTGCTGTCTAGGTTTACTCATGATGTCAGTTGCATCTTAAGGCCCACAACTTCTAATTTCTTGTTCAACCATGCCTATAAATATACTATACCTTTGTGATGCTGACAGACCAGCTCAGGCCAAAGCCATAAGCCAATTCATTTGTGTATGAATATCAAAAGAGTTACATGTATTAGTAGATATTCAGGCCAAGTCACTTGTTTTAGTAGAGATCAAAGGAGATGTTAATTGTATTGTTTTCACCTATCTATATCTTGTTATTTACTATTATATTACATTTACATTGCACATACCCTCTGAAATTGTTTATATTATGTATGCCCCTGTAATTAGATAACCCTAGATTAAAGTGAGTGTTAGTACGAGAATAGGGTGACCAGACAGCAAGTGTGGAAAATCAGGACGGATGTGGGGGGTAATAGGAGCCTATATAAGAAAAAGACCCAAAAATAGGAACTGTCCCTATAAAATCGGGACATCTGGTCACCCTATATGAGAATGAGTTCAGGTGTTCAATTCATGGAAACTAGAGCAATACCTTATTGTTTGTGATTTCAAACATTTGTGTTTATGTATAACCCTGTAACTAAATTACTCAAAGAAATCTTGTGAAATACTAATGAAGGATTTAAGGACTGTAACAGGAAATGCTAATTTCAAAGCAGGTGATCATGGAGTGAGTAAAAACATTTGTCGCATTATCTGTAAGAAGAAGCTATAAAATGGATTTCAAGGAATGATACTTTATCTCTGGGCTGTTTGGATTCTAACGTGGTGGAATAACTTAACAGAAGATCCTCAAGAGTTATTCTGGGTAGGACTGAAAAGACTTTTGGGAAACTGGCAGATTACTACATCTCTGCTATCATTTTGGATTTACGAACTTTGATTCACCTGTTAATATATTTTACCTGCTTTAACCTCTCAATACCTCTAATTTATTTTTCTTAGTTAATAAACCTATAGTTAGAGTTTACTATAAAATGTGGTGCCCTCGTTGTCTTTGGCGTAAGAGCTGGAATACCAATTGATCTGGGGTAAGTGACTAGTCTCTTGGGACTGGGAGCAATCGGATGATGTGTGATTTATGGTTTGTGACCGTTATCACTAAGTCCAGTTTGTCTGGATGGCAAGATGGAGTGCATAAGGGGACTGTCTATGACTCCATGATAAAGCTGGTATAATGATCCAGGAATGCACATTTGTTACTGCCTTGATGAAATCTAATAGAACCTACCACCAGTTTGGGCCTCTGTCCTGTTTTCTGACAGGCTGACCTGAGATTAGCACTCACAGTGGTGAGTCACTCCAGACAGCATGACACCTTCAGATAAAGTATTGTTAATCATTAATGGGGAAAACAGATAAATACAGCTTAAACAACATACTAGCCTGCATAGTTCTTCAGTATGCTTTGCTCCAGGCAATTAACCAGTGCTGCTCACAGAGCAAATAGCACAGATCAGAGGTTCTCAAACTGTGGTCCAAGCTCCACTCAAGTGGTCTGCGGATAGTTCCCTCTAAAGTGCAGGCCTGGACAGCAGCACGCAAGAGAATGAAAGGCCGCCCACCTAATTAGTGGAACCACAGAGGCATAGCTCCACTAATTAGGTGCCTGGACCCTGGAGAAGACGCACATGTGAGGTGAGGTGAGAAGAGGAGGTGGGGGAATTTGGGACATGCAGGGCTGAGGCAGCCAGAGAAAGAGGACTTTCTCCAGCTCCATGGCTGTGGCTGCCAGGGAGAGACCCCCCTCCTTCCCAGCCCCAACTCAAGGGCTGCCGTGGCAGGGGAGAGAGAGAGAGAGAGAGACCCCCGCTCCGTCCCATTCCCAGCTCGGGGGCTGCTGCAGTGGGGGAGAGATATTTTAAAATGAGTTGTGTGCTTTTATTTGTAGAACAAAAAAAGTTAATTTTTTTTTATATAATGCTTTTATTCAAAGAGCTTTACAATAGTTAGCTAATGGTATAAATAATATTTGGAAAGATCATTAAGTGGTCCGCAAAAAAAAAAAAGTTTGAGATCCACTGGCACAGATAACATGGATCATGCAGGTAACCAGGAAAGTAAAATATAAAAGTGAACCAAGGTGGATTTTGCACCACCAGTAGAAATAAATTATAATAAAACAGGCATAGAGCATAGAACTGGGAACCAATGACACACCTAAATGGTTTTCTAGTTACACACAATCTTCAAACTATTTACGTTTGGAACAATCTACCTTCAGTCAAATGAAAAATGGCTAATCCTAATATCTACATACTGAGAAGCACAATAAATGTAATTGACAGATTTCTAAAAGAATAGTCTAAATGATGGAGAATCTTAAAATTAAAAAAGCACATAAATACAACTGATCCAGTCTTTCAAAATTCCACTAATCCTTGTACTGGAATATGTTTCTGTCCATCCAATGAAAAGCTTTTTCCCCACTGATCTAGAACCACACAATGAATCTGAACCAGCGCCCACTGAAGTAAATGGTAGTTTCCCACTGACTTCAATAGGTTTTGGATCAGGCCTAACCTCATAGTATCTAGATGTCAAAGTGGTTGTTTATTTTTAAATCTCCTGTTCCTGACCAACTGCTATGACCAACAGGTCATGAAGATTTTTTTTTTACTGTGAACACAGTTTGCTTACTGTGCAAAGTTTACAGTTTTGGTAATACAGACATATAGTTTCCTTAGCAAAGCCATAGCTGGCAGGAAGCGATATTCAGCAAGCAGGTTTTTTTGTTAATCCCCTTATCCATTTCTTTTTTTATTCAGAAAGTGGAAAGAAAATTTTATTTTTTGGCGAGCGCTACAACTCCTGAATACAGCAATTTGAGATTACCCCTGAGCTGAGCTACAATAACACACAAACACACATTCTGGACACTGTAAAATAAAAATCTCATTGGCCTGGAGAATAGCTTCATCTGGTACATGAGTTTTGTTATATTACTACAATTCTCAGCTAGTAAAAAATATGGCTTTTGTAATGTCTTTTCCTAAAACTGAAAATACCATTCTGTCCCATGTACATATCAAAGGAAGCCAAACTACTTAAGGACTAACAAAATCAGTCAAAAAGACTCAGTTAACTAACACTCTTGCCTGATCCCTGAACACATTTCCAACAATTATAGTTATCACTTAGAAATTAAGAAATTGATTAGTAAAATAAATTCACATACAACTTCTAATCCCAACCTCTGTTACCATACCACATGGTCATCTCCCTAATCTCTTCTTTGCAAATGAAAAAAGCAAATGAGATGGGGCTTGCCATGGCACAAATCCACAATATTGTACAATGTACAATCCACAGATGTCAGAGTAGCAGCTGTGTTAGTCTGTACCCGGAAAAAGAACAGGAGTACTTGTGACACCTTAGAGACTAACAAATTTATTTGAGCATAAGCTTTCGTGGGCTACAGCCCACTTTATCAGATACATGTAGTGGAGAATACAGTAGGAAGAGAGATATATATATATCTCAGTGGTCCCCAACGTGGTGCCCGCAGGTGCCATGGCGCCCGCCGGGGCATTTATGTGTGCCCGCCTAGTGCCCAGCAGGGGAGAGAAGCCTCGGCCCCACACCTGCTGGGGACAGAGAACTCCAGGGCCTGCAATCTGTGGCAGGCACGGGGCCGCGGCTTAAGCCGGAGAGAAACCGTGGCCCCGTGCCTGCCAGGGACAGAGAACTCCAGGGCTGCAGGCTGTGGGCACCGGTGTTCTCTGTCCCCGGCAGGCGCGGGGCCTTACTAGTGCCCAGCATGGGAGAAAAACCAGGGCCCCGCGCCTGCCGGGGACAGAGAACTCCAGGGCTGCAGGTCTCATTCTATGTTAAAGTAAGAATAATAAATATATTTGGACCAACAGTTCAACAGTGTTTTACTTTTTAAAAATAAATAAGATGAAAACTGTTTGATATTAATTTTGCAAAAACTCCTTAATTTTTCTTACAGG
Organism: Gopherus evgoodei; assembly: GCF_007399415.2. NCBI lineage: Eukaryota > Metazoa > Chordata > Testudines > Testudinidae > Gopherus > Gopherus evgoodei. The sequence continues at coordinate 82,706,530 of NC_044326.1, read as the reverse complement.
TAGATAAAAAAGAGCAAATTCACATGGAAAGGTGAAAGAGTGAAAGGTGAAAGGTGAACTATTATCAGCAGGAGAGAAAAATAACTGTTTGTAGCGGTAATGAAAATGGCCCATTGCCAGCAATTGGCAAGGAGCTGTGAGGAATAGGGGCAGGGGAGGGAATAAGCATGGGGAAATACTTTTACTTTGTGTAATGGACCATCCACTCCCAGTCTTTATTCAAGTCTTTATTTTTCTCCCCCCCCCCACAACAGTTCCTCACATCTCCTTGTCAGTCGCTGGAAATGGGCCATTTTCATTACCACTACAAACAGTTCTTTTTCTCTCCTGCTGATAATAGCTCACCTTAACTGATCACTCTCTTTATAGTGTGTATGGTAACACCCATAGTTTCATGGTGTGTGTGTGTGTGTGTGTGTGTGTGTGTGTGTGTGTGTGTGTGTGTGTGTGTGTGTGTGTGTGTGTGTGTGTGTGTGTGTGTGTGTAAAATCTTCCTACTGTATTTTCCACTACATACATCTTATAAAGTGGACTGTAGCCTACGAAAGTTTATGCGCAAATAAATTTGTTAGTCTCTAAGATGCCACAAGTACTCCTGTTCTTTTTTCAATCCACAGATGGTGGCTTCAAGGGAAAGTCCACAGTGAAGGCTAAAAAAACGACCTCCCTTAAGTATGTTTTCAAATAGCTCATGAGAAAGGAGAGATTATAGAAGTTTTGCAGCCCACCTGTTCTCAATATACAATTTCTATTTCTGATAGTCTCTGTACATCTCTTTCTCCCCATGAAACTGGGTCAATGCAATCCACATGGCAGCTGGAGTAAGTCTCCTTACAACCTCTTGAGAGAAGAACAGCACGGACACTCGATGTTCTCAGTGAATCCCTCCAATATCAGAAGCAGAGAAGAGACTCTTACAGAAAGGGAAAATCCTAAATGGCAACTGGTCATCTTCCTGCCTCTCAGAAAATGAGAAAGAGGAGGAACTCAGACTCTGTGCTGTCACACAGCAAGCCATAGAATTTGCTTCCAATTCTTAATACTGATCAACTTCCATAGCTACTTAACCTAGCAGATTGCAGAGCTTGAGTAGTCTGACAGTCATAAGGGCTATCTATTGTCACTTAGATATCACCAACAGTCTAGAAACTATTCCAGCTCACCATTAATTAATTGTACGCACTGCTGCAGCTAGACATGAAAAAAAGGCAAAAGGAAAAAGGGTATCCTTTACCAAAAAGGACATATCAGCATTAATATTAATAGGTTAAAATAAAACACAGCCGGATCTCATGAATTACCCATGAGATCTGATTATATGCAATCAGATTCTAAGTGCTATAAGGTTGGAAATAGTGTCTTCAACCCAAATGGTTTTTCATTTATAAGTGCCAACAATAATGACCTCAGGTTATTTCATTATTAATTTAGTCTCTGTTTGATAAAATACTATGATAGTTCCACAAGATACTGATGACTCAAGTACTCCTCATGATTAAAGATGACATTTACCTTATACAAATCACCCAAACTGGAAAAATCAGGCCAAAGGGCCAAAATTTAACAGAGAAGAGCCCTTTAAAGAAAGGCATATTGCAAAGCCAATTCTTCTTGACTAACCTACAGGGGCTCTCTCTGAGAAGGCCCCTGATGCAGTTTGAAACAATCAGTTAAATGATTGTAGAGATCTAGTTCCCTGATTATTGATTGACCTATATATTTTTGGCATCAGATATGCCCTAGAGGGACTGATTTGACAGGCAGTTAAGGTCCACGGTAAAAGTAAATTATGAAATAGCCAAGGTAAGCGGGCCAACTTCCCAAGAAGATTAGTTTCTTCTGTTCATCAGAATATTTTAGGTGTTAGGTCACAGGATGCAAATAGGCATCATTTTGAGAGAAGAGTATTTCCTCATGATGATTTCCATGTCAAACAGCTAATACACACACATATATCACAACACAGCAAAATTATTAAAACATATGAAATAATCCCCTATGTCAAAGTTAATTAATCGTAAATAACAGACTATCAGGAAATAATACTGACAATCAGGATATATTCCTAATAGTGTACGTATACTAGATTTCAAGTTGAACTGTGGTTCTGGTTTAGTTACCAAATATTAAAAGCCAAATATTGAAAGTCTGGTGTACTTTGGGCATTCGTTATGCCCCATGTATTTAATCCAGTAGGCACTGGAGAGTTTCCCAGGATTACAAAAAAACCCAGCAGGGACTGCTGCTTGGGCAGTGCTAAAAGAGCGAGTTCTGTGAAGGCAAGGTACATTAAAGACTCTTAGAAGTAGTTCAGACTGACTTGCTTTGCCCCTATCAAGAATGCCCTCTTGCCTTGGATTACACTCCTAGTGTGACTCAGGACCCCCAGATGTGGGATCCAGACCTCTCCCTCAAGCTAGAAGTCAGAATGGGGGAGAAGGCCAGGTCAGGAAGTAAGGAGCAGGAAAGGATACTCATGAAGCTGACAGTGGAGTCAAGCAGAGACATAGAACTGGAGATTGGTAGTAGCATGAGACTGTCAGCATGCTGGGAAATTTGTTGTGGCACACTTTGAAAGGCTATAAAGAGGGGTCTTATTTGATAGAAATCCTGAAGGAAACAGAAAGCTAGAAGAGTAGGCTCCTTGTTGGTGGGGTGAGAGACTAACTATCCCCCAATAAAAAGCACTCAGGATAAGTCTTTAGTGTTCCATGCATTAACATATGTATAAAGTAATTAATGCACAACTGATGCATAGCCAAAATGCTCTAGTTTCCAATTTAAAATGCTAAAGAAATGACATCAGCTGCTTGCCATTCCACTTCCTGTGACATACATTCTAGAGCTCTATTTATTCCAGTAGATGCAAAGGTCATTTAACATTTGCTCACAACGCCCTCCCCCCCAACACACACACACACACACAAAATATCTTGCACATATGCCACAGAGCCTAAGTTTTCATTTTATGACTTGACTCTAAATGAAGAAACTAAATTTCAAAGTAAAAGTGTGACATGGTGTGTCTCATAATTTCTGTGTCAAACACGCATACTGTACCTGAAGAAGTATCCACTTGGAAAAACGAAGAAAATTCTCCTGGAACCAGCTCATATGTCACAACTCCATATATGCCTGAATCCCTGTCTGTGGCAACAACATTGATGATCTCTGTTCCTGGGTGCGTATGACTACTGATGCTTGTCACATAGCTGGCAGGCTCGAAAATAGGTTGATTATCGTTAATGTCTTCTATCTCAATACGAACAAAAGCTTGGGAACTTAGCCCACCCTGTTGAATAAACCAGAACAAAGTAAAAATCAAAGTCAGTTACAGTTAACCAAATATATGCCTCAAGGCATTGCTAGAATATAAAACAATTTACAATGAAATTGAACAAAAACATTTGTTAAAAGTAACTATGTAAAGGGTATCTATAAAAGCCAGAAAATTGAGTTTAAGGAGTTAACTATCTTTAATGCAGCTCCACCGTGCTAGCTACTGCGGTACACAAAGGTATCTATTCTCCCATGAAGGAACATTAGGTTTAATTACAAAACTTGTTAACTCTAACAAGAGTTATTCATGTAAATCCCTTGTACTGTACATCCTGGCACATAGGATTTCACAGTCATCACCTATTGCGCTTTCGGTGGCTTCACAGATAAGGGCCAGGCCCTTTTTCTTCAAGAACAAATGCCTCTAGCACTTGAAAGAAATGAGAATCTCTGCTAGTTGTATTAGTGTTAGGGCCCCATTTCCTCTCCAGACTAGCTTGTAGAGGGCAACACACAGTTCTGACAATCCATTCAGTCCACATACATATACATACACACACACCTACAAGCCCTTGGGTACTCAGAGGCACAATGGAATTGAATTCTGCAGCAGCAACCTCTATAGGTTGACCAGATGTTAAGGAGAAAATATTGGGACCGCCGCAGGGGGAGTGTTTTTTTGGTTTTTTTTTACACTCACCCATCTGGGAATTTGGTGGCAATTCAGCAGAGAGCCCTTCAGTCACGGACAGTCTTCGGCGGTATTTCAGCGGTGGGTAATAAACCTTGCCACCAAAGACAGAAGCACCCGCCGCTGAAATACCGCTAAAGACCAACTGCGACTGAAGGCCAGGAAACATAATATCGAGACAAATGGCATCCCAATGATACTCTGGTGGGGACGCAGGACAAACTCCTCAAAATGGGGACAGTCCCGATTTTATCAGGATGTCTGGTCACCCTAAACCTCTATATTCCATTCCCTATGTTCCATGGCAACATTAATTTAGTCTACTGACATGAAATACTATCCATTCCCATTTCCCACACAAACACACACAACTATGGCTTATAATTTTACATCAGTGAATATTTTTAACTAATACACAATTACTTTTGAGCATAGTTTTTTTTGCTATACTTTCCTGGAAGCCTGACTCCACATCCTGGACCTTGGTCCTCCTTTCCTCCCTGTGCACCAGGGAGGGGAGGAGGGATTGTGAGGGTAAGTCTTGCAGCTGTCATCACTAACTCATCCAGCTCCTCAAGACTCCTCAAGCTGCTATGTTATTCTCCACTTGGCTTCACTTCTGCCTCTCACACACCCTGGCTAGAAGCCAAACTCTTGCACTGGCTCCATGGAACAATACAGGGAGCATGCACTGGTTATTAACTCAACCTTGTGGGGAAGGCAGCAGCTGCAAGCCAGTCTGAGCAAGGCAGAACTACAGAAAAATGGCAATATGGCAAATTCCATAGCAAAAATATTGATTTTTGTGCCATCTTGGAAAAAAAATGAATTCTGTAGCTGCAGAATCATGGAGGCCATAGAGCCCTGACTGAGATGCACAGTCATTTACTTCTCAGCACTATTGTTTTAGACTTCCTATAGATGTAGGAAAGCACTACTGTATCAGTTTTGCTTCGGTTCATATTTTCAAGGTTCTCTCTACACCCATAAAGGCTACAAATATAATTGTAACAAAGCTGAGATTCTGTAGCACAATTCTGCAGCAAGAAGCCAATTGTGTGGCAATGGAATGATGGGATACAGATTTCTGAACATGCTCTTGACAGTACATTACAACACGGATGGAAGAAGACACTCCATGGATACAGAGTTTGAGTTTCAAGGAGTTATACACAAAAAATGTGTACATGTAAGTTGAGTAAGTAATTATAGAGACTGCACACACACAAATTGTATACTGGCATGAACAAAGGGCAAGCTTTGTTTTGCAATGCTAAATTTATGCATGATGCCACAGGAACCATGGATGTAACTCAGATGTATATTTCTGCATGTACCATTGTGTGCCACATTTATTGAGAAAAATGTTTTGTCCTTCACAAAACTATCGAGAATGCAGTCCAGTTACTCAGGCTGCATTTGGGATTTGCACTATAGTGCAGTAGCAAGCTCAAAAAAACTGCATTCGATCTTTGGTCTATTGACTCCGTAGACTTGTACTGAATTGCTGAGATACAATAAATAAATTTATCAATAGCATTAGCTCTGTAAATTTTCTCACTGTGGCTTTCGCTTTTCCATATTTTTTCATATAGTCATATTGTCTCTATAGCCTGGCACTGACGATGTCATGACACTGTTGTGAGGAACCTTAGTTTAAATGTATGAGGAAAATTAAGACTATAATGCAAAGTAATTAAAAATTACTTATTTGCAGTATTCTTACAATAGACTGAATCCTGATCCCACAAGCAAAGTTAAAAGAGTTTAGTCCACAGATGGAGATTAGGTTGAAAATGGAATCCTTATCCCCCACCCATTTGGTGCTGTTGGATTTTCTTTTTCAGGGGAGAGGGGGCAGAGAAAGGAAAAATATGGAAAAGGGGGGGCAAAGGTGGGAGGAGTTTAAGAACAGCAAAGTATTACGGGGATTAATTTTAAACCACTTGCCCCAATCTGTGTTCTTGACTGCTAAGGAAAAATGCAGACATTTCACTCTCCAATCTAAGAAGTTTATTTTAAGGAGTTAGACTGTAAAATCTTTTTTGGGAGGAGGGAGAGGTCCATTCTGAAATATTTTTAGAAGGGTGGGACATGAGATGGGGGAATGTAACGGCTGGTCTACCTCACTTCTCTCTGTCCTTGTGCTAACCACTGCTGTTGAAGAGCCAGTGCCTCCTTTTCCTGACCCTGAAGCATATCCATTAGACACAAGTGAAGAGAGGCTCTACTATTGTCATCACCCAGTATAATGGATGACATGCAACCCTTCTTGTTTTGATGCATTAGAATTTCTTTAAGGTTACCCTGGCAGTGGTAATTTTTGAGAAAGACCCCTAGTGACTTTTGAGAAAGACTTAGTGACAAACGGCTGCTATTTCTAACCACATGAATATGCTTCTTTATTTGTTCAGAGACAAGCATGACAGTTGATTATCGAGGAAATGAAGACTGATTTGAGCATGCCCATTGTTGAAAGAAAATTACATTTGTTAAAATATATTTCAAGCAACAGTAGAACACTGTTGTTCATTTTGCCTTTGTATTCTAGAAATATTGCTTATATAACTTCACGTCTCTCAAATGCTTCAATAATTTTTTAACTACAATTGTGCTGATTGATGGAATGGCAATAAAGTTGGGTACAAGTCACATTGTTGTGATTCTGAAATTTTGTTACTTGTGGAACAAACAATGAACATGATATACTGCTACAGAGCTGAAATTACCATAACTGGAGACTTTCATTTCCCTAGCAACATCCAATCTATGTAAAAACATGAAGCTAACAATAAACCTTTCAAACCATTCTTCAAATATAAATAATACTACCTTCTTGACAGAAAAGATTCTACTGCTTAACAAATACATATGATGTTATGTAGAACAGCTGCATTTTTGCTGTTTACATTGTAAGACTGCATAAGAATCTGACAGGATTTCAGTTATAGCTTCCAACATGTGGGGATATAGCATTCCATTAAAATTTTGTTCCAGACTGAAAGGTTATATATAGGTTTATGCAGTTTTTAAGTTGTAATGCTGTAGTAGGGCAAGGAAGGAATAGAATTAGCCACTAATTTCAAAAGCTTTAACTTCAATGGGAATTTTGCCTGAGAAAGGAGTGCTGAAGTGGGCACATTGTGTATTACGGTAATTGCTTTAGCTAAAAAAAAGAGAAGAATATTGGTAGCTGTTCCATGTAACTACTAAAACACAAGAAAGACACAACAAGCATAAGTCTCTCTCTATACACAACACATAGTAGGAAAGCTATTTAGAGTTTCAGTAGTATCATCACACTTTCATCAGAATCCACCTAAATACCAAGGAGCATTGGTAAAGTTTTAAATGTTGAACTGATCCAACTGCTTTTGGTGTTTGATTAAAAATTGACCAGTCAACACACAGCCAATATTATTTTAAGGGCTTTCATAGATATTTTCATTATATAATACTGATATACAGCTGTCTGTAACAGTTCAGAAGACATAATAGCATTTTATTAGTTAAATGACTCCTTTTTAATAACATATCTAAGTGCCATATATAATCACCCAGTTTAGATCCATTTTAGTTTACCAGCTAAATGAAATATTGGTAAACATTATAAAACATATCTTATGAATTTGATAATGTTGAGGTCTAATCCTCTACTCCTTTCTGAGATAAAACTCCCATTGGAATTCTCATTTCAGGAATGGCAATTTGGCCTGAGCAAACAGTGGAGGAATAAGCCACAGATTATTAAAAATGACTGATTTTAAAATTGTCAAAGGTACAATATATCTTGCAAGCCATTTAATGTAATTAAGTAAACAACACATATTGCTATAATTCCTGAATAAATAGATAGTATCAGCACTGTTCTTTACAGTGTTATGTATCAAGTGTCCCCTGTGCTCATTCTCTTTTTTCCTTAAGATTTACGTTTGTAAAAACTGTCAATTGCATTTACTTCTTATTTTCAAAAGATTATGCTTAATAGCAAAGAGTTTACAATTTCATCTGCATAAATAAGAAAACAGACCATTCCGAGTGGACTATAGGGGTAATCATCTCTGAGCATATAACTCAATTTTCATCATAATCAGTTATGTAACTTCACCCTCATATTCAGCCCACATGCTTGCATGTGTAATTAGAAGTGATTTCTTTAAAAGCACCATGCTTATAATACTCTGTCCTTGACTCCCTGCAAATGCAATTTCTGCTGAATAGATTTGATTTTGAAACTGTTTTTAAAATACAGGCAAAAGGGCTAGTCTTTTCAATCTTTCAGAGGAATAAGCATTAAAACGGGACAGGAAGACAAAGCCAATTAAATTGGAACTAAACAAATAAAGATGTGGAAAGAATGTGTTTCTTAATGTTAATAAACTTTTTAATGTTAATGTATGGTAAAGGAATAATCTGTATCTCCTTTACACAGATGTCATACGATTTTCAGTTTTGTAACTGCTGCCTAAGCACTATAGTGATAGGTACATTTCTAGTAATGTTAATGTATGGTAAAGGAATAATCTGTATCTCCTTTACACAGATGTCATACGATTTTCAGTTTTGTAACTGCTGCCTAAGCACTATAGTGATAGGTACATTTCTAGTACAGAGGGAGAAGGATTCTGTTTCAGCATGCTACAATTACATTTTCTAGTACTACAGTAGTACTACAGTAGGTTTCCTCTAGCAACTGTATTGACCATTGCTTGTTTGGATGAAGTAGAACACCAAACTGTTGGCCATCGTGTAAATAATGCAAGTGAGCACACAAAAGGATAGGGCTATGCATCTTAATTAGCAATAAGGCTTGATCAGAGTGTAACTGCACAACAATAAACACATATACACATATACACACTTCTAAAAAATTGGATATTGTTTCACACATGCAGCTGAGTTTATTTTAATGCCTCATTGTACAACAACATGTATTGCTAGGTTTACCACCATGGGTATAAACATTCTGGATACAACTCCAACCAATCCAGGGAAAACAAAACATGGGATTCCTTATTGCATTGCATTCTTATTGTAAAAGATAAACAAAGGAAAACCAAACAAGTCCATATCAGACCTTATTCTCAGATCTTTAAAAAGCGAAAAAAAGGGCATACCATTTTATTCCCCTTTCTTGGTCACCTTTAAGACTATGCTAGATCTTTCATTAAAATTCCTGTTTCTCATATTCTCTTTCTGAAAAACTCACCATTGAGATTGACATTTTCCATGCCTGGTTTCAACCTACAGCTGAAAAATTTTGGAAGGTTTCCTGAAGGAAATGCCTTCACCTGTTCTTGTGTTATTTGAGAATGAAAATCATTGTACTCTTGCAGCAGTTCAAGATGTTTTTAGTTCACTAGTAACTCAAAAATACCTAAAAAAAATGGAATTTTGCAAGTGGAAAGAGAATTATAACTTTAACATTGCATTTTAAGCACAGAAAAAACAGGAAATGCACAAAATTAAGGCTCTCCTTATATCATTAACTTGTACACATCACACAAATGTATTATTTCTATCACTTCTTTAACTATTCAGAGCCAAACTGTGGCTGAGCATTGATGTGCTTTTCTCCCTCTTTCTGCTTCCGTCACGCACAGGAACCAGCCACAATAACAAGCCTGTGGTCTCTAGAGGAAATGTGCTGCTTTTTTACTAGTACCCAGGAGGCATAAGCAACCACAAAAGGAAAAGGGAGGAGGCAGGGCCATCACCCACCACAAATAGGCTGGCTATGAAGGGGAAAATGCGCTGCATGCTTAAGTGGTGGCACAGCATCTGCTATCCACAAAAACTCCAGGAGACATAGTTTCTCTTTAAAACACAATACCTCCTGGAGTTTTGTAGGAAGTTGTGGCTATATACCACAGCTGTATTTAGAGTTATGGTTTACTGGTATAGTCCGACTCTAAATGTATACCTAAGGATATACAGGATGTGATGTATGGGAAAATTGACATTACTGCACACCTAGCTCTCAATCTGCAAAGGTCAATATATGGAGGATCATGTGTGACAAAGACCTCAAAATGAACAACACAAAAATTATTCATGCAGGTGCTGTGGGATTCATTCCTTTCTATAACCTTATTTACAACAGTTCTGATGGAAGTAATTTTCGATAATTAAAGTGGGGGGACGGGATACCAAACATGTAGATAACGTAGGGACTAAAATGAGAGATGTCTCTCAAAATGAGGTATGCTTCACATGTATGATTTAACTTTTGTACACATTTAAATATGTCACTTCAATGATTCAGCAAAATAGAAGGGGGGGATTGTGTGTAACATATGTTGGATTTCTTTGCTGTTTTTCAGCTTGCAGTAATACTGGACCCAATCCTGCCCCCACTGATATAAATGAGAATTCTGTCACTAGCTTTCATAAAAGACGGTTACTCACCTTTGTAACTGTTGTTCTTCGAGATGTGTTGCTCACATCCATTCCAGTTAGGGTGTGCGCGCGCCGCGTGCACGTTCGTCGGAAGACTTTTTTACCCTAGCAACACTCGGCGGGTCGGCTGGGCGCCCCCTGGAGTGGTGCCGCTATGGCACAGTATATATACCCCAGCCGACCCAGCCACTTTTAAGTTCATTCTTGCCGGCTACTCCAACAGTGGGGAAGGAGGGTGGGTTTGGAATGGATATGAGCAACACATCTCGAAGAACAACAGTTACAAAGGTGAGTAATCGTCTTTTCTTCTTCGAGTGATTGCTCATATGCATTCCAGTTAGGTGATTCCCAAGCATTACCTAGGCGGAGGGGTCGGAGAGAGATGTGGCAGCGTGCAGAACTGTTGAGCCAAAGGCTGCATCATCTCTAGACTGTTGGACCAGAGCATAGTGCGAAGCAAACGTGTGGACCAATGACCAGGTCGCTGCACGACATATCTCCTGGATAGGCACGTGGGCCAGGAAGGCGGCTGACGAAGCCTGATCTCTTGTAGAACGTGCCGTGCGATGGCCCGAGGGGACATGAGCCAGGTCATAGCATGTGCGTATGCACTCCGTTACCCAGGAGGAGATCCTCTGGGAGGAGATGGGTAGACCTTTCATCCGTTCAGCTACTGCCATGAACAGCTGGGGAGATTTCCGGAAGGGCTTTGTCCGCTCGATATAAAAAGCGAGCGCCCTACGGACATCTAAGGAGTGTAACTGTTGCTCCTGTCGAGAAGAGTGGGGCTTCGGAAAGAAGACCGGGAGGAAGATGTCCTGGTTGGTATGGAAAGCCAACACTACCCTTAGAGAGGAATGCCGGATGAGGTCGCAACTGTACCTTGTCCTTGTGGAAGACAGTATACAGTGGGTCTACCGTAAGCACCTGGAGTTCGGAGACCCTTCTGGCCAATGTAATGGCCACGAGGAAGACTGTCTTCCACGACAGGTGTAGGAGCGAGCAAGTCGCCAATTGCTCAAAGGGTGGATGCATAAGTCTGCTTAGGACTAAGCTGAGGTCCCAGATGGGGGCAGGGCGGTGTACTGGGGGGTAGAGGCGCTCTAGGCCCTTAAGAAATCTAGAAACTCAGGGGTGGGAAAACACGGAGTGGCCACTTTCTCCGGGATGGAATGTAGAGATAGCCGCCAAGTGCACCCTCAGAGAAGATATCGCCATGCCCTGTTGCTTAAGAGACCAGAGGTAGTCTAAAACAGCAGGGATCGAGACCTCAGAAGGAGCAACATTCTGCGTTGCACATCAGCAGGAGAAACATTTCCACTTGGCCAGGTATGTAGATTGAGTGGAAGGCTTTCTGCTGCTTAGGAGAACATGCTGCACTGGAGCGGAACTGCGTAACTCCGACCTATTTAGCCATGCAGGAGCCATGCCGTGAGGTGAAGGGCCTGCAGGTCTGGGTGGCGAAGACTGTCATGGTCCTGCGTTATGAGGTCTGGAAGGAGAGGTAAGGTAATCGGGCTGTCCAGGGACAGGTTGAGCAGTGTGGTGTACCAGTGTTGTCTGGGCCACGCTGGCACGATCAGGATCAGATGCGCCCTGTTCCTGCGGAGTTTTATTAGGACTTTGTGAACCAGAGGGAACGGTGGAAAGGCGTAGAGCAGATGGTGCTCCCATGGCAGGAGGAATGCATCCGTGATCGAGCCCGGCGAAAGACCCTGGAAGGAGCAGAACGCTTGGCATTTCCTGTTCATGTGAGAGGCGAACAGGTCTATGAGGGGAAAGCCCCACCTCCAGAAGACCGAATGAATAACGTCCGGTCTTATTGACCATTCGTGACAGAGGAAGGATCTGCTCAGCTGATCCGCTAGAGTGTTCCGAACCCCTGGGAGAAAGGATGCTACCAGGTCTATCAAATGGGCTATACAGAAGTCCCAGAGTCGAATGGCCTCTTGACACAGGGGAGAAGAGAGACTCCCTCCCTGTTTGTTGATATAATACATGGCCGTTGTGTTGTCCGTAAATACTGAGACACAACAGCCAAGAAGGCGTTGCTGAAACATCTGGCATGTGAGGTGGACTGCTCTCAGCTCCTGGACGTTTATGTGGAGCGACAGCTCCTGTGATGTCCAAAGGCCCTGGGTGCAAAGGTGACCGAGGTGAGCCCTCCAACCGAGAGATGATGCATCTGTCATTAGGGACAGTGAGGGCTGTGGAGGATGAAACGATAGCCCTGTACACACCAGGGAGGGAGTCAGCCAGCAGTCGAGGGAGCGTAAGGTGCTCAGAGGAACGGTCACCAGAGTGTCTACAGGGTCCCTGCCCGGACGGTAGACCGAGTTGAGCTACGTTTGAAGGGGCCAGAGGCGGAGCTTGGCATATTTGGTCACATAAGTGCAGGCGGCCATGTGGCCTAGTAGGCCGAGGCACGTGCGAGCCGAGGTGACCGGGGAGTTCTGCAGACCTCGAATGATTGCCGTCAGTGTCTGGAAGCATGGCTGAGGTAGGTGGGCTCTGGTTCGAGTGGAGTCCAGGGTTGCCCCTATGAAGTCCAGCCTTTGTGTGGGAACCAGTGTGGACTTTTCGGCATTGAGGAGCAGCCCCAGCCGAGAGAATAGGTCCGTGATTATGTTCACGTGCTGACTGACCTGAGTCTGGGAGGTTCCCTGGACCAGCCAGTCATCCAGATACGGGAATACATGGATCTGCTGCCAGCGAAGGTGGGCGGCGACGATGGCCATGCACTTCGTAAACATCCTCGGGGCCGTAGAGAGGCCAAAGGGGAGAACCGTGAATTGGAAGTGCCGGTGACTGGCTACAAAGTGAAGATACCTCCTGTATGGAGGGAAGATGGCTATATGGAAGTACGCATCCTTCATATCGAGGGTGGCACACCAGTCTCCAGGATCCAAGGACGGGATAATAGTCCCCAGGGAGACCATACGGAACTTCAACTTGACCACAAACTTGTTGAGGCCTCGCAGGTCTAGGATGGGCCTGAGGCCTCCCTTGGACTCGGGGATCAGAAAGTAGCGGGAGTAAAACCCTTTTCCCCTCTCGTCTGGTGGTACCTCTTCCATTGCTCCTGCGGCAAGGAGAGACTGCACCTCTTGTAAGAGGACTTGCTTGTGAGAGGGGTCCCTGAAGAGGGACTGGGTTGGGGGGGTGGGAAGGCGGGGATGAAACAAATTGGAGGCGGTATCCTTGTTTCACCGTCCGTTGGACCCAGATGTCTGAGGTCAATTGGGACCACGCCGGGAGGAAGTAGGAGAGGCGGTTGGAGAAGGGAAGAGAAAGATCCTGTCCTGAAACCGGTATGCCGACCTCGTGCGTACCTTCAAAAGGTAGACTTAGGACCTGGAGGTGCTTTTGTGGGGCCATTGTTCTGACCCCCTTGGGGTCTGGACTGGCGCCTACGGCCACCTCTCCCACGCCTTCTGCTGAAGTCTTGTCTGTGCTGGGGCACAGAGTAAGGCCGGTGAGGTTGGGGCCGGAAGGGTCTGCGTTGGGTCACAGGTGTATGCATGCCCAAAGAGCGCATGATGACCCTGTTGTCCTTTAAACTCTGCAACCTGGGGTCAGTCTTTTCAGAGAACAGACCCTTGCCATCAAAGAGTAAGTCCTGGATGGTGTATTGGAGCTCAGGTGGCAGGCTGGAGACCTGTAGCCATGAGATATGCCTCATGGTGATACCTGAGGCCAGAGTTCTGGCTGCCGAGTCGGCCGCATCTAGAGAAGCCTGGAGGGAGGTTCTAGCCACCTTCTTCCCTCCTTCAAGGAATGCTGCAAATTAATGGCGAGAGTCCGGTGGTAGAAGATCTGTGAATCTACTCACCTCCGCCCAGGTGTTGTAGCTGTAACGGCTCAGGAGGGCCTGCTGTTTGGCTACTCTGAGCTGCAGGGCACCTGCCGAATACACCTTGCAGCCCAGTAGGTCCATTTGCCTAGCCTCCTTTGATTTGGAGGCTGGTGTCTGTTGGCCATGGCATTCCCTCTTGTTGACTGATTGGACAACTAATGAGGAGGGTGAACATATAGATACTCGTACCCCCTAGAGGGCACCATGTATTTTCTCTCAACTCCCTTTGCCGTAGGGGAAATGGAGGCGGGGGACTGCCATAAGGTGTCAGCAGTGGCCTGGATTGTTTTGAGGAAAGGCAAAGCCACCCTAGTGGGGGTATCTGCCGACAGGATGCTGACAACTGGGTCCTCAATCTCCGGGACTTCCTCTACGGGAAGACTGATGTTGAGCGCCACTCTCCTAAGTAGATCCTGATGGGCTCTGAGGTCTATCGGCGGGGGCTCTGATGATGAGGTCCCTGCCACCGCCTCGTCTGGGGAGGAAGAGGACGATAGACTGGGAATGAGGGGGTCCTGGATGGCCTCCTGCTCCTGGGTCGGTTCCTGCCTCAGCGGTACCGGGGAACCTGGTGGATGGGATATCAGCTCCTCTGTCCCAGCTGGAGGGGGACGGCTAATGGTGGCCTCTGGGGCTCGATGCTCTGAGGAAGCGGAGCGGGTCTGGAGCAATAGGGCACCCTGAGCCTGATGGTACGCCTAGGGTGTCCAAAAGGACCACTGGTGAGGTCCCGGGTCCTGAGACCGTACCTCCTGGGAGACCCCAGTAGGCACCTCCGTATCTCGCTCCTGGTCATAGTAACTGTCCGCGTGGGAGGACACAGACGACTGCCTGGACGGCCATGGAGGAGCAGAGAAACCTTGGGCTGAGGTTCCAACGGACCTCGCTCCCTTCTTTAACGGGGACCGGTGCCGGTATGCGTAGCGGTACCCGGATCGAGATCGGGACCTGCGACCAGACTGGTGCCGGGAGGTCGACCGAGATCGCGAGTCTCTGCGGTGTGAAGGGCTCCAAGAGGTACGGTGCCTGGATCGACGCCGAGAGCTGGAGTGGTGCCATGAATAGTGAGGCGGAGAACGGGAGTCTGACCGGTGCCGCGAGTCTGATCGGTGCCATGTAGGGGAACGGTGCCGGGACTGTGAGCGGCGTCGAGAGCGGGAGCGTTGTCTCGACCTGGAGCGTCTATGGGACTGCAATCTTGAGCGGTGCCGGTACGCTGTGCCGACGGACGGTGGTCTAGGCAGGGTCGGCTTGACCCGAGATTGGATTACCCGCACCAGCAGTGCCGGGGGTAGAGGCAGTGCCAAGTCAGTCAAGGCGATTAAGTCTCTTGCCGCCGAATATGCCTTAGGCATGGATGGCATGGTGAGCTCTACCACGGCAAGCACTGAGGAGTTATGAGGCGACGGACTCGACGGCCCTTGCGGGATCGGAATCAATGGTGCCGATTTAGTCGATGCCGCGGCAGGTATCGGCGCCGGGTGGTCTGAACTCGGCCCGCTCTCTGGCTGCGGCGTAGTTGGCGCCAAGGCAACAGGAGTCTTGGCTTTCTTCGACCTTGGGGAGAGGGAGTGACGCGGAGTCGACTTCGGTGCCAGTGTCGGCCGGTGCCAAGAGTCCTTAGGCGTACCGGTGTGATCCGGTGCCGTAGGGGTGCCTCTGTTCACCAACTGACCAGTGCTCGGTGCCAAAGGTGGTGGTGTCAAGGCCGCCTCCATGAGGAGCTGTTTTAGTCTGATGTCCCGCTCCTTTTTAGTGCGCGCCTTGAAAGCTTTGCAAATAGGGCACTTAGCTGTTAAGTGCGATTCCCCGAGGCACTTTAAACAGGAGTCGTGTGGGTCTCCTGTTGGCATCGGCCTGTGACAGGCCAAGCACGGTTTGAAACCCGGTGAGCCGGGCATGAGCTCCGGCGCCGGGTGTGGGGAAGGGGCTACTCCCCGAACCCCAATAAGTAATACTAAACTAACTATACTATTAAGTAAGAACTTATAACTGAGTTTATCTATATATATATATATAAGAACAATAACTATGTACACGGTAACAACAAGAACTACGAGTAGCTAGGGAAGGTGGAGGTCAGCTAAGCTGCACTCCACTGTTCCAACGACAGACACAGGCGGTAAGAAGGAACTGAAGGGTGGCCAGGTCAGCTGGGGTATATATATGGTGCCATAGTGGCGCCACTCCGGGGGGCGCCCAGCCGACCTGCCGAGTATTGCTAGGGTAAAAAAGTCTTCTGACGAACGTGCACGCGGCACGCGCACACCCTAACTGGAATGCATATGAGCAATCACTCGAAGAAGAACAGAAGGATTAGGTTTCATAAGTAGAGCTGGCAGAATAAAAAATGGTTACTCACCTTTTTGTAACTGTTGTTCTTTGAGATAAGTAACTGTTTTTTATTTCTTCGAGCGATTATTCATATCCATTCCAAGCAGGAGATTCAAAAGCCTGAGTTTAGGCAGTGGAGTCGGAGTTCACAGCGGATTGGAGCACTGCACAGTCGAAGGCTGCATCGTCTCTCGCCTGGTGCTTGATGGCATAGTGCAAAGTGAATGTATGGATTGAAGACTACGTAGCAGCTCTGCATATTTCCTGTGTCAGGACCTGAGCCAGGAACACCATGGAGGAGGCCTGTGCCCTTGTGGAGTGGGCTGTGATTGGCAGGGCAGGCACCTTAGCCTGACTGCAGCATTCGCGGATGCAGGCCGTGATCCATGAGGAGATACGCTGTGATGGGACAGGGAGCCCCTTCATCCTTTTGGCCACAGCAACAAAGAGTTGGATTTGAACAGTTTGGTTCTTTCAGTGTAGAATGCCAGGGCCCTGTGAACATCTAGGGAATGCAGCCTATGATCTGTGCTGGAGGAGTGTGGCTTAGGATAGAACACAGGGAGAAAAATGTCCTGACCCATGTGGAATTGGGAGAACACCTTAGGAAGGAATGCCAGGTGTGGCTGGAGTTGGACTTTGTGAAAAACGGTGTATGGAGGCTCAGACGTCAGGACTCTGAGCTCCGATACTCTCCTGGCCAAGGTGATAGCCACAAGGAATGCGACCATATAGGACAGCGTGTAGCCAGGGGCTCGAAGGAGGGCCCTGTGAGGGTGGAAAGGACCAAATTAAGGTCCCAGGCCGGGACAAGTTGTTGAGTATGTGGGAAAAGCCTATCCAGGCCCTTGAGGAAGCGACCAACCAGTGGGTTTGCAAAGACTGAACTACCGTCAGCTCCTGGGTGGAACGTGGAGATGGCCGCCAAGTGGACCCGAACCAAAGAGAGGGAAAGACTCTGCTGTTTCAGATAAATTAGGTAGTCAAGGATGAGTGGGATCGGGGCGAGCAATGGAGCCTGTCCCTGCTGTTCTGTCCAGATGGAAAACCGTTTCCACTTGGCCGTGTATGTGGCCCTGGTGGAGGGTTTCCTGCTACCAAGGAAGACTTGTCTAACCTGCTGTGAGCACTGTATTTCTACCAGGTTTAGCCATGGAGCATCCAGGCTGTGAGGTGGAGCAACTACAGGTTCAGGTGCCGGAGGCGGTCTCGACCCTATGTGATCAGGTCCGGGAGCAGGGGCAATATGAGGACATCTGCAGTAGCGATGTGAACCAATGCTGGTGCTATAGTACGATTCGAGCGTGATCCCTGCGAATCTTGAGGAGTACCCTGTGGCCATCGGAATTGGAGGGAAGGCGTAAAGCGGACACCTTCCCATGAAAGGAGGAAGGTGTCCATGAAAGACCCTGGACTGCGCCCCATGAGGAAGCAGAACCGTTGATACTTCCTGTTGACCCGTGAGGCAAACAGGTCCATCTGGGGATAGCGCCAGAGACGGACGATTGAACGTGTCACATCACGGTGAAGGAACCACTCGTGACCATGGAACGAGCGGCTGAGGGCATCCGCTAGGCCATTCTGCACCCCGGGAGGTACAAAAGTCCCATAACGTGAGGGCTTCCCAGCACAGGGGAGAGGAGTGTGCACCCCGTTTGTTGATAAAGAACATTGACGAAGTATTGTCCATGAGGACTGCAGCATACCTGTCCGCCAAGCGAGATTTGAAGGTCAGACAGGTGAGACACACCACCTGTAGCTCCCTGACATTGACGTACAAGGAGAGGTCCTCTGGGGACCAAAGGCCTTTGGTCCTGAGTTTCCCCAGATGTGCCTCCCACTCCAGATCTGATGCATCTGTTACCAAGGATAGGGATGGATGGGGGCTGGCAAAGGGTACTC
Organism: Gopherus evgoodei; assembly: GCF_007399415.2. Lineage (NCBI taxonomy): Eukaryota > Metazoa > Chordata > Testudines > Testudinidae > Gopherus > Gopherus evgoodei. Next base: position 82,688,069 of record NC_044326.1, on the reverse strand, counting down.
CCGCACAGACCTCCCGCAGGTCGAGCACCACTGGAGGGAATCTAGCACTGTTTGGGGAAACGTCACCACAGACTCCAGTGCGTTCCTGGCTGGTTGGTACACAGTCGCCAACCAGGACTGAAGGGGGCACAGCCTGAGCCTGGTGTGGCTCACCACATAGGTGCAGGCAGCCATATGCCCCAGCAACTTGAGGCAGTTCCTTGCTGTGGTGGGCGGGAAACTCTGGAGACCGAGAATGATGTCAGACACAGACTGAAACCTGGACTCCAGTAGGTACACTCTGGCTTGCGTCGAGTCCAGAACTGCCCCATCAACTCTATCCGCTGAATGGGAGGCAGGGTAAACTTGGCCTCGTTCAGCAGGAGACCAAGCTCGAGGAAGGTCTGTCTGACAAAAGCCACCTGAGCCTCCACTTGTGCCTGGGAGCGGCCCTTGGTGAGCCAATCGTCCAGGTAAGGAAATGCCTGTATTTTGTGCTTGCGCAGGAAGACTGCCATGCACTTTATGAAGATCCTAGGGGATGCTGACAGGCCGAACTGGAGATAGGTGTTGCCTACTATGAATTGGAAGTAACGTCTGTGTTGAGGGATTATCGCGATATGGAAATACGCGTCCTTCAAGTCGAGGGCAGTGTACCAGTCTCCTGGATCCATGGAGGGAATGATGGAGGACAGGGAGACCATACGGAACTTGCGCTTCTTTACAAACTTGTTTAGACACTGCAAGTCCAAAATAGGTCTGAGGCCCACTTTCGCCTTCATTATTAGGAAATACCGGGAGTAGAACCTCCTGCCCCTGAGTTCCTGAGGAACTTCTTCCACTGCCCCTACAACGAGGAGGGACTGCACTTCCTGAATTAGAAGTTGCTTGTGAGAGGGGTCCCTGAAGAGGGATGGAGAGGGGAGCTGGTGGGGTGGCAGGGAGGAGAATTGGATAGAATATCCCCTCTCTACCATGTGGAGCACCCAACTCTCCAATGTGATTTGGGACCAGACATGATAGAAGGGGGATAGATGTGATGAAAAGGTAGGATTGGTAGGATTCAAAGTCCTGACTGGTAGGTTGTCCTCGACCGCACCACCAAATTTGAGATCTAGGCCTCGATGGAGGCCGCAGCTGGCCAGACAACTGTCCGGAGGGCTGTTGTTGACTACTCCTGCCACTTCTGCTCTGCCTATGCAAGGGCTTCTGATGGTTCTGGGGTTGGTACGGCAGCAGGGCTGCCTGTGGCCTGAATTGCCTGTGCTGGGTGGCTGGAGTGTGCAGGCCCAGCAAGCATAAGGTAGCCCTTGATTTCTTTAGGCTATGGAGCCTCTTGTCCGTTTTCTCAGAAAACAGCATGGGCCCCTCAAAGGGGAGGTCCTGGATGGTCTGCTGGACTCCATGTGGAAGGCCCAAAACCTGAAGCCAGGCCCCCCACCGCTTCACCAGCCCAGTGGCCAGCATGCAGGAGGCTGCATCCACTGCATCCAGGGCCGCTTGGAGGGATGAACGTGAAATCAGCTTTCCCTCCTCCATCAGAGCGGAGAATTCCATTCGTGATTCCTGGGGAAAGAGTTAAGCAAACTTGGACAAGGCCGAGCATGTGTTATGGCCATACCGGCTCACTATAGCCTGTTGGTTGGCTACGCATAGTTGCAGACCTCTTGTTGAGTACACCTTTCTACCAAAGAGGTCCAACTTCTTGGCTTCTCTGTTCTTTGGTGTAGACCCTTGAAATCCCTGACGCTCCCCTTGCTTGGCCGCATCCACAACCAGAGTGTCCAGGGGAGGGTGAGCATATAGGTGCTCCTGGCCCTTGGAGGGTACAAAGTAGTACCTTTCTGTCCTTTTGGCCATAGGGGTCAAAGAAGCTGGTGTCTGCCAATGGGTACGGGACATGTCAGCTATCGTTTTGATCAACAGTAAGGTGACCCTGGATGGGCCCAAGGGAGCAAGGACATCCACTATCAGATCTACGTCCACCTTGACCTCCTCCGCCTGGATCGCCAGGCTCTGTGCGGTACGTTTAAGTAGCTGCTGAAGCACCTGGGTGTCCTCTAGAGCTTGTGCTGCTGAAGTTCCCGCAACTGCCTCATCCAGCGAGGAAGAGGAGGAGATCACTTGCAGGGGACCTTCCTCGCTACCCTCATCCTCTGCAGGGTCCTGCAGCACATAGAACTCTGGTTGTGTGGCTGGTGCAGATGTAGATGCGGCACAGTGACTGGTACCAGGGTTGATGCTGAATGACGAGGTGTGCTGGGCGATGTCTGTGGCATTGAAAACATGGCCCCCGTCGGTGCCGGTGTCAGACTAGGCGGTACCAGATTCTGCTGCGGCACACTCCTGTTGGATGGCGGTGCTAATGGTGGAGACATTTGCGCCAGAGCCACTGACGTCGAGAAGACTGATGCAGACCTGGAGCGTGGACCGTGCACCTGTCCTAGGGTCTGATGGTAAGCCCAGGGAATCCAGAACAGCCACTGGGAGGGCAGTTGCCACTGCTGATGCCATGGTGCCGGGTAAGGTCATTGGCTTGCCTGTGAAGCCAGCCTCCTGCTCCTTGATCTACTGAAGTGGTAGGATTCTGACTCTGACTTCGAGGTTTCCGAATATGAAAACTGAGGACGGGCAGTACCCACTGTCGCCGACGAGTGGTGCCGCGAGGCCGGGGAATGCTCTCTTTGCACCAGTACCATCAGAGTGGTGCGGGGACTGTGGCATCATCGTGGCCGACTTGCTCCTTGATTGGATATGGGGTCGGGCCATCCCTGATGGCTCTTCCTTCCAGTGCAGGGAGGCCAGCACTGAGATGCTTAATAAGCCTGAGGCTGCCTGGAACACCTCCAGCATCAATGGGAGGCGCACCTGCTCGCTGAGGTCCAGGGACCTAGACCAGTCCAGACTCGACTGCACCTACATGGGGCCGGAGTCAATGGGACCGTGGGAGGATGCGGCTGTGGCGTGGCTTGTCCCACTATACTTGTGGATGCCGCCGGCCTTTTAAGGTCCTGGTGGGGTGATTGGCCCCTCACCAGTCTCTTCTTTTTCGTGGGCACTGACATTGGCGATCGGTGCCACATGGAGGCTGATTTTCTATGTCCCGATTCTCTCCAGTGCCGGGACTTTGAGTTCTTAGATTGGGCCTCCTCCCGGACCGCTGCACATCGAGGATGAGGTGCTGGGCGCCAGGTCGGCAGGCTCAGGGTCTGAGTGTGGCAGTAAGGCCCCTCCATCAGGAGCACTGTGAGTCTCTGCTCGCTGTCCGTAAGAGTCCTGGGATGAAACCCCTTCCAGATACTGCACTGGTCAATTTGGGCGCACAGGCTGACCCTACGGCGCTGCTAGGTGAAAATCTTCCGGCTAGCAAGCACACGGCGCATATACACCTGCCTGGAATGGACATGAACAATCACTCAAAGAAGAACTGATTTTTCAGTTCATTAGAAGCTCTGAATTTTTTTTTTAAATCAATTCAGCTCGAACTGAAACAGTTTTCAAAATTTCAACAAATCAAAAAAAATTAGAAAAATTTTGTTTTGGGTCAAACTAAATGCTTCATTTGACCCAAATAAAACATTTAATTTCAATTTCAGGTAATATTCATCTTTTGTTTAATAAAAGGAAATGAAGAGCTAGATTCCCTTTTACCTAATGTTTGGAACACTTTTGGATGTGAGAGACCCAGATTCAATCCCCATTCTGGAGCAGGAGTTGAACCAAAGTCTTCTCCTCTCTCAGGTGAGTGTTCTAATCACCATGGCACTGGGATTGGGGAGGAGAGGCTCCTTCAATTTCTATAAATAATTATTCACTATCACAAGAACTTGGACCGTGGTGTCCCTCCAATCAGGTGAGTGCCCCAACCACTGCGCTACAGAGCCATTCTCACATTCTCTCTAGATAAAAAAGTGGAACAGCTTCAATTGGAGATGCTGAGAGTGTCTCATCCCAAAATAGCCAATAGTGTGGTGCTTAGGGAATTCACCTGGGAGGAGCGAAGACCTGGGTTCAAATTCCTGTTTCAGTATTGTCATAAACAGATAGCTAAGGGTTAATGTCTCTTTCACCTGAAGCACCTGACCAGAGGACCAATCAGGAAACCGGATTTTTTCAACTTTGGGTGGAGGGAATTTTGTGTCTGAGCTCTTTTTCTGTCTGCCTGCTTTCTTTGAGCTTTGGAGAAGTAGTTTCTGCTTTCTAATCTTCTGTTTCTAAGTGTAAGGACAAAGAGATCAGATAGTAAGTTATATGGTTTCTTTTCTTTGGTATTTGCATGAATATAAGTGCTGGAGTGCTTTGATTTGTATTCTTTTTGAATAAGGCTGTTTATTCATATTTCTTTTAAGCAATTAACCCTGTATTTGTCACTTTAATACAGAGAGACCATTTGTATGTATTTTTCTTTCTTTTTTATATAAAGCTTTCTTTTTAAAACCTGTTGAAGTTTTTTTTTAACTGGGAAATTTCAGGGAAATTGAGTCTGTACTCACCAGGGAATTGGTGGGAGGAAGAAATCAGGGGGAGATCTGTGTGTTTTGGATTTGCTAGCCTGATTTTGCATTCCCTCTGGGTGAAGAGGAAAGTGCTTTTGTTTCCAGGACTGGGAACGGAGAGGGGGAGTCCCTCTGTTTGGATTCACAGAGCTTGTGTCTGTGTATCTCTCCAGGAGCACCTGGAGGGGGGAAGGGAAAAAGGATTATTTCCCTTTGTTGTGAGACTCAAGGGATTTGGGTCTTGGGGTCCCCAGGGAAGGTTTTTCAGGGGGACCAGAGTGCCTCAAAACACTCTAATTTTTTGGGTGGTGGCAGCAAGTACCAGGTCCAAGCTGGTAACTAAGCTTGGAGGTTTTCATGCTAACCCCCATATTTTGGACGCTAAGGTCCAAATCTGGGACTAGAGTTATGACAAGTATAGACAAGAATTTAGGTCTCCCAGATGAGAGCCCTAACCATCAGGCTATAAGTAGGTCACCATCATATCATCCTCAGCTCTGTAAAGGACACCTAAATCCCATTGTGAATCTAGCCTGAAAAATAAGAATGATTAGTTTTGACATTTCTGAATGTTTGTATCAACTGAAACAATTTGCTGAAACAAGCACAAATTCATGAAATTAATCAACCCAAATTTGCATTTTGGAGAAAAAAAAATTAGCTGAAAAATTTCACCCAGCTTTACTCATGAGTATCTGTGATGTATGGCCAGAAAGGGTTAAACATCCTGCAAAATAAATAATCCTCAAAAGACATGTAGGGAGATAATGTTTGTGTTTTTGTGTATTTACATACGTATGAGTAGGGTTGACAATGTAATCAACAGTCAATGTCTATGCTGTATTCTAATAATTCAGAGGTCAAAAGGACATCCTATCATGTAAACAAATTGTAAACATGGGATATCTGCGTATTCATCTCTCTTTGGAATGTACTGTGAATGGTAGAGGAACAAGCAAATGGCCTTATGTTAATTCGTATAGCTAAGTACCACTGATGGACCTCCTTCAAAGTAACAAAAAAAAAATTGGAGATCTACCTATCTCCTAGAACTGGAAGAGACCTTGAAAGGTCATTGAGTCCAGCCCACTGCCTTCACTAGCAGAATCAAGTACCAATTTTTGCCCCAGATCCCTAAGTGACCCCTTCAAGAATTGACCTCATAACCCTGGGTTTAGCAGGTCAATGCTCAAACCACTGAGTTATCCCTCCCCACAGGTAATCCTAATTAACTTTTGTTCCCTGAGGAATTCCAACTTGTCAAAATACACAAAATTGTATAAAAGATCCTTGGATCCTGATTCTGTCATCTCAGATCTGCTTAAGCTTCTTCAGGGGAAGTTTGAGTCACAAGACTGAGGTCCTAGTTATGCTAGTACACCCTGAATATAATATTTGGAGATTGGACTATGACCTATATACTGAATTCTAAAGGAACTCTGCAACTACTAAGCTCACTATCTCTGCTCTGAATCTGCATCTAAATAAACGCATGCATGCCTGAACGTACATTGATCTTTTAATCATAGTCTCTGTCTCTCTTTTGTTTTTAATAATTTTTAGTTTAATTAATAAGAATTGGCTGTGTAAAAAATGTATTTGGGTAAGATTTGAAACATTAATTAAACTGGGAGGTAATATGCCCAATCTTTTGGGATTGGCAGAACCTTTTCTTTTATACGATGAAATCAGATTTACAGAAATTTTCATCATATTTGACAAGGATACCTGGATGGAAGCCTGACACTGGATCACTTTAAGAGAACTGTGTTGTTTGGACTTCTAAGTAACCAGTGAGGTAATAAAGAAACTGTTTTATGCTGGCTTAGTAAATCTAGGTATTGGAATATCCATCAACTTTATGGGGATTGTCTTCCTCATTCTTTGCAATTCACCCTAATTGAGTGACCACAGCTGGCACTGTGCACCACACTAGCACCCCGATCACAGTATCAATTTAACAAAGGCAATTTTTATACTCGTCTCCCTACAGTCACTTCTGAGCAGTTCTGCTTCTCCCATTGCTGCTTCTGAAAAGACACATATTAAAAAAGGCAGACAGGCTCAGAAATCAAATAATAGAGAAGAAACAAACAGGGTGAAAGAAACTGATAGTTCTACTGCACCATGTCATTTGTAAAATAAGCTGTGTACCACCTGGAAAATTCACTGTCCTCCTCTTCATTGTCTATTTAACCTTCTCAGTTTCCTTCTTCCTTCCTTCCTTCCCTCCCTTTGTCACTACCAATGACCCTTCACTCTTCTCCCGTCTTTTTCCATTTATTTCTCTCTCCGTTTTCCAAACCCTTCTTCCACAGCTAACATCTATCATTCATGCTCCTTCCCAAGCACTGAAAATAAGCACTAAGGCTATGCTTTCACCGCAAAAATAAATAAATAAATAAATAAATAAAAATGTTTGTTCTTAACTCACTTTTTTTTTGTTTTTTTTTTTGCAATGAAGACATATTCTAAGGGGCCAAGAGGAGGTGCATGCTACAGTAACGCAGCAGTGGAGATAGAAGGTGACTCAGTACCAGCTCTGATATACACTAAAGCACAAAGTTTGAAAAGTGGGCAGAGATATTAGGTGCCAACTTGAGGAACCTAGGATCTGATTCTAAAAGCACTGAGCTCCCACAATTAAAAGTCAAGTCAACAAAATGCTCAGAACTTCTGAAAAATCAGACTTCCTTGAAAGAAGATAAATCACAGACTGATCCAAAAATGAAAGAGTCTATAGTTTCGGCATGCCTACAGTTCTCCCATGATTCTGATTTAAACTTTATCACTGGGGCATTAATCTGATCAGAATACACATATAACATATCCATCTGAGCCTCTTTTACTATATTTTTATTTGAAAATCAGAGTTTTGGCAAAACCCAAATCTTCTGAGCCAAATGAAAGGGAAATGTGAGAAACTCTTAAGACTGCCAATGCTCTCATCCAGATCAAGTATCCATTATTAATATATCTAATCTTGATACTGCATACACATATATGTATTTTCATTTCTACTGAGCAGCACTATTTTTACCCATCTGAAGCAAGATAAAATATGATTTACCCATAAACTTTAATAACTTTCTTTTATTCTCTGATTTATTACCTTAGGAGCAATACATGATTTCCAATTAAACTTTCTGAAACATCCACATTCATGGCCATCCATCATCCTGACAGATTAAAGGAAACATGATGAAGTCAGTCAGCCAATGGTGCTTGACAGCCGTGTGAGACAAGAGCCTGATGTGTGAACGGCAGGCCTTCCCACAGTGGCTACAGGTCCACTCGCTAGATGGCGGTTGGAACATACACTACTTCCTGGCTCACCTGCAGGCCTCAGTCTGAGCTATCTGATGGTTCTCAGTGATGACTGCACTAGCCTTGACCCAGCTTCTCCAGACTGAGCAGCTGTGGGTTGTGTCTTCAAGCTGTCAATGGAAATGCTGAATTTCTTGAGACCCTGCTTGACCTTGTTGTTGTATTGGAGTTTTGGCCTTCCTCTGCAACATGGGCAGTTCTTGAGCTGGCCACAGAGCACAGCCTTCAATAGACGTTCTTGAGGTATATGTTCCATATATCCCAGCCAGCAAAGCCTGCGAGCATCCAGCATAGTCTACATAGACTGTAGGCTGTCCTCTCAACTTCCAATAAATATATTAAAAACTTCTCTCTCTTGTTAAAACTATATATTTGTGCTCAAAATATAAAACATGCTTACAAGTCTAGTAATATTCCAGGGTGAAACTTACCCCATCTGTAGCTTTCACTAAGAGATCGTAAGTGGTTGGATCCCCTTCCCTGTCAATGTCTTGACACACACAGATGTGTCCTGTATGGGGATCTATCTGGAATGCTTTAGATTTTTCATAGTTATGGAATCCATCATAAAGAAAATATTCGATACGGCCAAACTGGCCTGCATCTGCATCTGCTGCCTTGACCTGAGGGGAAGGAATAAAAATGAAATGAAACAAGATAAACTACTATTACATAATAATATTTCAATTATTATGGATATTTGATGCCAAAGTCTTTATTACTGTTTATAAAAGTGTATTTATTTAATACATTGGCTCTAATACATAAGGTATCCCAATGCCCTTTTCATAACAATGAGTTAGATAGTGGTAGTTCAGGTATTGCATAGGTAAATAAAGGATTATTTTGACAAGCAAAAAGGATGTGTTCTTCGTTTGTGTCAACTCAATCAAGTGGTTACTACAACTGAAAAGCCTACTCAAGACATCAGCTACATCTGTGAAGCCACATTAGCTTGCCATGTTTTAACCTCAGAGGCTAAACCAAAGCTAACCAATATGACTAAAAGTGTTAGCCTGTGTCTTGAAGAAGTTCTTCAATAGTGTTAAGCTAATTCAATTGAACTAACATGAATAAAATACCCATAAAGACAAGGCCTTAAAGCCAACAACAGCTCACCTATAGAACCGTAGTACTGAGAAGGGGAATGCTGGCCAGGACATTATCTACTCTGCCTTCTGAAATGTGCCAATGGATTCTTAGAGCTTACTTTAACATCTCATTTGAAGGATGGCCTAGCAATACAGTGCTTGACAGGAGTACAAGGATTAGGTTTTAATCCATGACCTCCTAGTTTAAAGGCAAGAGTTCTACTAACTGAACTAAACATGTCTATCTGCACCTGCATGATAAAAAGACATCCATCAGTAAAGTCACTGGAAAAATTCTTGCCACAAGCTAACTTCCTTCATCAATGCTGTCATGCAGATGGTTAGGAATACTGAGTAGAAGATAACTAGAATCACGTATTTCATTTCGCACTACAGTAAATAGATCTTACCAGGACAGCAACACTTTGCCTTCATCACTTAAAACCACTCTGCTGTAAATCTGAAACAAATTCTGTAGATTAATATCTCACAGAAACGCTTCCTTCAGCGCTATACTCTTCTGGAACCAAGAAGTAAATAGTTTTCCCTGAGATGAAGCTTGTGAGGTTTTGGAGATAGTTTTGCATAGTGATGCAAATTCTGCCTGCATCACTCAATGTCTTAAAATCCATGGGTGAAATTTACCTGTGTCCAGATGGCCACCCCAAACCTAAGTGATGCATAGGCTTTGTGATAGCCTCTGGAGAGGAGTTAATTTAATCTTATGTGAATAAGGCAAGCAGGATTTGGCCCGGAGACTATACATCTCACAAAAGAGGTTTTATCTCCTTTATCTTGGAATTCAGCTCTGTATTTATTCTCAGGAGAGAAGCTGAATGCCAGGCACATGCCAACATCTCAAACATGTTAAAATATTGGCAACTTTCTTAAATTAGAAAGATTATGTAAATTTCTGTTCAACTGAAAGACTCAGGCAGCCAGATATATTATTGACTCAAGGCAGAGACTCAACTTTACCATGTGTTTTCTTCAACAGAATCTATATCTTTAATTTCTCTCCAATAGATTTCAATATTTGTATTAACAATATCAACCAGCCAGTACATTAATATCATTGTTTTTATTCCTTAACACTTAACACAGTGTGGACAAAATACAACATATCACCTAAACTATTTCTAGATGATCAGGGCATTACGATGGACGATGCCCTAAGCAGAAATAAAGACCTCTGCCATCTCATTTTTGGAAATGTTCTTTCTTCCCTCCCACCACACATCATTACTACAGCAGCCCAAGCATAACTTTACCTTGGAGTCATCAGATTATACTATCACAAATGGAATTCAGAATTTCATTAATCTGAATGTGTACATGTGATGAGGTATCCGCCCCACACTGGCCAGTAAGGGGTTAACAGAGCCCTAGGAAGGCTGCACAAAAAACAGCCAATAGGAGAGGGACTGTGAGAAGCGGATCAGCGGGGCTATATAAAAAGAGCCTAGAGGCAGAGTACGGTCAGTAGCTTCCTGAAGCCTGAGGAGGGAGTCTGTGTCTAGAGTAGGGTGAAATCACGTAACTCCTTGGACAGAGCAGTGCAGACAGAAACCCAGGGAGAAGAGAAGGAGCTCTGGATGGGCTGCTGAGACTGAGGAGGGTGCTATGGTTGTGGGGAAGTGGCCTAAGGAAAGGCAGCAATAGCAGAGGCAGTGGGACCCGAAGTAGTGGGCGGACCTGGGGGGGTGGTAGGACACTGCAATTCACTCCCCTGGAAGGAGGGGAACACTGATTGTGACATGGCCGGAGGGCTGAGCCATGAAGAGGACACTATGGTTCCTGATGCTACAGAAGGGGTTGCAGGCGGACGTCAAAGAAGGAGTGACAAGTGCAGATGGAGGTGTTGGCCCCAAGCTAATCCCTAGAATGACCAGGACGAGGCACCAGTCTGGTGGTGGGTGATGCACACTGTGACAGTGATTTATGTAATTAGACCTTGGGGAAATGCTGTACTATTGTGATTTGTTTCTCATATTAATGCATTTGGTTGCATGTCACTATATTATCTATCTCAGTCTCTCTAACTAGGATTATACTCTTAATGCAGAGTTAAAGACTACAGTAAACTAGGAACATGTTATACCACAAAACTTTATAAAGGATTAATAAAAAGAAACTTAAAAATGTTTCACATCTGAGGAAACTTCGGGCGGGGGGGGGGGGGGGGGAAGTATCAGAATGTACTTGGCTAATATTTTTGCATTTCCTCTGCTGTTATTGATATCGGTGTCAGTAATAAGCATTCTCTGTCAGCTATATGTTCTTTTCTGTGCAATCTTGCAGTGGTGTCAGAACACTGAGGTTAAGGTATAACAGTTTATTCTACACTGTTGAATTGTCTATTGCTTTGGAAATTACTGTAATGTCAAAAAAATCTAGTATTAGAGCTCCACTACATGTCAAGCAAAAAAGTGAGATGGACTGCATAGAACAGGTAGCACATTTCCAGTATGGGAGTAACTATAATGAGGTTAAGCCTCTGAGCATGCCCAATTTGAACAAGATGTTTCCAGAAGCAGCCTGATTTGTGTGCTTGTCCAGCTGATGTAACATATCCTCACTACAACCAACTCGATTTTAGAGTATTTTACTGAACATTACACGCTATGCGGTTTTTTAACACAATGTATTTGGTAATCAGCAATGTGGTAAGAAAAATATGAAATTCATGTACTTTTCAAGTGCTTTTAAGTTTTCAGACATATCTGAATATGCCAAATATTAAAGTTCTTCTTTCAACATTAAAAGGAAGACAACACTTTGTAATGAACATTAACCATATAATGCTGATAAGTTTAGCCCATACAATTTAGTCTGAAGCATAAATGTTTCTACATTAGCACTATGTTAAAAACTATGAAATTTTAGTGTTTAACCAAGATGTGACACAGCAATAAAACTGGCAAACTGTGGTTCTTGAGACAATTCATTACATCTTCATTTTTATTGTCAATCTCTCTAGCTAGTTATAAATTTCTTAGCATCTAGTGGGGTTATTTTATGACATATGTAAAATTAAATGAAAACTTCACACTAGAGCAAACTCTTGGGGAGGGGAAGGATTTATTAAAAAAAAAGAAATGTATGGTAATGGAACCATTTTGTGTGTGTGTGATTTTGCTATTATTAGAAGTGTTTTAACGAAAGATTTCTTCTTCAGTTCTGTTTCACTTTTTATTTAGTTCTTTAAAGAAGGTAAACATCAGATCCTTTTGCTGTGGAGTGGTATTTGTGCTACAGTAATGCCTAGAGGTGCCCACTGAGGTTGCGATTCCATTATAAACTTATTCAAGCTTATGCAGAATATATATATAAAACTGATCTTGGAATGAATGTAGATCTCCCAAGTCCAAATCAGTGCCTTAACCACAAGCCTATCTTTTCTTTCCAAAGAATAATTTGGTATGAGAATGGTGAATTGGGCTTGAATTTAGGTGAAATGGGAGGAAAACCTAACTTTTGAAGGTTACTGAGACCTCTCTTCCCTCTGCTATTATGAGTGCCTGTGTGTTCATGCACATGCATGTACATGTGTGTTTACATGTGTAGAAAGAGCAAAGGAAAGAGATCTGCTTTTAGGTCATTTTTTTATTTACACATGATTACCCATTATCACATGTGGCTCATAATTAGCAGTCCTTACTCCTCTGCTATCTGTAGTCTCACATACTGTAATCTTTATCCTTTAAAATCATTAATACCCAAAGGAGCTTAGACATCTGGCTGAAAAGGAAAGAACTGGAGGAAGTGGAATGCAGATAAAAACTGTCAAAAACAGATTAGGCCAGTCACTTCCATCAAAATCCGAAAATGTCAGAAGACTTAAAAAGGAATATATGTTAATTCATAAAGGTTCCACTTTTCTACTCTCTTAACCCTTTGAAAGATCCCTGGGATATTCAATATTTGCTCTGTTTTAGACAAGGGACATTTTAGCATTAAAAATTGCACTAAATATTCTGATGTATCATTATGGTGCATCAGAATCATTAGCCACCATTTCTGAAAGTCAGCTGGTGACAGTAATTAACAACACCATACTGGATTGTCTGATACTGATTTTAGAAAATTCATTCATAAAGATTTGCCAGTGATCATGTGGTTATAGAACAATTCATGCTCATTTCATTTCCTTGTAATTTGCGTTCCACAGCTGTAGTACAGGACACAGTGCAATTCTTGACTAAAGACCAAAGCCTCATTTCATTTAAGTTAAAGGCAAAACTCCCACGGACTTCAATAGAACAAGCATTTGGCATTAAAAAGGATTTACAGTTGTGCATTAAACAAGTCTGGAATAGGCATATAAATATAATTTTTAAAAGTACCCGTTTAAACTATTAAAAATTATATCAGTTAACCATTTAATCGTTAACATGATGGGGGTGGGGTCAGGGTCCAGGGCTACTGCCTGGCCTCACTCAGCGATGGGTCAGTGTCCGGGGCTGTCACCTAGCCCCGCACAGCAGGGGGGTGGAGTCCGGGGCTGTTGCCAATCTGTTTTAAATGTTAGCTACAATATATTAACAGTAAGACTAATACTTATCAGTTAACCATTTAATATTTTACATACCTAGTCTGGAACATTTGATATTTTACCTACTATTTAATTTAATATTTCTATTAATTTTTAAATTAAAGTTGTATGCTATTACAGTATTTCTCCATTATCACCACTACACTAATTAGTTTGGTCTATGTTTAAAAACAAGCAAAAACATTATTTTTGTGCCTGCAATCTACTGCTGGTGACTTCATTAAGATGTAGCTCTATCTGGCTGTGTCTGCAGATAGTTAAAGTTCTAAATGCTATAATGTATGCCCACAATTGACTGTGGAAGATTAATTATGGGTGAAAAATTAGAGGCTATTGTTAGAAGGTTAGCCCATTACCTTCAGTAACTTGTTTTCCTTCCTGCACATTATGCAGTCCTTAGATTTTTAATGGTAGATGCAAAGGAATAATGAATGAGGTATTTAAATAAAAATGCTTCAAAACTAGCAATACAAATCTGAGGGCCTAATCAAGTTCGACCTTAGTCACTTGAGTGCCTCTGATTTCAATGACAGCAGTTGCATGGGTAAGAAGATACGACTTTTACCCATCAAGTTCCTCAGTATCCACTCAGTTTCTCCTTACTCTTTCCCTTTCTGACTCATGTCCTATGTTACAGCCAACGCAGTTTTATACTAGTCTCATTTTTGTGTCCAATACCATTCTATAATTGGCATTAAAGAAGAATACAAATTAGCTGGAAAATACAGATGAGGTTGAATGGAACTATTCTATGGAAATTCTTGAAGTATCAGAGAGAGATTTTGTACTACTGCTAGAGGCAGAAAGCTAATGAGGACAGGCTAACATTCACATTTTGAGATATAGGTGAGGAAAGACAAGGCATTTCACATTTTGGAAATATGAACCCATTACAGTAGTGATCCAAAACACTACAGCTTACAAGAGTGTTGTGCTGCTGCCATTATTGTAGAGTATAGTAATTTAAGAGTTGGGATGCAGAGAAACAGCACGAGAGTGAATGACAGCAGTCAAAACAAGAGAAAATGAAGGCAGCAGAAAGAATTTTCACAGTGGATTGATCAAGAGTGTTGAATGTTCACAGTATTACAGAAGTGGTAATGCTTAAAAGACTTACAGTCCTCAGATGTGGGAGGCAAATGAGTTTGTTGCTGAATGGCCCACATCTGTTCTGAGAGGTAGGCTGAATGTGATATTGGATTCCAGGAGAAAGGAGATGATAATTAGGTTGAAAGTGTTCTTCTTATTACTTAACTGGACACATTTTGGATATGCTGAATTAAAAGAATGCATGAGATTAAGAAGTATAAACTTGGGAATCAGGAACTAGATGACTACAAGTATTTCCTATAAAAATTTTTACAGTGCAACAAAAATTATGGAACTGAAAAGATGCCTGCTAAACTTCTACATTCAGTCATGCTGCTTTTATAGTCTTTTCTCCCCTTCTGTGTCTGCAAACTCTTTAGAAGAAAATAATTTTCTTACCTGTCTATAAAATGCTTTACACATTGTTGACACTACAAATAAAATAAATAAAAATATAAGCAGAAAAGGCCCAATGAATTAAAGGAATGTAAACTCTGGAAAAATCAATCACCAATATGATCTCACAGTTTGAATACTGAAAGGAGGAAGTCCAAGAGAGCTATAGAGGACATAGGTTGGAATCTTACGGGGTGGGCAGGCAGGGGCAGGCAGGGGAGAAAACACTATAATGAAAGCCTAGCTGTAACAGGGAAGTGGGCGTGGGGCACATACCCATTACAGTGTGCCTGTTATAGTCTTGGGCCCTTTAAAACAGGGCGCTAAAGTGTCAGGTCACATGCTTGCTCCTGGTCATATGTGCCCAACAGGTTACAACTTATAAGGTGTCCTGCCTCTCAGCCAAAGAGGTATAACTAGGATGCAAAATCAGAGAAGGAACTGGGCTGGGGCTTACTGGACCTGACAGATAGATTCAGGGAGAAGGGGCCACCTAGGGAAGGCTTTGAAGCACTGGAAGGTCAGTAAGGACTGTGAAGTCTGGAGACTAGACAATACCTCCAGGAGCTGTGAAACTGCTTTTTCTAAATATTATTCTAAGAAAGAAAAGACTGCATTTGAGAAAACAGCTGATATGAGAGAGTCCAGATGGCAGGTCTTCAGTTGGTACCAATTATTATAACTTCATTCAACTCAACAGATCTATGAGAATTCACACCAGCTGTGGATCTGCCACTGTATTTTTTAAATGTGAACAGCGTCAGTTTTGGAGAAGTTATCCTCTAACAGTGAATAGTTTAGTTTGCTCTGACATAGACTGTCAGGGTATGAATTTAGGACTAGCCAAAATTGCAGGGAATTAAATCAACCCTCAAGTCTACAATGTTTTCAATCAAAACCAATGTAATTTGAGAGAAATGTCCCTTTTAGAATGGTTATTTTTCTAAATGCCACTAGTGCAAACTCTTAATTTTTTTTTTAATTTCACCATTCTGTTGTTGTCAGTAGACCAAAATAAAGCTCCTGTGTATGGAGTTAAATCTTTTCACTTCATTGTTCCCTGACAGACAGACAGACACACACACACAGAGAGTCACTTGTAAACGATTGTAAGCATGAGTTAAAAAATACGGTAGTCCTCTGAACCTGTACAGGCAGAAACAGACAGCTCTTATCTTTTATTTTCAGAGTGACAATATATACACCTCTACCTTGATATAATGCTGTCCTCGGGAGCCAAAAAAATCTTACCGCGTTATAGTTGAAACGGCGTTATATTGAACTTGCTTTGACACGCTGGAGTGAGCAGCCCCGCCCCCTGGAGCACTGCTTTACCGCATTACATCTAAATTTGTGTTATTTCGGGTCGCGTTATATCGAGGTAGAGGTGTATTTTGAAATGCACAGTATGTCCTGTTTTTTCATAGTTTGCCTTACTCTGATACATGCATAGGGTGTCAATTTTTTCAAATTGACCCATTTCTTTCAAAGGTGCATTAAAAAAAATCATAGGGACTGACAACTTATGTTGTCAACCTGACAAGTTGACAGCATAAATTGACAACTTATGTTGTCAATTTCAAATTTAATTTTAAATAGGTTTATTTAAATGATTCAGTGATGAGCTGAGGTGCAGGTCACCCCTTACTACCCACCTCTGCAGTCAGATGCTAGAATGGATCCAGACAAATAGGGAGGCTTCTTGGTTGACATAGCACAGGGCCTCAGGATGGAATCTCAGCTTATTGGGGCATTCATGGAGCGGGACTGACTGGAGGACTGAGGTCTACCTTCATCCTTTTTTTCAGTGTCTGTAGAGGCTTATAAGGAGTGTTCCAGGAGGAACAATTTAAGATGCTCTTTAGTTTTTTTAGTTTGCTTACAGAAGGAGCAACATATGGAACAAAGCTCAGGAACATGTCTTTTTCCTAAATAAGAGAGGCACCTGCAGTGCCCATCAGTTAAGCAGCACTGAAGCTTCACATGAGGTATAGATTTTGCTCCTGCTGGGATTTTTTAACAACTAGCAAGAAGACTAAAACTAACTAATTAACTATACTAATAACTAACACACACTTCAGCGGCTCCATTTTCTACCATGAGCAGTAAGAAGAAACTGAGGAACACAGCCCTTGAGAGGGTGGTACAGGGATCACAAGGACATCTAGGGCAAAGGCGTAGTCCCAATACACACTGCTAGCCAAAAGAATCTGATCTCGCATAAATGGTGCATGTGTGCACCCAGAATGGAAGTCATGCAGACAATCATTCAAAGAACAATAAATTTTCTATCCAAAATTCATAGCAAATTTGATGGAAAATTATGTATTTTTTCTGGGATTACTTGACACTATACAATACACTGTTCACGGCAGCAATCAAGGTCACATCTACACTAAATAATTTTACCAAGCAAGGTCAGGGCTTCACCAGCTTCCAGAGTTTTTACCAACACATCAATTAAACATGCTTTGTAGACATAGCCTATGACCCAGAAGATACTAATAATAACTGAAATATGACTCACTACAGACAATAACCTTATTCCTTTGAGGACATTTCCTTTCTTCTTCTAACAAAGACCTCATTCTGTGTATTTGACAACACAATGTTCTTTCAAGCAGTGCACTCTTGTTATATATTACCAGCAAGTCAGTATAAAGGCTTTGTAATGCATCTGTTAGAAGTTATTATACAATATCAGAGCAACAAGAAGCTAAAACATTATCTTTTTCAGGAGTATCTCAAATCCTTGCTCAGATATTTTCTCCTCAGAATGGTGGATGCTGACACATAATTGGTTTCCCGTACAACTTGACTGATTGTAAGTGCTGGTTAAGTTTTACAATCGGAATTTTTCTTCTTTTCTTGATTTCTGACTTTATTTGACCTTATAGAAATGGTGTGAAAATGCTATGGAAATGATTAATAAAAGATAAGTTACTCACCTTCTTGTAACTGTTGTTCACATCCATTCCAATTAGGTGTGTGTGCGTCGCATGCACAGTCATCAGAAACTTTTTCCCTTAACAGCTCCCATCGGGTTGGCCAGGTAGCCCCCTGGAGTGGCGCCCTCATGGCGCTCAATATATGACCCTGCCGACCTGACCTGACCCCTTCAGTTCCTTCTTGATGGCTACTCTGACAGAGGGGAAGGAGGGTGGGTATTAGAATGGACGTGAATAACACATCTCAAAGAACAACAATTACAAGAAGGTGAGTAACTGTTTTTTCTTCTTTGAGTGATTGTTCACGTCAATTCCAATTTGGTGACTCTCAAGCTCTCCCATGGGGGTGGGGTCGGAGATAAGGAATCACTGACTGGAGTACTGCTCTCCTGAGAGCTGCATCATATCTAGTGTGCTGTGTGATGGCATAGTGAGTGGCAAACGTATGCACCGAGGACCAGTTGGCTGTTCTGCAGATCTCTTGGATGGGCATCTGGGCCAGGAAAGTGGTGGAAGAGGCCTGAGCCCTTGTTGAGTGGGCCACTATAGGCAGGGCTGGGACTTCGACGAGGTCATAGATACAGTCCGTAATCCAGGAAGAGACGCGCTGAGAGGAGACTGGAAGTCTCTTCATCTGGTCTGCCATCGCTACAAAAGCTTGCTGGTTAGCTATTCTCAGCTGAAGACCCCCTGCAGCATAAATTTTCCTGCCAAAGAACTCCATCCGTTTGGCCTCTTTGGCCTTAGGAGCCAGTACTTGTGGTCCCTGACACTCCTTTTCATTCACCGCAGAGACCACCATGAAGCAAGGATGCAGGTGAGAAAACAAAAATTCATAGCCCTTAGAGGGAACAAAGTATTTTCTTTCCACACTCCTGGTGGTCGGTAGAATAGAGGCTGGAGTCTGCCACAAAGCACTACAGTTGTTGCCAATAGTCTTAATTACTGGCAATGCCACTCTGAAAGTGCCCTCTAGTGTAAAGATGTCCATTACCAGATCCTCTAGCTCAATGACCTCCTCTGCCTGTAAGCCCATATTACAGGCAATGTGGCGGAGTAGGTCCTGGTGGGCCCTGTGGTCAATGGGCAGAGAACATGAAGTTGAGGCCCCTGCCACCACGTCATCAGGCGAAGACGAAGAAGAGACCAGTGGAGGCACAGGGTCATCATGGCGCACCATGTGCTCAGGTTGGTCCTGGGCCACATTGGTACCAAGTGACTCAGCATGGTCCAACGGGACCTTGGATGAGGGTGGATCTGGAGCGGGTTCCACTGTGCCCTCTGTAGTATGCAGGGGCAATCTGGATAGAGCCGCCTCTGCAGTACAAGGGGTAGTTCTGTCCACCAGTGACCCTGCCCGATGATGGCCTGAAGTAACAGACCTAGAAACCCTGGAAGGGGTACCTTGGGCCTGATGGTAAGCCCAGGGGGTCCAGAAGGGCTACTGTGCAGTTGGTGGCCATTGAGGTTGCCAGGACAAAGGAGCATGTCTCCCGTGCTTCTCTGACCTGTGTCCACTATGCCATGAGAAGTAGGAGCCATCCTCAGAGTCCAAGGATCCCAAGGGCGATGATCACAGCAGTGTCAAGTATCCCTGCGCAGGCGGGCAGTGCCGAGAGGAGGAAGTCAGAGATCGGTGCCACAACCACCATGTAGACGAATGGTGTCAGCTTTTCCACGACATAGACTGGTGCCACAGGTCCAATGCCAGGAAGCGGCTCCTATGTTCTGGTGCCGTATCATTGTGCTGGGCAATAGAGGGTGATTGTGATTGGTGCTGATTTCCCGATGCCGGAGATCCTGAGCAACGCGCTCCCTGGGTCTTACAGTCATGTACAGGACCAGTGTCAGGTGTGAAATAGACCGGGAATGGTGCCACAAAAGCAGGACTGGCGCCAGTGTTTTTAGCGTCCTAGGCGCACGGCCATTTCGCCGCCCGGCGCGCTGCTCCCGTGGCTCCAGTGGAGCTGCCGCAGGCGTGCCTGTGGGAGGTCCACTGGAGCCATGGGACCAGCGGACCCTCCGCAGGCACGCCTGCGGCAGGTCAACCGGAGCCACCTGCTGCCCCCCCCCCGGCAAAATGCCGCCCTCCAATAATCCTGGCGCCCTAGGCGATTGCCTAGGTCGCCTAAATGGAAGCGCTGGCCCTACACGAACGGTGCCGGTCTGGGGAGGAAGATCGCCTCATCAGTGCTGGTTTGCCTCTAGCTGGCACCCCTCTAGGTGATGCTGGGGCTTGTCTCTAACAGCAGGGGGTTAAAGCAGAGTACTTTCTATGAGGTCCCTTGCCACCTCGAAAGTATCTGGGGTGGAGGGAGCTTTCAACTCCTCCATAAGTCAAGCCCTGCTGGATAGTCACTGGGTGCTGGACTCAACAGTGCCGACTGGGTCACCAGAGTCAACAACATGGGATCTTGCTGTTTGGAAGTTAAGTCCTTGCTTTGGGGCAGCAAGGTTTCCCCTGATGGTCTCGCTCTATGAGGAGAGCGCCCTCTGTTGGTCTTCTTATGGCACTTAAGGAGCACCGGGGATGTTGACCGGTGCCAGGGTGCCACACCATGCTGAAGTGCCGGGGATCTTCGGTACCAAGGGTCTCTAGCACCAGAGTCCTTCCTCGGTACCTGTTCACAGGCCAACACCGGGGCGCCGTGCACCAAGCTCAAGCCAGGGACTTGGTGGTCAGGCGCCCCGGGACAGAGTGTGACTTCCATCAGTAGTTGTTTCAGATGGAAGTCGCATTCCTACCTAGTCCTAGGCTTGAAAGCCTTGCAGATCTTGCAACACTCGGACTGGTGTGCCTTCCCAAGACACCTCAAGCATAAGTTGTGAGGGTCATTGTTTGGTATAAGCTTCTTGCATAGACAGCAAGATTTAAATCCTTGGGCTTGAGGCATGCCCCAGAGCCTAGGACAGAGTGAGGGGAATGATCCACTCACCTACTATACTACTAACAATAACTAACACAAGAAAATAAAAAAAAATTTCAAAAAAGAAAACTAAGAATGGCTAAGGGAAGACTTGCAGGCAAGCAAGCCAATGCAGTTCTAATGCCGTCACGGATTGTAAGAAGGAACTGAAGGGGGGTCGGGTCAGCAGGGTCATATATTGAGCACCATGAGGGCACCACTGCTGGGGGCTCCCTGGCTAACCCAATGGGAGCTGCTAAGGGAAAAAGTTTCCAAAAACTGTGCATGAGGTGTACACACACCTAACTGGAATCAATGTGAACAATCACTTGAAGAAGAACTAGGATTTCTAAATTTAGGGTATTGCTTATATTTTTGGAAGCCCACTCTATGCACTAGAACTGTATGGCTTCTTCATAAATTCCCTACTAGATTAAAATATTTTGTTAAAAAGGGTTAAATATGTATATAAAGTCAGGTGGATATGGGGGGAGGGTGAAAGAGTATAAACATGAGATGAGTCCACAAATACTGGAAGAATGTAAGTAAGAGATAGATATTATTAAAGACGGTAAAAGCAGCCACAATTAAGAACAGTAAGATGAACCCAAGATGAAAAAAACTGACCAAATACAAAAAAGCACGTTCTTACATTTGTTCAGTTGTTCACTAGTCTCCAAAGGAGCCCCACTGCTTGATATTTCCACCTAAGCATCCCTAAACTCTAGAAATTAGATGATATGGAACAACTCTGCAGTGGCAGATGGATGGACTAAGTAACCCAGTAGATCTTTCCATTTCTAATTTCAATTATTCTAAAATTATTGTTGAAGAGAAAGTCTAGGTGGAGTCAATGAGCTGGGTGAGAGTAAGAGTGAGATTAGAAAAGACAACAAGAAATAGAAAATGCAATGAAAAAAGGAAGGGCACTAGAAATTGCAGAAAGACAGAGGAAAGATGAAAAGGTAGGTAAGAAAAAGAGGGAAAACAGATTAATAAAATAGATTTTAATGAAAATCTGATATACATTAAAAGATGTTAAGAAAAAATTATTTAATTGAATTTAACAGCAGAATAAATTATGTGGAAGTTGACATTTTCTAGTGGGAACACACAGCCAATAACGCTTGCTCTATCACACAAGGAATGTGATTTATCTGATCCTTTGTACCATTCTCTCTCATGACAATTAGGGAACTCCGCACACTCAAGAAGCCCACTCTTGGGCTTTGAAGACTCAGATTTTTGTGATTAGAAATGGAAATATAATCTCCATTCCATCACCATGCTACCTAAGACTCAGAATTCTGTCACTCGAGCTCCTTCCACATCTGTATCCTAATGCTCCAATAGCCTTGTCTGCATAAACATTCTGCATCATCACATGACACATGCTGTATCTACAAGAGCACAGGTGCAGTGAAATAAAACAAGTATATTTTAAATGAATGCAAAAGAGATTTTAAGTGTATCTGGAAATACTGAACATGATAATCATGTCTGTGGCAGCCAAAGCTCACGGATAATATGTCCATAGACCTTAGCACTTCATTTTTGGTGGACGTATTTTTATCATAACAAGCACACTAACATAAATATTCTGGGACAGATTAGATTTTTATCAGAAAATGTTGATATACATTGATTTCAACATACACACACAAGTCAATGAAAAAACATTTCCATTGACAATAATCAAAATGTACAGATAAGCAAAGTAAGAAAAATTATATTTGAGAATGTAAGAGTTTGATTGTATATTTTCAGATATGATGCTGACACTTTGTGTTAATGGTAATAAAGCTTTCTTTTTGAATTTCAATGTCTACTGTCATTAAATATAGGCGAGTCTCATCTTACGCTGGGGTTATGTTCCACTGTCAGTGTGTAAAGCGAAAATCGCGTATAGTCAAAATTACATTGAGTGTAATGGCAGGCGGAATCGCACGCTGTCATGGTATAAACCCCCACTCTGAACCTTAGCGTCCAAAAGATGGGGTACCAGCATGAATTCCTCTAAGCTCAGTTACCAGCTTAGTACTTGTAGCACTGCCCCCAACCAGGAATTTCATGCCTGGCACACTCTGATCCCTCCAATACCTTGAACGGGGACCCCCAAGACCCAGTCCCTCTAGATCTTAACACAAGGAAAGTAAACCCTTTCCCTCATCGTTGCCTCTCCCAGGCTTCCCCTTCCTGGGTTACCCTGGAAGATTACTGTGATTCAAACTCCTTGAATTTTAAAAGAGAGCGGAAAATCCACCTTCCCCCCCCCTTCTCTCTCCTTACTGACAGAAACGTCCAAAAGTTGTTGTGTATGTCAAAGAGCAACGAATAGTTTCTCCAAAGCTACTGTACCAATCCCTCAAAAATCACTTCAGTGAGAATGTTTTGAAACAATAATGTTCGTACTTGTGTCCCCCTTAAATAACTTTATGGATTTCTTTCCCAATGTTTATGAGGCTTGCACACAGTAACCTGTGTTCTTTATTCCCATAACAAGGGCTGTCAAACAATTAAAAAAACATTAGTCGTGATTAATCGCACTGTTAAACAATAATTGAATACCATTTATTTAAATATTTTTGGATGTTTTCTACATTTTCAAATATATTGATTTCAATTTCAACACAGAATACAAAGTTTATAGAGCTCACTTTATATTTATTTTTATTACCAATATTTGCACTGTAAAAAACAAAAGAAATAGTATTTTTCAATTCACCTAGTACAAGTACTGCAATGCAATCTCTATCATGAAAGTTGAACTTAAAAATGTGGAATTATGTACAAAAAATAACTGCATTCAAAAATAAAACAATGTAAAACTCTTGAGCCTACAAGTCCATTCAGTCCTACTTCAGCCAGGCGTTCACAAGACACTGTTTTAACTGACGTCATAAGATATTTGCGTGCCAGATGCGCTAAAGATTCATATATCCCTTCATGCTTCAACCACCATTCCAGAGGACATGCATCCATGCTGATGATGGTATCTGCTTGATAACAATCCAAAGCAGAGCGAACCGATGCATGTTTCATTATCTGAGTCAGATGCCACCAGCACAAGGTTGACTTCTTTTTTTGGTGGTTCGGGTTCTGTAGTTTCCATATCGGAGTTTTGCTCTTTTAAAACTTCCGAAAGCATGCTCCACACCTTGTCCCTCTCAGATTCTGGACGGCACTTCAAATTCTTAAACCTTGGGTCGAATGTTGTAGCTATTTTTAGAAATCTCACATTGGTACCTTCTTTGCAGTCTGTCAAATCTGCAGTGATACTGTTTGTAAATCAAACAACATCTGCTGGGTCATCATACAAAACTGCTATGACATGAAATATCTGGCAGATATGTGGGTAAAACAGAGCAGGGGACATACAATTCTCCCCCAAGGAGTTCAGTCACAAATTTAATTAACATACTATTTTTTTAACAAACATCATCAGCATGGACACATGTCCTCTGGAATGGTCTGAAGCATGAAGGAGGATACGAATGTTTAGCATATCTGGCATGTAAATACCTGGCAAGCCAGCTACTAAAGTGCCATGCAAATGCCTGTTCTCACTTTCAGGTGACATTAGGTGACAGAAGCAGGCAGCAATATCTCCTGTAAATGTAAACAAATTTGTCTGTCTTAGCAACTGGGTGAACAAGTAGTAGGACTGAGTGGACTTGTAGGCTCTAAAGTTTTATATTATTTTGTTTTGAGTGCAGTTATGTAACAAAAAAAATCTACATTTGTAAGTACTACTCTACTTTCACGATAGAGATTGCACTACAGTACTTGTATGAGGTGAATTGAAAAAAACTATTTCTTTTGTTTATCATTTTTACAGTGAAAATATTTGTAATAAAAATAATATAAAGTGAGCACTGTATACTTTGTATTCTGTGTTGCAATACAAATCAATATATTTGAAAATGTAGAAAAACATCAAAAAATATTTAATAAATTTCAATTGGTATTCTACTGTTTAAAAGTGCAATTAATCGTGATTAATTTTTTTAATCACAGTTAATTTTTTTGAGTTAATCGCATCAGTTAACTGTGATTAATAAACAGCCCTACTAATTTCTTATGAAAAATGGTAAGAATGTTTGACTCGGTACAGTTATAATGACAGTTGTGTGTCACTAATTATTTCATTCACAATTACGTACAATAATAAAAGTATTGTGGTCTGCCTGTTTGCACTATATTTGACTTAAAAGAGAGAAAGAATAAAAACAGTTATAACTTTTTTTCTCTAAATTTTCATAACTGTTTCTCTTCTAGAAAAGCCCTATAGAATGTAATGGAAAATTATGGCTCCTCTAGGTTTTTTTTAATCAACCCCCCGTGGCTTGCTGCCACAAGCATGCACTTGGCATGCTGGGGCCTGGAGCTGCCCCTGCTGACCACAAAGATGCTTGTTTTTAAACACAGGCTCTAAGAACATCAACATAAGGAGCAGATCTGATTTGAGGTACAAGTTCTGCTGAAAGCACTACAAAATATATATTGTGTAATTTCATAACAGAAACAGAAAAGGAAAATTAGGACTCCAGAAGAAATTCAACAAAACTAAAATATTTTGGGCAAAGTAAATGGGATTAGGGCAATCCTGGTCTGTTGGAAGACAGTGAAGAGACTAACCTCAGCACTGAAGCTGGCCTCAACAATAGCAACAGACCTGCTGGACAGAGCATTGGATTGTAGGCAGTCTATAGCCAGATGAACCTGGAGTCTCAACTATCTTTCCATCTGGCTTTAAGAGTAAAGGTGCAGGAGACCTCACACTGGGTGATGGAGTATGATTGACCTGGAACCGAACAGGGCATCAGATTTCAGTATAATGCCCAGGTAAGAAGTGCACCTCTTGAAGTCTTTCTGTGCTTACAGCCCAGCATAGCCCCAGTGAAGTAACCTAGAGGCTCCCAAACCCAGGAAAAAAAAGGATACAAACTACATACACTATTCTAAACTACATTAAAAGAATTATTTATAAGAAAAATGCTAGAGAAGGATCTAGTCAAAAGAGACACAGCAAGTCCCATTTGCTCTTTGCATTAGTGGTGAAGGAACTGAGGTGGATTAGGGGGTGGACTCCCTTTTACAGAGTAGTAGGTTGGCACCACCAATGTATAAGAACACTCATGCGTTCCCCAAAAGACAGTTTTTGAAGACAGTTCCACAGCTTGATACAAGGGGAATACAGACACATCCACAAAGTTCAAGTTAGCATTTTTTTTAATGTATGGCCATAACAACACATTTAAGATTATTCAATATTCAGGAGAATGAAGGAGGGACAAAAGAGCAGGCTAAAACCTAAAAGGGGATAGAAAGGAAAGAAAACATTTCACTTGCCTGAAGGAAATATGAAATCGGACAGAAGAGCAATACAGTGAGAAAGAGTCAATCACTCAAAGCTGAGGGTGAGGACAAGAAAGAAATAACAATCCATTATCAAAGTGGCATAAAATGGCACCACAGAGAGAAAAAGAAGAAAAACAACATGACAACCTAGGATTAGAAAGAAGATAGAAGTCATCACAACACTGGTGTGAATTTCCACTATCCTGCAGTGTGTGGGATTCAGTCTTTTAATAATCTGATCTTCACATCGAGCACACACATTTGCAAAATCTACATCACAGTCAATTCCCCGAGGTACCCAGTGTTCACTAATGTCAAATGCAAGCCTGAGAGAATGATTTGAACTGAATACGTCTGTGCTCAAATACAATTTGAATCTAAACCCACTGCCACCACCTGTTCAAAGCCTGGACATTTTCCAAACAAAAGAAAAATCCATTCTCTAAGCCAGCATGAAGAGAAAACTCTTATTTCACAGCATTCTTTTCAGATGTGCCTCTCTACCATTCTATCTGAAGTTCTATCTGATCTTTAACAGTATCTTAATTTGATTTGGTGATCAGGCATAACTATATTAAAACTCATTGTTTTCCCTCTCTTTATACACATTCAATGTCTCTTTTAAACTTAGTAGAAGTTCAATCCCCAGTATGCTGAAAAACTCCCCAGCAAAACTGATAAGGAATAAATGGTTTTTAAGATCCTTTATTTACTATAATAAATGAATATAAAATGTGCTTTGCACCTTAATAGGAAACATGAGGCATATGCTGTGGTAGCACATTTAACTTCCTTTAGTAGCTTAGCAAAGAACTCCACAGTTTTATAATATGCTAGAAGCAGCCAGGGAAATTAGCGCACAGTGATAATGAGCTTTAACAATGTAATTACTTTCTATATCTCAAGGAAAAGCAATGCAGATTCAATGCCTTTCTCAAGGTTTATCCTGCATATAATATAGAAAACATCAGGCCCTAACAATAATGGCAATGATAAAATGTGAAGTTAATAGTGTGCATTCATCTGGTATCGGTGACTGAAGTCTATCATTAGGGCCCTACCAGATTCACGTCCATTTTGGTCAATTTCATGGTCATAAGATTTTTAAAATCATAATGCTTTCATGATTTAAGCTATTTAAATCTGAAATTTCATGGTGTTATAATTGTAGGGGTCCTGACCCCAAAAAAGTTGGGGGGGAGTCACAAGGTTATTGTATGGGGGGGCTTGCGGTAGTACTACTCTTACTTCTGCACTGCTGCTGGCAGTGGCGCTGCCTTCAGAGCTGGATATCTGGAAAGCGGCAGCTGCTGGCCGGGAAACAGCAGCGCAGAAGTAAGAGTGGCATGGTATGGTATTGGCACTCTTAATTCTGTGCTGCTGCCTGCAGAGCTGGGCCCTCAGTCAGCAGCCGCCACTCTCCAGCCACCCAGCTCAGAAGGCAGCAGTGCAGAAGTAAGGGTGGCATGGTATGATATTGCTACCCTTACTTCTGTGCTGCTGCTGGCGAAGCGCTGCCTTCAGAGCTGAGCGCCAGGGCAACAGCCACTGCTCTCCATCCGCCCAGCTCTGAAGGCAGTGCAGAAGTAAGGGTGGCAATACCACAATCCTCCTAAAATAACCTTGCAACCCCCCTTCAACTCCCTTTTGGGTCAGGATCCCCAATTTGAGAAACAATGGTCTCCCCCATGAAATCTGAGGAGTTGGGCAAAACTGAAGGTCCAGTGTAACAAAATACTGATATATCTTTTGACCCAAGCAGTCAGTCAGTCAGTATATGGGATCTTGTAGGGGTTGTTTCTGTTAGGAAAAGAAACTGATGGAGTCAGGCAGTTATTTGATGCAATCCTATTTATTTAACAAAATATATACAAAATCCTGCTTCCCTGAACACAACAGAAATCAAGCAACAGGAGGCAGTCTCTTTGATAACAATTCAATGCCTTTTTCCAGCCAGCACTCTGCCCATAAAGCATTCTCTTTAGGTTCTCTTTCAGGACCATAGTCCTAGTGCTTTTCTGGCCTTCTCTCTCTCTCTCTCTCTCTCACACACACACACACACTGCAATAAAATCAATCTCTTCTGCCTTGACATTTAGTTTAGTCTTTGGCTGATGATATTTGATATCAGACCCCAGGTTGGTGTTTTCCATGGTTTTGGCTATCACTAACAAAGGGACATTTAATTGTTCTCTCCCTTAGCCTGAACTGAAAGGGGCCAGTACATCCAACAGCTTCAAAAACAAGCTTCCTCAGCCCCCAGCATAACATTAAATTTTGGGGCCCTTTTTTAGATGATGCAGGTGTGTCTGGCCTAAAATACAGCACATTATATCAAGCACATTATAGTTACTTAAATTAAGATTTTTTTTCCTAAAAATAATAAAAACAGCAGCATCTTCAACAAGACAATTTGGTAAATTTTATTTTAGGCATTTAACAAAAACTAGAAACGCTACACCCAAATTACCCTTATTTTTTCTTGTATAACAGTCTCAGGGCTAAGGATTATTTCTACAAGGTCTGTCTAAGTTGTTAGTAAGGTACTTCAGAGGAAGTTGCATTAGACTTAGATTTTCTTCCCTGTTCCTCTTAAATACGGACCTCTCTCTGAATAGACATTAGCCCTGTATAGCCAACCACAAGAAAAAAAAAACCCGTCAAAGTGGTTGGTATGAAAACAGATTTCAACTTCTGTTTCCTAACTCACAGACAAGCCCTTCCCCAACAAACATCACAGAAACATTGATTAACTCTTCTTAAACCACAGACACTTCCTGTAAATAATAAAAACTGGACTATTTGCAGAAAGATATTTTACATTTTTGAAGCATGTTATTAACACAGCTTTCGTGCTAATTTTACAAATCACAACTTAATAAAATCACTAAAATATTGCACAGAGTAATAATGCTTCCAGCACTAGAGGAACAGACTGTGGTCAAATACATTCAAGCCTTAATGGTATCAATGCATAACTCATTCCGCAGAGGATATGATTACTTATACAATATATTATATGTTGCTTCCAATTCGCGGGCACATCATTCTCATTCATTAAAAACAATTAAATGTGCTTTAATATCTGAGGGTTTGATTCACAAGAGATTCACAGAAGCATTTTTTTTTAAATTTTCTTACCAAATAAATCTCTGGTTTGTCTCCTTAATTAGGCACATAAATATAGGACAGACAAATTAAGTCATCACTATGTGCTGGACTATGTCAGATACAATAGTGATGAACATGACTGAAGAACCTAAACAGAAAAGAATAGAGGAATTCCAACAGGCTTTATAAGCCTTAATCTTCACAACACATATGTGAGGTAGGTATTATTATAACCATTTTCCAGAAAAGAGAATTGAGGCTCAAAAAGATTAAGTTATTTGTCCAAGGTCACACAGAAAGAGTAGTCTAATATATTATTCAGTCCAGGATCTAGCCAGAGATATTTTTTAATAAAAAGACAGATATAAAATGACAATCTGATACTGTCACAGGTGAAAAGCCTCATCCACATCTCAACCTGTCAAAGCTCAATGTTGCGTGAAAAAAATGATGACTGTGAGGAATTTTAAATAGCTATGCAATTTCTTTAGAGTAAATAACTCTCTCTATAACTTCAGTTCACTGGTTCTTTACTTCTGAGGTAAATAATTTCCAACAATAAAAGTGAAGGGGATACCAATTTTGGGTGGAACACAGGTAATTTGTGGACTAAAATGAGTGATGTTTCTTGAAATGAAGTACAGTTGAGAGGTATACAGAGGTTCAATACCATGTACTTTAGGCATGCAAAACTCCCATTTAAATCAATGTAGGACTAGGCCCATAAAGAATAACACATTTTGTGAGTGATTTTACTGATTACATTCAATGCAGAAGTCAAGATGGACTCAGCTGAAAAGTCAACTAAGAAGTCAAAGAGCCAAATTCTGCCCTCAGTTATGAGCATGCAACCCATTTACTTCAATAAGTATAGCGTACAAGACAACAAAGGTGGGTAACAATGTCTAATAGAAAACTGATGCCGCTTCAGGGCCAAAATCTATCCTTGTTCGTATGTGCCATTCCCATGGACACTAAAGAAAACTGTAGTTTTATAGAAAAAAATGCACACAACGCTTTTTTCACTTACAAGGTCTAATATTATTGATGCTATACCAAGAGATTATTTGATTTCATCCATATACCACACTGGTCATATTTAGAATCTACCTCCTCCTGAAATTGTGTATAGTTTTTTGGAGGAGTGATTAATTTGGAAAGGTAACTCAATTCTGCTGGATGTTAGATGGTAATCAATTGCAGTTTTGAATCATGAGCTGGTGGAACTGAGAAAAGAACCCTGAGTCTTTTGAATGAAATCTAACTATTAGTTAATGTTAAACCAATGTACTATGTCGAATCAGCATTTCATTATAGCATTTTAAAAATCATGAATAGTACTAAATCCTGCTGATCACATGAAAGAATGTTCATCATGTGGACTTTGTCTCCATACAAAGCTCTAGCAGCTGTCTCACATTAATATGCTTAAACACATAAATAAAGTTAAAATATAGATGTAACATTATAAATGTTGAATTAATTTTAAGCTAGTGTATACTTGATATAAGCCCTTTTGTACAGTTAGCATCAGAAACCCAGAAATCCCAGCTATCGTTGAGATCTTGCTCCTTATTTACTTTGGATGGGTCATATACAAGTATACCTACTTTCCCTCTTTCTCAGGACTTAATTTTTGATTAATTATTTTATGTCTATTGCGTTAAGCTGTTCTCCATTACACAGTTCTTGTCACACTTTAAAGGTCACCTGGCAGTCATTTTTTTGTGTGACCAGGCTATATCATGTGAACAACCATATCTAAATCTTGTAAAGTAAACAAATGTAATGAGGTTTTATTAATTTTTATGGGAAACTTCTCAAGCAGATATTTTCTTAAAGTAAATTTAGTTCCCATAAAAGGTGCCAATTGGACAGCACTGAAAAAACGAAAGCCCTCTCTTTGTCCTTAGCACAAATTCCTGCTAATGTGCCTCAAAATTGAACGTAAAGAGAACACTTTTAGGGGTGAGAGAATAATTCAGTATCAATGCCCTTTGATCCTTTGTTCTCTTGAATACCAACAAAGATGGCTTTTTAAACAGTGGATTCTGTGGTGTGTGCATATATACACACCAGTAACTGGCCCCAGACCTCCAGTTCACCTCAGAAGGGACATGAAGGAGCAGATGGTAATAATATTCAGTGGAGCTGAGTTTCACAACTCTATAAACATCACAGAATACATAGATGGATGAAGAGAGAAAGACCTAATTTTTAATAAATTTTTTAACTGTTGTGTTTCCTCTTCAAATCATTTGAGGGAGATTCTTTCCCCACACTCTCCAAGTGTGCCGTATTTAAACCTTCACTTGATACAACCAACCCCTCCATCTGCTGTCCATTATTTAACCTATTTCCCAAGAAAACTAATTGAGAATCTTATCAAGACTTGCCTCCAAGTCCACAAAGCAACAGCCAATATCCTGGATTCCTTCCCATCAGGAATCTTGTGGTCCTATGTGCTTCTTTAAAAACATGGCAGGTGTTAGTGGGATTTTATTGAGATGGCATCAAATGTTCTTTTCAGACTATACCCAAAGAATCATGATAAACACCTGCTCCTCTACTTCCACATCCATCATCAGTGGAGTATCACTGGGATCCATTCTCTCCACTCACATGATCAAGACCTATACAAAGCCATTGGGGAGGTTGTGAAACAGCATGGACTGAAATGCCAGTGATATTTAGATGACATCCAGATCTACAACAGATACAAACAGCTGTGTCCCAGTTATCCAACGGTCTGGTTAAGATCAGCAACTTCATTTAGGTCAACCAGTTGAATCTTGTCAATACTGAAATTATGTTGGTGAGAAGAGTGGAGTTTTTCAAAGAAATTGACACCTTTCTAACATCACCCTCCATTAAGAATATCTATCCTTAAATTGTAAGACAGCCACCAGCCTTGTGGTTAACCTGGACTCCTCACTACTTCTGAATATTCAAACAGCCATAGCCACATAAAAATACCCTTTTCCACCTAAAGCTAGCAAGGACACAATATCCCTTCTCTTGCAAACAGATTTAGTTACGTCGATCCAAAGATATATAACCTTCAGCCTCAACTGTTGAAACTGACTGTACCTAGGTATTAAACTGCCAATCTTTAATTAACTCCAGTTGGTTCAGAACATAGCAGCCCAATAGCTTTGCAATACAATTCACTCAGGGTGCACCACCCCAATGTTCAAGCTCTTCTCTGGCTCTCCACTGAACAGATCAAATTCTAGATTTCAGTCCTTGTCTTGAAATCCTCCTTTTGGAATGGCCCAATTACCTAAGGGACTGCTTCCATGGAACACTGGAACTGTCAACCTCAAGTTGTATGAACAAGAGACAGTGTTTTTTCAATGCCTGGCCCAGAAATCTGGAGTTT
Source organism: Gopherus evgoodei (assembly GCF_007399415.2). Taxonomy (NCBI): domain Eukaryota; kingdom Metazoa; phylum Chordata; order Testudines; family Testudinidae; genus Gopherus; species Gopherus evgoodei. The sequence continues at coordinate 82,655,428 of NC_044326.1, read as the reverse complement.
ACCCCCCAAAGAGGTCAGGATAGAATCATACAATTGCAAAAATGCAGGGCTGGCAGGGGCCTTGATAACTTTCAAGTCCAGCTCCCCAGGCTGAGACAGAACCAAGTAAACCTAGACCATCCCTCAGAGGCATTCCACAACTTCCCTTGGAAGTCAATTCCAGAATTTAATTACCCTTACAGTTAGAAAGGTTTTCCCAACATCCAACCTAAATCTCCTTTGCTACAGATTAAGCCCATTACTACTTGTCCTATATTCAGTGGAAATGGAAAACAACTGATCACCGTCCTCTTTGGTCCTTAACAACTTTGAAGACTATTATCAGGTTCCCCTCAATCATCTTTTCTCAAGACTAAACATGCCCAGTTTTTCTAACCTTTCTTCACAGGTCAGGTTTTCTAAACCTTTTATCATTTTTGCTGCTCTCCTCTAGACACTCTCCAATTAGCCCACATCTTTCCTAAAGTGTAGTACCCAGAACTGGACATCATACTCCAGCTGGGACCTCAATAGTGAAGGGTAGAGTGGGACAATTACCTTCCAGGGAGGCAGGCAGGGAGCCTGCCCTGCCCCCGGTGCGCGCCAGGCCAGAGCCCTCCCCCGGAACCCAGCCTACAGTCAAAAACCCTGCCCTGAGCCCCTTGATGCAACCTGCACCCCTAGGCCCCCTGCCGCACCCTGACCCCCTGCCGTACCCTGCACCCTGAGCCCCCTGCTGCACCCCGCACCCTTCTTGCATCTCATGCTCCTGCACTGAGCCGCCAGCCGCACCCTGCACCTGACCCCCTGCCCTGAACCCCCTGCCGCACCCCGCACCTCTCCTGCACCCCAACCCACTGCCCTGAGCCCCCTGCTGCACCCCACACCCCAATCCCCTGCCCTGACCCCCTGCTGCACCCCTCTTGCACCCCTCACCCCTGCCCTGACCCCCTGCCGCACCTCTCACCCCTCCTGTACCCCAACCCACTGCCCTGAGCCCCCTGCCACACCTCTCACCCCTTCTGCACCCCACACTCTGATCCCCTGCCACATCCCTCCTGCAGCCTGATCCCCTGCCCTGACCCTCTACCATAACCCTCCCCTGCACTGAGCCGCCTGCCGCACCCTGCACCTGACCCCCTGCCCTGAACCTCCTGCCGCACTCCACACCCCTCCTGCACCTCAACCCACTGCCCTGAGCCCCCTGCTGCACCCCTCACGCCTCCTGCACCCCACACCCCAATCCCCTGCCCAGACCCCCTGCCACACCCCTCCTGCACCCCGACCCCCTACCCTGACCCCCTGCCGCACCCCTCATCTCTCCTGCTCCCCATACCCCAACTCCCTGCCCTGAGCCCCTGTCACACCCCATACCCCTCCTGCACCCCCTGGGGTCAGGGAGGTGGTGGAATTGGGGTGGGGATTTTGGGAAGGGGTTGGAATGGGGGCAGGGAAGGGGTGGGGCAGAGCCTCATGGAAGGGGTGGAGTGGGGGAGGGGCCGAGGGCAGTGAGGGGGAGGTGTCAGTAATGCAGCCCTCAGGCTAATGTAGCTGTCTCACTCATGTGGCCCTTCTGGTCATTTGAGTTTGAGACCCCTGTCCTAGAGAAAGAGAGCGTGCAAGACCCTTCTCTTTAAAAATGTTAAGCACCTAAAGGTGATTACAGAACTTACTTTCTTTTTACAATTGTCAGTTGAAATTTTGGTGCATAATATCAATCCTAAAAAAATAAGAAAACACCAAGATGATAGATTCATGGAAGCATCTGAGATCAAGACTGAACTTGGTCCCTTGCTATATGCTCTACAAGCACTAATCCAGTCAACTCCCTCTAGCAGGCAGTTTCAGCAGCAATGACATGCTCTGGAGGGAGCCATGATTTGTAGTCCACAGAAAGACAGAGACAAACAATCACTGCAATTTAGCGCCAACGGGTAGGGAGGGGGAAGGTGGTATTCCTGAGGGGAAGGACAGAAGCTGATGAATTATGTGGAAAAATTACCATACTTAACCTATACAGGACCAAAAAATTCTTCACTCATGTCCACGCACACAATCCCATAGACTTAACAGAACAACACAAGTGTAATTGCAGGCAGAATTTTGTCTACACTATTTTGAAGTATCTTATGTTATATAAGGGGGTGCAGTGTTTTCAGATTATTACTTTAATTAGAAGCAATAAATGTTTCTTTTCAAAGGAGTGATTTCTACTAGCCAAACAGAATATTCAAACCAAACCCCACAAACGTTTATCATAGAAATGTATTCTTATTTTCAACCTGCTTAAGGAAAACAGAGATTCTTTTCCTAAATCACCACATAAAAAACTGGCACATTGACTAGTTCTGTAAATTAGAGTTAATATGCTCCTCTCTAATCATTAATGTTGCACAGTAGTGTCTCATTTTACTCTTTAATAGCTTCTTTGTGTATGTCATCTGGTAGTACCAGGCATACAACACAATGGTCTGAACAAGAAAGTGGCACCAAAGCTCTGCCTGTCATGTTACATAAACACTTGTTAATCCAGAGAAAAAACAGGTCAGTAACACTAGCCCAAGAAATTGCCAACACTGACTGCTTTTGTCCAAAAAGATAATGAATGCAGAATTCCATCATTACTGTAATGGCATCTGCCATGCTTATAATATCAGAGAAACAAAAAAATACTCTTTATTGCGTCTTGTTTCGAATTCTGCTGTTTTTCCAAAAAAATCCACAGTCACTTTTGTCATGTAGATTTGGTATCAAAATTGCTTGTGAAAATAGCTCTTTTATACTAACTGCAGTTTCAATTTCTGCAAAGGCTGAATTGAGCACCAACAGCCATGTAATGAGTCATCATGCAGGTAAAGTGCAGAAAAAGATATCCAGACTAGTGAAGAAAACAAGATCTTTTCGTTATGCCATCAACTATCTTGATATTTAAGGCCAATGAATACAAGCCCCAAAGAGGCATGTGAAAATTCTTAGGAAAACTGAAAAGCAGCTGTTTTATTTCTCATTCTCCTTCAAGCCCTGATTTCACAGTGAAGACTCAGTATCCTGTTTTACAATGAAAGTGGGTGGTTGGTTTCTTTTTTCACTATAGAACCTGACCCATTTGTTTTGGAGCTCATCAAATGAAGGTAGTTGGACACACTACAGCTGCTGAGATCCGGAAGAGAGCAAATTTAATTTTGTAATAAAATCCTGCCTTTGCTTGTTCTAAAGGTATAAACTGTGTGACTTGAAAATTTATATTTGGGTGACTGCTGAATAATTGCATCTGTGAGATACCCAGTCAGCCTGCACAGCTGGGTCTGAATGTTTCCAGCAATATAGACACCTGAAAAATTTGACAGCTCCTGTGAGATAAAATATATCTCCTCACAATATTTTTCAAGTTCTCATGAGAAACAGCTTCCAGGCTCCACATTTTGTTTCTCACATTATTGGGATTTGGTTTCCGACAGTGAGGGAAATTAACATTGTGTGCATACATATCTGAGGACACACTGCAAACAGTTCAAAAGATTTGTTCAAGAATACGTTAAGTATCTTCATAAAAATCACAGCTATAGATATGAAGACTCTTCAACAAAAAAATTAAAAGCCGAAACCATTAAGAAATGGCATTTACACTAGGATACATTAAACTAACTAGGATACAATTAAAAAGGGTCACAATCTTTATACTTCAGCACATGAAATGATCCTTCGCTGAGATTTAGAAGAAACTTATCCTCAACGTATACTATTGCTCAACCAAGTGAATTAGAGGTACCTTCCTCAAAAGCATCTGACACTAGCTACTGTCAGAGACAGAATACTGCACCTGATGGACCGTTGGACTGTTCCAGTAAGACAGTTTCTATCAAAACTTCTGATTTGATCATTTTGTATATATTTCTGTCTCAATCAGTTTGCTTTTCAATGTTGTAAATGCCTAAACTGGCCTTTCTGCCCATCTAATTGCTGCAATGTAAACTACACGGGGCTGACCAGCAACTGGTAGAGTGTAACTCCCAGGTTCTTATTTGAGTCAGTGCCACACTGAGTGATTCTATCCAATTAAGATAACCAACTGTTTCAACAGAAGTAAAGGCGCAAATATCTACAATGCAGAATAGAAGTAAAAATACTTCTCAAATTCCCCACATTAAGCAGAATGCTCTGCATTTTATTCTTATTTTTAAATGCATTCAGTTGTCACCTGTAATGCCACCACATTTTTCAGACACGCACTGTCTTCAGTACTACTTTGCAGGATACATTGATGGAATGCTACAATCAGACTATTCTTGTTATTTCATGAACAAAGACCTGAAGAAGAGCACTGGGTAGTTCAAAAGTTTGTCTCTTTCACCAACGGAACTTGGTCTAATAGAACATATTACCTCACCCACTTGTCTTTCTAATATCCTGGGACCCACACTGCTACAGCAACACTGCAAACATTTCCTCAACGGGCAGTTTAATAAATGACTGGTTACTTATTACACAGCAGTATTTAATTAGGAACTCTTCAAAGCTTCCCAACTCAGGTCAAGTAAAGAGGAGAGGGTGATAGAGGAATGAAAAGAGATTCTCTCTTTCCAAAAAAGAAAGTGGGGAGTAGTGGAAACGAAGAATGAAGGAAAATTGAAAGGGAAAGTCCAGAATTAAAGAAGCACGGCTATATTCTAGCAGCTTCATAAAAGCTTATTTTATTTAAACTGAACGTTACATCTATTAGATTCTTTCTAATATATGTCCTTTTTCATCATTGTGTATAAGATAGAAATGAGCTCAACCCTAACCACATATTTTAATTTCCTTCAATTTGTAGAAGCTCAGATCTAGATCCAAGAGGTGCAATTTAGCTATATCTGTAATGCAAGTTCATTTGTGTATTAATGGAAGATACCACCTTTATAATCAACCTACTTCTCCATGAATTTGTTAATAAGTTTACAATAATTATTTATTATCTGTATTACAATAGCACCTAAAAACCCCTGTTCAGACTGGGACACCTCTGTGCTTTGTAATATGCAAATAACAGTAAAATATAGTCCAGGGGTGGCTTGCTAGCTCCAGCAGTTACTGTGGGGGGGGGCCTGGTGGCACCATGTGCCAAGTGAGGCCAGCAAATCCTGGCTAAAATCTGGGAGGCACATGACTTCGCATGATCCCCACACACACATCGCCTCTGAAGCCCTTAGCCCCACCACACTGCAGTGGGCTGAAGCCCTTAGCCCCAGCAGGTACACCCCAGCTCTTGAACTTCTGAACTTGAACTTCTGAAGATTGTTGTATGCAGCTCAGAGATCCAGTAAGTTTGGCCATCAGTTGATATAGTCCCGCCTTGAAGGCCTTACAATCCAAAACCTGAGCCTACCATCCTTACGTTGGTTAGTACCTGTCATGGTATAATTCCCCCACTCTGAACCTTAGCGTCCAAAAGATGGAGTATCAGCATGAATTTCTCTAAGCTCAATTACCAGCTCAATTACCAGGAATTCCAGTGCCTGGTACACTCTGGTCCCCATGAAACCTTGCCCGGGGACCCCCAAGACCCAGACCCTCTGGATCTTAACACAAGGAGAGTAAACCCTTTCCCCCACCGTTGCCTTTCCCAGGCTTCCCCTCCCTGGGTTACAATGGAAGATTACTGTGATTCAAACTCCTTGAATTTTAAAACAGAGAGGAAAATTCACCTTCCCCCCTCCTTCTCTCTCCCCCTCCCAGACTCTCCCTGAGAGAGAAAGTAATCCTAACACAGAGAGAAATTAACCTCTCTCTCCCCCTTGCCCCCCACCAATTCCCTGGTGAATCCAGACCCAGTCCCCTGGGGTCTCACCAGAATAAAAAAAAATCAGGTTCTTAAACAAGAAAAGCTTTTAATTAAAGAAAGAAAAAACAGTAAAAATTATCTTTGTAAATTTAAAATGGAATATGTTACAGGGTCTTTCAGCTATAGACACTGGGAATACCCTCCCAGCATAAGTATATAAGTACAAATTAAAATTCTTTTAGTAAAATACAAATTTGAACTTCTTTCAGCCTAATACACATTTGCAAATAAAGAAAACAAACATAAGCCTAACTCGCCTTATCACCTAGTACTTACTATTTTGAATCTATAAGAACCTGTATCAGGGAGATTGGAGAGAAACCTGGTTGCACATCTGGTCACTCTCAGAAACCAGAGAGAACCACCACCAAAATCTAACGGCACACACACAAACTTCCCTCCCTCAAGATTTGAAAGTATCCTGTCCCCTAATTGGTCCTCTGGTCAGATGACAACCAGGCTCACTAATCTTGTTAACTCTTTACAGGCAAAAGAAATATGAAGTATTTCTGTTCTATTAACTCTTACTTATCTGTTTATAACAGTGCCCACCACGGATTCACAGAGTCTGGTCTATGCCACAGCCTGTAACCAATCCCTAGGGAGGTATTTCTTTAGTGTGCAGTATGCCAAAAATCCGCAGTTCCACAGGGACAACTCTGTGTCCTTCACAACTCCAAAACCAAGCCTCGGGGCACCAGCAATCCCTCCCTCTGTCTGAGGTCCCCCATCAAACTAGACTTCCATGGAAGGCTTGTTTTTTTTACCTCTCAGCATACAATGATCAGTCAGTATTTGCAGCAACACCTGCCAGCCTTTTCAAAATAATGTAAATTTACTAGTCACCTGGCACACAGAATCTGGAAGTCTTAAGGTAGCACTGGGAAGCAAAGGTTGAGAGAGTTCAGATATGCTAACACCTGGGTGTCCTTGAGCCATGCTGCTGTAGGAACCATCTTTGCTTTCTCTATCTGTCTTTGTCCCTTAGTCTGTCAGTCCCAGGTCTAAGTCCTGTATCTCTATGAGCTCAGCTCTTAACCTTTCCCCTTTGTCCTCCAGCTCAGTGCCTTTGCTCTATTTCCCTGCAGAGAGGTTGGGGGAAATCTTCTCTTGACTGGTGGCTGCTAAGTGTGAATGTCCAAGCCACTGGAGTTTTCCATTCACATTCATAGACTTTATTTGGTTTGTTAATGACTCTAATCTCCAGCCAGACAGCTATGTTAGGCAAATACCCCACCCCTTCTTTTTACACGTGCTGCATAGCAGTGCAAAGCCCAGAGGAAAACTGAGGCATGTACAGGAATCATAAAAATATTACCAATGTTCCCACATTTGTCACAGCACCCAAGTAATCCCAGTGAGGGCAGGTCTACACTTAAAATGCTGAATCAGTACCGCTGTAGTGCTTTAATGAAGATGTTCTATGCCGAAAGGAGAGAGCTCTCCTGCTGGCATAGTTAACCTACCTCCGTGACAGATGGTAGCTATGTCGGTGGGAGAAGCTTTCCCACCGACATAGCGCTGTCTATACCGGTGCTCAAGGTGATATAACTATGTCACTCGTGGGTGTGAATTATTCACACCCCTGAATGATGTAGTTATACCGAAATAATTCTGTAGTGTAGATCTGCCCTCAGTTTAACAAGACTACTTGGAGAAAAAAGGTTCAAGACAGTGAGAGTAAGGGTACTAGAATATGGCTCTCGTCTAACCTACATCTAAGCCTGGCGGGATTCTATTTATATTTCTTATAATTTTGATATGCAAAATATCAATGTTTATTCTTAAGCATTTTTTTCTATTTTTACCCATTTTCATTTTCACAGTTGTGCAAAATTCTGAGTTTTTAGCATTTTTTCAATATTCACGGATTGTGGGAAATTAAGAGGGAGGGTCAAACTTATTTAATGACGGTAGACAGAGATTCAAAAAGTTAAAGCTCTTTAACCCCTAAAACACAAATGATCAACATCACATGTCAAAATATACACGGCAAATATCCTTAAATCAATGTCCTAATAAGTTCTCGAGAAGCATTTTTCTTTCCTATCCATCAGTAAATTCTGATCATTATTGAGGGAAATATTTTTTCATTGGATTATGTGTGTTTAGTGAAAGAGACATTTACCAATATTTACCAATAAAAATCTGATCCCTCCAAGCCTCTCTATATAGGTTCTTATACTGCCTTTATTACCACAGTATTGGAGTTCCTTTCACTAGTGAATTAAGCAAAGTGACTAATATCTGTCACAGGTGGTTCATTCTTTCTCATTTTCTCCACAGAGGAAGAATTGTGTGTTTAGCATAGCATTTTGTTTTTGTAGAATTTTTTATTAGAGAGAGAGACACACACACACACACACACACACACACACGTACAATCTGCTATGTGTTTATGTTAGAGAAGGCAAGACTGAAGAAGTGCACTTTGTGCTTGGAACAGGTGGTAAGGTTAATGATGGTCCTTAGTTACTGCGGTAGTGAAACTCCACACCACCCCAAAATTGCAGTTTCTTGCCCAGATGAGCATTGCCCTTTTGCCAGAAAGTTCTACTGTGGCTGAGGAGTGGAGTTCATCCCAGATCTTCAGGCAATCTTTTAGTTGCTAATCTGAAGGCGAGACATGACAAGCGGGTTTAACAAACAATGAGAGAGAGAGAATGAAAGAATAAGGGTCGCAGTGGTAAGATCCCATGGGCAGGAAATTATGACAAATGGCCAATTCCCGCATATTTCACCCATCCAAAACTTCCAATAAAGTCAATGGACATTTTGGGTGCACAAGGTGGAAGCTGATGAGAAAGAATAAAAATTTTCATGAGTATTTTAACGTTTTCACAAGTATTTTAGCTATCGGCAACGACAGGAAAGGAACTACAGGAAAAGAATGAAAGTTACATGGAATAAAGCTTGCCAATATGTGCCGATGTTTCTTCAAGGAACAGGTTAAAACAGTAAATTTAACCTGCCCCTCTCTCTTGTCTGAGAACAAGAGAAAGATTGTGCTTGAGTGCTTTTGGGGCAGTGTTACAAAAAACCCAAAAAGCTTTGGGTGACTTAATTAGAAAAGGAAAAACTCTGCAACACACCGAAAACCCATCACATCAGGATTAATGTTCTGCATTTGTCATGATGACATATTCTAAGTGTTCCTGACTGGTAAGCATGAAACTGCAAAAGCTGCTGACAAAAAAAACATAAAAACTTTTTCAAGCACCTAGCGAACCCAGCTGCATTATTAAAAAAACACACTTTTCATTTGAGCAAATTCTTTAGAAGCAAAGAAAGTAAGTCATCAGTTTGGTTTTTACTTTAAACTATTAAATAGTCTAACCTAGAAATATTGAGTTAATGAATATTAAAATCCAAAATTTTAACAGGGACAATAAAAGAAACTCCGTGTAAATGACACTTTTCAATACATTTGGAAATGTTATTCTGTTAAACCACTGCTTGTTCCAGTCTTCACAGTTCATATATCTATTGGTGTATTGTACCTATAGCTTACAATATGAAGAGTTTCATATGAAACAAAAAAAGAGTGACATATTTGCTATTGTATGAGTCATTTTTGAAAGGGACAGAATGCTTTTTTCTATATCATGCTGTGCAAGAAGGAATCAACACGAATTAAAGGAATTGAAATTTCTTGATTTGTAAATTGGCAGTCAGCTGATCACATGTTGAACAAATGGAAATAGTGTGCACCTTTGTAAAATGAAATATTCCAGAGAGTGCAAAAAAGAAAAAGAGAAATTAACTCTTGTAATCTGAGCACAGAATTGGGAGTCCAGAACTCCTGAATTGTAATCTCAGCACTAACAGTGACTTCCCGCATCTGCTCCAATTATGGCTTTATGCACATTGCTTAATGATGCTGGCTTGCATATGAGTATGCCTACATAAGAGTGTTAGTGGGAGTATGCATGTATATAAATGTGTGTTTGAATGTGAGACCATCAGTTTAATTCTTTACATAATAATAAAATGATATTATTTAAATAAGTATGTGGTACTTTCCATTTTCAAAGTGCCTCACAAACATTAACTGATAGCTCCCTGATCGATGTGTTACTTTGTGACAAAGTATTGATTTTAATACTCGCAACTAGGGCTGTCAAGCAATTAAAAAAATTAATCACGATTAATCGCATTATTAAACAATAATGGAATACCATTTATTTAAATATTTTTGAATGTTTTCTACATTTTCAAATATATTGATTTCAATTAAAACACAGAAAAGACAGTTACCTTTTCCATAACTGGTGTTCTTCGAGATGTGTTGCTCATGTCTATTCCACAGTAGGTGTGTGTGCTCATCACATGCACCGGTGTCAGAAGTTTTTCCCCTAGCAGTACCCGTAGGGAGTGCCCTGCTACTTCCAAGTGATGCGTCCCCAGTTTATAAAAAACTCCTAAATTTTTTATAAATCCCTAAATGCATGGCCTTGCACTTTTCACTATTAAATTTCATCCTATTACTCCATTGTCTCTGGATGGGGAGGAGCGGCAGCACAGGGAGCGGTGCCGACCACGGGACCATGATCTTGACATGGAGGAACAGTACCACCCATAGCAGCTGCTCCGTGATTGCTCCGGCAGATGGACCCATGGCAGTGAGGCGCCGGCGATCAACACCTAGGGCTGTGGGAGTGGTGCTGTGGCGGGTTCCTGGAGCGAGACAACGAACGGGAATGGAGTCGATGTTCATGTCATGACTGGCTACAATAGCCCCTCTGAGACGAGGACCTTCAGGGGCGTCTGTCTCGGTCCTGTCAGTGTCCACTCCTCAAGGCGGAACAGTGCCTGGAGTCTCTGTCCATCAGAACCCAGCCAGAAAACCTGTTGGCAGTCGATGGCGACCTGCGTGAACTACTCATGGGATGGTCACTTAGCGGCAAATGGCATTGAGACCATTCCCTTGACTGTGACTGGTATTGAGACGGAGGCAATTGTGGAGATTCCAGTGACGGCTTGCCTCTGGACCGTGGGGCCATCATTGGCAGTGCTCCTGGTACCGGCATGGACATAATGTCCTGGCCCGCTTGCACGGTCTCCAGCGTGGAGCGCATCCGGACATCCAGGGAAGCCTGCTCCGAATGAGCTGGGCTACTCCGCTTGACCTGAGTCAGAGGCCTAGAGGCCGATGGGGACCAAGGACTGCCCAACAGGTGTTTAGCCTCTCTGCGTCTTGCTCCGGCGCTATGGCAGAGAAGGCCTCTTCTTAGCCTTCTTGGCATGCCCCACGGACAGGAAGCAGTGCCGACTGGTAGATGGCACCGGGGAGCCGCTGTGCATCGACACCGCGGTACTCAGTGCCGACTTGGAATGTCGCGCTGGAGTCAGGGTCAATGCCAACTCCATAAGGATGGCCCGGAGCCTAATGTCTCTCTCTCTTTTTGTCTGAGGCTGGAACGACTTGCAAATCTTGCAGCAATCACTGAGATGAGTTTCACCCAAACAGTGCAAACAGTCCGTGTGCGGATCACCCTCTGGCATCAGTCACCTACAACTGTCGCATGACTTAAAACTGGGGGTGCGGGGCATGCCCCAGCCCGGGCGCACTAACTAAACTAAACTAACTACAGGTACCATACACGGAACAAACAAGAGTTCTGGGGAAGAGCTGCAGCAAAGCTGGAGCAGAGAAGTTCCTAAGCACCTTCAGTGGTGGCAAGATGGAACTCAGGGTGGGGGGAGTGCGCAGCACCCCTTATACTGTGCCCTGGAGGCATCACTCCGGGGCGGACCCCTATGGGTGCTGTTAGGGGAAAAACTTCCAACACAGGTGCACGTGGTGAGCATGCACACCTACTGTGGAGCAATCATTTGAAAAAGAACACAAAGTGCTCAGTTTATATTTATTTTTTATTACAAATATTTGCACTGTAAAAGATAAAAAGAAATAGTATTTTTCAATTCACCTCATACAAGTACTGTACTGCAATCTCTTTTTCATGAAAGTTGAACTTACAAATGTAGAATTACGTACAAAAAATAACGACATTCAAAAATGGCTCCCAGCACTGGTGCACTATCTACTCTGGCACTTTACAGCACTGAAACTTGCAGCGCTCAGGAGTATGTTTTTTCACATCCCTAAGCGAGAAAGTTGCAGCGCTATAAAGTGCCAGTGTAGAAAATCCCGTAGGGTATGGCTACACTTGAAATTTCAAAGCGCTGCCGTGGCAGCGCTTTGAAGTGTGAGTGTGGTCGGAGCGCCAGCGCTGGGAGAGAGCTCTCTCCCACCGCTGCACGTAAATCACATCCCTTACAGGTGTAGCTTGCAGCGCTGGGAGCCGCGCTCCCAGCCCTGCGGCACTGATTACACTGAGGCTTTAAAGCGCTGTATCTTGCAGCGCTCAGGAGGGTGTTTTTTCACACCCCTGAGCACGAAAGTTGCAGCACTGTAAAGTGCCAGTGTAGCCAAGCCCTTAGTGTCCACCCTCCCACCTCTTCCTATCTCTTTTCTGACCCTTCCTGAAGGCTCCCATTACAGCTGTCTGCTGCAGCCAGGTGAATTTTCTTCTGAAGGGGATCTAATACTTAAAAGTGAAAAAGCCTTCCAGCCTGCCAGACCTATTAGCACAACACTGAAACTGTTAAAGAGCCATTCAAGTGATAATGAAGCCATTTAACAGGCATTTGCCAAGCCCCAGGTATATACTGCCAGTTTCTGAATTTACTGACAAAAACAGTTACTGTAATATTTACTCAGAACAAGTTATTCTACAGGACCTTAGTGTAAAATTTGCTTTAAAATATTTAGAGTGTCACTGAAGATTATAAAAATCACATCTCTAAAAAAATCCTTGCATAGATTTTTTAGATGCACAATCTGAGTATTCATCTTTAGCCTTAAATGCTTGTATCTTCAGACATATAGTTTTTTAAATAAATCCTTTAAAAGACCTCCCTTGTCTAAAATACACATGCGAGCCTGTGCTGCCATCAGACATAGGAGCACCAGTTTAATAATACTGCACAGGGCCCCATAAATCCTAAGGACGGCCCTATTCATATGTCCCTTCATCTTCAACCACCATTCCATAGGACGTGTCCATGCTCATGATGGATTCCGCTTGATAATGATCCAAAGCAGAGCAGATCAATGCATGTTCATTTTCAACATCATGAGTCGGATGCCACCAGGAGAAGGCTGATTTTCTTTTTTGGTGGTTTGGGTTCTACAGTTTCTACATCTGAGTGTTGTTCTTTTAAGACTTCTGAAAGTCCACACCTCAGCCCTCTCAGATTTTGAAGGCACTTCTGATTCTTAAACCTTGGGTCAAGTGCTGTAGTTATTTTTAGAAATCTCACATTGGTATCTTCTTTGCATTTTGTCAAATCTGCTGTGACAGTGTTCTGAAAATGAACATGTGCTGAGTCATCATCCAAGACTGCTATGATACAAAATATATGGCAGAATGAGAGTAAAACAGAGCCAAAGACCTACAGTTCTCCTCTAAGGAGTTCAGTCACAAATTTAATTAACACATTTTTTTTAAATGAGCATCATGAGCATGGAAGCATATCCTCTGGAATGGTGGCCGAAGAATGAAGGGTCATATGACTGTTTAGCATATCTGGCATGTAAATACCTTGCAATGCTGGCTACAAAAGTGCCATGCAAATGTCTGTTCTCACTTCCAGGTGACATTGTAAATAAGAAGCAGGCAGCAGCATCTCCTGTAAATGTAAACAAACTTGTTTGTCTTAGCAATTGGCTGAACAAGAAGTAGGACTGAGTGGATTTGTAGGTGCTAAAGTTTTACACTGTATTGTTTTTGAGAACAGTTATGTAACAAACAAAAAAATCTGAATTTGTAAGTTACCCTTTTATGATAAAGAGATTGCGCTACAGTACTTGTATGAGGTTAATTGAAAAATACTATTTCTTTTATCATTTTTAAATGCAAATATTTGTAATAAAAATAATATAAAGTGAGCACTGTACACTTTGTATTCTGTGTTGCAATAGAAATCAATGTATTTGAAAATGTAGAAAAACATCCAAAAATATTTAATAAATTTCAATTTGTATTCTATTGCTTAACAGTGGGATTCAGCACAATTAATTTTTTTAATTGCAATTAATATTTTTGAGTTAAATATGTGAGTTAACTGTGATTAATTGACAAGCCCTACTCCCAACATTTAAAAAAGACATTATTAAATGCCTGAGGGAAAGTCAGTTTATCATTAAACTACAAGCATATAAATATTGTATATAAAATATTAAAGTCTCAATAGTTTACCACTTCTGATGTTATAAATACTTGCCATGTACATCAGAGGGTTTGTAAGTGATAATAAATAGCTACTTTACTAAATATCTGAGTTGACTGAAAACAGAAAAAAATTAAACATTTTAGTGAAATTTCTTTTAATCAAAATTGTATTTACAATACACATTTTCTGACCAGTTTATATCATAATACATACACAGAGATAAAAATGTGGGTAAACAGTAAATTGTAAAACTATTGTTGACAAAGATTGGTTGAATTTTGGTGAATTTGGGCAAACCAATGAGACTTTTGATCTAGGCCGAAATCCTGAAACACTGTCCCTTGCTCATTTGCCTATCCTTACCTTAAGTCATCTTCTGGAAGGGAGGTGGCCTACTGAAATATCTTCTTCTCCCACTATCCTTTGTGTGTGTCTGGCTGAATCTGTGGCCTTTTAGGTTCTTAGAGACCCATTCCCCCATCTGATGTTTAGAGATAAGATGGACTTCCTACCTAATACTATAGCTGGTAAGAATTTCTAGGGGGCAAGATGGCTTCCTATTTTGTAAGATCAAGCTTAGTATTTGTTCTAAAGGCTGTATTGTTTCCTGCTGCACTGAGCCTTACTCAGGGGTCTGATGGTTTAAAGTTGCCTAATAATTTATGATAAAAAATCTTCTACTGTCATCTTCTTTCGCTGTCCATTTCTAATACTGGATAGTATATGGGTTCTAGTTGAATAGAATTCATGGAAATATGATCCCAGTTAATAGAAAATATAATCTGCAATCACAAAAACGTACATTACACAGTATTCCTCCCACAGAGACATAAAAGGGCAAATAGCTTTGTGATTAATTAGGCCCTCAATATGACTCCAGTTGTCATTCATGTCATCTAACTCTTAATTTCAATATATAGTTTTAAGCTTCTGGATATGACTGTTTCATAAGTCTCAATTTTTCTATTATATTATACATACTAAAATAGAGAAAAAAAGAAAAGATATATGAAATGGAGATCAGTGATATAATACCCCTAGTGGAAAATGAAGGAATGAGGTATATTAATTCAGAACAGGTGAAACTTCTAGGGAAGAGGAATGAATACAGTCATATTCTCTTGTGCAGAAATGAACTGTGTTATAGTGTTAACTTACTAAGTGTTACATCCCAGTACAGTAAGTAGGACTGAGGTTGTATCCTTTAAGATTGTTAACATCTGGACACAGCAATTAGATCCTGAAGTGATTAGTTATCATTCCAAAGTGAGTGCCTGGAAAGATTTACCATAATGTACAGGGAGGGGAAAGTGTTCCTGAAGATTTTCACATATTTACTCTATTTCCACAACTTCAGTGCATGTCTCTTCCTTAGGTCAAGAGCTGATAGTCACTGCTGTGCACTTAACACTGAACTAATTCAATGCACGAGAAGCAAGTCAGGCTGCTTCAAGTACTAAAGATGCTGAGGAGGGAATGAAGCCTGTAGAAGTAACAGGGCAGGGAAAACCAAAAGAAACTCATAGACTCATAGACTCTAGGACTGGAAGGGACCTCGAGAGGTCATCGAGTCCAGTCCCCTGCCCTCATGGCAGGACCAAATACTGTCTAGACCATCCCTGATAGACATTTATCTAACCTACTCTTAAATATCTCCAGCGATGGAGATTCCACAACTTCCCTAGGCAATCTATTCCAGTGTTTAATTACCCTGACAGTTAGGAACTTTTTCCTAATGTCCAACCTAAATCTCCCTTGCTGCAGTTTAAGCCCATTGCTTCTTGTTCTATCATTGGAGGCTAAGGTGAACAAGTTTTCTCCCTCCTCCTGATGACACCCTTTTAGATACCTGAAAACTGCTATCAGGTCCCCTCTCAGTCTTCTCTTTTCCAAACTAAACAAACCCAATTCCTTCAGCCTTCCTTCATAGGTCATGTTCTCAAGACCTTTAATCATTCTTGTTGCTCTTCTCTGGACCCTCTCCAATTTCTCCACATCTTTCTTGAAATGCGGTGCCCAGAACTGGACACAATACTCCAGTTGAGGCCTAACCAGCGCAGAGTAAAGCGGAAGAATGACTTCTCGTGTCTTGTTTACAACACACCTGTTAATGCATCCCAGAATCATGTTGCTTTTTTTGCAACAGTATCACACTGTTCACTCATATTAAGCTTGTGGTCCACTATGACCCCTAGATCTCTTTCTGCCATACTCCTTCCTAGACAGTCTCTTCCCATTCTGTATGTGTGAAACTGATTGTTCCTTCCTAAGTGGAGCACTTTGCATTTATCTTTATTGAACTTCATCCTGTTTACCTCAGACCATTTCTCCAATTTGTCCAGATCATTTTGAATTTTGACCCTGTCCTCCAGAGCAGTTGCAATCCCTCCCAGTTTGGTATCGTCCGCAAACTTAATAAGCGTACTTTCTATGCCAACATCTAAATCGTTGATGAAGATATTGAACAGAACCGGTCCCAAAACAGACCCCTGCGGAACCCCACTTGTTATACCTTTCCAGCAGGATTGGGAGCCATTAACAACTACTCTCTGAGTACGGTTATCCAGCCAGTTATGCACCCACCTTATAGTAGCCCCATCTAAATTGTACTTTCCTAGCTTATCTATAAGAATATCATGCGAAACTGTATCAAATGCCTTACTAAAGTCTAGGTATATCACATCCACCGCTTCTCCCTTATCCACAAGGCTCGTTATCCTATCAAAGAACGCTATCAGATTAGTTTGACATGATTTGTTCTTTACAAATCCATGCTGGCTATTCCCTATCACCTTACCACCTTCCAAGTGTTTGCAGATGATTTCTTTGATTACCTGCTCCATTATCTTCCCTGGCACAGAAGTTAAACTAACTGGTCTGTAGTTTCCTGGGTTGTTTTTATTTCCCTTTTTATAGATGGGCACTATATTTTGCCCCTTCCAGTCTTCTGGAATCTCCCCCGTCTCCCATGATTTCCCAAAGATAATAGCTAGAGGCTCAGATACCTCCTCTATTAACTCCTTGAGTATTCTAGGATGCATTTCATCAGGCCCTGGTGACTTGCAGGCATCTAACTTTTCTAAATGATTTTTTACTTGCTCTTTCCTTATTTTCTCTTCTAAACCTACCCTCTTCCCGTAAGCATTCACTATACTAGACATTCCTTCAGACTCCTCAGTGAAGACCGAAACAAAGAAGTCATTAAGCATCTCTGCCATTTCCAAGTCTCCCGTTTCTGTTACCCCCTCCTCATTGAGCAGTGGGCCTACCCTGTCCTTAGTCTTCCTCTTGCTTCTAATGTATTGATAAAAAGTCTTCTTGTTTCCCTTTATTCCCATAGCTAGTTTGAGTTCATTTTGTGCCTTTGCTTTTCTAATCTTGCCTCTGCATTCCTGTGTTATTTGCCTATATTCATCCTTCGTGATCTGACCTAGTTTCCATTTTTTATATGCCGCCTTTTTATTTTGTAGGTCACGCAAGATCTCTAGGGTAAGCCAAGGTGGTCTTTTGCCACATTTTCTATCTTTCCTAACCATCGGAATAACTTGCTTTTGGGCCCTTAATAGCGTCCCTTTGAAAAACTGCCAACTTTCCTCAGTTGTTTTTCCCCTCAGTCTTAATTCCCATGGGACCTTGCCAATCAGCTCTCTGAGCTTACCAAAATCCGCCTTCCTGAAATCCATTGTCTCTATTCTGCTGTACTCCTTTCTACCCTTCCTTAGAATTGCAAATTCTATGATTTCATGATCACTTTCACCCAAGCTTCCTTCTACTTTTAAATTCTCAACAAGTTCCTCCCTATTGGTTAAAATCAAGTCTAGAACAGCTTCCCCCCAGTAGCTTTTTCAACTTTCTGAAATAAAAAGTTGTCTGCAGTGCAGTCCAGGAACTTATTGGATAGTCTGTGCCCCGCGGTGTTATTTTCCCAACATATATCTGGATAGTTGAAGTCCCCCATCACCACCAAATCTTGGGCTTTGGATGATTTTGTTAGTTGTTTGAAAAAAGCCTCATCCACCTCTTCCGCCTGATTAGGTGGCCTGTAGTAGACTCCCAGCACGACATCACCTGTGTTTTTTACCCCTTTTAGCCTAACCCAGAGACTCTCCACCCTTCCGTCTCCTATGTCCATCTCCACCTCAGTTCAAGTGTGTACATTTTTAATATATAAGGCAACACCTCCTCCCTTTTTCCCCTGTCTATCCTTCCTGAGCAAACTATACCCATCCACACCAACATTCCAGTCGTGTGTATTATCCCACCAAGTTTCAGTAATGCCAATAATGTCACAGTTGTATTTATTTATTAGCACTTCCAGTTCTTCCTGCTTATTACCCATACTCCTAACTCCTAACATTACAATAATAACCCAATAATAACCCAACTCCTAACATTACAATATTCTGTTCTTTTTGAAGCACAACCAAACTTTTTTATTCTCTTTTGTGGTCCTCCTTCTCAACTGCAAATTTTACATTTTGGCTTTAGTATCATAAGCTTATTGCGGTATGTCCCAGTATTCCACAAAGTGTCTTTCACATATATGCACAGAGGTTAATGCCTTGTCTTAGCTAGCATGGGGGGAGAGGAAGAAGAGCAGGACCGGCGCTAGAGTTTTTCGAGCCGTAGGTGCATGGCCATTTCGCCGTCCTGCGCCTCCGGTGGAGCTGCCGCAGCCATTTCTCCGGAGGGTCCGTTGGTCCGCGGCTCCGGTGGAGCTGCCACAGCCATGCCTGCGGGAGGTCCACCGGAGCCGCGGACCAACGGACCCTCCGCAGGCACGACTGCAGCAGGTCCACCAGAGCCGCCTGCTGCCCTTTCCCCCCCCCGGAAAATGCCCCCCCCCCCGAAAATCCTGGCGCCCTAGGCGATTGCCTAGTTCACCTCAATGGAAGCACCGGCCCTGAGAAAGAGGTACATTTCTGGCTGCATATCCAAGACAAGAGGCATCTTTCCTTTTAGGGGAAGAGTTTGCATATCAATTATTGCCTTCTTGCCTGTGGTGCCAATGGTATCCCACACATTAGTTAGCTTCAAAACTACACACATTTTCTGATCCACACACTGTGCCTCCTTTGGGATGTGATGTGCACCATGGAACTTTAGCCAGGAAACTCCTGTACACTATGAAGGGAAATAACCTGGTTAGGGTTACAATACAGAAGGAGAAAGGCTCTTTATGCCCTACAAGCCTCACGCACACACACGAAGAGTTGGTATCTGATTAGCCTAGACCAGTAGTTTCAACCCGCAGGCCGTTTGTGGCCCAATCAGCACACAGCTGTGGCCCACGTGACATCCTCAGGACCCTACAGGTAGTACATATATTGTGTGGATGCAGCCCATATAACACAGAGAGCGACATATGTGGCCTGCAATGATAAGTAGATTCAGAACCACGGGCCTCTATTAACTTCTGCCTATCCTTAGGACCTACTGTACCTTCAACACTACTAACCAGGCACACAATTTTCTATAGGACAAAGGGCCTAATCCTGATCTCCCACTGATGTTTATCAGAAATGACTTCTGTCATAACCTAGTCCCAGATTTGGACCTTAGCGTCCAAAATATGGGGGTTAGCATGAAAACCTCCAAGCTTAGTTACCAGCTTGGACCTGGTACGGCTGCCACCACCCAAAAAATTAGAGTGTTTTGGGGCACTCTGGTCCCCACAAAAACCTTCCCTGGGGACCCCAAGACCCAAATCCCTTGAGTCTCACAACAAAGGGAAATAATCCTTTTTCCCTTCTCCCCTCCAGGTGCTCCTCGAGAGATACACAGACACAAGCTCTGTGAATCTAAACAGAGGGACTCCCCCCTCCCCGTTTTCCAGTCCTGGAGAACAGAATTACCGAGTTAATCTCTCTTTCCCCCTCCACCCAGAGGGTATGCAAAGTCAGGCGAATAAATCTAACACACACAGATCTCCCTCTGACTTCTTCCTCCCACCAATTCCCTGGTGAGTACAGACTCAATTTCCCTGAAGTTTCCCAGTAAAGAAAAACTCCAACAGGTCTCAAAAAGAAAGCTTTATATAAAAAGAAAGAAAAATACATAAAAATGGTCTCTCTGTATTAAGGTGACAAATACAGGGTCAATTGCTTAAAAGAATATTGAATAAACAGCCTTATTCAAAAAGAATACAAATCAAAGCACTCCAGCAACTACAGACATGTAAATACCAAAGAAAAGAAATCATATAACTCACTATTTGATCTCTTTGTCCTTACAACTTGGAAACAGAAGATTAGAAAACAGAAATCACTTCTCAAAGCTGAGAGAAAAGCAGGCAGACAGACAAAGACTCAGACACAAACTTCCCTCCACCTAGAGTTGAAAAAAAATCCTGTTTCCTGATTGGTCCTCTGGTCAGGTGCTTCAGGTGAAAGAGACATTAACCCTTAGCTATCTGTTGATGACAACTTCACTGAAATCAGTGGAACAATACCAGTGTAAAACTCATGTAAATAAGATCAGAACCAGGGCTCAAAAGATGTTTCCAAATAGTTTATGGTAATAAAACAAAATCAGCATTTTAACCAGGCCTGTGCTAATTGTAGCATAACAAATTGGTAAAATGGGGATTGAATCTGACAGTACTGCCTTTTCCCACCAACAAAAATTAAAATTATATTTAAAATTAAAATTAGATCAAGGAGAACACCTGCTTCTTCTCATTACAATGTTTGGAGGTGACGTAGAAGGGATATGTTCTTGGATTATAGGTAATATTATAGTTATTTTCCCAACATACATTGGTTGCTTTTAATGAAAATCTTTTCATTTTTAGGTCTTTACCGTTCAATTCTGACTTCTCAGGATTGGGTAAAGATTGCATAAGACTGTACTCTACTATGAGTTGCACTCTTGCAATCCCACTTACTTCAATGTGGTCTCACTTATAAAACAGAGAACAAAATGTGACCCAAAGTTTGAAAGAGTCTGTCTTTGGCAGGGCAGCAAAATTTTCACATAAGCCATTTACACTTAGCTTTCTGGTCTGTCAGATCCAGGTGTTCAAATCTGGGTATGGGAAGGGAAATCAGAGCTGGGTGTGCTTCTCAAAAATGTGGCCAGAATTTAATCTGCACTTGTGCCTATGTTCTGATCTTTACTTATGTGTGTCACTCTCTACACAATATGTGCCTAATTCTGGCTACCCAGTCCAAAGTGGGCTTCCTCTTCTCTTCTATTTATGTTCTTATATCGTGCTCATCATCACAGCATTTGAGTGCCTTCCAGTAGCACAGTAAACAAGGTGACTAACATCTGTCACGTCACATGTTGTTTATTCTGTCAATCTCTCCCCAGAAGAAGTGTTTGCTGTTGAATGTTTTGTTTTGATGGGGGAGCTAGCTTTTCATTGTTGTCACTTGGGGTTCTTTAAATGTTGCAATGTATTTGATAGAGAAGGCAAGGTTTAAAAAAAATGCACCTTGCAATTACAGTGGACGGTTCTGAAGTTTGAGATAGTTCCTGTGGGAGTTCATTCCACAGTCTATAACCAGACCTCAAGAAGTTCTATCTCCCATACAGATATGTTTTACCATTATTGCAGAAAGTTTCATTTTGCCAGAGGGGTGGAGTTGT
This sequence comes from Gopherus evgoodei, assembly GCF_007399415.2. Taxonomy (NCBI): domain Eukaryota; kingdom Metazoa; phylum Chordata; order Testudines; family Testudinidae; genus Gopherus; species Gopherus evgoodei. The sequence goes on along the minus strand of NC_044326.1, from coordinate 82,633,797 downwards.
AGATCAATGTCTCCATCTCAGAGTTTTAAGTGTTCTTATAGATACTCTGTGCCCAGTATATTGAGCACCCTGAGACAAGGACTAAGACCTTGAACCTTACTTGATATTCTATGAGAAGCCAGTGTAGAGACAAGAGAACAGGTCTGATGTGTTTGAGGTGGCCCATATTGCTGAGATGATGTGTAGCATTCTGTACTAGTTGGAGTTTCCTAAGAGCTGAATGCTTCATGTGCAGATGTGTCACACTGCTGATAGTCAAGCTGAGAAGTGACAAAGGCATGAATAACTGAGGATAGGTTATCATCCACCAGGATGGGATGGAGTCTCCTAGCCAATCAAAGATGGTAGAAAATACTACTTATGGATGCTGCTATAGTGTCAGAAAGGAATCCAGAATACTCCTAAATTACAAACTGAACTGACCAATTGCAGGTGTATGCCTTGAGACCATATCACGGCTGCAAACTCTTCAAAGTGCTTCCCTCAGCCCACCAGCATAACTTCTGTCTTGCTCAGGTTCAGCCTCAACCAGCTGTTCTTAATCCAGGAACTCAACTTGTCCAAGAAGTGCACCATCTTAGTGGATGCAGTGTATCATTTCTTTTTTCTTGAATTGCTAGAGTAGTATAATTACACTGACTAAAATTATATAGGGATTTTTTAAAAAGTGTATTGGCTGAAATAGTAGGGTCCAACCAATCTATCCAAATAACCACCAAACATATATAAACTGTACACCATCCTTTATGAAAAAAGTCCAAGAGAATTTAATTGGGATGAAACCAGTAGGCTTTAAATTTAAGAGTTCTATAGAAATTACTCAAAAAGCCTAGCAGTTTTAACAGAAAATGATGTCCTCTATATTTTTTATAGAATTTTATAGCAGGGGCATTCTTCTGTATTACAATTACATAGGATGGTACAGCAAGATTATAGTTTCCAAGTACATTCTATAGGATTTTTCTATAAGGGTTATTTCTCATCCTGGTCCTGATTCAAAACCTAGTGAAACGAACAGAGGTCTTTCCATTGACTTCAACAATCTTTGGCTCAGATACACTATGCTGAAATATTATAAGGAAAACACCAGAGACAACAATGCAATTTCTCCATCAATATTTTTTATTACATCTGTAGTAGAAGTTTGCAGTCTATTGTGTATGCCTCTTACTGAGGTGAAAAGCCAGGGCTGAATAGTTGGAGCATGACACTGACACAGAGTTTTATAGTCACCAGATCATCTACTCTGACCTTCTGTATACCAAAACCATCCAGCATACCAGTGAGACGTAGCACCAATGCCATAAACTGCTGTACCTCACATTGTGCGAGAACAAATGTCACTCTGATATGTTTTCTCAGACATGTTGTTCGGAACGTTAAATATAAAAGTGTGTGTATGTATGTGTATTCATGTATTTTAGGTGGAGTTGGTATAGCTGACTGGTAGCACACTCGATGGGGAGGGCTCCGAGTTTTACAGAGAATTCTTTCCCAGGTACCTGCCTAGAGGGTCTGGCCCACATGCTCAGGGTCTAACTGATCACCGTATTTGGAGTCAAGAAGGAATTTTCCCTGGGTCAGATTGGCAGAAACCTGCGGGGGGGGGGGGCAGGAGGATTCACTTTCCTCTGCAGCTTGAGTCTCTTGCAGGTTTAAATTAGCATCAATGGTGAATTCTCTGTAACCTGAAGTCTTTAAAACATGATTTGAGGACTTTAGTAACTCAGCCAGAGGTTAGGGGTCTATTTCAGGAGTGGATCAGGTTCTGTGACCTGCCACGTACAGAAAGTAAGACTAGATGATCACGATGAGCCTGTGAGTCTATTTGTCCGTCTCAGGTTGCATTTTATGTTATTTTTTATGGTTTCTAAAATGGCTCAGTCATTTCTGAGAACAAGTTTAAGAATAAATGTTGTATGTCCAGGTTAAAAAAAATCTTACAAACAAATGTTTTCTTGATAAGCTCCCATGCCTCCATGCTTTGGAGAAAAAGCTTGAAATTTGGCACAGAGGCCATCAGGGTGCTGGGATGTGCCTTTTCCCATTCCTGTGAAAATCCACCCAAATCTCATTAATTTATAAACCCTCCAAAAATCTCAACTTGCATACACTCAGTAAAGATTTAATAAAATTTGACAGCAATAGAATTTTTGGAGAATGTCTGTATTGGGGACACTGGAGCTTGTTGGAAGCCAGGTCTGCAAGGACTAATCAGGACTTCCCTTGAAATTGTTGTTCTTAGCAGTAAAGGCACTGTGAAACCAGACACAGGAAATGAGAGCCTAGAGACCATTTTTCTGGGAGAGGTTGCCCTGGGCATAGGGCAAGCTAGGCACCCACCTAGAGCAGCAGATTTTGCGACACCCTCCCCCCCCCGATTCCTTCCATAGATGATGGCAGTGGTGGGGTATTAGGCTGGCAGGAATGCTCAAGGGAAGGGACAGTCACCAGTTGCGGCTCCAAGGAGCAGGAAGCAGCCCGCTGCCGGTCTGCTAGGGAAGTGTCCCTACCCCTCCCTGGCTGCTCCTCACCCCCAGCCTGGATAAGGTCATGATCAAAGCCCAGGCACTGAGCAGCTTGGGGATGCTCCTGGAAGCACTACAAGTGCTGTCGGGGATTCAGCCTCGAACAGAGTGATCCACCTGGCTCCACGTCAGCCCCTAATTTACAGCTTCCGCTCCACGGTCAGCCTCGGCAGGCCCTGATGTCAAAGCAGCAATTGTTCTCTGCCCCAGCTGCTGCCATTCTTGGCTAGCAATGTGGCTGCCCTGTGCTACAAGCTGAACAGCAAGGAGCTGATCCAGAAAGGTGATGAGACATACTGAGGGAGGGGGAGAGGGATACAGGAAAGGATGGGGATGTGGGCTGGGGTCCCTGGCCACAGAGGAGAAGGGGTCAAGGCAGCCTGGGGAGGGCTGCAGGGGACAGATGGCGTGCATATCGGTGCTGCTAACTTCTCAGGAAATGGGGTGGGGGCACAACACTGAAGTTCTGCCTAAGGTGGCAGATTGTCTTGAGAATCTCCTGCTCGCAATGCCCACCCTCCTTTGCTGATGTGTAGAAGAGAGAGGAATGGGTGGTGGGGAGGACTAGGCACCAGACTGTGGGGGGTGGATAGGAGCAGGGGTGAGGGGCAAAAGTATGATAAAAGCCCACTGCTGCTACCAGTTATGTCATTAATTCAAGTAGCAGGAGTTTGCACTGTGGAGCTAAAGTTTTGAACCCTACTGATGACCCAAGTTAGAGTCAATATGATTCCACATGACTGAACTTCTGTTTTGTCAGTTCTGTTTTTTTTTTTAAATTAGGAAATTACATTAATAAGCCTACACTGAAAAAATTAACCTTGCAAAGTCAAGGACTCAAAACTTAGGAAATGCCTATATTCAATTTATATTTGTAGTTTACGGAATTGTTTTTGGATTGCTTATTAAACAAAGATTATCTATATTACCAAAGTCCCATATATAGATAACAGAAATATTAATTTGTTTGAAGACATGAACTCCTCCAATAAATGATACATATTTACATGATTTCCCTGAGGACTAGATTGTTGTACAATATTTAAATCTGAGTTAGCTAAAAGATTAGTAAAATCCCATGCACAATAGGCACACAGCTCCAAAATGATTACCCATTTTGAAAGGCCCACGTGCATTATTCCAGCAAACGTGGAATAAATTATATCCATGAAAATCTGTTTCTGAAGTTCCTGTTTCAGACAACAGTATCCAAATAATTAGTGCATAAAACCACACTTCCCATTTTTGGTTAAATCCCATTTTTGTTATCTTTGATGGCAGCAGGAGTTCTCATGTCTGACTTAACTCACATTTCTACACTCTATGTTTTGATGAAAAGCACATACATATCTAAGTGAAGAAGAGTATCCCAAGTGTATTTTGACCTCAGTGCAGCTATGCTGATTTATAGCTTAGGATCTGGCATCAGGACATGATTTGTTCTTAACTTTGTCCTGCCACACAACAGCAGACAAAAGTGTAATAAACTAGCCTAGTGCTGAGAGATCATATCCTACTCTTGTGGCTATCCCTACTCCCCACCAGCTAAAACAGCCTACTACTCCTCACAGCTTAAGAAGTTTAACCTGAGCTCAAGTAGTAGAAGCATGTTTTTGACACTGAAGTTCCTGCGTTCAATCCCTTTTACCAACCATAGTGTCTGTGCCAATGTTTGTTACAAAATGGCACCCAGAGTCTTGTGGACCCCGTACCCTCCGGATAAGCTTGCTTAATTCAGCAAATACGTAGCCCTAGTCAATGTAATCATGATTCTCCCTAATGGGTGATGGCAACAACTAAGCAGTCCTCTACTATTTCACAGCAGAGAGAGAATTTTTCTTTAGCTAAAGTTTTAGAGTCCTATGTTTCTGATGCTGACTGCATGTGGCCTCAACTCATTACATAATCAAATCCTTTACTTTACAACATATGTTTTCCAGCTAGCGGTTCTCTGCATTTTGCCTGTGTTACATTACTCACAAGGAAAAAACTGAATCTTTTTGTTCTGGAAGTTTATCGTCTGCTGTTTTTTGGCAGCTTGTAGGATTCTATTTTAATCCTCCTATTCTGAAACAATCATTCAGCTTGAACATTGAGGTTTTTCCTTTATTTTTTCCTTTCAGTATTTTATAGGGAATCACAACATACAGTGGTTGTGAATTCATGTCAAATTACTAAATAGCAGGAATCTACTTTTCAAAGGATAGCGGCCATCACCTTCCACTGGCTCCTACAGTCCCACATATCGACATAATTCCTATTTTGATTTGTTATTAAGGAGTTGCAATTACTATCATAACGCATTTCTTTCTCTAACACTGATAACAATGGGATTAAGTGTAAAAGAAAAACCAACCAGGAATAAGCTGTGTTTGCTACCTTCTCAAGCTACTTTTATGAGGCATCTATTTTCTACTCTATATTAACAATTCTTGTTCTTGTTTTTCCAATTTGCCATTCATACCATATAAGGTTGATTGGTACTTATTGACTTTGCCTCTACTAGTTTTTGTCTATATTTTCAGGCCTGGTCAGAGACATCATTAGAGAACTAGATGATACTCTTGCCTAGGCTGATGCTGGTGTCTCCTTTGTGGTTGTCTACTCTGCCTGCCTTCTCTATTTTTGTATGTTTGAATTATTTCTGATTTACAAGACATCTGCATAGGAGTAGAGAATTCCTGTAAATGTCACTCCCTATCCAGCACACAAAAACAGAGCAGACTAAACTATAACAGATACATAGATACCTAAGAATTCATAATCATCATACTGTGCACAGTAGCATTGATTTTTCACAGGTAGAATTCAGATATTTCTTTTCCAAAAATCACAGTTACCTATCACCTCTCTCTTACACAAAAGTCATATAGAATCTAATGATGATGAAACCAATAGGAGTCTAAAGAAATTATTCTAAAATCCTAGCAGATTTAAAGAGAGTGTTTTTCTTAGCATTTTTAAACTAAGGTATGGAATTTAACAGAGAATTATATCCCCATGTGGAGTTCTAGAGGTTGATTTAATGATTATTAAAACATATGTATGTCTCCATTCTCTTATTAAATTCTCTAGAACACCTTCCATATGAGACACAAAAGAAGTCCCTTGGGGAGAGAGTAGTATTTGGGTTCATGATACACTATTAAGAATTTCTGATTCCATCTAGTACAGCAAAAGGTAACGTTCAGACCCATTAACCAGGATGTTATATAAAACATAGGGATGGCGTCACAAGCATGCCTGTGAACTAAAAGAAAGAGATTAGTGATAGGTCTCTAAACTAAGAAGATAAGATTTTAATAGTGGTGGAACCTCTGTACTAGAAGTCACTAGTAGGTTTTCTGTTTCCTTTTGTTTTTTCCCAGCACCAAGTTTTATTTTCCCTCCTCCAGCAACATTTTTAAATGTTTAACAGCTGTGTGCACTTCAGTAAATTATAGACTGCAAGGCCTCTATACCAATGATCCTCAGTTTGTGGCCATAGTGCCACAGACGTCTTGAAGGCACTTCATGTTACCCTTAGGGCTACAATTAGCCTCAAGTGTAAGCCTACTTCCATCAACACATAAAATCACACTAAACCATAGCTCGGACTCAGGGTCCCAGGACCTCATGGGGGTGGAGGGTCTGAGCCTGAGGGTATGTCTACATTGCAATGTACGCCCAGGGTCAGTAGAACTCGAGTGAGCAGACCCCGGGTTTGTTAAACTAGGGTTTGAGCAAGTACATTCATTTGTAAGTCCAGGTTAGGCACTGTTGAACCCTGGGCACCAACCTAGCACTCCAATGTCTACATTACATTCTGCAAGCCCTTGTCAAACCACCTATATCCCAGACTTTCGAGCACTCTCCCAAAATGTGACTGCGCTAGCCCTTTGTTCATGGTGCTGTGGGAAAACCTGACTGTCCACCAAACTTGACTGTCCAGAGAACAAAGAAAGTTAGCCCGTGGGATAGTGGGATATTTTTGATGTGCTCCTAGAGCATAAATCCAGTGGGGTTCCATCTACATGGAAAAGCAACAGGGCTTGAACCCTAGGTCCTAGCTTGACTCAAGCTTGAACATTCTACCCCCATGGGATCCTGGAACCCTAGGTCCACACCATGGGTTAGTGGCATTTGTGTGTAGACTGAAGGGGGGGCGGTTAGGCTTGAGCCTGAGTTCAAACCCTAGACATAAACTGCAGTGTAGACATAACCTGAGTCAAGCCGGGACTCAGGGTTCGAGCCCTATTGCTCTGCAGCGTAGACACAGCCCCATTGGACTCATGCTGTGAGAGTCCCCCAAAAGCACCTCACAATCCCACGGTCTGACTTTCTTTCTCCTCTGGACAGTCAAATATGGTGCACAGTCCAAGTTTTCCCACGCTGCATCACAAACAAAGGGCTAAAGCAGCCACATTTTGGGAGCATGCTAGGAAGTCTGGGATATGGGTAATCAAACTAAGGCCCCCATAATGAAGCGCTGTATGCTGGGAGCCAGGGTTCAACGATTCCTAACCTGGGGTTACAAATGAGTGTAGGCGCTCAAGACCTAAAATAACAAACACAATATCTGCTAACTCAAGCTCTACTAACCCTAGGCTTACAGTGCAGTGCAGACATACTCTTAACAGTCTAGAGTTTGATCAAAATGCCTCTTTTTGTAGGCAGACAGCCATTCTTCCTTGCAGAGTGAATAAAAAAAAATCAATGATTTAAAAAAAATATGATTTGTTTGGTAAAATGCTTTTTGAGGAAAAAACCTAATGATAGTTTTAATTAAGATACATTATAGCTCAAAGATATCTCATCATGTAATAGGGATTATAAATTCTAATTCTAATATGTTGTCTAATGAGACAACATATTCATGTAATGTTTAAGAGAAGTTTTGTAAATGAGTTCCAATAGTTCATGGATTAGGGACCCAGTTTTATGAGGTTCCAGGGGCTTCTGTATAGATTATTTAAGTTAATCTTTCTATCTACCCAATGGGACTCAGTGCTCAGTCTAGAAGTCTAGTTTTGCAGTTCTCAAACTATGGATTTGTGTCTCCAGAGATAACATGCTTGTTAACAGAAAAAATGTTTTAAATAAATAAATAGAGGTGAGAAATAACAGACCTCAACCCTATTGTCCCTCTGCAAATGTGTGTACACAGAGCCAATCCCTTACCTTGCTCTAAAAGTGCAAAGTTTCAAGAAGTTCAATGAATAGAAGATTGTTGGGGACAGAATACATCTGGACAAGGAGAAGAAGTCTGGAGATAAATGCGAGAAGGGAGGGACAGGCAGTAGACACAAAAGTGAAACTGTTTGAGCAGCATATTCCAGAAGGCTTGAGGTCTTTCTGAGTGTAGCCTTCATTGATTTAAGATCTGCCATACCATCCTCTCACTAGAAGGGAAAACCTATAATGGCAGCAGGCTGTAAAAGTGACCCAGTTTGGGCATATTTTAATGAAATCCCTATACCTGTGGGTAACACAGGCATATGCGCAAAATGCAAACAGTACAACAAAGAAATGTGAGGCCTGGTTGCCCAAATGAAACAACATCATGAGAAGTGTTCCTTCTCAGGAGGAACCTGCACTGAACATAACGAAAGGAACATGTCTGAACATGCAGGATCTTCAAGTTCATAGGCACCAACTCCATGGGTGCTCCGGGACTGGAGCACCCACGAGGAAAAATTAGCAGATGCTCCCCTCTCCTCACCTCCTTCTCCTCTGCTCAAGCACACTGCATCCCCACTCCTCCCCCTCCCTCCAAGCACTCCCCACCATGCCTAACAGCTGTTTGGAAGTGCTTAGGAGCTTCCGGGAGGGAGGGGGAGGAGCGAGGACATGGTGTGCTCAGAGGAGAAGGCAGAGAAGAGGCAGGACAGGGGCGGGGACTTTGGGGAAGGGGTGGAATGGTGGTGGGGTGAGGGCGGTCGAGCACTCTCCGGGAAGAGGGGAAGTTGGCACCTGTGTTCAGGTTGGTAAACTTTTTCATTTCATACTTCTTTCTTAAGGACAGCCTGTCTTCCTTCTGATCTATTCTTGAATTCTTATGTTTTAGCAAAAAATATAGTTGTTACTCTATGTTACTATCATTTTAGATGCAGTTGTGATAAAAAAATAAATAGCTGAAACAGCAGATCTTCCTTTTACAGTTTCACCTTTAAAGTAGTACTGAGTGTCAGTGAATGCGATGAATAATACCAAATAAGCAGTATGGTAATAATAATTAAATAACTGCATTGACTTATTTTATTTAGGAGAATCCATCTTCAACATACAGGATTCTGAATGCTATCCACCTTCAAGATCACCACCATTTTCAATAGTTTCAGAGTTATCTGCCAATGATAGTGTTTCAGTCACAGCATGTATGTCACATAGTCACAATATAGCCACCTGTAGCAAAAAGAAAAAAAACTCCATCATCCAGAAACAACCATAGATAACTTTGTGATTACAAAAAGGAGGTAAATGATGAAAAATTGCTCTTTTTGTTTATGCAACAAACTCTCCTTTCCATATGACTGAGAACCCACACTTCAATAACACGGTGCAGTCATTAAGACCAGGATACAGTTCACCCAAAAGAACAGATGTTGCAGGCAAATTTCTGGATAAAGTGTATGAAAGAGAAATGGAGCAGTGTGCAAAAGGTCTAGAGGGTGAAATTGTTAACCTGAGTCTTGCTGGGTGAAGCAATGTCCACAATGATCCTGTTGTATGTGCTTGTGTGACAACAGAAGAAGGAAATGTCTTCCTTACGGAAACAATTGATACATCAGGAAATGCACAGACAGTAGAATACTTACAGCTTTTACTGCTACTTCTTGTAACAAACTGTGAAAAAAAGTTCAAATGTCTAGTACGCAGCATGGTCACAGACAATGCTGCAAATGTATCCAAGATGAAAAGAAATTCAGAAGAGAGTACCAAGCTAACATATATGGTTGCAGTGCTCATTTGATGCACCTCCTAGCCAAAGACTTCAGTGTTCCAGAAATAAAGGCTAATGTTGTTGAAATTGCAAAATACTTCCCTAACAAACACTTTGCAGCAGCTGCTCTGAAAAAAGTGGGAGGAACTAAGCTAACTCTCCCACAAGACGTGCGATGGAACTCAGTAGTGAACTGTTTGGAGCACTATAACAAGAACTAGCCTAGTCCGATGACAGTTTGTGAACAAAATCGTGAAAAAAAATAGATGACACTGTCACAGCCGAAGTTCTCAACATTGGGCTTAAGAGAAATGTTGAACACATGCGGAGTACCTTGAAGTCTATTTCTGCAGCCTTGAACAAAAAGCAGAGAAATAGCTGTTTTATTGCTGATGCTGTTGAAATGTGGAAGGAACTGAGTGAGATTTTAAAAAGAGAAATATGCAATGAACAGAATTAAATTACAAGCATTAAAAAAACAAATGGGACAAGCACTATCTCCAGCTCATTTTCTTGATAATATTCTCAATATCGGTACAAGGGTCAAACCTTAAATGCTGAAGAAGAGTAGGCTATGACATGGATATGCAGTAATCATCCCTCCACAATGCCAACTACAATAAACTTCACAGCTAAGGGTGAACCATTCAAGAAATATATGTTTGATGTTTTAAAGAAAGTCACACCAGTGAACTGGTGGAAGTCACTTAAGCACTGGGATTCAAAGACTACTGAAGTGATAAACTCACTTTTAACAGCAGTAGCTTCTTCTGCCGGTGTAGAAAGAATATTTTCTTCCTTTGGACTAATTCATTCCAAATTGAGAAATCGTTTGGGACCTGAAGAAGCAGGAAAGCTTGTTTTTCTTTTCCAGATTATGAACAAGCAGGAAAATGAAGGTGAACACAAGTGAGTTAGCTGCAGAAACCAATATTTTAAATTTCTCATGTTGACCTGGCTGACATAGTTGATTTAATTTTTGTTTTTTTAAAAAATATTTCATTTAACTATTTTAGTTAAAAACAATTTTAACAAAATAAACCTGATTTTATAAAACTTGAATGTTTAACTAAATTCAAAAATTCATATGCTTGTTTTGCTAAAATATTATGTTTGCTGTTGAAGAAAAAAATCCAGAATACATAACGTTGTTGTTTTAGTTAAATAAAACAATTTAAATGTCTGTCTGGTGATGTTCTCCTCTTCATACAGCATGGCAAGCAAATCCTCCAAATATTAATGATTATCCTGTTGAATTGGAAATATTTATGAAGTCATTGGGAGGTGAACTATCTGCTTCAATTACCTTTGGTAAATGAAATAACCAATCATTCATTTTCTGATATAGCTGTAAAACTAATCTGAAAAGTTTTCAAAATAAATCCCTTAAAAATGTATAGTGTGTACCTTCTAAAAATGAAACCTACATCTATCTGAGTTGTGAAGAATATGTATTAAGGTTATAACAACCAAAATGAATGCACTTTTATGTAGAAATCCATGATTAAATCAAGTCTTCCTGACTAGTGATTTAAATCAAATCCACTCGGCTTCCTTGCTTCCCAAAAATGTGGTGGATGATGAGAGATTGTGTCAAATTATGTCATAGATCCTCATGGGATACTGGGTGGTATAATTTGCACCTGTCAACCACAGCAGTTATTTGTAACTTCTTTCCACTTTTGAGAAACACACTCATTATTAACGTACGGCCATAGGCATAAAATGTGGCATGCATTATAAGGAGTTAAAAATAATATTATTGCATGTATTCAAGATCTCAAAACAACAAATGGCATGTTTTGACTGGTTGTCAATAAGGTCAGACCTACATAAATAATCTCTCAGTACATGCAATGACTTTTCTCTTTTTTGGTGTTAGGATTCCAGTAAGGCATTCTAATGAAAGAATTTCTGAGGTGGTTGTGTTACTTGCACTTCGTAATAGCAATCCCAGATATGCAATACCTGTCACGTCCTAACTAGTCAGCAAAGTCTCTGGGTCAGAAAGAAATTAGTCGACCACAAAAAGGAAATGACAAAAACTTCAAAGACACATTTTATTAAAATTAAAAAGTGCTTAGTCTTTTCAACTGCTGAATTTGAAATGTCTTGATTTTTCCCTCAAATGGAGTTTTAAAAAATTGTTAATTAATACCATTCAGATTCAAACCTTTATTTTTTAATTACAAAAGCAAATGCAAAATTTTTGTTTATTTTTTTAAATGAAAAGAATGCACAAAGCAAGCTAGTAACAGCATAAAATCATTATGAGACTACCATGCTGCCAAAAGCATTGCTAAAGACATCAAAGACAACTTGAAGAAACAAAAAATATTGCTATAGAAGGAAATGGAGTTCTGCTTTAATGGTAAGAAAAGGGAACAAACAAAACACTGACTAAATTTTTGCATAAAGATTTTGTTTTTTTAAAGCTAGCAGGAAAATTTTCCTCTAAACTGTTTTTAAAATTCTTTCAATGTAAAACCAAGATTAATGAACAGCCACCAAAGTAGTTACTTCAGTATGACTTGGTTTTCAGATTCAATTTTTAGGGATACAATTATTCTAATATTACTAATTAAGGAACCAGAATGCTATTTTTAGATTTGACATTAATAAGAAAATATTTCCACACTTTGGAAAAGTAGGTCACATTTGCATCATATTTTTATTTGCCCTTTTGTTCTCTGTAGTTACGACCCTGCCCTCCCATTCTCTCTTTCACACACAAAGTAGATCTGAGTGTGGTATTTTCGGAACTGCCTTCGAGACTTGGAGCACAAGTCCCATTGACAGGGTTATAAAATTGCTGTGTGAATGTGCTAGTCTCAGACCCTGGGCTCCAGCCTGCACATCTGCATGGAAATTTTACAGCCCCCCAGCTTTCTCAGTGAAGGTGAACAGAACTCTATTCAATGACAACGTGACTCTTCAACTCTGCAAAGCTGAGGCAAGTCATTTAAAAATTCGTCAGATGGTGAAAAAATCAACTGTTCTACTGCAGCCTTAAAAAAATTTCATGGAAATCTACCATCCAGACACAAAATCTACTCTCACTCCTTAACTATGATGACTGATGAGAATGAAAAATCTAGTGGACGTTTTATTCATCCCTTAAAAAAATTTCTTGCCTGAATTGGGTAGATTTTTTTCAAGGCTTTGTTTCTTCTTATGCACACAGTACCGCACATTAGAAGACAATAGTCTATGGGCTTATCTTCACTACCGGCGTAAATTAGCCTAAATTACGCTACTCCAGCTATATGAATAACGTAGCTGGAGTCAACAAAGCTTAGGTCAATTTATCCCAGTGTCTTAACCGCGCTGCGTTGACAAGAGACGCTCTCTGGTCTGCTTACCTTACTCGTCTCGGACAGCTGGAGTACTGGAGTCACCCAGAGAGCGCACTATCATTGATTTAGAGGGCCATTCAGTAGACCCGCTAAATCGACACAAGGAACAGGAGCCAGCAAGTAGCCCTTGTATCTTCAAGTCGAACAAGACATTTCATTTACTGATGTACCTAAGACCTTAAAGAAACCAAGACATTAAAAAAAAAATCTGAAAGTATATAAAAAGCATATAGTGACTGTTTCTAAAGCACAGATAGATAATTCACAGAGGGAGTTTTACTCCCCCTCCCTCCATTTGTGCACATTGCACCTCAAAATTCAGGCATCATACGAGTGTCTCTGAAATACTTCCTTCTTTGGGCAATATTTTATTTCTACTGTACTCACTGAGTCAGTATTTGTATAACAAATGTAGGAAAACAATTATTAACCTACTTTTTTCCCCGTTTTATTAATTGTTTTTAACCAATCTCATGATATGAAATAGCATGAGTTATTGCCCTGAACATATTGCACAGAACAAAAGAAACTGGGAAGAAATAGACCAGGTTACACATCAGGAACGATTGTGACACTGATGTCAATGGGAAGCTACTTCGGCATACGTAGCTACATAAGTGAGTGCACGTCTAAACAAGCAGTTAGTGAACAGCAAGCCAGGGTGTAAATCTCCAGCATTCCAGTGTGCTGCACTCTAACTGTCTGAAAGTTCCCTAGAGCACACTGACAGCACTGTATATTCACACCCAAGCTTGCCGCTCACTAAAAGCTCATTTAGACAAGCCCTAAAATGAGATGTTGTCATTCCTTTTTGTGCACCTCTTAAATCTAGAGTTCCTGGCTGCTATAGGGACAGCTGCAATTTCAGGTTACTGTTCAAATGCAGCATGTTACAAAGTCACAATATTCTCTGTCTCTCTCCCCGTCCCTGTGCCCCTTCCTCCTCATAAGGAGACTTTGTTCTTTATTGCTGTCTTCCTTAATCTGAAATAAATTATCCTGACTGAGAAATGCATGTTTGGTCTATGTGTATAGGAAAAACTTAACACCATTCATCTCCAACTCTGTCCATGATGGCTCAGCGGAACAACTCCAAAGCCAGCATCACCAAAAGACTTCTAATACTTCCACCCCCGCCCCCAAAAGAACGGAATATAATAATTAAAAAATTGGATGAAGAGTTTCTTGTGACAACATTAAAATCAGGAGAAATTTCATGTTATATCCCAGCTAATAAGAGATAGTAAACTCAAGAAAAATAAGAGAAAGATAAGGCCAAGCTTCACATACTTATGCAAGGGGAAAATTTAGCTCATAAATAAGCAAAGAAAAAGCACCAGTCAGGAATTCAAGGGACCCAGTTAAGTACCATCCCAGCTGTAACCTTTATTAAAGAAGGTTTTCCATCTTTCATTCTCTGGCTCACTTTACAAGAGAGAAAGACTGTAACGGACCACTGACAATCTGCAGGTCATTGATTGAGAATCAGTGAGTTAGAGGCAACTCCGGGCTACATGCGTACATATTTAGGTATATACATCAGGTCAGTTCCATACACAGAAAAATATTTAAATTAAATTTACTTTTTGCATTTACTAATTTTCCTTCAGTAACATGTAGCAGCACCTACTTATTATCCTAAATAGGATATCTGTAAAACTTTAAAATTAGCTTACACCTATAGAAAGTGGTCAGACCTGCTCATCACCAATCTAACCCCTTTTCTTTCTGCCAACATCCTGCCAATTCTCTGTCACAGAAGTCACCCTAACAGTTAGCAGCCACTGCACTCTTAGCTTTCTCAGCAGCAAAGGACTGAACGGGCACGCATGCATCTTGCCCCTATAAGTGATCCCTCCAGCTCCAGCTTAGAGATATGGTTGAGACAATAAAAGTTTGGCCTATGACTACTCATGTATCTATTCAGCAGATTGAGTCCCATGTGGACTGAATCCTGCATAGCTTCACCCACATTTAATTTACATATTTTTAAATTACAAATATTTTTGTCAACACAAATGTTGAACTGAAGTCTCTTCCACTTCTCTCTGATCACAAGTGGGAGCTATTGTCTCTTTAGAAGTTTCTGAAAGGCGCAGAGGATAACCCAATGCTCTGGCCCATGTTCCCTTTCAATACACAAGGTTTTTAAATTCATGGCTATAGCAAACTATTGATGGGAACATAATAGCAGTTCTGCTTGTCAAAGTGAAAAGAAGAGTAGTGTGGAGGTCTCAACGAAGATATTCCAGTTACACCAGTGTAACTAAAAATATAATCTACCCTGTACAAACTTGAAGTGTTTTAAGAGACTTTGTGTATGAGAAAACAAGAATATAAAATCAAATTCAGTTTCTTGGTGGTCAAGAACAAGAACTAATTCAGTCCACTAAATAGTCAAGACTAGAGCCATCCTGTCAAAACTGGATACCCTGGCAAGTGACAACTTGGCATATAAGGGCCACCACTTTTCTTGTTCCCATCCAAGAAAGTCCTTTATTTTTAAATCTTAGTCCCATGTCCAGCCATAAAAGTGTTCTTGAGATAAAAATATTTTCTATTAGTTTTATAGCACCTAGGAAACCCAATCACAGATCAGGACTATGCAAGATACTGTAGAGAGCTATAAAGAAGACAGTCCATGCCCCAGACAGCTTATTTTCCTCCTCTTGTTAGCAACTTAATTTTGGCTGAAAATTCTTTATGGGACTGAAGTTAGAAGTTTCAGAAGCCCTTATATCAAACTCATCTTCCTGTCAAGATAGCATATAAACCTAACATGGAGAGCATTAGATACTAAATTAATGTAGTGCCAAACTCAAGCTTAGACACATGGATGTCCAATTTAGAAAAATCTGTCAAAGAAAAAAATTCTGCAAGACTCTATGAGGTAAATTTTCAAACAATGTATGAAGCTCGGTCCTGTATCTCCAACTACCAAGATTTATGTTACTATTGCTCTAAAGTACTTCATCAAACTATAGTGTGCACTAAGAAAAACTGAATTTCAGTCATGTGCCATGTGATATGAAAGTTGTAGAGTTACTCTTCAAAGTTTTATTAGAACTTAAAAGCAAATGACGAAAAAGCTAAAGTATAACAGTACCACTCAGAGAAACTGTTTGGAAACGTACATCCAGTACTTTGCACGTTACCCTAAACCATATGTGTTTGTTTATATTAGTAAAAAAATAAAGCACATACAAGTTATTTGTTTCAAGTTTGTTTAGTTTATAAACTGCCCTTCCTGTCACCCCTTTCCAAGTACCAGATGTAGGTACAGTCAGTGGAAGTGGAGCAGACACAAGCATGACAATCTAATTCTCTGCATAGGAGGGAGAGAAAAACACCATATAAGAGTCTCACAAGGTCAACGCAGGAGACATATTTCAGGGTTGAATTTGGTAGTTTTGCTTGTTCTGTGGAAGGAGCACTTTTATTATTAACGTATTATTAAAAGTTTCATATTTAAAATAACCCAAACTTCAAAATGCAGAAATTGATTCCAAGTACATAGGCCTGAGACTGTCCTGATCTTTACCTATTGGCTTGGTTCATACACAACAGAAATCTTTAAGAGCTAGTACATTCTGGTATGGACATAAAAATGTTCTTGTGTGGGGAAGCTGACAGGAAGAATGGAAAAGAGAAACTCTAGAGATGCATGTCTATTGCCGTATTTTTAACTAGAGAACTATCAAAAACAACTATTTCCGAACAAAAAGGCATTTTAAAACTCATGTGCTTGACTCAATCCTGGCTTACCCCAGCATATGGCACATTTCGAGGGGGAAGAAAGAGTTGCAACTTTTGTATCTTCCCATAAAATCCTGTGCCATTAATTCTATATGATTCTCAGCAGCTGAAGCCACAGAGCGGGGCAAGGCTTTGGGTTGTAGGGTGGAATTCAGACATAAGGCCTTTGCACTTCTTATATCTGATTTAACTGAGATTTAAGTGTTATCAGGCCTTGTGCTGGTTTTGCAGAGGTGCATTTCATATATTTCAGCATATAATTCCCACACCTGAAGCATTCACCTCCCCATAATCCTGGCCAAGTAATCGCCAATGGCAGTTGAACAGAGATTCTACACCCACACATGGCTGGCCAGAATAAGGGTCTAATAAATGCTGCTTTTATGCAGTTAATATGTGCCTGTGATCATATCAAATGCAGACAAGAGTTGAATTTGGCTGTGTGTGTGTTAGGCAGGATAAAATTTAGTTTGGATTTTTCTTTTACTGTACATACTATGTATTTTTATCAGCATAATTCAAAACAGAAACACGCAAAGTGCCTGCACATATCATGGGGCAATGCTAAATGCTTCTGGGCATGTTTTCCTGTAAAAAAGTAGAATCTTTGCAATTTCACATTCTCCACAGAAGTGTGTAACCACCTAGAGCCCACTACAACAGAAGAACTCCTGGCTGCAGAGGCACTTTTATGGAAGAGTCCCACAGAAATTAAAAAGGAAGAAATCAATAGGGTTTTATAGAAGTTACTCTAAAAACTAAGAACATTTTCTAGAAAATTATCTTCTCTATAGGTTATTGAACTGGATAGCAGGGATATAATTTCCTATTACCTTCTACATAATGGTTTTTAAAAAAAACCTATAGGAAGATAAGCATTTTCTATTAAGTTCTATGGGACTTTTCCACAAGGGCAGAAAATATTGTTGAATGTCCAGATATGAAGTCTCCTCCTTTGCATTTCATACCATGGTGACAGAGGCACAGGTCCTGGAGAGTCACTCCAAGCACCAACCCAGCGTAACAGGGACTGCACAGAAAACTATTGTATCCCTCAGTAAGCAATGGCAAAACCACCAATGTCATTTCCAGAGACGTACACCAATCACCATAACAGATTTTAAAGAGGCAGTGTGTGCCTCAAAGTGCCTATACCCTCTGCTCTACAATATTATGTGGTTAGCCCCTTCTCTCTCTCCAGTAGCTGCCATCTCTATTGCTCCCAAACTCCCAGAGCAGTATGGGAGCAGCATATCTAACAGCACATAGATTAAACAAGATCAGAACACATCTCCTGGCCACTGGCAAGTCTCAGCACTTATTTATGTTCAAGTGCCATATTCCACTGTATATACATGAAATACTTTTTTCAGCTACCAACATGGAATACTCTTATCTCACTCACAGCTACTGCACTCCACTATGTTTTGCATAAAGCATGGTTTGTGAGCTGCTATCTGTGCCTGTTTGTTGCTGATACCTATAGCAGAAGCTGGCTATTCTTGGAAACAGTCCAGACCCCTCCTTCTACTGACTTTGCAGCTGCTCCTATTATGTCTCTTTTATAATGAATGCAGAGTAGAAGTTATTCCAAATATGATGTGCAGTTGAAGCACTGCACAGCAGATTTCTCCGACCTTTCCACAAGCATACTGAATTGAGCTCTACAAAACTTGTGAATAGGTTCTAAATCAAGCTAATAAACTGTAAATGACAAATGTAGACACTATAAACCATTGATATCTTTCCAGCGTGGTTTGTTATTCAAGAATGAATTGTTCCTACAGCAGTTTAGAAAATAAAGACTCATTCTGTGACATCTCAGTCCCCTACACGGTAAGCTAGTTTGTGACTTTTAATTTAAAAATTTTCAGCCCTTATCTTCCCGTGCTCTTACACCTTCCAGCAAAAACTGAGATTTCACGGTCTGCCAACTTCCCAGTTTATAGCTCTATTTATGGATGATAAACTGCCATTAATATTTGATAAATTCATATACAGGCCATATCCACACATATACAACTTAATAATAATTTACTCATTGTGAAAACAACTCTCAGCATAAAGGTGAACAATAGCAAAATATTTCTGAATTGATTTATTTCCATTTGACTGTGTTTACCAACCATTAATATGGGAAATCAGTGATTGAAAATGGACACCGACTGGATGCTAAAGAAAGTATGCTACATAAACCTTCAGAAAAATAAAGAAATTAAAGACACTTACAGATTTTCATTTGAATGTTTGCCATTGGTGTTCTATGTTTTCACTGACCAATATTTTAACTGTATCCTAGTATCCTTAATGGAAAAGAATCACACCAGAAGACTGAAACTTCACACATCATCTTGTCAAGTGCTAAGAACACATTTACTTGCTCCATTAATACTTTTTCAGTGAAGTCACTACTCTCATCAAGACTACAGATTAAAGTGGGTATGCACTGCCAAACTGACCTGCCTGAACAAATCTTTGGACTATTCTTCTTCTACACCCCGATCCAAAGCTCACTGAAGTCAATAGGAAGATTTCCATTAGAGTCAGCCAAAAAATACCAACTGTTTTCTGCAAGAAATGTAATTTATTTTCCCATGCAAATTTTTTGGTTTTGACAGATAACCAAAACTGAAATTTTTCAATTTTCAATATTTTTTTTTAGAAAGCCAATTTTTAGCCACTTCCAGTCCCTATTCAAGCCCAAATTGATGGTGTTAAGTTTGCAAATGAATTGTAGCTCATCAGTTCCTCTTTGAAGTCTGTTTTTGACATTGTGTTGTTGAAGAATGGTTACTTTTAAATCTGTTATTAAGTGTCCAGGGAAACTGAAATGTTCTCCCACTGGCTTTTGTATGTTACCATTCCTGATGTCTGATTTGTGTCCATTTATCCTTTTATGTAGAGACTGTCCAGTTTGGCGAACGTACATGGCAGAGGGGCATTGCTGGCACATGATGGCATATATTGTATTAGTAGATGTGCAGGTGAATAAGCCCTGTGATGGTGTCGCTGGGTCCTATGATGGTGTCGCTAGAATAGATATGGGGACAGAGAAGGCAAAGGGATTTGTTACAGGGATTGGTTCCTGGTTTAGTGTTTCTGTGGTGTGTAGTTGCTGGTGAGTATTTGCTTCAGGTTCAGGGGCCATCTGTAGGCAAGAACTGACCTGCCTCCCAAGGCCTGTGGGTGTGGGCGATCATTTTCCAGTACAGGTTGTAGATCGCTGATGATGTGCTGGAGAGGTTTTAGCTGGGGGCTGGACATGATGGCCAGTGGTGTTCTGTTATTTCCTTGTTGGGTCCGTCCTGTAGTAGGTGACTTCTGGGTACACATCTCGCTCTGTCAATCTGTTTCCTCACTAGTTCAAAAAAATGCTTGATAGAGATCTTATAGATCGGGGTCGGCAACCTTTCAGAAGTGGTGTGCCGAGTCTTCATTTATTCACTCCAATTTAAGGTTTTGAGTGCCAGTAATACATTTTAACATTTTTAGGTCTCTCTAGAAGTCTGTATTACATAATTAAATTATTGTTGTATGTAAACAAGGTTTTTAAAATGTTTAAGAAGCTTCATTTAAAATTAAATTAAAATGCAGATCTTATCAGTTTAGTGCAGTGGTTCTTAACCTGGGGTGCACGCACCCCCTTGGGGTGCAAGACATGAGAGATTTATTTAGAAGGTAAATCATCAAAAACACAAATTAAGCACAGGCACATAAGTGCAACTACTTTGTTTAATCAAACCTATGTATTTATTAACATTACACATTTTTAACCATTACTGTCATATACAAAGTTTTTAAGTTTTCAAGTTTTTAAGCTAACTGTAGTGTAATTTTTGACAAAGGGTGCAAGAACATATTTTGAGAACTCCAGATCAGCAGCAGGCTGAGCGGGGCCAGGTGTAGTGTATTAAATTGCTCCCCCTAGGAATGTGCTACTTATGGTGTACTACTTATGGCTGCCAGTCCTGATGCTCTGAGCGGCATGGTAAGTGGATGGGGAACAGGGGTGGTTGGCTAGGCATGGTAGTCCTGGGGGGCCTGTCAGGGGTCGGAGGTGTGGATAGGGTCGGGGCAGTCAGGGGGGGTTAGGTCCCAGTGGGGCGGATAGGGGTGGGGGAGTCCTGGGAGGGGGCATTCAGGAGACAAGGAGCAGCAGGCATTGGATGGGTCAGGGGTTATGAGGGGGGCAGTCAAGGGGCAGGAAGTAGGAAGGAGAGGATAGGGGGAGGGCAGTTTGGAAAGGCACAGCCTTCCCTACCCGCGTATAGTGAATTAAATTTCTCCCTGGAGGAATGTGCTACTTACAGTGTACTACTTACGGCTGCCAGTCCTGGTGCTCCACAAATAGCGCATTCTTACAGGGAAAAATTTAATACACTACACCCGTGGACAGAACCCAGTCTGGGGTTCCGTCTGCTGGCTCCTGCCAGTCAAGATCCCAGCTGCCAGCCCTGCTCAGCCCACTGCTGTTCACCCCGGCCGGCAGCAGCTGAGCGGGGGCGGCAGCCGGGACCCCGGCCAGCATACCAGTAAAAAACAGCTCACGTGCCATCTTTGGCACATATGCCGCAGGTTGCCGACCCTGTTATAGATGTAAGCAGAATCAGAATGAGCTCTCCTGACAACTGGCAGTGAGCTGTGGAAAAGGACTTCAGGAGCTGATCTCGTTTGCATGGGCACACCCACCCTGCCTAGCATGATGGACTGCTTGCCCATATTGTCACTTTGGCTGCTGTGGGATCCTCAGTCTCTTTGTTATTGGGGCAGGAGTAATAAAGGGTTGGTATCCTGGTTATATGAATCAAGGACAGTAGAAGTGTACTTGGCATTTTATGACTGAGGGACTCATCCTCACCTAAGTAGCACTCACTAGGCAAAGTACATGGGTTCTAAACCCCTGTGAATTGAGAAAGGCTGGGAACAGGTATTTGTGCCCAGTAGTGTGGGCCCCTAACACCATTTTTACCCCTACTCTCTCCAGTGTGCAGTAACAGAGCTAATATTTACTCCACTAGAGGTCTTGTTACGTGCTACAGAGCTAAAATCACTGATACCTGGGTCTAAGCATTAGACCTACTTTGGGCTAGTGGTGCACTGGCATTGAGGGTCCTCTACTACCAGCTAAAGTCACTAAAGAGCTGAGATCTGTGTTAAGTAGGGGGTTGAAAACAAATTGGCGAGCAGTTAGTGGAGAGGAGCTGATAGCAGAGAGGCATGGCGAGTGGAACAGATAGCAGGGTGGCTGGCAGAGCAGCTAGTAGAAAGGAGAGGAGAGGATAGCAGGGCAGCTGGCAGAGACACACAGCTGGCGGTGAAGACTGTGGAAGAACCCCATGGCGAGGTGTGGCAATCAGCCCTCAACCTGAGCCTGATGTCCCTACTTTCCTTCCCCTGCTTCCATCCAGGCTTGGTGGTAAACTCTGCAGAGGAACGTCTGAACTCTGGGGGCTGCACTGACCAAGTTCAGAAACTATGGGGGCATGGCTGTTGGGTTGCTGGATTTAAGACCCCGAGGGGCAGAATTTAAGTGTCAAACTTACTTGGGGGTGGGTCTTTTGCTCATGATTTGTGTTATGAATCCTGTTTGTGGTGTTTTTCCAACACAATTCTACATTGTTTCCCTCCTTTATTAAAAGAATTTTGCTACACTCAGACTCCGTGCTTGTGAGAGGGAAAGTATTGCCTCTTAGAGGCACCCGGGAGGGTGGTATGTAATTGTTCCAAGTCACTGGGTGGGGGCTCAAGCCAGTTTTGCATTGTGTTATTGAAACGGAACCTCTAGATACTGAACCCAGCCCTTGTTAGTGCCAACTCTGATGGGCTGGAGGGTTACACAGGCTTTTGTCCCTGTCCGAGGGATTGGAGCAAATGCAGTTGTATCTTAGGGCTTATCTGTAGACAATGTATCATGTGATGTGTCTTGGATGGAAGCTAGAGTCATGTAAGTATAGCGGTCCGTAGGTTTCTGGTGTAAGGTGGTGTTTATGTGACCATCACTTATTTGCACTGTAGTGTCCAGGAAGTGGATCTCTTGTGTGGATTGGTCCAGGCTGAGGTTGATTGTGGGGTGGAAATTGTTGAAATCCAGGTGGAATTCTCCAAAGGCCTCCTTCCCATGGGTCTATATGATGATGTCATCAATGTAGCGCAAGTAGAGAAGGGGTGCTTGGGGGTGAGAGCTAAGGAAGCATTGTTCTAAATCAGCTGACCTACAATTCATTTGCAAACTTAACACCATCAGTTTGGGCTTGAACGGGGCCTAGGAGTGGCTGGCTCACTATAAAAGCAATTTTCCCTCTCTTAGTATTGACACTTCCTCATCAATTATTGGGAGTGGACCACATCCACCCTGACTGACTGGCCTTGTTAACACTGCTTCTTCACTGGTAAGAAGAACAAGAGTACTTGTGGCATCTTAGAGACTAACAAATTTATTTCAGCATGAGCTACAACTCACTTCTTCGGATGCACAGAATGGAACACACAGACAGGAAATATTTATACATACAGAGAACATGAAAAGGTGGAAGTATGCATACCAAACAGGAAGAGCCTAATCAATTGAGATGAGATATCAGCAGCAGGAGGAAAAAAACTTTTGAAGTGATAATTAAGATGACCCATAGAAGGTGTGACAAGAACTAAACATAGGGAAATAGATTCAATTAGTGTAATGACCCAACCATTCCCAGTCTCTGTTTAAGCCTGAGTCAAGGCAGGTGCTTCCATTTAGGCAACCTAGGCAGTCGCCTAGGGCACCAGGATTTGGGAGGGTGGCAGACTGCTCCAGTGGACCTCCCGCAGGCGTGCCTGCGGACGGTCCGCTGGTCTCACGGCTCTGGTGGAGCAGCCGCAGGCACGCCTGTGGCAGGACCACCAGAGCCGCGCAATCAGCAGACCGTCCCCAGGAACGCCTGCGGGAGGTCCCCCGGAGCCGTGGAACCAGCGAGCTGGGCCTGCGCCTAGGGCGCCAAAATCCTCATGCCACTCCTGGCCTGAGTTAATTGGATCTAATTTGCACATTAATTCGAGTTCAGTAGTCTCTCTTTGGAGTCTGTTTTTCAAGTTTTTTTGTTGCAAAATTGCCACCTTCAAGTCTGTCACTGAGTGGTTAGAGAGGTTGAAGTGTTCTCCCACTGGTTTTTGAATGTTATGATTCCTGAGGTCAGATTTGTGTCCATTTATTCTTTTGCCTAGAGATTGCCTGGTTTGGCCAATATACACTGCAGAGGGGCATTGCTAGCACATGATGGCACATATCACGTTGGTAGATGTACAGGTGAACGAGACCCTGATGGCATGGCTGATGTGATTAGGTCCTATGACGGTGTCACTTGAATAAATATGTGGACAGAGCTAGCATCGGGCTTTGTTGCAAGGAGAGGTTCCTGGGTTAGTGTTTATCTTGTAAGGTAACTCCCTTCTCTTCATATGTCAGTATATTTATGCCTGCATCTGTAATTTTCACTCCATACATCTGAAGAAGTGCGTTTTTTATCCATGAAAGCTTGTGCCCAAATAAATCTGTTAGTCTTTAAGGTGCCACCGGACTTCTGGTTGTTTTACTGCATTTTTCGTATTGAATCAGAGCTTTGTATAGTCACCAAAAGTGCTTTCATGTAAGTCAAATGTTTGAGACTGGCTCTGAAATTATTACAATAAAGAACACAAATTAATTGCACTGAAACACAACATAAAGTCTTCATTAATTGAATTCCTTTTCTATCCTTAATAAATCTTCAAAAGAAGTCACTTAAATATTACTCTCGTTAAAAGAATATACAGAAAGTAAGTTCACTCCAAAATTAAAAGAAGTATTTTTTCTTGTAATTACAGAACCAGTTACAGCACAGCAGGTAGTAAGATCCTGCATGGATTTTGAGAGACATTGCCTGTCTGTCTGTTAAGCTCTGAGCATAGAGCAGCCATAAAATATCACTGTCTGCTAAAGCCACATATTTTATGGATTACAAGAAGGTATGTGCAGTCATGAAAGTGATTTTATTGCCATAGAGCTATTATTCTTTATAGGGACTCCATTGACTTTGATTTCTGGAGAGCTGAAGAATACCCAGCATGAATTTAGAAATCCAGAATATGAATTATATAAATTACTATAAACTAAGAATTAAACTAAATACAGCGTTCAAATAAATACCAACAGTACAAACTAAATGAACAAATAAATAATGTGTAGTTATAATTATATATTGACCAATAACTTCTGTACTGTCTAGTTTTCAAGCAAGTGGAGTTGTCTGGTTTGTGGTTTCCCCTACCCTATTCACAATCAAGTTAGAGTTTTAAAAGATTACAACCACATTAAGTATACCATCAGCAAAGTCTACTTAACTCTAGACAACTTTTGAAAATGTAGAAAGTGAAGTCGGACTGGATAGTTCTAGTGATTGGTAATAGGATGCAAAGGCCTTTTATTTTTCTGGGGGCTGGCTGGATAGGTTTGTCTCAACACTGGCCCAGGTTGATAATGATCTGTCAGCTTTTGACTGCTGTTTGAGACCTACACGAAATAAGTTCGCAGTTCAATTCTTAGCAATTACAATTTGCATTAGTTGGACAGAACTGAATACATTAAAGAACTAACCTCTCATCTCCCCAGCTCAGTGCTGAGAGAGACAGATGAAAGAAATATGTACTGCTGAAGCCTGTACTGTTCTGCGCAATGGCTAAAAGGGAGGATTTCAGTCACCAAACCCAGCAATCTGACACCTTCCAGAAGCACTAAATACCCTTTTTTGTAAGGGTAAAAAACATACAGAATATTAAAATACAAGTCTTTTAAAAATCTACCCTTTCCATTAGTGGCTGTTTGAAATATGTACATTTTATGTAAGAACAAGCATCTCTATTACTTTGTCTTCTATTTAGATTTAATACATAAAACATGAACAAATCCAAAGTCCTGCCGATGCTCCTTGGTTTTTAACATACTTATATTGTATTTTAAATATATTTCCTGACAATCCAGAGGCCTTTCCCTATTCAGTACATTAAAAATGGATATTTTCTGTAATATGCTATTGCAGCTTTATATAAAATCCTTTCTTGCTGAGATGTGCATTCCGCAGCCAAAAAAGTACAATCGCATCTCAGAGATTTTGTTATTCCATATGCCTCAGTTTTGAAGAGACAACATTAACTTAGAAGCTCTAAAAAGTGAGTTACAATAATTCTCTTATGGACCTTAAAAGTGCAAACTGTTCTAGCAGCAAAATCTTATGGGTTCAGATAATCTGACAGATAAAGCACATGATCTTTAGCTTCTGGACTTTCATAGAGACTAACGTTTTGTTCTAAAAACAATACGTATATTTTCTTTATTCAATCCTTAGAAGACAATAATCTTTAGCACAGAACTACTGTGTGTGATTGACAGTAATTTGTCACAATTTGTGTTCTCTTCAAGCTAATGTTAAATATAATTTGTTATTCCTTTCATATGCTCCATATTTTTTGCAATATACAGCTACACCATAAACTACAATCTGATCCTTCAGTGGGAACCAATTCAGGCACTGTGGCCCAATTAAAGGTATTTAGGTATTTCTGTCAATGGGATTTTGGCTCATGAGTGCCTAAATCCCTTTTGAAAATGAGACTTAGGCTCCAAGTTAGTTAATCATTGGAACACTAAAAGCATCAATACCTACATACCTTTAAAAATCTGGGCCTATACGCCACACAGCCACACAGTGCACTATATTGTACAACACAATATACTAAAGTAGATACATTAACTATTTTATGCTGAACTTCAACAAGTTAGTAGAGATCCTGGACTTTGTTGCAGTCACCAGCACACTCTATCCCTGGATAGCGTGATGGGGAGCATTACACCAATGTATGAGAATCCTTTGATGGTACAGATTAAATCTCTCTAATTGGCACTCCCTGGTCTGGCAACATCCGTGGTCTGGCATAGGAAGGAACTCGTTGAGAATTTGGAAGTAGAAGGCTTGGGTGAAAGTGATCATGAAATCACAGAGTTTGCAATTCCAAGGAAAGGTAGAAGGGAGTACAGCAAAATAGAGACAATGGATTTCAGGAAGGTGGATTTTGGTAAGCTCAGAGAGCTGATAGGTAAAGTCCCATGGGAATCAAGACTGAGGGGAAAACAACTGAGGAGAGTTGGCAGTTTTTCAAAGGGACACTATTAAGGGCCCAAAAGCAAGCTACTCCGATGGGTAGAAAAGATAGAAAATGTGGCAAAAGACCATCTTGGCTTAACCACGAGATCTTGCATGTTCTAAAAAATAAAAAGGAGTCATATAAAAAATGGAAACTAGACAGATTACAAAGGCTGAATATAAGCAAACAATACATGAATGCAGGGGCAAGATTAGAAAGGCAAAGGCACAAAATGAGCTCAAACTAGCTATGGGAATAAAAGGAAACAAGATGACTTTTTAATCAATACATTATATGCAAGAGGAAGACCAAGGACTGGGTAGGCCCACTGCTCAGTGAGGAGTGAGAAACAGTAACAGGAAACTTGGAAATGGCAGAGATGCTGTTACGTGCCTGGATGCTCTGCAAGGACGAGGCCCACACACACAGGTGAGTTAATTGGCTTTAATGAAGGTTAAGCGACACACCCGCAACGGGGACTCCACACGTTGCTGCCACTGGCTTGGGGAGTCCAACGTCCGAACAGCTCGGTCAGGTGCGAAGTCCAACGCGCAAGCTCCAGCCCACAGCAATTATAGCATCATGCTAATATCATGCAAAGCAGCCTCTACATATGCAATGAGGGACTTTCCAACAGCAATGGCCGCCTCCCCTGGCCTCGGGCCAGGGACTTTCTGCAGCTCCCCAAAACACTGGGGCTTCCCACACAAGGCAGTTCTAACTGGTTAGAAGCAGCAGCTGCTAGCAACTTCTGTCCGCTAATAACCTCTCCTTGAGAAAGCGCAGGCCCTAGCTAGACCGTAACAATATCTTCCGGGGTCCCCTACAGATGCTTAATGACTTCTTTGTTTCGGTCTTCACTGAGAAGTCTGAAGGAATGCCTAACATAGTGAATGCTTATGGGAAGGGGGTAGGTTTAGAAGATAAAATAAAAAAAGAACAAGTAAAAAATCACTTAGAAAAGTTAGATGTCTGCAAGTCACCAGGGCTTGATGAAATACATCCTAGAATACTCGAGGAGCTAACAGATGAGGTATCTGAGCCTCTAGCTATTAACTTTGGAAAATCATGGGAGATGGGAGAGATTCCAGAAGACTGGAAAAGGGAGAGATTCCAGAAGATTGGAAAAGGGCAAATATAGTGTCCATCTATAAAAAAGGGAAATAAAAACAACCCAGGAAACTACGGACCAGTTAGTTTAACTTCCGTGCCAGGGAAGATAATGAAGCAAGTAATTAAGGAAATCTGCAAACACTTGGAAGGTGGTAAGGTGATAGGGAATAGCCAGCATGGATTTGTAAAGAATAAATCATGTCAAACCAATCTGACAGCTTCCTTTGATAGGGTAACGAGTCTTGTGGATAAGGGAGAAGTGGTGGATGTGGTATACCTAGACTTTAGTAAAGCCCACTGATATGGTCTCGCATGATATCCTTATCGATAAACTAGGCAAATACAATTTAGATGGGGCTACTACAAGGTGGGTGCATAACTGGCTGGATAACCGTACTCAGAGAGTAGTTATTAATGGTTCCCAATCCTGCTGGAAAGGTATAACAAGTGGGGTTCCACAGGGGTCTGTTTTGGGACTGGCTCTGTTCAATATCTTTATCAACGACTTAGATGTTGGCATAGAAAGTACGCTTATTAAGTTTGCAGATGATACCAAACTGGGAGGGATTGCAACTGCTTTGGAGGATACAGTCATAACTCAAAATGATCTGGACAAATTGGAGAAATAGTCTGAAGTAAACCGGATGAAGTTTAATAAAGACAAATGCAAAGTGTTCCACTTAGGAAGGAACAATCAGTTTCACACATACAGAATGGGAAGAGACTGTCTAGGAAGGAGTACGGCAGAAAGGGATCTGGGGGTTACAGTGGACCACAAGCTAAATATGAGTCAACAGTGTGTTGCTGTTGCAAAAAAAGCAAATATGATTCTGGGATCCATTAACAGGTGTGTTGTGAGCAAGACACGAGAAGTCATTTTTCCACTCTACTCTGCACTGGTTAGGCCTCAACTGGAGTATTGTGTCCAGTTCTGGGCACCACATTTCAAGAAAGATGTGGAGAAACTGGAGAGGGTCCAGAGAAGAGCAACAAGAATGATTAAAGGTCTTGAAAACATGATCTATGAAGGAAGGCTGAAAGAATTGGGTTTGTTTAGTTTGGAAAAGAGAAGACTGAGAGGGGACATGATAGCAGTTTTCAGATATTTAAATGAGTGTTATCAGGAGGAGGGAGAAAACTTGTTCACCTTAGCCTCTAATGATAGAGCAAGAAGCAATGGGCTTAAACTGCAGCAAGGGAGATTTAGGTTGGACATTAGGAAAAAGTTCCTGTTAGGGTGGTTAAACACTGGAATAAATTGCCTAGGGAGGTCTTGGAATCTCCATCTCTGGAGATATTTAAGAGTAGGTTAGATAAATGTCTATCAGGGATGGTCTAGTCAATATTTGGTCCTGCCATGAGGGCAGGGGACTGGACTCGAAGACCTCTCGAGGTCCTTCCAGTCCTAGAGTCTATGAATCTATGCATAGGCGCAACTCCATGGGTGCTCCCGGGCTGGAGCACCCACAGGGAAAAATTAGTGGGTGCGGGGCATCCACTGGTGTCAAACTCCCCCCTCCCTCAGCCCCACGCTTGCTAACTACTACTCCTCCCTCCCAGTGCTTCTGGAGCACCACAACAGCTGATTTGCAGTATTCAAGCTCCAGAAGGGAGGAGGAGGACCTGGGGCCAATGGCTGGGACCCTGGATGGGGGCTCACATCCAGGACGCCGCGTGGCAGTGGGACCCCTGGGCGGGGGGCCATGCTGGGCTCAAAGCCTGGAGTTGCTGCAGCACCCCCGCACCTCTACTTCCCATGCCTATGGAGACCAGCTGGCACTCTGCATCTACCTCCCATGCTTTCGCAAATTCTCTGGTTCGGCACCAGTCAGGTCCTGAGGGTGCCGGACTAGAGAGGTTCAACTTGTACAGGGTTGAGGTTGTGGTTTCTAGGCCACACCCACCTTACAAGTTACACCAACATAGGAAACATAGCCAAGGGAAAAGAGGGTATGACTGGGTTATCCATACCCCAGCAAGCTCTGGCTGCCAATTGTTCCGCTGAAGTCAATGGCATCTGGTACAAATTAGAGCAGTCTGCAGCTTCTAATTTACACCTAGGAAACAGGCAGGCACAGAGCCACCCCAGCATTATGGAAAGTGCAAAGGTGGTACATACCATTCCTTTGTGGCACTGTGCACTAAGCTACAGTCCAGGATCTGGGCTTTAATCACCTACACTACTATATTATGAAAACACACACACAGCACCAACACCTTCTCACCTTATTCACACAAAACTCCCATTTAAGTCAACTGACATTTTGAATGAGTAAGGAAAGAAAGATTTAGCAAGCAGAATCTCCTGTACTAAAAAATGCATATGCTGTGTTAGATATTTGAAAATATCACTGCATATAGGAAAAACACTTCTGAAATATACACTAATATATATTGAATTTTTAATATTTTAATTGCTAAAATCTTATAAATATTTAATTTGAATGTGTGAAGATGATACACTAGACAATGAAACGCATACTACTTACCAAGCAGACTGACTATACAGTGTATACAAATAATTCTCTCTCCCACTCAGATACCGAGAACATCTCAATATATCTTGTAAAATCAGCAAGAGTGCTTGTGCTATTGTACAGGGCATAGTTTAGAATACAATATACAATACAAAACATTATATAATACACCTTTCAACTGTATAGTTTCTCTCTTATTCTAAATCATACACTGAACATATATCTACAATATATATTGAAACCTATACACTGCATAATAAAAACAACTTTCTACTGCTATACAGTACCCAGCATCCAGGCAAACAATCAGTTTACCTTATACTGCACTACACTGATGGAAGGGAATATTTGGGCAAAGGTAATGAGGAAACACCTACCTTTAAAAAAACAAAAAGGTCTCACAGGATTTTAAATGTCCATTTAGAGCAGATAAGACTTTACTTTTTAAAATCTCACTAAAAAGATGTTCACACAATGTGACGGTAGCAGACTAGGGGCAAGCTCATGCCAGAGTCCCAGGCCAATTTGCTTGTATTTTATTATAGATCAAAGTGATTGTTCAATATAGGAGTATTTGGTGTTTAAACTTCATTAAAATGAGTGGGATGTTACTTACATAATTCTCACCTATCTGTATCCCAATATAACGTTGCAAACACTTATATTGCATATACTCTTGTAACTAAATAACAGAAAAGTGCTAATTTCAAAGCAAGTGGTCATTGTGTCTGATGAACAGAGATTAAAGACTCTGAATATATTCCTCAATCTTCATCAAAGGAAAAGAAAATATGGGTAGCAACCATGTCAGCTTGTTTTCTATGAGAAAATGCGATAAGTATGGATTCAAGGAAAGACCCTGAATCTCTGGACTATTTGGACTCTTATAGGAAAGTGTACCAGATGCAAAGCAGAGATCCCCAGAGACAATCTGGGTACCCTAAAAAGACTTTTGGAACACTGGCAGTTTATCACATCACTGCCACTATTTGCAGTTACAAACTGACTCACTGTGCACATATTTTACCAGCTTTAACCTCTCAATAACTCTCACTTCCTTTTCTCAGGTAATAAACAGTTAGTTAACCACAGAATTGGCTACCAATATTGTCTTTGGTATAAGACCTACACTATCAATTGATCTGGGGTAACTGACTGGCCTCTTGCAACTGGAAGCAACCTAAATGTGATGTGGGTTTTGGTGTAAGTAACCAGGTTGTCTATTTGGCAAGATAAACTGGAGTGTCTAAGGCAACTGTCTAGGACTCTATGGTAAGATTGGTATAGTGATCCAAGAGTTCACATTTGTCACTGACTTGGTGAAATCTAATTATAGAACACACCGTTACTTTGGTGTGTCTGCCGTGTTTTCTGACTGTCTGCCCTGAGAAAAGGGCCTTGAGTCATGAGCTACTCTGGACATTGTGGCGCACAGTAAAATGCATAGTGACCAACTGGTCTGCTTCAGGAGGAGGATAAGTCAATTCATCCTATTAGTGCCCAGAAAACTAGGTATTTCACACCTGACTAACTACACTGCCATTCAAAGCCACTACTGTTACTGCATCAATATAATAATGTTTACACTGACTTTTATTCAGAGCACTTACTGATATTAATCCTAAAACGTGTTTAAATAATACATTTTAATATTACAACTAAAACATTTATGTAGCATTGTAAACATTCATAGAACCTAAAACATAACACTGTCTCTTCCTTGAAGAGTTTACATGACAAATTTATGTCAGAATTTGATTTAGTGGTCTTGCTATGGGTTAAAACATTTCTCTTTGCAAAATCCTGTCAGGAAAATGTTTTGCATCAAAATGATTCAAAGGAACAGTTACCAGGTACATTTTAGGATACAAAATATATTATATTCTTAATGCACCAGAAAATGGATCCTAGTGTCAGATATGCAGAAGAGCACTTAGAATTAAATTAAATGAAAATTTACAGGTCAAGTTTCAGCCGGTTGCGTATGAAAGGGACAAATGTTATATTCCCCACATACACAGTCAGCAAAGACTAAAAACACTGACAGATCCTTGACTACAGTGGCATGTCAGTTAATACTGTATTCCTGACACATACCACACTAAAATTCTATAAGCAGCACTACAGTAGATACTGAAAAGCATTCATAATCATTCAAAAAAGTTTCAAAAAAAAGTTGACTGTTGACTGATTTAAACCTACATTAGCAAGGGAATTTAGAGCCAAGACTTCCACTGATTCCTCAATGCACTACACTATGATCAGCAGCTCAGAAGAGAGCTAGTTCGTCATCACCCATGAGACTGAGGCTCATAGAACTGTAGTAGAGTACTTTGCAACTTATCCATTTATGTTAATATTGAATGCTTATGGTATGATTCTGTAGCGTGTATTATTCAGTCTAAAGCTGGTCAGCACAAATTATTACAGGGCAAATCCAACCCACAGCCCAAGTAACCAAGTTGGCACTGGAGTGAAACATGGGCACAGGCAGGGAGGAATCCTCACCACTAGACTCAGAGGTCTGCAGGCTCTTCTATGAGATCCTCGTTGGCACATGAAGGGGGGGGGGGGGAATTGTGAGGAACTATACAGAGGCAGATCCTCTGGCTTCATCCCATCACCAGCCTCCCCCTGTGCGCTGACACACAGGAATTGCCAGAGTGGAGATTCATGCTGTGCAGGAAGCGCACCCTCCCATGCTACCTCCACCATTATATATGGTGATTTAAAAAAAAAAAAAAAGAAGGCCTGTGCAATAGGCAACAGAACTATGCATGCTGTGCTATTATCACCTCTGACCCATTTTACCCTTATCACACTTACCCTTCAAGCTGGACAGGAAACAGTTTTCCTGGCCCACAAATAGCTCAGAGTTTCAGTTTTTTGCCCCATCTTGAATCAAAATGAAAAGTCTAAATTTCAAAAGTTATAAAAATACTGAAATGTTTGTTTTCAGTCAATCAGAACATTTTGTTTTAATAATTTTGAAGTGTTTTGTTTGGATTTCAGCTTTTAAAAAATCTTTTCCAGTCTAATTAATGTAAATGTTGAAACAAAAAGTCATTTTGAACTGGAAAACTGACTCTGAAACTTCCCCCCCCCCCTCAGCATTTTTAACAAGTTGGGAAATTTGTCAAACCCAACCCAGTTCCAGGCAGAGTGGATTTGATTTAAATCAAATCGATTTAAATCATAATTGAAATCACTAGTTAGGAGGACTTGATTTAATCATGGATTTCTACATAAAAGTGCAGTCTTGTTGGCTGTTATAACCTTGATGGCAAGGCTGAGTGGAGCACTGTTTTGCTTGTTTGTTTTTAATGTAACACTTTTTGTTTATGTTACCTAGTTTCATTTACAGAGCTCCCCCTTCTTCTCTGAGCTCATCTTGTTGTCTGTTGCTATATTTTGTTTCTGCTTTGTCCTCATCTCACCAATAAACAGTGAGTTTAAGAGAAGTGTGCTTATAACCCATAATGGCTTGCGTGTAGTAGCATGATAATTTTTAAAAACCTACAAAATTTATAACTAACAAATTTACTCTACGCATTTCAATGCATACTCTTCCCCTCTACTTCACAACATCCAATAACCCATTCATTTCTGTTTGGTTCCCCCCACACATACACCCTTTTAAGGATTTTTCCTGTTTGTCTAGATTTCAGGTGTTGAATAATTTAGAATCACATCAGTTGTTTCTCTCAGTGATGCAGTCATTATGCTGTCAGCTTCTTTGAATTAATAACTTCTTATCTCAGCTACTGCATATAAATTCAGTTTATTTTCCAGAAAATACTTTGTCTCTCACTGAGCAGCAGGGATATTGTAAGGACAGGTCAGATTGATCTGTGTGTTTATGCAGTAACTGTTGCATTGCAGTTAATAGCTGACTTGCATCTCTCTAACCTATCTGAGTGCTTGCTGAACACCACATTGGTCAGAAGCAATATCAAACCAAGAGATGAAGCAACTGTTTCTACTAAATTAGCTAGATTTGCAAGAAAATCTGCGTGAATAAAATGAATCATTATGAATAAAGTTTTAAATTTTTCTCATTGCTGCTGAGATTGCACTTAAATATAGGCAATGGCATTTTCCCATGGTGGTGGGCACTGGAGCACTGAAAGCATACATTGTTTCCACATGAGAGGGGCAGTTCATTCAAGCTATGGATATTTGTAAAACCAGTGAAACTAATCAAATGCAGATTTAGGTGCAGAGTAATCCAGTACCATCCACACAACTAGTCTACGAGACATTTCCAACAAAAAAAAATAGAAATGAAGGAAATCCAAACAGCAATCAAAACAGGAGTAAAATTTCTTGTCAGGCAAAAATTCTTGACCACATCTTGTCATTTGGATACAGATGAAAACCATGTCCAGTATTTACCGACTTTACTAGATTTATAGCAGGGTAGTAGAGTAGAGCAACTACTGGCAAGATCTAGAATATAGCTCTTTATTACCAGTCATCAGTTTAGTGGGGAGAAAGTAAGAGGCTTCTATACTTTACCTATCTGGGTTGAAAAAATCTACTCATCATTGCAGAGTGGGAAGATTTCCCTTATGAACAAAGGGGTTTAAACTATCATTTCTGCAGAATTTAAATTTTCATTTTAAAAAGGTTTTTAGCTCCCACAGTTGTGAACCAAAGGTAAACCAATGCAGAGCATCATTCCTTATTATGCAGATAGCTTCACTTAACAAGATTCTATTCAGAACCATGGAAGCAGCAATGACACAATCAATAATGATGTCAGTTTCATGCAGGTTCTTGGTAAAGGTATGAGCAGTAACAAAGTCAGATACTGGGCTTATCTGCCCCAAGAAAATGGCTAGAGGAGGAGTGGAAAAACAGAGACTTTTCACCTCCCCACCATTAATTGCAGCTGGAAACCTCTGGGAGAGCAGTTACCACAAAACAGCCCTATCCTCCTCAAGACAGCCAGGAGGCTCCGGAGGGGTGCAAAGGAGAGAAAAAAAAGCTTTTTCTCTCATCCAATTGTCCAAGCCACTGACTCGAAGCTTCACAATGTATTAGACATACGCAAAGCGATGAGAAAAATGTAGCCCTCAGCTAGAATCCAGGGTCAATACTCATGTGCAAATCCCTACACCCTCCCCATTCCTAGCAGCTGGAAGTGTCTGAACTTTAGCGTGGCATTCCACCAGCACCTTGCTGTTGGGCTCCAACCTTATCTTTTGTGTGTATGTATACTACATTTCTTTTAGTCTCCATTCCTCCTTGAGGATAGTAATATATACATGACTAAATCAATCTTACGTGTCAGGAACAATCAGTTCCTACTGTAGACTGAGGCCACATCAATTTAAAAAACTTTCCTTCAGCACCATGGACTGCTGGCTGCAATCCTCCTCACTATTGCTACCACTTAGCAACCCTAATGAGGCTGAAGTATCTGACTAGCAGCAGATAAACTCCTCAAATGGTTTTGCCAGCTTTTCTATTTGCTTCTCAAAGCATGAAGCCAGCAGGAAATTTATCATGTGACTTGTAACCAGGAAGGAGTTTGAGTGGAAGAAGTTTTTGGTTTTAAAGGTCATTATCTTCAATAAAGAACTGGTTGAAGCACACCTGAATGCTAATATGAACTAACCATTTAAAACACGAACTGCATTTTAAAAACACAATTTTTATAAGCCAAAACTCCCAAAAACCAACAGTGACATGGATATTTTGAAAATAACAGCCTTGCAAAATTCTACTCAACCACACTTGTAGAGGAGTAGTAGTTTGACGAGCAAGTAAAACATCTTTTAAAAAAAATTAGCATTAATCATCATGGCAAAGGGTCAATGAACTGACCTTGTTCATCGGCAAATAAACTTTTATGCTCATATTCCTTTTTCCTTCACTTCAGTTCCCTCAGAGTCATACTGTCTGGCTCCTTCAAGAGATACAAATTAAATCTTTTAAAAAACACTTCAAAAAACCCAATACAATAAATACACCGTTTAGTTCAGCCCTATTGGGGTTAGCCCTTATCATTGAATAGGGACTCAAAATGT
The DNA here is from genome assembly GCF_007399415.2 of Gopherus evgoodei. Taxonomy (NCBI): domain Eukaryota; kingdom Metazoa; phylum Chordata; order Testudines; family Testudinidae; genus Gopherus; species Gopherus evgoodei. The sequence continues at coordinate 82,597,458 of NC_044326.1, read as the reverse complement.
TGTAAAATGATGTATTTGGTGGCATCACAGTAGAGCAGAAGCCAAGCAGCATAACTATGGAGGAGCTGAAATGAAGAGCACCGGAGAATAAGTCTAGTTTCAAGTCAGTTATGTGTTGAATGCCAACCAATTGCCCTTGCTATTCAAGAGCACTAGCCATCTATAAAAACAAAAAATGCATCAATTAATTGCAGTGCTTAAACACATTGTGGACACTACTGAAGACAAATAATACATTTCTGTAACTTTTTGCAAAGGTTGTAGTTCATATTAAAATGAACACAATTAAAGCTATAAAGCTACAAAATACTTCATCGCTTTGCTGACAGAAAGCACACATGAGAAAATCTATCATTCATGTGATCCATATGCTACAACTAGGATTTAATTGGAAGCATATCTCCATGGTAAAGAGACCAAACACTAGGAAAAACCCCACAACACTCTGAAACAAAAAGATTCCACTAGCAGAAATATGGTGTGAATAAACCCTGGTTGGAACACATGAAGCTAAGGAAAAGTATACTTACTGTGAGCTTCCCTTCCTGTTTTGTTTTGTTTTGACCTGCTATGGCTCCAGTTAGGGTCCAAATCACTATCAGAAGTTTATTCTGTATTTTTTGAGGGTTTGGTGGTTTGTTTTTTAGTTGCATCCTATGGACTAGATCCTACAGACACTTACAGAGATGAGTTATTTTACTCATGTGAGCAGCCCTACTGAAACCATGTAAGGAGTTATTCACCCGAATAAGTGTTTGCAGGTTCAGGCCTTAAAGTTGGAACATATTTTCCTGCATCCATGTTGAAAAACTAGCCAACTCCGTGTTACACCAAGACCACCTAAGCAGGCAATTCTGAGTAGGGCAATTAAGAATACAATTATAATTTTAATTTGTAAAGCAATCACACGGAAGTGCTTGCATACTGTACAAAACAAACACTAAGATTTGTGCAAAATTAACTCAGTCCCTCACTTTCAGTTTGTTCATCTTGTACCAACAGAACCAGAACTACACAAACATCTTGAAGCCATGACTCTGTCAAAAAGTGGTTCTGTTCTATTATACCATATGTAGCAAATGGTAATGCAAAGCCTGGAGGATACTATGGAAAAGAAAGAACAATATGTATCCCCTGGATCTGTGGAATGTTTAGAAGAACAGTTTGGGACCAGAAAGACTTTTCCCCCAGAGAAACCACAAGGAGCACAAAAAACTATTGTTCTTCTGAGGACCAAAGTTTGCATCACTCATATGGAATGGTTACAAGGTTCTGCTCACATGGCAAAACCCACAGCCTGCTGTACAGTCTCAAGAGATCCTTATGCCTTTCTTTGGCTCCACAGAAGACCAACTTCAATAGAATTGTGCTGCCTTGGATCTCTGTGGCTAGTCTATTCCTCCAGAAACCCCTTTGTATGAAAAGAAAAAGCAGATACATAGTGAAGTTAATACTGATTGCCATCGTTAACTCTGCTATGGAATCCATGCACGGTCTAGGACAACAGACACTCCATAATTCTACAGTACATTTTCAATGGTACTTAGCAAAAGGAGTGTACCATGATGCAGATGCCCCTTTTCTATGTTTCTTGCATAATAATCTGTAGGAGTTTTCCAGAGAGGCCCAGGAAGGGAGGATTTTGGAAGGGGTGTGTGAATTTCCTTGGTTTCCTCCAAATCAACATGATCTACCAGTTTTAAAAATGTGACCGTGTTTGCAAAAAGGAAATTATTTCTTTGGCTTCCTTCTTACAACTAACTAATGACAAAAGCAGGAAGAGAATTATGATGCCTTACAATCAATGGGAGTGCAATGTTTCCAAACCAGAAGCCAGTGGATGGGGATGTTGTGATTTGGGAGTGACAACGGTGAAGCTGACAATATAGGAGTTCATCTACTCTCTGGCAACCCTGCCTCGAGGTCACAACAGGTGAGGTTTAATACATCGGCTATAATGTGAGCCCGATGCAGACCCTGCCAAGGCGGCTTGCTGCCGCGATGCCACCCCAGCAGGGCTGCTCCCTGTCCCCACATAGGGAGGGTGCTGCGAGGGCCCGAGCACAGCCGGAGAACAAACCCAGGTGTCTCGGGAGAAGAGGCTTAAGGAGCCCCGAGACTCCCCACTTGCTCCCGCCGCAGCAGGGCTGCCCGGCAGGTCTCTCCCCCCGCCCGCGGTGCCCAGCCCCGTTACCTGCAGCAGGCAGTGCCCGGGCCCCGCGTGCTCGGCCAGGCTGGCGCTGTAGACCTGCTGCTCGAAGACGGGCTCGTTGTCGTTGGCGTCCTCCACCCGGACGCTCACCAGGCAGGAGGCGGAGAGCGGCGGCTCCCCCAGGTCCCGCGCCACCACCCGGAGCTCCAGCGCCGCCTCCCGCTCGCGGTCCAGGGCGCGCCGGGTGCTGATCACGCCGCTCAGCGGGTCGATGTGGAAGAGCTCGAGGCCCGGAGCCGCCTCCAGGGCGTAGCGCACCTGGGCGTTGGGGGAGCCCGGCTCGTCGGCGTCCGAGGCGCTGAGCCGCAGCACGGCGGTGCCGGGCGAGGCGGCCTCGGAGACGGCGGCGCGGTAGCGGGGCTGCGGGAAGGCGGGCGGCTGGTCGTTGATGTCGGCGATGCGGAGCAGCAGCGTCTCGTGGGCGGAGAGCGGCGGGGAGCCGCCGTCGGTGGCCGCCAGGCGCAGCTCGTACAGCTCGCGGCTCTCGCGGTCCAGCGGCCCCTCCACGCAGAGGAAATAGAGGCCGGCGGCGCCGCCGGGCCGCAGGGCGAAGGTCCCGTCCCCGCCCTGCAGGCTCAGGCCGAGCTCGTCCCCGGCCTCGTCGGGGTCCGAGACTGAGACGCGCGCCACGTAGTCCCCCGGCCGCGCGGCCTCGGAGAGGCGGGCGCCGCCGCCCTCGGTCAGGTAGAGCACGTGGATGGCCGGGCTGTTGTCGTTCACGTCCAGCACCGCGACGGAGACCAGCGCGCTGCCCACCTCGGGCTCGGCGCCGCCGTCCCGCGCCTGCACGATGAGGCGGTGCAGCGCGCGGGCCTCGCGGTCCAGCGGGCGGTCGACGCGCAGCAGCCCGGTCCGCTCCTCCACGGCGAAGTAGGCGGCGGGGTCGCTCTGGCGGCGGTTGATGAGGTAGCGCACCTCGCCGTTGGCGCCCAGGTCCGGGTCGGTGGCCAGCAGGCGGCAGACGGCGGTGCCCGGCGCCGCGTCCTCCCGCACGCGGGCCCGGTACTCGCGCTGGCTGAAGGCGGGCGCGTTGTCGTTCTCGTCCAGCACCCGGATCTCCACCCGCAGGCGGCCGCTCAGCCGCGGGCTACCCCCGTCCCAGGCCTGGATCAGCAGCCGGTGCGAGTCCGCCCGCTCCCGGTCCAGCCGCCGCAGCAGCACCAGGTCCAGCGGCTCCGGGGGGGAGCCGTAGCGCAGCCGGAAGAGCGGCGGCGCCGCCTCCTGCCCCTCGGCCAGCAGCGTGTAGCCCTGGGTGCTGAAGCTGCCGGCGTCAGGGTCCCGGGCGCCCGGGAGGCGGAAGGCGGTGCCGGGCGGGCTGAGCTCGGAGACGTTGAGCCGCAGCGAGTCCCGCGGGAAGCGGGGCGGATGGTCGTTCACGTCGGTGACCGCGATCTCCACCTGCACCATCTCCCCGCGCAGCGTGGCCGCCACGAAGCTGTAGCGCGCCCACCGCTCCCGGTCCAGCCGCCGCGCCGTGCGGATGATGCCGGTGTCGGGCTGCACGTGGAAATCCGCCAGCACCGCCGACTCGCCGCTCCCCTCCGACAAGAAGAAGCCGCCCAGCTGCCCGTCGCCCGGGGGCAGCCCGGCCCGGATGTCCCCGACCAGCGTGTCCGCCGGGAGCCCCTCATCCACCGCCAGGCTGAGGTTGTACAGCTGGGCTGAGCAGCTCCCCGCCGCGCACAGCCACAGGGGCACGAGCAGCGCCGGCAGCCCGGCCCCGGACGCCCCGAAGCCCCCGCGTCTCCTGCTCTCCTGCGGGAGAGGCTGCTCCTGCTGCCTTTGGCACCTGCTGCTCGGCCTCGGGGGCAGCGGCCGCTGCCCCATTCTCCACTGCTTCCCCCCTTCTTCTCAGCCGAGAGCCACTGGTCTCCCCGCAGCCGGGGGAATCCAAGCGCCGGGTGCTCCCCAGACACCTCCTCGCAGCCCAGTGCAATGACACGGGGATCGTTTCTAAGTCAGCATCGTGAGGGATTTGTTTGCAGTTCTGCGGCTCAGCCGGGGCCCCTCACCGCGCACACACTGCAGCAGCCTGTGCGCTCCTCCACGAGCGCTGCCGGATGCCTACTCTTCGCTCTCAACCTCCTTTATTTCTTTGGCATCCGCGCCTCGCTCCGCTGGCCTGACCCGCCCCTTCCCCCCGCCGCAGTCAGGTGCATTATTCCTGTTGCTAGAGCAATAGGAAATCCTCTAAAGGACACACACGCCAGAGTTGGTGGGGGGAATAACAAGTGTCTGAGGGAGGCGGGAGGGGACAGCTTCCTGGCTGCTGCTGCAGCTGAAGACGCCTGCTCAGCCTGCTACCCACAACGTCTCGGGAGTAGCAGAGCTGCAAACGCACGCCCTCCTAGTCTTCCCATGTGACTCGGCTCTCAGACAAGGGTAGATTCCAGCTCCTACGGATAGCTGGAGCAAGCACTGGAGCAGGGAGTTGTCCCTTTCTCCTCTCTGGCTGGGAAGCGAGACGCTGGGAAGGACAGTACACTAGCCAGATCCTGCTAACCTGAATCTAGCGTTAGAGGAGACATGCAGGCCCCCGATCAAGTGATCCATGCAAAGTAGTGATTTAGGATCCTAGAGAGAGAGAGGGTTTTATCCACGTTTATCTTGAATAACCTTATAGATCAGACACAGGAATAATCACTGGTAATACAATTGAGTAGGATAAATTGTGCCAAAAAAAGAGCTGCTTAGCTTGTGGGGTTAATATAAAGGATAAAATGAATAAGTACACACAGGGATGTGAAACCACATTAATTCTGTCTGTGCAACTATTAAATTATGTGATGGAAAACAAGCTTCTTGCAGAGCCACCAGGACAGAGGCAGAAGGAGTTGACTTTGGGCTCTCATTTTCAACAAAGTCAAAACAAAGGTAGACTGGAGGTTCTTAAAATGCAGAAAATTTACAATCTGGGAGATGTTCCTGTCTCCTGCCTTAATAATTTCAATGCAGTGAAGTTTGCTTGGAGATTGTAACACTCCAGACTGTGGATTGCTAATGATCTAGCATTTTTATAGAACCTTTCACCCAAGTGGAACCCAAAACACTTCACAAATTTTATTACATAATTATACAAAGCCATGAGATGGATAAAATTGCAGATATAGTCGCCATAGTTAGGATCTCAGCCTCCTTTTCAGTGATTCATGTAAACAATATTGTACTAGTTTATTTATGAAATTCCTAGAAGGGGAAGCTACACAAAGGTCTGAGGTAAATGTAGTGTAATAATATATCAAAAAAAGTGCAAACCACATGAGGAGAAAATATATTCCCTAGGTAGGCAGTAATGGTGACACCTTACGAGCCCGGAGGATAGGCATGTTAGAAGGATGATACATTTCCTTGGCTTTCTACTCATACAAATAAATCACTACATTTTTGTGAATCCTGCAGTTGATCAGGCTTGATGTTGTGTATTGCTAAATTTTGTAACATTTTGTCATGCTTCAATGATCTAAAACAAACTCAAACCAGGAGATGGCTCTTATAAAGATTGATTTTTTGGAAGTGCTGGAGGAAGACCTTTGACATGAACGCAGTGAATAAAGCACACTGCTACTTTTAGATGCAGAAAAAATATGCTTAATCAGGAGACAGCATTTAAATTATGCAAAAATCTGCAAAAATAAACTGTTTATTACATTCAGAGAGTTTTTGTTCTCTTTATTATTCTGGTCCAAATTTTCCATAACGTGAATGCTAGCTCTTTATCCCACCATTATTAGCTCAGTAAATAGTGAAAAGCACTGCAGAGAAGCATTTACCAGAAATAACTTCCAAGTTAAGTGAAACTTAATATCCAGTATAGCTTTTTTTTTCTGTCACATTATCTTTTGCCACAACTTCTAAAACCCTGCTGCTCTTGGCAGTAGCTATTCTGGTTTCTAGGGTCACAAAATAATTGTCAGAATTGATTATTGCTAAAATAGTTTCTCAGTTTCCTGGTTAAAATGAGTCACATTAGTCCCCAGAAAGTTCTGCATCTTTTTTCAGGAATATTACATTGGAGAAGTGGTTTATTCTGAAACACCATGGGATTTGGGATTTTGTAGCAGTAAGGTCTAGACTAAGCATAGGTTCAGTAGCCAGGAACTCCCGAATTCTAATCCTATATCTAATAAATTTGAGCAAGTAGTCTAAACTCTCTCTGGGTAGAATCTTGGCTCTATTCAAGTCACTGGCACCATTTCCTTTGCTTTCAGTGGGGCCAGAATATCACCTTTTGTCTGTTTCCCCATTCACCTAACTCGGCATATCATAAGGATTAATTTGTTAATGTTTCTATGGTGACACTAACAATATACAGCACCCTATACATGCTAAGTACTGTGGCAATAATCATTCTGTGAAAAGTAAGGACAAGACTTCAACATTTTCAGGTGTCTTGCTCTTCTTGCTAGTCCTTCTTTATGCGGAATCTCATCATTTCTGGCATTCAGAAAAGGCAAATTTGGCATGGATAGACAAGGACGGTGAGTAAAAGGAGGTGGCAGGAGCACGTATTATAGATAGATCATATGGTATGAAAGAATACAGTTTTTGTGTTTGCTAGGCCCTTAGGAGAAAGGCTTGTTTGCTACTTGCCTCTTTTTCAAGCATGGTAAGAACTACCATTATTTTACCCCATTCCTAAGCACCACTCCTGGGATGGCAATACTCTTTGGAATGGCTAGTGCTGCTGTACATAATTTAAAATAGCAGCTTCAGGGGAGAAGTGTTTTTCCCCCAGTGTTGTTACAGTTCCACATATCCAGATGTGGTAGGTATTTCTGACATACTCTCTCTCTCTGTATTATAAATAACTTTTATATTTATATAAAAGGGACAAATTAACTAATGGGGGAAGACTAGAATATTTGAGAATTTACTCCTACCTTTATTCCATATTTTTGTAACATGGCTTGCTGTCTTTTGTAGAGAGAAGGTGGGGCAGAGTAAAAGCTAGACCTATTCATCTTGCTGGATGAAGCAAAACCCATTGATAATATTATAAATAAATATATATTATAGTGATAATTCCAGGCATGGAAGCAAGAAGGAAACATTCAGAGCCTTGCCCATTCCACTAATATTCATTGAGAAAACACATGGATCCTTCCCAAGTCACAGATGTTCAGTATGAAAATGCCTGGATCCTATTGAATCAGAGCACATTTGCAGGGGGGAAAAGCCATGTCCTATTCAGCACATGCAGTTACTAAGGAAACATATGAATCATGTTCAAGCAAGGCAGTTATTGAGGAACTAAACAAAACCTGCTTTTTTCAAGCACAAGTCACTGCCTAAATAGTGATAGTCTGTATTCAGATATAATCAGTGTGGAAGTACCTGAATACACTGCAATTTGGTGAGGAAATGCATTGAATGGCTATGTTTGGCTGGATTATATCTGGATCCATTAAACTCTATCTAATTTCTCCCCAACTTCTGTAGCTCTGTCAGTATTGATGCAAACATGAGTATCCATGGAGTTTGCAAGGAGCTGGGTGTTTCCTCACTATTTGTATCCAGTAAACTTGCCTATGTAAGGAACAAAATCCAGCTGACTAATGGTAAATTCTTCTGTTGCTGTATTAAGTTTCCATAATTATTGCATCCTAATTACAGTAGAAATGTTCCATCTACATGCTGTGTTACGCCCAGAGTAGTTCTTCCTTGCGTTTGCCAGTCTCCCTTCCCTCTTCCTTGCCTTCCTCCACCTCTTCTTCTCTGATGCTTTCATCCCCTCTCAGTTTTTCTTACTCCTTCTCTGCTTTTTTCCATGTCTTTTTTCCACATCTTTTTCTCCCTCACACTGCAAATAAAAGGTTTTAAAATCTTGAGCATATTTACATAATATATTTAACCACCTCTTCTGATTACTCACTGTAGAGAGAAGAACTACATGAAGAGTAGGAGTAGCACAGACTATAAATACAAGAATATTTTCACTGCAAAAAAGTGTGTGTTCTTAGCTCAGGTTAGCTCCTGCATTAAAATAGCAATGAAGACATAGCAAAGTGGCATTTCAATTGGGTTAGCAACTCAAGTTCAACCCAAGTCTCCCTAAAGGCTTAAACTCGAGCTGCTAACTCAGGTTAGAAGCTGAGTTGCTGTCACTGCTATTTTAATCTGATTTAGCTAAATTAGTTAATATAGATAAGAACATGTTTCTTGCAGTGAAGACATACCATAGTGGCAGCAAAGGAGTATTATATCAGCCTCACTTCCTAGATTAGTATGACAGGAGTAGTTTGGAGACCACTCTGTTACAGTAGATACAAGGCATTCTTAATAGGTTTTGAAAGTTTTGACTTTAGTATTTTCATCACTGAGGTGTGGGTGGGTCGCTAATACACACACAACAAAGTGTTATTCCCTGCCTAACCTGCTTTTCCTTTGAGGCCATCCTCATTATGGAGATTCAGCCTGGAAGATGAGATGAATGGAGGATGCCTCAGATATGTAGATCCTCAGCTGTTTGGTTACTTATAGGTCTCTTGTAGGACCCACAAAGATATTGTGGCAACCAACGAAAGTTGTCACAGTTACTATGTTATTAGTAGCTTACTTACAGAAGTGAGTTAGGGATACAATAAAACATAACTGTAGTGGTTCTGCTGGTAGCCATCCATCTCTGTTGTTCACAAATTGCTTTTATTTTTATTTATACAACTCATTTATTTCTGAAGATGATGTTTGGTCCTCCCTAATCCATGGGGATTTCATTGTAAGAATCAGATTGGAAGTAATTTCTTTGATTTTATTTTCAAAGGCAGGATTTTACAGCTTTGAGTGCCATGTGGCTGCAGGTAAAATATGAGTAGAAGTCACTTTGTTCTCTGAAGAGAGGGAGTTTCCTTGTAGGCATGGATGCGATCATTCAGGGTCAGCTACTGATACCCTTACTCATATAGAGTAAGGCTTTTGGAATCCAAATCTCACAGTCAAAACAGAGTTGCCCAAATGAATACTTACATTTATTTTCTCCATTAGTTATATTTTCCCCTCCCTTCTCTCCTTTGTTCCTCCTCTGTAGGCCCTTCTGCTCTGCTAGAAATAGGAGTGGAACTGGCCATTTTGCTGGACGAGGGGAAACCCTTTTTGTTTCCTCCCTGTCTCCATCAGCCTTGGGGCAAGGGAAAAACTGGCCAATCAGTGGAGAACAAAATAAAAAACCAAGTGGTGCAGCAAGATGCCACCGTTTGGGAGACTGTGCTGCTCACATGCACCTAGAATCAGCTGTGGTTAGGAGGCTCTCTTTCCCTCCTTCGTGTCTCTATTATTCTCTTTTCTGTGACCCTAGTTCCATGCTCTTTTTGCCTCACACCTTCTTCCGCTATTATCCAAACTACCATTGCCACCTCACTCACTTAACTGTTTCTCCTAGCTGTCTTCCTTACAACTGTTAGATTCTCCTCAGAACTCTTCTTGATTAACTAAAGGGAGAAACGGGGTCATGCATGCTCTCTGGCCCAGCCATCATTAGAATACAAGTATTTTGAATCTAGGATCATAATTTTGCACAATATGTTCCTTCCTCTCCCAAGAAGATCAGGATGTTTATACCTGATGCATAAACATCATCTGATTTCTTTTTGAAAAATATGCATCTGGAAAACTAAGGTAAAATCAAATATGAAAATAAATGTTAAAAGGATTCAGTGGTGCTCAGATATATTTAGGGACAGATTCCGATAACCCTACTTACATTGGATATTTCCTTACCCTACATATGGTCCCATTTAAGTCAATACTTAGTGGGACTATTCATGGAGTAAAACTTTTACTCATGTTGAATAGTACATAATAATTTAAACTAGATAATGCATGCCCTTTTCAACTTTAACTCTAGCTTCTGACAGACATTTGAGAAGATTTTCCTATTCTCTCTCCTGACCCATTATACTGATTAAATTAATAATGGTTTAAAACAACCCCTTTAAGATTTTTCTGAGAAGAGTTCACTGTTTTTATATATTGTGGTTATTTTGTCATCAGACAATAACCACAAAAGAAGTTTAGACTTCATGATTTCTGCTTTACACAAAGTTCTCTTGTGCCACCTAGCTACCAGTGATGGAATCAAAGTACAGGGGCTCTGATGAGGTTGGACTTGGACACCAGAAAGTCTTAAGAAACTAGCTCTCCTGAATTAGTCCTAGTAGCACCACCTCACTCGTTCTCATCTCCATTCAAACTGTTCATTTGTGACTGGAAAGGCTGTTGCTATGCCTAAATAAGGGATTGTTTAAGTTTTTTTATTCATCCCTTACGAGATATGTCAGAATGGGTCCAATCAGATTCACTAGTGCAAACAACGGTGCCCATGCAGAGCTTACTTGTATTTTATTTGCACATGCAAGAGAGAGGGTAGGGGGAAGGTGGTACAGGACAAGAAATAAACTAGGGCAAAATTCTGCCATTGGAAATACATGCAACTCCTATTGCCTTGCAAAGGAATTCTATATATTACCAATGACAGAACTTGGTCCAAAAGGTGATAAGCTGTTCTTCATTCTTATGCCTTCTCTCAACTCAATTCAACTTCAGGACCAGAGAGGTCAGTACATGTTTATAGGATGGGTAGACCGTGAAGTACATTGGTATGCTTAAAAACTCAGTTTCAGGTGTAGTTGTCATGAAGCTACAAAAAGCAAGATTTTAGTGGGAGTAAACATGTTAACAAATTGGTCCTTCTCTATTTGAATATAGAGCTGGCTAAAACATGGGAGTTTTGTTTTGGGAGAAATTTTAGTGCTTCCCAATTTGCTTTCATTCCAGTTCAGAAGGAAAGCAAAATTACTGAAATTTCATCATACTGGAGATACTGAAAATTTCATTATGGAAACACCAAAATATGGTGTTCTTGAAACAAAATTGTGAAATTGACCTTCAATTGCTGGCCAGTAAGGATCATGTGAGAGCCTCAGGCTCTGGGGACTGCTAGGCTCCCCACTTAAGCCAGAGCTCTCAACTTCAAGGTTCCCTGCAACAGCACTGGGATACCAGAAGCCTTAAGATCCTCAGCTCCAGGAAGCCTTGCCACGTGGACTGCTCTGGACTGGAGACCCTAGTGCTTACAGAGTCCCAGACCAGCTAGCTGCTGGGGTGGACCTATTCCTGGGCAGGCCTGGAAGCCCTGAGCACCCTGATTGGAGCTGGGAGCCAAGCAGCCCCCAGAAACCCAGCTCCAGTGAGGGCTTCAGGGTCTAGCAGTCTCCCTTCAGCACAGCTGAAAGTCTATAAGCCCCTAGAGATAAGCTAGGGACTCCCAGGCTCTCTACTGCAAAGCTGTCAACCTTGGAACACTGACAGGTTTCTACTGGAAATCTGCTAGATTCAGCTAAACTTTTCACTCCAGCAAATCAGTGTTTTCCGACATAACTAAATTTAATCAGAAAATTTGCAGCCAGCTCTGTTCGAATACTCAAGTATTAACCAGAAGGTATCAATAAAAAAAACATATGGAGATATACCTATCTCATAGAGCTGGAAGGGACTCTGAAAGGTCATTGAGTCCAGCCGTTGCCTTCACTAGCAGGTCCAAGTACTGACTTTGCCCCAGATCCCTAAGTAGCCCTGTCAAGGATTGAACTCACAACCCTGAGTTTAAGCAGGCCAAGGCTCAAACCACTGAGCTATAATGCATGGATTTTGCTAATTATTCTTCCCTCTCATCCAAATAAATCCACACCATAATCCTAAAGCTGAGGAGATGCTTTGCTGGGAAAATAATTTCTGGAAGCAATGCGCTTGGACCAACCCCAGGCTCCTCCTACAGCCACCATTTAAAGTATCCAATACTGATTTTTGATCAATGTTGTGTGCAGTGCCATTGGTGCCAGGACAACAAAATGAAGTCTGCTGAGTTCAGACTGGAAAAAGATGCAAACAGAATAATGAACCACAGGGCTTGAACAGATTATCAAGGGCTGTGATAAATTCTCTGGCACCTGGATTCATTAAAATCAAGATTAGATGTCTTTCTAACAGATATGTTCAGCTTTAACCACCAATTATGGGACCTGATGCAGGAATTACTGGGTGTAATTCTAAGGCTTGTGTTATATACAAAGTCAGACTAGATGATCAAAATGTTCCCATCTGGCTTCAAAAATCTATGAAAATCCAGCTTCTTGGGGCAGCTGCCCTCATCACCAAAGAACAGCTCACACAGTACACTTGAGATCTGGAAACTTGCTGCTATCACTTCATCAGTTTAAGTCCCTACTGGGGACTAAAGCTTGTGGCACTGAGAACAGAGGGTTGACACATGAAAACATATCATTAATGTGCTGAACCATTATGCCAGCAACTTCCCTTGCTATTTTTAGCTAAGTAATTATTTAAAGTAGCTATAAATCAAGAAAGACTTTGCTCTTACAAATAAAATATGCAGTAATCCACATGTGAATTAAGGCCTTTGGCTATTTTTGCAAAAAGAATCAAAAGCAACCAAGTCACTTGGAGTTGCTGAGCCTGTGCGCTGCTTTTTTCCAGATAAAAATTTCACAAGGAACTTGACAGTGCAAGCTTGGACTGCCATGCATTAATTGACACCATCACTTTTATGATTCCAAAAGGTCTAACCATTTTACTCAAATACCCTTCTGAAGACAAAAAATAAGCAAAAACAAACTGGGTCCCTAACAATCCAACCTGAAACATCCCTGTTCTGTTGACTTTCAGGGCACACTACAAGGTGCATCTATTTGTGCGGGTGGCTGTGGAGGATGAGGTTTGATGGAGTTCAATCCCCCATAAATGTGAGGAGAGTGGATGTAGGTGTTATATGTTGGCGGGGGGGGGGTAGTTATGTTGGCAGTCAGGGCAAGTTGCTGTTTAGTTTGTTTGTTTTATATATAACTGGTGCAATGGATATTTAAGAGCTTTTGGATAGTCACCATTTTGTATTATGAAAATCCTAATTAATTAATGGATTAAATTTATCTGAATTTGAGCCATATGCGAACCCAGAAAGCATGAGCTAATCTAAACCTATCTGGTTTTAATTTAGTCCATATGGGTAAATACCATTATGGTATTTGCATATTTCATATTTTCAGATATACTTCAATCTCTAACAGATCCTCTTTCAGTTTCTTCCAACTACTATTTGTTTTGTGTAGGTTTTTTTTTAATAGTGCCTGTCAGTCACTGAAGTATCTGAGCAAATTTACCCAAAACGTTTTGGGGAACCAAAGATCCCCAAATACTGTGTTTCAAAAACACTGAAATATGATGTTCCTGACAGGAAATGTAAAATTGACATTTTTATCAATTGTATGGTTGTTGTTCAGTGAATAGCAGCCACAAAACTAACAAGAAGGTCAATTTCACTTAGCTCCTCTGTTAATGGGAGCCTGCTAGCCCCTAGAACCAGGGCTCTTGAGGCTGCTAGACTCTTGGCTCCAGGGGCTGGCAGGTTTCCTAATCTATGGCAGCAAATGTGGAGCCCAGGCTAGAGCCAGGAATCTCAGAGCTTTGATCATGTCACCCCTCTCTTTGTACCCATTCACTGGCTCCCTCTTCTCTTCCAGTAGTATCAAACATAAGCTACTTGTCTTCACTTTCAAGGCCCATCACGACCTATCCCCTTATTCAGCATCAAAAATTAACTCCCATCTCCATGTCAGCCCTCCTCTCCCACTTGTTAAATTTTTAAATAAGGACTTTCATTCTCTGTGCTATGCTTCCCCACACCTTTGAAGAAGCTTCTTGTAAACATCTGTGAAACTAACTCATTATTCTCTTTCAAAACCCTCCTTAAAACTCTCCTTTGTTCTGAGGCCTACAAAAAATGTGACAACGGTTAGGCTGCTTTTGTGCTGAGACCATTGCTTATGCTGCCCTATGCTGTCTCATTGTTTCCTTATACTCACCTATCTATATCTATCTGTTGTTACTTGTCTTATACTTAGATGGTAAGTGGGGGGACGGACTGTCTATTTGTTCTGTGTTTGTACAGTGCCTTGCACAATGGAATTCTGGTCCATAATTCGGGCTCCAAGGCATAGGCAGCATATAAGTCTTCCCTTGGGCGAGGCTACAGAGCACTGGAAGCTCCCTAGAAATTGAGGTGGGGACGCCCCAGCACCTGGACCATGAGCCCCCATCCCTGTAAGGCTTCTCCCCCCCAAGGCCCCGCCCTCACTCCACTGCCCAGCTCCAGCCTTACACTCTGCTGTGGGGCTCCTCACTAACCCTCCACCCCCTAGCTCCTAACTGTCCCCTCTCATCCCGACAGATTCCTTACTGCCCCAACCTCTCCTCCCTGGGCTCCTCCCTTCTCACTCCCCAGGGCTCATTGCTGCCCCACCATGCAGGGATCAGTCCCATCCTTTTCCTCCACTCACATGCCGAGAGTCCCTGGGAGGGGAAGGGGAGAGGCCCATGCTGCAGCCTGGAGAGGCTTTGATTCACCTGTACATGTGCTTTTCCTGCTTTAACCACTCAATAACTCATTCTTTTTCCTTAGCTAATAAACCTTTAGCTAGGCCCTTCCCCTTACCTTTAGCTAGTTTACTGTTGGATTGGCTGCCAGCATTTTCTTGGTGTAAGATTGAGATAACCAGTTAATCTGAGGTAAATGACTGTTACCTTGAGACTGGGAGAAAACTGATGTGGTGTGATTTTTGGTTTAAGTGATCATTATCACAAAGTCCAGTTTGTCTGTGTGGCAAGATAGGCTGGAGAAGCTGAGGGGACTCCCTGTAACTCCATGGTAAGATTGGTATGGTTCACATTTGTTACTGGCTTGGTGAAATCTAATTATAGAATGTACCAGTTTGGAGTGTCTGCCCTGTTTTCTGACAATCTGCCCTGAGATAGGCACTCACAAATGTGAACCAACCCACAAAGCGTAACAGGGATCATGGTAAATAATCAGCTGAACATGAGGTTCCAGTGTGATGCTGTGGCCAAAAGGGCTAATGCAATCCTTGAATAGATAAACAAGGAAATATCAAGTAGGTAGGTAGGTAGGTTATATTAACTTGTATGTGCCTTTGGTACAACCACTGCTGTGTCTGGTTCTGATATCCACAATTCAAGAAGTATGTTGAAAATTGGAGAGGGTTCAGAGAAGAGCCATAAAAATAATTAGAGGAAAACATACTTTATGGTGAAAGGAGCTCAATCTAATATTTAGCTTATGAAAGAAAAGGTAAAGGGGTGATCTAATAAGTCTGTAAGGACCTTCATGGTGAACATACATTTGATAATCTATCAGACAATTGTATAACAAGAGCCAGTGGCTTCCAATGACTGGAAGCTGAAGCTAGACAAATTCTGACTAGGAACAAGGCACAATTTTTTAACCAAGAATGTAATTAACCATTGGAACAAATTGTCAAGGATTGTGGTGGATTCTTCATCATTGGAAATTTCTAAAATCAAGACTAGATGTTTTTTCTAAAAGACATGCTCTAATTGAAACACAGCTATTGGAATTAAACCAGGAATTAATTCAGATAAGTCCTACGAATGTCCCTTCTCCTGGCTTTAAATCTATGCATCTTCAGGACCCAATTCGCTACTTTTCTTTTGGATTTAAATATCCAAAGCCTTATGGTACTTTTTATCAAAATATATACAAAATAGAAAAGATTGCCTAATCTTTACCAAAGCAAAGTTAGCATGTCCTTAAAATCTGCCCGTAAGAGCACACATTTCTTTCTTTGGGTCTGTGTGGTCCTTGAGAGCCTGTTCTGAAGCTCACAAAAGTTGATGTAAAAAGACTTCTAAGACTTCCTGGACTTCAATGGCTCTGGATTTGACCCCGATACATCAGGAAATACAGACATTTTGTGTTTGGGGAAAAAAAAAACACTACTTTTTCCCCACCAAGAGTTATTCTTTTATTGCAAAAAATAAGCTGTAATATGCATGCTGGGCTTTACAAAGAATAGAGATGCAATATTCTTAATAGGAAATTGTCACAAAGTGAAAAGGAAGGCACCTGTAACTGATAGCCTGCTGCCCAACTGACTGAAAGGTAAGGTGCCTGGGTTTCATAAGGCAGGGAATTGAGAACTCCCTGTGAAAGATAACAGCAGAGGAGTGTTTTGCAGACTGGTTTGAGCTGGGACTGAATTCCTGGTAGGATTCTTGAGGGAAGTGGTTGGGGAAAATCACCTGTAGTTTTCTCAATCTGGGAGTATGGGCTTAAAGAGGGGCTTGCGTAACCCAGGTGACTCCAAAGGGAAACAGAGGAAGGAGTCACTGAAAAGAAATGCTGTGTTTAGCTGGGGAAACTGAAACCAGGTCTCAGAGAAGAGGGAGTGTGAAAGGGAAATAGACATCACAAAGGAGGGATGGTGCCCAGTGGAAGACTCTGAATTTTTTTTTATTTGAAGCTGCAAAATAGACAAACTTCAGAAAGGAGGGGTGAGTGGGGGTGAAGGTAATTGTGTTTGAGCATACTGTATGTTAATAAACTAGCCCCCAGGAAGGGGTGTTGTTGTGGGACACAAACCTCTAAGGACATATTGGGGAGCTTTTGGGTGAAGAGAGACTGAGGCTGGGTGCTGCAGACCCATCTGAGGGCCAGGAGGAGGCACTGCAAAACAGCTGTGATTTTTTACAGGAGTCTAAAAATGATGGATTAGACCCTGCTCAAAGCAGACCTAATAGCATACTATTATAAATGCCTGTGGCTACCCTGCCTTGTGTTCACAATGGCACAGAACTGTTACAAAATATCACTAGTTCACTAGCATAGACCTTGATTCTGCAGTCCATCCCCATATTAAAGCATTAAAGCAAATGCTTAACTTCAATTTGAATTCAGTGGATCTTAAACATATGCTTAAGCTTTAGGAATTAAGGTTGGGGACACATTTTTCCTCTCTACATAGGCAAGGATAATCCATATTGTAACATGGTTTTCCCAGTACCATTTTATACACTGTTTCAAAACACTGATTTCTGTAGCACAGATGGGGCCTTTATTGTCTTTAATAAAATTTCTCTTGTTGTCAAGCATCTTAACCACTGCCATCTTTGTGGCTTCTGCCATTGGCATGTAAGTATCCCAGAAATCCTTTTGGCTAGTTGATAGGTTTTACCAAAGCTCTGAATTTTTTTTTTGCATGATTTGGTTTCAGTAAAAATGTTATGGATTATTTTTACCTCTTTTCTCCTCCATTGTTATGGGTTATGATAGACAGCCCAACTGTTAGAGTTCACGCCATTTTAAGATGATACTAAAGGTTTGGGGTTTTTTTTGAAAGAGCAATATACAATAAATGTGCTGTCAGTTCCATTTTATATCTCAACACATTTATGCTTTGCACTTCCATCACAGTTTTATGGCTGATCTTCCTGTATGAATAAAAACATAAAACTAGTGAGTAGTTAACAACCATAAGTAGTGTTCTGAAACACTGCCACCTTGTGCCAGCATAGAAGGGAGTGGAAAAATAGTCTTTTCTCTTTTGTTAGTTTTACCTGATCATTTCACTTCCTGCATCACTATCGTCATCACACCCCTGATTTCTGATGGTTTTGTTTGTAAACTCTACAACTTTTAGGTAATGTACCTTGTCACAATAGCATCTTAAAAAGAAAAGGGCAAGTACAAAATTCATCCATATGTGTTTTTTAAGACTTGGCTACAAGATGATATAATGCCATAATAAAGCCCAATGATTTTTTCCACACTTCTGACCTTTACACCTTCTCATGCTAGTAGCTGCTTCAAGGGGGGGGGGATAGAAGCAGGAGATATCAGAGAGCTGGATCCACTGGTGCTAGTTTATAATTTTCAGTTTGAGAGCAGCTTATAAATTGGATTCTGATGCTAACGAAAACAAAACACATTAAAGTGCTCTTCTGAGATTCAATCTTTTCTCTCTCAGGCTCAAAGCTCAGTTTACACCCATACTCAAATGTTGTAGCCAACATGAGCTCATACATAGTGACTCCCTTTCTCAACACTCACTTTGGCTCTTGTACTTGGAACAGTTTGCTATTTTCTCTGCAGCTCAGTCGTGCTGATATTATCTCACTCTTCGTCAGGAATCAGGATGGGGTTTATACTGCAAAGAAGTGAAAAAATGACAGTGGTTTCAAATTAAGGTGCACATTTTTTAGAAGGACTATTGAAATTACTGTCACAATGTTTATTATAACAGAATGAGACCGTTCAATTAACAGATTCTCTATGAGGTGCATAATTCAGGTCCATCGTCTTTCACTTCTCTCTGTGTCTACTTTCACTCATTGACACGGTAAGGATTTCAGAGCATGAAATAGATTGCTGCTAATGCATGGGACACTCAAAGAAACAAACCATATACCTGAAATATTTTTCATTTGAAGATCCCAAAGCACTGACAATGAATTAAGCCTCACAATAAAACTTGTCAGATAAGTAAGTAGAGTAAACCCATTTTCTAGATGGAGAAACCAAAGCACAAAGAAGGTAAGTGACTTACCTAAGGTCATACAGTAAAGGCCCGATCCACAGCCTGTTGAAGTCTATGAAAGGACTCCCTCTGACTTCAGGGGGCTTTGGATCAGTACCTGTCAATAACAGAAATAGAATAAAAACTTATGATGATCAGATGTGATATCAGATTGCTGTATTAGACCACATTCCTCCCTTCAGTCTTCAACTGGACTTAAAAGACACCGAGAATTTATTTTGAGAATGCAATATATAAGAGAATTTGTGTGTGGGCTATCCAGGAAAAATACATACATGTAAACACAACTAATGGTGCTTTGTGGTCAAGATTATCTTTAAGGGAGAGCAAAAAATCTGTACTATCCCTTCAGGTTTCAGCTCCTGAGCACTAAAGTGCTTATCTGAAATACTTATTTAGTGCATCAATTTCATGCTATTATTTTCTAGATTAATTGCCTGACAAAGTTACAGTGGAGATATAGGCTAAAAACCTAAGACACGCTGTGTGCTCTCCAGATGACTCAGAATTACACATCATTAGGTTACTAAAACAACAGCGAGCAACATAATCTTGTGCAATGAATAAAATAATCTCTTTATTCATTTTTAAAATAGTTATTTTTATGTACTAAGTAAAACAGCACCTCACCAGAGCTGTACAAGTCCATAGCCATTTTTAAATATAGTTATTGTAAAAGATAGCTTCACAATTAGCCAACCAACAATAGCCTAGCAACAGAAACTACTAGAGACAATAACCTCTCTTCTCTCTCTCTCTCTCTCTCTCTCTCACACACAGACTCCAAACCACTTATTGCCCTAGCAGTTCTCCCCCTTTCCCAAAAGCCATGGGAAATAGATTGGCTTCATAGCATGCCCTAAAAGTCAATCCATTCAGATTATTTTAGATCAAGGGCAGGAGTAACTTCCAACACCAAAGGACTTTCACTGAACATGCCTTCCCAATAGCACCCCATTCCCCAACCCTTATACTAAGGAGGCTTCAGCCTAAGTACTAGCACTGACTGTAGTCTGGCACAGGGGTACAGGTCTCTCACATAAGTAGGTCTTTACAGGCCCAAACCTACATCTTAAAAATATCAAGCCAAAAGGCAGCCAGGGCTGCTCACGGAATGCTGGTATAATATGCTGGCCACTGATGCGCCTGATATAGGACTCCAACCAGAGTCCCCTGGACTGTGAATTTAACCACCTAAGGCAGACACATATATATATGGGATGAAATCCTGCCCCAGCAAGGTTAATGGTAAAATATATATATTGGATAAATATATAAATCAAATCTTAGATACAGATATAGGGAGATATAGGATGAAATCCTGCCCCAACAAAGTTAATGGCAAAACTCCAATTGACTTCAATAGGGCCAGGATTTCAACTATCATATTCCAAAATGTTTTGTTTCCTTGGACATTAGGCAACACAGCACCTATCATGCCATAGCACTGATGCTACTAAATGGTCATCAGGCACTTCAGAGCATTTCTTTACCCTAAAACATTTTCTTTCCTTTCAGCTCCATTAGATAATGTTCCTTGGAACAGATTCTTCCAAGACTAATGCAAAAGACTAGTTATCTGTATTGCATAATTTGGCAAATCAAGTGATCATTTTGGCTGTTAGCACTGCTGTTAATAGAATAGTGTGTAAGACCACAGTTTGGGACTTCTCACTTATATAATGTGTTGCTGTTCCCAATTTCAAATACAGTAAAATGTGGAAGGAGGAATAAACTTTAAAGTAGAAAGGTTAAACAAAAGGAAAATATAGCAGAATTTGTTTCACACCGTGTAATATCAGTATTCAAGTATCAGAGAGATGGAGTAGGGCAGAGCATAAGTTTGGCTATTTGAGGCTTCAGAGATTTCTCAGTGTAAAACACCTGAGGACATGGAATTATTTCAGATAACAGGTAACCAAATCCCTATAGGGAGTCAGCAGAAAAGTTAGTACCTCCTGGGAGAGGAAGAATGGTCTTGTAACCAAGGTGCTGGTCTGGAACTCAGGAGATATATAGCTAAGTCCTACCACAGACTTTCTGTGTGAACTTGTGCAAGTCACTCAATCTCTGTGCCTCAGTTAACTATAAAATGGATATTATTTTTCCCTGCCACACAGGATGTTGTGAGGATAAATTAACTAATGTTTGTAATCTGTGAATCTAAGTGGGGGGTAATCACAAAGACCAGAACAGTGTGATCATCTAGGCTGACTGACTGCCTAACACGTGCCATAGAACTTCCCTGAATTAATTCCTGCTTGAGCTTGAGCATCTCTTTTAGAAACATCCAATCTTTATTTAAAAGTCAGAGATAGAGAATCCACCGAAAAGCTTACTAAGTTGTTCCAATGGTTAATTTTGCTCACTGTTTAAATTTGTGCCTTATTTCCAGTCTGAAATAGTCTAGCTTCAATTTCCAGCCGCTGGATTGTGTTATACCTTTGTCTGCCAGATCGACAATCCCACTATTAATTTTCTGTTCCTCCTGTAGGTTCAGAAGGCCCTCGCAATAATGCCCTTTGCAATAGTGAACCTTGGGCTCTAGCGAACGTGGTCCCTGAATCCCACCTCCAGCCCTGCCCGCTGTGGTGGGAGGCTGAGAGCTACTCCAGCCTGGGGCTGTAAGGGGGGAGCTGTGCCTCCAGTCCTGGGGCCACAGCAGGGGGTTAATCAGTCCTCAGCTCCTGGGGCCATGACCAGGGCAAAGTGTGCCCGAGCAGTGGCCCCAGAGGAGCTGTTTCTCCCTGCCCCAGCCCCATAGCCAGAGGAGTTCCCTGTCCTTGCCACAGCCCCGGGGCTGGAGGAGCACTCAATCTTGGCCGTGGCCTCAGGGCCAGAGAAGCAAATCTCCACTCCCCCACCATAACCACCCCCTGGCTATACTGAACAAATGGCTTGGATCCCCAGGGGTTCGTTATAGTGTGGGTGTACTGTACTGATAAACTGTAATCCTCACCCATTAACCTTGTCTTTGTTAGGCTGAACAGGTTGAGCTCTTTCAGTCCATCACTAAGGCATGTTTTCCAGTCCTTTAATAATTTCTCTAAATCCTCTCCAATTTTTCCATCCTTCCTGAACTGAGGATACCAGAACTGGACACAGTATTCCAGCAGCAGTTGTGACAATGCCAAGTACAGAGGTAATATAACTTCCTTACTAATGATTGATAATCGTAAATCACTATAATAAGAAACACTGGTAATTTATATTGTTATATAACTGTTGAGCCTCAATCCTAGTCTACAACAAGTGCTTGCAAGACTACGTTTGTGTGTTCACTATATGGCTAGAACATTTGTTGTAGCCAAACTTGATCTATAAATGTTGAATACATACATATGTGCTTTTGGGTGAATTAGTTATTAGTTAAGAGCACCAAGCATCCTGATTTGAGAAATCCTGTCCAGGGTCAAAACTGACCTGAAAAGAACCTAGCATTAAAACTAGTAAACTAACCCTAGTAAGCTAACACTAGTAAACAAACTTTAGTTATCCTAACTAAATTCCATTCCAATGTTGGCTATGGCACATAGTAAATTGGCTAATCTAGTCTGTTAGACTGCAGCTTTAAAATCTAACTGGCACCTTGGCAAATTCCTAAAATTGATCTCCATTCACTTTCACAGCTGCAAGACTTCTGTATTGGGCCAGCCCTTTGGGAAGAGCAAGGATGAATAGCTGGATGGATTATGTAAAGCCTTTTGCTGGGGATTTGGAAGGGCCAAGTCTGTATTTTTATAAAGAGTGCATGTGTACCCACACCACTGGAGAGCACATTAAAAACAGCTATAATCATGCTATAGTTATTTCTCAGCATTTACTCCTGTACACTGATTTTTCACTTCCTCCTGCTGAAACAGCAAAGCCCCCAAGCATACATGAAAAATACATAAAAATAATTTTAAAAAAAGGGATCTCTGTCAGACAGCTGAGGACTGTTTTTAAAAATGATAAAATCCTTTAAAACTAATTTGCCCTTCCTTTCTACCATCCCTCTTAACCTCACACCTCAGTTTCCATCCCCTCTCTACAAAATCAACAGGACTTTCCTCCATCTATCATATATGTGTTTACATTGGAAGAACCTCAGCTTTCTCCTCTCAGTTCTGAATAAAGCATAAAGTACATGAAAATCCGGGGGGAGGGAGGAGACCACCTTAGCTAATCTACAGGGAAGGAAGCAGAAGGAAAATGAGGAGGGAAAGGAAGGTAGGTGGGAGAGAAGAGAGGAAACACCAAAGAGGAGTTTGAACTTTTAATTAAGCAATTTATCTTTCAATAATTTGACAGGCCATTCTGGAGGTTTTGATGATTCATTTAATATTTTAATTTGAAGTAAAACTCTTCAAATGAATACAGGCACTAATGGAAAACAAATGCACATCTCCAAAGTGCCAGATATTGAGAAAACATCAATGAAGATACTTAGGCATGAAAATGAAACCTTAGGAGGGGAGTCTTCATAGTGACACCCTTCTCCTCCCCAGGCATGCTACAGAGGAGCAAAGGCATATTTAGGGCTGACAGAAGCTTGCCATGAATGTCAAAGAGTCTGTTCTGATTGAGTTTAACAGCGTAAGTAGATCCATGCATGTGTAAGAAACTGCAGAAAAATAAAAAGATAAAGTAACTAAAAAGCTAGAAAAGACCGGTTTGAACTAACACTAAACCAACAGAACTCCACTGGCCATCACATACAGTCCCCAGCTAAAACCCCTCCAACGCATCATCAGGGATCTACAACCCATCCTGGACAATGATCTCTCACTTTCACAGGCCTTAGTTGACAGGCCAGTCCTCACCCACAAACAACCTGCCAACCTGAAGCATATTCTCATCAGTAACTGCACACCGCACCATAGTAACTCTAACTCAGGAACCAATCCGTGCAACAAACCTTGATGCCAACTCTGCCCACATATCTACACCAGTGATACCATCACAGGACCTAACCAGATCAGCCACACCATCACTGGTTCATTCACCTGCACATCCACCAATGTAATATATGCCATCATATGCCAGCAATGCCCTTCTGCTATGTACATCGGCCAAACTGGACAGTCTCTACGGAAAAGGATAAATGGACACAAATCAGATATTAGGAATGGCAATATACAAAAACCTGTAGGAGAACACTTCAATCTCCCTGGACACACAATAGCAGATTTAAAGGTAGCCATCCTGCAGCCAAAAAACTTTAGGACTAGACTTCAAAGAGAAACTGCTGAGCTTCAGTTCATCTGCAAATTTGACACCATCAGCTCAGGATTAAACAAAGACTGTGAACGGCTTGCCAACTACAAAAGCAGTTTCTCCTCCCTTGGTTTTCACACCTCAACTGCTAGAAGAAGGCCTCATCCTCCCTGATTGAACTAACCCTGCCCCTGCAAATTTCCACTATATGCATCCGATGAAGTGGGTATTCACCCATGAAAGCTCACGCTCCAATACGTCTGTTACTCTATAAAGGTGCCACAGGACTCTTTGCTGCTTTTAAAGAGTCCTGTGGCACCTTACAGACTAACAGATGTAGTGGAGCATAAACTTTCATGGGTGAATACTCACTTCTGTCAGACACATGCTGTTCATCAGACGTGGCTATTTAACTACATTACCAGTAGTGTACAGCTTGGCTATATTCAAGACCTCATTCTTGAGCCTTGTCTAGACATATCTGTACTTCATTTCCATCTTTGTAGGAATCCCACAGCAGTATCATACATCACCAGAGTCCTGTCTTTGCTGTGATCTCCTTATGTAACTGAACTACAGTGTGTTTATATTCAATATATCCTTCTTGACAACTTCATCTCCTCCCATGCCTTCAACTACTATTTCTATGCTGGTGATTCCTCTCTATCACTAACTTCTCTCTCAGCTCAATCTGGCATCTCTCAATCCCAGACAACTCCACATAATATCAAAGCACGATCTTAAACTCGCACTCCTCAAAACTAAATATCACTCTTTACCTTCTATCCCTCTTTTCCACCTACCTTCTCTTTTCATTGAAAACTGCACTCTTTCCTATCTCTCATGCCCATGAAATCCAGGTCTTCTCTAGCCCAGTATCAGCTGCTTTATATTTTTAAACTTCGGTTTATAATAGCACTAAATTGAACACTGACAGCCAAGCTCAAATCCTTCTAAAATCACCATCAGTCATCAACTGGTTCATCAGCCACAATCTGAGTGGACTTCTATTAGCCTTGCAACAAAGAACAAACCTAAAGGCACCAAACCTTTCTTCCAACAAAACTGGTCACTGCAACAGAAACAGCAAAGGAAACTAATGGGCTGTGGAACTGTTAACATCCCTTCTCAGGAGTTTTATCCTTCCCCAAAGATGACAAGGAGAAGAGACTGCAATAAAATGCTCATAGAAGAAACCACAAACAAAAGCAAAGTATTTCATATTTGGATTTTTTTATTTTAATGGATGTAAACACACTAAATAATCCTCTTTTTAAAAAAGTTTTATAGGAGGGTTTTTCCTACTTCGCACAAATTTAAGACTTTTTCCATTTTAACCCACTGGCTCTTTGTCCACATGATTTTTGCCTACACTATCTAATAGTAAGTGAACCATTGCCTGAATTGCCAGGATCACAGACAGACCTAGTTAAGCCATGCATGGCTTATCTACATATCTGAGAGAAATAATTCAGCTTTGCAGGCCATTACATTTCAAAAACCCACTGTGGCAAGAAATGATTTGTCCTTGACAAATCAAAGCCAAATAAAGATTCCACTGCTACAGAAGAGGTAAAGGTGAAAGCTTGTCAGCAACATTCATAGCATCCAAGGAAGTTAAAGAAGGCAATAAACGTGTCCAGAATTCATTGCAAAATAAAATGTAATATACGTGTAATAATGAATACAGTTAGAGACATTCAAATGCTATTGAATTCCAGGTTGACTTACATTTAAATATTACAGACAGAGATAAAAAAAAGCAGATATTAAATAGCTTCTGCATAGGGAAATATTGGGAGAAAGTCATACCAAAGGATTGACACTGCAGCTGCTCTATGAAACTCTCATTTAAGTCACTGACTTCAAAGGGAATTTCTTGCATAGAAGGCTTGAAGAATTGGGTCCTATGTTTGGAAACCAAAGGGAGGCTGAAGCTGAGGTCTAAGAATATTTTTCATGCCCCTATTAGATAGTACCTTTGAGAATTTCATAGACTTTGCTATTCAGTGGTTGCTAGGATACTTGCCTGTTATGAGAGGGAAAAAGTCTTCTTGATTATGTCAATATGGTATTTTTGCAGGAAAAGGCTTGCATTCTTTTCCAACATAAAAATTATTTCATGAATGCTTGTTCTAATGTTTTTAATTTTGCAGTGCCTGAAACTCATTGAATGGAAATTATTCCTTACCCTGACATAACATGAATTCAAATATAAGGCAGTAAAGCAGTGCTCGGGGGGGGCAGGGCTGTGCACTCCGGCGGATCAAAGACAGTTCAATATAACGCGGTAAGATTTTTTGGCTCCTGAGGATAGCATTATATCAGGGTAGAGGTATATATACATTTCTCAGAGGTGTGATTTTTTGTTTGTTGGTTTAAAGAAAGCATAGGGAAATGTATTGTTCCATCATCATGAACATAACTGAAAAAAGTGTTCATGAGCTTAATCCCAGAACAGATATAGCACAGGGAGTGACAATGAAAACTTCTCCAGATGGTCCAAACCACTGTGCCTCAACACTATCCTGGGGAGACCATTTCTAGATGTGAGATGGTAGCCCACATTCCATACCCACTCTCTGACCTCTCTATTGAGACTGCTAGTAAAGAGCCAGCCAATTCTAGTAGTTCTCTTTACATAAGCCAGTGCCAGGTATACAACAGTTTAAGTCCACTAGACCACCAGAAAGCCACCAGACAATAATTATTCTTGATCACTATCCAAAAAGTAGCTTCAAATTAATGCAGTGCCCTAGAGGTGCAAAGCTCTGCATCAGTAATAGTGATCCCATTTAGTTCCCCTCCTGTCAAGTTCTGTAGCTATAGATAAACTGGGTCAATACCTCCCCTCTCATCATCATTCCCATTCACTTCAATGAGAAGTTTGTTAACATTCAAAGAAAATACATTGATCCACAAACTACAAATTCCATTTAAATGACAAGGGCAATTAAAATTGCAGCATGCTTTCAGTTGTCACTCTTTGCAGGGATATCTTGTTTTTAGTGTTCAAAACAGCATTTACATGATAGACCATCCAGTTACTTTTGTTGCTTCCTCCAAGATACTCACCTAAAATACAATTATAAAGCTCAGTTAACATGTAAAGAATCTACTATACGATAATAAAAGGTAAAAAGCAATCTTTGAACTTGAACTATTTTTCTGTTTCTCTAAAAACAAACACTGTATCCATTTTTGTTCATCAATTCAAAATGGTAACTTTTCACATATTAATTTGTACAATAAAATGGTTTTCATGTGAATGCATACAGTGGCTAATTGGATGCTTCAGCAACATGGCAAAACTCTCTTCTACTTAATAAAGCCAAAGAAGTCAAAGTAGTTAGATGCCTACAGTGTTTAAAATATACAGAGATCTCATGTTATGCAATATTTTTTTTATCCTGGAGACGAAAGACCTGTTTGTTTTGTAACCTCTGCTCCAAAAAAAATTGGAATCTCTAGTTTGTATCAATTGAAAATGAAAGCTTAATAAAATTGCTTCTCCAAAACATGTTTGAACAGCATACACGATACTGCAACAATGTGAAAGAACGTGTTAATATTTGGAGAATACCTGAATTTTTTGTAGGCTTTGAATTTCAGGAAGGTTAAAAATTTAGTACATAAGAATGGCCGTACTGGGTCAGACCAAAAGTCCATCTAACCCAGTATCCTGTCTACCGACAGTGGCAAATGCCAGGTGCCCCAAGGGGAGTGTACCTAACAGGTAATGATCAAGTGATCTCTCCCCTGCCATCCATCTCCACCTTCTGACAAACAGAGCTAGGGACACCATCCTTACCCCATCCTGGCTAAAGTCCATTAATAGACTTAACCTCATGAATTTATCCAGTTTTCTTTTAAACACTGTTATAGTCCTAGCCTTCACAACCTCCTCAGGTAAGGAGTTCCACAAGTGACCTGTGCGCTGTGTGAAGAACTTCCTTTTATATTTGTTTTAAAACCCTGCTGCCTATTAGTAGTTCATTCACTAATACACACATTAAAATTAGAGTTTCTGGGTTTCAGTTGAAGGCCATAACACAATACACTGGAATTTGTGTGTACAAAAAACTTTCAGACATTGTTTATTAAAACTATCTCTATATAAATTGTAAGTGGCAAGAATATAAAGACAAAATTGTTCCAGGCCATTTCTTCCCAGAAGTAGGTGGCATTCCTAGCCTGAAGTCAGTGACAAAACTCCCATTGGATTTTGTGTAGACAGGATGAAATCCTGACTACAGAACAATACCACCACCACAAACATATCCCCTTCCTTTTATTGGTAACTCAAACCCCAACCAAAACCAAACTGTCACCTAAGCTTTCTCCACAAGCTGGGCTGTTCCTAGGTTCTGGTTGGAGACTTTTATCTCCCAGGACCTACGTTTATCTCTTTCAGAGAGACTTCTAACCCGTGTATGTCCCTGTTGAGGCTAATGGAATCCACCTGCTAATGACTCTGCATTAGTTCTACTGCACCTTCATGCAGGGTTGAATCACCTGACAGAGGAATCCAGCCACCTCAACCCTCTGTTACACCTGATCAGCAAAAAATATTCATGCTGCACTAAAAGAAAAAAATAGTTACTCACTTTCTCATAACTGTTGTTCTTCGAGATGTGTTGCTTGTGTCCATTCCAAGCAGGTGTGTGTGCATGCCAGCTGGAAGATTTTCCCTCACCAGTGTTCATAGGGTCAGCCTGGGAGTCCCCTGGAGTGGCGCCTCCATGGTGCCCAATATTGGGGCCTGACCCCGCACCTCCTCAGTTCCTTCTTTCTGGCACTCCAACAGAGGGGTAAGAGGGTGGATATTGGAATGGACATGAACAACACATCTCGAAGAACAACAGTTACAAGAAGCAGCAAAGAATCCTGTGGCACCTTATAGACTAACAGACGTTTTGGAGCATGAGCTTTCGTGGGTGAATACCCACTTCCTCAGATGCATGCATATAAATGAATACCCACTTCCTCAGATGCATGCATCTGAGAAAGTGGGTATTCACCCACGAAAGCTCATGCTCCAAAAACGTCTGTTAGTCTATAAGGTGCCACAGGATCTTTGCTGCTTTACAGATCCAGACTAACACGGCTACCCCTCTGATAGTTACAAGAAGGTGAGTAACCATTTTTTCTTCGAGTGATTTTCATGTCCATTCCAAGCAGGTGATTCCCAAGCCGGAGTTCAGGCGGTGGGGTCAGAGTCCACTACAGATTGAAGCACCACACGACAAAGGCTTGCGTTCATCTCTGACCTGATGTGTGATGGCACAGTGTGACATGAATGTATGAATGAGGACCATTGTGGCCACCCTGCTGTCAAACAGATAGCTAAGGGTTAATGTCTCTTCACCTGACAGAAGTAACCTGAAACACCTGACCAGAGGATCAATCAGGAAACAAGACTTTTTCAAATCTGGGTGGAGGGAAGTTTGTGTGTGAGTCCTTTGTTCTTGGTCTTCTGCCTGTCTCTCTCTCGGCTATGAGAGGATTTCTGTCTCTTGCTTTCTAATCTTCTGTTTCCCAGTTGTAAGTACAAAAAAGATAAGACAGTGATTTATATGTTTTTTTATTTTGTATTTACATGTGTATAGTTGCTGTAATGTTTTGAATTGTATTCTTTTTGAATAAGGCTATTTATTCATATTTCTTTTAAGCAAATGACCCTGTATTTGTCATCTTAATACAGAGAGACAATTTTTATGTATTTTTCTTTCTTTTTACATAAAGCTTTCTTTTAAGACCTGTTGGAGTTTTTCTTTAGTGGGGAACTCCAGGGAATTGAGTCTGTGCTCACCAGGGAATTGGTGGGAGGAAGAAGTCAGGGGGAAATCTGTGGTGTTAGATTTACTAGCCTGACTTGCATTCCCTCTGGGTGAAGAGGGAAGCACTTCTGTTTCCAGGACTAGAAATAGGGAGGGAACACCTGGAGGGGGGAAAGGGAAATGGGTTATTCCCCTTTGTTGTGAGACTCAAGGGATTTGGGTCTTGGGGTCCTCAGGGAAGGTTTTTTGGGGGACCAGAGTGTCCCAAAACACTAATTTTTTGGGTGGTGGCAGCTTTACCAGATCCAAGCTGGTAACTAAGCTTGGAGGCTTTCATGCTAACCCCCATATTTTGGACACTAAGGTCCAAATCTGGGACTAGGTTATGATACTTGCATATCTCCTGGATCGGGACCTGAGCCAGGAACACCACCAAAGAGGCCTGCGCCCTGATGGAGTGGGCTGTAATCGGCGGGGCAGGCACCTTCACTCACTCAATTGTAGCGCTCCTGGATCCAGGATGTGATCCATGAGGAAATACGCTATGATGAGACAGGGAGCCCCCTCATCCTATCAGCCACAGCCAAAAATAGTTCGACTGATGTCCTGAACGGCTTGCTTCTTTGAATATGGAACACCAGGGCACTGCAAACATCTAGGGAGTGCAGCCTACACTCCCTGCTGGAAGAGTGTGGCATAGGATAGAACACAGGGAGAAAAACATCCTGGCCCATGTGGAATTGGGAGACCACCTTAGGAAGGAATGCCGGGTGTGGCCTGAGTTGGACCATGTCCTTATGAAAGACAGAATAGGGAGGCTCGGACATTAGGGCTCTGAACTCCAAGACCCTCCTAGCTGAGGTGATAGCCATGAGGAACACAACCTTATAGGAGAGATACAGCAGTGAGCACGTGGCAAAGGGCTTGAGGGGGGACAGGTGTGAGGGCAGAGAGGACCAGACTAAGGTCCCAGGCTGGGACAGGCTGTCGCGTATGCAGAAAGAGAGTCTCTCCAGGCCCTTGAGGAAGTGACTGACCAGTGGGTTTGTGAAGAGCGAGAAACCATCAGCCTCTGGGTGAAACGGAGATGGCGGCCAGGGGGACCTGAACTGAGGAGAGTGAAAGTCCCTGCTGTTTCAGCTAAAGTAAGTTGTTGTCAGTAACTCTGCTCT
Organism: Gopherus evgoodei; assembly: GCF_007399415.2. Lineage (NCBI taxonomy): Eukaryota > Metazoa > Chordata > Testudines > Testudinidae > Gopherus > Gopherus evgoodei. Next base: position 82,566,677 of record NC_044326.1, on the reverse strand, counting down.
TGTTTGATGATGATAACAACAGTCGGCTGCGTGCGTGTTCCCTCTGCGCGCTGCCCCTGCTCTGCGCAGATAGCTGACACAGCAAACCCCGAGAAAACCCCCAAAGACCACAGACTCTAGTAAAGTATGAAGGAACCCGAGCCAGGTTTATTGTCAAACAAAGGACAGTAATAGTTTCCTATAGACTCTGCAGGACATACTTTGAATGTGCTCCCCCGGCAATGGACACAGCTTAGTCAGTGGCGGGACATTCTACTGCCTCCTGGGCTAGACAAAGATACGCACTCTGGGACTTACTTTTATACAGTTACAGGACAGATTACTCATCCCTACTGACATATTGAGGTACAGCCCCTTGGCTCATTAGGGTGCTGTCTCCCCTTTAATCATATTGTTCCAGACAAACAGATCTATCCATCATGCTGTCCTGTCTTTAAGATGCACCTGCCTGTTCCTTGTTATGTCTGTGGAGTGTCCTGATGTCATCTTGACACAAGTTCCTCTTCTCGCCACTTCTGTGAGGCCTGTCTCCGGCTCACAGCTCAGCTTTTGCTTAGCAATGCCTGGAAGTACTTTGGTTCAGGCTTCAGGCCTGAGACTAGGCCTCTGACAAGAGTTTATGTTTCGGAGCCTCATTTTACTACGTAAGTAATCTAGTATGAGCAGGACTGGGGCGAGCAACGGAGCCTGTCCTTGCTGCCCCGCCCAGATGGAAAAACATTTCCACTTCACCAGTATGTGACCCTGGTAGAGGGTTTCCTGCTACCAAGGAGGACTTGCCTAATTTGATGGGAGAATCCCATTTCTACAGGATTCAGCCATGGAGCATCCAGGCTGTGAGGTGGAGTGACTCCAGGTTCAGATGCCGGAGGCGGCCTCAATCCTGTGTGATCAGGTCCAGGAGCAGGGGTAGCGCAATGAGTGCCTGCAGTGACGTGAACCAATGCTAGCACGGCCACACCAGTGCTATCAGTATGACTTGAGCATGATCCCTGCAAATCTTTAGGAGTACTCGGCGGACCATCAGGATCGTAAAACGTAAAGCAGGCCACCCATCCACTAGACGAGGAAGGCATCCGCGAGTGACCCCGGGCTGCTCCCTATGAGGGAGCAGAACTGTGGACACTTCCTATTGTCCCACGTGGCGAACAGGCCTATCTGGGGAAAGCCCGAGATGGAAAATTGAATGTACCACATCCTGGGAGAGAGACTACTCATGACCATGAAACGATCAACTGAGGGCATCTGTTAGGCTGTTCTGCACCCCCGGAAGGTAAGACACCATCAGGTGAATTGCATGTTCTACACAAAAGTGCCATAGCACCAGGGCTTCCTGGCATAGGCTTCCCCGTTTGTTGATATAGAACATCGCCGAGGTATTGTCCGTGAGAACCGCGACACACCTGCCTGCCAAGCAGGACCTGAAAGTCTGGCAGGCAAGACACACCACCCGCAGCTCCCTGATGTGGATGTGCAAGGTGAGGTCCTCTGAGGACCAAAGGCATTGGGTCCTGAGATCCCCTAGGTGCACCCCCCACCCAGGTCCGAAGTGTCAGTTACAAAGGATAGCGAGGGCTGGCAAAGCGTACCCCTGCACAAACCTCCCGCGGGTCGAGCCAACACCGGAGGGAGTCTAGCACCACACAGGGCAGCATCACCATGGAGTCCAGCAAATCCCTGGTTGGTCTGTACATAGTTGCCAAATTAGGACTGAAGTGGGTGCAGTCTGAGCCTGGCGTCACAGAGACCGACGTGGACCTGGAGCGTGGACAGTGCACCTGCCCCTGGGACTGATAAGCCCAGAGAGTCCAGAACAGCCACTAGGAAGGCAGCTGCCAATGCTGCTGCTGCCATGGCACCAGGTAAGTTTGCTGACTTCTCTGTGAAGCTGACCTCCGGCTCCTTGATCTACTGGAGCGATAGGATTCCTGTTCCGACTCTGAGGTCTCCAAGTATGAAGACCAAGAGGGGTGGGGGCAGTACCATCACCAGTGAGCGGTGCTGTAAGGGGGGGCAGGGAGGCACTTCCCTCTGCGCCAGCGGTGCCGAAATGGCACGAGGCAGGGACTGTGGCACCATCATGGTCAGCTTGCCCCTTGATTGGGCCGGGGGTCAGGCAGTTACTGGCAGCTCTTCCCTCGTGCACGGGGAGGCCGGCACCGGCAGGATCATCAGGTCCGAAGCTGCCTCGAACACCTCCGGCGTCGATGGGAGGCACATTTCCTTGCAATGGTCGGGGACCTGGACCGGTCCTGACTCGACTGGACCCCAACTGGGGCAGGAGTCATTACAACCTTGGGTGGGAGGTGCCAGTGGCGCAGCTTGTCCCACGCTTGTGGACGTTGCTGGCCTTTTAAGATCCCGATTGGGCAATCGGCTCCTCACTGGTCTCTTCTTTTTTATGGGCACCAGGGATGGCAAGCAGTGCCGCATGGAGGCCAGCTTCCTTTGCCCCGAGTCTCTCCAGTGCCGGGGCCTGGAGTCCTTTGGCTGGGCCTCCTCTCTTGCTAGCAGTGCTGGAGCACTGTGCACCAAAGACAAGGTGCTAGGCATCGGGTCGGCAGGTTTGGGATCCGCATGTGGCCACAGGGCCACCTGCATCAGGAGAACTCTAGGTCTCTGCTCACTGTCCTTGAGAATCCTGGGATGGAATCTCTTGCAGATAGGGCACCGATCTCTCTGGTGGCTCTCCCCAAAGCACCTCAAGCAGGAAGAGCGCAGGTCACTCTTTGGCATAAACTTCCCGCAGACTGCACAGAATTTAAACCCTGGGGACCCAGGCATGCCCCAGGAGAGGGGTTGAGTTGAGGGAGGAGAGCCCCCCAATGGCTAACTAACTTACAACTAACATTAACTAGAAAACTATGAGAATCAGAACTATATACGTGAACTGAGACACTGCAAGGCTTACTGCAAGAGCACAACAAAGTTCGAGCCAGCCGTCACCAGCAGTAAGAACAAACTGACAGGGTGGAGGGTTGGCAGGTCCCTATATTGGGTGCCATGGAGGCGCCACTCCAGAGGGTGCCCAGGCTGACCCTATGGACACTGCTAAGGGAAAATCTTCCAGCTGGCATGCACACAAACAATGAACAAAGAAGAACCAGAACATACTAAGTGATGCTACCCATTGTTTTATCTTGACTTACCTTCACTCACTGACATCATTTGTTTTGTTGTGTTGTCAGAACAAAAGAACAAACTGAATATGAAAAAAATGACTAACCATTATTTTTTATTTAAAATTTTATTGGTTATAAAATTGCTGTCTCTTAAAAAGTTAGGCATAGCAATTTTATTTCTAGAGGAACTGGACCAAAAAAAAAAAAGAAAGAAAGATTATTGAAGACTCATTTATGTATGCTGTATCAGGCAAAATACATAATCTTTTTCCCCAGCCTTCATACTGCCATCTAAATGACAACTTCCTAGTGCTCTTTAATTTACACTGTATGCTTTACTGTACAGCACAAGATAATAAAAATCACCCTTACCAATTACACAATTTTGCAATTATGATACAATCAGAAACAGTTTCTTTCACTTTTCTGTAATTACATATAGTGAAAAGCAAAACAAACTTTTGAGAGTAGAAATGGGTATGGTTTTACCACACACACACACAAAGGGTAATAATGGATTTTACAAGATACTTGGCAATAATTATCCATGTATCAGATTAGATTCCAGTCCAAAAGTACTATAACAAATTGTTGCGTGATACTTTCCAGCAACATGGAAGTTAAGCTATGAGCCTTATCCTTTTGTATTGCCCTATTATCTTATGATTTATTTAGATGTACAAGAAAAAGACGAAGATGCTCACTGTACCTCTATAGGGAAGAACATTACAATTGTCTATAGCTACTTATTAAACTAACCTTTCAATAGAGGAACATTTAAAAATGAATTAATCTGCACTTGGTGTATTATAGCTAATTAATTAGAATTAATTAGAATGCAAATCAGGTGTAATGATAATTTACATTACTGAAAAAACTAATAGAAAAATTGAAACTGCTGGTAAGAAATTTAACATGTCACAATGATAAGAAAGCAAGGAGAGCTGAGTTAGTACTAGGACAGTGTACTACAGAAGCAGAAAGGAAAACTATAAAGCTGAACAGTATGACTACATACGTTTAATTTGCAAACCAAATCCATGTGCGTTAATGAGAATTATGTACATGCACTGCTGCAAAGAGATTATGACCTTAAATTTTTGGTGCTGCCTCACCATGACACCGGTGTCCTGCCAAACTGCATATGAGAAGCACAGGTTCTGCAGTGGATTATTCATCCATCTTCACAAAGTAGTACAGCAGTGCAATGGCAGAAGCTGTTAAGGGAAGGAAGAAGGAGCTAACCCAGAAGGACAGGCAGGAGTCATGAGCCTAAGTCTCTTATTTTTCACCTTTTCACTTCAAATGTATGTATCCTGATAAAGGAGACTAAGGTGTTTCAACAGTAACCTAAGATTTTCTTGGGAAAAATTACTTCTCTCTACTCCTTTTCTCTAAAGAGGGCTTTGTTCCCAACCTGAATATTTTGCAACACATGATGCCAAACTTGTGAATTTCAGGGATGCAAAAGAGTTTGTGGTCATAATACATTTACAGAAATACAATGCACAAGAATACAACACATTTTCCGTATAACTGAGGTTACAATGGCTGACAGCTGTTCTTGAGAGTGCCACAACTTCAATACTCATGAAATAATATTGACTTAAATAGTTTGGCACCTACTACCCTGACTGTTAGTAATTTTGACCAACAGCAACATGCATCTGAATCTTTGCTGATTACTTAACTTTTTAAGTCAGGATTCCACTTGAAGTATATTTAAATAATGAAAATGTTTATAAAACTTACCTGTATGTAATCTTTTTACATATTAATATACTCACATATATTTTACAAGGACCCAAATTATCTGTATAATCAAATTTATGATTTGTTGATGGTATAATGTATTTCCTCACTACATACTAGCATGAAACGACTGCTCAGGCACTGCTCTGAGGGGAGTTCACATACACACCCTTCCCCAAGCTCTGCAAGGAGTGTTTACCAGTATCAGCAACAAAACAAATAGCACAGAAAAGAGGCTGCAGGGAAGGTGTGTGCAGAAAAGTGAAGATGGGAAAAAGAGGGTGAGACTTCTTTTGTTTTGTTTTTAAGATTCAGGATGTTCTATCAAAAGTTGCATTTTTTAAAAAAGTTAGACAAATTTCAAAGATTATTTAGAAGCATCCCTTTAAAAGTTAGATGCTCATATATTTTCAAAGCAGCTTTAACCCAAAATTTAATATTGACAGTATTTCAGATTTTTTGCTTTTAAACATGTCTTCTTTTGAAGAATTGTGAAAATGCTACTTCTCTCTCCCAACTATTTTTTCTTTCATACCTTGAAATATCTTGACCTGAAAGGCAGTAAAACTTGATGTATAGCAACTGAACAAAATCATTGCAATTATACGTTTAAAACATTGTGGACATAACACTTTAGGTAATAGTCTTAAACCAAACTGCAACTGTTTTAAGCTGCATGCATTGTTTTAAAAGGACACTATCCAATCTATTATTTTTAAATATAGTATTCAACAAAGGATGTATACTAGACTGTGTTCCTTCTAAAATCTTGTAGACGGCATTAAATAATGTTTAACTATTCTTATAATATTAACATACATACTTGCATTACAAAAGACCCAAAACTAAAAATTATCTGAAACAGAGGGCTCCGGGAACTGGCAGTTCTCCCACCAATAGTTCACGGCTTTGAATATCAAAGCCAGGTTGGCAGCAACTAGAAGTTGTTAATATCCAACTAGTGGCCATAGCAAAGTTCTTAATGGACAGGTACATATTCACAATATGAAAACCACCATCACAACTGTCTTTGTTAACAGTATCATCTGGAAAACCAAGGATTGAGGCCAAGGTCAGGGTCAATTACAAATAATTTCGTATAGGGAGAATGTATTTCAAAACAGGACTGAGCTCACTGACAAAATACAAATTCGCTTGCACTTCTGCTGTCCATCACTTGCATGTTCTATAAACAGATGAAAGATTTGCCTTTCTAGGGTTACTAATTCATCACCTTTCATGAATACTAAGTTATTTTTCAAATATTACAAATCTCTCAATAATGCAGTGGTAAGCTGTAACATTAAGATATGATTTACAGTCTCCAAATCTAATTCAGAAGAGTTTTAGCACCAAAAGAACAGTTTAAAAAAGTTTTATAAAAGATGATTCATGTATGATTTTGATAACTGACAAAGACAAAATATAATTAAACAAGACCAAGTCATTTGGTCCTGAACATCTTGACAATGACACTTTCAAATATAACTATAAATATTCACTGTAATGGTCCAAACAGATTTTACTTTCACACTTACTACCCAAATTTTAGGTACAAGGTAAAGTTTTTCTAATGGGAAAAAAAAAAATTGACTTTAACTCAGTTTCACCAAATAGTATAATTTCTGGCAATGCTCAGTGGCTCACATTCATGAAGCAAAGCTCATAATTGTCACACAGTCTTGCCTCCTCATTGATGGTTTTATTGTTCAGTGATAGAGTAATTTAACAGTAATAAGGGGCAAACAATACTGCTCTAAAATCTAAAAATTTCATTCTCTAAAAAAAATCCTATAGAATGTTTGACTCCAAGAACTTGTTTTGTCTCCAAGAACTAATGACAAGAGTCTTCCAGAAACACTGGCTCAACAAAATATCTTCAGAGCTTTCACACAATGAATATATAATAAAATTACCACCTGCACGTCTATCCTATTCATGAACTATACATGCTCAACAAAGTCAAATAGTTAACAGCTGCAGCTGGTTTCCTGGGATTACTATTATTCCAAAAAAACCCAAACAAAAACAAAAAAAACCCCAAACAGAAACAAAATTTATTGCAAAACAAGGTGAAACAGCAATGACTTTAGCTGAGTTCCAGCTCTGCAGTTCTATACAGAACATAATGCTCTCAAGGAAAGCCAAAACAAAATGAAAGCATAACTATGCAGATGTTGCCTCATTAAAATCGCTTTCTCTTGATAATTTCTGGTTTCCAGCTGACAGGATGAGTTTCTTCAGTCTGAGGGGAAGAGAAAGTAAAAAATAAAGACTGAAATTGTAGTAAAATTATTTTTAACTGTAAACTAAGCTATAATTAGTTCATGGTTTAAAGATCAGTTACACATTAAATACTATAAATTTCATAGGAACACTACATTCTATATATATAATACTGAACAGTTTATGTATTTGCTTAGTTAGAATTTTACTTAAGAATGCTTAGTGGCTTCACATACTCGTTAACTTTGTTCCTCCTCCCTCTCCCACCATTAGAAGTCCTGGACGAATCGTGTTTTTTGTGAATTTTTTGGATAGGAGAACAAGATCATGAGAGGTCAATGACAGGTTTACAACAATGTTCTGGGGATCAGGGCACAGGACTGGGAGCCAGCAGAGCTGGGCTCTACTCAGTTCTTGCTACTGATACGTATGTGACCATGGGCAAGTTCTTTAAACCCTGTGCCTCTTTTCCCCCCAAGTGGGAAAAAACAGTACCTACAAGAGATATGGAGGTGCTAATTCATTATTTGTGAAGCACTCTTAAAATCCTCAGATGGAGGGCACTATGTAAGTGCAAAGTAACATTATATAACCCTAATTCATATCTATTATATTTGTATTATAGTAGTGCCCAGTGGACCAGAAAGTCCAAAAATTATTTTTAGAATCCATGTATTACACACACTTATTATATAGTGACTATACAGTAACTGATCCCATTCCTTGATGTACTCAGTTTTTAACCCAGTGTAGCATTTCGAAAATAAGCTGTATACACTAGATTCTTGTCTGCTTGCCTTAAAACTATTCTATAGGAATCACATAAAGATTAATATATACCCATTTTAAACTGCATCTCTGTCTTGAAGATTACAATGAGGTACACCACTATATCGGCCTCAATTTGCAATGCACATTCTTTTTGTAATGAGATATCCCCAGATTGCATCACAAGGGGAGTTCTGTATTTGAATAGATGGATCTCCTTTAGACAGGCTTGCTATACTACACTTAACGGGTAATCACTAGTGCAGAAGCTAGCCACTGTCCACATATTATTAGACACTACTATTTTTCCTCTTGAATATAAATGTTGCAACCTTAACCTGAATTAAACAGTTCTGCAGAAAACCTGACCGTTAATTTAATGCTTTATATTAATTTTGTCTTGAAACTGTGGACTTCAGGAAAATGCAATTAAGACACTTCAGCATACCGCAGTATCATCTTCTCTGTACACTTTTATGGTTTTATCAGCTTCAGCAGTGAGCAATCTGCTTTCCGACTGGTCAAATGCACAAGCAAATATTCCGGATTCACTGTCCAAGAACCAGGCTGTACAGCTGCATGTACTCTCTGGAAATTATACCCAGTTCTCCAGTCCCAAAGATGCATAGTGCCATTATCAGCTGAAAAAAGTGAAAAATCAGTATTTCAATCAATCCATTTCTGTCACCCTGTCAGAATAGCACTCTGAACTTCTGACTAATGCATGATGAATCCACTGGCTTGAACTGGTTAGCTAAAACACTCACTTAGAGTAGTTTATTGCACCTCAATGGGTCCCCCATTTCCTTTTGGCTTCCTTTGTTCCCTCCCCAATGAAGAGGAAGGGATGCAACTCACTCTAGAGTTCATCTAAGTTTTCCCTAGTCTGTCTGGGAACAGATAGACGGTGCTGGAATCTTGAACTCCAATTCCCCACTTGGTAGCATATTGCATTACAAACAGGATGGTATTTCTATATTCAATTATGACTTAATTAGAAACACTACAGGATTTATGACCTTGCCAGAAGTTTAAAGTTTACAGAAGGTCTTTCAGACTAAACTAGAGCCAATATCACTGCCAGCAGCATCAGTTTAAGTGTAGTTCCATCGATCAGTGACCACGTTTGGAAAGACCCATTATCAAAGAATGTTTCAGTTATGATGTGTCACCTAGTCAAACCAGAGCTTAATTTGACCACTAATGCCCGCCAGATATGGAATCCAGACATTTCAGGAAGAGTCTTTTCTAAAGTAAGACTTATAAACATTAATGTATCTTATTTCAGTATCAGTTTCTTTGAAGTTGTACACTTGCAACCAAGAGTAGAATTAGTTCACAAATCATGCCTGAGCCAGAAAATGCAGCTTTCCTTCCTTTAAGGATGAAGTTGTGGCAAGCGTACAACAGGATTGCCCAAGTGAAACCAAAGGCAGAATTTTCCCCTGCAATTGTAACTTAGTTAATAATTCTGTGAGTAGTGCATAAACTAGAATAGAATCTCAGTTCACTCTCCCATAGCTGTGTTGGTTCTTCAGTGCTAGCAGGAGTAAAAAGTGAAGTGAAAAGAAAGTTGGTCTTGTAGTTAAGGCACTGGACTGGGACTCTGCAGATCTGAATTTCCTACTTTGCTTCTGGCTCCTTATGTGATCCTGGGCAAGACAACATTCAGTTCTCTGTCTGCAAACAGAAGATAGTACTTCCCTTAGCCCACCCTTTGTCTGTCTCATCTATTTAGACTGTTAGCTTTATAAAGTCATACACTACCCTCTCACTATGTTTGTACTGTACCTTGCAGAATGGGGCCCTGATCTCAGTTGGGACCTCTAGGAGCTACCCTGATTATTTATTCAGTCATGTCTATTTATTGACAAAAATATATACACACACACACAATGTATTGCTTTGATAGTATGTATTTTCATCAAAATTATTACACTAAGTACTTGAGCTATTCAATGTTCTAATAAATTAACTAGTAAGATTTAGGTAGGAAGTATTCAGCATTTAATTAAATAATATACACTATTTGTAAAATTTCCAAAGGTAGATGGATTCAATGTATGAAGAAACAAATAGCGGAATTTTAACACAGCAATGTGTTTACTTTCTTCAGTTTAAAATATATGCACACATCTATATATTGAGTAAGACAAACTTTGATACATGAGGCTGAGCCAAGTAGACTGTAGTGTATTCATTAAGGGGCAAATACTATCTATCCAGCTTTCATTATCACCATGATATTTAAGATATGCAACGGGCTTTCAGAAACAGAACCAATGCTCTTCTGCTGCACATGAAGTGAGGGGTTAGGATCTGGTGGGCTTCGCAGGGATGCATGTACCTTGTGTTGCAGACCTCTGCTCCATGTGCACCACCATGCATCAGGTGGGTAGGAGTGAGGCAGAAGTAGGCCAGGGAGATCTACTGCTATATAGATTTGCCTAATCCAACCCATACCTAAAGACAACATATTAAAAAGGCAATGGCTGCTTCAGGCTCAAGAGTACAGTAGGGTCCACAGAGTGACTCTGCAGCCACTCCACAGCAGCAAGTGGAGAGTGAGAGAGGGGACATGGACACCTCCTCTTGCTCTCCAGGTGCTAATTAGCCCACTTACTTAAGCTGCGTCTTTGGCGAAGGATTTAGACTTAAATGCATACACATTAAAAAATCAAGATGTTTAAATTTACCTCCTGATACCAAACACTCATCAGAATTCACAGCCAATGTATTGATAATAGCATTATGACCAGAAAGGTTTTGAATGAAGTTTCCATCTGGGAATTTCCACTGTTTAATGTATCTGGAGAACCAGATGCAAATGTATAACTGGAATAAGATTAGCACGGTAAAGGAAAGTTAAAAAATTATTACATCATATCATTTTATTAAAAATTCATTTCATTGTGGCACATCACTCCTAAAGCTATATGGCAGATGCTGAATGTTATTTTCAAAATTACTTTATCACTAAATTACCATTTTTCCAAAATAGCCAGTTTATAAAAACAATCTTTTATATTTATATACATTACTTTATTTATATACTTTACTTTCTTATAATGCAAATGTTAGTTATGTAATTCTGCTATGTTTCATTACAATTGTTTTCATTTTATTAATTTGATTACATAACCACACAACCTATGGAAGGTATTGTTGTTTTGTTTTCAAGTATGAATTAATGGTGTAATGAAGATAATAAAAGTTTCAAGAAATAGTAATTCTCAATAAGAACACATGAACATTAGCTTTTACAGTGTCCCAAATTTAAAATGGCTTGCATTTTTATTTTAGCAATACTCATGCAACAGACACAGCATTTCAAAAGATATCATACATTACTGGATAAGAACACTTTTTCAGATTTCCTTGTTGAGAATATAAAGACCAAGAAAAACTGCCAAAATGGTCATTCTAAATCTATGAAACAATGTGTAAGGCACCTCTAAAGAGAAACAGTTAACTTCCAAAGCTAATTTGTATGAATAGCTGACTCTCCCTTAAATAACTTAATTCACTCATTTCAAATGAGCCTTCACATATTGACCTGGGCAGCAAGTTTAAAAGCATCTTAGAATATTTTAATCAGATATCCTCAAAGCAGTTCAGAAACAGGGGTTACTGGTCAATTAATCCAGATAAAGGATAGGATAGATTCAGTAAATTTAGAGTTTGTGAAAGGTACACAACTGACAAGGCCTGTGATGAAGTTTCTATCCCACAAGACACAAACAAACATAAGCTCTCTACGTGCGAGAGGGTGGTTCAGTCTCTGTGTTCAAGACATCTTTAGTTCTCTGCTCAGACTGCTAAGAATGGTAACAGAGAGGTGGCTCTGTAAAATGTTCAGTACCAGAGCTGAACTGGAACCAATTCACTTCACGCAGACTGTGAAGTTTTGTAATCAGGAGACTGAAATTAAAGGAATCAGATGCAGCCATATCATAATCATGTGTCATTCTTTTCTAGATCATTAATAGGGTAGGTATCCTAGGAATCTTTATTGGAATTATGCTTCAATTCGTAAGCCACTTCTAACTGAGGGAGATTAGGAAGAAATTTTCTAATGGCAGATTATTCCTTCACTACCTATTACAGGGCTTTTTTTGCACCTGCCTTAGAAGCATCTGATATTGGTAAATGCAGAGACAGGATACTAAACCTTACAGCCCATCACCATGGTATTAACTACTCTCAACTCAGGGGTTGCGTACCAAAGAAAATTTGTAAAACCTTCTCATTTTCTTGTAAGAAAGAGTCAGCTCCATCAATATTGGGAGTCCTGGTGCCACTGGTTGTAAGTACAGCGTCATCTAACGCTGGTGCTTAAGAATCTACACTAGCGCTCCACAATAATGCTAACCTCAGTGGAGTTGAATCGGTGTTGTTAACAACTGCTTCTCAGATACCTTAATTGCAATTGTTTCCTGTTGAGTACATATTTTTGAACTATTTGCTAGACTGGGTGGTACACATAAAACTAATGTTCTACAAGATATCTAATGTTAGCTTGCTTCTCCTGCACATTACAAACTGTGAAGGGCTAAAGGAACAAGGAAAACTTACTGTCTTGGATGCAATACAACTGCTCTTACTGATTTCTTGTGATTGTCAAAGTGACACGAGTTTTTTCCTGCCACTAAGTCCCACAGTCGTATTGTGGTATCATGGCTTCCTGTGATAAAAAAAAAAAAAAAAAAGACAATGGTATATACTATAAAACACTACCAACTTTTGTTTGGAAAACCAAATCTGATATACAGAAGTTGCTAATAAATTAAAACAAGACCTTTCATCCTAAAGTGCTTGAAAAGCATACTAACTAGAATCAGAGGAGTAGTCGTGTAGTCTGAATCTGTAAAAGCAGCAAAGAGTCCGTGACACCTTATAGACTAACAGAAGTATTGGAGCATGAGCTTTCGTGGGTGACTATCCACTACATGCATCCAACGAAGTGGGAATTCCAGGGGCATGCTCCAATACATCTGTTAGTCTATAAGGTGCCACAGGACTCCTTTGCTGCTTTTACAGACCCAGGACTAACATGGCTACCCCTCTGATACTTAACACCATGCAAGGCACTGCATTTTAGCCGTATGGAGTGGAAATCCATCAACTTCATGCCCCTGGAAAACTTCCACTACATGCCTCCGACGAAGGGGGTATTCACCCACGAAGCTCATACTCCAATAGTCTGTTAGTCTATAAGGTGCCACAGGACTCAATACTAATTAGAACAGGTGATCTTTAGTAACTACTGATATACAACCACCTCTGAAGTAAAACATATTGGCTTTTAACAGTCTGCATCAACATTATAAATGTTTAAGAGTAGGAATGAAGATTATTTTATCTAGTCTGAAACTAAAAGGAATGCAAGTTGTCGTCATGCAACTAAGTTGGATTTTTACCATATATGGCTTTTGATATACTGGGATTGACACTGTACAGTTAAGTGTAAAAATTATAATCTGAAATTATTCCCTTTAATTTTGTTTGTAGTTCCTCTTATTATTTATACACTTACATTGACTCTCCCCCTTGAGTGATTTCATGGACATGGACATGAAGAACCACTCAAACATCATTTTACATATTAAGTGAAAAAAAAGTTAAGAATATTTAAGCACAAGGAGAGTCCAGAAATGCAGAAAATAAAGTTTTAATTGAACAATACACACTACATATAATTAGGCACATTACTAGTTGGCCAACTAGTAATTGGAAATACTGTATATGTGCAGTGTTACTATCAGAACCTTACTTCTGCATTACCTCACTTGTAGTTAAACACATAACCTTATTTCTGCATTAATGTTGCAGTTCTTTTGTATTATTATTTGTATTACATTAGCTCCAAACAGACCACAGCATGGCACAAACATTAATCAATGAAGGTAACAATGATAGGAACGTGTGCTTATACAGACTAGTTACATGCACAGTTAGCTGGTTTTGAGTAATTCAGTTTGGGAAACAACATATACCATACCTGTAATAATCTGTGGTTCTGCAGCTTGACACTTCACTGTTGCTACTGCATTTGTGTGTCCCGCTAATGTATGCACGCTGGCTTTTGTCCTCACATCCCAAATCTATGACAGCACAGTAAATTCAATTAGTCAAGACAACGTATATTAATTCTTTTTTAGGTCCTACCACTGACTGCATGGATTACATGTCACAATCCTGACAAATGAAACTACCATACTTTTGACTTAATCAGAGAACTGTGCAAGCTGGAGAAAAACATGGAAAAGCTGCCATTTAATGTATTCTAAGGAATCAGGACAACTTTATTTAAAACCAGTCACCATAAAGCTGTACTACTCTCTCAGCCCAAGAAACTTTAATGACTAACGGTTCTTAACTGTCTAAATCTTCATTAGTGGCCTAAGGTGTAAATAATATATAAGAATCCACTAGCCCTCTATACACTGTTGAGCACAACTCGAAGCTTCAATTTTAATCTATAAACCAACATGATTTGGATACTGATTATCAAAACAATCCCTCTCTCCATGAGCCATTGCAGGACTTGAAATTAGCAGAAGAGCTCAAGAGTTAATATTTCCTAGATTTAAATGTCTGGAAACTGGAGACAGAGTGCTCTTGGTGGAGAGCTCTCAATACTGGAATTTTTGCTCAATCACTGGACTGTCAGAGCCCAAATATGTTGACCTTCAACTTGTGATTTTCACTAGGCAGGCACTTAATGCAATAAATGAAGGCACAAAAATGCCATACTTTTTGGTAAAAGAGTGAATGTAGATAATACAAGTTGCCTATTTATGTTTTAATTTTTGTATGCTTACAGGTTTTTTAATTATAAAAGTGGACATGTAACAAAGTTAAATCTCACTGTTCTACTTACTCGTGCAGTTGAATCTCTGCTACACGTTACCAGCACATCTATTGTCGGGTGCAAGTCCAAACCATAGACTGCACTTAGGTGACCGTGGTAATGCCTAATAACCTAGATGGATTAATAGACTTTAGTTAACTGGATATTTAAAAGGGCAATCTTTCATTCATTGCCTTGACCAAAGAAGTCTAAACTTACCTTATTATATTCGAGATCCCAGCACTTCACCTGTTTATCTTCTCCACAAGAGAAGAGGTATGGACTTCTTCCGCTTACTATCAATCCTCGTACAGTACTAATGTGCCCCGTCAAAGACAATTTTAATTGCCACTAGCAAGGTCCCAGATCTGTATTGATATATATATATATATATATAAATATTTGTAAGTTAACCAGATATCAATATACCCTACACAAATCTATCATGCATAATTAAGGTTTAAGAACTAAGTTAGCATATAGACTTTTATTTCATTAGCATCATAGGATCTAGAGCGATGATACTCAAGACTGAGGCTCATGAGCCACAAGAGGCTCTTTAATGCATCTCCTATGGTTCTTTGCCGTATACAATATTAAAACACCGTGTGATTTAATTATTCTTCTTAGTATATGTGCAACATGCCTCAGCTGGCACATGACCAGCATCCATCATCAAATTTGGTCCACTAGTTGGATCATTGGCTTCCCTGGCCCAGCCAGGTACTGACAGGGAATGTGACATGAACACCTCAGCAACCAATTAGGATACTTTTACTGTTATTAACCAATTGCTGTTGATACATTAAAATTTAGTCAGTATTTTGCTGAAAATGTATAAATTATTTATATACACACACAATATATATAATGGAACAAATTCACATGCAGTGGCTCTGTTGGGTAATGCTGATCGCTAATTTGGCTCCCGAATCACTGAGCTCGGAATATCAATGGTCTATAGGTGTCAATATTAATGCTAATCCTAACTTTTTAAATCAGATCTCAAAGAAAGTACTCCTCCAGAAGATGAGTGGCCGGATAGTGAAAGAAATGTATTTTATAGCTGACTGTTCTGTGCACGACAGACAAGAAATCATTCCAACAGCTGGAAACATTTAAGAAGCAAGTGAAAAAGTAAAGTTAAACTGGGATCATAATTTGCCAATCCTTCCCTCCATTCATTACCTTTATAGTTCTGTCAGCGGAGCCAGTAACAAACCACTGATTTCCTGGTTCAACTGCAATACATCTCACCCAACCCAGGTGTCCACTGATAACCTTTAGAAATAGTAATAAAAGCCTTCTGAATCAAAATAAATGTACATTTGTTGACATAATTGTTAACTCTACTTCTGAATTTCATCAATGTTAGCCCAAGAAATAGAATGCTTCACAATAAAATTGGAGATCTAAAATTCAATTAGGAAAATTAAGTTAAATATTTATTGAAAAAGCAGCAATATTTTCAGAAGAAGAAGAATGGACACTTAAGTGTCAAAATATGAGAAACTGGATAGCACAGGGGATTTGTAGTGGGAAAGAAACCTTCACCCATAAGTCACTGATACAAATCTGTATCAGGTCAGAAATGATTGTAGATCACCATTTAGATTCCTCAGGAAAGGACCATGTCTTGGCTGCCTCTCTTCTATATCCCCATACAGTTGTACATGAACTGCCTGTACTCATTCAACAACATTTACAGAAAGAGGTTACCATCAGCTGACTGACCATTATAGCTGGAAAGTTAATCTGGCAATTTCAGTCCAGTTCTCCCCAGATAGGTGTGCCCACATTAAAAAATACAATCTATCACCAAGCTTGTTGGGCTGATGCACCAATTGAGTTGATAAACTGAGAATGAATTACCATCCTGTTTGTGATGGAGTGTATCCACCCCACACAGGTGGGGAAGAGTAACTGTGTTCTGCCCTAGAGTGGAAATGAGTCCTTTAAGGGGCCTATAGAGGCTACAAGGGAAACAGCCAATGGCCAGTGGCTGCAAGGAGTAGCCATTTGAGGTCCAATGGACTCACATAAAAGGATCTGTAGAGACAGAGTCAGTCAGTGGGCAGCTAGGAGCTCAAGGAGAAGTGACAGTAGGCAGAGAGAGCTGTAGCGTAGTGGCACAGAAGGATACTGTGGGGACACCAACCCTGAATGAAGGGGGGTTGAAGGACCCTGCAGGGCAAATAAAGGAGCTTCAGGAGAAACTGGCAGCTGCTGAGAAGGCCTTGCAAACAGCAGAAGGAAACTTAGTGTTCCAAAGCCAATGGCTCAAGTATGTTATGAAGGACCAGAAAAATGTGTGCTTCCAGTTGAGGGAAACAAAAAAAGTGAAGGATGATCTGCAGGCACAAGTTAGGTAGCTACAGGGCCAGAGGTATCCATACCCCACCCCGAGGGCTGCAGGCTTGAGAGAAAGGGTGTGTGATGGGGTGTCCACCCCACGCAGGTGTGGAAGGGATTAACTATACCCTACCCTAGAGAGGAGAAGTGGAGGTGAGTCTTCCAAGCAGCCTAGGGAGGCTGCAAGGGAAACAGACAATGGGAGAGAGGCTGCAAGGAGCAGCCAATCAGGGCCCAGCAAGCTTACATAAAAGGAGCTGCAGGGACAGTCAGAAGCGAGGACTGTCCCCCTAGCAGGCTGAGAGAGCTGGAGTACTGGTGGCAGGGACTGGGGAGCAAGGAGCAGCTCCTGGCTGGCTGCTGCGACTGGACAGCTGAAGGCCCAAGGCAAGTGTGAAGAAAGTATCGAGGCCATGGGGAAGTGACCCAGGGAACTGTAGCAGGACAGCGAGAAGATAAAGAAGCAGCCTCCTGTTGCACTATCTACAAGGTCCCTGGGTTGGGACCTGGAGTAGTGAGAGGGCCTGGGTCCACCCCATTTGCCACTGGGGAAGTTGGACTATGGACAGCGATACCCATCCCAACCACCAATACCACCCATGGCCGGAGGGCCAACTCATGAAGATGCTGTGGTTCCTGGGGTGACATTGGTCTGCAAGTGGAGACGATAGCAGAAGTGGTACCACCGGAAGAGAGCGTACCCATTGGCAGAGCTAATCCCTAGGATAGCTAGCAGGAGAGCAAAGCAAGTAGACTGTGATACGCCCTCCCTAAGGTTGTGTCTCTCAGTTGTCGGGTGAGACGAAATGACATTACCCTTGCCCAGGTGCTACCTGTTCTATAAATAGCAGGAACTTCAGTTTCCAGGGTAATCAGTCAAGGACGTTACAGTAGCATTAAAAATCAGTTTAAAAAAAAAAATCAGTAAAAGTGCAGGCTATATGAACATGAAGGAAAAAAAATAACTGAAAGGCTATCTTTATTTGCATTTCCATAACCACAGCTTTAGGCCATGTCTTCTAAAGAAAACATTTCTCATTGAATTACATAATTGCAGATGTTACTCTTATATAGCAATAGAGCATATATTTATAATAGATAGGACTTGACCACTGGCCTCTGGTCCACTAAGACCCGATGGTTCAAAGTGGCCTTAAAGCAGCTGGAGACCACCAGTGGAAAGCTGGTGGAGATGGTGATGGTGCTGGAGGGAAAAGAATAAGCATGGGGAAATATTTTTACTTTGTGTAATGGCCCATCCACTCCCACTCCAAGGAGAGACTGCTGAATTGGAATTAATTTGCAAATTGGACACCATCAAACTGGGCTAGAATAAAGAATGGGAGTGGATGGGCCAATACACAAAATAAAACTATTTCCCCACGCTTATTCTCTGCCCTCCCCTACGATCCTTACGTCTCCTTATCAGTTGCTGGAAATGGGCCATTTTCCTTACCACTACAAACAGTTCTTTTTCTCTCCTGCTGGTAATAGTTCACCTTAACTGATCACTCTCCTTACAGTGTGTATGGTAACACCCATCATTTCATGTTCTTTGTGTATATATAATCTACCTACTGTATTTTCCACTACATGCATACGATGAAGTGGGCTGAAGCCCATGAAAGCTTATGCTCAAATAAATTTGTTAGTCTCTAAGATGCCACAAGGACTCCTGTTCTTTTTGCAGACACAGACTAACATGGCTGCTACTCTGAAACCTAATATTATGTAAACTTTTCCTTCAAGTAATGTGTATATCTAAAGGGAGGGTTTCTTTGTTTTCAGTTTGTTTTTTCTACCATATACCTTTAGAATTATTCCCTTCATGCTTATTTTCCCATATACTCATTTCACAAGGTATGCAGATACCAATTAGTATTTCTCAATCACCAAGGTATCACCTGAGAGAATAAAATTAAGACAACAATTAATATTAATTCAACATTTAGATTGAGCTCGCGCATATTCAAGTTAAGCAGTTCTAAATGATGAGATAATGCAATAGTGTTCAGACAGCATTCATGTTAGGTAAAACTGGTCAGATTTATTGAAAAATTCTCCAATAGTGTTTGTATTTAAAATTATATTAATGCTTTTATTTCATTATGATCTGTTAACACTGTTAGAACAGCAATTGCAGGATTGCCTATTTGCAATCTAGTCCATTTTAAAAAATAAATTAAAGTAGTTTCAGGTTGTGACATATGACCAGAAAGGGTTAAACATCCTGCAGGATAAATTACTCAAATTCAACACTTGAGGTACATGTGGAAATAATGTTTCTGTTTTTGTGTATTTACATATATATGGGTAACGGTCAACAATGTAATCAACAGTCCCTGTCTATGCTGTATTCTGGTAATTAAGATATCAAAAGAACATCCTAGCATTTAAATGAATTGTAAACACAGGATATCACTGCAATCATCTCTCTTTAAATGTACAGCAAATCCCTGTGAATGGTGGACAAACAGGCAATTGCCTTATGTTAATTTGTATAACTAAGTAGGCTGATGAACCTACTTTAAAGTCGTCCTACTTACATATTTCCCTGAGAGACTCTGCCATGTCAAAGAAGGCTTGAAATTGTATAAAAATCCTTGGGTCCCAATCCCTTTTATCTCAGATCTGCTTAAACTTCATCAGGGGAAGTTTGAATTGCAAGATTGAGGTCCCAGTTCAGCTGGAAACACCCTGAATACGATATTGGACATTGGACTATAACCTATGCACTAACACTAAATTTTAAAACAACTCTTTGCAACTACAAAGCTCACCACCTCTGCTATAGCAAGGAGTCCTTGTGGCACCTTAGAGACTAACAAATTTATTTGGGCATAAGCTTTTGTGGGTTCTAGCCCATGAAAGCTTATGCTCAAATAAATTTGTTAGTCTCTAAGACGCCACAAGGACTCCTTGTTGTTTTTGCTGATACAGACTAACACAGCTACCACTCTGAAACCCATCTCTGCTATGTATCTGAACCTCAAGAATTGGACTAATGTCTGTATGTATACTGATCTTTTAACCTATACTCGCTCTTTCCTAATAAATTTTAGTTTAGTTAATAAGAATTGGCTATAAGCATGTATTTGGGTAAGATCTGGAATATTCATTAATCTGGAAGGTAATGTGTCCAATCTTTTGGAATTGGTAGAACCTTTTATTTTATATGATGAATAAGATTTTCATTAATCTTAATCATATTTGACTTGGGTAACTAGGTGGAGGCCTGAAGCTCGGTTACTTTAAGGGAACTGTGGTTTGGACTTCTGAGTGACCATAAGGTGCAACAGATCCTGTTTAGTACTGACTTGGTAAATCTAAGTATTAAAATAGCCAACAGTTACGGAGTTGTCTACCCTATTCTCTGCAGTTCACCTTAATTGAGAGACCTTGGCTGGCTCCCCTGGGAATCTGGTCACACAGGTATTTTATCTGTCCAGGAGTCACTCTAAGTTTCTCTCTCTCTTTCTTTTCATTCACTGTTTAAGTGAAAGACCCCCAAAAACAAGAAGGGGAAATGAGTAATTATAAACAATATGTTGCCAAATGTACATAGTAAACAAAATGGAAAAAACCCTCAACAGTTTACTCTAATTTCTTTTTCAGGTGATACCTAGAATAGAGAGGAGATACACTCACATTTCAGACAGAGGTTTGATTTTTACATTGACTGTCTAATTCCTTTTTGGAGTAAGATAAGTAAAATTTTAAAATATGGACTTGGGTATATCTATAGAAAATTTAACACTCCTTTTTATTTTGTTGCATGTTTCCAACTTACTCTGTACAGTTTCCATGGTGGATGCCATTGAGGCTTGGGCATTGTTGGAGCTTTCTTTGCAATCAACGCAGAATTTTTGTTCCCGCCTGCTTCCATCAGCCTATAAATTGAACAGAAGGTTACATTTACATTCTATGATAAACACTCTCCACTCAACTCTGGAGTTTCTTGCACCCCTTTCAAAGCCTTGAGGATGCTCTCTCCTCTCAGGGCCTCACATTTTGGTCAGCCTCTTTCCATCAGATGACTGCATAGGATGATGCATGGAGCTAACGGCAAAATCTGAACCCAGCTAGGTAAAAGATTACATCATCACTATTAGAAGTGTTATGTATTATAAAAATCTCACCATGGAAACCAGGAGGCTGTGCACGCTCCGGAATCCCAGCATGTCTGTAAATATCACCCACACCAGCAGCAGTACGATTTGCCTCTAACCTGGATAGAGAAAAAAAGTTCTGAACAATGAATAAGAAGCACTTTGAAAAAATTGGGTTTGTTTAGTGTGGAGAAAAGACAGAGGGGACATGATAACAGTTTTCAAGTACACAAAAAGTTACAAGGAGGAGGGAGAAAAATGTTCTTCTTAACCTCCGAGGATAGGGTAAGAAGCAATGGGCTGAAATTGCAGCAAGGGCGGTTTAGTTTGGATATTAGGAAAAACTTCCTAACTGTCAGGGTGGTTAAGCACTGGAATAAATTGCCTAGGGAGGTTGTGGAATCTCCATCACTGGGGATTTTTAAGAGCAGGTTGGACAAACACTTGTAGAGTGGTCTAGATAATACTTAGTCCTGCCCTGAGCGCAGGGGACTAGACTAGATGACCTCTCTCGAGGTCCCTTCCAGTTCTATGATTCTATTCTATTCTAATATGCCTTACTCAAAAGTTAAATTAAAATCTGTAAGGCATTCAAATATTTTTATTGAAGATCTTCTTTTCTTTGCAGATCTCTGCTCAGCTTCGGCTCGCCACACATCTAACATCTGGTTTGAAGCCAGCTGAGAGAATTACAGTGTGGATTCTTACAAACTAGCCATGAGATGAGGAACAACCATAGCATGAGGGGTTTTGCAAGCACACAGGCAGGAATGGAAGTCGTATAAAGAGGCCCCAAACATTATTTTGCACAAGACCAGCACTGTTTCCTGCCCCATACCAATGCTGACAGATCTGGCCTCAGGAAGCAGTACTGTAATAAACATTAGCCATTATCTCCTAAGTTCCAGTTTCAGAGATTTCATTCCATGTCAGAGAACAAGAGATCCAAAATAAATTTCCCCAGCTCTAGCTGTCTGGTGCTATAGTTCATAGTGCAGCCACCAGCCAGCCAATTTTCTTATTTAGTGTCAGTAATGAAATTAAGGTAAATGATCACTTGGAATCTATAACATTAAAAAAAAAAAAAGGTTTTTTAAAGGAAAATGTGATGGAAAAGCCAAAAAATTGTCAGGAAGACTCCTAAGGCCAGCGTAGAACCCCAAACAACCTTTTTTTAAAAACAACAACATGTTCTTTCCTCTGGTACTGTGTGGGGAAAAAACTACAAACTAACAGCCGAAACCAGTGATATACATAGTGCTGTCAAACAAAGTAAACAGATTGGAATTTCCCTGTTAAGTCACACACCCTTCCACCCACCCTTTCTGTTGTATTAATCTCAGATATTACTTTTGTAGGCCTTGCTAGAGCTCTAGGCAGTGTGAACCAAATGCTGTGAACTCGAGTAAGCTTGGCAAAACAACACACTAGATATTGGCTAACCAAGTAAGCACATTCCTGACTGAAGAGGATGGTACAACAACACCCAGAGTTCTCAAGTAGCTACATAAACACATTCTTAAGAGATGGTACAGGAACACACTGATTGCTCCTAAGATAAGGATGGGAGGACAGGATAATGGAAAAGGATGTTTAATTCGAACTAGCAGATACAAGGGTAAGGGTGGTAACTAACCATGTTGGTAGTGTAATATATAACTTGTTTGTATCAATGAACAAAATGAGAAGTCATAGGAAGGGCACCTCTGTCCAGCTTAGGGGACAGCAGAGACTCCAGCTACTATCTGAGCTGGTCCATTTTCACAGGCATACATGCATTAGTGTACCTGTAGCTCCTATGGGGTCTAGGACCATGCTTCATAGACAATAAACTCGCTGAGCACCTTCACTACTGAACTGAGCTTGTGGTCTATCTTATGAGTAACATCAAGGTCTGCTGAATTAGCAGGCTGCATTCTCTGCTGGTGCTAACACCACCAGAACTCCACAAATAGAAGCATTAAGCCAGCGGCGCGCAAACTTTTCCAGTCATGCCTCTCCTTTACCATTAACAGAATCTGTCCACGCTCCGCTCCATTACTGGACAGCCAAGGCTTCCTCAGCAGCTGAACTTGGGAGGAAGGCAGAGCT
Organism: Gopherus evgoodei; assembly: GCF_007399415.2. Classification (NCBI taxonomy): domain Eukaryota; kingdom Metazoa; phylum Chordata; order Testudines; family Testudinidae; genus Gopherus; species Gopherus evgoodei. Next base: position 82,543,404 of record NC_044326.1, on the reverse strand, counting down.
GGAGGCAGAACTGGTGATAGGGGAACCGGGGACAGAGGTGGAGCTGATCTGGGAGCGAAGGAGGGCAGACTGCAGGCAGAGCAGGGGTAGAGTGAGACTGGAAGCGTGGTGCTCCCACCCCATCTCCTGGTAGGGCTGGAGCCGGCCCCAGTGTGCTCTCTCCCGGAATGTTCCACTGCAACTCCCTGGGGGCAAATCCCAGTTTGGGAACCACTGCACTAAGCACTTGTAACAGTCAAGCAGCCCCACCCCCGGATAGTGTTATCATAGCAACAACATTCCAGCCTTCAGCACTTAACTTTTACCAACAATAGGTTAAAAAAAAAAACTCCACAAAGGTGTGATTTTAAGTGGAAAGTATCCCTTTAAAGATATACTAACTGTGAAGCCCAGGTCTGACTATCACATGCTTTGATTGCTGGAAGGTAGATCGAAAGTTAGCAAGGATTTCTGTACAGCATATCAAGAAAGAAGTTGTTCTTATGAACAATTAAGTCCAATGAAAAGTTAATAGATACCAGCAATGAAAAACAGAACTATTTCGCTTCAGGTAGGGTATTCTACATTGTTATTAGCTATTGTGTGGAAGTTCAATAACGTGTGAAGACAAACAATAAAACAGTAAATAAGATTATTATTCACACTTAACAAATACTATGATTAGAGATGTACAGAACAGATAATATATAAATGATTGTGAATCTGCATGGGAACTGAAGCCAAAAGAGAAATTACAAATCAGACATAGAATCATGTATATTAAAAGAACAACACTGCTTATAGTGCTGGATTAAAACTCATAGGTTGCAGAAAAAGAGGGCATTTTGACAGATGTGTGATCAATTACTGCAAGCAAAAAAAATTAGGTCAGAGTTAAGACCAAAAAAGACTGCCTCCTAATTTAGTGTTTTCCCAACAACTATAATATTAATATCAATCAATTATCATCTTGAGAACACTGTACTTTTCTCAAAAACCCACAAGCATTAAAAAGCTTGGCCATTTCAAGTAAAGGTTCCGCTTAGGAAAAAACTAAACATATAGAAATGCAGTTACAGTAATCCACATTCTTCCTCACACTGCTCATTCGGGATTCTGTGATAACTTTACTCTTCCATCCAAACAAATTAATCTAACCACCACAAAAAATTAAAGTTCTTCATCTTAAGAAAGCTGTTTGTTGGAAGGCTAAGAACGCTATAATCTGATTGCTACGTGCGACACTACTGGAGCAAAATTAAGATTGCTTGGGTGACATTAATTTTGCATGAGCATATTTTCTAGTGATTTGGTGTTTAATTGCAAAATGCAATCTTAATTTGTAATTTCCAAGCTAATGTTAGTATTTTTATTTATTGATTTAAAAAGAAAAGTAGATCAAGTGAGGGTGTTTTTGTCTGAAGATTCTTTCATCATTAAATCCAAGTTATGTTTTTTACCTTGGTTATAGGTTATAAAAAAGAAAAAAGGTCTCAGAAAATAATTTATCAGTACCTAGACTGAGAAGGAGGAAGTGCCACAGCTAAGGATTGAGCAGCTGATTCACTGGGCATTCTCTGGATCTTAGTGTCCGCTGTCAGAGCCACACCTTGTAAAAGAAAGTATACAAAAGCACAAATTAATCTGGTCAGATATCCATTAGCAAGTTTGCATCTGAACTGTTATATATAACTGAATATTTTGGTAACAAAGAAATCTGTCGTTCATTGACATGGCTGACAGATAAGAATATCACGAAGCTAAATAAAATAAGGTTACTGTTCATTTTGGTCCAAATCCTTTGCATGGTGACAACACTGTACAGGGGCACATATGGGGTTTGACTGGCAGTGGAAATGGTTCTATTACAAGAGACAAGAAATACCTACACAGAGACAGTGTGCACACCCCTTCCTCTAGACACTGTGAAACAGAGAACCCAGCATGGGTGGAGACTGTTTCTGGACAAGTTGCAGAAGAGACAACCAGAAAACCCATGACTTTCTAAACCCACTTGCTGATACTGTAGCCATATGTAGGAGCTATGAAAGCATCAGCCTCCATAAATTACAATATTAGGGATTGGGAGTGAGATTCTGTTCCCTTCCCTTACGGCATACCTGTTCAAAATGCTTTTACTTTGCTTTTGCACAAGGCTAGAGAATTTGTTCCACCTCTCTTAACCAACATTTTAAGTATTAGACACTAGCATTCAGATTAAATTCATTTTTTTCTGTACCAAAATAACAGTTTCAATTTCTCCTACAGCATATACTTTGATAATGAAACTACACTTTTCCAATTCTATTAATAGTAAAAATGGCTCACTTTCTGAAACATTCCATTTAAACTGTAAAAATATATGGAGTATGATACCACAGACCTGTTTCAAACAAAACTCCCACTATTCAAGTCAATGTAGTTGAGGCCTCCTGTAGATACCCAAAGTAGAATATTTTAGAGCTACTGCCTATTTTTCCACAACTTTCTTCTAATATAGCCAGAAGAGTTTCCATTAACACCCAAATGAGAACATCCTTATTAAAATTTGTTTATCAATATAATTCACAGTCTAAGCTAAACCTATCCAATGACTGTCTAGATCATCAGCATAAACTCTGAATTTCCTGACCTTTTAAAATAATTTTTGTATGATGTGTGTGTGAAAATAGATACTTTTATATAAAATTTTACTCACCAGGACCAGGTGGATATGGATGTGTACCTGTTATCAAATATTCAAGTTCTTGTCCTAAATAACAGAATATTTTTCTTAATTATTGCTTTTTGTTGTAAACACGAAAATAAAGCAATCAGTTACAAAAATCGTAGCATATCAGCAACCAGCAAAAATGGCAGTCTCATCTAAGTTATAACACTGCAGTACCTGAGTGCTCTCTATTTCCCTTTGTTTCTTTTACTCTCCACTGTGTTAGTAAGATATCTGGTATAGATCAGAAAAGCACCATTCTTTGAAATGCTAATGCTACTGCTTACTACCAACAATGACTTTGCTTTAGAAACACTCTAGTTCCTCGTGAGAAATTAAAAAGAGTATATTTTTATACAGATAAGTATGCATTAGAGAAGCTCAGCCAGCAAGAAAAAGGATTTTGTTACCCAACAAATGAATGTTCCACATGGAATGTATGAGAATTTTAGAGACGTGCTTATCAAGTTATTAAGCTAAGACAATGAAATTTACATGAAATTGGAGAAGGAAAAAAAGCCAGGCAAATACAAGTCCTTTCAGCTTCTCCTCTTAAGACAGTCCTCACCATGCCAGCCTCTCTCACTACCTGTAACTCTCTCAGAAGGTAAACATCTCAATTACAGTATGAAGATTTGAGACACTCTTGAGAAAAGAGCACTTGCACTTCCAAGTACAAGTGCTGAAGGAGTCAGTTAGGAGCAGAGTTCTTCTTGACCTGATATTCACAAACAGGGAAGAATTAGTAGGGGAAGCACAAGTGGATGGGAACCTGGGAGGCAGTGACCATGAGATGGTCAAGTTCAGGATCCTGACACAAGGAAAAAAGAAGAACAGCAGAATATGGACCCTGGACTTCAGAAAAGCAGACTTTGAATCCCTCAGGGAACTGATGGGCAGGATCCCCTGGGAGAATAAGATAAGAGGGAAAAGGAGTCCAGAAGAGCTGGCTGTATTTTAAAGAATCCTTATTGAGGTTGCAGGAGCAAACCATTCCAATGTGTAGAAATAATAGTAAATATGGCAGGCGACCAACTTGACTTAACAGTGAAATCCTTGCTGATCTTAACAGCAAAAAAAAAAAAAAAAGCTTACAAGAAGTTCAAGATTGGTCAAATGACCAGGGAGGAGTATAAAAATATTGCTCAGGCATGCAGGAGTGAAATCAGGAAGGCCAAATCACACTTGGAGTTGCAGCTAGCAATAGATGTTAAGAGTAACAAGAAGAGTTTTTTTCAGGTATGTTAGCAACAAGAAGGTGGTCAAGGAAAGTGTGGGCCCCTTACTAAATGAAGACGGCGACCTAGTGACAGAGGATGTGGAAAAAGCTAATATACTCAATGCTTTTTTTGCCACTGTCTTCATGAACAAGGTCAGCTCCCAGACTACTGCACTGGACAGCACAGCATAGGGAGGAGGTGAGCAGCCCTCTGTGGAGAAAGAAGTAGTTCAGGGCTATTTAGAAAAGCTAGACGAGCACAAGTCCATGGGGCCAGATGTGCTGCAGCCGAGGGTGCTAAAGCAGCTGGCGGATGTGATTGCAGAGCCATTGGCCATTATCTTTGAAAACTTGTGGTGACCAGGGGGAGGTCCCAGATGACTGGAAAAAGGCTAATGTAGTGCCAATCTTTAAAAAGTGGAAAGAGGAGGATCTGGGGAACTACAGGCCAGTCAGCCTCACCTCAGTCCCTGGAAAAATCATGGAGCAGGTCCTCAAGGAATCAATTCTGATGCACTTAGAGGAGAGGAAAGTGATCAGGAACAGTCAGCATGGATTCACCAAGGGAAAGTCATGCCTGACTAACCTAACTGCCTTCTATGATGAGATAACTGGCTCTGTGGATGGGGGAAAAACAGTGGATGTGTTATTCCTTGACTTTAGCAAAGATTTTGATACTGTCTCTCACAGTATTCTTGCCAGCAAGTTAAAGTATGGGCTGGATGAATGGACTATAAGGTGGATAGAAAGCTGGTGAGATCATCAGGCTCAATGGGTAGTGATCAATGGCTCCATGTTTAGCTGGCAGCTGGTATCAAGCAGAGTGCCCCAAGGGTCAGTCCTGGGGCCGGTTTTGTTCAATATCTTCATTAATGATCTGGAGAATGGCGTAGACTGCACCCTCAGAAAGTTTGCAGATGACAGTAAACTGGGAGGAATGGTAGATACATTGGAGGGTAGGGATAGGATACAGAGGGACCCAAACAAATGAGAGGATTGGGCCAAAAGAAATCTGATGAGGTTCAACAAAGACAAGTGCAGAGTCCTGTACTTGGGACAGAAGAAACACACGCACTGCTATAGACTAGGGACCGAATGGCTAGGAAGCAGTTCTGCAGAAAAGGACCTAGAAGTTACAGTGGATGAGAAGCTGGATATGAGTCGACGGTGTGCCCTCGTTGCTAAAAAGGCTAATGGCATTTTGGGCTGTATAAGTAGGGGTATTGTCAGCAGATTGAGGGATGTGATCGTTCCCCTCTATTCGACATTGGTGAGGCCTCATCTGGAGTACTGTGTCCAGTTTTGGGCCCCCACTACAAGAAGGATGTGGAAAAATTGGAAAGAGTCCAGAAGAGGACAACAAAATTGATTAGGGGGCTGGAGCACATGACTCATGAGAGGCTGAGGGAACTGGGATTGTTTAGTCAGCAGAAAAGAAGAATGAGGGGAGATTTGATAGCTGCTTTCAACTAGCTGAAAGGGGATTCCAAAGAGGATGGATCTAGACTGTTCTCAGAGGTAGCAGATGACAGAACAAGGAATAATGGGTCAAGCTGCAGTGGGGAGGTTGAGGTTGGCTATTAGGAAAAACCTTTTTCACCAGGAGGTGGTGAAGCCCTGGAATGGGTTTACTGGAGAGGTGGTAGAATCCCCTTCCTTAGAGGTTTTTAAGGTCAGGCTTGACAAAGCCCTGGCTGGGATGATTTAGTTAGGGATTGGTTCTGCTTTGAGCAGGGGGTTGGACTAGAGGACCTCCTGAGGTCCCTTCCAACCTTGGTATCTATGAACATATCACAGTAGAAGGAATCAACCAGAAGTTAAAAAAAATCTCAAGGTACATGTCATGTGCCACTAGAAGAGTTTTAATAGAAAGGGATTCCTCCTTCAATGAATAATTCATACCTAAATATAGGTATATTCACTTTATTTTTGATACCTACCTGTCTGAAGGCAGTTGAAAAAGTTCTATATCACTCTTAGTCAACACTTCATACATTCTTTACCACCACCACTGGTGGCAAACTAGAAGAACACAAAGTCTTGTTCTCTTTGCCACCTACATGAAATAACCATTATGCTTCCGAACCTTATTATTTGTATAACATTATACCACACATTATATTCTGATAAACACCTTCCCTGTTCCGAACAGTTTACATTGTATGGGCATATGCCAGTAGAATATAAGACAATTAAAAACAGATGTTTTCCTTACAAATATTTCCCTTAGGCTATATCATAGCGATCTTGAAATTTAATTTCAGTTAACAAATAATGGTACAAACCTTGATTTGCAGGATACTGTTTATGTGCATAGAGATCCCCTGTATTTGGAGAATCCTTTTCTCTAAAATTTTCCTTCAGAATAGGCATGTGCAGCACAGAACCATAATCTGTGCGAAGCTTGATTGACATCTTTAATTTGTGGCTGTTTATGAAAACAACAATATATATTAAATCTTGATCTTCTAATATATTATTCATTTAAAAATGTTTATTTTTAAAATATTTTCCTTTCACTATTACCAGACAGTTTTGCCCAAGAGTCTGAACATACACTATCACACTTGTATGACAATTAAAGCTAGTCAGAAATTTTCCAATGAAACTCTTTTGTCAAACCTGAAATGTCTTACAAAAGTGAATCAGACTGGACTACCTTTTGCAGAATCACAGGCAGGATTCTTACAGAAACCTGCCTGGTTCCCTACCAGCTCACCTGGCAGCTGCTGGGGACCCTGAGCTTCCACGGTCTGAAGCTCCATGGCAGTTGTACCATGCAGGTTGCCCCAGAGCCGGCAATCCCAGGCTTCCAGGGTCAACAACTCCACAGCAGCCCCACCGTGGCAAGGCTGTCAAAGTCCTTGTCACAGAGCTGAGAGCTGCACAGCCCTACAAGCTCCAGACTAGCCAGGATGGCTCTCAGAACATTGGCTCCTGGTTCCACAGCAGGAAACCTGTAAGCCCTGGGAGCTTCAGCTTGAGCCAGAATTTCCAGGCTCCCTGCTATGGAGCCTGGAGGTCCTGGTATGGGCTTCCACACACTGTGGATCTGGGGAGCCCCACCATGAAGACTGCCCTGAGACCAGGAATCCCAGGGCTTCCAGACTCTCAGGCTAGCTGGCTAAGAGTCTGGAAGCCCTGAGGTCACTGGTCCCACAGCACTCTTCATGGTGTGCAGCCCCAGAGCTGCAAACCCTGGGAGCCCCAGCAGTTGCTGACTGAAAATAATATTTTTGTCAGTTTCAGCACTACCATATGTCAATTTCAGACAGCAGATGCCTGTCCCCAGAATCATATTTTGTTTTAGAAACACCATGTGTAAGTGTTTCCAAAACTAATTTTTTCCGAGGAATTTTCAGTTTATAATGAAATTTGAATTGGACCAAATTCAAATTTTTTAAAATGAAACAAAACTTGAAGTGAACTGGAAATCCTGAGTTTCAGCCAGTGCTAGAAACAGTCGCAAAGGAGTGCCTGCATCACATTAACGTTTTTAGACATACTATTATTATGATAGCTGTTCTTACCTTACATCATCTAATGGTATAGGCTTTGCATTATCAGCCAAACAATCATGGGTTCTCTTCAAGGATCTGAACACTAACGTGTGCACAGAGTGTTTCTGCACTTCCTGCAGAGAAGATACATTTAATTATACACATGGCAATAATTGAATGAAAAACCTGAAAATGGCAATGGAAATTAAAGTAGTGATTCCTGCCTTCTGTATGTAAGAAATGGACTTTAGTTTGCTAAGTACAGAGTTGCGCTTGGGTGCTCAAAACTATAATTTGATATGAGAGAGAGTTTCATCTCCCTCATCTCCAAACTTAAATCAATACTTAACTACATCTCCCTTTCATGGGATACTGTGATGATCAAAAATAGCAGGCCAAAACTTTGATCAACATCCTGTTTCCAACTATAGGCATATATGTGAATTTAATGAAGACACAAACAAAAAGCTTTTCACTCATGCTTGCCAGCTCCAACTTTATAAGTCGCCAATAAAGCAAGTGAGTCAGAGAGCAGGACTCCCTATAAATTTTATTTTATTGCCTAAATAAACAAGCAAAAGAAAAAAAAGATTTATAACTTGCCATATACATTATGTCACCTTTGGGTAAGTGTCTGATCAGAAAACTGTACAGTAGTGCTATTCTGGGCTCAAAATGAGTAGCACTTGTCTTCATTTAATTAATCAAATTGTTTTGTTTTTAAAAGAAAAGGTCTAGAACACCATTGAGCTGTGAACAAGAACTCATAGGCCGATTAATGAAACTTTAATGGTAATTCTAATATCAAATGTTAGTTTTTCTACCACAACTGTATTGGCATTTTCTCTTCCCAGAAGACCCAGGAAGAGGGCCACGAGTTTTAGACAGGCATCAAGTTTCAAAAACATTAGGAATGTGAGTGACTTGCTTAGTGCCATCTACACTCACTCTCTTTCATAAACACTTAATATAGCACTTTAAACACACATTTCTAAATAACTGGCAACTAAAGCATATACACCTCTACCCTAATATAACACAGTCCTCAGGAGCCAAAAAAGCTCACCGGTTATAGATGAGACCGCTTATATCGGAGTAGGAAGAGGAACCTTACCTCTGCCTCCTCCCTGAGCATGCCGCAGTCGCTCCGCTTCTCTCTCCCTCCCTCCCTCCCTTCCAGGCTTGCCGCACCAATCAGTTGTTTGGCCCGGCAAGCCTGGGCCAGGAAGGGGGGAGGAAAGAGAAGGCGGAGCAGAGGTGATCTGGGGCGGAGGGGCCCCATGGAGGGCCACAGCAAGTAACAGGCAGGCGCAGAGGAACCGTCTGCAGTAACATGAATTCGGATATAACGCAGTAAAGCAGCCCCATCCCCCGGAACACTGCTTTACCACATTATATCTGAATTCACGCTATATCAGACAGCATTATATCTGGGTAGAGGTGTATTAGCTTCTTTTACTAGTGGGAATTGAATCCATACTAAAAACAGAAACAAAAATTACAATAGATGTTAGAGTAACTATAGTCCAATGAGAGGAACATGGACTGAGAGTCAGGAAACCATAGTTCTATTCCTGGTTCACTCGCTGACCGAATGTTTAGCTTGGGACAAATTACAATCTTTCTCATGTACCCCACCTGTAAAATGAGGATTGACAGTACTGTTCACCTTGAATAATGGGCTCAGTTCTCATCCCCTAACCTCAAAAAATTATAGAGGTAGGAGCCAGAGATGGATGGTCAGAATTGATTAAAAGCATGTAGAAATTGCAAAGTCTAGGACCATTTAGTTTAGAAGCACAATATACTGACTAAAAAAAAAATTATAGATAGGCAAAGAAAGAAAAATGCTTCTTGGGAATTTATTATAGCGTGACTTAATGACGTTACTTCCTATAGTTTGACATGTGATGTTGACAATTGGTGTTTTAACTATTATCACACTTTAACTTTTTGAATCAGCATCTATTGTCATTAAATAATTATTGTCCAACATTCCAACCACAATTTCCTGGAACTGTGGAAATGCAAATGGATAAAAGTAGGAATGAAATACAAATGAAAATGGAGATTATCTGTCAAAATGATAAAAGAAAAATCTAATTCTACCAAGCCTAAATATAACTCTACACTACATGATTAACCAGATAATCTGTTGGTCCAGTACTGCAATTTCTATGTTTGATGATAATGATACTTGCTTTTGTAAAGTACTTTGAGAGCTATGGCAGCTAATACTTATTATCTGATGATATGACCTAAGTGAAGTGAGCGGCTTTCTGTCCAGTTCACCTGCAAGACCTCCATATAAATGCCGCAGCATAATATTAACTACTTGTCAAACCCACGGATAATGTTAGCAGAGGCCAAGGACCAGAGAGACCGGCAGGGTCGTTGTCGGATTTAAGGCTGACAGGGTGGCCCAGGGGTGCTCGCATTGCTGCCAAGGGGCAGGGGCGGTGACACCTTCCTCGAGGACGGGAACGTTTTCTGCTGTAACTCGCCAGCGACCAGCGGCCTCCCAGGCACCTTCGCTTCGTGCAGACGCTGCCATGGAGCGAGGGACAACCCCCTCCTCCCCGACCGGGACGCAACCCACTTACCCCGTCGCTCGTTACCGTACGCACCACAAGGCCGACCGGCAGCTTCCCCCTAGAGCCGGTTCACCCGAGGCCGCCGCTGCTGCGCGAGGCTGGCGGCGGGAGGGTTCGGTCCCACGGGGGGTGCGGGGACCTGGGCCTGCAGCTCAGCTCATCCCCCCCAGGGCACAAACCCCAGCACGGGGCATACCGGAAAGGGGGGAGGGGGCTAATCGCAGCGTCAGGGGCAGTGAGAGGCCGGAATCTCCGGGCCGGGCGCTCCTCGCTTCGGCAGCGGCAAGGGGAGGGCACCCGGGGCGGGGGCCGCTAGGGGCTCGGGGGCCCAAGAGCCCCAGTCACAGGGGACGGGCAAGGCCGCTCACTCACCTCCACCATGGTGCCCGCTGCGCCCAGCAAGAGACTGGCCGCGCACCCGCTGCCCGTTCCACTATAGAGACACTTCCGCCGCCTGTCCCGCTGACCCGGAACTGACGTGAAGAGAAAGACGCATGCGCAGTCGATGGCCAAATGGCAGCGCTGGGGGTGGGGGCGCGCGGCGGTGGCGCTGCTTGCGGAGCTGTGGGTTCGATTCCTTCCAGCCCTCTCGCGCGCATGGTGCCCAGAGCAGGGTGTCAGGATCCGTTTCCGACGCCGCTACACGTGCAGCGGTGCACACGGCCAGGGGCCTCGCGAATGATGAAGCGTTTCTAGCCCACTGCAAACTACACGCGCAGCTAGGGGCGTAGTTGAGGGCCATGTGAGCCAGATCAGCGCCCCTTGCGGCGACACAGCGCTCCCTGCACATGCTGGGAGGCGAGCCCACAGCGGACTCCGGGACCAGCCGCTGGCGGCGAAGCCTGTAACTAGGACGGTGGCGCTCCCAGGAGAGCCCTCTGCAGTTCCACGCCTCCGAGCTACTGGACCCGCTCCCTCGGGCGAGCGAACTGGCCGGGCTGGACGGGGCTCGTTTGAGCGAAACGACGCCAGCTCCCGCGAAGCTCTAGCCAGTTGAAATGCGCTCCCTGGGCCTGTATTAGGAGATCTTGAGCGATGCTTTGCAAACGTGTTGATGATTTTTACAGACTACTCCAAAACAGGTTGATAAGCAGCTTTAATTTAATAAAGGATTAGAGCTTGACCCTCACCTCCAGCTCCACGTGCCATGAAGTAAGACCACACACACTTTCTTTTACCCCATGGTATGAAAAGTGAAAGCACACACACTGAGGGCTTGTCTACATCAGAAAGTTGCAGCGCTGGTGAGGGAGTTACAGCACTGCAACTTTGAAGGTGTACACATCTGCAGGGCATCACCAGCGCTGCAACTCCCTGTTTGCAGCGCTGGCCGTACTCCCGTTTTGTCTCGGGTGTAGAGGATCCAGCACTGGTGATCCAGCGCTGGTAATCCAATGTAGACACTTACCAGCGCTTTTCTTGACCTCCGTGGAAGGAGGAAGCCTCTGGTAATCAAGCTGGTCTCCTTTCCCGGTTTGCTCTCTCGTTCCCGGAACCCCGAGCAAGCAGGTCTCCTTCCCTGCGGTTTGCTGGGTGGCTCCGGGAACGCGAGAGCAAACCGCGGCGAAGTGGTCTCCTTCCCCGGTTTGCTCTCTCGTTCCCGGAACCCCGAGCAAGCAGGTCTCCTTCCCTGCGGTTTGCAGGGTGGCTCCGGGAACGCGAGAGCAAACCGCGGCGAAGCTGGTCTCCTTCCCCGGTTTGCTCTCTCGTTCCCGGAACCCCGAGCAAGCAGGTCTCCTTCCCTGCGGTTTGCTGGGTGGCTCCGGGAACGCGAGAGCAAACCGCGGCGAAGCTGGTCTCCTTTCCCGGTTTGCTCTCTCGTTCCCGGAACCCCGAGCAAGCAGGTCTCCTTCCCTGCGGTTTGCAGGGTGGCTCCGGGAACGCGAGAGCAAACCGCGGCGACCGGAACCCGCGCAAGCAGGTCTCCTTCCCTGCGGTTTGCAGGGTGGCTCCGGGAACGCGAGAGCGAGAGCAAAACCGCGGCGAAGCTGGTCTCCTTCCCCGGTTTGCTCTCGTTCCCGGAACCCCGAGCAAGCAGGTCTCTTCCCTGCGGTTTGCTGGGTGGCTCCGGGAACGCGAGAGCAAACCGCGGCGAAGCTGGTCTCCTTCCCCGGTTTGCTCTCTCGTTCCCGGAACCCCCCTTGAAGCGCCCAACAGTGCTGCAGTGTGGCCACATCTAACACCACTTGCAGCGCTGGTTGCTGTAAGTGTGGCCACTCTGCAGCGCTGGCCCTATACAGCTGTACTAATACAGCTGTAACAACCAGCGCTGCAAAATTTTAGATGTAGACATGGCCTCAGAAACTAGCCTGAACATTTCAGCCAGATGGTAAAAAAAAGTGTAATAACTTCAAAAATCTGTTTAGAAGATACACACAAGGCCTCCGGGAGGAGGCAAGTGGGGCAATTTGCCCCAGGCCCTGCAGTGCCCCCCCCCACAAGAATATAGTATTCTACAAGTATCAGAGGGGTAGCCGTGTTAGTCTGGATCTGTAAAGCAGCAAAGAATCCCGTGGCACCTTATAGACTAACAGATATTTGGAGCATGAGCTTTCATGGGTGAATACCACTACGTCACATGCATGTCGTGGAAATTTCCAGGGGAAGGTGTGTGTGTGTGTGTGTGTGTGTGTGTGTGTGTATATATATAATGAGGTTAGTTCAATCGGAGGATCTTTTCCGTAGAGATACACACAGGGAAAAGGATAAATGGACACAAATCAGAAATTAGGAATGCCAATATACAAAAACCTGTAGGAGAACACTTTAACCTCCCTGAACTCACTATAGCAGACCTTAAGGTGGCCATCCTGCAGCAAAAAAACTTCAGGACCAGACTTCAAAGAGAAAGTGCTGAGCTTCAGTTCATCTGCAAATTTGACACCATCAGCTCAGGATTAAACAAAGACTGTGAAAGGCTTGCCAACTACAAAACCAGTTTCTCTTCCCTTGGTTTTCACACCTCAACTGCTAGAACATGGCCTCATCCTCCCTGATTGAACTAACCTCATTATCTCTAGCTTGCCGACATGCATGTGACGTAGTGGGTATTCACCCACGAAAGCTCATGCTCCAAAACGTCTGTTAGTCTATAAGGTGCCACAGGATTCTTTGCTGCTTTTAGTAGTCTACAGTATTGCACCTTTTTTTAAGTAAAGGGCCCCCAAAATTGCTTTGCACCAGGCCCCCTGAATCCTCTGGGTGGCCCTGGATACACACTTAGGCAACTTTAATTTAATAGCCGTTGCAACATGTTTTAGCCAGGCTCCATTGTGTCACTTCCACTCAGTCTTCGGGGATTACTTGATAGGTATTACTTGATAAATATATATAAACATGTGGCAGCACAGATGTTTTGTGTAAACAATTGTTGAGTGGAGCAATTAACCATCGGAACATAGCAACTGCAATTACAGATACTGAACAGAAGAGTGCAACATTTGGCTTTCTAAAAGTTACACTGTATTTCATTGAGCAGCTGTAATAAAGATCAGAATGCTGAAAGGCATGTTAACAATTCCAAAATGAGAAATGTCTCTGGAGTATTGGTTTCTGAATTTAGGTTTGATTTTATAAAACTTCATCCAACTTTCTAAGTTTATTGTAGAATGCAGAGAAATATTTTAGGAGAGTTTTTCTAATTAATAGGAGTTGTAATATATTAAACTTTATGTATGAAACAAGCCAAAGTAATGCGGACAGGGAGAAGTGTTTTTAATCCCGGATCACAATAAGAAATTTGTAAAGGAAAACTGCATTGTTATGTATACTATTCATTACACCTAATAACAGTAAGTATCAAGAAGTAGCCGTGTTAGTCTGTATCCACAAAAACAACAAGGAGTGGCACTTTAAAGACTTAACAGATTTATTTGATCATAAGCTTTTGTGGGTAAAAAACCTCACTTGTCATCTCTATGCATTTCAAGAAGTGAGAATTTTTTACCCACAAAAGCTTATGCCCAAATAAATCTGTTAGTCTTTAAGGTGCCACCGGACTCCTTGTTGTTCTAATAACACTAAATATTTTTTTTAAAGAAAGTCTTTATTTGAACTCATAGAGTATTTGTTTTTCTCCAAGAATCTGTATAAACTACAAAAAAGATGTCAGCTGTGGCCATATGTGGGGGGGAAGATTGTCCTGTTAATGGCCATGTGTTACTATTATTATTCATTCATAAAGCACTGTAGTCATGCTTGACACTTTACAAGTAAATAAAAAGACATGCCCCCTACCCTAAGGATTTTACAATCTCAGTTGATTTGCCAAAATCCTCAGGAATTGAAATTCCTGCTATAAGAAGTTTCCTCCTCATGGTGGCACTCCAGGGAAAATATGTATCTATTGACCATGTATGGGCTTTGGAGTCCAGAGAGGCTGAACTGGAGGAGCTGAGGGAGACTGAGAGGTACATAGATGAGACTTTCCAGCAAACAGTAGAACAGTCCCACCCCCGGTCTGACAGCCTCTATGCTGTTGAGGGGGATGAAAGTCCCAGAGAAGGAGAGCATCTAACGAGCAGAGGGAAACAATCCCATAGTTGTGACCCTCCTTCCAGATGATGTTGTGGTATCCTCTCGCACTGAGGATACCTCTCTGGGGGAGGGAACTCTAGCTATTAGAAAGAGACAGATATTAGTAATGGACAATTCGATCATTAGAAACATAGATAATTGGCTTTGCGATGACCAGAAGAACTACATGGTGACTTGCCTGCCTGGTGCGAAGGTTGCGGATCTCTCGAGACTTATGTGTAATGTTGGGGAGGAGCCAGTGGTCATGGTACATGTAGATACCAGTGACATAGGGAAGGATAGGAGAGAGGTCCTGAAGAGCAAATTTAGGCTGCTAGGTAAGAGATGAAGTCCAGGACCTCCATGGTAGCATTCTCTGAGATGATCCCAGTGCCACGTACAGGGCAGGGCCAGTTAGACAGAGTCTCACTGGGTGGATGAGACGATAGTGTAGGGAGGAGGGGTTTAGATTTGTTAGGAACTGGGGAAACTTTTGGGAAAGGAAGAGCCTATACAGGAAGGATGGGCTCCTCCTAATCCAAAATGGAACCAGATTGCTCACACTTAACATTAAAAAGGTTGTAGAGCAATTTTTAAACTAAGGGCTGGGGTAAAGCCGACAGATGCGAAGGAGCACATGGTTCAGTCATCCCTTAGTGGAGAGAATAGAGAATCTCTATGTCCTAATGAGGACGAGAGGATGGAAAATGATAAAATACAGGCCGGGTCTGGTCAGAAACAGTCAAATAAAAGAGAGTCCCATTCAATTACATTGTGTAATTGCAGAAAGCTAAAAGGAGGTAAGTTTTTAAAACACTTATATACCAGTGCTAGAAGTGTAAATAATAAAATGGGTGAACTAGAGTGCCTCGTATTTAAATGAAGATATTGATATAATAGGCATCACAGAAACTTGGTGGAATGAGGATAATCAATACCAGAGTACAAAATACATTGGAAGGACAGAACAGGTCATGCTGCTGGGGAGTGGCATTATATGTGAAAGAAAGCATAGAATCAAATTAAGTAAAAACTGTAAATTAATCAAACTGTACCATAGAATCTCTCTGGATAGAAATTCCATGCTCTAATAATAAGAATATAGCGGTAAGGATATATTACCTGACCATGATGGTGATAGTCACTGTGAAATGCTCAGGGAGATTAGAGAGGCTATTAAAATAAAAACCTCAATAATAATAATGGGGGATTTCACTTACCCCCATATAAACTGGTACATGCCACCTGAGGATGGGATGCAGGGATAAAGTTTATTGATACCTTGAAAGATTGCAGCAGCTAGTTCTGGAACGCACCAGAGGAGAGGCAATTCTTGATTTAGTCCTAAGTGAAGCACAGGATCTGGTCAAAGAGGTGAATATAGCTGGGCCGCTTGGTAATAATGACCATAATATAATTAAATTTAATATCCCTGTGGCAAGAAAAACACCACAGTGGCCCAACACTGTAGCATTTAATTTCAGAAAGAGGAACTACACAAAAATGAGGAGGTTAGTTAAACAGAAATTAAAGGATACAGTGCTAAAATTGAAATCTCTGCAAGCTGCATGGAAACTTTTTAAAGACACCATAATAGAGGCTCAATTTAAATGTATACCCCAAATTAAAAAACATAGTAAGAGAACCAAAGAAGAGTCACTGTGGTTAAACAGCAAAGTAAAAGAAGCAGTGAGAGGCAAAGACAACCTTTAAAAAGTAGAAGTTAAATCCTAGTGAGGAAATAGAAAGGAGCATAAACACTGGCAAATGAAGTGTAAAAATACAATTAGGAAGACCAAAAAGAATCTGAGAAACAGTTAGCCAAAGTCCCAATTTTTTTTAAGTACATCAGAAGCAGCAAGCCTGCTAAACAATCAGTGGAGCCACTGGATGATCGAGGTGCTAAAGGAGCCCTCAAGGCCGATAAGGCCATTGCAGAGAAACGAAATAAATTCTTTGCATCAGTCTTCACAGCTGAGGATGTGAGGCAGATTCCTAAACCTGAGCCATTCTTTTTAGGTGACAGATCTGAGAAATTGTCCCAGATTGAGGTATCATCAGAGGAGGTTTCGGAACAAACTGATAAATTAAACAGCAATAAGTCACTAGGACCAAATGGTATTCACCCATGAGATCTGAAGGATAGTGTCTTGACTATAATATGCAGGAATCTGTTTTATTTTCTGCAAACCATTTACAACTGGAATTTTGGACGTTCTAACCAAAGGAGAAATATTTGTTAATCCTTATTTAGAACAAGTTATAATCATTTGCACACATTTGCAGTGCTGTTTGAAAGACTGATATAAACAGTTTAGCGTGTCTCACAAATTTATCTTTAAGAATGTGCTTGCTCCCAAGGTAAGGTAACAACATTATATTTAGTTTGAGTCTCATTTACAAGAAACCTTTGGAACAAATATTTGCTACCGGTAAGAACAACAATTTGAGGGGATGAGAGATTAGCATCTGCCTACACTATTGTTTTCATAGTCAATATATTCTTACAACACTATTTGTTGAAAAAAGACATTTCTAAATCAGTTGCTAAGCAACAGCTGTCTTTTTTTCAAATTTAATTCTGTAAATACTATGGCTTATCTGTGGCCTAAGAAAGTCCTGTTGGCTCCCACATCTAGTCTTATGCCAAGAACAGATTTATCTTTGATATGAGTCACTAATTCAATGCCCTTGACTTGTCTGACTTCATGGGCTGGTTTAAAGGGCATTGTACCATTGATCAGGCAAGCCAACAGAACAACTACTGCGGCTACTGAAGGAAATATCCATTCATTTTTTAAACTCTAATGGTAAATATCCTTTTTGTGTCATATATGACATAGTGGAAGTAGAGATCCTGATACACCATGGAGTTTACTATTTTGTCATCACAAATACTTGGCATAGCAAACTTGCGACAATATCATTATACCTGTAAATCAGGAGAAGTTTCTATCCTTTGAAGTCATGAAGAATGAGGAGGGGGAGACATGAAAATAAACTGTTAACAAACTTTTCCTTGTTGGGGGCTCTGAAAAAGTGTGTTTTCAGTATTTCTAGTAACTATAATGTGGTCCCCATTGTATGGCAGCGTATGCAATTTGAAACTACAAAATATCATGTACATTGTCAAAAATTGTTAATTTGTTATGCTTTCCTGGTAAATTTCTAGAAAAACAAAACAAGTACATCAGGATATGCTATATTTTGACAACTGTACAAGGAAAGCCAGACAGGCCAATTGAACATACTAGGGTGGGATAGATCAAAGACTGAATTCAACCAGGAAGAGCAATGAAGCCACATGGGGAAATTTTCTGTGACTCTCACACCAATGCTTTATCCAGGAGAGGGTCAGCAGGGACTGGAGCCTGTCCTCAAAACTGCGTGTCTCTTGATCTGTGGGAATGAATTAAATTTTATTTAATCTTTATAAAAAGCATTATAAGTACCAAGTATTTAAGAATGTATTATCAGTTTCAAAAGAAGAACGAAAGTGGAAGACAATTAAAAACTTGTAAATTTATTAGCAACTTTAATTATGAGGAAGGATTGCCTAGGGGTTAGGACCTTAGGCTTGGACTTATGAAACCCAGTTTCCATTCCCTGCTTCACTGCAGGTTTGTATGTGTCTGTGAGCAAGCTTCTTAGGCCCAGATCTTCAAAAGTATTTATGCCCCTAACTCCCATTAATTTAAATTGGAGATATGAGCCTAAATACCTCTGAGAATATGAGCCTTAGCCTCTCTGTGCCACAGTTCCCAATCTGTAAAATGGAGATAATAGTACTTCCCTTTCTCAGAGCAGTGTTGTAAGAATAAATACATTAAGGATCATAAAGTGCTCAAATACTATGGTAATGGTGGCCATATAAGTACCTAGGATAGATTTTAGGTGATGCCTTTTAGGAGTATCCAATCAAGTAAAATCAGCACAATAGAATATTGTAGTCCTATTGCTAATTTTTGGCTTCTGTACATTCTTTCAACACACGTTTAATGAAATGTGAGTGGTACAAAATGTAACAGTGATATGGGTGTCAATGGACAAGGGACGAAATTCAATGGAGCAGCGCTTGCTTTAGGCCAGGCCTGCCTTTAGTCCAAGATGTTTAATAATTAAGCCCACAGTCAGGTTAAACTGCTCCCATATTTCCTGTGTCTACGGGAATTTGATAATGGTACATATGCAGAAAAAGAGTCTAAGACATGCAGCTTATCGGTTCCCTCCTTGTTTTCCACTAAAACTCTCACCTAATGAAAGTGTGTCTTTACAGCAGAACTTATGTTGATCCCCAAAACTATTTTGGATTGAATACAAATATCTGTCAACATAGAATGAAAATGTCCTTTTAGTTTTATCTTAGTTTTTGTTCTGTTTGTTTTATAAATGCCCATTTGCTGGACAGCTATTATTATTACAGGAAAATACTCTGCATTTCATTTATAATTTACAGGAAAATTACATAGGGAAATAGCCAGAGGTATGATAAACCTTGGCGATATGAGTCTTGAATAACTGGGAAGTGTTTTCTAATACTTATTGGACAAATGTGGGACAGTATTTATGAGGATCTAGTTTAATAAAATGCATGCTCACAAATTCCATATGTGCCTTTTTTGGGGGGAAAAATGAGAATGAATAGTAAATAAATGAAGTTATGAATCTATGGTTGTATTTATATACAGAAATCACAGTTGTCAGTTCAACTCCACACACGCAATAAAGGGGGACAAACCCCATGATCTTCTGCTCCTAAAAAAGGCCCCTACTATTTGAACTCAAGAAGAACTAGCTGTAGTCATTGGAGAACCTTGTTATAGGGCACCCACTAGCAGGGTTTATAACTACACATTTGGGGAGTTCTGACCTTCAGTCAAGTAGAAGGTGACGACATACCATGTTTTATATTATATAGTATACGCACTGAAGTGAGGATTTTTTCTGCTTCAGTATGAGTATGAAACTTCCATTTGCCTTTGCAGGAATTATGCACACATCCAGGGCCTCAGGGAACTTCTTTTGAACAGTATTCTTTGGGTGAGATTGTCAAAGGCAAGGAGAATTAGACACTTATCTTCCATTTGTGCCTTTGAAAATCTCACCCTTAACATCAACTGAATCTTTATTACCTCAAAATGTGGATGCCCACTGTGATTATACAATTCAGCTTCAAGAAGGATTTCCATAGTTTTCTCTAAAAATATAAAAATTATATATCCAGTAAGTTAAAAACATTCTCTTATGTTAATGGCACTTAATGCTTCTTTTGACACGTTGTAATTGTTGCCATTTAATAAGACACTTTAACTATATAATATGTTCTTTAAAAATTTCTTTATGCACATTTAATTATTTTATTAATTATCATTAACAAATATAAGATGTTTCTTTTCATTATGTAATTTGCTTTTGCAGTTAAGAAGGGGAAAGAGTAACTTAAATATGTGAAATTTAATTATTTAACATTATTTTGTTTTATGTTTTTTTAAATCTAAGTATGACTGAAGTAATATGAAATAGTGAATGTTTTGTTCCTGAATTATTAATCTGCCTGTTGAATAGAACTGAGCAACTATTTCACACTGAATTATTCATTAAATGATTGTAGACTCTCTCCTATTTGTGATTTCCTCAGCAAGCTTGTGATTTTTCATATTTATTTGATATTAAAATTTCTTCACCACATTAATTATAATTTCTACAAATTATTTTTGATCTGTAGATTGTGAGCATGTCACTTGGAATATTCAAAATTCTTGTTTTGTTGGTTAATTTTGACTGTTTACTGATTGTGCAAGTACAGCTCTTAAAATCCAATGGTCACAAGTTTAATATTTACAATCGATATTTGCTTATACAATCGTGCTGCTGCTTGTGAAAATTCCTGCTTGTCAAATTGTTTACTAGAATGCTAATGACAGGGAGAACAGACAGGGTGCAAACACAGCAGAAAAGAAGTCAGGTTTTACGGTTAAAATGAATATTTTCAGAACTTTCTTGGTTACACAAGCACATCTTGGAGTAAAAAAGATTTACTAAGGATTTTGTTTTAGTGAGGGTAAATGAGGCCCAAGTTTGTATTTCTGATATAATATACCCAGTGGGGTAGTGCTCATCTGTGATGGGTTTTCAAATATTTGCTTACTTAAACCATCCTCAATCTCTTCTAATAACACCAACATTAATCAGGACACTTATGAGTCAGCTGGATCTTTTTCGGCCTCCCATTCTTCCTGTTTATCCCAGGAGTTATGTTGCATATCCTGGGTCTGATTCTGCCAACAATTTTGTGAGCACTAGTCAACTCAATTGGTAGCCCGTATGATGCCAATGAACTTTCTTAAAAAGGGTTTGCAAGTTTGTTCTCTCACTTTTGGTTGTGTTCCAATTTTTTTTTTTGTTTTGTGTTTTTAAAATCTGCATAGGTTGTAAATTGGTCTAGATTATGAAAGGTACTCAGCTTCCTTTTAGGCATCTTAATGGCTTTTCAAAAGGGCTCAGCATTCAGTGAATCCCACTGACAACAGTTGGGTACTGAGCAGTTTCAAAAACTGGCCACATTACTTAGGTGAGTAAAAGGAAGCTGAGCTCTTCTGAACATTCTGGCTCCAGTTGTGGGTGCTGAGCATTTTGGAAATCAGACTTTTAAAAAAAATTGAAGATATTAGTGAATCAACTTTTATCAATTAAATTATATTAATTATTATCGATAGGCCCCAAACTAACAAAGTACTTAAGAATGTGCTGAACGTTTAAGTTCATGAGTAGTCCATTGAAACTGAAATGCTATAGTGCTCTGCTGGATAACGGCTATATTTGTAAGCTCTTCGGGGCAGATCACCTTTATATTTGTGTGTGTGGTTCCTAGCCCATTGGGACTCTAACCTGATCAGGACCCCTAAGTGCTGCAGTAAGAAAGATCGTTATCCTGTAAGCATCATGTACTTGCCTCAATAGCCTTCCCGAGGTTTGATAATCATAGAAATGTGTTGAAGTATGCACTGAACAATGTAGCTTATGTTGTGTACTATATGATTTTGGTACATAGTTAATGAAATATTTAAAAAAAGTCAAAGACTTCCAAGAGGAGAAAGTAAGTAACTTTGTTTTTTTGTGACATTTAACATTATTTCCCTCAACTCAGTCGGTTGGATGTGCACCTTTTCAGGTGTTTCAAAAGGCTAATGATTTTTAGGAAAAATAATTGAGGAAGAGGTGATATTTCAGGATGTATATATTAAACTATGCCACAGAACATGGGGGATGTGTAACATGTAGATAAAGGGCCAGTGTCCATGTAGAGTATTGCTCAACTGGGGAATTTGTTCAGGCACGAAGTGAACAAAGAGATTAAATATTAACAGTGGAACGATAACTCTTCTTTTGGTTAGACCTATCATTAGCAAGCCAGGAGACTTCAGACTGTCAGGTATATATATGAACACAAAGTGCCTTTCACTGTCAGTACCTTCAGCAGGGAAGGTTACCAAGATGTTTAAGCAAGCCAGCATCATGAAACTGCTATTGCTGAGTCTGCTCTGTGTTTCCACAGTTAGATCCCTGGCTTCTCTAGATTATGATGATGAGGTTGTAGTAATGATGATAATAATTAATAATAACAATAGTAATGCTTGATCTTAGTTGTATGTATGACTTTATAAGCTTTTTAATTTAGTTAAATTACAAAATAAAATGTTTAATTATCTCACAAACATATTCATCATCAGCTTAAGGTGTTCAAGGAAAATTGTAATTTTTTTTCTCATATATGTAACAGCAAACTGTAGGGTTTTTTTCCTCTGTTCTCTGACGATTTTCCTTCTTCCTCTCTCTCTTCTTTGTAGGAAAGTGACAACGCTCCCAGGGTAAGATTGGATTTAATTACATGTTCAGACATATTCAAGTAAGGACGTTTATTTAGCAATTTTAACATTTATTTAAGAGCATGAGAAACAAACTCTGCGTAAGTAAAAGAATAGCAAAATGTGTGTTAAATAATGCCTTGAGACTATTGAAGTCAATGAGGTCTTTCCTTTGATTCAGTGGGCTTTGAATCAGGCTCTAAATAAGCAACAAAAGGAAGGAACTGGTTCCCAGTTCATACTGCACTGGAGTTAGAAAGAGAGAGGTAACATTCTGAAACAGAATTAAAAAACACAAACAAACAAAAAACCCACCAAGGCCAGTCTAAAATTAAAGCATAAAAATGTGTATAGCTGGTATATTAATTTTGCTTAAGGAAAGAAATTTAAGATAAGTCAATATTTGATTTAAAATTGGATTTTAAAAAATCTTGTACAAATCCCTAAACAAATGAATACCAGGTTCAAAAATAAGAAATTATTTCATATGTGGCATAATTGGCTGGGTCTATAAATTGAATATCTTTCTGATATACTATTTTACCATATAACTTCCCAGCCATTTTCTAATGTATACCGCTTATTTCTGATGTTTCTAAGAGTTTGATCTCGCAGCCATTACACATGTGAGTCTTACTTGTGAGAGTAGTTTCATTGCCCTCACTGGGCTACTCACAGTTAGGGTGTGAAGGATCAGATCTGAATATTTTGGTCTATCCTATTTCCCTTATTCAGAGGATTGTTATCCGGATGCTTAATTCTTTTTTGAATCCTACTAATAACTTGAAGCTCCATGTCCAGTGGCCATGAGCTGTGCAAAATAATCTATTTCTTTTATCAGGTTTAAGTTTCTTGCTATTTATTTTTTATGAACCTTTTCTATTTTTGCTATTTCTGTTTTGAGATGGGAGGCTAGTATTATAGGGCAATTACAATATTTTCAGTATTGGTTTCAATTTCATCTTTTAACTGTCCTAACAATTTGTTCACTTTTTTAATGCCAAAGTACATTGAACAGATGTTTTCATTCAGCTACCCAAAATGATACTCAGGTCTTTTTCCCGCAAGGAATTAGTGTATTTCTTGAGACTAAAATGTGAGAGATAGAAGGCAAAATGATACCTAAAATATGCTAATAAACTGATGTATGCTATTTTTATATTTTATGCAGTTGATGTACATGTTTTTAAAATAATTATCCTAATTATAAAGAGTTTTTTCTCCCTCTGGCTTTGTGTAGGCTAATGGCGAAAAAGTGGATGCTCGAGGTCACAGACCAGTAGATAAAAGACGGGAGCCAACACCAACTCTCAGACCAGCTCCTCCTCCCATTAGTAAAGGTGGATATCAGGCTCGTCCAACAAAACCACCCACTTGGGGCCAGAAGAAAGAAAGTGTCATTTATCCTGATGCAGGAGGCTGCAGGCATGCATCAGATGAGCTAGTAGGTGTATTTGCCTTGTAATTGCAGTGGAGACAGATAGTAATTGTATCCCTGCTTTCAGAAATGTACTAAACCTCACAATGGTACTACCTGCAGCTCAGCAGGTATCTTGTGCTTGGAAAGCTCAGTAGCATTCAGGTGGTTACAGTGAATTCGATGCACTTCCCATTCTAGTGCTTTGATGATACCCCTCCAGAAACATTAGTCATCACTATTTTTTCAGAACTCATCTTTTTAAACTGTTGTGCCCTTTAATATTTTTCTCTTTCTTTAACAGTTGTGAAGAACAGTTTTCTTAATCAACCAAACACCGAAAAGTGACCATTGTAGTTCACTGACAGACCAACTCTGCTCTCCCCAGGGGTGAAAGCAACTTACAGGACTTACCGGTACTGCCGAAGTCCTGAGGGGGGCGTGGCCTCATCCGGAAGAGGTGTGGCCTCTCAAGATTTAAAGGCCCTGAGGAACCAGCTGTGGCTGGGAGACCCAGGGCCTTTAAATCAACCAGGGGCTCCCAGCTGCAGGGTGGCGGGGACCCCCGGCTCTTGCCGCCAGGGGGAACCCCAAGATTTGCAGGGCTGGGGCAGGGATTTAAAGGGCTCCGAGCTCCTGCCGCTGAGGGAAGCCCGGAGCCCGTTAAATCCTGGCCCCAGTCTGGCCACCAGAGCCATGGCTTGGATTGAAATGTCTCTGGGCTGCCCGCAGCCATGGGGAGCTTTGAGCCCTTTAAATCCCCGCCTCAGCTCAGCCGTGGGCAGCCCAGAGACATTTCAATCCCTGCCGTGGAAGTCGATGCGGTCCAACACGGTGTACTGGCTCTTGCCAGTATGCCGGACCAGACCGGACCGGCTTACTTTCACCTCCGACTGTATGTATGTGTATGTGTATGAATGTGTCACAAACAATGCAGCTGCAGCCTGCCACCGACCAGCAGCGACCCCTGCAACCGGCCCCTGTGGGCTGCTGCCTGCAGAGAGCCAGCAGGTGCCACTGGGCTGGGTCTGCCAAAGAGTGTAACCAAGGCAAAAACCACAGCCAGCCAGCCAGCCAGAGAGGGAGCCCGGCGAGGGAGGGGAGGGAGTCAGGGGTGAATGAACGACAACTGGAATAGCCTTCATGAAATATACAAGATATTTAGAGAAAGTTTTGTCAATTTCAGCCTCTGCACTCTGCAGGCAGGACAAAACAAAAAGAGCTCTGAGATTGCACCTGATGTCCTAAGGACATTTCAGGTGTTTGAATCAATATATAAAGAGGGTGGATTGGAATGAAAACTACCATTTCTTTCAAAGGAGGCACAATAATTTCCCTGAATATTCAGTTTTCCCCTCCAATCCCTTTGTGGTTTTGTCTATGGGGGCTATTTGCTTTCCCTGTGAATCTTTAGTTGCTTTAGCAAAATTGCTTTGCCCAAAATAAACCCTAATCATCATGACACATCTTTCCACCAGGTTCTCCATGTTTTTTGTGTTGTTTTTTTTTAAACAGTAACATTTCAAAGAGGATCTGCAAGCAGTTTGGACATCACAACCATGATCCTCTGCTGGGGAGTGAATGGGATAGATTTGAACTTGGAAATGGTTCCTGATTTTGATTGTGTTTAGGAGATCCCCTAGTCCCGGGGGCAGAAGAGAACTGCTCCTGCCATGGTCACACACACCCAACAACAACTGAGAGTGAAATTAACAAGGATGCCAGAAATGGCTCCTAACTCTGGGCACTGAACTGCACAGGGAACAGCTGAGTTCAAACTGTTCTTTTGCAGGCAGCAGCAGCAGCAAGTATCTCAGCCAGTGTCCCTACTGCAAGCTAGAGCCTAGAGGAGAACCCCTGCTGGGGGTGGGGGAGGGGGATAAAGCAGAGCCTTGTCTGCAGCCTGGCTGGAGGAGGGGGAGGGAGGAGATGAGAAACCAATGTGACAGTGAGTTTTCCCTTTCCACCTGCTTTTATTAGCTCTGGATTTAAGCTGTGCAGCCAAATGCTTGTATTTGTTGTGTATATTAGTATTGGAGAGATCCCCTCATCCCGGGGGCAGAAAAGGACTGCCCCTGCCATGGTCAAACACACCCTCCCCTCAACCCCCTCCCCCCAGCTACTGTGAGTGAAATTAACAAGGATGCCAGAAACCTAGCCCTGGGGGCTGAACCATCAGGGAACAGCTGAGTTTAAACTAGTCTTATGCAGGAAGCAGGCTTCTCTCTCCCTCCCTCAGTCAGTCTCCTTTTCTTACCAGCCTTCCATATCAGCCTGTACCAGCTTACTTTCATCTCTGGCTCTCCCTTGCTTATGTTGAGTAGTACCTGGTTGAGCAAGTAGTCTTGCTGATTTCATGGGATTATTTGTTGAGTCAGATCCTACTTATGATGAGCAGGGAGGCAGAACTGATCCCTGAATGATGAATGTAAATAATTATGATCTAGATTGTGCTCTCCATCACTTACATGGCTGTGCATTGGGAAGGAAGGAATAAGGAGCCTCTCTTCTCACTCTTCATGGCCTGCAAAATGGCTGGCTAGAATTGCAAGACCTGTGGTTGAGGAGGCATAGGGACTGCAATTGAGATGCTGCCCTCCACTTGAGGAGCCATTCATTGGAGAGGTGCAGTGGAGTAAGAGGAGCCAAGGGTTCACTTCTCACTCCCAACCCCACTGATTCATTACCCTAGAGATGAAAGGAATGAAGATGGAAATATGTAGCTGTATCTTTAGGCATTATTAATTGAAAGAAAGATATAGCACAGATCTGCTTTAACATCATATATTATCCAGGGCATCTTCACTATCAAACATTTTTGCATCTATCCTGTACTGCATGGCTCTGTCCAGCTGTCCAGTATTCAAAGGAATCCCCCCTCTTTTTATATTCTTCAAGCATTCATTACATTCTACTATCAGTCTTCAACCCAAGCACCTTTAGGTGGGAAGTGTATGCAAAGACAAGTAGTATGTCTAATAGAATGCTAACTTCCCTATACTGAACCAGTTGTGCACCACATTACCTCACTTTTAGTCTCCAGTAAAAAGCATAAATTGTGACCATGTTGCTAGGCATCTTAGTATCTGAGAACTTATTACTTCTAACTAGAGATGACTCAAACAAGTTTGTTAAAGTTCAGTTAATCAGAAATGCAGGATTATTTTGGAGGCCTTTAGTAGGTTGGGTACTTTCTGTCTCATACTGCTTCAAAATTTGGTGCTTTTGTATTTTTTTCATCTGTTTTGGTACATTTTCATCCTTAAGAGGAATAGTGACTGATGCTATAATAATAGTGCAAGCTTCCAGAGGAGATAATTTAAAAAAAAAAAAGTGTATGGTTGTTTCACATGAAAGATACTCAGACCTTACGTACCAGAGTAAAGTTAATACTTAATTCTGTGATTATGTGGGGGACATATATCTCAATATTTTTGGGTACCTGATATGGCTGTAGTGCTTGATGAATCATAATTTTTGTAGCTGCAGATGGTTAAACCATGAACAGTTGGTAATCCAGAAAAATTAGCCAAAAGCATGTGGTGGATCAGGGATATTACGGAGTCTCTCCCTCCCAGAACTTTAATGAGCTATCAGAGGGGATTCCCTATTGGAGCTTGAGCCTGTTTTCTCCATTTAAGATGGCAGGTTTTTTCCAAGAAATTGAATGTCTGAAGTATTTTGAGACCATATTGAGACAACTAAATAAATGGCCTAGATTTGCTAGATGCTCAGCAGGTTTTAAAATCTGGTTACTTGTTTAGGTGCCAAAATATGAGATTGGGAACCTAACTTTAGGCGCCTAGTTTTATAAACCTTGGCCCTAATCTACAGCATTTGTAGTTGACTCTTTCCCCCTGCTTTTTTAGGGAGTGTTGTGTCCAACTGGGTGTGAGTTGCAAACTGCATTGGTAAAACAGGAAAAAAGTGTGAAATCCGACATTCGGGACCTAAAGAACAAAGTAGAGAAACAGTCCGAAACCTCTTCAACATTCTATGAGTACATGAATACATTAGAAGATAAACTGGCAAGAAGACAAAAACAAGTAAAAGGTACATTATTGTTATGCATCATTGCAGTAAATCAGTATTACAGACAAATTTGCATTGCTACAAGTACTAAATATATAGGGCTTGTTAAAAAAGGTTTCAGATAGGAGCATCGGTCTAAGTAGCTAAGGTGTCACAAGTCCATAAAACTAAATCTAAAAAATCCTAGCTGAGGGGCCAAGGACCTGATCCTGCTTTTGATGAAGTCAAAGGTAAAACTTGCATTGGACCCTTAGGCCTGTGTCTACCCAACAATTAAACACCTGCAGTTGGCCCAGGTCAGCTGACTCGGGATCACAGAGCTCGGGCTGCGGCACTGTAAAATTTCTGGGCTCCAGCCTGAGCTTGAACGTCTACACAGCTATTTTTAGTCCCATAGCCTGAGCCTGTGAACCCAAGTCAGCTGATCAAGACCAGCCACAGCCATACTGCATGTCTTTTATTCTAGTATAGACGTACCCTAGATGTCCCCAGCTCCTGGACAACCATAATAAGCTTCTGTGAGGGTGTTTACTACAGGTCTTTGGCAGAAGAAATTTGTCCATTTATACTGAGCCATAATACAAAGTATATCCCTGTTACAGGGGCTAAAGCTCTTTGTACACTGTGAAATCAGGGAAGAGAGGGAAAGGACACACAGAGCACTCTTTTCATTTCTACAGCAGAAGTATATAATAATACTGGCTGGTTCATGATTTATAATTTGGATTAGAATATGCTAGTTGGAAAATGTTGAAAATTGTGACAATTGTTATACATTCTCTTTTCTAGATAATGAAAATATAGTTTCTCAGTACCACACAGAAATAGAGCAGCACTATACATACATCAGAGAGAACATGGACAACAACATCCCGTCTAGCCTCCGAGTGCTCCGTTCAGTTGTGGATACCTTACACAAAAAGATACAAAAACTGGAAAATGCTATAGCATCCCAAATGGACAATTGCCGCTCTTCATGCATTGTTTCCTGTAATATCCCAGTGGTGTCAGGCAAAGGTAACTCATTTACACATATAGAAATCTCTCCCTTCTGTCATTTATATCAATGTACAACTGGACAGATGCATTATGGGCACATGTTCTCATTCCTCCAAAGCATATGACACCAGTCACCAATCAGGATACCATAGCTGATGGACCACTGGCCTGATCCCGTATGGAAAATCATATGTATTACCTATCTTATTTATCTTTTGTGGGTGGGATTTTCAAAAGCACCTAAGTGATTTAGGGGCATGAATCCCACTGACTTTCAGAAAGGCATTGTGCGTCAGTGGGACCTGTCATCAAGGAGTTTTTGAAAATCTCATTTTATAAGGGATTGTGGGACAATACAGGTATATTATTCTTTCTTTTGTGATTCCTTCTTATGTCATTTTAATTTATAATTTAAATCAAAGTGAAATCAAGCAGAATTAGATGTTTGTAAGATATTCCTGTATAATTAGTAAATAGAAATCTATTCTGTTAATTATTGTCTTTATGAAGAGGATTGTTCTACTAGATTTTCATGATCCCTCAGAAACATAAACTGTTGATTTATGATTGCAGAATGTGAAGATATTATCAGAAAAGGAGGTGAGTCATCTGAAATGTACCTCATTCAGCCTGATGCTTTCTTCAGACCGTACAAGGTATATTGTGATATGACCACAACAAAAGGAGGTAAGTGTGAGATAAACTATGGTGCTGTGACAGGGATAACTATAAATTTTCACAAAAATGAATTTGCACTGGTCCTGTATTTCTTTGTATTTGTGCTCATCTGAGATTATAACTTTTGGCACTAATTATTAGTTAATCCAAAGCAACTGTTCTCATGCTATGGCTTGTGAACCACTGCAGAATGCAGGGCCGCCTGGGGGGTTGGGGGCGGGGGTCGGCAAGTAGGTTAATTTGCCCCAGGCCCTGGGCCCCTCAGGGGCCCCACGAGCCCTGACCTGGCAGGGGTCCGGGTCTTTGGCAGCATTTCGGCGGCAGGGGGGGCCTTCAGTGCTGCTGCAGCTCGCCCGCTTTGCCCCAGACCCCCTGAATCCTCAGGGCAGCCCTGCCAGAATGTCATCTACAGAAAGTTTTGAGAACTACGTGCTGAGGGCTCTGAGTGCTGGAGTGAAGGTGACCCCATCCATAGTAGGATCTTTCTCTAATAAGTGAGAAAGAATTGTTGGATTGTCACTGATTGGGCTTGGTAGATGAAATTTTGACTCATTGAATATTTTACTGTGCTAGATTGAAGTGCCATATCACAATTGTGCTAGGGAGCAAGAAGAGCATATGACTGCCCCCACCTCTACCTCCTCCAGGTTGGCTGTGTTAGGACTTCCTGGAGATTGGGTCCAGGCTCTGTGCAGAGTGCAAGGACTGAGCCCCAGATGCCTCCCCAATTGGAGCAAGTGGAAGGAATGGGCAGATCGGGGATCTTTGGCTCACTTTCCCACCCTACCCCATTCATTGGCCAGAGGAGTTGGCTGGGTGCATGGAGGGGAGTAACTTGCCACACTTTCAAGGCCTGCAATGTATTAAAACCTCCAGTGATGGAGATTCCACAACCTCACTGGGTAATTTGTTCCTAATTGTAAGGGTAGTTGAGCACTGAAACAAATTACAGTGCAATCTCTGGTACTGAAGGTTTTTAAGAATAGGTTAGACAAATACCTGTTGGGGATGGTCGAGACCAGTGATGCTCAGACTGAGGTTCGTGAGCCGCAAGTGGCTCTTTAATGTGTTTCCTGTGGCTCTTTGCAGCACATGATATGAAAACACTTTGTGATTTAATTATTAACCAATCTAAGTTATTAACCAATCAGGATGCTTTTACTATGTTATTAACCAATTGTGGTTGATAAAATAATAATATGTGGTCTGTCATTTTGCTGTGAGAATAATACAGATATAAACTAAATATTTCCCCGTCATATTGTTTAAATATGAACATATAATATTATAGTGAACGAAACAATGAATTAACATACAGTAGCTCTTTTGGGTAATGTTGATCGCTAATTTGGTCCTGAACTACTGAGGTCTGAGTATTGCCAGTCTAGAAAATACTTAGTCCTACCTCAGTGCAGGGGACTGGACTAGCTGACCTACTGAGATCCATTCTAGTTCTTCATTCCTATGATTCTGTGATTCTACTTCTTCCCTCTATGCCCCAAGCACGAGGGGAAAATGGGAAGAATTGTGCCTCTGAGACTTGCTCTGCCTCCCAGCACTCCTCCTGGGGCAGCACATCTACTCGTCACCCCTAACTCACAACTAAGTAAATATCTAGCCAAGTATGAAAATGTTACAAGCATTCTTTGCTTCTGACATGGAGATAGACATTCAGGCTAGCACAACAGTTTAACTATTTATAGATTATTTCAGAAAGTGCACACTTGTCATAAACAGCTATGACAACACTCCAAAGATTGCACTTTTTCTTCATTAGTACTGTGATCACATATGTAATAAGGGACCAAACACGTTCCTTTAGGCCTCCATTTTCCAGCCTGACTCACAAGATATGGTCCCACTTAATGTTAGTAGGGTGGTAGAAGTAGACCCTTACGATATGGGATCCTCCCACTCTGCAGGGTCCTAGAGCCCGAGCTCCAGCCCAAGCCCAGAAGTCTACACAGCAATGAAACAGACCCATGATCCCGAGCCCTACGATCATGAGTCTGCTGTCATGGGCCAGCCATAGGTTTTTCTTTCCTGTATAGACATACCCTAAGGGTTCAGTCCTGCTCCAGTTGAAGTCAATGGCAAAGCTCCTTGTAGTAGGGTTGACTTTCTCCTGAGATCCCCCTTGTGGTCAGAGGTCACTCTGCAGTGCCCTGCCTCTGTTTCCCCCATTTTAAAACTCCTTACACAGACTCCATACATTTTTTCTGTGGTCAGAATACCCATTCTTTGGGTCTGGATTTACTCACAGAACATAAACTAAAAATAAAACATACAGTCCCAAATTAAAGTCCAACAGACAAACATTCCTCTTCCTACTCCCAGGTCTTTCTGCCTAGGGAGACCTTTTTGCCTCCTGCTTGCTCGGGTCTCTCCCAGGCCTCCTTTCCTGGAGAGCTTTGCAGTCCCTTTCTTTTTGTCCCCTTGCTTGCTCAGGATCTCTCCTGCCTTAGCTGGCTATTTCCTAGCTGAAGTTTTAGTTCCAGATACCAGGACTCTGCTGGAACCTGCACACTCCTGGGAGTCTTTGCTCTCCCTGAGTGAGCACCCATCCATCCACCCCCTTCACTGCAGCTTCCAGCTGCTCTATCCAGGGTAATCACCTGATGTCTCTTGAGTTGTGCCTCTTTCAGTAATCAGGGTTGGCTAGTCCCAGACCCTCCAGCTCCTCTTACACACCCCTTGATGCAAACAGGAGCAGGATTACACACTAACACTATTTGTTCTCTTGTTAATTGCAATTTAATTCAAATATTGTTGCCCCTGCAGGATGGACTTTAATTCAGAACCGCCAAGATGGCAGTGTTGGCTTTGGGAGAACATGGGATGCATACAAAAAAGGATTTGGAAATATTGCAAAAAGTGGAGGGAAAAAATACTGTGATACTCCAGGTAAAATTCTGAATATAAACCTTAAAGTGCTTCTTTTATTAAAACTTTTTTCTCGGGTTTCTTAAAACTGTCCACACTTGATTCAAAGGATGTTCATTAACTGTAGCAGATTTATGAGAAATAGTAAAGTTGCCTTAAAACATATTCTGAAAGTGGTTTCACTGAGTTTCCTTTTATTGGTTGTCAGGTGAATATTGGCTTGGAAATGACAAAATCAGCCAGCTTACCAAAATGGGACCCACTGAAGTTTTAATTGAAATGGAGGACTGGAATGGTGATAAGGTTTCAGCTCATTATGGAGGATTCACCATACAAAATGAGGCAAACAAGTATCAGATATCAGTTAGTAACTATAAAGGCACAGCTGGCAATGCTCTTATGGATGGAGCTTCACAACTGTACGGCGAGAACAGAACAATGACAGTTCACAATGGCATGTTCTTCAGCACTTTTGATAGAGACAATGATGGATGGTATGTACTTGCATTATCAATTTTTTTTAATATCAGGATAAAGCTATCAAATTGGAAATCTTACTGCTTTATGTGCATCCGGGTATGGATTGTTCTACAGTCTTTCAGAACAGGCTAATATGCGCTAATTCTGCAAAATGTCACAATCTCTTAGAATATGTTTACTATCTGCTAGTCATCAGCCAAATGCATGCACTGCGCCACTGAAGTATCCAAGAGCAGAATCTGGCCAAATGAAATTATGATTTAGACTAGAGCTGTACCAGAATCAAATACAGAGCACCTGCAGGCACACTGGAGTAGGGGGTTGAAGTTGTTCTAAAAATCACATCAGTGCCCACAGACTGGCACCTTTGGACACTGTATTATCATTCACATTAACTCATGAGATTATGGCCCCAATCTTGCTGTCACTGAAGCCAATGAGAATTTTGACACTGAAGTCAATAGGAGCAGGATCATTGGGCCTTAGTCAGCTGAGCCAAAAACAAAGATCTGCTGCTGAAATTAGCAAAATATCCTGTTCTAAAGGATAAATACTGCCTAATCAAGAATAGAAAGAATTTCAATTGTTAGTGATAAAGTGCATAATTTAGAATCTCTTTGGCACTATACCTCTAAAATGCCTCTAACCCTTTTACATAGTCATTTACTCTATTATAATATTTACTAATAGAGGAATTGCTTGTGTTGGCAAATCCATATGCTACATGTTGTTCGGTACTAGTAAGTTACAATGATATTTGCATTAGAAACACATATGCACAATATGACATAGTATAGGAACGATGTGTGCAAGTTTTCTTAGTTTTTAATTAAATACAGTAGGTGAATCCTTATTACTGTGCATGGACTTATGCAGTGACTGCCAGTGGTAGCTAGTATAGAATATTTGATGTGGTAGTTCTCTTCTCTACCACTATCTTTTTCGGCTATAGACATGCAAAAAAATTGTGCATTGGAGTGATCTATCATAAGCACTCTTTCACGTTGTTATTTTTAAAATGTGTGTCATTTTTTATGCTTATCAGAATAAAGAATCAGGTATAGTGCAAATTTTCCTGTGCATTTCTGCCAATGCACCTCCAGCATCCCAGTTATTTAAATCTTTGACTTTTCTGAAGCAGATTTTTCTAATTCTGTGGTGGCCTTTTGGGGTAAACAAACATACAGCAGAGACTAGAATAAGGTTGCCAGAATAATTTTCACCTCCTTCCAAAGTTGCATTTGAACCCAGATATCCAGAAATGAAAGTCTAGTGCATGAACTCTCTCTGACACCTTGTTTCTGTCCAGCCTCTTATTGAAACCAGGTCCCATATAAGTTTTAGTTAGGAATGTAATTAGGTCTATCCTGTGACCATTTACAGAACTGTCAGGTATTAGCTGATGAGCTAAAATTATCTTGCAAAAAAGATGCAGCATTATTGTATACTATTTGTTTGCAAATTCTTTGGGATAGTTTCTTAAAACAGGAGATTGCCAAATGGGGTGGTCTCTCATTCAAGATTAATTGTAGATGGATGTTTCTTCTGAGCCTAAACTTTTCATTATTGATTCTTTGGCTGTTTGGGCTCAGACTATAGGCTATTATTCATAACACATACCCAGATGAAGTGTATCGAACACACTCTAAATGATCAATCATCTGTGGAAAGTTCAGTGCTAACTTTTACTACATATTGAGGTTCAGATAACACAGATTCATACATGCACACATGCACACACAAATAAGAATATAAGATATAAGAAGTGCCCTACTGGGTCAGACCAAAGGTCCAACTAGCTCAGTATTCTGTCTTCCGACAGTGGCCAGTGTCAGGTACTCCAGAGGAAATGAACAGAACAGGTGATCATCAAGTAATCCATCCTCTGTCGCTCATTCCCAGCTTCTGGCAAACAGAGGCTGGGGACACCATTCCTGCTCATCCTGGCTAATAGCCTTTGATGGACCTATCCTCCGTGAATTTATCTAGTTCTTTTTTGAACCGTGTTATGGCCTTGGCCTTCACAATATCCTCTGGCAAGGAGTTCCACTGTGCGTTGTGTGAAGAAATACTTCCTTTTATTTGTTTTAAACCTGCTGCCTATTAATTTCATTTGGTGGCTCCTAGTTCTTGTATTATGAGAAGTTGTAAACAACACTTCCTTATCTACTTTCTCTACATCAGTCATGGTTTTATAGACCTCAGTCATATCTCTCCTTAGCTGTCTCATTTGTAAGCTGCAAAGTCCAAGTCTTATTAATCTCTCCTCATATGGAAGCTGTTCCATACCCCTAATCATTTTTGTTGCTGTTTTCTGAATTTTTTCCAATTCTAATATATCTTTTTTGAGATGAGGTGACCACATCTGCACACAGTAGTCAAGATGTGAGCGTACCATGGATTTATATAGAGGCAATATGATATTTTCTGTCTTATTATCTATCCCTTTCTTAATTATTCCCAGCATTCTGTTCGCTTTTTTGACTGCCACTGCATATTGAGTGGATGTTTTCAGAGAACTGTCCACAATGACGCCAAGATCTCTTTCTTGAGTGGTAACAGCTAATTTAGACCCTATCATTTTATATGTATAGTTGGGCTTATGCTTTCTGATGTGCATTACTTTGCATTTATCAACATTACATTTCATCTGCCATTTTGTTGCCTCGTCACTCAGTTTTGAGAGATCTTTTGTAGCTCTTTGCAGCCTGCCTGGTTCTTAACTATTGTTAGTAATTTTGTATTTTTTTAAATTTTGTATTTTGTAAAAATGTATTGTATTGTTTAGTTACAGTGCATCTGATACTGTTAACTGTGTTTCCCTTCCCTCCCCACCATCTCCCAGGGTTCATGCAGATCCAAGAAAACAGTGTTCTAAAGAAGATGGTGGTGGTTGGTGGTACAATCGATGCCATTCAGCAAATCCCAATGGCAGATACTATTGGGGAGGACAGTACAGCTGGGATATGGCAAAACACGGCACAGATGATGGAGTTGTATGGATGAACTGGAAAGGGTCATGGTATTCATTGAAGAAGATGAGTATGAAGATTAGACCGTTCTTTCCACAATAATCGTCATTCAAATGAACAACATCAAATGTTTTCATGTGCATATCAAAGTTAACTTCTTTCAGTGCATGATATTTGATTTTGTCTCTACATAAGAGAACCAAAAATATCAATGTTTATATGTCTGACTATATTGTGACTTGAATTGGAGAAGTCATGCTGAATATAAACCTTTGTCTGACCCATTAAAAAAACCTTGAAAGTGTCTTTTGTACCATTTGTACTTTATCTCAGGATGGAAGTAACTGACAGCTATCTTGTTAGTCCAGAAATAGATCAATATCAGAAATATCCATTCCTTTTTCTTATAAAACAATTCAAAATCAGATATGAGGCGGGAGAGAATAATTTAGCTTTAGTGAAAATTTTTAAAGTAACTAAAGTCTTAAAACAAAAGTGTCTTATTAATTATACTTATTTATATGTTACCAGTGAATAAGCAAATGTGTTCAAATAGGTGGCAGAAGATATATTAATGTTCATTAAACATTTTCTACTACTGCAAAAGAATGTATTCTTATTCAGAAAAATGTAGAAAGTAGCACAAACAAAATTATTTCCTTGACCAATACAGGTTACAGGAATCTTGTGACATTTCACTCAGCACCCCTTTCTCCACTTCAGGACCAGTCCCAGAAGCAAACCTCCCTCTTGCAGCCCTCCTCCTACTGAGATCTCTCAGCCCTTTATAAGTATCACCTGACCGCTTCCCAGCTTGGTCTTACAATTGGACAAAGCTGCCTGGCCTAAGGTCCCTGGCCCATAGAGGGGCAGACTGCTCTGTTACAACCTCCATAGGGAGGCAGAAGCCCCCTTTCTATGGCCACAGGTTCTTGTCCACATCTGGTCATGGAGAGGACCTCAGTATTTCAGCAAAACCTCCACTGATGTTAAGTCAAGAAGCTTAGTCTGACAAGAACTGAGTGAGGACTACAAGAGTGTATCGTGATTATCCCTTTGTCAGTACCTAAAGATGTTGTTACAATACATGCTAATCCATGTGATTAGAAACAGGAAGAGTCCACTCACACTCTGTCATCAGACACACAAGGAAAACTCATGCACAGTAAATATTTGTTGGCTAGCTTTTACCTTAAAGGTAAACATCTGCAGGATAAACACAATGCATCCTTGGTACTCACACAATGTAATTGTTCTTCCATACAGATAAGCTTTTGATTAAAAAAATTCTTATCAGTATGTTGTTGTATAAAAAACAGCACATTTGTATATGAACCGTAGCTACACACTACAAGAAAGAAACATACAAAGAAAAAACGAACTATTAAACCTAGTATGCTGTTATGAACCATTCACACTAAGTACTAGTATTCTGTTACTAAGCCTATTAAAGTCAATGGGATTCCTCTCACAGCAATGTACTACTGAATGGGAGTAAATGTGGCAGAATCAGGCCCTAACAGAATGTAGAGGCTTTCAATCAAATGCTTTCCACACCCTGAATAAGGTTGTTTTGGGAACCTTGCCTTGGTGAGTTACAGTGATGTATCTTATTTTAAAAAGGTAGTAGTTACTGTGAGCTAGCCACCAGGCAGAGATGGGGGGAGGTGCCACTTGTGTAAGTATTTGCAGGACTGAGAACTAAGATGTCCACAGCCATCTAGAAGTCATCCTCCAAATGCATAAGTGTTTTCATTTATTAAAGGTAAAGCCTGCCTTCCATCCCCCTTTGTGGCTATGAGAGAATCTGAATCCATCAGAAACAATGTTGTTCTGCTGTGCAAGATGGGACACTCCTAGCACATCACACTGTACACTGTGTGGAGATTCACTTCACCACAGTGTGCAGGGACCTTTGGGAGGAGCGCAGAATGAGACTGTTCAATTGTTGACTACACAAATCCACTGGCCAAAACGCATACAGAGAGGAAATAATACAATACTATTCACACTTTGCAGATGAGAAACTGAGGGACAGAATGCTTCAGATTTCATGTTTGACCTAGGGCAAGTCATTTAGATTTGCCCCACGTCAGACAGGAAATCTGAAGCAAAATGGGATTGAACTCACATTCCTGGAATCCCAGTCCAATGACTTCACCACAAAAGCAACTTTCCTCTCTAACTGAATTTTTCTTATGTTGAGAATTTATGACAGGCAAATACTGGATCCAACAATGCTATTTGTACAGTGACTTTCAAGAGCAATAATTGCATTTTAAAAGGGTTGTAAAAGTTTTATAAATTTCCTATGTGACTTATGTGATGTCCTCCTTGTGAGTAAAGGATGTTCATGTGTTGAAAAGGAGACGATACTCTAGATTTTGTGGGTTTACCATTGAAAAGGCCCAGCGTTAGTCTAACAATTCATTCTGAAAGGAAGCCTACTACAAAAATATAAACTATGTATTGTAAGTGATATATTGTATAATTCAGAGCATAGGTACCCACTCATTTTCTAACTTGTTAAAGGAGGGCTCCCATTCCTAAGTGTCCCTTTTCAAGGAATATTTTAGAATATTGCAGTAAGAGTTTGTGTGACTTTTAAAAAATTCTTCAATGCAGTTGAGGTAAACGATTAAGTTCAGCAAATCGCCACCCTGCACTTAAGCAGGGAGGAGTTTGGCTGCTTGGCCGTGAGAAGAAGGCAATGCTTTTTGGCTTGGGTGAAGAGGGGAGATGTAAAGCTGCTGAAAGAGCTGCCAGCATGGTAAATGACTTACCATGTAGGAATGATGGGTTTAAAAAGGTCAGCTGGGCCTGGCCACTCCCTTTTCACTTAGAACGCAACTTTATTTAAGTATATAATGGATGTTCAGTTCAGGTACTCCATAAATTAAGGCACAAAAGAACAAAAAAATGGCTTGGAAAAGGAATTAAGGAGAGGTGCTTGGTAATTGAGCAAAGTAGGGGCAGTTGGGGACTCCTATGATTGGAACAGCAGGGAGCCAACCCCCCCCCATCATTATAGTCCACCTTAACCCCTCCTATGAGGGGGTGTGGTTGGTAAAGTCCTGGCAAGGGATTTGCTGGAGGAACCTGGATGAAAAGGCTGGGGGTGGTGAAGCTGGTGAAAGCCATTTCCCCACCCCCCCGGAATTGGCTGGAATTACTAAGGTTCCAGCAGGGAATCCGCTGGAGAGACATACATTTTGCACTTGTACTGCTCACATTTTATCCACCGGGTTAGTCCCAGACATCTGTCTAATAATAAAGTTGCAGCCTGATTAAACCCATATCTAAGGTCTCCTGTCATTCTTTTGGCATAGCCAGACAATGATATGTCTTAAAAAGAATATGGAATGGAAAGGGACTATTATGGGAACCAGCTGGCTTTGTTCAGCAAAGCACTGTTCAAATTCCACCTTTTGATGTTATTTGTTTTTTTCTGTGTATTGAATGTAATTCTTGATTAAAATATGATCTATTGACCCCAGAAATTATGATTCTATCTATCTATCTATCTATCTATCTATCTGTCTGTCTGTCTGTCTAACAGCTTGCCCCCTCCATCTATGTCCTGAAAAAAAATCACTGTATATTAGTGTATTTTTTATTTTTTTTATTAATTAACTTCTACTAGAATATCGGTAACTGAGTAGAAGAGACCAACAAGCTATAATCATTATTTGACTTTATCACCTTACGTGTGTGTGTTTGCTTAATTTGTGAAAATACTTAACAAAATTCAGAGGAGAAATACTTTTCCCATCAGAAATATATGTTTCCTGAAACCTGTAATATCTATGCTTGCTATAATATCATAGCTTTATTATTCTTTATAAAAATTTATAAAACTTGACATTTTTTGCAAGCTGTATTGGTTGTGAATAAGAAGACAGAAGAAATGCTTTTACAATTAAACAATGTTTATTTTTTTTAAAGCACAAATGTGTCTCAGTTGCCTTCAGTTTGATTAGGTAAAGACACACCATGTATTTTGAGGTATAGTAAACAAAAATAAAATAACCTGTCTTACTGAGGTTTGCCTACTGGGTTTCTATGGGCCTGATTTTCATTCTAACAACTTTGAGAGAATAGTCTGAGGCTCTAAATGGTATCCAGACCACTCCATTTTCAATCTCATAAGGAACATTGTTCCTTGGGTCATACTGGCCTCCTCGGTAGTAAATGCCATTGAGATTTGCAGCTTGACAGTTGTTGTACCACCAGCCTCCTCCATACACTTCAGCACAGTTCTCCTCCCATTGATCGCTGTCCCTGTCAAAGGTGCTGAACTTCATATTATCATGAGCTGTGTATTCACTACCTTCCTCCACTGAGCCTATGATGAGTGCATCCCCAGCTGTCCCCTCATAAGCAGAGACGCTGAGGACATAGCCTTCTGACTCAGAACCTACATGTATATTATATTCCGCGTAAGCATCATTGCCAGCCCAGTCCTCTAATTCGACTCGAAGGACAGTGTCCTTCTGGGTCAGTAAGTGGATGTTTTCATTGCCCAGCCAGAACTCTCCTTTCCCTTTGTCATCCACGCTGCCGAAACCTTTCTTGTAGTCTTGCCAGGTCTGGTTAAAATTCACTGATCCATCCAATCTCTGTTGGATCAAAAGCCATCCTCCCAAAGTGGTGTCTTGGTCGCAATAAACTGAAAAAACTTTATCGGATCCTGCTGGCTTGATTCTGAAAATGCCACTTTTGGCACCAGAAGTGTGTTTCTGGCGGACATCATCACAGTCTAAAAAAAAAAGTTGATCTGGTTGACAGAAGATATCAGTAAAACTTTACTTAGGCTCACGGGAATCCCAACAGTAATAATGTTGAGGGGAACTTGCTAACCATATTTTGGTCACTATTGGGAAATGTGCCATGCAACATTAAAAAATAGAGTTTACATGCAATTTAAATTGCAGATAAGATTCTCTGTGCAATTCATTTAGCATCCAATTATTGATATAAAATTTTGTCTCTACCTATCCTAAATGGCAACAAACAGACACATTGCTTGCATTGTATAATCAAATTAAATGAATTGCAGTGTAACCAGTGTGTCCGTTTGATTGTGGACTGAATCTGGCTCTGCTAACTCAGGATCTATTTTCAGTCATGTTGACGAATACCTGTCCCAGTGTAGCTTGTTCCAAGCTTCTCTCCTCCTGTTCTCAAGCTGCGTGCCCGAAAGTCTGGGGTATCCTCTCCACTCTCATCGTGTTGCAACCCACCTAACTCCTCAGTCACTGCTCGGCTCTTTAGTGATTTGGTTTCAAAAGTGGAGCCACCCTTGTTGAAACTAGCAGAGCTGCTACCGCTGCTGGTCATTATTGTCTTGGAATGAGCCGAACTGCCACTCTGAACTTTGCTGGAAGGGAATCTAGATGTGTCAAAGACATCCTCTTCCCCTTCCCCTAGATCTGTGAAACTCTCCGACCCTTCAAACCTCACGGTGTGACTAGCAGTTCCACCACTGCTAAAACTTCCAGTTCCAGTTCCACGGTCAGCACCAGTAGTGCTTGTGTAGGTAGTATGGAATTTGCTACCAGTAGATCCAAACCCTGGGGTAAAAAATTTTCCAAAGTCTGGGATTAAGCCATCAAATTCTGACAAGTCTCCTCTCTCACCCTGAGAGGTCACTCTGACATGCAAGGTGCCCCCTTGCCCTGCTACTTCTTCCTTCCCTAAACCTTGAAAATGGGAGCAGTCAGAACCATCAGGTGAAGTCATTGTTTCAACAATCTCTTCTCTAGGGCCTCCAGGACCAGTGATAATTTTTTTGGTGATAGTTTTGGTACATGTACGGTGGATTACAGAGGAGCTAGGTCTTTCTCCCAAACCAACAGATTCCTTTCCATAACCAGAAGTCACTATTTTGCCATCTCGTAGTCCTCCACCTATATCTGATCCTACTGAAACATGTGAGGTCTCTACTGAGGAGCCTTTTGCCTCTGCTTCTGCCTGTTCTAGGCTCATCACAACCTCTTTAATATCATCAAGAATGTTTAGCTCTTGGGTTTCTGGCAGATGTAGAGTTTTATAATGCCCAGGAACAGTGGAGTCCTTCAGTGGCCTTATTTTCAGCACCTTCAAGGAACTAGTTTCAAGTTCAGACTGCAGATTGATTGAACTGGCCTGTGTGAGCTGCTTCTGGATGTTTTCATAGCTCTCTGTGTCCACCTGGTAACTGAAACTTTTAGCACAGGATCCTTTGCAGGAACGTATCTTAATATCAATGTCCACCTTGACAAGAGACAGAGAGAAATACATTTATTTTAATGGTGATCCCTGACTCTTTCAAATAACTATCTCTTTTTACCAGAGTGAGAACTCTGGTAGTTACACTAGAGCCCACTGCCTCTCATTCAACTGTCTGTGCTCCAGCCTACAATTGAACTTGGGCTGCTTCAAATCTCAGTCTTTAAATCTGAAGCACCAAAGATCCACTGATGGTTACAGCATGTATAATTGGCAATACTGGAACCCAAGAATCATCCCTGTAAGGGCCCAATTTTTGCCATTCTTATTCACGCTGTGTAGTGTGGTCCCACTGATTTCTGTAGGAGTCTCCTGGAGTAAGGTACAGTGCTACTCAGAGCAAGGCAGAGTGGCAGAACTGGGCCCTTAGTAGAGAAGGGGAACCTACAGTACCTGTCAAAAAAACATATACCTATACTTAGGGCCCTACCCAATTTACAGCCATGAGAAGCACATCATAGACCATGAAATCTGATCTTCTGTGTGCTTTTAACCTATAATATACAGATTTAATGGAGAAACCAGCATTTCTCAGATTGAGGGTTCTGACCCAAAAGGGTT
This sequence comes from Gopherus evgoodei, assembly GCF_007399415.2. NCBI lineage: Eukaryota > Metazoa > Chordata > Testudines > Testudinidae > Gopherus > Gopherus evgoodei. The sequence continues at coordinate 82,500,730 of NC_044326.1, read as the reverse complement.
TTGCAGAGGTAGTTGCAGTATTGCCACCCTTATTTCTGCACTGCCTTCAGAGCTGGGCAGCTGGAGAGCAGTGGCTGTTGGCCAGGTGCTCAGCTCTGAAGGCAACGCTGCACCAGTAGCAGTGCAGAAGTAAGGGTGGCAATACCAAACCATGTCACCCTTACTTTTGTGCTGCTGCCATCAGAGATGGGTGGCTGGAGAGTGGCGGTTACTAACTGAGGGCCCTGCACTGCAGGCAGCAGCACAGAAGTAAAAGTGACAATACCATACCGTGCCATCCTTACTTCTGTGCTGCTGCTGGTAGCAGCTCTGCCTTCAGAGCTGGGATCCTGGCCAGCAGCTGCCACTCTCTAGCTGCCCAGCTCTGAAGGCAGAACCACTGCCAGCAGCAGCACAGAAGTAATGGTAGCAGTACCACAACCCCACCTACAATAGCCTTGTGACTGCCCCTGTTTTTTGTAGCCATGCTTTGGAAATAACAGAAGTTACATCACAGACACCTACCTCCAAGCGCTTCATCTCTACAACCTGATCTCGGATATTGTTTTGCAGCGCTTTAATCCTGTTTGCTTGGATAAGAACTTTCTGCTTTAATATCACAAGTCTCCTTCTCAGATCTTCTGAAACTTGTCCAAATCTAGTGTCACTCTCTGGAACAGAAAAATGTCCTTGTCAGCTGAATGGGAGATTTCTTCCCCAAGAACAGCAGATACAAAACATATAAATAAAAAAAAATCAGAAATACATTTACAAGGATCCAAATTAACATGGAAAAAGATCCATTTAGGATTTTAAGTATATATGTATACCATAATATTGGATAAGTAGAAATTAGCACAATATTTTATTTTAAGAGTCTTGTTATTATGTTGGATCTGCCTTTTTGATAATAAGCAGTATTGTAGCATATTTATTTTAATTAAATATTAGTTCATTGTGCAAAATAGTGCAGGAAATGAACTTAGTGTGTTTTGGAAATATTAGCTCAGCTGTGCTGGAAAGAAAACAAGCACATTTTGATTCCTTTTGTAGGACAGAATTATCATTTTTTAAAAAGAAAATATTGCAATAAACGAATAGAATTTATGTGGTTGAAACAAACATGGACTATAATCATGAAGCTTTTAGATATGTGAAATTAGATACAAAATGCAAATATATTCTTGCTTTTGCACAAATATTTTTCTTGCAAAAGTATAATTCTGAAAAGGAAATATCCATGTTTTCAAAAATAATTAAGCATTCTCTTCTACAGGGATGCAGCAATAGTCTCAAAACTATAGTAAAAGAATAAGTGATTTTTTAAAAAAATCAATGAGAATTTCTCTTTCAAAGGGATTACAGGATTCAGCCCCATGTAAATTGCTGTGTTTGAAGATCGATACTGTGGAAGATTATTGTTGTTCTAATTTTGCATCTGCCATAGCCAACAGCTGCTATCTCTCCCCTCAGGCCTGCTTTTGAAATATTTCTTTCAGATATAGATTTAGGGCCTGATCCTATATTTCTTGGCACCCAAAAATCTCATTAACTGCAGGAAAGGCATAAAGTACAGGTCCTTACGATGTATTACACCTCTACCCCATATAACGCTACCCGATATAACACGAATTCTGATATAACGTGGTACAGCGGCGCTCCAGGGGAGGCGGGGCTGCCCACTCCGGCAGATCAAAGCAAGTTCGATATAACGCAGTTTCACCTATAACACAATAAAATTTTTTGGCTCTTGAGGAGAGCGTTAATTTGGGGTAGAGGTGTATTCCATTTCTATGTAGTTACACTAACATAAAACTGGTGAAATCTGGGGAAGAGTCAGGCCCAATATCTTTAAGCCATGGCGATCTCACAAGAAGGACAAAGCAAACCTGCTTTCAACTGGCTGCTTTTAGCTGAAGTTAACATAATGTTGGTATATATTTTAGAATAGCACATGTTGATACTTACCCTGGGCACTGGCCAGATTTCCTTTCAGGAAGTTAATTGTTTCCACAGTTAACACGTTAGATTTTTTGTACTTGTTTTCATTATCTAACAACAGGTCCCTAATTCTTTGTATTCTGTGATGAAAATCTTTATCAGTTTCATCAATCAACCCTTGCATCCGGCAGCCTGAAGGACATTTGTGACCCTAAAATGAGAAAAATGAAAGATAAATAGCTCAGTGATACACATTTCTTTAATATTATGACTATCACATTTTGTACAAGCCTGGAAACCCACTAATGAGCTCAAGGCCAGATTCTGCCTCATTCCCTCATTTATCTTACATATTCCACTTATTCCACTATTAGTCCAATTATTTTCAGTAGAAGGGGGACTGTCTTGTGGTTAAGACTCTGGACTGAGACTCAAAAGACCTGCTTTCAGTCCCTAGCTTTGCTACAGATGTCCTCTGAGAGCTTGGAAAAATTAATGTGGGGCTGATTCTTTACCCTGTTACATTGGTTTTACAATGGTATAATGCCATCAAAATCACTGGAGTTAAACAAGTGTAAAATTGCTGTGTTGGAGTGAGTAATTAGGCCTTCAGTCTCAGTTCCCCATCTGTAATATGGGGATAATGACAAACCCCCGCCGAGGTGCTGTGAGGATAAATTCATTATTCAGTCTGAGGAAAAGCTGCAGAATCTGCCCCTCTATAATAGAAGTTTGTCTAAGAAAAGCAAAATGTTCCTACAAAACCAAAGAGATTTGGAAACAGCCAAAATACAAATGGGAAGTGCCCAGAGGAGGATTAAGATTGAGAGGACTCAGAGGAGCACAGATTACTATTTTCAAAGCAACAATCACTATACATAACGCTCATGCTCTTATTGGTGTTAATAGCAAAACTCTCATTGACATCAGATGGTGTAGAACCTGAACCTTTATAAAGGAGTGCTTATACAAACACACATCTAGTCAATCAAACAGTGTGTATATTTTACTGAACATTTTGCCATCAGATTTTCTATGAAATAACTTGTTTTTGTTCTTCCTTTCCTGCCAGTAAATATTCCTCCCTCCACTACCCATTTAGTCCTTGGGTATCAACACTCTTCAAAATATCCCACTCTTATCTGTTCTTTCTCTTTAAGGCACTTTTCTGATTCTGTCTTTCTCTAAACGTACCTCAATTTCTTTTTTTCTTTCCTTTCTCCCTCTCTTTCACGGGCTCATTTTTAATTTCCCTGTGATCTTCTCACCCTCCTTGCTCTGTTCCTTTGTCTCCTTTTCCCTCTCTCCACACAAAATGCTTAGAAGTGGGAGGCTCTGTGCCACTATTCACTTGCCATATGTCAAAGGGTAGCCCTGCAGCACTCACTGAGCCTGGATTCTGGTGCTCTGAAATTCCAGTAATGAATGCACTATTGGTGATATAGTGGATTCTAGTGGCGTGGTTGTGGGACTGTAATTATGAACACAACTCTGATGCCTTTACTGACCCATGAAGCAGTTTTACCTGAAAATTAGGTAAAACAGCTATGATAACTGATGCATTACAGATATACCATGTCGGATCTAAGATATATTTAGTAAACGTTCATGGCGCCAAGGAAGTATAATGCACCTAAGGTCCATTTGAGTAACAGTGATTAGCTGAGCTTTCTGCTTCTCTCCTCTTTTCTTACCCAGTCATCATCTGCACAGAAAGGCCAGCTCTTATCCTGTTTGCAGTCGGATTGGATTCCATGTTCCATCACCCTGGGGCCACGCACACCTCCCCCCTCCTTCAAAAATGTGCTATCTTCATTTGTTGCCTGCCATAGACAAGGGAAAAAAGCAAAAATGAGATTAGTTTCATAGATGGCAGTACAATGAAGTAATACAACTGTAGTCACTGAACATACTATGAAACAGTTAGCCTATGGCAGAAATAGGCATGTGGAAAAATATAATCAGTCAGTGTAAGTAATCTAGTCCATAAATTACCTGCATGAAATTGTTTTGTTTTGTCCAAATAAGATTCTCCTTCTAATCTAGTTAAAGCAGATAACTATGGTATAGGATGATTAAGATATTTTTAATAACAGAATGATTAAGCATGTATTTAATATTATATGTTTACATAAAAACAGCTGCTTTAAACTGAATTGATAGTCTATTAGTTAAGCCCCTGAGTGTTTCTAAAATAAATCTCCGTTTTCAGTCTACACTTTAGGCTACAACTGGGCATAGAAATGCTATGTGGTGATTTCTCTTTATTATTTCTGGTAGTTTTAAATTACAAGGGTCAAAATCAGATGTTAACTACAAGTTTATTATTCTTTATTGGAAGGTATAGCTTTAAAAGCACAGGAAAATAATAATAATATGGCGTCTGAGGGAGGAAATAAACATACCAAGATTTTGTTTAATCCGGAAAGAGGAAAAAGTCCTTGTTCAGTTCTAAATCAAAATATCATAAGGATTTTTGATCATGCATACTAATCTTTGTTCAGGAAAGTGGTCACAGCAATATTTCTGTTTCTCTAACCGATGGTACAGATGTCTTTGGGAGGTATCAGGTGCCACTGGGTACCTTTGACCACATTACAAATTATCAAAGTAGAATAAAAATTAACTCAGAGATGAGAAAGATCTTAGCTTCCAGTGAAGTCGTTGAAATCAACAGACTACTGCTGATTTACACCAGCTGAGGATCTGGCCCATACTTATCTTTAATCTAATGAGCAAAAAAAACCCCCACAACCTTAAAGTTCCTAAATATGTTCCATGGGCTTTTAAAAATTGACTTTACACATAAGTACATGATAGATTGTAATAGCTCCAAATTAACCCTTTCTGTTTGATCAGATCACCCACACACACTCTGACTTCTTAATTTCTTTCAAAAAGAATAATAAGAAAATGTGTATATAAGAATTTACCAGAGTATTACAGGCTGAATCTTAAACCAGCCAACAACATGTTTAAATTAGCATAGCTGGGAGTTAAGGCTACTGCTCTTCTTGCTGAAAAAGATATTACTCCTTACCTCTCCTTCAGCCTGATAATGCTGCCACTGAAATCAATGGCAACTTTCTTATTCCGTGCCTACGTACTACAGCAAAAATGAGACGAAATTTTTTCTCATGTACACCCAGAGAATCCCACTGAAGGCAACTGGATCCAGGGGTGCAACTGAAAGAAGAATTTGGCTAATAACATCTAAAATCCCAAGCAGCGCTTGGAGACCTCTGTACCTAGGTGCAGTGGAATAAGTTAAGGACTTACAGCCTCATCTCTGAATCTACTGATTATTGGCCATTTATCTTCTTCGCATTGCCAGATACTTTCAGCAAAACTAATCTCCAGTGCTTCTTGAGGAACCAGATTGGCAGTAAAATTTAGAGACAAGAGGGAAGGGCCAGTAATGAAGTGGTTAGGGTAGGCTTGAGTGCATGTGTGTCTGTGTCTTTTGCAAGGTAACCAAAGAGTATTTGTTTTAGTTTGTTGGGGGAATATTCATTCAATAAAATGCCCTTTTTTCAAAAGAGAAAGCCAAGATATCAAAAGAGTCAAATAAAGTAAAATCATACCCAGACTACGCTGAGGTACAGCCATGTGCACAAGATCCTCAGCAGTATCATCTTCGGTGGCAGGCTGAGGAGGAGTTTGACAGAAAGGATACCTTCCACTTGGTTTTTGCTTCATTTTAAACCTTCCTGAACTGCTTAGATTAATCATTATGTCCTCTTCTGTTTGAAGAGTTGCATGCAGCACACCCCTAGTTGGTTACCTGAGGCCTCTTGCACAAGCTCCTGAGTTTGTTTGCTCTAGATAAGTTTGTGCAATGCCAGCCTGGGGAAACGGGGGTGGGGGTGGAACCCACATTCCAGGAAAGAAATTGTCTACAGCTTTGTTTCTGGTAACTAAATTTTGGAATAACGTGTATGTAAAATAGCCAACAATACTTAACCACTGGAAGATATTCATGCTGCAAATCTGGTATTTAAATAGCATAATTAAGCAATCATAAAATCATAAATTTGTCCTTAAATTGAATGATTACCTTCTGTGGACTTCAAGTCAATGGGGCTACTTACTGCAGTAAAGGAAGCAAGATCATAGTCTAATAAATGTTAATTCAAGATACGTATGGTCATCGACATAAACTAATTACTGAGAGATGTTTTTATGGATGTCCCATGCTCAGCTCTGCCATTTTCATAATCCTGGGTCAATCTCATCCTGCGCTCTTTACTCAGACAAAATTCCCTCTGACGTCAAATCAGGACTGAAGAGCTGATCATAGTTGTAAAACTGTGTTGTTTACACATTTATATAATTAAACTGTATTTGCTTAGTATGAAATATATATATCCCTGTGCTTTATTTTATCTGGCTACTAAAATATAATTGAAATTAAGAAAAGAAAAGAAAAGAAAAAGTAGAATTTGGGTATGAAATTTTTTCCATTGTTTTCAACTTGCACTGCTATATACAAGATACAGTATATGACTGACCAAATCTTCCCTGAGCAAGTGTCTTGTGTCCCATGTTTTTCACTTGATTCCTTTGAAATAAATGTTGATTTATAAACAGCAATTATACAGCAGCTTGGTACCTCTGAATGGCTGGGAACAAATACAGAGGATAAAGCTGTCTCCCAATGATACCCACTTTTATTTAAACCATACACTTTAAGGTCCAGACATTTCTAAAGGGAAGTATGAAAAACAGAAAATATAAGAACAGTCCTATATTATGAGATAGGGTTAGGTGTTGGAAGGTTATATCTCTCAAGTCATTTTTTCTGCTAGGGAAATAGGGATTGGTTCAGTCTTATTTAGTATCACTGATTTAATAGCAATGTAGTTATTCTTAGAATGAAGTGGGAGTTTTAGCATAGGAGAAATATTTTTAGAATTAGTACATCCCATTTAAAATCCCTGTAGTGCACGATATGGTGACTATTGCAATCATATCAATATGTGTAATAATATCAAGGAAACCCATTTAACGAATACCCTAGTAGCACAAAAAGTTCTTTCAACATATCTGTTTATTCAGTAGGTGTTGGTCTATGAAAGCTCTGTTGTATTATTAAATGTGCTTTGGTTGTCACACATAAGAAAATATATTAATTTAGAATCTGTGCTTTTACTGGTTCACCTTTTTTATATTTTGTTTCTTAGGGCTTTGGAATCTTATCCTGGCAAAGTTATTAAGATCCAGTACATGTGGAGGTTGCTACAAAATTAATAACGATCGTTCGTCAGTTCATATGAAGTTGTATATTGAGCAGAGACATGAGTATATTTTAACTATAAGTCCAACATACTAGCAGAGTTTCTCTGCTGGTGAAATACTGTGCTTGTAGTGTTTATAAACTTCATTAGCTGAACCTTTCCTACTGGATTAAAGAAGAACTGGGTCCAGACTGGATAACAAATTTGCATTTGTCCTTAAACAGTAGGAGAGTTTCTCCTTCACATATGTATATTCCATGTATCTCATCCACTCATCTTTGGCAATGATCTGTTTCTTTCAGTTAAGAGGCAGAACATTATCAGCTGCCATAATAACATAAGAGCAGAGCATATGCATGTGTCTTTGCTGGAATGAGACCTTATTCTGTGAACTCTTCTATATATGAATCATATATTTCTATCTGTGGTTCTGGGTGCCACTGGAATATAAAACAAAGATGATGATGATGATGATGATGATAGCTATTTCAAACAAAACTTAGAATTTTTAAGGATATGGGGAAAGAAGTAAATATTACACTCGCTGTCAAATACTTGACATCGTTTCTTTTTTGGAACAAAAACTGTCACCAAAACATAACAAAATCTAGATATGCAGATGTGAGACTATGCAGTGAATAAAACTTTCTCTTGTGTTTTTAAAACTGCACCACACTAGGCATTCACAAACATCCCCACCACACTGATGCTGCACCATTGTATCTGTGTGCCATCCTGTAACACCATTTTAAAACTTACTACTAACTGCATGCAACAAATTTAATTCATAATAACTGCTTCTAATTGATCCAGCAGTTCCCTTCTCACCCTCTCACTTCTTATGCTTCTACTTCTCCTCCTGTTCATTGTTCCCTGAGGAGTCAATTCAACACCTAGTGAAATAAAGGAAATTGAACTGAATCGTTTGTCTCCTTCTTCCGTTCTTAACTTCATGCACCATTTCATGCTGCTCCTATGACTGTCAACAAAGGGCTAGATTCACGCAAAGGGACTTTGGTGTTGTAATACTTAACTCCTAGGCACTCTGTTGCCTCAGAATTCTCAGCCCTGAATTAGGCATCCGGGATGCCCATACAACACATGGGGAGTGCTGAGCATCTAACAAACAAATTGTCAGAAGCAAGCTGAGCAGGGAGTTTCCAAAGATAGACAGGAGTGAAATGCAGAGGGAAGGGACAGGGTTCAAGCCACCTATCCCAATGGGACTTAGGTACCCTAACCACAGGGCTATTGGGTTTTCTGGGACACACACCAGCCACAAAAATTACTGACCTGCTCACTCTTGGCTGGGGCCTGATCCAGTAGAGATATGATCCAGCAGGTGTGGTCTGAGCACATCCACTGAAGCAGGCCCCCAGGTGAGATAGTCGGGGGAACACCTAGTTTGAGAATCCGACCAAAGACCCAGGAAACAGTTGAAAAAGGGGAACAGAAAGGAACAGCAGGAATCCAGTGAGAGTTGCCAGGAGAGAGCTGCATGAGACAGAGAGAGTGGGAGAGTGCTGCAGATGAAAGCTATCAGGAAGAACTGACCAGAGTGGAGAAATCCTGAAGAGTAAAAGGCCCCTAAGTAAAAGAGAAGAACTCAGAGAGGCAGGCTGAGCCCAGGAACAAGAGTGTTTATTCTGGAGGGAAGTTTGAATAAGCAGAGATAGAACTCACAAGCAAAGGAGAATGGGGAGTGGAACACTACAGGATCCAGAAGATGTGAGTTGAGGGCTGTGGGAAAAGAGCAGCAAGAAGAATGGAGAATTGTGGGAGTTGTGGAGTCTCTGAAACAGTGGCATAAGAATTGTACAAGAGAGATTGTTGACTATTTGGTGGGCATCCTGGAGATGGTGACCCTGGAGTGTGGGACTGAAAGGCTGCTGCATTTTAACCTGCTTTACTTTGGGAGTTTGGAGAATTGTCTTACTTTGAGAACTTGTTGAAGGTTTACATTTTTCTAATAAATTATGCCTGGAAGCTGGGCTTGTTTTGGACTCCAAGAAGGACAACACTCCTTGTCTGTGTGAGTAAGGTGGCCATCAAGCTGATCCATGGTGAAAAAATTGTGCAACTCAAATCATCCCTAGGAGGAGGAGAGATGAAGGGGAAACTGAGGCAGGACTTGCCTTTTTTGCAATGGTTGGCCACAAGAGGGTGCCCGGGTAGGGGAGGTGAACCCTCCAATGTCTTCCCCCTTCCACTTTTGTCTTTCTGCTTTCTGTTTGATTTATTATTGAGTTCATTGGGGTAGGGACCTTGTCTTTTTCTGCTTTGAAAGTAGATGTTTCATTTCTGTCTCCTGGTAAAATCTGGTAAAATTATCTATTGAAGTCTAGTCTGTAGATAATAGTAATATGATTCAATAGTCTCTTCTAGCTTCAGCAGTGGATGCGTAAAATGATCCCTAAACTGTATTCTCATAAATTTCAGGTCAGTCTATAATGATTGAAGATTACATCAGAAAAGAATATGTAAGGCTCTTCATGTATAGACATGGCATCAGATTAAATCATTCTCACAAATAAACAGACTCTTTAGGTCCAGATTTGTATAGGTATTTAGGCATTGTGGTGTTCTGTGTTGCAACATCTAACTGATTAAGAAGCCTAAATCATATTTTCAGAAGTAATTTAGGCACTTAGGGATGTAAATCCCAAGGTCTATAAATGGGATTTTGGCTCTTAAACCCCTTTCAAAAATGAGATTTAGGCTGTGAAATCAATTAGGCATTGCAATGTTGAGCACAGCAATGCCTAAATACCATTAAAAATCTGGACCTTAGCTTCTAACTTCAGCAATTCTATGATTGATGGTGCATTCTTACTTTGAATTCTCTTCAAATTTTGTTCCCTCTGTCTCAAAAATGTTATAAACAACTCTAGAAAAGGCATAGAGAAAAGCAAAATGGTTAAAGGCAGGAAAGAAAACACTAAAAGGATTTGGACAATTTAATTTCAAGAACTGATGAACATGGGTCTAATCCAAAACCCGTTGAGGTCAATGGAAAGTTTCCCAGTGTCTTCAATGAGGTCTGGATTAGGCTCAAAGAGACTACAAGACAGAGGCATATATATAAAATTCCACATAAAAAAAACTGCGCAAAGATCTCTAAGACTACAAAACAAAGCACTTACTAGTTAAGAAAAACCACCATTCAGATTGCCTGTGCAATCTTCATTAGGCTCCTTTGTGAGTCTGCGTTAAGATGTAGTCTTTAAGTACCTGATCACATACAATTTTTCCTCACAGGATGCCAGCCTCATTCAGCGCATAGGATAGACAGTGCTCAGTTAATGAGCAGCTATTCAGTATTTTGTTTTATCCTCATCATTCAGTGCATGGCTCTGGATCTTATTTACCACACACTATTCAAATCCTCCTAGGCTTCCCTGTGGTGCTCATCTCTATAGTATCTGAGTGCTTCATAAACTTAAATTTAGTTATTTAAATATAACTATATCATAAATAGATATGACTGCCATCAGTTGATATGGTATTATTCCTATTTCAGAGATGGGGAACTAAAGCACAGGTGCCTAAAGCCACAAAGATATTTAGATGCCTAACTGCATTTGCAGGCCTAAGTCCAGCATTTACCGTGCCATTAACATTCTCAAAACCACCACTCAGTTGTTGCCCAATTCTGCAGATGCCTATGGGGTTCAGTTGTCGAAGTGGGCACTTGTAGGCATTCCCAAAGCCTCCTAAGCACTGATACCACCCCACAGCTAATGAGCATCCATAGCCCTCGCTATGGTTCTTAAACTAGGCACACTACGGCAATTCTCTCTAGCACGATCAGATCCTATAAGCATGTTCAGAGCACGCTCAAGACTTGATAGAGAAGTCACAGAAGACAGTTAGCAGCAAACAGGCTAGGAATCTTCTGAGTGTGCGTGGGCGTCTCACACATTCTAGTGGTTAGGGCAGTCACTGGGATGTGGAAGAATCCAGTTTCCTTTCCCAAGTGAGTGCCCTAACCAGCAGACTATTTGTTATTCTGCAGTTGGTCCCTGTCAGTCTCTATTGTTGTGAAGCTGTTCTACTTTACATATATAACTACATGTTCTTTGGGTTAGAGAGAAAATGATAGTCCTTCTACAGCTAGGGTACTCACCTAGGATACAGATTTAAATGCTTGTTCCAAATCAAGGCAAAATAGGGACTTAAACTCAGGTCTTCACAGCCCACATGGGCTAGTCTACTGGTCTATTGGCTGTACTGGGTTAAGGCTAGCTCTATTGTCTGTATTTCAGCTAGTCAGGCATGGGTTACATAAATGGCTGATATGTCCTAGGCAACTAACTCCAGGAGACCATTCACAAGATGAGAATCCCAAGCAGAAGGCGATGCCTCCATCTGTGTCATCATTCAGGTGCCAAAAGCCCAAATCAATGGGAGCTGGCACCTAAATACCTTTGAGGTCTAAGCCCTGCCCCTTTCCTCTGCATTTCACTCCTGGCTAGTGTAGGCAGCTCCCCACTCAGTTTGCTGGCTTCTGAAGATCCCTTCCTCAGGTACTGTACCTACTGCTCCAATGCACTGTATGTGGAGCGAAGAGTGCCTAGCTCAGGGTGAGAATTCCAGTAGGTGACAGAGTGCCTGGGGGTTAAGTATTATGCTACTGAGCAGAACAATGCCTAAGTATCTTTGTGGATCTGACCCAGAGAGGTTAAGGCCAAAGTGTCCACTTATTCTGAGATGTCTGGATCCTGATTTTTCTGAGCACTCAGCATTTTATAGCACTTTACATATTCAAAGCTCCCATTGAATTCAGTTTTATCTGTCATGCTCAACTCCAGGGTCTCAAGTTGTATATCCATAAAATGAGGAACATACAGTAGCCTATAATCCCATATATGCTGAGTAAAGGGGCTGAAGCATCATTAAGGGGTGGGGCTCTAAAAGCCTGGATACTATTAGATGAGAATGCCCATGTGCAGGAATTCAGGAAGAAAGCTGCAGGCTGGGCTTCCAAAGACACTCTGGCATAGGAAATATACAGCGAGGCAGGGATCCCGGGATTCAACCACTCTAGCCTCCAGACAAGTGAAGTAAACAGGGACTGTCCATAAATTATGGAATGTTTAGGGAATTGTTGAGTCCTTCGTTTTTTGTATTTGTTGCAGATTTACAAAGCATTACAAGGGATGAGTGAGTCTTGAAAATCACCACAAATGTGTTACATAATTTCTGGACAGCCTCACAACCAAAACTGAAAGATGTTCAAAATGCTAGACCAGCACTTAAAACACCATTTTATAAGTCATAGGGAAAGAAACTTCAAAACCAGCATCAAGCTGGATGGCTACAGACCAATCCACTATCATCCTACCTCATCACAGTGAAATGTACATAACTAAGACAGTCTCTCACCAAATACAGATTTGTAACCAGAAACTACAGATATAAGTCAGGAGACACCCATATAAACTCAGAGAAGACTATCTGTGGAGTCATAGAATATCAGGGTTGGAAGAGATCTCAGGAGGTCATCTAGTCCAACACCCTGCTCAAAGCAGGACCAATCCCCAACTAAATCATCCCAGCCAGGGCTTTGTCAAGCCTGACCTTAAAAACCTCTAAGGAAGGAGATTCTATCACCTCCCTAGGTAACCCATTCCAGTGCTTCACCACCCTCCTAGTGAAAAAGTTTTTCCTAATAGACAACCTCAATCTTCCCAACTGCAACTTGAGACCATTACTCCTTGTTCTATCATCTGCTACCTCTGAGAACAATCTAGATCCATCCTCTTTGGAATCCCCTTTCAGCTAGTTGAAAACAGCTATCAAATCCCCCCTCATTCTTCTCTTCTGCAGACTAAACAATCCCAGTTCCCTCAGCCTCTACTCATAAGTCATGTGCTCCAGCCCCCTAATCATTTTTGTTGCCCTCAGCTGGACTCTTTCCAATTTTTCCACATCCTGGCATGGGGCCTAAAACTGGACACAGTACTCCAGATGAGGCCTCACCAATGTTGAATAGAGGGCAATGATCATGTCCCTTGATCTGCTGACAATGCCCCTACTTATACAGCCTAAAATGTAGTTAGCCTTCTTGGCAACCAGGGCACACTGTTGACTCATATCCAGCTTCTCGTCCACTGTAACCCCTAAGTTCTTTTCTGCAGAACTGCTGCCCAGCCATTCAGTCTTTAGTCTGTAGCAGTGCATGGTATTCTTCCGTCCTAAGTGCAGGACTCTGCACTTGTCCTTGTTGAACCTCATCAGATTTCTTTTGGCCCAATCCTCTAATTTGTCTAGGTCCCTCTGTATCCCATCCCTACCCTCGAGCATATCTACCACTCCTCCCAGTTTAGTATCATCTGCAAACTTTCTGAGTGTGCTATCCACGCCATCCTCCAGATCATTAATGAAGATATTGAACAAAACTGGCCCAGAACTGATCCTTAGGGCTCTCCGCTTGATACTGGCTGCCAACTAGACATAGAGACATTGATCACTACCCATTGAGCCCTACGATTTAGCCAACTTTCTATCCACCTTATAGTCCATTCATCCAGCCCATACTTCTTTAACTTGCTGGCAAGAATACTGTGGGAGACTGTATCAAAAGCTTTGCTAAAGGAATTACATGTCCACTGCTTTACCCTCATCTACAGAGCCAATTATCTTGTCATAGAAGGCAATTAGGTTAGTCAGGTATGACTTGCTCTTGGTGAATCCATGCTGACTGTTCCTGATCACTTTCCTGTCATCTAAGTGCTTCAGAATTGATTCCTTGAGGACCTGCACCATGATTTTTCCAGGGACTGAGGTGAGGCTGACTGGCCTGTAGTTCCCCGGATCCTCCTTCTTCCCTTTTTTAAAGATGAGCACTACATTAGTCTTGTTCCAGTCATCCAGGACCTCCCCCAATCGCCATGAGTTTTCAAAGATAATGGCCAGTGGCTCTGCAATCACATCCGCCAACTGCTTTAGCATCCTCGGCTGCAGCACATCTGGCCCCATGGACTTGTGCTCATCTAGCTTTTCTAAATAGCCCTGAACTACTTCTTTCTCCACAGAGGGCCGGTCATCTCCTCCCTGTGCTGTGCTGTCCAGTACAGCAGTCTGGGAACTGACCTTGTTCTTGAAGACAGAAGCAAAAAAAGCATTGAGTACATTAGCTTTTTCCACATCCTTTGTCACTAGGTTGCCTCTCTCACTCAGTAAGGGGCCCACACTTTCCTTGACTTTCTTCTTATTGCTAACATGACATGCTAACAATTGACCAAGGGCAGAATGAGACAAACTGTACTCCCATGTTCAAAATATAATACTAATTAGCTCTTATATAACACTTTTTATCCATAGCTCTCCAAGTGCTTTACAAAGGACATTAGTATCATTATCCCCATTTCACAGATAAGAAACTGAGGCACAGAGCGATGAAGTGATTTGCCCAAGGTCACCCAGCAGCTCTTTGACAGAGCCAGGAATAGAACCCAATGCAAGTCCCAGTTCACTATGCTATCCACTAGGTCACACGGATACCCCCTAGAATATGAGGGAATGCAAGAAAGATACTCCTCAAACTACAGTTTACCATGACAAAAAAATCTCATTAAAAACAATGAGGAAAAACTGGGCTTGACTCAGGGAGAAGGGAGATGTTATGTTTTACAGCAATCTGTCACCAGATAAGGAATGGACAGTAATAACAAGGACCCAGGGGATCACAAACACCATGTGTAACCAAATCCTGGGTGGGCTCTACCTGCCTCTGACAGGTACCTGAAGAGTTAAAAATGTGTTAAGGCAGCATTATGAGGAATCCTTAACAATGTGAGAAAAACAGTTAATGGTTTGCATGTGGCTTGCCTCTAAATGAATAATAGGAAAGTACCAGTGTATAAACTTGGGATGGGTGAACTGGAACAGATTTTTACGACAACTTCTGTAATTGTTTTGATTTGTTTACATGCCACTGGATCATTAATGACAAACTTTATGTTTCTTTGTAATCAAATTTTATTGAAAGTGCATACAGAAAAATAACCCCACAGAGAGCAGACACTGTAACTTGCTCATGCAGAAAGGCTTGGGCATTTAATGATTTTGTTTTAATAGTGAGCATCAATTAACAGCCAGAGCTGAACTGAAGATGTCTAGATGAAGTCAGTGTCCCAGAGGTAAAATATTTTGTTTTCCTGTCTAGATAAATCTTTGTTAAACTGTCTCTTTAAATGTCTCCAACCTACAACAGAAGAAGAAAGAAAGTATTATAGTATTCTTCACCAAAGGATGAACTATGTATGGTTACAATGTTTATGGTAGTCATGCATATTTAGACTAGTTGATTTTCAAAAGGGACAATGCTCAAAATATATAACGGCAAAGATCATTTCTGATGACAAGACCATATCCCTTTATTTGTCAGTCAGCTAAAATAAAAATTGTACAAATATACTAACATAAAAGTAAAAATGGTGTTCTGGGAAAATGCTGCATAGTGATAACTTTTATAGGCTATACTGGAATGCCGAGTGGAGCTATAAATATATTATTGTTAGAACTGATAACTGCTGTCTATTATCTTTCTAAATATCACCTCGGCCATCTGATCCAACCTTTTTGGAGCCACCTAAGTTGAGCTGCTGTCCATCTCCTATTGAAAGTCTGGTGAATGGGATGATTTTCATTGTAGTTTTCTTCATGGAATACCACCGAGAACGCCAGGTTGCCCAGATAATCCCATTGTCGTATCTAGATGGACCAACCTCTCTTGCTGAGTAAGTGCCACCTAAAATATAAATTGTAGCAGAATATATAATTGTTTGTAAAATAATGTATATGCATATGCATGTCTGTAGTAACGAAATCCCTGTGTAAAACTATACTTATCATGCACCA
This sequence comes from Gopherus evgoodei, assembly GCF_007399415.2. NCBI lineage: Eukaryota > Metazoa > Chordata > Testudines > Testudinidae > Gopherus > Gopherus evgoodei. The sequence continues at coordinate 82,484,708 of NC_044326.1, read as the reverse complement.
CTGATTGCCTCTACCTACTAATCTATCTCTCCCAGGATTTATTCTAACATTCCAAATCTCTGAGCAGCTTCAAACTGCTGTCACTGTAAAAATATATCAGCCCACCAGAAGAATGTTTCATTCTCCTCTCCAAATGTAGATTTCCCCTCAAATTACACTGGTTTTAGGTATAGACAGCCAATATTCAGTCCCACATGAATGACAGATTTAAGGTCTGAAATCCCAAGATCAACCATGAATCCATGACGGTATGGTGTGGAATAAAGGTTTTATTGGTACTTGATGGACGCGATATCCGTAACTCTTTCATGGCTACATGATTTATGAGTAATGTAGCCATCCCAAACTTATACTGATAAACTCTTTCTACTACATCGTATCATCATGTATATATCCCAAACACACTATTGCAGATTCCCTCTTCTCTTCTCCCTTTGAACAAACTTCGGTACTGTCAAGTCAGTTTCTCTCCTGAATTCCCTCTCTCTCACCCTTTTTTCCTTATCTTTCCGCCTTGCCTTGGGTTTTTTTTGTCTGTCCTCCTGCAATGGGATTATGATTGGGACTCTGTTGCTGGAGACAATACTTTTGTAACCACAAAGCAAAAGGGAGAAACTTCTTGTCTTTGCCTCTAGCAGCAGTGGAAGACAGCACCTATGCTTTAGCTCTTGCATGCAATGCTTCCCCCCAGGCTCAGCAGAAGCTATCTGGAGTAACATATAAGGGCCGGGAGAGTATCAATTTGTGTTGATCAGCTCTGAAGTTTAAGGAATGGCATGGCCAAAAATAAATAAACAGCTAAAATCTACACAATTTTTTTCTTCATCACTAGAATTTGTTGTAAAGCCATGAAGTTATTTTTTATATGAAGTAGGTACCCAAAGCATGTATTACCTTGATAATATTTGCCATTGAGGTTACTAGCATGACATCTATTCATCCACCATCCTGCTCCATCCTGTTCAGCACAATTGCCATCATATTTATCATTGTCATTGTCATAGGTACTGAACTGCATGCCATTATGAGATGTAAAAAATTTGTCACTGGGATCATCTCCAAAATCAAAACCATCAAAGGCATCCCCAGCTTCACCACCAGCAACAAAATAGGCATAGGTCAGTCGGTACTTGTCTGCTTCCGGTCCCACTTTGAACACAGCATAGTCTGCAGTACTATTAAAAAAATAATGGTGAATTTGTGTACACTGGATTCCCAAAACATACACAATTAGACTATAAATGACAGCATTTTAGAGTCAGTTCCTGTGTTACTCTATGTCTAATTAGAAGACATTTCTCATATCTAATTAGATATTTCCTTGCCGGATTATAATATGTCACTTTAATGAATCATAATGAACCCTTCTATACCCCCCACCCCAACTTTAGGTAGTCAAAGACAGGTAAACTGGGTCATCTCAGTGGCCTTGAGTAGTGCTTTGCAATGGCTTTCAGGAGTTCTGAGTTAGCTAGATAATCAGTCTCCCATTGTCCATGCTGGAATGAAATGGGGATGGTGAGAGCAAATTGCTCCTGGAAGGAGAAAATGGTTGCACCACTCAACATCTGTCTCTTTCTATAGAATAGCAAAGTATGACAAGAACAGGTTCTGAATGGAATCTCATCTAATTTCCAGCAGTTAGAATGATGAGTTATCAAATGGGATGCAAAGGGTGTCATAGCAGGCTAACCCGGGGAAAAAGTAAAACGTCTTAAATGCTCCACATGAGTAGTGAAGAAACTGTGAAAGGAAGAAACAGAAAAACATTCTACAGAGTAAATTATATATTCCAAGAAAGATGCCAGCATGAAGCTTTCATGAGCATATGCTGCTCCCTTTTTTATCACAAAGTTGCAGGTAGTGAGAAAAAATTCAACTGCAAATATATTTATGGTTTTATAAACTGATAGCGAAGGTAGTTTGATACAAATAGATTAATGACTCTGCATTATCCATTCTTCTGAAAGTTGTATAAACTGATCTGGTAGTGGAGACAGGTGTCTGATATCTGGTAGTAGAGACAGATATCTGTGGTTGTACGAAAAAAATCAGTACACACGACAGGTGTGTATTGTAAGTTGACTTTTTTAGAAGGCTCATTAGTGAAATACCTTTTTTTATTCTCCCAGTCTTCCAGTTCTATCCTTAAGGCATATGGAATAGTTGACTGAGTGGTTATTAAATGAATCTTTTCATTTCCCAGCCAGTACTCTGACTGGTCATCTGGTGACAGGTGTCCAAATCCTTCTTTGTACTGAACCCAGTTTTTCTTGAAGTCCACGCTCCCATCAAGTCTCTGGTGGCAGATAAAGAAAGAAAGAAAGTCAACCAAATCAACATGTGCCCATGTAAATGAAATACCGTTATATAATCAGAATTATTCATGACCTGAATTTATAAATTACATACTCTCTGGAACACTGTCCATCCATTGCCAAATGTGTCTATCTCACAATAGACTAGGAACTGCTGCTTAGCTTTTACAGGTTTGATGAAGTAAAGACCACTGTGTCTGGCACCTTTATTTGCAATGTCTTGACAATCTGCAATAAATAAACACTATTGTTTGTATTTTGGCTACAGTCTCATCTTGTTTTAAAAGTGGTTTTAAACGTATCTGATCATTTTCTAGTACAGTGCAATATACACAGTACATATAATAATTACTATGGCAAAGTTATCTGTAGGCTAGGTCTTCATCACACAGGAAGTCCTATTGAAGTTAACAGGACTTGTATAAGGATGAGCAGGATTTTGCTATTAGTAAATAGCTAGGTAGCATAACTTGAATGTAAAATACAATAATTTTATTTGTTTCTGCAGTCATAAAAAGGGCATTTTTAGGTCTAATGTATTAGATTAATTATTTCTGTGTGGTTGAGCAGGACTATTATACTATAGTATCCTTTCTGTTCTTATAACTCCAGAAAAGCACTTGCCTGATCTATGGACTACAATAAAGATAGGGTTTACTGGGATAGTCAAATCTTGGCTAACTATGCCCAAATGCGAAAATAAGATTTGTTCCACAACATCCTATATGCAGAACATCTGTCTAGTATTTCTGTTGAATGAAGCACTAGCCAACAATAAACATAAAAATAGCAATAACAAAATGTAAATATGGAAAAGCATTCTTTATATTGGTCATGATGCTGAGTCTCTTATTCCCATGGGTAATTCTTAGAGCAATCAATGGATCATGTGATTAAGAATAACTCCTGTAATCAAGTTTTGCAGGATCATCCATTTAAGTACTCAGATGGCCCTCACCACTATATTGTCGACAGATAACACTTAAGAATTAATTTAAGCCACACAATAAGCATTTCATGTACCTCTTCCAGTTGTTTCCAGTATTTGGACTGTGTCTCTGCATGGCTCCTGACATTGTGACGCAAGCTGATTAGCCTTCTGTTTTAGTTGTGAAATCTTGATAGTGTTTGACGTCAACATATCTGTCAGTTGTCTAGAGATAAAAACATAAAAATTACACGTTATGCCAGTTTTTCTTAATGAGAACAATATATATTTCACTGAAATATGCCTTACATATCTAATGTACTAATCTAAAACGTGTTGCTTTATTTAATGCGACAGTGTAAATCATTTTGGGCTACAGTGTGGTATTTAGCCACAGTCCTACACTGTGGGGCAGTACAGAGCTGCCCAATCTCCATACAAGTATTTGGGCATTCTGCCTTATAGAGCTAACCATTTGCACTGGGAGGACAATAATTTGCTACAATCAGAGTCTGGCTGGTGCACAAGAAAGTGGAGCCAAGATTCTGCCTACTCCTCTTCTCTATCTGCCCCTTTTATTACAAGTTGCTTTTGAGTGGGAGCAACTTGGTAGCAGTTTTTGCACTCTTCTGAGAGCAAATACTACTGTTCTGAGTAGCCCATAAGAAGGCTGTACAAGGTGGGTAGTCTCCCTCTGCACTCTCATTTTCACTATGCTGTTGCATAAGGGCCAGCCACATTCCAGCCCTTTGTAAATACCTATTATGGCTTCCATATATATACATGTTTTCTAGAATTTTGGCTTTGATGCAATGTTTATTACATGTATCCAGATCTGAAACTGAATTTACGTGACCATTTCAGGTCTTATCCCTTCACCACCTCCCTGTTGTTTGAATGTCTTTTGCCTTGTCAATCCTCCAACAAACTGAGCACGCTGGCTCTAATCAAAGTGCTTACATGCATGCTCAGTTTTGAGCAGGCCCATTGCCTGATTCAGGAAAGCACTGAAGCACATGTTTCACTTGCATCCGATGAAGTGGGTATTCACCCACGAAAGCTCATGCTCCAATATATTTGTTACTCTATAAGATGCCACAGAACTCTTTGATGCTTAACTGGGGCATGCTTTACTTGGACCAGTATCTCTTTACCCAGTAAAGCCCATTCCTGCAGTCAGTGCATGGACAAAGCTCTACGGGATTTTTTCTTTTGTGAGATTTGCAGGTCTGGGTTCTGGAGGTAAAGTATATAGCACGGGTCGGCAACCTTTCAGAAGTGGAGTGCCAAGTCTTCATTTATTCACTCTAATTTAAGGTCTTGTGTGCCAGTAATACATTTCAATGTTTTTAGAAGGTCTCTTTCTATAAGTCTATAATATATAACTAAACTATTATTGTATGTAAAGCAAATAAGGTTTTAAAAATGTTTAAGAAGCTTCATTTAAAATTAAATTAAAATGCAGAGCCCTCCGGACTGGTGGCCAGCACCCAGGCAGTGTGAGTGCCACTGAAAATCAGCTCACGTGCTGCCTTCGGCACACATGCCATAGGTTGCCTAACCCGGTATATAGTAAAGTACAAGAAAGGACAATAGAAACCTGATTTCTATGAAGGTGTAGAGGACTTTTGAAACTTTCATAAAACTGGGCATTCATAAAATTATGGGAACTTGAAATAACATGAAAAAATAACAAGAGTCTGCATCCATGGCCCTACATATTATGAAAATTAACTATTGCATATTTCTGTTTTTAAAAGAGTGAATACATTTGAGAGCAATTCATTCTAATATTACATAGAGCATATTAATTTTAAAAAAATAAAAACCTAAATCTACTATGAAAATTAAAATCTTTCATCAGTGGGTGGTTAAATAAAAAATGCTCTCAGATCAGGTGATGCGAAGGTATTTAAGATAAAATATAGTTATATTAATTCTAAATGTCAAAAACTCAGAATTACTGTATTTTAACCAATTATGAGTGATTCCTGGCATAATGTTATCACAGAGTGACTTTGGCATTTAAAGTTAAATAGTACAATTACAATTTATAAATAATAATTCATTATTAAAATTTAGATAAGTTAAATATGTTTTCAAATATATAGAACAGTATAGACTTCAGATGGACACCTTTGAGTTTAATAGTTATTCTGGATACACTCCAATGAAACAGAGAGCAGAATTTGGTTCATGATGTGCGTTCAGCAAAACCAATAAAAAAGTTTCAACTGGCTAAACAAATCTTTGGTAAGATCCACGTTACAGTTTCATGTTACTAAAATTTCTGAAGTCTAAGAATAACTAATGGAAAAATTTTGAACAATTACTTAAACAAAAATACTGATTGAAGAAAAAAAAAAGAATGGCCAAACTTTGCCATGTTCTCACAGCCTGATCCTGTATTCCAGTGGGAGATGTGAGTATTCAAGAAATGCAGGATCAGATCCTAATTATGCAGTTATGAGTGAAAAGACACCAAAATGGTCTTTATATGCAGAAATGAAGTGCTGTGAAAAAACTTCAGTTGTAGCTGGTAAAATAAAATAAAGGAACAGATCTGCATAGTAAGACAATATCAAAAGTGAAAAATACCTACTGTATAGTATTTCATGTTCCGTAATACTGTTTCATATCTGATAATTTCATCAATTATTTTCCTGTTTTTTGAGTAAAACCGTCAATCACATCTGTAGAACAGGTACAATATATTAATGAAATTACATGTAAAGTAGAAGACTAAATTAATGTGTATTTTTCTCAGGTTTTGTAATAGTCTTTATGTTCTCACTTGGCAGAGTCTGTTTCTCTGGGGGGCTGAGGATTCGGATTTGGCGAATCACTGTTCTGTTACAATGGAAGAGTTAGTGATCTGCTGCAAGAGATTTTCAAGGACTTGCAGCTCCTTATCCACATCAGGGTGGTATTATTCAAGAAGTCTGCAATGCCGCATGTAGTTGGGCAATAGCTACCCTAAAGGGAAAAGAATAATTAAACATAATACAACTAATAAATAATAATATAATAATAATAATGGACCAGTCCAGGTTCTACAGCGAAGCAAAAGAGATGGTCACTCAGGGCAGGAAAATATTAAGGGCAGACCAACATTCAATTAGGATTTATGCAGTAACTGTGGACAGGTAGGACTTGGCATTTGCTACTGTGCTGTAGAGACAGTCCTGGTAATGCATATTGTTATTAAATATTAAAAATAATAATGTATGTTATTGATAATAGTATACTTTAGAATATACATGGTACTATAATGGAATTTACAGTACATATTAGAACAATGAATGCTGTTATTAAGAGTGAACCGTAAAGCATAATATTACATTTAATAACAGTAGATATTGAAAATAACAATGCATGTTAAAACAAATTAATAATGAATGATAATTATAAGTGGAACAATATTTTATTCGGCTCCTTAATTTAGAAGAAAGAAATTACACATCTACTTACAATCGTTCTCTAAGATGCAGCAGTGTTTCTCTGGTAGCAATATACTGAAAGGGGGAAAACACATTATTTTTTAATTAGTGTTCTCTTTATGGTATGTTGGGGGCATTGCAATTTTTACTAGTCCATTTGTACAGTTCACTTACTGCCATGCAAGCTGAAAAGAGTAAGGACAGGAGATGTGCAGTAGCCCAGCTGTGTAACTTTGGCACCATGATGTCTACACGAAAGGATGCTTCCAGCTAGTGTCTGAGAGATTCAGCTGTACGGGCTGCTGGAATCTGCCCTGACTCCCCTGCACTTCACCGCACCAGTTTAAGGGAGCTGGCTGAACCTGGGGGCGGGCACTGTGATGCAATGTGTAGGGGTGGGACAGTGGTGGAGGAACAACTTCTCAGTGCCTTTGTCCTGGATTCCCAGAATTTGCACTGAAGCTCCTGCTCCTCCCATTTTTAGTAGCAGTTTCCCACTCGCCCACACTATGTCCTTTGCAGCCAGGGCAGTGTTAGGATCTGGAGAAATCTAAGGGAGGCATGGAGCAATCGCTTCAGTAACACTGGAGTAATAAACTAACATATGATTCTGAACAATGTTGGAATGGTGCCTGAGATGAGCCTCAGCTGTTTAGTTCAAGGAGAAGCCCCAGTTACTCTCCAGGACAAAATGTAAGAGGCACAGGTTATTCAATAAGGACAGGCTGCTATTTTTCAAGCAGCCACAGATTCCATTCTGGGGAATTGTGTGTGTCAGCTGTAGACCAAAGTGTTTTCCTTTCAAGTCACCACTGGTTCAGAACCCATGCTTTGAAAAGCACATTGCTCCTGTAAGCAAGATTGCACACTCTTAGTGGCAAGGACTGTCTTGTATGTTACGTTTGTTACTGTCCCTTGCCCAATAGGGCTAGAGAAAGGACAGTCTTGTGGTTCAGCTATTGAACAAGGATCTAGGCTCCATTCCCAGCTCTGCTACAGATTTCAGGCTAGGTCCACAAAGCACTTAGGTGTTCCAATCCTCAGCACTGCAGGGCCTCCTTTTTAGGTTCCCTGCCCCCCTAGTGGAATTCAGAGCCCCAGACTAGGTATCCAGAATCCCTATACAGTGCATGGGGAAAGACTGGTGCTTACAGAAGGAATCCTCAAAAGACTGCAATTTAGCAGGGTGCCACCTAAGCTAACCAGTGGGCAATGCCAGTGGAAGGTAGTTAGTGCTCAACTCCGAGCCAAAGGGAATTGCCCATCTGTGCTTGGGATTCACAGGCTTGTGCCCTCTCCTGGAGTTAGGTCAGCCCTTTCTCATGAAAAACCACAGAAAGAATGAACCTCTTAATGGCCAATAGCTGACTGGTTCAGGCACTCACCTAGGAGACCTGTTTTCAATATTCATAGGAGTAAGGACATGACCTTGGTCTCCCACATCCCAGGTGAGTGCCCTAGCTCTTGGGTAGTCTGGGACACACACTCACACCAGGCAGCCCCAAAAATTCGCAGTCAGGTTGCCCTCAGCTGTCTTTTGTGAGAGGCCTGTTTGGGCCCCACAGATGAGATAGGCAGGGGAACGTCTAATTTAAGACTCTTGCCGGGGCTTAGGTGTGAGCTAACGCATGGAGTGGCTTGGGGGTGTTGGTGGTTTTGTACATGCCCAGCAGAAACTTAGATGCCCATGGGGTCTTTACTGGTGGAACTTCAGGCACCTACAGAGTTTAGGCACTTTCAGGTTGTGGTGGCATCTGAGCAGGGATTTTGAACTCTTGATGTTGCTTAAATGTTAGACCTAGGCACCTAACATGGCAGAGAGGTTCCTAAGTCCTTTGTTGATCTATCCCTTCCTGTATAACCAGCGGCAAGTGATTTTACTGCTCTGTGCCTCAGTTTTCTGTCTGTAAAATAGGGATAATAATATAGCTATCTCACATTCTTTGCTTATCTCTTCTATTAGGATTGTAAATCTTATGTTAGAAGGACTGTCTCTCACTATGTTTTTGTACAATGCTTAGCATTCTGGTGCCTCTAGGTGCAATTAGTAATTGATTAGTTGATGAGAGGCAATGTGGCCCATTCAGCTGGCACTTAGGAGTCCTGGGTTCTATATCTAGCTCTGCTACTGGCCTACTGTGTGACCTTGGGCAACTCACTTCACCTGTCTGCACCTCAGTAAAATGGGGATAATGACACTTACCTTCTTTGAGACATGCTTTGAGATCTATAGACAAATTGTGCTAGACAGTGACAAGAGTAAGGGAGGTGTTATTTATTCTGTGCAGAACTTTCAGGGTTCAGAAAAAATGTTGAGTCTAGACTGGTGATGATAACTACTAGCACCCTTTGGGGTAAAGGTATTATTTCCATAATATATAGCTTGAAAATGGTTTTGAGGGTAATGCAATAATTCTTAATGAAGTAATTATCCTCTGCTATCCTTACTAAGGAACCATCCACTGGTAAGAGTTTGACTTTCATAGATAATTGGCAAGTTGGGGTCTGCACATGATATTACAAGAACTAGCACAGAATATTTGGGAACCAAATGTATGGTGTGTTGCTTGTATTACACAACAGAGATATTATTAAGTCTATAGAGTTAAAGTGTATGGAGAGAATAACTGGCCCATCTGTATAATGATTGTCAGGTATCTGTTTCATTTTTAAATGTTGCCATTTTTTATTCCCAACTAGCACCTAGTTTACTTCTCAACAGGAGCTGCAGGTTTTACACCTCATGAAACATACATTCTTCCTGTGCTTCGCAACTGTTTATGTGTCAAGTATCAGAGGGGTAGCCGTGTTAGTCTGGATCTGTAAAAGCAGCAAAGAATCCTGTGGCACCTTATAGACTAACAGACGTGTTGAAGCATGAGCTTTCGTGGGTGAATACCCACTTCATCAGATGCATGTAGTGGAATTTTCCAGGGGCAGGTATATATATGCAAGCAAGAGATAACGAGGTTAGTTCAATCAGGGAGGATCCGTTTGCATTTGGAAAGGAAGATGATATCTGTCTGTATTTGTGCAAGTTTCTTCTTGAGGTTGATGGATTTCCACTCCATATGGCTAAATGCAGTGCCTTGCATGGTGTCAAGTATCAGAGGGGTAGCCATGTTAATCTGGATCTGTAAAAGCAGCAAAGAATCCTGTGGTTTATTTACTTGCACAAATACAGACAGATATCATCTTCCTTTCCAAATGCAAACGGAGGGACATCATACCAAATGGACTAAAGGTAAAAAATCCACTGCTATCTACATACCCTGCTATGTACATTGGCCACACTGGACAGTCTCTACAGAAAAGGATAAATGGACACAAATCAGATATTAGGAATGGCAATATACAAAAACCTGTAGGAGAACACTTCAACCTCCCTGGCCAAACTATAGCAGATCTTAAGGTGGCCATCCTGCAGCAAAAAAACTTCAGGACCAAACTTCAAAGAGAAACTGCTGAGCTTCAGTTCATCTGCGAATTTGACACCATCAGCTCAGGATTAAACAAAGACTGTGAGCGGCTTGCCAACTACAAAACCAGTTTCTCCTCCCTTGGTTTCCACACCTCAACTTCTAGAACAGGGCCTCATCCTCCCTGATTGAACCAACCTCGTTATCTCTAGCTTGCTTGCATATATATAGCTGCCCCTGGAAATTTCCACTACATGCATCTGATGAAGTGGGTATTCACCCATGAAAGCTCATGCTCCAAAACGTCTGTTGGTCTATAAGGTGCCACAGGATTTTTTGCAATTGTTTTTGTGGTCATGATCTGGCCGAATGGGAGTTTAGTGCCTAAATATGGTTGAGGATCTGGATCTAATCTATTGTATCTCCACTTCCTACACTCTCCTTCTGAGCTTTCACTTGGCATAAACCTGGAAATTATTTATTCCTGGCTTTCTGCTGGCTCCAAACCTGAAAATGAGATGTGTGCTTAGCATAAAGGATGTATGGTGTTTTATTACCTCCCTAAAGTGACACTTTCTTTGTGTTACTTATGCCCCAGCAGAGTTAATCGATTTATAAATTGAATGTTCTCTTAGAGAATGGATTATTCATGTTTTTTGGAGATCTATTTGTGCTCTACTATGTGTCCAATTTAACTTGCCTATATTGATTTTTGAGCAATTTTACCTTTCCTGTGGTTTATTTACTGATTTGCCAAGAAATGATGAATGATTAATGTAATGCAGGCAGAAGGAAGATTTCTTAAATTCAGTTTGTCTTTCCATGGAGTTTATTTTTTGAGCAGATAGCAAAGGTGAATCACTATTTAGTTAAAAGGGGATTGCTAATCTAGTTCAAAAGCTGAGTAGAATACTTATTAATCAGATAAGGTGATGGAATTTGGGTACATTTGTTATGCAAACACAGCTTTAATTCATTCGTGCGGCTTTTTTTGTGTGAGTGTTTTGTCAAAGGATCACTGGAAAACTATCCAACACTTTCCTGTTACTGATGACAAATCCTTACGTTCAGAAAAACAAAATAAAATCATGAAATGTGTCTGTGATTGTGAAATAGTTGCTTATATCTAGGACATTATTTTAATTTCTTTTGTGAAAAATTAAACTAGCTTCTACTTATCTATCTCTCTTAGATTTTTTACATAGCATTTATTGCTGTGGTATCTAATCATTGCTGCACTGATCACATTGCCTATTGTTGTAGCATCCTACCAAAACATGAAAGCAAATGCATTTAAGTGGGCACACAATGTGCAGAAGCAGTATTATTTTATAACAACATTTTGGGGTAGATTCTGATCTCACTGATACTCATGTAAATCCAGACTAAGTGCACTCAGATTAAATCAATGAAGTTATTTCAGAGTTACATTGCTGTAATGGATACCAGAATCTGGCCCTTTGATTGGCAAACCTTGCCTCTGACCCCACAACCACTCACCAACATATATGATTCCTGCTTGAAGCACAAATCATCTGTACTAGTAAGGGTGCATAATTCCCAAGTCAAAGATACTACATGAGAAAACTGGATACCTGTATGGATTGGAAATAGGGACAAGAAATAAAGATGATTTTAAAAATTAATTGACTGTCATTTTAAATACTGCATAATAGCAAAGCTGAGACAGTGTACTACAGACCTATTTATTTGAACTAAAAAAAAGTTTCCTGAGTCACTTCACCAATGTACACTTTCTGTTTCAATATGTAAATCAGGGGAAAGCAGTAAAAAGGAACATTTCCTTGCCAATTCAATAGTCCAGTCCCTGCCTGCTGCCACATGCTTCCTGAAATAAAATATGTGAAATATTTGTGAATCGGCAAATAATTGTTAGCATGGCTTCATGGGTGATATCAAATATTACTCTTTCTCACTAATAAGAAACTGTTCCCTCCCTTTATGTTAAAAATAGACATTGACTGCATGGCATGTGTGCCCTTCCATTCAAACTCAGATTCGAAATTTATGTCTGAAATAAAAATTTTAAAAGTGTGAAATTTCTTAGCTTAATGCCATTGGACAGCTTCTGTTTGGTCAATTTTTAAAGAGTTTAGAATATAGTTAGCTGCATATACCTGTTATAAAAATTACCAGTTACAGATATTTTCAAATATTTTAAGACTGTGTAATATACATACACACACACACACACACTGAAATCAAGGACCAGAGCATAAGGATTGTAACACCATCTGTGGAAGCAAATCTCAGTGCCATTAACAGGAATTCCATCATGAGCTAATCATAAATATATCACACTCTTCAAGATCCATGGGTTCTACGCATGTTTATCACATGTGGTATACCTCCTCCAGTACTGTAAGTGTCTCAATAACAACTATGTGGGCGAAGCCAGACAATCACCACTTAATTGAATGCGCTCTCGCAGAAAAGTTATAAAAGACAAAAACACCATATAACATGTGGGAACACTTCACAAAATGATCATGCCATATTTGACCTCAGTGCTCATTCTTAAAGAAACGTGAATAACACCTTCACAATACAACCCTGGGAGCTTAAAACTCATAACTTTGCTAGACACTTACAATCATGGTCTTAATAAAGACACTGGATTTATTGGTTTATTACAACAATCTATAACTCACTAAATCACCTATTTTTGTCCCATAACTGCAGAGGTGTTAACAGACCACACTTCACTTGAATGGTCCCTTACAACAGGGGGTCTTAACCTTTTTCTTTCTGAGCCCCCCGGAACATGCTATAAAAACTCCACAGCCCACCTGTGTCAAAATAACTGGTTTTCTGCATGTAAAAGTCAGGGCTGGCATTAGGGGGTAGCAAGCAGGGCAATTGCCTGGGGCCAGGGGCAGCTCTAGACATTTCACTGCCCCAAGCTGGGTGGCACGCCGCGGGATGCACTCTGCCAGTTGCCAGGAGGGTGGCAGGTGGCTCCGGTGGACCTCCCACAGGTGTGCCTGCAGAGGGTCTGCTGGTCCCGCGGCTTTGGTGGACCACTGGAGTCACGGGACCAGCGGACCCTCTGCAGGCGTGCCTGTGGGAGGTCCACCAGAGCAGCGGGACCAGTGGACCCTCCGCAAGCACGCCTGCGGGAGGTCCACTGGAGCCGCCTGCCGCCCTCTCGGAGACTGGCAGAGCATCCCCCGCGGCATGCCGCCCCAAGTACTCACTTGGCGTGCTGGGGCCTAGAGCCACCCCTGCCTGGGGCATCATGCCACAGGAGCCCCTGCAAAGCTGCATTGCTCAGGCTTCAGCTTCAGCCTTGGGTGGGGGAGCTCAGGGCCCAGGCTTCAATCCCATGCAGCAGGGCTTTGGCTTTCTGGCCTGGGCCTCACCAAGTCTAATTCTGGCCCTGCTTGGCGGTCCTCCAGCAGACCTTGGGCCCCTGGTTGAGAACCACTGCCTTAAAATATGTGTTAACTACTTATGGTAAACAATCTGTCCCAGTTTGTATTTAGTTGTGACACTGAGTATGTTTCCCAGACATGAAGAAAAGTTCCCTGTAAGCTTGAAAGCTTGTCTCTCTCACGGACAGATGTTGGTTCAATAAAAGATAGTGCCCTATACACCTTGTCCATCATGAACTAAGGACAGTACAGGCACGGGTTGTTTTAATTTTTGTTTGAGAAGAGCAAACAAATAGAAAGTGTAGGTGTATCTCTGCCCTAGGACAGCACAGCTTACTCAGCAACGCACTGCCAGCTTAGACAATTCTGTGTATGTGGATCCGCTTGTGGGCCGTGTTCCCGTATCCGTTCTCTGATAAATACATGTACAGTTTAAACAAGGCAGAGTCTGTCTCCAATCCATATATTTATTTCAGTGTCTATTTATATCTAAAAAAATGATAATCTTTTCATTTAGAGTGCTGCAGCAGTAACACTAAGCTGTTGCCTGTCTGAGATAGCTTCTGCATCTTCTCCCTGGGGGAAGAGGATGGAAGGATCCATGCAGCAGCTCCTATGACCCTGAGCCCCTTCTAGTCTCTGCTCTCATATTCAACCACTGCATATTGACACACAGAAAACCACCATGGGACTGAGCTCCATGATGTGCATGGGTGTGCCCCTGAGTGTTCACCCCCCCAAACATTGCCCCCCTTTGGCAGTGCAACCACATCAATTATGTTATCAAGGATGGAATCCTCTGCAGCCAGAAAGGTAGGAGCAGTTTGCTCCTAACTCAGTTTCACCTGTGCAATGCCCCCTGAAGTCAACTAAAGTCAATGAAGTTGCCCTGGTGTAAGTCAGGTCAGAATTTCTATTTCTGGACTCACTTGCTTTTTCCTGCATTCTACAGAACTACAGTTTCTCTGCAGAGTGTTTTGAACATTATACAGAGTTACATAACAGGCCCTTAGAGAGTACCTACACTTTTTTGAAAGAAGATTATAAAGATTTCTACATGTCCAGTCCTGTACTCCTTCAATGACCAATACTCCTTTTGACATTAAAAGTATTAAAAGTACAATTTTCAGAAGCAACTAATGATTTAGGAGCCTGAAAAATCAATGGGGCTTAAGCTCCTAAATTACTTAAGTGCTTTTGAAAATTTTATCTAAAGGCACAAAAGAACTTAGGAACAGGGTTTTAATAACATGATGATTTGAAGGAATTACCAATCTTTTGAAAAGTCTCCTCATATTCATTTTTAACCATCTACACATTTACATGATAAAAAACACTAGAGATTTTTTTTAAGTACCATTCAAATCCCAAGCAATTAAGAGAGGAGATAGCTTTAATAACAATAGAAATGTGATACAAGGCAACAAGAGTAATACAGTTTGTGCTTACAAAAGACTGTATGTTATTACTTTGCTCTGTTGTAGCTGGGGTTTGTCCGGGCCACAGAGCATGTGACAACATTAAATCTGAATATGCTAAAATTCCTAAATGCAACAGGATTTGCTGGGAACAACCTGATCATTAGCATTGAATTATGATGCTTTTGGGAGTTTGTGACACAATATTTTTCTATGAAATGCTGCATTGCAAATTTCAGCTTTTTACTGATTTAAAAAGAACAGTTTAGACGTTGGTTCATTTAGAAAAGGTTAATTTTTAGAGTACCTTCAAAAGAGAGATTACAATGTGTACTTTACCTTGAGTAGAAGAGTAGTGAACTCTATTTGTTAAACAAAAATATGCACTAATTTGTAATGATAAGATAAGAATCAATTCAAATATTTGCTGAATATTTTGTAATTAGTTGAAGTCTTGGTGTACAATAAACTGAACTAAATGTTGGTAGTTATTGATATAGTGCTTTCAGAAAGGAACAGACAGATAATAAAACAAATGGCAACGTAGCAAAATTTGTTACTGAATAAGAGAGTTTGGCTTGTGGAACATTGTGTTCCAACATTTTAGCAAGTGTGATTTTTAATTGCATGCTAAACAAAAAAAAACAGCAAAACACGTTGAAAAGATATTTTCTAATACTTTCTTCAGAAATAAGGAAAACTCACTATCCTATGCCTTTCAATATCAATACAGGCTCCTCTAGCTTATGCCTGGGGACCAGTCATAAACACAGCTGCTTCAGGATAATGGGAATGCCAAAGTAAGCTTTGTGCTACCTTTGCTCACTCTCTGACTTGCACTGTGTACTCCTCAGTTGTAGCTGAGGATCTGGCTAAGAATTTTGTCCTGAGCTTTACTATCCTCCATTGCAGCATTATCATCTCTGTAATTAGCTGTTGTCCTGATATAACCCAAGTATAATTTAAACTGATAGTAACATGCTCCTTTCTTGCTCTGTATTTTTTTCTGGTTAGAAACAAGAGTTATTGAGGATAAACAAGCTATCAGAAAGCTACTAAGCATTAATCTTTTTTGACAGTTTCCAGGAACAGCAGAGACCTGTATCATGAGGCTTAAGGGAACAATTACAACATTTATGAATAAGAAATTTGAAAATTAAAACTGAATTTTTTTTTGAGGAAGAGACAATTTAGCTTATAAAATTCTCATGACTTACCTCTTGAGGGTTCTTTTCTAGCAAATAAGGACAAAAGAGATTCTAATCTCTGTAGTGGCTACCCAATAGCTTCTAAATCCTGCAGCAGTTTCTCTGGAATTTATAAACTCTATAATATTCCTTGCGAGCTGCCCTTGTAGACTGTGGAAATGTTTCAGCAAATTGTATGACATAGCTTACAGTACCTGCAGGCAGGATCTGTGGGAAATGAAATATAGTAGAACCTCAGAGTTATGAACATATAGAGAATGGAGGTTGTTTGTAACTCTGAAATGTTCATAGCTGAATAAAATGTTATGGTTGTTCTTTTGAACGTTTACAACTGACAATTGATTTAATACAGCTTTGAAACTTTACTATGCAAAAGAAAAATGCTGCTTTTAACCATCTTAATTTAATTAAACAAGCTCAGAAACAGTTTCTTTACCCTTGTCAAATCTTTTTAAATTTTCCTTTTTTTTAGTAGTTTACCTTTAAGACAGTACTGTACTGTATTAGCTTTTTTTTTTTTTTCCGGTCTATGCAGCTGCCCGATTGTGTACTTCTAGTTCCAAATGAAGTGTGTGGTTGTCTAGTTAGTTGATAACTCTGGTGTTTGTAACTCTGAGGTTCTAACTGTTGCTAGTAATGAGCTTTTATTGTTTATCACTGACTTCAGTGTGGCTTTGGGATAATGTTGGGGTCTGTCTGTATGAAGCTCATTACAGAACTGGGTCTAAAACTCTAAAAAGAAAACAATAATTTGTGTGGGATAAGTGTTAGGGGGAACACATCTACAAAACAATTTTGAAGTTTTTGGGTCAACCTGTTTTTGAGTTATAGAGAGAGAATTTAGAATAATTTTCTCACACACACACACACACACACACTCACACACACACACACACACACACACACACACACACACACACATTTTCTTTTATGTTCCCTACCTTGAAACAATGACTTTTCCCTCAAAGTATTCTCTGACATAAGCATTAGGCTAGCAAAATTTCAGGCCAAAAGGCATTTTTTTCCCTCTCAAAATTTAGGGGAAAGGGGAGGAGGTTCAAAATCAGGCTCAGAACAGTAAGTGTTTTATAAACTGTCAGAGGCAGTGGTGATCGGCCCCTGCCAGAGAACAGGTTATCACCCTTTGTAGTGCTGACCCTCATGTGACTATGGCTTGGAAATAAAGATATTTCTATCTATATCTTACCAGCAACCCTAAGAATCTGACCATTACTACATAAACTTAACTATACAGTCTCGACTGGACTTCAGTAATAACCAGATAGTGCCATCTAATGTCCTGTATGTGCAATTTTACTTTTTCAAATCTGTATTAGGTGATTCACATTAAAAACACAAACTACAAAATTGAAACTTACAACACTGCAACATTTCCCAAACCCAGCATGAAAATGGCCTGTAAGTAGCTCATTTATACTTTCACTAAGGCATAAAGAAGTATGTTAATACTGTTGCAGTTGACAGTTAAGTGGTTCTTGTAGTTCAGTCCCAACTGCTACCCAACCAAGTCTTTCAGAGACACAGTAGGTACTTTCTGCAGGGTATGATTCATCAAAATGAGCTCTTTATGCAGGGCTACTATCTAGTGAATAGGCACTGAATTGGGAATCAGGACACCAGTATTTTATTTCTAGCCTTGCCACAGATATTGTGTGTGGCCTTAAGCAAGTCACTTCATCTCTCTATACCTCTGTTTCCCCTCCTGCTGTCTTCATTGGTGTATTTTGATTGTAAGCTCTCCAGGAAAGCATTTGTTATTATGAGTTTATACTCAGATACTACAGTAATGGGCAGCAGTATAAAACTCAAAGATAGATGGATCTAGCACAGTGGGACCCAGATCTTAGCTAAGGCTTTAGGTGTTATTGGAATACAAATATCTCATCAATAAATAAATAATAATAATACTAATAGTAAGGACTGGCTCTAGTTCCGCAGCTCTAAGCAAACTGGCAAACAACTGCACTTAATATCCCACATGCTCTGACTCTTTTGTTGCCCCTATCATCCAGGTATCCTATGTCACCACTTTTTCTGCCTGTAAAAAAGAGCCTGTCCTTTGTAAATGTATACACCATTTTTAACTCAAATTTAACTATTGTAAATCCAAAAAAAATTCAGCCCTCCACTTAAGTTAAATGAAGTTGATCAGTGGTTTCCAAACTTTAATAACCTGTGAACCCCTTTCACTAAAATGTCAAGCCTCACGCAACCCCCTCCTAAAAATGAATGTTTCCAGGGATTTTCTCCTTTACCTGAGTCTAAATTATAAAAGCAGTCATCTTGGAAATACCAAATTTGTTTTTATGACAATCTTATTACACACTATTTATTAATTATCATCATTACAGTATTTTTATTACATTATGAAAACAGCAAAACTCTTCCAAGATCTCATTTTCGTAGCTTGTGTCACTTTGAATAAGCCTGTTATAAGACAAGTCTCCTATGTTTCATCAAGGAATATCAGATGTGAAACAGCATGAAGGTATTTAAGAAGCCAACTCAAAGAGTTCCTCCTACACAAGCATTCAGGTCTTGAGGAGTCCAGGCAAACAACGCACATTACAACAAAGCTTAAACTTGTTCTTCATAATAATTTTAAAAACAAGACTAGCTGCCTATTTAATATTAAAAACAGCAAAAATATCCACCTCCCTTTCCATTTCTTATAAGGAGTCTTGAAGTTTAAATCTCCTCAGTGTGAGAGAGATGCTTGCTTTGATCTGCTTAGTTCTTGGAAGTCCAGGGCCTCCGTGCTGCTTGCCCTGTGCTGCCCAGGGTCCTTAGGGACAGCTCTGTCTGCCACTAGGGAATTTTTCCCAAGACCCTTCTGTAACATTTCGCAAACCCCAGTTTGAGAACCATTGAAGTAGATGAATGCATAGACTACTGTAAGGGATTAAGTGCTTGGTTTATCTTCAGCATATGCAGACTTATACGTGGCCCACCCAATCAGAAAAGATCTGTGGACAATTGCTGTCAAAATCTATGGCATGATAGTATTTGAAGGAAGTTACAAGAATAAGTGAGGCATCCCCTGTCTCTCTGCGATCCAAGTGAATCCCCTATACAGAACATCAAATTAAGTTAATTCATGTTTATGCTTAACTCTGCCAAGCAATACATACATTTGCTTGACAATATACCAGCTATATCACAAATTACAATTGGTGTTGACTGGAACAACTGACATTTATTGGCATGATGAAGCCACTTCTTTTTGTGACCAGATAATTATTTTGCAGTGTTAGGCCACGATCATGGATGTAATAGGCAGTGCAACACAGCCATCTACTGGCAATCCTAATAAAATTATTTTTTCTATTAACACCATCAGTTTGTGTAGGAAACAATAATAATCTTTCTTGATGTGAAATCCTGGGCTCACTGAGGTCAAGGGGAGTTTTGCCATTTATTTCATTGGAGCCAGGATTTCATCTTGGTACTTCCATAGTATACAAATATATATAGTTTTATACTAGTGACTGAGATTTCTTTGGATATTTCTCAACCACATACATGAATAAGGTTGCAGTGGAGGAACACTATTAGATCCTCAGCTGATTATGATTATTCTATGCATGATTATGATTATCCTCAGCTAATTATGATTTTTGTTGCTTTTCTCCAATTTCTCCAACTTGTCCACATCTTTCCTGAAATGAGGCACCAGAACTGGACACAATACTCCACCTGAGGCCTAATCACCGTGGTATCAAGTGACTCAGACAGGTCTAGCAGAATGAGTACTATTTACAAGTGCTGTTGATGGATATTGCCATAGCCTGAAACCTGACTGACAAGGATCCAGGACACTGGCAGTCAATACATGGCACTGGAGATTTTTTTGTTGTTGTTGTTGCTAGCTTCTCCATTAGCTTACATACAAAAGTGTGTGTGGGGAAGGGGGGGAAATCAATAAACGGTCAGTTTCAGACCTGATGTAAGCAGGAGCAAATCCACTAACTGAATTAGGCTTGTACCCAATTACATGAGGTGTGAATTTGGCCTGAAATGTTTTATGAAGTGAAGCCAGAGGTTTTTTTACTTAAATTGATATTTTTTAATGTTATTTACACTATAAGTTTTTCTTTTAAAAAAATTAAAACAATTTAAACAAAATTAAAAATCTGATTTAAATTAAAG
Organism: Gopherus evgoodei; assembly: GCF_007399415.2. Classification (NCBI taxonomy): domain Eukaryota; kingdom Metazoa; phylum Chordata; order Testudines; family Testudinidae; genus Gopherus; species Gopherus evgoodei. The sequence continues at coordinate 82,464,412 of NC_044326.1, read as the reverse complement.
AAGTTACTCCCCATTTAAATCATTTCATTGAAAATATGAAATATGTTTTGATAAGTTTATGTATCAGAAACATTTAAGGTTGCTTTGTTAAATAAAAATTAAATGTTATATGCTGTTCTGTGTGTTTAATTAAATTCCAGTTGCCATCCTAATGCAACTTTATACAAATATTGAGCAAAAAGTTTATTATCTAGTAAATAAGCAATAGACTATTCACCATTTTCTAACATACTAAACATATATAATTAAATAAGAATATGAAAATATTAAGCTATATAATTGCTTAAATAAATATATATAGTTATAGTGTATCTCCTAGGAAGCAAAAAGATGTACAAAAGGTAGGATAAAGGCTCTATTGCGTTGTAAACCAACATGTTTTTATAATTATATCAACCAATGAGAATGTACCTTTCTTAGAAAATAACTGACCTACAAATGGAAGCGCTGATAAAAATTGATGATTTAAATAGAGGCTTTCCACCTAGTGATTTAAATCAGTCCACCCTGAGTGCAGCCAACATTCTGAATCAATTAGGACAGAATGTGAGTTACATTAGCTCCTGGTTTAAAGAAACACTTTGAAATAGTTTAGGATCAAAATGTAAGTTTTAAGGATGGTCTTGTGGTTAATATGCTAGACTAAGGCCTTGGCTACACTACAGAGTTGCAGCGCTGGTGAGGGGGTTACAGCACTGCAACTTAGGATGTGTACACACTTGCACAGCACGGCCAGCGCTGCAACTCCCTGGTTGCAGCGCTGGCTGTACACCCGGTCGAGCCTCGGGTGTAGAGGATCCAGTGCTGGTCAGCAAGTGTAGACACCCACCAGCATTTTTATTGACCTCCGTGGCATAAGTAGGTATCCCAGCATACCTTAGAAGCCTCTCTGGTAATCATGCAAACTCCACTGTCCTGGGCTCACCTGACCCCTCCTTTAAATGCCCCGGGAATTTTAAAAATCCCCTTCCTGTTTGCTCAGCCAGGTGTGGAGTGCAATTACTCAATCAATCAATCAGCGACCATGCCTCCACGCACCAAACGAGCCCCAGCATGGACCAATGCAGAGCTGCAGGACGTCATAAGTGTTTGGGGAGAGGAGGCTGTGCAAGCACAGCTGCGCTCCAGAAGGAGAAATTATGATACCTATGGGCAGATATCGCAGTCCTTGATGAGAAGCGGCCATGAACGGGACGCGTTGCAGTGCAGGGTCAAAATAAAAGAGCTGAGGAGTGCTTACTGCAAAGCTCGTGAGGGAAATCGCTGCTCAGGAGCTGCCCCCACAACCTGCCATTTTTACCAGGAGCTGGATGCCATACTTGGGTGTGACCCCACTGCCAATCCGAGGACCACGATGGAGAGTTCAGAGCAGGGAGAAGTGGGGGAGAGTGTAGAGGAAGGCGACAGTGAGGCTACTGGCGTGGAGGGAGACACCCCGGAGTCCCAGTACACATGCAGCCAGGAGCTCTTCTCAAGCCAGGAGGAGGCTAGCCAGTCGCAGCAGCAGGAAGTTGATGGTGAGGAAGAAACTGAGGATCGTGCTCGGGGTAAGCAGATTTTTATGTTTTGGGAGAGGAAGGTTTGGGTTATGGCTGCCTGCATGCATGCCTAAACGTGGAATAGCCCATTGATTTGCTCTATCACGTCTCTGTAATATGCCTCGGTAATCTCTTGAAAAGTTGCAGCCAGAGCGTTTGCAATTTGCTTTCTCAAGTTGATCGGGAGAGCCACCGTGGTCCTTGTCCCGGTCAGGCTAACTCGTCCGATCCACTGTGCAGCAAGGGGTGGGGGGACCATGGCTGCACACAGGCAAGCTGCATAGGGGCCAGGGCGGTATCCACATTGCTGTAGAAGACCCTCCCTCTCTTCCCAGGTAACACGCAGCAGTGATATGTCTGGCAGTAGGAAACCCTGTTGAGAATTTAGGGATACTTGAGTGCAGGGCACCAGGTTCGCGTTTCCCCAGCCCATTGCGCTCCGGTGTTCCCCACCCCCCTCCCAGCACGTAGCTAGCCCCGCGGTGCGCTCCAGTGTTATGCACCCCCCTCCCAGCACGTAGCTATCCCCGCGGTGCGCTCCGGTGTTATGCACCCCCCTCCCAGCACGTAGCTATCCCCGCGGTGCGCTCCGGTGTTATGCACCCCCCTCCCAGCACGTAGCTATCCCCACGGTGTGCTCCGGTGTTATGCACCCCCCTCCCAGCACGTAGCTATCCCCACGGTGTGCTCCGGTGTTATGCACTCCCCTCCAAGCAGGCATCCAGCACCGCGGTGCATTCCCCCCCCCTCACCAGCAGGACGGCGTGAACGCGTACCAAAGCCCAACCCCCCCCCCCCAGCAGCTCGCCACCTTCCTGTTCACTACTGTCCCCTGTTCAGGACACCAGCTACCTCCTGTACCCATTGCAGATAAACCCCAGTGACCAATTCCCACTCCCAAGGGGAACTCGGGGGAAAACCACTCACCCATTGTTCGCCATGACTTTAGCTTCCCTGCCCTCTCTGTGTTATGTGAGGTATGTGAGAAGGATGCCACCAAAAGTCTAAAAAGTCCTTCACTGTGTGATAATAAACAATCTAGCCTCTGTGTATTACATGGTTCTCTCTCTCTTTTTTCTAGTGACCTTGACTAATGCAGCCGGATCACCGGCCTCACATAGATTGCAGAACTTGAGACAAAATCCCAGAAAATCAAAAGAGGAATTGATCAAATCAGTTATGAGTCACTACAACAGAGAAAGTAGGAAGACACAGGAATGGAGAGAGAAAATGTATGAATGGAGAAAGAGTGTACATGAATGGATGCAAACAGAAAGCAGGAGAAAGGAATTGTCCGCCAATAAAACCACAAAGCAGATGATAAGCCTCCTGGCTCGCCAAACTGAGTCTTTCGAGTCTCTCGTAGCCATGCAGACAAATATGTACCGTTGTAACCCACAGCCCTCCCAAAGCCCACTTTCTTGTTCCCCAGTATTTCCACAAAACAACTTTCTCCAGCAGCCAGTTTCTTATTACCCCCAGCTGCCCCCAACACCTGTACGATCACCTACCAGCCCTGATAACTATAATTCTTACCCTGTTCACTCCACCCCCATTACCCTGCAGCATAGTAATCCTGAAGTGCAGCAGACATTGAATAGTGATCAAAATAGGACATATTAAAACCTGTGAATGTACAGTCCACCACCCCAACCCCCTTGCCTTTTATGTACTGTATGTTGAATACAGGATTTTTTTTTCTTTTTCACTACGTTATATTATTGCTGGAAGTGGTAAATATTGTACCCCAAGGTACAGCAAAGCACATCAAATGCACCAAACATTACTGTTGGCTCTCAGCATCAAATTGCTCCCTTAAAGCATCCCTAATCCTTGAAGCCCTTTCCTGGGCCTCCCTATTAGCCCTGCTCTCTGGCTGAGCAAACTCAGCCTCTAGGTGTCGAACCTCGGGGGTCCATTCCTCACTGAATCTTTCACCCTTCCCTTCACAAATATTATGGAGGGTACAGCATGCGGATATAACAGCGGAGATGCTGCTTTCCCCCAAATCTAGCTTCCCATAAAGACACCTCCAGCGGGCTTTCAAATGGCCAAAAGCACACTCCACAGTCATTCTGCACCGGCTCAGCCTGTAGTTGAACCAGTCCTTGCTCCTGTCAAGCTTCCCTGTATACGGTTTCATGAGCCATGGCATTAAGGGGTAAACGGGGTCTCCAAGGATCACAGTGGGCATTTCGACGTCCCCTACTGTGATCTTGCGGTCTGGGAAAAAAGTCCCGGCCCTCAGCCTCCTGAACAGGGAACTGTTCCGAAAGATGCGTGCATCGTGCACCTTTCCAGGCCATCCTGAGTAAATGTCAGTGAAACGCCCACGGTGATCCACAAGCGCTTCCAGAACCACGGAGAAATACCCCTTGCGATTAATGTACTCTGATGCCAGGTGGGGTGGTGACAGAATAGGAATATGCATCCCATCTATTGCCCCTCCACAGTTAGGGAAACCCATTTCTGCAAAGCCATCCACAATGTCCTGCACGTTCCCAAGAGTCACAGTTCTTCTTAGCAGGGTGCGATTAATGGCTGTGCAAACTTGCATCAGCACCATTCCAACGGCAGACTTTCCCACTCCAAACTGGTTCGCCATCGATCGGAAGCAGTCTGGAGTTGCCAGCTTCCAGATTGCAATAGCCACCCGCTTCTCCACTGGCAGGGCAGCTCTCAATCTCGTGTCCCTGCACCGCAGGGTAGGGCGAGCTCAGCACACAGTGCCATGAAAGTGGCTTTTCTCATCCGAAAGTTCTGCAGCCACTGCTCATCATCCCAAGATTGCAGGACGATGTGATCCCACCACTGAGTGCTGGTTTCCCGAGCCCAAAGGCGCCATTCCACGGTGCTGAGCACGTCTGTTGCTGCCACAAGCAATTTAGTGTCTTCACCGTCAGGCGATTCAATATCATCGTCTGACTCCTCACTGTCACTGTCACTTTGCAGCTGAAGGAATAGCTCCACTGCCATGTGTGATGTGCTGGCAACATTCATCAGCAAGCTCAGGCTCCATTTATAACAAAAACCGCAGAAATCGCGCTGCAGAATCACAATGCCACCAAACTGCTCGGAATGTGTAGCAAAGCACCACAGGGCATTGGAACAGGAAGCGGAAAGACCCGCACACTTCCTTCCCCTTCCCACAAACCACAGCGCCAAAATGGGACGAGGTGCTCTGTGGGATAGCTGCCCACAATGCACCACTCCCAACAGCGCTGCAAGTGCTGTAAATGTGGCCACACTGCAGCGCTGGTTGCTGTAAGTGTGGCCACTCTGCAGCGCTGGCCCTACACAGCTGTACGAACACAGCTGTAACTACCAGCGCTGCGGACTTGGGAGCTCCAACTGCAATTATTGTCTTTGCCACAGGCTTCTTTTGTCACCTTGGGCAAATGATTTACTCTCGCTCTGCCTCAGTCCCCCATCTGTCAAACGGGGATAACGATCTACATCATCTCTGCTTTACAGAGTGTTGTTGCCTGGACAAATTGATTTTTGTTTCTTATGTGCTCAGATATTACAGTGATATTGGATAAAAATAAAATTTTAAAGGTAAACATTCCTTTGTAATATTAAAAACTTAGCTACACTACTGTGCATGCATAAAAATTAGAAAGTAAAGTTAACTGAAGAAAAGGGGACTCTGGCTAGTTCAATTTCATTCTTCAAGGTGTGAGAAATGTTTAGCTATGTCACCAAGAAAAGTTCCAGTGATCACCTTGTGGCATCAAATGTGTTCATGTGCAGGCTTTTTAGAGGAGGACTTGGGATCATATACATTAAAATATAGACATCACGCCTTCCACTGAAAGTAACAACTCGGAGCCAATCTCTGCCCTGGTGTTCTGCTTGCACCTTGCAATTCTTTTCTCAATCATTGTCTGGCTGCTGCTTTTTTAAATTGCAAACTTCTTGGGGCTGTAGCTGTACCTTTCTATTGCTGTACAGGGCCTAGCACAATTTGGTGGCTCAATAACTAGCCTGGTTTGTCTCTTTGCCCACAGGCTACCGAGGTAGCCTGCAGCAGGAGCCAGGGTTGGGTGTTTGTTTTTCGCACATGGGGGAAGAGGCCGGGTTGGTGACACTTTTCAGTGGAAGGAGGCAGGCAGGGCTAATTTGTCACTACTTCTCGCGGGGCCCTTAGTGCTGCCAGCCCAGGCAGGACTGGCTCCCCTGGGCCTTGGTGGTGGGGACTGGGAAGCACCGACCAGGCCCGATCCAGCCGCAGGGAGGCGGCAGGAGCCGGATCGGGCCCGGGGCTGAGTCAGCGGCAGCCCAGCCCTTCGCCTCCGCCTCCCGCCCCGGCCTGGCGCGCCCGGAGCCACCATGAGCTGCGCCGCCGCGCTCCTGGGACTGAGGGGCGCCGCTGCCCCCCGGCTTCTTCGAGCAACAAGCAGCCGCCGCCGCTGGAGCAACCTGGGCGGCGGCTCCTGCGAGCCCCAGGCGGGCACGGCCGTGCGGGTGGGCTGCGCTGCGGGCTTCTGGGGAGACACGGCGGCTTCAGGTACCGGGCTCGGGGAGATGCAGCAGCTCCCCCCCACCCCCCAGCGCGCACTGCACGGCCTCCCGCTGGGGCGGGGTGCTAAGCCCAGCAAAACAACCCGCTCGTCACCGGAAGCGGACGGGGCGGGCGGCGCGCGAAGAGAGAGCCGGAGTCGGAGTCTCGCCCCCCTCCGCTCGAGCCCGGGCACGGGCGCAAAGCTGAGGCAGTGCCGCGGGGATGGGGCTGACCCAGCCCCAGGAGAGGGGGGTTGTAGAGCCGTCCTCCGTCAGCGCCAAGCACCCCCAGCAAGGGCTACCTACGCTCGGAAAATTGTCCTCCCCCCTTGACTGGCATGAGCATCTCTAGTGGTGTTGGCAAAGCCAGCAGGGGGCGTCATTTCCCCCACCCCGCCCTATGTTGTAGGTGTAGTTCTAGAGATAGGTACGGTGTTTTGTGTTTGGGCTGTTTGGTTTTTTAAAACAGTTCCCCCTTCCTCTCCAATACATAAATAAAACAGTGATCCCAGCACAACACTAAGCATCAGCCCCCAAACAACAAAATATTTAGTGTCCAGTATTACAGACACCTATGTGAGTGATTTGCTCACACATTGACTTTAAGGGAATTGGTTAAGTGAGTAAAATACCTCGCATGCATGTTTGCAGGATTGGGCCCAAAATCTTAAAAGTGATATTTCTATCGTTAATATATTGTCTCATGCTTTGCAGTAATGTATGTTTTTCTGATTTTGTTTTTTGAAAATGAAGTGGCTTTTACTACAAAATACAACTTTCAACTAAGAGTTACTTAATATCTTTTTGATTAGTTCCTCAGCTTCTCTATGGAGGAAAACTGGATTTTCTGGTTTTTGATTATCTTTCTGAAATTACAATGTCTCTGTTGACAGCTGCAAAAGCCAAATCACCGGTAAGGAAAGAATGATTTTAAGTTTGAAATAATAATTCAAGCAATTTCACATGAGAAAGGAATCACAAGAATTGTATAACTGATGATTTGATTTCATTAACTAAGTTTTACAGTTTGAGCTATTTGAAATATTCAGATATCACAAAGTGATCAATGTTTCAAAAGTGCTTCAAATCTTTGCAGTTGCTGAGTGATGCAGAACGGTTGGCTGGAAAGCATCATCAAAGGAACATTAAGATTTTAAAATAAATCAGGCCCAGTCCAGCCAACGGTCCTGGGCCTACTTGCATGAATAAGAATCTGCAAGAGTAAGCTTAGTATTTACATAGGAGAATATTAATAGTCTTACAGTGCAAACATTTAGTCTTGATTATTTTAATTTGCAATGACAGATGGCAGATCTGATTTGATTGACTAACATAAAATCTTACTAATAAGAAATAGCAGCAATATAGCTCTATTAGAAAGACACTGTTAAATGCAATACAAACATATTGGAAGATCAGAGTGTTATTTACTCTTGGAGGAATTCTGCACCACTATGCATGCACAGAATTTATATCCCCTGCAGATTTCTTTGCTTCCCTGCAGGAAAATGACTTTCTGATGGGAAAGCAAAGGGAAGCCACAAGAGCGGTCATGTGACCCTCCCCAGCAGTATCTTTCAGATGCCCAGGGCAGCCAGCAGAGAGGTAGATCACTGTGGGACAGGAGGCAGGATTGGGGAAGATCTGGCTGGCGGCTCCTACCTTGTGCCAGGTTTAGCTGCTAGTCATGGCTAGCCTGCAGAGGATGGGACTTCCTCTTCCCCTGCACGACTTCTGAGACTGGGTCAGACCATCACCAGATTTCTACTCCAGCTACAGGAAGCTCTGCAAATTCCCACCCCCTTCCAGTACCCCTTGCTCCTCACCTGCAGGGGGAGAGATCCCTATATAGGAAGCGGCTCCCCCATCCACCCTTCCCCTGTGCATCCAGGCCCCCTCATACCCAGTCCCTCCTGCTGAGCCTCACCCCCACCTGCACTCAGAACCCTCCTGATGAGCTCCACTCCCCCGAACGTATATCAGACCACCAAGCCACCTGGATCCCCACCCCACCAAGCCTTACCCAGCTGCACCTGGATCCCCACCCCACTGAGCCTCATTCCCCCAGCATCTGGACTCCCCACTGAGCCCCCCTCCCAACTCGCCTCACTTAGCCCCAATCACCTTCACCTGGATCCCCCTGCAGAGTCCCATTACCATTGCAAATGAACCCCTCAACAAGCCCCTGTGCATCCAGATCCCCCCTGCACCCAGATCCCCCCCTGAGCTATCCATACCCGGATTGCCCCACACAGACCCCTCTGAACCCATGCCTGGATCCCCCCACACTAAGCCCCTCCACACTTGGATCCTGCATTGCTGAGCCTGCCTGCCCACAAATGGTTCACCTGGCATGGAGGGGCAGGGCCCTGGGGTGTTTCTGGGACAGGCCTGGGTTGGGTGCAGCCTCATCGCTGAGTCTGTGTCCTGGGGGGGTGGGGAGTTGCACAGTGATATCCCACTTCTGTGCAGCCAGTGGCATGTGCTCCCCAATGCCATGCTGGAGCCTCCACATTTATTTGTCAAATAAAATTTGCAGAATTTTGCAGAATTTTAAAATACTGTGCACATAATTTTTATTTTTTTGGTGCAGAGTGCCCTCAGGAGTAGTCATTGTAGTTTCCATTATTCATTCTTATTCTGTAAATTATAGTCATGTCTGAATATAAGATGCACTTTAATATAAACATAGCTTCATAGGTTTAATAAACATATTAATTTGAGATTCAAATATTTGATCTTGGCTGCTCCAGAGATCGCTGCATTTCAGTAGAGGAGGAAATTATCCCTCACCATTCATATATCAATTTTAGGGTGGAATCTTGAGTGGTACTAAACATCATTAGCCTTTATTATTTAAGCAGTTGGTCAGTCCCTCATAAGGTCAGGCCTAGTAAGGAGGGCTTTAAACTAGGTTCGACGGGGACAGGTGAGCCAAGCCCACAGGTAAATGGGGAACAAGACCTGGGAGATGGGTTGGAAACAGGAGGGAGCACGGGCTATAATGGCAGAGAGGAAGGAGGGTCAGGGCAAAGCTGGGAGGCAAGATCAAACCAGTATCTTAGATGCCTTTATACAAATGCAAGAAGTATGGGTAATAAGCAGGAAGAACTGGAAGTGCTAATAAATAAATACAACTATGACATTATTGGCATTACTGAAACTTGGTGGGATAATACACACGACTGGAATGTTGGTGTGGATGGGTATAGTTTGCTCAGGAAGGATAGACAGGGGAAAAAGGGAGGAGGTGTTGCCTTATATATTAAAAATGTACACACTTGGACTGAGGTGGAGATGGACATAGGAGACGGAAGGGTGGAGAGTCTCTGGGTTAGGCTAAAAGGGGTAAAAAACACAGGTGATGTCGTGCTGGGAGTCTACTACAGGCCACCTAATCAGGCGGAAGAGGTGGATGAGGCTTTTTTCAAACAACTAACAAAATCATCCAAAGCCCAAGATTTGGTGGTGATGGGGGACTTCAACTATCCAGATATATGTTGGGAAAATAACACCGCGGGGCACAGACTATCCAATAAGTTCCTGGACTGCATTGCAGACTTTTTATTTCAGAAAGTTGAAAAAGCTACTGGGGGGAAGCTGTTCTAGACTTGATTTTAACCAGTAGGGAGGAACTTGTTGAGAATTTGAAAGTAGAAGGAAGTTTGGGTGAAAGTGATCATGAAATCATAGAATTTGCAATTCTAAGGAAAGGTAGAAGGGAGTACAGCAGAATAGAGACAATGGATTTCAGGAAGGCGGATTTTGGTAAGCTCAGAGAGCTGATAGGCAAGGTCCCATGGGAATTAAGACTGAGGGGGAAAAACAACTGAGGAAAGTTGGCAGTTTTTCAAAGGGACGCTATTAAGGGCCCAAAAGCAAGTTATTCCGATGGTTAGGAAAGATAGAAAATGTGGCAAAAGACCACCTTGGCTTACCCTTGAGATCTTGCGTGACCTACAAAATAAAAAGGCGTCATATAAAAAATGGAAACTAGGTCAGATCACGAAGGATGAATATAGGCAAATAACACAGGAATGCAGAGGCAAGATTAGAAAAGCAAAGGCACAAAATGAACTCAAACTAGCTATGGGAATAAAGGGAAACAAGAAGACTTTTTATCAATACATTAGAAGCAAGAGGAAGACTAAGGACAGGGTAGGCCCACTGCTCAATGAGGAGGGGGTAACAGTAACGGGAGACTTGGAAATGGCAGAGATGCTTAATGACTTCTTTGTTTCGGTCTTCACTGAGAAGTCTGAAGGAATGTCTAGTATAGTGAATGCTTACGGGAAGAGGGTAGGTTTAGAAGAGAAAATAAGGAAAGAGCAAGTAAAAAATCACTTAGAAAAGTTAGATGCCTGCAAGTCACCAGGGCCTGATGAAATGCATCCTAGAATACTCAAGGAGTTAATAGAGGAGGTATCTGAGCCTCTAGCTATTATCTTTGGGAAATCATGGGAGACGGGGGAGATTCCAGAAGACTGGAAGGGGGCAAATATAGTGCCCATCTATAAAAAGGGAAATAAAAACAACCCAGGAAACTACAGACCAGTTAGTTTAACTTCTGTGCCAGGGAAGATAATGGAGCAGGTAATCAAAGAAATCATCTGCAAACACTTGGAAGGTGGTAAGGTGATAGGGAATAGCCAGCATGGATTTGTAAAGAACAAATCGTGTCAAACTAATCTGATAGCGTTCTTTGATAGGATAACGAGCCTTGTGGATAAGGGAGAAGCGGTGGATGTGATATACCTAGACTTTAGTAAGGCATTTGATACAGTCTCGCATGATATTCTTATAGATAAGCTAGGAAAGTACAATTTAGATGGGGCTACTATAAGGTGGGTGCATAACTGGCTGGATAACCGTACTCAGAGAGTAGTTGTTAATGGCTCCCAATTCTGCTGGAAAGGTATAACAAGTGGGGTTCCGCAGGGGTCTGTTTTGGGACCGGTTCTGTTCAATATCTTCATCAACGATTTAGATGTTGGCATAGAAAGTACGCATATTAAGTTTGCGGACGATACCAAACTGGGAGGGATTGCAACTGCTTTGGAGGACAGGGTCAAAATTCAAAATGATCTGGACAAGTTGGAGAAATGGTCTGAGGTAAACAGGATGAAGTTCAATAAAGATAAATGCAAAGTGCTCCACTTAGGAAGGAACAATCAGTTTCACACATACAGAATGGGAAGAGACTGTCTAGGAAGGAGTATGGCAGAAAGAGATCTGGGGGTCATAGTGGACCACAAGCTTAATATGAGTCAACAGTGTGATACTGTTGCAAAAAAAGCAAACATGATTCTGGGATGCATTAACAGGTGTGTTGTAAACAAGACACGAGAAGTCATTCTTCCGCTTTACTCTGCGCTGGTTAGGCCTCAACTGGAGTATTGTGTCCAGTTCTGGGCACCGCATTTCAAGAAAGATGTGGAGAAATTGGAGAGGGTCCAGAGAAGAGCAACAAGAATGATTAAAGGTCTTGAGAACATGACCTATGAAGGAAGGCTGAAGGAATTGGGTTTGTTTAGTTTGGAAAAGAGAAGACTGAGAGGGGACATGATAGCAGTTTTCAGGTATCTAAAAGGGTGTCATCAGGAGGAGGGAGAAAACTTGTTCACCTTAGCCTCCAATGATAGAACAAGAAGCAATGGGCTTAAACTGCAGCAAGGGAGATTTAGGTTGGACATTAGGAAAAAGTTCCTAACTGTCAGGGTAGTTAAACACTGGAATAGATTGCCTAGGGAAGTTGTGGAATCGCCATTGCTGGAGATATTTAAGAGTAGGTTAGATAGATGTCTATCAGGGATGGTCTAGACAGTATTTGGTCCTGCCATGAGGGCAGGGGACTGGACTCGATGACCTCTCGAGGTCCCTTCCAGTCCTAGAGTCTATGAGTCTATTAAATTCAAAAGGAGTTTTCCCATTATCTTCAGTGAGAGCTGGGTTGAGTCCTTAGGCCTTAATCCTGCAAAGATTTAGGCATATGAATAATTTTAGTCACATGAGTAGTCCCATTAGCTTGTGGATGAATTCAATTCAATGTTAAAAACAATAGGCCAAATATCTGCTAATGAAACTGGCAGAACTTCATTGCCTTTAAAGGAGTTCTGTCAGTTTACGCCAGCAGAGAGTTAGGCACATATGGCTTGAAATTTGAATGCATTGTCTCAATTCATATGGCTTCAATAAAACTTCTCCTGGAATGGAATAGTTGTGAAGTGTTTTGTTGTATGTTGTCAATATTTTGTATTTTACTTTATAAATGGAATTGATTGGATCATTTGTTCCCTGTAGGCTAATTAAAAATAGTGGTATTTGAAATATATAATTAGACACCTGTGAAAATATACTGATGTCCATTTGTGTTGTGTTTATTTTAACATATATATTGCTAAGTTAAGGATTTTTTTATTTTAAAGAAATGTTTTCCAGGTTTCCTTTAGAAAAGGAAATCCATCATTTTAAATTATAGAATTAAGAAAATGAGTATAGGCTGTTTTTCAATCTTTTCTGCAGTCTGAAAGCTGATAAAGAGAAGGAGTTGATTTACCCATGACAAAGATTTGGCAAGTACATTATATAACTTTTTATTATTTCAGGATTTGGGTTACACTCCTGATTTTGTGTTTACTGCAATGGGTCCCTATATTAAGGACATTCACAGGAAAGGTATGTTATAGAATAATATGGGTTGGATAACTTTAATAATTTATAGCTTGATCTTTGAAGTGCTCATCACTCATAACTACTATTGTCTTCAGTATTAGTTGGAGTGCTCAGAACCTCACAGTGTTCATATCTTCATTGTTTACTTTGTTACTTCAAAGCTGACTGTTTTTTTCTATGGTTTGAATGAAAACATTCAACAAAGGGAATTCTCATTTTCCCCATACCTAATACACTATATATTACGTCTGTATAAATTGAGCTATGTGTTTATTTTAAAAGGGAACCTGTATTTTTCTTGTCTCCTTTGAGATGTACTTTTATCCAGTTTCATGTTAACTGTTTAATGAGTGAGGTGGGAAATGGTTTTCCCATTCCAGAGAATTTTCAGAATTTGGAAAAAAAAAATCCAAAACGTTCCCTATCCTGAATTGGGGCAAGTATCTTGAAAACTTTAGTGAACAGAAAATCCGGGGAAAAAAATTGATTGGGTCAAATGAAATGTTTCACTTTTATAATTCTGAAACATTTTGTTTTGATTTCAACCTTTTTATTTTTTACTATAAATTACATTTCAAAATGAAAAGTCATTTCAAACTGAAAAACAACCTTTTCATTTAGAAAGTGTCAAAACAGGATGTTTAGACACTTTTAAACTTTTGTTTCAAAATTTTGTCTAAAACCAAAAATCTATCAAAACAAACCCTTTCCTGTGAATAGTTTCAGTTCTGATAGATCAGCATTTTCCAATGAAAGAACATGTCATTAAAAATTCCTGACCATCTCTATCTTTTTATATTAATAAAGAGACAAAGTGGGTGATGTAATATCTTTTACTGGACCAACTTCTGTTTGTGGAAGAGACATACTGATTTATACTAATAAAAGGTTTATACTAATAGTATTCAGCCAAAGCAATTTTCTTCACAACTCCTTAGAAGTCAGATTTGTGGGTAAAAGGTAGTACTAATGTCCCTAAAATCCTCTCACAAGTCAGATTATGCCTGCAATGTTAGAATAGCTGTGTGTTTCTGCCCAAGAGTCTTCAGTGAAGTAGTGAACAGTGTAGACTTTTAAATTATTATTAGGTTTCAGAGTTGCACCAATCACAACTCTGTTTATCTGTAGACTTGATAAGAAAGCACAACATTTGGTTTATTGTTCTGATTGATCATGTGCTTGACAACATTCAACAGTGCTTTCTGGGGCTCAGGGTGTTAAGCCTTTTTTGTAGTATAACTAGTGGTTTTAACACTGAACTTTTTGTTCTGTTGAGGTGTTCGTGTCATTAGTAATGCTGGTGGAATGAGTCCACTTGTGTGTGCTGCTGGTCTTCAAGAAGTGGCAAAGAGAGCTGACGTTGATTTGAAAATAGCTGTTGTTGCTGGAGATGATCTGATGGGCGAGGTATTTTATTGATGTTTTATGGCTCAGTAGAAGTGTGGGAAGTTTGATTAATTCTTTAATACAGCACAGAGATGACATTTAAAATATGTGTCATTGAGTGCTTCACTTTTGTTTAATTATTATACATTGCATCATTATTTGAGAAAATAACCTCTGTCCTTGGTCTGTTTTATATATGGCGTGCACAAAGTTAAATGTATATTACTCAAATCAGATTTAATTTAAACAAGCTAGATTGATTGCAGACGCAGCTGATTCCATAATCACTACTAGGGATCATGTTTTTTATTTGTTAAACTCAGAAGGCATGAGTTATCTGATCTGAGGGACTGCAAGAGTCTAAAGAGGCTCTGGTGTTTCAGTTCTTAGTGGTTTATTCACAAAACTGACATGTTTAGTATAGATGAATAGTAACTTGAGTGTACCTAGGAGCTAATGAATTCTCCTCTTTGAGCTGACATTGTAAGACTAGTTTTGGATTCTAATGTACTAATAGCAGGCCCTCTGTTATTCTACCTTGTCTTTTTGTCTGTGGTTCAACAAAATTCTAATCATGCTAGTGTTTCTAGTGGATCATGTTACAAAAGCAGATATTTATTTGTGGGGGCAAGATGAAAATGTTTAGTAATCAGACAGGACATTAGAATTTCTAGTATGTTTAACATTGAGAAAAATGTCCAGTTTTCCCTAGCTATTCATGAATGATGCTATATAAATTGTGTATTAGAAAAATAACTCATTTTAAAGGGAATGATTTGTGTGCTTCAGATCCATTTAAAATAAAAGTTAATAATAAAGTCCAAGGGTAAAACCTGGCCCTATTGTTGCCGGCAGATAACTGCCTGTGGCCAAGCAACAGCGGTGGGGTCCGTTGCCTGGTGTGCCGCGCCAATAAACACACCAGGGTGGAGAAGCAAACAGCCAAGTTTATTTGAGCTCAAATAAGGTGCAAGGGAGAAATAACAATCTCAAATCCTGCACCCCTAAAACAAGCAGTTTCTTCCTTTTATATCCCAGTTGTTTACTACAAAACTTTCTTGCTGACTAGCTGATTTCTCACTCCCCCCTCCTTTCCCATCCAGCTGCAGTATCTTTTCTCATTCAATCTTTTGTCTTCCCCCTTCCTCCCCCCCTCCGCTGCTGAGACATGTATACAGTATCTTAAAACGGCCTTGAGCGTGCTTTAGCCTAGCTTTAATGTATTACAGCAGAGAACTGGCTGTTACAACTGAAAACTAACTGCCAACACTACATTTTACAGCTCTTAACATATTAGGTTACACTAGGTTACACAAAGTGTTTAACATGGAGGAACATTGGTTCATTGAGGCCTACAGCAGGAGGGCTTCATTGACACTTGTGGTTTACCACCCTCCCGAGTTACCTAGATTTATGCCTAGTGACACCAACACTATGAAAATCAGTGGGAGTTCTGCCATTGACTTCAGGGGGCCCAGAATTTCACCCCAAATCTGCTCCAACTCCCCTTGTGTCGAGTCTGAGTAGTCACTTTGCTTTTGGCTGTGGAGAGACTGTAGAGTTGCTCAATTACTTTTGCCTGGAGGATACCTTTAATGGCAGATACCCTGACGTGCCTCAAACACTGTAGTACCTAGACTTGGCAGTCTGCAGAAGATGTAACCCCTCATGAATCAGGTCTGCAAGTCCTTGTCCACTTTGCACAGAAGCTCAGCTACTGTACATAAGGCTCTCTGAGTGCAGAGAAGGCAGGATTTAGCCCTAAGCTATTTTTTATTTCTAGTTGCCATATAGACTAAATAATAATGAATCTTTGATCTCTTAAACTGAACATTTCATAGTTTGCACAGACTCAAAGCTTCATGTCTGTTGACTGCTTCCAATACAGTAGAACCTCAGAGTTACGAACACCATAGTTATGAACTGACCAGTTAACCACACACCTAATTTGGAACTGGAAATACACAATCAGGCCGCAGCCGAGAGAGAGAAAAAAATAAAATAAAAGCAAATACAGGACAGTACTGTGTTAAATGTAAACTACTAAAAAGTAAAGGGAACGCAGCATTTTTCTTCTGCATAGTAAAGTTTCAAAACTGTATTAAGTCAGTGTTCAGTTGTAAAGTTCGGAAAGAACAACCATAACATTTTGTTCAGAGTTATAAACATTTCAGAGTTACGAACAGCCACCATTCCCAAGGTGTTCGTAACTCAGAGGTTCTACTGTAGCTTATAAAGTACAAGCTGGTTTCTTTAGTAGGTAACTTATTGTAATTAAATCTAAGGTAGTTCATGGTTGGTATGTTTGCCGTTTGGGTGCCTTAAGATGTTTGAAATCTAGGTAACATTGTGCTAAGAGGCTGCATTTTTCCTCTATATGCACACCACCTATGCAAAAACAAAGAGAAATAGAATAAAAAATGCTGTGTTTCATATAGTATTTTTTGTAGATGTGATTATTTTCCCTTTAACTCAGGAAGTCTAGCAGAAAACTGATAGATATTTCAGTATATTGTATGTTACACTTGATGGGAAAACTGCTATAACTTAAGACAGAGATGGCCACTTGTTCAAATGTACTTCAGGTGTCACAGATTGGCCTGCACCCTCTCAAACTATTAATACAGGGGCATGCCATCAGACACAGGGGCATGCCAGCAGACACTACAGTTCCTAGCATGCCATTAAATGCGAAGAAAGCTGGAATCTGCTCCATTGTTTACAAATTAGGTGCAACCCTTTGACTTCTGGGGTGAAATCCTCACCCTACTGAAGTCAGTGGGGATTTTGTCATTGATTCTAATGGAGCCAGGAATTCACCTTTGGTATGTTGCTGTTTTGATCATCCCAGGACCACAGTTTAGACATTCCTGATCTGCAGTCAGCATTTAGATTCTCTAATTTGTTAGTCCAGTAATCAAATGAGTGACACATAGTTATGTAGATGATAATTAGAGCTCTGTGCAGATTCAAAATTTATATCCGCATCCGATCCACAATTCACGAACATGGTCCTCAGATATAAAGCAGATATCTGCAGATTTTTAGGGCTCTAACGATAATAATATGTATTGTTGATACCAAACATTTTAAATTGATCGATGCAGTGTGATAAAACTTTAGTGTGTGTAAAGTTCCAATCTTACACTTAATAAAAAGAAATGTTGCAGAAGTGAAGATTTTTGTCAAATGCTAAGTTGCTAATCAATTAGAGTAGTCTCTATCTTTATTAGCTTTGGTAGTAAGAAATAGGGATGGACTGAAGAGAAAAGGTCAAAGATCAAGCCACTAAAATCCAGTTTATTAACTGGGTCAATGCAGAAGGCCTGCTGGCACCTGTAATGTTGACAGCTGTCTAGAATTAGAAGTTCGGTCCTCAGAAAGGTTTAGATAGGTAATCCAGATCCAAATATTTCATGTGATTCCAGAGAAGTTCTTCCACAATTAATGAACAGTCAGCTATCCACTGTGAGACTGAACTGATATTGTGCTACTGAAACCAGTGAGGTGAGGCCTGAGCCTTAACACTAGCTTCATTTTCTGACCTTGCAACTACTGCCATTACAGCAGATATTTCTGTGGAAAGGGTTTGATTATGTTCAATTTTAAATGTTTTAAGGGCATCTGAAGAAATTGTAACTTACAATGAGTTGATAAATTGTGTAGGTTTACTGTCTTCGAAGTTGAAGACTTTGTTTCCTCCGACTTCACGAATGCTCTGATGAAAAAAGATTAACTCAGCCTCTTATTGGACAGTGTTAGTTAAAGTGATTTACTTTTTGTTAGATATTTTAACATTACCATTTTGCCTAGAGCTACTAAAAGATGGATATTTACTGTTGTCTGATATTTAGTACTGTAAAATATTTATAGACCTGGATGTTTTAACAGAAAGACAGCCTAAAAGGAGATGGTATCACAGATACGGAGAATGGGAAGCCATTTCCAGAGAATATTCACAGCATGAACGCATATCTTGGGTGAGATAGTTTAAGAAGTTGCATGTTTTGTATGTTGTTTTAAAAATGTTGATGTCATAAACATTCTGTTGATTGCATCAAGATAGTTTGTTTTGGTTTGCAAGTAAAATAATAATAATGTAGTGAATTAATGGTGTTGGGCAGCCTGCAAAGTCAGATTTATTTACTTTCTGTCTCATAAATATTTAGCACTGAGATTTTCCTGTTGTAGCTCTTTGGCATCACTCACCATTCGTCCTCATCTTTTATTTCATGGCAAAAAAATTTAGTTCAGTTTAATTTTAAACAATTCCAACAATCCCTTGAGATCCACGTGCAGAGGCTGCTCTCCTTGCATGGAACAGGATAGTGGGACAGGGGGCAGTTGCTCTGAAGCCATCATCCCTAAACAAAAGCATTGGAATCTGTGAAAAAAGTAATGTAATCTTAGGTTGCATTAGCTTTTCTGTGGTACCTCTCCCTGCTGTGAAACTCCTGATGGAGCTGGGCTGTCCAGAAGTCTCTGCATAGGTGGTCCTGCCCTCCAGAACCTTTATGGATCTGCAGATTCTCGGAACCAAACTTCCTGTCTGTTCCATGGGGAGCATAACTGTTCTTTCCTCCTGGGGGAAAGGTTCAGATAAAACGTCAGAAGAAGAACTTTCAAGAGTTTTCTTCCATTTGTCCCACTTCTGCAGGCTTTTTTGTGGAAAGGAGTGAGCTGGCCCATCATTCCTATTCTATATCACTATTCACTATAGACTGTTCAGAATTTTTTAAAAGCTGTCCAGTTATAAGTATACACACATGCCTGGTTTACTTGAAGACAATGAATGTGTTGGCATATGATTCTAAAAGACTAAATGTCTTTAGTTCTCTTTTCTTTTTCAAAATACTACTCTTGTAACTCTTCTCTCTTTGATTTTTGGCAGTCTAAAGTCTTTTGTTTGCAGAGAACATAAGATATGTTTTAGCTCAACCATAAGTTATGGGCTTGATGCAGGGATCATCGGGAGAAATTGTGTGGCCTATTTTATGCAGGAGGTCAAACTAGATCGGGGTGGGCAAAATACAGCCTGCAGGCCGGATCCGGCCCATCTAAATTTTCTGTCCAGCCTGCCTTGACTAACATTTCTGTCCGGCCTCCTCTGCCCCCTCGCAATCTTCGAGTCCGGGCCACTAAAAGTCCCGTGGTGCAGCGGGGCGTGGTCCCAGAAGTGGCCGGCTGCTGCTGGCACGTCTCTGCATGCCCCTGGCAGGGCGGGAGGGAAAGGCAGCCCTGCGTGCTGCCCCTGCTCCCAGCACCATCCTCACAGCTCTCATTGGCTGGAAACTGACCAATGGGATCTGTGGGCGTGGTGCTTGCAGGCATGGGCAGCACATGGAGACCCGCTGCTCCTCCCCTACAAGGGGCACGCAAAGACGTGCCAGCAGCAGCCAGCCGCAGCCACTTCTGGGAGCAGCGTGGGGCTATGGCAGGCAGGCTACCTGCCTGAGCCCTGTTGCACCACCAGCCAGGAGCCACCTCTGGTAAGTGCCTCCCAGCTAGAGCCTGCACCTTGCACCCCCTCCTGTACCCCAAACCCCTGCCCCAGCCCGGAGCCCCCTCTTGCACCAAACTCCCTCCCAGAGCCCACACCCTTCACCCTCTCCTGCACCCCAACACTCCTTCATGCACTCAAACTCCCTCCCAGACCCCACATCCCCTCCATTAATATAGTAGCAATGTGCGGCCCATGGCAACTTATCAAAATGTGCCCCCCCGCTTGCAAAAATTATTGCTCACCCTTGGTCTAGATGATCATAATGGTCACTTCTGGCCTGAAAATATATGATTCTATGTAGCACAATCAGATAAGAATACAAACATATTGTAAGATTTTTGTTGTAAATTTACTGCTGATGAAAGCTGCCAGAGTTCTAGTCCTTAGTACGTATAGTGATCTCCTAACATACCAGGTACAACATAAGCAGTTCAGTATTCCCCACATAGCCCCACTATTTTGCTTTCACCCTGTTCCGTAGGGACAGCTTCTGTGGACAGGAATAGTATTCATCTCACTCATCCTCTTTGCTGTGACTTCCCAAAGGGCTGCCCAGTGTTATGGTAATTTTTAAAAATAGCCACTTGCCCACAGTGAAGTGCACAGGGAGTCCTCCCATTTCTTTCACATAGGCCACCAAAAGTCATTACGTGGGTTTTTTTTGTTTTTTTTTTTTAATGCCTAAACAAAAATAGCTAATTTGTTCAACTTCTCAAACATTTTCTTACTGCAAAAATCCACATTCCTGCTGTGTGAAAATGGAGTTTTTCTTTTGGTCCCTTTAAATAAATGGTTTCCACAGATTTGTATGCAGACTACATGACTGCACAGCTTACTGTCTAGGAAAATTTTCAAGTATTCAAGGAAAGATAGGTAAGTATTTAATGCAGCATACATATTTTTTCTAGATGGAACAAAAATGTTGAAAGAGAGCTCTCTTAGTTTCAGAGGGGTAGCTGTATTAGTCTGGATCTGTAAAAGCAGCAATGAGTCCTGTGGCACCTTAGAGACTAACAGATGTATTGGAGCATGAGCTTTCGTGGGTGAATACCCACTTCGTCGAATGCATCCGACAAAGTGGGTATATATCCAATGAAGTGGATAGTCACCCACGAAAGCTCATGCTCCAATACATCTGTTAGTCTATAAGGTGCCACAGGACTCTTTGCTGCTCTTAGTTTGTCAGTCAATATTTTCTTTTGAAATTTCTCTTGGCTTGTTTACTTATTGACCCTCAATATATAAAAAAAGCAAAAGTCACAATGAGCTATACACGAGGCAGTAGAACATAACATAACATCTAGCCCAGTATCCTGTCTTCTGACAGTGGCCAGTGCCAGATGCTTCAGAGGGAATGAGCATCACAAGGCAATTTATTGAGTGATCTATCCCGTCATCCAGTCCCAGATTCTGGCAGTCGGAGGTTTAGGGTGACCTAGTGCATGGAATTATCTGATCATCTTGGCTAATAGGCATTAATGGACCTTTCCTCCATGAACTTATCTAATTTTTTTTTAACCCAGTTATACTTTTGGCCTTCACAACATCCCCTGGTAATGAGTTCTTCAGGTGAGCTGTACATTGTGTGGAGAAGTACTTCTTTGTGTTTGTTTTAAACCTACTGTCTTTTAATTCAGTGATCACTATTTTTTGTGTTATATGAAAGGGTAAACAACATTTCCCTGTTCACTTTCTCAACACCATTCATGATTTTATGGATCTCTACCATATCCCCCTTTAGTCATCTCTTTTCTAAACTGAACAGTCCTAGCTTTTTAAATCTCTCCTCATACGGAAGCTGTTCCGTAACCTTAATCATTTTTCCCTTTTGTTGCCATTTGCAGTTTTCCCCTCTGTGAAATAATACTTGCCCTTCTCTGTAAAACACTTTGAAATCTAAAGATCAGAGTGCTAAATATTATTGTTGTTAATAAAAAAAATGGAACCTCCAGAAAACACATACCTCTTAGTGTGTGTGAAGACAACTTTGTCTGCATAATTTAGGTGGCTAGCTTTATTAGTTTGCCCTGTGTTTCTAATGAATGATCCTTTATATAATGAACATATTCAGATCCTTTATATAATGAACATAATGAACATATTCAGATATTTAGAATGGGTGTTTTTAAGTTAATATCATAAAGGATGTGTGTATGATGTAATATGATACCACTGGCATAAATTTAATTTTTAAAAGAAATTTTAAAAATAGTTATTTTAAAAGTGTGAATTAAATACTCAAAAAATGTTGTTTTTGTTATATTAGAGCAAGACCAATAAGCAGGGCTCTTGACCTTGGAGCTGATATTGTTGTGACTGGTAGATGTGTTGACAGTGGCATTGTATTAGGACCACTCATTCATTCTGTAAGTATAAATCAGTTTTTCATAACGAGGGCTTAATCCTCTTTTCATAGTATTGTGAATACATATGAGTGAACAGTTAGTAATCATTGTCAGGTACTTTTCTTTTTAATTTAGTATCTACATTTTAATAAAAATAATGAGGTCATGTAGCTTTTGGCCTTTTCTTTGTCGTTTGACATTCATATTAATTTGCCATAAGGCACATGACATCTTTTCAGTTTCATTTAATACATATGTTAAAATGGTCCCCTTAGGCCCCCCCTTAAGGCCTGGAAAGCATGGGGCTAGTCAACGCTGATTACTAAAAAGGCACACCTGAGTTGGATCAGGTCCCTATAAAGGGCGGCAGATGGTTGCAATGAAATTAGAAGCTCAGGTAATTGTAAAGTGACTTTAGGAAGTGAGAAAGGCTTCTCCTATAGGAAGGACCCTAATACCAGCAGAATGTAGTAGCCTGAGCCAGGAAGCTGAACTCCAGCCAGGTAAAGCCTGGTAGTGAATGTGAATTAGGACCCAGCTTTGTGAAGGAAGGTTTGGAACTCAACTCCCTACCTAAGTAGTGCAGGGGGGGAGATTGAATCAGCGTTGGGCCTTGGAGGGCCAAATTCCTACTGGGTGGGGGAAGAGAGAATTGGGACCCAGATCTGGAAAGAAGGGCTGGAGACACCGTACCTAAGGGTACGTCTACACTGCCCGCCAGATTGGCAGGTAGTGATCGATCTATCGGGGATCGATTTTATCGCGTCTGGTGTAGACACGGATAAATTGATCCCCGATTGCTCTGCCGTTGACTTTGGAACTCCACCATGGCGGAAGCGAAGTCAACGGAGGAGCGGCGGCCGTCGTTCCCACGCTGCGAGGATGCCAAGTAAGTGATTCTAAGTCGATCTAAGATACATCGATTTCAGCTGTGCTATTCTTGTAGCTGAAGTTGCGTCTCTTAGATCGATTTCTCCCCCCCCCCCAGTGTAGACGAGGCCTAAGAGGGGAGAGACAATGAATTGAGATTGGGGTCTGAAGGACCAGTGTGTGTTGAGAGGACTAAAGAAATTGTTCTCCCAGAAGAGGAGTGACTTGCTGAACTTCGGACTGAGTGAATTATTGAGGGGACCGGAAGAGAGGGAAATACAGGCAGGGTGCCAGAGAATGATCTCCGGCCATAGGGGGCATTCAAGAGGCATCTGGTCATGGCAAGCTCTCTTGTTCCATGTGGGATTTATTGTTCAAATAATGTTTTATCTGAAGTACAAAAAAATAGAGACACTGGGTGAAATCATGGCCCCATTAAAGTCAGTGTGAGTTTTGGTGTTGATTTCAATGAGGACAGGATTTCACCCTTAATCTTTTCTACTTTCAAATTATAATGCATAAGATTGTGAGATGGAAAATGGCCTTTGCCACAAGGTGGCGCAAGTGCTTTTTTGTTTTGTTTCTAAAATGCTGGTGAGCAGTTTTTTCTTCTTGTGCTGGTGTTTTCTAGGGTTAAACAATTTTTTTTTAAGTTGAATTTTAATGTGACGTTTCTCAGATTAATTTAGCTACAGAAATAACACAAGGCAGGATATATGGTGTTTTTTGAGCACTTGTATATACATAATACCTTTATGACCACATACCTTGGAATGTTGACATCTTTTTTTTTTCCTTTTTGATACATATTAAAATATTACTAGGTGTGTGTATGAATATAAGATTAATAAGTCATTTAAAAACCTTATACTTCTTTGACTGCATGCTTAGAATGTCTAACTAAACTTTTGCTTTTTTAGTTCAGATCATTAGTAGTAGTTCTATGCATAACTTACTTAAATATGTGAGATAAAAATTATTTAGTTTCTCTCATGAAAAGTTGCCATTACTAACCACAGAGTGGCCTTTATGTGGTTTTTCATATATGGCTTGTCTTCTCTGTTAAAATAAAAAAATGAGTAATGCTGAATATTTCATTACTTGTATTGTGTTAATTTTAATTTATTAATGCACTTTACAATTAAAACTAACAAAAATCCCTTCAGATTTTCAAGGAAGATTGGGCTGCTACCAATGCTTTATTACTCAGAGCATCCACTTAATTTTATTATCTCTTGAAGCCTGTGTGTGTGTGTACATAATGTATATGTATTTTTTTTTTAGTTTGGCTGGAACAGGGATGAGTTTGACTTACTAGCAGCTGGAAGGTAAATGATATAACTATTAAAAATGTTATAAAATTGTCTTGATTTTTAAAATAAAATTAAGTAAGCTATTAAAGAGCTTCAATGCACACAATACGTGGGTGGCCATTTTGTTGAATACACTTGTTTGGGTGCTACAGTTTATTAAATGAGCTCTTTAAAAAAGTAAACATTCTGTGAAACTTTGGAACCTAAATTTTAATAAAAGAATAAGAAAAATTAAAAATATGCTTTAGAAACTATATAGATGGTTTGTGTCCATTTTAAGAAAAGGAGTGAAACCTTATCTTATAGACAATAAGGTAACGGGGCTGGATGCAGGTATTACTGGGTAAAGTTCTATGGCCTGTGGTAGACAAGAGGTCAGACTAAACCAGGGGTCTCAAAGTCCCGACCTGTGGGTCATCTGCGGCCCGAGAACCTCCCTAATGTGGCCTGCCGGGCTCCAGAAATTTTGGGGCTGGGTCTCTTCCTTGGCCCCATCTGCTGCCTCCGGGCGCTCCCCCTCACCCCTGCGTCTCCCCACCCAACTCCCTCCCAGAGCCTTAGGCAGGTGGGGGGTGGAGTTTGGGGGGATGAGTTCTGGGTGGCATGAGTGACATTATTGGCCTGCTGGGAGGATTTGAGGACTGGCACTGACCGTAAGGTAGATTGAGTTTGAGTTTGAGACCCCTGGACTAGACAATCAGACTGGTCCCTCTTTTGGCTTTGAAATGTATGAAAGAGTGATATTCAGCTAATCCCAATGGACTCATCAACAGATCTGTTCAAAACTCAGAATGTCTGTTCTGCAGAAAATTCTGACACTTTGAAAAAGTTTTTAACCTAATTTGGTATGAAAACTTGAAATGTTAGAATTTCCCACAGAAGAGACATTCTGAAGAGCTTTTGTTTTGGAAAAATTGAAACATTTTTGGTTTGACTATTCCAAACAAAATAGGCCAGCCAGCTGCCCAACTCCTGGAAAGTCACCAGTGGATTCCCTGTCATGGAGCAGGGTCCCTAGATATCCTGGGAGCTCTGGTTTTAGCTGGGGGTTTCCAGGTCAGCCAGGCTCCCAGCTGTGCAGCAGGAAGCCTCAGAGCCCCAAGCTGGGCACTCCAAATCACTAGTCATTTTTTAAAATCTTGGCCTTGATATATAAAACTGCATCAAATAGCTATGAAGGAGGTGTCCAGCATGTTCCCTTCAGTCTTATTTAACCATGGTTATACTGTACTGCTATATTTGTGAATAAGTGTCAGCAGGACCGGCGCTAGGGGTTTTAGCGCCCTAGGTGCACGGCAATTTCGCCGCCCCACGCTCTGGTCCCGCGGCTCCGGTGGAGCTGCCGCAGTCGTGCCTGCGGGAGGTCCACCGGAGCCACGCGAGCAGCTGACCGTCCGCAGCCACGACTGCGGCAGCTCCAACAGAGCCGCGGGAACAGCCGACCATCCGCAGCCACGACTGCGGCAGCTCCACCAGAGCCGCTTGCCGCCCCCTCTGCCAAAACGCTGCCCACCAATAATCCTGGTGCCCTAGGCGATTGCCTAGGCCGCCTAAATGCAAGCGCCGGCCCTGAGTGTCAGCTTGTTTTTCAATATAGTTACTCATTGGAGTGTTCTTTGTTTTCCAGTCTTGCGGGCCATCTCATTGAATGTGGTGCTCAGTGTACAGGTGGAATATTCACAGACTGGCATACTATTCCAGACTGGTAGGGAACTGTAATACTGATATAAAAGTCTTTGTGTGTAGCCATTAGGCCCATTTTTTTACTCTGTGCTTTTTCCTGAGTATTTTGTCGTATTTCCTCTTTAAGATACACAACCTCCGTATTTCTATTATCTTTCCTGACTACATAGGGCCTGTCATACTCCAAATGGAGTCTTGTCATTAATTTTGATAAATGCAGCTGTGGGACATATATTTGCATGTTTGTTGTCCTTGGCATTGTTTTCTGTAAAATATATTTTTATTTTCTACTTTTTATAATGATCTGGTATTATTCTTGGTTCTTTACTGTCTGTTGTCTTCTCACTGTGTTCTTTGATAATGGCAATTGTATACTTCATAACTGCTATGTCAGTCCTTCAGTTGGATCACCCAGGCTGCTATGCTTTTTCTGTGTTTCTTAGTCTGGGTTTGATCCTGCAAGGTGCTAAACCCCTTCTGTGAATTACATAATGCCTCCAACTCCCATTCAGGAGAGAGCATTCAGTACCTCAGGAGTTAGCACCTCGCAGGGTCAGATACTCTTTTTTCAGACCTTTGTTCATTAATGGATAGTGTTCTCCTACACATAATAATCCTAATGATTGTACAGTTTAGCTTGAAAATCAAGTGAGAGTTAGTGTTTGTGGTAACAAAATGTTCTGTTCAGCTTACAACATTATAAAACTAATCGTACTTACTGGCATATCCCCTTGTATCCTGCAGTACCATGAAACTGCTTAAAAATCCTATGTAACTGGATTCCAAAAGAGCTTTGTTATCTAAAGTGAGCCAAAGAATATGCTGTTTCCTGTAAAAATGCTAGTAGATCTTTGTTTCTGGGAGTTTTTAATGCAAAATAACAGAGGTGCGTGATTTTAATAAAAAAGGAAAAGATGTTTCAAATATATAAAACTCCATGACATGTACATGTATACACATGTATATGTATATAGGTATAGTTAACTTACCTCGGTGTGTGTATGTATACACACACATTATGTATGAGTATATGTATCTGTGAATATTTATGTACCTATATATGGCTATCTAAAATCATGGTATTTCTATGACACTACTGCTGACTGTTGGTAGCATGGAATTAGTGCTTAATAGTAGACTGGGATCAGGTACCTGGGTGGCAGAGACTTGGATTTTGGATCAGGGGGCAGAGATGGGGATTGGCTGGGCAAGGAGCCTGGAACTGGAAATCTGTGAGGAGGGAATTGAGACAGATTTGATAAGCTTGGATGCAGGGGAAGAACTGGGACTGGGCAAAGACACGGGGATGAGAAGTGGAAGGAGGTGAGGGCAGTGAGGTTGAATGAGAAGCCTGGGGAGGGAGACTGGGAGGAGATGGGCATGCAGAATATGGGTGGGGGAGAGAGAGACAGATCAGCAAATGGTGGAGGGAACTGGGACTGGAGGGACTGACCAGGCTAGAACAGTGGGTGTGGGAGAGACTGGGATAAGGAGTCTGGAAGGGTTGAGGTTAGGATTTATTGGGCATGGACACTGGGACTGGGATCAGAAGCCTGAGTGGAGACTGTGGTTGACTAGGTGGGGAAAATGGGACTGGGACAAGGAGCCAGTGATGAGGTAGAGACAGGACTGAGACAGGGACAGGTTAGAGGGGAAAGGGTAGAGGGGAACACACTTGTGGGGAATACGAAGAAGTCTGTTCCCATCAGAGCAAACTCCCATCTAGAACCTGAAATGGAACCCAAGATTCCTGAATCTCAGCATTCCCCTGCTGCCAGCAAGTATCATCTGTGAAATCCACTGACAAAGTGTCTCATTCCTCCCTAGTGCTGACTAGAGGACAGCAACTTCTAGGGCTTTTTATTTTTGGTTTTAACCAATAAAATAGCCTTGAATAAAAAAGAAATTAGCATTTATTCAGTTAATATTGGAAAAACATTGGAAATGGTTACTTATATGGAAGGGCTTGTCCACACAGAGCCGTAATGCCAACTATGGGCATGTGATTTCTAAAGCCCACTGACCTGTTACGTATTTATTGGTTCATGTAGACCCTGCTGGTGCCAACTAAAGGTTCCCTAGTCTGCTTTAATGTAGTGCTGTGTGAAACAGTAATACATTAAAATTCTATAGGGAGCATTACAAAGAGAGTACTCATGCTTATATACACTACTGTAATGAATAATGTACATTACTCATTACAGCATATACAAAGAGAGAACTCTGAAAAACCCAGCCCCAGATTTTTGGATATCTACATGAAGCTCAAAAATTGATAAAAATAAACCCTGAAAATGAAATTAATAAACTGAAAAACAGAAGCCCTACAACTTACTGCTTTGATCAGTTATTGCTTTAGTTCAAGTGGCTGAGTTTGGTACTGTGGATGAACTATGTGGCTCTTAACATGATGCCACATAATGAATTTCTGTTTCCTTTTTTAAAAACTGAGGAAATTACATTGAAACCACTCTTAAAACATTAAAAGGACATTATTAAGGGTTGCAAAGTCAAGCAATCAAAAGTTAGGAAATGCCGGAATTAAGGTTTTCTGTGTAACCTTAATTCAACCCCTTTGTGCCTATGCATATGTGATACAGTCTTTTATTACATGATCACGTATTGTTTTCCCACAGGGCCCATTTTATTCAGTGTACAGATTGGATGATGCTCACTTAATGAGCAACTATTCAATATTTTGTTTTCTTTTCAATATGTGAACGCCTTATTTAATGACACTATTCAAACATGGCTCTGAAGACAGAATTATTAATTTCCTTTATAAGCTTTCCTCTGGTGCTCATCATTATAGTATCTGAGTGCTCTCCTGGGAAATGAATGGGCATTATCTCCATTATATCTTTGGTGAATTGAGGCATAGAGAGATTAAATTCAAAAGTTTCCACTAATTTTGGGTGTCCAATTTGATTTTTCAGAGTACTTTTCGTTATATAACACTTAGTATGTTCAAAGCACATTCAGTTGCAGCTATACAAGTGCTTAGCAGTTCTGCAAATCAGACCCCACGGTCTCAAGTCAGGACCTATAAAAAGAAGAACACACAATTAGTGACCACACGTGAAAAGTGAGATGTTTACAGGTGGACCCACATCTGGGAGTGAATCATCTCAGAAAATTGGTGCAAAGTAAATTAAAATCAACTGACACTATCAATGCAACCTTCTTAGATGGTGAAGGGTACAACAGTCCATGTTCTACACATTGGAATCCTTGAACCAGTTCTGTGGAGAGACACTTTTTTTGAAGGAGACAAGACTTTGTGGTACAAAGGAAGACAATGGCAGGTAGTCCATTTTGGATCTTGGCTCTCTTCACAAGAAGATCAATATTCTTTGTGGAAATACTGAAATGTATCATGTCCTTATCTTTCCAAAACTTCAGAATATGAAAAACAAACCTCCCGGAGATTACTGAAGATATAATCAAGGAGAGTCACCAAGGGATACTTTAGCTTCTGCCCCAACAAGCATTTTCAATACACAGTGCTCCACTTTTGGATGTGTAACTTCTACATAGATATTCACAAAAGTTATATCATCCCTCCATTGAAGCAAAAGGGATACATGTCTAACCTTGTCTGACAACCTTCTCATGTTAAACAGGGTCCAGGCTAAAAGCCTTCAAAAACATGACTTTGAGTGAACAAGTGGAAGGGCCATTTACAGCCCTCACAAAACTTTTTCCCTTTGTCTTATGTTTTGAAGAGCTTGAATGGTAATAATTGCTATTAGATTGCCTGACATTTTTCATTGTAATGCTGTTTTTAGTTGTGTGACTTTGTCAGATGTTTAATCTTGTGAGTGAAACTTTCAGTGCTTTGTCTCTGCCTCAGGGTGGGTTTTTTATGGTTTTTGTTTTTTGCAAGTTTGAGCAAAAATGGTTCAGCAGTTTTTCAGAATGAAGTTTGTAGGGGAAAGATGCTATTTGTTCAATGTTAATTTTTTGAAAACTTTTTTCTTTTTGACAAGCTTCAATGTCTCAGTGGTTTAGAGCGGAAAGTTGAATTTCATCAGCAATACAGTCCTGGGGTTGAAGAGTTGCCTTTAATGTTCATCTGAAATTGGCCAGATTAGGCTGAAGTATGGGAAGATCACTATTTCCATGTGTATAGTAGGGCCCATAGTTAATTGGTGCTGTGGTGGTAGGGTGGTTGAAGCTGGGATGTTCCAGTTCCTCCTTGCCCTGCTCCTGCTAATCTTGTGGCTGTGTCTGGCTAGGTTAGTAGGAGATCTCAGAGGAAATGAAAACTTCCATTCTGCAGAATTAGGATTTGCCTGGGTGCCTCAAGAAGGCTGGATCCAAGCCACAGGCAAGATGTTTGCATTACTGTTTTAAGCTATTGGTTCTGTTCAGCACATAGAGGCAGCATGGTCCAGTGAAGTAAGCATGGAGCAGGAGCCAAGAGCTCCTGTGTTCTAGTTCTGATTTTGCTACTCACTTGCTGTGTAGCCTTAGACAAGTCACTTTGTCATCCTTTGTGTCTGTTTCCCCTACTTGCAGTTTGAGATAATTACATGTGGTAGTGCACAGCCTCACAGCAATGTTGTGAGGTTAATATTTGTGTTTTTTACAGTACATTATAAAGTGCTAGCTAAGTGTTAAAGGTTATTTAATTTCCATTTCCATTATTTTCTGATCTAAGACCATATCAAATAACTTCTCAATATCTCAGTGCACCATGTTCATTGAATTTCCCTTATCTTTTATGGCTAAAATAGCTTCAAAGACCAGATTAATTAAGTATTACCTTTTCTGTTTGAATTCATGGTAGGCTTTTCTAAGTTTCCTCCGGCACTATGAACAATCTTTGCTGGTCTATAGTCACAGAACTTGTCTCTTAATCCTTTATTTAAATAATGGAATTATGTTTGCAGATTCCCCATGCTAAGGAATCTCTCCAAACTCCTGTGAACTTTTACAAATGTCAATTAAGAGTTCACTGGTTTCTTTGCTTACTTCCCTTAAAACTTCATGTATATCTGTTCTCCAGACTTCATGCATCTAACTTTTCTGTAACCAATTTTGTTATGTGGCGCACACTGCCTATATTAGAACAAGAACATAATTAGTTAGGAGGACTGTTCCAAAGGCAAACAATTTTAAGTATGCATTTAGAGCTTGATGATCACTGATTTCAATGAGAATTGTGATGCTGAGCCTCTATCAAAAGCAAGCCCCAAGAGAGAAGCTTTGGGGGACTATATAGCTCCTTAGCGCCTCTTATGTCACCATTTGTTCTTCTCTTCTCTCTGGAAAATTTTACTTCGACAGATCTCCACCTTCTTATGAGAGGAGTTGAGCCAAGTGGCCTCTTTAGAAGCTATAACATTTTGGTTTTGTTTCAAGTGTCTTTTTTGATCATTGCTTCTACTCAGAGAAGTTCTTTGAAACAGAAAGATAAGCCTTTAAAACTGGGAAAGCAACTGCAGTAGAACCTCAGAGTTAAGAACACCAGAGTTACAAACTGACTGGTCAACTACACACCTCATTTGGAACTGGAAGTATTCAGTCAGGCAGCAACAGAGACCCCCCCCGCCCCAAAAAAGGAGCAAATAAAGTACAGTACTGTGAATAACCATAATGTTTTGTTCAGAGTTTCAAATATATCAGAGTTACAAACAACATCCATTCCCCAGGTGTTCATAACTCTGAGATTCTACTGTATTCAAGAGTTTGTCCAGATGCCCATGAAAAGTCAACCACATTTTAGCAGTGTTGGAACTGTATTTATTACTGCTTTATCATTTTCCCAGTATTTTCCCTGTGCAATTACGTTGTTTTTTATGAAAACCTTCTGTTTCTCTCTTTGTCGTACTGCTTTTCTCCTTATTTTGCCTCACTGTTTTCTCTTACCCATCTGGGTTTTACTATTTTACTGCACTGAATTATGATTTATGTGTTTCTTTAAATACTTTCCCTTTTCTGATTTTCCATTTATTATTTATTACAAAGGCAACAAAGATATCTTCAAAAGATGTAATTAATCCTATCTCCCTACGTCCCTTTGCCTCCAAGATCCTTGAACCTAGTCTGCTTCTGTTGTTTTGACTGCTCCTCTAGTACACTCCTAAGTGCTCTGTTTTCTCCTCCCTCCATTCCACTTTACCCACCCTAATAAATCGCCAGTGACCTCATGGCCAAGTTGTAGGGCCGGTTTTCCATTCTGATTTCCTGTATCTGCCTGTCTACTTTCAGAACGGTTGGTCACAACCGTCCTTCTGTGTTCTATCTCTTCCTTGGGTTTTCATGAGTCTTTACTCCTCTGATTCTCTTCCCACCTCTTCAACCACTGCCGTAGTCTATGGCGTAGTCTAGTTTAGTGTCGTAGTCTATGGCGACTCCTTCACCTCTCTTTTAGTCATTGTTGGGGTCTTTGGGGGTTCTTTCTATGATTACTTCTACATTTTATTACTGGGCAACTTAATTTATGTAAGTGTGTGGTCTTACCTGTCTTATCGCAGGTAACACAGTTAGTTGATTGTCTTGACAGTTTATTGAGTATTTTCTTGAGTTTGTGTCTACGAAGGCTCTGTGCTGTATCTTATTGGCTAATATTTAATTTAGTTGCTTCTATAAAAATGTTGGTATGTGTTAGTTATTTATGAAGTAATTAATATTTTTCTTTTATTCTGAACTCTTAACATTTTTAATGTTTTTCATTCTTTAGGCATAACATGGGGTTTCCCATAGTAGAATGTTCTTCTGATGGATGCTTTACTCTATCCAAACCACCTGACACAGGAGGCCTAATCTCTTTTGGCACGGTGGCTGAACAGTTGGTGTATGAAATTGGCAATCCTGAGTGTTATCTCTTACCAGATGTCACATGTGACTTTTCTCAAGTTTCCATTACTGAAATTCCAGGTTAGTGGCTGTTGCAGGCAGAGGACCCTTATATTGAGGAAATCTATTCAGTAAGTTATGTTGGCAGACTAAAGTGGTTATTGTAGTTTCCATTTTTTCCATAAAAGCAGCAAAGAATCCTGTGGCATCTTATAGACTAACAGACGTTTTGGAACATGAGCTTTCGTGGGTGAATACTCACTTTGTCAGATGCATGTAGTGGAAATTTCCAGGGGCAGGTATATATATGCAAGCAAGCTAGAGATAATGAGGTTAGTTCAATCAGGGAGGATGAGGCCCTGTTCTAGCCGTTGGGGTGTGAAAACCAAGGGAGGAGAAACTGGTTTTGTAGTTGGCAAGCCATTCACAGTCTTTGTTTAATCCTGAGCTGATGGTGTCAAATTTGCAGATGAACTGAAGCTCAGCAGTTTCTCTTTGAAGTCTGGTCCTGAAGTTTTTTTGCTGCAGGATGGCCACCTTCAACCTCCCTGACCACACTATAGCAGACCTTAAGGTGGCCATCCTGCAGCAAAAAAACTTCAGGACCAGACTTCAAAGAGAAAGTGCTGAGCTTCAGTTCATCTGCAAATTTGACACCATCAGCTCAGGATTAAACAAAGACTGTGAATGGCTTGCCAACTACAAAACCAGTTTCTCCTCCCTTGGTTTTCACACCCCAACGGCTAGAACAGGGCCTCATCCTCTCTGATTGAACTAACCTCATTATCTCTAGCTTGCTTGCATATATATACCTGCCCCTGGAAATTTCCACTACATGCATCTGACAAAGTGGGTATTCACCCACGAAAGCTCATGTTCCAAAACGTCTGTTAGTCTATAAGGTACCACAGGATTCTTTGCTGCTTTTACAGATCCAGACTAACACGGCTACCCCTCTGATACTTCATTTTTTCCATGTAACTTTACTTTTTAAGTCTGTTCTTTTGAAGCCTGATATTAAAATTGGCTGTCTCATAAGGATATCCAGATTGCTTTGCTTTGTGCCATTTTTTGGAAATTTAGATTAGCTGTGACCAATTCAGCAGATTTTTGAGTAACCTTTTTTTTCTTTATTAAAATACATATGTAATAATTACCCAGTTTAATAAATCATGTATTTCTGTAGCACTTAAAATATTTTTGCTGTGACTTTCAGGAAGTGCTCCCCCTATCCATTAGACTTCACTACATTTTAATCCATCTCACCCTCCTTTTGTTACTAGTTACTGATGCAGTCCCCCCACCCCCGCTGCCACACACACACAGTCTCTCTCTCTCTCTAGTGGAAATGGGTAGCCACCACTCTGCTTAAGACAACACATGATAAACATTGGTTTTTTAGCCTCTTGACTGTGTCATCTTTAAAAGGGTAAAATTTCTCAGCTAGAGAACAGCTGTTACAGAAATCCCACTGCTCTACCCTCCAAAATACTTTAATATCAGGCCCAAATTTGAGTACTAGACTTCAAGATCAGAAGTTTGGACAAGCCACCTTGCTAAACTGCTCATTTAGAGCATCTCTTAGTTCTTAGTCCCCATGTTTTATAGACAAACCAGTGTGAAAAGGATTTGCTTTTTATGGATCTTATCCAATATGGGAATCTAGCCCCCTTATAAAACCCAAAACAATTAAAACTCAAACTAAAAACTCATTAGGATAAAATCCTAAACTTCATATATGCCTTATTTTTAAGCAAAACATTTCTATCTTAAAATTGTACAGTGAACCTTCTGCTCATGCAACATAATCAAATGACAAATAGTCTGATAAGGCCAGCTTGTTGCTTTTAGCCACTAGTCTTTTTAAAAAATAGAACCTTAACCTTCCAATGAACTTTTAGCTTGTAAATGACCTGATATGACACGTTTGAACTTAAAATGAACTTTCACATGAACTTTCAGTTAGTCCTCCTCTTAGAAATATAACAGATGGAAGATAGGCAGATTTCTTAAATACTTTTAGTTTTAAGTGTTTTGACACGTACACCAGAAAGAACAGGGCAGGCTATCTATTTTTGATGTTCACATTGCTGATTTTGTTGTACTACAGGATTAGTTACAATACACGCTTGAACTATAAGATTTTCTTTCTGTTTTTCTTTTTGTTGATGGATATCATGCATTTCTTTTTCACCTCATGTAAAAATCCTACAAATCTTCCATCTGATTGTAGAGATATTCTAAAATAACAGAGGGGCAATTTAAATTAACACTAAATGAACCTTGCTGTTGTAGTTTTGACAGTGACATTTAAGATTATTGTAAATTTTCATTCTTCAGAAAATATCTGAAATTCTCTTTTATTTTTGGTCTTTACAAAGTTCAGAGTATTTGTATGATGGCTTTCATATTTAGCTAAATACTCACAGGCATAGATTTGTTAGAGATAAATTGCATCTTATTTAGATGTAGGTGGGTTTATACAACTATATTTAAGTAAGACTCTGATCGTGCATTACTGAAGTCAATGGGAACAATGCTGTTGACTTCAGTGGGTACAGGATCAAGCCCTAAGACTAGACAGGCAGTGCTTTGACTGATTCCTCGCTTGTGTTATGATGTGCATTGTCAAGTACGTTTTTTTGCCCTGAAATGTTCTCTAGATTATCTTGTTACTGTTATCAACAAAAAGATTAAGGCTACATAGGGCCTACATCTATACAACTTTTGCCATCGAGCTCCAGCCAGGACACATTTTCTTACCATGTTTCTCCAGACAGACTCTGGTCTTTCTCCTAACGTTAATTCCTTAATCTTCCCAAGTGAGGCAGCCCAACCCACTCTAGCCAACTGCAGTCAGTGGTGTGGTACATTGCCACCTGCTGCTCTCTTCCCAACACCCTTTCTCTGAAGGCCTCCTCAGTCAGGGGAAGGGATCGAATCACAATCCCAAAGATCCAAGAATTTCACCTTAATATGCTGCTGAGTGTCAAAAGCTTATGATTTTTTTTTTTTTAAAAAGCTTCAATCCTTGAATTTGCTGAGAATTGTAGATAGACTCATAGACTCATAGGTCAGAAGGGACCAATCTGATCATCTAGTCTGACCTCCTGCACAAGGCAGGCCACAGAACCCACCCATCCAATTTTATAACAACCCCTATCCCAGGACCGAGTTATTGAAATCCTCAAAATTGTTTTGAAGACCTCAAGCTGCAGAGAAACCACCAGCAAGCGACCCGTGCCCCACGCTGCAGGGGAAGGCGAAAAACCTCCAGGGCCCCTGCCAATCCGCCCTGGAGGAAAATTCCTTCCCGACCCCAAATATGGCGATCAGCTAAACCCTGAGCATGTGGGCAAGACTCACCAGCCAGCACCCAAGAAGGGATTCTCTGCAGTAACTCAGTTCCCATTCCATCCAACATCTCCCCGCAGACCATTGAGCAGACCTATCTGGTGGTAATCCAAGATCAATTGCCCAAATTAACAATCCTATCATAACATCCCCTCCATATACTTATCAAGCTTTGTCTTAAAGCCAGGAAAGTCTTTTGCCCTCACTACTTCCCTCGGAAGGCTGTTCCAGAACTTCACTCCCCTAATGGTTAGAAACCTTCGTCTAATTTCAAGTCTAAACTTCCTAATATCCAGTTTATACCCATTCGTCCTCGTGCCTACATTAGTACTAAACTTAAATAATTCCTCTCCCTCCCTAACGTTAACCCCCCTGATATATTTATATAGAGCAAGCATATCCCCCCGCAGCCTTCTTTTGGCCAGGCTAAACAAGCCAAGCTCTTTGAGTCTCCTTTCATAAGGCAGTTTTTCCATTCCTCGGATCATCCTTATAGCCCGTCCCTGAACCTGTTCCAGTTTGAATTCATCCTTCTTGAACATGGGACACCAGAACTGCACACAGTATTCCAGATGGGGTCTCACCAACGCCTTGTATAACGGTACTAACACCTCCTTATCCTTGCAGGAAATACCCCGCCTGATGCATCCCAAAATCGCATTTGCTTTTTTAACAGCCGTATCACACTGGCGACTCATAGTCATCCTGCTATCAACCAGTACCCCAAGGTCCTTCTCCTCCTCCGTCGCTTCCAACTGATGCGCCCCCAACGTATATCCAAAATTCTTATTATTAATTCCTAAATGCATAACCTTGCACTTTTCACTATTGTATTTCATCCTATTTCTATTACTCCAGTTTACAAGGTGGTTCAGATCTTCCTGAATAGTATCCCTGTCCTTCTCCGTGTTAGCAATACCCCCCACCTTTGTGTTATCCGCAAACTTTATTAGCACATTCCCGCTCTTTGTGCCAAGGTCAGTAATAAAAAGGTTAAATAAGATCGGTCCCAAAACCGATCCTTGAGGGACTCCACTAGTGACCTCCTTCCAGCCTGACAGTTCACCTTTCAGTACGACTCTCTGGAGTCTTCCCTTTAACCAGTTCCTTATCCAACTTACAACTTTCATATTCATTCCATCTTTTCCAATTTGACTAACAGTTCCCCGTGCGGAACCGTGTCGAACGCCTTACTGAAATCTAGGTAAATTATATCTACCGCATTTCCTTTATCTAAGTAATCCATCATCTTCTCAAAGAAAGAGATCAGATTGGTTTGACACGATCTACCTTTACTAAATCCGTGTTGCAATTCGTCCCAATTACCATTGACCTCTATGTCCTTAACTACTTTCTCCCTTAAAATTTTTTCCAAGACCTTGCATACTACAGACGTCAAGCTAACAGGCCTATAATTACCCGGATCACTTTTATTCCCTTTCTTAAAAATAGGAACTACATTAGCAATCCTCCAGTCATACGGCACAACCCCCGAGTTTATCGATTGCTTAAAAATTCTCGCTAACGGGCTCGCAATTTCACGCGCCAGTTCCTTTAATATCCTCGGATGGAGATTGTCTGGGCCCTCCGACTTCGTCCCATCGAGCTGTTCAAGTACGGCCTCTACCTCAGTTGCGGTAATATCCACTTCCATATCCACATTCCCGTTTATCATCCCTCCATCATCGCAAGGTTCCTCACTAGTCTTATTAAAAACTGAAGCAAAGTACTTGTTTAGATGTTGGGCCATGCCTAGGTTATCCTTAACCTCCATTCCATCCTCAGTGTATAGCGGCCCCACTTCTTCTTTCTTTGGTTTCTTCTTATTTATGTGGCTGTATGTGTGTCATCACTTGCATTTGAGCAGAAGACAACAGTTGAGTCCTAAGGCCGTGTCATGTGTTACATATTCAAATATTCTGTGTGTAAATATTTCAACAGTTATGTTAAAAGGCAAATTGAAGATAGTCCTTGGAATTATACTCCATAGATTTGATGCTTGAGTTGCTAATGCAGATGTGGCTGTTCAATAGAAGACTTCCTCTTTTGCATGGATCTTGATGATAGGAGTATCAGTAACATTTTTGTTTTGTATTGTCACATAAGGTGAATTGATAGTACTTTCTCAGAAATTATACTGAAGTAATTAAAATAGATGTTTTTCAACCATTGTAGGTATTGAAGGTGGGGCAGTGAAAATTCATGGAGCAAAAGGATCATCTCCTTCAACGTTTTATAAGGTTCTTTTCTTATTCCTTTGATAATTATATAGAATGAAATGTTCTTGATTTCTGAAATGTTGGTATTTTGGAGAAAAAGGCAATACTACTACCAGATGAAACCCTTATTTTTCCACACCTAGTATATTAACACATATAAGTGAAATTGCTATATACAAAATTGAGGTTATGTTATAAGTTTTGGGGGAAGCCCAGAGTACACCATAGTAATTAAGATTGAGATGGTTCTTTATTATAAAATTCTGCTTTCTGTCACAAAATCATATTTTAATTATAGTTGTCATTTTTTGTCTTGCTTCAATGTGAAACATATTGAGCACATGATTCTCAAAGACAAAATGCTGCATGATCGCTTATATCAAGATAATTCTTTACAGTTTGATAAGGGTGCTGTGAAAGTTTAATGAATTAATTTTTGTAAAATCTTTTGATATCCCCCTATTGGAAGATGCTACATAAGTGCAAAGCTTTTTTTTATTATGTGTTGTTATAGTCTTTACTCCCTGCAATTTAGGCAACTGCATCAAAGTACAAATAGGGCAAAGCTAATCCCATTTAACCCAATAGCGAAACTTCAACTGACTTTCCGTGGGAACAAGATTGGATCCATAAATTAAAACTGCTCTTAATAGTGAGATAGCAAAGCAGAGTTGATTTGACTGGATCCATTTAAAACTTTTAAATTCTTTTTTAGGGAAGATTTATAAATATGCAGACACTATTGTTTGTGTGATAAACTATAGCTCAGATATATCTTTTTAAAAGTCCAGTGATTACATTTAAAATATTTCTACCAGTTTGAAAGTTTGTTTTTAAATTTTTTTAAATATAATAAAAATATCTAAAGGTAGTGTTTAAGTGACCACTTTATGACGTTTATTTAAGATTTAAAAAATAAGCAGTATTGTTTTCAAAGAAGATGGAGGTATGATTTTGGACATAGGTGACCTCAGTGCAGAAGCCAAAGTAATCTCTAAAGTCATTGGGTTGGAATATATTTACTAACTCTTTTCCAGATAAATGAATAGCTTCTATTTCATTTTTCTCCGGTGCACAAACAATCCTTAAGTTTTCCACTCATGCATTATTTTTCTAATAATCATCTTTTTGTCTGCTTTATAAAGGAATATATTTTGTCCTTAATTATCACAGTGTTAACTACATACTCTATAACTGGATTCACCATAACATTCACCTAATTAACGATGTCTTCGGTTTTGATAAACATAGTTTCCACCTTCTGTCTGCCTTGTATATTTTTTCAGTCTTTTGGGTATTAGATCAAGATTTCTAATTACATAATGTTAAAATAAAAAAAAACTTGTTCTGTGTGGTCTGTGCCTGGGAGCAAACTTTTTCCTTAGGTTTTGGGGGAAAAATGTTTCAGTTGTTCAGGAACTTTAATAATACCTTCAAAAATAAATAATTGTTCACTGGTAGAACTCAGATTGCTTTGTTTTCCAGAATCAGATTTCAGTAGCTAGTATTCTTCATTGTGGATTAATCATTGCCTATTTTGATTTAAAAATATATTGTTTTTAAAAGAATAAATATATTCTAAAAATGACACTGGATAAACAAATTATTCCATTTCATATAAGGATAGTGTCAGAATCATTTAATTCCACATTTGAATGAACCAGCAAATAATTTAGATACAAAATATTTTAATAAAGAAAATTTGATTAAAATATGCACTCTCTTTTTCATGTATTACAGGATATTAAAATAATACTAAAATAATTGTAAATAAGTCAATAGGTCATTTAAAATGTACTTGTTTAGAGACATTTTAGAATATATACTATAATTAAATGATAAATATCATTTAAAATGAGAGGCCTTACTTAATGTTCTGAAAATTCAATATGACATTAGTAAGACTTGTTTATATATTTATGTATTAGTTTTGAAGAACGTTTTGTTTATTCAGAATCTCAGATACCATTATAATGGATGGACAGACGTCTTGCTTACATACTCTTCCCCCCCTCACTCCCCACGAAAACCCAAAACAAAAACTTAGGCTTTATTATGTGACCTCTGAGGAAAGATCTAAATATGTATAGCTTTGATGAGTGGAGGGGCATGCTAATCGACTAGAAGTGTTTGAAGGGTGGAGGAAAATGCAGGAAAAAATATCTAGTGAAAAAAAATCTTTTACAGTAAACTATGAGAAATTCCTCAATTCATTTATGACCCTTAATTACTAGGTAAATGCCACTTACCTGGATGGTTTTAGAGCTACAGCTGTCTGCCCAGTGATAGGGCCAAAGGCAGTGGAAAAGGGAAGACAAACTGCGGAAAGCATTCTGAAAAGGTGAGTATTACAGATATAATTTATTTTGCCTTTTAAATTTAAAATCAAAATGTAATGGGAAACTGTACTACTAAGATGGCAGCCATATCAACTGGGAGATATCCTTGAAGATAGTATTATTTTATGTGGAAGGACATTTCAAGATATAAATGGTAGAAAAAGGTTCTATAATTTACTTCTCCATAAAATTATTATATAGCTACAAAATACTAGTGACATGATTTATCAGCAAATAGATTGTTTAGCCAGTTTTGGTCCTAGACCTTGGTGACCCAGTGAACTGAATAGCTTGCTAACTTTTGACCATGGGCCAGTTTCTGTCCTAGGGCACCCTGAGGACCTTATTAGTCATTTTGGAACCTGAGTACATTTTACTTATTTTATTGATTTCTTCAAACTTTAAAAACTATAGGTGTCCATCCAGGGCTCTGAGCACGTATCCTCCTGTACATTTAAAAATTGTAACATAAAGGACTGCTTATAAAACATATCCACTTCCATCTGAACAAAAGGGGATTAAATAGATGGCCAGAAGTTTAATGCATCTGAGTTCTGAAGGACCAAGGGTTGAGAAGAGAGTTCTACAGTAAATGACCCCTATCAGA
Organism: Gopherus evgoodei; assembly: GCF_007399415.2. Taxonomy (NCBI): domain Eukaryota; kingdom Metazoa; phylum Chordata; order Testudines; family Testudinidae; genus Gopherus; species Gopherus evgoodei. Next base: position 82,423,276 of record NC_044326.1, on the reverse strand, counting down.
GAATACTCTGCCAACAGCCCCCTTTTGTGTATATTGAGGGAGCTTCTGCTGATTTTGGTTCTGCCAGAAGTAGACTGGGAGAGATGCAGTCTCTCAGGTAAATAGGGGCTTGGCTATACAGGGATAAAGCCCACTGTACCTAGTGTGCACTCGTTACTCCACACTAACTCCCACTATGGATATTTTTGCTATGCACTAAGAGTTCCATTGTGGACTTTAGCTTAATGCACGATGAACAAAATATGCTAAGTTAAACCTCTGGAGGAAATTCTTAGTGCTCAGTAATTCGGAGTAGCTAGTACACTTCAAATTCACACCCTAGTTTATTGCTCACTAACTTCCCTGTGTGCACAAGCCAGAGGTCTCAAACTCTTTGGGATTTATAGATTAAAACCAACATCTTGAATTCTATCCAGAAATGTATTGGAATCCGGTGCAGATCCCAGAGTACTGGGCTAACATGCTTTTAATGCGCAACTCCACTTAGGGCAGTTCTACATTACTGCTTAAGTTGATGTAACTTAGGTTGCTCAGGGGTGTGAAAAAGACATCCCCTTGAGTGATGCAAGTTACAGTGACCTAAGCGCAGCCCACACAGATTGCTATGTGAGCAGGAGATGCTCTCCCACTGGCATAGCTTCTGCCTGTTGGGGAGTTGGAGTAATTTTGCCAAGGGAGAACACTCTCCCATTGGCATAGAGCATCTTCAGCAGACAGGCTACAGCAGTCTTCTAGTGTAGACTGCCATTAGAATCCTGCAGACTGCTTACCCACTAGCTTCAGCTAGTGACAAATGTTATCTCTGTCTCCTTCATTCTTCCCTTCCTTTCTCTCCACTGTTCAAAATGAATAATTTGCAGCAGCTTTATGAGTGGTTTTGAGTGTCCCTCCTTGGGATTTTGTGTGTGTGTACATTCTAGTGCATTGCAAAGGCACATAAAGTGCTCTTCAAAATTATCATTGTGTTGCCAGTAGGTTATCCCAGGTAAGTACATCCCAGGTAATATCCAGATGGAGGGAATTTCCTTACTTTGAATGAAATTCATTCTCTTATTTCTACTTTAATCCATCCATCCATGTTTGAGTTAAAGTGCCTGCCAAGTCAGGACTGAGCTGGCCTCTGCAGGAAACCCAGCCAAGAGACAAAGTCATCATGATGCTTTGGATAGGCACTTTGTAGAACAGCAGTGCTATTAGTGCTGCAGTAGAATGACTGCAAATCCCACAATAAGGGTTGGGTCAAAGCTATGTACTGAAAGCTGTCTACGGAAAATATTTCAAACTTAAGCACCTAAACTTTATATGTATCTGTTTACAGTAACTCCTTGCTTAACGTTGTAGTTATGTTCCTGAAAAATGCAATTTTAGGCGAAACGATGGTAAGCAAATCCAATTTCCCTATAAGAGTTAATGTAAATGGGGGGGTTAGGTTCCAGGGTAATTTTTTTTCACCAGACAAAAGACTATATTATACATACACACACTACATTTTAAACAAACGATTTCATACTGTACACAGCAATGATGATTTGTGAAGCTTAGTTGAGGTGGAGGAGTCAGAGGGTGGGATATTTCCCAGGGAATGCCTTACTGCTAAATGATGAACTAGTACTTGGCTGAGCCCTCAAGGGTTAACACGTTGTTAATGTAGTTTCACACTCTACAAGGCAGCACAAATGGAGGGAGGGGAGACAGCATGGCAGTCAGAGACACACACCCTGTGTGTGAGAGATGCAGAGAGAGAGAGAGAGAGATGCTGACCCCACTCTAAGTACATTGCTTTTTTAAGTTGATCAGCAAGTTGAGAAAACAACTGCTGCCAACAAGCTCCCTCTGTCCTGACCCTGTCCTGTCCCTGCCCCGCTCTATGGAGATAGGTTAAGCAGGGCGCAGGAGCAGGAGGGAAGGGGACACCTTTACATTATCCCCCTTCTCCCTCCCACCCCGCACAGCAAGCAGGAGGCTCCTGGGAGCAGCTCCAAGGCAGAGGGCAGGAACAGCACATGCAGTGGGTGGAGGGACAGCTGAACTACCTGGCAGTTCATAGCCTGCTATGCAGCTGTTGCACAGGGAACTTAGGGGAGCGAGTAGTTGATTGGGGGCTGCCAGTCCACCCTGGTTCCAAGCCCCCCACCAGCTAGCTCCAATCAGGGGCAGCTCTAGGGATTTTGCCGCCCCAAACACGGCAGGCAGGCTGCCTCCGGCGATTTGCCTGCGGAGGGTCTGCTGGTCCTGTGGCTTTGGCGGACCTCCCGCGAGCGTGCCTGTGAGAGGTCCTCCGAAGCCACGGGACCAGCGGACCCTCCGCAGGCAAGCCGCCGAAGGGAGCCTGCCTACTGCCCTTGCGGCGTCAGGAGACTGCCCCCCGCGGCTTGCTGCCCCAAGCACGTGCTTGGCGTGCTCGGGCCTGGAGCCGCCCCTGCCGCTCTTTCTGCAAGCAGTGGACAAAGCAGGCAGCTGCCAAACAACATTATAAAAGACCATTGTGCAATTTTAAACTAGCATGTTATCTAATTGATCAGCAACGTAACAACGTTAACCAGGACGACTTTATGTCAGGAGTTACTGTGCTTTATTGGGTGCAGGGTTGCTCAGTGCATCAAAAAATCTTGGCCACTTGTATTTTGATATTGTAAATATGAATTTAGGTGCCTGATTTTAGGCACCCAGCTTTGCAAATTTTTACCATAATGAGTAACTCGGGAATATCATATCTTATGAATCACTTTTAATTAATCTTAACTACATTGGTCAATTTACTGCTGTTCTCATGTGTAATATTGACAATTCAATGAGCATATACAATAGATGTATTTAAATCTTCCACTGGTGTGAAAGATTCTGTCAGTTTTAACGTAATTCCCTTTTTGAACCTATAAAATCTCTTAATTGGTGCAACTATGTAAGGGTGCCAGATATATGGGTTGCCTCATATACTTGGTATGGTTAAGGAAGCACTGACACTGGTAAAGGGAAGCAGAAAGGCATTTTACATTGTGTTTTGGTTTTTTAATATATACTGCCCTCCTATTAACTGCCTTCCAAAGTTGAACTTTCTGTCTGTACTAATTTTGAACTTTTGTCATCTTTTTTTATATATTGATATTTTCTTGTAGTTTCAATGGAGTGGAATTACTATGACAAGTTTTAGTTGGTTGTCCCGGTTTTGTAACTGCAAAATTGAAGAGATCTAGTTCTGTGAATGGGGTAAAATACGTCACCTCTAACTAGTGAATGGCTTTGCAGAAACTAAGAATTATGGATTCTCTTACAGCAATCACTGTGAAAGCTCTGAAAGCTTGTTTCTAGTGTGTATTTTCCCATATCACTAGATGACTCTACAGAGGTGTTTTGCTACTTGTGAGATGAGAAAACAACCTCTGGCAACAGTTTGAGGTTTTTGCATTGAGAGGTTATATTAGTGTCTCTGATTTGAGGCTGAGGAAGAATTTGGAGGAGTTAGACACAGACCATTCAAACTGTAAGTGCCACTGGGGTTTTCCCAGCTCTTTGTGGAAGGAAGAGAGAGTTTTGCCCCATGTTCCAAGGATACCACCCAGACTGTTCAAATTCGGAGGATCATTAGAGGCATATAGCCATATGTGCAAGTTGTTCGGAGTCTCTCTCCTGAATCAATGCAATCCACTAGCCATCTGGCTTCTCCTCCATAATCTCTAATCAGAGCAGCATACTTTGGGGCTGTGCTGACTGGCTGCAGGCTTTCTAGAAGAGTGAAAAATTTCTACCACTGTGGTTTAGGGTAGGAGAAGTGTCTTCAAAGCCCCCAGGCTCCAGCTTGAGCCAACATCTACACTGCAATTTTTAGGCCCTGCAGCCGAAGCCCTGCAAACCTGAGTTGGTTCACCCAAGCTTTGAGACTCAGTGCTCAGGTCTTTCATTGCAGTGTAGGCATACCCACAGTGAGTCAATTGCTGAGTTCATAGTAGGACTCAAGAGTTCCTGATTCTTACTCTAGACCATGTTGTATGGAATCTGAATGGTGTAACTTCTTTATTTTTTTCTCACTTCCCGTTGTTTTGACATCTGGTAACGTTCCCGTTTTAACTTTTATGGCAAGTTTACTTTTAATTAATAAAAGTAATGTAATACCATCTCAAAATTAAATTCCTAAATCTAGCAAATATAGATTAACCTACCCATATCTGTGAATATAATCCGCAATCGGAAAACATTGTGGTCCTGGTCTCCTTTTTTTTATGCCGTATGAAGAAAGCCAGGAAAGTGTTTTTCCTGTTTTTCCCCCCTCCTCCCTCCTGCTCATTGTTAACTATAGCCACATTAGGCATTGTCAAGTCTTGTCTTTCTGGGGTTTCGTGGAATTTCCCACTGGAAGGCCCCAGCAACAATGTATCTTGCGAGCTTCTCAGCTCTTAACTGAAGAGCTGGGGGTGGTAAAAATTCAACAAATAACTTTTCTTCCAACTGTTTTTATGCATTTAATTCACATAGGGAGTAACACACAAAAAGGAATTTTTAAGTCTGAATAAAAATTCCTCCTGAACTCAGTTAAGTACCAAGGAAGTGAAATCTACTTGTGATATCATTCATATATTTCTTAATTATTCATAGTGTCTTCCAGGAAGAGCAAATCTAGGACCTGAATTTCTAATGTAAAAGCAAGCAGAATATATTAATTTTAATAACATTTTCTGCTTTCTTCATTCCTCAGAATGAAGCAAGTAAAAAGTACAAGCTCATTTATTTTTTCCTTTGCAGGCCGTCTTTAAGATAACTTAAATAAATAGAAATTTAGAATCAAGAGGTCAGGATGTATTTTGAGTATGACTAACTTGATATTGTCACTATGATATAGCAGTAAATTTGCCCAGATAAGAAGTATTCAAATCCAAATTTAACTAGCACTTAGAACTAAAACTAATGGCCTGAACTGTTACTGCGTATAATATTTTTGAAGCAGTTTGCTAATAACAAATAATCTGTTGCAGGACTCGCCTTATTTTCAGTCAGCTTGGGTATGAAGATTACTCTGCAGTTAACATACAGATTTTAGGTTCTGAAGATACATATGGACCCCATGCTAAAAAGAAAATAGATGATGTAAGTACAAACAGAAGAATATGAAGCCTTTTCTGACCCATTTTAATTCCCCCATGTTATCTTTATGTAACTTTTTAAAGAGATTACTTACTGGGGGAACTGAGCTAACAACATCTTGCAAATACTTTTGCATATGCCTAACTTTAGGTTCGTGTGTAGACCCGTGAACATCAATGTGAATACTCAAAAGTTAAGTAATGAATAAATATTTGTAGGATTGAGACCTTGCTGTGCAACAAATGCATTGTTATGAAATCTAAAGAAACACTTTTTAACTTATGTGTGTGTGTGTAAATAAATATCTGCTCAAGAGCAAACTTCATAATAGTAGAAGTTCTTTTGATGTGATCACATATTACACATATATAAATTATATTAAAATACTTTAAAAGAATGTTAATGTTACACAGTTAAGCATTCAGAATTTAGGAGATACCAGAATTAAGGTTGCCTTAATTACGCCCCCTTGTGTATATGCATTATGATAGTCTTTAATTACATGATAATGTGTTGTGTTTTATTACTTGTTAAATTCATATGTATGGATTTGAATGGTAGCCATAGTGGGTGCAACTACCATGCATCTGCTGCAACTAAATCCATACATATGAAGGTCTGTAAAAGACAGCAATAAATCTTGAGTTAAGTCATACACTTAAATATTTAGGTTGTGTGGCTTGTTCCAAAACAGTAGCATCTAATTCTTCTTTGTCAGTTGCAAAGTCTTGCAAAATTCCAAGATACATGTTTGGCAAAGCTCAGTCTATGAATCTGATGTGAGGAATGTGTCAGTATTTCAAAATTGCTGAATATATATGTTTATAGGAGACAAGAACATGTGTTATGTAGAAAGTTAAACTGTTTATGAAGAGTCAATTTCTACAATAGAACTAGGTAACTTATCAGTATAAATGTTTATTTTAATGTTTATAATTAACTTCATTCTGCAGTGCAGCAAAACTCCCTCTGCTAAATCAGAGTGTAATACTTATGTGGTGGACCTACGTCTTCCCTTTCCAGGATCATCTGCTCTGATTCTCTGTTTTAAAGACACACAACGTATTAAATAATATTACTAAGGTCAGCCTCTCAGAAATTAGGAAATGTCAGAATTAATGTTGCCTGTGCATTATGGTGCTGTCTTTAATTACATGATATAATACTCTTTTTTTCCCCCCTCAGGACTCATGTTCTCAGTTATTTAGTACACAGAATGGAGAGTGCTCACTTAATTAGCAGCTATTCAGTATTTTTCTTTTCTCCTCCTTGCTCCATCTGTAGCCCCCACTTTAGTTACAGCAAAACATTCAAACCCTGCTCTAAAGACAGTATTTTAATTTCTTCATGAGCTTTTCTATGGCACTCATCACTATAATATCCGAGTGCTTCATAAACATTCATTTATTTTTGCAACACCGCTATGAGATGAGCGGCTATTATAATCCCCATTTTACAGATACAGAACTGACACACGGAGAATATAAGATCATCAAACCCCTTGGTCTCAACTCAAGTAGTCAAAAAAATGAGGAACCCATGATTAGCAACTATCTGTCAAAAGGTTAGCTTAAGTGATTTGCTTAGCATCACATAGAAAGTTTTTGGTAGAGACTAGGATAGAATCTAGTTCTCCAGAACAACATTCAGCTGCTTCAAGCACAGACCATCCTTTCTCGTCCTGCAATCCCCTACCTCAGTCACTACACATCTTCCAAGTTCTGGAACGATTTATGTAGTTGTCCTACAGAGAGTTTCCTTCACTACTTATTCATCCTCAGAGCAGGTCAGTACTATGCACTGAATGAGGGAGAGAGCCTATGGAAAAAATATGTGATTGTGTAACTAGAGATGCTGTCATAATGTATATATCCAGGGGGACTGAACTGAGTTTGCACAGGCAGCTTTAATTTTGGCATTTCCATATTTTTGAATGCTTGACTTTAGCATGCAACCTTAATGTTCTTTTAAAGCAAATTGCAAAAAAAGAAAAAAAATCATGTGGCACCATATTGATACCTACCTGGTTCATCAACAGGGTTGGAACCCTTAGATCTACCCCATAGACCTCTGGCACTTAAGCTAACAAAATAACTGATAGCCATAGTAGATTATCATCCTTTAAGGAAACCAGCACTACAATGGAATGAGAAACTTTACCAATATGTTTCACAGATATTTGCTGACAACAGAGGAATGGTGAAACTGTGCAATGTTGAGTTCCATTTCAGGCTCTGGAGGGAAGAATGCTCTAGAGGGCATAGACTCTTCTGCCTATTTCCCACAGGGGTAACTCCTTCTTCACTTTCTATTCCAACCTGTCCTTGGCTCAGTCTTGGCTCTTCTTCATTGGCTCCTTGGCTCAGTCCCATTCTCCTCACCTAATTAATTAATTCCAGTCTCCCTTCTTCATGTTTCTCATCTCAGCCTCAGTCTTCTCCTCTGTTTTTCCTCACCACCAGATCGTTGTCCCCAGTTTCCTTGTGCAGCCAATCCCAGGCCTCCCACTTCTGGCTCCTCTTTTTCAAAGCCTTATAACGTGGCCAAACTTTGGCAGATTTTCATGGGGATGTCAAAAACACATCACTGACACAGGCCATTCCCCAACCAAATTTCAAATCCCTGCTCCAAAGCACGGGGGCACTAGAACGTCTCAAAGAAAAGGTCATCAGAATTTTTAAGCGTGGATGAAACATCATCTTTTTCCCTAGCTTTGTTTTTGGAAATAACTCAATCATTTTGGCTGAAATTTAAAAAAAACACACACACACACACATACACACACAATTTGAGGCACACACCTGGCATGGAAAACATCAGCCCAAATAGTTAGTTTGGCTAAGATATAAACAGCTGAAAACAGGGTCTAGTAATTGGAAATAGGCAACCTTAATAATGGTCAGTGCTACTAGCCCTGCACATATCGGCATTAGTTAGGTGGCGGAGAATGATGTCAAGGGAAATATTAAACACGCAGTGGCATTGACATGAGTGGCATGGCTTGAACACTGCTGGTAGTTTCTAGCCAGGGAGTTTGGATGGAGCCTATTAGGCCATAGATTTTGTGGGTGGCATATGCAGAGCTGCTTGGGATGGGAATGAAAATATAAAAGCAGACATTTGCAGATATTCACCCGCTTTGGCCTCCCACTAAGGCCACGTAGGTTACTGTAGCTCCTGTAAAGCTCCTGAGTGGAAGTGGATAGCACCAGTAGGGAGATTGCTCTTCTTTAAAGGGGGGTGGAAGGGCAAAATTTCATTAAGGATGGTAGAAATTTCAGGGGATGTCTTTCCTGCCCCTACCTTATGATTACCAGGAGTATTAAAGTGAAAGGGCCAAGAACTCATTTGTACTCCTTTGTTGACAATTCAGTTTCTGAGCTGTTACCTATAGACAGTGCTCTGTCTTCCCAGGTGTGAAGTTGGACAGAGAGTAATATACCTCCCTATTGGGAAGGTGGTGGTGGTGGTTGTGGTGTTTTTGTTTGTTTGTATTGCAGTAGTGTCCAAAGCCTCATTGCAGATCTTACAATCTAAATTTAAGATGAGAGACAAGATGTGTGTATGATAGACATGATAATAGTGAGACAGTTATGTATAGTATAATTAACACAGTCACAGCACACACCCCTGGATAACTATTAGCCTACTTTCCATAAATGTCTGCTGAGGTGGGTGGAGTGAGGAGAGAGGGGTTTGGCTGCATGAGCACAGCATGGTTATGGTGCCTTTCTTCAGTTTTCAGGTTAGCCTCTGTAGTTTTCAAGCCAAGGCATAATGCAGATTTTAGTAAGGCCCAATATCTGTAGTTAAAGTTTTGCATACTTCCTACAATATCTGTTCTGAAACTGTTTCTTTTAGGCCAAGCATTGTAGCATCAACTAGTCTATAATTTAGACATATCAACCACACTTTACATTAAGAGTACATATATAAATAGTTTTATTAAGAAGTAATAAATGATTAAATAGATATTATAAGCATGTTATAGATATGAATATTATGTTATAGATGGTTATAAGCAACCGTTGAACTCAATAACAATTGATTAATCATTTACTGAAACATCTGTTAATTGTTTATTAATGCTCCACATACTGTTTATATACATATCCTTACTATAGAATATGACTGAAATATTTAACTTTGTCTAGCTAGCACTTTTTGCTAAATAAGTGTCCACTAGATTTTTAAACATGACCATGTAAATCTGGATGTATTAATGACTATGCAGATATCCTATACATCTGCAGTTCCCAACATTGGATTCAGGCTCCACACCTAAAATCACCCAACCATAAACTTTCATAATAAAATTATAATAATTTGACTTTCTTTTTTTGCCTTTTATTCAAGCCTGAACTAATTAACTACCGGTTTATAAAGTTGGGACATTTTAACCCTCTCCTATTCTAAGAGCATGTCTACACTGGTACAGTCAGGAAAGTGAAGCCAAATGAACTAAAGTTGTGAATTCAAAGTGTGTTAGTTAAATCACATTAAACCCCGGTGTTGACACTTTCATTTAGAAGTAAAGTGTCCTTAATTCACTTTAGCTTAGTGTACTAGCTAAAGCTCTGATGTAGTCCCATAACTACGTTAATATGAACTGAGTATCTTTTAGTTCGCACCAACAGGGTCCACATGGGGCAGTTACAGTGCAACACTTCAGAGCACTCTACAATTCACACCCCTGCAGTCCACATTGTGGCACTATGTAGACAAGCTCTTAGACCACTTTACTTCTGAACGAAAGCACCCATACAAGGGGTTTTAATGCACCAATAGTTAATTTGGCACCAATGGTTAATTTGGCTTAACTTCCCAGGTAGACAAGTCCTACTAAGAGTTATCAAAACAGAACTGAAATTACAAAGTCAATTTTTCATAGCTCCCATCACATGTGATAGTGTGCCACGAGGACAAACTTTAAGGATATATTTTATAAAGTGTACAAACAGCCAGTGCTCTGATCACATTTATACAACTGAAAAAAATCAAACAAAGCAGCAATCTTCAGGCATCTTCTTAAGAACTGTTAGGACACAGAACAGGAGGAAGCTTTCCAGCTCAAATTTAACAAGGATGTATTTTTTCACATCCACAGCTTCAAGACTTAGGGACTAAATTAGTGCAATTAAGTCGTCTGGTAATTAAGTAGGAACAGGTCTATAACAAAATAAAACATTTATGATTTACATCTCTTTCCGGACTATACTCAGGCCTTCAATATTCCTTTTATATTTCCATTTGGCCTTATGCTTACTTCCTAGCTTTCAGATAAGGATGCTGCAGTGATCTAAAAAATAAAAAACACAAGGTAAATTGTTTGTTAGTTCTAAAAATATTATCTGTGTGTGTAAACCCTGCATCTAGCAGTAGGGAAAACTAACATACTGTAGCTAATCAACTGTTACCTGAAATGAGCCACAGTGGTGCATATTTCAAGTACTGTTATCTTGAGAGGTCTGGGCTGTGTATCAGCTATGTGATTTGAAGCACTTGGGAAGTTCCATAGTCGGTATATTAATACAACGCAAGAGTATCTATTTGTTAGTCTCAGGGGGTGACTGTGTTAGTCTGTATCCACAAAAACACCAAGGAGTCTGGTGGCACCTCCTTAAAGACTAACAGATTTATTTGGGCATCTGCTTTCGTGGGTTAAAAAGCCCACTTCTTCAGATGCATGGATGCAAATTTACAGATGCAGGCATTGTTATACTGACACGTGAAGCGAAGGGAGTTACCTCAACAAATGAGAACACTAGTGTTGACAGGGCCAGTACAACAGGGTGGATGTAATTCACTCCCAATAATTGATGAGGAGGTGTCAATTCCAGGAGGATGGAAAGTTGCTTCTGCAATGAGCCAGCCCTCCCAGTCCCTATTCAAGCCCAAATAATGTGTTAAATTTGCAAATGAATTTTAGTTCTACAGTTTCTCTTTGAAGTCTGTTTCTGAAGTTTTTTTGTTCAAGTAGGGCTACTCTAAATCTGTTATAGAATGTCCAGGAAGATTGAAGGGTTCTCCTATTGGCTTTTGTATGTTACCATTCCTGATGTCCGATTTGTGTCAATTATTCTTTTCCGTAGAGACTGTCCAGTTGGCCAATGTACATGCGTAGGGCATTGCTGGCATATGATGGCTATACCGCAATTAGTAGATGTGCAGGTGAATGGTCCCTGATGGTGTGGCTGATGTGGTTGGGTCCTCTGATGGTGTCACTAGAGTAGATATGGGGACAGAGTTGGCAACAAGGGTTGTTACACGTGTTTGGTTCCTGGGTTAGTGTTTCTGTGGAGTGGTGGTAGTTGTTGCTAATGCCAGTAGGTATCTAGTCCTTCCTGCTTCACAGGGAGCTTTTGTATTATAAATGATAGGACTGATGATGGTTTTTTTACTAAATAACATGAGTTATTCAGCTTTCACACGTAGAGCTATCCAGGCCTGATCTTTGATGTTTACGAGGATTGTAGTGGGGGACTCCCTATTTTGGGGAGAGGAAGAATCTCTGACCTCTTTGTGGCTGTGAAGGAGCCATCTCGGTTTCCACTGACAGCATTAGGATCATTGTATCCTCCCTCCCAGCCACTGGCTTGCTACTTGCAACTGAGCCAGCTCCTCCTGTGAGTTACTAGTGCAGCCTGTAGCTATCAAGGGGGAAAAGCTCAGTGAAGGAGCTGATACAGTGGTAGGCTGCTGGACTATGGATGGGCAGAGGAAACGGGAACATGGTCTCCCCAATTACCCACAGCAGTTCCCTGTGAGGAGGTCAGAAGGTAATAGTAGACTGGCAGAAGAAGTGTACGACCCAGTACCTGTTGGGGAGGAGGAAGTTAAAAGAAGGGTAGACCCTAGTGAGCAGAGATGATGCCTTCTCTCTAGGGTCCTGCAGGGGTGATTCTAATGGGAAACTGAAATAAAATATGGAAGAGACAGCTTAATGAAGTAGAAAACGAAAAGGGCATTGAACAAACAGAGAATGAGGATAATCTCTGACTGGTTTGGCTCCACTTTGTTGGATTCTACCTTTTTGGTTGCTTTACTTCTTTTCTCTGCCCATTTTTTGCTAGAATATATAATGAGTCTAATATTCTTTATGCACAGCATTCCAGAAGCAAAGTCTAAAGCAGTATGGGTTTTGTAGAAACTAATAATATATTTAATATTGAATGTTGGCGTGTTTTCATAGAACATCTCCTTTCCCTGTGAAAATTTCTTTATAGCAAAAGGGCTGAAGAAAACGGAAATGAGGAAAAAAAGCCTCCTCATATTGAGAGGCCAAATCCTGCTCCTGTTTGAATAAATGAGAGTTTTTCCATTGTGTTAAATGGGATCAGGATTTCATGTGAACTTATCAAATAAACTTTTAGATTTTTTCTCCATGTTCACTAACAAACAGAGTAAATCTCTTAGCAAAACTAGGTTTGAGACACAAAGTCTGCAGTGAAGAAATTAAAGTTTGTATTAAGTCTAACATGACCTTGGATAGACCTAGAGGGGTTGCAAGAAGAACTTAGCATGAACTGTAAATTGTATAATATAGCTGACTGTCAGGAAGAGGAAATATTTCACAACACTTTATAATTCCATGTGAGAAAAATCTGATCTGTAGGGTTATAACTCTATGCAATCCCATTTCATATAAAAAATAGAAACATTTATTATTGTTCCTAGGGAACTGAGGATGGTATATTAGATTTGTATTCCAAATAACTGATATAGGGCTTATTATTGGAACTTTGATCAAAAGGGTAGAATCAAAGCTGATGCAAGCATTTACCTTACTGAAGAATGTAAATTCTCACTTGAGAAAACACAGGTATGGTTGGTTGCTTGTGGTAAAAAAAGAAACTTAAAGCTGACAGAGGCTGTCACTGAAATGAGATTAAAAGCAGAAAAAGATTAGAGGAAACTGCAGGAGGAATCTTATCCCAGCTGCAAAAAAGGAGAGTATTTAGAAATGCCGTATTTAGGCAGATACGATTAGGGATTACATCTGCACAAGACAAGCAAAAATTTCTTAAGTATAAAGAGAAAAACCTACAATAGAGAGGTTTTGTTTTGTTTTGTTTTGTTTTGTTTTGTTTTAAAAAGGTGAAATCCTGGCACCGTTGAAGTCAATGGGAGGTTTGCCATTGACTTCATGGGAGACAAGGTTTCATCCTAAAGCTTTCACCAGAGTGTAGACCCCAATAGAGGATCCTCCAGTGGCAGAAAGTCCATTCCAAGGCAGACTTTGCAGAATGAAAATCAAAGTGAGAAGTGGGTATGGTTGGCCTGGGAAGTGGAGTACGGCTAGAGAGCTAGAAAAAGGTATGGGAGGGTGGAGGTAGTGCGTTGACTTAATGCATCCCCACAGCAGTTTCTGCTAGCAACATAAGAATAACCATACTGGGCCAGACCAAAGATCCATCTAGCCCAGTATCCTGTTTTCCAACGGTGGCCAATGCCAGGTGCCCCAGAGGAAATAAACAGAAGAGGTAATCATCAAGTGATCCATCCCCTGTCCCCTATTCCCAGCTTCTGGCAAACAGAGGCTAGGGACACCATCCCTGCCCATCCTGGCTAATAGCCATTGATGGACCTATCTTCCATGAATTTATCTAGTTCTGTTTTGAACCCTGTTATAGTCTTGGCCTTCACAACATCCTCTGGCAAGGAGTTCCACACGTTGACTGTGCGTTGTGTGAAAAAATACTTCCTTTTGTTTCTTTTAAAACTGCTGCCTATTAATTTCATTTGGTGGCCCCTAGTTCTTGTGTCATGAGAAGGAGTAAATAACACGTCCTTATTTACTTTCTCCACACCAGTCATGATTTATAGACCTCCCTATCATATCCCCCCTTAGTATCTTTTTTTTCAAGCTGAAAAGTCCCAGTCTTATTAATCTTCCTCATACAGCAGTCGTTCCATTCCCCCCTAATCATTTTTGCTTGCCCTTTTCTGAACCTTTCCAATTCCAATATATCTCTTTTTTGAGATGGGGTGACCAAATCTGCACTCAGTAATCAAGATTGTGGGCATTACCCTGGATTTATAAGAGAACAATGTGATTATTTTTTGTCTTATTATCTGTTTCTTTCTTAATGACTCCCCAACATTCTGTTTGCTTTTTGACTGCTGCTGCACATTGAGTGGATGTTTTCACAGAACTATCTACAATGACCTCAAGATCTCTTTTTTGGTGGTAACAGCTAATTTACACCCCATGTTTTTATATGTATAGTTGGGATTATGTTTTCCAATGTGCATTACTTCGCGTTATCAACACTGAATTTCGTCTACCATTTTGTTGCCCATTCACTCAGTTTTGAGAGGTCCTTTTGTTGCTTTTCACAGTCTGCCTGGGGCTTAACTATCTTGTGTAGTTTTGTATCATCTGCCAATTTTGCCACTTCACTGTTTACCCCTTTTTCCAGATCATTTATGAATATGTTAAATAGGACTAGTTCCAGTACAGACCTCTGGGGGACACCACTATTTACCTCTCTCCATTCTGAAAATTGTCATTATTCCTACCCTCTGTTCCTAGTCTTTTAACCAGTTACCAATCCATGAGAGAACTTCCCTCTTATCCATGACAGCTTACTTTTTCTTAAGAGCCTTTGGTGAGGGACCTTGTCAAAGGCTTTCTGAAATCGAAATACACTATAACCACTGGATCCCCATTGTCCACATGCTTGTTGAACCCCCCTCCCCAAGAATTCTAGTAGATGGTGAGACATGATTTCCCTTTACAAAAACCATGTTGACTATTCCCAAACAAATTATGTTCATCTGTATGTCTGACAATTTTGTTCTTTACTATAGTTTCAGCTAATTTGTCCAATACTGAAGTTAGGCTTACCGGCCTGTAATTGCTGGTGTCACCTCTAGAGCCCTTTTAAAAAATTGGCATCACATTATTTATCCTCCAGTCATTTGATACAGAATCTGATTTAAATTATAGGTTTCAGACTACATTTAGTAATCTGCAATTTCACATTTGAGTTCCTTCAAATCTTTTTTGTGACTACCATTTGGTCCTAGTGACTTACTGCTGTTCAATTTATCAGTTTGTCCCAGATTGAGGTATCTGATGATCCCTCAATCTGGGACAGTTCCTCAGATCCGTCACCTAAAAAGAATGGCTCAGTTTTGGCAATTTCCCTCATATCCTCAGCCGTGAAGACGGATGCAATTAATTCATTTAGTTTTGCTGCAATGGCCTTATCGTCCTTGAGTGCTCCTTTAGCACTTCTATCGTCCAGTGGCCCCACTGGTTGTTTGGCAGGCTTCCTGCTTCTGATGTACTTAAAAACAAATTTGCTAATTTTTTTTGAGTCTTTGGCTAACCGTTCCTCAAATTCTATTTTGGCCTTCTTCCTAATTGTATTTTTACACTTCTTTGCCAGTGTTTATGCTCCTTTCTATTCTCCTCACTAGGATTTAACTTCCACTTTTGAAAGGATGCCTTTTTGCCTCTCTCTGCTTCTTTTACTTCATTGTTTAGCCATGGTGGCTCTTTTTTGGTTCTCTTACTATGTTTTTTTATTTGGGGTATACATTTAAGTTGAGCCTCTATTATACTGTCTTTTTAAAAAAAATTCCATTCAGCTTGCGGGCATTTTACTTTTGGTGCTATATCTTTTAATTTCTGTTTAACTAACCTCATTTTTCTGTAGTTCCACTTTCTGAAATTAAATGCTACAGTGTTGGGCTACTGTGGTGTTTTCCCCGCCACAGGGATGTTAAATTTAATTATATTATGGTCACTATTACCAAGTGGTCCGGCTGTCTTCACCTCTTGAACTTGATTCTATGCTCCGCGTAGGACTAAATGAAGGATTGCCTTTCCTCTGGTGCGTTTCAGGACTATCTGCTTCAAAAAACAGTAATGTAAGGTGTCAAGGAACTTTATCTCTGCATTCTGTCCTGAGGTCACATGTACCCAGTCAATACGGGGATAGTTGAAATCCCCCATTATTATTATTGAAGTTTTTATTTCAATAGCCTCTCTAATTTCCCTGAGCATTTCACAGTCACTATCACCATCCTGGTCAGGTGGTCGGTACTATATCCTTACTGCTATATTCTTATTACTGAAGCATGGAATTACTATCTATAGAGATTCTGTGGGGCACTTTGGTTCATTTAAGATTTTTACTTCATTTGATTCTACACTTTCTTTCACAATTAATGCCACTCCCCCACTAACGCGACCTGGTCTGTCCTTCCAATATATTTTGTACCTTGGTATTACTGTGTTCCATTGATTATCCTCATTCCACCAAATTTCTGTGATGCCTATTATATCACTATCCTCATTTAATACAAGGCATTGTAGTTCACCCATCCTATCATTTAGACTTCTAGCACTGGTATATAAGTACTTTAAAAACTTGTCACTTTTTAGCTGTAATTGAATGAGACTTTTTGTCATATGACTGGTTCTCATCAGAGCCTACCTGTATTTTATCTTCCATACTCTTCTCCTTAGTAGAACATAGAGAATCTCCATTAGTAGCTCCTCCTCTAAGGGATGTCTCTGTCCAAACCATGTTCCACTCTGCACCCATTGTCTTTCCCCAAGCCTGATGGATATTTAAAAGTGCCTTCCTCTTATGAAACTAATGAGGAAAGAGGGCACAGTGTTTTCATTTCCCTCTTCTTCATGAGTGAATCCCTCGGGGAACAGCAGGCTCTCCTCATTTAGGGTTTGAGCCTGACCCATTAGCTTTGACCCCACAATGTTTTCAATAGGTTCAAAATGAGACAAAAATGGGTTTGCCCACCCCAATTTGAAAGTGAAGCAAGTGTTTCTTTTACTTAAATATTGGTTGAGATCAAATTAAATTCAAAAGTTCTCTAAGATATATTAGAATGCAACCCCAGACTTGATTTTCATTGGATGCACATAGTTATAGTGCTTAGTAATATTGTATAGTGATTGGCTTTTTGCAGTGTCTCAACTGCAGTAGTGGTAGTTCAGTTTTGTATAATTCTACATGTTTAAATTTACTAGAACTCTGTATGTAAGTTAACCTTTGCTTATCATTCTTGAACCCCATTACTCCTAATATTTGGAAATAGGGTCCACGGGAAGCTGTTATCTGGCTTGCTGTACACCATAAGCAGAAAAAGGCTGTGGAAATCTTCTCCAGAGAGATTGCCCAGCTGGAACTGGAATGGGTAATATTCACTACTTTCTCTTAGTATCTGCCACTTACTTTTTTGTTATTAATATGTGATAGAATAATTAATATTGTGATAGATTTGGGGGATTGGTCCCCTGCTTTGAGCAGGGGGTTGACTAGATGACCTCCGGAGGTCCTGCCAACCCTGATATTCTGTGAACACAAAAGACCCAGTTCAGGTTTCCCGTAGAGCTATGTGCTGTAGGAGTACAAACTTGACATATAGGTTTGCTGAAATGGGGCCTAAGATATAAGAAACTTTTCATTTGTTGATTTTGTTTGAAGACTCGCTTTTACTCCTCCAGTGTTTCTCAGCATTGCTGCTGCTGCTACCTTTAAAAAAAAACAACTTTTTATTAAGGCAAAGTTGCTATAAATGTTAACATACTACACTCGTACATTATTTATTCAGGATTAGGTTAGTAGTCAAAGAATCTGGCTAAAGATTCTAGTGTGGTGGATTTGGTTTAAATCAATTTGATTTAAGGAAGACTGGATTTAATCATGGATTTCTCCATAAAAGTGCATTCTTGTTGGTTGTTATAACCTTAATACGTATTCTTCAAAACTCCGAGATCGATGTAGGTTTCATTTTTAGAAGGTACAACGCTATACATTTTAAAGTGATTTATTTTGAAAACTTTTCAGATTCGTTTTACAGTGATATCAGAAAATGAATAATTGAAACTATAGGAATGATGGTGCTCTTGAAGGTGCATAGTCTTCAGAATCCTGTATGTTGAGGATGGAGTCTCATAAACAAAATAAGTCAATGCAGGTTATTTAATTATTACCACCATACTGGTCATTTAGTATTAATCATTGCATTCCCTGACACTCAGTACTACTTTAAAGGTAAAAAGAACAGGAGTACTTGGGGCACCTTAGAGGACTAACAAATTTATTAGAGCATAAGCTTTCATGGGCTACAGCCCACTTCTTCGGATGCTGTAGCCCACGAAAATCTTATGCCTCTAATAAATTTGTTTGTCTCTAAGGTGCCACAAGTACTCGTGTTCTTTTTGCAGATACAGACTAACATGGCTGCTACTCTGAAACCTACTTTAAAGATGAAATTGTAAAAGAATGTCTGCTTATTTCAGTGATCTATTTTCATCAGAAGTGCATCTACCATAGAGTAACAAACTATATTTTTTGCTCAAACATGACAATTCCAAGAATAGTCCAGTAGGAAGACATGCAGTCCTTAAGAAAGAAGTATGAAATAAAAAAGTTTATCAACCTGAAGATCCTGCATGTTCAGACATGTTCCTTTCATCATCTTCAACGCAGCTTCCTCCTGAGAAGGAACATTTTTCATGATACTGTTTCATTCAGGAATCAGGCCTTGCATTTCTTTGTTGCACTGTTTGCATTTTGCACGCATGCCTGTCTTACCCGCAGGCAGGAGCAGCGCGAGGGTTTTTGGCGCCCTAGGCACAGGGCCGGCTTGCAGGACCCGCGGCTCCGATGGACCTCCCGCAGGCATTCCTGCGGACGGTCCGCTGGTCCTGTGGCTCCAGTGGACCTGCCGCAGGCGTGCCTGCCGATGCTCCACCGGAGCTGTGAGAACAGCGGACCGTCCACAGGCACACCTGCGGTAGGTCCACCGGAGCCGCCTGCCTCCTTCCCAAATCCTGGTGCCCTAGGCGACTGCCTTGGTTGCCTAAATGGAAGCGCCAGCCCTGCCCACAGGTAGAGGAACTTCATTAAAATATTCCCCAACTGGGTCTCTTTTACAGCCTGCTGCCATTTTCCCTTCTAGTGAGAGAATGATGTGGTAGATCTCAAATCAATGAAGGCTACACTCAGAAAGACCTCAAGCCTTCTGGAATATGCTGCTCAAACAGTTTCACTTTTGTTTCTGCTGCCTGCCCCTCCCTTCTCACATTTATTTCCAGATTTCTTCTCCTTGTCCAGATCTATTCTGCCCCCACCAATCTTCTATTCGATGAACTTTCTGAAACTTTGCACTTTTAGAGAGAGGTAAGGGACTGACTCTGTGCACACAAATTTGCAGAGGGACAATAGGGTTGAGGTCTGTTATTTTTCACCTCTATTTATTTGTTTGTTTAAAGCATTTTTTCTGTTAACAAGCATGTTACCTCTGGAAATACAAATCCACAGATTGACAACTGCAAAACTAAGCATCTCTGATGGTATCTTCTAGACTTAGCACTGAGTTTCATTGGATAGGGTTTCATTAGGGACCCAATCCTATGAGGTTCCAGGGGCTTCTGTATAGATTATTTAGGTTAATCTATATAGAAGCCCATGGAACTCCATAGGATTGGTTCCCTAATCCATGAACTAAGTTGAACTCATTTACAAAACTTTTCATAACATTACATGAATATATTCTCAAGCTATAGAATTAGAATGTATGATCCCTATTCTGTGATGAATTATCTTTGAGCTATAATGTATCTTAATTAAAACTATCTTTAGATAGATTTTTCCCTCAAAAAATCCGATTTAAATAAAATCCAACTTTAAAAAAAAATTATTATTTTTTTAAATCATTTGATTTTTATCCACCCTGGATTCTAGGTTGCTGGCTGGGGAGCCCTCCTCATCTGGGTATTCATGCTTTTTCTTCCCCCTCCACTTTTTATTGCCTTTCCACATACTTGTACGGCTGTATCTTTATTCTATTACACCACATCCTTAGAAAACTCACAAATACCACTTTCACTAGAGGAAAGCTATTTTTCTAGCAGAATTGGATTAAATACTGCCATTTTGCTAGTGAAATAACATTTGTATCAGGAGATGAGTAACTCCTAGAGCAGAGGTCGGCAACCTGCGGCACGCATGCCAAAGGCTACACGCGGCTGATTTTTAGTGGCATGCTGCTGCCAGCTGGGTCCCAGCTGCCAGCCCCACTCAGCCTGCTCCTGGCCTGGATTACGGAACCCCAGACCAGCAGTGGGATAAGGTGCTCAGCCCGCTGCCAGTCTGGGGTCCCGTTCACTAGCCCCTTGCCAGCCGGGGTCCCAGCTGCCGCCCATCCTCAGCCCACTGCTGGCCTGGATGGGTGGAACCCGGGCTGGCAGCGGGCTGAGCGGGGCCGGCGGCCAGGACCTCAGACCGGTTGCAGGATGAGCCACTCAGCCGACTGCCGGTCTGGGGTCCCAGCCGCTGGCCCCTTGCAGTGAATCCAACACCCCAAACCCCACTCACTCCCCGCAGCTTGTCTTCTATCAGACCTTGACTGTGCAGTCTGCATATGGGTCACAGGGGTGGTACAGAATTCCTTGAGGCTGCTACTAAATAAGAATTGTGAATATAGAAAACCTATGCTGTTTTATATTTTTATATATATACACACACGCACATGCACCCGTAGCTGTGTGCTTTGCATACCAACACTCTCTATACATGAGTTGCCACTGACACCAGCCAACCCCAAAGTTCTGCTTTTGAAAAGCAGCTCAAGTGATCCCTATAATCGTTACTTTTTTTGTAAATGCTGGAGAGACTCCTAGCTTTAAAGTGATGCACTCTTTTACATAGGGCTTTATTTACTGAAAATCTACCCTCCCTTTCTCACTTGAATTTAAAAGTCCGGTATTTCAGATTCCATTATGTAGTAACAGCAGGTGTACGTGGATTTTTTCCTTTAATATTGATTCTGTCTATTTAGGCTGCTAACTAGTCTTATTTTTGTTTTAATCAGGCAGGTCATATAGTTAAAGTATGGAGAGCCTGTTTCACTAATTAATTTAGGATTTTTTTGTTTGGTTGATTTACCTGTAAGAAGTAGAGCTTATCCAAAACATCCAGTTACTTCCAGGTAACTTGCAATAGATCAAATTTACAGAATACATGGATTTTTAAACTTTAATTACATGAGCTGAACCTAAAGCATTTCTATTTTCATGACAACTTTGGAATATTGATCAAGGTTTTTGGTGTTTTTTTACTTTGCAACTGAATGATTAATACAACCCTAGTTTTTCGTGCATTCAAAATTAGATATTTGTCCATGTGAATATACTGTACAATTTCTTGTTGCCTTTGCAGTGGTGTCAAGATATGGATAATGCAGTGTTTGTTGATATTAAAGTTGTGTTTACAGAGGCAGGGTCAGTGTGTGGTCACTGTCTGCAAATAATATATTTTTCTGCCAGTTAGAACACAGTGCAGGACTCATAAGGAAATATTCCTGTATATGATATAAAAGGTTTTGCAAGTATTAGGGATAATTAATAGTTTGCAGATGTAATTTGCTTCCAGAAAAAAAAATATAGAGAAATAAAGTAACCTTTTATCGTTTGGGAAAAAATATTGTATTTACTTACTTTATTAATAAAGTCTTAAAACATACAATTTTGTAAACAAGGAATTCAGACATAAATGACATGAATTCACCCTTTAGTTCCATTATTTCAAATGTTTAAATGTTTCCATTGTTTAATGGAATAAAAAACTAATAAATATCACCTCCAGCAATGTAACACAGCTGATAGACTATGTACATTGTCTCCTTAATACCTTTCTCTGTCTTTTATTCATTGAATGAAGAAAGGCTGATTGCATTTTAAAATAATTTAATGTTTATAAGACCTGAAGTTCATGCACTTATATTTGTCTTTCCAAATTCTTAATCTGAGTCTCTTATCATCTAAGACAACTTTTGTCTAAGAAAACCCTGTTTGCAGGCCGCAATCTTTGAGTTTTATAATGTTGCAGTTTCTTCTTTCAAATAATTCTCCAAAGAATAAAAAAGGCCAGAATGCTGAGTTACTCAGGATACTGAAGTAAGGATAGAATGTGTATATTATCAAAATCCTTGAGATTAACAGTGAGCTATGATTGTCAGAGTGATCCAGGGTGATTGGCGGACCTTCTAACAGCTTTCATTACCAGAGCTTCTGGAAAAGAAATAGGCAAAGATATTGGATGGAAGCTTAAGCAGTGTGAGTTGGACCATCCGATTGTTGTTGTTTTTCCTTTATAAAAGAAACATTTGACCCTTTACAGCATCCTGGAGCATGTACATATACAGGAAATATGTTGTCTTACCTGCAGAACAGCTGCTAAACCATATTTAAGAACAATGCAAATTCAGAATATTTTGGGGCTATAAACAAATTTTCTTCTTTCCTCTTGCCAGGCAGGAAGTGTATAATTTTTGACCTCCTACCTTAAACCCCTGTTTGCTGTGAGTTTTTTTAGTATAGCAGAGGCTGTTTACAGACTATGCAGTTCATACCCCTAATACCACAGCAGTTCATTGCTTGAGAAGGGCATTCCCAAATGTTAGTTTAAGTATGCTTTATGCATATGACATCTGTGAACACTTCTTTCCTGAAATGAACACAGTAATGTGTTTCATTTACCATTATAAAGTGTGTACATTCTGGGGTGGATTTTCAAGTTATTGCATGTTGCTTGTGTATGTAAAATAAAATGTAATATAAATGTTTATTAAAATGACCCATTGAGCCCCGTGTATGTAAAGAATGGGTTAGAATGAGTTGCTTGGTTGATCTTGAATGCTTTATGGTGCCTATAGGACTAGGGGTATCCACTGCTAAACTGTCTTAAGGCAGCAGAAACTGCTTTAGAGACTACTTAAGGCTCTATCTCTAACAAGATTACACAAGTGTCCTCTTTCCATCCCACAGACCACAAACTTCTCTCTACTGCTCTGGGGAGCAAAGTAAATCTTGCTAGTGTCTTATGCAGTCAAAAAAAGATAGAGAAGTCCGCTCTGGTGACCAATTGCTCCTCTTCCCCACCACTCCACCCGTCCCCCCAAAAAGAAAGGGAAAATATAGGCTTTTGGCCTACACAGTGGTGATTAAGCCAGGGACCTTCAGAGCTAAAATTATAAGCTGCTACAGCTTGAGCTAGAGTGCCAATGCTTTATAGTTGGGTGTTATAACAATTCAGATCCTCTGGCACAGAGGAAGACTTGTAGCACATTCACCAATGGGTTACATACTTCCTAACATTTACGGAACCAGGCAGGAGAGGTTGAATTGCAATAACCTGACCTGTTCAAGATATGAACCTGCGTAGAAGTTGCTATAGACTCTTCCAGGAAAAGCTGCCAGGGAACAGATGCATAATCAGGGATTGTGTGTGATGCTGGAGTTAAAAATAAATCAGATTGTAGTCCTCAGTGCTATAGAAAAAGAGAAGCAAACTGAATCAATTAAAATTGAGACAATTCTGAAACAGTATGCTGAAAAATTAAAATGATATCGTTTCACGAAAGCATGGAGGAAATTAATTTTTTTTTTAATAATTGAAAAAATGGTCACCCACACACCAGAACAAAACTGGGTTTTGAAAAAGACTTTGACAGCTCCCTGCAAAAGGAATAGGTTAAGCCCGAGTTTTGTCTGAGCAGTCAAATTGAAAGTGGGATTCAAAAGAGGGACACTGAGTTAGAGATAATGGAAGCTGTAATCAGACCAGTTTGTCCAGGTCTCAGCCTCAGAAACTTCTTAGAGGGAAAACTGATCTGAGCCTATCAAAACTGAGTTGGATCTTAAGGTTCTATTAAGACTAATTTACTATGAGTAGCCTACATTTGGCATCTAATACCTAGGCAGCAAAAGAGAGTAGGTAATTTATTTGGAAAGAGATCTAAGGTGTGGCATTTCCTCAATAAAGTAAAACTCAAGCCTTATGAGATACTGAGGCACAGGCATGCTTAGTCTCGAGTCAGTGAGTAAGATGATAATCTCCCATGAACACACCTTAGAAAGCTTGATGTTATTGGAAATGGAAGATGGGCTTGATTTTAAAGCAGCCAATAGAATCAAATCCCGTACAAAGAGTGGATTGAAGTCCAGTTTTAATTAAGCATAAATTATGACATCTAGACTGTTCCTGTGCCGGTCAGTCCACACAAATTAGAGAACGTAATTGCTGGCTATGGTGTTATTAAGCAGATAGTCAAACATGATTGCTGCAATTCACCTTATGAGGCATCTAGCCTTATTAACAATGTGCAATGTGTATTTCCTCATGTTGGTATGTCAAAAGTGGAAGCTCTTGTGAACATCAGAAACAACAATTCAGACATATTGTGCATGGTTAAAATGGGGAGAAAGGATGTCATTATACCTGAAGGAAAAGCCACTAATATAACATGTTGGGCTCCTGCAGGCCTGGGTACTGAAAATTTAACAGAAGTGTTTGAGCCAGATGCTGCTGCTCAGTGGTCTGAGGATTTGGACGTGTGAGAGACACTAGTCAAAATACCAAAGGACCATCTTGCTAGTTAAAATATCCTTGTGAATTACCACTTAAAATATGACATTATTTTGAAGGGATGAACTGTCCTGGGAAGTTTACATCAGATTACATCTGAAATTCCAATGGATACTCAACAAATAAAACCCTTACAGGGGGCATTAGTGCCAAAAGAGAGAAATGGAAGGACAAGGATCAACAAAGAGAAGTGCCTCTAAGCAGAGTGGATGATCAAGGTCTGTTTGAAACAGCAATGAACCTGAGCCATTTATCAGAGATGCAAAGAGAAATGGCCCGGCAGATGCTGAAAGAGGAGTACCATGCCTTCTCTAGAGCTGATGGAGACATGGGATGGATATTCTTCAAACAGCCAGTTGGTACATGGACTGAGCAACATCAAAGAGTTTTAAACCAGCTGATTGACTGTCTGATACAGCCACTAATAGTGTCCTATCCCAGTTTTGGCTTGCCTTTTATCCTACATGTTGATGCTTCCAATAAAGAACTAGATGTCTTCTTATAACAATGTCAAGAAGTTAAACTGAGAATCATTTGTTATGGATCAAGAACAGTAACTGCAGATGAGAAGAATTTCACCTTCATTCAAAAAAGGTAGAGTTTCTATTTTGGAAATGGGCTGTAGCTGACAAATTTCATGACTACCTCTACTATGCACAGTCCTTCAGGGTTTATAGTCATAACAACCCCTTAACATATGTTTTCATTCTGAAAGGCTGACCTTTCTGACCACTGTGCTGCAGAACTAGCTTTAACTTCAAAGTTAAATATCATTCAAGGAAACCTAATATGGAGGCAGATACTTTATTCAGAATGTCCCTTGATATGGAAAAATGACAGAATGCACCAAAGAGGCAAAGTATGGAGGTGAAACCTTCCTGAGGTGATTGCATGGACTTTTTTTCAATATATGGATTACTGAAGATGTACCATAAGACTTCAAATATACCACCATTTTCACCATATACAGGAGGAAAGGTAAAAAGTCCAACTGTGGCAATTACCATGGTATCTCGTTATTCTGGATTGCTGGAAAGATTCTGGCCAGAGTATTTCTTTGATTGTCTGTTATGCAACATCGCTAACCATGTGCTATCAGAATCACAATATAATTTCAGGCCAGCAAGAGGAATGGCAGACATGATATTGGGATGTTGTGAGATGCAGGAAAAATGCAGAGAATAGCAACAGGACCTTTACACTGTCTTCAGCAGACCTGGAATTTTGTAACCATTACATAAGTTTGGTTGTCCTGAAAAATGTACCAACCTTTTGAGGCTATTTTATGACAGAATGCTCAAGACAAGTCTGTGTAGATGGTGTTCTGTCTGACCCATTCCCTATCACTAATGGTATTAAGCAGGGCTGCATAATGGTTCCAACCATGTTCAGTCTCTTCTATGCAGCAGTGTTTGATGATGCTACAAAAGACCTGAATGCCAGTTTCAGGATACATTTCTGATCCTCTGGAAAATTATTCAACCTGAACAGGCTGTGATCTTTTATGAAGATCTTTGAGATCTTTTGTTCATGAGCTGCCATGTGCCACTGACTGTGCTCTAGAGGCACATATTCAAGAAGAGATGCAATTGATTACGGAAAGATTTATAGTCTGGATAAAGGTACAGGCTGACAATCAGTCTGAGAAAGATAGAAGTTATTTATCAACCTGCTCCATGGAAACCCTACAGAAAACCAAATGTCACCATCAGCCGCACAGCAGAAGTCTGCAACAGTGTTGAGCTATCTTAGTAGCACATAGTCGAATGATACTACTATAGACAAGAAGCTGACAGGTTGCATCAAGAGAACCAGTTCATCATTTGGCAGACTGGTAGCAATACGGTATAAAGCTTCAAATAAAGCTGAAAGGTTTATAAAACAGTTCTATTGTCTGATTTCTTGGATGGGTGCAAGACTTGGACCTGCTACAGGCATCACATCAAGCTTCTAGATAAAGTCAATTTCTGACATCTGCATGCCATACTCATCATCAAATGGTGGGATAAAGTTACCAGTAATGAGGCTCTGAAACAGTCATTTTACAGGGACTGAAGCCGTCTCAATGACATTGAGCTGGTCATGTGTTGAGGATGGATGACACCAGAATGCCAAATCAATTGCCGTACAGTGAGCTGAAAATAGATAACTGCATAGAAGATGGCCAGAAGAAATGCTTCAAGGACACATTGAAGCGTAACTTGAAGCAGTGCTACATTGATGCCCGCTGCTGGGAATTGTTAGCAACATATAGATCACACTGATGAGCAGCAGTCAATGATGGGGTTACTCAGTTCGAAATTAATCACCGTATGGATCTTGAGGCACTGAGGCTGAACTGTAAACAGTAGCGGATTCAGCAGGCACAGACTGATCCTTTCTTTGTATCAAGCTACATACACAGTCAGTGTGGGAAAGGACTTACGCATTGGCCTTTTCAGCCACGATTGTACTCACAAGACATGATGCTTGTCATCAGCATCTTTTGATGAAGGACAACAACTGCTACCAACACTTTGGCAATGGAAAATGTCTCCATGGGCGTTTAAGCCACTATAAAGCTATTCCACAAGAAGACATTTTGGCAGCTCAAAAGGAAGATTCAGATATTGCTAAAATTCTCCATTTTAAGTCCTTGGGGCACACATCTAATAACCAAAAGAAAAAAGGAGAATGTGGTAAGATCTCCACTTGATGTGTGAATGGTATTGAGTTCATTTGGATAAAGTAGGAATGTATTTTATTTAGGGCTCTCTATTAATCACAGTTAACGCCTGCAATTAACTGAAAACAAAATTAACAAAGGCTCACTCAGATGAAGGGAATTATGTAAAAATAATAATAATTCTACATTTGTAAGTTAGACTTTCATGATAGACATTGCACTATAGTGCTTGTATGAGATGAATTGAAATACTATTTGTTTCTTTTTACAGTGCAATATTTGTAATAAAAATAATGTAAAGTGAGCATTGTACACTTTGCATTCTGTTGTAATTGAAATCAATATATTTGAAAATATAGGAAACATCCAAAAATATTTAAATAGTATTCTCTTATTAACAATGTGATTAAAACTGTGATTAAGTGTGATTAATTTTTTTTAATAGCTTGACAGCCCTATTTTTATATCCTGACCTTATCGCCTTCCTAGTATGTTATTCCCACTTGGCACATCTAAACTTAGTCTGCAAGCTCTCTGGGGCAGGGACCATGTCTTTCTGTTTCTACTGTGAATAGCCTAAAACCTTTGGATGCTGTAAAGATAATAATTAATTATTAGTTTTGCATCTATTTTCTGATTGATTTATTTTTAATCTAATGGAAGGTTTTACTATTTAGAGTTTCTACTGTGGTTTGGGTTTGCTTAGTGGTCATCAGTATGTGTACAGTAGTGACATCTATTTGGAAGTAGATGAAAGCTTTTTCATATTTCTTTGTGTATATTTGTGTAAAGACTATTGCTTGGGCAAGGCACATCTTCAGAATTATCACTTCCAGATTTGATTTATTTAAGATGTGCTCTATATTTCTGTTGTTGTTTTTGTTAATGGTGCATTATGACCATCTGGTAAGACTGCAAAGCAATTAATTGTTTAACTGCAGTGAAAAACAAGACTTGTTAGAAAAAGACTTGCTTTAGGGCATGTGTTAATATTCATGACTAGGGCTCATAGGCATTATAGTAATACAAATAATATACTCCATACTATGCTAGTTTAGGCAATCCAATATGATTTGGGGTCTTTTTTAAATGTTTGCAACACTGGAATAAATGGCTGAAAAAATCTTTTCAATGCAAAATATTTTTGAAGATGATGACACTCTATTAAATTTATATAGGGATGTTCAAGTTGGTAGAGGATTTTAATTTCTGTCTTTTGATTTGCAATTGGTTACATAATTGTATATGATTTGTGCCTTTAAAAGGCAGGTGTGCTGGGCATTGGGTAGACCTAAGTGGCAATTAGTATAGCTGTTATTGTTTACTTGAGAGGCTTCTGGTCCTAGGCATTGTAATTCACTTACAAAGAGGCTCAGACTCCAGAATCCAAGAGTTTGGTTACGAAGATAGGGCCATTTGCAAAATTTGAATCTATATGCAGATTTGAAACATTTTCAAAATCTGGCTGTGTTTCGATCCACAGTTTTGGCTTGATGCCACTTTCAAATTAACTATTCCTTGATGAGGATGTACATTTATATTTCACTCTCCTGTGTAGATACTATGTTCTTGAAAACACTCTGATTTTAAGTTTTTAGATACCTAAGGGAGAGCTGTTATCTTAGGGCTTAGACCTTAGATTTCCAATCATTCACCTGCCTAACTCCAGTTGTTTGTTGCTGATAACCATTTCAATCAAATAGAATTCTAGTAAATAAATGTTTTATTTAATGATTTTTAAAATGTTATAATTTATGATGCCTGCACAGCTTTGCAGGGAAAAATAGAGGGTGTTTCAGCCCAATTTAGTAGATTGGAAAAATGATTAGTCTCAAAATACAAAAACTCTAAAGCAGGGGTAGGCAATCTATGGCATGGGTGCTGAAGGCGGCACGCGAGCTGATTTTCAGTGGCACTCACACTGCCTGGGTCCTGGGCACTGGTCCAGGGGGCTCTGCATTTTATTTAATTTTAAATGAAGCTGCTTAAACATTTTAAAAACCTTATTTACTTTACATATAAGAATAGTTTAGTTATATATTATAGACTTATAGAAAGAGACCTTCTAAAAACGTTAAAATGTATTACTGGCACGCGAAACCTTAAATTAGAGTGAATGAATGAAGACTCAGCACACCACTGCTGAAAGGTTGCTGACCCCTGCTCTAAAGCATCAACCATATTCAAGGGGCTGTTTTAGAATAGCTGGGTGGAAAAAAAGAGACAGGAAGAATTTTGAGTGTCATATTCATAGAGGTAATGTTGGAATCTTAGGAGTGCTTGAAAATAAAGCAAAGAGGTGATATTTCAGCCTTCACAGGAAAAATCTCTTACCTTCACTCTACTGAACTTTGATATCAAAAGAGAACCGGTACCTGAAGAGGGACAGGTCTTTATTCCTTTAAGTAGCAGAGACAAGCAATGGGTTATTGTGCTATCCAGTCTGCGGAACCAGGGCAACAATTTTTAAATGCAGCATGTGATAAGAAACAAATAAAGATTTAAAGTCCATTAGTGAAATCCTGGTCCCATTGAAGTCAATGTGAGTTTTGTCATTGACTCCAATGGAGGAAAGGATTTCCCCCTGTTTTAACCTTAATCCCAGATCTGGACCTTAGCGTCCAAAATATGGGGGTTAGCATGAAAACCTCCAAGCTTAGTTACCAGCTTGGACCTGGTACTTGCTGCCACCACCCAAAAAATTAGAGTGTTTTGGGGCACTCTGGTCCCTCTGAAAAACCTTCCCTGGGGACCCCAAGACCCAAATCCCTTGAGTCTCACAACAAAGGGAAATAATCCTTTTTCCCTTCCCCCCTCCAGGTGCTCCTGGAGAGATACACAGACACAAGCTCTGTGAAACTACACAGAGAGACTCCCCCTCTCTGTTCCCAATCCTGAAAACAGGAATGCAAAGTCAGGCTAGCAATCCAACACACAGATCTCCCCTTGATTTCTTCCTCCCACCAATTCCCTGGTGAGTACAGACTCAATTTCCCTGAAGTAAAGAAAAACACCAACAGGTCTTAAAAGAAAGCTTTATATAAAAAGAAAGAAAAAATACAAATGTTCTCTCTGTATTAAGATGATACAACACAGGGTCAATTGCTTAAAAGAATATTGAATAAACAGCCTTATTCAAAAAGAATACAAATCAAAGCACTCCAGCACTTATATTCATGCAAATACCAAAGAAAAGAAACCATAGAACTTACTATCTGATCTCTTTGTCCTTACACTTAGAAACAGAAGACTAGAAAATAGAACTACTTCTCCAAAGCTCAGAGGAAGCAGGCAGGCAGACAAAAGACTCAGACACACAATTCCCTCCACCCAAAGTTGAAAAAAATCCAGTTTCCTGATTGGTTCGCTGGTCAGGTGTTTCAGGTGAAAGAGACATTAACCCTTAGCTATCTGTTTATGACATGCCCCCCAAATTGCAGACAGTGGGGAAGCTCACTGGCGGCAATTTCCTTTTAGAACTTGAAAATAAACAGATTAATACAACACATGCACCTTTACATATACTACTAAGTATATAACTAACAGACTTTTACATTTTAAGAACACTTTTTAGCTACTGGATTCTGGGAAACTCTCACGGGAGAGAGCATCAGCAACTTTGTTAGAAGCTCCTGTGATGTGTTGAATTTCAAAATCAAAATCTTGGAGAGCTAAACTCCAACGAAGAAGTTTCTTGTTGTTCCCCTTGGCAGTATGAAGCCACTTTAGTGCAGCATGGTCAGTTTGTAGTTTGAACCGCCGTCCCCAAACATATGGGCGTAGCTTTTCCAGGGCGTACACAATGGCATAGCATTCCTTTTCACTGACTGACCAGTGACTTTCCCTCTCAGACAGTTTCTTGCTGAGAAACACGACAGGATGGAAGTTGTGATCTGTTGCTTCCTGCATGAGTACTGCTCCTATACCACGCTCAGATGCATCCGTGGTTACTAGGAATGGCTTGTCAAAGTCCGGGGCCCTGAGCACAGGGTCCGACATGAGCGTTGCCTTAAGCTGGGTAAAGGCTTTTTGACACTCATCAGTCCACTTAACGGCATTTGGCTGGGTCTTTTTGGTAAGGTCGGTCAATGGGGCAGCGATTTGGCTGTAGTGTGGTACAAATCGCCTGTAGTATCCGGCCAAGCCTAAGAAGGATTGGACCTGTTTCTTTGACCTTGGGACAGGCCACTTTTGGATAGCATCCACTTTGGCCTGTAGGGGGTTTATGGTTCCTCGACCCACCTGGTGCCCCAGGTAAGTCACTCTGTTTTGGCCTATTTGACACTTTTTGGCCTTAACAGTTAGTCCTGCCTGCCTGATGCGCTCAAAGACCTTTTCCAGGTGTAGTAGGTGTTCGGGCCAGGAGTCTGAAAAAATGGCCACATCATCGAGGTAGGCAACTGCAAATTCTCCCAGTCCAGCTAGTAGACCGTCTACCAGCCTCTGGAAGGTGGCGGGTGCATTTCGAAGGCCGAAAGGAAGGACATTGAATTCATACACCCCCGCATGGGTGACGAATGCTGACCTCTCCTTGGCAGGTTCATCTAGCGGTACTTGCCAGTACCCCTTGGTTAAGTCTATTGTAGAGATGAACTGGGCACGTCCCAACTTTTCCAATAGCTCATCAGTGCGTGGCATTGGATAGTTGTCCGGACGAGTTACCGCATTTAGCTTACGGTAGTCCACGCAAAAGCGTATTTCCCCATCTGGTTTGGGTACCAGAACCACTGGAGATGCCCATGCACTGGTAGATGGGCGGATTATACCCATCTGTAGCATGTTCTGGATCTCCCGTTCTATAGCAGCTTGGGCATGAGGAGACACCCGGTAGGGTGGGGTTCTGATTGGGTGAGCATTACCTGTATCAATGGAGTGGTATGCCCGTTCAGTCCGTCCTGGGGTGGCTGAGAACAATGGGGCGAAGCTAGTGCACAGCTCCTTGATTTGTTGCCGCTGCAGACGTTCCAGGGTGATTGAGAGGTTCACCTCTTCCACGCCACCGTCTTTTTTCCCGTCGTAGTAGACACCGTCAGGCCACTCAGCATCATCTCCCTGGACTGTAAACTGACAAACCTGTAAGTCTCTGGAATAGAAAGGCTTGAGAGAATTAACATGGTACACTTTAGGCTTTAGTGAGGAATTGGGAAATGCTATGAGGTAGTTTACAGCTCCCAGGCGCTCTTGGACCGTGAATGGCCCTTCCCATGATGCTTCCATCTTATGGGCCTGTTGTGCCTTCAAGACCATAACCTGGTCTCCTACCTTGAAGGAACGTTCTCTGGCATGTCTGTCATACCAGGCCTTTTGCTCTTCTTGAGCATCCTTTAGGTTCTCTCTAGCAAGGGCTAAAGAGTGTCGGAGGGTGCTTTGTAGGTTGCTTACAAAGTCCAGAATGTTAGTTCCTGGAGAAGGCGTAAACCCCTCCCATTGCTGCTTCACCAACTGTAATGGCCCCTTAACCTCGTGACCATACACAAGTTCAAATGGTGAAAACCCTAAACTGGGATGTGGTACAGCCCTGTAGGCAAACAGCAACTGCTGCAACACTAGGTCCCAATTATTGGAGAATTCGTTGATGAATTTTCGTATCATGGCCCCCAAAGTTCCATTGAACCTTTCCACCAGGCCATTGGTTTGATGGTGGTACGGGGTGGCAACCAAGTGATTCACCCCATGAGTTTCCCACAGTTTTTCCATGGTCCCTGCCAGGAAATTAGACCCTGAATCTGTAAGGATGTCAGAGGGCCAACCTACCCTGGCAAAGATGTCTGTTAGGGCCAGGCACACAGTGGTAGCCCTGATGTTGCCTAGAGCTACTGCTTCTGGCCATCGGGTAGCAAAGTCCACTAAAGTCAGTACATACTGCTTTCCTCTGGGCGTCTTTTTTGGGAAAGGGCCCAGAATATCCACAGCTACTCGCTGAAATGGGACCTCAATTATGGGGAGTGGCTGGAGAGGGGCCTTGACCTGGTCTTGAGGCTTACCCACTCTTTGGCATACCTCACAAGACCGGACATACTTGGCAACATCCTTGCCCATCCCCTCCCAGTGGAAGGACTTCCCCAACCGGTCCTTGGTTCTGTTCACCCCAGCATGGCCACTGGGATGATCATGGGCTAAGCTTAAGAGCTTCTCCCGGTACTTAGTTGGAACCACCAACTGTTTTTGCGGCTGCCATTCTTCCCGGTGTCCACCAGAAAGAATTTCCTTGTATAAAAGTCCTTGGTCTATAACAAACCGGGATCGATTAGAAGAGCTGAGAGGCGGTGGGGTGCTCCGTGCCGCCGCCCACGCTTTCTGAAGGCTGTCATCTGCTTCCTGCTCAGCCTGGAACTGTTCCCTTGAGGCTGGGGTTACCAGTTCTTCCTCAGACTGTGGACTTGGGCTTGGTCCCTCTGGAAGCGATGTAGGTGATGGGGTTGTTTCCGTTGCTGGTGAACCGCTCTCCGCTGGTGCACCTGAGGGTATTTTAGGCTCTGGCTGAGCCTTTTGGGTATGGCTGTCTTTGGCTTCTGCCAGTTCTGGCTTGCTGGCGCCCTCTGGCGTTGAGTTTGAAGATGTGGTTGCACTTGCTGGTGCTGGTTGCTGTTCCAGTTCCGGGCCTGTGACTGGAGATGCTATGGCTGTTTCAGTGGTAGGCATGGAATCCGGGTCCACTGCCTCTGTCTGGGTCTCTGGTAACACAGACGGGGCCTCTGTGGACGGCTCAGGAACAGGAATGGGTCTGGAAGCTTGCCTGGTTTGGCTATGTGTAACCATTCCCACTCTCTTGGCCCGCCTCACCTGGTTGGCCAAGTCTTCCCCTAGTAGCATGGGGATAGGATAATTGTCATAGACTGCAAAAGTCCACATTCCTGACCAGCCTTTGTACTGGACAGGCAGTTCAGCTGTAGGCAAGTCTACAGCTTGTGACATGAAGGGGTAAATTGTAACTTTGGCCTTTGGGTTGATGAATTTGGGGTCAACGAAGGATTGGTGGATAGCTGACACTTGTGCCCCCGTGTCTCTCCACGCAGTAACCTTCTTTCCGCCCACTCTCAAATTTTCCCTTCGCTCTAAGGGTATTTGAGAGGCATCTGGGCCTGGGGATCTTTGGTGTGATGGAGGTGTAATGAATTGCACTCGCATGGTGTTCTTGGGACAGTTGGCCTTGATATGTCCCAGTTCATTACACTTAAAGCATCTTCCATCTGATGGGTCACTGGGCCGAGGTGAGTTACTGGAGACTGGTGAGGTTGAAGGGTAGGGTATCTGTGGCTTTACTTGGGTGGTATGTGGGGTCTTTGGCTGTCCTCGGGTGTAGGGTTTATGGTCTGTGTGCCCCCTGGGGTAATCGTTCCCCTTGACAGTAGCTTTCTTGCTTTCTGCCAGTTCCATCCATTTGGCTCCAATCTCCCCCGCCTCAGTGATATTTTTGGGATTTCTATCTTGTATGTACCGTGTGATGTCTTCAGGAACACCGTCCAAGAACTGCTCCATTTGTATGAGGAGGTTCAGTTCTTCCAAGGTTTGAATGTTGTTTCCTGTTAGCCAGGCCTCATAGTTTTTTGCAATGTAGTAGGCGTGTTTGGGAAATGACACCTCTGGTTTCCACTTTTGGGTTCTGAAGCGCCGACGGGCATGATCTGGGGTTATCCCCATCCTGTATCTGGCCTTGGTTTGAAAAAGTTTATAGTCATTCATTTGTGGCTTGGGCATTTCAGCTGCCACCTCTGCTAAAGGTCCACTGAGTTGTGGCCTTAATTCCACCATGTACTGATCTTCGGGGATGCTGTACCCAAGACAGGCTCTTTCAAAATTTTCCAAGAAGGCCTCGGTGTCATCACCTGCCTTGTAGGTGGGAAATTTCCTGTGCTGTGGAGCAATAATGGGCGATGGGTTGTTAGGATTGGCTGGAGTCTGTTGCTTAGCCTTTTCTAATTCCATGGCCTGTTGGTGGGCTTCCCTCTGGAGTTCTATCTGTCTTCTGTGGGCTGCCTCTTCTTCTTCGTGCTTTCTTCTGTGGGCCAACTCATCTTCTGCTTGTTTCCTTCGGTAGGCCACCTCTTCTTCTTCTAGTTTTCTTTTGTGTGCTGCTTCTTGGGCTGCCTGTTTGATGCTTTCTTCCTTTTCTTTCAGCTCCATCTCTTTTTGTTTTATTTCTAGTTGTCGCCTGTGTTCAGCTTCTTTGATTTGGTCTTCGGCCTCCATTTTTGCCTTAGAAGTCATGGTTCCTGTTTTCTTGTGTTGGGGTGCCCTCCGGTGTTTATCTTCTGCACTGCAGGCTCTGTTCCCTCCTGGAGTCTGCCTAGCAACAGTGCTTTTTTCCTTTTCTCTCTCTAGCTAATGTTCAATTAAGGGAAACCAGAAAAACCACTTTATTTGCATGCATATAAGTGCTGGTAC
Source organism: Gopherus evgoodei (assembly GCF_007399415.2). Lineage (NCBI taxonomy): Eukaryota > Metazoa > Chordata > Testudines > Testudinidae > Gopherus > Gopherus evgoodei. Next base: position 82,387,738 of record NC_044326.1, on the reverse strand, counting down.
TTGCCTCCTAATGGGAGGGCTATTGCATGACAAAAGACCCTTAACAGTTTCTTGCTTAACATGCAAGGCACACACTGCCAGAGAGAGCAGAAAAAAAAATTCTCTCTGGTTCCCTTTTAAAACCAAACTGTTTCTCTCTGCTAAAAAGCCCTTAGCAGAGAAAAGAAAAATATAATATTCCTACTGGCTTCTGGATTCCGTCTATATCCCGCCGCTGCCACTCATGTTTTAACCTTAATCCCAGATCTGGACCTTAGCGTCCAAAATATGGGGGTTAGCATGAAAACCTCCAAGCTTAGTTACCAGCTTGGACCTGGTACTTGCTGCCACCACCCAAAAAATTAGAGTGTTTTGGGGCACTCTGGTCCCTCTGAAAAACCTTCCCTGGGGACCCCAAGACCCAAATCCCTTGAGTCTCACAACAAAGGGAAATAATCCTTTTTCCCTTCCCCCCTCCAGGTGCTCCTGGAGAGATACACAGACACAAGCTCTGTGAAACTACACAGAGAGACTCCCCCTCTCTGTTCCCAATCCTGAAAACAGGAATGCAAAGTCAGGCTAGCAATCCAACACACAGATCTCCCCTTGATTTCTTCCTCCCACCAATTCCCTGGTGAGTACAGACTCAATTTCCCTGAAGTAAAGAAAAACTCCAACAGGTCTTAAAAGAAAGCTTTATATAAAAAGAAAGAAAAAATACAAATGTTCTCTCTGTATTAAGATGATACAACACAGGGTCAATTGCTTAAAAGAATATTGAATAAACAGCCTTATTCAAAAAGAATACAAATCAAAGCACTCCAGCACTTATATTCATGCAAATACCAAAGAAAAGAAACCATAGAACTTACTATCTGATCTCTTTGTCCTTACACTTAGAAACAGAAGACTAGAAAATAGAACTACTTCTCCAAAGCTCAGAGGAAGCAGGCAGGCAGACAAAAGACTCAGACACACAATTCCCTCCACCCAAAGTTGAAAAAAATCCAGTTTCCTGATTGGTTCGCTGGTCAGGTGTTTCAGGTGAAAGAGACATTAACCCTTAGCTATCTGTTTATGACACCCCCCATATATTAAACCCAGACTAGAATCCTGTGATATAAACCAAGTGAAGGAAACTTAGTCTTATATGACAAGAGGAGGAATAGTGGTTACAGTAATACTGCCAAACAAATGATATATTTTCTAGATGACAGGTCTACAGAAAGATTACTGTAAAAGGTAACAAATAAGAATGCTTTGGCGCCAAAAAGAATAAAAGGTTATATTATTAAACTCAAAGGTGATTTGGTCTGAATTGAAGCGTTTCTTCCTGTTTTTCACATTTGGAGACTAAGCTTTTATAGGAGACAGAGAGAGAGTGTACTGATTTACTCTGTACCAGATGTTCAAAAGGAATAGTAATTGGAAAAGTGTTTTTTTTTTCTTATTATTTCCAACTGCTTAGCAGGTTGACATTACATTATATTGTGTGTGTGCACACGCACTTGTGTGCCTGATTAATACTTTTTACTTATAGAACCTTTCATCACAAATGCTTAGTTGCAAACAAACTAAGCATTGCAATATCTGATGAGACAGGAAAGTGTTATTTCGGCGTATAGATGGTTTTCTCAGCTAATACAGAGAATCAGTGCTAGAATGAGGAATAGAAATCAGAATTATAGATTCCCATTCCTCTTTCCTAACACTAGTCTGATTGTGCTTCTTATTCGAGATAACACGGTGATGAGAGTAGTATAAATTCTAGGCAGTGCAGCCTAGTTAATGTTGCCCAACACTTTTAATTTAGGACTCTCTTCAATTTTTTTATAAATTTGTCAAACGTGTAAACCACTCAGGTCAAAATTTTCAAAGATGGGTATTTGCCTATGGCTGAGTTTTTGGGGGAAGTTTCTGAGGTCAAGATTAGGGGAAAATTCATTGCATTATCTGTTTTTAAAAATTCTTACAACAGGTTTGTTGAGATGCTCCAAAGCCTTCATGTTCTGGAGCACGGACTTAGAATTTGGCAGTGGGATCTCCCTAGTGTCAGCAATGTGCTTTTTGCTGCCTGTGAAAATTTCACTCTGTTTAGTTCTGCTGTTTCCTAATTTTTGAGTGCTTGATTTTGCTACCTTCACATTCTTGCAGTATTTTTGGATGTAGTACATAGCTACACATTGACTTAGGGGGACAATAAAAATATGGATAGTCATAATACAGAGAACCACTGTACTTTCCAATCAGTAAGTGATTATTGAAATAAACTTTTTCTTCTCTGGTGGTTTACGTTGTTTGTTTGAAAATCAGTATAGAGAGACTTTAAAATAAGACAAGTGTGCCATAAGTAGTTATGCTGATTTGGAACGGAGACTGGAATTCCATAGCAAAAACCAGTGTCTGAGAAGAAGCTATAGGAATGTTGCCTGTGTGTTGGAATTTGCTTGTGTGTGTGTTCCTATGCTTTATAATCAATAAAAGGTGTTAGATCTGTCAAAGATAATGTTGGGAGAGCAGCACCTTTTAAAAATGTATACCTCCATAATGAAAAGCGAGTGAGTTAAAATCCACAGAGCTAATTCCTAACATATTCTTCCTAATCTTTATTTTTAAAGCCTAATGTTTCTTTAAAGAGAGTGTTTGCAGATGCAAACACCTTTATCAGTAATGCTACCTAAATACAAATTGTCATTGTCAAAATTAAATTTGAGATTCTTTCTGAGTTTACTGAAAAGTTTGAAATTATAATCTGTGGATAAGTGATATATTGAAGAAGTTAGACACTGGTTTGTTACTCCTTTTTCTCTGTTGAAAAGGAAACTTCTTTATTGCACTCTTCAGTTGAGCATTAGTTTAGTTTGCCAGTTTATACACTGGCTCAAATTTGATTTGAATGAGGCTGATCTTATTGAGATTAAAAGGTTGCCGTCAAATAAAATGTGGTTTATAAAGGCAAAACCAATGCCCTTATCTACATATGACAATTAACACCCGAGATTATTAAACCTGAAAGAATTTTTTTTAAACCCTGCCTTTTTACCATGTGTTCTTTGGTTATTCCTTTTTTTCCTCTGCTTTTTAAATTAAAAGAGACCAGTAAATTTCATTTTTTAAAATAATTTCTATCAACTTCACTTACTTGTCTTCATGTATTTAAATATAGTATTGTAATACTTGGGTTACAAAAAAGGCAGGGGGATGTTAAAAAACAAAGAAAATGTTTTCACTAAATATTTTACATTTCATCTAAATATTTCTAGTATTAGTTTCTTTTTACAAAAAAAGATGTTTTTGAATTTCAAAACTATATCGTGTTTAGTCCCAGTAGAAAGCCCCTGCTAAGACTGCAATGGGAATTAAGCATGTACTTAAAGTTAAGCTAAACTTAAGCACATGCTTATGCTCTCTTCCTGAACAGGGATTCTTTTCTGAATTGAGATCTTAAGTAGCTTCTTAGTGATTCTTCCAGTGTTAGTTGAATTCCTGGGTGGCCTAGGGGCATACTGTTTTAAGATGAAACTATCAAAGCCAAAAATTTAAATACAGCCACAGATTTTTCAATCTAACAGATATTTTGCACGTGCAAAAATGTGTAATTTGATCGCCGTCCAGCAGTAGCAAAAATATGCAGTTTGCAAGTACATATCAGAGTTTTGATGCACATGGAAATTTAGTGATGACACTATTAGAGGCTAGGATCATAGATTCATAAATTTTAAAGCCTGAATGGCTAATGGCCCTCTGGCCTGATCTGCAAAACACAGGCCATAGAAATTCACCCAGTAATTATGGAACTAAGAACAACAGCTTTATTTGAGACCTCTGAAAATCTGGTTAAAAGGAAAAAGACAGGTTTTTAGCATTAATTGAAAATGTCAGCATAGTGATTTTAAGTCAGACCATTAACAGTTAAATAATTGTTGTAGTTGATTTGGGTTTTATTTGTTTTGTTTTTTAGTCTGAATTGTTTTCTTGTTCATGTACTAGCACTAACAAAATGGCACTATAGAGTTCTTAAGAGTGTCAGTAAGGCACATTGTTGTGTGCAGTGTTGTGGTAGCTGTGTTGGTCCCAGGATATTAGCAAGACAAGGTGGGTGAGGGAATATCTTTTATTGTACCAACTTCTATTGGTGAGAGCAACAATTTTTCACACTTATACAGGCTCTTCTTAAGGTTTTATGATTTAATAAGATTTCAGTAGCTAAGAAATATTTTACTAATAGCAAAAAATCAAGTGCTGACCCTTATTTCACATTAAAGTGACCGGAGTTTGACACCAAGATGACAGCTGGTTAATACAGCTTGAGATTTCAAAGTGCTTGAGTATATGTAAATATTATGACTGATCTCATAAGTGTGTTGGAAGACACTTCAAGAAATGTCCTAGTTGTAAGTTTACTCCAGTCCCCATGTTGGTTAGAGGATAATATCCCACAGGATGTTTTATCTGCTGAATGTAGAGGAAATGAATAGAATAATTAAGAACATATAATTGATCTCAGTAAACAAAGATTATACTTATGTGCTGTACAGTATTATTATAACATAAGTGCTGTTCACTGCAGAACACAGGATTTCAGATTCCTGTAGCTTGATATTTTAAAAAGATATGCATCAAAACCAGTTTGTTACAAAGGAATGTCAGTCCCCAAAATATGCTGCAAGTTCATTGGTAACATTTGGTTCAGCCTCTTCGCTTCCAAGGGAAATATGAAGGAGGAGGAATGTCAGATCAAAAAAAGGTAAATCAACATGGCAAGAGTCATAGCTACATTGTGAGACTCTTTGAAGTTTCAGTCTGCTATGAAATATTAACTGTTCAAAGCATTGTTTCTGTATATAACTATTTTTAGCCTTAAAGCATTTTACAAAATAATCTAACACCTGCCATTTAAGTATTGCAAAATACCTTATTCTGTTGCAAAATACAGATTTGCACAAAATATAAATTGATATTTGTGTAGTCATTAATAACCAAGGCTTATATACTGACAAAGTAAATTAAAGAGGGTAGAAACTAAAGGCAATAAGCCAAAATCAGACAGATGAGATGTTGCTTTTTAGGTACGGCTGGAATAGATTAAGATGTTGAGACAGAGTTCGTTGAGGGGTTGTTATCTGGAAAAGGGACAATATTGGCTTCAGTTTCCATCAATAAGTGGAAAGATGGATGAGGAAATTGAAAGTAGGCTAGAGGGAGTGATGAAGCCAGTGGATAAGGTGAGATTGTGTAAGGAATTGAATAAACATAAGCAAATAAAGAACTATATTGTTTAGAGAGTATGAAATTCCATGAAGGTCAAAATGGACCGAAGGTCAACAATTTCAAATCTGGATGCCTAAAGTTAGGTGCCTAAATCAATACTGAGGCACTTAAATATAAGTAGTCTGATAGTCAAAGCTGCTGTATACCTGCAGCTCCTAATAACTTCAGTGGGATTTGTGGATGCGTGACATTTCTGAAAACATGCAATTTATAGATTAATAAATATAGATTTAGGAGCCTAACTTGTCTGAAACTTATGGCCAAAGTGAACTGATCTCAGTGGGTTTTCAAGACAACGTTGTTAATTATTTTCTAGGTATGCTGGAGTTTGGTTCAAAGAAATTTAGGGAAGCTAACAAATAGAGAATTGCAGTAATTGAGATGGGCAGGAATGTGGACACGGGAAAGTATATCAGCTAATGTAAAGATAAGGTCAGGTATGGACATTATTGCATACATTGATATGGTGGGAAGAAGTCAAGAAGGACATTGAGTTTCTCTATCATTTGGCAAGTAAGAAATTGGAATTAGTGAAGTGGGTTATGGAGAGGAAGAGCACTCTACTTTTGTCTCTGATCTTTTCTCCTCTCCTTCCCCACACAGAGGAAAGGGCTTTCCCTATCACCTTATTCCCTAGACTTGGGCCTGAGTAGGTGACCCCCATCTCCAGGATATAAAGCCCTAAGGGCTTCCCTTCCCCCCAGCCACATGGTCTCTGGAAAGAAAAACTGGACTACCAGGACACTCACAGTCCTGAGAGTGAAGGACACTGTCCCCCAAAGTAGAGCATAAGGCCCAGATGGGGCCATACCTTTAATATCTTCAGAACCCCTTGGATTACAAGTGGTGTTGGCAACAGACTCAGCTTTTGTCAGTTTGAACTTTGGACATACTGTTCTGACTAGTTCTTTGCTATGAGCCCTTCTCATTTCTGTTGCTCTCCAAATTTCCTTCCTCCTCTGCCCCTTGCCTACTTGCACTTCCCTCCTTTCCCCCAAAAAACCTTTTCCTTCCTACCTTTCCCCCTGCTGACACACTCCCTTGCTACTGCTTCTACAATATGGGAGGGAGTACATTACATTTGCTAACTATCTCTCGGCTTCTCTGTTGTATCTAGAGTTGGGTAAAGAACAGTCATTCCATTTGAAATTTGGTTTTGTACTGAATTAGAACAAAAAGCAATTTTTTTTGAAATTCTCCAAGAAATGGAATTAACTGTTCTGTGCTCAGTTGAGCTGGGAACCCTGGCTCTGGGTCAGTCTGCCAGTGGCCTGCCAGGGAGCCTGAAACAACTGAGCAACTGGGAAGCTCTGACTGGCTCTTTCTGTATCCTTTTTCTAGATGTCTTTTTTTTTTTTTTTAAGATAAGGTCTTTGGAAGAGGACAGACTGTTCCCATGTGTTTAAGTGGTCACTCAATGAGATCTTAATCCTGATTGCAGTGGGTGCTGCTGCAATTCAAATAATGAATCATTAGTCATAAACCATTATCTGCTTAGGCTTCTCACCCTAATAGTTATAATCTAATCGTTTATTTAAATATTGGTTTGTATGTAAAGTAAATTATAATTAAATTCTTCCAGGTAAATACTCATTAATGTTAGTATAAATAATGGCTATGGAGAACCCAGGATTAAAATAAATAAATCTTTAAAATCTGGATTTGTAGATTTGCTCTGCAGTTGTATTCTACAATGTCTACTGACACAGGCCTGGTGATTGAGAAGGATGTAGGGTGTGGGTTGAACCTTGTAAAACCAGTGTAGCAAACAGCTTTGGAATAGCAGGAGCTCTTAGCTCCAAAGTGTGAGCATACTTTGTTGCTCTTTGGTCAGTTATTCTCTTGATAATGGTTAGAGAACTGCTTGGTTATAGGAAGCCAAATGAAATTGTGTGAGAGCATGCTAGTGAAAAGTTTTCTTTGTAGGCTTTTCAGGAAGTTAACATTGATTTCGGAGCAAAATTTGGTATCCTTAATTAAAAATTATCCTTCCAGGAAGTTGTCCATATGACAATCCACAGATAGGTTGATGAAGTTAGTTAATTTAAACTGTGCATTGTGTAGAGATTATTAAATGCAGATAGCTCTCAAACACAAGTGATATTCTTGCCATCTTGAAAAAGCCTTAACCAAGTGTTGTGCAGTAACATAACTGTCCTTCTTCTATATTGTAAGCGTGATTACAATAGCCAGTCACTGCTTTTGGCAGAGCATACGACAAATATATGTACAGAACTGTATCTAAATTGGATCTTCCATACAAGCTTGAATATAATATAAGTAAGAAACTGCTTCACGTGCTGTCTGATAATTTTACTTCTGTGTGCAATATAGTTTAAATTCATTTCAGAGACGTAGCTGTGTTAATCTGTATCAGCAAAAACAATGAGTCCTTGTGGCACCTTAGAGATTAACAAATTTATTTGGGCATAAACTTTTGTGGCTAGAACCCACTTCATCTGAGGCATGGAGTGAAAAATGCAGTAGGCAGGTATAAATATACAGCACATGAAAAGATGGGAGTTGCCTTACCCAAGTGGAGGGTCAGTGCTAACAAGGCCAAGTCAGTTAGGGTGGATGTGGCCCATTCCCAACAGTTGACAAGAAGGGGTGAATATCAACAGAGTTGAATTGGCCTCGTTAGCACTGATAACTCCCCCCATATATATTTTTAAATTCATTTTTTAGTGAAGATATAATACATATTTTTAATAAAACTAAAACCAGTGCTGAGCACCTCCCCCTAGCCTTTCCAGTTATTTATGCATGCTGCCCCCAAAGGTCCACCTCACCATGGGCTCTGTAGTTTATAGTTAATTTGGAGATATACCTATCTCACGGAACTGGAAGGGACCTCAAAAGGTCATTGAGTCCAGCCTCCTGCCTTCACTAACAGGACCAAGTACTGATTTGTGACCCCCTCAAGGACTGAACCCACAACCCTGGGTTTAGCAGGCCAATGCTCAAACCACTGAACTATCCCTCCCCCTAGTTGAGGACTGCATGGCAGGTAAAGTAGGGAACACAAGTTTCATACACAAGTTTCTTCAGCACAGTACATTTTACCTTTAAAGCATACAAATCTTTAAGAAAAGCTACAAAAGCCTAAATGCTCCGTCTCCTATGTTTATGTTCACTTCTTGTGAGTCTTAGACCAGTCAGTGTGTCAGGCAAGTAGGGCTTCCTGCCTCCTGCAGTTCTTCTGTTGGCAGATGATGGTCAGACAGTGAAAGAGAGAGTCTAGAGCAAATCCTGCCTTTAAATAAGGATTCTGTCCCCTTTGCCATGTGACCAACTGATCAACTGCAGCTAGTTAGCCAGGAGGTCCAAGCTTCCATCGAATCTGAACTGCAAAAACCCCTTTCATCCAGCCCAGCTCTTCTCTGGCAAAACCAGGGGTGAGCCTCTTGACTGGGAAACAATTACAGTTGATGACTCCTGTGTTAGCCCTTCAGAGAGGTGTCAGGAATTTTAAGCTGTCCCTTTGGTTGGTTTTTTGTAGCACTAGGCAGCTAGTTATATACTCAAAATGTAGGTCACATTCTTCAAAATGGCAGTTGCATTGTCATTTGCAGATTACAATTTAATATAGACATATATCCATCTGCTACAACATGCTCCTTAGCTATCTAATATAAATAAATAGGAAATAGAATCTTCGAAGAAATACACGAAAGATAATGCATTTGAGTCAAAATTAAAATATTCAGATTAGTTTTATTCAAGTACACCAAATTTGAAGTTTGTGTAAAACAAATGAGTGGCTACTGCTGAGCTGCTTTTAGTCAAATTTCTGCAACAGGTTTTGCAGGTTGAAATGCACTACGCATCACACGATGACTCTTTAGTATTATGAATAGGTAAAGAGATTGATTCCTTGCCTCTTCCTTGAATTATCTGTAAGTCAGGGGAGAGGCGCTTCTTAAAAAATCAGTTTTACTGGATTAATCAAGTGCTGATCAGACTGTGTATTACATACAATGTAGTTACAACAAAGACTTTATCACTGAGAACCATCAAACTGCCATCCTTTGAACAGACTTTTGTGAAACAGATGAATTCAATTCTGAACTGAGCTGTGTTTATTGCAAATAAGGGTTCATGATTTCATGAAGTGATTGTAAAACTGTAGAAAATATCTTTCCTATCTCCACAGGAAATACGTGCATCCTCCCTCTGTGCTGAGAGGGAGGGGCTGGGATTGGTGCCAGCAGCATGAGCACTTGAATGGCAGCCATTTTACTCCAGCTCAAGCACATTATCTGGACACACCAAGGAAGCACAGAGGGCAGCTTCTCAGCACTCGGAGCTGCCAGCTGCACCTTGAGCCTGTTTTACTTGGCATTTCCCCCACACCAACATATACACCTCTATCCTGATATAACACGATCCAATATAACATGAATTCAGATATAATGCGGTAAAGCAGCACTTCGGTGGGGCGGGGCTGTTCACTCCGGTGGATCAAAGCAAGTTCGATATAACACAGTTTCACCTATAATGCGGTAAGATTTTTTGGCTCTTAAGGACAGTGTTATAGCGAGGTAGAGGTGTATCTGGAAACATGGCTACTGAACATGTTAATGGGAATGGTACTAAAGAGCCCATGGATACTTCTGCTACATTTACCCATTCTAAGCGTTTCCAGATTTTGCTTGATGCTGGTTTACAACTGCAAGTTGCTGAAAAACTAGATGGGGTTACCTTGTGGGACTAGTTGCACACAGTGATCTAGTCAAGACCTATTGACGTTGTAAAGGAATTTAATAAAGAAGGTCTGTTGGCAGCGCATCAGCACTTAAAGACCCTAACGTCTCACATGTTCAGAACAATAGTGCTTTTTTATGTCAAGACGGACACATGCAGAGATAAAAAGGGGACCAAGGTGGCAGAGTAGTATAGAGCAAGGTGAAGAAAAAGTTAAGGTACTCTTGAAAGGAACAGGTACACATTGATGTAACTAGTGGACAGAGGAAGCATGGTGGTCTCTCCTCCAGAACGTGTGTATTCGGGACAATATTCTTTTGTCAGTACAGAGATTTTTGTCCAGCAATATTCCAGGAGATTTACTTGAGGATGAGCTTGTTCCATATTTGAGAAAGCTGATCCTGTCTGGGATCAGCACTTCATGATGGGTCAGTTAATGGATCTAAATATAGGATATATTTTTGTCACTACGTGCTAAAGAGGCAGCGCAGGAGGCTGCTAAATCAAACTGTATTTGTAACGGAATCATCAGGTGTGTTTCTGTTGGGGTCCTACAGGAATTGGTTCTTGGTCCCCAGCTATTTAACATTTTTATCAATGACCCTGGAAAAAAACCAGAATCATCACTGATAAAGGTTGCAGATGACTCAGTTCGGCAAGCTGGTAGAAGCAAACAATATGCATTTTACAGTGGCCAAATGTAAAAGCTATGCATCTAGGAAAAAATAACTTAGGCCATCCTTATAGGATAGGGGAGTCTACCTTGGGAAGCAATGACTGCGAAAAAGACTTGAGGGTCCTTGTGGATAATCAGCTGAACATGAGGTCCCAGTGCTATGCTGTGGCCGAAAGGGTTAGTGTGATCCTTGCATGTATAAACTGGGGAATCCTGAGTAGAAGTGAGGAGGCAGTGTTACCTGTGTATGTGGCACTGGTGCGACTGCTGCTGGAATACTGTGTTTAGTTCTCGTATGCACAGTTCTAAATGGCTATTGATAAATGGAGAGAGTTCAGAGAAAAGCCACAAGAATAACTAGCAGATAGGAAAACTTGCCTTATAGTGATAAACTCCAGGAGCTCAATCTGTTAGTCTAACCAAGAGAAGGATAAGGAGCAATTTGATCAGTCTGTAAGTACCTACACGGGGAGCAAAACTGATAATGGGTTGTTCAATGTAGCAGACAAAAATATAACAAATCCAACGGCTGGAAGTTGAAGCTAGACACATTGACCAGAAATAAGGCACAATTTTTAACAGGAATGGTTACCAAGACTTGTGGTGGATTCTCCATCACTAGCAATTTTTAAATTTAAGTTTGGATGTTTTCCTGAAACACTGTAATTCAAACATGAATTCATGGATGTCCTGTGGCCAGTATTATATAGGATATCAGGTTAGATGATTGTTGTGCTCCTTTCTAGCATAGTAATCTTGGAATCCATGAATTCTTACTAGTAAATGTAATTGAGGGATGCCATTAGGGATGGCATTGTCACAGGCCTCCTAAATCATAACCACATAGAAATCAACTTCAGCTAATGTGCTAGAAGTAAGTGAAGTTCCAAACTGAAAGCTTAGCTGTCTAAAAATGGTGTACCAGCTTTCTTTTGGAAGCAGCTAGAGATTTGAAAGATGCTCAGATTTCTCTACTGTTCTTCAGAGGATGCTGTTATATAAAGACTATGTTGAAATATACTGCTGCATGCCTTTGAAATTAATCTACCAAAGTACATGTTGCTTTTCATAGTTCTTTAAAGGTATGTCTACGCTGCAGCTGGGAGCAAGCCTATGAGCCCAGGTAGGCAGATTTGTGCTAGTAGGGCTTGCACTAGCGCACTAAAAGTAATAGTGTGGACACTGGGATATAGATGGAGGATCAGGCTAGACACCCAAGCTCGGACCCACCCTACCCCCTGCACCTAATATCTACCCTGCTATATTTAGCATTTAGCATGAGTCTGGGCTGGGAAGCTTGCTCCCAGCTGCAGTGCAGACATACCTTAAGGACTCTACATACTAATGCTTTACTGATTGATTTCTAGGTAAAAACTAACCAGTAAAGCATTTCCCTGTGGCATATGACTATAATTTACCAGTGCTATGTATGCACGATGTCAGTCATTCAAAAAATAAATAGTAAAAGTTATTCACAATTCTATAATCATTTTCATAAAAAGGATAACAATTATTTGCATTAAACAAACTACAGTTTGGTTCAAATTGTCTGTCTTTTTAACAAATAATTTGTTCCTTTTCTATCAAATTTATATAAGTTTTTGTTTTTGAAATAAATTCATATTTTATGATTAGGGACTTTCATGAATGTTTGTAAACCATTTCAGATGTTTTGTGAAAATGTAATTTCTTTCATCAATTTCATAAAAACATTTTTGTTTTGTATGTCTCTGGTGTAACACACATTTCAGTCATTATATTTCTAGGGAGTTATTACACACAATCTCCCTAGCATTTTGTAAGAGGAAATCCTAGGAAGGGTTCAGGGTGTAATAATATCTGAATTACAGTTGTTTGGGGAAAAATCTGTTAAGAAATTAACCTGTTTATTTTGTTTCCATTTTTTAGCACCTGGTCTTACTGCAGTTGTTGGAGGACGTCCAAGAGTGTAAGTTCACTTCTGATCTTCCCTTGTTTTACTGTGTGCATATAGTATCCTTTTTTTAAAAAAAAGTCCAGTTGTGTCTTGTGTTATGTCTACTACTGGTCACAAGATGACAGTCATATTGCAAAATTCTTGTTAAATTAGCAGACTTCTCTATGTGGTTGTTGGTCACACCATGTTTACCTCAGGTGAGACTCTATCCAGGGTCTTAGTGGCAACATCTCTACTAGGTGAGCCATAAGGAAAACTGTGCTAACTTTGTTTCAGCTGGAATTGGCTCTTTAACCAGCTAAGAACTGCACTTAGATCATTTATGCTTACAAAACCGTCCCCTTTTGCAATCATAAGTTGAAAGCTATGAAGTAGATTAGCTTTAGAGTAATTGAGAGCATCCCTGTAAACTGGTTTTGGGTCAGTATTTTTTTCATATTTAAAACTCTGTTGATGACTTAAATCTTTGTTTTAAATGTTCAAACTCACACTTCTGCTCTCACTCATGAGAACAGTTACTTCTAACTGTGAACAGTCACAGTAGAAACACCTCAGAATGGTCAGGGTACTCTGATTGGGTACTATCTTTAACTATCATAAACATACTCTGAGCATATATTTGTGTCAGTTTTGTCTAACCACCTGCAAAATACAATACCATATTGGACAGATATTCAGAAGGTAAATGAATTTTGATTGGTCATCCTTGGTTTTATAAGCATATTAATGATACCATTTAAAGCTGCCTTGCCCCTTTTCCTTCCCTTTTTTATTTCACTTTCTTAATAAGAAATAAGGCATTTCAGTCATTATATTTCTAGGGAGTTACTACACTTTTCAGATACACCAAAATAGCTCAGAAAAGCATTTCTGATCATGATTTTTAATGCCTATACTGTGGATTTTCAAATGCTGAATGATCTTAAAGATGAATAAACTGACATTGCATTTGTTTATATTTATATTCATTATATCTGTTGCTTTGTATGTCCAGGTCTCCAGTTCTGAAACCATTTTTCTTCCTTTATCCCAAAAGAAATGTCAAGGTAAGAGCCTTAAGGGTGTAATCCTGTTCTTGTTGAAGTTGATGGAAGGATAATATTGATTGCACTGGGAACAGAATCAGGCCTTAAAGCTGCAAAATCTATTAGTGAGTTTTATGAAAATTATATTTTTCTTGCAGATTGTTGTGCCACAAAAAGTGTTATAGCCATCTATCATAGATTACTTTTAAAATACTTCCTCTCTAGTGATTACTGAAACACTAGATTACTCCCAATAGGTTTCTAGGACTCCTGTCTTTGCATATACACTTTAATGTAAAGAGAGTTTATGAGAGAGACAATTAAAGATATTACCTCATTTACCTTGTGTGTCTCATATCCTGGGACCAACATGGCTACAACAACACTGCAAACATTATAGTTTATAAATACTACAATATATTAACTTAAATTAGTGGTCTTGTGAAGGCAGTGAACTGGGAATCAGGAGATCTGGATTCTAATCCTCTGTGACCTTGGGTAAATCTTTTAATCTCCTTAGGTCTGATTCTACCTTTATAATACTGGTGCAAGTCAGGAGTGACTGCTGAAATCAATAGAGCTACACTGGTGTAAAACTTGTGTAAGTGAGAGAAGAATCAGGTCCTTTGTGTTTCAGTTCCTCATCTGTAAAAATGGGAATTGTAATTCCCTACCTCATAGGGGCATTGTAAGACTAAAATAATGAATGTGAGAAACTCACTACTGTAGTATCTGAGTGGAGGAGTTCCATAGAAATGTCTATGAATAAAGATCAAACTATGTCTTATAGGTCAAGTTTAGTTCACAATAAGAGTTTTCTTCAGCCTGCCTGTGGAGTTCATGTTCAGGTGACTGGACAGCATGATCTGAAGAATTACAGCGGGGATGGGTATGTCTACACTAGAGGTAGACATACTTGCACTAGAGGTAGACATACTTGCACTAATTTCTCATCGTAGGTAAATATACTTGCACTAACTTCAGTCAAGCTAGAATACTAAAAGTAGAAGTGTACCCATTGTAGTGCAAGCAGTGAAAGAGGCTAGTTGACCAATTACATACTTAGGATTTCAGACAGGATTGTACTTGGGGTGGGTGGCTAGTCAATCCCACCTGTAATGTCACCATGGCTATACTTCTGTTTTTAGTGCTCTAACTCAGAGTTAGCACAAGTATGTCTAAACAAGCTGGAAATTACCCCTTTAGCTCATGTGTTGACATACTTGATGTGATGTAGCTCCACATCTTTTTTGTTATGCTTGCACTTCCATGCAGTAGATTCAGGTCTTTGTGAGAGCAGCTGGAACAGGAGATTAGTCTTTTTGTGACTATAGTGTACTTATTCTTCTGAGAAAGTGTGGGTGTCATTGCTCTTCAGATTGGAACTAGTTCCTTTACCCTGTGGAGACTGAAGACCAAACTGCATATATACCCTTCCTCCTCCTGATCATTTATTTGACTTGCTCCTTACATTTTGGCTGTTACTTAAATTTCATAATAAGGCATCCTAAGTGAAATTGCAGCTGATACAAAAGCTTCTTGGCCTATCCAATATCATGAGGTAGACCAACATGTATTGACCTTTGGCTAGAGTTTAAGATCCATAGTGATGGTCTTGTGAATGGTGTGAAAATGGGAAAGCTAGAGGAGATGGGCAAAGGCGGGAAATGAAGGAAGTAAAAGCAAACTAGAAATTGTGAAAGACATTACACCTTTAGCAGAACAATTGAATTAATATTTTTACAGGATTTGCTGAAAGCTTAAAAAAAAAATCTTGCCATGGTAAAAATATTTTTCTTTAATAGAAGAAAAATGCCTTTTTCTAAATGGTTACAAGGCAAATCTAACACTGCAAAGATGACAACAAAGTGTCAGGTTCGCTGTCCTGATCCAGGTGTAACTGAGAAGACTGTTATGTGCAAATAATCTGAAAGAATGTAAGCAACTTGAGACAAGGACTGCATCTGTGAGTTTATACAGTGCTTTGCACAATAGGGCCCAAATTCTGATTGGGGTTTAGGGGAGTATTGCTGCAATGTAAAATTAATAGTAATTAAAATACTATAAGCAATTTTTGAACTGCAGTAACAGAAAAAGGAGCAAGTTGTTTGTCACATTTGTTTACTATATGAATTATGATGTTTTCTGATAAACAGTAGTTCAGTACAATACATGCCTCTGCTAGAGATTAAATTTTAAATGACTATCTATACAGCCTAAGGTATTTTATCAAATATCTTGTCATTGCCAAATCTGATGTACAATAGACCTTAGCCTATTACTGTTTAAATTGATCAGATTAAACCTAAAATAGTTAATTATTTTCCAGGCTTGGTAAAATGCCTATTGAGATTAAATAGTAACCTAATCTAAGTCTACACATGGCATATAAAGTGGAAAAAGTCCCTTTTTTGCGCAAAACCTATGGGAGCGTCTACACTTGCCAATGACTTTTTGCAGTGAAACTTAGATGTTTCACCGCAAAAAGAAAACCACCTCCCTGAGAGGTGTACAGCTCCTACCGGTGATGCTGTTGCGGTGTTGTGCAAGCAAAAAACACGTTCTTCCTGTTTACACAGCTTTTGATTTCCAGAGGATATCCCACGGTGCCTAGGTGACCACTCTAGCCAGCAGCTCTGCTGCTCTTTTTCCAGGTAAATAGACATCCACCCCTCCCCCTGTAACGCCCCGGGAACTTTGAAACTCACCTTCCTGTTTTCTTGGAAAGTGCTCACTTATCTGGCCAGGTAATAATGCCTGCTTCAGGGAGCAAACAATCCCCTGCTTGGAGCAATGGTGAGCTACTGGAGCTGATCAGTGTTTGGGGAGAGGAGTCTGTGCAGGGACCCAGGATGCCCCTCGGTCACCTCCCCCCCCCGACCCATCATCAGACTGGAGAGAGCTGCACTGTGGGATAGCTGCCCTAGAGCGCTGCTCTCATCAGTGATGGAAGTGCTGCTAATGTAAACAGTCTCTGACACCTGAGGAATTAAGTGAGTAAACAAACCAGCGCTTTACTTTCACCGGTTACAGCACAAAAACTCTGCAGGTATAGACATAGCCTAGCAGAGAAGGAAAAGCAATAGCTTTCTACTTCCTCTTCCCTCAAACAGAACACCTCAAAAACCTTACTCATTCAGCCTCATCTCGTGTACGTTCTCTATTTGATACATTGATAGGTTTAATCAACAATTAAATTGTATGTGACCTACCATCATTAGAGGGCGTCATTACATAAATACTGTAAATTCTTTGATTAAGAATCTGGAGCCATGCATCAACAGTAATGGTCTACATGTAGACTGTAGTGCAGGTATGGGATGGATTGACTGCTTATAATGTAGGAGTTCACTTAGGGAGAGTCTGACTCCCATTCAAATAAACATACTTCACCATTTGCCCTAAAAAGAAAAGTATTACTTAAGGAGATTTTTGAATGTTTTAATGTTGCTACAATAAATTCTCTTGCTTTGTGCTCAGTAAATTAGTTTTTGCTTCCTTTTTGGTGAAAAATAAGGATTGTTGTTTTGTTTATTTCTCTGCTCATATACAGTTGTTCCAACTGAGCAGACAGCATTTATGGCTTTATAGCTGAAAAAGTTATTTAACTTTTGTTAAAAGGTGGCCTTATTTGAATACATTAATTTAAAAAAAACCTGAAAGCATTTGTCAACCTAACTTTAAAAAGAACTCACCAAAATCCCAGCAAAAATATCTAAGGCAAGAATAATTTTTCCAGAATATTTTATTACTTATAGTCTCTTCACATAAGCTTTAGAGATCTTGTTAAAAGTTCACAAGTTGTGTATGCTGCTCCAAACTGACTACTAATTATCAGGCAATACTTTCATGCTCTTCAGACGAACATGAGGATTTCTTTTGTGACCTATTTCAACAAGAGAAATGGATAACGTTACTGGTGTGCCCTAGCAAACTTTTGTCAGCCTGAATGTGGTTAGTCTCCAACTAGACCAGCGTTTCCCAAACTTTTTTGGCCACAGAACACTTTTTAGCCTATTATGGAACATTTATAATATTATTTTGTAGTCATTTGGTTTTCAAATAAAAAAATTGCATTATTTATGCTCAAATATATATTATTTTATAAAACAAAGCAAAAATACAAATTTAAAATAACTTGAACTAACGGTTTCTAACTGGAAAGTGCATATAAAGTAGTACAAAAATCAAGTGCAAGAGTCAAAAATAAAAAGTGTTCTGCTTAAAACCTTTTTTTATATATACACAAAACCAAACAAATTGGATTTTTACTAGGAAAATCTATTTTTAGAAACAGAAATACAAATTTGGATTTAATGGGATTGGTGTTTCTGCATTTTTCTATCACAAATTCGCTTAATATTAGGAATAATACTGGAAAGTTGAATCGTAATGTCAGGCGCAGCATCAAGTCTGTTCCTATGGTTTTTGTTTCAGTATAATACGAAAATCCCATCTCACACAAATAAGTTGTAGCAAAAGGAAGGAGCACTCGAACTGCACGTTTAGCCACATTAAAGTACTCTTTTATTAGGCTGCTCAAAAAATTATTCAGTGGAAGATCCTTAAACTTTTGTTTCAAATCAGAGTCAGAAATTAAGTTAATTAGGCTTTCATAATCGTGTGCAGTAAAGCTGACTGGTTTGGCTGTAATTACAAACGGATTTTGAACCCAAGCATTATCATCAGTAGTTGTAGGAAAATATTCTAATAAAGAGGCCTGCAAGTCACGTAAGTGCTGTAAAATGGTGCTGGAAACTTCTTCATGGACTGTAGAATTTATTTCAGTCAGAAATTCATGTACTGTAGGGAAGCAGTCGAAGTTATTCTGTTCTACAGAAAATGCCCAGAATTCCAGTTTCTTTTTTAATAACAAAATTTTATCCATTGTAGTAAAAATGGTCACATCCTTTCCTTGCAGTGACAGATTAATTTCATTTAATTTTGCAAAAATATCTGCAAGATACACAAGTCTCATTAGCCATGAGGAATTTGTCAGACAATCATTAAATTTTTGTCCTGAATTATCTGAAGTGAAGAATACCAGTAGTTCACTATGAAGCTCAAAAAGTCTCACAAGCACTTTTCCTCTGGATAGCCACCTTACTTCCATATGTAAAAGAAGCACTTTGTGCTGACTACCCATTTCCTCACACAAAATTTTAAATAACCTGGATTGAAGTGGTCAAGATTTGACAAAATTCATAACTTGTACTGCTTCATCGAGCACAATTTGCAGATATGCTGGTTTTTTTTTTTAACTGCAAGTGCTTGTCTGTGTAGAACACAATGGCTCTTAGTGTTTTCTGGTGCCACACTTATGATTCGCATTACAGCTCCCGATCATCGCCTGAGCACTGTCAGTACATACATCAATACATTTTCCCCAACTAATTTCATGCTTTCTGATAAAATTGTTGATGCAGTTGAATATTTCTTCTCCAGTTGTGTTGGTGTGCAGAGATTCACATAAGAGCAGGTCCTCTTCAATAATATTATTAAATCTATATCAGATTTACTAATACTAGTACTAGTAGCACAGCAAGTCCTGAAACGTCAGTGGACTCATTTAGCTGCAATGAATAGTCATGGCAAATTTTCAGTCGGCAAACTAGCTCTTTTTCTATGTCATTGGCAAGATCTTTAATACGGCGTGCAATGGTATTATTTGACAACTGTACAGCGTCAATTTTTTTACTAGACTGCTCGCTCAACATGCACGTTACAGTATCTTTCACACAAAGCTTGATAAGCGTTTCTCCAATAGTGTGAGCTTCTCCAGCAAGCGCTATACGGTAACTTACTCGATAAGATGCCTCTGTTGCACTTTCGTTGTCTGTTTTAGCAATTTTAATCATCGGAAGTTTACAATTTCCAAGTGAGTCATGCTTCCTCTTGAAAAAAATTATATCTTTGTCTTTATATTCAGCATGCTTGGTTTCCAAATGCCTACAAAGTTTAGCAGTAGCCAATGAACTGTTTGCTAGTATTTTGCGGCACGCGACACACTGCACATCAGGAACATCTTTATTTCCAACACACGACAAATAATTTTCATCATACTTTTGTTTCGGTCTTTTAACACCTGCTTCTTCTTGTTTTTTGATATACTTCAGTGGAAATTCTTTCACCTTGGATAACTCACTAGTACTAACAGATTTTTCAGCAACAAAAGACTGCGATTGTTCATCCTCACTTTGAAGTGTCTCAATATTTTGCTTGTTTATTTCGGCCACATTTGGGAGTACCAGAAGAACTCGCTTTTCGATCCAAAGTTCCTTCTTTTAGCCACAATTCCATGGTAATTAGGTTTAGTAACAGTATTTAGAAATACTAATTTTTGTCAAATTTTGTTTGTAACAAATATTTATATTGTTTTGAGCAAAGCTAGTTTAGTTGTGCTTACCGCACATATGGTAAAGTGAATATGTTATATTCAACATGGTGTAAAGAGAATGGTATGTGCATACCACTGCAGTTCACGCAGCCTCTAGCGGAAGAGGTACAACGTCACTAACTGAAATGTGACCGAAAGAAGTAGGTGTCAACATGCTTGTGTACCATATTCTCTTTACACTATAATATTTAATATGAGATTTATCAATAACCTAGAAAAAGTTTTATGTTAATTATAGTCACTCAAAAAAAGTTGTAAACGATGCTTAAAATATGCCAAATTTAAAATTAAAAAAAATTTAAAGACCCTTTCTAGAGAGTGTCCTTCTAGAGAGTAGGAAGCCATCCATGTGCCGAGCCTACTTAGTGAAGTGTCCAGGTTCTCTAGGTGGGCGGACGAGCAGGGTACTTCCCCAATGGCTGCCCCACTCCAACTTATCCTTGAGTATCTCCTTCACCTTAGAACTCAGGGCCTGGTGCCTTCCTCCATCAGGGTGCACCTGGCTGCTATTTCAGCGTTCCATCCGCCGGTCCAGGTTTCTCCCATGCCATGACCGGGCGTTTCCTCAAGGGGCTAGACCAGTCCTTTCTGTATGTTAGAACCCTGTTCCTCAGTGGGATCTAAACTTGGTGTTATCCTGCCTCACGGGGCCCCCGTTCGAACCCCTGGCCACATGCTCGTGGTCTCACCTTTCATGGAAGGTAGCCTTCCTCGTGGCTATCACGTCAGCCCGGCGGATATCGGAGCTCAGAGCCCTGACCTGCGACCCCCCCCCCACACACAGTCTTTCACAAGGACAAGGTATTCCATGCATTCCTCCCTAAGGTGGTCTCCGCCTTTCACATGAGCCAGGACATCCTTCTACCTGTCCTCTGCCCCAAACTTCATGTCTCTAACGAGGAACGCTGCCTCCATATGCTCAATGTGCGCAGGACACTGCCTTTGTATCTAGATCAGACTAAGCCATTCCATAGGTCCTTGCAACTCTTTGTTGCTTCAGCTGAGCGCATGAAAGGTCAACCAGTTTCCACCCAGATGCTTTCCTGATGGATTACATTGTGCATCCACACATGCTACGACCTAGCAGGGGTTCCCTCACCACCTATCATGAAGGTGCACTCGACAAGGGCTCAGGCCTTGTCAGCTGTCTTTGTGGCCCTTGTCCCTATCCAGGACATCTGTAGAGCCACTACCTGGTCCTCAGTACCCACGTTCATGTCGCACTATGCGATTGTCTCCCATGCCAGGGATGACGCTTGTTTCGGTAGAGCTGTGCTTCAGTCAGGGAATCTATAAACTCCTACCCACCTCCATCAGACATAGCTTGCAATCACCTACTGTGGAATACACATGAGCAAGCACTCGAAGAAGAAAGGACAGATACCTGTTCCGTAACTTGCATTCTTCGAGATGTGTTGCTCATGTCTATTCCATATCCTGCCCTCCTTCCCCTCTGTCGGAGTTGGTCCAACAAGAAGGAACTGAGGGTGGGGGGAGTGTATAGCTCCCCTTATAGCACGCTATGGAGGTGCCACTCCAGGGGTCACAGCAGCACTCCCCCTATGGGTACTGCTAAGGGAAAAACTTCCGGCACCAGTGTACGTGGCGATCACGCACACCTACTGTGGAATAGACATGAGCAGCACATCTCAAAGAATGCCAGTTACAGAACAGCTACTTGTCCTTTCCAGGAAGAAATCGATTACTGTATTATATTGCAGAATATGGAGGAAGTTCAGTACATGGTGGGTACGGAGCTAAAAAGCACCCAATATTGCCCAAATAAAATATTTCCCTTAAAATGGACTTTCCCTGGGACTGAAGGTAAACATACTATGCAACATGCTTCAACTCTTTTCATCATTCTAGCAGTAAACAAGCCAAGGCTCATCCTGTCAAAAGGTTCCTAAGAACTACAATACTTTTTTTAACCCACAAGAAAGATATTGAGTTGCTCCTTGGTGATTGAATTTAGTTCTAGATGCTCTCACCAAAACATCATTTGGATATCTCTACATTTAGATTTCTTGTACTGTCTTTCTGTTTAAAGTGGCATTTGTAGTGGCAATCATCTCAGCCTGGTACATTTCCAAACTAAAGAGACTATCGGTGGAACCTCAGTACTTCATTTTTAATGCAAAATAGTGCTTCATCCGGATCAGTCTTCATCCCTAACATAGACACAATTTTCCATCATGCTTAAGAAGTGTAGTTTATCCTTCCTTTTATCCTAAGATCATTCATCCTAATGGAAAAAAAATATAAGTGCTGTCCTAATTTATCTAAAAAGGACTAAAGCCTTCAGAAATTTATTTCCAATTCATCTTCTGTCAGCCTGCAGTTAAAACTTTGAAATCTACAATTTCTTGATGTCTAAAACTATACATGCTGAAGTTTACAAAACAACAAATGCACATTAGACCAGAATTGTGTCAATGGGTAGAGAAATCATTTGTATTTTATGAGATCTGCAAAGATAGGTATTTGATCCTCTGTGCACACCTTTCCTAAACATATTAAAATTGAATGCACAGGCCTGTGCAGATGCTGCTTTTGGAAGTTTTGAACTGCATGCTAAAAGACCTACTTGCTTCTCACTTACATTTATTAAACTTCTTGTAAGTAGTTTAGGTATTAATTTGGTTTCCACTGATAAACACATACATACATACACAGAGATTTACTGCTGTTATCATAATAGTGAACTTGGCCATGAATGATGAAAGACTTCCAGTAGAACTGAAAGGCAACACATTGAAAACTAATAAAAGGCATTTCCTTTTATATTGCACAAAAATTAATATGTGAAACTGACTACCATAAAATATCATTGAGTGCTAGAGCTTAAGATTCAAAAAGAGGTTTGTCATAAGAATGGCCCTGCTGGGTCAGACCAAAGGTCCATCTAGCCCAGTATACTGTCTTCAGACAGTGGCCAGTGCCAGGTGCCCCAGAGGGAATGAAAGAACAGGTAATCATCAAGTGATCCATCCCCTGTCTGCTCATTCCCAGCTTCTGGCAAAGATTAGGGACACCATTCCTGCCCATCCTGGCTTACAGCCATTGATGGACCTATCCTCCATGAATTTATCTAGTTCTTCTTTGAACCCTGTTATGGTCTTGGCCTTCACAATATCCTCTATCAAGGAATTCCATAGGTTGTGTGTAGTGTGAAGAGATACTTCCTTTTATTTGTTTTAACCTGCTGCCTATTCATTTCATTTGCTGACTCCTAGTTGTTGTGTTATGAGAAGTAGTAAACAACACTTCCTTATCTGCTGTCTCTACGCCAGTCATGATTTTATAGACCTCAATCATATGTCCCCTTAGCCGACTCTTTTCCAAACTGGAAAGTTCCATTCTTATTACTCTCTTCTCATATGGAATCATTTTTGTTGCCCTTTTCTGAACCTTTTCCAATTCCGGTATATCTTTTTTGAGATGGAGTGACCACATCTGCACACAGTATTCAAGATGTGGGCATACCATGGATTTATATAGAGGCAACATGATATTTTCTGTTCTGTTGTTTATCCCTTTCTTAATTATTCCCAGCATTCTATTCGCTTTTTGATTGCTGCTGCACATTGAGTGGATGTTGTCAGAGAACTATCCACAATGACTCCAAGATCTCTTTCTTGAGTGGTAACAGCTAATTTACACCCCATCATTTTATATGTATAGCTGGGATTGTGTTTTCCAACATGCATTACTTTGCTGTTATCAACACTAAATTTAATCTGCCATTTTGTTACCAAGTCACCCAGTTTTGAGTGATCTTTTATAGCTCTTCACAGTCTGCCTGGGTCTTAACTATCTTTAGTAATTTTGTATCATCTTCAAATTATGCCACCTCACTGTTTACCCCTTTTTCCAGATCATTTATGAATATGTTGAATAAGACTAGTCCCAGAATAGACCCCTGGGGACACCACTATTTACCTCTCTCCATTCTGAAAACTGACCATTTATTCCTACCCTTTGTTTCCTATCTTTTAACTAGTTATCAGTCCGTGAGAGCACCTTCCCTTTTATCCCGTGGCAGCTTACTTTGCGTAAGAGCCTTTTGTGAGGGAGGCTTTCTGAAAATGTAAGTACACTATACCCACTGGATCCCCTAGGTCCACATGCTTGTTGACCCCTTCAAGAAATTCTAGTAGATTAGTGAGGCATGATTTCCCTTTACTAAAACTATGTTGACTCTTCCTCAACAAATTATGTTCATTTGTATGTCTGACAATATTGTTCTTTATTATAGTTTCAACCAGTTTGCTCGGTACTGAAGTCAGGTTTACAGGCCTGTAATTGCCGGGATCACCTCTGGAGACCTTTTTAAAAATTGACGTCATGATAGCTATCCTCCAGTCATCTGGTACAGAATCTGATTTAAATGATAGGTTACAGACTACAGTTAGTAGTTCTGCAATTTCATATTTGAGTTCCTTCAGATCTCTTGAGTGAATACCATTTGGTCCTGGTGACTTATTGCTGTTTAATTTATCAATTTATTCCAAAACCTACCTCAATCTGCGACAGTTCCTCAGATTTGTCACCTAAAAAGAACGGCTCAAGTTTGGGAATCTCCCTCATATCCTCAGCCATGAAGACCGATGCAAAAAATTCATTTAGTTTCTCTGCAATGGCCTTATCGTCCTTGAGTGCTCCCTCAGCACCTCGATCGTCCAGTGGCCCCACTGGTTGTTTAGGCTTGCTGCTTCTGATGTACTTAGAAACAAATTTGCTATTACTTGTTGAGTCTTTGGCTGACTGTTCCTCAAATTCTTTTTTGGCCTTCCTAATTGTATTTTTACACTTCATTTGCCAGTGTTTATGCTCCTTTCTATTTTCCTCACTAGGATTTAAATTCCACTTTTTAAAGGATGCCTTTTTGCCTCTCACTGCTTCTTTTACTTTGTTGTTTAGTCACAGTGGCTCTTTTTTGGTTCTCTTACTATGTTTTTTTTAATTTGAGGTATACATTTAGGGTTGAGCCTCTTTTAAAAGTTCCCACATAGCTTGCAGAGATTTTGCTTTAATTTCTGTTTAACTAACCTCCTCATTTTTGTGTAGTTCCCATTTCTGAAATTAAATGCTACAGTGTTGGGCCACTGTGGTGTTTTTCCAGCCACAGGGATATTACATTTAATTATATTATGGCTACTATTACCAAGTGGTCCAACTATAGTCACTTCTTGGACCAGATCCTGTGCTCCACTTAGGACTAAATCAAGAAGTGCCTCTCCTCTAGTGGGTTCCAGGACCAGCTGCTCCAAGAAGCAGTCATTTAAGATGTCAAGAAATTTTATCTCTGCATTCTGTCCTGAGGTGACATGTACTCAGTCAATATGGGGATGGTTGAAATCCCGCATTATTATTATTGAGTTTTTTATTTTAATAGCCTCTCTAATCTCCCTGAGCATTTCACAGTCACTATCACCATCCTGGTCAGGTGGTCAGTAATATATCCCTACTGCTATATTCTTATTAGAGCATGGAATTTCTATTCAGAAAGATTCTATGGTACAGTTTGATTCAGTTACGATTTTTACTTCACTTGGTTCTATGCTTTCTTTCACATTTAGTGCCACTCTCCCACCAGCATGACCTGTTCTGTCCTTCAGTTATATTTGTACCCTGGTATTACTGTATCCTATTGATTATCCTCATTCCACCAAGTTTGTGATGCCTATTATATCAATATCTTCATTTAATATGAGGCACTCTGGTTTACCCATTTTATTATTTAGACTTCTAGCATTGGTATATAAGCACTTTAAAAACTTTAAAATCTTTTTAACTGTAATTGAATAAGACTTTTTTTTTCATTTGACTGTTTCTGATCAGACCCTGCCTGTATTTTATCATTTTCCATCCTCTCGTCCTCACTAAGACATAGATATTCTCTATTAATAGATCCTCCCCTAAAGGATGTCTGAACCATGTGCTCTTCCACACCTGTCAGCTTTCCCCCAGCCTTTAACATTGAAAAGGTCATAGAGCAGATTTTAAACTAAGTGACAGCAATCCGGTTCCATTTTGGTTTAGGTGAAGGCCATCCTTCCTGTATAGACTCCCCCTTCCCCAAAAGTTTCCCCAATTCCTAATAAATCTAAACTCTCCTCCCTATCCCATCGTCTCATCCACACATTGAGACTCTGGAGTTCTGCCTGTCTAACTGGCCCTGTGCGTGGAACTGGGAGCATCTCAGAGAATGCTACCATGGAGGTCCTGGACATCAGTCTCTTACCTAGCAGCCTAAATTTGGCCTCCAGGACCTTTTGCCTATCCTTCTATATGTCACTGGTACCTACATGTATCACAACCACCGGCTCCTCCCCAGCACTACACATAAGTCTATCTAGAAGTCTCGAGAGATCCACAACCTTCACGCTAGGCAGGCAAGTTATCGTGCAGTTCTCCCACATATGACTATGGATAATAAGAACATTCACAGTTACAAAACATATTATCTACAATTTTAAAGGCTATAAACTTTCAGACTTCAAAGCATAAGCCAACCATTAACTTCATGGGACTAGAAGAATGTGTCCTTTATAGTATTGTAATTGTCTATTATGGCATTTCTTTCCTTTGAAGCATAAGGTACTAGCCAGTGTCAGAGATAGGATACCCAACTAGATGGAGCCCTTGTTTGACCTGGTAAGGCAACTTCTATGTTCCGATGTTAAAATAAGCCATACGGTACATCACTCTTTCCACCATATTTGAAGATGGGGTTTAGGAATAGAGAATTATAAAGCAGAAAGTTTAATAAAATTCACATGCATTGCACTAAATTTCTCTTTGTGTAATACAGTAGTTTAAAAATGGGTATTTTTTCAGATCAACATCTTTTTGAATGGACAACATGTTGAAACATTTCAGGAAGATCTTACATTTACGTCAGATGTAGTTGTTTCACTTGATTCACCAAAGACTGATGATGAGTTAAGAGGTACGTTTGTCTTTAAGATCACTGACTTTTCTCTCTAACTGTTATTTATACTTTTTACTAGGTATTCATCTTTGTCTCTGTATAAACCTCAGTGTCATGAGAAACACTAGCATAAAGTTTTGATATGTGTGGCACATAGCACTATCCACATGTTAGACGCAGGGACAAGAACAGAGTTTTTCCAGTGGCAACAGAGAGTGGAAAGCACTGCACTGGAAGCATCTCCTGCTTGAAACAGGAGTGTGACACCTACATGTAGTGAAAGAAGGGGGGAGAAAAATGGGGGAAATGATAGTGCAGAGCAGGCAAAAAGCCATGTGGCTAACCATTTAAATTGACTCTGTAAGGGTCCCCAGCCTTTGAGACTTGAGTCCCCTGGGTTTGTCTACGCCACAGAGGTGTGCTTGCAGCATGGATGTACTTAAGCTACCTTTGATCTAGCTGGCTTGAGTAATAATACAGTGGAGTCAGGTAGTACAGACTTCAGCATAGGCTAGCTACTCGAGCATGAGTACACTTGAAGGCCTGTGCTGCTGCAGCTTCATTGCTGTAATCACTTGAGCTAGTTAGATCAAAGCTAGCTAGGTCTTCAGCTACCTGGGCTTCAGTCACACCTGTTGATTGCAGTGTAGACATACGCTTTGTTATATGTCTCTGGTCACAGGTTACAGAACAAAATACACTCCTGGCTTATCTACCGAGATCCTCTTTTTCAAAAAGTAGCCAAACAGGATGGAAAACAAAACAAATGTGTATATATATATATATCATTAATTGATCATTTATAATTTGACCTGAGGATATATATTGGAAAAAGAATGGTTATTTACTTTCCTTTTGTTCTTCCAAACTTCTTGTACTCATAATAATACCTAGCTCTTATATGGCATTTTTCATCTGTAGATCTCAAAGCACTGCTAAGATTACTCTAGTCTGCTTTGTAAATTTAATTACGTTTACTAAGTTGAAATATTGTCTACACATAGAAATTTTACCCGGACAATAGTAATTGCAGTAAATCAACAGCAACAGCATGGTATTCCCAAAATACCCTGTGCTCCTTTTGTTTCACTGCTGAGCAGTGTGCATTCAGGAATTTTTCTTGCTGTGCACTGTGGGATGCATAGCCAAAGCCAAGCTAGTTCTGATTTTTTTTTAATCTGAGGCACAGCTGATGGAGGGGGGCCTGCTGGCTTGGTATGCAAATTGGAGGACATTCTTACAACTACCGAAATGACTAACTTCTACCAACAACATATCTTTCCGTGTCCAGAAAACTGGGAAGTTCAATGGCGACAAACTGCTGAAGCAAAACTACCTGTGCGCTGTGATCCGTCATCCCCTTGCAGAATACTGAATTGAACAACTTCTGAAAACCAGGAATTCAGCATTGTTTGCCAGTGTAACCATAACTCTGCCCTCTCTCAACAATCCAATACACCCTGTTAACACTCACACCTTTACTCTGCCAGTCCCACAGTTGTTGAAACGTACAAGCTCTTCCTCCTCTTACAACCCATTTTCTCACCCACAGAATTCCATTTACCACTACAGAAAGATAATGAGGAACAAAAAAATGCTTACGTCACCTTTCCTCTGGAAAGAGTAGCAAGATTCTCTGGCTGAGCCGTAGAGCCAGATCAGGATGGTGGAAGCAGAAGGCAATCAGGGAATCACCAGCAAAGTTCCCCAGACCACAGAGCCATGACCAGAAGGAACAGCCAGAGAGGGCTGAAGATTGGGGAATGATGGAGAGCAGTGGCAGATTAACAAATTTGCTGCCCCTAGGCCCGAGTGTGCCACAACTCCCCTATTTCCCCCACACATACCAGTCACCTCTGCTCCACCGTGGCATGCCTGGGACGGAGCGGGCAGAAGGGGAGTTCTGTCACACTCGGGGGATGGCGGAGGTGGAGTGATGGTGAGCTGGGGCAGGGAGTGGTTCCCTTCCCCCCCCGAAGAGTTACTCTCGATGCCCACCGGCCCAGGTCACCTCCGCTATCCCCCAAGCGCACCACTACTTGCTTCTCCTTCCCTCCCAGTGTTTTCGCA
This sequence comes from Gopherus evgoodei, assembly GCF_007399415.2. Lineage (NCBI taxonomy): Eukaryota > Metazoa > Chordata > Testudines > Testudinidae > Gopherus > Gopherus evgoodei. The sequence continues at coordinate 82,358,740 of NC_044326.1, read as the reverse complement.
TGGCAAGCCTGGGAAGGAGGGGGGAGAAGGGGAGTTGTGGTGCTCAGGGGATGGCAGCGGTGGAGCGGAGGTGAGCTAGGGTGGGGAGCGATTCCCAGCCCTCCCTGGGTTACTCCTTGTGCCCGCGGGCCCCAGCTCACCTCTGCTCCACCTCCTCCGAGTGCCGCTACTCGGTTCTCCCTCCCTCCCAGCACTTTTGCGCAGCAAGCCTGAGAGATACGTGGAAGGAAGGAAGCACGGTGCGCCTGGGGGAGGAGGTGGGCCGGGGATTTGGTGAAGAGGCGGAGTTGGGGAGGGGGCATGAGCAAATTTGCCGCCCTAGGCCTAGGCCTTGTTGGCTCAGGCGATAATACACTGCTGATGGAGAGGTGAACTAATTGATGTCTCCAGGAGAAAGTTAGAACCAGACCTGAGAATTAAACAAGGATGAGAAGCACCCCACCTAGAGGGGCTAGGGTTAGGGATGGTGAGAGATGCCAAAGCCGTACTTGAGAGGTGAGACAGTAAGTGATGCCAGAACCATGCCTGAGAGTTTACACAGAGCGAGAGATGCTGGAGCTGTACTGGAGAGCTGGAATATGATGAGAGACACCAGACACCTACTGGATGTGTCAATGGACTATTGGGACTTGAAAGACTTAATGTACTCTTTGGATTGTGCTGGGGAATTCTGAATTATGGTTGTGGGAATTTTGTAATAAATTACCCCACAGAGCTCGTTATACTCAAAAAGCTTGCATGGAATTACTGCGGACTCAGGAGCAAAGGAGAAACTGAGGCAGGCTTATCTGTTGTACTGCAGCTTGCTCCAGGAGAAATGTGGGCATGCGATCGGCCTCTGGGAAGAGGGATACTCCCAGTGTCTGGAATTCGGAAAGGGCCACTATGAGGCCACCCCTATGTCAGACAAACATGGAGTTCACAGGAAACCAATTCCTATGTTCCTGTCAAACTTAGCTAAACAGATTATTTGAGGGAGTGCCAAAGGAATTCAAGGAGGGCAAAGCAGTGGCTAAGCCTGACCCCTCTCTCATGAAGACAAAACTTTCCATAAAAATAAATCTATTTAGAGAATTTGAGATTCAGAGCTAAAACTGATGGGAGCGTATGGTACTAAAAGTCATAGTGTTGGGCTGCTAGTGATCCTGAAAGTAACAATTAGATGGAAGTTGAACCCACCAGAGAAATGTGAGATGTTCTATCAGGCTCTTGAACTCTATGTTGTCAGACAGTCTCAACCTCTAGATTTCATGTTAGAATTGTTTTTCGTAAGGTATATAATTCTTCGTAACAGTTTAAAGGAAAATACCAAAGTACAGATCTGCCAAGATGTTTGATGTATCTTGGGTACCAGGTCTAAGTCAGCTGATGCAGTATTCCCAAAACTGGCCAACATGTTCTGTGGTATTGGAGCAGGTATACAACAGTTGATTCTGAGGAGCACACCACTGGGGATGACCATAACTGAGTAAAGATGGCAGGATTGAAAGTCAGTCAGAGATCAGTGTCTAATTGCCATTTGTGCCTTCAAAAATATCTCCCTGTATTTACAATCTTATTAATAAGCATCTATTTCAAAGGATATGTGATTATTTATAACTAACATAGAACCAATTTATACCCTTGGAACTCTCATTTAAATCAGGTGTAAATGCTAGTCTGGGGGCAGAATTTGATCTATACTAGGGGTGTCATAAACAGATAGCTAAGGGTTAATGTCTCTTTCACCTGAAGCACCTGACCAGAGGACCAATCAGGAAACCGGATTTTTTCAACTTTTTTCTGTCTGCCTGCTTTCTCTGAGCTTTGGAGAAGTAGTTCTGTTTTCTAATCTTCTGTTTCTAAGTGTAAGGACAAAGAGATCAGATAGTAAGTTATATGGTTTCTTTTCTTTGTGATCTTAGTGGAACTACTAGAGACAGTACGCAAAACACAAACTTCAAAGACACCTATTCCATCAAAATGTACAATTTATTTATTTATTTATTTTGTATTTTACACAGATCTGCCATGTGGTCCACATACATATCGTTTAGAAGATCTTGCTTATACTAGAAGTGGAGACAAAGGCAACTCTGCAAATATAGGTATTTTTCTATTCTAATGTTGTAATGTAGAGAAGATTTTCAAAGGCACAAATGGCAACTTAGATGCCTAATTCTTATTGACTGTCAGTAATAGGTGCTGAAGTGTCATTTGTGCCTTTGAAAATCTCCCCCATAATCTGATTCCTTACTTATTACCTGGATGCTGAAAAGGAAATCTACCCTGTAACATCAGTACTAGTACTCTCTTAATGAAAAATATTTACTTCTCTGTAGTTTATTTTAAATATCCATGAGCGTGTGTTAACTGTTTAGTTAACTGACGTTTATCCAGTATGTGTTTAAATATAAAGTAAATATAAAATATTTGTATATTGTATTGCATACAATACCTCTCTCTCGCACTCGCACACACACACACTTTGTTAAAAGAATGTTATTGTTGCGAAGTCAAGAACGCAAAAATTAGGAAATGCCAGAATTAAAGTTGTCTGTGCAACCTTATTTCTATTTTCTTGTGCATATGCACTTAAATTATTGATTAATTACATGGTCACATACTGTTTTTTCTTCATGTAAATCATATAACGTGTGTGTGTGTGTGTGTATGTGTATATATATAAATTTAAAAAACAGTGTTTGGAAATTTAAAATCTCTATTTACATGTAAGTAATTGTTTTTTAATTACATTTTGACACCAAGAAGTATTGTATGCCTGTGCTGCAAACTCATTATATTGATTAGATGCCTTCTTGCATTTAAAAAAAAATTCTTCTGTTCCTTACTTCTGCAAGCATCAAATGGCTCTCTTACTTGTTGGAAGATGAGAATGTGTGATGTTCAAAGCTCATTATGAATTAAAGGTGCGTTTGGGATTTGATTTGCTAAAAGGTGTCCCGCTGTGACTGATAAAGTAGATTCATTAATTTATTTGTAAAGAGATCAACATTCTTCTCCCTGTGTGTACAATTGTTTCCTGTACAATAGTGATGGAATTTGATGATTTCTGTTGTATAACTTCACACAGTGGCTTCATAGCATTGCGAAACAAGGAATGAAAGACATAATTCATAGACTTCCTTGAAATACTCAGAGAAAATATTTCTTCAATGAAATTTAAAATAGCAGTCCTTGTTCTACAGAGCTAAAGTAACGTCAAGGTCTGCCAACCCCAAAGTCGGTATAGGCAGCCGAATTAGTATGAGACGCTAACATCCAGCTTGACTGACCCACTGGAAACCCTCAGCTTTCCTGTAGAGTTAAACCAGCTTTTTGGGAATCTGCTCTACCTTAAGAACAATGAAGCTATGTCCGCCCCGATAACAGATCTCATGCATGGAGAGGGCAAAACCATAGATACATCTTCTACCTCCATGACTGATCCTGTCATGTTCTGAGGGCTAATCATAATGCATTCTCCAAACTTCATGAGTTACTCCTGGGGGAAGAACCACACACCCTTTACCTGCCCTTTGTCCTTTATCCTTCCTGAATTGGCAAGGACTGTTCTCAACTAAAAAAAAGTTGCAAAACAACACACAGCTTGGCAGCATTCCTACATGTCATGCACCTACTTAGACCTCCACTCCACTGCAGGGCATTAATCTGTTGTTCTAGCTATTTTTGTGTAGCTGTTGATTAACAGGGACCCATATGCACAGTTTTAAATGACAGGTGATCTCAGTTAGTTTTGAAAAATAAAAATATAACTAGATTAAATTGGTTGTATTCTAACTAACTGTGTCACATGTAACAGGTGTGATAGCACGACATCCCCTCTATTATCCATACCTAAAGAAAACTTTAACTGCTCAGGCTCTGGAGAATTATTTCCAGCATCTTTTAGAGAGAGAACAACCTGAAGAGAAGTTAGTCACAAGGTATGTATCTTTCTGACTTGTCCACATTAGCACATCCAGGCATTGTGGCAGGAGAGAAATAATTTTCAGTTATTTTAATGTAAAGATGCATAAATTCAGGTTTGCGATCTTTTATTTTTATGCATACATCGTTTGCATGGCATAATTAAATGTACAGCCTGGGCAATTTCCACCTTAAAAAACTCCAGTATAGAGCTGGATAGAGAATGGTAATTCTATTTGTGAATTTGATTTTGTTCCAATTGAAACCAAAACCCAAAAATGTCTGCATTCTCTGCAAAACAGAAATCTGAAACAGTTTTGTGTCAGAAACAGCAAAATAACATTTAGTTTCCAAGGCTTCCCGAGTTGTCCAGAGCCCCAGCAGCCTGCCAGGCCAGGGGCTGGGACCTTGCAAGCCCTGGGTTTGAGAAAGTTCACATAGCGGGCTGACCTGGAGCTTGGCAGTCCATCTCATGGACTGCCCTGGAACTGGGGATCCTGAGAGCCCTGGGGACCTGTTAGTGCTGGGACCCGAGACTTCCAGGCTTTCAGCCTACCAAACAAGTTACTGGGGAGCCAGGCAGCCAAACTGGCAGGAAACCAGGCAGCCTTTGATACCTAATGAAACCTTGCATGGTTTGCATTGGAATGTCTAAATGAAACCTGGAGATTCCAATGAATTTGCGTTTGTTTTTTTTAAAAAGTTGTTGACATTTTTTTCAACCAGCTCTGCTCCGGTATAAATGGTCACACCCTTGCAAAAGACTACATACTTGAATTTGACATTTAAAGGAAAGAGCACAGATTGGTTCCTTTCCTGGATTAAAAAATAAACTGAACACTTTACATGGCTTTCATCCACAATAGGGCATCCTCTGCCAGAGAGCAGAGTACATTGTGGTGGTGGTTTTCCTGCTTTCTATCAGGCCCCCATTGTGTTTGATGGTTGAAGAATTTGTCACAACATCAACCCCTTGCCTCAGAACTGTATTCTAGAATGTAAGCTAAGAAAGTAAAATGTTAACCCTTATGATGGTGAAAAAGCCACATTATCTCATATTGTGGGGCCTCTAACGTGTCAGTCTGCAATAACTGTCTTAGGAATCCATTTCTATATAAGAGGGTTGTTCTGTAGCCATGTGCAAAGACTACAGTCCTCAAAATAATTATATATTTCTATCTAAATTCCACCAAGGGCCTTTCTAGTTCCTGGAGCAACTCAGGATTGGGGGAGGTTTAAAGTCCACCTTAGTGACACCCCCACTCCCCCTCCTGCCAGGCTATGAGTTCTATGCTGCTCATTAGAGAGACAGCACAGAATCTCACCTGCTATTTATTAAGTGCTACCAAATGAATTTACTGATAAACATTTTGTGTTAAATTTTAAAATGGTTTAATAACTCAGAGGGAAACAAAAATGAGAAAATGCTACACATTTAACAGATCTGCTATAAGAATTGCTCATATGTCAAACAACTCACACTGGCATTGTCCCTTCTGCTTAGTTAATGGAGGTTTGCTTGTTTCTTGGTGCTGTTTATGTTCACAGACAGAGGCTAAAGTTTCCCTCTGTTCTGGATAGCAACCGTTTATTTTGATTAATTAGATCATCTCTGGTTTGGGCTTCTTTTAAAGATGTGATAATGGGACTCTGTGAGTAGCGTGAAAAGCTACTGGAGAAAATAATGGATCCTTTTATAGAGTTTTTTTTTAAGATTATAAGGATTATGCTCACATGTTTCAGATCTGAAAGTTTCTTTTTAGACTACAACACATTTATATGAACGTGAAAACTAGAAATAAACCAAGCAATCTTGCTGTTTAAACAGACAGTGTTAGAAATATGAAAATGCAAATGACTTTTTGAAAATTATAATTTGAAAACCAAAATATTTTTGTACTTTTTAAAAAAAAAAAAGTGTTCTAGCCACAGCTCTACTTCATTGCAGATCAGAGGTTAACAGCATTTTGCCTTTCATGGCATTTCTTTAAGGCTAGTAAGATAACTAGGCATACGGCCTGGAAGGAAATTATTTTTGTTAGATTATACCTGTAATTGCACACATTCTCAAGCTTTCAGGGTTTCAGGTAACATATAACAACAAAGGTATTATTTCTTGCAATATGGAGAATTTGCTTTTTTCCTTATAAAACAAATTTGTCTTGAATTAATTGCACTTTTTGCCTTCTCTATGTGATACACAACCTCCAAATGGAATAGGCAGACAAATTTGGATATAATTCCTGACAGCAAGGAAGATATAACATTCACACACAGAAACTAGCTCTAACTCTAGAAAAGGATGCCAGTCTCTGGAACCCTGCAAAAAGACAGGTCTGAGCAATGCTGCTGTTGAAAGCAGTGTGAATTTGTTAGCAAGGCACGTAGTACATATAGAATCATAGAACTTAAGAGATGTAAAAGATTTGCTAGTCAATTCACTCACACACACACACACACACACACACACACACACACACACACACACACACACACACACACACACACCTGCCAGTGGAGGGTTATTTGTGAATCACTACATTTTTCAGTGTTTTTTTACACAACACAGTGCACATTCATATTCATATTTATTTAAAGAAAGATATTAGAAATACAGCATAAAACTGTATAAATAAACTTTGTTTTCCTCTCTTCAAAAGGAAATAATAAATTCTTTCTCAAACTAATGAAATCCTTCTCTTCTGTCTTAATTAGCTCATTATTTACCCTCTTACACTATTAATCAGATACATTCTGTGAGCCTTTTGTCAGCACTTCAGCTGCACCTAGCTTTTATCACTTTTAATTCTGCATGCTTCTAATTGTACATATATCCATAGTAAAGGAAAATATCAGAAACATACACACAAACTGTTCTATTCAGAATTATGGCTCAATTTAGGAAACAAGATTAAAAATAGTTACAGTTGTGAGGTCTCTACTTTCCCGAATGAGTGAGAGTAACAACATTGCTCTGTGAGCATTTTCTGGTTTCTTTCTCTCTTTGGACCAGGGTTATCTTCTTTCCCTGTGGATATGGGTTCCCATGTTCAAAAAGATAATACGTTTACTAAACGTTACCAGTCATTTTACACAAAATTAAGCAATGAGAAAACTGTACTTATTTACATACTGAGACTCAAAATTCTCTGTAATTTCTAGCCACATATTTAATGCACAATAATCAACCTCCTATATTATTCCACCACACACCTATTACACAAACACCACTTCTCTGAAACCTATCATTTCACCTCCAGCTCACTCTTAACTAGGAAGAGTACTCTCTTTCTCTCGATGTATAAATTCACTAAGCAAAAATACATGCAAAGTATAATGTGACCAAAGTTAACTGGGAACTCACGGAAAAGTCTTATCTCTAATGAAATACCTAAGCACTGCACTTTAAAGGAAGTAATTAAGGAGGCACCCTGTTGTGTCTAGTTATGGCACAGTGAACAGTGAATTTTCTTTATTTTATTAGTTTCTGTCACAAAATGTTCTTTGACATGTTTTTGTTTTTTGGAGGGTTTCTGCTGTTTAAAAGCAGATTTTAAAAAATACTGAGTGAATTGTATAAATATGTAATCTTTTCTTAGGCTTGTTTTAGATTTTACACAATTACAGTATATATCAATGCTAGGTAAATACACTGGGTAATGTAATCTTGTTGATGTAATCCATCATTAAGGACTTTTGTGTTTGAAGCATGTTCACATTTGCACCTCCACAAATGTACTCGTAATATTTCCAGGTGCTTTTGTTTGTGCATCTGAATAGAGTAGCTTCAATTTTATGCACTGATTTGCAGAATAATAGTATGGTTATCTCATAGTATCTCAATAACTGATAGCATATGAATTCCTGATGGGATGAAAGCCATTCTTAGCCAAAGAAAGATCAAGATTTGATTAATTACGTACACATGCAAATGTTGTGTTTTGTATGCACAAATACATGGAGCTGCAGATATTGAAAATACTGCCTTTCACAGAGTTTCTGCAATTCTCATGGTAGCTAGAAATTTTGTCATAAAAAATTACTGCAAAGCCCTTGAAGTAAATAAGCCATTAACTTCTCTTTTAAGTGAATATCTGTTATCCTAAGCAAAATTATTTTACCTTATCAAAGTTCACAAATCCAAAGAATTGCAGAAGAATTAATCTACATTTTTAATTCAATAAAATTCCCTGGTTCTGGATGTCTGATTTGCAGAATCATAGTATGGCTATTTCTCAATAACTGATAACATATGAATTCCTGATTAGCTGAAAGCCATTCTTAGCCAAAGAAATATCAGAGATTTGAGTAATTACTGTACAGATACTTTTCAGTAACAGGACTCTGAAATATTCAAATCTTTCTACTCTGAACACTATAATTCCTCTGTTTGAATTGGCTCCTGCACTAAAATTTTGCAATTTGCCCATCAAACTTAGGCTACAGTTGTTATCTAATTAACAGAAAACAGCCTTAGTTTATTAAGGTTGGAACATGATATAATCAAAATTCTTGTACAGCTTAATAAGAAAAGACCAACGAAGTTCATATCCTACCTTATTACTATTAAGTTGGAATTTTAGGGTTTTTTTCTTCTGATTTGTGTGTTTGAATCAAAATGGGGGCATCATCACAGTCCTTAAAAAATTACTTTGGATCTTCAATTTCTAAATGCTGCCTTTCACTGGAAATTAATCTAAATCTACTGTAAAACAAACATAATTCTAAATCTTACCTTTACAGATATGAATTGCCAGGAATACATGGATTAAACTTTGTTCTGAAAAATTCCCTTGGTGGTGGCGGTATTGCATCCTTAAGAAGTGACCCACAGGTACGTATGCAGGCATTGATTTTGATTTTAGTTATTTTTTTATAACTATGTATTGCACAAACTCTTTTTAACCAACACTGGGATGGAGTAATAATCTGCTGTTGACTGATAACTACCTTTTAATTTCACAAAAACATAGTCTCTCGTTCATTCTTCCAAGTTTGAAAACTAAGCAATGATGCATAGCTCAGTTGGTGGAAATGATTTGGTTTTACATGTGAAACGATGGATTTGCGGGCTTTATGAAAGGTGAAGTTGCCATGCTTTGTGATGTGTCAGCTGTGTTTTTGACATACTAATGAATTTAGCTACTCAGAAAAATGTGGTCACATTTTTGGAGAGCAAGTGTTTACTAGACAACTTGGTTTTTTGAGTGTATCCTAGTATACATAGGACCAGATTCCCAACTGGTGTAACTCCATTGATTTTGATCAGATATGTAATTGGTGTAACTTGACTGACTTCTGTGGAGCCACACCGATTCACACCAACTGAGAATGTGACCAGGGTTTAATTCCGGTTAATCCTGTGTAGGTGTGCAAAGGGAAGATGGAGGCACAGGAAGTCTGTTCGGGTATGTTTCCACTGCATTTAGACGCCAGCAGCTGGCCCATGCTAGCTGATGTGGGCTTGCAGGGCTCAGGCATAAGAGATTGTTTAACTGCAGGGTAGACATTTGGGGTTGGGCAGTAGCCAGAGCTCTGGGACCCTCCCACCTCACAAAGTTCTAGAGCCTGAGCTCCAGTCAGAGTCTGAACATCTAAACCTCAGTTAAACAGCCCCATAGCCTGAGTCCTGCGAGACCAGGTCAGCTGCCCCAGACCAGCCATGGCTTTTTAACTGCAGTGTAGACATATTGCTAGTCTCCTAACCCCAGCATAATTTGCTATTGCTGTCATGTCCACTGGCACTTTCTCATCACAAGGAGTGTGGCCTATAGGTTATGGGTGTGATAAGAGTCTTGTGCCTTTGTGATCCTGAGTGGGAATGCACATTAAACTATTCTGCAGCTCTTGTAAAAAGTTCTGCTCTTTGCGTTCCTCATCTGCTTCCCCACAATCCTGTGGCCTTCTGCCTGTCTACCCCACCCCAGAGACCTTGCATAGGCTATTTGATAGGTGTGAATAAATAAAGGATGGTTTTTAGCCTGGAAAGTTCCTTCGATATCAAATTCTTGAAAAAGTGCAAAAAAAGAAAAAAAAGGGGAAAAAAAAAAAAAAAAGGAAGGAGCTTTGGACTCAACATTGACCAAGAGACTAGGATAACATTTTGACAGGAGTCAATCAAATCAACAGTTTTCACATTGTACTCCACATATACTGTTTTTCTCCAAGTACAACTCAGATAGTAGAAATGAGACCAACTTTGTATGTGCATTAGTTTCATGGTATTGGGGATGCATGAAAAAAGCAATTTCAAAACCTACATCCCAAATATTAAGTGACATTAAAGATGAGAAATACCTCCATTAACCATGCACAAAGCCCCAACAGTACACACATGGTGTTGACAGCCCAATTCTGCCATCCTTACTCATGGTGAGAAATACCTTACTTCACAAGTAGTCTCACTGAAATCATCTGGACTGTTCACAGAATAAAATACAATTCAGCATGAATATGGTGTCAGAATTGAGTCCTAAATAAAAAAAAACAAAACTATAAACCAAAGAGATCTAGCTCACTGAACTCTGGTATGCAGTAATTTAAATAAATAAATAAGTACTGGAAAAGCTTAGCTCTACTTACCAAAGTTTAAATGGTTGCAAATCTTAAGTAAAAGCTAAAAAACTTACTTACGTGAGTAGCAAAGTCAAACAAATAAAAGAAAGAAAACATGTGGATTTGCAATTCGAGGGTTGAGGAAATTACCTAAAAGCTGGTTGTAACATTATATAATTGGCTATTAGCTTAGCTGCAAAATTCAGATCCAGACTCTGAATACACCAAAGTTCAGGGATGTTATGTAATGTAGAAGTCTGATATCCTGTTTGTTTCAAACAACTTTTTAAATTTAAAATATATTTTTCCAAAGGTGGTATATTTAAATATGTAACTTAATTTTAGATACTTGGTTCATCCAATGCAATCTATTTTCTGTTTTGTTCTCTCTACAGGGCAAGGCATTTGGACAGATGTTACTGGATTTCCAGATAAAAAATGTTCCAGATTTAAAGTCCTTAATAGAATAATGATTTTGGGGTTCATCTGTTTTTAAAACTCTGAATACAAACAAACTTGCTAAACAAAAGCTAGCTTCTTGAGTCAAATTCAAGAAACTGCAAACTAAAGTGGTGGTGACAATTTTCTCTCTCTCAGGCTTAACTGTAAGGCACAGAAAAATGAATATTTTGAATATTACCAGACAAGTAGCTTTGTCTGAGACTAATAGCATTTCCTGTCTAGTTAGTACATTGGATAAAGAGTTAATTTATTTCCTGTAAAATATAATAAAGCAATAAAATAAAAAATAACAATTTTACCGTGAGATTACCACACTCCCAAAATGAAAACTACCTTTTGATCCAGTCCTCCTCTCCGTCCTTCTTTAGAACTCTTAATAATTAAGAGGAATAATATTGTTGAACTCTTAACTGCTCCAGTCCACCACCTTCAGTCTGCATTGTGATCTTGCACAGTATATCCCTTACGTATACAGAACAGTCAGATAACTTGGTGCTCGTCTATTGAAAAATCACCATTTACCAACAACTGTCAAACTGTGGTAGCTGAGGTCAGTTTTTCCCTCTAATTAGGGCAGTATATAGCTGCAGTAACTGTGTGGTGACTAATGGTGAATATTGACTTTGAATGGTGACTACTATACTTCAGGGTATTCTGCAGTCAGTGAGAGAAAGCTGAGTGTTTTCTATCCCCAACTTCTCTCATTGCCTATAACCCTTATTTGAACAGCACTGAAGTAATTACAAAATGGAGCTCTTGTCATGTGGATTATTTTGAAGAAGAAAAAATGCTAACAGCCAGATTCGATGCCTCACTCTCTCTTGTGTGGTGCTACAAAAGGGATGGAATCTGGTCTTATCACCTCTGTTGGAGATTCCCCTAGTCCACAGGAGTTCCCAGCAGGTGCTGAGTCAGTTTAGCTGTCCCTTGCACCACCCGTCTCCACAACCCTGGGGGCAGAAAAGAGGCATGTCTGATATGCACTGTATTCCGTCTATCCTCAGCTTCCCAAAAGTAAACTGACCTATTCTGCATCAGAGCTGGTGCCAAACAGTGAATTAGAGAGAGTTATATCCAGCTCCCTGGAAAGAAACTCAGCCTAATAGAGGAGATTCAGGCCTGATAATTCTCTGTATCTCCCACCACAGCAGAAAGATATGTATGTTTGGGGGATTTTAAATCTCTTAGCGGACAATGTTTCAATACTTTTATAGTCAGAAATGTGTATGTTCCTTTATTTTCAGAAGAGTTTATTAACTGTTTAGTGCTGATAAAATTGAGACTTTAATAATAGTGGTTACAACTATGAATGATGTATAGGTGCTTTGTAAGCCTCATCAGAAATCTTTGGCAGTGCCTCTGAGCTCTAATCCATTCTATCACTGTTCTCCATTTGCTAGCCTATCATTAGCAAGGATTGTAACTGAATTTTTCCAGTTTGCATCCACTTGAGGACTATGTTGAGAACATCATGTGTGGAATCTTGACCCTATTAAAGTTAATGACAAAACTCACATGGAATTTGATGGGGCCAGAATTTCACCTGTGTTCTTTTCCCTTGTGACCTAAACAGAATGTAAGAAGATAATATACTAATTACTGTGTCAACTACTCATATGTAGTATTATTTGTACATCATTATTAAGTCTGGTTGTAAAGGTAAAAATGGGAAAACCATGGCTTTGTCACAGAAAAATATGGAAAATTCAGACTATTGGGATGAGGGTTAAAAAAAAAAGGGGGGGAGTTGCACAATATTTAAATAAATTGTTTACATTTCTTTTCCATTAGAAAAGTGTTAAACAGCTGTAATCAATAGTCTGAAACCATATTAAGACAGGAAAACAGAAAAACCCACCAAATGGTCAAATTTGTTAATAACAATAATTAATGGAAGAAAGTCTTGCTCAGTAGCAGACAGACTAAGATGAAAAAGGACCATGGGCTAGACCCTCAACTGGTATAAATCAGTGCAACTCAGTAAAGTTCAATAGAGTTATGCTTATGTACACCATCTGGGGATCTGGCCCCATGATGTTACTACAATACCCTAAAAGTGACAATTTTGGTCACGGAAATCATGGCTATGCCAAACATATACAGCCTTATCACTGTGCTGTTTAAGTGATTTTGTATTTCTATATGCAACTACTTTGATATTGAAAGTAAACTGGTAAAAAAAAAACCCTAGATATTTCAGTAATTTAAATAGTTTATTTTAATATATTTTCCAATTGCAACTTAATTTAGAAAGGTTTTTAATATTGTTTTGGTTTTTTTTTTACATTTTCTGAGTGCATGTTGGTTCAGTTCCCACTTTAGATTGTATCTCACCCAATTCTGAACCAAATTAAACATTCACTGTTGGTTAATATGAAAATTGAACAACTAAACAATGAACACTTTAGACCCACTGGTAGTGGTGGGAGGTGCAGACCATTCACAGCTGTACAACAGGGGCACAGTTTGTTCAAGAATTAAACCATGCAATGTTCATGTTGATGGGATAGGGAATGGAAAGGGGTTTCTCTGTCTCTGTTGAAGTTCATCTCTCTCCAGACACCACTAAACCCTCCCAAATAGGGATAACTTGGATCTATGGTTGGGTTTTGTTTATTTGCTTTTGCTTTTGCAACACACTAGATTGCACCAAGTTGCATTTATTTTCATAATATTTCCTTGGGGAATGTGTCAAAATCCCTTAGACATAGATGTTATTCCTTGGCCCTAACACCATAGTTCTGCAATAGTTAGGTACAAATTCATGAATTTAGACTATCTTAACAATCCAGAACTCACCTGAAAAGCTATATTAAAATTGCATTTATTTCTTCATCTAGAATGAAGACTGAATAATTACAAACAGAATTTGCAAATGACGCCCAGTACTTGGAATAATATTTCCCACTTATTAGAGTAACTCTAAGAGCAGTCTTCCTGTATATTTCAATAGCTTAGTTACTCTGAAGGATGGCATAAACCAGCATAGTTAGGGGTTTACCATCATTCTAAAGCACCAACTAGTATTCAACCAACAAGATCACTAAATTCTCTGTATTCTGAACTGCTCCTCGGCCTTTGAGGGTTTGGAAAGTACAGGTCAGGCCTATTTCTGATTCTAACCCCTATATTAGGACAAAAATTATTTGTGCAATGGATTATCCAACAGACCATTTCATTGTCACCATGGGAGAGAGAAGGCTTCACTTTTTATTTTAATTTTTAATTACATTTCTTCAGTTTGAATCATTATTGAACAGTTTCAAGACATCACATTTTTTCAAACTTGATAGTTGCATGAAGGTATTGATAATTGTGCTTGCTGTCTATGAGAGTGGCATTCTCCGGTTAGACAAACTAGAGCTGTTCAGCTTTGCATTGGGTTCTTATGCAACCATCTGTGACATGAAAATAAGTGTGGGTCCATAAATGGCCAACCTATCCTACCTGAGGCCTTATTTGCACAAGAATGGTTGCACCAGTTTAACTAAAAGTGTGATGTTAAACCAATTTTATGGAAATCAGTGGAAATTCTTGTGTGCGTGCTCTTGTTTTGAGAGGCTTATTTCATTGTAGCACAACCCAATTTCTGATTTAAACTGATTAAAACAAATGTGTTTGCGCTCTTTTAGTTTAAATATATGTTGTTAAATTGGTGCAACTTTCTGATGTAGACAAAGCCTTACTTTTCCAACTCTTTTTCTTCCTGTCTTTTGCTGGCCATGAGGGCAAGGAAAGAGGGATTAATATGAAACTCCATGGAGACTTGGTAGGCACCCTCCTAGTGTCGGGGAGTTCATATATAATAGATTTGAGTCCGTGCCACAAAGGTGGGAATTGTTCACACCTGCTGTAGCCCAGAATCTACAGTGCTCTAGTTCAAACACGAATTAATTCAGGGAAGTTCTGTGGCCTGTGTTATACAGGAGCAGAGACTAGTTGATCACAGTGGTTCCTTGTGTCATCATAATCTATGAACCCATCTCTAAAACACAGTAATTTAAATTAAAAGTTGTAAATTATCACTTACTTCTGAGCTCTCTGTTCTTACTGTTTCTTGTGACAGCTCTAATTCTCAAAATAAAATATATCCTAAAATGCTGCACGGTCCCTAACATTCAAAACAGATGGTACAATTTATCATATTTAAAACCAATATTTTGAGATAGTTTTGCCATTTTTGTGACAATTTAATCTGCCCATTAAACAATGCACAGAATGATTATGTACTGCAATGATCATCCAAAACAGGCTGAGAAAGTAGTGTGTTCTAGAGTTGGACTAGAGGTAAAGTGCCTTTTTAAATTTTAATTATAATTTAATAAATTTAACAAATATTTTTTCTTCACTAAAGTATTTTCTTTCTGGAGAAATGTGTAATTCTAACAGGTTAGTTTCTTACGTTTATGTCTAACAAAAACCATGGGCAACTTCAAGTAATAGATATAAATACACCTTGTTTTGTTTTACTGAAAAACAGACTAGAAAGGGGAAGTGTTGAAGTATGTATTTTATGTCTTGTTTTGCTCTCCTATTGGTTGAAAGGGAGTAGGTCTGCAGGAGCCAGAGTTAGAAAAAGCCTAATATAGGTGTTCAACCAGAGATTTCCATGCAGGACTTGAAAGGTTTTGCTGCTTTTCAGAAATACCTGTAATCCTCTATTCACTAAAAAAGAAAAATATCAGTATACAAATTACTAAGTTTAAATGCATATTTTTGTAATAATAAGCAGTTACATTGCATCTTCTATCCAAAGATCTGAAACTTTATGAGCATTAATAAATGAAATCTCCCAATAGCCTTGGTGAAGCAGTTATCTGATTGTATTTCCATCGCTGCCCTGGGGCAGGTGGCTGGGCTGTGGGCAGTAATCCTACATTTCATTTATTTCTTGTTCATCTGATGCCTTCCAGTGGCTTTCTGGCCCTCGCTATAAGCCATCTGTCAGGAAAGGTGCAGCTTTTTCATGCTTCAGGTGCTTCACTGCTCTGTGGGGGTTACTGAGTGCAGTAATACCAGTCTTCACTTTGTTCCTTTGAAACTCAGGAGCATTAAGGCTTTGAGCCTTCTGTCCTTGTGGGGACCACCCCACTTCTCTTCTTGGGTTTCATCTTGGGTTTCGGTCCTGGATTTGCTTGTAATGGATCCTGACAATTTGGGGATTAAAACGAAATGGCCTTTAACAAGCAAACAAAGGCTATCTCTGACTAAACAGTGAGATGATCCAGTGTGAAAACATTAGTACTAACCATGGAGTTACCGCTCCCTCTGCATTTAACCTAACGCTACTTCTGAGGGGGGGGACCCCTACGGGCCCCGGAGGCCTCCTGTTTTGCTGAGCACCTCAAGCTAATTGGGCAAAAACCTGCAGGAATTCCTGCCAGCGGTGTCCAGATGTTACTCTGATGTGACAGAGGCAGGAGAATGAGCCCTATGGGACGGGGGAAGATGCATCAAGGCATAGTGGGACTGTGGGGTGTAAGTGGGATTCTAGGGAGCTTATTAAGTATAAATTGAGCCGTTTCTGCGTGTGATCTGCGTGGGGAAACTCCACGTCTGTTCCAGCCACCGGTAAAATCAGAGGGAAGCGGGAGGATTTGCTGTATTTCCCCCTTCTCTTCAGTCCAGTACTCATTTGGTCATGGGGATGCTGCAAATCGGTTGTCTCCCTAAAGCACCTCTAAGGTGCGGAGCGCCCTCCTCTACCCTTGGACCTGAGCCTAACGTTGGGGGCCCTCAGCCCTTTGCAGAATCTGACCCAAGATGTCTCGTCTTCAGGTGCACTGGCATTGGGAGAGCGTCTTCAGCCGCTAGGGAATGGTGCAGGAGGGTAAGGGTGTGTAGTGTGAAATGCAGTAAGTGGGGGAAGCTGAACCCGAAGGAGAGCTAGGAGGAGGCCCTGCGGGTGCACAGGGGCCGCTGGCCTGGGCTAAAATTTGGCTCTTGCTCTAATCTCCGAATAAGGATTTAAGAAGCGCTGGGGCCAGTCCTGCAATGTGCTCAGCATCTTCTCTGACTTCAGTGGGAGACACGGGTCTAGCGCCTCAGGATTGGGTCGATCTTCTGTTTTCTGTGCAGAATCAAAGGCGAGCCTGAGGGATCTCTGGGACAAGGGCTGTTCGCATCTTCTCGGCAGTGATTCTCTTGGGATAAAATGCTGGCAGGGTTCACGCTGCTTGTCTGGAAAGGAGAAGAAACCCGAGGGGATGGCAGTAGCAGATAAGTGAGCAAAAGAAGGGGCCATGTTCGTCAGTTGTAATTGTGCGTAGCAATCTGAATAAGAAAAGGGCCCCTCTCTGTTTGAATCGTCACTGTACCCTAGCAAGGGAGCCTCCCTCGCCGCCTGCTCTAGGGACGTCGATTCATTTAGGTGTAATCTGGTGATGCTGACGGGCGTGTTTTATATGGTTCATTTTCTGTAACGTTCTTCATTCCCATTTCCCTCCTTATTTTCACCAAACCTGGGGATCCTTTATGCGGACTAAACAATTTATTCTTTTCTGAAAATGCACTCAGAAACGTGACTATTGGTTCAGCTTTACCAGCTGCGTCTGGCGATCGAACGGAGGGAAGCATAGGTTTGAAACATAAACCTTTAAAAAACACACACAGCATAACTTCGCATCCTTGAAATGGCTGCTCCTGCCGTTTGGCTGGCTGAAAGTTTGTCTGCAGTTCATCCGAGAAATTCCCACAGCCTTCGTCTCAGTGCAGTTGCACCTAGAAATAGATCAATCCCTTAAAACCACTTCGATTCAAGTTGGCTTTTGCAGCAATGTTGTTTAGGGGGATGACCCAGCCACGAACCAAACAAACAAGCAAACACCCCCACACCCAATTAAATAACGTGAACATCGGCTAGAGGTATTTTCTCTTCTGTACTGGGCAGGCTTTGGAGCTGATCCGGGACGTGGCTAAACCTGCATTATATAATAACTTGGTTGGGACTCCAAAAGAAACTCCCTAAAGCCTGATTCCCTCCGTCCCCCACCAGTCAGAGGCGCTGGGGCAAGGGCCAGCAGTGAATAGCTACGCAGGAGGCAGGGCCGGCTCTAGCAATTTCTCCGCTCCACGCACGGCGGCACACCGCGGGGGGCGCTCTGCCGCTCGCCGATCCCGCGGCTCTGGTGTAGCTGCCGCAGGCGTGTTTGCGGGAGGTCCACCGGAGCCGCGGGATCAGCGGACCCTCCGCAGGGACGCCTGCAGCAGATCCACCGGAGCCGCCTGCCGCCCTCCCAGCAACGGGCAGAGCGCCCCCCGCGGCGTACCGCCCCAAGCACGCGCTTGGCGCGCTGTGGCCTGGAGCCGGCCCTGGCAGGAGGTTACTGCTGGTTTGTCACTCGGTTTGCAGATTAGAGAGGTGAAAGTACTTTGCGTTTAGCCGGAAGCTGCTGAGTTCTGAGCAAGATGGGACCAGCGGTTCAAAAGTAGGGACTGGCCCTTTAAAATAATAATAATAATTTCATAAAATCCACGTTTCGGTTCCAGGCTCATAGTTGTGAAAAAAGACCCCTTTGCTGAAATGTAGCCTCCTCCAAGGAGTGAAAAGGGGAGTAGCAGGCTTTACTGTAGGCACCACACTGCGTGCTCTGCAGAAGATTCTCCTTTCTGCTGCACCCGGCTCTGAGGTGTCATTTACCAAATCACAGAAAAATAGTGATCGTCCAGGGCAAAAGCCCTGGGGAGGGGAAAGGAAAGGCCAGTAACCGGCCTAATCCTCAAATGATCCCCTATCTTGCTCTCTCCTACACGTCCTCCAATATGCCCGCTCTAAGGCGGGGTCCTACAGAATGGTTTCTTTTCGGTTTCAAACACTTGTCCTTTTGGTAGAGACTTTTGTGCTAAATGATTAGAAGAACGCTCCCAGAACGTTTGGGTTTCAGATCCATTCCGGAATGCCCGGTCTAAGCTATTCCCACCCTCCCACCCACACTGATACAATGACTGAAAAGGTAAAATATTGATTTGCTCGAAGCTGGTCCTGCTTTGCCCACAGAAATGTGTCGAGCCTTTTTACATACACAGTTCCTGCCCGCTTCTCAGCAAGTGGCCAAGACACGCTAAATCAGTTTGTTTGCAGATGTTTAGGCAAACAAAACTTCAGGAAATTAGATCATAAAATTCTCCCAGCCCTACAATCTTCCTTAGAAGGGGGGGGGCAGTGTGAAAAACTGCCCCTGCCCCTCCTTTCTCTTCCCTCCCGCTTTCTTGCCTATTTGTAATTGGACGGAGTTTCTTTCTCCAGACGGAACTAAAAGGTTTAATCGGGAGTGTTTGTGACAACGGCCCCGGGTCTGGGGGACAGGAGGACTGCAGAGGCTGGGGGAAAGGCTGTGGGAGCTTGGCTGCCCTCCCTTCCTGGTCTCTAAGGGCCTGTCATTTTCCAGATAAGATGAATGTCCTCCCATCAATCATCCCGCGCAGCCCCCAGGGAGAACCGGGAATTTGCTGGGCTACTGAAACTTATTAGCCTCAGACTAGGCGGCTTTGTTGCCCTGACAGATCTGCTCTTTTATGGGCTTTGTTCCCGGGATTTATACATTTACATAATGGATTAGCGGGTAACAAGCCGCAGAGGCATGGCTCGCCACGTTTCCTCCGCGCTGTCAGCCGACGGATGTTAGGACAAGTTCACTCGTAAATACCAGTTCCACTCCCCTCCTCGCTTCGCTACCTGCTGTGTTCCCAGAAAAGCGGGCACTTATCGATCGATGGACGTGCAAATGGTTTTGTAAAGGAATCAAGTGCACGATCACTTGTCATTGCCACCACAATTTCCTCTCCTCGGGCACTGCGCGGTGTAATAAACATTTAGTGTGCCAGCCTAATCCTTTGAACTTTGAGGAACTCAGTGCGAAAGGAAAGAGCTTTGTTTAGGAGGAGGAAACAAATTGGCACTGTCGTTCGTCAGAAGTCTGACAAACGGGGAACTGTAAAAGCAGCAAAGAATCCTGTGGCACCTTATAGACTAACAGACGTTTTGGAGCATGAGCTTTCCTGGGTGAATACCTACTTCCACAGATGCATGTCAAACGGGGAACCGTAATTTGTAATTTACTGTGGTTCTATCTCGGCCAGTTAATCCTTTAGCGAATACATCGATCAGGGGGCATTTTAACTCCAAGGAGGCTGTAGCTACTCACGACATCAAAAATGAGTGCCAGTGTTTCAGGTCAGGTATCTTGCTCACTTGGATGTTTATAACTGTTTATAGCTCAAGCAGACAAATGCCCGTAGTAGCTCTTAGGCATTGCAATGTTGAATGCGGTGTTTGCTACAATGACGAACGGATGATCCTGGTATAGAATAGAATCCGGTATATTAAAATGCATTTGAGAGCTGATGCTCGTTTTAAAGCGATTAAAAAGAATTGCAAAGAAACAGAATACACAAATGCACGTGGTAGTTGGAGAGATCCAAATGCAACGAGAGAAATTCTCGGGCAGTCTTAGTGACCTTTCTATTCTACAGGCCCAAATAGATGATAATGTTCCATTTTAACGCTGTGAAAACTTGAAAAGAAATTTTAAACGCGGGAGAAAACGCCCCTTTTTATCTTGGAAGTAGTTTGCGTTACTTTGAAGTCCCCACTTACAGGCTGGAGCTGTACACAATTTACACCCATAACGAAATCAATGGCACTTGTGTCATTCCTAGCTTCCCTCAACAGCCATTCATTTTATTCCATCGTTTTCCCCTCTCAGCTTTAGTCACTGGGCAGAAAAACCTGGGAGCGGAGTGGTAAATTCGTGCAAACGGACAAATTGTTGGATTGCGCAGTCCCCTAGCCCCTCTCACCTTGAACATGCACTAGAGAAGCCAGTAGCTGCTCTGGAGAGGAGCTCCACCTCCCAGTGGCTTTAATGGGGCAGCAGCATCGGGGCTGGCACAGGAGACTTTTTTAAGCGCTGCTGTTGAATAAAGGTTTATTTCACGCCCGATTCGAAGCCGCCCACTTCCCTCTCAGCCAATCGGGGTTGTGCTTGCTTGTGGCCTCGCCACTCCCGCCCGCCAGGATAAAAAGGCAGGATGCAGGGGTAGGTGGCAGCATCCTGCAGCAGGAGAAAGACCAGGAGAAGCTCTCAGAGCCGCACCATGAAGAACCCCATGTACGAAGTGGCCTCCCTGCTGCTGGAGAAGCTGCTCCTCCTGGCCAACCTCAAGCTGTGCAGCGTGGGCCCCGGCGCGGTGGAGGAGGAGGAGAAACACGCCAGCTACTACGACACCACCTACTTCAAGCGGGGCGACCTGCTGGAGGTGCCCCGCACCCTCTTCTTCCACTTCGGCATCTACCTCGGGGACAACCGGGTGGCGCACCTGATGCCGGACATCCTGCCTGCCTTCACCGACGAGCAGCGGCAGATCCAGCAGGTGGTGACCAACAAGAGGCTCATCCTGGGCGTCCTGGCCAGAATGGCCAGCATCCGGGTGGACACGGTGGAGGACTTTGCCTACGGCGACTCCATCCTGGTGAACCATATGGACGAGGCCTTCCCGAACAAGGCTCTGTGCGGCGAGGAGGTGGCCCGGCGGGCGGAGAAGCTGGTGGGGGCCACGGCGTACAGCCTGCTGTGGAACAACTGCGAGCACTTCGTCACCTACTGCAGATACGGCTCCGCGGTCAGCTTCCAGACCGACAAGGTAAACCCCGCCCAGCCTCAAGCCCTGCCTCGCTAGCGGGGTGCGCCGGGGCGGGGACCCACCACCCAGGGCGGGCCTGGGGTGCTGGTCCTCAGCAAATCGCCGCTGTGTGTCCGGGGCTGTGGCGGGGGCGAAGCGGAGCAGATCTGTTCGCTTTGGTGGCGGCCTCTCTTACCTTCTGGCGTCCCGTGGAAACGCTCCACGGTAGGATGAGCTGCCTCCCCCGGGGCCGGGTGGGTCAGGCAGCTGGCGAACGGCAGTGCCCCCTGGCCTCCCACGCTGTCCCACCCGGCATGGGAGCCAAACACCTGCGCAGCTGGAGTGAGCGAGGGCGCAGTCTTGGAAAACAGGGGGCGGCGGGGGGGGGCTGCCCTTGCAGGAGCCGCAGCGATCTCGCTGTAACTTTAGCCTGTCGCTCCCCTGTGTGAAAGGAGAGCTCACTCAGCCTCTTCCGGCCCCCTCCCGCCCCCCGCAAGAGGAGCATCGGTAGCTTACCGTGAGCCTTCTCGCGCGAGGGCTCTCTTGTCCTCCGCCCCCTCGTTCTTTGGCTGCTACTCCAAAAGCTGCTTGCAAAAGGGGTTGTATGAAGCCATCATTTGCCTGAGGTTTTGAACTTTGTCTACATACTTCTAGTCCCTTGTCTAGTGTTTCCTCACACCCCGGAGCGTGAAAACCGGCAAGAGACAGTCTTAACACTTCAAACCTCCCACGAGGTCAAATGACCTGACATCTTGCAATGGACCATTAACGCTGAAAGGGATTTTGGTCCTTGACTGCTAATGGTTTGCTAGACTCAGCATGAAACTGATCTTTCCACGCAGAGGGCCCAAAATGTGTAAATACAGGTAGAAGTTACAAACTCACCCCGCTGTAGAACATTTTCCCCCTCCCCCCATTTCAAACCCAATTAGAATGCTTGGAAACGAGTTAAAACCCAAGGCTGTCTGGTTTCAAGCATTGTTATTGCTGAAAATCAAGCCCCCCAACACCTTAAATGCTAACTTAGTGGAAGAAACACAGACTCTTGTAATTGGCAAGGTTCTAAAAGTAGATGAAGAAAGAGGAATCTCATTGATAATTTGATCTGACATAAAGGTACTGTCAAAGTAAAGCATCATCTGTGAAGTCAGACTCTAGGCTAGTATTTGACCTGAATAAAGTAGATCTATTTGGCATTGGTGAGGAGTAACCTCTATACCCAAAAGTGCTTGTAGCATTGAGAAATCAGATGTTTTGTGGCTAATCTCTGAGCTGGGGGTAGGGAGACTGAGAATGAATTTGTTTAAAGAAGCAAGTCTGCCATCAGTCGACAAAATAAAAATAAAAGCAAATTTCTGCCAACAAAGCACCCTCCCCCCCCCTCACCTTCTGATGATCTAAACCAATGATACTAAAAGACTTTACTTTGAGGCTGGATCCATGCTCTTTAGAAACAAAGCCCAACAACTGCGTCCATTTACCAGTTTTTAATGAAACCAAATCCTGTGCAACCAGAGCGATCATGGATTTTGGAAAAGAGCTGGCTGGCCTTTTCCCCCCAGATAAAAGAAACACAGTTGCCGCATTATGAGGTGTCTGAAGACAGTGGTAGCAGCAGCCCAGGGCTAGTTTGGAAAGGAGTCTCCTCGTACTTTACAAGCCTACAAAAGGAAACATGTCAGATTTATTTAGGTGATACAAATAATTTCTTGCAGTGAAAGCAATGTTTCTGCATGATAACTAGGTTATCCTATGTGCTTCTTATGTGCTCATTTCAGCCAAGGAACAGAGGCTAGTTAGCTTGTTGTTGTTTTTTAAATTTATGTAAAGTAAAATATTTAATCTATGTGTATTAGCAATGGAGCACTTTCCATCAGTGAAAGCTTTGTCAGGTTTTACAGAAGCAGAAGAGATTTTAATTGGCGTTACTGTTTAGCACCTCCAGAATAACAGAGTTTTTGTGTGTGGCTTGAATAGTCCAACAAACATCTTGGTGAGAGGCTAGCCTGTGTAAAATCTCGATAGGGCTCAATCTTCACAATTCTTAAAAAAAAAAAAAAAAAAACCTTGTTTTTTTTTCCAAGTGTGCTCCCTGAGAAGTAGGTCACTTGGTGCTGAGGCCTGGTTTCCGTAAGTAAGCAATCTTTTGAGCAGTCTAGTCAATACTCAGCTCTCTGGTTCGAAGTTACTATATACTGGCAGACTGCTGCAAAACACTGTTTCACTGTCTCTCCCTTCCCCACCCTGTGCCAAACAGGATCCTGGATATTTTATTCAGCAGGAGATCAAACAGAATTAATGGCATTTTAAGGGATTGCAAAGACTGACTCCAGGCATATTTCAGTCTGAAACCTGTAGTATGTGTAGGGGAGCGGGGAGTGTCTCTATGAAAGCATAATTTTCCAGTAGTTGCTAACAGTCAGTTCACCAAATTACGATCAGTTACAGGTTTTGCAAGTCATTAAAACAATTTCCAAGCTGCCTAGAAATAACTTAACTGGCAGCTAAATTTAACCTCTCCACAGTGACTTCGATCATCAAGAAAGTAAAGCGTGATTCATCAGACAATTAGTAATGAACTCTTAAAATAGGACCCGATCCTGCATGCACTGCAGTCAGTAGTAAAGCTTCTACTGACTTCAATGGGGCAGGGGCAGTTTCTAAGGGGAATACATCCCTTTTCACTCACCCAGGCATCCCTTTCTAGCCCACAGGAGTTGAATCGCTGGTACAGAGCAGTCTGATGGTCTGCTTTTTCCTTGCCCTCTCCAATACCTGTCAGTTTAGAATGACTTTCATGTTTAACTGTGAACCTTTCCCTCTGACTTTTGCAGTTCTGTGAAACAGTGAAGATGATTATTCGGGACCAGAGAAGTGTTCTTGCTTCAGCGCTCCTGGGATTAGCATCTATAGTCTGTCTGGGTTTGGCACCTTCCACCACCCTGCCCACTATCATTATTCCGTTCTTTCTGTGGATGGCTGGTTAACAGCAGCACCAGTGCCTGTCAGTGCCTGTACATAGAATGTATAATGTATTTATAAAAGCAGAAATTACTTATCAACAGTTATGTAAAGAGAAAAAATGTGACCTGTAACTTGTGTAATATTTTATCACACCTTTATCCAGAACACAATGTACAAGGAGTAGCTTACTGTGTAAGCCAAATAACCAGATTTCCTGAAAATCTCACAGAAGGTAAATTTAACACACCTTTCAAGCCATAAAAGTGTGTGTGTGTGGGGGGGGGTGATATAGTTCTGCTCTCTGCTTTCAGTCATAAATTAATCTAGTGAATGTGTTTTATCAGGTTTTTTTTAATCTCTTAACTCTGTGTATCCAAGTGCTGTATAAAATAGTGAAGATTGGTGTTTCATCCTGAAAGTGGATGATAGAGGCCATCTAAGTACCTAGGTAGAAGTGATGGAAGATGAAAACAAGCTAATTTCACTTCCATATATATATAATATGTATTTTTCATTCAGGGAAGTTACTATTTTTAAATCAACTTGTATTAAGCCTAGAAATATCTTTTAGTGAGGAATAAAAGCAGCCCCAGGATTGTATTCTGTGTTGGTAAAAACTCCTAGTTAAGTATTGTTTCCCATACTACTGAGTGGGGCCAGATTGGAACTGCCCATTCAGTTCCTTTCTGAGAGGTGTTCACAAATCATATATCCATTTTAATTGCACAAACACTTTATACCATCCTGAACAGTTTTTTGCCTGGGTTTGGTTGCAAGGAAAGCCTGCAGTTCCTCAGAATTTTCCTTGCTAATAAGTGTCAGTGCAGCCAATATAATTCACTACAGGGGGTTTTAGAAGATACGGAACAAAGCAATTTGGTTGGTGAAAACTAGTAACATGCAAACCAGTAAGAATTTTCCTATGTTCCAGGGGAGAAGGAAAGAGGCCTATTTTCTCTTCCCTCAGTAATGGGACCAGTGTGAGTGCCATAAAGTATTATGAGTTTCTGTGGCAGATATTACAATCAAGCTACTGTAATTTAACAACTAAACATACCACATACCCCTCACAAATTATACGTTTTTCATATACTGAATGTGTGAATATTTACCTACAAGCCAGCAACTTTTTGAAGAGCATGTGATATATGATTCAAGGGCTTTTTTGAAAATATTACTATTCTTAACTCAGGCTGATACTTTTTAAATCTCAGACCTCTAAGGATTCTTTCCTTCAAAATCCAAACCTATCTAGTCACTCATTTTGAGTGACTATTCTATTTTTATTATTATTTATCTACAATGTTTATTGCTTTTGTAAACATGCCTTTTCTGTGTACTTAGGCATTTAAGCATTATTCTGCCTCTTCTCTTAAATCTAAAGCATGCATAATCTCCAAACCTTGTGTCTCTCAACAGTGAAAGCTCAATATACCATAGTCAATTAAGGACAATATTAAATAACAAAAAATGCCTCCTTTACTACCATTTCTACAGTAAGATTTGCTTTATCTTTGTTTAAGAAACAAAAAACCCCAACTGTTTGAAGTGTGGTATCTTGAATTAAGTGTCTGTTCTATTGCTAATAGCGATGTCTCGTTTTGGCGATTCCATTGCAACTGACTGAAAATGTGAAGACCAAGGATGAAATCCTGATCTTATTGAAGTCAATTTCAAAACTCTCACTTATTTCAGTTGAGATAAGATATCATCCCAGACTTCAATACTAATGCAGAACTGTAATTAGAATAAATTATATGTTCAGCTTGCAGTCATGCTCCAAAGCAGCTGGATTTAAACTACCACTAAATTGTTATAAACAACTTACATTCTTTTTAAGAGAGTCGTAAGGTGCCGACCTACAGCAAATTTTTAAATGAATGTGAAATGCTATTCCATCAAATATGTATCACACCTTCTAAACAAATTCCATTGTATTTTTTATTTACCGTACATATGGTCAGCGCTGCATAATTATGTAAATATAATTCATTTGTATATGTTTACTTGTGTTCTGAAATTGATGACCATAATGGAATAGCACTTCCCTAACAATGTTTATCCCAATAGGATACTGAGCAATCCATTGAGACATATATGGTATCTAATTACATTATATGTCCGCTCCTCCCTTTTACTTGGGATTTGTAAGAATTCCAGTAATTCTCATGAGTCACTTATAGAATAAACAATGGGTCCATGACCAATAAGCTAATCATTCTTAGGACTGTTATGAGGCGAGCGTACTCATAGTAGCTGTAATATTAAAGGACTGATGTTGCCTGTTTGTTAATGGGGATGGGATATTTGGGCAAGAAGACAGGACAGGCAAGATGTGGTTTGTCTGAAAACTTTGTTAGATGACACAGGGCACCTGGAACAGACATGGGGTTATTGTTCAGTAAGATCTAGTAATGGAAAATTGCTCCATAAAGTATCTTTAAGAAATACTTAAGACATGCTCAGACTAAGCCTTTTAAATCTGTGATACACGTGCTGTATTTTTTTGTCAGAGCTGATTCACAGGAGGACTTCAGTTATGCCCTTATGCACTTAGGAGTTTTCATACAATCCCCAATTCAGCAAAGGACTTAAGTCTTATTAAAATTAAGAATATGCTAATTTGCTTTGCTAAGTTGGGGCCATAGACTGAGCAGATCTAACACCGGTGTGAATTCCCTTGTTCATCCCCTTGGATTGTTTGCTCTGAAGTCTCAAACTTTTTAAATTTCAACAACTATTTTCCTAATGACTATTTTTGCTAATATAATAATCTATTGAGGGATTATGAATAGTTTGCCTTTCAGGCCTAGGCTCAAATATGAATTATAAAGGACAAAACACAGGGCAGTATCGTCATTGAAATTTTGCATGTGTTATAAGTGCAGGATTGGTACAATATATTCGTAACTATGAACGATGGAGGATGGAGTAGATAGGGAGTGGAGATACAAAAGTTGCATTTCATTTTAGTTGGTTCTTTGTATGATTGTTTTTGAGGGTGGTGGATCTTCTTTGAGAACGTTAATGTGCAATGCAGGGACTGAAAAGGACACGAGTCTTGTGTTGCTGGGACGTGTTAGTAGTAAAGACATCAGATTAAAAGGACACATTTCATTATTACCTTACAAAGGTAAACACAACAAAAATATAAGGGGACAATGTCAGGGTAGAAAAATATTTTTAAAAACCTTAGATTATTAAAATTCAAGTTCTAATGTTTTAATCACTTGATGCTATATTTACTTTTGTGTTTTAGCTTGATGAATGAAAATAGTTTCAATTTGTATACAGTTAGTTTCTAGTTTCTTTCAGGTCCTTATGCACTAGCACTCTGTTACAATGTGTAGGTTATAAAACTGCTAGGGAAAGTGTGTAATAGCATTGAGATTTAAGGTGGGGGGGAAATCATGGCAATATTTGTCAGTATTAGGCTTTGGGGGAAAAAATGAAACTATATTTTTGGCGATATATGACGTGACAGCATCTCTGTGGGATTCAGAAAGAAAGCTATAGAAGCAAGACATATTCTCTGTTATGGCAACCGTGGGTCTGGTTTGTCCATATTGTGTGTATATGTGTTATGTAATTAAATCAAAGGGTCTCACAACACAGCATGATGATATAGTGTTGTCTGAGAATGCTTCCTACGTTAGGAAATCAGTGATTAGTATGCTCTGACTTTACATTTGAATATTAAATGGAAGTCACCAGATAACAAATGGCTCCTGGAGGTGCAGATTGCTTAAGCTCTGGAATACGTTAGGCCCCAATCCTACAAACACAAACATATGCTTAAATTTACTACATGAGTAGTTGCATGGATTTCAAGTAAGTGTGTGTATGCAGGATGGGGTCATACATTGTAATACTGTGATTCATTCAGCAAGTGTATATGTGATGTACCTATTTTTGTAGTGATCTTGTATGACCTTATGCTGTTGAAATAAACTGCCAAATCAAATATTATTTTAAAAAAGTTTACATCGTTTAAACATCTGGGGTCAGATTCTCAATTAGTGTAACTTGGCAAAGCTCTACTGACTTCAGTACCAAATTATGCCAGTTTACATCAGCTGGAAATGTAGTGAGCTTGTGTTTTGAAAATGCCATAGTT
Source organism: Gopherus evgoodei (assembly GCF_007399415.2). Taxonomy (NCBI): domain Eukaryota; kingdom Metazoa; phylum Chordata; order Testudines; family Testudinidae; genus Gopherus; species Gopherus evgoodei. The sequence goes on along the minus strand of NC_044326.1, from coordinate 82,330,113 downwards.
TGACCACAATTCAAATGAGGTTTAAGTTGAGCCTTTTATAAAAAATAATTAACATATTATAGTCAAATTTAAACCTGTAGTTGCTACCTTACTTCACCGATGTCAATGTAAGATTAGTGTGTTACTTCCTGATCAGACCTACTATATTCATCACTTTACATCAGAATCCATTCTGCAGAGAGTGAGGTTCTGTATCCTTTTTGCCTGTTGTTGCTAAGGCTATTGGTAAGAAATGTGGGCTAATTCCTGTTCCTGATGCTTAGTAAAGGACAGAGAGAGAGAGATAGTGGTTAGAGCACAGAGACAAAGAACATGGGCACTATTTCTGTCTCTTGCTATGTGATCTTGAACAAGTCATTTATCCTCTGTGCCTCATTTTTCCCTACCCATAGAACTAAGATAATACATACCCTTCCTTACAGAGGTGGTGTGAGGCTTGGTTAGTTAATATGTGGATAGTGTTTTTTGATCCTTGGATGAAATGTGCTATGCAAATACTATTAATATTAATCTCCACCAAAAGCAAAATGTTCATGTTAGTAGGGGTGCTGGAACAATTTGTATAGTGGGGATGCTGAGAGCCATTGAACCCAACTGTAAACTCTGTATATGAAGGAAACCACTTCAAGCCAGGGGGTGCTATAGCACAGCTCTCCTCCCCACACCCTTAGTTCCAGATCCTCTGCTTGTCAGTGGCATCACAATTACTCTCTCTGGAAATCACTGTGATGCCATAGGCTATGTCTACAGTAGGAGCTCAGGCCAGCAGACAGACTTATGTTAGCTCAGGTATAAATAGTAGTGTAGCCATGGTCAGTACTTGGTGGTTAAGTACTCAGGATGGCAGAGACATGTCACTGCTGCCCATATGACTGAGGCCATGTCTACATCTAAAATTTTGCAGCGCTGGTTGTTACAGCTGTATTAGTACAGCTGTATAGGGCCAGCGCTGCAGAGTGGCCACACTTACAGCAACCAGCGCTGCAAGTGGTGTTAGATGTGGCCACACTGCAGCGCTGTTGGGCGGCTTCAAGGGGGGTTCCGGGACCGAGAGAGCAAACCGGGAAAGGAAACCAGCTTCGCCGCGGTTTGCTCTCTCGGTCCCGGAGCCAGCCAGCAAACCGCGGGGAAGGAGACCTGCTTGCTCGGGGTTCCGGGACCGAGAGAGCAAACCGGGAACGTCGTGGTTTGCTCTCTCGGTCCCGGAGCCAGCCAGCAAACCGCGGGGAAGGAGACCTGCTTGCTCGGGGTTCCGGGACCGAGAGAGCAAACCGGGAACGCCGCGGTTTGCTCTCTCGGTCCCGGAGCCAGCCAGCAAACCGCGGGGAAGGAGACCTGCTTGCTCGGGTCTCCTTCCCCGCGGTTTGCTGGCTGGCTCCGGGACCGAGAGAGCAAACCGCGGCGTTCCCGGTTTGCTCTCTCGGTCCCGGAACCCCGAGCAAGCAGGTCTCCTTCCCCGCGGTTTGCTGGCTGGCTCCGGGACCGAGAGAGCAAACCGCGGCGTTCCCGGTTTGCTCTCTCGGTCCCGGAACCCCGAGCAAGCAGGTCTCCTTCCCCGCGGTTTGCTGGCTGGCTCCGGGACCGAGAGAGCAAACCGCGGCGTTCCCGGTTTGCTCTCTCGGTCCCGGAACCCCGAGCAAGCAGGTCTCCTTCCCCGCGGTTTGCTGGCTGGCTCCGGGACCGAGAGAGCAAACCGGGAAAGGAAACCAGCTTGATTACCAGAGGCTTCCTCCTTCCACGGAGGTCAAGAAAAGCGCTGGTGAGTGTCTACATTGCATTACCAGCGCTGGATCACCAGCGCTGGATCCTCTACACCCGAGACAAAACGGGAGTACGGCCAGCGCTGCAAACAGGGAGTTGCAGCGCTGGTGATGCCCTGCAGATGTGGACACTCTCAAAGTTGCAGCGCTGTAACTCCCTCACCAGCGCTGCAACTTTCTGATGTAGACAAGCCCTGAGACTACACTGCTATTTATTCTCATGTGAGCATATGTACACAAGCTGATAATCATACCCCTACCTCACAGTGTAGACATAGCCATAGAAGAATAGAACCTTACGTGTGGAATAAGCAGCAGGAACAGATGCATGTTTATGTCCCGCTTTTCAAATAAACTTTTTACTAATTGTAGAAAACAGGATGAGAAAAAAAGGTAATAGAATAATCATAGTGGGAGGGGGAAGGAGGATCAAAGCTCAAATACAGCTTGCTTCTCTATTGTATCTCAATCTAAATTTTTACCTGCTTAATCATAACCACCTAGTCTCCCATTAAACACTCACAGTGGCTCAGCAGGACTTGTCACTGTATTAGTAAACACCTAATGTTAACCCCTTCAGTATTGATGATAGTTACAACCACTTTTGGTTTGGATGCTAAAATAATTCTTATCTCTCACCTCCCCTAATGCTCACCTGTACTTCCCATGAGGTACCAAAATCTTTGAAATAATACTATAAATTAATATATATAAATATAGAAAAATATATAAATACAAAATATTCAGTAAAGTTTCATATAATTGGGCCATTATGAAGCTGCAAACTTCATACATTTCTGGCCACAACACCACAAACATTATAGGCCCAAATTTTTCAAGGTATTTAGAGATTGCTGCACTCAGTGTTGCAATGCCTAACTGATTCAGAAGCCTCTCATTTTCAAAAGGATTTGGGCACTTAGGAGTCTAAATCCCATCTGATGTCTATGGTACTTAGACTAAGTGCCTAAATCCCCTTTGAAAATGAAATGTAGCCTCCTAAATCAGTTAGACTTGCAATCCCAAGCACAGCACCACCTAAATACCTTTAAAAATCAAGGCTCTAGTGCCAAAATCAATACATAAAGGTTTTCCAGATGTAGAGAAGTGGTATATATTCACCCAAGTACTAAAAACCAAAGTGACCCAAATTTGTGTTTCATACATGTAATAAACTTTGTTTAAAACCTATATATTATAGATACTGGTTACAATGTTCAGAGACAGAGCACAATGAAATAACATTTTTTAAAATAGCCAAAATGGGGATTGCAGGGATCTACAATTTATCTTCCTCTGCAGTACATGAATGCTCTTTAATCTATAATTCTTCATTAATCTAATCACTGTAAAAAGACCCTTTCTTCTACAGTGCATTCCTATGCAACTCTGACACATAATGTGCATAACACAAACAGCTCTGTATAATCACATTTTTATGAGAAAATAAATGTCTACAGCACTTCAAATGCTCACATTGACTTTTGCTATTCTGAGTGTTGGATTCTTTGCTAGATTCCACCACATCCCAATTTTAACTCTGAAAGAACTAACTCATCATGGTGGTACCCTGGCAATTGTAGATACTCTCTAAAGATTCTTCTAATCATTAATTCAGAGCCGCATAACTATTCCCCTGTGGAGGCAATAAAGCTTAATTAGCGAGGGCAGGAATCATCCACCTTCTTAGAGTTATGCTCCACAGATACTGAAGGAGAAAGCTGTCAACATAAACGACCATTTTTAATTTTTTGAGGTACTTCTAACAGCACAATCAAGTATCTGGTCTCACATCTTTTAATATTAATAGGTTGTTCACAACACTTCTAATTGACTAAAGGTCTCATAATCATGCTCCATCTAGTAACCAGCCTCTGCAGAGTCCTAAGCAGAGTGCTCCAGAGGATTTGCACAACCCAAAGAGTGGTTTGTAGACAAAACTTAACTGCTGGGATGTGTGGAAGCAGGGGCCACCCAATCATCTGAGCTAGGACTCCATGAGCTATTTCCAGTACAGGTCTTAGGGCAGCCCTGTTTTGCCATGAACCATAGAACTACCAGCCCAGGTCACGTAGGCAAGTTTCCCTACTACAATCGGATGTTCTGCTGCTACTGTAACAGATTGGTTATGCAGTACTGTGGGGAATATACCCAGTACTCTTACACTGAACCATGTGTGGCATTGCAGGGTGCATTACATTCAGCACTGTGTAGTAACTCTCAGAAGAACATGCCTAGTACACATAAGAAAAAATATTTTAATAACTAATTATAAACAAAAGAGTAAGGGAATGTGGGGTGTGGGTACAATCAATGACGGGGTAGCAGGAGAAAGACTATTCACACAAAATGGCATACAGTGTAAGAGAGGGGGAAAAGAAGCAAGTACTACTAGACCCAAACAGGGCTACTTCCCTATTGATCAAGTAGGTCAATATTCTATAAGTTTGTGGCCATATCATTCCCACAGTCTTTACATAAAACTTGTGCAGAATTCCAAATTAATTCAGTGCATGTACTAAGTTAGGATATGTCCCTAACAAAGTCAAGTAGACCAAAAAAAATGGAGGCAGCAGCAGCATTTCTTGATATTATAAACTAGCTATTAGGAGCTAATAATCACAGGATCCAGCATCATTCTATTTTCCCTTTTCTATCCCACCTCCTGGCTTACTCCTAGTGATAGTGCCTCTGCCACAGGCTAGGTAAGCTCAGGAGCCAGATGTCAGAACAAGAGGGGTGGTTCAGCTGCCAGGGAAGGTTCATAATTCAATTACTAATTTATTTAATAGACAAGATTTTAGATTGGGAATGAGGGCTATTAAAAAATTAGCCTGAAGGAAGCATAAAAACTTGTAGGTGATAATCTTGCCTTGCCAGTGAGATGAAACTCTCTGAATGTAGACCTTTTCTACCTCTAATTTCTATGATGGCACCCATAAATCCAATGGTATTTGAGTGCAGACATTGCTCAAGAAGCATGTCTCATATAGAATTATTAAATATTTTGGAATTAGTCTGAAGGATAAAGCTTCAGGACTTAAAGCTCTTATGGGCAAACTAAAAAACAGCAGCTGTAGACAGCTAATTAACTTTATCAGTAATTTTTTTAATTCAATTTGTCTTTTTGGGATATTTGTGTTAGAATACAAGGTGTCTCCTTGGCAGCCACTACTTAATCCTGCAACAAAGTCACAATTCTGTGTTTGTGACAACATGGTCTGTTGCCATGGGAAGGGTTAAGATGTCAGAACTTCAGTATTATGACTTGACTGCATGATTAAGCAGGAAGAGAAGATGGGCTGTGAGGGAGACACTTGTTTAAACTCACATACACAAAAAAACCACTTTTGATCATTACAAAAAATAGCAGGGGGGAAGTATTAAAACAATCCAAAGATTCATTTGATTAGTATGATCAATCTAAAGTGTTCTCCTGTATGAAAGTCCCTCAGTTACTCAGCAGATCCATTCAGCTGAATTAATTCTGTTCATTGCTGAGCACAGACAATAAGTGGTATGGGCTTCATGATTGTTCCCATTGAAATAAATGGAAAGTCTGTCATTGACATCAGTGGGAGCAGGATCATATGTAATTTTTTCCCTGGGGTCTTGTTGCTAATCTCTACAGAAATCTTGTTGACATGTTCAGAGCTGCAGTCCCTAATCACTATGAGCCTTGATTTAAATTATGACTCACAATTAATGTATAGATTTAGTAGCTTTATTTAAATGCATCCAGCTGGTGCTGATTTAGCACTCCCCAAATGTCCCCTTCTAGGATGTGCCAAGTCTTCTGTAAAATCTGAGATGCATGTTTTCTCTTTCCTTTGATTGTTCTGAAGTCCTGATCAGTAATGCTGGAATTTCTCTGGATATTGTGCACACACACATGTATAATTACATCCCATATCCACCTATGTTGAAGCTGGTTTTTTTAGTGCTTCCCTTCATGTCAAATAAGTTCCTTGAGTTTCCTTTGGACTCAACACTAATGTGCCAATTTGTCACTAATAGAAAAATTAACAGTGGGACTCAGTGGTCAATTAGGTTGTCATTCATGTAGTTGTTCAGCAGGAAACATGGTTGTATTTTAAATGGGATGGAAAGACCTGTTGTATAGCCGGAAAGATATTCAATGTCGTTTCATGACTTGTTCCTTTCTTGGCAACTAGCTTCCTTTATTCCAAGGTGCAGTAACATGTCTTGAACTTTCTGTTTGCAGTTAATTTATCTATGAATACATTATATTCTTGTTAATCTTTCAGTGAAAGCTGGATAATATCCCAAACAGCTAATCAAAGTCATGGCTCTAGGGATGTTCAAGTTGGAAGTAGAAACTGATGATATCTGGTATTTTCTTTGATGCAATCTTGTTTGTTTACAAAGAATGTACAAAGTTCAGCTTCTCCGAACAGATGAGGAACCAAGAATAAAAGAAACAGTTTCTTAGCCTCAAGCCTCTTCAACTTGCAGACCCTAAAGCTCTCTCTTTAGCTTTTTCTACGGTTACACTCTGCTCACAGGCCACTATTTGGCTTTCTTGATTTTTGCCTCTGCCTGTTCTTGTCTGTCCTAAGTTTCTGTGTGTTCTCCCCCACCGCATGTGTTTGACAATAAGGAGAATCCAAAGTGGAGAAGTCTTATGGTCCCAAGATATTGTAATTATGTGGTAAGTTTTGGGCTGATGTCAAGCAAAATTCACTGGTATTTTTGTTCTAACAAGATTAACTTGACTTTATGGTAGACACCACCACAACATCCATTTTAAATTATCAGTGTTTCATTTGCAAAGAGCGAAGCTGAATGCATGTTAAGTTGAACAAGTAGAACTTCATTAAAATCTCTGCACTGCACTATGTGGCTGAGTTGCTTCCAGACTAGCTCCCCGTTTTCCTTATTCTACTGGTGTTCCATCAATAAGAGTCCTTTCAGGGCACATGGGTCTGCTGATTCCAGTTCCACTGATCATGATACAATCAGTATATATTGTGAAACTTTTTTGTTATGGTATACATTTTTTCTTGAGGGCCTTCATGTACCAGCTGAAATAAAATATTAACTACTAAACCATTAAGAAACAACAAGACAATTTGTGCCTATCTCTGACAAGCAGCCAGGCCAGGTACCAATGATGGTGCAAAGGATAAGAAAGGCCTTCTACTCCCTCCTGCAGCTCACAATGTACTCTGAGGGACGCACCTGGGGCATGTCATCCAGCAACCTTCCCTAGTCTCCTCTAAAGGGGGAACAGTTGCAAGAACTGGTTGGTGGGAGAGGCGCTTTTAAGGCCTCTTGACATCATCATCATCATTCTCTCAACTCTAATTCTCTCCTATTTGTTGAATTGCTATTGATTATTGGACCTCCTTCCTTCCATTTCTCCTCTAGCATTGCAAGACTTCAGCTGCCCAATTTCACTGCCCATTATATTTCTTACATTCCTTCTCTTTCCTACCCCCTCTTCCTCCTTCCCTTTGAAACTCCCTACCCACGGATGCCCTCTTCTTTATTCATTTCCTTCTCAACTGAATCCCTTTTTCTCCACCACTTCAGCCTTGAATGTATCCCCCAAAACCCTGCATTTTTGTAACAAATTATATAAACGCATAAACAGAGATGTAAAACCACATGGAACTAACATGGTAGATGCTTGTTATCATGTTGATCATTCTGCTTCTATGTTGTATCTCTTTTTCTCCACTCCGTCTGATTTTGTCTTTTAGACTGTAAACTCTTTGGGACAGGGTCTATGTCTTCCTATATAGCATGGGAACTGGCTCACTTTTTTTAATGCTAGTTGAAGTTGCCAGTGCTCAGTTTATATCAGAGCTCCTATGCTTGGAAGAGCAGCATTGGTAGTGGTAGAACAGTGACATTCCCAAAAAGTTGAGAGACAAGGTGGATGAGGTAATATTGTTTATGGACTAACTTCTGTTAGCGAGATAGACAAGCTTTCAAGATACTCTTCTTTAGCTCTGGATTGATTGAAAGCTTGTCTCTCTCACCAACAGAAGTTGATCCAATAAAATAAAATTACCTCACCTGCCTTATCTCTCTAATATCCTGAGACCAACTCAGCTACACCACCACTGTTCCCAAGATGTCTATTGTAGATTTCAGCTGTAGGGATGCAAAATCAAGTGAAACTTTCTGGTACTGATTACATTTTGCACTAAGGATTTGGACTGTTCCCATGTGCACTAGAGAAATATTTGCACAAGTCACTGCAAACCAAAGTGCCCTAGTTTTGCACAGCCCTATTCTTTTTAAATAACATAATATCCCCACCTAGTGGCTAGCTAGGGAGTGAAATTATCTACTGCAATAATATGGTACAAGAAGCCATTATTTATCATTACAGCTTCCCCTCTTTATAATCTACCACTACTCATACAGCAAAACCCCTAGTTCTTTCCATGAAAGAAATAAGGAACAATTAACTTTGCATCCCACTTATATAAAGTAAAAGAAAAGCAGACATTTGTTAAGGTGAAATTGACCACAAAAAAGTACTGAACATTGCAGTTTTTTTGTTTCATCTCTGTTGGATTCCTGACATAATTAAGGTTTGGAGACATCACCCTTATTCATAACTGCATTTAACATTTCTGATTTTTAAAAATAATTAGAAATAGAAATGAAAGCATTCTATTGACAGAAAGTAGCCAATGCTTCCAGTCAGCTTCTTTACTTCCATGAGCTACCATCAGGAAACAATGATTTTTCTTATTAATTGACTGAAGGCACTGCTTGGCCATAGGAGCAATAGATTTTGGAGGCAGATATACAAGGTGGCAATAACCAATAGATGCTGTAATTCACAGGCTAATATACAAGGTAGTAGGTGTCTACTATGCAGATACAAATTTGAACTCTGCAGTGTGGGAAATAAAACAAAAACTTTATTAAAAGATGTATACATCTGTTTATGTATGGTTCTTTTTTAAAATCCTTCTTGCTGCTGAAATAAAATAAGTTACGGGGCAAATTCTGCAGTCTGGTGTCTTGGCATAAATCTGGAGTAATTATATTTACTTCACTGAAATTACTCCGAACTGATGCTTCTGTAACTAAGTGCAGAATTTTCCCCACAATCTATGTTTAATATTTACTGTACATATGCATGTACAAATTCAGATTCAACTGACCCATTCTTCAAAGATGTGTTCCTCACTCTAAGAACAGGTAATCACATCACAAGAGGAAGAAAGTGCTATAAAATGTTTTCTTCTAATGACTCCTTCAATAGTATTAGAATTCCATAGCTCATGATGAAAAAAATCCACTCTTTTAAAGAAGCAAACTGTACAAGAGTAAATGGCACTCTTGAAGAAGAAAGACCCTTGAGGCAGTATAACTTTACATAGGAGTATTCCACTAAACAGGCATTTGCAGCAACCTGATGAAGTGGAAACTAAAATAAAATGTATTGATGGACTGAACTGAATGCTTTTTCTAGACTGTTTACTATAATTAGATTTACAATTACAAAGATTACATTTGAGGTCTAGGTTCTGTAGAGACCTTTGTCTAAACTTCAAAGGATGTCTGCTTCCTTTTAAAGTATTTGCCCTACCTTCACATTAAACTTGTCAGAGTGCAGAAATGCTACATATCAGCTTTTCCAGCTCCAGGAGATAGTAAAATTTACTCTGACAAAAAAAACTTTATTTTTCTATAAAAATGTATAACTGTAATAATAGTCTACTCCAGGAAAATATGTGATAAGACTTGCTGACATTCCAAACAAAACAGAACAAAATTATTTACTATAGTTAATTAAAACAGCTGGCAAAGAAAAGAAAAGCAATGGTCACACTTGATACTAAGTAATAAGGTGAATGGGGAAAGATCTCAAATATTTTCAAATATACCCAAGGGAATAAATGGAATGATCTATGCAATGGTCTACCCTTGTTCTACATGCCTCAAATCAGTGAGAGTTGTGAACAGATCTGTCACATTCATATAGTAATTTAGGGCCCACTGATATTGATGGGTGCAGGATTTAGCCCCTAGACAAATGGCACATTTTACTTCTGATTCCAAGTACTTTTTTAACTAGAACTTATGCCAAATGTATTTTGTAAAGAACAAGTAATTCTATTGTAAAATGCCACCATACACATCTTTATTTAAGTCTTTGCTTATCAAGACTAAAAAGATTAAAACATAGCTGTACTTAAGTCCTGATTCAGCAAAGCACTTAAGCACAGCATTTGTTGACTTATGATGATTTCCTGAATCAAGGTCTTATTCTCCTGTCCTCCAAATAGTTGTACATCAAAACCAGCAGAGTTAAACCTGGCATTAGTTTTAGTGGAGATGGGCATGAACATTTAATTACCGTTCTGCTTATATCACTTGTTCTTTGAAGCTTGACTATTGACAAACACTTGAGTGGAGCAAGGGCAGCGGCTTCTCTTTTAAAGACGTACTCTCAACAAATGTTACCTAAGAGAAGGAAGGAGGAGAGGCAATTGAAGAAGGAAGAGACAGAGACAAAGGTAAAAGGAAGGCGATAGAGGAGAAGGAAAGGAGACGGAACTCACTTTTCATGCACATACTGCTGTTTATTTGATATACTTACACAAGTGCATAGAAGATTTAAATTAAGTAGATTTAAAATGGTTTAGTAAAAATGTGTTTTAGTAATCTTCTTGATGAAGAGTTTGGATAGTTCTAACATCCGAGTTTACTGCAAGATAATGACATAGGTTTGGAACACTTTCAGCCAATTAGATTTTCCCTTTCATTCAAGTCATTTTATAAAATAAAAGGAAGTCTGACCATAAATTTGTGCAATCTATTGGCTACCATGGATAGAAATTGGATAGTATTCATTTACTATTTAAAGGAATATTATTCAGTTTCTGTACACTACAATGACGGACAGCAATACTTTGGAAGTGTCTGGTACAGCCCCACACAATGAGACCTCATGTGCATGGAATCCAGAGAAAACACTAAGATTTTTTTTTAAAGTTAGAAAAGAAATATACCTAGCATACTGTAAAATAGCAATAACTAAAATGGAATTTCTTATTGAGTAGTGACTGATCTCAGGCAGTGGAAAGCCTGAGTTGCTGCTAAAATGCACTGGCTTGTTAACATTCCCTCATGACTCATTTGGATGAGGTGAAAATTATTGTAGGCACCTACACTGAAAATGTGGTGACACTCCATGAAAAGTGATATCACTGGGTACACTATTAAGCTTTTACTGTTAAAAGTATTAAATGTCAATCATATCATTAAAGCATTATTCTATAAATAAGGAACAAACCACCTCTTTTGAAAAAAATTAATAAACTGATTAGCTGATTTGTCTATCATGTCATATTATAAATGACTTAGAAATTGGCACCCATTTAAAATTAGACTAAAGATGCTGAAGCATGTTACTATAGTGACTAGAATTATAATTTCTCTGATTGACTGGAATATGAAATTAAGCATTTCAATATTAAAATTGGGGAACTTTTTTAATGAGTTAAAAGTTGTAGGCTTTTTCTTTAATGACCTCATTGTTGTGCAGTCTGGGTGCAATAAGTACACAATACTTTGATAATAGCAAATTAAAATGCCCACAACCAACAAACTTTACAGACTTCTGGCACAGCTGATGGATGCCCATCAAATGTATATGACCTCTGAGGAATTTTGTTGTGGTTCTGTGTTGTGTAAAAAATATGTGGCCTCCAATTGCCACAACATTGTTGTGGCGTTTAAGAGATGCTCCATTATTTAATATAATGGAGAGATAAAATAATTTTAAATTTTCTCTCTTGGTGTTTACCCATTTTGTAATTGTGGTGGGTTGTATAAAACTGATTTTTGGGGGGAATGTTTCTGCAATTCTGTTTCAGGCAACTTTGCACGTGCTATACGTGCTACCTTTCTGCAGGGCTCTTTAAGATTAGATTTTCAAGTCAAAACACGTGAAAACGTATCTTAGTCTGATTGCAACTTTACATTTTCACTCAGCAATGGTGTGACTTTCTGAAAAGCTCAACATTTCTCACTCCACAGTGCCCCTCAACTTTTTTTGCAATACAATAGTAAAACTGAAGTCACACTAAGCTCAGCAAAAATCACGAAATGCTGAGGTTTTCCCTCAGTTTGGCTGTATTTGCAGAAGTAACAGTAGATTTGCAACCTAGGGACGAACACGCTGTACCCTAGTAGGCTGGGAGTCACATGCAACACCGCCTCTCCAGCTTGACTCCAACACTTCTATGAATTTTGCCAGCTTCAGGGTAAGAACCCCTCCCACGCCCACTTCACAGCCCCTCCCTTCTCCTTCAACGCCGCACTCACATGGTAGCACCTCTCTCATTGGCTCCTTCATAGCCTCCTTTTAATTGGTCGCACACCCTCCCTCAACCCCCAAGGTTTTTAAAAACTTTCCCCGCCCTACTCGGCTCTCGACACGTTCTGATTGGTCGCTGGCGGCCGTCAATTTTGTCAGGTGCCTACTCGGGCGGCTGCTGATTGGCGACGCTGGGGCGTCAGACGGTGCCACGCGCCGAAGAGTGGGAAAGTCGGTCGTCGTCGAATGCTACGCGCGTGAGAAGGGCGGTGGTAGATGAGGTGCTCGTGCTGCCATTACCCCTTCCCCAGTCCAGGGAGTCGCCGTTGGCGGTAACACTCTCCCGGGAGGGGGAGGGGCTGGTCAACGTTCTGTGTAACCGTCCCACCTCGGCCTGAAGTCCCTGCCGCGTCGCTGGGATGGGCGGCGGCTGAGAGCCCTGCGCGGGTGCGGCCTCAGAAGCCCCGTGGGGGCGGGGGGCTCTGGACACAGGCGCTGACTTTCTCATTTCCCCAGGGGTTCTCCACTCCTGCTCCACCCCTACCCTGTCTCTTCCTGCCCTGTTCTGCTCCTCCCCTGAGCATGCCCTGCCCTTTCCCTCCCCTCCAGTGTCTCCTGCCTGCCACTGAACAACTGATCCGGGGAGGGGGGGGGAGAAACTGATTGGTGGGGCCTTCCGGTGGGTGCCAAGAACCCCCTATATTTTTTCTGTGGGTGCTCCAGCTCTAGAGCACCCTCAGAGTTGGTGCCTATGGCTCTGGGTGGAAACATGCTGCTGTTACTGTTGCTCTGGTGACTCCAAGGCAGCACCAAGAGACCCAGGAAGCCTCTCCCCTGCCACCCTTCTCACCCTGGGACCTACTTGCATGCCACCCCTGCCCCTTTCTCACAGCCTCTGGCACTGTGTACATCCACCACAATCCCATAGCTCCCAGTGCCCTGCCAGCCAGCTCCTCCCCCTGGATCAAATATAATGTGCCCCTTCCCCGCAACGTATGTCTTTATATGCTTGGTTGTTTCCACAGATATCCCCACCCCCTTCCTGCCAGCTTGATTGGATTGGGTGAAGCCAAGGAAAATCTATTCGTCTGCTGTGGTGTCCTATCTGCAGTGAGACGTGTATCTGCCAAGCCGGGGTCTGCTAAGTGACCACTGTTCCTTCTGGGCATGCGTGGCCTGCATGCTGCCAACCACGGTAAAAGTAACCCAGGCTCTGTCTCCACTTAAACATCTACAGCTCCTCAGCGCAGCCAGTTCTACAGTGGGGTTCTTTTGTTTGTAAATAAGCTACCTCCCTGGGAGGTGGTGGGGTGGATAAATTGATGGATGAATTCTTCAGTAAACCTGGCACTGTCTGCACTAGGGGTTAGGCTGGCTTAACTGTGTCAGGGGTGTGGACCCCCTATTGACGGAGCTATGCCAGTCGTGTCACGCTCACCACCACCACCATCATCACTATCCAGGAATTACTAGGACAGAATTATTCCTCTTTCTTTTCCCTCATGCCTGTCTTAATCTCCATTTTAATGCAAAGGAACGGCAGAGAGGGTGGGGTGAGCAATAATAAATAGTAATAAAATAATAGACCAATGAATTAAAATGTTCTTAGTTATGTGTGATATGTATTTAAGTTTGTATTTTCAAATAGCAACCTTGTTTCTATGGATACTTTTTTCAAACACTTATACCTCCAGATGTCTGTTAATTTCAATGAACACTGGCAAAATAACTTACCTGTCTGTGTAGGTGTTAGCCTAACATGAGGTCATGCAATGTTTTGCTGCTTGAAAAATGTATCCATACAGGGTTTCCAAGTGGAGGCTGCTTTGGAAATCAGGCCCTTAATGTTAGTGGTTTTTGAAGTGTAGTGCCCCTCTCCACCTGGTTACCTCCTTTTAATGGCAATTCAGTTACAGGTTTTGATGGACAGGTCTGGGTTCTTTTGAATCCCGCCACCCACTCAGCAGGGTGAATCTTTCATTTTTCTTTTTTGCTATGAAATTATTTGGCGGTGCCGCCACCCCCCTTGCTTGTTTCTGGCAGGGTCACCCGGGCAGCTTGGGTGGAAAATTCTAACTACAGAGTAATCCCCACTTACTTGCCAGATAGTTGGAGACTTCCAAGAAATAATACAACGCCTAAAAATATATTCAACACAATAATTGTATGAAACAGGCAACATATACAGCATAACAGGGTGAAACACTATTTTTAGAGTCACCAGTGCCCACACTTAAAATACCCGTGACTTGATGTAACAAGTGTAAAATGAGTGTCCTGTTGGTATGCGTACTTTGCTGGGGCCCTTGATGACCTATAAAATTCTCTGCAGTGGTTTAGCAGTGTGGCTGACTGGGTTCAGTACTGCCCATAAGACCCACAAGTGGAAGGAGGTGGCAAAACCCTCCGCAGGTGTAATAAGCAGCAGGTTATAAAATCCTCAAACCCTCGCTCCCTGGCTTGAGGACACAGTTCAGGGAGTCAGGGGTCCTCAAAGCAAATTCCCTGACTAACTAAAAGCTGTCAAGTATCAGAGGAGTAGCCATGTTAGTCTGGTTAGTTTCTCCTCCCTTGGTTTTCACACCTCAACTGTTAGAACTGGGCCTCATCCTCCCTGATTGAACTAACCTCGTTATCTCTAGCTTGCTTGCATATATATACCTGCCCCTGGAAATTTCCACTACATGCATCTGACAAAGTGGGTATTCACCCATGAAAGCTCATGCTCCAAAACGTCTGTTAGTCTATAAGGTGCCACAGGATTCTTTGCTGCTTTAACTAAAAGCTGGTGCGGTCACAAACTCCATGAATGACCTTCAGGTTTGAAGATGACTTTGCACGCCTCAGTCACTGTCAGGGATCTTCCTCAAGCAGGAATCAGGCTGTGTTGGTCCCAGGATTTCCCCTCATCACAAAAGGATACAGGGCTCAAGGTGTAGGTTATACAACTACCCTAACATCCAAACGGTAGCCTCCTAGCCCAGCCTCCAGTCACACACTCAGCAGGCAACTTCCCTGGACTAGCAGAGCTGACCATGTGGTGACTAGTCTCTCACCTAAGGAGCTGGAGGTGAATCCAGCCTGGCTGGGGAAATTTCTCAGCAAATGTAACAATTGGGAATCATCCGTGGGGAAGGAAAACGCAGCTGAGGGATCTGCTGTCAGGTCCCTAGAGGCCAGTTTTCAGGGGGAACCCTGCTTGCAGACCTGGGACTCACCAGCTCCCCACACAGCCATTCCTGTCCTGGTGGTGGCTGGCTGCAGCCTCCCCCAAAAAGTGGCTCATCCCTTCTCCTGAACTCCCTGGGAGGGGCATCTCACTCCCTATTGGTTGTCGGGCAGACTCTGAGTTTGCCTTGGCTGCTCCTCCCTGAGCTGCCAGCAGGCAGAGCTCCAGGAATCTAGGTCATCTTGGGGGTTACAGAAGTAATTCTCTTTCAATTAGTTTTTATTTTTATTTAAAGAAAATACTGTTCCTAGAAAAAATCTTCATACAAAATGCTTTCCCTAAAATTTTGAGGAATAATAAATATTCATCTAATTTACTTAATCTATCTAATAATTTTGTTTGAGGAGTAGGACATTTGCTTGCATAGAAAAAATGACTGACTTCTGACTTTCGTTTTAGTATTTTAAAATTGTATATTAAGCATGTACGCATTATGTTTTTATGTTCACTTGTGTAAGCACAGTGTCAGTCTCTGCTTCAGAACTGGTTTGCTCATTTTAAACATTGTTGACATTAAAATTATAGTAGTGAAATTAGCAAACTTAGTTTGTTAATAGAAATTTAAAAAAAATCATTTGACTGTTTTTAAAATTGTTGAACTTTGCTTTAAAGACCGGTTGGAATTGATCATGTTTTAAATATTATGGGGAAACTGAAGTACTCTAGTTTAAATCCTTCTAAACTGAGTTAAGGTTGTACCATGACATGCTGACTTGAAATGTTTATGATGATAGAATTACTTACTCCACTTTTTTCAAACTTTTTAAAAGTTATGTTGAGAGCTACAAAATAGGCTATGTTTGAAGAAAGCGAGTAGTAATTAATGTTCAGAGGCAGCAAAATGCATCCTGAGTTCTAACAGATGCTGTCCTGACTCCAGTCTGACCTTGCCTCACTGTTGCCTCACTGCACCCTCTGGTTCCCTTACAAGTTTTCAGGCTTCAAAAATACCACCTAATTGTGAACTATGTCACTTGTAACAGCTTTTAATGAAGGATATAAGTAAGGCAGTTTGCAATCCAGGACGGTATTACTAAAAAGATAAGGGTCCTTATTTCATGCGTTTGGGGGGATTTGTAAATGGAGCAAGGGCCTGGAAGCTGTCCTCTGAGGATAGGAAACTCCCACACAGTAGCAGGAAGCTCAGCCTGTCAGGAACTACATACTCCCTCAGAGAAGAGCTGCAATGAATAGATCTCTGCAGACCGCTGGTTCTCCATAGTGGCAGGAGTCCTGAGTCCATGAAAGGTACTGAGCTGAGAACCCTGTTGAGAGGGAATGGTGGACCCAGGTGGGAATGGATACACTGATACCTGACTCTGAGATCCTGGGGTGAAGTCTTACTTATATTTTCATTGGGTTTTGGGTTAATAAACTAGACCCTTCAGAAGGGGCATTGTTCCTTACGTAAAGCCTTGGTGAACTTATTAATGACATTCGGGGAAACTGTGGCAGAAAGCACTGCACTTGGCTACCCTGTGACACTCTATTGGCAAGTAAACCACATAAAACAGAAATTTCAGACTATATCCTACAGATTATTGCTCCTTATCTGTACTGTATTCTCATGCATAATTTTATTGTAATAAATGGGACCATATTTGCAGGAAAATATATAGATAATAACTTTCTAGTTTAGAACAAAAAAGCTTACTCCTGCAAGGGAAAAATTTCATGAGGTAAAGCTGAAATAACTTATGCTGTTACTTTTCTGGCTTTTAGTAGCTATTGTATGTGGCTAAGTTTGGAATTCTGTATTAAATTTTATCTTAATGTTTTGTTGAAGATATTGCAAGTATGCATGACGAAAGTACAGATGTAACAAATGGATGTGGCAGAATCCGAACTGGTACTCAGAATGAGGCTGCCTTACTAGCTTTGATGGAAAAGACTGGCTACAGCATGGTTCAAGAAAATGGACAAAGAAAATTTGGTGGTCCTCCACCAGGTGAGCATTTGTTTGAAATTATAAAAATACCAGGCCAAGTTCTGCCTTTACTTTTTTTCCAGTTAAACCATTGACATTGAAGAAAACAAGGAATTGAGAATACATCATATTGTTAAGGGCTTTCCCTTTGCCCCTCCCTTGGTTCTTGTCATGCAGACAAAGCGGAAGACCTGAAGTCTGAAGTGCAGGCAATGCAATGTTTATTGGGGTTAATCAAGGAAGCATATCCATAGCTCTGTACTCCCCAGAGCCTTCCATGTTCCCTTTTTTCCCACCTCCTTCTTCTTGGCAGGCGTAATTATACCTGTAGTGCATGCCTCTGGTCCGATCCCTTAGGATTTATGGTCATGTTCTGTTTTGGAGGGTTACGAGTCTGGGGACTTTGGTAACACCTCCTTTGTCCCCATGGGAGGGGTAAATAGTGAGGCTATGTATTGGCCAAGGTCACCTTTTCTCTGGATTTTGTGTTTCTTATGCCTCCCCTGTCCTCATCCCCTCTTGTCCTTCCCGACTGGTTTCTTGACCTTGTCTTGAGATAGAAATCAAGGCATTCTTCAAGAGTACGCTCGTATATTAAGCTCCCACCATACCCAGCAACACTTAAACTCTCTTCTTTATCTCTTCTCATTGTGCTATAAATGCCATCTTGTTAGGCAGAAACAACACACAGTATGTTTGTTCTTTGTTCACATATTAGTAAGGATATAAAAATATCAAAAAATCAAACCCAAAATTCTATCCCAAGCTAAGAGACAGGCCTATATACTAACGTATGTACAGTGAGACTAAGGTGACCTGGAAGAAGATCTTACCTTGTATAACTTCTTGAACTTAATGCTTCATTTCCCAATGTGACCAATCATTAATGGAGTTATTTATTTTAGAATTTTCCTTTTTGTTCTAAGGGTGAGGGGGGATCCATGTGTATTTTAGGAATGGTGGCAGGTCTGTAGAGGTTTAGACTTGTTAATAATTAGGGCTGTCAAGCGATTAAAAAAATTCTTTGCAATTAATCACACTGTTAAAAAATAGAATACCATTTCAACTTTTTCAAATATATTGATTTCAGTTGTAACACAGAATACTAAATGTACAATGCTCACTTTATTTTTGATTATAAATATTTGCACTGTAAAAAACAAGAGATAGTATTTTTTCAGTTCACATAATGCAAGTACTGTAGTTCAGTCTGTTTATCATGAGAGTTGAACTTACAAATGTAGAATTATGTGCAAAAAATAACTGCATTCAAAAATAAAACAATGTAAAACTTCGGCGTCTACAAGTCCACTCAGTCCTACTTCTAAATTTAAATTGATATTTTATTGTTTAACACGATTTAAATTGCAATTAATCACGATTAATTTTTTGAGTTAATTGCATGAGTTAACTGTGATTAATCAATAGTCCTATTAATAACAACTTCTTCACTTAAGAATGCACTTAAAATTCTGGTGTGCATACACAACATGGTGAACTTTTAACAAATATGATTTTAATTTTGAATCAGTTTTCCTCAAATTTTATTTGTTTTTTAAGTCACCATGAGATTGTCAGCCAAATTTTGAATAATTTCACACTTTTATATGAATAAAGAATTTCTGATTGGAACAAGTAGGGAAATTGCAATTTTTCTTCCTTGGAAAATTCAAAACGAGCTTATTTAATTTTGCTCAGATTTTAAGAAAAAATGTTTTTATGCTGAATAATATAATTGAATATTAAGCACAAAGGATTTTATTGATAAGATTACAGACAATAGTGGAAACTACATTTATGCTCTATAGCAATTGCAGTTGCAGGTCACTTCTGAAAGTCTCAGTGGCTTTGGGCTTGACTGCACTGCAGTGTTAGTTAAAGTTATCTACCCATGAGTTAAACCCGCCCTGTCAACAGGAGTTATCAAGTGCGGGGCCCAGTTCCTGGGGTAGGGGGGCGCGGGGCTTGTATTCACCGGGCGGCACTCCCAGTCTTCGGCAGCACTTTGGATTGCTGGCCGGGAGAGCGGGGCCGCGGGGGTGAGTATAAAAAAAAAAAAAAAAAAAAAATTAAAAAGCGCCTAAGGCACAGGGCCCTCTTAGGTGTGGGGCCAAATTCCGGGGAATCGGGCGAATCGGCCTAAAGCTGGCCCTGTCTGTTGAGTTAGCTGAGCTTGAGTGAGAGCAGTTGTGCTGCAAAATGCTACTCGAGCAGCATAGCCTGTATGTATTAGCAGTGCGTAGTAGCTGAGGCACTTACTTTTAAAGGTATTTAGGCACTGTGATGTTGAGCTGAGTAATGCCTAATACCTTTAAAAATCTGGACCCAAGACCCTATAGTATTACTAGTTCAAGCATCAGCAGCACTTGGCCTTCAAGTCCCCCTCTCCCCCATAGGTGAGCTAGCTCAAGTTTAGACCACCACTTGAGTTGGTGACGTGTGTGTGTGTGTGTGTGTGTGTGTGTGTGTGTGTGTGTGTGTGTGTGTAGGATTTGGGTTAGGAACCACATTAGTTGTATGTCAAGCTAATGCTGCAGTTCTTCCTCTTTTCATGGCCCAATCTGGAAACCAGAAAAGACAGACAGGAGCAAGGTGATTCCATACCCCCACTGTTAGAGCACTTCCTGGGATATGGGAGACTCAAGTTCAAGTCCCTGCACCAAACTGAGCAGAGTGGGGATTTGAAAACAGGTCTCCTACCTCCCGGATGAGTGCCCTAACCACTATGCTGTTGGGTATAATAGGGTGGGGGGTATTGCTCTCACTTTTTCTTTCTCTGGTATTTTGTGAGGAATGGCCTACCTGGTTTAGGCACCTAATTCCAGGAGAGAGTGCACAGCTGTGAATCCCTAACACCAATATTGCCTAATTAGCTTTTGATGGACAGGACTTCAGACATGCCTTTCTCCTCAGCATTTCCTGCTATCTTAATGGTTTGCCACTCAGTATGCTGGCATCTGTGAATCTATTGCAGTTGCCTAACTCTTCCCTTGCATTGTATAGGGAGCCACAGGGCTTAATTTGGGGTGAGGATTCTCCTGGATGGTAGTTGTGGCAATGCTGAGTGTAGCAATAGGTTCCTTCGTGGATCTAGGCCTTAGAAGCTTGTTTCAGAAACCAAATAAAAAATGTATTCCAGGGATGATGGGAAGTGGGGTGGTCAAGCAGCTATAGCCCACCCACTTTCCACCATGGGCCTGGTCCACTTCTCAGTCTCTTCCAGGGCCTCAGGGGAAGAGGTTGGGCAGGGGTGAGATCATGGAGTGGGTGGGGCTTTGTGGGGCCCCCTCACACTTTTAGGTAGAATACGTCATCCCTGATGTATTTTTAAATACAATAAGCATAATTCAACAGAACAAAGGCTATGTTTGATAATTTGAAGATGTTAAGTATAGCCTGTCAAACAATGTGTATAGCACCATTGTTCCCAAACTTCTTAGTACTGCAACTTCCTTACAGATAGTATACAGTTTGGTGGCTCCCCAGAACTAATTTTTTGTTCTTTTACTGTCTCAGGACACTAATTTCAAGAGGGACCACTAGTTTGGTTGGTTTGGGGCCTTTATTTAACTATTCAGTTGGTTTAATTATATAATGTGATCTAACCCAAATTTTTAAAACAATAATTTGAAAATTATGAATTTTTGACTTGTTTGGACACAGCTGAAGATTTTAATGAGAAGAATGGTCCTATTTTGAACTGCATGGTTCCACAGTGTTTTCCAAATTTAAATGATTTATGTGTTTAGTCACAAATCATAGGTAAAAACCTAGACTCAAAGATAACTGGGAGCAGCACTTTCATGGATTCATCACTGAGCTCTTTATACTGTCCTCTAACAGAAATCCAGAATTCCTGGATCATTATATTTTAAATATGTGATCACTTGACAATGTGATACTTAAGGTTAGTATGGGGTCGTGTGTTACTGGGAATCTGTTTTTAATTCAATCAGTAACAAAATTAATGTTAAAATCTATGAAAATACTCATCAAAATGGGAATACAACTCAAACAAATGAGTCAATATTTGGTCTTTAGTGGCATTTTGATTACTTTCACTTTGTTCTGTTAAAGTGTGATAACCCTGAAAACATCTTGGTAACTCCCTTTTCAATGTGGCAATTCCAAAGACAAAGTTGCTTTGTGAATTGCCTGGGTTCCTTTCATATCTAGTATTTTTGCTTTCCTCCTTGAAGTATTAGGTTCAGTGCATTCAGTCTGTCAAATATTTCTTCTAGGTAAGCTAATATAGTTAAAAAGTCAGCATTACACATGTAATCTGCAAGGTTTTTTTTCCCAAGGAGAAAAATTCTGTTTTTTTTGGTACTCAATTCAAAGACATGTAACACTTCCCCACATGACTTCTCTGTGAAACAAGTGGAGTGTGGTCAGAGCCCATGGGTCTGCACAGCATAATAAAATGTGTTTACTGCCTGGAATTAACAAATTTGGTAACTGTTGTGGGCTTCACATACTTCACGTTGCAACTTAAATGTCAAAGCTTGGAGGTGAATCATGTAGTGAGTCCAAATTGTTGCTGGTGCCACTTTCTTCACTCATTCTGCAACCCTACTCTTCTATCCCATCATGGCTGCTGCCCCATCAGTGCACTGTGAATTCATTGAGGATCTTGTTCTTAACTTGTTCTGTCAGCTGGTCCTGGATGTTTTCTGTAAGATCCATCAGTGTGTTGATGGATTGTGGTATTTAACACAGGAATGTTTTTCAGTGTTATGGTTTCTTGTTTCCCAATCATAATTCTATGCATGTCTGTTGCTAGTAGAAGGGTCTTGTTTATGTTTTTCAGTTTACATGGTTACAACATAAGATGCTTCTAAGGCTTTTGGAGGAACAATTGCTTATTTAGACATTACTCTTTTGCCTCCTTAGTTCTCCTCGTTTCCGAAGGAAAAAGTCACAGCTCTTATTTACAAATTCTAGGTGTTTGCTTTCTAAATGTTGCTGTAGTTTCCCTGGCCTTGTACTTTCATTTAGTAATGCTGGAAAACAAATGATACATTGTGGCTGTGGACTTTCCAAAGTAGTATCCAAACCTGAAAACCCAAACATAATGTAACTATCACCTTATTGTCTATTTCTTTCCTTTTCTGTTTAACTTTATTAAAATCGTCTTTAGCTGAACGTTTGCTTACATGTACGCTTAGTACTTGGTAAAAATTGTTCCATTATAAAAATAAAACTCACCTGTCTCTGCCTCAGCCCCCTACCCGCTAATGAACTGGTGCTGCTGTTGCTGGCACTGGGATCCTTTCTTTGCACTTTGCACTTTGCTTCAGCAGGGGCCTTCAGCAGAGATTTCTGATGAATATTTCCCCCAGCAGGAAGTTTCTGTGCTGAGGCCCCCTGCAGGAGTGAAAGGCATGGAGATGCTTCCAGTCACAGTATTAGCAGCAGCAGCAGCAGGACAAGACCCCAGTAATTTCTAAGCTTAGTTTAATAGTCTCTTAATTAGGGGAAAACCCAAAATGGGCATATCTGCTCCCCCCCCACAAAAAAAAGAATTCTCATACGCTCATGGCTCTCCATGAAGATTTCATGATTCTCCAAGGGAGCCATGGGTCACAGTTTTGGGGGCACTGGTGTAGCACATACAAATTTTGCCGTCTGAAAAAAAAAATGCAGAATCTGACCATGCTGGAAATATACCATTCTCCAAAACAGCACCAGCAGTGTGTCAGATGACAAAAACTGCAGAGGACAACATAGCCTAACTGCATTTGGCAAAATGATGTGCTGCTTCAGTCTCTGACTATGGTATGTATTTTGCATTAATTCTTTGACATGTAAGAACAGACTGACCAGTGAAGGTGCTGACAGATACTGCTATCAATGTAGTTTGGCTTCGCTGATTTTTTTTTAATGTAACTTTAACCCCTTGGCACTAACAGATCTAACGTTGCAACCATTAAGTGCCTAATGCATTTTGCACCCAGCTAATCTAATTTTGAATAGCTGTGAAAGAATGATTCAGTGTATATAACTTGAATTGTTTTGTGAAATTGAGTGTATTGAAAAAGGCAATTAGATCAGTTCATTGTCTTAAAAGAGAAGAGATGGGAACATGATTTTCATTTCTGATGTCTATTTAGGACTTAATTGGTTGGTTAGATTGAGAGTGACAATAAAAAAAACCAAGTTATGTTAACAAAGGATCCATTATTGTTTAACTTTTATGATTTCCTGACAATACAAAGCATGCACATGTACCTGCCCCTTTTGGTGAAGACTGAAATCTGTACTGCCTCTTCTGTCCCCAGATCAGGGATCTGCACATAGGAAAGAGGCCTGCTTGGGGCAAGTGGTAGCTGTGTTAGATTGCCATTTGTGTTAGCTGCCTTGTCCTGTGATCAGTCCTTTGAGAAGTCTTAAATGTTAATAAGGCTTTATTAACATGCAGGTGGTGCACTTCCATGCTATGTAACTTTGGGGACAATGAAATGCTATGTAGACCCTTGTGATGTGGCTCCAAATGGATGCTGATAATCCTGGCGGATTCCCTATGTACAGTGCATAGGGAATCCGCCAGGATTATCAGCATCCATTTGGAGCCAGATCATTCTGTTTGGCTGGGTGAGGTTAGTCTTCAATCTAGTAGAGTTTTTATCTCTTCTGTTACATCTCTGGCACTTTTCTGGAGATGAGGATCACCTGGTCCACTAAATGTAATGTTTGTACACATTTAATAACTATAACATTATTTACAAAAGTTATTGTAACGTGTCTTACTTATTGATAAACTTTCATGTAAAATGTAGGCAAATTCTTACTCGCCTTCTGGAGGCTCACAGGCCTGCCTCTTTCATATTTTCCCTGTTGTATTTCTTTCCATTTTCTACCATCTCTCCATGCTGTATGTCCTCTCATAATCCACAAATCTGCTCTTTGTTTTACATATAGATGCAATTTAGTTTTCAAAGCTTTTTTCCTCATTTATTCTAAGTTGTGGAAGAGTGTGCAAAGAGGAAGAATATGTTACAAGGGGATGTTGATCACTATTTAAATTGGTCTGCAAAATTCATCCTATAATTTCTAAAACATCTGATATTTTGTATGCAGTGGTGAAAGATAACGTTATATCAGATCTGTGGTGATACCAGATAATCAGTGCATGTGAAGACTTAACTTGGCTAAAGAAGAGAGACATGGATTTGATGAGTACTTTCTGACACCAACTAAGGATTTGTCTGGTTTCTCCCTTCTTCAGTGTTAAGAAAGATTGTTCTTCAGCCTGGGGCACCCTTAATTCAGATTCTTTTGTTCTGAGGGTGACTGAAATGAAGGACAGTTAAATCAGAATGGTTATTCCAGTCAATTTGAAATAACTGATATATGGAAACTAGTATGAATACTTACAGCTACTAGTGTAAAGATCCTAGTGCACACACTTAATATGCTATGGATTTGAATCACTGTATAATTTTTAGTTGCATAGTCAAAATTTGACATGGGATAGGATATAATTTTTTTAATATTTTCCAAAGGAAAATTCACCTATAGTCTCTTCAAACATTCTCAAATGTGTAAATATAAGACACCTGTTAACATAAATAAACTCAGATATAAAGTATATATGAAACTTAATTTGGCATCAGCTTGTGAAACTGGAGAATTATGGGATGAGCAAAGTGAGTACAATTTTCTTGCAGTTTTTGAATATAATGAGAGAAAACAGTAGACTGCAAATTAACAAAATTCTGCATCCTTTGCATATTTGATATGTCAGCAAAGTGAAAAATATGCCATATGTTCATGTTTCGGCAAGGACGAACCTTTTGTTCTATTTTATACCACGAGCAAGATATGGACTAGCACAGCCTGAGGGCCCACAAACATATTACCTGACATAGCGCGTTCAGATCAGCATAATGTTTACAGGGTTGAGCAACAGGAGTCATATTAGAAAATAATTAAGCATGTCCTCTACTCAAACTTCAATTGAAATATTGAATAACTAGAGAATGTGCCATAGGGATGTGCATTAATTTTGAAGCCCTAATTGGAGAGGAGAATTTTGCAATTGTTTTGGAACTTTACATCTTTGACAGGAAAATGTATTGATCTTCAGCACGAGAGAGATGGAATATTTGACCTTTTTGTGATAAATGCCATTTTTTGACTATGCAGTCTGGGATACTTTATTTTGGAATAATCCTCCAGAGTTTATCTGTTGCATAATGTGTGTGTGTGTGTGTGTGTGTGAGAGAGAGAGAGAGAGAAGTTTACATAGGCTTTTAAACCCCTTGGAGTACTTCAATAGGCTTGGAGGCTGTGTTGTGCTGTGCTCAGCTGCTAGCTTGAAGGACTTGTGAGCAGTTTCATGCTTAGCCATTCTGAAGGAGAAGCCAAGTTTGCAGACGGAATAGATCACTTTTGGACTGGGGTTGGTTAGTCTGACCTCAGACACCGCCACCTCCCACTGCCATCAAGAGATGAAACAGAATTCTCACTGTGGCTTCTGGGGATGGGGTGGGCTTGCAACCTACTTGAGTAGTGAAAATCTATTATGGCAGCTCAAATTAAGGTTGTAGCCAGTCTCCCACATTAGATAGGAAAGGAGAACAAAAATGTGTGGGATTTTTGGGAGGTGGGTTGGGGAAAGAGAAGGAGCACCAGGAGAACCAGGAACCCAAAAAACAGAAAGGAAGGGGGGAGGAGGTATGGAGAAGCAACTTTTGTGGGTTAGCATGTGAAATATGAGTTTCTTTTACTGCCAGCACAGTTAATCACTATTATATTAAATGCATAGCTGAAGTGTAAAAATCTAATCCAAACTTAGGCCTTGTCTGTACTATGTAGGTTTGCTGACAAAATAGTAGAGATGTACACACAACAATGCTCCTCCTACCCATTTAACTAGTTGTCGGAGAAGAACATAGTTCTCACTCTCTGGTTGGGTGCAGCGAAGTCCGATACTTTATTCTCAAGCAATTGCATAGAGGGAAAGTGTGCTCTAGGACACAGGGTTTCCCCCTCCTAGGCAGGTCTCTCTACAAGTAAACAATTACAGCCAGCATTTATACCTTTATTGCAAACAATAATAAGCAACACTACACAGACAATAATAAGAAACAGCTGCATTTTGTTTATACATAGGTCATCCTGATAACTTATTTTTCTCACTTCAGACTCTAGTCTACATTTCATATTTGTCTACACAAGGTCGCAACAACTTCTCACACAACTTCCCACTTGCCTCACACAATCCTTGCTTCTACAAATCTTGGGTTAGGGTTACAGCTAGCCTGACTCTATCTAACAGAGACTGTCATGTATTGAAATCCCCTTTAAATCCCTGTCAGTTCTTTCTCTACTTCCACATTGTGCTACGCTGAAATAATAAATCCATCTCGACGAGTGGCATAAAGCTTTTGGTGGCAAAATTAGTGACACTGTGTCACTGTAGACACAGGGAAACATAAGCAAGCACACAGTAGCCTCGAGGCATTGTACAATGGCTATCATTGCACTTTCTACTCAGCTGCTCTACAGCCAGATATACATGTGCGCGCTCCTTCCCCCTCACCCCCAACACCCCTAACCTGCCAAATGCACATTCTACCGTCATCATGCACCTGCTGAGCCTGTTGTTGAAGTGCTTCTTGCTGCTGTGAAGGTTTCCATTGTATGGCTTCATGAACTACAGGTATAAGGGGTAAGTTGAGTTTCCCAGGATCACTATGGGCATTTCCACATCCTCTATTGGAACCTTCTGGTCTGGAAAGAAAGTTTCTGTGTGCAGCTGTCTATACAGGCCAGCATCATGCACCTTTCCTAAGCAGCCCATGTTGATGTTAGTGAAACAACGCCAGCGATTTACCAGTGCCTGCAATACTATAGAGAAGTAGCCCTTTTTCTGGATGTACTCCCTCATGAGATGGTCTGGAGCCAAAATTGGGATACATGTGCTATCTATTGCTCTGCCAAAGTTAAGGAACCCCACTGCCATAAAGCCATCTGTTATTTCCTGCACATTGCCCGGAGTCACAGTCCTTCATAGCAGAAGGCCATTAATGCCCTTGTACACTTGCATTACCACAATCCCTATGGTGGCCTTCCCAAGTCCAAACTGATTCGCGATTGGGTGGTAGCAGTCTGGGATTGCCAGCTTCCACGAAGCGATTGTCATTTGCTTTTCCATCATTAGGACGGCTCTCATTTCGGTGTCTTTGTGCTGCAGGGGAGGGGCAAGCTCTGCATACAGTTCAGAGGAGGTGGCTTTGAGCATAGAAAAGTTCTGCAGCCACTGCATGTCATTCTATACCTGCATCACAATCTGATCTCACCACTCAGTGCTTGTTTCTCAAGCCCAATAGCTGCTCTGTGAATGCCAACATCAATCTTGAAATATTTCTTTCCATAGCAGACAGCAGGGCAGGCAGCATGAATTTCTGTTCATTCATAACACTTGTCACAAGACGGGCCCCAGCACTGTGATGAGTGCAAAGCTTACAGGGGCAGTTGAAAAATAGCA
Organism: Gopherus evgoodei; assembly: GCF_007399415.2. Classification (NCBI taxonomy): domain Eukaryota; kingdom Metazoa; phylum Chordata; order Testudines; family Testudinidae; genus Gopherus; species Gopherus evgoodei. Next base: position 82,302,387 of record NC_044326.1, on the reverse strand, counting down.
TGAAATGCAGTTGGAAGCCCTTGGAATTATGGGATGGAGAAAACTGCATCGTGGGGGGCAGTGATCTTGCCTCATGATGCACTGTAATCCACTCCTAGCAGGAGAGAGTGATTTGCACAGTAGGATAACTACCCATGGCGTACTGCTCTGTCAGTGCTAGAGTACCAACTGTGGATGCACTCCACTGACACCAGGAGTGTTGTGTGAATGTGCACAAGTGATTTAATTATGATTAAGGCTCCATGTTTGTCACGGAGGTTGCAGAAGTCATAGATTCCATGACTTCCTGTAACCACTGTAACTTCTGCACCATAACTTCTGCAGCAGTTGGTGTGGCTGTTTCGGGTGGTCCTGGGCTCAGCCACACCGGCCACTGCTGGAGCAGCTCTGAAGCCAGCTGCTGCTTTGGCGGCCCCAGGCAGCTGCCCCTGGGGACTGCCCAAGCAGTGACTGACGTGGCTGGCCCTGAGGACCACCTGAGCAGCAGTCCTGGGGGCAGTGGGAGCAGCCACAGCTGAGCAGCTCCCAGCAGTGATCCTGGGGCGGCCGGGGCAGCTGCTGGTCCCATGGGGCTCCCCCAGCCATGGCAGGAGTAGCAGCAGATGCGCTCCCAACCCCACCGCGCTCTTCCCCTTGGCAGCTGGTGCTGCGGGCTCCTCTCCCCCACAAGGTCCCCCCTTCCCAAGAGTCAATCAGGGTATTTATGGTATAAGTCATGGACAGGTCACATTCATTCATATATATTAATATCAATTTGATGCTATTTATAAAGCCAGGTAAGTGAAGCTGAAGTTGTCATTTCATGAAGTATGACACTCTTGCAATTCATAAACACAGCACCAGGAAAAGAGCTAGCATTTGGATGAACATGTTCTGTATGTTTAAGCAGTAGGTATCTGGAAATGTTTGCCATAACTATATTTCTGTTGTAGTCTGGGAAGGATTTGGATTAATTTCCACCCTCCATTTTATGCAGAGAAGTGTGCAGTTTGGAAATCTGACACATCTCCCTTACAGTAGAATGTACAGTGAAACCCCGCTATAACGTGATGTTTGGGGTCCAAAAAATTCCATCGCGATAAATGTGGGGTCACAGTATAGCGGGTTTTCAAGCCGGTCAGTTTAAGTCAGTGGTCCCCAATGCGGTGTATTGCTGTGCAGTGCCTAGTGCCCCTAGTGCCCAGCATGGGAGAGAAGCCGTGGCCCCACACCTGTCGGGGACAGAACTCCAAGGCTGCGGGCGCCGGTATTCTCTGTCCCCGACAGGTGTGGAGCCGTGGCTCTTCCTCTGCTGGGCACTAGGCGGGAGCATATCAATGTCTCGGCGGGTGCCATGGCATTGGGGACCACTGGTATTAGGCCTTAAAGGGGAACCAACTTATGATCACGTTATATGCGATTTCGCGTTATGGCGGGGCGCGTTATTACAAGGTTTGACTTTAACTGATGTTTTTTGGACAATGTATTAGGGATTTACCTTTGAAAATTATTTATGTAAAATGTATTTCCTCTAATTGCTTTATTGAACTTAGTAAAAGTTCTTAAAAAACAAACCAACCCAAAATGCTGAACAGGGTTGTCTTGTTTTCAGAGCTGAATTAAGAAAGATGACATAAATCAGTACAATAATAACTTTAGTAACATACTGTACAGCATTATCAATACATCAGAAATACTGTTTGAGAAAGTAGTGGTTATGGCATTCATACTTACTGGTTGCTGAACAATTTTTTTTAAGGTTGGGAAGGTCCTCCCCCACCTCGTGGCTGTGAAGTTTTTGTGGGAAAGATTCCTCGTGATATGTATGAAGATGAATTAGTCCCTGTTTTTGAGAGAGCTGGGAAGATTTATGAATTCAGATTGATGATGGAATTTAGTGGTGAGAATCGAGGATATGCCTTTGTGATGTACACAACTAAAGAAGAAGCCCAGCTAGCCATCAGGATCCTTAATAATTATGAAATTCGTCCAGGAAAATTTATTGGTGTCTGTGTAAGCTTAGACAACTGCAGATTATTTATTGGAGCTATTCCAAAAGAGAAAAAAAAAGAAGAAATCTTGGATGAAATGAAGAAAGTTACAGAAGGAGTGGTTGATGTTATTGTTTATCCAAGTGCTACTGACAAAACTAAAAACCGTGGCTTTGCCTTTGTAGAATATGAGTCTCACAGAGCTGCTGCTATGGCTAGAAGAAAGCTAATTCCAGGTAAGCCTTTTAATTTTAATATTAAATGTGCAATTTATAAATCAAAGCATTTATAATAGATCTCCACTTTTGGATCTGTGCTTACACCACCTTTATCTTACTCAGTTGATTTCTGTGGGACATGACACACGCTTAGTTCTCTCCTGGACAAGGATTTTTTTTAAATTGAGGGATGAACATACTGGAATTGGGAAAGGGGGAGAAAGCAAAAGATTCAGTAGCAAGGGAGAGAGTTGGAAGGAAGAGGAGTGAAGAGATCAGGGGAAGCAGAGTTGGAGAAACAAAAAAGACAAAATGTGTGAAATCCTGGCCCCATTGAAATGATTGACAGAACTATTGACTTCACCCAAAGTCTTATGTTGGTCACAGACAAGAAGCATTGACTTTTTAAAGAAACTTATCTAAGCCTTGAAAAGTAATAAGAGAAATAGTAAGGCCAACTCAACAAATGTAAGAACAAATTTGGAGTACCATACCATCTTTTAACTTTTTAAAAACATAACATTCTTTATGATGATCTGTGAATTTGTTTAATGCATATTGGGGAAATAATTTAACAGGGCTCATTCTAACATGGACACACCCTATTTTGTTTCCCCATCCCTCCTCCCCCCAAAGTATGACTATTCAAAAAATACATTGCATCATCAACTGGCAAAATATTTGACTAATTGAAAATACATAGATTTCACAAAAGCAATCATCTTTAGCAAAACTAGCACTGGTTGTAGTTTAAACAAAAGCAGACTGAGTACTTTTTAAACAGATGAACATTGCTGAATTTTTTGCTAATTGACCTCTATACTTTCAAGCAGTGTTTGTTTAGCGAAGTGAATGCAAATAAAACATTTCATCATGGATTGTTTCAAATTTAGTATTATAAATAACATAGGCTTATTTCAGTGTTTTGGTTCCTGGAATGGTTAATGAATATTATTTATCACTTAGCTTTCTTTTTTCAGTATTATGCATGTTACTTAAATCTAATACTACTTTTGTCCTAGGAACATTCCAGCTATGGGGACATACTATTCAAGTAGACTGGGCAGACCCAGAGAAAGAAGTTGATGAAGAAACAATGCAGAGGGTTAAAGTCTTGTATGTAAGAAACTTAATGATCTCTACTACAGAGGATGCAATTAAGGCTGAATTTAACAAATTTAAGCCAGGAGCAGTTGAACGTGTGAAGAAACTGAGAGACTATGCTTTTGTTCATTTTTTCAACCGAGAGGATGCAGTTGCAGCTATGTCAATTATGAATGGAAAATGCATTGATGGTGCTAGTATTGAGGTAACACTGGCAAAACCTGTAAACAAAGAAAGCACTTGGAGACAGCATCTTAATGGTCAGATTAGTCCCAATTCTGAAAATCTTCTAGTTTTTGCTAACAAGGAAGATGGTCATCAAAAACCGTTAGGAAAACCAGCAAATCTTTTCAATTCGGTCTTAATGGTCAGCACAGTCCAAGCCCCCCTGAAATTGAAAGGTGTACTTACCCATTTTTCCCAGGGACAAAGCTTACTCCAATTAGCATGTATTCTTTAAAATCCAATCATTTCAGTTCTGCAGTAATGCATTTGGATTATTACTGCAACAAAAATAACTGGGCACCACCAGAATATTATTTATATTCAACAACAAGTCAGGATGGAAAAGTACTCTTGGTATATAAAATAGTTATTCCTACTATTGCAAATGGATCCCAGAGTTATTTTATGCCAGACAAACTCTGCACAACATTAGAAGATGCAAAGGAATTGGCAGCCCAGTTTACACTGCTACATTTAGGTAAGTTTAAGAATTATTTTTAATTAGTTCTTAAGAATTGAAACTAGGTTACTTTAAATTTGTTCTGTGTGTACATAGCCTACATACTTGCTGCCTGTGGGCTAAGTGCATCTTTCCTGTATTCTCAGTTCATCAGTCTAGAGCTTTAGGGTGGTGTCACTGTTGCTCATGATAAACCAGAAGCACAGCAGTAAGGAAATCTTCAACTTCACACTTCCAGGGCCATTTTTCTGCTTTAGTTCCTTCACATGAATGCAGGTTGTAACAATGCATCTCTTATTTTTGATCTTTTTCCTACTTCTGTTTTATACTTCTTCCCATTTCATCTTCTCGTTTGAATTGAGTACAAAGTGGGCTCCAATAGGAGTGTCATCATCTCATGGTATACTTTTTGCCCACAGGAATGATTTAGACCATAGGCTACAGGAGAATTACCAGGAAGAAGAAACAGTTACATGTCAGGAAGAGCTATAGCTGCCTTCAGGAGGGATTGACTTACCTGTCTTTTAGAACTGAGGACTGTGGCAATAGAAAGGTGGCTTTACAACTGCCTACCTCGTTGTGGGTCCTGTGCCACAGGCAACTTGGCTGGACCAAAAGGATAGAGCTCTATATGAAGCTGAGAATCAGGGTGGATCATTAAATCATTAGTCAGGAAGACTGTATTTAATCATGGATTTCTACAGAAAAGTGCATTCTTGTTGGTTATTATAACCTTAATACATATTCTTCACAACTCAAAGATATATAGTGTGTACTTTCTAAAAATGAAACCTATGTTTTTAAAGTGATTTATTCTGAAAACTTTTCAGATTAGTTTTACAGCTATATCAGAAAACGAATAAATGTTTGGTTATTTCATTTACCAAAGGTAAATGAAGCAGATAGTTCACCTCCCAGTGACTTCATAAATATCTCCAGTTCAATCATTAATATTTGGAGGATTTTCTTGCTATGCTGTGTTAGGAGGAGAACATCACCAGACAGACATTTAAATTTGTTTTATTTAACTAAAACAACATTATTTATTCTGGATTTTTTTCTTCAACAGCAGACATACAATATTTTAACAAAACAAGCATATGAATTTTTGAATTTAAACATTCAAGTTTTTTAAAATAGCTTTGTTTTTGTTAAAATTGTTTTGAACTAAAATAGGTAAATGAATATAAAAAAACCTCAAAAAACAAAACTTAAATCAACTATGTCAGCCAGGTCAACATGAGAAACTTAAAAAATTGGCTTATGCAGCTAACTCAGCCGTCTTCACCTTCATTTTCCTGTTTGTTCATAATCTGGAAAAGAAAAACAAGCTTTCCTACTTTTTCAGGTCCCAAATGATTTCTCAATTTGGAATGAATTAGTCCAAAGGAAGAAAATACTCTTTCTACACTCGCAGAAAAAGCTACTGCTATTAAAAGTGAGATAAGCACTTGGAATCGGAGACTGTTGAAGTGCTTAAGTGACTTCTACGAGTTCACTGATGTGACTGTCTTTAAAACGTCATCAGCAAACATATTTTTCTTGAATGGATCACTCTTAGCTCTGAAGTTTATTATAGTTAGCATGATGGAGAGATGATTGCTGGATATCCATGTCATAACCAACTCCTCTTCTTCAGCAGTTAAGGTTTGACCCTGGTACTGAATATTGAGAATATTGTCAAGAAAATGAGCTGGAGGTAGTGCTTGTCCCATTTGTTTTTTTAATGCTTGTAATTTAACTCTGTCATTGTTTAAGATCTCACTCAGTTCCTTCCAAATTTCAACAGCGTCAGCAATAAAACAGCTATTTCCCTGCATTTTGTTCAAGGCTTCAGAAATAGGCTCCAGGGTACTCAGCATATGTTCAACATTTCTCTTAAGCCCAGTGTTGAGAACTTTGGCTGTGACAGTGCCATCTATTTTTTTTCACAATTTTGTTCACAAACTGTCATCGGATTAGGCCAGTTCTTGATATAATGCTCCAAACAGCCCACTACGTTCCATTGCACGTCTTGTGGGAGAATTAGCTTGGTTCCTCCCACTTGTTTCAGAGCAGCTACTGTAAAGTGGTTGTTAGGGAAGTATTTTGCAATTTCAAAAACATTAGCCTTTATTTCTGGAACACTGAAGTCTTTGGCTAGGAGGTGGATCAGATGAGCACGGCAACCGTATGTTGTTAGCTTGGGACTCTTTACTCTTCCAAATTTCTGTTAATCTTGGATACATTTGCAGCATTGTCTGTGACCAAGCTGCATACTAGACATTTGAATTTTTTTTCACAGTTTGTTATAGCTTTTACTGCTACTTCTTGTAAGTAGTATTCTGCTATGTGTGCATTTCCTGATCTATCAATTGTTTTCCGTAAGGAAGACATTCCCTTCTGCTGTTGTCACACAAGCACATACAACAGGATCATTGTGGACATTGCTCCACCCATTAAGGCTCAGGTTAACAATTTCACCCTCTAGACCTTTTTGCACAATGTTCAATTTCTCTTTCATATACTTTGTCCAGTAATTTGCCTGCGACATCTGCTCTGTTGGGTGGACTGTATCCTGGTCTTAATGACTGAACCATGTTAATGAACTGTGGGTTCTCAATCATATGGAAAGGAAAGTTTGTTGCATAAACAAATCAGGCAATTTTTTCATCAGTTACCTCTTTTTGTAATCTGCTGGCAGTTCTTATCACAAACTTACCTCTGGTGGTTTTTAGATGATGGAGATTTTCTTTTTTGCTACAGGTGAATATACTGTGGCTATGACATACTTGATGTGACTGAAACACTATCATTGGCAGATAACTCTGAAACTATAGAAAATGATGGTGATCTTGAAGGTGGATGGTCTTCAGAATCCTGTCTGTTGAGGATGGATTCTCCTAAACAAAATAAGTCAATGCAGTTATTTAATCATTATCACCATGCTGCTCGTTTAGTATTACTCATTGCAGTCCCTGATACTCAGTACTACTTTAAAGGTTAAATTGTAAAAGAAAGGTCTGCTTATTTCAGCGATTTATTTTTCATCACAACTGCATCTACCATAGAGTAACTATATTTTTTGCTCAAATATGATAATTCAAGAATAGTCCAGTAGGAAGACAGGCAGTCCTTAAGAAAGAAGTATGAAATAAAAAAGTTTACCAACCTGAAGATCCTGCATGTTCAGACATATTCCTTTCATCATCTTCAACGCAGCTTCCTCCTGAGAAGGAACACTTCTCATGATGTTGTTTCAGTTTCATTTGAGCAACGAGGCCTTGCATTTCTTTGTTGCACTGTTTGCATTTTGCACACATGCCTGTCTTACCCATTACTTCATTAAAATATTCCCCAACTGGGTCTCTTTTATGGCCTGCTGCCATTATAGATTTTTTCCCTTCTAGTTAGAGAATAGTATGGTAGATCTCAAATCAATGAAGACTATACTCAGACCTCAAGACTTGTTTCTACTGCCTGTCCCTCTCTTCTCACATTTATCTCCAGGCTTCTTCTCCTTGTCCAGATTTATTCCATCCCCAACAATCTTCTGTTCACTGAAGGCTCTGAAACTTTGCACTTTTAGAGAGAGGTAAGGGATTGACTCTGTGTACACAAATTTGCAGAGGGACAATAGGGTTGAGGTCTGTTATTTCTCACCTATATTTATTTATTCTTCTTCGAGTGATTGCTCACATCCATTCCAGGTAGGTGCGCGTTGCGCGTGCACGTTCGTCGGAAACTTTTTTTACCCTAGCAACTCCAGTGGGCCGGCAGGTCGCCCCCTGGAGTGGCGCCGCCATGGCGCTCGATATATACCCTTGCCAGCCCGCCCGCTCCTCAGTTCCTTCTTACCGCCGTGTCGGTCGTTGGAACTGTGGAGCGCGGCATAGCTGTCCTCCACGTCCCTAGCTCTCCTTGTTAACTACCGTTATTATTACAGTTGTTAGTTAGGTCGTTAAGTATAGTTAGTTAATTAGTTGTAGTGTAAATAGTATTGTATACAGTTGTTCGCCGGTCTGGGCTGTAGCCCTTCCCGGCACCCAGCACCGGGCTCATGCCTGGTTCGCCGGGCTTTAAGCAGCGTGCGGCCTGTAAAAAGCCTATGCCAACCAGCGACCCCCACGACGCGTGTCTGAAGTGCCTGGGGGAATCGCACAGGTCGGACAAGTGCCGCATTTGCAAGGCTTTTAAGCCCAGGACAAAGAAGGAGAGAGACCAGCGACTCAGGACTCTCCTAATGGAGGCGGCACTTGACCTGGCAGCTTCACAGGCCGTGATCTCGGCGCCGGCACCGGATCGCACCGGCGCTGGGAAGACTCCCCGGCACCGACCTTCCCCGGCACCGGGTGCAGAGGCGAGACCGTCAACGTCTGCTACTCCAGCCAGGCAGACCCGAATGGAGCGCCCGGCATCGACATCGGCCGCGGCGCTACCGGCACCGTCGACTCCGGGCCCGGTGGGTCCGTCGAGTCCGGTGCCGCCAAGCTCCCCCATAAGATCTGGGGTTGAGCTATTGGTCCTATCCTCTCCGGAGACCTTCGCCTCGGCACGGGACCTTATCGCCCTAACTGAGTCTACTCAGCCGCCATCCCCGGTACCTCAGGTGCGGGTAGCATCTAGGGGCAAGCCCATGATGACGACACCGTCTCGGGACTCGCGCTCGCGATCCAGGTCCCAACGCCACGGTCGCTCGAGATCCCGCCGCCGCTCGCAGTCCCGGCACCGCTCCCCTCGGCGGTACCGGTCGCACTCGCGGCACCGATCGACCTCCAGACGGTCGCGGTCTGACTCCAGCCGTCGATACCGGCACCGTGACTCTAGGAGCCAGTCTCGCCATCACTCACCGTGCTGGTCGACCTCCCGGCACCGAGCTGATGGCAGGTCCCGGTCGACCTCCCGGCACCGCGTCGGTGGCAGGTCCCGATCCCGGCACCGAAGCAGCGGCCGGTACCGATCCAGATCCCGGCACCGAGACAGAACCCGGTCCCGATCCCGGCGCCGCTATGACTCCCGGTACCGATCCCCGGCACCGAGAAGATCTTCGGTGCCGAACCGCGCAGACCCTTATCAGCCGGGGTCGGCCCCGCCATGGCCTTCTAGGCAGCCGTCGGTGTCGTCTCAAGCGGACAGCGTGTATGCGCTGGGCACCGACAGGCAGGCAGCGTTGTTTCAGGACCCTCCGCAACAGGACCAGGGTCCGCAGCAGTGGGGGTTTTGGACCCTCTGGGCATACCATCAAGCCCAGGGCCCCCAACAGCTTCCTGCTAGGCCTGCAACGGCGGAGCACAGGGTGCCAGAGGCTTCGTTGTCTCGCCCCCCTCCCTCCCCGGATGGAGAGGAAGGATCGAAGCAGCAAGACCCTGCTCTTGCTCCTGAGACAGAGGCGAGGGCTGAGGGGGACCCCCCACTGGACACTTTCTTGCCGGGGGTCTCCTCATCCTCCTCCCCCGACGAAGCGGTGGCTGGCACCTTCTCCAGTAGCCCTCCTCCGCTGGATCTCAGGGCGCACCAAGACCTCCTTAGGCGAGTAGCTCAGAATCTGAGCCTGCAAGCCAAGGAGGTCTCTGAGATCGAGGACCCTATCGTCACCATCCTCTCATCTGATGCCTCCACCAGGATCGCCCTACCCTTCATTAGGACAATCCAGGCCAATGCCAATACAATCTGGCAGTCACCGGCCTCCATCCCCCCTACGGCGAGGGGCGTCGAGAGGAAGTACATGGCCCCCTCCAAGGGCTACGAGTACCTCCACGTCCACCCGACACCGTGTTCCCTGGTGGTGCAGTCGGTGAACGAGAGGGAGCGCCACGGACAGGAAGCTCCAGCCCCCAAATCCAAGGAGGCCAGGCGTATGGACCTCCTCGGCCGTAAGGTCTATTCGGCTGGGGCCCTTCAGCTCAGGGTTTCAAATCAACAAGCCCTGCTCAGCAGATACGCTTTTAACTTGTGGGTGGCAGCGGACAAATTCAAAGAGCTGCTGCCACAGGAGGCCCGCCAAGAATTTGCGGCCATTCTGGACGAGGGCAAGAAGGTTGCACGAACCTCGTTGCAAGCTTCTTTGGACGCTGCAGACTCGGCTGCCTGCACCCTCGCCTCGGGGTTAACGATGCGCCGTATCTCCTGGCTTCAGGTCTCTGGCCTTCCACCGGAGCTCCAATACACCATCCAGGACCTCCCGTTCGAAGGCCAGGGCCTGTTTCCAGAGAAGACAGACCCCAGACTTAAAAGTCTCAAAGACAATCGGGTCATTATGCGCTCCCTCGGGATGCACACGCCGGGAACGCAGCGCAGACCCTTCCGGCCACAGCAGCAACAGCAGCGCAGGCCATACCCCCAGTTCCGCCAACGGCAGGACCTCAATAGGCGCCATGGCAGGAATGGAAGGCGTAGACATTCGGGGAACCAGGGCGGGCAGAATCAAAGCTCCTCTAAGCCCCCGCCTGGGCCCAAGCCTTCGTTTTGAAGGTGCGCCCGAGGGCGCAGTAACAGTTTTCCCCACGGATCCTTCCCCCCCGTTTTCCAACCGCCTTTCGTTTTTCCTCCCAGCGTGGACCCAAATAACATCGGACCGCTGGGTCTTACGCACGGTACAGACGGGATACCGCCTGCAGTTTATATCATTTCCTCCTTCCCGCCCCCTTCCTCGTCCCTCTTCAGGGACCCCTCTCACGAGCAATTCCTTCGACAGGAGGTACAGACGCTCCTCAACAAAGGAGCTATAGAGGCGGTTCTGGAAAACGAGAAAGGCAAGGGGTTTTATTCCCGCTATTTTCTGATCCCCAAGGCCAAGGGAGGCCTCAGGCCTATCCTCGACCTGCGAGAGCTCAACAAATACCTAGTGAAGTTGAAGTTCCGCATGATATCCCTGGGGACCATTATCCCATCCCTGGATCCAGGAGACTGGTACGCCGCCCTCGACATGCAGGACGCTTATTTTCACATTGCCATTTGGCCACACCACAGACGTTTCCTTCGATTCGTGGTGGGCCGCCTTCACTACCAATTTGCAGTCCTCCCATTTGGCCTTTCTACAGCCCCGAGGGTATTCACAAAATGCATGGCAGTCGTTGTGGCACATCTTCGGTGCAGTCGTATCCACGTGTTCCCTTACCTAGACGATTGGTTAATTCGGGGCACGTCGGAACTACAGGTTTGCAGCCACGTCCGCAGGATCACCGGCCTGTTTGCTACCTTGGGCCTCATGATCAACATAGACAAGTCCACCCTGCTCCCCACGCAGAGGGTGGAGTTCATCAGGGCCGGCCTGGACTCCACCGTGGCCAGGGCTCTTCTGCCGTTACCGAGGTTCCAGGCGTTGTCGGCGATCGTTCAGCGATTGCGGGCAGCCCCCTTGACATCCATACGACATGTCTAACCCTGTTAGGCCACATGGCAGCATGCACATTTGTGACCGGTTACGCTCGGCTCCGCATGAGGACCCTCCAGTTGTGGCTCATCGCACATTACCGGCCGGCAAGGCAACCGCTAGACATGCTGATCGCAATCCCCCAGGGGGTGTTAGATTCTCTCGGCTGGTGGTTAGACCAGTCCGTAGTGTGTGCGGGGCTCCCTTTCCACCCACCTCAGCCTTCGGTGTCCCTAACAACGGATGCCTCAGATCTCGGCTGGGGGGCCCACCTGGGAACCCTGAGAACACAGGGCCTGTGGTCCCCGCAGGAGGTGAAGCTGCACATCAACATGCGGGAGTTGAGAGCGGTCCGCCTTGCTTGTCAAACGTTCTGTCACCAGCTTCGAGGTCGTTGTGTCGCGGTGTTTACCGACAACACGACGACCATGTACTATATCAACAAGCAGGGCGGCACCAGATCCTCTCCCCTATGTCACAAGGCGATGCGACTCTGGGACTTTTGTGTAGCCCACTCCATTCACCTCACGGCTTCCTTCCTCCCCGGAGTACGGAACACGCTGGCGGATCGCCTGAGCAGATCCTTCCTATCACACGAGTGGTCCCTTCGCCCAGACGTCGCCCTCTCAATCTTCCAGAGGTGGGGTTATCCCCGTGTGGACCTCTTCGCATCCGGGGGGAACAAGAAATGCCAGGCGTTCTGCTCCTTTCAGGGCAGGGAGCCCGGGTCTATAGCGGATGCCTTCCCTATTCCATGGACGACCCACTTGTACTACGCATTTCCCCCGTTCCCACTGGTCCACAGGGTCCTTCTGAAGGTGCACAGGGACAGGGCTCGCGTGATCATGGTAGCCCCGGCGTGGCCCAGGCAACATTGGTACCCCATGCTGCTGGACCTGGCCATAGCCGACCCAGTTCCCCTGCCCCTTCACCCGGACCTGATCACCCAGGAACATGGGACTCTCTGTCACCTGGACCTGCAGTCACTACACCTAGCGGCGTTGTTCCTGCGTGGCTGACCAGTTCTGAACTGCGCTGCTCCACCCCGGTACGGGAGGTACTTTTGGGCAGCAGGAAGCCTTCCACTAGAGCGACATACTCGGCCAAGTGGAAGCGTTTCTCCTGTTGGTGCGTGGAGAAAGGTCTCCACCCTATGGAAGTTTCGGTGGCCAATATTTTAGACTATATTTGGTCCCTCAAACAACAGGGCCTGGCGATATCGTCTTTGCGGGTCCACCTGGCAGCTATCTCCACCTTTCACCCGGGTGGGGATGGCCGCTCCGTTTTTTCTCACCCGATGGTGACTAGATTCCTGAAGGGGCTGGAACGTTTATACCCTAACGTCCGACTCCCTGCTCCAACCTAGGATCTTAACCTGGTGTTGTCTCGGCTCATGGGGCCCCCCTTTGAGCCGTTAGCTACTTGCTCCCTACTCTATCTCTCTTGGAAGACTGCCTTTCTAGTAGCTATCACCTCAGCTAGACGGGTGTCGGAACTCCGGGCTCTCGTGGTAGACCCCCCGTATACAGTCTTCCACAAAGATAAGGTGCAGCTGAGGCCACACCCTGCCTTTCTCCCCAAGGTGGTCTCGGCCTTCCACATCAACCAAGAGATATTCCTCCCGGTTTTTTTCCCAAAACCTCACTCTTCAGGCAGGGAGCAACAGCTCCACTCGCTTGATGTCCGTAGGGCTCTCGCGTTCTATGTGGAGAGGACCAAACCGTTCCGCAAATCCCCCCAGCTTTTCGTGGCAGTAGCGGACCGCATGAAGGGGCTTCCTATCTCCTCGCAGAGGTTATCCTCATGGGTAACGTCCTGTATCAGGACCTGCTATGACTTGGCCCACGTCCCTACGGGCCGTGTGACTGCGCATTCTACCAGGGCGCAGGCGTCGTCGCTGGCTTTCCTCGCCCGTGTGCCCATCCAGGAAATCTGTCGGGCAGCGACCTGGTCATCGGTCCACACCTTTGCTTCCCACTACGCCCTGGTCCAGCAGTCAAGAGAGGATGCGGCCTTCGGATCTGCAGTGCTCCATGCCGCTACTTCTCACTCCGACCCCTCTGCCTAGGTATGGCTTGGGATTCACCTACCTGGAATGGATGTGAGCAATCACTCGAAGAAGAAAAGACGGTTATTCACCTTTGTAACTGTTGTTCTTCGAGATGTGTTGCTCACATCCATTCCACACCTGCCCTCCTTCCCCACTGTCGGAGTAGCCGGCAAGAAGGAACTGAGGAGCGGGCGGGCCGGCAAGGGTATATATCGAGCGCCATGGCGGCGCCACTCCAGGGGGCGACCTGCCGGCCCACTGGAGTTGCTAGGGTAAAAAAAGTTTCCGACGAACGTGCACGCGCGGCGCGCACCTACCTGGAATGGATGTGAGCAACACATCTCGAAGAACAACAGTTACAAAGGTGAGTAACCGTCTTTTTTATTTTATTTTAAAACATCAAAATTTCTGTCTTCTCCTTCTGATACCTGTCAGTCCTATCCAATCAATTGATTGGAGTTCTAATACTGCATTTTTATCTGTGTGTGTGTGTGTGTGTGTGTGTGTGTGTGTGTGTGTGTGTGTGTGTGTTAGATGCCCCTACACACGCTTTTATATAAGTGGGCATCTAACATGTTTCCTATATATTCTACAGTGCAATTTTCCTCTTCTGTGGTGGTGAATGTGTTGTAGCTTTCAGTAGCCCCCAGCAGGATCACAGCCCATCCCCTGATAGAATGCGTAAAGTGGAATATTTCTATAAGTATAATAATTTATACAGAGTGTGTGTTAAAGGGCTAGTAATCTAGAATTATTCTCTGATGGGTACAGATATTCTCTGCTTTGTCATTCCTTTAGTAGATAGAGCCTAATGCAGATTTGAAATGACAATTCTCCTTCTCTCCCTGTACAACACTGTAGAACTTGTGGACATGAGAAATTAGATTAACAAAAAATATCTTTTTATTCCAGGAAGCTACTGAGAATGTTAGTTTAGGTTGTTGTCTTACTTCCTGAACATGGCTGGTTGTCACTTGGAGGTTAAGATTTTGCCTTTTATTGCTGGACACACATCTTGTGTGTGAAGTTCAGTTGTCTCTTCAGAGAAACAGCACAAAACAATTTCAGATTTATTTTTCTTTGATTTTAGCCTTCCTGTTCAAAAAGTCTTATGCATGGAAATGTCCAATATGTACAACCCATTCCTTCCCACCAGTTTAGTACTGATTTGTTTTATTTACATGTTGTTGGTCATCTCTGGGGAAATACTTTTGTCAGAGTATCCTTGGTTCATAGTGTACAAAACAGAAAGAAAGGCTGCAAGTTGGTTATTTGTGCTTGTTTTCTTTAAATACTGTAGAATTGGTCAAGTTTGCATCTGCTAACAGTCGGTGCTTAGGCTTCCCCTTTTTCCTCTGGGTGCTCAACCTCCCCTTTGCCCCGTCCCCACCTCCACTCCACCCCTTCCCTGAGGTTCTGCCCCCATTCCAACCCCTTCCCCAACATCTCTGCCCCATCTCCGCCCTCCACCCTACCCCTATTCCAGCTTCTTCCCCAAATCCCTGCCCTTGCTCCGCCTCTTCCCTGCCTCCTCCCCTGAGCATACCACGTTCCCATTTCTCCCTCTCCCTCTCAGAGCGTACTAATGCCGCCAGACAGCTGTTTCGCTGCGGCCAGGCTGGAAGTGCTGGGAGGTAGGTGGAGGAGTAGGGGCATGGTGCACTCGGGGGGGGGGGGAGGAGGAGGAAGTAGAGATGGAGCTCGGGGTGAAGGGAGCTTGGCTGCCAGTGGGTGCAGAGTACCCTGCGCCAGCCCCGGAGCGCCCACGGAATTGGCACCTATATCCCAAGAGTCCAGTATCTCTTCCCACAGTCCTCAGAACTCTGCAAATCAGGGGCATTCCCACTCCAAATCCAGTTTGGGACTAATCAAAAGTTTAAAAAGCACCAACTTGAAATACAGCCTCTGTGACCACTCTGCCTCACAGTTTGGATCATGGAAGTGTAAATAGCACTGTGCACCCAAGTGCTGTGCTGTAACTCCCCTATGTGGATGCTGTGGGTGCGATCTAAAGGTTTGTAGTAGGGGCTGTCAATTAATTGCAATTAACTCACGTGGTTAACTCAAAAAAAAATTAATCATGATTAATCACACTATTTAAACAATAGAATACCATTTGAAATGTATTAAATTTTGGATGTTTTTCTACATTTTCATATATATATATTGTATTCTGTGTTGTAATTGAAATCAGTGTATATTATTTTTTATTACAAATATTTACACTGTAAAAATGAAAAAAATAGTATTTTTCAGTTCACCTCATACAAGTACTGTAGTGCAATCTGTCGTGAAAGTGCAACTTACAATGTAGATTTTTTTTCTTTTTTTTTACAGAACTGCACTCAAAAACAAATCAATGTAAAACTTCAGAGCCTGCAAATCCACTCAATGCAACTTCTTGTTCAGCCAGTCACTAAGACAAGCAAGTTTGTTTGCATTTACGGGAGATAATGCTGTCCTCTTTTTATTTACAATATCACCAGAAAGTGAGAACAGGATTTGCTTGGCACTTCTGTGGCTGACATTGCAAGGTATCTACGTGGCAGATAGGCTAAACATTCATATGCTCATTCGTGCTTCGGCCACTATTCTAGAGGACATGCTTCTATGCTGATGACACTCGTTTAAAAAAATGTATTAATAAAATCTGTGACTGAACTCCTTGCTCTGTTTTACCTGCATTCTGCCATACATTTCATGTTATATCCGTCTTGGATGGTGACCCGGAACAGTCACTGCAAATTTCACAAAATGCAAAGAAGGTACCAATGAGATTTCTAAAGATAGCTATGGCACTCGACCCAAGTTTTAAGAATCTGAAATGCCTTCCAAAATCTGAAAGGGACGAGGTGTAGCACATGCTTTCAGAAGTCTTAAAAGAGCAACACTCCAATGCGGAAGCTACAGAACCCGAACCACCAAAAAAAGAAAATCCGCCTTCTGTTGGTGGCATGTGACTCACATAATGAAAATAAACATGCGTCAGTCTGCACTACTTTGGATTGTTATCAAGCAGAACCCATTATCAGCATTGACACATGTTCCCTGGAATGGTGGTTAAAGCATGAGGGGACATAAGAATCTTTAGTGCAGGGGTCTCAAACTCAATTTACTATGTGGCCAGTGCCAGTCCTCAAATCCCCCGCAGTGGGCCAATAATGTCACTGAAGATGGTGTTCAGAAAAGAAAACGTTTATATTGTATTTTTTATTTCCAATTTCATAGAAATAATAAAACTGTCTTACAACTTTATACAATTCTTTGCTTGCCAGAGATTTTTCAGTGTTTGTCAGACACCCGGCAACACTTCAGTTCTGTCAGTTTGTTGATGATTGACCTCAGCGACTGAGCAGTTGAAACCTTGAGGATTGCAGCAGGGTGTGATTCAGATAGTTGTGTTTGGTATTTTTACTTTGTGGGGAAAAAAGTGATGCTGCCTCCATGGCTGACTGCCTGGTGACTAGTGTTGGTATTTCTGCCCCTCTCCCCCAGCCAGTGGGACCTGCGGGGGGGGCCGCGGGCTGTGCCTGCAGCAGTCAGAGCCAGCAGCGTGACTGTTTGCGTCTCTCCTCCGTGGGCTGCAGTGGGGAGGTTCCCGGGCTGCAGATGGCCCGGGGGCTGGGAGTTTGAGACCCCTGCTTTAGTGGAACTAGCATGTAAATATCTTACCATGCCAGCTACAACAGTGCCATTTGAACACCTGTTCTCACTTTCAGGTGACAATGTGAACAAGAAGCGGGCAGTATTATTTCCTGCAAATGTAAACAAACTTGTTTGCCTGAGCGATTGGCTGAACAAGAAGTAGGACTGAGTGGGCTTACAGGCTCTAAAATTTGACATTGTTTTATTTTTATTCTACATTTGTAAGTTCAACTCTCATGATAAAGAGATTGCAGTACAGTACTTGTATTAGGTGAACTGAAAATACTATTTTTTTTGTTTTTTACAGTGCAAATACTTGTAATAAATAGAGCACTGTACACTTTATATTCTGTGTTGTAATTGAAATCAATATATTTGAAAATGTAGAAAACATACAAAAGTGTTTCAATAAATGGTATTATATTATTGTTTAACAGTGTGATTAATTTTTTAAATTGCTTGACAGCCTTAGTTCCTAATTTGCATTAATGTAATTCTGTTCAAACAGTTACATTAATGCAAACCAAGAACCTTTTAGTTGGCATCCAGAAAATTCACACAGGGGAGTTACAGTGCAGCCATTTTGTGCACATTGCTGTTCCCACTCCCACAGTTTGAACTATGAGGCAGTGTAGACAAGCTCATTGTCACTTTAAAAAAAATGAGCTCGAGATAGTTTCAGTTAATATTTACAAATGAGTTCCCCTGCCAGTTTTTGTGGTTTTACAGTCATATTTTCCTAATTTTTAAAATGGCTTTTGTATCCCATGTTGCTGTGTGGAAAGACCTGCATAAACAACTGGGAGAAAATGCCTTATCCTATGGTGAAACTGACTAAGGTCAAATGCAAAATGTAAACTGTGTGTATGGGGTGGGGAGAGCAGAGAGAAGTAATTTGTTCTCTAATCATTTTCAGTGTAGTAACTGTAGGTGCTCCTTGTAATAATAGTAGGGAAAACGTTATCAGGCACAGTAGGATTTTTGAAGTCCTCTTCAGAGTTCTTTGCAATATATTACAGTGCATAGGATAGCTACACATCACAAACAGTATGCATTTTTACTTGTTAATTTGATTCCTGTAGCCAAGACTCTGGCTACAAACAGTCCACTTAGTGGACATTGAGAGACGTTCATAAAATTTTGTTTGTATTTTTTTATGGATCAAAGGTATCTTCTTTGACAACCTCTGTGTATACCCGCTTATGGGGAGTTACCCACTGGATGAGAGCATACAGAACTCTTTCAAAGTGGGTGTGCACATTTGACTCTGGAAAGAAAGAAGTCTCATGCATACTATTAAAACTTTTTGGGGTTAGTACTGGGCATAGATGTGCTGCTGAAACTGAGCATCTAGGGATCTGAGGAAATGGAGAAATCCTTCCAACCTTACCTACACTATACTAAAATAGAACACTAAATGATGTCTGAAGTGAAACCTAAGAGAGTGAGTAGCTGACAGATACGACAGAGGATCCCTGTGGCAGTGGAGAAGGAAATGAAGTAGTGCTTGGGGTGCACGCTGCTATACAGACTAGGGCATCTGACATATGATGCTCAAGGATGCTCATGAACCCATCAATAGATATGTGGCTTTTGCTGCTGGGTAACTCACTACAAATGAGAATGCAGAGAGGGACTTGAACAACAGTTACTGGTAAGTAACCTCTCTTTACCTACTGTCAAATTTAGTTTTTTTTAACTATATAAGCAATTTAAAAATATGGGGGTGAGAGAGGACTGTTTTGGAAGAATTGAAAACTGCACTGCCTAGGTAATAGATATGGCCAGCGAGAACAGGAGACCAAAATGTTTTACCTCTGGCTCTGCTGCCTGCTATGTTAAGGAATAAAGAGCAAGGAAACATCCAAACACTAGGCAACACTGGGTGTCATATATCCTAAACCAGTGCCCTAACCGTTGGACAGTCCTTCCACTTCCCACTTAAAATTGCACAGTATCCCTGTGGTAGTTGCTTATATGAGGAAAGTAATATTTTAGCAATCTTTTAATGCAGTTTAGTACCTCCAAACAAAGAGCCTGCACCATGTGACCAACTACTTCATCGTAGAGTACCAGGTGTTTCACAGACTATAGATTGAAACCTTACATTATTAGATCTGTCAGTATGCAGAAATATAGTGCCTGAAAACAACATACAGTATCATTTTAGAATAAGTATTGTGTATCAGGTTTGGACTGAACTTGAAATATATTTGATTAGATTTTTGGCTGTTGACTAAATATACTTCTCATCTTGTTGACAGGTGTTTGTGGGGATCACCTGTACTTCATAGGGGAGCTTCTTAAATTGGTCACTATTTCTAGAAGGCTAAAAGATGTCTTGTATCTCACCCTAGATATACTCATGTTTTTGTTTTTTCTCCCTGTTAAGTTTTGGCCCTGTATTAATAGCCTACCTAATAGTGATTGCCTGTCAGAGTTCATCAGTTCTGTAATAGTACACTGAGGATGCATAAACATAAATTTTGTATATTCTGTATTAAAGCTACCAATCCCAATCATCCCCCCAAAAAATCATTGGTGCTTTTAGCTGTCAGTCATTGGGATACAGAAACAAAATTAACAGATGTTCCCTTTTTTCTGTTATTCCTGATTGTTCTGAAATCACAATGCATTTCTTCAGTAAGTAAATGACTGGAGAAAAGTTGTAAAAATTTATCTTGCTCTTGACACTGGTTATATAGTTTGAATATCACATTTATTAGACATTACTGTAGTGTCATGACTACAAATAGAGGCATTTTGAGAGCAGCTGAATGTGACAGTCAACTTGTAACATGAACTTAAAAGGTCAGAGCCTCTAGTATGGTAAGGCCCTTATGCACTGCTAAACTGTGTAAGGGTGATCCTGTGCTTGTATTGAGTTGACAATGTACTCTTATGCCACACACTTTCCCTGCTGCTGGCATAACAGACAAGAAGCATGTTTGGGATGCTCCTATTCTACTCCAAACCTCTTTAGTTTTCATACTGCTTTTGCTGGTACAGCACAAGAGAACTGATCTGCCAAGAGAATCACCAGTTTAGGGAACTGTAAAAATGAGCTTTAACCACTTGCGCACATACCCCTGACTTAATGTATACACTTTTGGACACACGGGAAGATTTTGTCCAGTATCTCTAATTTCCATTAGTATCAGTGTAGAAATCTCAATTTCTCCCATAATCAGGAGTATTATTATTTAGATCTTTTGGAGTCCACTTGGGAAGACTTTTGCACAAAAACCCAGAAGTGCAATTCAGAATTTTAAAATCTAATGGTATATACAGTTTAAAAAAAATACTGAAAAAATAATCAAAAATCTTTGAATTATTTATAAAGTTAAAGCCTGGTAGAAAACAACCAATTAAACTGTGCAGGTTTGATTTTTTTTAAAAAAAGTAACATTACAGCCATTCTAATAGAAATTGTGATTCCTGTTCCCAAAAACAGTTGCTTCAAATTTCTCTTACTTTTTGACTATGAAATGAGTTTGGTCATATGTTGAACCTTAATGTTACAAGAAAGGAGTAAAGGAAAATACATCTAAAATTGATATTTTAATACTTAATGACCTGCTCCAGCAGGCATTATGTATATGCATAATCTTTTTCTTCAAGTATAGGTGCTCCATGTCAGAATCTGTGCACGTCTGTGCTCACGTGATCAGAGATTTTTGTCAGCAGGGTCCTTGCCTGAGTGCTAGATGCCCTTGTGATCCAGTATATGAGTATACAGGGAGGAACTGACCCACTGCCACTCCAGTTTTTTCTCAGACAACTGCAGCTTGTGATGGAGTAGTGCAGTATCCGTTAGCCTCAGCTCACTGCAATACTTGCTTAAATTTTCTTTCTTTTCTTTTCGCACAGTTTGTGCTTTTTCAAAGGTGAAAGGGTTTCCGCTTCCCTTCTGTTTTTTGCCCAATGTGGGCCACTGTTTCTCAGGCCTTAATCCACAGTCTTGAGTGTGGGTTATTCCCAAGACCCTGGGCTTCAAACCCTGCTAGGTCTTTTCCCCCATAGCAATGGATATTTAAACTGTCTCTGCTGCCTTGAGGACTCTCATGTCCCCTCCCAAATGTAAGATCTGATCAGGCTTTAAGAGTAGATCTAAGAAATGGAGGGAGGACAGGCTCAAACTCTCTTTAAGGGAGCACTAGCTGAGACCTGTGAGATGCAAGGCATCCTGCTGTACAGTGGATCCACAGAGAGCTCCAGTTACTGTCTATACCAGGAGTCGACAACCTTTCAGAAGTAGTGTGCCAAGTCTTCATTTAGTTACTCTAATTTAAGGTTTCATGTGCCAGTTATACATTTTAACATTTTTAGATGGTCTTTCTATAAATCTATAATATATTACTAAACTGTTGTTGTATATAAAGTAAATAAGGTTTTTAAAATGTTTAAGAAGCTTCATTTAAAATTAAATTAAAATGCGGAGCCACCCAAACCAGTGGCGAGGACCCAGGCAGTGTGAGTGCCACTGAAAATCAGCTTGTGTGCCACCTTTGGCACGTGTGCCATAGGTTGCCTACCTCGGTCTATACTGTGATGGTAAACAAAGACCCTTGGGGCCTTCAGAAATATGTAAACTATAAAAGAAGGAAAGACTACCTTCTCCAGATCTGGAGAAGGGAGAAAAGGAAAGTCACTGTCTTGATCTGTGTCTCTGGATACTTTGTGTCCCATCATGGGTACCACTGACACACCCATCCTCTCTGGTACTGCAGCCATGGCACCAGCGAAGAAGACTATGCTGTGTACCAAGAAACTGTTTTTTAAAGTACCTAAAATAATACCTGCATGTGTGTGCCTCCATGTCACAAGGATTCCAAAGCCAAGTCAAAATAGACATCAGTAGTGCCTTCAGTACCTAGATTTGAAAGACACACCGATTGTACTGCAGTACCATCTCTGGTACCACCAGATATTCTGACTTCTGATGTTTCCCACCTGGTGTCCCTGGTACTATCAATTTTCTAACCTCTGAGGACCTTCGGATCTGTAGAAGACAGAATCACCACTTCTGAAAGGTACTGAAAAACGCTACTTGGTATGGCCTGTCCTCCCAAAGCCTACCTAAACTCTGCTACCATCTTCATAGTGTTTTGTCCTCAGGTACCATCACAGTCTCCAATCCTTCACAAATTCTTAGAGTTCACAGAGACACGTTTCAGGCTGGTACCAATTCAGTGTGCTCCAGTATCTTCACACTGTCGATCTACGGTTCCCATGCAATTATAGGATCCATTTCGGGCTCCCATACCAACTTGATCACCAGTACTGACACCATTTGCCCCTCCCATTGACATGGGTGATGACACTTCTTCTGATTCTAAGGGATCTATATAAGGTTCCCCCTTTCCACCTCCCTCATTTGAGGTATTCCTTGGTTATGAAACTTCTAACAAGGCAACCCTGGCAAGGACATCCATGGGATCCTGACCTCTTTTCTTATACTCCACCACAGTGCTCTTATTGGAATCTATTGGCCCCTTTGATGGACAGTTTTACAGCTTCTATTTCATAAGAGGACCTATCAGGAGCAGCATCTGTTACTCTTGAGCCCTTCTATGTGGCAAGCTCTTACAGAGGAGCAAGAGCCACCTGTGGGTGAAGAAATCCTCCTCTTCCTCCACTGAAGGAGGCTATCGTGTCTCCCTCATCACTTTTATGTTGAGGGTCTTTCAAGATCTTATGAAATATATAGCGGAGACCCTACATGTTCTGTTGGAGGAGATGTGTGAAGAATATCTAACAAGTATTGGGGTTCCTACATCTCCTTTGCAAAATTGCCTTGCCCATCAATGATGCTCTCTTGATCCCTGCATGGTCTATGTCGCAAGCACCAGCCACTATCTCACATACATATAAATGGGTTGTTAAGAAGTACTACATCCCACCCAAAGGCGCGGAATATTTATTTTCCCATACTGCACCCAACTCCCTGGTTGAGGCAGTCAGTGAATGGAACAGAAAACTTCAGTTCCACTCTACATAATCCAATAAAGAGCTAAAAAGACTGGATCTCCTGGGATGGAACAGCCACTCCTCTGCCTTGCTACAGTTCAGAGTAGCCAGTTTCCAAGCTCCGATGACAAAATGTAACTTTACAAACTATTCCAAATTCTCATCTTTTATTGAATACCTGCTACAGGATCAGAGGATGATTTTAAGCCCTCATAACAGAAGGCCAGACAATCACCAAGGCATCTCTCCAGGCTTCACTAAATGCTGCCAACACAGCTGCACTCTCCATGGCTACAGCAGTAGTAATGTATCGTGCTTCTTGGTTGCAGTCCTGTGGTCTATCTCAGAAGATGCAAAACACTATTGATGATCTTCCCTTTGAGAGCCTCAAGTTTAGTGATGTCACAGAAGATACTCTTTACTCTCCTAAAGACATCCAGGTGATGTTACGATCTCTGATTATTTATATCTGGACCTCAATAGAGTAAACATCTTTGTCCACTCTGAGTGGTTCAAATAGTAACCCTGGCAGTTATATCAGCCTTTTTTCTACAATACAGCAGAGCCTGCAAACAGCAGAGGCTTGCCTGCAACTTCTGAGTCATATGGCACCCTGTATATTTGTGACACCCTTATCAAAACTACACTTCCAGTGTCTTTAGGCCTGGCTCAGAGCCATCTACACCCCCAACAGAAAGCATATTCAAGCGCATGTTCATAACCCAGGGTTTCTCAGTCTCTAAATTGGTGGACTGTTTTTCTATGTAATAACTTTTTCTATTTAAGATTTTGATATTCTCATAGGTAAAAGATCTTATGGCAGTCATTGAGTATTTCATGCATTAATAATAGTCTTTTATTTGGCTTTTTGGTATCACAAAATAAATAATCCCATATCATTGATATTCCTGTGAGATACCTGGATAATATAAGGGAGGTCAATTTGCCATTTTTCAATATTTGTAAAGACCCAAGAGTCGTCACTTTTTCCATTATTCTGTGTGTCTAAGACTTCCTTGAATTTCATAACTAGGTTTTCTGAAAATCTAGTCTAGTAATCTACTGAATTAGACAGAAGTATAATTAGACAGAAGTTTTGAACCATTCATGGTTCAAATTTATGAATTTCCACTACTTTAATTTAATGTTTCTGTGTAAACAGTAACACACTGCTTGGTTAAAACAGTGTTCCTGGACTTCAAGTGTATTGCAAGGCATGAAGCCAAAGCCAAATATTGTCCTAGAAATTTTGGTAGTATTGTACAGACTAATTTCTTAATGAAGGTGACTGCTTTCATCTTTTTTAACGTCAGAAGTGGGTAATATAGTTAACTAGTCTCCCTACCTGTGTGATTGTACTGAAAATTGTTTGTAACTCTTTGATGGATATTCTCTGTTGTCAGAATCTTGTCATGAGTTTGTAAAGCAATTTTAGTGATAATACCTAAGGGCCAAATTTTGATATCATTATTCATATTTAGTACCTGGCTTCACAGATAACCCAGGGTGACTATTCATAGAGTTGAGGTACTGCTCAACATGAGTAAGGATATTGAATTCTAGCCCTTATTGATCTCTCTCTTTTTTTATGGTAGATATGAAAACATTTACTGCAGATATAATTTTTTGTAAATAATTGTCCTTTTTATGTTATATGTAGAATTCTTAAAATATATTTCTCTTTCATTCTCTTGCATAGGTCTGTACTGAGGGGATGATATTCCTTCTATGAAAGTAGTGGAGACAGAAGGAAACAAACTTCTGGAAACTTGCCTTAGACTGTATTGGAAATCTGATATATTTAGTTATTTGCTGTGTTTACCAGAGAAGACAGCAGTGTTGTAGTTCTAGCATTTGTTTACACAGTTCAAGAAAAATATTTTCCATCTTACATGTTGTCTTCCTTAAACTTTTATCAGAGCCCTCCCTCCTAGGCCCTTTGTAGCATGATTTTTGAACTCCCATGTTCACTGGCTTACTAGCAGTTGATGTTTGGATCATCAGATTTATTTTTTTTTAAAGATCAGTCAGGCACTCAACAAATGAACCTGGTAGCCGTCACAGAAAAGTGGAAGTCAGTGTAGTAATTTTGACATACTGATGGGTATCGAGAATAGACGCATTATTTTAGAAGTGAGATTTCCATTTTTCTTGGACCACATCATTCATCTTGAGATCCATTTGTGAATCTCCCTGTGTGCAGAAGGAGGGGCTCAGTCTCTTTCTGTAGCAGTGCCCCAAACTGCCCTCCCACTCTCCTGCAGAGTGATATGTTTGTGATCAGAGATTTTTGCAGGGAGCAGGGGAAGCATGTCACTATCACCCAGCACTCACACCATTTATCACAGATTGCATAAACTCTCTTGCAGAGCCTTTGGTGGTCCTCGGGAGCCTCCGCAGCTAGAGGTGGAGTCTCTGGCATTGTGGTTGTAACGGAGCTTCACTTCATGGGGGGAGGTGCAGAGGGTTGGAGCTGCTATGAGGATTTGTGTCCTCCTGTGAATCCTAGGGGATCTATCAGGTTTGTGGATGGCTACTCCATGGGGAAGGTATACCTTGTTCCTTCCTCTAACATGACAATGCAGGGTCACCTCAGCATGAAAATCCTTGTGAAAGCTCCTAAACTCATAGTTGCTGCCTATGGTTTTTAATGTGGGAACAGACTATCTGCGCCTGTGTCTTTTCATCCTAATTCAGAGGAATATTCAGAAACAATAAACACGGCTGACTGCACAGATTTTAATTGTTATGGATAGGTTACAGTGATCCTAGAATTTACCTGCAGTAAATCTTTTAGTGATTTCTTCAGTGCTTTTTATTTTTTCTCTTCCTGCTCATTGTAATGAGTATATAAGAAAGTTTATCTTCGTTACAATTTCTAAATGACAGCTTTCTTGTTTTTAATTCCAATTCATCATTTTCTCATGTTGTATGGTTAGCTGTATTCAGAAGCATGGGGAACTGAAGCACAGAGAGGCTATGAATTCAGTTATTGTGTTCAACATAGTTTTTATAAATTAAAGACAAAATAGATAATTCACCCGAGAAACTTTTTCTTTTGGTCTGGCTTTTAAAGCAATGATTTCAACATAAATACTTAATCCTATCATTTCCTTGAAGATACCAATAGGATCCATCTTTCTACATATTTTTGAATAAAGAAACCTTTTCTTTCATGGTGCCATGATTTAAACACCAAGACTTTCATTTTACCATATAATTGATTTATACTTTTTTTCAATATGCTCTGGTCTCAGTCTGCTTTATCAAAATTCAAGATGTATTTGTTGGAGCAATTAGAGCGAAGTAGGGAACCTTTTCCATAGTCCGAAATCCAGATATCACCAGACTTTTTAAGCTACTCACATTATCCAGTGCTTTACTTTCTCATTCTTCCTTGAAACATTAGTATTGTTAGAATTTTTACAAAAAGATTTTAATCATTTTGATTGTTGTTAAAATTACAGACTTAAATGAGTTGCTCTCAAACTCATTATTCTTTTTTTTCCTGAAGGTAATTTAATCATACACTGTACACCAGAAATTGATTCTCTTGTCTTTTTTTTTTTTTTTTTTTTCAAAAAGTCTCTTGTAAAGAGAAGACTTAGTTTAATTGGAAGGATTTATATTGTTACAAGGTGCTCTTTACAGTGAGTACTAGTGGTCTGTAATTTAGAAGCTTGTGAATATTTAGTAGGTGAGGGCTAAATAGTGTCTTTGTCACAGTTCTGAGCAAAGCGCAGATTATAGTTGTGCCGCAGAAATCCAGGAGGGAATTAATCTGTGCCAGTTTATATTTGGTACAGATTACTTTCTCCAGTGCACTAACTCAGTTGCACTGGTTAGTGTGTTGGGGGATTGAAGCCAAGGCTACTCCCCACCCCTTCCCACAGAGATTGCTCTCCCTCTAGTACTGCTACCTGCAAAGAACCCCATTGCTCCTCTGTGCAATTGCTTTACCTAGTCTGCAGTCAGATTTTGAAAATGTTAGGTACTGCACAGGTGAAGTTTATGGGTCTGATTTTTAGAAGGACTTTAACCTGGCCTCCAATTTTGAGTGCATTTTGTAACCACAGATGATTTTATGCTCAAACTTGGACCTTCTCACTTGAAAATCAAGCCTTATACATACAGATGCAAAATACTTTCTTGTGCTATAAGCCTTTCATTGTACTAAGACAATCTCTGCCTTCCTTTTTGGGCACAGAGTGCTAAAGTTTAATGGTGATGTGAAAGAAAAGAAATTGGGCTAATACCTTTTATTGTTTCTTTGTAAAGAAAGCATCATTTTTTTAAAAAAGTCTAATGCTGCCTCTTACATTAGAAATCAAGGTCTTCTCTAGAAGACTGAATGGATTATTAATAATTATTTCAGTTTGAGTTGTGGGTGCTCAGCACTTCTGAGAACCATGTCATTAACTTATTTGCCTCAGTTTCCCCATCTGTTTAAAGGGGGATACTTGTACCTACTCAACTGAGTTGTTGCAGGGTTAAATAGTCAAATGCTTTTAAGGCATTTTGAAAATACAAAGTTTTTATTAATTCCTGAGTATTAATTATACTATTGGGAAATTTTTGTAACTGAGTCTCCTAGGGTTCCATATACTTCAAATAGGGATCACAATGTTGTCTTGAAGATTCAGTTATTCTCTGTCTCCACTGCTTACAGACAGGGAACACATAACCTCATCAGTCTGGATCTGTGTAGGAGAATTTAGAGAAAATAAATAACAGGTAAGAAATATAAACTTGGCGACGTTGGGTCAAATTCATCCCTGGCACAACTTGATTCACTTCAGTGGAGTTTTAGTAGAAATGAAGTTGGCTCATTTTACTCTGCTGCTAAATGGCCAGGTTATGTCACCAGAGTTACAACCTTACTCTAAGTAGTCCCACTGAAATCAGTAGGATAGTTTATGAATACTCACTCAGTGTGGCAGAATGGCACCCCAAAATGTTTTTATTAAACACATCCTGAAAATAACACAAGTAAAATGAAAAGGCTGATAATATAAAATTGATATCACATGAAATATGAATAACTGGAATAATATAATATAAAGCACTTTTCTATACAGTATAAACAAATTATATTCTGTATTTATCAGAAGATGTTATGGGCCTGATGTTAATTTACATGACCCCATTTCAGAGCCAGAACAGTGTAAATAAATATTTCTGGATAACTTAGTAATAACTGGTAATTGGAAGTCATAAAGATGCTTTTTTAAAAAGTACTTAATGAAAAGTATCTTAATTTTTGACTCTCATCTTGCACTGGAACTCTGGTGCATGGGTCTGCCTGCACAGTTGTCAGTGAAGGATCAGAGCCTTTGCTTGCAAACTCATCACATACTGATGTATACGTTTTTGCTAATTGCCACTGTGAATGTTTATTGAAATTAAATTTTGAAAGAATTCTTTTAGTCTCAACACTGAAAATAAAACTAAACATTCTAAATAGTTTCCATTTTTTAATTTCTCTTTTTTTTTTTTTTCTTAACTAGGTCCTTTCTGATGATGCTTGAGCTTGCACTACTGCTTGGTCTCATTCCTGTTGGCTAAACATTTATTCTCATTGACTTCATTAAGTTAATGCTTGCCAAAAAATTGAGGTACAGCATTTACAGAATTATGAGGATACTGCGGTGCAGACCTTAACCTTCACCTTAAACTGGCTTTATTTGCAATTCCCTCTGGAGATAGTGTCCAGAGCTTTTTTGGAAATCAGAAGGTCTCCTTATGTCTAGAATCAACTGTGCACCTTGTTTGGCTTGAACTACCATGAAGAGTGTAGTTACATGTTTGAAAAGTTCAGAAGTTATTATTTTGGAGAAAAGGATAACACTATATTGTGTATGAGAATTACTGGGAAATAAAATGTGTTTTTTGGGAAATAGTTATACAATTAGCATTTCTGTATTTTAAATGGTTTAATTTAAAGATTAGTGAAATTTATTACATTTTATTTGTCTTTTAGCTAATGTTTGATTAATATAGTTTTTGTTTTAAAGGAATGATTTATTTAAAATTGTATTTACCAGTAATACTTTAAATGATAAGTAAAACTAGACTTTTATAAAAGGTTTGCAGTAATATGTAAATCAAATATTGGCAAAGTAATCTAGTTAGAATACCTCACCATCCACATGTCTGTAGTTTGAGAAGATTCTATCAGTTTGTATTGTAAATAATAATAAATCTTAGAAAAAGGCAAAATTAAACTGGTTACACCTCTTCTTTCAGATATGAAATCCCTGCATTTCAGTACCAGATCTAATTTGGAAGAAAATTAATATCTTGTGGTAGCAAGATAAATCAGAGATTTGTTTCTGCAAAGGTAGAACAATGCAAAACAAATTTGTTAGCGGAAAGATACCTTTCCAGTCAAATCTGTGACTGGTATAGAAATATATCAGTGAAGTGCGGGTATTTGTGTCACATACTGGTAAAACAGGATTTGCAGTGTGACAGATCAGCATAGTCTCTATTGCTATCATCAAAATATTGAGGATTGAAACATGTTAGAAAATGATTTTTTGTGTAGTAGTCTATTTTGTCTCTTTGAATTAAATTTGTATCTGTAGACTTACATGCAAAATAACTATTCATGTGTTTATTTACAGACTACAATTTTCATCGCAGCCCAGTAAATAGCACTGCCCCAGTTACTGTCACTCTCTCTTCTGGGACACCCAGCATGTTTCCATACACATCAAGGCCTTATTTTTATCCAAGCTACCCCTTATTACCAACAATTCTGCTTGCTAATGGCAGCCATGTTGGACAGCGAGTATATATCTCTAATGAGGCCTTGGTCTTCTGAAGAAAAAGTTGTACAGCATTAATATGAAAGTTTTCAATTTTAGTTTTTAATTGGGTCTACACTATTCATTTTCATGAGTAAAATATATTTTATTTCCATATAGGAAACTTTTCACGTTTCAGTAAATATAAGCATTTTACTAAGCATTTGTCAAAAGATAAAGTTCAAAAAAGTTTCTTTTCTCGGCCTGTGTACTGTTGATTGATGCTCTTTTATCTGTTTATGGTTCCTGGTCAAAGTGTGGGCAATAGAACCCAGTGGTTTATGTTAAGAATTTTTCTAATAATTACTTTACTGAATAGTATCTCTTCAGTTTAATCTGTGCAAATATTGGTTATAATCTTGTTACCAAGGATCACTCTTATGTTGAAGATTAGTAGTTATTTAGTGAGAAGGCAACTATTATGTGGTCGGAAAATGATGCAAAAGGAAGATTTTAAGAAACTTTTTTTTTAACTTTAAAGAAATAATTTAATATTGTGGTCCTTTGAATAGTTTTAGTAATAGAGTAAATTATCTTACTTTTTGTGCTGTTCATTTATTCAGAGTTAAAATTGTTAAGCTTCGTCTGTGTTTTGGTAGTACCTGTATAGTAGTTCTGTTTTAAAAGGAGTTGTGCTGTTTTTTTTAAATGTTGAAATCATGTGTTAATTTCTGTACTTGAATTCAAACATTTTGACATTAAATGTATACTGTTCTTTAAAAGATATTTGTGGGGTTTGTATATATTGTTGAATGTTCAGCATTGTTTACAGTAATTTTAGAGACAAGTGGATAGAGTTTTAGGGCCTCATTCTCCCCCCAGTGGAAGCACTTACATATATGAACTTATCTTTAAGCACATGCTTTGAGGGTAAAATAACTTTATTTTAGAGATGGTGTGTGAATGGAGTGGAGGTTCATAAACTAGCTTGGCATGTTTCACTGTTACATAAGAAAATTTGATGTGGACCAACCTTGGGACTCTTGTTCCTTTGGTCAGTGAAGCTTAAACATGAAGCAAATATAAATAAATGCTAATATTGTTTATCTGTCAGTTCAGGAATAACATGGATGGCTGGTATAGGAGAGGAATTCAAAACATCAGTCTAGAAGACTTTTGTTTTCGGTATAAGAAAAAAGTACTTCAGCTTTTATTATATTGTACAATGTTCAATCAAATTGATTCCTTAGAACAGGGAATTTTAAACTGAGAGTGAGGCACAAATTGCCTGGTATAATCTACAATTTTGAATTCGAATTTGAGGTATCAGAAATCCTTTGTTTTCACTCAGATTAATTTTTGAATAATTTTCATGATTTCTTTAATATTGAAGCACTCTTTAACGAGTCAGTTGTGCATATGTGAAAATATGCTCAGTTTTGTACATATACAAGAAAATACAATTCATTTGATATTGATAGTATATTTATTAATAACCTCTTAAAACCCTTCCCTTGGGATTAGCATTCCATCACACTAGGGTTAAACATAACACTTGCAGTGTGTACAAAAGTGTGAAATATTCCAGTAATGCTTTTGAGCGAATTTTCCTATGTGGGGTAGGCCATGCAAAGCCCTCTGGGACATTAAAGCCTGTTGTCTGTGCAGAGTGATCACGAGTGTAGAGGATGTGTGGGGCCTCCATACCACTTACCAATAGGCCATCAGGGAGGGTTTCTTGGGGCAGGCTGTGGGATGGTTATGGGATTTCATGACTACTCATCTAATGAGGCAGGGTGAGCTATCAGACATTTTGTATGAAGCCTGTAGGATAGAATAATAATTGCAGGTACTACATTGCATTTAACCTGTGCACCCTCACGTCATACTCTGAGCAAAGACCACATGGGCTTTGCAAAGGGGAATGAATTCGATCCTTTTTAGATTATCATTATGACTTTAGTAACCAGATTTATAATAATTTTCCCTAAGGTAATTTAAGCTACTGTTGCTGTACAAAATGCTGACTGACCAAAAGTATAAAGTCTTAAAAAGAACTTGTTAAAATTGAATTGTATTAGCTTACATACAGCCAAGTATTGCTGAATGTATTCATTCCTGGAAATGTTAGTTCCTCTGAAAGGAAAGTTCATCTGATCATTCTGGAGTTAACAATGTTGTAAGGAATAAGCTAAAGAAATGGCTGATATACAGTGAATGTTGATCCATTTGTGGGTTTGTGTGTATATATACTTTATATAGAGTAAGCAATTTTAAAAAATCTCAGCAATTGCATCTGCCTGAGTGCCTTCTCCTTTGATACTTTACACAAATGTGCTGATTACACAGTGTTCAGATAATTGAGAAATCTCTCAGTGGAACCTGTTAATCTTCAGGAAGGACAGTTGTCACAAAGCTTTTCTCACTGAATTTTGAAAAACTATAGGAAAAAAATGTGTGTGCTGTGATTTATACTCATACTGTACATGCTGGTCAAAAAAAAGTGGAATCCATTTACCAATCTGCGATACAATAAATAGTTTAGTTCTGAGAGAGTGGACGCTGCAAGAGTATATAACAAATCTTGGAAAGATTTTTTGTGTGTGTAAGTCTTCCTGTGCTAAGCCCCCATTTTACCAATTAACCATTAAAGCTGTGTTTTAAATCAGAGAATTCCCCCAGGACCAAGGAAGTTCACATGGGCAACTCTGTGCTCTCTCCTACCAAGGTGTGTGCTGGGAGCCACAGGGGTATGGCCAGAGTTTGTGGCATTCTGGCAGTGTCTGTTAGTGGGGCCATTACAGACCACCACAACTTGGAGCAGTCCCAAGGCCTAACATTTATGGTTATGGCTGAATAGCTCTGGGGCTTGGCGTGTCAAAGTTGGTTGCAAAATACTTTTTCCCATCCTGTCCCTGTCCTGTACACTGAATACTGTTCTGACACTTCTGAAGATAGGGGTCATTGTAATTAAATATTTAAGTGATCCATTCAGGATTTGAATCTTGGTGCTGAAAGCTGGCACTGTAACCAACAGCATCATGCTACTTATCAAGAATATTGCTCCTTCATAAAGAATTGGCTAACATATTTGCTACTAGCCTGCTACTGCAGATGTAGTATGATACCAGGGTTCTGTGGCAGAAGCAGGAAGAGCAGCTGCCAAAGTACTCCAGATAGTTAGTTAATTCCTTAATACTAACTGAATATCTGTACCTACAAAGTGTTTTCTATCCAAGGAACTCAGAGAGCTTTACAATAATAGTCTTACAGAACTTCTGTAAAGTAGCTACTATCCCCATTTTACAGATTGGGAAACCAGGGCACAGTGCAATTAAATGACTGGCACAGAGTCACCCAGAACCTGATTTTAAAAAAGGCATTTAGGCACCTAAAGCTGCAGATTGATGTTTAGTAAGATTTTCAGAAGCACCTAGCGGTCTAACTCCCATTTTTGTAACATACTGTAGAGCATTTATACATGCTACATAAGTGTGAAGTATAATTATTTATTATTGTTTATCAAATGGCATCTCCACTTTGGGAATCTCCAGTGGGAGTTAGGTGCCTAGTGGAATTTTCAAGTCTCTATAGCCAACTACTAAGTTTTTAAAAACAAACCGTCCCACAAATCTGTGGCAGATAGAACTCAGACCTTGTTATTCTCAGTCTTGCACTTTAACAGCTAGGCACTGCCTAAATAAAACTAGGTAATATAGACTCACCTAGCAGCCGTAGATGAGGGCATGAGCCAGAACTGAACTAAAGTTGCACAGCAGGAAATGTGCTAAATTTAACACCTTTTAAGCACAGTACTGGTACCAGGCTTGCAGGCGGTAGAAGGGATTCCATTTAATAAATAAAATAGTATTAACTAATGATACTCCTCCCCCCCCAATATAACATCTAAAGGCTTGAAAGTGCTTTACAAAGATGGGTAATATCACTATTTTACAGATGGGGAAATTGAGGCACAGAAAGCATTGACTTGCCTGACATCACAGGTTGAATCACTGACCAAATCAGAACTGGAGCCTAGATATGTTATGTCATTAATAAAGAACTAATTAAGTGGATTCTCCTTTACTAATTATATTATCTTGTTTCTTGGGCATTTATTTTCTATGCTGCAACAGGGTGTAGCTGCAATTGACTTCTAATTTCCTGCAGAGGGAGGCATTTGCCAGTACATAAAAAAAGGACTTCAAGTTAAATGATCCTTTTAACACTGGAAGGGGTAGCTTTATATAGAAAAAATGCTAAACCTTTCTCCTCAAACCAAACTATGGAATTCAAATAGTCTGTGTCATCCAAAAAGGCGCTTTTATTCATTTATTGTGTAAAAGTCTATTTTCTGTGTAAAAGAGTATATACTGGAAGATGAATAGCTCCAGTCCAGCACAGTTATTTCCAGGAAAATGAAATCATGTCATTTATTTTTGCCCATAGCTGTACTGCTCAAATATACATTTACAGAAAAGTGAGTTCTCTCATTTCTACATCACCAGCAACTGGAGCATTATATAGGAGAAAACTCCATTCATCCCTGTAAAGTGAATAATGCATTGTGTTAGAAATGCATCCTGTCTTGATGTGAAGACAAGAAGAGATGGAGAATCCACCGCTTTTCAAATCTGATAGCATAAATGGGATCAATCTTTCAAGTTACAGCATTGTACATAGCTCTCTAACAACTCAAAACAATGCTGTATTTTATTGTTTATATACTTTAATGCTTACTGTACAGCAGTTTGTGCAAATTTTTGAAACTTGAGCCCTGTTTAGGAAAATGAAACAACTACACTTCTTCTTCGAGTGCTTGCTCATATCGATTCCAATTAGGTATGTGCGCGCTGCGTGCATGCTCATCGGACGATTTTTACCCTAGCAACACTCGGTGGGTCAGCTGTGGCGCCGCTGTAGCACCGGATATATACCCCTGCCGACCCAACGGCCCTTCAGTTCCTTCTTACCGCCTGTGACGGTCATTGGAACTGTGGAGCGCAGCTTTGCTGATCTCCACATCCCTAGCTACTCGTAGTTCTTTGCTCTTTACTGTGTTTATAGTTCGAGTTCTTCTAGTTATAGTTAGTGTTAGTACTTCTATTCATAGTGTATATAGTTGAAGGGGGGATCGGGGATTAGCCCCTTTCCTCCACCCCGGTGCAGGCCCATGCCCAAGGCACTGGGATTCAAACCATGCTGAGCGTGACAGAAGCTGATGCCAATAGGGGATCCCCATGACTCCTGCCTCAAGTGCCTAGGGGAATCCCACCTTGTTAACAAGTGCTGTATTTGCAAGTCATTTAAACCAAAGACGAAGAAGGAGTGGGACTTCTGTTTGAAGCAGCTCCTCAGGGAGTCGGCACTTAGTCCTGCAACATCAGTACCGAGCGCCCAACAGCCTGCCTCGGTAAGGAGTGCTCCTTCGGCACTGGATCACTCCGGTACTGAGAAGGAGTCTCGGCACCCGCTCCTCGGCACCGCTCCCTTTCCCCAACTGGGAAACGACATAGTGCTCTGACTCCAGTCTCGCAGAAGGAGCACTCGTCTAAGACGGTTCGTCAAGCACCGTTATCCGCTGCGGCACCGTCAAAGCGGCACCGCAGATTGCAGCTCCACCTGGCGCGGCACCATCGATTCCGGTCCCACAAGGGCTGTTGAGTCCGGTGCCAGACAGCTCCCCGGCTGTGGTTGAGCTTGTTCTCCCTTCTACGCTGGAGACCTTCTCTACGGCAAGGGAGCTCATTGCTGTGATGGAGCCAATATGTCCTCAACTCCTGGCACTGCCAGTGCGGGTTGTTCAATCCATCGGCAAGCCGGCCCTCGTAAGACCTCCTTCCGTCGGTCCACTAGAGAGACGTCATTCTAGATCACGGTCTCGCAGACGCTCTCGATCACGTCGTTCCCACTCCTGGTGCCGCTCGCAGTCCCGGCACCGCTCTCCATCGTAGTACCGGTCGCACTCGTGGTGACGTTCAACATCTCGTTCACCGGACAGATACTCCCGGTACCGATCTGGCTCTCAGCACCAATCTCGGTACCGTGTATCCTGCAGTCGCTCCAGGCGAAGGGACTCGAGATCCCGGTCAACCTCCCGGCAGCGGTACGGTAGAAGGTCCCGGTCTCGCTTGCGGTTCCACCATAGCTCCCGGTACCGGTCCCCGGTACCGCCCCGGGATCGAGTGTCAAGAACAGTGGCGCCCTCCCAGGGTCTCTCGGCACCACCGTGGCCTTCGAGACACACATCAGTATCGTCTCAGGCTGGCAGTGCATCCTACCATCAGGAGGGGGAATCTGACGTCTCCAGCCAATATCCGCAGGGACAAAGCCACGAACAAGGGCCTCATCACTGGTCCTTCTGGACATCATGGGCATACCACCAGGCCCAAGGTGCCCCATCAGTGGCTTAATGCTCGGCCCCATCAGAACACCGGGTACCAGAGGTGACAGTGAGCTGCCCTCCCCCTATGGGCACGGACGAGGCTCCAATTCCCTCTGCAGTCACTGAGGTTCCACCTGATGCAGATGACGCCCCTCAAGTGCACGACCCACCTCAGGACCTGATGATCCCGGGCCTCTCCTCCTTCTCCTCACCTGATGAGGCAGAAGCAGAACATCCTCCTCAGGCCCTCCACCAATCGATCTCAGAGCCCATCAAGACCTCTTGAGGCAAGTGGCCCAGAATATGAACTTGCAGGTGGAGGAGGTCACTGAAATAGAGGATCCAGTAGTGGACATCTTATCGGCTGATGCACCCACTAGAGTGGCTCTCCCATTCATCCGCACTATACAAGCCAATGCGGACACCATTTGGCAATCCCCAGCTTCAATTCCACCTACAGCTAGGGGAGTAGAGAGGAAATATATGGTCCCCTCAAAGGGGTACGAATATCTCTACACCCACCCACCACCCTGCTCTCTGGTTGTCCAATCGGTGAACGAACGGGAGCATCATGGCCAGCAAGCATCAGCTCCTAAGGCAAAGGAGGCTAGACGCATGGGCCTCTTAAGCTGCAAAATATACTCAGCTGGGGGCCTCCAACTTAGGGTGGCAAACCAACAAGCCCTCCTAAGTTGGTATAACTTTAATACATGGGTGTCCATAGGGAAGTTTACGGAGCTTCTTCCCCAGGAGTGCCATCCAGAGTTTATGGCCTTGCTTGAAGAGGGTAAAAAGGTGGCAAGAACCTCCCTCCAGGCCTCTCTGGACACAGCGGACTCGGCTGCCAGAACTCTGGCATCCGGAGTGACGATGAGGCGTATCTCCTGGCTCCAGGCTTCAGGCCTTCCCCCTGAATTGCAACAGACCATTCAGGATTTACCCCTCGAGGGCCAGGGCCTTTTCTCAGACTAAACCGACCCCAGGTTGCAAAGTCTGCAAGACAACCGGGTCATAATGCGCTCGCTGGGTATGCACACGCCAGTGACCCAACGAAGGTCCTTCCGGCCCCAGCCACACTGCCTCTACAACCAGTCTAGGCCGTGTCAGGACGCTACCAGAAGGCATGGCAGGGGGAATCAGCGGAGGCAGTCTGGTCCTCAAGAAACCCAAAGTCAAGTGCCTCCTAAACCACCAACGGGGCCCAAGCAAAACTTTTGATGGGACGCCCGAGGACGGCCCACCAGTTATCCTACCAGATCCTTCTCCCTCCTTTTTCAACCACCTCTCCCATTTCCTCCCTGCCTGGTCCCAGCTAACCTCAGATCGTTGGGTCCTCCGCATGGTGGAAGCGGGATACCACCTCCAGTTTTTTTTCAACCCCCCCTCCCACCCTCCCTACCCGTCCCTCGTCAGGGACCCCTCTCACGAGCAAGTCCTCTTACAAGAGGTCCAGGCGCTCCTAAAACTGGGAGCCATAGAGGAGGTGCCAGAAGACCTGAGGGGTAAGGGGTTCTATTCCCGCTGCTTCTTAATCCCCAAGGCAAAGGGAGGTCTACAACTGATCCTAGACCTGTGAGAACTCAACAAATTCCTGATAAAGCTGAAGTTCCGCATGGTATCCCTGGGGACCATCATCCCATCCCTGGATCTGGGAGACTGGTATACCGCCCTCGATATGAAGGACGCTTATTTCCACATCGCCATTTATCCACCACACAGACGGTACCTCCGTTTTGTGGTCAACCACCAATACTTTCAGTTCACGGTACTTCCCTTCGGCCTTTCTACAGCTCCAAGGGTCTTCACCAAATGCATGGCTGTAGTAGCTGCCTCCTTCTGGTGTCGTCGAGTACACATCTACCCATATCTTGATGATTGGCTCATTCGAGGGCCTTCCCAGTCATAAGTATCGCAGCACCTGTGCATCGTCAGAGACCTCTTCAGGATCCTAGGCCTCATGATCAACACAGAAAAGTCTACTCTGACACCCACACAGAGAATAGACTTCATCGGAGCTGTTCTGTACTCCAATCTGGCCAGAGCCTGCCTCCCCCAGTCGCATTTTCAACGATGGCTTCAATAATTCGAAGTCTTCAATCCTTTCCAACAACGTCGGTGCGCACTTGCCTTGGCCTAATAAGTCACATGGCCTCCTGCACTTTCGTGACCAAGTACGTGAGGCTACATCTCCGTCCCTTCCAAACCTGGCTGGCTTCAATATACCGTCCACACAGAGACAGTCTGGATTCCGTGCTCACTATCCCCAGGAAGGTTCTCTACTCCCTCACTTGGTGTTAAACTCCTCTCTGGTTTGCGTAGGGATGCCATTCCACCCACTGCAACCCTCAGTGGCCCTAACCACAGACGCGTCATCTCTGGGTTGGGTGGCCACTTCGGGAGCCTTCACACTCAAGGCCTCTGGTTGCCCCAAGAGCTGGCCCTGCACATCAACGTGAGGTTGCTGAGAGCAGTCCGTCTAGCATGCCAGGTGTTTCGGGACCATCTACAAGGCCGTTGTGTATCAGTGTTCACAGACAACACAACGGCCATGCTTTACATAAATAAGCAGGGCAGAGCACACTCCTCCCTCCTTTGTCAAGAAGCCATTCACCTCTGGGACTTTTGCATAGCCCACTCTATCGATTTGGTAGCGTCTTTTCTCCCAGGAGTCCAGAACACTCTGGCAGATCACCTCAGCAGGTCCTTCCCCTGTCTCACGAGTGGTCGATACGCCCAGACGTTATCCATTCTGTTTTCCGGAGCTGGGGTTTTCCCCACATAGATCTCTTTGCCTCTCGAGAATACAGGAAATGCCAGGTGTTCTGCTCCTTCCAAGGATGCTCCCCGGGCTCCCTCTCAGACGCATTCCTGATCCCGTGGAAGAGGCACCTACTTTATGCCTTTTCACCATTTCTGCTCGTCCACAGAGTCCTACTCAAGCTCCGCAGGGACAGAGCCCACCTGATTGTCATTGCTGCAGCATGGCCGAGGCGGCATTGGTAGACCCTGTTGTTCGACCTCTCAGTGGCAGACCCGATCCCCCTGCCACTCTGGCCGGACCTCATAACACAGGACTTCGGCAGGCTTCACCATCCAGACCTGCAATCCCTTCATCTCACGGCATGGCTGCTGTGTAGTTGAGCCAGTCTGAGTTGCGTTGCTCTGCCTCAGTTCAACAGGTGCTCTTAGGCAGTAGGAAGCCTTCCACGAGGATGACATATCTCGCCAGGTGGAAGCGTTTCTCCTACTGGTGCGCTCAGTATAACTTAGTCCCCGGACAGGTATCTGTCCCCACTGTCCTGGATTACCTATGGTCCCTGAAAGAGCAGGGCCTGGCGGTCTCTTCTATAAAGGTGCATTTGGCAGCTATTTCCACCTTCCACCCAGGGGAAAGTGGCAG
Organism: Gopherus evgoodei; assembly: GCF_007399415.2. Taxonomy (NCBI): domain Eukaryota; kingdom Metazoa; phylum Chordata; order Testudines; family Testudinidae; genus Gopherus; species Gopherus evgoodei. Next base: position 82,262,860 of record NC_044326.1, on the reverse strand, counting down.
TTCAATCTTTTCTCACCCCATAGTTTCCAGGTTCCTCAAGGGATTGGAGTGGTTGTACCCTCAAGTCAGATGTCTGACCCCTACCTGGGATCTAAACCTGGTGCTAGTCAAGCTTATGGGTGCCCCTTTTGAGCCTCTGGCCACCTGCTCGCTGCTGTACCTCTCCTGGAAGACAGCCTTCCTTGTCGCTATCACCTCGGCAAGACGTGTATTGGAGCTTCGGGCTTTGACACCGGATCCCCCATATATGGTATTCCACAAGGACAAGGTACAGCTGCGACCACACCCCTCTTTCCTCCCTAAGGTGGTGTCTGCCTTCCATGTCAATCAAGACATCTTTCTCCCAGTCTTTTTCCCGAAGCCGCACTCATCGCGTCAAGAACAACAACTGCATACCTTGGATGTCCGCAGGGCTCTCGCCTTTTATATCAAGAGGACCAGACCCTTCCGACATTCGCCTCAGCTCTTTGTAGCGGTGGCAGACCAGATGAAAGGAATGCTGGTCTCTTCCCAAAGAATTTCATCTTGGGTGACATCCTGCATCCGAACATGCTATGAATTGGCTCACATTCAAGCTAGCCATCTCACTGCCAATTCTACTCGGGCGCAAGCCTCATCTGCCGCTTTCCTGGCCCATGTCCCCATCCAGGAAATATGTCGCGTTGCTTCCTGGTCATCAATTCACACCTTTGCCTCACATTACGCATTGGTTCAGCAGTCCAGAGATGATGCAGCCTTTGGCTCAGCAGTTTTGCATTCTGCAACTTCTCACTCCGACCCCACTGCCTAGGTAAGGCTTGGGAATCACCTAATTGAATCGATATGAGCAAGCACTCGAAGAAGAAAAGATGGTTACTCACCTTTGTAACTGTTGTTCTTCAAGATGTATTGCTCATATCCATTCCAAACCCGCCCTCCTTCCCCACTGTCGGAGTAGCCGGCAAGAAGGAACCGAAGGGCCATTGGGTCGGCAGGGGGTATATATCCGGCGCTATAGCGGCGCCACTCCAGGGGGCGACCCAGCTGATCCACTGAGTGTTGCTAGGGTAAAAATCCGACGAGCGTGCACGCGGCACGCGCACACCTAACTGGAATGGATATGAGCAACACATCTCAAAGAACAACAGTTACAAAGGTGAGTAACTGTCTTTTTTTCCAGCTCCACCATGTGCTGTAAAAGGCTCACCTGTCTTAATTTATACATCTGCCCCTCTCCAATTAGCCTTCAGGCCTCCCTGTGGGCTGTGCCCAATACTTTAGGAAATGCTGCTGTACACAAAGTTTCTACAACATTCCACCTAATTCTAAAACACATGTGACTAGATGCAATGGGAATTTACATTATAGCACTAGCCAACTTTGTAGTTATTTCCAGTTTCCTAGTGGTTGAAGCTGTAATGTAGATGGGCTCACCACCACCTTCGGGTTAGAGTGCATGATAGAGAAAATGTTCTCATCCTGTATGCACTGTTGCCTCCACCATTGCGATCAACAGGTCCTTATTTTCTAGCTAAGACCAAGGCATCTGTGGTCATGTCCAGATTTTCAAGATTACTGCAAACAAGTGCTTTGATTTCTTAGCACTTTCTGAAGCAGAGATGTACTTTCATAAGTGTTGTTTAAACCCTAGACTTAAAAAAAAGGAATGTACAATCTAGATAAATACATTCAAGGATATTAAGACAGATGCGTGTTGTGATCAGTGTGCTCTCTGTGAGGGCTGATGGACTGATTGATGAAGGTAATGAAGGCAGATATTGGCACTAGGATGGGGTGGGAGTAGATCCTTAGTTGTTATAAATTGTTAAACTGTTTCAGTGTGCACTGGGTGAGGACTTGACCTCATATGGTAAGTTAAGGGAAAGATTCTAAGCACTATAAAAATATATTAAAGAGTAGAGTATTCCTGTGCTATTTACTTTTTGAAATTTACATATTCACTGTAATCAAAGTGCTTGACAGGCATGACAAACTTGCTATTAAATGTTGCCAAAGTTTACAAAAGGAAGGAACCTTCATGAACGTTTTCAAGAGGTAAATATAATACTTCAAGCAGCATCTGGACGCTGTTAGGTTTTTCACCAATTTTTCTGGAACACTTTTAAAAGTGTAAATTCCTAAACATTATAGCTTATGAGAATAATGTATAAATAGCTTCAAGTACTCCTTAATCTTTGCAAACAGTTCTCATGCTGCCCCTGTGCATACACTAAAGGATCTCTAATGGTGAAACAAGGATGTCCATAGCAGTTCACAAAATTCATGTTTTATTAGCTCATTCTATTACAAAGCAAGCTAATGTTTTAGTGCAGTGGGGGCTTTCTGCCCACTTGAGTCTCTAGAAATGCAACATCCAATTGTTTTTATTTTACATTGTGCTCAAAATGACCATAGCTTGCTTTTTGGTTGAGAGAAAGAGTTGGCACAGGAATGCTGCTGTGGCAGAGTTTGGGCAAATCTCTTACAGTCCTAGATGCACAGCATTGTAGCCTGTAATGATTTTTGATGAGAGGTAGCATTTCCATTTCATACTAGCATATTTATGCTTGTCTGATACATTTCCATCTCATGAGATTCTCTGTGTGCTGTAAGGAACAAGAGTAATTTTTCTACTGTTTAAACCCAACATGATAGAAAATAGAATCACTTTTGAACTTTCTTGTTTTCAGTTATTCCCTTAGGCTTAGATTCTGCTTAGACCTTATGGGATGCTCATTGTAACATGATTGTGGTAAAGTGTAAGCAGCCTCCACTTTGCACAGCCTGTATAATGCCTGGGATTGCCGAAAATGCTGCTTAATTACTAGATTTTTTTTTTTAAAAAAGTGTTTACAAAAAAAAAATGAAGGTTTTGGAAAACTTTGATCTTTTGGCAAAAAAATTCTAAATGAAATTATTGATTTAAAAATTAAAAGTTTAGATGGGAATACTCTCCACTTTTTCAAGTGAAAAAAAATTGAGTGGAAAGTAAACAAGTGAATGGATTTTTTTTTCATGTTTTTTTTTACTCTGTCCCCCTTGTTCGCAAGTTGCTAGAAAATTCTGAGTACCTATGCAAATCTCTCTACTATGATTGGCTCACTTACGGGTTACTGATAAATTAACTATTTTGTGATTATTTAAATCTCTAACCATGACTATCAGGCAATCTGAATACAGAGGATTACATACCATAAAATTGAGAAATAATTATAAAATTACCACCAAGCAGGACCATCCCCCAAAATCCAGGATGCAGAGAATTGCAAAACTGGGTAAAAACTAAATAGTTATGCAATTCCCAATACATGGATTATCGGAGACAATTCCAATTAAGTATAATGTTTAATCATTATAGAAGTAAACTTTTTTTAGTTGGTTTCTTTAAAATTCTCCTTTAGAGGTACAATAGCTGCTTTATAATAGCTAGCAGGATCCTTTATATCCCATTTCATTATTAACCTCTGTTAGTTCTTCTTCGAGTGATTGCTCACATCCATTCCAGGTAGGTGTGCGCGCCGCGCGTGCACGTTCGTCGGAAACTTTTTTACCCTAGCAACTCCAGTGGGCCGGCAGGTCGCCCCCTAGAGTGGCGCCGCCATGGCGCTCTATATATACCCCTGCCGGCCCGCCCGCTCCTCAGTTCCTTCTTACCGCCGTGTCGGTCGTTGGAACTGTGGAGCGCGGCTTAGCTGTCCTCCACGTCCCTAGCTCTCCTAGTCTCTATCGCTTGTCTATCGTTCATCTCTAGTTCCATTATAGTTGTTAATTAGTTTGTTAAGTAGATAGTTTAGTTAAATAGTTGTTAAGTAGTTCTTTGCCGGGGGCTTAGCCCTTCCCGGCACCCGGCGCCAGGCTCATGCCTGTTTCGCCGGGCTTCAAGCAGTGTGCGGCCTGCAAGAAGCCCATGCCTACCAGCGATCCCCACGAAGCGTGCCTGAAGTGCCTCGGGGAATCGCACAGATCCGACAAGTGCCACATCTGTAAGGCTTTTAAGCCGAGGACAAAAAAGGAGAGGGATCAGAGGCTCCGAACTCTCCTAATGGAGGCGGCACTTGACCCGTCGGCTTCGCAGGCCGTGGTATCGGCACCGGCACCGGATCGCTCCGGCACCGAGAAGACTCCCCGGCACCGACCTTCTCCGGCACCGGAATCAGAGCCAAGGCCGTTGAAGTCTGATACTCCGGCCAGGCAGACCCGGCTTGAGCGCCCGGCCTCGACATCGGCCGCGGCGCCGCCGGCACCGTCAGCACCGTTGACTCCGGGCCCGGCGGGTCCGTTGAGTCCGGTGCCGCCGAGCTCCCCCATGAGATCTGGGGTTGAGGTAGTGGTCCCATCCACACCGGAGACCTTCGCCTCGGCTCGGGACCTTATTGCCCTGACTGAGCCCACTCGGCTGCCACCCCCGGTACCTCCGGTGCGGGTCGTGTCCAGAGGCAAGCCCATGCTGTCGGCGCCGCCCAGAGACAGTCGTTCGCCATCCAGGTCCCGACGTCTTGGGCGCTCCAGATCCCGACGCCGCTCGCAGTCCCGGCATCGCTCCCCTCAGCGGTACCGGTCGCACTCGCGGCAACGGTCGGCATCGAGACGGTCGCGGTCAGGCTCCAGTCGGCGACACCGGCACCGCGACTCCAGGAGCAGGTCCCGACGCTACTCGCCGCACCGGTCGACATCCCGGCACCGAGCTGGTGGCAGGTCCCGGTCTCGGTCGACCTCCCGGCGCCGAGCTGGTGGCAGGTCCCGGTCGACCTCCCGGCACCGAGCTGGTGGCAGGTCCCGGTACCGAAGCGGCACCCGGTACCGATCAGGATCCCGGCACCGTGATAGATCCCGGTCCCGATCCCGGTCCCGGCACCGATATGACTCCCGGCACCGGTCCCCGGCACCGAGACGATCCTCCGTGCCGGCCCGCGCAGACCCTTACCATCCGGGGTCGGCCCCGCCGTGGCCCTCGAGACAGCCGTCCGTATCCTCCCAGACGGACAGTGGGTATGCGCTGGGCACCGACCGGCAGGCGGCGCTGTTCGGGGATCCGCCGCTGCAAGACCAAGGCCCACAACAGTGGGGATTCTGGACACCCTGAGCATACCATCAGGCCCAGGGCCCCCAGCAGCTCCCTGCTAGACCGGCGACTGCGGAGCGTAGGGCCCCTGAAGCCTCCTTGTCTCGCCCCCCCCCCCTCCCCGGAAGGGGAGGAAGGGTCTAAACAGCAGGACTCCGCTGTGGCTCCGGAGGCAGAGGCGAGGGCTGAGGAAGACCCTCAGTTGGACACTATCGTGCCTGGGGTCTCATCATCCTCCTCCCCGGATGAGGCGGTGGCGGGTACCTCCTCCAACAGTCCCCCCCCGCTGGATCTCAGGGCGCACCAGGACCTCCTCAGGAGATTGGCTCAAAACCTGAGTCTGCAGGCAGAGGAGGTCTCGGAGATAGAGGACCCAATTGTCACCATCCTCTCTTCCGATGCTCCCACCAGGGTCGCCCTGCCCTTCATACGGACCATCCAGGCCAACGCCAATACTATCTGGCAGTCCCCGGCCTCCATCCCTCCGACAGCGAAAGGAGTCGAGAGAAAGTACATGGCCCCTTCTAGGGGCTATGAATATCTACATGTTCACCCGACTCCCGGTTCACTGGTAGTTCAATCGGTGAACGATAGGGAGCGTCACGGCCAGGAGGCTCCGGCCCCCAAGTCCAGAGAGGCCAGGCGGATGGACCTCCTTGGCCCTAAGGTGTATTCGGCTGGGGCGCTGCAGCTCAGGGTCTCTAACCAGCAGGCCCTGCTGAGCAGATACGCCTTTAACTCCTGGGTGGCAGTGGACAAATTTAAGGAGCTGCTGCCACAGGATGCTCGCCAAGAGTTTACGGCCATCTTAGACGAAGGCAAGAAGGTCGCACGCACGGCCTTACAAGCCTCCTTGGACGCTGCGGACTCGGCTGCCCGTACCCTCGCGTCAGGAGTTACGATGCGTCGCATCTCCTGGCTGCAGGTTTCCGGCCTTCCGCCGGAGCTCCAGCACACTATACAGGACCTTCCTTTCGAAGGCCAGGGCCTGTTTTCCGATAAGACAGACCCCAGACTCAAGAGTCTAAAAGACAACAGGGTCATCATGCGGTCCCTCGGGATGCACACCCCCGTGACGCAGCGTAGACCATTTAGGTCGCAACAACAGCAACAACGTAGGCCGTTTTCCCAGTTCCGCCAGCGGCAGGACCTTTACAGGCGCCGCGGCAGGAACGGCAGGCGCAGGCAGTCTGGGAACCAAGGGGGGCAGAACCAAGGCTCCTCGAAACCCCCGCCTGGTCCTAAGCCTTCATTTTGAAGGTGCGCCCGAGGGCGCGGTAACAGTTTCCCCTATGGATCCTTTCCCCCCGTTTTCAAACCGCCTTTCGTTTTTCCTCCCGGCGTGGTCCCAAATAACATCGGACCGCTGGATCTTAAGCATGGTGCAGACGGGATACCGCCTGCAGTTTGTTTCGTTTCCTCCTTCCCGCCCTCCTTCCTCGTCCCTCTTCAGGGACCCCTCTCACGAGCAATTCCTTCGGCAGGAGGTGCAGACGCTCCTCAGCAAAGGAGCTATAGAGGCGGTTCCGGAAAACGAGAAAGGCAAAGGGTTTTATTCCCGCTACTTTCTGATCCCCAAGGCCAAGGGGGGCCTCAGGCCTATCCTCGACCTGCGAGAACTCAACAAATACCTCGTGAAGTTGAAGTTCCGCATGGTATCCCTGGGGACCATTATTCCATCCCTGGATCCGGGAGACTGGTACGCCGCCCTCGACATGCAGGACGCGTATTTCCACATTGCCATTTGGCCGCGCCACAGACGCTTTCTCCGCTTCGTTGTGGGGGCTCTTCATTATCAGTTTGCAGTCCTCCCATTCGGCCTGTCCACGGCCCCGAGGGTGTTTACAAAATGCATGGCAGTTGTCGTGGCGCATCTTCGGCGCAACCGTGTCCACGTGTTCCCTTATCTGGACGACTGGTTGATTCGGGGCACGTCGGAACAGCAGGTCAACAGCCATGTCCGCATGATCACCGCCATATTTGCAAGTCTGGGCCTCTTGATAAACACAGACAAGTCCACTCTGAGGCCCACGCAGAAGGTGGAATTTATCGGGGCCGTCTTGGATGCCACTGTGGGCAGGGCCTCGCTGCCTCTGCAACGGTTCCAGACCACGGCGGCGATCGTTCAACGTTTGCGGTCAGCCCCATTGACGTCAGTGAGGACATGTCTAACCCTGTTAGGCCACATGGCGGCGTGCACTTTTGTGACCGGCTACGCTCGGCTCCACATGAGGCCTCTCCAGCTGTGGCTTATCAGTCATTACAGGTCGGCAAGGCAACCTTTAGACATGTTAGTCACAATCCCCCAGAAGGTCTTAGATTCTCTCGGCTGGTGGTTAGACCAGTCCGTATTATGTGCGGGTCTTCCCTTTCACCCCTCTCAGCCATCGGTATCCCTGACAACGGATGCCTCAGATCTAGGCTGGGGGGCCCACCTAGGGACCCTGCGGACACAGGGCCTGTGGTCCCAGGAGGAGGTGGGGCTCCACATCAACATGCGGGAGTTGAGAGCGGTCCGCCTTGCTTGTCAAGCGTTTTGTCATCAGCTTCAGGGTCGTTGTGTCGCCGTGTTCACGGACAACACGACGACCATGTACTATATCAACAAGCAGGGCGGCACCAGGTCCTCCTCCCTGTGCCACGAGGCGATACGTCTCTGGGACTTTTGCGTAGCCCACTCCATTCACCTCAGGGCTTCCTTCCTCCCTGGAGTACGGAACACTCTGGCAGATCGATTGAGCAGATCCTTCCTGTCACACGAGTGGTCCCTTCGCCCGGACGTCGCTCTCTCCATTTTCCGGAGGTGGGGTTATCCCCGGGTGGACCTCTTCGCGTCCAAGGGGAACAGGAAGTACCAAGCGTTCTGCTCCTTTCAGGGCAGGGAGCCGGGGTCGATAGCGGATGCCTTCCTCATCCAGTGGTCGACCCACCTGTACTATGCATTTCCCCCGTTTCCTCTGGTCCACAAGGTCCTCCTGAAGGTGCGCAGGGACAGGGCTCTCGTGATCATGGTGGCCCCGGCGTGGCCCAGGCAGCACTGGTACACCATGCTGCTGGACTTGGCCATAGCCGACCCAGTTCCCCTGCCCCTTCATCCGGACCTGATTACCCAGGACCACGGGACCCTCTGTCACCTAGCGGCGTGGCTCCTGCGTGGCTGACTGGTTCCGAGCTGCACTGCTCTACGCCTGTGAGAGAGGTGCTCTTGAGCAGCAGGAAACCGTCCACAAGAGCCACATATTCAGCGAAATGGAAGCGCTTCTCCTGTTGGTGCGTAGAGAGAAATCTCCGCCCTATGGAAGTTTCGGTATCCGAAATCTTAGACTACGTTTTGTCCCTCAAAGGGCAAGGTCTGGCCTTATCGTCGTTGCGAGTCCACCTAGCAGCTATCTCCACCTTTCACCCGGGTGCGGACGGTCGCTCCGTTTTTTCTCACCCGACGGTGTCGAGATTCCTTAAAGGGCTGGAACGTTTATTCCCTAACGTCCGTCCCCCTGCTCCAACCTGGGATCTTAACCTGGTGTTGTCCCGGCTCATGGGACCCCCCTTTGAGCCGTTAGCTACTTGCTCCCTGCTCTACCTCTCTTGGAAAACTGCCTTTCTAGTGGCTATCACCTCAGCTCGACGGGTGTCGGAGCTCCGAGCTCTTGTGGTAGACCCCCCATATACGGTCTTCCACAAGGACAAGGTGCAGCTGAGGCCACACCCTGCTTTTCTGCCCAAGGTGGTCTCAGCCTTTCATGTCAACCAAGAGATTTTCCTTCCGGTTTTTTTCCCAAAACCTCACTCCTCAGGCAGGGAGCAGCAGCTCCACTCGCTGGATGTCCGTAGGGCTCTCGCGTTCTACATAGAGAGGACTAAGCCCTTCCGGAAATCCCCCCAACTTTTCGTGGCGGTAGCAGATCGTATGAAAGGTCTTCCTATCTCCTCCCAGAGGGTATCCTCTTGGGTTACATCCTGTATCAGGACTTGTTATGACTTGGCCCATGTCCCTACGGGCTGTGTGACTGCGCATTCTACCAGGGCGCAGGCGTCGTCGCTGGCTTTCCTCGCCCGTGTGCCCATCCAGGAAATCTGTCGGGCAGCGACCTGGTCATTGGTCCACACCTTTGCTTCCCACTACGCCCTGGTCCAGCAGTCGAGGGAGGATGCGGCCTTCGGAACTGCAGTGCTCCGTGCCGCGACTTCTCACTCCGACCCCACCGCCTAGGTATGGCTTGGGAGTCACCTACCTGGAATGGATGTGAGCAATCACTCGAAGAAGAAAAGACGGTTACTCACCTTTGTAACTGTTGTTCTTCGAGATATGTTGCTCACATCCATTCCACACCCGCCCTCCTTCCCCACTGTCGGAGTAGCCGGCAAGAAGGAACTGAGGAGCGGGCGGGCCGGCAGGGGTATATATAGAGCGCCATGGCGGCGCCACTCTAGGGGGCGACCTGCCGGCCCACTGGAGTTGCTAGGGTAAAAAAGTTTCCGACGAACGTGCACGCGCGGCGCGCACACCTACCTGGAATGGATGTGAGCAACACATCTCGAAGAACAACAGTTACAAAGGTGAGTAACCGTCTTTTCCTCTTGCAGATCTTTATACTGTCCTATAGATTCCTTCTCTTAAGATCACTGACACAGAGTGAGCAAGGTGCGTAGACTATGCTGTTTTTATCCCTCTAGCACTGTTCTGATTGTGTGCTAATTTAACTTTTTATGTAATTAAAAATGTTCTCAATAAGTCACTTATTAACCTTACACAATAGTCTTTAATCTGCTTCCATAAAAAAAGCTATATTGAAGTCCATGTGGATTATGTCTACTGCTTCCTTGCCAGTTCTCATTGTTTCATCTTTAAAGAAATTAATCAGACTCATTACGCATGAGCTCCTCTTTGTAAATCGATGCTGACTGTCCTTGATTAAATTGTTCTGTGTCCAAATGTTCTCCTAATTTATCCCTTATTACTGATTCTAAAATATTTATAAACAAGTGACTGGTACAACCTCAAAATTATCCTGGTTACCATTCCTTCATTCTAGCCACGTAAATTAAAAGCTTATAAAAAGGCAATTTTCTCCTCCTTCCCCTCCCCTCCCAATCTCTTCACTTGTGCAGTACAAATATTTGTAGATGGGCAGGCAAGGGGTTTCATTGAACTCAAGAACATGAAAGAAATGGTACACTTCATGTTTGATTGCAATATCATTTATAGAGGGCAAAATTAATATGTCTATCACATATAAAATGAAAGTTTCTGGCCTCTAGGATGAAGAGTTCTTAGAGTACTGTCCCTGTGGGTGCTCCACTTCAGGTGTTGGTGTGTCCTGGCACCGTTGATCGGAGATTTTTGATAGCAGTGTCTGGTCGGGGTGCGCATGTGCAGTAGCAGTCTTGCAGCGCCATTGGTGCCTCATCTAGCATGTGCACACCCTGACCCCTACAGTTCCTTCTCAATTGTCCTTGGCTTGAGATGGAGTCTGTTAGTGGTATCACTAAAAACCTTCAAATAAAATTAGATTAAGTTAGATAGCCTAGTTATTACCCTCAACTTTTTGTGTCAACAATAGAACCCTCAAAAGGCTCTGCCATATCTATGCAACGATTATCTAAATGGATATCCAACTGTATCCATATGTGCTATTCACTACACAACACTGAAGCCCCTCCAGGTATCAGAATCTTCTTCACAAGAGCTTCATCTACCTTCATAGCATTCCTGCACAATGTACCCATTCTAGACATCTGCAGGGTGTCCAACTTGGCGTCTGAACACACATTCACGACCCATTATGCAATTACTCTGTTTAAGCTCAAACACAAGACTAGGCCTCAGTGTACTAACCTCAGCAATTAATTCAAATCCAAAGTCCCTTCCATCCTCATGAGGACACTGCTCTATATTCACCTAAAGTGGAGTACCCACAGGAACAGTAGTCGAAGAAGAAAAGGTTTCTCACCCTGTGCACTAATTACGGTTCTTTGAGATGTGTCCCCCTGTGGCTGCTCCACTACCCACACTCCTCCCCTCTACTTCAGGGTACAAGCTAAACACTCCACAGTAGAGTGTGCTACTGTGTATGTACACCCCGATAAGACATTGCTACTGAAAATCTCTGATCGACAGTGCTGGAACACACCGACACCTGAAGTGGAGCACCCATAGGGACACACATCTTGAAGAATTTCAGTTACTGCACAAGTTGAGTAATCTTCTCCTATACCTGGTTAGAAAGATTTACCCATTTTCAAGGTATAGCCACAATATAAGTTGTACTGATTGTTCTAATGACCAGGTGCACAGTGTTGGTTTATTTTTATAATGTGGTATCTTTGCCTTAATTTGGTGACTTTATTAGGCATAGGTTAAATAGGGGCACAGGAAAATGCCATTATTAAAACAGCAATTAAAATAGACAAAAGTGAAGAACAGGGATATTTAGTATCAGAGGGGTAGCCGTGTTAGTCTGGATCTGTAAAAGCAGCAAAGAATCCTGTGGCACCTTATAGACTAACAGACGTTTTGGAGCATGAGCTTTCGTGGGTGAATACCCACTTCGTCAGATGCATGTAGTGGAAATTTCCAGAGGCAGGTATATAGATGCAGGCAAGCTAGAGATAATGAGGTGGTTCAATCAGGGAGGATGAGGCCCTGTTCTAGCAGTTGAGGTGCGAAAACCAAGGGAGGAGAGACTGGTTTTGTAATTGGCAAGCCATTCACAGTCTTTGTTTAATCCTGAGCTGATGGTGTCAAATTTGCAGATGAACTGAAGCTCAGCAGTTTCTCTTTGAAGTCTAGTCCTGAAGTGTTTTTGCTGCAGTATGGCCACCTTAAGGTCTGCTATAGTGTGGCCAGGGAGGTTGAAGTGTTCTCCTACAGGTTTTTGTATATTTCCATTCCTAATGTCTGATTTGTGTCCGTTTATCCTTTTCCGTAGCGACTGTCCAGTTTGGCCGATGTACATAGCAGAGAGGCATTGCTGGCATATGATGTAGATCCCTGATGATGCATTAGAGCATCTGCTCTAACCCCTCAGACAGAGACTAACACCTACAAAATCTCCACCAAGCATTCTCAAAATTACAATACCCGCACGAGGAAATAAGGAAACAGATCAACAGACCCAGACATGTACCCAGAAGCCTCCTACTGCAAGACAAACCCAAGAAAGAAACCAACAGGACTCCACTGGCTATCAAATACGGTCCCCAGCTAAAACCCCTCCAACACATCATCAGGGATCTACAACCTATCCTGGACAATGATCCCACACTTTCACAGGCCTTGAGTGGCAGGCCCATCCTTGCCCACAGGCAACCTGCCAACCTGAAACATATTCTCACCAGTAACTGCACACCGCACCATAGTAACTCTAGCTCAGGAACCAATCCATGCAACAAACCTCAATGCCAACTCTGCCCACATATCTACACCAGTGACACTATCACAGGACCTAACCAGATCAGCCACACCATCACCGGTTCATTCACCTGCACGTCCACCAATGTAATATACGCCATCATATGCCAGCAATGCCCCTCTGCTGAGTTTCAGTTCATTTGCAAATTTGACACCATTAGCTCAGGATTAAACAAAGACTGTGAATGGCTTGCCAATTACAAAACCAGTTTCTCCTCCCTTGGTTTTCACACCTCAACTGCTAGAACAGGGCCTCATCCTCCCTGATTGAACCACCTCATTATCTCTAGCTTGCCTGCATCTATATATCTGCCCCTGGAAATTTCCACTACGTGCATCTGATGAAGTAGGTATTCACCCACGAAAGCTAATGCTCCAAAATGTCTGTTAGTCTATAAGGTGCCATAGGATTCTTTGCTGCTTTTAGGGATATTTATGTAGATTTCAAATGCTCTGTTAAACTACAGGAACAGTACATTAAAATAACATTGTTTGACTAAATGCATCAATAAAAATAATGCTTAAAAAGGCAGAATACCTAAAAACTCTTCTTAATGTAACTGGCAGGGCGATGACTTACTGCTGCAGTGTCTCCTGCTGGTTGTCCAGGGAATGAGCTCTTTTCCAGCTTCGGAGCTCCCTCTGCTGGCTGACTTCTTACCTGCCACTGGCCCCCATGTCCTTTCCAGACCCAGGTGCCCTTTGCCCAGGGGTTCTTCCCACCATAGTAGTCTCTCACTCTGGGTCTCCCTTCCCAGGGGAACTCCCAATCCCTACCTTGCTTCAGTAGCTACTGCCAGTCATCCTCTATCCTCTGCTCCCTGGGGCAGACTGCAATATATAAACCACTCATCATCAGCAAGGGGGTTGGACCAACTATTTTTGCCTATATCTGGGCTGCCCCTCTGCAGCCCAGTACTCTTGTGGGCCCTTAACTCGGCCTATCCCTTGGGGCTTAGCTAGGCTGGAGTTCCCCAGCTCCCTCTGTCCTTCCCCAGCACTGCTCCACTCTAGGTACTCTTGTCAGGTAGCCAGGTCCTTCTCTCTCTAGAACCAGAGAGATATTTTTTTTCAGCCCTCTTATAGGCCAACTGTGGCCTGACTGGGGTGTGGCCCCAACTGTGGCTGTTTCCCCCAATCAGCCTGCCCTCCACCCCCAAGCCCTCTTCAGGGCAGGAGCGGGTTGACTACCCCGCTACAGTAACAAATAAGCTTTATAACAAGTAATGTTGTAAAGAGAGGTTGTTATAAAAGAGCATCAAGTTAAAATAAGCTTCTGTTGTTATAAACTATGGGGAAATTGATCAATAAAGTGAAACAATAACCTGTTCTTCACTATAACTTTTTAAAACTTGCATTGGATTTTCACTAAATGTTTTGAAGGATAATTTGCTTTTACATGAGTTCCTGTGTATAAATTTACCATATTAAAAACAAATGTTTACAAGCTTCTTGTATTTTTATGTTGGCTTCTGCTAATAAACTCCTATTTGGATGGTAGTTTAACTTAAGTTTTGCTAATAATAGTTAAATTCTGTGATTTCACCTCATAAGATAAAGCTACTGAACAGTTTTTCTTTGTTCTGTGTCACTGTACACAAAAAAATAAAGTTTGATAATGTTGACGAAAGATAATATATTCTAATTCTAGCAGGCTCAGCTGTGCTGTAACTACTCATTTACATTACTTTTAATAGGAAATCTTGCTCTTGTAAAGCATTACATCAAATGAATGGCTTTATAGTCTCTTTCTAAAAAGAAGTTGTGGTAATGCAGCATATACTTCCGAGCAGCTCTGATGGAAATGTGAGTCATTGTCACATATTTCAATTTAATAATTATGCTGCTTCCACGTAATCTAGGACCCAATCCAACAGTTCCTCCTTAGGCAAAATCCCATTGAAATTAATTTGGCCCATTGATTTAAATGGATCATTGATTTCTTGTGTAACTCAACTGTGTCCTACAGGGCTGAGGAAGCGTGCCATGGTGGTAGCATTTCCCTCCCCCATTCTGTGCCTCTATAGCCTAAATCCATAGCTGCAAACTCTCAGTACATGAGGAATTTGTGGGGAGCCTGGGGGTGGATTTTGGTGAGGAATGTGCACTAGGGCTACTCACAATAGCAGTACTTATGCTTTCTGGATTCTCCAGAATCCAGGGTCTGTTTTCTTCTGCTTCCAGGAAAGCAGGAGGCTGGAAAGGGGCAGGAAGGAGGTGACATTTTGCCTGAGCCATCTCCACATCACTCCTGTTCATGGAACATGTTGGCTCCACTAGAGGGAGCAATGTGCTTCATTCTAATGCTTGGAACAGACCTATGCGCAAAGAGCAGTGCCAGGAAAGATTGTGCTTTTCCTGGGATTGTATGGCTCTGTACTGGCCGATGCAGAGGGCTGTGGTGTAAATGCCACAATATCATCCTTAATGCTTCTAACATTAGGTATATGCAAAGCATTGTTTTGCTAGAAGCTCTGAGAGTGGGTACACTTATAGCTAAAGCACAGTAAATCTGATTCTCATCAAGAGCTGCATCTAAGCAAAACGTGGTATAAATTATGGAAGAGACTTTGCATTCACTAAGACTTATGGCAGGGCCTTCCCTGCCTTCAAAAGCCCTCAAGACTAGAGGTGGTTGGAAACTCTTCAACAAATCTTTTTTTCTTTTGTTGTTGTTAGAAAATACCAATTTGTTTAAATGGAAACTTTTCATGGAAGCCTGTCTGTTTTAGCTAACCTTTTATCAGGGAAGGTTTTTTGGGTCCAGGATGGAATTTCTGGTCAGAGGGAGAGAGACCCACTACAGAATAGGCACTAGTCTGGTGGGAGACCTAGGTTCAAATCCCTGCTTTGCCTCATAGAAATAAGGGACTTGAATCTACTCTCACATTGTAGGTGAGTGCCCTGATCACCTTGCTTCTCTGTCTCTTGCTTTTTTTTCCACAAAAACATGGTTTCATTCTGCATCAGGTGAAAACAAGTGGTGAAACTTCAAAAGTTTTTATAAAATGGAATTCTGGTGGTTTTTGGACAGCCATACCCATTAAACAAGGATCTGTAGCATGAGTATGAGGGGCTGAGAAAAATCTATAGCACCTGGGACCGACTGTATTATATTTTTCATCCATGAGTGTAGTGTGAGGAATTATGATATATTCCTGTATATTCTTTGCCACCTGGCTCCACACAGATACTCAGATCTGTGACGAGCTCTCTGTGTGAGGTTTTGGTGGGGGAAGAGGAATGTTACCATGGAAACAACAGTAGGAGCGATCTGGACAAGGAGAGTTGCCTTCACAGTTGGATGTAAAGATTGGTTCAGTCAGAAAGTAAGAGTGAATGACTCTGTAGTCCAGTGGTTAGGACACTCACCTGGGAGATGGTAGATTCTGGGACCAGCTGCCCCTCCCCTCCCCTCCAGTCACTTTTTCACTATTTATCCACAGCGAAACAGCTTCAACAAGAGAGACTGAGGGTATGTCTACACTGTGGGATTATTCCGATTTTACATGAACTGGTTTTGTAAAACAGATTGTATAAAGTCGAGTGCGCGCAGCCACACTAAGCACATTAATTCGGTGGTGTGCGTCCATGGTCTGAGGCTAGCGTCAATTTCCGGAGCGTTGCACAGTGGGTAGCCATTCCGTAGCTATCCCATAGTTCCCGCAGTCTCCCCCGCCCCTTGGAATTCTGGGTTGAGATCCCAGTGCCTGATGGGGCAAAAATCATTGTCCTGGGTGGTTCTAGGTAAATGTCGTCAGTCATTCCTTCCTCCGGGAAATCAACGGCAGACAATCATTTCACATCCTTTTTCCCTGGATTGCCCTGGCAGACGCCATAGCACAGCAACCATGGAGCCCGTTCAGCATTTTTTTACTGTCACTGTATGTGTACTGGATGCCGCTGACAGAGGCGATACTCCAGCGCTACACAGCAGCATTCATTTGCTTTTGCATGATAGCAGAGATGGTTACCAGTTGTTCTGTACCGTCTGCTGCCATTGTAAATTGGCAGTGAGATGACAGCTATCTGTCGTTCTGTACTGTCTGCTGCTATCATGAGTGCCCTTGGCTGAGGTCAGCCGGTGGCACAAAGGCAAAAATGGGAATGACTCCCCAAGTCAATCTCTCCTTTATGGTATCTAAAAATAGAGTCAGTCCTGCCTAGAATATGGGGCAACTGTACTAGAGAACCAGTGTATCAGAGAACCAGAGAGCACAGCAGCTCCATGGCAGATCCCGCAGAAATGATGAGCTGCATGCCATTCACGGGGATTGCCCCTGCAACAACCCCACTCATTGCTTCCCTCCTCCCCAACCTTCCTGGGCTACCATGGCAGTGTCCCCCCCATTTGTGTCATGAAGTTATAAAGAATGCAGGAATAAGAAATAGTGACTTGTTAGTGAGATAAAATGAGGGGGAGGCAGCCTCCAGCTGCTATGATAGTCCAGGCAGGACATTAAGTGGTGTGGGGGAGAGGAGCCCAGCATCCCACTGCTATGATAGTCTAGACAGTACAGAATCTTTTCTTTACACATGAAAGGGAGGGGGCTGATTGAAGCTCAGCCCCCAGTTGCTATGATGAAGACAGTTACCAGCTGTTCTGTACCATCTACTGGGAATGACCAGGAATCATTCCTATTTTTACCCAGGCGCCCCCACTCCAGCCTCACCTGAGGCCAGCCAGGGGTATTCAGCAGCTATCAAGCATATTGTACCGTCTGCCACCAGGGAGGGCAGACGGTACAATACTGCTCTTTACTGCCGCAGCATTGTGTCTACCAGCAGCATTCAGTACACATAGGGTGACATTAAAAAAAGACAAGAAATGATTTTTTTCCCTTTTCTTTCACGTGGGGGGGGGCATTGACGAGCTATACCCTGAACCATGCTGGACAATGTGTTTGAACCTACAGGCATTGGGAGCTCAGCCAAGAATGCAAATACTTTTCGGAGACTGCTGTGGACTGTGGGATAGCTGGAGTCCTCAGTCCCCCCTCCCTCCCTCCATGACCATCCATTTGATTCTTTGGCTTTCCGTTACGCTTGTCACGCAGCACTGTGTAGCCTGGAGATTTTTTTCAAACGCTTTGGCATTTCGTCTTCTGTAACGGAGCTCTGATAGAACAGATTTGTCTCCCCATACAGCGATCAGATCCAGTATCTCCCGTACGGTCCATACTGGAGCTCTTTTTGGATTTGGGACTGCATCTGTTGTGCTGAGCAAAGCTCCACGCTGGGCAAACAGGAAATGAAATTTAAAAGTTTGCGGGGCTTTTCTTGTTTACCTGGCCACTGCATCCGAGTTCAGATTGCTGTCCAGAGCGGTCACAGTGGTGCACTGTGGGATACGCCCGGAGGCCAATACCGTCGATTTGTGGCCACACTATCCCTAATCCGATATGGTAATACCGATTTTAGCGCTACTCCTCTCGTTGGGGAGGAGTACAGAAACCAATTTAAAGAGCCCTTTATATCGATATAAAGAGCCTCGTAGTGTGGACGGTACAGCGTTAAATCGGTTTAATGCTGCTAAAATCGGTTTAAACGCGTAGTGTAGACCAGGCCTGTGGGAGCCTATGTCAGAATATCCTATAGCTCAGTTGTTAGAGAACTCTCCTGAGAGGTGAGAGACCTCTATTCAAATAATTTCTTCTCTCTCCAGTAGTTAATCCTAGTTAAATGCTCTAACCATTGGGCTAGAAGTTATAAGGTGGCTACTGCTACTACCACCTCCTCTTGAAGTTTGAATGGGACCTGGTCTGGTAAGTAGCATCCAAGCGCACCTACTGGATTGGGCCCTCCATGCAATTTAAGTAGATGAATATCTGTCTTTCCATGGTTCATGAATTGCTCTGGATCTTAGGCAGGAGACTAACATCTGGACACTTCCAGTGAGGCAGCACTGCATGTGCAAACAGGCAGCAATGTCAGGTCTTTAGGAACTTTTTCTCTTAAAAATTTAAATGCTGATTGAAGGTTTGGGGAAGTTTTGTGGATTGTAATGGAGCCAAAACTGGGACTTGGGTACCTAAGTGTTGGATTTTGGTGCCTAACCACTTTTGTGAATTCTACCTTCTTTGTGCCTCCATTTCCCATCTGTAGAATGGGGGTAATAGCACTTCCCTACCTCATAGGGTTGTTGTGAGGATAAATACATTATAGATTGCGTGATACTCAGATACTATGGTGATGCAGGTCATATAAGTACCTAGGACAGGCAGATAAGAATTGATGTTTATACCACAGTGATGTGATTAAAACCATAAATACTTTTGCTGGAAGGATGCAACACAACACTACTTTATTTCTTAGAATTCAGAACACGCAAGAACCCCAATAAACAGAGAAACAAAGCAGGCTGCTCTCTAAAACAGAGGCACAACTAACATCACCTTTCTCTAGACTGTCTGTAAACTGACTCTGTTTTGCCCTGGTTCTGTGCAGAGCCCCTTAGTTTGTAAGTAGGACCAGGATTTAAAGTGACAGCATATGTTGTTGTTGTTGTTTTTTTTTACAGTTTTCAATACACCACAGAATTACCATTATCCCTACTACGACAGATAAGGCTCTTTCGGATTGTTGCCCTGGTTTACAGCCTTCTAAAATTGAAGACATTCTAGCTGTTTACAGCTGGCTACTTCTTACAATTAAATAATTGTAATGGATGTTACAAATTTATCAGCCTTTCAAGCGTCAGACTTTTGTGGAAGTTCTTTTCTTATTTAGTGCTTTATTATAGAGCTTTATAGTAGGGAGAGGGATAGCTCAGTGTTTGAGCATTGGCCTGCTAAATTCAGGGTTGTTGTGAGTTCAATCCTTGAGGGGGCCACTTAGGGATCTGGGGCAAAATCAGTACTTGGTCCTGCTAGTGAAGGCAGGGGGCTGGACTCAATGACCTTTCAAGGTTCCTTCCAGTTCTAGGAGATTGGTACATCTCCAATTATTACCTTTTATTTCTCCTTTATCCAAATGTTTGCTCAAACACAATTACAGTAGGATAATCAAAGGAGCTCAGTACGACAGCAGTACACTCCAGAATGAATTTTTACTGAACAAAACCTCAGTCCTGCAGCTGATTCATCAGCTTTAGTGCCTGAGCAAACATCACAGTGGAAAGGAAATACGAATCTCGAGGTTGCTATCGTTTACTTTGTATGTGATCTATTGAATAAACTGGATTATAGAGCCAGAATGAGCTCCACAATTGAACTTTAATAAATACTGAGCTATTCATCATCACAAGTATGTTAAAATAATGTATGATGTTGAAAATCATATGTATATGTGATGGTAGCATATATTCAGAAGACAAAGACTGAAAATACCCAGTTACCAAGCCTAGCTTTTTCTTCATACATTCCCCACTGCTTCCAGGACTGCATAGCACACTCCTGTTTGGGGCGTCTGCTCTCTGGGCCAAATCACCCCCCCGCCACTGAAATGCCCATGGGAATGGGTAAGGCAGGGTAGGAAAACAAATGAGGCTCACCTTTCAGTTTTCTAAGAAGTATCCCTTTAAGAAAAGTGATTTAGAGACTGCTCAGCACTAGCTGAAGAGGTGACTCTATGCTGTTAATGTAGTTTTAATGGAAATCAATGGGATGATCAAAGAACAGTGTCACGCAGACAGACCCCCCCCCTTCTATCTGTGCAATAATTCTAATGCCATCAACAGTGAAATTTCTGGACATCTAGTCCCTTTATTTCTTAGTCTCTAAAAATCTGATTTATGTTGGCATATATTTGATTCAAATTGGCTTTTTTTTAAGGTGTTTAATTTAAATTAACTCCACTGACTCCTCTCAAGTAAGAGCACAATTCACACCATAAACACAAAGAAATTAGATAAAAGAGTAAATACTCTTGCTGGAAGGTTGTAATGTCACACTCCTTTATTTTTTTAAAATTCAGAGCAATAACACACCAAGAACCCCCAAGCAGAGAGATCCCTAAAACAGAGAGGCACAACTCGCCCCACCTTACTCTAAGCTGGCTTCTCCAGACTGACTCTGATCGCACTCTTCCCTACCCTCTAGCCTGCAAGCAGGACCAGGAAACTCCATACAAATTAAAGCATCAGCCTACAATTCCAAGTTTTCAAATACACCACAACAATCCAGCACCTTATCTTGAAATGCAGATATCTTGATCTACAAAAGCTAGTTATGTGGAAGGAAATATCTGTCCAGGTTAGATGAGGTGCATTGTCCTCAAAGCACTGCTCTCTCTTGAAGTAAAAGGCAGAAGGGGAGACTTGTAGAGGGGCAGTCTGTTCAACAACCAGTTTTCTCCAACCATAGGGCTATATCCTGCTTTTCTTATGTATGCCCCCCATTGATTTCAGAGGGACAAATTGTATAAGACCAGAAAGATTTAGCCAATAGGCTTTGGCATAACTATTGTAGATATAGCCTTTTGGCCTGATTCTTGGTCTTCGTTTTGTCAGCTCTTCTTGCTGTGCCTCCTTAATTTGCATTCCCACCTTTTACATTTAGTCATCACTAATAGAATTGCTAGACAAATCCAAGTGGTACGGGGCTGGTGGTTGAGCCTATCACTCTTCTAAATTTGTTTCTCTATCTATTCTCCACAGGCCTGATGTCCCTGGAACTTGTGGAAGAGAAAATCCATTATTATATTGAGGAAGAGCTTATCATATACATTTAATAACTGAAAAGAAAAGACTGTGAGATTAGTATTTTTTCTTCTTTGGTGGAATCTGTGCTAAAAATCAAGTACTAAACTACCTATCAGGAAATCAAAGAAGGTCCTTTCAGGCTGGTAAATATCTTCCCCGTAGGATGTCATCCTCACTGATTGGAAGCAGATCTCATACACTGCGGGTGACAATCACACCCATTCAGAGGGCTAGCACAAGGCTTATGGTAATTTCAGTCTACTTAAACTATGAAAATAGGGTTTAAATGGGATTTAGTTCATACATAAAACTTGTGCTGGCCATTGGCTGAGGGGTGAATTTCACTTTCTGTGAGGAGCCAAATTAAGACTTGTTATTGATATGTAACACAAGATCATCATCTTGCTGGCTACCTGGATTCAACACTCACTATTTGACAGAAAACAGCTAGGATGAAACCCTGGCCTCACTGAAGTCAATGACAAAAATTCCATTGACTTCACTGAGGCCAGTATGTTACCCCCAGTATTATTATTATCTGTTTTTTAAAGTGAAACATCAAACCCTACTATATGCAGAGTTTCATACTTTCCCTTAGAAGAGAAAAGGGAGGGGACTATTTTAAAGTAACTTCTGACATCAGGAAAGAACATATAATGCAGAGTTTTATTACTTAGCACTGAGGGATTGGATACTCTTTAATGCTGGTTAACAGTTGCAGAATATCATTTTGATGATATAAGCACATTTCATATCTAATAATAATTAAATAATCCATAAATAATTCAGAACAGTAAAGACCTATCAATAACTTGTTAACTGTGTCTGCATTAGAAATAGGAATAAGGCATAATGATTTGATGTTGTGGGGAGTATTTTAAAAGGAGGATGTGCCAAAATGCCATGGATAAATAACGTGTACTGCTTTGAATCTTTTCCTTAATCCATACCTGTAACTTTCAGTTAATGTTTTTTAATCAATAATCCTATATTGACTAAATTCAATCCAGTGTGTGTAGCAGCGTCTCAGAGAATTATATTATCTCAGACCAATTCTTCAATTAGAAAATGTAGTGAGGTGGAAAAAATTACTTTTATGTCTGGGTCAAAATATTAATTTTATCTTTCCACTCTGAAATTTGAAGGAAACGATTGCACATGCATAATTTTGTAAGACACAGATATTCATCTAGAAGGCCTGGCTCAAATCCCTGTTTTTTTCTCACACTAGGTATAGCAAACCAAAATACTTAAAAGATGATCTGAACATGCCTGTAAAAATGTGATGACTGTACAATCAAGTGCTGAATGTCTTAAGAAGGAAAAAGATGCATTAGCACAAAAATGATTCTAAACAGAATGTTTTCTCTGGCCTTCTTATGTCCCTAGAAATCATGGCTGGCTAGCACCCCTCCTGCTGTGACATTGCAGTTGGCAGGAGTCAACCTGTAATGTGGTGTCTTTTATTATATACATATATCTAGGTAAGTAAGTGGATTTTTTTTTATTAAATATATAGTTCAGTTTTGCAAAGATTTTATTATTGGCATAGATCTCAAAGGAAATGTCCCGTGCTTCTATCTTTCTCTGCTCAGTTAAAATAAACTAGGTCACATTCTATAACACATGCAAATTTAACTCTTTAGTTTGATGAAACCATAAATGCTTTTGCTGATGGTCAAAATGTTTACAATAATTAACCCTGAGGTTTTACTGCACTATATATGTTTCACCTTTTAATTTGTTCTAATTCTTCAAACTGGAGTAAGTATTTACTTACTGAAAAGCATCCATTGCTGATCTAACTCCAGTAAGGGTCTGTTCTAGGGGCGGGTCAGCAGGGCAGTCACCCAAGGTGCCTGCTCCTGGGGGATGCCATACTGCTATAATATTTTTTCCCTCCCCTTTTGCTCTGATTGGCAGCTGTTTTTGCTCTACTGATTGACTGGCCTTTATACCTCCAGCCACTTGGTGGTGATGGGTGCTGGGTGGACACCAAAACCACTTTCTACCTTGGCTGGCAAACTGGCTAGGGCCACACCTGACTCCAGAATTACCAGCCTTCACAAATCTATTGTGAGTCTTGTGATTTTTGACGTACTTAATGCCTCAGCTCCTGTAGACAAGTTATTATGCAAAAATCTCAGCTTTCATTAAAAAAAAAGGAAATTCTGATTCTCACAGTTGCAGAGAAACTTGAAAATGTGACCGAAGTGCACCTAATAGCTCAAAAACCAGAAAAAGAACCTCAAGTGTATTACTTTGTAAATATTTCTGGATTAAAAATCATCTCTCTTATTTTTGAGTAGGTATGTGTAGGGGGGGTTAATTTATGATTTTTGAACATATGATATTGTCAATACTGTAATTCAGCTTCCACTGAAGTCAATGGTCAATCAGTCTATTTAGTTTAAAACAGAGAAGGAGAAGAGGTATTTGATCAGCCTATGAGTACCTACCTAGGGAAAAAAAAATTGATAATGAGCCATTCTATCTAGCAGTCAAAGGTATAAGAAGATCCAATGGTTGGAAGTTGAAGCTAGACAAATCCAGACTAGAAATAGGTGCAAAGTTTTAGTAGTGAGAGTAAACAACTTTGGAACACTTTCACAGTACAGTCTCCATCACTGGCAACTTTTTAACTCAGACTGGATGTTTTTTGAAAAGATAGGTTCTAATTCAGGGAAGTCATGTGCAGGGCCGGCCCACAACATTTTGGCACCTGAGGTGGGGAGCTAAAATGACGCCCCCATTCCCCCTCGCTTGGGCCAAAACTTTGAAAGGTCTCAATTCTGCTTTCTTCCTGTTCGACTCCCCTCATGGTAGTGCTCTGCTACCTACCCCAGTAAAGGAGAACTAACAACTTAAAATGCCTTGTTCAAAAATTTTAAGTTAACACTTAACTTTCAAATGCCTGAACAGTATATGTAGCTTTTCTTACCTGCATAGTAAACACTGGCATTTTTATCTGTTTGAATAATCAAAGGGTGCTTTCCGTGCCTTCTTGGTTCAAAGATTTGAACTGCTTCCTGCTGAAGGTCCACAGTCTAGGCCAGCTCATGCTCTACTGAGATGGTTGCAAGGCTGACCAGCCTCTCCTGTGCCATTGTCGAGCATAGATGTGTTTTTATTAACTTTAGCATGGAGAAGCTGCGTTCTCCACTGGCAACTGTTGCAGGAAGTGTTAGAAGTATGCGCAGAACAACAAAAGCATTTGGAAAGAGGGTGGTCATCTTATTTGTGCACATATATTCCAGAACAGCCTTTGGAGTTGATCCTGCTAAAATGTATCTTGAAAGGGCTTTCAGTTCATCACCTAAATCACTCACATCAATATCGCACACATCGTCATGTGTCACTGTCAATAGTATCCTGTATTGCTGGAGTAGGTCTTCTTCAGGTATAGTGAGGAGTTTTGGAATATCATACAACATCCCAAATATACTGCTGTGTTCCTTGAGCTGCATGAAACATTCAGCTGACTGTATTACACAATCTAGCACCTGGTTAAAGAATTCAACTTTGAATTGTTGTTTGGGGTCTCTTATGGGATTATCCCATGCCTCGTAATCAAAATGTCATCTTCTTGGGTGACTCTTGTATTTTTGAATGGGTAGGAAAGTAGCATCAGTGTGAAATTCCTCTGCCAACTTCTGTGCACTCTTCAGAACATTTTGCAATCCCTCATTTGAACCGTAAGACTGTAGGTATGACTTTGCTTTGTCAAGTTGTTCCATTGCTCTAGGTATATCAGTGCCAACATCTTGGAGTCTCTTGCTTACAACATTTATTTCAAACAGTATGTCATGCCACAACACTAAGCCACACAGAAATTTGAAGTTATGTATGTTTCTGGTGATTCCATTTCCCTCTGCCACTGTTCTCCCACGAACAGTTCCTGTCATAGCATTATCCTCCATAATGGCAACTATGGCATCATCTATCTTCCCAATTTGGTGTTTGATAGGCTTTATCATCTCCACTCTACTTTCCCATCATGTGGCACTCAGTGGTTTCAGTGTCAGAAAGGATGTTTCCAGATGTTGCTTAAAAATTTGTCATCAATGAATTGATACAGAGAAAAGTGCATAGATGCTTTGAATTACATTTAAAAAGTCAGCAGCCTGACTACAAGGTGATGCTGCATCACTGACTACCACGTTTGATGAATGAGAACTGCATGGGACAAAAAGAGCTCAGGGGTTTAGCTCTTGGATCTTCTGTTCTTTCCTCTCATGTTGGCACCATTATCGTAGTCCTGACCTCTCATGTCAGCTATCACAATTCCTGTATCTTCCAGCTTTTTAAGAAGCATATTTGTCATACCAGCTCCTGTAGTATCATCAATGTCAATAAATTCTAGAAAATGCTCTCTGACAGTCACCATTGCAGGGACATTTTCATTAGGTTCTGTTGTTGTTGTTACAAAATGCACCATTAAAGCCATTTGTTCCAGATGGCTGAGGTCAGGTGTGAATTCCAGAATAACAGAGTAATATCTCTCTGACATCAGATCTGACACAATTTTCTGTTTGACTTTTGTTGCCAGTAACTGTATGATCTAATTTTGAATTGTTTTTCCAAGGTAATGGTGTGTGTACATTTTTTGGATGGTGACTCTTAGATGCTTCTGGAGCACAGCATCAAACTCAGCCATCAGCTCCACAGTTTTAAGGAAGTTTCCATTGTTTGGCACACACAGATGATCTGAAGTGCCACACAGTGCTAGGTTTTTGGTAGCAAGCATTCTCACAATGGCAATGAGCCTTTTCAGAACACTTTGTCAGTAAAGAGACTCTGATGCAATCTTCTCTTGATGCTGATCATCTGTGGTGGCCTTTAACTTTAGTCTCATCTCATTCCAACTATGAAATGCTCTCTGGTGATTTGCTGCCTTCTCATGGCATGCCAGATTTCTAGCCAGATTTTTCCAGTCCTTTGTTCCTGTAGAACCCAATGTGGCTGGAACATTAGATGGGAAGAGTTTGCAACAAAAACAGTATGCAGCATTCTGTGTTCTTGAGTACGTAAGTCATGGCCTCTGCACTTTGTCACTATTGGGGATTTCACACCAGTAACATGTTGGATGGAAACTTCTGTTTTCATTGTCTTTGGGGAACATCAAGTTTTGCACTTGCTGTGGCCCAGGCAGTACAAGGAAGTCCCTCAGGCTACTGCTCAAGTGGGTCCACAGTCCTGGATCATCTAGACTTAAGGAACTAAACTCAGCAGCTGCTGTTTCTTGTGCCTCCACCACACTCTTCTCTGATCTACACTTTTCTTCAGGAATGTGCATGGTTACATCCATTTGAGATGGAGATATGGATGCTGCAGTAGCTGCCAGGTCATTTGCACTCTCACTAACTGGAAGATCAGGCATCTCCTCACCACTCACATCCTCACTGGGGTCAGAAGGCTCACCGTGAACATTTGTGTCTATGTATCTCAGCAGAGCTCCTTCCTGCTTAGATAGAAAAGCTTCCTTTGCTTGCTTTCTTTTTCTGAATGCTGTCCCAGAGGTGAGTTTTCTTCTTTCACACATGATTACTGTTCTGTGCCAGCTATAGTCGCTTTCAACACTCAATTGAAAGGGACAAATAAGCAGGCTGGTAGCAGGGCCTCAGTGAGGGAAGATATCAGTGTCTTAAGGGTCTAACTGGCTCCTGCTACTTCAGTTGACAGCCTGTTCTCCTCAAGTGGCTTCAGGAGAGCAGCAGGAAACAGGAAGCTCCCTGAAAAGCTGGTGTTAATCAGTCCAGGCTCCTGGGTGCTAGAGAGGTACATAAGAGGCTCCTCCTCCTCTCTCTCCCTACAGCTCCTGATGCTTTCTGTTATTCCCTTTCACCTTTTTCTCCTGCCTGCCTGCCTATGTCTCTTGTGCCCTCCTTCCTCCAGCAGAACAGTCCACCATCTCTGTGCAGCTAGAGCAGAGAGAATACATATGCACCAGCAGCAGACACAATTTTCTACACTCTGGGTCCTAGTGTCATCCCACCCCTGGAGTCTGGCACCTGAAGTGGCCACCTCAATTCACCTCATGATAAAGCCAGCCCGGGTCATGTGGCCTGTGTTAGATAGGAGGTCAGACTAGATGATCACAGTTGTCCCTTCTGCTCTTTTAAAAAAAATTTAGTGTGAGCAGTTAGGCCAAGACTGGGTGCTTTTGAAAAATTCACTCTTATTCCCTGTTGAATAGACACGGAAGTTTATGTTACACTTAAATTAACATCTCCTATATCTGAACACGTCAAATGAAGATGGAACAATCTGAACTGTTACTACTATTTAATTTAAATTAATCAACAAATACAACATGACTAGAAGGCCCTGTTTAAAGAACTAGTAATTTGAAAGATGACAATAGGGATTTTGGAAACCTTTCAAAAATCTTTGTAAATATTAACAAAAGCAGGTGGTGAGATTTTTAGGATGAAGGTACAAATGGGTAGCAAGCTTCTCAAATTGTTTAGCATAGATCAAATTATTAAGACTCTAATCCAAAACACCTCAAAGTCTGCAGAAAGAAACCCATTAATTTCAAAGTGGGGTTTGGATTCAGCGTAAAAATGTGCATCGTCTTCTGTAATATAAATCTGATTTTAGCTAGATGTAGAAAAGTCAACTTCTGTACTTTTACTTGTTGCAAGTCTAACTTTTATTACCATCTCTCTGCTTGGTTTAAGTCAATAATATCTGGAAATTAAAAAAAAATCTATGGAATAAATCATACATTTCCCTGTCTGCAAGGCAGAATTATAATCTCCTCCATGCAGCATGCTAAAGTTCAAGTTCCCTCATTTCCTTCTACTGTTTTCCAGTTGAGATCTTGGGAATGTTTAGCTGCTTACTGCATGTGGGAGTAAATATCTAGAACCAATGGGTTCATTTTCTCATATTATTTAGGTCAGATGCGTCCAAACACTCAGGTGATTGGGAAATTTAAATATTCTTTTCCTTTTGTATTGACTGTCCATTGTGTCATATATGAGTTTTAACATTTTGGGTTCTTTCCACATTTGGTTTGGTTTGTTCCTATTTGGTTTGTTCCTCTCTCCTATCTGTAAAACCTTCAAGTATCTCTTTTTGTTTTGTTTTGTTTTGGCCATCTTCACCTCTCCGCAAATTGTCCAAATGGAGTTGAATTTAATCATTTTTTGACCAAGTACTATTAATTTCAGCTGTTGTCTATTAAACATAGGAAGTCAAGTTCCCATTGCTAAGGGAAAGTGGCTTATTTGGATGACCAAGGCCATGTGAATCACTGATGTGGAAGAGGCAGATGCCAGAGGAATAGATTGTTCCGTAGATGAGCCAACACTTAAAGCTAAACCATTTTTGGAGAATTGTCGAGGAAAATGTTTGTTCAAGTATTTTACAGTTAAAATGTAAACAAAAAGAAAGTAAATCAGAGAGCCCTAAGCAGGGAACTCAAACAATGTGTTTTCAATTTGGGTCTTGCTCCTCCCCTGGAGTATGCGTTTGTATTGGCAGGATTCATTCTTCAGACCTATTTCAGGCAAAACTTCCATTGGCTTTAATAGAGAGCTTTGCATGGATGGACCTGATCTTGTAACCTTTGGTGTGAAGCAAAGAAGAAATAAGTTAACTATTGTATAAATAATTGAGATTTTGATCTCATTCCATGTTTACATCTGTGTAACTCAATTGACGTCAGGGGAGTTATTTAGGATTTGCACCAAAGTAACTGACAGCACAGCAGACCAATAATATGTTAAACCAGCCATTTGTAGTAGGGCAAAACTAATTCTGCTGGCATAAAGCCCAGTTATTCAGGTTCTATATGGAGTGCAGGGTGGTTTGGGACATGAAAGCCATACTCACAACAAACCAGAACAAAGATAGAGAGTTGCCATACAGCTCAACATGGCTGCTATTCTAACCTGTACATTGGAACAGTTGTCATGGGCCCTCCCATTTGCGTGAAGTAGTGGGACTGCTAGAACTGCACCATATGACAAAGGTTAGCCAAGCTGTTTCTTTGGATTTAAATCAGGGCAACATGAAGCCTTTGTGGGGAAATGAACCTAGTCAAAGGACTGTGATCTTCCTCCCCACAGATTGTGCAAGGAAGCTGACTGACAGTGACCGGTGTGGGTACAAAGGTCCATATTAATTTCTGCAGCTGCTCTTGGTTCAGGGATGGAAAGGGACACCACCTTTGCAACATTCCCTTTCTTGGTTCAGCTCTTGGCATAGGTTTGAATGGCCACATGTGATCCATGACAAAGTTTCTAATACTCTTGTCACACGTGATTATTTTATACTTCTACACATAACTTCTCAAGTTTTGCAGCCAGACTCTTTAAAGAGTGGCTTGGGCTAGGATATCTGATTATGCACTACACAAAAAAAACAATCCCCCCACTCCACATCTTGGTGTCCCATATTTATTCTCTGTGACTTCCATATTACATTTCTCAGTTTTACACCTCAAAAAAGGATTTTTCTAACTGCTAGTTCTTCACGCTCAATCTGCTTTGTTGAAAACAAGCAATGTTCTTTTTTCTTCATGTATCATCACTGTCAATAAAGATTCTGTAATCAGAATTTAGCTGACAATTTGGCTGATATGTGAGGCATAAAGGAACACACTTTGATTTTCCATAGATACGTTGCAATGCTGTGTAATACTCACAGTAGTAAAAACTGTTTTACCAGTAAACTACACAGATATGGACTTAGAGGATAAGTGGAGAACAGATTGTGTAATTTTTACAAAATCTTGTTTCTTGCTTGTAAAGTGGGGTTCTACTTCGGAAAGGACTCTGTACACATGGTACCATGTTACTCGATATATCTGCTTTCTATGGCCTCACTTTAAGGACAAATATGTTTTTACTGCTTTTTACTCCTTTTAGCCCTGGAGACCAAACACTGTAAAGACACTAAGCTGGATTCTATTTCTTCTTGTCATCTTCATTAAAATTGTTTATTCAATTGACTTCAGTGGAGTTTAAGATTTGCATCAGAATAACTGACAGCAGAATCAGGCCAATCCATTAAATCTATGCATACCCACAGATGGCGGTGGAACTGCACAGGTGTCACTGAAGGTCTAACAGGAAGGCAGTGGAGTTGCACAGATGTCAATGAATGCCTAGTTTGGCTTGCAGAATTTTATTATTGGTGATGATGGGTGAGATGGAAAGAAATCAGCTTGACTCTCAGAGCCCAGGCTGAGTTTGCAAGACTGGCAGTCAGAAGAAAACATTTCTTTATTTGTAATGAAACACATTGAGTAAAGAGTCCATGATTCATAAACAACAAGGAATCCCTAGATGCCATTACAGAGTCACTTTTCAGAGCGGTACTGCATTTTAAAGGAAGAATTAAGTAGTATAATAGATGAATATCAATTGTTTGGGAGATTTAAATCAGATATTTTGGATGCTTATCTGAAATGCATACAAACCTCTTTGGTTAAAAATCATGCTGGAAGGGTCATAAGGATAGGGTTTAATCATAACATTTCTGATAGCAATTCTTTCCAGTCAGGCAAGAAATTCTGAGAATAGCCACATGGAATGTTTTATCACCTCTAGCTTAAACCAAGAAGATATGTGGATGTGGGGAAAAACAAACCCAGTTTCTTAATTTTGAGTTTTGGTGAAGGTGATGATATCTACATTGGTTTGCTCATCCCTAATTCAAAGCAGCATTGTTGCATTGGGGTTTTTCATCCAGCTGTAGTAGTACTGAGGGGCTCAAAAAAGGACAGAGAATTGAGTCCAATACCTTTCAGGTTTTTCTTTTAAATTTTAAAATGCTACAGCCACTGCAGCAGCCAATAGATGAAATCTATAAATGAAAGTTCTCACTCTCAGTAGCTGTCTGCGCTTGTAATCCATCTTCTATGGAAACAGATCAAAAGAGAGTGAATGAAAGTTTTATACAGTAAATTCAAGCACTTGCACAGATCAAGTAAATGAGTTATGTGTGCATGACTGAGGAACAGAATCATGAGCCCCATCCCATCTGAGCTGAGCTGTCAATGATTATTAGACACCTTTCACTATATTGTATATTTACACAAAAGAAGTTTCTCTCAACACTTTATGTAGCTCAATCAGTTTTTGTTTTACTTATTAAAAAAACGCTATTATTCCTCAGCAGGAAGTTACTGTGTGCTAAATTTTCCTGCAGTACCAAGGACTTCCATAAAGTCTCATAGGTAATTGAGTGGCAGCCTCAATAGGCAGGAGTCAGTATGTGAGCCCCTGGAGAAGTAGTAAAATCTCCTATTCTTCATAATAGCTTTTTAGAATGTGAGGGGAAAAAAGTAAAGAATGCATGGAAAAAACTCATGCCATGAGTAAATGTTATAACTACATTTCTTGCTCCCTTACAGTTTTTACAAGCTACACCACAAATCTGCAGGGTTATTTTGAGGCCTTTTCTGTAATGAACTCACTGGGTCTCATGCCAGAATGTTATGCTACAAGCACAGGCTACATGTCCATTTAAGATTCCCCGCCTGCTTGTTCCCCAGTGCAGATACCACCATGTTGCCCTTCTCACCCTTCTGGACACAAATACAGGCCATTGATAAGACAGGTTAGCATGCTTTTAGCCTTCCAAGTACTCTGGACCATTCATTCCTTACTTTGATCCTGTACTCCTTACTCAGACATCATTCTTATGGAAGTCAATCTGAGCATTAGCTGAGTAAGGAATGCAGGCTCAGGCCCTTTTGGGGGAATTCTCCTAGGTTTAGTTGTGAGGAGTCACTCTTACCCTGGTCATAACGATGATGAATTACTTCATCAGAATCATTAAGATGTACTTATAGTATAACTGTGATCTTACTACTGTCACACTTGTGCTCTCCTTGCTTGTAATTTCTCTTGTACTTCTATTTCTATCCAGTCCATTTGTTGGTTAGCTCAAACATAAAGCTACAATTTGAATAGTTTCATAGCACATTGGTTCAGGAATTGCTCATTTATAAATATTCTCATTTTTCTCACCTTTCAACTTCCAATGACAATGTTAATATCAAATGTAACAAAGCTAAGTTAATTCAATTAGTGCTGGCACACTCTGTTGGTGTTACAGAAAAAGTGATAGAGTATTTAATACCCCATTCTGTTCTGAGACAAATGCTATCTATAGGTACATACAGGTGAATTAAAGGTTTAGGCTGAGATCCCCAAAGGTATTTATGTGCCTAACGCCCAGAGGGCTAGGAGTTAGGCACCTAACTACCTTTGAGGATCTGAGCCTTAGTGCTGGTTTAACTACTTGGACCAAAAGGACTAGGGTTGCAGGCCCCTAGAGGTAGAAAGTTCACCAAAAGTGAAGTCACAGTGGAATAAACCTCCTTCAAGCTTGCTCCACTGGGGAGTCCACAGCTAGCTGATGCAGCTCAGACTCTGTTATACAACTTCTTGGCTTCTTCCAGTGATGGCTATCCTATGGACCTGTGGCTGTAATTTAAAGCTATCCTCTGTGGCAGAATCCCTATGGCAGTTGTACTGCTGTGTTCTGTTCCCCAAGGCAGCTGTACTGCCACAGGCCCAGGAGGTTCCTTTTGTTACTCAGACACGGGGCGGCTCCAGGCCCCAGCACGCCAAGCGCGTACTTGGGGCGGCATGCCACTGGGGGCACTCTGCCAGTCGCCAGGAGGGCGGCAGGCAGGCTGCCTTCGGCGGCTTGCCTACGTAGGGTCTGCTGGTCCCATGGCTTCAGAAGACCTCCTGCAGGAAAGCCGCCAAAGGCAGCCTGTCTGCTGTGCTTGAGGCGGCAAAATGCCTAGAGCCGCCCCTGCTCAGACACTTCATTTTATTTAATCTTGATCCCTCAATGTATTTATCTCTAGAACACAATAGCTCGAAAATACTTAAAATATGCCCCCTGCCTTTTTAAAAAGGAGTGTGGAGGATTGAGCCACAGGGAACTTCTGTGTATTATCAAGACAAACTGAAAGCCATGATTTACTAGATCTGAAATTCTGCATAGCACATATTGCCTGTCTAAACAAAGAAAATAGAACATCTGGGTCTCTGTTTTTGAACCCATATGAAAGTAAATTTGATGGCACAACTTCCGTGTCCACAGTTCTTTTGTGTTCCCAACCTCTTAAGATGATACAGTGGAAATTATTTCCATTGTGTAGGAAATACCCCTTGACACTTAGTTTAAATCATGTACACATTAAGTCAAAAATCTTTGACCTTTGCTAAATGCATCACTCCATCTGTAATTTATTACATGAAGTAGTGGTATAGTTCAATCCTCAGGATAATAATTCAAAAACACCATGTAGGATTGAGGCATTTAAAACAAAGAGAACAAGTTTTCCCTCGTATACTATTTCCTGAGGAATTGCTTTGTACTGATATGTTACTTGCTTCCTTCACTTTGGTTCTATGTTGTATGTTTTTTAAGTGTCCTGAAGGCCCAAATCATGCTGAATAGCACATATCAGAGGGATAGCCATGTTAGTCTGGATCTGTAAAAAGCAACAGAGAGTCCTGTGGCATCCTTAAGACTAATAGATGTATTGGAGCATAAGCTTTCGTGGGTAAATGCCCACTTCGTCATGCATCTGACAAAGTGAGACGAAGCTTATGCTCTAATACATCTGTTAGTCTTAAAGGTGCCACAGGACTCTGTTGCTTTTTACTGAATAGCACCTTTCCCTGAAAGCCGATCTATTGAAATCAGTGGAACTAAGTGCAGAGTAAGAGACTACTTTGTGAGTAAGGGAAACAGAATTGGGCCCTTAAATAATTTTCATGGTAGAATCTGTCCAAGCATGACCAGGTGTTTTTTTGGGGGGGGAGGTGAGGGTGGGGAGGTGTTTAGGATTAGGGATGATCTGATTAGAATACCTATAATTTAAAGTGCTTATGATACTGACAATTAAGAATTATTGCATTTATAAATCTTTTGTAGTAGTGATGATAATATGGTGCTGAGCATTTACACACTGTTTTACAACCCTAGATCAGACATGTTCCTTGCTCCAAAGAGTTTGTCTCGTTTTATTAGATTATAAATAAGCACAAGGCAGCAAGTGGGGAGAAAGAGGATGAGGGTGTATCTTAATTATGAGAAGATGGGAGAACTAATTGCCTGAAGAGGTGGGTCTGAAGAAGGAGAAAGAGGGTGCTTGGCAGATGAGGACATGGATTATGTTGCAGGTGTAGAAGGGAGCATGATAGAACACCTAAAGCATAGAATGGGAAGAAATAGGCAAAGGTAGGTAGATGTAAGATCAGATGAGTGGGAAGAGCATGGAGTGGGGACATGGGAGAAGAGATGTAGGTGGAGCAGGATAATGGAGAACCTTAAACAATGCTCATCACTAAAATTCACCAATGGCCACCACACAGTGATAATGAGATACCACTATATTTCCCTGTACTTACAATAGGAAATAAATGCAATGTGGTGACTGTAGTATGTTGGACATTCAGTACTGTAAGTGAGGGTGAGCAGTCACAATGTTATTCAGATAGAGACAAGAAACTTGTCGATGGAGGCATTCAAAGAGCAGGGTAATGTGATGGAAGGGACTAGGGGGACCATGGAGAAAGGATAGATGTGGAAGAAAGTAGAGAGAAAAAAGTGAGGATTTAGTGAGAAATTAAACTGGGATAGAGGGAGAGAGAAGAATCAAAGACCCCCGCATTTGCAGCCTGGGAAATGAGCAGGATAATTGAGTTGTCAACAGCGAGTAAAAAGGCAGAGGAGGTGGATGAAAAGAAAAGTCAGTTTGGAAATACTGACTTTCAGATGGCAGCAGAATATCTGATTAAAAATGATTGAGGCTAGTTCTTTGGCTGTCTCAATAGTTTGTTTTCTGATGCCTTGTCTGTGATCCCCGCAGATACCACAAACTAGACTGGGTCTGGGTTTTTTGTTGCTGTCTGACAGCCCTCCCAGAGCTGCTCAGGATGTGGTTTTAGAGGTGCTGGCCAAGATTTTCAAACGTGACTAGTCATTTGGCTTCCTCAAATTTGGATGTCCAACTCGACATACTTTAAAGGGGTCTAGTTTTCGGAGGACAAGTGCCAGCACTTACTGAAAAGCAGGCTCGTTTGACAGTATCTTAAACTGGGCATCCAGAATCACTTTTGAAAATATTGACTGTTGTCTTTTGACTGAGGTTTCAAACCAAATTCCTAATAATTTGTGATCATTAAAAGTTCTGTAGAACTTTTAATAAAAATTAAGTTGTAGCCTCTGATCTGTTTGCCAACATCCAGTATGACTAATTACATTCTGCCATCTACATCTCCAGTGACGTTTCAGTAGTCTCCCACTTCTGGTCCTAAACATAATGTAGTAATAATAATACTACCAGTAATTATATTTGTTAAGCACTATACAAACCTTGGTTAACCTTCACTATGTCCTGTAAGGGAAAGAGTTATTAACTCCATTTTACACATCAGGGAAAGACAAGGAGGTTAAATGGCATGATCATAGAAAGTCAGCATCAGTGAGGGATGAGAACTCATAAGTTCCTGACGCCACACTCACTGCTATCTCTTCACTGTTACTGTGTATAGTAACCTCCCAAATAACATGGGGGACATGAGTTTTATTCAGATAATCAGGAGTTCAGATAATGGAGAGAACAGGAGCCATTCAGCAATAGGGATGGCAGTCCCCATGGCCAGTCTGCTCCTTGTTCTCCTCCTCCCAATCCTAGCTGGAGGTCTCTGCTCACCCCAGCTCAGTCACTCCTTCCCCTGACAGCACGAGTGCGGAGGGCTCTGCACCATGATACCCAATCCCTGCAGGCACAATTTGCAGAGGGCGGGGGAGAAGAGGGGAGAGAAGGCTGTGGTCCTGGCAAAGCAGAGCAGAAACCTCCCCAGCCAGGACTCTGGTCTGCCCTGCCAGGATTGCAGCCTCCCTTGCACCTGCAGGGATTGGATGTCACTGGCCCTGCGGCAGTGCAGTGAGCCTGCTGTCACAGCCCCACTCACTCTCCCCGACAACAGGGCTGCAGAGGCCTCCCTGCATGGCTGCAGAAGCCATTCAACAGTAGCTTGGCCTCCCCCGTGGCTGGCGGTTCCTTGTTCTCCTCATTGCAGCACTTGTGAAGGGGTCTCTGCTCTATTATCTAACCCTCACCTTATCCCAATCCCTTCCTTGTCCTCCAGCATGATACATAGGGGACAAGGAAAGGATTGGGATAATGCAGAGGTTCCAATAATAGGATTTCAGATAAATGAAAGTACTGTATACTTTATTGTGTTCTGTCGCTATGCACTGCTAAAATGATTGCTATTTTTCACCTTCAGGTTACATTTCAGCAGTAGATGAAGTATCCCCTGCACAATTTGTAGATCAGTTTAAGATTGTAAATTGCTTTTGGAGCAAATAAATAGAAGCTAATATCTGTTGTAAAACCCATGGAATCATATTTATCTGCCAAAGGCCATTTCCTCCACCAAAGTGAATTAACAGAGGCTGATTCACCCTAGCTAAGCTGAGGAACTAGCCCTAAACTTTCTGATGTCAGATACATTTTCATTGGCTTTAGTTTCACACTTTCAGATCAGCTAGATGTTTTTAATTATTAGATTGCTAAAGTTAGACTAGTGGTATTTTTGTTTAGGATGTAGTTTTCACAGAAGAGACATACCTTGTAGAGTTTCTGACTCATTCGGTTACTTGGTTTACTTTATTTTTAGCAGGAATCTATAATTGATCTCCAAGTAAAACAAAAAAATATCTCTGGCTGGAATACAAGGGTAGCAATTACAGCTCAGCTTTTCCTAATAATCTATCTTCTAGTCCCTTGGAGGTGTTTTTAAAAGCTAGACAGAAATTTTATAGTGTGAGAGCTCAATGATATTTATGTCTACAGTTGCAAGACAACCATGAAGCCATATCACAAATCAGTATCTGGCACACTCTGCCTTATGAAATAAATATACTATACAGTAGTTTTAATATAAAGCCATGAATTTTAAAGCATACTATGCCAATGGAACATTTACACTAATGATCTATTAGTTTTTTATGTTAGTAGCATTGAAAATGGTCTCTTGTTTGAACGCTATCGGAAGCCAGGTGAATTTAAACAGATGATATTTATAACATAGCAGTAATACATTTTAAGTCAAATATATATAAGCAACACTTTTACTATTTAGGAAGAGGTTCACTAAAATTACAATTTTGTGAGTTCAGAAAACAAGCTTAGTAAGAGTGCTCGTACTTTTTGTTAAATATATTAATTTGCAAATTTTTGAGCATTGGAAAAGTTAATTAAACTCAGGAGAGACTTTCTTCCATCTTTATTTCTGTTGTTAGCACGCTCAAAAGGAACAAAAATGGAGCTATAACTTGGTAATGGGACACATAGCTCATCATATTACTTATTCAAACAAACACAAGCTGGCAGTTACTATAAACTGGTAGCTTATGGAAAAGTCCCATAGAATTTAAAAGAAAATAATAACTTGACTTGACATTTTTGTTGATAGTATCTAAAGAATTCACTAGAGATTTATGTCCCTGCCATAGAATTCCATAACATAGTTCAAAACCCTATAAAAAAGAGATTGTTCTTTGTTTTAAAGAGTTTTGAGGTAATTTCTATAGAACTGGATGTGACAGATATGGCAATGTCCTGCAGTGTCCTTGAAAAACCTTTTGGAATTAAGTTTAAGTAGATTTGGAGTTCATTGTATTAAAAATGCAAAGTTTATGTATTATTCTGGAATTGTATATAAATTTTGTAGCTGGAGAGATGTGACCAAAGTAAATCCTAGGAAGTATTATGAGCTTCAAAGGATTATTTGAAACAATGTGCCATAGAAGAATGAACTTTTGGGATAAAATGGGTTTCCTAGGAAATCTGTAGGGGGAGATGAATACAGATTTATCCCCCTTTTCCCAGCCTTTTGAAGCTATGCCCTGAAGAAAAGACCTTTGTCTGTGATCACCAGTTACATGAGGGCAAGATCAAAAGCTGAAGCTGAATAAAAGAAAGAATGAATGGTTCATGGTTGCTGTTCTGAGGTAAAGTGATATGAATTTGTAATCACAGAAAAATCTCTGTGCGATCTGAAGGACTGGCCACCTCCCAGAGCCCTTGTTGGAGCAAAAGTGATCTTTGGTAAGATGATTAGCATGTGTTTTATTATTGGTAATATGTTTTTCTGTAATGCTTTCACTTTAAGAATAAATGTGCTTCCTCAGAAAGAGCTGAGTGCTAACTTATAATGAGGGCGATTACAAATGTTCATAGCCTCTGAGGAGAGAGTAAAGCACAGACACTGACCTGTTTAGGCAATCTGGCTTGTTGGGAACTCACGGTGTAGGTGGGGAAGTGTGCAGCCTAGAGAAACCTGGACAAGAGGGAGAGAGATAAGGGTCTCTGCCCAAGAGAGGTGACAGCTAGGAGCCTAAAAGTGGGTGCCCTTGCTGGACCACAGAGGGAAAGTAAAGGTGCAGTTGCCATAAACTGTGAAACATTATTAATTTTTACATAAACTGTTTGACTTCATTCCTATTACATTCTATAGGACTTTCTCATATGGGATTGTGATCTCATGACTGATCTCCGAAGTCAAATGAGCTGGTGGTCGAAGTACAGTTCCAAGTCGGCCATATCACTGAGGCCACCATTGTATTTGGCACAAATTGACTTTGGGTTAGCTGTCTCACAAGAGTCTAAAGACTGAGTTGGCATGTAGCATGAACTATCCTCTCTCACCTTGAAGTGGGACTCATCTCCATCAAGGTACTTTGGTGGGGCAACCTGGGGAAACTTGTGCTACTTATGCCTCCAGTGTACTTGAAGAACTAGCTTCCTCTAAAGTCCTGTACTTCTGGGAATGAGCTGAGATCTTCCTCTGAGATCAGGAGATCATTAGACCCTGCTAGAACATCAATGATTTCCTGTACAAAAATTACATGAAAGCTGTATCTGAAGCGTACATTTTAAAAAATCTGTTTTCAATGGCTTATTACATTAGTGTTTGATCAGGATTGATAAGTTTTAACCTAAAACCCTAGTCATGATGGAGTTTTCATGTTCTTAGTATTACCTTATGTGGCTTAACAGTGATGTGAACTTTGGTACTTCCAGCATTTTGAAGAGTGAGTGGCTCATTCAAAGATGCAAGAGAAGGAAATACAGATAGCACTTGTTTATTCATAAAATTTCCCAGAATGTAATGGATGAACGCTATCTTACAACATGCGGAAGGCTGGTTCCATTCATGTGTAAATCTCAGCAGAATAGCTTGATGCAGCTCTGGATTATATCTCTGTGGAGAGTAAAAGTTCTTTGGATTCTACTATTGAAAATCTTAAAGTGCTCTTATTTTTAAATGTACTGTAGTGTTATTATTCATCACCCTGTAGCCACTATCCCCCTGCTGCACACAAATCAAGTGAATTTGTTATGCACTGCCTTCCCTAGTAAACTCAATCATGGAACCTAGGAAAATGTATGTTACTCTGACAAGTCAAATATGCTCTTGCCAAGAAACACATGCAGCTTTTTTACTGTGCTATTTCTAGCTTTATAAAAACTAGACAAGAACAGATTAAATTTATTATTAAAACAAATCAGTAATCAAAGTTTCCATTAAGAAATGGTCCTGGTCTTTATACAGAGGTTTTTATTTCAAGCATTTTGGATCCAATCCAAAGAGCACTGACATCAGAAGAAAGACTCCCATTGACTTCAGTGGGCTTTGGATCAGGCATTTGAAGAGCAAAAGTGAAAGTTGTATTCTAAATTGCTCTGTTGTCCCACTGGTAATTTTTTCTCTTCAATTCTTCCATAATATATAGGATTATTACTAATCCTATACACATGTTAAATGGCCCTGTCATAAACAGATAGCTAAGGGTTAATGTTCTTTTACCTGTAAAGGGGTAACACCAGTAACCTGAAACACCTGACCAGAGGACCAATCAGGAAACAAGACTTTTTCAAATCTGGGTGGAGGGAAGTTTGTGTGTGAGTTCTTTGTTCTTTGTCTTGGTTCGGTGACCCTCTCAGCTCTGAGAGTGATCTCTCTCTATCTCCAGGCTTTCTAATCTTCTGTTTCCAAGTTGTAAGTACAAGGATAGTAAGACAATAGGTTTATAAAGTGTCAAATAGGCCAAAACAGAGTGACTTACCTGGGACACCAGGTGGGTCGAGCAACCATAAACCCCCTACAGGCCAAGGTGGATGCTATCCAAAAGTGGCCTGTCCCAAAGTCAAAGAAACAGGTTCAATCCTTCTTAGGCTTGGCCAGGTACTACAGGCGATTTGTACCACACTACAGCCAAATCGCTGTCCCACTGACCGACCTCACCAAAAGACCCAGCCAAATGCAGTTAAGTGCACTGATGAGTGTCAAAAGGCCTTTACCCAGCTTAAGGCGACGCTTATGTCTGACCGTGCGCTCAGGGCCCCGGACTTTCACAAGCCATTCCTAGTAACCACGGATGCATCTGAGCGTGGTATAGGAGCAGTTCTCATGCAGAAAGCAACGGATCACAACTTCCATCCTGTCGTGTTTCTCAGCAAGAAACTGTCTGAGAGGGAAAGTCACTGGTCAGTCAGTGAAAAGGAATGTTATGCCATTGTGTACGCCCTGGAAAAGCTACGCCCATATGTTTGGGAACGGTGGTTCCAGCTACAAACTGACCATGCTGCACTAAAGTGGCTTCATACTGCCAAGGGGAACAACAAGAAACTTCTTCGTTGGAGTTTAGCTCCTCAAGATTTTGATTTTCAAATTCAGCACATCTCAGGAGCTTCTAACAAAGTAGCTGATGCACTCTCCCATAAGAGTTTCCCAGAATCCAGTAGTTAAAAAGTATTCTTAAAATGTAAAAGTCTGTTAGTTATATACTTAGTGGTATATGTAAAGGTGCATGTGTTGTATTAATCTGTTTATTTTAAAGTTCTAGGAGGAAATCGCCGCCAGTGAGGTTCTCCACTGTCTGCAATTTGGGGGGCATGTCATGAACAGATAACTAAGGGTTAATGTTCTTTTACCTAAAAGGGGTAACACTAGTAACCTGAAACACCTGACCAGAGGACCAATCAGGAAACAAGACTTTTTCAAATCTGGGTGGAGGGAAGTTTGTGTGTGAGTTCTTTGTCTTGTGTCTGTGCCTTCTTGGCTCTGAGAGTGATTTTTCTATCTCCTGCCTTTCTAATCTTCTGTTTCCAAGTTGTAAGTACAAGGATAGTAAGACAATAGGTTTATATTGTTTTCTTCTGTAGTTACATGTGTGTAGTTGCTGGAATGTGTTAAATTGTATTCTTTTTGGATAAGGCTGTTTATTCATTTTTTTCCTTTAAGCAATTAACCCTGTATATTGTCATCTTATTACAGAGACTGTTTTTAATGTCTTTTTCTTTCTTTTTTATATAAAGCTTTCTTTTTAAGACCTGTTGGAGCTTTTCTTTAGTGGGAAACTCCAGGGAATTGAGTCTGCAGCCCACCAGGGAATTGGTGGGAGGAAGAAGTCAAGGGGAGAATCTCTTTGTGTTACATTTACTAAGCCTGACTTTGCATACCCTCTGGGTGAGGGGGAGAGATTAGATCTCTTGGTACTTGTGTTTCCAGGACTGGAAGCAGGAAATCTCCTAGGATCGTCCAGGGAGAGGAGCCTGGGAGGAAGTACCAAGGAAACAAGGGGAGGGAGTTATTTCCCTTTGTTGTAAGACTCAAGGCATCTGAGTCTGGGGTCCCCCAAGGAAGGTTTTGGCTAGGCACTGTATAATTCCTAGCTGGTGGCAGCCGTACCAGGTCCAAGCTGGAAACTAAGCTTGGAGGTTTTCATGCTAACACCCATATTTTGGACGCTAAGATCCAGATCTGGGAAAAAATGTTATACAGGCCCTCATAAAGTGGGTCCTGTGGGAACCTTATAAAAAGATCCCATTTATTTTGCACACATAAAGGAAAAAACATTTAATTGCTTGTTTATAAACTATTTAGAAACTGTTTGTATCTGAGATGGCACGTATATGGTGCATATCTTTTGCAAATGTGGAAGCATTGTTGCTACTATCCTTTGTATGACCTTTAAATATTAGTAATACTCTTAAATAGTGCTTTTCATTCACAGACCTCAAAGCATTTTACAAAGGAAGGAATCATTATCTCCACTTTACAGATAGAGAAATGAAGGACTTGCTCAAGGTCAAAAAGTATGTCAATAGCAGTGACAGGACTACAACCCAGCCTTCTGATTCCTAGCCTAGATCCTTATCCATTCAACCACACTACCCTATAAAGGTATGCTTGATTCATGGTATTGATTCCTGGGGATATTTCTTAAGAGGACAGAAAGTCCTCTAAGACAGAAACAGTCCTCTACATTTGTTAAGTTAAGACGTGGATAATTTATAGTGTTCAAGGCACTGACTGAGGCCTAGATATGTATTCTCTTTGCTTATCCACAGGGCACTTTCATTTGTAATAGGATTGTCAGAGGATAGCTGACTCTTTGCAGGGGTCAGACTCAGCTTATCTCTGACAGAACCCACAAGGGGAAACAAGGCAACTCAGGTTCACCTGGAACTAATTAACTCACTGGGTAGTAACTGGGAAGCAGTTAATTATTGAGGGAAGCTCTCAGGCATGATAAAAGAAAAACTCTAACTAAAGATAGGTTGAAGAACAGATTCTCTTAAGGGAGAGGCTAGGCTTGGCTCCAGAACGTAGTAAGAGGAGGGCTTTTGTTTTTTTTCAGGGGGAAACCTGCTGAGGAGGCTCACCTGGAAAGGAAGCT
Source organism: Gopherus evgoodei (assembly GCF_007399415.2). Lineage (NCBI taxonomy): Eukaryota > Metazoa > Chordata > Testudines > Testudinidae > Gopherus > Gopherus evgoodei. The sequence continues at coordinate 82,220,023 of NC_044326.1, read as the reverse complement.
AAAGAAGAGTTCTGTTAGGTGTGAGAGGCTTTCAAAGGAGGCTCTAGGAATGCTAAGTCTTAGTGGAACCTGACCCCCTATGGAAGGACTTCACCAGGTAACAGCAGAAGTCTCAGATTAGAAGAATTGTATGCTATTCTAAGGAAGGCTTGTTGTGGATGACCTTTGGGGGAGGGACCTTGACCCAAGAGGGGAGACCCTTTCCCAGTTGATAACAAGCCTTGGTTCTAGCAGAGGGTTCTGGGTCAAAAAGGCCTTGCTGATAAGGGACCTGGATGTAAGTGGGATTATAGACTAAGGCTAACTCAACCCCTTTCTCTTCACCTAGAGATGCTGGGGTGGAAACCTATGTATATAAAGTGCTGCCTTTGAGTTAAATAAACAAATGCTCTGAAGGGGCACTGTTTAATACAGGATTCTTAAATTTTTGTATTGGTGACTCCTTTCACGTAGCAAGCCTTCGAGTATGACACCACACCCTCCCCTCATCGGTTTTAAATTAAAAATACATTTTTATATATAACACCATTATAAATGCTGGTGGCAAAGAGGGGTTTGGGGTGAAGGTTGACAGCTTGTGACCCACCTTTTATTAATCTTGTGACCCTTTGATGGGTCTTGACCCCTAGTTTGAGAATCCCTGGTTTAATTGGCTTTATTGGCTGCATTGAAAGCCCACTAGAGGAAACTGAGGCAGAGATGGAATTGCAGTTCTGGTCTGGGCTGACAGGTGGTGCATCAGAGGTAAGGCTGTATTAATGGTTCAGCAACATGAGTATTTGAACTTTGTCTTATGTAACGAAGTCAACATATATAATTTACTCTTTCTCCCCCCGAATAAACAAATTCTAGTTCAATTCTTTGTTCCACTTATCCTAAAATGGTGGTTAATGTTAAACAAAAATAAGGACTGGGTGGCTAAGCAGACTGGTAAAGAAATAAGTAGTCTTTCACTTCTATATCACTGATCTGAGCAAGACTAGGTTGCTACTGATTGACAGTAGCTAGTAGCTCATATCTGTTTGGCGGCCTACATGCAGTGAGATTTTTGGTCCTAGTCTGTTTCCTAGTGGATAGGGGACACAATCACAAACAAATGGACATCCTTGTTGGCAATCTTTATAGAGACCAAGATTTAAATGTGTATCGAGACTAAATTGCTATCCCCCAGTGCAGTGTCTTAGTGGGGATAATAAAGAGACGCCTGAACTACTGTTGGCTATGCTACATCTGTTCTGTGACTAAAGTAGGGTGACCAAGTGTGAAAAATTGGGATGGGGGTGGAGGGTAATAGGAGCCTGTATAAGAAAAAGACCCCAAAATTGGGACTGTCCCTATAAAATTGGGACATCTGGTCACCCTAGATTAAAGAGAGGACTCCAGAATCCAAGTATCAGTTATGGACAAAGGCATGGGTCTGTTTGTGAGTTTCATTAGTTCTAAATTACTTCTACTGGCTTCAGACCACATCTTAAAGTTTTAATAGCTGCCTATCACCATAGTATCTGAGTACCTTCTGGATAATTGTCATAGCAAGGTCCATAGTGGAATTAATTGGCTCTCTTTCCTATCTGAGTTATGGGAAACTGTTTGGGATGGATTCTGTTTTTGGGGACTTAGAGAGTGGGGGGACACTTGTAAATAACACTTTGATTATGATGGAAAAAGAGTTAACAAAGAGGAAGATCTTTCAGGGTCCTCTAAATGTGGTGAAACTTCCATTTAGTCTCCTCATGCCCTTCAGCTGAGAACTACTTCTGTACTATCTCAAGTGCTTCCCCCCTCCTCCAGGTTTTGCAATTTGAATTATCCCAGAGAAGTGCAATCATGTTAGTGCCTCATAGAGGGAGAGGCAGTCTGAAATGTAGCTGGGATGTGACCCATTAATGATCTCAGTTTGGTACTCCCTGTAATCTGCACTGATCATTCAAAAAAGTCCTGGTGGAACCTTTTTAAATACTGTGGTCTTAAAGGGCTTTTTGTACTAAACATGCATGTCTTTACTGATATCTTATCCCCTCTGCCTATGCATTTTAAGACCTCTAGACTTTCTGGTTAGCAACTGTCCTGCATTAGGTGGCAAAGTTATGAAAACTGTGATATACAATCAAGTTGCAAAAAACTTGACAATTCATTACCACAAAGGTTTGGCAGTGTCTAAACTATGAAAGAGATATGATGATCTACTGCTGTCATTGATTCTCCTCTCATAGGTTAAAAGGGACACTGCTGACCACTCATTTTAACCTGGGTGTGGAGGGGGGGAGAGTGTGTGTAGGATATCTGAATATGGCTTCTTGTCAGGAAAATGGTGATTCAGTCACTTTTCAATTGGCAGTACTCTTCAGCCCTTCTGTGAGAGGCTAGCTACTCAGAAGGAGGGATCTGTGAGGTTAATACTATGAATGAGGGAAAAGAGATGGTGTAGTAGATGGTGCACTGGACTGGAACTGAAGACACTAGGTTATATTCTTGACTCTGTTACAGGGTTACCATGGTCAAGTCATTTAAATTTTCCTATCTGTAAAATGGGCATGACCTCCTGAGTACAGCATTTGACTTTATTGCTAAGTGCTAAAGAAATAACTTATTCTCCAAATATATTTCTTCAGCAGATCCAAACTGACCATCCTTTCTCCTTGCAGCTTCAGAGATTTTAAAGATTAGAGGTAGAAAGATGCTGAGGGGCAATCTTAAAAAAAACAAAAACAAAAACAAAAAAAAAAAGACAACAAAATCACCTTGGTTCTGCAGTGTTGGAACAGAGGCATGTATACTTCCCCCCACAGGTTACTGCTTTGTAGTAAGTTCCTTTACCGAATGGCAGGATGTAAAATCTCTCAGTGGGAATCTGCAGAGGTAGTACATTCCGAGAACCACACTTGTTATGGGTTACTTACCATTCGTGACCTCTATTCCTATCTGAACCCTTTAAGGAAAGGCAATCTTTAGTCCTCTCAGCCCAGTGAATCTCTTCAGAGGGGAACTGTGTGTGCGTGTGAATTGAATATTTGGGAGATGGATGGGAACACTTCTCTGGCAGGATGGCTTTTTATTAAGAGTGGCAGTCCCTTGAAAGTGCTATGTGATTTGGAATTCTACAAGTGTTCCAGTGAGAGATGGACTGAGTGTAGTGTAGAGTTCAAAGCTGAGTGATAGTTTGCATTCTTCTCTCATTTGTTATATCCATTGTAGCTATTTATCACATGGTTCTGTAATATATCTTGTAGCTATAACCACCAAATATGTTACTACACAGAGAACACTATGTAAGAGAGCTCTTTATCTCTAATCATAAAGAGAAAATGCCTAGATGCTCTTATTTCTGGCAAAAGGCTCTGAGTCCTACTGTTTGCTGAATCTATTTTGGCCACTGTCGGACTATAGGATACTGGCTAGATGGACCATTGTTCTAACCCTGTATAGCTGTTCTTATTTTCTTTATATCCTAAATAAGTGTTGAATGCTTCCTATAATAAGACCATGACAACTAAGTACATCTGATATTGCTGCGGTACCGTTCTTTAGTTTTCATAGTGCTTGTCAGAGCAAATCTACATTGACTATACAGGAACTTCTAGTTAACCTGTTTGTAAATAATATAATCCTGAAATTCTAATTACATTTTTCATCTTTATGTAGTTGTCTGCTGTAAGACACTTAATGCATCCTGAACACTCTGAGGCTTCTGGACCCTGGTGTGGTAAAATCTGTCAAAAATATATGCATGCTAAAGGAGAAAAGAGAATTAAACAAAAAACCCTCTTTCCCCTCCAATATTGTATATGTTGACTACACTTCATATGAACTCCCTTGCCAACAATGATTTTATCCAAATCTGTGCCCTCCTTGGGCTGCAGAATGATAGAGGGATGGAGGCAGAATTCATGGAGTACTGTGTCAGTGTCTAATAATCTTGGAAATGTACAGCTTAAAATTGAGACCCAAGATATTACTCATGAAAGTAGTCAAGCCTCACTGCCCTTTTTACATTGGTATTTAGGAGTACACTGTGGTGTGGTGTTCAACTCACACCAGCCCTGAAGGGGTTCAAGTGACTCAGACAAGGCTAATTAACCATATAGATTTCACCTCAGAGAATCTGGCTGGATTTATAAATTACTAACTGCTGATGAAACCCAGCTGGGTAAATTGTAAAGGCAGAAAGTTTGCAGCACAAAGGGGCTGTAAGGAGAGAGTCTACAGCTGCTCTTGGTTTCCTCCTACCTACCTCTTTGTGCCTCCAGAAGGGAGCAAAAGCCCTGGCATTCTGTCCCTGATGAAAGAGGTTTACCCAGAGGAATTGCAGGGAAGAAACTCTGCCTTCCACAGGTTAGGAGGAAGCCCAGGAAAAGAGCAGTGAGGGCTGAGACTGTGTAGACCTTGGCTAGTGACAAGGTCGCCAGGCTTGATCCCAGAGTAGTAGGCAAGTCCAGATTCCCTTAGCTGCAGGGCAAGTAGCACTGGGAATCACAGACAAGGAGGGAGGGATAGCTCAGTGGTTTGAGCATTGGCCTGCTAAACCCAGGGTTGATAAGTTCAATCCCTGAGGGGGCCATCTGGGGCAAAAATATGTCAGGGACAGTACTTGGTCCTGCTGTGAAGGCAGGGGACTGGACTTGGTGACTTTTCAAGGTCCCTTCTAGTTCTATGAGAGAGGTGTATCTCTATATTAAAAAAAACCTTTATTCCACATTGTCATATTCTCTATAGGTCACATATTTATGAGGAAGTTTAGGTTGGATATTAGGAAAAGCTTTTTCACTAGGAGGGTGGTGAAGCACTGGAATGGGTTATCTAGGAAGGTGGTAGAATCTCCTTCCTTAAAGGTTTTTAAGGTCAGGCTTGACAAAGCTGGGATGATTTAGTTGGGGATTGGTCCTGCTTTGAGTCCAACCCTCTGCTCAATGACCTCCTGACATCCCTTCCAACCCTGATATTCTATGATTCTAAGACTAGCTGGGGCAGTGTATGAACAGCTGGTCCAGAGGGACTGGGTTACCCTAGAAGGCTAGAACTATGTAGTGATCTGTCTGAAGGGCTGAGTTAGAGAGCACATCCTGCGTCTTGGAGAGCAAGAAGAGCTATGGGGCATGTGACAGACAGGGCCAGTTCTACCATTTAGGCAGCCTAGGCAATTGCCTAGGGCACCAAGATTATTGAGGGGGCGGCATTTTGCCGGGGGGGTGGCAGGCGGCTCCAGTTGACCTGCCGCAGTTGTGCCTGCGGAGGGTCCGTTGGTCCGCGGCTCCGGTGGAGCTGCCGCAGTCATGCCTGCGGATGGTCAGCTGCTCCCGCGGCTCTGGTGGACCTCCTGCCAGCATGCCTGCAGCAGCTCCACTAGAGCCACCGACCAACGGACCCTCCGCAGGAATGCTTGCAGCAGCTCCACCGGAGCTGCGGGATCAGCGTGGGGGGCAGCAAAATGGCTGTGCGCCTAGGGCATGAGAAACCCTGGCGCCGGTCCTGGTGACAAAAGGAGGTGCTTGACCAGATGAGAGCTGATCCTCCTATTCAGCTACAAATGGATACCTCCAGAGGTGAGTGAACCCTTGAAAATCCCAGAACACAGGTAACTGACCAGTTAGCATTCCTTTTGAGTGGCATAAACCTGTCTCCCTCTCCCCATCCCTCAGTTAGACTGAACAGTTTGTAAATGGAAGAATAGCCTCTCCAAGATGTAATATAGTTTTTCCAGATTCTTATATCCAACTTTATTTGCTACAATCTTTAGTGTCTCTCTCCTTCTTCCAAACCACCCTCCCCTTCTCCCCAGCCCAATTATTTTATTGACAAACTTCTAACTGTAACAGTAACTTTTAAAAATGTTTGGAATGGCTTTCTTGGAGAGATTCTTTGCACTTCTTTCTAGGGCTATATTATTTTTTCTGAAGACCCTCTTTTTCTCCCCAGGTTTCAGAGTAGCAGCCGTGTTAGTCTGTATCTGCAAAAAGAACAGGAGTACTTGTGGCACCTTAGAGACTAACCACTTTATTTCAGCATAAGCTTTCATGGGCTACAGCTCACTTCTTTTGAAGAAGTTATACTGAAATAAAGTGGTTAGTCTCTAAGGTGCACAAGTACGCCTGTGTGTGTGTGTGTTTTGTTTTTGTTTTGTTTTTTCTCCCCACTGCCTCTACTGTTCATTGGGACAGGTATGGCCAGGGGGAGTTTCTAGTAATGTGGCTCCAATGGAACTGTGCTGCCAGGGAACTGGTCAGAGTTGGTTTGGTGGCACATGGGCTTCACATGAGTTGCCCTACTCTCATGGGGAAGAGGGTAGAGTAATATGTTTGGTAAAAGGTCACAGAACTCAGGCCAAGGGCAACTCTCCACTCCACAGTGGAGTGATCAGAGAATTACTCTGTGATAGATAACTTGTTCACCTGCACATCTACCAATATGATATATGCCATCATGTGCCAGCAATGCCCCTCTGCCATGTACATTGGCCAAACCGGGCAGTCTCTATGCAAAAGAATAAATGGACACAAATCTGACATCAGGAATCAAACATTCGAAAACCAGTGGGAGAACACTTCAACCTCTCTAACCACTCAGTGACAGACTTGAAGGTGGCAATTTTGCAACAAAAAACTTCAAAAACAGACTCCAAAGAGACTGCTGAACTTGAATTAATATGCAAATTAGATACAATTAACTTAGGTTTAAACAGACCGGGAATGGTTGGGTCATTACACTAATTGAATCTATTTCCCTATGTTATGTTCTCCTCACACCTTCTATGGGTCATCTCAATTATCACTTCAAAGGTTTTTTTTCTCCTGCTGAAGATAGCTTATCTCAATTGATTGGACTCTTCCAGTTGGTATGCATACTTCCACCTTCTCATGTTCTCTATATGTATAAATATCTCCTATCTGTGTATTCCAGTCTATGCATCTGAAGAAGTGAGCTGTAGCCCAAGAAAGCTTATGCTGAAATAAATTTTAGTCTCTAAGGTGCCACGAGTACTCCTGTTCTGTTCTTTTTGTGGATACAGACTAATATAGCTGCTACTCTGAACTCTGTGATGGAATCACTACTGAGATGTCCTATCCCAGAGCCCCTCCTGTGGGGTTTATCGCAATAGTGGAGCCAGTGTGTGAGGGTGGCTATTCTGCCTGGCCTTTACATGACTCATGCAACTGTAAAGGAAGGGTCCTTATTCCCTTCTGCACCCCTGTATAAACACCAGGTCAATTTGGTCCTGGTCAAAAGTGTAGTGATCATTACTATCCAGTATCTTTAATTGGGAAACCTGGGCTTGTGCCATCTAAAAAGACTCTCTTAAAAAAAAAAATCCTTATCACACTCCTTATCCTTGTGCAAAATCACATTCTGGATTTCCAAGCCTTTTGATACCCTTGTCAGCCTCTGCATTGATCATTCTCTACCATTAGATTCTTTGATCTTCAAGTCCATGTTGCCAGCAGTCAGTAAACTTAGACTGTCAGTAAAAATGCTGGCCAGAATTGCCTGTCACTATAGAATCTGTCAATAAAAATAGAAAGAGAGATGCTATGAATCTTGTTCTCTTGTGCCTCTATTTTTAACAGTAAACTCAAAGATTAATTTAAAAGACCTGTCAGCTCCCATGATAGAAAACTTGCTCATGTGAAATGAGACCTGGGGAAAATAACCCATTCAAATAGCAGTGTTTACAGAATCCATCATATGTGACCTTGAGCAGAATCTGCTTAAATGAAACATCTTCTAGAAGAACTAAAGCCCAGATTGCCTAGATCTCTTTGGCATCGAACTTTGTTTTCAGTGGAAATTAGGTCCCTAAATACTACTTGAGGATATGGGCCTTAAAAGATGTTTGATTCAACAGGTTTTTAGCCATGGCCAGACACTGCAGTACTTACAGAATCTACCATTCAATGGTTGAAACTTCCTTGCTCCATTTCACTCAAAGGCCCAGTTCTTCAAAGGTATTTAGGCTTCCATTGAAATCAACAAGTTAGGAGCCTACATACCTTTGATCTGGGCATAAATCTGTAATCTGCTCAACAAGCCCCACAATGGACATGTGTTAGACAGTGGAACTGATGTGGATCCTCTGCATGGTAGAGTGTCTGCAGCTCCCACATCACAAAGCACAACTCGGCAGGCACTCTGTCCATGTTAACTCTAAGAGTAGCTTTGGAGGCACAGAAGGAAAGCGCTAGTAGACCTGCAACTACTTGGACTAAACCTAGATTCCAAGGTTCAGTCCTTATTGACTCATTTGAGAGAGTGATGGTTTGTCAGTAATTGCTTGTGTCCTCAGTTGGCAAACCTGTTTCAAGCCGTCATACATGAGGGATCATTAATGCTATTGGTCTGTATTTTGATTCTGGACTTTTTTTTTTTTTTTGATCTCACTTGTCCTTTGCTGTATATCTCCCTCCCCTCCCCCAAGCAATTGTATTTTTTTTGTGAGGGGGAGGGTCCTTTTGTGTGTGTCCTTGTGTGGACCCTTATTGCGCATTGCCTGACTGTGTAATCTGAATCTTTCCCTGGAGACCATTGTGGGTAGGAATGGAGTGGCTATTCCCTCATATTTTTTTTTATTTAAACATAAAGGATAACTTAAAAGAATAAACCCAGATAGAGACTTGTTAACATTAACAGAAGTCAAGGAATTAGTCCCTTTGTTTAGACCCCTTGAGTGTAGTCTAGATAAGCAGCCTGTGACAGCATATACAAACCATACGCTGACCAGGAAGCAGTTAAAGAGCAGCTATGGGCTGATGTAGCCTTGCTCTGCTGCACCTGCAAGGCATGTCAGGCCTTAAGGAGGGGCTTTAAAAAGGGATAGGCCAGCTCAGTGATTAGCAGTACTAGGAGAACAACAGACATCTGTCCTCTACTCTTTTCTCCCTAGAAGCAGAGTACTTGCATGACCATGGCTATCTTGAACCTCCTGAGTAGAAGGTGGGCCAAACCTGGAGCATCTGGTCTGAACTACTGACGGTACTGAACTGTTCTGTGGGCTGCTTGTGAGTCCTTGCCAGAAGGAGGGGCCCACTGCCATCTTTGGTTAGCTAGTTTTCTTTCCTTTGCCACTCTAGCAATTGTAGGGGGCTTAGACTGTGTCTGAGAAAGGTGGGCTGAGTCCTCATGATTGCCTCAAGAACTGATATATTGACTAAAAGGAGTAGCCTGTTTGCTTATATGCTGTGACAGAACACGCCCCACTATTCACATCCTACATTATTGTAGTCTTGGTACAAAGTATGCCTTTGTAGGACATTTGAAAACTCATAATTTGCTGGTCAGTATTGTCCTGACAACTTCACAGGTTCAAGACCCCACAGCCGCGATCCTCCCCACCCAACAGAAGTTGGCAAACAATGGAATGTGTGCTCTGCTTAACTTGCATTTAAGCAGTAAATATTCATCAACCGGGAAGGGAGGACAAAGGGTGTTCAAACACCCGGGATCCTTCCACATAGATACTTTGCCTCCTAGTTTTCAGCTAGAAATGTTTTTCAAGAGGGGGCTTGAAACTATAAAAAGGAAGGACAAGCTTGAATCTAATATAGTTATGAGATTTACTAATGCCTCACTTGTCTCTATTTTCTTGTAACCATTTCTGACTTTTATGCCTCATTAGGTAATCATTAACTATAAACTTATTTTACTGTTTTATCTAATAGTGTGTTTTAAACTGAAGTGTCTGAATAACTATGTGAGCTACTATGCTGGCATATTATTCCCTAATGGAATAACACTTATTATTCATACTGTCCAGGAATGGGCAATACAGGACAATCTGAGACTGGGGGTGTGTTGGTCACCCTGCAGTATAACCAAAGCTGGTGAGAGCCAGAGCGTAACACAAATGTGGTTGGAAGGCTGTTTGAGTGGCCCAGGTGGGAGCTACGTCACAAGGCATTGTAAGGCACACATGATTACAGGGTAGGTGTCCGGACATACCCTGGTATGTCTCTCACAGCATGTTCAGTTATTTGGTCTTGAACATAGCCAAATTATTTGTCTAAAGACAAAAAATACAATACAAAAAGCAAACACATGTAACCTCCTGCCAGGGTACATTCTTATCTTTGTAGCATGTTTTACTTTAAAAGGGATTCTTCAAATATACACTTCAGCTAGTAGAATTGATAGTATGATTTTACATGTCACTAAAATCCAATCCCCATTTCATAGCAGTTCCTTAATTTGTTTTTGTTCTGGATTTTTCTTAGTCTTGAATACTCAAGACTTGTCTACGTTACCTGCTAGACCGACGGGCAGCAATCAATCCAGTGGGGGTTGATATAGCGTGTCTAGGATTTATTGACGCCACTAGCCAAAATTCTGCAAATGTTGGTGGCTAATGCAAGGTGAAGCTGTCTTGCTTCTTATGTTTAAACCTTATAGAGTTGATTCAAAATGGGAGAGTTTATGAATGCTGGTATGAAAACTTTTTTTAATTTTTTTTTTTTTTTAAAGTCACTTGCTAATATACTGGTATGTGCTCTTCAGTCGTCTGGATTTCTCAAAGTAGTATGCTGTTAGTTGGGTAATTTTCAAATGAACAAGGTACTCTTCAGTCCTATGGGTATCTGTTACTATAAGAAATATTCCTTCAGAATATCCACTGTTACCTTTACAATTCTCTTTTTCATAAGAGTAATGTGATGTAAGACCTTTGATAATACTTATCACATTTTATTGGCTCTGTGGAGGTGGTAAGAAAGCTTCAGAAGACTTCCTTCTTTCCTTGGTATGTCTGTAGTAATGTCAGGGAGATGATGTGTAAGAGATGCCCTCTTCTTCCATAGAGGAGGGATTGAAGGTTGAGTGGTGGTCTCATGATTACATGCTAATTACCTTGCTTGTGAGTGGGGACAGTTCTTTTCTGCAGAGTAGAATCAGTGCTTAGTTTTGGCTTGTGTTTTTAGTTTTGATCATTGTTTTCACTTGGAAGGGAGTTCAATGAAACAGCAGAAATAGAAGGGATTGAGAGAGAAGTTACAGTGTAGATTGGTGGAAATACTTCCATCTGGAGAGTTTGAAATGTCTGTCTCTTACAGAGGAGATGGGGGATGGTGTATAGAGGAATATAAAATGAACAACATGGATACACTTATTCTCATGATACAAGAACAAAGGACCTTCTAGTTTCACTGAAGTCACATAATTAACATGGGACACTCACTGCCAGTAGATAATATTGATGCAAACAGCCTAGTAAGATTCAAAAAAGGATTAAACACTTATGTGAATAATGAGAACAGAAATGTTAAATAAGATTAAAATCATCCTTCCAGGACAAGAGTCAACTGACCAACAGGGGTTAGGAAAAAACTTGCCCTCTGGCAGCAGGTTATGTTACAACTTTAATATTCCAGGGGGCTTATTGCATCTTCTGAAGTATCTAATACTGGCTGCTAGCAGAGATGGTGTACTGGGCAGATGGACTACTGGCTTGATCTGGTATGGCACCAGCTATGTTTCTATTTATGTAATGCTCTAATATTTAATGCTAGCAGATATTTTTATATGACCTTTGTACCCACAAGCAACAAGTAGACTTAAAAACAGAGCAGAACAAATTTGTCAAATGCAGTGTAAAAATCTGAATTTTTAAAAAATTCTGAATCCAAGTATTTTATCATCTAGTGCCTCCTTCCTGCATGTCTAGTGCAAAGGGAGAATGCCTGTCATGTGGCCTATTTCAAAAGGCTTAATGATAGAGGTTTATGTTCTATCTGACTATACATATGAATAGAGAATTTGTTTTACATCTCATTTTTCATATTACAGATTTTTGACATGTAGATATATACCAAACAATAAAGCCTATTGCATATGAATTTTTGTGAGATAGGAGTCCCAACTCATCACTGAAGCTAGTAAGGGCTTAAACATGCCTCCTAGAAATTATTAATGGTGCTTCTCTTGGGTCAGACTGCATTGTTAAGAACTGTAGTGTCTGTATTTCACTTAACAGTAGTGCCTGAAATTTTACTACAAAAGTGCTAGGTGACCACTTTTTTTTCCCCTCCTCCCCCTGCTCCAAGTATGGGCATTCTTTGTATTGCTGCTAGTCTGTCCTATGAACAGGTAGCTTGAATGTGTTTAGAGTGTAGTTAAGTTTATGAAAGCAAGATGTAGCAACAAGCAAAATCTTTAGCAGATTAAGTATCAGAGGGGTAGCCATGTTAGTCTGGATCTGTAAAAGCAGCAAAGAATCCTGTGGCACCTTATAGACTAACAGATGTTTTGGAGCATGAGCTTTCATGGGTGAATACCCACTTCGTCAGATGCATGTAGTGGAAATTTCCAGGGGCAGGTATATATATGCAGGCAAGCTAGAGATAATGAGGTAGTTCAATCAGGGAGGATGAGGCCCTGTTCTAGCAGCTGAGGTGTTAAAACCAAGGGAGGAGAAACTGGTCGATTAAGCAGATTAAGTTCACTCAGTCCTAGTCAAACATAATGCACTGGAAGATCAGATCAGTAAGTAACTGATTCTCAAAGGTGGTCTGCACAGTGCAATTGCTAACCCAGATTGTAAAAAGTATCTCCAACTAAATAGAAAATTTCTCTATGCCAAAGTCGCTCCTGTGGGGGGACACAATATTCTGTCTATTTTTCCAGCAAGTTCATCCAGGTCCAGGTTTGTTCTGTATTTGAAGCAAAGATATATATCCCAGACGTGTCTAGATTCATAGATGGTCTAGGTTGGGGCTTGATCCAACTCCCAGTAAAATCAATGAAGACTCATGGACATCAGTGGAGCTCCTGGTATTATAATTTGGCTCATTCCACAGATTAGCCTGAACCTCTGGCATATTCAAAGTGCATAGGGAAATGGTTGATTCAGGTGCTTAATGATGTAATACATACAGTATGGAAATATGAGGGGAAAGAGTTCTGACGAAGTGAGTATTCACCCACGAAAGTTTATGCTCCAATACATCTGTTAGTCTGTAAGAAGCCACAGGATTCTTTGTTGCTATTTACAGACCCAGACTAATGCTGCTACCCCTCTGATACTTGACATCCAGTGATGTAGTTCAGGTTCAGGCTTATCTGTAAAGAAAAACTGCCCTTCTTCCCATTTGGGTACCTTGTCTTAATAAAGTACTTTTTACCCGTGCAAGTCCCGTTAACTAAATAAAACTTAAAGGACTTAACTGAAGACATTTCGGTGGGTTCTCCCCTCTCCCCTTACTACTCCCTTTGCTGGAGATAATCATTATCTCATACATATACACTTACATTACCAAGTTACTGATTTTTTTTTTTCCTGCGTTTAGTCTGATGTTTTCTTGCAAATTTGCAAGTAAGATTTGTCAGCATTGCCTCCTCCCAGGGCGTAGATTGATCTGAGCTTGCTATTGTGACATGGCAATAACATATGACATGAAGAAAGCAAAGTATTTGAAGAAATGTCTTTTTCAGTGATCCTGGCAGCTGCAGGATGCCCTGTAGTAGTTGTTTTCCAAATGTCTTAAGTTGGCAATCTAAGAGGCAATGTAGCCTGCAAGTAGTAACTCTTGGTACCTAAATAGAAAAGGCACAAATCAGAGAAGACTAAAATCTGAAGTTATCGAAGCATATTAGTTTGAGGGAACTTCATGGAACTGCAAGTTATGAACCAGACTGAAATCCTGAGCTTGGAACAAATCCTTCATAAAAGCCTCTTGACTCAAATGTCACAGGACCGAGTAGTGGAATTCTCAGCCCCAAACTCTAGTACTGGCCAGGGAGGAGCTCTGTGACTGCTGCTATTGAATATGGAGAAAAATGGTAGGTGTAGTTCCATGGTTATTCTCCATGCCCTATTTAGGGTCCATGGATACATTGTTCACCTACAGCCACTACACACACCACTTCCAAAATCTATCCTCAATCGTATCGCCTGCTACAGTTTAGCCAGCATATTTCCCTTTTCTCTAAATCTGAATTGCCACCCAAAAAAGATGGGGTGAGGGACAAAGGGGGGAAAAGCTAAAAAATAAAAGCATTCACTGCAATCGTGGAATAAATACCCATCCTTTTTTAAATCTACAGTATAAAGTTATCAACACTTCTGAATTTTAAGGAAATATATTTACCGCTTTTTGATTGGCTCTAGATATTAACTTGGAACTAACTTATAATGAGCAGAGGCATAGCTCAGTGATTTGAGCATTGGTCTGCTAAACCCAGGGTTGTGAGTTCAATCCTTGAGGTGGCTACTTACAGATCTGCGGGAAATCAGTACTTGGTCCTGCTAGTGAAGGTAGGAGGCTGGACTTGATGACCTTTCAGGGTCCCTTCTAGCTCTGTGAGATGGAAAAAGATGGCAATATATCATAAATAATGACAAATTAAGTAGTGGGTAAATAACCAAGTGAATTTATCAGAAGAGGTAATTCTTCTCTTTGGGCATGTTCTTATATTTATAATCCCACTGTTAAGCCTTGAACTTCTTTAGATCTAGGTATTCATTCTTCTATAACAGTGGCTTTCAACCTTTTTCATTTACTGAACCTTGCATTTGAAATGGACGTTCAGACCCCTTTGGCAATCTTAGATGTAATCTGCAGACCTCTAGGGCTCCATGGACCAGCGGCTGAAAACAACTGTTCTATAAAATGGGATTACTGGAATTTTTCATTTCCCTCAGTCTAAAGGGACTCCATAGCCACTGTTTCTTCAGAAATTGTATTGAACTTAGAAACGTTTATAAAGCTTCACTTTTTCAGAGCCCAAACATCACTTGCCCTTCACTTTGGGCTGGACCCTGCAATCTCTGATTAGATCTTCCATTATCTTTTTTTCCCCTAATTTAGAGCTCCAAGTGTACCAAGACTATTAAATAAATAGACACAACATCCATGAGCCAAGAAGCTTACAGTCTAAGCAGACAAAAGATGAAAGATGGAATGCAACAAGATGAAAATGCCAAGGTAGTGATAAGCAGCATGCATCTTAGTCCCGCTAGTCTATATAAAGACTGTACTGAGGTGAAGGAAGGGGAGCAGCTGCTGTTGGGGTTAGTTTCCATCAAATTTCTTCACAAAGAGAAAGGATGGAAGGGGAGACAGAGTCATGGTTTCCAGGCAGAGATCCACCTGTGAGAAGACTGACCACTTGTGTCAATCTATTGCTTCCTTGGGAACACCCCAGTCAAACCAGAGTGGAACTATAAAGGTATGAGAACAGGCTGGACATAAGTTCTTCATAGCTTTGAAAGCAAGGACAAAGGGTGACATGCTGATCCCATGGAAGTCCGTGGCAAAACTCGCAGTGACTTCAGTGGGATCAGGATTTCAACCCTAGAATTGAAAACTGATTCAGAAGATGGAATGAAGGTCACAACAGCACTCACTCAAATTTGGACTGCTGCCATCCCAGCAGCCAGGCCAAATTTGAGTGAGTGAGTGGTGCATTTGCAGCCTAGCACATAGGGTTGCAGCACTGCTTAGGTTTGACTTACTGCAATGCCACCATGGTGATGGTGAGAGCAACGTGAGGTGGGGATCCTGTGAAAATGCACCAAGTGTACAGTGGTTAATCTGGGCCTGGGGAAGCCAGAAAGAGAGGATTTAAGGAGGGATTTAAAATGACTGGAGCAGCAGGCAAGGCATCTAATTTGTAGGTGAGGCAGTTTGGCTAATATCGGTCTGAAAGGTCAAAAAAAGGCCAGATACATTTTTAAAAATGTGCTGGACAGCTTCTATATCTCTCTTGATTTTAAGCCAGAGGCAGAACTACTGAATTATCTGAGAAGCTGCTCTTCCTGATCCAACAGAAATGGATGATCTTTGAAAGCCCATGAATCTGACTGATTTCCAGAGCAAAGATGAGCCATTAAGTTTGTCTGGAGGATGGAGGTTGCCAATGGAGATCTGTTCCATCATGCCAAGTTCTGCAAGGTCCCTTCCACTAATGGTGTAAGTTAGAGCAGCTAAATAGATGCCCTGGATCAGGGATATTGAGTATGCAAAGTGAAGAGCTCATACTGGAGGATATAAGCCAATACCTTATTTACTAAAATGTATAGTTAGGGCTGTCAAGTGATTTAAAAATGAACTGCATTTCATTGCCTGTTAAAGAATAACAGAATACCATTTTAAATATTTTCGATGTTTTCTACTTTTTCAAATACTGATTTCAGTTACAACATAGAATACAAAGTGTTCAGTGATCACTTTATATTTTTTGATTACAAGTATTTGTACTGTAAAAAAACAAAAGGAATAGTATTTCAATTCACCAAATAAAAGTAGTGTAGCGCAATCCCTTTATAATGAAAATTGAACTTGCGTATGCACAATTATGTACAAAAACCTGTTTTTGTTTTTGAATGCAATGTAAAACTTTAGTGCCTGCAAGTCCACTCAGTTGTACTTTTTGTTCAGCCAGTCGCTCAAACAAACAAGTTTGTTTACATTTGCAGGACATAATGCTGCCCACTTCTTGTTTACGATGTCACCTGAAAGTGAGAACAGGCATTTGCGTGGCACTGTTGTAGCCAGCATGAGTTAGGGTTCTCATCACTACAACTGGAAACTCCAGATTCAGGATCCTATATGTACACTTCTTTTCCTTTGTTGATTAGCATACATCAGTAGGATGATGGGCACCTATATATAAAGAAAATGAGATTCCCTAAGCTTGAGGCTTGTAGTAATTTCAGTAAAACATCTGTTTTTAGTTTTAAACATCTCTCTGAAGGATATTTGAGTTTCCTGCCATTCAGTTACTGGATTTAGTTCTTTTAATAAATTTGCTGTCTGGGATTTCTCATTTGAATCTCTAGGGAGTGGGTTTTTACTTGGCTTACCATATTTTATTCCATCTGTTACTTCATGTAATGTTAATTTATTTTCAGTTTTTGGACTCACTCACACCATAATGTATTAGGAGTTTGAAGGACTGGTAGACAATATCTGAGATTTTTCTTTTAATTATTTTTCCATATCTCCTATTATCCATTTCTTTTCATTTAGTTATGCAGAAAATTGAGTTGGTGTATATTCAATACTTGGACACTAACTGAATAAATCCGCTATACCCAAACTGCTAAAAGTGTGCCCAAATGGTTGGAAATGCAATGTAAGTCATTATTTCTGTTTCTAATAGTATTGATTTATTTGTCTACATTAATATTTCACAGTAACTCAAATGTTTGCACATCTCTTGGCTACTAAAACTTGAAAAGACTTCCAGAGTGCTGTGGAAGATGGCAGGGGGCATGATTTTTCAGAAAAGCATTCATATAAAAGTTAAGGGCTAGACTGAGCCCATCAACTCAGTCCTATGTAAAGAGGAGGTGCAGATATGCACAAGAGTTGTACTTGGACTATACCTCTCCTTTGGATAAGATGAAAAGTTCTTTTACCAAGGAGTTAACATGCAGCTCTTCTGAAATACACTAGAACCTCACTGACTGGGAGACCTATTGCAGCTGCCTGAAATTGGTGAACTAGACCCTAATTCTGCAATGGCTCCTTGACTCTCATGTAACGTTCCATATAAGTTAATGGCTGGACTTTTACTTCCCCCTGGAAGACCCGTTGAATCAATTGGATTCAATGCAGGCAGAAAGGTCCAATTTGTAAATCCATTACAGGACTGGAGCTGTAGGCCCCAATTCTGCAAGAAACTGTGTGCTAGCACCTGCATGGTGTCTCACAGATTTCAATGGGATTTCACATGGATGTAGGGATCCTCTTATGTACTGATTTTTGCAGGATCAATCCCGTGTGAGCAGTGCCCAAATAACTTTTAACAATCTGGGCCTAAATTTACACTACAAGAGAAGGAATGGCAAGTAGTCATGATATGCAGTTTGGTTTTAATGACTTCTAACCATGGAGAGGGAAGTGTTGGATGGTATTTGCAGAAATAATGAATTCATGGAAATGAGACCATCACTGTAGTTGTGTATTTAATCTCTGGGAAAAGCTGCAAGTAGTTGGATTATCAAGGATACCAAAAATAAATACAGATCAATAAAGTTCTGCCCTATTAAAAGCAACATAAAATTTTTCTGTTTTGTATAAAGTCTGGTTAATTCATTGTATGAGAGGCAGGCAATTCCTTTCAGTTGTTCCTCTTTCCAATTGTTGTTTTAATGTTTCATACCAAATGACAAATCAGGGAGAAGGATTGTCAGGAAACTTCCAAAATAGGCATCAAAGTAATTAGTGTAAAAGACTCACTGGAATACTGTGGCTCATGTTAAATATCACTCTCCATTCTGCCCTCAGTTAGGTTCATAGACTTTAAGGTCAGAAGGGACCATTATGCTCATCTAGTCTCATCTCCTGAACAATGCAGGCCATACAATCTCACCCATCCACTTCCATAACAAACCCCTAACCTATATCTGAGTTACTGAAGTCCTCAAATTGCGGTTACACACATGCAACCTCATTAGAGCCAATGATGGGTCTACACTACAAAATGTTAGCTTTGCTGGCAGATAAGAAAGTAATGGTTTAATCTCTGATCATACAAAGCTAAACTCCTTTTGCCCTGGTTTATGCTGACTGCTAAGGTCCACACTCTAATACCCTTACTCAAGGGGTGGGGGTGTAGCACCTTACTGCACAAGTAGTCCCACAGATTTCAATAGGACTGTTTGTACTGTAAGTTACTATTCAACTTAAGTAAGGGGATCAGTAATTGGTCCTGAACTGTTTGCAGCATTGTCAGTTGACATTATTAGGAACTGTTCAAATATAGTAACATTTCATAGCATAGATAAGGGCAATGGCTATAGTGGAATTGCATAGATGTAAATGAGGGCAGAATTTGGTTTTTTGTATTGACTATTGCATGCCAATGGCCATATATTTTCCCCAAGGAGTTTTCTCTACTCAATTTTACTTCCTATCCCAACCCTAATTTGGAAGCCTGAACAGCTCTGTGAAGGACTGTACTGCTCCTTAAGGGACAACCTGGAGTCTATAGCTGGGACAGCCTGGGGTATAATCAAGGAGACCTGTCCCCATCCTAAAGCTGGGATATAGAAAGAGGAAGAAGAAGAATCTGATCAAAAGGAGGAGTAGAAGCTCTGCAGGCTGAAGTGGATGGTTTCCTCTGACTCTAGGAGACCAGCCCAGCTAGGGACTTTGTGAATTAAAGTTTGGGAGCTTAACCAGGGCCCTGAGTTGAGACTGTGTATTGTAATTGCTCCTGTCCCTGAAACCCTATTAAAAGGGAACATGCTATTTGTTAGTGTGTTGACGTCTCCTTACCCTGGGCTGTTGATGTGAACCTACTGCTGCCCCCACTGGAGGATGTTAAGGTGGGATGCACCCATATTGCCACAATGAACCACAAGGGAGCATGTAGGGACTAACCATACCTTTACAACCCCAAACATGAAGACAAGCCAGCCAATGAAGTTGCATAGATGTACATGAGGGCAAAACCTGGCTCTCAAACATTTAGAGGAAAGGTAACTATGGAAAGTTAAGACTAATACTGCCCTTGACTCAGTTGGAAGGGGAAAAAATCCTCAACAGTGTGGCATAGAATGGGATTTTCAACTGTCCCTTCTGAATTTTCTGGCTTTTGTAAGTAAGTTATTTAAACATTTTAAATATCAAAGTATCTACTGCCTAGAATGTTTTAGTGAAAGATAAACCTTCCTTGTGAAAATACTACTTTACTTAAATAAAAACTGTATAATTATGCATTATAATTGCATGATACACTGAATCTCATTCAGAGTGGAGTGAAGACCTCCCTGAACTAATTGTAGTCAACCAAGTAACTGCATAACCCGTGGGGCTAAGTGAAATAGTTGAGATAAAATATGAACCACCTTTAACAAAACATTGAAATTAAATGAATATTAACAAAAGCGACTCTGGAGTTTCAGTTGTTTTGCTATTTCTGGTTGCCCAGATGTACATATCTTCTCTCTGGGAGGGGCGCAATCCTGGAAGTGCTTGTGGCTGCCCTGAACTCTGAAAGCCAAAATCACTGCTTCCTGATCCTAGGACTGGAAATAGGCAGAACAAGGTATAAAGGTGGCAAGAAATCACCTTCCATTTTGCTCCCTGGCTCATCCTCTGGTTCTGGGCCAAGCACAACTGAGCTGGTTTGGAGAAACTAATCTGGCATTTCTTAATTTAATTCCTTGTTTTAGGTCCCCTAAATTTCATTTTCTAGTAAGTTTTTTTTTTTTTGATAATACACAGGGTTTTTTAATTTGCAGAGCATGCAAGAATGCAAAATTCACACGTGTGTATATAATATGAACTAAGATAAATACAAAAACTTGATTTGTTCCTTGGTCTCTCAAATCAGCAGGATTAAACAAAGCAATAACACTAATCTTTCTAAATGAAAATGGCCTTAAGTTGTCAGTCCCTCATTCATATAGCACAGAAACCTAGCAACATGTGACATAAACAGTCCCATTGACTTTGAGTTGACTAGTTACACGAATAAGAATGACCAGATCCAGACACAGATTTATAATAGTGAAGATTATCTACACTTATCAATAATGGATGAAGAAATGTATCAAATGGGGGGAAATTCAATAAATTGTATAAATTGGAGAGAAGCCCCCCCATCCTCCCTCTCAATCTGGGCTGGTTGCATCATTCTTGTAAAACTATAGCTCAAAATCAGTAGGAGACCCATGGAACTCAACCTGTGATGTACATAACTATATAATGGATATGATGATTTTCGATTTGAAAAATCAAAGCCCCGTCTGAGACTTGCAGCTTTCATCTGGCGTAAGGCATGTCTAATTTGGTTCAACATGAGAAATTATTCAGCAGGCAACCAGACACTGACATTTTGCTCTAAGGGTGTTAGAAAATAAGCTTTTGTTGCTGAAATTAATCACTACATTATAGTCGCTTACTTATTGATCATTTTTTTAAAAAAAACCTGAGGTAGATGAAATTATGAACTAATCAGCCTTAAACTTTTGTTTGAAGTACCAGAAATTCCCAAATCAGGGAGAATCTCTTCTTTCTACTGTTGTATCAAGCAGGCAAGGTACTAACAAGCTTCAACAGGACTTTATTTTACAGTGGAAACCCCTTTACCAAGCTGCTGCTGCTGCGCACTCTGTAACTCACTCAGCCTCCTCCCCGTTTCCTGTCCTTTCAGACCCCCAACAGCCAGTGCTCCCAGTTCTAATAACTACAAGCACATCTAAACACCACATCGACACACATGCATAAAATAACTGAAGCAATTTGTTTTCACTTGCTTTCAGATTCTTTCATGCTGAAGCATTTTACTTTTGTGGCTGAGTTAGTCTAACCCAGCTGGAATATGAGGTTAATTAAAATGCTGGCAAAAGCTTAAAAGTACTGCAGTTGGTGTGTCACATTTAAAATAAAATGCAAGCTTTTAGTCATTTTTCTCAATCTGCAACAGACCTTTTAAAAAAACTACCATAGTACTACAATTCACAGAATTCAGCTGAGTCTCAACGCATGTCTATAATTGACTCCTGGACTGATCTTCATAAATGATTTAACAGTTCCTCAAATATAATTATTCACAAACATCAATATCTGGCACATTAACAATGGTGGTAGCATCATACCTACTTTAGAGCTTCCTTGAAACAGACAAATGTAATTAAATTCCCCCAGTGCACAAATATTCATCACTATGATATGTCTGTGATATGTCTCCCAGCTTGTTAAATATTGAGTTCTTGCCTCCTTTCATCTTTCTTCACAAGACTCTTGAGAAACAAACTCAGTTTGAAAAAAAGATGAGTCAAATGGCTCTGCCAAAGTATACATCAACTTAAGCAAAACCATTGTTTGAACAGGAACGTTCCTGTTCTCACTACTACTCATTATAGAACAGCTAATGTTTTAAAATTAATTAGATGGAAATATTTTTCCCAACTTGGGTCAGGTTGTACAAGCATGCTCTCTTTCCATATCAGGCATTTTATTATTTAACTGCATTACTATAGCACGTAGGCACTTTAATCCTGGAGCCCACTTTGCAATCTTGTACAGATACAGAACAGAAAGAGCTTACAATCTAAGACTAAGAGAGAGGTGGACAAGGGAATACTAAAACAATGAGACAATATTGGTCGGTGAGATAGGTCACTGGTGTGCTGAGAACAGAGCCTAACAATTTTTTGTGTGTGTGTGGGCATCACCGTAAAGAATTTAAGGAGAGAGTTGAAGGAGGATATTGAGAGGCACTCACTCTAAACATCCATATACTACCCCACACTGGCGGTAGCTATAGGAGAAAGTACAAAAGTGCTTGTTTGAAAATGTAATGAGGTGGGCAATGGAGGCTGGTATTATAGGCTGATGGGAGTCACTAATTCAGTACTGAATGAAAGATGGCAGGTAGGGTGGGGATACACAAGACTTCATTTTCAGGAATCATAAGCTGATTGGAGGAGGATTCAGTGAAGGTGGGCAAAAGGGAGAAGTCCAGTCAAAGTGAAGGTGGTCTAGGAAAATGGTATCTAGATCCTGTCCTTTATGGAATAAAGTTGATATAGTTTTTTGCGATGAGGTACTGTGGAAGGACTCTTGCAGGACACTGATTCTGCAATCCTTTTCTACTTTCCAGTTTAAACAGACTTTCTCCCATTGTGTAGCTACTTGTAGCGCCCCCCCCACCCTTTTTTTCCCCCCTACTGAATGGACAGCTGTGTATCAAGTCAACAGCTTTTTTTCAGGTACTTTATTTTGCTAACTCTTTGAAATGTAAATACAACGTTAATCAAGAGAAATCTGCTCCACTCTTCACAAATAAGAACTTGAATAAGGTGTATAATGTAAAATATTGAATAAAAATGAGTCATTAATCACGTCACCAGGCCTTTATCACAAGTAAAGAACACAGAATCTTTGAGATGATAAATACTAAGCATTACAAAGAGAATGTTTACAGCGTTTCCTAGAGATCAATGCTTCCACTTGGGTATTTTAAGAAAAGCCAGTATTCATTATACCAGTTTACAATCATTATACTTCATCAGAAGCATATTATGCTTCATCAATCAACTTTTATTAAGCTGGAGAAAGAGAAATGTTATCATAGTGATATATTTATCTTGGTATAAGTGGTGAAATTTCAGCACAAAGTGTCAATTGTTTTATCTGGGACTTGAGCAGGCTTGGTAATATCAGAAAACACATACAACCGTTTCCATGAGCCTGGGTATTCACCCCCAGTTTCTAAATATATGATGTCACTCACTTCTTACCCAATGATGCAATGCCACTATTATTCTAGTTCTGCAAAAAGTGTTAGATGAAGTGCAGAAAAACATTTGAAGTAATATAGTACACTAGGTGCTGTCATGTCAGAGCTGCTATAATGTGAGGAATATAAAGTAATGTGATTTTTTTTTTAAATGACTCTTATTTAAAGTTTCCACTTCATCCAGAAAAGAATAAACTCCTTGCTTGTATCTTTTTTTTTTTTTTTATAAATGAACTAGGGATCTTTTTGTTATGCATATCTGCGCCACTTCCAGAGGAATCTGGAATTATATGAATTACTCTTTATCAATGAATCAGAACAGATAGTGAAATTCTGGTCCCATTGAAAATGCCTAAACTCCTATGGACTTCAATGAGCACCAACTATCACTCATAATATGATAAGGTAAATTCCTATTGTATCAGCTGGTCTTCAGATCAATGACATTCTGGGCCATTCCCTCCCTGTCCCCCCAAGCTGAGCACCAAATGTCCCATTGAACTCGGAGAGGTGCTCAGAAAAATCAGGCTGTTTCTCTACTGACTGTCCAAATGATGCGACACGAACACATTTTTACTCCCTTTTTCCCTTAGAACAATTTGCATTCTACAGTGTAACTGCTTGAAATGAAATAAAGGCTGGATGTCAATCAGAAAGTCTAGCATCACACCTTTCCTGTTGAAGTTGTGGGATTTTTTTTTTAAATTGTTAGTCTGTGTCTACTAAGATTCTAATGGTCTATATAATAGCAGTTTTGCATCGAGGAGTTTTTATTATGATTATTCACAGAGCCAAATATTGTTCACGTTGCTTACACAAGTAGTTACACTGTCTGCAGAATTTGACCCACTGTGCATTTATCACTTGTGCAGACATAAGGCACTATGTTTTTCCTTAAATGTTTTTATGATAATTACAGTGCCCATAAAAGGAGCTATACTGATACCCTAGCAGACTGAAGTTCTCTATCCACAACGTGCAGCAGAAACAGCAGTGTGAAATCTCACATTATCAAGGAAGGGGAAGAGCATATTTGGAAACAGATTGGCTAACGAATTGAGGAGGGCTTTAAATGAAGTTCAACAGGGGCAGGTGACAAAAGCCCACAGATCCAAAGAAGGGTCTGAATCTGGGGGGATCATGGGCCATTATAGCAAGGATAAGGGAGAGATAAGGAAAATGGGGTGGAGGATCAAATTCAGTATCTTAGATGTCCGTATACTAACTTGAGAAGTAGGAGGAATAAGCAGAAAGAAGTTGAAATGCAAGTGAATAAACACAACTCTGATAGTTTGTATCACAGAGACTTGACGGGATAATACGCATGACTGGAATATTGGTATAGAAGTGTACAGGTTCCTCAGGAACATCAGGCAGGGCAAAAAGTGTTGTCTTGTGTAGTAAAATGTATCCACTTGGACTGAGGTTGAAATGGAAATAGGAGATGTGCTCATTGAAAGTTTCTGGGTAAGGATAAAAGGGTAAAAATAAGGGTGATGTCATGGTATGGGTCAACTACAGACCACCTAACCAGGAAGAAGAGATGGATGAGGCTATTTTTAAACTAACAAAATCATCCAAAATGCAAGACTTGGTGGTGATGAGAGACTTCAACTACTCAGACATCTGTTGGAAAAATAATACAGGAGGGCACACGTTATCCAACAAGTTATTGGAATGTACTGGAGACAAACGGTTTGGTTTGGTTTTCCCCAGAAGGTGGAGAAAGCTACTAAGGGAGAGGCTGTCTAGATTTGTTTTTGACAAATAGGGAGGAACTGGTTGAGAATTTGAAAGTG
The DNA here is from genome assembly GCF_007399415.2 of Gopherus evgoodei. Lineage (NCBI taxonomy): Eukaryota > Metazoa > Chordata > Testudines > Testudinidae > Gopherus > Gopherus evgoodei. The sequence goes on along the minus strand of NC_044326.1, from coordinate 82,195,049 downwards.
GAAGGCAGCTTAGGTGACCGTGACCATGAAATGATAGCGTTCATGATTCTAAAAAATGGTAGGAAGGAAAACAGCACAAAAAGATAATGGATTTCAAGAAGGTAGATGGTTGACAAACTCAGAGAGTTGGTAGGTAAGTTCCCCAGGGAAGCAAGTCTAAGGGGGAAAATAGTTCAAGTGTTTGCTCTTGTACCTTTAAAAATGTCTCTTTAAAAAACTGCCAACTATCCCACTGCATAGGAAAGATAGGTAGTGTGGCAAGAGATCACACTGGCTTAACTAGGAGATTGTAGTTTGACCTAGAATCCTAAAAAAAACAAGTGGAAACTTTTGAGATTCAGATCATTAATAAAGGATGAATATAAACAAAACACCAGCATATAGGGGAAAAAAAACTAGAAAGGCCAAGGTACAAAATGAGATTCAACTAGCTAGAGTCATAAAGGGAAACAAGAAAACATTCTAGGAAATATATTAGAAGCAAGAGAAAGACCAATGACAGGGTAGGCCTGTTATTCAATGGGGTAGAGGGGGAAACAAGATAAAAATGTAGAAACGGCAGAAGTGCTAAATTACTTTTTGTTTGATGAAAACAAAGAGGTTAGTAGCTATTGGATATCTAACATAATGAATGCCAGTGAAAATAAGGTAAGATCAGAGGCTAAAATAGAGAAAGAATACACCAAAATTACTTTGTCAAGTTAGATGTGGGCCTGATGAAATACATCCTAGAATACTCAAGGAGATGACTGAAGAGATGAGTCATTAATGATTATCTTCGAAAAGTCATGGAAGACTAGAGAGATTCTAGAGGACTAGAAAATGACGCTACATTTAGGGGAATAAGGACAACCCAAGGAATTACGGACTATTCAGGGCTGGTCCACACTAGGGGGGGGAAATCGATCTTAGATACGCAACTTCAGCTACGTAAATAACGTAGCTGAAGTCGAATATCTAAGATCGGATTACTCACCCGTCCACACCGCGCGGGATCAATGTTCGCGGCTCTCCGTGTCGATTCCGGAACTCCGTTGGGGTTGATGGAGTTCCGGAATCGATATAAGCGCGCTTGGGGATCGATATATCGCGTCTAGATTAGACGCGATATATCGATCCCTGAGCAATCGATTTTAACCCGCCGATACGGCGGGTAGTCTGGATGTGGCCTCAGTTTAACTTCAGTACCTGGAAAGATAATGGAGCAAATAATTAAGCAATTGGTTTGCAAACACTTAGAAGATGACAAGGTGACAAGTAATAGTAAGTATAGATTTGTCAAGAACAAATCATGTCAAACCAGCCAAATAACTTTCTTTGACAGGGTAACAAGCCTTATGGGTAGGGGGAAGCAGTAGATGTGGTATATCTTAACTTTAGTAAGGCTTTTGATACTGTCTGGCATGACCGTCTTATAAACAAACTAGAGAAATACAGCCTGGATGAAACTACTATAAGGTGACTACATAACTGGTTGGAAAACCATTCCAACTTGATTGTGGACCACTGATAATTACTCTCTTGGAAGAGCCTATCGAGTAGGGTCCTGCACTGTTCAATATCTTCATCAGTGTTTTAAATAATGGCAGAGAGAGTATACTTAAAGTTTGTGGACGACACCAAGCTGGGAGGGATTGCAAGTGCTTTGGAGGACAGGATTAAAATTCAAAATGATCTGGATAAACTGGAGAAATGCTCTAACGTAAAATTGAATTTCATCCTAAAGGACAAAACCAAAGTACACCACTTACAAAGGGAACAAAATCAGTGGTACACAATCAAAATGGGAAATGACTGCCTAGGAATGAGTACTGCAGACAAGGATCTGGGGGTCATAATGGATCACAAGCTAAATATGAATCAACAGTATAACACTGTGTGGAGGGGCCGGGGGGGGAAGCAAACATTACTCTGCGATGTATTAGCAGGAGTGTTGTAAGCAAAACACGAGAGCTCTGCTCTATGCTGATTAGACCTCAGCTGGAGCATTATGTCCAGTTCTGGGTGCTACATTTCAGGAAAGATGTGGACAAATTGGAGAAAGGTCTTGAAAACATGACCTATGAGGGAAGATTGAAAAAACTGGTTTGTTTGAGTCTGGAGAAAAGGACATGAGAAGTTCCTACAAGGAGGAGGGAGAAAAATTGTTCTCCTTAACTTTTGAGGATAGGCCAAGAAGCAATGGTCTTAAATTGCAGCAAGTTCGGTTTAGGTTTGACATTAGGAAAAACTGTCAGGGTGGTTAAGCACTGGAATAAATTGCCTAGGAAGGTTGTGCAATCTCCATCACTGGAGATTTTTAAGAGCAGGTTAGACAAACGTGTCAAGGATGGTCTAGATAATACCTAGTCCTATCATGAGTGCAGGGAACTAGACTAGATGACCTCTCATGGTCTCTTCCAGTCCTATGATTCTGATTGTTTTATGAATGTGTCTTGTCTCTGACAACTTCAGTTGCCCTGAAAAAACATGCTTAATGGAGATAGTATGCAAAATTCCCTTGGAGGAATAATCTATAAGAATTTAAAGCCATTTTACTCCTGAATGAAAGCATCCACATGATGGGTGTATGTGTTTTGGGGTGGTGCTGTGGTTGTGACCCTAAGCATGGCTGTGTTCACACCTTGCACACTACTGTAGTAATCTTGGTATAAAATACACCTTGAGGTGTCATTTGCTTTATGTATGCATGCAATGAATATTAGGAGTTATGGATGTACTGGAATTATAAACCAGGCATATCAGGGGAGTTAACAGGCCTGCTTTAGACAAAGGAATGCTATTTGCTTCTCTCACCACACTGTTCATCAGACATAGACAATAAAGATCCACTTTTTTTTTTTAAATTATCAGGCAAACACAGCTATCAAGGAAATAAGTGGGAGGAGACAGCATGGCATCTACACACAGCAGGAGAGAAGTTTGGGCTGGGTTTTAATTTTTGAAAGAATACATTGCAAAGGGCTGCTGGTCTATAAAGACTCAATTCAGTTGCCTATCCCTTGAGATTTATACAACCAGTTGGCTACAATATAACTCTTAAAAACGAGCAAGGTCTTTTCTGAAAGCTAATGGTACACCTGTGGTTAATATTCTATGTACATATTAATATTGAGGAAAATATGGACACTTAATGGTATGATTTAAAATCTGAGGCCAAATGGAGAAACAGGTTCTGTCCCAGACAGACAGTTATTTTCCTGTCTCCTATGTAAACTAAGCATGGTGAAATCAAAACAATAGAAGTACAGGGGACTGGGAAGCCCATGGGAAAGGGGAAAACAGCATGAGATGATCTTGCCTCTTGGTAAAAGTCATTTGAACTTTGGAAGATATAAGCAAAGAGAGAAGCCATCTTTGACATCCATCAGTAGATGGACACAAGGGAACAGTTCTTGCAAGCTGAGAAAGATAGGCCCTTTAGTCAATTGCTGGGTTAAGGTCTCTGGAAATTGCATATCAGTGAGAAACCTGCTTAGGCAAATATCTTTCCTCTAGGAAGACAAGGCAAGTTAGGATCTTGTAGTTCTGTGGAAGGTCCTGACTGAGGGAAGGTAAGCCATGACTGGGAAGAAGGAAGATTGAGAAAACATCTTGAAAAAAGTCTGTTGCTGGAGTAGTTCTCGATTTTTAGATGTGTGGTTTCACTCATTTGCTTGTAACCATCTCTGTGCCTATTTCTTTTACTTGGCTTCTCTTAATCTGTCCAATTTTATAAACTTGTTTTTACTCTTAATATAAACCAGCTCAGTATGGTGTTTAAATGGAAGGATGTATTTACTCCATTTATGTTAATAAAATTGTCTTTAGTAGAACAAACAGGAGAGGGCTGGATGTCCCAGAGCACACGGTTTTAGGGAAAATTCAGAACGGAATGTGTGTTGGAGTTGTCCTGCAAGGCTGGTAGAGATGTGGGAGTGTGATTGATGTGTTGCTGACAGGCTGCTGAGGTCAGAGTTGCTGGACTGCAGCAGCTGTACACAGATACTCAGGGTACGTATGCTGTATGCTTGTTGCTGGCTGACTGTTCCAGGCAGGGGGTTGCAGTAACAAAGCACCTGAGGAACCTGAGGTTACAGGGCAGGTGGTGACTCAACCCTTCACTGCTCTGGGTTATACCCTGAACCCTGTCACAGGGTTCAGTTCTCTTTTACTTATGAACATAGATATTACCCCTTTAGTTGATCTCCCTTAACTTTCCTGAATGTCCCTATGTAGACATTCCTAAGAAATGGAGTCTCAGAAACCAGCAAGATGAGTGGGGAGCTGCTTAGGTTAGTCAGGAGTGAAATGCTGAGTAGAAGGTTGGGGAGAAGGAATGGATTAGGCACTTAAGTGACTGGCCTGGTGCACTTGACTGATGGACCAGCAATAGATGCCTCCCTCCACTTGGAATCCTCAGGCATGAACCTGCTTTTGGAGTTAAGTACATAGGGCATAGGCTAAGTCTAGACAGCTGCCTAACAGCCAACACCATCTCTCTATCTTGTGCTCAAGCACCCTAGGTTTCCATGTGGCCCCTGGTTACTTTCTGTGCAGGTGCTGTGCTGCCCATCCAACTATCTCTGGTGGGTGGTTAAGCACTAGAATAAATTGCTTAGGGAGGTTGTGGAATCTCCATCATCAGAGATTTTTAAGAGTAGGTGAGACAAACACCTGTCAGGAATGGTCTAGATAATACTTAGTCCAGTCCCCTGCGCTCATGGAAGGACTAGGTGACCTCTCGAGAGTCCTTCCAGTCTATGATTCTACTGTACCCCTTTCAGAAAACTGATTTGTCTTGTGTACCTCAAATTTCACTGCGCTTAAAACCTACTTGGTTACAAAATCAGACATAAAAATACAAAAGTATCACAGCATGGTATTACTGAAATTGCTTATGTTCTCATTTTTAACCATATAACGATTTGAATATAAATATTGTACTTACATGTATGGTCTATAGAGTTTTTAAACAAGTCATTTTCTGTATGCAATTTTGGTGTGTACTGATTTCACTAGCTTTTTATGTAGCCTCTTGTAAAACTAGACAAATATCTAGATATATTATTTCCAGGGATACATGTATCCTGGTTGAGAATTGCTGCTCTAGTCTATTCAAAGATTAGTGTGGGATTGTTGTTAAACTGCACAGAAGGTAGTTTTCATTCATATATAAATAAAAAATGGAGACTATTGTTTTAGTAGAAACTAAAGCTAAAAATAGGAATCACTTTGATTCTGGGCCTGACAGGAGGTCAGATTTTTTTTCTTTTGTACCCACATACTATATTTCATTTTTAAATGACTGAACCCTTTCATGAATGTTTCAACGAAGAATTGATGTATTTTTTTTGTCTTGTGTTTTTGGCTCACAATGACTTAATCAAAGGTTTTATTAGGTACAAAAAAGCAATTGACAGCTGTATACAGTCTTCCCATTTGGCACAACAGGGAGGAGATTATGCCAAACAGATGATTTGATGACAGACTGCGCGGAAGAAGTGGGTTATATACATGTCTTTTCACAAAAAGAAAAGAGATCACTCTCTATAGCAAACTGTCTGGCTGAACACTTCAGAAGCTTTTGCATTTTGGTTTGATTGATCGGAGGGGATAGTGAGGTGGAACTGCTGTTTTAAAGTACTTTGTAATTAAGTAAAGTGCTAACTTGGTTATGCAGACTTGTGGAAGAGCTGAAACAATTTTAATAAGCATTCCCCCCAGAAATAAGGAACATAAAACTAAACACAGGAAATGATTGGAATATAGAAGAATAATATTAAATAAAATTAATCAGTCTTCACTGGGAAATGTGTTCTGGTGCGGTGACATCTTCATGGATGGGCTCTAACTATAGTCTGAGCTGAGACTTCTAATATGTTCAGAAAGCTGTCCTGGGGAAAAAGGTCATATTTATGTACAGAGAGATGAAGTAGAGATCAACTTATTTCTATTTCATTCAGGATAATGTTTAGTTTTAGTCTATTCCTCTGTGCAAGCTGCAGTTGTTGGTAAAATGCAGAAGACTACAGACAGGTGGAAAGAAGGCTTTTCTGTAGATATTTTTGGGAGCATTTTTATTCTATAACTGATTGTGTTACAACAAGTGTGATATTTGAATATTTTGTGGCATTTTTGAAACTCCCAGATAAAGTACTTTACATTTAATAAATCTTACAATGCCCCTGAGAAGTTGGCAAATATCATACCAATGTTAGTGTCTGACAGAAATTAGGTACTTGCTCATGTTCAAAGAACAAGTCTACATCAGATCTAGGAATTAGAGCCCAAGAGTCCTGACTCTCTTAAGAGCAAATCCTACAAAACACTGTATATCCCATCAGATAGTAAGTGGATACAGATGTTCTAAGCTAGCACAAACAATGTGGCCCATAAGCATGTGACTTCCGCTGGGAACAGTGAGATCCTTATTTTTCTCTGATTATCAAAAAGCCAGCAGAGGGCAGCTAACTTTTTGCCAAGCAACCCTTTCATAGACTATTAGGGTTGGAAGGGATCTCAGGAGGTCATTTAGTCCAACCCCCTGCTCAAAGCATGTCAAGGTATGAACCCTCACTCTGAACCTTACTGTCCAAAAGATGGGGTACCTGCATGAACCCCCCTAAGCTTAATTACTAGCTTAGAAATGCTAGAGCTGCCACCACCCAAAAATATAGTGTTTTGGGGCACTTTCTGGCCCCCAAACCCTTCCCTGGGGACCCCAAGACCCAAAGCCCCTTGGGTCTCAAAACAAAGGGAAATAAACCATTCCCCTCTTCTGTTTCTCCCAGATCCTCCCTTCCCTGGGTTACACTAGGAGATCACTGTGATTCAACTCCTTGAATCTTAAAACAGAGAGGAAATCCACCTTTCACCCCCCTTCTTCACTCCCCCTCCCAGACTCTCCCTGAGAGAGAGACAGTGATACTAATACAGAGAGAAATCAGGTTTTTCCTCCCCCCCTTCTCTCCTTTCTCCCACCAATTCCCTGGTGAGTGCAGACTCCCTCCCCTTGGGTCTCACACAAGAATAAAAAAATAATCTGGTTCTAAAAAAGGAAAACTTTTAATAAAAGAAAGAAAAAAGTAAAAATTCTCTCTGTAAAATCAAGATGGAAAATGTTACAGGGTCTTTCAGCTTATAGACACTAGAGGGAATCCTCCCCCCAGCACAAATACAATCCTTCCAGCAAAATACACATTTGCAAAATAAGAAAACAATTAAAAGACTAAACCGCCTTTCTAACTGGTACTTACTAAATTGAACAGAAGAGGCTGTTTCAGAAACTTGGAGATATCTGCTTACATGTCTGGTCCCTCTCAGAACCCAGAGAGAACAAAGAAAAAACCCAGAAAGTACAAGCAAAGACTTCCCTCCACCGAGATTTGAAAGTATCTTGTCTCCTGATTGGTCCTCTGGTCAGGTGTTCCAGGTTTACTGCTAGTGAACCCTTTACAGGAAAAAGAGACATTAACCCGTAACCATCTGTTTATGACAAAGCAGGACCAATCCCAGACATATTTTTGCCCTATATTAGCCGCCTTAAAGATTGAACTCTCAACTGTGGGTTTAGTAGGCCAATGCTCAAACCACTGAGCTATCCCTGGCCCCAGTTAAGTCTAATGGGAGTCTTGGCATTGACTTCAAAGCCAGAAGTTCACCCAGTGAATTAAATAAATTAGCCATAAGTCACTGAGTAGTTTGAATCAAACATTTTCTAGTTCAAATATCAGAATTTGGATGAAGACTTAATTCTCTTTTTGACTGTTGGAGGAAACACAGTATATGCTGACGTTACCACTGTGAAATGTGAGGCCTTATTGGGCCAGTAACAAGAGTTTGTTAGTGACTTGATATTGATATTGCATTCTCCCAGGATACCAGTTTAGTAGGAGATTAAAATACAAATTCTTAGGAAAATAGGGATAGATAAGATTTCTGAATCCCTCACAGCAAGTTCTTGAGGCGTAGCAGCAAAGCTAAATCAAATACCCTAGATTGCTTCATAACACTAGCGCACACAGACTATTCTAAACTTTGGAAATAGTAATATGGAACACAGGATGATAATGGTTATTGGCTAAACGCACAAGTATATCATCTTGTATAAGATTTAAGTAAACATAATCAGAATGTAGAGAATATCTAATTAGTGGGAACTTTAATTCTACTTTTAGATGTATACAAAGAATATGTTGGGGGCCAGGAGAGAAATAATGTGTAGCAAAGTCTTTCCTTTTCCTTCTAATGAAATTACAAGAACAGATCTTTTATTTACAGAGGGGTAGAGCCAGAATTTTCAAATTTGGGTGTGAGAAGCAAAGCACTTAAAATCCATATTTAGGCACTCATAGTGGCCTGATTTTTCAGAGGTAATCAAGAGTAGTTACAAAAAAGGCAAGCAGAATATTGGGGATTGGGAGCGAGCCTGGGCAAACTCCTGACTGGCTTTTATTTGAAAACTATAGAGAGAATGAATGAACATCAGAGATCAAAATGAGGAAACAGTTGATTTACCATAACTTTATATACTTTGATTATGCCCCAAACCAGAATAAATGAAAACTGCCACAATATTTGAGGATGTTTCTTCAATAAATAACAGACCTCACAGGAGGTTATAAATGACAGAAGTAAAGAATATCATATAGTTTCCAACTGGGAAAACCATCAGGGATGAATGATCTCTCTGAGCAGTTCATGCTAAAAGCTAGATGGCCTGTTTCAGAGGTACGAACTGAACTGGTTCAATGGTGTGTAGCTATAAGTGGGGTTTGTTTTGTTTTTTTCCCAATCAGGAAAGGCCCTACTTGTCTATGACCTCCATTTTCCAGTCATATTCTGTGTGAAGACGCCAAGATAGTGGTAGAAGTAATAACTAAGAGTTAGAGGGGAAAACTTTGTTCTGACAATTGAGATGCCTCTCACGGAAAACAATCTACATAATATCATTCAGATTGTATAAATTACATGGGCAGGAGGAAAATATGAGAAATTAATGGTTGCCACTTATGATGTCCAAAATGCTATTTAATGCCACTGATGGTAGAATGACTTAAGATAAAGATTATCAGATAAAACTGCTATTCTATATGATAAACATGATTAGGTATATCAAACTCTGTATTTTAACAGCTATTGAGTCAAAAATGAAAATTAGGGTTCTCTTTGTCATCCCTATAGAGACACTTATGACAGGTTTCTGATGTTGACCTTTGATTAGTGTGTTTGTAGATCTCTTTTGTGGTCCTGATTCGTTAAGGTGCTGAATGTCTCCTGAGAGATATTGAGTGATCCCAGTTCCCAGTGAACTCAGTGGGAGCTGAAGGTACTTGGCAACTCTCAGGAGATGGTCATTTGGTTGCTGGATCAGTCCACATATCCCTATAGTTTTATCATAACTTGCCTCCCCAGTGATTTATATAAGAGGTTTAGCAATAATTTCTAACTGAGGATCTCAGTTATGAACACCAGAGTTACAAACTGGCAGGTCAACCACACGCTTCATTTGGAACCGGAAGTATGTAATCAGGAAGCAGGAGAGACCCCCGCCAAAGCAAACATAGTACTGTGCTAAATGTAAATGACTTAACCCCCACCCCCCTTTTTTTTTTAAGTTGATAAGGTAAGAGAACTGTTTCTATGATTGTTTAATTTAAATTAAGATGATTCAAAGCAGCATTTTTCTTCAGTCTTCAGCATAGTAGTTTCAAAGCTGTATTAAGTCAATGTTCAGTTTTAAACTTTGAAAGAACCACCATAACATTTTGTTCAGAGTTATGAACATTTCAGTTATGAACAACCTCCATTCCCAAGGTGCTCATAACTCTGAGATTCTACTATACAGACTAACATGGCTTGCATGTGCAAATTAACGTTTGTATGTACAACTACAGACCGCATATTCAAGCAAGTGCTTTGCACAAATTTGGGATGTATAAACTAATCAAAGGCTCTCATGGAAGTCAAGCATGATTTCTAAGGTACTAATCACCTGCAACTTCCACCAATTTTAATTGGATTTGTAAGTACCTATAGTACTGAGATATATATATAAAGTTTTTACCCTGTGTCTGACTGAAGTTTTAGCAGTTCATTACATACCTGCTTAATTTGGCTTTCATTTAGAAGTTGAGATCAACAATTAGGAGGGGAAGCTGTCTGATGTGAACAAATATCACTGAATATGTTGTTGGCCTTTTCCTTTTCCTTTTCACTGAATCTTTTTAGCAGATCAGGAAGTCCTGAGCTCATGATAGAATATGAAGGTACAGAATTCACAGCTCATCAGACAGCCACAAATTCCATTTCAGAACTTGATATGGCTGGCTTGTGTTTGAATGTTTATCAGGAAGGCAGAATGCAGTAGGTTAAGTATTTGCAGAATAAATGGCTTGGTGCAGTGCTTCTGCAAGCTGGAATTGCATCTAAAAGGCTGGAAACCTTACTTCCGATTAGCTAAATGGCAAAAATTTCAAGCCAGACTCTCTCTCTTGTACTTCTGAGTATTACCTTACTCAGTATATTACCTTACAACAGGGATAAGGGTGACAGAATCTCGCTCTCACTTGGCTAAATTAATCCTTAATACAAATCCATTGAGGTCAATCACTGGAGTTAAACCATAATGAATTTCGCCTAATATTTTTAAAGTACATTAACTTTTCAGCAGTAACTCTTAACAAAACTATCAGCAGCCATGCAGTGTATACTGAACTCCACAGGCACATCTAGAAAACTCTTAAAGAATATTAAGGTTGCAATGTCAAGCACTCTACACTTAAGAAATGCCCCTGTTAAGGTTTCCTGTGCAATGTTAATTCTGACCCCTGTGAATATACCTTATTATAGTCTTTAGTTACATGATCACATCTCCTGAGAGCACCTTTCACTTGGCTGGGAGAGATGGGAGCCCTGCCCCACCTAGCAGAATAGGCTCTTGGGTCCTTAAAGGGACAATATCCTAGGTGTCCCTGCCCCATTCAACTACTAGTTCCCCAGGATTGCTGCTTCTTTCTTGCTACAAGTCCATTTGCTTGGTCTTTGTTCCAGCTTCTTGGAACAGGGATCTTCTGGCCTCCTCTGTTCTTAAAGGGTCACTACACCCTTTTACACATGTTTAAGTGCTTTAGTGAATAAGGATCTTTTCTTGAACTGGGGCTCTCATGATCTATATCAATTTTACCGATGCAGAGTTTATCGCTGCCATATGTCTTTTGTTTGTGTAATGAACCAAGTATTGTGTATATACAAATTTCTATTGCTACAACCTGTCCATAAAATGATAGTGGCCTCCATCTAACTTCTGGTAACAAACATATATCACTGAACTGTCTCTCTTCTTAGCAATAAGATAGAGGATTGTTTTATAATGAAATCAGTGTAACTTTGGTCACAGTCTTCAGTATAATTTAAATTCTAATATTTGTCTATCTTTTTTCTACAAAATAAAATTACATTATAGCTATTTCTCTTCCCTGTCCCACCTTCTAGAATAGTGAAAATATTACATAAATGTAATTTTTCCACTCAGTATTTGCAGTAGCAACATTAGATTTTCTCCGTGACAGCAGACCTTTGCAGCATCTTATAGGAATAGGCATTTTGCTACAGAAACACTATTATTGTTATTGATATTAAGCAGACTAAGTGCCTGGGGGACACCTGAATACCCAATTTAAAATCTACTGTGATATGTGGTGGTAAGATAAACTTGAGGGACTGTCTTGCTGTTCAGATGTTTCATTATAATATGGTTATCTGAACAAAAAGACATCACTTGATTGCTCCTGTAGTAAATCTCAAATCAAATTTGGCAAAAACCACACACACTAATTAGCACATAAATATCACTCAGCACCATATTGATAATAAAATAGACTATAATTACCACCGAGCGTCAGTTCTGTATGCATAGGCTATGAATTAGGAGCCTGATCCTGCAACGTCTTGTGTATATCCTGGAAGATGTTAACTAACATAGCCCCTAGTGATTTTCAGTAGGAATTCAAGTGCCTGAGGAAGTGTTTTGCAACTGACAGGTTTGGATCCTCAGGGTATATCTACACTGAAGTTAGACACCTATGGCTTGTCTGTGTCAGCTGACTCAGGTTCCCGGGGCTCGGACTAAGGGGCTGTTTAATTGTGCTGTTGATGTTTGGGCTCTAGCTGGAAACCAGCCCAAACCGACAGACTCCCCAGGGTCCTAGAGCCTGGGCATCACTCCAAAATGAGCCTGATTCAGCTGGCACAGGCCAGCCATAAGTGTCGAATTGCAATGTAGACATAGCCTAACTGTACAAGACTTCCTTTCACTCCTATGGTGTCTCTCTTCTGTCTTGTGTGTAGGATCTGTGTTTTGGCAAACATTTCATCAGTCTGTGAAATCTGTAGCTAACTTGCAAAAGCAAGGCAATTAATTGTTAACATAGAAAACCTATCCATACTGTGCATTATGTTTTTATCGTCTTGGAGAAGGAGGCATTCTGCATCTGCTGTCCATTTTCCCTTTCACACCCTTATCCTAAAAGGCCTTGTGCCAGGCCTGACTAGCCATCTTACTAAAGCAAGAAAGGACTGATTATAATGGGGTGTATAACATTTAGGGTGAGAAATTACTACTTGTAACCAGTTTCTTTAGTGAATTAAGCTTAGGTTGAATGTTTTTGTTTTGCTCAGTAAACTGCTTTGTCCTGTTTGCTATCTGGTCATCCTATTATAAGGGATAGTAAGTGTGAAAAATTTGGGATGGGGCTGGGGAGGAATAGGAGCCCATATTAAAAAAAGGCCCAAATATCAGGACTGTCCCTATAAAATCAGGACATCTGGTCACCCTACCTTATATTCACTTAAAATTCATCCCTTGTTGTTAATAAACTTGTTTTGTTTTCTAAAACCCAGTTTGTGCAATTCATAACTGGGGCGGGGGGCAAAGAACTGTGCATATCTTCCTCCACTTTGAGGGAGAGGGTGAATTTATGAGCTTATGTTCTATAGATCTCTACAGCACAAGACAATATAATTTTGGGTTTGCCTCCCAAAGGAGGTGTGCACTTGAGTGCTGGGCAGTTCCTGAGCTGATCTCAGTTCTGTGTCCATTTGCAGCTGGGTGTGTCCCTACCTGTGTGTGTGCTGGAGAGGGCTTGGACCAGCAGGGGAGAGCCCAGGCTGGTGGAACGGGCAGGTTCAGCAGGACCCCAGCATACCCAGCGGTATCCTAATAGGGGGGTCCAACCCATCACAGTGAGGTCTTTGCCAGTTACTGACATTCAACCAATTTGAGACAGTTCACCCTTATTTCCAGTCTCTAAGCCAGGTAAGATTTACAGCCGCTTTTCTTCCCAAGGCCTTTTCTCCCTTCCTTCTTGCCATCCAACACTTTTCCCATTGCATCTGGGTTCATGTAGGCTTTAACATTGGTGTGGATTGGGGGAAGGCCATATTGGCTCATTTTAAGACAGATTCTCTTTGCTGATGGTTTAAAATAAAACAGTCACTTCTATTGGTCAGAGGCCTTCTTTTTCAAAACTTCCCCTTTGAAAGTTTTGAAAGGGGGAGGGATAGCTCAGTGGTTTGAGCACTGGCCTGCTAAACCCCAGGTTGTGAGTTCAATCCTTGAGGGGGCCATTTAGGGATCTGGGGCAAAAGTCTGTCTGGGGATTGGTCCTGTTCTGAGTAGGGGGTTGGACTAGATGACCTCCTGAGGTCCCTTCCAACCCTGATATTCTATGATTCATTAGTTACCCTACTTTATTTCTTCTGGCCTTATCATTTATTATTTTCAAGGCTTTCCTTCTACTTGTTAGGGACTTTCTTTACAACATGTATGTTTCTTTAACTTAAATTTGGTTAACTTATCGTATACCCCTGTCTGATATTCTTCCTCCCAGCCCTGCTTAATCCTCTGAAACTGTCCCTTTCAAAGTTCTCTCTTCTAACTGTCTTAATTAGAATAAGTTCTTTTGGCAGAGTAATTGTCAATTCTTCTCTAGCTGTCTGTACTGCTAGTGCTCCCACTGGGGTACTCTCTTGCCAGCTCAGAGAGATTTGGAGGATCAGGAGAAACAGGAAGGCAGGGGAGGGTTTACATATTTTTGTTTCAGTAGTTGCTTCACTTACAGTGGCACGTGCAGCTTGGATTATTTCCCTTTGGAATGTACAGAGGGACCCAGAGTCTGTTAGCTGGCATTCTGGCACATAATTTCTCATCCCAGTTAGAATGATCAATCAAGCAACTAAGCTTCTTTTCATTCAATTTGGCCCCTCATCTGCAGCCAGCGCACACCTGATATTCTTAAAGTGTCTGGTGTATGAATTCACATGGAAAGAATATTAATCAAAGGCCGTGCAAGACTACAAACCTGATCCTCTCAGGCACAACTCCCACGCTGTCAAAGGACCTGGAGGATTGAGCTCTGTGCTTGACTGTTGTCCTCATGGCCATGTCTTCCAAAAAAAAAAAAAAATCTAGAAACAAAAATTTGCTTGTTTAAGGTGTGCACAAGCCAGACTGTAATCAATCAATCTCTACTACTGTACAGATCACTAAAAAAGCAGGGGCCCAATCTTGAAAACACTTATTCAAGCAAGTAGTGCTTACTCGTGTATAGTTTCATGGGACTACTTGCATAATGAACAGCTGTAGTCTGGGCCCTTGAGCTACACCTGGTGGTGACATTGTGGGGAAAATGTTGTATAGACCACTTTTCAGTCTCTGTCTCACATTGTTAAAGTATCTGCACTCAAATGGGAGTGGAACATGCTTAGTACTGCACAAGAGGCATTCAGAACCAGACAGGATAAGAACTTCTATGAGGGTGCCCAGAAAAAAAGTGTTTGTTAGGTTGAGAACGAAGATAACTAGTTTCCACAAGTTATGGACAACAGCTTTGCTTAATAAGATAAGAACCCACTGTACATACAGCATGGCCAGAGGGCAGCAAGAGAGTGTTAGCAGGGAGCCTTATTCCCTGCAAGGGGAGGAAGGTTTGTTATAAATTAACTAGAGCACCTGAAGCCAATTAGAGCACCAGCAGTCAGTCATGTGATTAAAAACCCCTGCTTCAGCCAGACAGTGTGGGAGTTGGAGCAGATTGAAGGAATTGGAGAAGAGAGCCGTATTGAAGAGAGACAAAAGGAAAGTCTGGAGGAGTGCTGCGGTGGGCTGAGAAATCCAAAAGAAACCCTAGGTAAGGGGCACCTGGATTGTGTAAAAGGAGGGCAAGAAGCCCCTTCCCAAGCTGAAGGGCAGGAGAGGGAATTAGCCCAGGGGAAGGAACCACTAGTTCAAGTGGTTCACCACAAACCTCAGGGCCCCTGGGTTGGGACCTGGAGAAGAGGGTGGGCCCAGATCCCTCCCTCTCCACTCCCCTCCTCAAGGACACTAGTGGGGTAATTAAAATACTGGTTCAGAGGCAAGCAATGGTGCCCTGAAACCTTCCCCAAAGAAGAGAAAGCGCAAGACCCAGCATAACAGTACTGGCAATTTGCCACACCACCTACCCTTTCATCCATCACTCACACCTTCTTTTAAGCACTAATAAAGGTTGATAGACCAGGGAAGAACCCATCCTCCTTTGCTTCCTCTAACTTCCATCCAAGGAAAGGAGACTTTACAACATGGCCATCATCCACTTGATACTCCAATAGACTCTCCCCACCTGATGGAATGGCAGCTTGCAGTCTCTGCTTATTCCTCCCAACCCAGGCCCAGACTCAGACTCAAGATCAGAGTAGGTGCTCCATGAATATTTAGGGGATGTGGGCCCGACACCCTCTTACTTCCCTGTGCTGCCATGTAGGAAGAAATCATAATCTGCCCCCCAAATTAGTAATGCTAATATTTAGATTTTTTTCATGCAAAAATATGTATTTCCTCAAGCCAATCACATTCCTCTGCTGGACCATGGCTCTAGAGCAGGTGTTCTTCTCTATGCTTCTGAAGAGATTGCACATAGGAAAAATAGAAGTAATTATGATTCCTTTCATGTCTGAATTGGGATTTCCAGCTGTGAAGAACTAATGCAGAATATGTATCTGCCAACAGCACCAGCCATGGATCTGTCAGCATCCAAGGATTCATTTAAACTTTAGTAGATGGATTCTGTATTAGTATATTATATTACACCTTACTCATAATGAAGTTGGTTTAAAAGGAACACACTCATGACAACTAATAAAATATTTTTATTGAACTTATTCAGCCAGCTCTCTTTAATTTTCTTTAACAGAAAATTCATTAAAATTTCTGAGTCAGGGAAGTTAGCTCTAGGACAAGAAGTTTCAATATAGTAGATTAATGAAAAGCATATTCTTCCTATAAGAATACTATTACTCGGAACATGCATATTATGAACCCATGATTATTTTGCTGTTTTGTAAATTATAAAGAACTAGCAGTATCCATGTCAAGTACTAGAATTGTGGGTTATAATATTTGTCCCGATCCTGCTGAGGTGCTGAGCACCTTCAACTCACACTAGATCAAATCCTCACTCCTTACTCAGGTAAGCTCCAACTGTGTTCACCTTCCAGAGTTTGCCTCTGTACTAAATAAATATCCCCCAAACTATACAAAAATTGCTGCCTTTTTTCAATAAAATATATTAAAATAATGTTAATGCTTATTTTAGACATTACTTATGAGATGGAGCATGTGACTGGTTGGCAAAATTTCCAATAAGCTGGATGCCTGGAATGCTGTAGTTGTACCAGGAGTACTATCTACCTGTTAGCCTGTTTGTCTCCTTAAACACTCCCCCTGCACCCACGTTAACCCTCCTAGTTTGAAATACTGTAGACTTCAGTAGCCCAATATTAAAAAAATGTAGCAGGTAGCTAATAGCTGAGATCTATGGAGTGAGTCTTGGCTTTCACTCTGGGCAATAGTTGTCTCCTGCCGCTGCCAGCTTTCTAATTTTGAGTCTGTTCTTAGGTGTGAAAACAAGATATGGGGGTATTTATAAAAGTCTCCCATTTTAATTTCATTGCTCCACATTGTTTCAGAGAGTTGGAAGCAGAAATAACTGGAAACTGAAATTGACTCTTCTGCTGTGGCCAGTTCTGTTTCTCTGGGAATAGCCATAGTAAAGGTATTAAACTCTTACCTTTTAAGACTGAACTTTAATTTTGCTCCTCTGATCCAATTTCAGGAAGCTGGATAGGTTGCTATTAGCAGCAGACTGCAAAGAGTGAAAGTGAGAACACAAACTTGTACATTTCAGTTGCTATCTCACTTTAAGAGTGAAAGACAGGGTTTATAAATTAATACCAACAGACAAGCTGCTTAGCTACCAAGGTGATAGGTGCCATATAAATATAATGAATTACACAGGATGGAGTCAATTAAATTAGATATGATAGGATAAATTGGACAGGCTAGATTAGGTAAAATAGGAGAGCAGATTAGATAGTATGAGATTAAATAGGAATGATGACTGTGTCAAAGGCCTTGTCTACACTACGGGGAAGATCTAAGTTACGCAATTTCAGCTACGTGAATAACGTACTTGAAGTTGACATACTTAGATCTGCTTACTGCAGGATCCACACTACGCTATGTCGACTCCCCTTATGCTTCTTGTTCAGGTGGAAAACAGGAATCTACAGGATAGCGATCTGTAGTCGATATAGCAGGTCTCTAAATTGACCGCTGATGCATCCATCACAGCGCATCAATCCCTCAGCAAGTGTAGACAAACCGTTAGAAACACTAGGTGAAATTGTGAGGGCTTGCAACAGTTTCCAAAGAAAATTCTCATGCTATATATTAATAGCAACATAGATTTCATTTATTTTATGCCACATGCTTTATAAATTTTCATATAATTGCTTCTCTTCTGAAATGTAGCAACAGAGTGGGAACAGGGGAAACTTTTTCTTACTAAAAGTGTCACAGGATCGCTAACGTGCATACACACAGCTGAGGCTTTCCCTAAAAGACCCTATGCACATTAATCTGTGTGGAATTCTATTTATCACTTGTCTGACTCTCCTGGAGGGATCCTACTGTGTAATTCTAGGGATCCTAGGTTACTGTCATCCTAAATCTTATGCCACCATGCTATTCTGTTATCTCCTCTGGTGATTTAAAACATGGTTTTTGGTGTATGCCAAGAATAAGCAAGATTTCTTTAACATAATTTTACACTTAATGATGGTCATTCTTTCTTTTAACTTAATTTACGGATTCCCAAACACTATATAGTAGTGTCCTTTCAGAGCAATCCAGAACATCAGTCTGGAATCTCTTTTAGAGGACACATTAGCTCTTAGTGATGTCAGGGGAGTCGCGTTAGTATTTGTTTGCTAAAAAGCTAACTTAAGCGTCTGTGGAGTTGTCTAATGTTGGTTCTAAGGGCAACAGTTATGAGACGGAACTTAAGGAAGAGAAGTTTCTGTAGGAGAGGAACATCTCCTGTATTGCTGTAATGACAAAGGGGCTGTAAAGCTGATTGAGTAGCTGAAGATTCACTCTACATGGAGGAAACTCTGGCTAGGGTAGAGCCAGTTACATGCCAGCCATTTATCTCCCTAATCGGGCATAGGGATTGTGTGGAGGAGGCTTGTTTGGGGCAAGAAGGCAAGGTCAGAGCACCACTGTGCTCTCCAAATCCCCAGCTGGCATGATAGCTCCATGGGGGCCTGATAGCTCCAGAAGTCATAGAAGAAAAATTTCACACAGATCTCCAAAGCATAATACCTCAGTCGCTCGTGTCCCAGCTTGCAACAGCCTGCTGAAATTCTTCCTGGGGAGGACAGAAGAGAGGGAGAAAAGGAGAATAGAAATATACACTAATTTTTAAGAAAGTGTCAGTAATTTCAGGTGCTGTTCAGTAGCGTAAAGACACTTTTCTTTAAATTGTGTCTTCTACCTTTCTAGTGCCTTTTAAAATAACAACACATCAATTAAATTATGGGTCTGATTCATGTCCTGTAAGTCATCTTTGTGCCATTTCCCTCATAGCAGTTTAATCTTGTGGAAGATTCTCTGGGTGAAATCCTGACTCTGTTGAAATCAAAGGCAAAACTCATCGTGACTTCAATGAGGCTAGGATTTCACCCTGTGTACACAGAGCTGCTGTGCCAATAAAGGATTTCCCCCTGACAGAGTGGGGTGGATGGGGCAATGTGGTCCCTGTGCAAAGCAAACCTGGGTGCTGGTACTGCCTTTGGGGGCTGTTTGGCAGCCAGTGTTTGAAGTAGTCCTGAAGCTGCTCTAATCTCTGCTATGGACTGGGCTAGCATAAAACCAGCTCCTTGATTGAGCTACAAACAATTTCTATGTTCCCAAGCCCCAACTTGGCTAGGGGTCCATGTGCACAGTTGAAATCCTGCCTTTGCTCCCTCACCCCCCACACATATCCTTATGTGCTAGGATCATCGTTTAGGTAAAGGTTGCTCTTTCACTGGATAGGGTGCAGCTGGAAGGTGAGAAGTCCATGCAGCTCCTTCTCCCATCAGGTTCATTGATTTTTTTTTTTAAGCTCTGACTCTCCCCTCATGGAGTCTAGACTGGTGTATGCTCACATGTGCGCTCGCTCTTACAGAGCCATCCATGTGCTGCTCAATGTTTCCCCTAGTTACAATCTTCCTGTCAGAATCAGAAAAGTGTATTTTGTGGTGCTGTATGCACTTCATAATAGGAGCCTCATTCTGCAGTCATTTCCATTTCATAGAGTTCAGAGGCCTGTATTTAATCAACCACAATCTTCTGGCACACAACTGAGAGATCTATCCAAGGCATAAAAACTCCAGGCATGGCAGAATGACATTCACACTGATCAAGAGGCAACATTCAAGGTGAGGAGAAAACGAGAGCACGACTTGACACTCACACAGAAAGAGAAGTTATAAACCTGAGAGTGTTGCTCGTATAATCGCCTAACAGCATATGCACCACTAGTAACACAGTTCAGCAAAGGAAAATAAAAATCAGTTTGTCTTACTTGCTCAGCATTTGAATTTCGTTGGACAAGAAACTTCTAAAATATGCCCCATGTCCTTGTTACTTGTGTTTAGTCATGCCACATTTAACAGTCTGTTAAACTGCACCCTGTGGAGCCAGAACCTCATCTGGTGTATATCAGCATAGCTCTATTGACTTCAGTGAAGATGCATTGATTTACACCTGCTGAGAATCCAGCCCTGTATCCTCAGACCACTGCACGGTGGTGAACTATAATTTCTTCCTTATTGTATACACTTGATGAATTAATGTAGATAGCTACAACCAAGGAGTGATTTACTTAATTTCTTTGTCCAGAAAACAGAGCTAAAATGTTTTGTGCTGAACCAGGTGAGGTGCCTTCTGAGCAGCTTCCTGGCTATGCAACTACATGTCCTGCTTCCTTCTCCCACTCCATTGCTGGAAATACTTGGGCATCAACAATTAAGGCCATAGATACTGATATAACAGATGTTAAAAACAGTAACTTTCTGGCATCTCTGCTCTACAAATAATCACATTTCCAATGACCACAGCCAGCAAGAAAGGAAATAGTCAGAAAAATGCATAATCTCAGAGACTCAGCTCATAATGTGAGTGTATTGGAGAGAGTGTAGGAGGAACTGGATGAAACAACTGGTATATTTAGACTACATATTTTACTGAGGCAGGCAGTAAATTAAGAAAGATAAAATTGGTGACAGAGGCAAAATGTTGTTTATTAATAATGAGATTACAGTTATTGCAGAGTCTAGAATATTTTTCTACTTACATTCATAATTATAGATAACCCAAGTTAGTCAACTGGAGCAACAACCGTGAAGAGTTAGAAACAAAACTTCAAATTTCAACGTTAAGATTTTGCACAATCTGTTTATTTAAAAGAATATGTGTCCATTGTTTGATTTTTAATAATACAGATTAACGTGGGTTTTACTATAGTATCTAGGATCCTTAGCTGTGGACCAGAACTCCAGGAAGACAATGAGAGAGTTCTGAGGATGTTTACTGGGAGTTCCTCCCCAGCATAAGGGACAGCACGGGAGACAGCACAAAGGCGCTTGTTTAAAAATGTGGAGAGCAGGGGCAGGATATGACATCTTGTGAGTGAGAGATGATAGGTTGTGAAGGACCTTGGAAGTGAAGAAAAGTAGCTTATGTTTAATGCAACAGAGAGTAGGGAGCCAGTGGAGGGATGTAAAGAGAAGGAGAATGTAGTCTAATGAAGGAGCAGGAAAATGATCTTTGCAGCACATTCTGAATGGATAGGAGGGCATTTGTAACGGCCAGAGAAAAGAATGTTGTAGTAATTGAGATGCAAGATGATGAGCCTGCACAAAGTTTTAGCTGTGTGAATTGACAGGAATGGCTGTATCTGTCAAGGTTTTTCCCCCTACTTTGAACTTTAGGGTACAGATGTGAGGACCTGCATGAACACTTCTAAGCTTAATTACTAGCTTAGATCTGGTAACACTGTCACCACCCAGAATTTCAGTGTCTGGGGCACTCTCTATTCCCCCGAAACTCCTCCCCCCCGGGTTGCCTTGAGGGACTTCACCAATTCCTTGGTGAATACAGATCCAATCCCCTTGGATCTTAATACAAGGAGAATTTAACCATCCCCCCTCCTTTACCCCACCAGTCCCAGTCCAAACCCCTTGGATCTTAAAACAAGGAAAAAACAATCAGGTTCTTAAAAAGAAAGCTTTTAATTAAAGTTACAGCAAACAGAGGTAAAAATCCTTCCAGCAAAATAAACATTTACAAGTTGAGAAAACAAACATAAGACTAACACACCTTGCCTGGCTAATTACTTGCAAGTTTGAAACATGAGAGACTGATTCAGAAAGATTTGGAGAGCCTGGATTGATGTCCCGTCCCTCTCAGTCCCAAGAGTGAACAATGAACAAAACAAAAAGCACAAACAAAGACTTCTCTCCACCAAGATTTGAAAGTATCTTGTCCCCCTATTGGTCCTCTGGTCAGGGGTCAGCCAGGTTTACTGAGCCTCTTAACCCTTTACAGGTAAAAGAGACATTAACTCTTAACTATCTGTTTATGACAATATCTTAGAGAGATTATGCAAAAAAGAATCAGCTAGATTTAGACATAGCTAAATATGTAGTTGTGGTATATTGAAAGGTATACTGAAATTGTAAACTATCAGTTTAAATGGTCAGGTTTTTTCCCTGGTCCTGTTGGGGAGTCTGTAAGGAAGTGTGTGATCTGGGTTTAGCAACAATAATTCAGCAGATAGCATAGAGTAAAATGGGATAAATTTGTTTTAGGGAGCAGCCTGCTTTGTGTGTCTCTTGTTTTGTGTGTTTTCTGTATTATAAGTACACCTCTACCCTGATATGCTGTCCTCGGGAGCCAAAAAATCTTACTGCATTATAGGTGAAACCACGTTTTATCCAACTTGCTTTGATCTACCAGAGTGGGCAGCCCCCCACCCTCAGAGCACTGCTTTACCGGATTATATCCGAATTCATGTTATATCGGATCACGTTATATCGGGGTAGAGGTGTATAATTCATTAGTGTTAGTCTTACTGAAAGGTTACAATGTATCTTAGTTTAAAAAAAACCCATAACTTTGCTGCATGTATGCCATGAGACATAGCAGAGGTGAGGACCAAGAGAGAGAGGTCAAAGATGATGTCCAGGTTTCAGGGCTGAGTGACCAGCAGTATGGCAGTGTTGTCCACAGTGATTTAAAAGGGAGGAGGGAAAGTGGGGAAAGATTAGGAGCTCAGTTTTAGTCATGTTGAGCTCAAACTAGCTGCAAGGACACATCAGAGAGACAGGCTGGGATTCTAGTTAAGATGGAAGGAGACAGGCCCAGAATAGTGGTAGATGTGTGTCACTGAATTTGTGGATGAGATTATTCAGAGATCAGGTATAGAGTGAGAAGAGAAGGGGACCAATAAAAGCACTGTGTTACCCCCATAGAAAGATGTGGGGGAGAGGATGAAGAGGGTCCTTAAGGGTGTTGTTGGGATGAGCAATTAGAGAGTAGGAGGAGAATCAGGAGATGATCACAAAATCTGTTCTTCCCTTAGCTTCTAAGAGGAGCATGGTCAGTGGTGATAAGGCTGTTGGCAGGTCAAGGAGGATGAGGATAGAGTACTGTTTCTGAGACTTTGGTGAGAGAAGATACAATGAAGTGCAAGGAGCAGGAGCTGGATTGGGGATAATCTAGGATGGAATTGAAAGACTGGAACTCCCAAGATAGTAAATCATTGTGACGGACTCAGGCCAGAGGGATATAAGAGGGTGGTGGATGGCAGATTATTATCAGCCTCAGAATGAGAAGAGGACTGTTTCCTGGATAGCCAAACAAGGGCTACTCCAGGCCAGTCAAGACAGCTGAGGCCAATTTAACCAGCTAAGGTCATTAGGCTAATGCTAGCACCTGACCTCAATTAACTGAGAAAGGGTCAGTTTAGGCTGATAGGCTAATGGAGATAGCTGGAACCAATTATATTGCTTTAAAAGCTCTTCTTGCCGGTTCTTTCGAGAGGAGCCCCGGGGAAAGGAGATGGAGGAGAGGAAGCACTGCTGAACCCTGTGGTAAGGGTGAAGCTTGGGAAAAGGGAAGCACGAGGAAGTGGCCCAGGGAAGCAAAGCAGCATCAGTGGAGGAGGAAAGCCGCAAACTGCTGCTGCCATTAGGGTCCCTGGGATGGAATCCCAGAGTAGAGGGTGTGCCTGGGTTCCCCCCTTCTCCCCCCCGCCCATGATCTACAGAGAACCCTCTGAAAGAGGAAATAGACTTTGGTCCAGGGAGGAGACCAGGCGGTACCTAAGGAGCTCTAGGAGCAACAAAGACTAGGTATTTCACCTTCCCACCTCCCATACTGGCCTGTGATGAAAATAGCTCAATAAGTGGTAACCTCTGCCACCATATTGGGAAAGAGGTCATCCTGAGCTTCTGAGGCCACTATATCTGCCAGGAAGCACGGGACCCACAAATACAGGCTCGGAACTTTGTCACACCATATATCCAATGAGCTTAGAGATGGAAGGGAGAGGAGCAATAGTTGGAGGGGCAAGTGGGGTCAAATATGTCTCCGTGGTGCTTACAGCAGGTCATCCTGCTAGGCAGCAAGAGTACATTGCTCTGCTCTACTAAATTCAATAAATAAATGTGGTTAGCTACCATAGATTTACTATCTTTAAAATGTTTCCAGTAAATGCCCAACTGCAAATGTAAGTCTATTTTATAAAGGACACTTTTTTCCATCCTCCCATGAATGAAAATTGGTGGTGTTTTACTCCCTTCCACTTATCAGCTATACTTTTTCTTAACTCTAGAAATGATATATTATGCAAATGGATTTAATAAGGTTTCAGAGTTTCATTTTTTAGAATGTTGAATAATCTCTTTTGTTTTTGCTCTGGCCATTTTATCTGTGCATTGAGCTCTGAACATATTTTGTAATTAATCCCGTGTTATCCATTTCATTGGGTTGCAGTGACAATTGTGGTTTGGTAAATAAGACATTATTCATTATACTATATATTTAAAGTGGGGTTCACAAATGAATCATGCAGTGTTGCTACATGATGGTTATGTCAATAATGTCACAAACTGTGACCATATAGATCATTGTTGCAAACAAGGTCCTATAGTGGCACCAAATCTTGTAGAAAGTAGGTCAAGTAAAGTGTCTATGGAAAGGTTGTAATTGCTGGTTATGGTTATGCTGTGTGTATCATTTTTGCATTTGAAGTTGTGAATATTGGCTATGTACTTGTATCTCAATGTGTTTGATTCTAAGTAGTATCAGTGAAGCATTTGGTCAGCTTCTTGAGAAAGGACTATTCTGAGTAAGTGCCCAATCAAGAAACACTTAACTGATAATGGATTTTGGGAGATGCCAATCCATATCTGAGCTTTCCTGTGAATGTTCAAACTAATATGTAAACAGTGGGGTTGGCCTGCAAAAAGTTGAATCATTCATGGATATCTGACTTGGCCAGACGGCTACAAACTCCATCTTGTTGCTGTGATTTTGCACAGGAGAACAAAGGGGTTTCCATCCATGAAAGAGAGAATATAAAAGGCCCTGGAAGCCTCTCCATTTGGTCTTCAGCAGGCTCAAGAAATGATCTCTCCACCCCAAAGAGATGCCTGAAAGAAACTGAGACAAAGGACTGTAACTATGGGGGTGTGAGTGATTGCTGGACCCACGCCATAAACCACAACTTTGGTCTGAAAAGGATTGGGACCAGACTAGGAAGGAGTCTAGTCTGTGAAAGAAGCTTATTGGAAGATCTGAGAGTGAGATGTACCTGTATTCAGTTTCTTACTGTATTAGGCTTAGACTTCCGTGTTTTTGTTTTATTTTGCTTGGTAACTTACTTTGTTCTGTTATTACTTGGAACCACTTAAATCCTACTTTTTATATTTAATAAAATTACTTTTGCTTATTAATTAACCCAGAGTAAGTAATTTATACCTGGGGGAGCAAACAGCTGAGCATCTCTCTTCCTCGATGTTACTGAGAGTGGACAATTTATGAGTTTACTCTGTATAAGCTTTATACAGAGTAAAATGGATTCATTTGGGGTTTAGGCTCCCAGGAAGACTGAATACTGGGTGCTGGGAAAGTCCCTGTTAACTGTGAAACCCCTGGGCTAAGTGAATCTTAGTTTCTATGCACTGCAGGGGGCATGGCCCAACCTCTTGGTCTGTGCTATAGCTGACTGGAGTGTCCAACTCAGCAAAATGGCCATGGGGGTAAGGCTTCTCTTGCAGGGGGTTTGCTGTCAGTGCTATCCCAGCACATCTAGGGACCCTCTGTATTTTTGACAAGTCTTTAAAAGTTTGTCAATGCTAGAGTATAATCCTATGGGAAAAAATGGCATAAAATCCCAAGGATTATGCTAGTTTTTTGTATGTTGAGGGAGCAGAGGGGGTTACCTGACACTTCAGTAACCTAAAGGAGAGAGAACACCTTACATTTCTGCACATCTGATTTGCTGTATGTAAATATTTAAGTCTATATAGCATCTGAAAAGAGGGAAATTCAGTACTATTACAGCATTCACTTACATTGCACATTTTCTGTTGATAATGTGGTCACTATGGACAATAAATATAACACTTGGCAAATCTAGAAACTGATTTCTGAAAGCAGACGTGGCAGTCTTGTTAACAGCTATAGATTTTCCTGCAGTAGGAAAGTCATTAGTCAGAGAGGCAAAGGCCAAGATGTATTGATTAGAACTTGTCATGGGTCACTTCTAAAAGTGACATAGAGTAGCAGACTTCCAAAAGGTTCTTTTCTCTCTGTACTCCGCAAGAATCAGCTATAAAATCCATGCCTGTATTTATACAGGTATCTTCCATGCAGGTCGTTTATTAGTTTAAAAAAAGGGTCCTTGAGAGCAGGATTCCTAGAGAAGGGAGAGCAAAAAGCTCTTGTTCCTTTCCTTGCGATGTCTGCACATTTCCCCTCTCCACCCTTTTTAAGTGAATCAGTCAGTTTTTGCAAGCTGTTGGATGCAGGGGCCATATTTTTGTTATGTATTTGTACAGTACCTAGCAAAATAGGCCCTGAATCAGAAGCATTACTGCAATACAAATAAATGATGATAGAATTGTGGGAGAGGGATTGTATTTACATTTTGTTAACTTTTCCCATCTTTTTCTTTTAAATTATTTTGTCACATCTCCCCAGTAGCCCAGATATGATTGCTTGAGCACATTAAAATTATTTATAAACTCATGCATTTAGGAGCTCTGGTGTTTGTTACTCTTCTAAAGCATCTTTAAATTAAAGTCCCCAAATCCTTTACAAACAGTAGATAATCCTCACAGTGCTCCTGTAAACCAAGAATAGATTCCAGAGCTCATAATGTCCAGTTGTGTTAATTGTTAGAAAAAATTCTTGATCTCAGTATGGAGATCTTGTATCTCATGAGGAAAAAAGGATGGTGATGGTTAGCTTTGCAGCTTGTTTGAAAGGATGACTGCTTTTGTTTGTTGTGGTCACCCTTCCCTACTTCACAGCTTCAGCAGTGTTATGAAACACTTCAGTGTGATCAAGTTGCTCAATTAGCTTCATGCATCTTGTTTGAGATAGTGGTGTAGCCATGTTGGTTTAAGGATATTAGACAGACAAAGTGGGTGAGATAATATCTTTGGTAATGTCATATTTAGCTTTTGATCCACTATGACTTCCAGATCTCTTTCTGAAGTACTCCTTCCTAGGCAGTCATTTCCCATTTTGTATGAGTGTAAATGATAGTTCCTTCTAAGTGGAGTGCTTTGCATTTGTTCATATTGAATTTCATCATGTTTACTTCAGACCATTTCTCTGGTTTGTCTAGGTCATTTTGAATTTTAATCCTATCCTTCAAAACATTTGCAACCCCTTCCAGCTTAGTATCATCCACAAACTTTATAAGTGTACTCTCTATGCTATTATCTAAATCATTGACTGTGAACAGCTTGACTGTGAACACAGATGATTACTCTCTGGGAATAGTATTCCAACCAGTTATGTATGTATCCACCTTATATTAGCTCCATCTAGGTTGTATTACCCTGGTTTGACTATAAGGTCATGCAAGACAGTATCAAAAACTTTATTAAATCAAGATATACCACATCTACTGCTTCCCCCTCCTTGTCCACAAGGCTTGTTACCCTGTCAAAGAAAACTACTAGGTTCATTTGACACAATTTGTTCTTGACAAATCTGTGCTGTTACATATCACCTTATTGTCTTCTAGGTGTTTGCAAAATGATTACTTAATTATTTGTTCCATTATCTTTCTGAGAACTGAAGTTAAGATGACTGGTCTGTAATTTCCTGGGATGTCCTTGTTTCCCTTTTTATACATTGGAAAAGGGTAAATATTGTGCTAGTTCTCTGGAATCTCTCATCTTCCATGATAATCGCTAATGGCTCAGCTATCTCCTCAGTCACATCCTAGAATACCCAAGGAGCTATTTCATCAGGCCCTGGTGACCTGAAGACCTCTAACTTGTCTAAGATTTAACTTGTTGTTTCCCTGTTTTAGCCTCAGATCCTACCTCATTTTCACTGGCATTCACTCTGTTAAGACGTCCAGTTGCTGCTAATCTTTTTGGTGAAAACTGAAACAAATGTCATTTAGTATTTCTGCCATTTCTGTATTTTCTGTTTATTTTTTTGCCCTCAATAAGTAATGGGTCTACCTGTCCTTGGTCTTCCTCTTGCTTCTAATTTATTTGTAGAATATTTTCTTGCTACCCTTTGTGTCTTGGCCTTTCTAATATTGTCCCTACATGCGTGTGTGTTGTTTTTTTTTTATTTTCATCCTTTGTAATTTGACCTACTTTCCATTTTTTTGAGAATTCTTTTTAAAGTTTCAGGTCATTGAAGATCTTCTGATTAAGCCAGGCTCGTCTCTTGCCCTATTTCCTATTTTTCCTACACAGTGGGATAGTTTTGCTCTTGTGCCCTTAATAATGTCTCTGAAAAACTGCCAACTCTTGGAACTTACCTACTAACTCCCTGAGTTTGCTAATGCCTGCCTTCTTGAAATCCATTATCTTTATTGTGCTGTTTTCCCTGCTACCATTCCTTGGAATCATGAACCGCTTCATGATCACCTTTCACCTAAGCTGCCTTCCACTTTCAGATTCTCAACCAGTGCCTCCCTCTTTGTCAAAATCAAATCTAGATCAGCCACTCCCCTAGTAGCTTTCTTCACCTTTTGAAATAGATAATTATCTCCAATTCATTCCAAAAAAATTGTTGGATAATCTGTGCCCCGCTGTGTTGTTTTTTCCCAACAGATGTCTGGGTAGTTGAAGTCTCCCATCACCACCAAGTCCTGTGCTTTGTATGATTTTGTTAGTTGTTTAAAAAAAGCCTTATCCACCTCTTTTTCCTGGTTAGATGGTTTGTAATAGACCCCTACCATGACATCCTCGTTTTTTTACTCCTTTACGCCCATGCAGAAGCTTTGAGAAAACAAACTGTCCATAGGTCACCAGGCTTCCCCACTGCTAGTCACAAATGGTGTCATTTTTCTGTTGCATTGGTTGTCACAAAGAGTAGATTAACCTGTGCTAACTGAAGTTAAAAAGAAATGTTGAAATATATTTCAATAATGTAACACTAAAGTGAAAAAATACATCTCACCATGTGAAGTTTTAGAATTCTGCACTAAGCAAAATAAACAGTTTTCATTGAATTTTACAGGACCTAACTATAAAAAGGGTCTCAGCTTTGCCTCTGTTTTTCAGCTGCTATTTTCCACCTTCAAATAACAGAACCTAAGCGTAATTTTTCCCTCAATAAATTTCAAGTGTAAATTCCATCGAAGACATCTCACTAAGTGATCTATGGGCATAGTCTGAGAGGTATAGGCAATTTATGTGTGCAAGCAAAATTAATTGCAGAAGTAATTTATTGAGGGGGGGAGGAAATCACACCCACAAAAACAGGGGCTGCTTTTTAAAAATCAAGCCCATAAATATATATATGTATATATCTACTAAGGTAAGACCTTGCTGTAAGATGCACAATTTGATTACTAGTGGTACTTGGCTTCTTCACAAAGACATGCACAAGGTTACATGGAAATCACCAGAGGGTCAAACCAAAAACCAGATTAACCACAATATCAGTAAAAGGCAGAGAAGATGGTCATTGTTGAATGTAGTCTGTAGAAGTGCCATGTGGTAGTGATTTATGAGCTACTAATGGAAAAGAGTAAGATTAAAGTCCAAGAATAAATTGGGTGCGACTGGTGCCAAATTTGATCATAAGTTGAAGGTAGGTATACAAAGTGACCCTGGAGGGCATAACAGGCCATTGATTTGCGATGAGGAAGACATTGCACTATAGACCAGATAGGAAATATTCATGGAAGGAATACGAAACACAGTGGAGCAAGTGTTTGAAAGGGGTAAATAAACAAGGAAAAGCTGGACAAGGCTGTTACAGAAGATGTATATACAAGCCAAGACTGCTGGGAAAGTAGAAGTAGTAAAAGCATTACTGGACAAGTAAGTTATGTAAAGAAGAGGCTCAGCAACTAGAGGAGGTGTCAAGAAAACAAGATATATAAACAATATCCAAAAAAGGCTAATATATGGAAATATAATCAGGCCAGTGATATAAGTGGTTTTTAAACAGGCTATCAGTGAACTGACAACAAATTCTGAAGAGGTGCTGGAATTAGTCAAAGAGGCCATGGAATCACCCTTTCTTTTCATTATGTTCTTAACCTGGACATTAAATATATTAGTGTTGGAGGGCATGACATTGGATCATCTAAAGTTCAGATTCTTAGTTTATGCAGATGACCTTCATACAACTGGCAGACGCATTTGAATTGATGATCATACTCTTCACTCACTTGGAAAGTTGGTGCTGTCAGTTTGGACTTACAGTAAATGCCAAGAAGATGAAGTGGTTTAAAATGAATAATAGGTAAAAGAAAAAGAGAAATAGTGTTGAAATACAGAACTCACAAAGTTGTACACCAAGTAGAATCTTATGTGTACGTAGGTAGCTTGATCAATGCTGAGGGTTCCGTTCAGGATGAGGTTGAAGGGAGATGTTCCTTAGCTACAGGTGCTGCATAGGAACTCAGGAAATTATGGACTGATAAAAACATTGGTTGATATCAAAGTGAAAATTTATCAAACCAGTGTCCCAATGGTATTACTTTATGGTCTGGAAGCAGGTGCATTGAATGAAACCAACATCAGATGGCTGGAGGCCATAGAGATGAGTTCTTCAAAAGATGGCTGGTGTAAAATAGAATAATTTCTAAGACAAATGAAGTTAGAGGGAGAGTAGGATGTGACTCAAGGCACGGGATTGGCTCTAACTGAAAAAAATTAGTGGTGTGAATGCTGCAAAAGGGTTACAGAAGATAGGATGCCAAAGAAAATAATGCAGACACAGCCATGGTCAGTAGACCTAGAGGCTGACCACTCACTAGATGGTGAGATGTACACACGGATGTGAGCAGGCTGGGCTTCATGGAGGAACCAAACCATGGCCAAAAATGAATAGTGATGCTCTACTGCTCCCTGTGTCTGTGCCCTGGAATAAAAAGAAGAATGTATCTGTAGAACAGGTGTTTTTTTTTCTATTTTGCAAACAAGTATTTTAAAACATAGAAGACGACAAGCACAAGCTCATAGATATGTAATGTCAGAACCATAACAGTAGGTAGAAACAAATGAAATTTATACCTTTACAGATATTATTGCTGAATACAACTGTATATGTTGTGTTGCAGCTAAGTACTCAAGTAGGAAAGAATGATATATACTATAATGTGTGTGTGCATATTTTTCCAAATTGCCATATTTTTTTTTTGTACGGGATACTAAGTGGCATAATTTAGCAAATAAAGTTTTTCCAGTTTTTGCAAAGAAAATGTATTTCCTTTGTCTTTTTTTTATACAGTGTTATGCGGTGTAATTTAATTCAAAATAAGGTATTTAGTGATGAGAAACACAAAGATAATTGGATTTCATGAAAAATATAGGTATGTTGTCGAATATTTTGAATAAAAGTTTTTCAGTGGAAATTTTATCAGAATGCAATATTTTTCAAATTCTGAGGACTAGATTATGTGCTTAAAATTAGGTACATACTTGAGTGTTTGCTGGACCTTTTGTCTCCAGGATCCTCCCTCTCTCCCTTTTGAGGGTATTATTGCTAAATCTTTTCTTTCTGCATTTTTTGGGCCAAGCCTTCTTCTTTCCTCTGGCGTGAAATCCTGACTCCATTGAAGTCAATGGTAAAACCTCCACTGACTTCAGTGGAGCCAGGATTTCACCCCATACTTCTGTATCGTTGAGATCTTCACCACAGTTCCTTCTGCAAATTCCCACAAACTTGATATTCTGTGTCCTAACTCCATATAACAGTGAACAAATGCTAAGTAAAATGTCTGGTGCCTCAGCAGCAGTAAAATTGCCACAAACTTAATTTGATACAAACACTTATTCTTTCATTTCAAGTCTGTTCTTTCTAATACTGCATCTTTACTGTGAATGCAGCAGCCAAGTGTGTGTGTGTGTGTGTGGGGAAATGATGTACATTTACCATTACATTTCATTGTCATTTTGCAAAGGCTGGATTCCATTACGGCACATTCATTATTTAACAGGTAATATTTTTTGAATCCTCCTTGAATAGTAATTATACAAAAATAAGAAAATGTCAAGTACAATCTGGTCAATCCTAGAATTTTAAGGCCTGGGTCCTAAGTAGCTTTTGGAAAACATAACACAAGAATAAGCTTCATCTAACAATCTCTCAGATTTCACAGAACAAATGCTGGGATATCAACAGAAAAAGAAAAATACTTTGTACATGAAAGACACATGAGCCTCACCTCAGATCTTTGATTTGTGCCCTGCACATTAAACTGTATAGAGATTTGAAAGTGATGTATAGCACTTGTTCAGTATTTTATAATTGCTAATGATACATAAAAGCATTGTATCTTATCTGATGTATTTGCTTGTTTACAACCATGAGGCAGAGGGCAAAGCACTGATCATTGAAGAAATCTAAAATACATGTAACACTGAGATGAGTTACTGGAAAGAGGACCAGCTCTTTGATCTCTCTTTAGCCCTCTTCATACCATTCATTCCAACTGCTCTTCTTTTTAAATATCCAGGCTCCTCCTTTATTTCCTAGAAGTTTTATAACTTCTCTTCATGACACCCATCTTGTATCAGTTACTGCAGAATAAAGTTCTTTTCGATATCCAAAGGAAGAAGAGAGGGAGCTGTTTGAAAACATTCTAGTTATACACACAGACAAGAGTATTTTATTACCTATGAACTATTCACTAGTTGTCACTTTTCCTTACCATTCCTCTGCTATATAGTAGATTATGTATGTTGTTGCAGTGAGGAATCCAGATAATGCTTTAATTGATGCTATCTTCAAAGCTTCTTATCTACAGAAGCAAAAATATCAATACCTATAGAAAATTTTCTCTATCATTTATTTAAAACAAGCTCTCATCTTGTACATGAAAGATATTCTATTATCTATTCTGAAAGTAATGAGGTACTACATAGTAATATATTGGGATGGATTGTGATTTCAATTACATCAGAGTAAAAGCACTGAATACTTTGAAATGGCACAATTTTGACCCACAGAACTTTATAAACATGAACAAATATTGGTTGATTTCGAAGCTACTTAATCACTTCAGTGGCCATCTTTGTGTCTGAAAAAAAAACATTTCCATCTTAGGTATGTTTGATTAACAGCAGTGAAAAAAACTGGAATATAGATAATGAACTATGACATGTATCTGTTGTTAATGTCATTAGTGCTATAGATAAAGTGATTCACAGAGCTGCAGCCTGTTCTGGCAGCAGCTGCTTCAGTAAAAGGGACATAATAATTTTGACTGCCTTCATGCTTTATTTTAAATTGCACTGGGGTGTTGATTTGCAAGAATAAATCAAAGTGCTGGAGAGAGAGGTTCATTCTGTTTATTAAAATTCATACCAGCACAAAATAGCAATACAAAAATGAGAGAGAACTAGATTTTCTTTCAATTTGAAACACTCAGTGAATGCATGACTTCAGAATTTGGTTGATCTCTTCATGGCTCTATATGGAAAAGCAACTTGAAAAGCTGGAAGATGTGTTAGAGATCATCAAAATCTTTCTTAGTTACATTTAATTGTTCTTTGGTGTGCTAATGAACTGTTCAGCCTTGGTAAACATTTTGAAGAGGAAAAATCAAAATGGGGCATTTTCCTATCTGTCTGTTTCAAAACACTTAACCTCTCTGGTCGTCACACTTCCTATGGGAAATGTCTCCTACTTCCCTCTTTTCCCTAAACAATTAGGGATGTTCAGCAAGAGAAACTTCTGGACATTCCTAACCTATAGTCATAAGTAGTGTGTGCCCAATGCAGCTGTTCACCTTGTCTCTTGACTCCCTGGAGAGGGTCCGATTCTTTCAGGTGGTCTACAAAGACAAAAATGGAAAATACTAGATTAAGAGAAAGGAGGAATGAAAAAAAGCCAAATTTTAACTCCTGCCTCTGCATCACCCAGTGTCTCTTGACCCTCTTCTAAACTGTAATCTAAGGGACAGGGTCCATCTTGATGAATGAGCTTTTTTTAGTGCTAAGCACCCAGTAGTCCAGTGCTCACTGAACTCATTGGAAAATGCTCCCATTGACTTCTGTGGGCATTGGTTCATAAATAATACTTATTAGAACAAATGCTTGTAATAAGACCATTCTATTGGAATTATACTCTAGGAAATGGAACTAAAAAGGAAATTGCAAACTTTAGCAAACCTGCATTTTAAAACAAACTCCTTCTAGGAGTGTTATATAGCAACTGTTAGTCTATAAGGTGCCACAGGATTCTTCGCTTATATAGCAACTTGTTAGTGAATGGGTCAGGTCTAGTTTCCCTCTGGAACAGAAATACTAGGATAGAATATCTAAACTACTGAAGAGAAACCCTTTAACTCAGATGCAGTTATAAAACCTCTAATTATAGAGAGAGTTCACACACTTCTATCACTGCATTCTAGTGTTACTTAGCAAAGGAAGATTATATTATGGGACTGTCACTATTTAACAGGGAATATTCATCCACCTGTAATTAATAAACAAAAACGCTAACTAAATACATTTCTGATTTTAACATCTGAGCCCTCTCGATTCTTGGCAACTTGACAGCAAAAGAGTTGTAAACAAAGCAATTTGATAAGTTAACCTGTCATGTTTTTACTGTTGCGAGGTTATGAAATTAACTTGTAAAAATATGTATGTATTTTTTTTCCTACAAATTTTCAGAGCACTGGGTCAAGTTTTGGCTACATGACTCCTGCTTAAGTTTATGGTGGTTCTGTGGTCAATTCTCATGCATTTTCCTGAAAATGTAAGGGCTGACATTTTGTGCTACAGTAACTGGGGGGAAAAAATCAATCTTTTGCAGTTTATTTGTTCTTGTGTCTAACTATTGGCTGGAAAAAAGTACTTACCATTTTAGGGATGCATAGTCAGTGGCTAGAAAAATAAATGACAACATACAGTCAGCTACTGCAATCCTCAATAGCTGGAAATCACACATAAAAATATATTTAGGGATATCTATATAGGGCTCAATCCTGCACACTCTACTCGGGCAAAATCCCACTGAACTCAATGGGATGTTTCCTTTGGAATAAAGGGTACAGAATTAAGCACATACAGACTATATTCATCTCACTGAGACTGAGCCTTCTATATGCAAGGAAAACCTATTTAGGAGCCAGGAAACTTGGAATTTCAACAGATAGAGTTTCTTAGTTGTTGCAGCAGGAGGGAGAGATGAGCTTTGCCCCACCACCATCTCAAACATGTAAAGAGGGAAGGGAGGGTGACTCTCAGATCCTGTAGGTTTCCTGGTACCCAAAATGAATCTCCTAGATAGTAGCCATGATTGAGGAAGTTCAGGCCTTCTGTGCTTTTCTTCAGGACCATACGCCATACCATGGCAATACAGCTTCCTCAGGCATCGCTTTCCCATTGACTACCAAGTTTTCTACTGGCGTAAATGGGCTCAGCTACGCTCAGTTCAGTGGGATTTCACCCATTTATGCCAGCAGAAAATTTGAATCAATGGGTTTACATATATGTAAATGAGGGCAGAATTTGTCCCTTTAGGTTTATCTATGAAACCCCTGTACTTCAACTCAAAGTTGGCAGAGTTCAGTTTTAAGGATCAATTTCAGGAACTCCTTTCTGCTCTTGGATATTTTATCTGATTTGGCACCACATGCTGGTCCATCCCAAACCAAAAATGCAGCAAGGTAAAATCTCCATCTTTCAAGGGTGGACTAAATTCTGATAAGCAGTAAGGTGCCACTCCAGATTGATCAAATTATAATTACCTCTAATTAGCACTCCTGGAACCTGTACCATTCTTTGCCTGCAGCCCAGAGGCACGCTGTAGCTCAAGTTGCACTCCTGAAAGAGAATGAAGGAAAACACTTAATTTGTTCTTACAGTCCAGTTCTTACTCATCAATAAAAGCCAGGGGTATGCTCACTAGCACAAATGGGGACTGGAGTTTGGAGAGTGAGCTTTGAGCCTTGGTTGCCAAATCGCCAAACAGCGATCAATACTTTCACTATAGTTTTGCTCAAAGTAACATGAGTTAGAGGGGCTTTTTCTGGCTATTTGATTAGCTTGTAATAAATCTTTACTGTCTATAGCTTTGTCATTTATTGTGATTGAAACACGCCTAAAGATTAAATATCTGTACCTAGCTAGGGTACTGCAGCTCCACTACAAAGAAATTAAATGCACAGCAGAATGCACTAGCTCATCTCTAGTAAGGACTTGATCCTGAACAGTTCTAAGCTGCGATCCTCAAAGGTATTTAGGCACCAAATGGGAGTTAGGTGCCTAAATACCTTTGAGAATCTGGGCCTGAGTGTCTACTGAGCACTGCAGAGCATGCTAGGCTCACATTTGCTTCTCTGCTTTCTTCAGGGGCAAGCTGATACCTTGCAAATGAAAATGATTGATTAAAAACAACCAAAAAAACTGTCCCTCCACATCCCCTGAAACGTACTCCACAGATATCAACGTGAGTCTGATCTATTTGAGGTCAATGAGAATCTTGTTAGTAGTGTTAGAGAGCATTGGAATCTTCACTCTGCTGTTTAAAATTATAATTAAAACTTTTGAGAACTCAATCTTCAAAAATCAAGTATCAGGGGTAGCTGTGTTAGTCTGGATCTGTAAAAGCAGCAAAGAGTCTGATGAAGTGGATATTCACCCACGAAAGCTCATGCTCCAATACATCTGTTAGTCTAGAAGGTGCCACAGGACTCTTTGCTGCTTTTACAATCTTCAAAAAGTGACTGACAAATATGTATATTTTTAGAGCCAGAGGCCAGGTGGTGTAAACTGGTGAAATCCTACTGACTTCAGTGCAGCCTATGTGGATGATTTTAACGAGGATCTTAATGATAAACTTTGCCTCTTAATTTTAAGTTTCTGTGGACTATATTCAATTTTAATTGCTGATATAATTTCCTTGTCTGTGTTTATGATAGTAAATTGGAAATAGTCAATTCTTATTCATTGCCAGACTTAATGTTCCTATTTGTGCCCTTCATGAAATTATCCAATAATAATTTAATTGCTCCTGGAACCTCATTTATTATGCACATTTTCCTGTTTCAACAAAACATCCCTTTCAACTTAGAATACAGGAAACACACAAGTAACGAGTTGCAGGAGGCATCTTTCAAAATAAAATTAGATTTACCTCCCCAAATCTAATATCATAGAGCTCTATGATATAAACCAGAACTTTCAGAATTTGCTCACTTTAGTCACCTAAAGTTTCAGATTTTGGGTTCATAAATGACTAATTTAATTTGTATTTTATATTGGGCCAGCTCATGCCCCCACTGTCCTTACTTATCTGGTGCGTAGGGTCTTCCATAAATGGGTTTTCTCTCTGCCTGCAAGGGAGGCTGAGGTGTCTCATTGGAACCCTTCCTCACCCTCCTACCCTGGCTAGTGACAAGACCTGGGGACGGTTGAGGAAGGACTGCCTGGTCTGGGGCTTGAGGGGATGCATATCCCCTCTGCTCCTGCCCTGCAGAAGTTATCCAGAAATAACAGCCAAAGGTTGTAATTAATGTGTTTCTGTATTCCTGTCCCTACCCTCTATCCACCTGAATATCTGAGGGCCACTACGGAGACCATAATGGGGAGGCAGAGAGGAAGCACCATGGAGAGGGGGAGCGGGGAGGCACGAGGCCTCCAAAGATGGCTCTGGGTTCACTTGATGGGATGATTTTGAGGCAGTCTCAACAAGGAACCTCTTGGAGATTTCCTTGCAGAAAATCCGTCCCACAGGTTTCAATATGTGATACATGAATAACCCTAAACTGGGCTTTTAAAATGACATGTACATGGGTTTCATTGTGTACTTAAACTGCTGAGTCAGTAATGCATGATTTGCACCCAATTTGCTAATCAAGAAAAACATAAATGGTGCACAAATGAAGATCCCAATCTTTAAAATCAGTTTACATTGCACGTCAACAATTTACCCTTGTGACTTGGTAATATACATATTAATATTGACCAATGCTAGCTTACAAAACTAACTCAAATCCTGCTTTATTGAATGCCTATGGAGCCCTGTGGCCTGTCTGAGCTCCACAGTCACCAATGCCAGATCCTATAGCAACATCCAAGAGAAACTGGGAGATACACATATAACTAGCAACTGGTCTCTCTATCTGGGAGTGAGTCTGCCCACTTCAACACACATGACAGTAAGGGTTTGGAGGGATGATGTTAGAGCAGATAGAACTACCCCAACATAGTGGTGAGTAGTCTGTCTATGTAGCAGGAGATGTTATCTCATAACAAAGCAAAATACTTAAAGCTATCCAGTGTCCTGGTTATTTTGAAGAATTATTTTGTTCCAGTTCAAAGAAGGGAAGCCAAGTGTCTGGCCATTTTGCATAGGCTAAAGGATGGTGCAGTTCTCTGTGCCCCAGAGAGCAACCTGAGGCACAATACCTGCCTGGTTAAAGGCATGATCCATTCCTAATTAATGAAGGAAACTATGGGCCAGATCTTCAGCTGGGTAAATCAGTGTGGCTTCACTGAAAGAGCTTCCAAGGAGTTGTGCTGATCTGCACTAGCTGAGGGTCTGGCACAATATGTGAACTCTATTGCATCTTGTTTCACGCATGTTAGAATCTGCAAAAGTAAAGAGAGACTTGCAGAGAAAAATGTATTTCAGTTAGGGGAAAACTGTCTGCTGTGCTCTGAAGCAAAATGCGACTTTTCCTGTCTTGTACAAAACAATCACAAAAAATCTCCAGGTTTTTACAGTTTTGTCATCTACAATTGTGAACTGCTTTTACAAAACTCTAATTCCATTTCTGTCTCCTCCAAATGATGAATAATTATTTGTGTAGTCCAAGGATTACTCTCTTGGACTCATTTCTAATCAACGGGGCAATATTATGATAGGGAATAATGACTGTAATTCTTCATGTCTCATTATTTTACCTTAGTTTGTGAAAAAAAATCTTATAGTTTCAACAGCTTCTGTTGTTTTGATATTGTAAGCAGCCATATATTGAAAAAAGACCTAATATATGACAGCTATTAATTTAAAGGTGTAAAACTGGTTTTAGGCAAAATGGTGAGGACATCAATCTCTCTAATACAGTATCTCAGCATTTCATTTCATATTCATGGCATTTGCTTGCAAAAAATAGAGTCAGATGTGATGTATTGTTTCCTTTTAAAATGTTTAACACATGTCACATTCCCTTAAATACTGCCTTTAGCAATGTTGCTATAAAGCTTATTTCCAAGAAGGAAAAGCTATAAAGTGAGATGGAAAAGCAGGATTTTACTTTTCCCTCATCAGATTATCATTTCCCCCTCCATTTACAGGCTTCAGTTAGTTAACTTTCGCCATTAAAACTTTTTATCATTCATGTAGAGAAACTTAACAGAAGAAATATGTCTAAAATCCTATGTTCTGGATTCTTTCTTCCCCTACTCCTTCTATTACTAGCTGTCTTGTCTGACGCATGAAAAAGTGTTCAGCTGCTGTCAGGAATCGTTGCTGGGTTGGTTTGCAAGAGCAACTCAGTAGCGGCTCTCTCCTGCTGTTTTTCCCACAACCATCCCAGTTCTGATGAGGTGATTCTTGCTGTTTTGGGGGGAATGTCATTCAAAATGTTTCTGTCACGATCTTATTTTCCCCTATTGGATTAACTGTCAGAACTGACAGCCTTACTACTGCATCTGCCATCCTGGATTAATTGAACGCATTGTAATGGACATATCTGGTTTTGAAAGACAGCTGAAGAATTGGAGTAAGCAGCTATGTTGAGCTGTGCTTTCTGACTACAAAAATGCGACTTTGCCTAAAAGGAGAAACTTTTTTTCATATGCTCAACCATTGATTGTAACGATTGGGAAGGTCTACCAAGAAATTATCTTTTTATATGCTGTAATAAATAGAATATATTTCTCTAATAACCAGACCTGTTCTGGTGAATTACTGCAGCCCATAGTCTTACAGGGAGGATAAAGCTTATCCAACACCATCATATGTTTAAAGCAAGTATGATTTTGACAAGGGAAACTATCTTTTAGAATGGCAGAGGCAAAGTGAGTTCCCTGATCTCAATTCATAACAGGCTAAAGGAGCCTATTCTCTTTTCTTTTGATAAACATGAGTAGGTGTTCAAACAAACATCCCACTTTAGTAACATTGGAAAGGCACCATAGAGTATTTTGAAGTGATAGATTACTTTGCAAGGTATTAAGTTAAATTCATCTGAGGTATAAGTCAATGGACTTGCATTAGGATGATTTTGGCTGCTTGGAACCACAAACAGTTGCAGTAGCTGTAAATAACATTGACCTTTCAGCTAAGGGGGCAACAGAAGAAAGGAAAACATGGGGTAAGCAGACAGCAGAATGTGGAATGTTATTAGTACCAAGTGTCTCCACTTAGAATATTGAAAAATGATGATGTGCAATAACAAAGCATTACCATATGTATCAAAAATATTTCATGCTATGATTTGTCTGCTTTTAGATGTAATTTTTTTCATTGTTTTGCCTTAGAGGACTAGTCAATATTTAATTGGAGTTAAGATTTAAAAATTCTAAATGCCTGACATTGTTAATGATTCACATTTGGTTCTATTGCACTATGCATTTGTCTTAAAATCCTTGTAATAGATTTAGAATCAACATTCTTATTGCCATTCTGTTTCCCAAGCAACTGCATATCTTACATGTACTAGGAAACTGTTCCATTGAAGCACATTTCACATTATCCCCTATAAAAATATCCTAGCTGGATAAGTGAGTGAAACCCTATTACCTTCAGTTCATAGAGGTTTTGGTAACCTTTTTAGAAGGTTTTAGCTCATGTGAATCTGGAACTCTCCACCAGAAACTTTCACCAGTCTGTTCCCTCAACATGACGCTTTTTGACACGAGGGTTTGGTATGGCCTTCTACCTCTGCCCCTGCCGTGTACAGGCATTGGGTGGCATACCTTAACTGGTTTGTGGGCTGTCTCATTGTGCTCATTGTGTTCCATGCTTTAAGAAGCCATCTAAGGAAGAAATGTGTATATGTAATTTAGGCTTGCATGTTGTGCATATTTAGAAAACAGTTATTTGGATCCCAACCATGCCCATGTGGTTTCTTCATACTACCATGTGGTTTTTGTATTAAAGGACAAAAGACATGAACAGAACCATTGCAACATAGTCATGGAAAGTATAGCTATCTCTCTCCTCACACCCTCCTCCTATTTTAGGCATATTTCTGGCGGTGGGAGTCTTACCCTCATTCTTCAGCTCTGGGACTAAGAAACACTCTCCCTACTAATGGCTCTTCAACATTCTGGAAATGTGTTGCACTAGCCTAGCATACACAGGGCTTTCTGTGAATCCCCGTTCTTTCACAATAATGGTGTTTCCCAATGGCCCCATATACTAGATGTCTCAGTGGCAGACTTAAAGGTCCAACAGTAATAAGCCCGTAAAAGCCCTTTTTGGTCTTGCTACTTCAGAAAGAAGGGGATGTGCTGATCACCCATTCAACACATGAGATGCTGATTCAAGGAAATTGAAGGGGTTTGGGCCATCAGGCTGTCACCTAAAGATGTCAGCAAGAAGTGATAATAGAAACATCATGTGGGAAGGAGGCATCCTGTGAGGAGGGGTTCCTGTTTAAGTCAACTCCCTTATCAGCCTGGAACTCACTGATATGCACAGGATGGTTAGTTGATACTTGGTGACCCTTTCACTGAACCTCAACAAGTTCCAGGTTCTTATTAGGAAACTTTCACACAGATCTATTAATCCTCATTAATATGGTGGATGAATAACTTTGATAATTTATTCCAAAAATATAAAACTTACTTGACAGGTTTTTTTCCTTGTTCATCCAACTCTAATCACAATACATCCCAGCCTCCTTCCACAGTGGCATGGATTTTCTTATGACAGGTAATTTTGTCTCCAAGCTGTTTGCTCATCTATAGATTAATAAATAAAAACAAAGCCATCCTTGGATCTAGCTACTAGTATAAAACCCCTTTGCTCCCAGCATATTCAAGGGAAGACAGTCTGGTTAATTTGAAGGCTAGCCCAGCGCTCTTGGGCACTTCTCAAGAGGGAACTCTAGATCTATAGCACCCATTTTAATACAATGCAATCAATGCTCAGTTAGAAAAGAGGTTTCCCAAGTTTTGCCACAGTTCTGTTTAGAAACCCATTTCTAGTATTCAACTACTGGACAGTGACATTTTTATGTCTGAGGGCAAGAAATATTTCCAGGATGAGAATCACTCTATTCACCTAATGCCTAAAAGAACTTAATGATCATGGACCTGATTTATCAACCAGAGCTGAAGAAATAGACCCTTATTTTTGCATGGAGTTCTGGTGAAATCAAGGGCATTGTCCCCAGAGATCTAGATGCAGGATATTTGCCGGTGTCTGTTGCTCCCAAACAATAACAACCTCTTGCACAATCATGCTGTGCAGTAGCTATTGCTAAGTAGCTACATAATCCTAGTCACTTATAAACTGTGACAGTGAAACTCACATTGCATGGTTATTGGCCAACAAAGTCCATGAAACAAGAAGTCTGGAGTGATTAAATTGTATCTAATGTGGACAAAACCTAATGGATAGTAACATAAAAAGCATTACATAAAAAGTAACTGTATTGTAAATTTGTGCTCTTCTCCCCCCTCTCCCTCTTTGAAGAATGAAGGTAGCTAGCTCTTACTGCTGTTCAGAGGTTCAGATTGTATGTTAAAAAATTAATTACACTGAGGAGTACTACAATTTATGGGTAATTACTAGCTCCCACAGAAATGTAACTTTTAACAGGTTTGTTCCTCCTTTATGTTGACAAGATATGGTTGCTTAACTTACATGATTAGTTAAACTTGAATGTTGCCTGGAATTACAAGTTTGTGTCTGAGCCATGTACTTTATGCTTTACAAGAAACTTTCAGTACTGGAAGTGGCAGCATTTACAGAATGGTCAGGTGACAAGTCTGTGCCTTGATTTTGCATTTGCGCTTACAAGTCTGTGTTGAACAGCAAATTTAAAACAGTTAACTCTCTTCAACCAACCCACTCCCCATGTGTAATTCTGTTTTACAGATGACTGGAAAGGAAACGCTGGAAGCAGAAAGTATTCACACTAAAAATGTCACCAGCATAAAAAATTAAAGTTCAGTTTAAAAGACAGAAATAGATCTTTAAAACAAAACCACACTTTATACATCTTCTGGATCACTCTGTTAATTATTGTATGTATTTTATTTTTTCTTATCATCTAACCTTAAATTGGTTGAATCTAAAAATCAAATGAAATATATTTTATCATTCAGTCTTGTGTATAAGTTAAGTACCATCATTAATAGTGAGCCTAGAGAGAGCTCCTCTGGCATGTTCTATTTGGTGTCTCATTTACAAGCATCAATCCCCATCCATAAATGAGTCTACATGAGAGAGATGTTTTATAGCAGTTTATCTGGTGTGATTCCTTCCAGTGTACATATACATATGAGAGTAGGAACACTGATGTAGCATTCCAATGAACATATCAGCAGGAAAGCATACTAATCTAACAAACATGAAAAGTAAGGAATACAAATTTAATAAGCTGTATATTTTGAGTGAAATCCTAGCTATACTGAAGTCAGTGGCAAATCTCCCATTGACTTCACTGGGATCATAATTTCTCACAACTGTTTTCTCTGACCATGTACTGTTAGATTTTTGTCAAATTGTTAGAATGAAGGCTGGATTGTCCTAAATTAGCCTATACCTGTTGGTCCTGATTCTGCAACCTTTACTTAGCTTCGGTTGGCCTACACTGAGGAGCACTTACTCCTGCAAACAATCCCATTGACTACTCCT
The DNA here is from genome assembly GCF_007399415.2 of Gopherus evgoodei. Classification (NCBI taxonomy): domain Eukaryota; kingdom Metazoa; phylum Chordata; order Testudines; family Testudinidae; genus Gopherus; species Gopherus evgoodei. The sequence continues at coordinate 82,151,149 of NC_044326.1, read as the reverse complement.
GTGGATGAAGCTTGCAGAATTGGACCCAATATGGCAAGCTAAAATTGTATGGCACCAAATACATGATTGCGTCTCATCTCCTGCACACTGTACTTATTAGCTTGTTTTACCTAACTGGAATGCAGATCTTAACTGAAAATGACTCTTTGAAAGATATTGTGATGCAGCCATAGTGGCAGTACAGGAACTGGCACAACAGTTAGCCAGTCACATAAAATGGAGGCACAATTTTTTCTAGGCTTGATCTTGAATGATGGTGAGGGTATGTCTGCACTACAGCGATGGGAGAACCTCTCCTGTTGCTGTCATTAATGCACCTCCCCAAGAGGCAGTAGCTATGTCAATGGAAGACTTCTTCTGCTAACCTTGCACTGTCTGCGCTGGGAATTAGATCAGCATAAATATGTCTCTGAGGGGTGGATGTAAGTTTTCAGTGAGGGTGCTCAGCACTTCACAGGATCTGGTTATTTCTGGTGATCTTCTCCAGGGAAGGGGATCCGAATCCACAACTATATGGTTTCCAACAGCCCAGAATCCCAAAATGAAAGGATCCAGCTTTCTGTAGACCAAAGTTCACATGGAAAAGGCTACCAACAGCTCAAACCCAAAAGTAGCAAGTTTTAGAGAGAGAACTCTGCAACCTCCCTATGTGGTCCCTCTGCTGCTGCTTATCCATCGCTGGGAAAGTGGATACTTACTGCCCATTAGCCCTCTATAAAATGTTCATGAAACTACTGTCAAAGACTTGGGTCTTGCTGCTGAATTGTTTGCACCAGAACCACAGGCATTTCCCTGCCTTTCTCTGTAATCCTGGCAGTATCTGTAATGGTGTCCAGTTGTATGTGGCAAGGTTTTAATTCCCACTTCTCAAATGCAGTGGGGAGTTAAAACTTGTCAAAAGGATTTTTGTCATACATGCCTATCATCTGACGAATTTACTCCTGCACTTTTCTGAGTTAATTAACTACAATGTGAGAAGCTGGGCTATAAGCCTGGCAATGCTGTACTGGTTCAGTGAATATAAAGATGACACAGATCGAACTTCCTAATTCTCATTTGTATCCCAACACTCAGACTTGGCTATATAGTGTCACTATCCAAAATCACCTTTCTCTAGCACAGACTCTGCAGTCATAGAATGGACTGCAGATTACACTACAGGCAGGACCTCACAGATCCCAAGACAAAGTTTCAAGACAGCCACAAATCTATCACACTTTTAAACTAATAGTGAGGGTACGCCTCAATAAAATATTTCAGTACTGAATTTGGACATGAAACTAACATTTAGGCACATGAATATCTATTTGAGTAACATGTTGTAGGATTTGGAATTCACACAGCTTCTTCATTCTCTCTAGGATCCTCCCCCACCTGATTTAAGAACTTAAATATGGGATTTTGATGTCCTATTAAAGCACCTACAGTTTGAAAATTTGTCTCTAAGAACCATATCCAGTCCCGGTGTAATACATGCTAGAACTAATATTGAACCTTACATCATAAAGGATCCCAAAGTCTTTTATCTAGTTTAGTCTACGTACAGAAATAGTTTTCTCCATCACTGAAAGGCAGCCATCTCTGGGATAGAACATGGCAGTTTTTTAGCAGTGCACAACTGTACTGCAGAACAGTTTAAGACACAAAGTGAAGGAGAAGGCTGTATTTACGTCCTAACTGTAAGATTTATAGAAGCAAAGGTAATTAACCACACATGAAGTTTAACCTGGAATTAATCACAAATAACTTGGAATTTAGCCAGGACACTAGCCAAAATGGCCAAAATCTTCTGAAAAGTACCATCTGCTCATATGAGGTGATTCTATCTTTGCAGCAGAGCAGCTCAGCAGATGTAGCAGGAGTAGAGTTTTTACTTAATTTCTGCATCTGATTAAGCAAAAAGACCCCTATTTTTTATTGTGACCATATTTGATTGTGACGGAAATTTCTTACTTGGCAATGAAGATAGAAAATGGTGGAATGTGGACATGACACTGGGATAGAGGATGAAGTGGAAAGTTTAATGCCATCTGCATTCTCGAAGACACCAAAGGCAGTATCAAAAGACATCCCAGGTCCTAGCTGCAAGAGAACTTCACAGAGAGTGGGAATTTCAAGGGATATTTCACCTGGTGGAAAAAGTGATCAGCATCAGCCCAGGTTTCTGAACCTTAATGGACTGAGTTTTGACAGAATCTAAACCCAACATCATTTTAGATGAATTCTGGGTTCTAGCAGAACCCTTCATGCATCCATGCTACTGCAAAGTTTCCTGTGGTACTGTGGGGCTATTCTAAACACTCATAAAATTCATAACTAAATTGTTAACATGATAGGAAGAGTCTGATACATCACAGCAGGCCACAGGATCACTCAGTCAGCTAAATATTTTAATGGTGTGTGTGTGTCATTTCCAGTCTCCAGTTTAATAATGAATCATCAGACATGGGACCAGGAGCGGCGCCAGAGTTTTTGGTGCCCTAGGCTGGGGTCCTTCCGCGCTCCCGGTCATTGGCGGCAATTCTGCGGCGAAGGGGTCCTTCCACGGCTCCCGGTCTTCAGGGCACTTTGGTGGCAGGTCCTGGAGCGAGTGAAGGACCCGCCGCAGAATTGCCGCTGAAGATCTGGAGTGCGGAAGGACCCCCCCGCCACCGAATTGCTGCTGAGGGTGGCAAAATGCCGCCCCCCCCAAATCCTAGTGCCATAGGCGACCGCCTAGGTCGCCTAAATGGAAGCACTGGCCTTGCATGGGACTAAAGACTTTAGTTATTTTTCCCAATAGGACCATAATAACTCTGGGTTCAAATTTGTCAGCAGATTGTTCATATTTTTATGCATATTTGAAGTATTCTGTGGTCTCAGAAGGGTCACCACAATTACACTGGTGGCCATTGAGGTAGTACATGCAAATTAAATTCTGCCAGAACACACTGAATTTTGCCAAAGCAAAAGTACTATTTGTCATCAGCACTGATTAGCTTATTTCTATGTCATTAACAACTAGTCCCAGGTGTGAACAAAGTACACAGGGTAAATGTCAAGGTCCCTTTTCTGTAGTGGCTCAGTAGGACATTGTATTTAGAAGAGCTGGCTCCTCAGTGATGCTATGAAATCTTTATAGCATTGCAGTCGTGTTAAGAAACCCTGGGTTTTAGACTCAGAATATTTCTATAGCTCTCAAATGCTTATCAATTGCAAAGTCTGGTATTATAATGAATAGAATGTGCAGTAATGCAAAATGATTATTAATCACAGCAATGACATCTCAAAGACAGGTTGTGGCTGGTTCTACAGAGGTGCCCAATGGGTGGGAGGAGGGGAAATAAGCTTTTCCCTGAACCGAGTCTGTCTCAGTCTCTGGGTCGGGAGTGCAGATTGAAACTACAAAAGAAATTCAGGTAGACAGAATATATTTATGCAAGCTGAAATTTGGTCAGGAAACGGGCTGTCATCTCTGCTGAAATGGAATTGCTAATGACCACAATAATATCAAGAATTAGGCTTTACACCTCCACTACCTGCAACATCCTCTACCTTGGCTGCAGTTGACTTTGGAAACTCCTCATTTAGCTTTCTAACTGATTGTTGCCTATATCTTGCTTTAAAACATGGTGCCTCTGCCAGCCTCACTCAATTCAGTGCTGATTTATTATGATTGTTTTCTCCCCTGTAGTACAAAAGAATTTGCTTCTGATTGCAGCTATCACTGTATTTATGTTTGTTGTTAGCATATTACAAGGTCATTGCTACATAATGTCATGCCTAGTTATTTTATTTTTTGTATATCTAATTAACTTTCTAAAACTTGGCTTCCACTCAGTCTTCATTTGCTTTCTTCCAACATAAGTGCCCCTTTCACTTTGTCTACTTTCATTTTCTTGTCTATCAGCTACTCAGTATAATAAGCTTACTTTATTTCCTCCTTACCTCAGATGACCTTAGGTTTTATGTTCCATCTTGAAGAGGCATCATTCATTTAGAACCAAAATATAAGGCTTCTGCTGTTCCTATTTCCCCCCATATGCATGTTTGTTGATGCTTTTCCAGATCTTTCACAACTAAATCAACCTTTGTTAGTCTTTTCCCCAACTGCAGTGGAAAACTGGTGAAAATAACCATGACATTTTCAGAAAAATGTAGGGAATTTTCCTGAAGTCTTTTGATTTTTCTTTTCCTATCATATCCCTGTTCCCCCACTATTCCTTTCACCCTGTTTCTTCTTCTCCCTCATCATTTTTTTTATTAGCTTCTGATATTGTGAGTAGGCTTCTGTAAATAAGTATTCAGACTAGAGCATGTACTGATCTCCAGTAGGGTGTTCCATAACATAAAGCCTTGCCTCTGGCTCCTGACAGATTCAAACTGGGCAAGAATTGTCTGCAGCATTGAGCACAGAAGGCTCCTAGGAGACCTTTCAGAGGGTCATGAATAAAGAAGTAGCCCCTAAGATAAAGGGATGGAATCAGACTAAATGCCCTAAATATTGATGTTCAAGATCCTGAAACCAATTTTAAGTTGTTGAATTCAAGGAGACTAGTTGCAGGGCTGATGTCATAGAGAAATAGCCATAGTCTCCAGACTAGAAATGGAAGAAGGCATGCCTTGATATTGCTAGCACTTGATTTCTTATGGGAGAGAAACAAGTTTGAAATTACTCCACAGCTTCACACTATGTTGACAATTGGAGGTCAGACACCTTCAAGGTATAGTGAGATCCATGTCTTGGATCACTCCTCGTAGAAATGCTATCTTTCTATAAGCTTCACATTCCTCTTTGCTTAACTGAGCTTCAGCCAGCTGTGTTTCACCCATGAGCGTCTCTCTTTCTCTCACATACTGTGAGATTTGCAACCACACTGCTGGGGTCCACTGAACCAGCAAAATAAAACTCCTGCACTAGCCTCTGTGCCCTTTGTACCTCACACTCCACTCTTCTTCTCCCTTGCCTCTTTCTCCCACTCTGGAGCTTGCACCTTTCCCACATTGCATCTGATGCTCCACAGTCTCCCTCTTCCTGTGTAACTTCCTCCTTACCACCTTGTCTTTCAATAGCTTTGCACTACTAATCTTCATTCTGAAAGTCCCCATTTCTCATAACTGATATTTCTTTAAGAGAATTTTTTAATGAAATATATTTTTGAAATATGTTTGACAAAATATTAGATGAAAAAAGGCAACCCTAGTTTCCAGGAATAGCTGATGGAGTTTTGAGCAAAATAGGTTTCTGTCTACAGTTACAGATGTTCTGTACTACAGTATATGGGATATGTAGGCATTCTAAAATTCATGGCCACCAATTCTCGTAAAGATCTGCAGTTAACAATATAATTAAAAAAAATCAAATGGGGTTAGACCACAGATAAATTTAACTTGACATTCTTTTGTCTCGGTTCATTTGTTAAGCTGAGCACTTATCTACATGAGCAATAGGGTAGGGCCTGGATTCTCTTACCTATATCAAGCAGTGTGTATTTTAGGTAGGATTTGATGAAAGACAGCTTTTAAAAAAGTGAACTTAATTTTTGTTTATGAGATGATTATTGATTGATAAAGATATTTAAATGACATCAGCTAGGATACTGTATATTTGACTGAAGTGTGCTGCAGAAGATGTAGAATTAATCTTTTATCACTGCTATTGTTTGGTCAGTTTTTATGACAGTAATGAATCTATTATATTGGGAAGACTTTTCAAAAATACATTTGAAAAATGCAGAAAAATAACAGGCAGCATTCATCCATGGTGTAAATCCATTAAATTCAAAGGGTTAACATCAGGGAGCCATCTTACCTTTTGATTTTAAATAAAAGCTTTTTTTTTTTAAACAAAAATCTAACTTTGTAGACTCTGCTTTTTCTTTGATCCTGTGACTTTCCACTGTATTTGTTATTTAAAAAGATATCAAAAAATCTTATCTACAGGAGAGGATGGGAGTAAAGGGGAAGCTAGAGAGAAATAGAAAAAAACTTCACCAGCAGGTTGCCCACAAGTACAGTAAGCTCCAGGCTTTAAAAGAAAATCAATGTTTTTTGCAAGAGACTGATCTAAAGGGTTCTTCAGTCTGACCATGTCTTCCACTGTCACCTCTCTCAGGCCTCTGTGGAGCCTGAATTAAAAAAAAATTTATTTTCTCTTTCTTTCTACCTTTGTAGATGAGTCGCAGTCCAGATGAGTCGCAGACTGATGAAAGCGGTGTGGTGCGGAGCCACGTCTACGTCAATGCAGCAAAGATTTTGTTAAAGTGTGTTTAAAATAGAGTGACTTTCATGCTCATGGCATTAAAAGAGTGAGAGCACATGGTTTGTGCCCACTATAGTGAATGTAGATGCTGTGCAACCTTCTTATATTGTTTTGGGAGAGCAGCTTAATCCTGACCTTCAATCATATCCCGCTCGGGCTGCCAGTCATACAAAACTGTCAAAATCTGTGGTTGATAAACATAGTAGTCATCTATTAGCTGTTGATATGAAACTGCCAAACACATTTACTCTAGTAATCTAATGCACACTTTTGGACCCAAATCCACGGTGCTGGAAAAGTACCACATTAATTCCCTGAGCAGCTTCTCTCCTTAAAAAGAAGCTTGCAAAAAGTGTTGCTGCTTTCATTCTGTAAAACATGACCTTTTGTTATTCTTACTACTTTAAACAGACTCAGGTATTAGAAATATGAAAGTGGCAGCAAAGGAATGCTCTAATGACTGTTTCTCTGAGGTTGGAGAGGTTATTTTCTATTTCTAATGTTTAAATCCCTTTACCATATGATGATAGTGAAGTGAGATGATGTGAATGTTGATGAGTTCTGAGGGTTGTTTTGACTGGATGACAGCCACAGGAAGCAAAGAGCTCTCAGGGGATTGGGAGTCAGGTCAGGTACTTTCACATTTAAATGCTTACGATTCAATCCAGAGCTAAAGCAAACTGCAAAGGCAGCAGCAGACTGTCAGTCTACAGGGTCACCCAGAAAAAAAATAACGTGAATTGATTTAGTAAATGTTTTAGATGCCATGTTTTGTACAGTTCTGGTGCTCATGTTTTCTAGAGAAATTCCTAGTAAGCCTGGGTAAAACAAAGAGCTTCTTTCTTCCTGGATTGTCTTTTTTTTTTTTTTTTATTTTGGACAAAGCAAAAGCTGAGCCTCTGTTGAACAGTATTTACTGTATCAGTCAATGATTTACCAAGAAAGAAAAATTCACAGTACAGCCTGCCCAAAAGCACAGATTCATATTGGACAGACCTGTTTAGTGTTTAGTGTTCTTTGGCCTTATAGTGAGGCGGCGTGTTTTCCCGCTGCCCCGGAGAGAGATGAGTCCCTCCGGACACCAGAGTGAGTGGAGCCAGGGAGCTCTGAGCCTACTCCCCAGAGGGTCAGGCGTTGCACCAGAAGTATAAAGGCCCAACCCCAGAGCTCACTGGGAGAGGCAGACATCTCCAGCCTAGCTCATGATTGGGAAACCCCAGCAGCCTGCGGTAAACCCAAGGACTGGCCTGACCTGCCCCGCGCCAGCTACCCAGAGGAGTTGCCGAGCCTGCCCGTCGCCAGCTATCCCAAGGAGCCTATGGTGCTGGACCCCCCGATATCTCAAGAGGGGGAGTCTGGAAGTAGCCTGGGGCAGCCGACCCTAGTCTGGCTGCAGCACTGCCAGAGCCCATGTCAGTGTGTTGCGGCCAGGATCCTCACTGATGCAGCAGCGGGTCTTCTGCCACTGGTAGAGCCTTGGACTGGGATTCAGTGAAGTGGGAAGGCCTGCATCCCCCCTGCCACCCAACTTGTGGGTGGCAGTCTCCCCCTCTCCCAGGCCCGTTGGAACTTAGGGCCTGGGCTTGCTATTATATACTGTTGTTGCTCAGCCCCTGCCTGAGCACCTGACTCACCATTGCCCTGCCCTGACCTAGGACCTGGGCTTATTGTGTTTATTTCTGCCCTCACAAAGGCCGCAGAGGAAGACTCCCGCAACCGAACTAATTCCCCACAAGACATCTTCCCAAGTTTAGTGAGGTGGTGGGGTTCCCAACAGTCCCAGAGAAAGATAAGCCCCAGTAACCTCTCTACAGGGCTATAAAAAGCCAAAAAAGGCATCATCTCTATTGTGTAGTTTGCAATCTATTTTCAAACGTATAAAGAACAGTTGGGCACCTACCTCTCTATTAAAAGCCCAGGGCAACACTGGACAACTATCTCTCCAGCATTTTTATATTATGTACGAATGCTCATGTATTAAAATAAATAAAATGCACTGCTTCAGCTATTGAAAAATAAGTGGTAGTTATTCTCGAGTGATGGCTAGTTGGAAAGATAGAGTGGGCCAGCTGATTAATCAGCAGTGATTTGGAGATGATTGAAAAGAGAAGGAACACATCTGGTGGTGCAAGGACTTCCACAAAAGGGATATTTTTCTCCTGATCTTGGCTTGCTTAGCCTGCACCTCCTGTAAGTTTTTTAGCAGGTAGATGGGTAGTCTGTAATTTACGTGCATTTGATTATTATTAATTGATACTTATTTTGACTTGGATTCAGAGATGGATGAGAAGATGGTGAAGGAGACAAAGGATGCAATATTATGGTCTTGCTTAGAATGTCAGATTAGTCCATCCAGCAACAGTGTTCTTAAATCCTTGAATGCTAGAGAGAGATGACCAAACAGTACTTGTATGTTTTTGGAGCTCAAGATGTATTTTATGTCAATTAAAAAGCCTATGAAAATATGCTGTAAAAAAAGTCACTGCTTGGTGACTGAGTCAGGCGTTTACTACGCACCCTACATTTTTCAGATGTAGACGTTGTGATGTATTAATATCATCTGGAGACAGTTCCTTGTACAGTAGCCTGAGCAGTTTTACTTCACTGAATTCAGAAGTGCTTTTATCTGCTCAGCAGCAACAGAAATGATCCTTGAAGTGCCTGGATAGCAGGAGTCACTTTAAGAAAAACCTAATTCTTCCCAGAATTTAATTCCTCACACCATCATGTATGACTATTGTAAATTATGGACTTGGGAGGGAGCAAAAAGGGAAGCAGTGAATGTGTCCTTTGCTCAATTTGTGGCAAACAAGGGTTTAAATTCCAATTAGTATAGCTAATATTTGCTTTTACACCCCCAAATCAATGCTGGAAAGAGTCTGTAGACCATTTGGTTTCACCATCTGGAATTAGAGTGAGCTGTTATATAACACCCAGCTTCTATACTATTTGTGATCATTACTATGGTGACTATCCTGCACCTGAGAGACAATCCTTGGGAAATTGCCATTCTTACTTTGTTTGGCAAATGCAAGCCACAATGATATTAGAGTAGAAGAGATTTTCATTTTTTGTTTGGAGAAATGGAGCACAGATATAGCAGGGTCAGGGCTGATGTGGGTCATTGAGCATTCTTGTGGCCATGTTGTTGAATGACTCCTTTAAACCACTGTCAGCTAGAAGGAGCAGATACTGAAGGAGATCTACAGAAACCGCTTGGTATACGTTTTAGTAAGTTGCTTAATTATTTTGCTGCTTTTTAAATTCTTTAAATGTGTAGCTGATATGTGTAAAATTTAAGTTACAAAAGTTTGATTGTCTGATTGGCGTCTCAATGTAATTGAAATTCTGGATGGGCCCAAACCAAAACTCTGGATCCAAATATTTCTTAATTTTGGGGAAGTTTTGACTGGGATTCAGATCTTTGCTTTACAGCTTGGACCTACCTTTAATGGGTCTTCATTCAGTGTGGATTCTGATTTTTTTATTAAAAATTTGATGTGGAAATATCATTTCCACAAGTCAAATATAATTTTAGAAGTTGAACGGAGCAATATGAATTTAAACAACCTGAAACCTGGCAAAATTCACCAGGTGTTGGGTTTCATTCCACATTTGAAATGTAGACCATGTCTGAAAAGGTTGGCAAACCAGGCCCCATTTTCAAGTGAAACTAATCAGCTTGGGAGCTGATTTTTGATTGTGCATTGTAATCATGATATTGTTGCATTTTATGTCTCTATTTTTGATAATGAAAGAAGGTGATGCTGATTGTGATGCCAATTTTTAAAAAGGGCTGCAGAGATGATCCTGACAATTACAGGCTGATACCAGGCAAACTGGTTGAAACTATAGCAAAGAACAAATTGTTAGACACATAGATGAACATAATTTGCTAGGGAAGAGTAAAAGGAAATCATGTCTCAGCAATCTACTAGAATTCTTTGAGGGGGATCCTGTGGATATAGTGTGCTAAGATTTTCAGAAAGCCTTTTGATAACATCCCTCACCAAAGTCTCTTAAGCATAAGAGAGAAGGTTCTCTCATGGATTGGTAACTGGTTAAAAGATAGGAAACAAAAGGTAGAAATAAATTATTAGTTTTCAGAATGGAGAGAGGTAAATAGTGGTGTCCCCCAGTGGTCTGTACAGGGACCAGTCTATTCCATATATTCATAAATTATCTGGAAAAAAGGGTAAACAGTGAGTGGGCAAAATTTGAAGATGATACAAAATTGCTTAAGATAATTAAGTCTCAGGCAGACTGCAAAGAGCTATAATAAGATCTCTCAAAACTGGGTTACTGGGCAACAAAATGGCAGATGAAATTCAATGCTGATAAATGCAAAGTAATGCATATTAGAAAACATAATCCCAGGTATATATACAAAACATTGTGGTCTAAATTAGCTGTTACCAGCCAAGAAAGCGATCTTGGAGTCACTGTGGATAGTTCTCTGAAAACATCCACTCAATGTGCAGTGGCGGTCAAAAAAACAATGTTGGGCATCATTAAGAAAGGGATAGATAAGACAGAAAATATCATATTGCCTCTATATAAATCCATGGTACACTCACATCTTGAATGCTGTGTGCAGATGTGGTAGCCTCATCTCAGAAAAGATATTTTGGAATTGGAAAAGGTTCAGAAAAGGGCAACAAAAATGATTAGGGGTATGGAATGGCTTCCATATGAGGAGAGATTAAAAAGTCTCTTTTCAGCTTGGAAAAGAGATGACTAGAGGGGGATATGATAGAGGTCTATAAAATCATAACTGGGGTGGAGAAAATAAATAAGGAAGTGTTGTTTACTCCTTCTCATAACACAAGAACTAAGGGTTACCAAATGAAATTAATAGGCAGCAGGTTTAAAACAAACAAGGAAGTATTTTTTCACACCATGCACAGTCAACCTGTGGAACTCCTTGCCAGATGATGTTGTGAAGGCCAAGTGTATAACAGGGTTCAAAAAAGAGCTAGATAAGTTCATGGATGATAGGTCCATCAATGGCTATTAGTCAGGATGGGCAGGGATGGTGTCCCTAGCCTCTGTTTGCCAGAAGCTGGGAATGGATCACTTGATGATTATCTGTTCTTTTCATGCCCTCTGGGGCACCTGGCATTGGCCACTGTCAGAAGACAGGATACTGGGCTAGATGGACCTTTGGTCTGACTCAGTATAGGCATTCTTATGTTTTTTTGTTTTGAGAGTTAGTTTGTTTGGAGATGAGAGAAATGTGAATCTAAATGTCTTGAAACCAAAGAACTATTTGCATATACCCCCGTGAGGAGAAATCTCAGTGTCACATAGCTCTGGTCCTGACCTTGTAAAGAGCAAGAGGCATCTCAGCTTTTTGATCCCACGTCTTATGGAGCCCTCTTGTGCAGGGAGCCTGCCTAGATCATGGCAAGTGAAGAAAATTAATCTTAAAAAAACCATTTGGAAACATTAATAATAAAAAACCTTTTTTCCTATTGCCCTGCAGGCCATCCTCTTGCTTCAGTAGAACTCCAGGGTAGCTGGGATGTTGCAGCAGAGTGAGTGATGCCTGGTAGGGCCTTGGGGGACCTGAAATGTTCTGTGCTAGTGGTAGAGTTCAGCACATAAAAATGCATGTATTATAATTGACTTAATACAATTTTCAGGTCACCTTTAAAGGGAAAAATACATCATCATCCATATGGTTCTTTAATGTTATCCAGCGTATATTAGGAATGGATGAACCAGTTACTGGAAAGAATTGACTCCAACTTTCATTACAAACCGTAATCTGTTATCAAGTTTAGATACACTTCTAACCTTGTTTAATTTTGTTGCTGATTGTGATCCTCTGCTCTACCTAATTTTTGCCAGTGTGGGAAGCAAATATTGCTGAAATAGGATGAGGAAAGCTATTTTTTAGATATTTCTGACCCAAATGAAACCTGGCCATATGGCAATCTCATAATAATGCCGAGCTTCATGAGATGTCTTGTCCTATGTCTAGACTGAAGAGATTCAAGTAAGTTTTACTGCTGATTCCGATACATTAACCTCCCACCACCCAGTTCAGATATTTATCTCACACACTACACACTTGACTTGACAAGTGTTTGGGATTACTGAAAAAGTCTAAGACAAAGCTTCAGAACTTCTTAGCAAAAGGGCAATGCTGTAAAGATTTTATAGAAAGTGTACTACTCAGGAGCAAGCTATGCCCAACCAATGTGTCATTAAGAAATAACAGAATAGGACTTTCATTTTTATATGTATGCGCGCACACACACACCTTTTGCACTGAAAAGCAATTTATGTATTTCTCATTCTATTAATTTACATTTGTTGCTTTCCTCCTTATAATTCCACAAGTATCCCATAGAGATTGAGCCACTGAGATGGACATATAGGTTTGGAAAGAGGATGCTATCACCTTCCCCCACCCCCCCCCAAAAAAACTGTTATAAAGAGGATGGTGATCAATCACTCTTTGTGTCCACTCAAGGTAGGAGAAGTAGTAATTGGCTTAGTCTGCAGCAAATTAGATACTAGGAAAAACATTCTAACTATCAGGATAGTTAAGCAGTGAAATGGGGTTCCAGGGGAGAGTCTGGAATCTCCATCACTGCAGTTTTTTAAGAACAGGAGTAAACAAATGTACTGCAGTTACATTTAGGAGAGCTGAACAATACAGTTCAATAATAATCTTTCTCCAAGGCTCATATGTTAGTGTAGCTTGCATGCATGTGTGCGTGTCTCATGTTTTTGCAGACATTCTCTTTCCTTGGGACAAAATCTGATCTCAGTTATGAAGTTGTAAATCCTGAATAACTCCACTGACTTCAGGATTTAAGCCAGCATAATTCAGAGGAAAATCTGTCCTCTTGTGTCTCCTTCTAGCTCAATTCACTCACTCTTATTTATGCCTCTTCCTCTTTCATCTTTATTAAATACACCAAGACATTTGACTAGGCATACCAAAATGAGAAAATGGGAAAGGTGAGGGGGAAAAACTGAAATGTTTTTAAAAAGTGAAATGGAATCTTATTGCCTTCCCACTTTATAAAAACAAGACTTTCCCATTCTGCTTCTAGCATGTCAATAGCTTGTAATCAGCTAGTGTAAAATGCAGTGGGGAAAAAAAGAAACACACTAACTAAGAGTTATTTGGGGATTTTTATGGGTGAGGTGTCATGTGAAAGGAGTTTAATGCTTTTACATCCTCACTTTCTCTATTGTAGATTGGCAGTCTTTGAAATCAAGTCCAGAATGTAACAATGTTTAAAATGTAACTTTCGTGTATCTTTGGTAATCACAGCAATATTAATGAATATTCAGACCGCTCAATTAGCCTTGTATCCTTCAAGTGCTGGGCACCTGAAGCAGTTATCTGCAGAAATAACTGTCTGCACAAAGGTTGAATTCATATATATCTGAAACTACTATAACAGCATCAGAAAGAGAAACCAATAACAGTAGCAGAAAGAGAGAAGTCACTTTCAATCTAGCCATGGTCATTCAGCTCATAGAAGTGTTGTGGCATGATTCTTTATCTTAAGTTCACTAAATACAGTATAATACTTGGGTGGTTATGGCATTATGGCTGATGTGTTTCACAAATTTCGTGTTTATTTCTTACTTTACTTCCTGACCCTTTCCTTCAAATCTCAAACCAACCCTTTCAAAAGTCTTTGCCCATTTGATTTGAATGATTTTGTTTTTGTCTTCAAAAAATTAATCCTGAAGAGTTGATAGAAATATAGAATTATTTAAATCAACCTCATCATCACTATCAGTAATCATCATCATTAGTTTTAATCAAAAGACCATTAAACAAAGGAAATAAGTTCACTTAAAATCATTTCTTAAAGATGGATGCCAAGGTTACTCTGTGGTGTTACAGTGTATGCTATACAGTGCATTCCCAGGCATACTCTTCACTGACAGTAAAAGGGCTAGTAAGTGTTTCATGCTTACATAATGTCTTAGTTACTGGACTAGCAAATATTAAACTAAGAAGTCAGTAGAGAGATTTAAGCTATAGTGGTAAGAAACATCTATAAATCCTAATCAGGAGCTTGTTTATTTAATTCTTTAACAACTTACGTTTAGTGTCCTGTTTGCAAATAAAGTCACACATTTACCAAAACCAAACAATCTTAGCCATTATTTAATTTTGAAAATTATAATTATTCAGATTAGATACCCAGGTGCAGAACATTTTATTTCCTTTGTAAAAATGTTTTGTTTTCTGTGACACCTTGCAAAAATCTGTAACTGCATTTTATAGACTACAGAGACTGTATAGGGTATGCAATAACACAGAGCAATAGCACTATATGTTTGGGCTTTCCCAAAACAAGTATAAGTAATTTCCAATGGCAGCAGGATTTATTACCATTCATTGGACAATACTGATGGAGCACAGTTAGCAAAACAAATCCTTTCATGAAAATAAGATTATAAATGTAACAGTAGAACAGTTCTCATAAGCATAATGAGTGAAGAGAAAAGACTGTAAAAATGTTTCTGTAATACGGCAAGGACCCCCAAATATGACCTGATCTAAAGCCCACTGAAGCAACTGCAAACGCTACTAAAAACTTTTGTGGACTTTGAATCAACCCTATAATTCCTAAAGCCTGACATGTGATGTTCTATTCTATACCTCTAAGAGGAGCAGCCCAGAACTCTCAGCCCAGGTATGGGGACTAAAGCAGCTTTAAGCCTCCAGATTCTGAGCTTCTCGGGGATCTGGAGAGGAGTGGAGAATTTCCGTAACATTGTGTGCTGCAGCTTCCTTCAACATGCCAGACCTATGTTTATCGTTCCCTCAGCCTGCTCCACATGCCGGAATTTAGGAGGGTGGCCTTGGAGACAGCCTGGGACTGTATTTCTCATTGCCCGTGCCGGGGAAATTCTCTCAAACTGGATCTGGGGCTTTTAGAGCCCCTTTCATGCTGCTCTAATCCCTCTACTGAGCATACAGAGGCCAACACAGGGGTGAGTATCTTACCCTAGTTTTGTCTACACTGGTAATTTGCTCTGATGTCAGCTGTTGATGGCCAGCTATTAATGTAGCTGCACCAATGCAAAGACCAACACTGGACAAGGAAAGCCATTATTTGCACGAGAGGCGTTCTGCTTGGAATGGGGTAAACACCACCAGCAGAAATAATGATTTTCTTTCTCTACACTAGTGCTGCCACTTTGGTGGCTGGCCATTCGTTGCTGAAATTGGAGCAAATTGCCACATAGACAAGAGCTAGACACTTTTTTGGTGCAGGATAGTTATTTGTCAAAGAAAGGTTGGTTGCCCTATCTGTTTATGCATCTGTCCTTCATTCTTTCCTTGTTTTAAAATCCTACAAAAATTTAGATTTTTTTTGTTTTATGAGGCACGTTAGTCTAAGCATCCAGAGGCAGTGCGGACCAGTAGATAGGGTGCTAGCTTGGGAGTCAGGAGACCTGTGTTCTATTCCAAGTTTGGCCACTGACCTGCTTTCACTTGGGCAAGTCACTTCACTTCTCAAAGCTTCTCTCTTGTCTATTTAGATTGTAAGCTTTTTGGAGCAGGGACTGTCTCTTACTATGTGAATGTACACTATAGCACTGAACATGGTGGGTCCCCAGTCTCACTTGGATTTCTAGATGCTACTATGAAACAGATAGATAATAATATGCAGTAAAACACTAATATTTAGCACTTTGCTAATATGTTGTTGTGATGGATTGGATCACAGAAACCCCCTTTCGAACTGCCACTTGATGTGCTGAGATTACTTCTGAGCCTGTTTGTTTTCCCTGCCAGCTTGGGACTTCAGTGCCCTGCCTGGTTGTGCCAGACATGCTAGCCTGCTACAAACACAGAGCCAGGTCTGAACAAAATCCCCCAAAAGCTGCAGGCTTAACTGAAAACAGCTTAAGAAGTGTTCCTGCCTCCAACGCACAGGTACCCAACTTCCAGGGGAATCTAAACCCCAAATAAATCTGTTAGACCCTGTATAAAGCTTATACAGGGTAAACTCATAAATTGTTTGCTCTATTTAACACTGATAGATACACACAGGTGTTTGCCTGCCTCCCTAGGTATTAATACATACTCTGAGTTAATTAATAAGTCAAAAGTGATTTTATTAAATACAAAAAGTAGGATTTAAGTGGTTCCAAATAATAACAGACAGAACAAGGTGAATTACCAAGTAAAATAAAATAAAACACGCAAATCTAAGCCTAATACAGTAAGAAAGTGATTACAGATGAAACTTTACCCTCAGAGATGTTCCAATAAGCTTCTTTTACAGACTAACCTCCTTCTAGTCTGGGTCCAGCAATTACTCAGACCCCTGTAATTACTGTCCTTTCTTCCAGTTTCTTTCAGGTATCCTTTGGGGGCGGAGAGGCTATCTCTTGAGTCAGCTGAAGACAAAATGGAGGAGTTTCTAAGGGCTTAAATAGACTTTCTCATGTTGGTAGAAACCCCTTCTCCTCTCCTATGCAGAATCCAGCAGCAAGATGGAGTTTTGGAGTCACATGGGCAAGTCACATGTCCATGCATGACTCAGAACTTTACAGGCCAGATGCCACATTCCCAGGAAAGCTCAAATGTGGATTGGCATCTATCAAAGTTCTTTGTTAGCTTAAGTGTTTCTTGACTGGGCATGTAGCGGGGTGGTCACCCTGCTCCTGACTGAAGGGGATAAGGCAACCCTGGAGAGGCAACAGCGGGGAAAGCTAGGCTTATTGGGAAAAAGGACTGTGGGCCAGAAACAGCCACACATTCTCTCTAGCTTTCAGAGCGAGAAGGACCTGGCTGCTTGGGAAGCTGAGGTCTGAGGGCCAGCAGCTGAAAAAAGAGTCTCTCTCTGGTTCTAGAAAGAGTAGGACCTGGCTGCCTGGGAAGCTGAGAAGGTTACCTAAGGTGGAGCAGTGCTGGGGAAGGGCAGAGGGAGCTGGGGAGCTCCAGCCTAGCTAAGCCCCAGGCTGCAGGCTGAGTTAAAGGCCCACAAGAGTACAGGGGCTGCAGAGGGGCAGCCCAGAGATAGGCAGAAGCAGCTGGTCCAACCCCCCTTGCTGATGATGAGTGGTTTACAGACTGCCATCTGCCCCAGAGAGCAGGGGCTAGATGATGACTGACAGTAGCCATTGAGGCAAGGTGGGGATTGCGAGTTTGCCTGGGAGAGGAGACCAAGAGTGAGGGGGTACTGTAGTGGGCAGAACCCCTGGGCAGAGGGACACCGGTCTGGGAGGGACACGGGGGGCCTGTGGCAGGTGAGACATCAGCCTGCAGAGCTAATTCCCAGGATGACCAGCAGGAGGCGTCAGGCCAGTGAGTCTTCGCCCTGCCACAGGGCACTTACTGGGAATGGTCTTTTCTCAATAAGCTGACCAAATGCTTCACTGAGGCTACTTAAAATCAAATAAGTGCATAGCCAATATTCATAACTTTGAATACAAAAATGATACATGCATACAAATAGGATGACTATATCCAGTAGATCATAACCTTTGCAGAGATATGTTACATAGCATATCTAGCCTAAAACACATTCCAGTTATGTCATATTTATACTCCTGAGCATATTTCCATAAAGCATTATGGAGTGCAATGTCACAGTTGTATTATAAAACTAACAGTATTCCATCACCTTTCTGCAAAGAGTTAATAGCCAGGCTCTCTCGTGAAGTGTTGTATCACTAAGATTTCATTATTCTTTCAAAATAATTTACAAAATAAGTGAACAATGTACATTCAGTGATGCATTAAGCTTGCTTTTTTAAAATGGTTTCTTTGCATATTCTCTAATTCTCAAAATTAAGTGATTCGCAATGAGTCATTCAGTCATTAGTGTGAATTAGTGAGGTTTTGCTCTATTACAATTCTTATAAATATACTAGAATTAGTACTTGTGCTTAGTGCAAAGATCTTCTTTGATGCTGTGTAATTATACCCCTCACTGGCAGCACTGCTATGGGTATCCACATTACCACACAGTATTCCAACATTTTTATGGCTGACTTAGAACAACACTTCCTCAGCTCTCGTCCCCTAATGCCCCTACTCTACTTATGCTACATTGATGACATCTTCATCATCTGGACCCATGGAAAGAAGCCCTTGAGGAATTCCATCAGGATTTCAACAATTTCCATCCCACCATCAGCCTCAACCTAGACCAGTCCACACAAGAGATCCACTTCCTGGCTGCTACAGTGCTAATAAGCAATGGTCACATAAACACCACCCTATACCAGAAACCTACTGACCACTATACTTACCTGCATGCCTCCAGCTTTCATCCAGACCACATCATATGATCCATTGTCAACAGCCAAGCTCTAAGATACAACCGCATTTGCTCCAATCCCTCAGAAAGAGACAAAAATCTACAAGACCTCTAACAAGTGTTCTTAAAACTACAATACCCACCTGATGAAGTTAAGAAACAGATTGACAGAGCCAGAAGAGTACCCAGAAGTCACCTCCCACAGGACAGGCCCAACAAATAAAGTAACAGAACGCCACTAGCCATCAACTTCAGCACCCAACTAAAACCTCTCCAGTGCATCATCATCAAGGATCTACAACCTATCCAGAAGGACAATCCCTTACTCTTACAGACCTTGGGAACAGCCCAGTCGTTTCTTACAGACAGCTCCCCAACCTGAAACAAATACTCACCAGCAACCACACAACAAAAACACTAACCCAGAAACCTATCCTTGCAAAAAAGCCCATTGCCAACTCTGTCCACATATCTATTCAAGGGACACCATCATAGGCCCTAATCACATCAGCCACACCATCAGGGGCTCGTTCACCTGCACATCTACTAATGTGATATATGCCATCATGTGCCATCATGTGCCATCTGCCATGTACATTGGCCAAACCAGACAGTCCCTATGCAAAAGAATAAATGGATACAAATTAGACATCAAGAATTATAACATTCAAAAACCAGTCGAAGAACACTTCAGCCTACCTGGACACTCAATTACAGACCTAAAAGTCGCAATTCTTCAACAAAAAAAACTTCGAAAACAGACTCCAAAGAGAAACTGCAGAACTGGAATTAATTTGCAATCTAGACACCATTTAATTAGGCTTGAATAAAGACTGGGAGTGGATGGATCATTACACAAACTAAAAACTATTTCCTCATGCTAATTTTCCCCCCCTCCTGTTACTCACATCTTCTTGTCAACTGTTTGAAATGGGCCATTCTGGTTATCACTACACAAGTTTTTTTTTCCCTCCTCCTGCTGATAATAGCCCACCTTAAATGATTTGTTTCATTAGAGTTGGTATGGCAACCCCCATCTTTTCATGTTCTCTGCATATACTACTATATTTTCCACTCCATGCATCTGATGAAGTGGGCTTTAGCCCACAAAAGCTTATGCCCAAATAAATTTGTTTTGTCTTTAAGGTGCCACAAGTACTCCTGTTCTTTTTGCTGATACAGACTAACACGGCTACCACTCTGAAACCTCTCACAATATTAAAACTACATTATAAAGAAGCCCATCCAGAGAAGATAATCCAGCCTAGAAAAAGGCAACATTATACAGCAATGAAGAAGTGAGTGATTTGTCTTGACTTCAGCTAAAATCAACATTTTCACAGTGTGATATTACTGGGTTGTTTCAGAGGGCAACTCTCTATTGGTAAGCTAATTTCTTTTCAGTATTATGCATCACTTATTTGATTTAGCTTCTAAGTTACAGTACCATATGTGAGAGCCACCCGTTTCCCTTCTTCTTTTATCTATAGCTGGGTTTTGATTCCTCTGGTAAGTGTGTTGTTTGTTGTGCCAAAAGCTGGTAAAGTTTATTGCTTGAGCAACAAGAATTGTTACAACATGTCTATTTGCATGTCTTAATTAATACTGGAGAAGTGAACCTTTCTGGAAACCAAAGCATTGATATTGCTTAGAGAAATAAAAGAACTTAACTAGTTTTAAAGATTTGACTCAAGTGGGTTGAAAAAATTCTTAAGTGATATGGTTTATGTTATAAATGCATGAAGACAGGGATGGAAAGAAAACATGCATATCTATATCTGAAAGGGAAGGTCTACATGATGAATAAGGTTGATTTTTTTTACCATCAGATCAATGGATGATTCTGGCTAAGCAATTGAAATAGACTATTTTGGCTACAATCTGGAAATTATCATCTCTGGGCTGCTTTCAGATACAAATGATGATGTACACTTAGGGTCAAACATAGGGCCATTTTTGACCCAACCTTTGCATTCTACAGACCCAAGAACATCAGAGCTGAAAACAAATTGCTAAGAAAAGTTATACTACCCCTAGGTGGAATAATAATGGACATGAAATAACTTCCATGGATGCAGAGCCACTGAACAGATGGATGGATATTATTATATCCTCCCATATATCTACTAATGTAAAGTTCCCAGTGCAAACATTAGCACTTGGAACATGGTATGATTTGCTATGCAGTCTTGAGAGTTTTATTCAATAAATATTTTTGACAACTTTACTTAGGAGATATTATCCTCTTGTCACATTCTTTTTCATATTGTTAAGAGTTTTTATATATAGTTATATATAGTTTTTATATAGAACTCTAAAATTGCAAAATGTAAGTAGCACCACTTCTGGAAGAAGCACAATTTGTGCAATTTTTTTAACCATCGGAAAAATACAACATATAACATTTTTCTGACCACACGTCTGTAACTTGACCTAATTTTTCTGAGCAGTATTTTGTAGTACTATGTTCCATTAATTTTTGATGCTCAGTTTTATTAGATCAACCCATAATGGAGATGGTCTTCCAGCTTACATTTTGTGTAAATTATAAATCAGTAAAGCCAACATTTTCATACATAGGTATGTAAAGTTAGATTCCAAAATCTATCTGTAATGGGAGCTGCAGGTGTTCAGCCCCTCTGAAAATCAAGCATTTTAAAAATGGATTTAAATGCTTAACTTTGTCAACAAAATTTAGTCTAGGATCCTTGGATGGCAAGGGCATCATGGATGTACTGTTTTAAAGCACAGACTCTGACTGATTTCTGAAAACTAATGTAGTTCTAAGCCTCTTGGGGTTAGGATCTATTCTGTTACACTCATGCAACTCCTTGGTATTCAGTGGAGTTGCATGAATAGAGTATAACTGAACAGAAAATGTCCCTCTTTGAATTAAATTCTCACTCCCACTCTGGCCGCCTCTACAGCCAGTAAAGGAACTGGGGTGGCACAGAGGGGCACAAAACCACAGGTGAATTTTCCCCTCACAAACCCTAGCACAGGGGGTATGCCAAGGAGAGGCTGGGGTTGGAGGGGCCCATTGGGGGGCAGGAAAGGGTGGAGACAGCAAATAGGACTGAAGGGATTTTGGGGTAGCACTGCTGCCCACAGCAGCCAGGGATAGACCACCATAAGTTAGGCCACTTTATCACCCCACCACCACCTGGACTGCAAGCTCTATGCTGCATCTCTTTGAGGCTCAATACAGAATCTCGCCCTTTGTGTTTAAGGCAGTATAATATTTGGATACTGTGATTCCTCTTCCAGTAGTACGCCAGCTGGCATTCTAAAACATTATTAAATGTAATAGTCACATTTAGGTCAAATATGCCGTTATCCTGCAAATAGTCAAACATATGTGACAGGATCAGGCCAGATGACTACAAGAGAGTGGTTGCAGGTAGATACATTAGCTCCAGGTTAAGCAGGTCCCTTTTCCCTGGGTAAGAGAACAGGGACTATTCCAGAACACTCAGGATCTTTCTAGAACTAATTAAGGCAGGCAGGATAATTAGGACACCTGTAGCCAATTGGGAAGTTGCTAGAATTAATTAAGGCTAATCAGGACACCTGGTATAAAAAGGCTCTCACTCCAGTTAGTGAGGTCTGTGTAAAGATCTGGGAGTGAGAGGATGTGCTGCTGGAGGAATGAGGAGTACAAACGTTAACAGACATCAGGAGGAAGGTCCTGTGGTGAGGACAAAGAAGGTGTTGGGAGAAGGCCATGGGGAAGTAGCCCAGGTAATTGTAGCTGTTGTGTAGCTGTTCCAGAAGGCACTCTAGACAGCTGCAGTCCACAGGGCCCTGGGCTGGAACCTGGGGTAGAGGGTGGGCCCGGGTTCCCCCCCAAACCTCCTAACTCCTGATCCAGCACAGGAAGATCTCTGAGGCTAGCAAAATCCACCAATAAGCGCAGGACCCACCAAAGCAGAGGAAGAACTTTATCACACATAGCACTTCTGAATTATCTTGAATCTGTCTAGAAGAAAGCATGGCACAACCATGCCTTGAAAGGCTGCTACAACTGACCTTTACTTTTTCAATCTAAGGGTTTATTTACCTCCTTGCCTAATGCTCCTCTCCTCTCAATGTCTTGTAAACTGGATCCAAAGCTTGGGCTTTTCATTTCAATTGGAGTTGGGTGCCTTATTCCCTGTTAGTGTAGTGGACTGTAACTGATATTGTTTTTGGTAACACACTTGCTTTACAGACTTGAAAAATAAACATTTTATATTCATTTCCTATTCATACCTGTCTGCTTTCTGATGTTTCTATATCTTCATTCAAATATTTGGTCAAGTCAATATACTTACATTATTAATGGAAGAACCCAGCTGGGTTTAGGGTTTTGGAAAACTTTACAGTATTTTCTAAAACCTTTCATGAAACCTTGGTGAAATTTGAGTCATTTCACCTGTATAATTTTAGCGTTTAAAGAAAATATGACAGCCTGTACTATTTAAGTGAGAAGAGAAATGTTTGTAAAACTGCACAGATCAGGATGCGAGTTCATAAGAGGATGCACAAACAAGCATCAATATTATCAAAATACCAGCATCACATGCTGGCTTAAGCCCTGATACCTCTTGTCTGGAAGCCAATAGAAAGACTCTTGTAGATTTTGATGGGAATTAGATCATGGTCCTAGGGCTTGGTCCTACATGGTGTCGAATATCCTCCTCTCCTGTGGTGCTCAGGATCCTGCAGGATTTCTCAGTACTTTGCAGGACTGAGCCCTTGCTGTGTTTCTCCCTGTGATGCTGGCAGGCCAGGTGCCAGCTCATGCCAAGGTCCCCATTTCTCAACAGAACACTGGCAGATATGTAACTGGAATCTGTCTGGTTCACAATGTAATAGGTATTAGAATGATAAGAAAGTGTTTAGATCTATTGAATGCTTCTGAGTTGCTGTGCACATTAATCTTACTTGTAATATCTGTGTTCCATACTGTAATGTAGTATTTGTGTAGCTGTAATGTGAGTCTCTGACTGTATGAATTGCTATACAGATGAGGGACATTAGTGTGAAGAGCTGCTCTTCTACTGAAATTGCTTTACCCCTCCTGAAAAGAGACCCATCAGAGAAGTGTAGGACTGGAAGGGACCTCAATAGCAGGACTAAGTAATAACCCAGACTAGCTGTTCTCAAACTATAGGGCAGGCCTCCCAAGGGAGACATGGGAATGTGTCAAGGGAGGCGTGAGCTCTGGCTGTCAGCCCCAGGTGCCTGGGGCTCATGCAGAAGGGCCCCAACACCCAAGTTGTGGCTCTCCTTCCCCCTCCCCACCCAATCCCTCACCTGGAGGTGGTGGGGCTCTGGCTGTCAGCCCTGGTGTGGCAGCAGCAGGAGTGACAGAAGCTCCCTAAAAGTGGGAGGGCTATTGGTGTTTAAACCATGGTCACACCCCTCACATCACCACTTCCACCCACAAAGGCCCTGCCTTCTGCTCACACCTCTCTGCCTCTTCCCCCGCTCTCTCTTTGGCTCGTAAAGACTGGGAGGGTGATGATGCCACGGTGCCTTAGATCCCCCTATTCCAGTGCCCTTGGGCAGCAGCAGAACCAACGTAAGGGTGGAAAAGGCACGCTAAGTCTGCTGTGAAAAATGATATTGACAAATATCACTTTTCACATTGCCACCTTTACTTTTATTCTGCTGCTGATGGGGTGCTGCCTTCAAAGCTGAGTGCCCAGTCAGCAACTGCTGCTCTCCAGTTGGCCTTCAGAGCTGGGTGGCAGTATATATACTCGGGGGGATGGGGCATAAATTACTATAGACACAAAGAAGGGGGGCCCAATCAAATAAGTTTGAGAACCACTGACCTCGCTCATTCCTGACTGGTGTTTGGGGGTTTTTAAGAACAGGTTAGACAATGATGGAGACTGCAAACCTCCCTAAGCAACTTATTCCAGTGTTTAGGAAAAACATCCTAACTACTAAGCTCTTTGGTGAAAACTTAAACAAAAAAGTCAGTTAGCACTTCTGCCTTTTCTATTATTGCCCCTCTTGAGTAATGGGCCCACCTTGTCCTTGATCTTCCTCTTGCTTCTAATATGTTTGTAAAATGTTTTCTTGTTACCCTTTATATGTCTCTACCTAGTTTAATTTCATTTTGTGCCTTGGCCTTTTTAATTTGGTCCCTACCTGCTTATAGGGTTTTTTTTTAAGTCATCCTTCATAATTTGACCTAGTTTCCACTTTTTGTAGGATTTTTTTTTTTTGAGTTTCAGATAATTGAAGATCTCCTGGTTAAGCCAGTGTGGTCCCTTGCCATACTTCCTATCTTTTCTATGCAGTTGGACAGTTTGCTCTTGTGCCCTTAATAATGTCTCTTTGAAAAAACTGTCAATGCTTGAACTGTTTTCCCCTTAGACTTGCTTCCCATGGAATCCTACTTACCAACTCCCTGAGTTTGCTAAAGTCTGCCTTGTCTTTATTGTGCTGTTTTCTCTCCTTCCATTCTTTGGAATCATGAACTCTACCATTTTATGATCACTTTCACCTAAGCTGCCTTCCACTTTCAAATTCTCAACCAGTTCCTCTCTATTTGTCAAAATCAAATCTAGAATAGCCTCTCTCCTAGTTGCATTCTCCACTTTCTGAAATAAAAAACTGTCTCTGATGTATTCCAGTAATTTGTTGGATAATCTGTGCTCATGGGCGGTGCGTACAAGAGGCTTGGGGAGGTTAAGCCTCCTCAAAAATGGCTAGCCATGCAGAGGGCAAATGCCGTGGATGCAGCATGGGTCACCTCCCTTTAAGGCATGCCGGCCCACTGCCTTTGGAGCACTGAAAGTGAAGCTCCTTAAAAGTGTGTGTGTCGGAGGCGGGGGGGCACCACTGTCCAGACTGTGGCCTGAGGCCCCATCCCCGAGTGACCTCTTTCTGTGGTGGAGAGGAATGAGCAGCAGGGCCTTGGGAGAGGAGATGGAGAGGAGTGGGCAAAGGGTCTTGGGGGAGGAGGTAGAGTGGAGGTGGGCCTCGAAGGGAAGGCCATGGTCCAGGTGCCAGCGTACGCCCCACCCTTCCCTAAATGGAAGACTCACACACCGCATATGTCTGTTCCTTGCTGTGTATTTTCCCAACAGATGTCTGAGTAGTTGAAGTCCCTCATCACCACCAAGTTCTGTTGTCATAAACAGATAGTTAAGGGTTAATGTCTCTTTTACCTGTAAAGGGTTAAGAAGCTCAGTAAACCTGGCTGACACCTGACCAGAGGACCAATAGCGGGACAAGATACTTTCAAATCTTGGTGGAGGGAAGTCTTTGTTTGTGCTTTTTGTTTTGTTCGTTGTTCGCTCTCAGGACTGAGAGGGACAGGACATTATTCCTGGCTCTCCAAATCTTTCTGAATCAGTTTCTCATGTTTCAAAATTGTAAGTAATAGTCAGGCAAGGCGGATTAGTCTTATGTTTGTTTTCTCAACTTGTAAAGCGTTCTTTTACTGGAAGAATTTTTACCTCTGTTTGCTGTAACTTTGAATCTAAGGCTAGGTCGGGGGGTCCCTCTGGTCTATGTGAATCTGAGTACCCTGTAAAGCATTTTCCATCCTGATTTTACAGAGATAATTTTTACCTTTTCTTTCTTTAATTAAAAGCTTTCTTTTTAAGAACCTGATTGATTTTTCCTTGTTTTAAGATCCAAGGGATTGGGTCTGAACTCACCAGGGATTGGTGGGGGGAAAAGGAGGGGAAAGGTTAATTCCTCTTTGTTTTACAATCCAAGGAGTTTGGATCTGTGTGAAGCCTCTCAAGGCAACCCAGGGAGGGGAAAGTCTGGGGGGAAGAGGAGGGGGATGATTAATTTCTCCTTGTTTTAAGATCCAAGGGGTTTAGGATCTGTGTTCCCCAGGGAAGGTTTTGGGGGAACAGAAAGTGTGCCAGACACTAAATTCTGGTAGGTGGCAGCATACCATATTTAAGCTAGTAATTAAGCTTAAAAGTGTTCATGCAGGTCCCCACTTCTTGTACTCTAAAGTTCAAAGTGGGGGAAAAAACTTTGACACGATGAGCAGTGGTTTGAGATTTTTAGGAACCAAAACCAGTGTGGGATTTTTTTTCTCTCCTTTGTAGCTGCTTGGAAAGCAGCCTGAGGGCAGAGGTGTTAAGTTTTTAACAAGAGTCTTTGTTAAGAGTAGGCTTCAAGCTGTGAGCCAGCAGACAGCCAGCAAAAGGCATTTACAAGTTGAATTGTTTTCTTTCTTTCTACCTCTCGGGTATAGCTAGTTAGAAAATCTCTGTTAACCAAGCAGCCCTGAGCTGAAGCATCCCAGTCAGTAAGCTTCAGGGGGGTGCGGCCAGCACAAGAAAGCAGAAAAATGAGTGCCAGGAAAGCAGTTAAACAGGAAATGGCTAGGCTGGATGCAGAAGAGAAAGCCAAAGAGGCTGACCACAGGAGAAAGCTAGAGTTGAAAGAAAAAGAGATGGAAATGAGAGAAAGAGAAGAAAAAGCCAAAGAGGCTGACCACCAGAGGGCTTTGGAGCTCCAGAGGGAGGCCCACCAGTAGGCCCTGGAATTAGCAAAGATTAAGCCGGATGTACCAGCCAACCCTAACAACCCTTCTCCAGGTACTGTTTCCCATCACAGAAAATTTCCCACCTACAAGGCAGGTGATGATCCTGAGGCCTTCCTAGAAAATTTTGAAAGGACCTGCCATGGGTACAACATCTTTACAGACCAGTACATGATAGAGCTGAGGCCACAGTTCAGTGGACCCTTAGCAGAGGTGGCGGCTGAAATGCCTAAGGAACACATGAACAATTATAAACTTTTTCAAACCAAGGCCAGAATCAGAATGGGGCTAACAGCTGAGTATGCCCATCGGCGGTTCAGAGCCCTAAGGTGGAAACCAGATGTGTCATTTACCCAATATGCCTACCACATTGGAAAGAATTGGAATGCCTGGATATCAGGAGCAAATGCTAACTCTCTGGAAGAGTTGTCCCTCCTAATGCAAATGGAGCAGTTCTTAGAGGGTGTTCCTGAGGAAATAGAAAGGTACATCCTAGATGGGAAGCCCAAAACTGTAACCGAGGCGGGGGAGATTGGAGCCAGATGGATGGAAGTGGCAGAAAAGAAAAAAGCTACTAGCAAGGGGAGTGAATATCACAGGGGGCAAACTGAAAATAAACCCTATCACTGGGGGCAACCCAAGACCCCACCGACAACCCAAGGAGAGCTCCAGACACCCTATTGTCCCACCTCACCAATCTCCAGCAACGCACCTCGACCCAGTGACCAGTCAGCTGAGCGATGTTTTAAATGTAATGAACTGGGACATATAAAGGCCAGCCGCCCCAAGAACCCCAACCGAGTACAGTTCATTACACCACCATCACACCAAAGATCCCCAGGCCCAGATGTCTCTCAAATACCCTCGGAGCGAAGGGAAACCTTGAGAGTGGGCAGAAAGAAGGTTATCGCGTGGAGAGACACGGGGGCATAAGTGTCAGCTGTCCACCAATCTTTAGTGGACCCCAAATTCATCAACCCAGAGGCCCAAGTGACAATTTACCCATTCATGTCAAAATTTGTAAACTTGCCTACAGCTGAACTGCCTGTCCAGTACAAAGGCTGGTCAGGATGTGGACTTTTGCAGTCTATGACAATTATCCCATCCCCATGCTACTGGGAGAAGACTTGGCCAACCAGGTGAAGCAGGCCAAGATGGGGGGGATGGTTACATGCAGTCAAGTCAGGCAAGCTTCCAGACCCACCCCTGTTCCTGAGCCGTCCACAAGGGCCCTATCTGTGTTACCAGAGACCCGGACAGAGGTGGTGGACCAGGATCCCCTGCCAATGACTGTAACAGCCACAGTGCATCCAGTCCCAGAACCGGAACTGGAAAAGCAGCCAGCACCAGAACCGTTGCCAGCACTGACGCCAGCGCTTGCAAACCCATCTCCAACCCCAAAGCCAGAGGGCACCAGCGGGCCTGAACTGGCAGAAGCAGCAGACAACCCTACCCAAGAGGCTCAGCCAGGGCCTGAAATATCGCATAGTGCACCAGAGGAAAGCGGTTCACCATCAACGAAAACAACCCTATCACCTATATTGCTTCCAGAGGGACCAAGCCCAAGTCCACAGTCTAAGGAGAAACTGGTGTCTCCAACCTCGAGGGAACAGTTCCAGACTGAGCAGGAAGCAGATGGCAGCCTTCAGAAAGCTTGGGTGGCAGCACGGGGCACCCCACCACCTCTCAGCTCTTCTAACCAATCCCGGTTTGTTGTAGAACAAGGACTTTTATACAAGGAGACTCTTTCTGGTGGACACCAGGAAGACTGGCATCCTCAAAAACAGTTGGTAGTTCCAACTAAGTACTGGGTAAAGCTCTGAAGCTTAGCTCAGGATCATCCCAGTGGCCATTCTGGGGTGAACAGAACCAAAGACAGGTTGGGGAAGTCCTTCCACTGGGAGGGGTTGGGCAAGGATGTTACTAATTATGTCCGGTCTTGTGAGGTGTGCCAAAGATTGGGAAAGCCCCAAGACCAGGTCAAAGCCCCTCTCCAGCCACTCCCCATAATTGAGGTCCCATTTCAGCGAGTAGCTGTGGATATTCTGGGTCCTTTCCCAAAAAAGACCCCCAGAGGAAAGCAGTACATTCTGACTTTCTTGGACATTGCTATCCGATGGCCGGAAACAGTAGCTCGAAGCAACACCAGGGCTAAAAATGTGTGCTAGGCCTTAGCAGACATTTTTGCCAGGGTAGGTTGGCCCTCTGACATCCTTACAGATGCGGGAACTAATTTCCAGGCAGAGACCATGAAAAATCTATGGAAAGCTCATGGGATAAATCACTTGGTTGCCACCCCTTACCACTATCAAACCAATGGCCTGGTGGAGAGGTTTAATGGAACTTTGGGGGCCATGATATGTAAATTCATGAATGAACACTCCAATGATTGGGACCTAGTGTTGCAGCAGTTGCTTTTTGCCTACAGGGCTGTACCACATCCCAGTTTAGGGTTTTCACCATTTGAACTTGTGTATGGCCAAGAGGTTAAGGGGCCATTACAGTTGGTGAAGCAGCAATGGGAGGGGTTTATGCCTTCTCCAGGAGCTAACATTCTAGACTTTGTAAGCAACCTACAAAGCACCCTCCGACACTCTTTAGCCCTTGCTGAAGAAAACCTAAAGGATGCTCAGGAAGAGCAAAAGGCCTGGTATTATAAACATACCAGAAAGCGTTCCTTCAAAGTAGGAGACCAGGTTGTGGTCTTGAAGGTGCAACAGGCCCATAAGATGGAAGTGTCATGGGAAGGGCCATTCACGGTCCAAGAGCGCCTGAGAGCTGATAACTATCTCATAGCATTTCCCACCTCAACCCTAAAGCCTAAAGTGTACCATGTTAATTCTCTCAAGCCCTTTTATTCCAGAGACTTAAAGGTTTGTCAGTTTACAGCCCAGGGAGAAGATGATGCTGAGTGGCCTGAAGGTGTCTTCTACGAAGGAAAAAGTGACAGTGGTGTGGAGGAGGTAAGCCTCTCCACAACCTTGGAATATCTGCAGCGGCAACAGATGAAGAAGCTGTGCAGTAGCTTCGCCCCATTGTTCTAAGCCACCCCAGGACAGACTGAACGGTCATACCACTCCATTGACACAGGTAATGCTCACCCAATTAGAACCCCACCCTACCGGGTGTCTCCTCATGCCCAAGCTGCTACAGAACGGGAGATCCAAAACATGCTACAGATGGGTATAATCCGCCCCTCTTACAGTGCATGGGCATCTCCAGTGGTTCTAGTTCTAGTGGTTCAGATGGGGAAATATGCTTTTGTGTGGACTACCTTAAGCTAAATGCTGTAACTCGTCCCGACAACTATTCAATGCCACGCACCGATGAGCTACTGGAGAAAGTGGGATGTGCCCAGTTCATCTCTACAATAGACTTAACCAAGGGGTACTGGCAAGTACCGCTAGATGAACCCGCCAAAGAAAGGTCAGCCTTCATCACCCATGCAGGGGTGTATGAATTTAATGTGCTTCCTTTCGGGCTGTGAAATGCACCCGCCACCTTCCAAAGACTTGTAAATGGTTTCCTAGCAGGACTGGGAGGATATGCAGTTGCCTACCTCAATGATGTGGCCATTTTTTCTGATTCATGGGCAGAACATCTGGAAAAAGTCTTTGAGCGCATCAGGCAGGCAGGACTAACTGTTAAGGCTAAAAAGTGTCAAATAGGCCAAAACAGAGTGACTTACCTTGGACACCAGGTGGGTCAAGGAACAATAAATCTCCTACAGGCCAAGGTGGATATTATCCAAAAGTGACCTGTCCCAAAGACAAAGAAACAGATCCAATCCTTCTTAGGCTTGGCCGGGTATTACAGGCGATTTGTACCACACTACAGCCAAATTGCTGCCTCATTAACAGACCTGACCCAAAAGACCCAGCCAAATGCAGTTAAGTGGGCTAATAAGTGTCAGAAGGCCTTTACCCAGCTTAAGGCGACACTCATGTCTGACGCTGTGCTAAGGGCTCCAGACTTTGACAAACCATTCCTAGTAACCACAGATGCATCTGAGCGTGGTGTAGGAGCAGTTTTAATGCAGGAAGGACCAGATCAAAACTTCCATCCTGTCGTGTTTCTCAGCAAGAAACTGTCTGAGAGGGAAAGCCACTGGTCAATCACTGAAAAAGAATGCTACGCCATTGTGTATGCCCTGGAAAAGCTACGCCCATACGTTTGGGGACGGCGTTTCCAGCTACAAACCAACCATGCTGCGCTAAAGTGGCTTCATACTGACAAGGGAAACAACAAAAAACTGCATCGATGGAGTTTAGCTCTCCAAGATTTTGATTTTGAAATTTAACACATTTCAGGAGCTTCTAACAAAGTAGCTGATGCACTCTCCGGTGTAAGTTTCCCAGAATCAACTGGTTAAAAATTGTCCTTAAAATATAAAAAGTCTCGCAGTTTTACATAATTAGTAGTATATGTAAAGGTGCATGTGTTTCATTAATCTGTTTGTTCTAAAGTTCTAGGAAGAAATCACTGCCAGTGTGGTTCCACACTGTCTGAGATTTGGGGTGTGTGTCATAAACAGATAGTCAAGGGTTAATGTCTCTTTTACCTGTAAAGGGTTAAGAAGCTCAGTAAACCTGGCTGACACCTGACCAGAGGACCAATAGCGGGACAAGATACTTTCAAATCTTGGTGGAGGGAAGTCTTTGTTTGTGCTTTTTGTTTTGTTCGTTGTTCGCTCTCAGGACTGAGAGGGACAGGACATCATTCCAGGCTCTCCAAATCTTTCTGAATCAGTTTCTCATGTTTCAAAATTGTAAGTAATAGTCAGGCAAGGTGGATTAGTCTTATGTTTGTTTTCTCAACTTGTAAAGTGTTCTTTTTCTGGAAGGATTTTTACCTCTGTTTGCTGTAACTTTGAATCTAAGGCTAGGTTGGGGGGTCCCTCTGGTCTATATGAATCTGAGTACCCTGTAAAGCATTTTCCATCCTGATTTTACAGAGATAATTTTTACCTTTTCTTTCTTTAATTAAAAGCTTTCTTTTTAAGAACCTGATTGATTCTTCCTTGTTTTAAGATCCAAGGGATTGGGTCTGAACTCACCAGGGATTGGTGGGGGGAAGAGGAGGAAGGTTAATTCCTCTTTGTTTTAAGATCCAAGGAGTTTGGATCTGTGTGAAGCCTCTCAAGGCAACCCAGGGAGGGGAAAGTCTGGGGGGAAAGGAAGGGGATGGTTAATTTCTCTTGTTTTAAGATCCAAGGGGTTTAGGATCTGTGTTCCCCAGGGAAGGTTTTGGGGGAACAGAAAGTGTGCCAGACACTAAATTCTGGTAGGTGGCAGCGTACCAGATTTAAGCTAGTAATTAAGCTTAAAAGTGTTCATGCAGGTCCCCACTTCTTGTACTCTAAAGTTCAAAGTGGGGAAAAAACCTTGACACCTGTGCTTTGGATGACTTTGTTAGTTGTTTAAAAAATGCTTCATCCACCTCTTCTTCCTGGTTTGGTGATCTATATTAGACCCCTACCATGACATCATACTTGCTTTTTACCCCTTTTATCCTTATCCTGACTTTCAACAAGTCTCTCCTATTTTGATCCAACTTCATCCAAAGTACACGTATTTGATAAAGAAGGCAACACTCCTCCTTTTTTTCCCCTGCCTGTCCTTCCTGAGCAAGCTGTACCCTTCTGTACCAATATTCCAGTCATGTGTATTATCTCACCAAGTTCTGTGATGCCAACTATGTCATAGCTGTGTTTATTCACTAGTATTTCTATTTCTTCCTCTTATTCCCCATAATTCCCAGTGCTGTGCTGTGGGGAGGGAGGACTCTTCCCCCCACAAGGCTGGGGCTAATGCAGGGCAGCCTGTGCTCTTAGGCTGGGGGTGGGAGGGTGCTTGCCTGCCCACCCGGTGCTATGGGACTGAGAGGGGTCATGGCACTCGCCTGGCACACTGGGCAGGAGAAGTGCACCACCTGCCCAACTCCCTGGCACTCTGGGGCTAAGTAGGGGCACGCCTCCTTCCTGGTGCACTGGAGAGGGGGAGCACAGGTGGCCTGGGGATGGGGGGGTGGTCCTCTTGGCTTTGGCAGGAGTGGCAGGGCCCCGAGTAGAAGGGGCAGGCCGGACCAGGGGCTAGCCTCCTCGAGCCCATGAGTATAGAGACATCTAAGCTATAGATTTGATTTTTCTCTGTGTTCCCTCTTATATCTCCTTTATCCCTGCTATAATTACCCATGCTTTTGCCCGGATTCCAACCCTTCTCCCAGGTCTCCATGTTTTTGACTTACCTACATTTTCTGCCCCATCAAATCTAGGTTAAAGCCCTCCTCATTAGATCAGCCAGTCTGTATCCAAAGATACTCTTCCACTTCCTTGATAGATGGACCCTATCTTTGCTCAGCAGTTCTCCTTCATGGAACGACATTCTATAGTCAAGGATGTCAAAGCCCTTCTGGTGACACCATCTGGGCAGCCAGGCATTGACCTCCAAAATGCATTAATATCAGACAGGCTATAGTTGGATCTTACAACTAGAAACTCCCTACATCTGGATTGAGAAACTGTCATCAAAAAATTCTTATTGTTCTACTCTTCTCCCAGTGAAGATGAGTCATGTGAGTGGACTCCATCTATCAGCTGAGTTTGCAGCTCAGAGTACATTGCAGGAAAGGTACAAAAACCCCAAACCAGAAGAACTAAGGATCTCTATGCTACTTGGACTCTTGGGGGAGGGGAACTGAGGTGTTTGTTTCTAGGCATAAGCAAGACATCCCCAGCTGCTTAGCCTGGGCTAGCCCTAAAGGACAGATGAAGCTAGTTGATTACAAAAGCCTATATTAGGCTTAGGTTTCAAAAGGTAACTTATTCATGTTTGTTTGCTTTAACCTTGTAAATAACTCTAACTTCCTTTACCTACTTAATAAATCTTCATATGACTTGCTATAGGACTAGCTACAAGCACTGTCTTTGAGAGATCTAAAGCACAATTGACCTAGGGTAAGTGAATAGTCCTTTTGGGACTACGAGTAACTTGAATATTGCTGTGATTCGTGGTGTAAGGGGCCATCTGACACAGTGATCTGCTCACCTGGATGACATGACAGACTGGAGTACCCAAGGGGACTGCCTGTAACTCCATGTTAAGGCTGTTAAAGTGCCTGGGGAGTTTTCAGTTGGTGCAGTTAGTTGGTGAAATCTAAGTTTAGAACTCACAATCGATTCGATGTTAGTGCCCGGGTTTTTAACAGTCTGCCCTGAGGTTGGCACTTGTGTGTCACAGCTGGGAGCATCACGATCCCTTGGTCACTAAATGCCTGACCCTAATCTTTCTCCCAAATTCCTTGGCAAGAGTCCTGTTAAATTCAATGGTGTAACATCACCTAGAGCACCCAAAAAGCCCTCTAGTAGCTAGATATATATATATTAATTTGGGGCAGCTGCTGTAATAAGTAGGATTTTCCCCTTTGTACAGTATTAAGCCCAAAAATATTTAAGTGCAGGAATGGACCAGCTGACACATTGGACCAAATTCTGCCTGTGATCTGACTCCTTTGTGCCATGCTATCAGTGCAAAGCAGAGAGAGAGAGTTTAACAGACTGGTTGGAAGTTCCCCCAGTTTTGGTGAATCCTCAAGCGAAACATTGCAGTGGCTTTTAGCCACCCTTTTCCAGCTTTCAGAGTAGTAGAAATGTCCTGCAGGTGAGCAGGAAAAGAGGGTGTTGCTCTGAGGATACTCTGATTATTGCTGGAGTCCAAAGTACTCCCTCCTCCCCCAGATCAATGAGCTGTGAAGGTAGCACAGAGCCTCCTCTGCCCTCCTCTTTTACAGCACTGAGTTTGGCTGCAGTTGGGGATTCAATCAATTTTTATCTTAAATGCTGTTTGTATTTTACACCATTTGTTATAATCAAACTAATAATGTTCATATTTGGCATCTTATCATTTTAAGCAGAAGTTGTTTATCATATGAGTTTCAGTGATGTTAATTATCATGAAATCAGATTGAAGTCAAAATAACAAATGATTATGCAAAAGGTAGTCAAGTGATTAAATGTTATTTTAAAGGACTTGAATTGTGAATACTGTTTAAACATTTGCTAGTGGTGAGTTGTTTGTGAAAGTCAAATGAGAGGTTTAGTCTTAATATATTTTGATTACAAAACTTTATTCTGATAATAAAATTAACTGAAATTCAGTTAGTATTATCTGGATAC
Source organism: Gopherus evgoodei (assembly GCF_007399415.2). Classification (NCBI taxonomy): domain Eukaryota; kingdom Metazoa; phylum Chordata; order Testudines; family Testudinidae; genus Gopherus; species Gopherus evgoodei. Next base: position 82,115,960 of record NC_044326.1, on the reverse strand, counting down.
TAGACTAATGAAAGAACTTACATTTAGAAAAGCTCATTTTGTCTTTTCTGCATTTTTAATACTATGTTTTCAGTTTCTGAGCTGAGCTGATAGATGCATTAATTTCATTTATTGCATACGCTGTGTGTTCTCACACTGTCCTAATAACATTTTTTTTATGATTTAAACTAGTGCACCATTGAATTTCTGATGAGTGACTATTTCTGAAATTAGGGATATGACGTTTAATTGTATGAACCAGAAAGTGGCCTAGATTACATTATGCATTATTTACATGTTTACAAATATGAGAACACAAAATAGGTTTTTCTCTTGCCCGTTTCTTTGAAATTAGGTGATATGTGCAATAGTGTTGTTTTTTCTAGTAGTTACAGATTTGTTTTCTCTTCCCCCCCCCCCCAGTGTTCTCAAAACATGGGAAAGTTCAGACCCTCTCAACATCCAGCTTGTTCATGCTTGATCAAAACAAACCCAGACTATTAAAAAGAAATGTCAGGATCATTGACTTCTTTATGTTTTGACATCACAGGATGAAATGCTTCAGACAGGAACCAGCATCAAAGCTGGTAACAAAACTAAGCTTCATATAGTTGATGCCTTATTTTTACCTGCAGCCAGAGTATATGAATTTGATATCAGACTTCAAGAATACTTAGGGATATGTTGCCATTATTAAAGACTGAGGTAATAAGAAAGTGAGTCTGAGATTGGAGGATTGATTAGTAGCTATATAGTAATGTCTATAGAAAATACTGGTAAATAAATATTCAGTTCCACTTTATTACTGTAAGGATTATTTGTTCATTGAAATGATCTTAGTCAGTCCAAAAGGTAATATGGTATCTGCCTGGCATCTAGCTATTACTGAGTTAACAGATCCTTATGTAACTCAACAGCAAATCCAAATTAGTTAATTTTCTCCCTTCCACTTTTTGCATTTTTCCACTGAAGGGAGTTGGTGGTGGGTAGGAGGGGGAAGCGAGACAAAGGAGGGAAAATCCCAGTAACTGAAAACCAAAACACTTTTCAGTTTAAAAAAAAAACAAAAATTCTTGGATTTCATTTGAAAAGCTGCAACACTTTTGAAAAAACTAAGTTTAGGCAGAATATGGTCTTTTTGTGAAAAAAGGGTGTTTTTCATAAACAAGGATTTCTAGTTAGCTCCAATACTCATCAGTTTCACATAACAGGTTTTAAATAACCATTTATGAGTTTAATGTCTTAGAAAACATATTTGCTGCACCTTACTTATATGAAACACCTGCTAAAGCAAGTTTTTTTAAAAATGGGTCATAGGAAATAATTGACTGACTTCTCTTCTGTTCCACTTCTACATCTTCCCTGCTACTCAGTATTGTTTTATACTTCCTTATAACTTTGCATTCTTCACTTTGGCAATACTAATCAAAGTGTAAGACATTTTCCTACCATCAATGACTGGCTGGGAGAGTAGATAGTCCTCATTTGGTAGTTAATTCTTTAGGAAAAGCCCTAGGCCAAGGTACTTATTACCATTATAACCTTTTTTATGCAGCCCCAAAATTAATCTTTTATCAGTTTCCCTCAGGTGATGTGCTTCCCACACAACTTTAGGAGGACAGTGTTTGAATGGTGCTGCAGTTATGTAGTGCATTTTTAGAGAATTAAAGCCTGATGCAACAATTAAATAGACTACTTTTTTCCAGATGTAAAATTCTTTCATGTTTATACCCCCTTTAATTTTCTGCCTCTTAATTAATGGATTTTACATGACACTGTTCATTACTGTTGTTGATTTTTACTACTTACTGTATTTTTCCAACACAACTGGGGTTCATAACATTGTTTTTCTCTTGGCAAACTTGACCAGTTTTATAATAGCAGCAGGGAGGAATGTACATCGAGGTGTGTGTGTGTGTGCCCGCGCACACGCATGCACACACACACACTGGAGTAAGAAGATGCCCAAGGATATTTTTAATGTTTTTTGAAAGATGGTGGATTGACATCTCTAGACACCTAACTCTTGTATTTTTATAACAGCTCTTTGATGAGATTGCAAATTGTGCCTAATGACTTTTTTTTTTTTGTTGGTGAACAGTTATCTACTAGGAAATGGACTGAGACCACCAATTTGTTTCACACTTATTGCATTGCTGTTGTGCTAATAAGTTTCATTAACTACCAGCCTAAGCCAGATTTGAACCTGTAAACCAGAGGTGGATGGCCACATAGCCCATTATTAATATTCAGAGCCATACAGTCCTGGTTAATTGATAGCGTTATAAATCAGTTTCTTAAATATTTTCAGCAATATCAGGCAAATACCAGAAATAATCTTTCAGTCCCTACCCCTCCCCAGGGCTTCTTATGTTTTTCCTCCCTTGTTTTTAATTTACCTATCAGCCACAGAGAAAAGATTTCTGCTGATTTCCTGATCCATTTCTCTGACTCAGGAGAAGCAAAAGAGAAGGCAGAACTGGAATAAAAAGCTGAGACAGTTCAAAGCCTAAGTACGAATAGCCAGGAAACCAATAACACTAGGAAATATAATAACCACTTTATGATTAAGACTATTTCTAAGCATCCATGACATTTCTACTCTGATCTGAACTTATTACATTTTCCCTAGTAAAGGTGTCATTTCACTAGCTGAAGCTCTTTCATGGCTGTTTGCACTCCATTAGAGTGCAGACATAAATGTTACAAATTTGATATTGTTTAGTTATCTCTCATTATGAGAAGTGGAATTAGCAGTTCAAAAATGGACACAATCTATTCATTTCTAGTGAGGCCACAATAGGCCCTAGCAACAAAACTCTATTTTCTGCTATGTCTCTTTATATGCTAGTTTCCTTCTAGTTTCTCCTTTATTAACCCCAGTTTCTACTAAATTATTCTCTTGAATTTATTCCATGTCCTTAACACACACTGTACATTGGGAGTAATCATGTTGCATCTGGTCCAGCACAGAACCTATCTTTCTAGAGCAGCTTGGAAAAAAAAAAAAAAGCCTCCTAATCAGCAACCACTAGGGAGAAAGGGATGGAGATATATATTCCTGTACTTGATAGCCCTGAAATCATTTGAAGGAGAGCAAGCGATTGCCAGGGTGAGATATGTGTTAACTTCTAAGAATGCTCATTCTTATCTGAAATTTACATGGACACATGGTTAATCAGAATGTTAATCTGGTGGGGGGAAGGTTCATTCTGATGAATGTTTTACATTTTGAAGGAGTAATTAAAAACTCAGTTATTACAGATTTCTGATAAATACACTGCTTTTCATCATCGGAGCTTTGTCTCCAGTGGATAGAAGACATAGTCACAAAGGTCAGATAGAGCAAAAGGCAAGTATTGGATTTGCCCTGTAAGAATTCTAGAGAATATAATTGTTAAACAGTATTTTCCTCTGTCATTACTACAAAGACAAACAATGATAGTGGTAGAAGTACAAGGCTGAAAATGCTGTGATAAGCTTAATTTATGGCTTAGTTATGCAGGCCACCAAGTGCTACTGGCAGGAGCACAGAAAGTAGAAATGCCAGTGCACAACATATAAGCCTGATTGTGACCCTCAGTCAATATTGGTGAGCACAGGAGTGGTCTCACTGACTTCAGTGGGATGTCTCCTGTGAGAAAGTGCTCACTGTTGTGAGGAAAGGTTACACAATGATCCTTAGTAGTTATTTAATGATCATTCAAGTCAGTGGCATTTATTCCTATCATGTAAAACTCAGGCCCCTAGGTGACAGCAGTAGAAGTTACTGAAAATCTTAAATATGTCCAGGATGGATGAGGATTGCTTTGATTGACAGAACTTAATTAGCTGTGCCATGGCTATATCCTACCACTTTCCCACTATACACTGGTGCTCAACTCAGTGCATACAAAGGGGATTTATCACATTGCTGAACAATGCGCATATTTTTTTATGCGGAAAAGTTTTCTGCATAAGTGATGAGTAAATGTGAAGGGCCTGATCCAAAGCTGAATAGAAAGACTCCTACTACAGTGGGCTTCAGATCTGGCTCTGAAGAGTCTAATTTGAAAGGTATCTAGGTGCCTAAAGATGCAGCTAGGAACCTTTTGATTTTCAAAAGGGTTTTCTGCATCTGTAGGCATGTAAGTATCTTTGAAAATCTGTCCCTTAGTGCTCAGTGCTAGCACTTTGGCTCTGTGCACTCCTTACTGCAGCACTCAACAACCTGCAGGTCTGAGCAGTAAGTGTAGGTAATTATGTTGTGTGTTGCATTCTACTGAAGTCAATGGAAGTCACTCATATCCTCTAGAGGGAGAATCAAGCTTTTGGAGCAGTGGCTCCCTGGAGTCTATTTAAGAGCTGCACCTAGAAGAAACTGATAAAAGGGCAATGATCAGGATCAGCCATAAATGTGCCTGAAGGTTTACAGAACATAATATGCTACACAGCCAGTTGCTCAGTGCCTTGGGACAGGTTCTAGGAACACAGTACAGTTCTCTCTCCCTCTGTTTGTTTTACTTTATTGCATTGTAAGTAACTAAGCACCCCAAATGGTGACTCAGTGCAACTTTCTTGAAACCCACATCTTCCCCCTAGCAAAATTGAGCTGTTAGGATGGGCCATGGGGCAAGAGTTGGGCATGTCCAGTGCAGGAACTTAGTTTCAGATTCTGGGTGTTTGGATCTGGAGTTCTGATTTGGGCAATTACCATTTTTCATACTAGATAATTGCACTTTAGTGTCACAATATCCAGCTATTAGGATGAATTAGTAAGGCTTTGCTGTGTGGCTTTTATAAGAGTGTTGCGTAAAGTCATGAAGTGGTGCTGCTGAAGGTAGTTTAGGACATGGTGGTCCTTGGAAGAGAATGTTAAGTAACTCTCTGACATTACAGCTTCTACAAATGACCATGGCACAAGATATGTAGGCCTAGTCTATACTAGAAAATTAGGCATAACTATGTTAGTCAAGGGTGTGAAAAATCCACACCCCTGAGCAGTGTAGCTAAGCCTGCCCAATTCCCGACATAGACAGCACTTGGTCGATGGAAGAATTCTTCCATCAACCTAGCTACCACCACTTAGGGAGATGGATTATCTACACTGATGGGAGAATCCCTCCAATCAACATAGGTAGTGCCTAGACTGATGTGCTACAGTGCCCTGTAGTGTTTTAAGTAAGTGTAGGTATACCGTAGTCTAAGCCAAAAGGAAAGTAACAATTGCATGTAGGTGAACTACTGCACCAAAAAGCCACTTGCAATAGATGCTTTCTTAAGTAACCATTCTGAAGAAACAAAAATAGAGGAAAAATTTAATATATATATTAAGGACCTGATCCTTAGTTCTTTGATGTCAATGAAGAGATTTCCATTATCTTCAGTGAGCTTTGGATCAAGCCTGAACAAACCCTTCAATGTGATTTCATGAAGACCAACCAGATACTTAACAGAAGTCTTACGTTAGCAGCTGACAGCCAATCCAGGAAAGGACCAAATACTTCAGTGCACTGAATAGGTTTTGCTTATAGCAGTGAAATGTTAAGATCAATTACCAATTTTAAATGCAACTTTTCAAAAACTCACATAATCTTAAAAAAACCAAAACCTAACTATCCAGGGCTATTGTACTCATACAAAAATTATGGTGCTTTGCATTTACATAATATTTTTCATCCCTGGGAAGTCAAGTACATACAGCACAAAGCTATCATGTGTTTTTATTTGTAATAAAGCATTTTAATTTTATGAACATTGTGTTCAGTTACATATAATTTAATTATAAATTCTTGTGAATCAAATAAATACTGCTCTTGACTTTTGCTTGAAATTCAGTAGATTCCTTAGTAGTTTCTAATCATTTCAGTATGACCTTTAGTTAAAGACCATCTCTGTTAGGTGACCTATTTTTGCTGGTTCCTTGAGTGGTTTCTTAAGGATTTGTTTTTGTAATTATGGGCTAATTCTGTGAACTTTATCCAATTTAAGTCAATGGAGGTTTTGCCTGAGTAAAGACTGTTAGACAGGGCCCTTGAAAGTTATGCTGACAACTAATAGATTTATTCATTTCCACGGAGGAAATGAATAAATCTATCTTCAGTCTTTTGTGAATCATTTTAGTATTGATTTTTAATCATTGTGCTTAGACATCATAAAGTACAATCAATTGTTTTCCTGTGACTAATTTTTGAAATTCTTCCTCCATTTTGTAGGACTTGTTTTGATTATACTATATAAAAATAAATACAAGTATTGGGTGAAATCCTGGTCCAATTCAAATCAATGGAAGTGTTCCCATTGATCTCAACAGGTTGAGGATTTCATTCAGTAAATCTAATATTGAGCAACAGCTGGAAGATCATACAGAAATATGAGAGAAATAATCCCAAACCTCTTATATCCAACTGCTGTGACTGCAGAGAGTTGAGCATGTTTAAAAATGTTCAGCTTGATATTTTGAAGAGAGGCAAGTACCTATATATAGTGTGCTAGAGACAGATGTTAACCACACAGATATAAGTTTGAAGTAGCTCCACTTTCAGAATTTTGGTCCAGTATATGAGATCTTTCCTTTAATATGTATGACAAGCATTGAAATTAACTACGGACACAGACCGTTAGCCTGCAAACACTTGTTCACATATGCATTATCCCATTGATTCACTTGGACTAATTGCAAGAGTAAGAATAGCTGGGATAGGAAGGGTGTGCAGGATCAGGCACGTCTGTGTTTAAATGAAATGACGACAAGTGCCAAGCTTCCAAAAATAAGAGCAGAATGAAGACTACTAAAATACCTGTGAAAACAACATGATAGGTAGGCTTCCTGGTACTATCATTCAAAAGAAGACTAATAAGTTAAGTGGCAGCTTAGAGAATGATTTATTTCATAAATAGCTCTGACACTTGGAGAGGGAAAAAAAAACAACCTGTTAAACAGCCCCGCTGAATGTTTAATGTCATCCCATCCTGTCCACAGGAGAACAGTTATGTAAGGGAGGCTCTGAGCTGTAGTATTTGATTGGCAGCTCTCTCCTGACTACTACACAGGGATATTTCTATATGAAAAGAGTGGTGTATTTATTGGAATTTATGGTTATTCTAGCCTGACAAAGATTGACTGGGCCCCTCTGACAACCTGTATCAAACTGCTCTTACAGTTTGTTCTGGTATACATTATGGTGCACTCTTTATACTATCTAAGAGGTAATCACTGTGTTTTAATATGAAAGCTGCACTTTGCAATAATTCAGGCTGATGGTTTAATCTCATGCTCTTTTCAATCAATGAACAGTTTGCACATGGCTGGCAAAACAGAAATTTTGTATTGACATATTCTAGATCCTGTCCTTTTGCACAGTAATAACAGTTCCACAACTATTAAATATGTTAATTTTGTTTTCTTCTGAAACAAATCAATCACACAGGTATTACAGATCAATAAAAGGTTATTAAAAGAGAGATGAATTGCTATATTAAAGTGTCACTAGTATTATTGAGACTGGCTCACTATTTCCATTTTAAACTCCATTTTAGGCTGTTCTAATTCAGCTGTAAAAATCTGTTCCAGGCATAAACTTGGCCGATAAAGTCTCCGTGGTGGAGTGAATTTTGTGCATGTAACTTTTCGTTTTTCAAGGTAAATAACTTGTATTTGGAGCCCTGCTCTCATACAATCCTAAATCAGGGCTGGAGTGGAATTGCTCAGATTGGAAACAAAGGCCCCGATTCAGGAAAGCACTTAAGTATATGCTTAAGACCAGTACTATGCAGGACAGCATTAAGTACATGTTAAATGCTGTCATGAGTAGGGATGTCTTCCTGAATCAGGGCCAAAGTGATGGTATGAAATGTTGCCAACCCCAGATGCTGAAAAACCATGTCTTACCCCACAAAATCATGATTGTCTTAAAAATTGAGATTAAAAAATAATGGTTGGGTTCTTTTCATATTGCTTTTGGTATTTTGCCTTTATGGTGCTCTTGGGTCACATTTTCAAGCTTTCCCCTGCCATCATGAGGGTTCAAAACTGACTTTTTAAAAAAACCCACAAAAGCTTGGATTCCTCTGCAGTCTCCTGTTTCCAGAAGCTGGGGCTTTAAGAAAAAAACATTTAAAATAATGAGACTTCCAATAAAACAACAAAAAAAAAGACAACACTGTAAATATCTCCACCAAAACTGGCTTTTCCACTCCTCCTTCCCACCAGTCTGGCAGCAATATGTGGAAGTGTAACATAACCATCTAATGTCAATGTAAATAGAAGAGAAGAACATATCTGTATTTCTAATTTTGCATTGCTTTGTTTCTGATCTTTTGTAGTATACAGTCATACATCAGAACTGGCTTTACTTATGGGTTTTTACTAAAAAAGTCGCTCATTTTTTTTCTCTCCAGTTTCCATCAGGATCTATATATATATTTTAAGATGCGTCATGATTCAGGCTCTCCTCCCTCTCCCATCCGTAGACTTTACGAAGGACAGTGATTGCTCTTATGTTGCTGGTAAGTCATTACACCACTTTAAAATCCTGTATCTGTTTTTTTTTTGCTTACCTAAAGAAACAAGCAACAATGGCAACTTCAGCAGCTTGATCTCATGTGCTCTCTTGGGATGATAAGTTTTTATTTGTCACACCTTAGATTACACACTGTTGTCACTTTGGGCCAAATTGTGGCCTGGCTCGTGTGCAAGGGAGTGAGGAGAGTAAGGTGCTCACTTACTGAGCTGTGTGAACTACTGATACTGTGGGTAGCACCAGTGTGGGGAGCACAACCTCTGCAAGACGACTACGTTCCTTCCATACATATAGAGCTGAGTAGGTGGAAATGGGTGTAGCCTTGGTGCAGTCTCTGAAGTACACGAATAGCATAGTTGTGCTGATGCTCCAAGGGACATATGCTGTGCCAGATATAGACCTGATCAGTTGACTTCCCCCTCCATCCTGGAGCAAAGGTGAAGCTGTAGTCACAGTCTCCCTCCAAGTCTGCTTCTGGGCAGCACAACAATGTGCTGCAGGTTAGATAATAACCCCAGGGAAAGTCAAGCTTTGACTCAATCTAAAGCAAACCAAATCTAACAGCATTAAGAAAGTGATTGATTTTGTTTTTTTTACTACTACTATTATATATACAGATATATGAATGGTAAGTTATTTGCACAGCAGATAGCCAGAAATTAATTCAAATGTCAGCTTCTCCCAGATAACCAGGCTGTCAGATCTTTTCTTCCCTTTGATTAGCTATTTGCTTTCCTAATCTCCAGCATGGAGGAAAAATACATTTCAGCAAAAAGTTGAAGCAGTAACATTCCCAGACAACATGATTTGACATGCCTCTTCTCTGCATTAGGACAAAGCAATTAGACATTAAAAACAAAGCCTGAGAACTGTCTGGGTATGGTATGACACCTGATGAGTATGACTGAGTGGCCATAAGCATCTTTTTTTAAAAAAGTAATGCATATTAAAGGCAAGTATAGTGTTGGGTTCCCCCCCCCCCGACCCCAATCTTTAAAAACATCTGGTGAGATGTAGTGAAATTAGCAACCTTTGCAATCTCTTCTCTGAGAGGAGAAAAGGATTGGGGGGAGGGGAGGAGCAAAGAGCATTCTGATCCACTGGGTATTTAGAACTAGATAATAGTGAAATAAAACTAAGCAGTATGGAAAAGATTAGATAGGGAGAAGAGAGAAACCTTACACTCACTTCCCATGAAATCTCCAAAATGGAAGACAATCCCAACCACATGCTTTGTTTAGATTGTGCTCTTCCTAATAAGGCCTGTTCTAAGACACTTCCTAGGAAGTGGATCCAATCTCTCAAAAGCCCTGTCCACTCTATGGCTGGAACTACTTAGGCTACAGCCATGCCTGGCACACCACACCTGTTCCAGCATACCAGTGCAGTACTGGCTGGCATGTTGAGGGGGTGCAACTAAGGTTCCAACCATCCCCTTCTCTTTAGTGTCCATTCCAATACTCAGGTGCAGGATGCTTAGGTGACAGACACGCAGTGGCCCATGAAAGCTGCTGTCCTTCTGTGAGTAGTGACTCAGGTATATCCTGTTATTACCTTATGAAGATGCACAATCCAGGCCACAATCTGGTCCCTTTTGAGTGAGGGTACCCAAACCTGGCCCATACAGTAGGTGAGTTGTATTTGTGGGTATGTGCCAGCCTTGCTGTTGAACCAGTTCCTTCTGATCAACATGTTAATTTGTCCACCACCCCCCATCACATCATTATTCTATGTATTTAAAAGGAAGACTGAAATCTATGTAAAGCTGCTTTTTTTTGGCAGAGATTCATATTTTCCCTAGTTCTGTTGGGGAAAAAAAAGACACTATCAAAACAAACAAAACCAAAACCTGTTCTTAGTAATTACAACAGATCTTCTAGTCAAGAAATACCCTTCACCGTTAACTGCCTGCTGAAATACAATAAAAAAGTGACGAAGTGGGTATTCACCCATGAAAGCTCATGCTCCAAAACTTCTGTTAGTCTATAAGGTGCCACAGGCTTCTTTGCTGCTTTTAATAAAAAAGAAGTGAGTGGAAATTATCCTGAAATAGCTACTTTAAGCTTTAACCAAGGAGACTTCTGCTTTCCAGGCTATATTAGACTATGCAAAGAAATGGTCTAGGTCACAGAATGTAGGCCACCATCTTTGCATGAAGAAGGCAAGGCTTTTGAATGGGATGTGTCCTTGGTAAGTTTTTCTTAGTTTGTCAGTTCACTGGCAACCAGTGCATATCCAGCTGTGTGTAGATGTATATTTAAAAAAAAGCATAGAAAATCTGTTCAGATGGCTTAGTGCTATTCCAAGGATTGGCGCTATGAAGCCAGTTTAGACCAGTAACAGTGGGAGGAGCATCCCTTTTTCCATGGATCTGGCCCTTCCCATGTAGCAATGTGTTTCAGCTACTTCCATGGTACCATATTCCCCTGTCCTGTGTTTGGGATGCAGGGGCAGGGAGTAGTCAGAGTTTCAGGGCACAGTATAGAACATGCACTCACCAGCCCTGTAGGGGATCCATAGTAAAGCTAATACAACCAAAGGTCACATTATCTTTTCTGTGGATCACACTCTGTACTGTGGAAATCTTCATCATGAGTTCCAGGGCCAGTTGCTAGTGTGGGAAACCTTGGCAGCATAATTCCCATATGGACCTCATTCCCTGATTTGTGGTTCAGTGTTCTCCAAGCCAGTGATGAGGCACTACAGGGCCTTTGAGTGGATGGCTTGAACCTGCTGTAGATCCCAGAATCAAAACAATTTCTAGGGTACTCTGTCCCTTCCCCTTTGGTTATGGGATGATTTGGGGAAAACTGGGTAAAAGGAAGCTCATGCAATGTGTCTCAGCACAGGGCTTCCTTCCTTGGAGGAGGGCAGGGCCATGTTCTGGATAAGGATCTGATAATTGCAGTACTTGAGAAATGAATGGCATCTTATTCAAACCAATGGGATTAGTCTTGGAGTGAATTGCTACACAACATGAGTAAGGGTAGCAAAGCATATGGCCCTCGTTTTTTAACTTGGCCAGCCACAGTATCACCTTTTTAAAGTGATATCCTGAGCTTGTTTTGTTCACCTTTTGGCAAAGTTTGGGCCAGCTCCTGCATCAATAAAAGTTCAAAGAATGGCAGGCTCACTAGTGATTGTTTATACAACCCCAGCTTTGTCCTATAGGTGGATGGGATCAGCCCTGCTGTGAATAAAGACAAAATGACCAGGAGTATGTCATAGATGAGGCTGCCACCTGCCTTGTTAAGGCTTTGCAGTGATCTTCTGTATTGAGCTGAATTTAAAAGCTTGTATTAAATTCATTTGAAGATTGTTTTTTTTAACATGGACTCCTCCAATACAAATGGACACCTTCTATAGAGAAGCAATCTTCAGCATGGGAGATGTCTGAACATTGTTTCAGCACTCTATGCTCTGACACTTGGCCATAAATGAGTAACATGGCATTAATGCACCAGTTCTACTGAGTTTACTAGAGGACAGGTGTAAGTACAATGCTTCTAAATGTATCCTTTCTATTAAACCAACATTTTTTTTCTTATGAATAAATGGTGACCCATGCTCTGTTGTTCCTCTCAACATTGTGCAGGCTGAAAAAGAAGCTTAGTTCTCTCCGGCTTGAGTACGAAACCTGTTAACAATGAAAACTAAACAAATCTGGAAAGGTCACTAAAAGAATTAAGTGTGAGCATGTTTAAATTACAGCATGTGACTCAATTTTCACTGCCTACAATGTATATGTTCACAGGGCTGCCCCACAACATTTTGGCACCTGAGGCTGGGAGCACAAATGATGCCCCCATTCCCCCTTGCTTGGGCCAAAAATTTGAAAGGTCTCAATTCTGCTTTCTTCCTGTTCTACTCCCCTCATGGTACTGCTCTGCTACCTACCCCAGTAAAGGAGAACTAACAACTTAAAATACCTTTGTTCAAAAATGTTAAGTAACACTTAACTTTCAAATGCCTGAACAGCAAATGTAACTTTTCTTGTCTGCATAGTAAACACTGGCATTTTTATCTGTTTGAATAATCAGAATGGTGCTTTCCATGCCTTCTTGGTTGCAAAGATTTGAATTGCTTCCTGAAGGTCCATGGTCTGGGCCAGTTCATGCTCTACTGAGATGGTTGCAAGGCCGACAAGCCTTTCCTGTTTCATTGTGGAGTGCAGATGTGTTTTATTAACTTCAGCTTGGAGAAGCTGTATTCTCCACTGACAACTGTTACAGGAAGTGTTAGAAGTATGTGCAGAGCAACAAAAGCAGTTGGAAAGAGAGTGGTCATCTTATTTGTGCACATATATTCCAGAACAGCCTCTGGAGTTGATTCTGCTGAAATGTATCTTGAAAGGGCTTTCAGTTCATCACCCAAATCACTCACATCAATATCGCACACATCGTCATGTGTCACTGTCTCTAGTGCCCTGCATTGCTGGTTTAGGTCTTCTTCAGATATAGTGAGGAGTTTTGGAATATCACACAACATCCCAAATATACTGCTGTGTTCCTTGAGCTACATGGAATGTTCTTCAATTGACTGTATTGCATAATCTAGCACTCGGTTAAATAATTCAACTTTAAATTGTTGTTTGGAGTCTCTATGGGATTATCCCATGCCTCGTAATCAAAAGGTCATCTTCTTGGGTGACTCTTGTATTCTTGAATGGGTGGGAAAATAGCATCAGTGTGAAGTTCCTCTGCCAACTTCTGTGCACTCTTGAGAACGTTTTGAAATCCCTCATCTGACTGGTAAGACTGTAGGTAAGACTTTGCTTTGTCCAGTTGTTCCATTGCTCCAGATATATCAAGGTCAACATCATGGAGTCTCTTGCATACAACATTTATTTCAAACAATATGTTACGCCACAACACTAAGCCACACAGAAGTTTGAAGTTATGTATGTTTCTGGTGATTCCATTTCCCTCGGCCACTGTTTTCCCACGAACAGTTCCTGTTGTAGCATTATCCTCCATGATGGCAATTATGGCATCATCTATCTTCCCAATTTGGTGTTTGATAGGCTTTATCACCTCTACTCAACTTTTCCCATCGTGTGGCACTCAGTGGTTTCAGTATCCGAGAGGATGTTCCCAGATGTTGTTTCAAAATTTGCCATCGATGAGTTGATGCAGAGAAAAATACATAGATGCTTTCAATTACATTAAAAAAGTCAGCAGACTCACTAGAAGCTGATGCTGCATCACTGACCACCAAATTCAATGAACGAGAACTGCACGGGACAAAAAAAGCTCAAGGGTTTAACTCATGGATCCATGTCTGGACTCCTTTGTTCTTTCCTCTCATGTTGGCACCATTATCGTAGCCCTGATCTCTCATGTCAGCTATCGCAATTCTCGTATCTTCCAGCTTTTTAAGAAACACATTTGTCATACCAGCTCCTGTAGTATCATCATTATCAATAAATTCTAGAAAATGCTCTCTGACAGTCACCACTGCAGGGACATTTTCACTAGGTTCTGTTGTTGTTGTTACAAAATAAACCATTAAAGTCATTTGTTCCATGTGGCTGATGTCAGGTGTGCAGTCCAGAATAACATCTTGCTGATTTCAGATCTGCCACAATCTTTTGTTTGACTTTTGTTGGCAGTAACTATATAATCTCATTTTGAATTGTTTTTCCACGGTAATGGTATGTGTACATTTCTTGGGTGGTGACTCTTCTTAGATGCTCCTGGAGTACAGCATCAAACTTGGCCATCAGCTCCACAATTTTAAGGAAATTTCCATTGTTTGGCACATACAGCTAATCTGAAGTGCTAAGCAGTGCTAGGTTTTGGGTAGCAAGCACTCTCACAATGGCAATGAGTCTTTTCAGAACACTTTGCCAGTAAAGAGACTTATTGGTCTTCTCCTGATGTTGATCATCTATGGTGGCCTTTAACCTTGGTCTCATCTCAAGCTCTTTCCACCTATGAAATGCTCTCTGCTGATTTGCTGCCTTCTCATGGCATGCCAGATTTCTAGCCAGATTTTTCCAGTCCTTTGTTCCTGTAGAACCCAGTGTGGCTGGAACAATTAGACGGGAAGAGTTTGCAACAAAAACAGTATGCAGCATTCTGGGTTCTTGATTACATAAGCCATGGCCTCTCCACTTTGTCACCATTGGGGATTTCACACCAGTAATGTGTTAGATGTTGTCTTTGGGGAACATGAAGTTTTTTTCACTTCTTGTGGCCCATGCAGTACAAGGAAGTCCCTCAGGCTACTGCTCAAGTGGGTCCACAGTCCTGGATCATCTAGACTTAAGGAACTAAACTCAGCAGTAGCTGTTTCTTGCGCCTCCACCACACTCTTCTCTGATCTACACTTTTCTTCAGGAATGTACATAGTTACATCCATTTGAGATGAAGATATGGATGCTGCAGTAGCTGCCAGGTCACCTGCACTCTGACTAACTGGAAGATCAGTCATCTCCTCACCACTCACATCCTCACTGGGGCCGGAAGGCTAACCATGAACATTTGTGTTTATGTATCTCAAGAGAACTCCTGCTTAGATAGAAAGAAAAGCTTCCTTTGCTTGCTTGCTTTCTCTGAATGCTGCCCCAGAGGGGCATTTTATTCTTTCATTCATGACTGCTGTTCTCTGCCAGCTATTGTGGCTCTCAACACTTGATTGAAAGGGATAAATAAGCAGGCTGTAGCAGGGCCTGAGTTAGGGAAGATATCGGCATTTTAAAGGCCTAACTGGCTCCTACTACTTCAGTTGACCGCCTGTTCTTCTCAAGTGGGTTTATGGAAGCATCAGGAAACAGCAGGCTTCTTGAGAAGTCCAGGCTCCTGAGGATGCTAGAGAGGTACATTAGAGGCTCCTCCTCCTCCTCTCTCTCCCTGCAGCTCCTGCTGCTTTCTGTTATTCCCTCTCACCTTTTCTCTTGCCTGCCTGTTATGTCTCTTGCGCGCTCCCTCCTCCAGCACAGTACTCCACTATCTCTGTGCATCTAGAGCAGAGAGAATACATATGCAAAAGCAGCAAACACAATTTTCTACACTCTGGGTCCTAGTGGCATCCCGCCTCCGCCTCACCCGCCCAGTCTGGCACCTCAGGTGGCCGACTCAGTTCGCCTCATGGTAATGCAACAGGTGACAATATCATACATGTTAAAAGTCACTGCTGTATATACATTCAAGATTCATCACACTTAAACAGTTAAGGGGATTGTGCAGGGTAGAGCGTCCTTTGTCTGGACAGTCAAAGCTTTTCTGAGGTTCCTATTCGAAGCATCTGCACAGAAGGATGTTTGCTGCCCAAGATCACTTTTTTGTCCTAGTGACCTGCCTTTGGTTTAGGGGTATTCCTAGGTGAAAAGCACAGGGGTTGAGAGAGGAACGTATAATAATATGTTTAAACTGTGAGAGTCTGGAAGCCAAAGACTGCTGTGTCTTGGTGATAAGATAGCAATGTCCCACTTGAGACTTTTGCAAAAGGGAGTTGCCTGTTTGCAGTTTGTGACCACATCTGTTCAAGAAATCAAGAGTGGTGTACATTTTATAAATAAACCAATTTCCCCAAGAAAATACCCCAAAGCTGCGTCACCAGTTTTTCCTTGAATGGTCAACTGGCAAGTTTCCTGCAAGGCCTCAACAGCTGCTACTGCTCAGCAAAGGGGCAGCAATATATTCCTGGTGCACCTACAATATATCAAACCCTAGGATCGTTACACAGTGGCAGCAACATGCTAAGTGCTTTACAGAGAAGTACAAAGAAAATCAAATAACTCCTGAGCAAAGTTCCTGGACAAAAAGAACTTGCAATCTAACAGCCGAATCCCTCTCCCATTGAAGTCAATGCAGGTGTTACTCCTTAACTTCAGTGGGAGCAAGATGTGGTCTTTAACTACTATATATTACAGTGGGAGTTGAGAGTGGCTCAGCAGCTTCCAGGAAGTAACTGGCACTTCAAGGAACCTTGTTAGTTGTACAGCCCCCATCCCTCAGAACTTCAGATGACCTCAAAAGGGCAAGTAAGTGCGGGCCAATAAACATGCCTTTCCTAGCTTTATTTAATGTTTTTCTGTGAAGTTTTAGGGTATGCAGTGACACCCTTCCCTGGAAATAGAGCACAAAGTTGGTATCAGACCTCCACTGCAGTCTACTTCCCCACCCCCGTTCCTGGGCTGGGCAGAACAGTGCTTATTATTTTTAACCAAACTGCATTCCATACCTGGGTTATTTTTCATAGTAGGTGTCTCAAATACATCATAAATTGACTTTATTTATAAGATCTGAGAAAAATGACGCCAGTTACTAAAAAATATTTTCTGTGATGAATCAAACCCTTGAGCTATAGCGCTTTCTGGGTTTTCTGACTCATTCCTTGACATAGATGTTACTTGCTGAATAGCCAGCAATAATATTTATGCGTGCATGGCCTGGATACAGTATATGGATTTACAACTTTGTGGCTGGGCATTTTAAAGGAAGCTAAGCATGTTATGCACCCAACTCCTGTTAGCTTTTAATAGCTGATGGACACTTCATTTTCATAGGTTCTTCTAAAAACCACACCATGCAAATTTTGGGGATAAAGGTCATAAAGAGACACCATCTAGCAGTATAATTTCAGATAAAGTGTGCTGGATTTTTGTGGGAGAAGGAATAAACACCCCAGGCTCGTCTGTTTGATTTTTCCTATTTTATTTCTTTGCCAGGTAAATTCAATTAGACAATTGATTTTTGCACAACCTACAATTTCATTATAAAGGCCTGAGACGAGGTAGCAAACCAACAAAATTATGAGTCATTATAAACCCCTATTACAGATATTCATTGTTCTGCCACTAAACAGCCCATAATACATTTGCACTGCATAGACTATTACCAGTAAATTAGGGCCACGTGAAACTGCCTGGTCATTCGTCAGCTCTGAGTAGCTAACTGAAGAGGCAGAGATCCAAATTCTGCCCTTATTTAGTGTGATGGGATAATGGTAAGGAATCACAGGAAAAGTCACTTTCTTCTGTTCTCATGCTGAACAAGAATAAGGAGAACAGGAGCACAGACAGAAGGGGATAGGAACCTGTGGGGTTGTATAGCAGAGGAATGAGTCAGAAGGAAGCATAAGCATAAGAACAGCCATTTATTTCCACATGCAGGGCCAGGTAGGCAGGCAGAGCTTCAGAGTCTCAATGCGTGGATGAGACGATGGTGTAGAGAGGAGGGGTTTACGTTCATTAGGAACTGGGGAAACTTTTGGGATGGGAGGAGCCTATACAGGAGAGATGGGCTCCACCTAAACCAAAGTGGAACTAGACTGCTGGCACTAAACATTAAAAAGGTTGTAGAGCAGTTTTTAAACTAGGAAATGGGGGAAAGCCGACTGCTGCAGAGGAGCATGTGGATCGGACACAGACTTCTCTTAGGGGAGAGTCTGATGATAGGGAATCTCCAGGTTATAGTCAGGAACAGAGGACAGAAGAGGATAATGTATGAGCCAGTCAGATAATAAACGGTCACAAAAAAGAATCTGGCACATCAGAAAAGGGCAGACAAATAAACAGGGACAAGTTTTGAAAGTGCTTGTACACAAATGCTAGAAGTCTAAATAATAAGATGGGTGAACTAGAGTGCCTTGTGATAAAGGAGGATATTGATATAATATGCATCACAGAAAACTGGTGGACTCAGAGCAATAAGTGGGACACAATCATTCCGGGGTACAAAATATATCGGAAGGACAGAACAGGTTGTGTGGGGAGGGAGTGGCACTATATGTGAAAGAAAATGTAGATTCAAATGAAGTAAAAAATCTTAAGCGAATTCACATGTTCCATAGAATTGCTATGGATAGAAATGTCATGCTCTAATAAAAATATAACATTAGGGATCTATTATCGACCACCTGACCAGGACGGTAATAGTGATGATGAAATGCTAAGGGAAATCAGAGAGGCTATCAAAATTAATAACCCAATAATAGTGGGGGATTTCAATTATCCCCATATGAACTGGGAACATTTCACTTCAGGATGAAATGCAGAGATAAAATTTCTCGATACTTTAAATGACTGCTTAATGGAGCAGCTGGTACGGGAACCCACAAGGAGAGAGGCAACTCTAGATTTAATCCTGAGTGCAGCGCAGGAGCTGGTCCAAGAGGTAACTATAGCAGGACCGCTTGTAAATAGTGACCATAATACAATAGCATTCAATATCCCTGTGGGGGGAAGAACACCTCAACAGCCCAACACTGTTGCATTTAATTTCAAAAGAGGGAACTATACAAAAATGAGGGGGTTAGTTAAACAAAAGTTAAAAGGTACAGTAACTAAAGTGAAATCCCTGCAAGTTGCATGGGCCCTTTTTAAAGACACCGTAATAGAGGCCCAACTTCAGTGTATACCCCAAATTAAGAAACACAGTAAAAGAACTAAAAAAGAGCCACCGTGGCTTAACAACCATGCAGTGAGAGATAAAAAGACTTCCTTTAAAGAGTGGAAGTCAAATCCTAGTGAGGCAAATGGAAAGGAGCACAAACACTGCCGGCTTAAGTGCAAGAGTATAATAAGAAAAGTCAAAGAGGAGTTTGAGGAACGGCTAGCCAAAAACTCCAAAGGTAATAACAAAATGTTTTCTAAGTACATCAGAAGCAGGAAGCCTGCTAAACAACCAGTGGGGCCCCTTGACGATCGAGATACAAGAGGAGCGCTTAAAGATGATAAAGTCATTGCGGAGAAACTAAATGGATTCTTTGCTTCAGTCTTCATGGCTGAGGATGTTAGGGAGATTCCCAAACCTGAGCCAGCTTTTGTAGGTGACAAATCTGAGGAACTATCATAGATTGAAGTGTCACTACAGGAGGTTTTGGAATTAATTGATAAACTCAACATTAACAAGTCACTGGGACTAGATGGCATTCACCCAAGAGTTCTGAAAGAACTCAAATGTGAAGCTGTGGAACTATTAACTAAGGTTTGTAACCTGTCCTTTAAATTGGCTTCTGTACCCAATGACTGGAAGTTAGCTAATGTAACACCAATATTTAAAAAGGGCTCTAGAGGTGATCTCGGCAATTACAGACCGATAAGTCTAGCATCGGTACTGGACAAATTATTCAAAACAATAGTTAAGAATAAAATTGTCAGACACATAGAAAAACATAAACTGTTCAGCAATAGTCAACATGGTTTCTGTAAAGGGAAATCATGTCTTACTAATCTAGAGTTCTTTGAAGGGGTCAACAAACATGTGGACAAGGGGGATCCAGTGGACATAGTATACTTAGATTTCCAGAAAGCCTTTGACAAAGTCCCTCACCAAAGGCTCTTACGTAAATTAAGCTGTCATGGGATAAAAGGGAAGGTCCTTTCATGGACTGAGAACTGGTTAAAAGACAGGGAACAAAGGGTAGGAATTAATGATAAATTCTTAGAATGGAGAGGGGTAACTAGTGGTGTTCCCCAAGGGTCAGTTCTAGGACCAATTCTATTCAATTGATTCATAAATGATCTGGAGAAAGGGGTAAACAGTGAGGTGGAAAAGTTTGCAGATGATACTAAACTACTCAAGATAGTTAAGACCAAAGCAGATTGTGAAGAACTTCAAGAAGATCTCACAAAACTAAGTGATTGGGCAACAAAATGGCAAATGAAATTTAATGTGGATAAATGTAAAGTAATGCACATTGGAAAAAATAACCCCAACTATACATACAATATGATGGGGGCTAATTTAGCTACAATGAGTCAGGAAAAAGATCTTGGGGTCGTCATGGATAGTTCTCTGAAGATGTCCACGCAGAGGCAGTCAAAAAAGCAAACAGGATGTTAGGAATCATTAAAAAGGGGATAGAGAATAAGACTGAGAATATATTATTTCCCTTATATAAATCTATGGTACGCCCACATCTCAAATACTGTGTACAGATGTGGTCTCCTCACCTCAAAAAAGAGATTCTAGCACTAGAAAAGGTTCAGAAAAGGGCAACTAAAATGATTAGGGGTTTGGAGAGGGTCCCATATGAGGAAAGATTAAAGAGGCTAGGCCTCTTCAGCTTGGAAAAGACGAGACTAAGGGGGGATATGATAGAGGTATATAAAATCATGAGTGATGTGGAGAAAGTGGATAAGGAAAAGTTATTTACTTATTCCCATAATACAAGAACTAGGGGTCACCAAATGAAATTAATAGGTAGCAGGTTTAAAACAAATAAAAGGAAGTTCTTCTTCACACAGTGCACAGTCAACTTGTGGAACTCCTTACCTGAGGAGGTTGTGAAGGCTGGGACTATAACAATGTTTAAAAGGGAACTGGATAAATTCATGGTGGCTAAGTCCATAAATGGCTATTAGCCAGGAAGAATAAAGAATGGTTTCCCTAGCCTCTGTTCATCAGAGGATGGAGATGGATGGCAGGAGAGAGATCACTTGATCATTGCCTGTTAGGTTCACCCCCTCTGGGGCACCTGGCATTGGCCACTGTTGGTAGACAGACATTGGGCTAGATGGACCTTTGGTCTAACCCGGTATGGCCGTTCTTATGTTCATACTGGGTCAGAACAAAGGTCTATCTAGCCTATAATCCTTTCTTCCGACAATAGCTAATGCCAGGTACCCTAGAGGGAATGAACAGAACAGGTAATCATCAAGTATTCCATCCTCTCTCACCCATTCCAGGCTTCTGGCAAACAGAGGCTAGGGATAACATCCCTGCCCATCCTAATAGCCATTGATGGACCTATCCTCCATGAACTTATCTAGTTCTTTTTTGAACCCTGTTATCTTGCCAGAGGATGTTGTGAAGGCCAAGGAGTTCCACAGATTGACTGCATTGTGTGAAGAAATACTTACTTTTGTTTGTTCTTAAATATGCTGCCTATTAATTTCATTTGGTGACCCCTAGTTCTTGTGTCTTCCTCCACATTCTCCACACCAGTCGTGACTTTATAGACCTCTATCATATCCCCCCTTAGTCATCTTTTCTAAACTGAAATGTCCCAGTCTTATTAATCTTTCCATTCCATACCCCTAATCATTTTGTTGCCCTTTTCTGAAGCTTTCCCAATTCCAATACATATTTTTTGAGATGGGGTGAGAGCAGGGTGAAATTTTTCAGATGAACAGTTTATTTGCCCCCAAAAAATGCAGATTTGGCCAAAGGAATTTTAGGGGGGTGGAGTTCTCCCTCACAGTCTTTATCCCAGTGCTTAGATCATGGTCCTGATATGTGAGAGACTCTGCTTCAAACCTCTGCTCTGGAGCAGCAACTGGAACAATTAGCTTCCCCCACATCCCAGGAGAGTACCCTACCACCTGCTGATGGGCTATTCTGGGGTGGGTCTCTCAATCCTTCCTCTTGAAGCTGTCTCACTTTGTATAAAAATACATGAATAGCCATTGGGCCAGACAAAGAGCAGTAGAGAGAATGACTATATCCAATGGTTGGAGCACTCTCCTGGGAAGAAGACGACCTGGGTTCCAGTCCCTGCTCTACATCAGGAATTCAAACTTGGGTCCCCCACATTCTAAGACAAGGCCCTGACCACTGGGCTAAGGGAGAAACCCTACTGCCTCAGCTGTGAATTGAGACCTTCATTACCTTTTTAAAAAAAAATGACAGGAAACAAAATGTTTCATTTGACCCAAATGGAAATTTTTCCTAATTTTTCAATTCACCAAAAATTAAAAAAAAAAGTTTTCAGTTTGACCCAAACCAATCCCTACCCTCTTGACTCCAAGAACTGCCAGCAAACCAAAAATTCAGTGATCAGCACAGTGCCAGGGGCAGAAGACAGAGGGTTGAATAGGAATGAGAGGATAGGAAGAAAGAGAACTGGGAACAAGGGCAGTAGCTGAGGAAGAGGGGGAGAGGGAGAGCAGGAGCCATGGAATGGGGGAGGCTGTGGGAGGGCATGGTCAGGAGCTAGGGAGGGGAACATAGAATTGAAAGAGACAGTGGGGATGGGGCAGAGCAGGAGTTGGGCAAGGGGGGAATACAATCAGAAGGGTCTAACTATTAGGCCACTCTCCCCTACAAAACCTGCAATTGAACCCCTTATTCCTGAATCTCAGTACTGATATCTATTGGCAGGGTATACATCTCTATCCCTCTCTAGTGGCAGGTTTGCAGACACAATAACAGCCTTCGGAACAAAACATTAGGTTTGTTCTTTCAAAAGTTTACAGGTGAACATTGACTTAATAGAGCTTTGAAACTTTACTATGAAGAAAAATGCTGCTTTCCCTTTATTTATTTTTTTAGCATATTACATTTAACACAGTACTGTACTATATTTTCTTTCTTTCTTTTTTTGGGGGGTGGGGGGTGGGGAGGGCGGCTCTGCTTCTGCCTGATTGTGTACTTCTGGTTCCAAGTGAGGCATGTGGTTGACTGGTCAGTTCACAACTCTGGTGTTCATAACTCTGAGGTTCTACTGTACTCCGTCAGCTCAAGTGGTAGAGGATCCTAGCCAAGCTGCTGACTGATATGAAGGGTCAAAAACGGTTCCACATGATGAAATTGTTTTTTCCTAGTGTTTAAGATTTCTTTTTAAAACTTTTGAAATTATATAATAAAACCTACAAAAAACTCTCAAACAAACATTAATTTGGAACAGTCAAGCACTCAAAAGTTAGGAAATGCCAGAGTTAAGGTTGGTTGTGTATTGCACAGGACAGATAATCCTCTGGGAATGAATTGTGAAGGAGATACCTGCATTTTTTATTGCAGGAGTTGGAAGGTGTGTGGCGAATAAGGCAGGGAATTGCAAGAAGAGAAAGAATTGATCATGTGGCTAAAGCAGTTGAATGCTACTCTGGAGAATTTGATTATACCCCTGCCTCTGCACAAAATTCCTGTGTGATGCTAGGCAAGTCATGTAAACTAACATTTTCACAGTTGGCCACTGTGTGTTCCTTGTTTTCTGGGTACCCAACTTGAGATGTCTAGGATCTGACTTGCAGAAATACTGAGAACTCTCAGCTGCAGCTGAGGTCAATGGGAGCTGTGCTTGCAACATAAAGTATTATTAAATGCTGAATATTCTGAGTGCTAAATATGATCTTTTCAAAGTTAATGGACACTTTTGACTTTAATCTCTGTGCCTCAATACTTGTCTACACAAAGAAATCATTTTTATTCCAGAAAAGTGTGTCCACAGAAGAAGTTATTTCAATCAGTTCCTCCACATAAACAAGTCTTTAGCTCCCCAATGGTAAAATGGGGATCGACCCTATAAGTGCACCTCACAGGGGCATTGTGAAGAGACATTTATTAACGTTTGTAAAGTGCTAGAATTAGAGCACAATTAAAAAGTTGATTAGGATAGTAAAGAATGCATGAGGCCACACATCAAATGATAGAGAAAAATTGAAAAGCTATCCATTAATTAAGCATTATCCATTCTGTGCACTGAATGAGTCAGGGATCCTGTGGAAAAAATAGTCTTTAATTACATAATCTCTTCCTATCTTAATACATATATTCAAGGGAGGTTGAATTAACGTCACACAGGAAATCCCTGAATTAAGGTTGCCCAACTTTTGAGTGCTTCACTTTGCAACCTTAGAATTCTTAGAATGTAGTATTTTCGTATGTTATACTTTGAAAGGACTGTACTGGAAAACAAAGTGCTCAGTTCCACAGCTGTTCAGTGCGTTCAACTCCTGTTAAATTTTATCACAGTTTGCAGACAAACAGGCTACAGAATCAAGCCTTTAGCAAGCTGAGTGATTTATGAGCTGGTTGGTGAGTGTAAACTGGTGGGCTTTAGCTGGAATCTCTGTGTATTGTTAGGAATCTGAAATTGGTACCCTTGAAGGTCTATCAGTTATTCCCATTCACTTCCAATAGCTTCATAATCTTCCAAGGAAAATATACCTGACCGGTGTGTACATACAGTTAAAGCTGTACCCTATTTTAGGTTGAAAAATATATAGAGAATCAGATAGTTCATACTGAATCTCGTAAGAGGGAATAGGAAAAAATGGGTTTAGACAGGCAGATAGACAGACACACACACACTCTCTCTCTCTCTCTCTCTCTCTATTTTGTTACAAATCTAAGTGACTGGATACTTTACTCATATAACTTTTTCCTGGGCTTTAAATTTTGTGCAGTGACTAGATACTATGGTGACAGGCACTATGTGAAAAATCTTAGATAAGACAAATTTGTTTTCTCAAGGTCACACTTTCAGGGAATGCTGTGCGTGTGTTTTAAACAGGTCTACCAGTGTTACGTATAAAGCTCCATTTCACAAACCTCACTCATGTATGAATAAGAATTTGAGGGATTTGGACCAAATTTGCATGCTACAGAACACTCCTTACTTTTAAAGGTTAGTGCGCCAAGGTAGATTTTTTTTTCCTTCCTTTTTTCTTCTTCTCCAGTTTGTTGGCAGTCCTAAACCAAACATTTTTTGGGTTGAGCAGGAAAAAAAAGTTTAAAAAATTGGCGAATTCAAAAGTTGGAAAAAATTCAATCCCTAAAAGTTTTATGCAGCTTTTGAGTGTTAACAGATTATTTTTAATATAATGAAAGAAAAAATAGAAATGGTTCATTTTGAAAATGTCAAAATTAAATGTTTCAGATTTTTGAAATTTTTAAAAAGTTTTCCAGCCCAAAAACAGTTTGGCAAAATTGATGTGAATTTGCTCAGTGTTTTGAGTGACTTAAATTTGCATTTTTCGCTGTAAAGTTTTTTTGGTCAAAAAATTTCACTCAGCTCTGATGGGTGTAATAGTTTTCCAATCTTAAAGTAAATTTAGTGTAAGTGAAAGAAAAAATTGTCTTGAACAAGGCACAGTGGGAGCAGGCATTATGCAAACTTCCTTACTCATCTCTGCCAATGTATCTCAGGTCTGATCCTGCACTCCTGATGATCTGATTCTGGGCATTTTCTGTACAAAGTCTGCCAAACGTGGTGGTTCTGTGATACTGACAAATCAAATTCTGCTGTAACTCCGTTCATTTCTGTGAAATTACACCTATGGTCTATACACAGAAACCAAGGACAAACTACCAAATTCATTTTTTAGCATTTTAATCTGGGGCCAAATTCACTGCTGACATAAGCAGGTAAATTCCACTGACTTCCAAAGACCATCAGTCCTGGAAAGTGAAGTCCTCTCTCTGTCTGTACAGTAAGAATGCAATGGGCAGTAAATGTTTAAACTTTCCCACACTAGCTCAGTGCAGACCTTATAGAACCACCATGGCTGACTCAGTCTTTAGCCTCTTTACTGAGACTGCTGTGTCAACTCTGGTAGTTTGTGAGATGGACAGTGCATGTCGCACGTAAATGCACAATCATATTGTTGTTGCCCTGATCTTGCCCTCCTCCTCTGTTAGTTGACATTTGTCATATCATGACAAATTATTTAAAGGTCTTCAGCAGAGTCTCTTTGTTTTGGTGTCTAGTACAGTTTGGCATTATTCTAAATAAAAATAAATAAAACAATAGGAACTGGACTGATTTCATGTAAGTCAGTCATTTCATACAAGCCACTCCACAAGTAACATTAATTTTCCAAACACAGAACAAAATATTATGTACAGACAGAACAAAAAGATGGCCCATATCACAAAGAGTTTACAATCTCATCTATATTATGTTTCCTTTCACCAGTAAATATTTAACACATGAAATCACTTAAATTAACAGAATGCACTTATTTGATTTCTGAAGCATCATATTTCAAGAAATCTGTTGAAGGTTTCCACTGCATTGCATGCTGAATTCCTCATTAAAAATACCTCTCTCTGTTAGCATAAACTTTATAAATCATTTACATTTAAAGTACTCAATTTTTTTCTTTTATGTTCTCCTGTAAATTAACATTGAAAGATATAATGGTTATAAAAATGTTACACTCCTTAATTAATCTAACCAAAAAAATCAGTAAAGCCCTGTGACAAATGGATGGAGGGGGGGGACACTCAGCCAGCCAGTATCTATAAAATCCCTCTTAGTAGCTGTTCTCTAAATACTCTAGCTGTAAAGGGTTAATAAGTCTCACTGCTCTGCATAGGTAAACGGAAGTGAGTGGGCATCTGGCCAAAAGAGCCAATGGGAAGGCTAGAACTTTCTAAAATTAAAACAAGACTCCCCTTTTGTCTGTCTGTCTCTGTTATTCTCGGGGAGAGGCAGACATGAAGCAGTTATGCTGTGAGAAGCTTGGCCCACGTATAAAGAGATATCAGTACCATACCTAGAACTACTCATCAAAAACTCCAGATATGTAAGTAGGTAAGGAAATGTCTAGGAAATCATGATTAGATTTATCCCTTTTATTTCTTTATGGCTTGTGGATTCGTCTGTGTTAACTCCAGGTGCTTTTGTTTTGCTTGTAAACTTTAAGCTGGACCTCAAGAGAGCTATTCTTGGTGCTTAATTGTTGTAATTTTTTTTTAATCTAGCAAATGCCTAAGTCCAGATATATTTTCTTTTTTATATTATTATTAATAAAATTTACCTTTAAGACCAAAATCGGATTTTTGTGTCCTAAGAGGTTGTGCAATGGCTAATTTCCTTTGTTTTCTTCTTAGCTCTTCCCCGGAGGGTGTGTGTGTGAAAGGATACCCTGACAGGAAGGAATTCCCAAGTGCGCCTTCTTGGGTGATGGCAGCATCTACAAATCCAAGGTCAGATAAAAGCAGTAACCTTGAGAGTTTAATACAAGCCCAAAGTGGCAAGTATTAATTTTTAGAATCCTTGTGGGCCCCCACCTTCTGCACTTAAAGTGCCAGAGTGGGTAATCTGCCATGACAAGACAAGAACTATTTTCTGTTTCCACATGACTTAGCTTTGCCTTCCAGTGGGGTAATGTACAGTCAAATGCTTGAAAAAGTTTATAACATTTTGTAGCCTTAATCTAGCAGTTTTTAGTCCGGCAAAATTCCCCCCCACCATCTTCATTTGGGAATTTTGCCTGAGTGAAAACTGGATTGGGCCCGTTATCTAGCAACCAGGGTGTGGGATAATTCATGATACTTTATTTAAATAGTTTTAAAATTTGAGATCCCATTTTAAGCATTATGGATACCATTTTCAGAAGCAATTACACCCCATTTACAAGTATAGTCTACATACAAGGGGTACAGAAGTCAAAAGCAATGGCTCATACATCACCTCAAATTGAGGCCAAACCCTTCCTCACGCTGGCCATCAGTTATTCCTATTTGAGTGAACATAGTCCCTCAGATATTACTGATGACAATCTGTGTGAATAACTGCTGAGAATAAGAGTGTTGTGATCTGGCCGAAATTAATTACATAGTTTATTTAAACGCAGGCTTTTTTGTGCACTTTCAATTGTTTTTGGGTTTTCAGGACCAATCTTCTCTATGATTGTCATAACATATTCCCAGATTTGGACCTTAGCGTCCAAAATATGGGTGTTAGCATGAAAACCTCCAAGCTTAGTTACCAGCTTGGACCTGGTAAAGCTGCCACTACCCAAAAAATTAGAGTGTTTTGGGGCACTCTGGTCCCCCCAACAACCTTCCCTGGGACCCCAAGACCCAAATTCCTTGAGTCTTACAACAAAGGGGAATAAACCATTTCCCTTCCCCTTCTCCCTTCCAGGTGTTCCCTCCCTGGGTTCCTGGAGAGATACACAGAAGCAAGCTCCGTGAATCTAAACAGAGGGACTCCACCCTCTCTGTTTCCAGTCCTGGAAAACACAAGTTACCGAGGTAGCTAATCTCTCTTCCCCCTTACCCAGAGGGCATGCAAAGTCAGGCTTAGTAAATCTAACATACAGAGATTTTTCCCCCTGACTTCTTCCTCCCACCAATTCCCTGGTGAGTTGCAAACTCAATTCCACTAAAGAAAAACTCCAACAGGTCTTAAAAAGAAAGCTTTATATAAAAAGAAAGAAAAAATACATAAAAATGGTCTTTCTGTATTAAGGTGACAAATACAGGGTCAATTGCTTAAAGGAAATATGAATAAACAGCCTTATTCAAAAAGAATACAATTCAAAACACTCCAGCAACTACACACATGTAAATACAAAAGAAAAAACAAACAAACAATCTCTTTGTACTTACAACTGGGAAACCGAAGATTAGAAAGCCAGGAGACAGAAAAATCACTCTCATAGCCGAGAGGGTCAGACACAAGACAAAGAACAAAGAACTCACACACAAACTTCCCTCCACCCAGATTTGAAAAAGTCTTGTTTCCTGATTGGTCCTCTGGTCAGGTGTTTCAGGTTACTGGTGTTACCCCTTTACAGGTAAAAGAACATTAACCGTTAGCTATCTGTTTATGACAATGATTAGTGCCATTGAAGTCACAGATATTAAGATGTACCCAGCAAGAGTAAGAGGATCAGAATCTGGTGCTATAGCAGTGGTAGTATTTACTTGGTGCAGAAATACAGTTTACGCTACGAATTCACAAATAAAATGAGCCTTATCAAGTAACTGCTGCACCATGAGTGTAACCTGGGTAATACTGTAAGCATGCAAGGGACTTTCCTTTGCTTCAGTGAGACAGTGAAATTCTGAGATATTTACAGAAGCATCTGGTCTTCCCTCAGGCAAAACTGAGGCAGGACAGAGTTTGCTGGGATAGCTTTTTTAAAAGCTGAGACTCATTAAACAGGTACCCCACAGTGTGACATATTGGCACGCAATCCAGACCCAGGATGCCTTGCAATGTCTTGCTGAAGTAGCTCCCACCTGAGCCATTCACAAACAGCCTTCCAGCATGCAAGCTATAGCCTGAGTGTCTGTGTGTAACTAAGGCCTGCCAATTACACCCTGGCTCTTGGCAGCCTTGATTATACTTAAGGATGATGCCAACATACCCTTAGTCTCAGATTTCCCCCCTGAAATTGTCCTGTATGGCCCAGCCCTCTCCTGAACCATTCAGAAATAATAAGTTTGTTACTCCTTTAAGGGAATAATATGGTATTTGATTGCCTTAAATGGAGTTACCTAGACACTTCAGTTTAAACCCACTGGATTACATAAAATAATAAAACAAAGTGTATTAACTACAAAGTGATTTTAAGTAAGAACAAGTATAGGCAGTCCTCCATTTTATGACATTTGACTTACGGTGAATGGCACTTTCAACATTTCTGAATTGACAACCTGATTCGACTTATGACAATTGGTTTTGACTTTACGATGCTAGGTCCAGCAATGGAATGGTTTGTGGTTCCGAGTTACAACGTTTCGACTTACAACACAACTGTGTCGTAAGTCCGAGGACTGCCTGTAATGAGGCATAAGGGTCAGAAATTATTACAACACAAATAAAGATACACATTAGTAAGTACTTTAACTTAACAAAATATTAGATCCAAGAAAAATTTCTCACCACATGCTTCTAGCCAGGTTCCTGCTTGATGACTCCATCTACTTCTTAAATGGAAATTAAGGCATACATACAGTCTTCGCTCAAGACAGGCCTGTTTGACCAGTTTGATGCTATGTCAGTTCTGAACATGCATGCTTAACATCATGCAGGAAAATCTTGTAACCTCATATGCCATGCCACGCATTTTATCAGGACAATACTGACCAGCAAATGATGAGTTTTCAAATGATCCCTTACAAGGCATACTTTGTACAAAGATTATTACAATAGAGTTAGAACATACTTCTGTATTCACACTCTGTCACACACAGTTCTGATGTAACTTCATCTCTAAGCCATTTGTATGCTCCTTGAGGACACCCCATTGCAGTTTCAGACTGTAGCTACTACCTTTCTTAGGGTAGGATTTCATATCGCTCTATCCTGACCAGGAATTTAGGCTGCAGTTCCTCCTACTCTTCATTGTGATCACATTAGCAAGTCTGAGGTTACTTCAGACTTTGCTGTCCTGTTACTGCTCATCGACAATGATAGGGTTTACCATCAACCAGCCAGCCTCCACAAGGCACAATACACTTACTTGGGATAGAAGCATTACAGAGAAAACATCGCATAAACTAAGAAACAGTTTACATACACACTAAGCTTACCAGGTGCCACCCGTCTTCCATATGGAGACCATGGTAGGTTTTAAAGTCCTTCAAACCCTTCCAGCAGGGTTCACCCTTTTGGTTAAAGTTTCATATCAAGTGTTGGATCAAGCCTCTAACTCAGTTCAGGCTGACCCTTTATTCAGTTTGGGGCCTTTGTTTGCAGGCCCTCTTAAACTTGATTCCCTTAGTCCCATCCCCTCAGGCTGGGATTTAATTATGCAACAGGTGAAGCTGGCCCCATTTCCCCTTAAAGGGAGGAGTCAGCCTCGGAGACCCTTCCCCCCAGTGATTTTAGTTTCTACAGAAAGCTTTGTAAATCTCCCCCATGGAGCCATAATATAATCCCTAGTACATAAAAAACTACACTGAACAGTTTATAGATAAAATAGTCTTTGAAGTTTCCATGCTCTGGTGGTCTCAGATCTACCGCAAAGTATACTTAAGACATGCTTAGCTACATCTACCAACACTTTTTCCGTAAATATGGTCTGCATTGTAACAAGCTTCATGGACTTTCTCTATGTTAGCCTTCTTTTGCTCAGTAAATATGCGAAGTTAACATATCCATAGCTACATCTCATTCTTTGTCTTAAATATGATGCCTTGAGATGTCAAGTAGCTCATTATTTCATATATGACAATCCATGTTCCATTGTGATCTATACCGTGAGAATGGACCACTGGTGTTTTATGGGCTATAAGTCAGGGACTCACAAAGAAAGTTGTTCAGGACTGTTTTATAGGCAGAGACTCAGTAGATATTATATGTTCTGCAACAGGTCCAGACTACTGACTCTCTCTGCTATCAGTGCTTGGGTTTTGAGGCAGCTCCCTAACAGACCATAATATTTCCTGTTATTTATAGGGAAATTTTGCCACATATATTTTCAGTTGTGCCTGAAAGCATATGCATTTCCTACTAAAAGTAGAACAGTGTAAGAGAAAATCTGCATTGGTTGATGAGAAAATCATCAAGCCAATGTGGGAGCAACAGTTAGCAGTATGCTCATTATACACCTATTATACACACACTACTATGTCTTTTAATTCTAAAACAATCAATAATGAACAAGCTAATTTAAATTACATGGCCTGTGTTTCATAACTGTTTCTCATATTTGATTAGCTTGAAAAAGGTAAATGATTAAGACCATTAAATCCAGTTTAATATTTCACCTGCCCTCAATGTTGGCTGCATTTTGACTAAATCTGATGACATGCTACACATATTTATTGTTCCCATTGAATAGTACCCTCCTCACTTCATTGAGGAGAGTGGTGGGGTAGAGAAGGAGGTTGGATCAGTGAGCCCAGCTAGGGAGCTCGAAGTTGCCCTAAGGGTTAGTTTTGACTGGGATTTAAAGGTCTGTTAGTTGAAGGTGTTAGCTAGTGCATTTTCCAGCATGTTGTACAACTCCAGGCTTTGACTTGACCAGCTAGCACATGTTAAATGCATACTCTGTGTTGTCTATACTAGACTGTCAGAATGGGTTATTTAGCACATTAGCTAATAATTTCTTATAATGCAGCTTTTATTCCCAGCCAAGAAAAATCCTAAAACATTTGTTTCCTGAGTAAACAAAGTACTACTGCCAGGAGAGGCAGTCCTGGCCTCCCTTCAGGCTCTCCCCCGCTCCTCCCAACCACCAGAGACGGATCCTCAGAGCAGGGGCAGCTCTAGGTATTTTGCTGCCCCAAGCACGGCAGGCAGGCTGCCTTCGGCGGCTTACTGCAGAAGGTTCCCGGTCCCACAAATTTGGCGGCAGCCTGCGGGAAGTCCTCCGAAGCCACGGTACTAGCGGACCCTCCGCAGGCATGCCACCGAAGGCAACCTGCCTGCTGCCCTCACGGCGACTGGCAGAGTGCCCCCTGTGGCTTCACGCCCCAGGCACGTGCTTGGTGTGCTGGTGCCTGGAGCCGCCCTTGCCTCAGAAGAGACAAAGGGGCACTTGGGCTATCTGAATTCTCCTCCCCCCAACTGATTTTTGGTCCCAGTTCCCAGGCCCTGGACAGAGAATAGGGTTAGCTGCTCATACTCCAGATGCCAATGAATTCTGAGGCAACAGCCCTACAAAACCCTACATCCAGCACCTGGGCCCAACTCCTCAAAGGTATGTAGGTGCTTAACTCCTAGTGCCTTTGGGGATCTGAGGCCTGACTTGCTCTTTTTTCCCTTCCAGGCTGCAAAGTGCCACGAAAGTGCCCACATGGAGCTAGGACTGGCTTTTGTTGGCAGGTGAGGAGAAGCCACATTTATTTTAGAGGTAAGATTGCTTGGGGGGAGGGGCGTGCATCGGTGTTGGAACTAGGGGTGCAGCAGCACCCAGTGGCTTGAAGTGGTTGCCTTATAGCCAGGGTTTACAGTGTGGGTCAGTGGCTCTCCACACCGCCACTGTACAAACTGTTCCAGCGCCTCTGCGGGGAGTGACACGCTCTGCCAGGGCTCACCCGCTGGAGCTGAGTGTTTGCAGCATGGGATATGACTGGCCCTAGTTTCTAGGGTGTAGCGAGCCCCGCTACACAGCATCGCTGGCCAGGCAGGTGCCCCCAGTGGGGTAGATTGGGGAGCTTGCTTCAGTCCCAAATCCAACGGATTCCAGCTGTTACGCAGCGCCCCGCCCCTGAGGAAGCAGATCCTGAGTGTTTTCGACCACAAACTCCATCCCTCCCGATTTGCAACCCCATGGACCAGGCGGCAGCAATTCCTGAGCAGGAGCACAGCTGGTTTTCTTATGTGACAGAAACTGAAGCTAGTTGCAAAACGGGAGGGTTGCTCAAACTGACGTTACACCGGCTCCGGCATCCCCGCAGCCCCCACAACCCGTGACCCGGAGCGAGCTGGGGCGGAGCCGCCCCCTCCCCGCGCGCGGGAGGCCGCCCGAGGTGGGCTGGCTGCAGGCACGCTGCGCGGGGCACCCGCGGCGCTGCCAGGTGAGCCGCTCTCCCGCCCCGCCCCGAGTCCCCACTGGCAGCAGAGCAGCCGGAGTCCGGAGATGCGGGCGCTGTGCGGCGGCGCCAAACTTTGAGCTAGCCCGCTCGCCTCCCGCCAAAGCGGCGCATCGCTGCCCGGGCGCGGCTCGGCGGAGAGAGGCGCCGCGCGCAGCTGGCTCGGTAAGTCTGGAGGGGGCCGGGGGACAGAGCCGCGCTAGAGCTACAGCTGGTAGGAGATTCCTGCCCGTCACCGCCTCCCCCCATTGAGCCTTTTGTTCTCCGGACTTGGCCGTGGCAGGGCGGATTCGCCCCCTTCCTTCCCTCTTCGGGCACGGGCTGCTCAGCACCAGGAAAGCAGCGGCCAAGGCGACCTGGTTTGAGCCCCGGTTTCCCAAACCAGCAGTAGAGGCTGGCAAAGGATCAAGGAGGTTCTTGCTTGACGCTGGCTACTCCTCAGCGCCCATCGCCAGGCGGGGTAAGCAGCCCTTGCCCCCCTCAACAAAGCCTTTAACTTCAGATGCTGGGTGACTGAAAATGGGCAGGCGAAAGTGACAAGCTCAGCGCCAGTCTTTTAATGTCACCTCACCAACTGTAGAAAAATACACACTAGGGACCTCTGGCTTTTAGTCTTTAATCTTCCATAGGCACAATCATACATACGCAGTGCATGGCTCGGACTTCAGTACAAATTTTTAGATCCTGTTAATCAGGAGGAACAAGACGGTCATGAATTACTAAGGGGGCAGCATCCCTAGAAAAGTGCACAGAGGATTTGTAATGAAGATTAGGGAATGTGATGCATGTATTAAACATTTTTTTATATCTAAGTTCACCTCAGCCGAATTCCAAGTGCTTTACAAATGCATGATAATATTAATAATAGATTAGATTGTTTATAAATGTAATGTATTATTCCCGTTTGATTCTCCTTTTCTCATGACTTCTCTGTAAATCCTCTACATTCCATCATTCATATAAAGTTACGTACAGAGTGCTAAAGGAACTGAGTGATTAGATATTCTAAAAAATATTTATCACAACACACAATGCTGTGCAATAGATACAGTTTGCCAAATCAACACACTATCACAGCTGAAGAGCTTACAGTGGGAAAAACAGACAGATTCAGAGCAGAGGGGACACAGTAGATAGTATAGATCAGAGAAATGTGTAGATTCTGTAGTACTGTGGGAGAGCTTGATTTGTCACCAGCTGTGCAAGTTAATATTGTAGAACTTGTCCAATTTATCTCATTTGTTAACCAAACATTATTTCTTCTCTGCTGGAGTTTCAAACGTCCTCTTCCAACTGTGCTGTGTTAACAAGAAATACTACCTTCAAAAGGAGCAAACTCCACACAGTACAGGAACAAAGAAAAAGAGTGGCAGGATGAAAGCTAATTGCTTTTTTGCTTAAAAGAAGGTGAAGGGAGGGGAATAGAGAGAAATATTTTGAGAAAAGGATACTATCAAATCATTTATATGTTTTCCTCCGAGGTCTGGCCCAAGTCTCACAATACAAAGGGTTGGAACCCTGCATCCCATCAAACGGTAATTCTCCTGCTGTTGTTTGTAAACATGAGGTACTGTATTCTCCAATGCATAATTCTGAGATCTTTGGGAGTCTAGCAGTATTGGACACTTATCAAATCTCCACTGTAATAACAGATACAGATCATTCTCAGTTATCAGGACACAGTGAGAAGGAAAAGGCACTTCTGAGGTTTTGTGTAGCATTATCTTTGTAGATTATATAAACATCACCTGTATTTTTCAACAATATTGACAAAAAATATGGTAATTAGGGACCTAGCCCTGCCACCCTTGTTCAGGAAGCAGGGTCTCTGAAGGGACTGATCATGTAAATAAGAGATGTAGGATGAAGCCCAATGAGCTGCTGTCTGAATAATGCCATGTAGATCGGGCCTAAACCTTCTTTTGTTGCACAGTATGTAGAGGATAACACAATTCTTACTAGCTTAGCCTGAAGGAAGTTACTTTTCAGCTCATATAGTCAAACTGTTGCTTTTAATCCACAAGATCCTTCATTCAAATTTTGCTTGTGCTATTGTATGGGATGCACCCATAGCACAGAAGGCCTAGTCGCCTGTTAGGGGACAACACTAATTGTAGATGCCTGATATAGTGTCCAAACCCCAATAACCAGAAACAACTGCAAATGTAAAGACAATCCAACTAGTGTAAGAAATCCCATCAAAGACATACATTTATATGTTAAAACACTTTCCCCCTGTAAAGTAAAAAAAAAAAAACATGAGTAAACCTTATGTAAATAAAAGCAATATTAAATCTCAGACGTTAATAGCAAAATTATGACTTTAGGCAGAGACCTGACTGAGGGGTAGGGCATAATTTGCACCATCGCAGGAGTGAAGGAGTAATCCCAGGAGGCATTGTTTCTCAGAGACATCCCCTACGAAGCACAGTTCCTTCTCTGCTTCCCCCAACTCTGAAAAGGTAGGGGGTGGGAGTGGGAGGAAGAATTAATAATTTGCAATTGGCCTCTACCTGCAGCAAATTCTGACACCCCCACACTGGTTCACTTACGCTGTCCAGTGCATTGCAGAATAGAGCCAAGGCTCTGCTTATTCCCATCCAACACTACCTACTTACTCCAGGAGGAGGAGTAAGCAGGTGCATAGTGCCCACTTGTTCTTTCATCGATCTGGGCAGCTCACGCAGAATTAGCTTTACGGCCCTTACTTGTCCTTACTCACTTTGCACAGTATTATAGTGCAAATTACAAATTAACCCTAAAATGCTTTAATTACAGAGCCCCAAATACAGAGCACCAACATTAAAATGCTTTAAATACAGAGCACTCAGTTATATCCATGCAAGCTTGTCAAAATCATAGGGTTGCATTGGTGTAGCTGAGTAGAATTTGGCTCAATAGGTGCAAGGAAGACAACAATAAGATTTTGATATCAGTGCCAAAAGTTCCATTATCCTCAAAAGGGAGGAGGATGTGACCTGCTGTTCTCTTTCACTGTAGTCAAAAACTTGGTTGGCAACTTCCTCTGAGAAAAATAGTGGTATTCTTCTATAATAAAAGAAACATTACATACTTTTTATTTCTTGGTTTAAATTAGAAGTTAATGGGTTACATAGACAATCCAGAACATTAGTAATGTTTTTCAGCTATTCTGCTTCTTATTGCGGTGTGCAGTTAAAGTGGTGTTGGTAGCTGCCTTGTGATACTGGCTTTCTTAAAGAAAAATGTCAGGAAGTAGCCCTAATGGTTTAGAGCAGCAGGTTTGTATTTACTGGCCAAGAATATATGAATAAAAACTTGAATATTGAAAATACTTTGAGGAAAGTTTGTGTTTACATAGGGCTGTATTGATCCACAGATCTACAGATCCACCTGTAGAATTCCCATTGATATCAATGGCAGTTTTGTGCAAAAGTCAATAATAGTTTGGGTTATTAGTTTATGACAAAGGAGGTGTTGCTCAGCAGGGTCCAAATCCTTCCTTTGCTCAAGTAAATATACTCTGCTGTCTTCAAACTGCTTTTGAGCTGTATCTCAGTTTTTCAGCAGGAACATAAGAACGGTCCATCAAGCCCAGTATCCTGTCCTCTGAGAGTGGCCAATGGCAGGTTCCCCAAAGGGAATAAACAGACAGGTTATTGTCAAGTGATCCATGCCCTGTCACCCAATCCAGCTTCTGGAAAACAGAGGCTAGGGATGCCAGTTATGTCTGAGTAAAGATTAAAGGATTGGGCTTCAAATGAATGAGTGAGAAAGTGTGGATGTACCAAGTATATCTTGGAACAGATCATTGGCCCATCTTCTGAAGTCCAGTATCTCGCCTCTGGTAGTGGCCAATGCCCCTAGCTTGAGAGGAAGGAAATAATGTAACTTTAGGGAAACTTCTTGCTGAACCCAGTCAGTGGCATTTATGCCCCACAGCCTAACCAAATATCTCTTGTGGTCTTAATTTAGTTATTGTAACTTCAGATGATACTGTCACTCATCTGAAAGTCTAACCTTCTTTTGAAACCACACTTTATTAACTAAAAAAATCCTACTGCTAATTCTACTTAGTTTATTGTAATTTAACTTTATTTTTTTGTATGTTTCAAATGAAGTCTGCATACACAATCTTTGGTTTACTCCAATTTGCTGTGTGTTTTTTGCTGTGTTTCAGAGGCAGCTCCACTGTTTATTTTGGAGTAGTCCAGTTAGCTGCAACCATGGGCCCTATAGGAGTACTGGGTGAAAAGAACAGCACAAATGAAGTGAAAATGGAGCTGTACACCAGGCTATACTTGCCAGGCCTCACCACACCACCCAGTGAGCTGGCATCTGACCCCAAACCAGAACTGAAAGACAGTACCAACCTGGTCGAGGTGCAGATAGTCCTCATCATTGCCTATTGCTTCATCATCCTGCTGGGTGTGATGGGCAACTCCCTGGTGATCCATGTGGTCATTAAGTTCAAGAGCATGCGCACAGTGACTAACTTTTTCATTGCCAATCTGGCTGTAGCTGATCTGCTGGTGAATACGCTGTGCTTGCCCTTCACCTTAGTTTACACACTGTTGGGAGAATGGAAGCTGGGCCCAGTGCTGTGCCACCTGGTGCCTTATGCCCAGGGCCTTGCAGTGCACGTGTCTACTGTTACCTTGACTGTGATTGCCCTGGACCGGCACCGCTGCATTGTCTATCACTTGGAGAGCAAAATCTCCAAGCGAATAAGCTTCCTGGTCATTGGAGTGGCCTGGGGTGTCAGTGCACTACTGGCTAGTCCTCTGGCCATCTTCCGTGAGTACTCTCTGATTGAGATCATTCCTGATTTCCAGATTGTGGTCTGCTCTGAGAAGTGGCCTGGTGAGGGGCAACTCAACTATGGCACCATCTACAGTGTCTCTATGCTCCTGATCCAATACGTTTTGCCTCTGGTAATCATCTCCTATGCCTATGCCCGTATCTGGACCAAACTAAAGAATCATATCAGCCCTGGGGCTGGGAATGACAACTACCACCATCGGCGGCGGAAGACCACTAAGATGCTGGTGTGCGTGGTTGTGGTGTTTGCTGTAAGCTGGCTGCCCTTTCACACTTTCCAGCTTGTCAGTGACATTGACAGTAAGGTGTTAGATCTGAAGGAGTACAAGCTAATCTACACAGTGTTTCATGTCATTGCCATGTGCTCAACCTTTGTTAACCCACTTCTCTATGGCTGGATGAACAACAACTACAGGACAGCCTTCCTCGCAGCCTTCCAATGTGAGCAGCGACTGGATTCCATTCACCCTGAGGTATCAGGAGCATTCAAAGCCAAGAAGAACTTGGAAGCAAAAAAGAATCATTGCACGGGAACCCCTACCAATGTCTGAGAATGTCAGGCACAGAAGAAAAAAGGAATACACTCTGGCCAGAGAAAGATCTGTTTTGACAGATGCATTTTTATACATAGTTTTAATCATATAAGATGGAAGAAAATCAGCAAGTTAAAGTGTCTGTTCTATGATTCCAGAGATAGTTGGTTGCCGTCAACCATATACAATTACACATCTCCAAAGAAATATAAAAGATATTTCATTTATGGCAAGAAGTCTCTGTCCCAACCTTTTGCTAAGGCAGCAGTAATGATAAAGGCAAGAGAAGTGTTTGCCATTCTTGCCCTAAAGAGAATGAATAGATAAATTGTTCCTCAAGAGTCTCAAAACTGGAAGTTGGCAGTGTGGACATGGTAGGCTGCAAATAGGGACTACTTCAGAAGCTTAAAGCATGCTCTAAGAGTGAGGCTGAGGATCGGTGTAGAAGCTCATACTTTCCATATCTTCCCCACTGCAACTACTCTGCAAAATGAGGGTTTCATTAAAAAGATACACCACCATTTTTGTCTGTAAATATTGTTACCATAGAATAATTCCTAAAATCAAACTGCTACTACTACTAGAGCATTTAGGTCAGGAAAGTTAAAGTTTCAATCTAATTTGTAATCTGGTTTCTGCTAAAACAAGTGGAGTAATAACTAATTCCTTATGACTCAGCCACAGTTATGCTGGGGAGAAAAACACAAATTTGGGGCCTGATCCTTTATTCACAACATACATAGAGCTTTCATTTTGCATTAGAGATTGCTAAATAGGCCAGCACACTTAAAAGGGAATTTGGAGCAGGTAGTGAATGCAAACTCAGGTCTTTTGTGAGCACTTCTTAAGTTGAGGGAACCACTAATGTTTGAACAACTAGGCACAGCTCCAGTGTCTGAAGTACCATTAACTCTACAGGTTTTGAATTATTCCTGCTTTATTCCTACATAATAAAGTAGGACAAAATTTGATACTTTAGAAAGGCTGCTAAATATTAATGTGCTTTTCAGTGTTTGTGGTTTTATGTCACACACATCCTGCCTTGGATCTTTTCCCATTATCAGCCACTATAAGATTAAAAATATCTGATTGAAGTGTAACCTAGTAACAGTATGCTCAGTTTATGTATATTAACCAGTGAACTCTGCATGTTATAGTAATAGTTAGTTACATTTCTTTGGTTCAGGTAGAAAACTTGACTCTGTTTACTGTATTGTATATGGCAATGTGCAACTTTTCTGTGTCTTTGTCTAGCCTCATTGAACTCATTAAAGAGTTCAAGCTAATTTCAACCAATTCTTTCCTAGCTAATTTTGCTGCCTATCTTGGGGGGGGGGGAAGGAACCCCAACAAGCTGCGATACTTTCCACTTTTCAAAGAGATTTTCCATAGCTAAATTTCACTCGAATTCCATAATTTTTCTATTTCTCATGGTCCTCTAAATTGTTTGTGAACTTTTTTTACATATGATCTATTTAGTATTTTAGTGTGAGATGTCATTACATCACAGATCTTTATCGTGGGGGGAGATTCATCTTTATATATACAGTATCCTGCCTTTGTTTCTTACACTGCCGTGACATCATTCAGATGTATATCTTCACAATTAGAGAAGGAGGGAGAGAGGGACTAAACTGGCATTTACTCAAGTAAGGAAAGGTATCCATCACTTTTACACATGCTTCACCAAATTAATTTTTGTCTCAGTGATAACAGTGCCCAGAATGTTTGTAGTTAGCCCACGCTGTTAAAAAAAAATTACAGGCAAAGAATTACTGGGAGAGATTACTGAAGTTTCAGTCCTATGATGTATAATTATTATTATTATAGACAGCAATATAATTCATTTACAGTCAAGTGTGTGAGCTCTTTATGAAAAACACATTAAAATGTTTATCCTACCCCCAAAAAGCCTTCAGCCCCACAACTCTTTAGATAAATGTTCTGACTCAAATCTCTTAAGCTTTATATATAGACAGTTTTAAAGTAACTGTTACTGTGTTGTGCTAAAATTACAGTTGAAGGCCTGATTTTCAGTTACATTATGGCTGCTTTACATCACCCGGTGAAGGAGCCTCAAACTGGGTATAAATTACATTGACATCCATTTCAAAGCACCTTTACCTTACCAGAGAGGTGTAAAGCAGCTGTAGTGTCAATAAGAATCTGCCCAACAATGCTCTCTTCCCATAGGAACGCCGTGGCACAACTTCTATCAGTCCAATCCTGTTTTCCTGGTGCATCTAAAGCTCTCACTGATGAGTATACAGTAAGGGATTGATCCTGAAATCCTCATATCTATTGCGATTTATTCTGGCAGGTCTCTCTGTGTAGATCCAACTGCATCTACCAAATGTGATCAATTTTTACCCTGTACACATAACTAAGTACATATTTTTGTTTATCATGTGCTTCATTCATGTCAAATTCAGAAGGGGCATCCTAATCTTTCATTTACTGATGTATTATCTATCTATGGTACTTTTCTATGGCCCCAATTACTGTAAATCTGAGTTTTTCAAATCTTTTAATATATATATATTCTCACAGTACAGCTGTAAAATAGTGAAGTGTTATTTCCATTTTATAGGTGGGAAACTGAGGAAGAGAGAGGTTAAGACCCAGATCCTCAAAAGTACCTACTTGAGTAACTCCCATTGCATTCAGTGGGACTGGGACTAAGGCTATTTCTACACTACAGCCTTTGTTGGCATATCTTGTGTTATTTGGGTGTGAACAGTCCACCACCCCCCCCAAGCGACATAAGTAACTGACAGAAGCACTTGTGTGCATATCCCTATGTCAGTGGGAGAGCTTCTCCTGCTAACACAGCGTTTGCCATTCGTGGAGGTGATTTTCTTATGCTGATGGGCAAACTCTCTCAGTATAGTGTATTCACCAGATGTGCTGCAGCTGCCTCAGTACAGCTGCGCTGCTGCACATGTAGACGTGTCCTGAGTGACTTGCTAGCATCATACAAGAAGTCTCAGTAGAGCAGGAACTTAAACCCGGGTTTCCTAAGTGCTAGGATAGTGCTCTAACCACTGGATACCAGAATTGTAAATGAGATTGGCATTAATGAGAATTAAACAGCTTTTACCTAGAACTGCAGTCTCCATATCATTCAGCCAAAATATGAATGAACAGGAACTATGTGTGTGAATTTGAAAAAAAATAGTATGACATTATATGCAATTAAAATAGGGGGTCCAGTTATGCACAAGAATCTGATCATACTTTTTCAGATGTCATTTTCTGTGGTGCTGTAGAACTGCACAAAAATTACATAGCTGTATAGGTCTGGGGAAAAGAATGTAGGAACTGATGGCATGTCTTCACTCAGTGTAAGCCCAGGCTCAGACTCACTTAAGTCTAACCCTGCTGCTGACTACACACAAATTATGCTAACTGAGGGCCAAGATCCCCTGCAGGGTTTGCTCTGCTGGGGCCTTCTGGGGGAGGGAGTGGAAGAGGAGGAAGAAGAGGATGAGGGCTTTGTCCTTCCCCTGCTGCACCTGCTCCCTGCACCACATATGCCTTTCAGCTCACAGGGAACGGAGGGGGCGGCTGTTCTGTGCTCTGCATCGCTGCCTTGGCAGCTGGACATCATCTCTTTGGTTCTAGTGCTTGCCTGTTTCCTGTACCATGGTGAGTGCCCACGGTAGGGGGGCAGAGCAAGGGGGATGGGATGAGGTTGGGGGAAGAGTGGTGTGGAGAAAATAGTGGGATAGGGCAGGGAGACGAGAAGAGGATATGGGAATAGGAAGCAGGAGCCCAGCGTGTGGTGTGCCCTCTGCAGCAGCTCCAGTAGGGAGTGGCCACAGCAGCACCAGCAGAGTGACATAGCAGGCCGTGCCAGAGTGGCTGCCAGCAGTAACAGGCTCCCCCATTAAGCTGGCTCATCCCCCCCACCCTGAGCACCCGCAGCCCAGCTACCACTCCAGGTGAGGAGAGAGAGCGCCAGTGAGCCAAGGAAACTGGTCTCAGCATGCACGTGTCCTCCAACTATAGCAGTCAAACTACACCTATGGGATGTATCTGGAGAGCATCTATAGCAGAGGTCGGCAACCTTTCAGCAGTGGTGTGCCGAGTCTTCATGTATACACTCTAATTTAAGGCTTCAAGGGCCAGTAATACATATGAACATTTTTTAGAAGGGCTCTCTATAAGTTATATGTAAAGTAAACAAGGTTTTCAAAATGTTTCAGGAGCTTTATTTAAAATTAAATTAAAATTCAGATCTTATTAGTTTAGTGTGATCCTTGCCCTTGCTTTTCCTTGCTGAGCTTTCCAATGTCTGGTGGCACCTATTTAGATACTTTAAGCTGCAAACATGCTTCTGAGTTAAGTTGATAACAGGCTGGCAGAAGGTCAGTGGCTGGAACCCCTGATCCACAGCTGAGGTGAGTGCAGCTGGTGGCTGGTAGGGCAGAGTATGGCCAGAAGCCTGGACCCTGTCTGGCAGGGGGCCTGTGCTGGAACTCCAACTGGAAGCAAGGTGAGGGGGGCTGATGGGACCCCTGCTGGCAAAGGGCCAGCAGCCAGAACCCCAGAGCAGTGGGGGGCTGACCGCCAAAGCTCTGGCGTTTCCACCACCGGCTCCTGCCAGTTAGGGTCTCAGCCCGCTGCCAGCCTGGTGTTCCTTTCCCCAGGCCAGCAGCGGGTGCTGGGTGAGACCCCATCTGGCAAGGGGCCAGCAGCAGGAACCCCAGAGATGCAGTGGGCTGAGCAGCTCAGCCCACCACTGCTGGGCTGAGTGGGACTGGCGGCAGGACCATGGCTGGCAAGAGCCAATGGTGGAAACACCAGGGTGGCGGCCGGCTGAGCAGCTCAGCCCGCCCCGTGTGCCATGAAAAATCAGCTCGTGTGCCAAAGGTGCGGTAGGTTGCTGACCTCTGATCTATAGACTGAAACATCCCTTTCACAATATACCTGGTATATTGGTTCAGTTTTGAAATGTAACATTTTATGTCCTTGAGATTCCACAAGGATTAATTCTGTGCTACCCCATTGAGCTACTTTAGACGATAACTCTGTTTCTTGTCCTATTTTAGGCCCCTCCACCTCTGCTGACTGCTGTACAGCCAGAATTCCACCTCTGGCCCAACATACCTTCATGGACCGTTCCAAGAGGAAGCATTTCCTTGATGAAGTTATGGTTGGGAGGGCTGTTAAGCAAGTCCAATATTGGAAGCAGAGGGATATAAGCTTGGTCCAATGGCATGCTGAGGGGCTGCAGAAAGGCTGAGGTGCCAGAGAATCTGGTTAGCTTGACTCCATGCTTAAATGTGGATGTCAGAGCCACAGGTTTGAGCCCTGGTTAGAAAAATCTTAATGTCAGGTTAAGAATCAGCATAGGCCCAGGTTTTTCTAACCTGCATGAGCTGATTCGAGTCCTATCATAACCCCAAATTCTTCTTCGAGTGATTGCTCACATCCATTCCAGTTAGGTGTGTGCGCGCGCCGCGCGTGCACGTTCGTCGGAAACTTTTTACCCTAGCAACTCCAGTGGGCCGGCAGGTCGCCCCCTGGAGTGGCGCCGCCATGGCGCCCAATATATATCCCTGCCGGCCCGCCCGCTCCTCAGTTCCTTCTTACCGCCGTGTCGGTCGTTGGAACTGTGGAGCGCGGCATAGCTGTCCTCCACGTCCCTAGCTCTCCTAGTTCTCTATCGTTTATCTATCGTTCATCTCTAGTTCCATTATAGTTGTTAATTAGTTTGTTAAGCAGATAGTTAAGTTAAATAGTTGCTAAGTAGTTCTTTGCCGGGGGCTTAGCCCTTCCCGGCACCCGGCGCCAGGCTCATGCCTGTTTCGCCGGGCTTCAAGCAGTGTGCGGCCTGCAAGAAGCCCATGCCTACCAGCGATCCCCACGAAGCGTGCCTGAAGTGCCTCGGGGAATCGCACAGATCCGACAAGTGCCGCATCTGTAAGGCCTTTAAGCCGAGGACAAAGAAGGAGAGGGATCAAAGGCTCCGAACTCTCCTAATGGAGGCGGCACTTGACCCGACGGCTTCGCAGGCCGTGGTATCGGCACCGGCACCGGATCGCTCCGGCACCGAGAAGACTCCTCGGCACCGACCCTCTCCGGCACTGGAGTCAGAGCCAAGGCCGTCGAAGTCTG
This sequence comes from Gopherus evgoodei, assembly GCF_007399415.2. NCBI lineage: Eukaryota > Metazoa > Chordata > Testudines > Testudinidae > Gopherus > Gopherus evgoodei. The sequence goes on along the minus strand of NC_044326.1, from coordinate 82,071,128 downwards.
ATACTCCGGCCAGGAAGACCCGGCTAGAGCGCCCGGCCTCGACATCGGCCGTGGCGCCGCCGGCACCGTCAGCACCGTTGACTCCGGGCCCGGCGGGTCCGTTGAGTCCGGTACCGCCGAGCTCCCCCATGAGATCTGGGGTTGAGATAGTGGTCCCGTCCACACTGGAGACCTTCGCCTCGGCTCGGGACCTTATTGCCCTGACTGAGCCCACTCGGCTGCCACCCCCGGTACCTCCGGTGCGGGTCGTGTCCAGAGGCAAGCCCATGATATCGGCACCGCCCAGAGACAGTCGTTCACGATCCAGGTCCCGACGTCTTGGGCGCTCCAGATCCCGACGCCGCTCGCAGTCCCGGCACCGCTCCCCTCAGCGGTACCGGTCGCACTCGCGGCACCGGTCGGCATCGAGACGGTCGCGGTCAGGCTCCAGTCGTCGACACCGGCACCGCGATTCCAGGAGCGGGTCCCGACGCTACTCGCCGCACCGGTCGACCTCCCGGCACCGAGCTGGTGGCAGGTCCCGGTCTCGGTCGACCTCCCGGCACCGAGCTGGTGGCAGGTCCCGGTCTCGGTCGACCTCCCGGCACCGAGCTGGTGGCAGGTCCCGGTCGACCTCCCGGCACCGAGCTGGTGGCAGGTCCCGGCACCGAAGCGGCGCCCGGTACCGATCAGGATCCCGGCACCGTGACAGATCCCGGTCCCGATCCCGATCCCGGCACCGATATGACTCCCGGCACCGGTCCCCGGCACCGAGACGATCCTCCGTGCCGGCCCGCGCAGACCCTTACCATCCAGGGTCGGCCCCACCATGGCCCTCGAGACAGCCGTCCGTATCTTCCCAGACGGACAGCGGGTATGCGCTGGGCACCGACAGGCAGGCGGCGCTGTTCGGTGATCCGCCGCTGCAGGACCAAGGCCCACAACAGTGGGGATTCTGGACACCCTGGGCATACCATCAGGCCCAGGGCCCCCAGCAGCTCCCTGCTAGACCGGCGACTGCGGAGCGTAGGGCCCCTGAAGCCTCGTTGTCTCGCCCCCCTCCCTCCCCGGAAGGGGAGGAAGGGTCCAAGCAGCAGGACTCCGCTGCAGCTCCGGAGGCAGAGGCGAGGGCTGAGGAAGACCCTCAGTTAGACACTCTCGTGCCTGGGGTCTCATCTTCCTCCTCCCCGGATGAGGCGGTGGCGGGTACCTCCTCCAACAGTCCCCCCCCGCTGGATCTCAGGGCGCACCAAGACCTCCTCAGGCGCTTGGCTCAAAATCTGAGTCTGCAGGCAGAGGAGGTCTCGAAGATAGAGGATCCAATTGTAACCATCCTCTCTTCTGATGCTCCCACTAGGGTCGCCCTGCCCTTCATACGGACCATCCAGGCCAACGCCAATACCATCTGGCAGTCCCCGGCCTCCATCCCTCCGACAGCGAAAGGAGTCGAGAGGAAGTACATGGCCCCTTCTAGGGGATACGAATATCTCCATGTACACCCGACTCCGGGTTCACTGGTGGTGCAATCAGTGAACGATAGGGAGCGTCACGGCCAGGAGGCTCCAGCCCCCAAATCCAGAGAAGCCAGGCGGATGGACCTCCTTGGCCGTAAGGTGTATTCGGCTGGGGCGCTGCAGCTCAGGGTCTCCAACCAGCAGGCCCTGCTGAGCAGATATGCCTTTAATTCCTGGGTGGCAGTGGACAAATTTAAGGAGCTGCTGCCACAGGATGCTCGCCAAGAGTTTACGGCCATCTTGGACGAAGGCAAGAAGGTCGCACGCACGGCCTTACAAGCCTCCTTGGATGCTGCGGACTCGGCTGCCCATACCCTCGCATCAGGAGTTACGATGCGTCGCATCTCCTGGCTGCAGGTTTCCGGACTTCCGCCGGAGCTCCAGCATACCATACAGGACCTTCCTTTCGAAGGCCAGGGCCTGTTTTCTGATAAGACAGACCCCAGACTCAAGAGTCTAAAAGACAACCGGGTTATTATGCGGTCCCTCGGGATGCACACCCCCGTGACGCAGCGTAGACCCTTTAGGTCGCAACAACAGCAGCAACGTAGGCCGTTTTCCCAGTTCCGCCAGCGGCAGGACCTTTACAGGCGCCGCGGCAGGAACGGAAGGCGCAGACAGTCGGGGAACCAAGGGGGGCAGAACCAAGGCTCCTCAAAACTCCCGCCTGGTCCTAAGCCTTCATTTTGAAGGTGCGCCCGAGGGCGCGGTAACAGTTTCCCCTATGGATCCTTCCCCCCCGTTTTCCAACCGCCTTTCGTTTTTCCTCCCGGCGTGGTCCCAAATAACATCGGACCGCTGGGTCTTGAGCATGGTGCAGACGGGATACCGCCTGCAGTTTGTTTCATTTCCTCCTTCCCGCCCTCCTTCCTCGTCCCTCTTCAGGGACCCCTCTCACGAGCAATTCCTTCGGCAGGAGGTGCAGACGCTCCTCAGCAAAGGAGCTATAGAGGCGGTTCCGGAAAACGAGAAAGGCAAGGGGTTTTATTCCCGCTACTTTCTGATCCCCAAGGCCAAGGGGGGCCTCAGGCCTATCCTCGACCTGCGAGAACTCAACAAATACCTCGTGAAGTTGAAGTTCCGCATGGTATCCCTGGGGACCATTATTCCATCCCTGGATCCGGGAGACTGGTACGCCGCCCTCGACATGCAGGACGCGTATTTCCACATTGCCATTTGGCCACGCCACAGACGCTTTCTCCGCTTCGTTGTGGGGGCTCTTCATTATCAGTTTGCAGTCCTCCCATTCGGCCTGTCCACGGCCCCGAGGGTGTTTACAAAATGCATGGCAGTTGTCGTGGCGCATCTTCGGCGCAACCGTGTCCACGTGTTCCCTTATCTGGACGACTGGTTGATTCGGGGCACGTCGGAACAGCAAGTCAACAGCCATGTCCGCGTGATCACCGGCATGTTTGCAAGTCTGGGCCTCTTGATAAACACAGACAAGTCCACCCTGAGGCCCACGCAGAAGGTGGAATTTATCGGGGCCGTCCTGGACGCCACTGTGGGCAGGGCCTCCCTGCCTCTGCAATGGTTTCAGACCATGGCGGCGATCGTTCAACGTTTGCGGTCAGCCCCATTGACGTCAGTGAGGACATGTCTAACCCTGTTAGGCCACATGGCGGCGTGCACCTTTGTGACCGACTACGCTCGGCTCCACATGAGGCCTCTCCAGCTGTGGCTTATCAGTCATTACAGGCCGGCAAGGCAACCGTTAGACATGTTAGTCACAATCCCCCAGAAGGTCTTAGATTCTCTCGGCTGGTGGTTAGACCAGTCCGTATTATGTGCGGGTCTTCCCTTCCACCCCTCTCAGCCCTCGGTATCCTTGACAACGGATGCCTCAGATCTAGGCTGGGGGGCCCACCTAGGGGCCCTGCGGACACAGGGCCTGTGGTCCCAGGAGGAGGTGGGGCTACACATCAACATGCGGGAGTTGAGAGCGGTCCGCCTTGCTTGTCAAGCGTTCTGTCATCAGCTTCAGGGTCGTTGTGTCGCCGTGTTCACGGACAACACGACGACCATGTACTATATCAACAAGCAGGGCGGCACCAGGTCCTCCTCCCTGTGCCACGAGGCGATACGACTCTGGGACTTTTGCGTAGCCCACTCCATTCACCTCAGGGCTTCCTTCCTCCCTGGAGTACGGAACACGCTGGCGGATCGATTGAGCAGATCCTTCCTGTCACACGAGTGGTCCCTTCGCCCGGACGTCGCTCTCTCCATTTTCCGGAGGTGGGGTTATCCCCGGGTGGACCTCTTCGCGTCCAAGGGGAACAGGAAGTGCCAAGCGTTCTGCTCCTTTCAGGGCAGGGAGCCGGGGTCGATAGCGGATGCCTTCCTCATCCAGTGGTCGACCCACCTGTACTATGCGTTTCCCCCGTTCCCTCTGGTCCACAAGGTCCTCCTGAAGGTGCGCAGAGACAGGGCTCTCGTGATCATGGTGGCCCCGGCATGGCCCAGGCAGCACTGGTACACCATGCTGCTGGACTTGGCCATAGCCGACCCAGTTCCCCTGCCCCTTCATCCGGACCTGATTACCCAGGACCACGGGACCCTCTGTCACCCAGACCTGCAGTCGCTGCACCTAGTGGCGTGGCTCCTGCGTGGCTGACTGGTTCCGAGCTGCGCTGCTCCACGCCTGTGAGAGAGGTGCTCTTGAGCAGCAGGAAACTGTCCACAAGAGCCACATATTCGGCGAAATGGAAGCGCTTCTCCTGTTGGTGCGTAGAGAGAAATCTCCGCCCTATGGAAGTTTCGATAACCGAAATCTTAGACTACGTTTGGTCCCTCAAAGGGCAAGGTCTGGCCTTATCGTCGTTGCGAGTCCACCTAGCAGCTATCTCCACCTTTCACCCGGGTGCGGACGGTCGCTCCGTTTTTTCTCACCCGACGGTGTCGAGATTCCTGAAAGGGCTGGAACATTTATTCCCTAACGTCCGTCCCCCTGCTCCAACCTGGGATCTTAACCTGGTGTTGTCCCGGCTCATGGGGCCCCCCTTTGAGCCGTTAGCTACTTGCTCCCTGCTCTACCTCTCTTGGAAAACTGCCTTTCTAGTGGCTATCACCTCAGCTAGACGGGTGTCGGAGCTCCGAGCTCTTGTGGTAGACCCCCCATATACGGTCTTCCACAAGGACAAGGTGCAGCTGAGACCACACCCTGCTTTTCTGCCCAAGGTGGTCTCAGCTTTCCACGTCAACCAAGAGATTTTCCTTCCGGTTTTTTTCCCAAAACCTCACTCCTCAGGCAAGGAGCAGCAGCTCCACTCGCTGGATGTCCGTAGGGCTCTCGCGTTCTACATAGAGAGAACTAAGCCCTTCCGAAAATCCCCCCAGCTTTTCGTGGCGGTAGCAGATCGTATGAAAGGGCTTCCTATCTCCTCCCAGAGGGTATCCTCTTGGGTTACGTCCTGTTTCAGGACCTGTTATGACTTGGCCCATGTCCCTACGGGCCGTGTGACTGCGCATTCAACCAGGGCGCAGGCGTCGTCGCTGGCTTTCCTCGCCCGCGTGCCCATCCAGGAAATCTGTCGGGCAGCGACCTGGTCATCGGTCCACACCTTTGCTTCCCACTACGCCCTGGTCCAGCAGTCGAGGGAGGATGCGGCCTTCGGAACTGCAGTGCTCCGTGCCGCGACTTCTCACTCCGACCCCACCGCCTAGGTATGGCTTGGGAGTCACCTAACTGGAATGGATGTGAGCAATCACTCGAAGAAGAAAAGACGGTTACTCACCTTTGTAACTGTTGTTCTTCGAGATGTGTTGCTCACATCCATTCCACACCCGCCCTCCTTCCCCACTGTCGGAGTAGCCGGCAAGAAGGAACTGAGGAGCGGGCGGGCCGGCAGGGATATATATTGGGCGCCATGGCGGCGCCACTCCAGGGGGCGACCTGCCGGCCCACTGGAGTTGCTAGGGTAAAAAGTTTCCGACGAACGTGCACGCGCGGCGCGCACACACCTAACTGGAATGGATGTGAGCAACACATCTCGAAGAACAACAGTTACAAAGGTGAGTAACCGTCTTTTGCAGACAGTGGGGAAGCTCACTGGCGGCGATTTCCTTCTAGAACTTGAAAATAAACAGATTAATACAACACATGCACCTTTACATATACTACTAAGTATATAACTAACAGACTTTTACATTTTAAGAACACTTTTTAACTACTGAATTCTGGGAAACTCTCACGGGAGAGTGCATCAGCAACTTTGTTAGAAGCTCCGGTGATGTGTTGAATTTCAAAATCAAAATCTTGGAGAGCTAAACTCCAATGAAGAAGTTTCTTGTTATTCCCCTTGGCAGTATGAAGCCACTTTAGTGCAGCATGGTCAGTTTGCAGTTGGAACCACCGTCCCCAAACATATGAGCGTAGCTTTTCCAGGGCGTACACAATGGCATAGCATTCCTTTTCACTGACTGACCAGTGACTTTCCCTCTCAGACAGTTTCTTGCTGAGAAACACGACAGGATGGAAGTTGTGATCTGTTGCTTCCTGCATGAGCACTGCTCCTATACCACGCTCAGATGCATCCGTGGTTACTAGAAATGGCTTGTCAAAGTCCAGGGCCCTGAGCACAGAGTCAGACATGAGCATCGCCTTAAACTGGGTAAAGGCCTTTTGACACTCATCAGTCCACTTAACGGCATTTGGCTGGGTCTTTTTGGTCAGGTCGGTCAATGGGGCAGCGATTTGGCTGTAGTGTGGTACAAATCGCCTGTAGTATCTGGCCAAGCCTAAGAAGGATTGGACCTGCTTCTTGGACTGTGGGACAGGCCACTTTTGGATAGCATGCACCTTGGCCTGTAGGGGGTTTATGGTTCCTCGACCCACCTGGTGCCCCAGGTAAGTCACTCTGTTTTGGCCTATTTGACACTTTTTGGCCTTAACAGTTAGTCCTGCCTGCCTGATGCGCTCAAAGACCTTTTCCAGGTGGAGTAGGTGTTCGGGCCAGGAGTCTGAAAAAATGGCCACATCATCGAGGTAGGCAACTGCAAATTCTCCCAGTCCAGCTAGTAGACCATCTACCAGCCTCTGGAAGGTGGCGGGTGCATTTCGAAGGCCGAAAGGAAGGACATTGAATTCATACACCCCCGCATGGGTGACGAATGCTGACCTCTCCTTGGCAGGTTCATCTAGAGGTACTTGCCAGTACCCCTTGGTTAAGTCTATTGTAGAGATGAACTGGGCACGTCCCAACTTCTCCAATAGCTCATCAGTGCGTGGCATTGGATAGTTGTCCGGACGAGTTACCGCATTTAGCTTACGGTAGTCCACGCAAAAGCGTATTTCCCCATCTGGTTTGGGTACCAGAACCACTGGAGATGCCCATGCACTGGTAGATGAGCGGATTATACCCATCTGTAGCATGTTCTGGATCTCCCGTTCTATAGCAGCTTGGGCATGAGGAGACACCTGGTAGGGTGGGGTTCTGATTGGGTGAGCATTACCTGTATCAATGGAGTGGTATGCCCGTTCAGTCCGTCCTGGGGTGGCTGAGAACAATGGGGCGAAGCTAGTGCACAGCTCCTTGATTTGTTGCCGCTGCAGACGTTCCAGGGTGGTTGAGAGGTTCACCTCTTCCACGCCACCGTCTTTTTTTCCGTTGTAGTAGACACCGTGAGGCCACTCAGCCTCATCTCCCTGGACTGTAAACTGCCAAACCTGTAAGTCTCTGGAATAGAAAGGCTTGAGAGAATTAACATGGTACACTTTAGGCTTTAGTGAGGAATTGGGAAATGCTATGAGGTAGTTTACAGCTCCCAGGCGCTCTTGGACCGTGAATGGCCCTTCCCATGATGCTTCCATCTTATGGGCCTGTTGCGCCTCAAGACCATAACCTGGTCTCCTACCTTGAAAGAACGTTCTCTGGCATGTCTGTCATACCAGGCCTTTTGCTCTTCCTGAGCATCCTTTAGATTCTCTCTAGCAAGGGCTAAAGAGTGTCGAAGGGTGCTTTGTAGGTTGCTTACAAAGTCCAGAATGTTAGTTCCGGGAGAAGGCGTAAACCCCTCCCATTGCTGCTTCACCAACTGTAATGGCCCCTTAACCTCGTGACCATACACAAGTTCAAATGGTGAAAACCCTAAACTGGGATGTGGTACAGCCCTGTAGGCAAACAGCAACTGCTGCAACACTAGGTCCCAATTATTGGAGAATTCGTTGATGAATTTTCGTATCATGGCCCCCAAAGTTCCATTGAACCTTTCCACCAGGCCATTGGTTTGATGGTGGTACGGGGTGGCAACCAAGTGATTCACCCCATGAGTTTCCCACAGTTTTTCCATGGTCCCTGCCAGGAAATTAGACCTTGAATCTGTAAGGATGTCAGAGGGCCAACCTACCCTGGCAAAGATGTCTGTTAGGGCCAAGCACACAGTGTTAGCCCTGGTGTTGCCTAGAGCTACTGCTTCTGGCCATCGGGTAGCAAAGTCCACTAAAGTCAGTACGTACTGCTTTCCTCTGGGCGTCTTTTTTGGGAAAGGGCCCAGAATATCCACAGCTACTCGCTGAAATGGGACCTCAATTATGGGGAGTGGCTGGAGAGGGGCCTTGACCTGGTCTTGAGGCTTACCCACTCTTTGGCATACCTCACAAGACGGACATACTTGTCAACATCCTTGCCCATCCCCTCCCAGTGGAAGGAACTTCCCAACCGGTCCTTGGTTCTGTTCCCCCAGCATGGCCACTGGATGATCATGGGCTAAGCTTAAGAGCTTCCCCCGGTACTTAGTTGGAACCACCAACTGTTTTTTGCGGCTGCCATTCTTCCCGGTGTCCACCAGAAAGAATTCCTTGTATAAAAGTCCTTGGTCTATAACAAACCGGGATCGATTAGAAGAGCTGAGAGGCGGTGGGGTGCTCCGTGCCGCCACCCAAGCTTTCTGAAGGCTGTCATCCGCTTCCTGCTCAGCCTGGAACTGTTCCCTTGAGGCTGGGGTCACCAGTTCTTCCTCAGACTGTGGACTTGGGCTTGGTCCCTGTGGAAGCGATGTAGGTGATGGGGTTGTTTCCGTTGCTGGTGAACCGCTCTCCACTGGTGCACCTGAGGGTATTTCAGGCTCTGGCTAAGCCTTTTGGGTATGGCTGTCTGTTGCTTCTGCCAGTTGTGGCTCGCTGGCACCCACTGGCGTTGAGTTTGAAGATGGGGTTGCAATCGCTGGTGCTGGTTGCTGTTCTAGTTCCGGGCCTGGTACTGGAGATGCTGTGGCTGTTTCAGTGGTAGGCATGGAATCCGGGTCCACTACCTCTGTCTGGGTCTCTGGTAACACAGACGGGGCGTCTGTGGACGGCTCAGGAACAGGAATGGGTCTGGAAGCTTGCCTGGTTTGGCTACATGTAACCATTCCCACTCTCTTGGCCCGCCTCACCTGGTTGGCCAAGTCTTCCCCAGTAGCATGGGGATAGGATAATTGTCATAGACTGCAAAAGTCCACATTCCTGACCAGCCTTTGTACTGGACAGGAAGTTGAGCTGTAGGCAAGTCTACAGCTTGTGACATGAAGGGGTAAATTGTCACTTTGGCCTTTGGGTTGATGAATTTGGGGTCACGAAGGATTGGTGGATAGCTGACACTTGTGCCCCCGTGTCTCTCCATGCAGTAACCTTCTTCCGCCCACTCTCAATTTTCCCTTCGCTCCAAGGGTATTTGAGAGGCATCCGGGCCTGGGGGAATCTTTGGTGTGATGGTGGTGTAATGAATTGCACTCGCATGGTGCTTGGACAGTTGGCCTTGATATGTCCAAGTTCATTACACTTAAAGCAATCTTCCATCTGATGGGCTCACTGGGCCGAGGTGAGTTTACTGGAGACTGGTGAGGTGGAAGGGTAGGGTGTCTGTGGGCTTTACCTTGGGGTGGTATGTGGGGTCTTTGGCTGTCCTCGGTTGTAGGGTTTATGGTCTGTGTGCCCCCTGGGGTAATCGTTCCCTTGACAGTAGCTTTCTTGCTTTCTGCCAGTTCCATCCATTTGGCTCCAATCTCCCCCGCCTCAGCGAGATCTTTGGGGTTTTCCATCTGTATGTAACGTGTGATGTCTTCAGGAACACCATCCAAGAACTGCTCCATTTGTATGAGGAGGTTCAGTTCTTCCAAGGTTTGAATGTTGTTTCCTGTTATCCAGGCCTCATAGTTTTTTGCAATGTAGTAGGCGTGTTGGGAAATGACACCTCTGGTTCCACTTTTGGGTCTGAAGCGCCGACGGGCATGATCTGGGGTTATCCCCATCCTGTATCTGGCCTTGGTTTGAAAAAGTTTATAGTCATTCATTTGCTGCTTAGGCATTTCAGCTGCCCCTCTGCTAAGGTCCATGAGTTGTGGCCTTAATTCTACATGTACTGGTCTTCGGGGATGCTGTACCCAAGACAGGCTCTTTCAAAATTTCCAAGAAGGCCTCGGTGTCATCACCTGCCTTGTAGGTGGGAAATTTCCTGTGCTGTGGAGCAATAATTGGCGCCGGGTTGCTAGGGTTGGCTGGCCAATGCAGCCCAGCTTTTGCCAACTCACAGTTCATGTCTTCTCTGCTTTTTCCTTCATCTTCATTTTCTTTTTGTTGTTTTTTCCATTTCTTGTTGTTTGTTTTTCCATGTCTCGGCGGTGGGCCAACTCTTCTGCTGCTTGTTTCCTTCGGTAGCCACCTCTTCTTCTTCTAGTTTTCTTGTGTGCTGCCTCTTGATTTGTTCTTCTCTTTCTTTCATCTCCATGTCTGTTTTGTTTTATTTCCAGCTGTCGCCTGTGTTCAGCTTCTCTGATTGTTCTTCAGCCTCCATTTTTGTCTGGTAGAGCATGGTTCCTGTTTTCCTTGTGTTTGGGGTGCCCTCCGGTGTTTATCATCTGAACTGCAGGTTCTCCGTTGCCTCCTGAAGTCGCCTAGCAACAGTGCCTTAGCTAATCTTCAATGTTAAGTAAACCTGAAAAAACCACTTTATGTTGCATTTATATAGTGCTGGTATGACTCTCAATGTGAGTGCTATTGTGTGACAAAAGACCCTTAACAGTCTGGTAATGGCTTCTTGCTTAACATGCAAGCCACAAACTGCCAGAGAGAGCAGAAAAAAAAAATTCTCTCTGGGTCCCTTTTAAAACCAACTGTTTCTCCTCTGCTAAAAAGCCCTTAGCAGAGAAAAGAAAAATATAATATTCCTACTGCTTCTGGATTCTGTCTATCCCACCACTGCTCACCATATCATAACCTTAGTCCCAGATTTGGACCTTAGCGTCCAAAATATGGGGGTTAGCATGAAAACCTCCAAGCTTAGCTACCAGCTTGGACCTGGTACTTGCTGCCACGCACTCAAAAAATTAGAGTGTTTTGGGGCACTCTGGTCCCCCTGAAAACCTTCCCTGGGGACCCCCAAGACCCAAATCCTTGAGTCTCACAACAAAGGGAAATAATCCTTTTTCCCTTCCCCCTCCAGGTGCTCCTGGAGAGATACACAGACACAAGCTCTGTGAATCCAAACAGAGTGACTCCCCCTCTCCGTTCCCGGTCCTGTAAACAAAAGGACTTTCCTATTCCCCCAGAGGGAATGCAAAATCAGGCTAGCAATTCAACACACACCGATCTCCCTGATTTCTTCCTCCACCAATTCCCTGGTGAGTACAGACTCAATTTCCCTGAAGTAAAGAAAAACTCAAACAGGTCTTAAAAGAAGCTTTATATAAAAAGAAAGAAAAATACATACAAATGTTAACTCTGTATTAAGTGACACAACACAGGGTCGGTTGCTTAAAGAATATTGAATAAACAGCCTATTCAAAAAGAATACAAATCAAAGCACTCCAGCACTTATATTCATGCAAATACCAACGAAAATAAACCATATAACTTACTATTGATCTCTTGTGTCCTTACACTTAGAAACAGAAGATTAGAAAACAGAACTACTCTCCAAAGCTCAGAGAAAGCAGGCAGCCAGAAAACAAAGAACCCAGACACACAATTCCCTCCACCCAAAGTTGAAAAAATCCGGTTTCCTGATTGGTCCTCTGGTCAGGTGCTCCAGGTGAAAGAGACATTAACCCTTAGCTATCTGTTTATGACAAGTCCCACTAGCCCTGGGCATATATTACAGTGTAGACATACCCTGATTCTCCATTGGCCTGCGCCTTGTATAGTTATGTCTTCTATGTAAAAGTCTAATAAAATGCAGATATTTCCAATATATTAGTGATTTGCATTAAATCACAATTGGATTAGTAATTCAATGAAAACTGTATTATATCTGTTAAACATACGGATTAGTGTAATCCATTCATTGCTTTATGGACTCAAAATTCCCTGAGACTTTTTCTGTATAAAGCCTGACAGTGACCCCCAGGGATGGATTTGGCATTTAGCTACCTGAGTATCAAGCACCACAAAACAAAATACAGACAGAGGCCTAATTCTTTTTTACATTACAGTGGTATAGCTCAGGAGTAACTGTTAATGTCCATGAAATTACAGTGGTGTAAACCTAATGTAGCTGAGAGGGGAAGCAGGCTTCTCTTGCTCAGGGCCAGATTTTTTAATGGTGTTTAGTCACCTGAAGATGCAGATAGGGGATTTTCAAAAGTCCTTGAAGACCTAGCTGCATCTTTAGGCACTTTAAAAATCAGGGCTTTACTGTCTATTGAAAGGCAAATAAAAAGAATCACATCTATTATAATATTTAGGTTGACCTATAATGAACATTTTAAAGAAGTTAGTTTACAATCAACGCAATGAGCATTTTTCACATAGGAGTATTTAGATACACAGTACTCACACAAAGTAATTTAGGAAAGAAAAGTCTTTTAGGAAAAAGGGCTGTTGTGCCCACCAGTATTATAATTAAGTATCCATCTCATTTGCTTGGTTTTTTTTAATTTTAATTTTTGAAACAAAGTTGGTAGCACTGGACTTGCAGAAAAGAAGAACTTTTGGCTATTAGCCAAGTGATACTATATAGTGCCTATTACTGGACAGCTGCATCTGTTCCTTCATGCCAGATGTCTGTTTTAACTTTCTCTCTTTTGTTTGGTTCTACTTTGGGAAGAGACAAGTTTTTCTGTCCTTTTGAGGTAAAAGCGCACTTCAGTCTGGCAGCTTTGTAAATGCTGTATTTGTCTCCAGATCTGAAAGCCACAGCGAGTCCCCAAAATGGGTTTCTGAGCTGCATTTCCTGTCAGTAGATTTAGCACATGACATCTTCAAAGCTCAGTATGCACATTAATGAATTGATACCTGGGCCAGGTAGCTCTATGATTGCCTATTTTAGGGTGGGAAAACGGAGGCAGAGAGCTACAGAAAGTCACACGGTGAGCCAGTAGGAGAGGGACTCCCATTTCTGTGCTCATTCTGCTGGACCATGCTACTTACCTACTTCAAGAGTGTCTATGTTGGACTGCTCAAGGTTGGTATTAAAATTCAGGCTTCTGAGGAGTCACCAAACATGGGTATTCTTGACTCTTACTTGACTCTGCATGTTCTCCAATATTCTGACACTTGTAACTTCAGGACTAAAGAAGTTACTGTTCTTCTCAACAACCACACCATTTGGTTGCAGCTGATTTGCACATCTCTTTTTCGTCTTTTCAGCCCTTCCATTCATTTGTCAAAACTGTTCATGTTGTCAAGCTTTTCAGTCTCAATTCACACAGATTTTATGGCCACTCTGATCAGATTGGACACACTTCTGTCTAGAATTTCAGGGAGCTTTCCTGGTTACTCATGATTTCAGTTTCAGCTGGGGAATGCGTTGGCTGAGTCACTCACACCAGACTCTTGAGATAAAGAAATCTCAGCTCCCTTGCTTCTGCTCATTATTAGTGGTTTTTTTGCAGAACCTAAAGGGTGTGCACCTTCCATCTATTACTTCAGTCAGATTTCACTTCAGTTTTGAGAATTAATCATTTGAAAAAATTAGCTCACAAGAGTTTCCATACATGACATTCAATCCCTGGAGCACCGTTAGGCTCCCCACCCTCACGACGTACATCTATAAGCTGGAAAGCTCAGCTCTGTGGACTTTTAAAAATCCAAATAATACCCTTTTGTTGGCCAGACAAATTAAGATTTTTCCCACTATTTGCAATCTTGTCTCTGCTGTCTCAAGCAGAGGAGCTAATTACTTCCCAGCACTCAATGGGAGTTCATTTCAAACTGTGAAGGATTGTGAACAAATAGTGTTGTACCAATTATATTAGACCAGTAAAAAAAAACCAGCAGGATCTTTTTAAAGGGGACAAGACAAAGATGCCACATTTATTATGATAACAATTTATGACTACTAACTAATAGCTTAATTCTTATACACACACATTATACCTATTACCTATACACACACACACACATACACACATTCACATTATACCTAATACCTATACACACACACACATCCACATTCATCAGGTGTTCTGCAGCTGCTGCATAGTTACCAGTCCTGAAGATAGTTTAAGTTCATGGCTTGATTTCGTAGCTTGTGGCAGCTAACTGGCCAGGAAAGCTGGGCACAAGGACAAGCTGGATCTCTGTTGGGCAGGCACTGATGTCCTTCCATGTTGGCAGCAGAATGTTACCCAGAGTCTCTCATCTCACCCTTCTTTTTTTTTTTATAGGCTTTTAGTTTGGATTCAAAGTCTATAGGTCTTGCTGTGTCACGCTGCCTCTGGGTTTAAATTGATCACCCATCATTTGCAGGCATGACTTTCAGCCTTGGACCTGGCTTGATCTCCTTCTGTTGTCCTTTTCTTTTTAGGGTGGATGCCTTCTTACTTGTGTAGGGCTGTTGTCTAGGTCTTTCAGCCGTTGGTATTTGAACTTTATCTCATCAGGACAGGCTGGGGTGGAGGTTGATTCTCATCATTCATACATACCTCATTCATACATCTAAACTAAACTAATAAGATTACAGAGGGTTTGCAAAAATGAAGGTTGGAGGAAGCTTTTACAAAATGGAGTGAGTGTTTTAAAATGGGGTTTGAACAGAAGTTACAGTATAGGCAAGTGTAGTGAATGGTGAACAGAAGTTACATTAATAAAGTGAAACAATTTCATTTATTAGTTCTACAATAGGGGAGCATTTCTTGAATGCAAGGACCTGCCACTGCTTGTGCCATACCACAAAAGCACTTCATGCATTCACACATTTTATCAAGATTTAGGCCAAAACAATTACTGGCTGATTATATCAAAATGGTCCAGATAGCTGGGTTATAAAAATAAGTTTCAGCTTGGATGCAACATTTTGTGACAATTATATTATCAGCTAGGGGAGGCTCTGAAAATAAAGAAGATTTCATACCTAAGATTATAGGGATGCTGTTTAATGAAAGTAGAAGATTTATTTTTCAATTACTCTGAAGCTTTTTTTTAAAAAAAATTTGAATAGGTTTTATCTGCTTTCCATTTATTTAGGAGTCTTTTAGCTAAGGCACAGCACACAAGCACAACCTCACAGGATTGAGGTATTAAAATTAATCACTTCTTCCTATATGAATTCCTTACTAAATGTAATATTAGTCAGAACTTTGAGGGAGACTGATCTTTGGAGAACTTCATTTTAAATGTAGAATAATATTGTGGAAATAATGGAGATCTTACAGTAAAGCTAAGTATTTAAATGCTAGGTATAGTTTTGGTCAAGGCATTTCATATTGGTCCATAGTTTATGCTGTATTTCCACCAGCAGTCTGTTTAAACCCAATTATTCATCTGCTTGTCCATACTATAGCTCCAGTGAAGGAGTTATTTAATCACATGGTTTGACAGTAGCACATAACTGAAAAATTTAGGTTGCAGGCTATTAACTAGGCCACTGGTCTCTGGGATACTAGCCATCAATCTAGTGCTTCCCTCCACTTCTGGATGCTGGAGTAATAATAATTCTTTGCAGTTTGCTTTTCATCCAAAGATCTCAAGACTCTTTACAGAGATCGGTAAGCATTATCAGCCCCATTTTACAGATGGGAAAACAGAAGCACAGCCAATAAAGTGACCAGTGAACAAGTGCCTGAGTTGAATCTTGACTAGGAGTAGAGAGAGTATTTTACCTTTGGATTGGCACTGGTGCAAACCGCTGCTGAAATACTGGGTCCAGTTCTGCTGTCTACAATTCAGGAAAGATGCTGATAAAAGTGGAGAGGGTTTAGAGAAGAACCACAAGAATGAGGACAAGATTAGAAAACAGGATTTATAATGATTGAGCTCCTTTAGTCTATCTATTTAGCTTAACAAATGGAAGGTTAAGGGGTGGTTTGATAACAGTCTTCAAGTACCTACATGGGAAACACATATTTGATAAAGATCTCTTCAATCAAGCAGAGACAGGTATAACATGATCCAATAGCTGGACAAATTCAGACTGGGAATAAAGTGTAAATTTTTAACAAGGGTAATTAACCATTGGATTAATTCAGCAAGGGTTGTGGTGGATTCTCCATAACTGGCAATTTTTAAGTGAAGAGTGGATATTTTTCTAACAGAGAGTCATAGACTTGAAGGTCAGAAAGGACCATTATGATCATCTAGTCTGACTTCCTGCACAACGCAGGCCACAGAATCTCACCCACCCACTCCTGTAACAAACCCCTAACCTATGTCTGAGTTACTGAAGTCCTCAAATCATGGTTTAAAGACTTCATGGTGCAGAAAATCCTCCAGCAAGTGACCCGTGCCCCATGGTGCAGAGGAAGGCAAAAAACCTCCAGGGCCTCTGCCAATCTTCCCTGGAGGAAAATTCATTCCTGACCCCAAACATGGCAATCAGTTAAACCTGAGCATGTGGGCAAGACTCACCAGCCAACATCCAGGAAAGAATTCTCTGTAGTAACTCAGCTCCTCCCCCATCTAACATCCCATCACAGAGCATTGGACATATTTACCTGCTAATAATATCAAAGATGAATTAATTGCCAAAATTAGGCTCGCTCATCATACCATCCCCTCCATAAACTTATCAAGCTTAGTCTGGAAGCCAGATATGTCTTTTGCCCCCACTACTCCCCTTGGAAGGCTGTTCCAGAACTTCACTCCTTTAATGGTTAGAAACCTTTGTCTAATTTCAAGTCTATGCTATGGGAATTACTTTGAGGAAATTCTATAACCTGTGTTATACAGGAGGTTAGATTAGATAATCACAATAGACCAGTCTGGTCTTGGAATCTATAAACCCATATCTTGTGACTCACAGCACACCCTATCCCCCTGGCTCTAACCTCCAAACACAGGAATAGTGAGCAGAAACATGAAAACCCAGTACACTAGGGTTCTGCTGCCTACACCACCAGCCTGATTATTATTTTTTTATGGTAGCATTGTGCTAGGAACTATAAACAGGTAACAAAGAACCTCTGCCCCAAGATCTTACAAGTTAAATATAAGTTGAAGGACAGACAGGCGGACACCAGGAACTAATGAGCTCATACTGGTTAGAATGATAAGCCATAGTCACAGCACACCAGCTCTATAACTAAAGACTGTTTCCTTAGCTGATTGGAAATGCTTTGAACAGCACAGCAGAATAGTTTTGGTCTATAGTATTGAGATCTTAGCATCTCGTCCTAAGCCACATAAATAATTGAAGCAACAACTACCAGTACTACAGATGAGGAAAGAGGTCAGAATATAATAGGAGAGGGCTTGTTGTCTATAGTTTGATTGTTTCATAGATGCAATTTCACAGTTTATATAGTTATCTGTAATCAGAGTGAGTTAAAAAAAACAGGACAGGAACGCATTAAGTTAACAGCCTAATTCATCTGCTTTCTTAGTTCTAACAATGTAGAAGGAAACTACTATCCAAACTTTGCTTATGAATGACCACAAGTATATAATAATATGAAAGGAAAAGGTGAAACAGACAAGCCCTCAACACATTCAAAAGTCAAACTACATAGTACAGAGAATTTCTGTAGGTTTATAGTTCTCATTCATAACTGTTTCCCTTCTAACTCTGAGAATCTCCTAGAGGTGAATAAACTCCATTGCCTTCCCCATATTAAAATAGGTCTACTTTTTTTCAAGTTAGCTAGAAACAGTATCTCTGGAGGGTATATTCTGCCATAAACTGCTGCTTAGAGTACCATATAGTTATTTTCTTCTGGCTTGGGGCGTAGGACTAAAATCAGGGAAAGTAACCGCCTCTGACCGATTTCATATATAATACCACTTTTGTTCCTGCAACACCTGTTCACAGTCTGTGGGATGAGTAAATATGACAATTTAAACTCCTTCCAAGCCCCTCTTTCAATGTACAATATTCTGGTCTACTAGGGCACAGTACTTATAATCTATAAAAAGTATATAATCCTTCATGGTTATTGCTTATCTTCTTACTCCTGTGAAATAGAAATGGCAGCTCAGTGATTTTCTATGAGATTTTATATATGGTAATGTAGTGTCTCTTACCAAAGTGTTATGTAGAACATCACAGCCTTTTGTTAGTATGGCTGCAGACTATTTATTTGGATTTAAATATAAAGGGGCACCTATCAAAGGCTGCAGGCCCCCAACAATTATTTAAAACAACAATCTATGCAAAAGACTAAACAACATGACAAAAAACACATACAAGAGTACATATGCTAGCATTCAGGGGGAGGACTCAGGCCTGCCTCTAGCTACATCCATTCCTACTCCTCATTGAAAGGTGCTGAAGTTTGACTACAGAACGCTATTTATTTATTAAAGCAGCGGTAGGCAGCCTTTCAGAAGTGGTGTGCCGAGTCTTCATTTATTCACTCTAATGTAAGGTTTCGCGTGCCAGTCATACATTTTAACGTTTTTAGAATATCTCTTTCTATAAGTCTATAATATATAACTAAACTATTGTTGTATGTAAAGTAAATAAAGTTTTTAAAATGTTTAAGAAGCTTCATTTAAAATTAAATTAAAATGCAGAGCCCCCCAGGACCGGTGGCCAGGACCTGGGCAGTGTGAGTGCCACTGAAAATCAGCTTGAGTGCCACCTTTGGCACATGTGCCATAGGTTGCCTACCCCTGTATTAATGCCTACTTTGTAGATTTCTGTTCTTGCCCCTTGGTGTTCAAAGTTGTTTCTCACACTGCAGAATCTCCTGTTCAGTGCACTCATTGTCAGCAAGCCAGATACAGTAGCATTTTTGTGATGGTGATGATGCCGGTTGTACTACAGTGGACTTGAAAAACAGGGATTCCCACTCCACCAAATTCACCATGAAACAGTTTTGCTCCTAAGATCTATAAATTGTGGTATTCACTGTAGCATTGTTAGAGCACTACATCTTTCCAAATCTACTGACATTTAAATAGGAGGAAAAAAGCAACCACTGCAAACAGAGCTACAACTCTATCACAGCAGGACTTCTCCTTAAAAGTAATTCCCAAACAGACCTATAAAGACTGTTAAAATGAGGGGGAGAGGCCATAGCATAGTCACCTGATCCATTGGGTCCAGGCAGTCAAAGGTGGCTGGATTTGATGCTGGCCGCACTTCCTTTGGCTATGAAACTGAAGTGCCTTAACTGTACCACCCTGAAGAGCCACTGGCTTGGGGAAATATTAATTTTCGATAGACATTGTTGAAATAAATCTCTGCATTTCATTGTGTATGAATATTTGCATCCAGAAGTATTTACCACATCTAAATTTACTCTGGTGATTGGTGCCATATTCAAACCTGAGATGCACAAATAACAGCTTCTATGAACAGTCCAGAGAAGTTCGTCAAAAGTACCTGAGGGATTTAGGAGTCCAAGTCCAGCACTGGCTTTTAATGGTTCATGTGCATTTATCTCACTCAGCAGAGAACATTTTATTTCTTACCAGTCAATGCAAATGAATCTTTTTTCATTGAAAAAGCCAGGTAAATAAAAATACTTCCCAGTAATTCCATCTATTCAAAATCCTCAGCCTAATTCCCCAACAGAACGTTATGTAAATAAAGTACCTTATTATATGAAGAATCTGAATGTATATGTCTCCAGAACTATGTTTTATAGTGAATTGCCCTGTGGTCTCTAGAGAAGGTCAGACATTGTCCAGCCTCTCTAATTGCATCTCTTTTGATTATCTGTGTGGCTCTTGCAGATTCCTGTCAGCCTAGGGCTGGTAAGTAAGAAGAGAGACAGAAAAGATAAGGAACAGAAAAAAGTAATCCTAGTGAGGTGAAACCTTCTGCAGTCACAACTACATTTCAGGTAGGATTTTTAATCTAGCCTTGGCAGAGTGGCTGGAGGGAACACTAATTACACCAGCCACTCATTTGTAGGAATCCAAGTAAGAAAGTTACCTTGGGGCCACACAAAAGAATACAGTACTAACTGCTGCAGGGAGGGATCAGGTGCCAATGACTGAAACTATAGAAGGAGCCAAAAGCATGGGACCTCTCTCACTGGTCTCACTGCCAGAGGAGAAGTATGAGTTGTGAGGCTGCTGTATGGCCCCAAGCAATCCTTTTATTCAGGGCCGCCCAGAGGGGGGGAGTGGGCAAGTGGGGTAATTTGCCCCAGGCCCCGGGTACTGCAGGGACCCCGACAAGAATTTAATATTCTATAGTTTTGCAACTTTTTTTTATGGAAGGGGCCCCCAAAATTGCTTTGCCCCAGGCCCCCTGAATCCTCTGGGCAGTCCTGCTTTTATCTGATTGATTGATTGTGCTTATAGCCAGTCTGGATCATGTCTTTTACCTTGACATCATTTCAAAATCCTCGTGACATTCAGGCAATAACTGATGAGGATCTTTTAGCAGAATTATCAACAAAAGTGGGTATTTTCTGGTACTCCACAGATATTTTAGAAGATCATGAATCTATCTGTAGTACCTAATAAGTAATCAATCACCAGAACTCCCTGAAAAAGCACGAGAAGCAGGGAGACAGCTTTCACATGCCAGTTTTTAGTCTTGTCTAGTTATGCTGAGGCAGTTTTAATGTCCCCTACCTTATTGATCAGCATTGGAGATTTCTAACAGTCTAGCACTGAGATGAAGTCAAGACTTCCATAAATAATACTTCATTGTGGTGGGACAGTAGGCAAAATAGGGCCCACACAAGTAGATACAGCTGATCCTCATTCTCTAAAACAATACTGTCAGTTAATGTAGGCACAAAATAAGAAGTTTTTCTTTTTTCTGTTTTTTTTAAAGTAAAAATACTTCCATGACTTAAACAATATTGAACATGTTGCAGGGGGAATTTAAACATCCCTCTGCAGTATTTGAAACTCAGAGACAGGAGCACTCACCTGATCCTCTGATGTGATGAGCACTTTCAACCCTCATTGACTTCAGTGGGACTCAATACTCTCACAGGACTGGGTCCCAAGTGCAGGAGAATTAGAAACTGACACTGAATGGAAAACATATAGTGTAGTTTCATTGTCCAGCCTAAAAGGAGAACAAAAGCAAACCAAAGGAAGAGTGAATGGGTAAGTTACATTTATATTTCCCCCACCCCCATTTTTAACGGTCTAGGGTGTTGACACACACGTAAAGTTTGTTTTTGTAATAATTTATTTAAAAGTGACAGTAGCTCATAATATACTTTTGTAACATGACTGCAGGATAGTAGAAGGTCATCTAGTCTTTAAAGACATTGTTGTGTTCATATAGCTTATGAGCATAAGAGCACTCAATACATGGAAGATTCAGTCAGCTCTGAATATTGTGGTACTCAGCAACTCAGAAGCATTGCAGTCCTAACGTGCTTTGGCAGGTATTTAATTCTGATCAAGAACAGGCAACACAAATTCTCCGGGTGATGGTTGGTTTGTGCATCTTTCCTGAGGAGCTCTACTGAGCTTTCCAAAAGCTGAATACCTGCCAATTGCCACTACAAAAATATTCGTTTGAAATGACAGACTGTAAACCTGATATCCTCTCCCTGTTTGTCACCTCCACTCACTGTGTCATGTCTAATAAAAGATTGCAAATTGTTTGAGGCAGAGACCTGGCTATCAATTTGTACTGTGAGGTGCCTATTACATTCATTCTTGTGTGTTGCAAAATAATAAATGATAATGATCTGAAGATGGAGAAGAAAAGTCATACCTGAGTAAATGGAACTGAAGAACATATTATTGGGAAAAGAGGGAAAGTGTTTCTTATTTATTTACTGATTTGATATATCTAATGCTCCTTTTTATTTGTGGCCAGGGTTCAGGTACATTATTTATCTGTGTTTATTAAATTAACAGCTGCATCTTTTTTCAGAGGTGGACAAAATAACCTACTACAAACAAAGGGCCAGAATTTTCAACTGATATAAATCATCAGTATAGTTCCATTGACTCCAGTATCACCATGGCACTTTACATTAGCTGGTGTGTTTGGCCCAAGGAATTTCTCCATCCCATTCATCAAAGGCAAATGCCTGAGAGAAGAGATGGGCCATGTACCATATCAAGGATCCTCTATAGAAAACACTCTGCCATTAGCCCTCTCAAATTTAAATCTTAGTACTGTTAGCTCAAACCCCTCAGCTGACCTTCAGCTACCATGGCAAATCCTAAGGAAAGATCACTGACATCCAATCACCAGGTCATTCTTATGAGGTGCACAGGAAATGACATCATAGTAGTTTAAAACATGTTCAAGATACAGATCCCTATATCTAAGGCTTTGTCTATACTGGTGATTTAACCCTTCAGTGGCCAACCACTAATGCAAGCTGCAACAGTCTAAACCCCAAATGCATATAAGGCAAGCAGTTACACTAGAGTTGTTTCAAGCAGGGATAAATTGCATCAATGCAAATCATGACTAACCTTCTTTCCACTAGGGGGTTGGTGCAGCTACATCAATGGCTATAAACTGATGGCTGAAATCAGGGCAAAAATCTCAATGTAGGCAAGGCCTTACCTGTAGACATCTGTCATTTCACTATTGTGTGAGCCATTGGGTTTTACCAGCTGAGGAGCTCATGAAAATTATGGTGTGTGCTCCTGAAGGCTCTTGGCCTTCATTCACTGGCGAAATGAGGTACTGCCTCAAACACAACTGTTCTTCAGGTATGCTCTTGTTTTTATGAATTAGTTTTTATTAAAAATATTTTAAAACATTTGATTTTTCTTAAATTATTTTGATATAAAACAGATTGGAAAATTCTTCTTTAAAAATATTTTAAATTAATTTTTAAATATTATGCTTTTTCCCCTGAAGTGAAACCATTACAGAATTTAGGAACCAGATCAATCCCATGTCTGCAGGGACTTTTTGTCATATGGCACTTACATCTTTCCATCAGTAGCCAATAAAATTCACTGGAGTTAACAAGAAAACTGATAGAGCTGACAGCTGTCACTTGCTTCAGTTCCTGTTCCCATGAAAACAGATGTCAGCAAGCCAAACACTGGATAAGGATCTTCAAAAAATTAAATCAAGTGCATTAATCCATTTTCAGTGATCTGATACCATTTCCACTAGAACTGGAAAGGATCAACCAACCAACCAACCAACCACAGAACTGCAAAATCTTGTGCAATTGCATAGGCTACTACCAGGCTATTCAACATAACTAGAACTTGTTGAAAAGTGGCTCAAGGATACACAAAATTTTGCACAAAATATTTTTCACCAGCTCTAACATTAACTTAGAACCTGATCTTCAAAGATGCTGAGAACCTGCTAACCCTGTTGTCTTCAAACCTCAGCAGTTTCTAACACAATGGGTGAGTTAGCTATTGCGATTGCAACTGGTAGCACTAATAAAAGACCTGAGGAAAAAACCAAAACCTCCTGTCTATTGCATGAGAAACACTCCACTCTCCCCAACTACAATGCTATGAATGTCCATGGGACAGATTTCAGTAGGGATTTTTATTAATGATAAACATTTTAGGATTTCACTTTAGAGGTAACTGCTAAAATAAGCCCTTCCCTTCATTATCACATAAAATAACTTCTCTCCATCAGTGCAAGTGCTTTCTTAATAAGAAGCCAAAGGATCTTGAATTCTGTCTCTGTTTAAAATATTTGGTAGGTACAACACAATTCCAGTCTGCAGCAAATGTTTTAAATGTAAAGGCTTAAAAATAAGTAGTGGTAGTTTTGTAGAAGACAGATGAATCCAGAATACTGGCCTCTGCAAAAATTATTTCATTTTTTTGTGTCCTGTAAACCAGCTTATTCAATTTCCCCTGAAACTGTCCTGAAGACCTGGAATTTTAGTACAAGATTTAAGGCTCAATGTAAACAAGCATGAGCTGGGAAGTAAGGGGGCATGAGGCATCCTCTTACTGCACTGTGTGGGCTACCAACATCAGAGGTCTAACTGTAGAGCACAACAAGAAGTTTATTGATTTTACAAAACTTAGGACTATACTACATATTTCAAGTGTCATCTATTGACACTTTAATCTATAACTAACTGGTTACTTATACCCAGAGATAGAACTGTCCTGTAACAAAGTAACCTTCCTTGGGGCACTACTGCTTCTCCCATGCAGGTGGACAGGAAGCAGGTGAAGCCATGGTTCACCCTTCCCCACAACATGTCAACCAATCAGCTGAGCCCTGTGAGCCAGGGGAAAATGTGCCAGGAAAAGGGATGGTGCAGCTTACTTCTCCCCTGGAGCAACTGTGACCGTTAAAGCCACAACACTCCATCCCTGCTTCTCCCTTGCTAAAAGTCACAGTCTGTTTCCTGGTCTGCTCCTGAAACAGCTCAGGTACACACTGCCCTTTACTCAGAGTGGATTGTGATGTGCCAATCCAGCCCCAAAAGAATTAATGAACAAGGTATGACAACCCAATGCTGGAGGATCTAGTTTCATGACTGAAACACACAAACTAGATTGAAGGATATTCACACACACTAAATCTTGGACTCCTTGATAGTTACTTTTTAAAAAAAAAACTTTCTGAGAAAATAGGAATCAGCTTTAGAAAAAACTGATGACAGAAGCAGTGAATGTGTTATTTTTCTCATAAAATGCCAGTTACTGATAAAATCTTGCCAGCCCCATATAAGCCTTACACAGGAAAGCTGCATTTCTAAAATGTCCACGGAAATTAGCCAGAGTGGAATTTTCTTTAGACTTCTGAAATCATTTTCTGCTTTAAGATTTGGTAACATTGCTGGACTAGGGCCAGTCCTGCAGCCCTCACTCACATTACTTGTCACATTCAAATCAATGGGCCTAGTCATGTGAACAGCCATATTAGCCAATACATATAGACAGAGTCTAAGGCCTGGTCTACACTATGCGTTTATACTGATTTTAGCAGCGTTAAACCAATTTAACGCTGCACCTGTCCACACAACGAGGCTCTTTAATCCGGTTTCTATACTCCTCCCCGACGAGAGGAGTAGCGCTGAAATCGGTATTACCGTATCGGATTAGGGTTAGTGTGGCCGCAAATTGATGGTATTGGTCTCCGGGCGGTATCCCACAGTGCACCATTGCGACTGCTCTGGACAGCAATCTGAACTCGGATGCACTGGCCAAGTAAACAGGAAAAGCCCCATGAACTTTTGAATTTCATTTCCTGTTTAGCCAGCGTGGAGCTCTGATCAGCACGGGTGGCGATGCAGTCCCAAAGCCAAAAAGAGCTCCATCATGGACTGTAAGGGAGATACTGGATCTGATCGCTGTATGGGGAGGCAAATCTGTTCTATCAGAGCTCCGTTCCAGAAGACGAAATGCCAAAGCATTTGGAAAAAATCTCCAGACAGAGGCCACAGCAGGGACTCAGCATAGTGCTGCGTGACAAGCGTAATGGAAAGCCAAAGAATCAAATGGATGCTCATGGAGGGAGGGAGGGGGTACTGAGGACTCCAGCTATCCCACAGTCCCTACAGTCTCCGAAAAGCATTTGCATTATTGGCTGAGCTCCAAATGCCTGTAGGGTCAAACACATTGTCCGGGGTGGTTCAGGGTATAGCTTGTCAAATTACCCCCCTCCCCCCCGCCCGTGAAAGAAAAGGGAAAAAAATTGTTTCTCAACTTTTTTATATGTCACCCTACATCTACTGCATGCTGCTGGTAGACACGATGCTGCGGCACTGAACAGCAGCACCCTCTCCTCTGGCAGATGGTACAATATGACTGCTATCCATCATCATCAGACTGTGAGTGCTCCAGGCTGGCCTCAGGTGAGGTCGGCCGGGGGTGCCTGGGTAGAAATAGGAATGACTCCCGGTCATTCCCAGTACATGGTACAGAACGACTGGTAACCATCTTCATCATAGCAACTAGGGGCTGAGCTCCATCAGCCCCCTCCTTTAATGTCTAAAGAAAAGATTCTGTACTGCCTGGACTATCATAGCAGTGGGGTGCTAGGCTCCTCTCCCCCACACCGCTTAATGTCCTGCCTGGACTATCATAGCAGCTGGAGGCTGTCTCCCCCTCATTTTATCTCACTAACAAGTCAGTGTTTCTTATTCCTGCATTCTTTATTAGTTCATCACACAAATAGGGGGGACACTGCAATGGTAGCCCAGGAGGGTTGAGGGAGCAGGGAAGCAACGAGTGGGGTTGTTGCAGGGGCACCCCCTAGAATGGCATGCAGCTCATCATTTCTGCGGGATCTGACATGGAGTGGCTGTGCTCTCTAGTACACTGGTTCTCTAGCACACTTGCCCCATATTCTAGGCAGGACTGACTCTATTTTTAGATACAACATAAAGGAGGGAATGACCCTCCGGGTCATTCCCATTTTTGTCTTTGCGCCCCCTGCTGACCTCAGCCAGGAGCACCCATGACAGCAGCAGATGGTACAGAATGGCATGGCATGGCATGGCATGGCCAGAACAACTGATAACTGTCTCTGCTATCTTGCAAAGGCAAATGAATGCTGCTGTGTAGCGCAGCAGTACTGCCTCTGTTAGCGGCATCCAGTACACATACGGTGACAGTGACAAAAGGCAAAACGGGCTCCATGGTTGCCATGCTATGGCATCTGCCAGATCAATCCAGGGAAAAAGGGCGCGAAATGATTGTCTGCTGTCGCTTTCACAGAGGAAGGAATGAGTGATGACATTTACCCAGAATCACCCGCGACACTATTTTTGCACCATCATGCATTGGGATCTCAACCCAGAATTCCAGTAGGCAGGGGAGACTGCAGGAACTATGGGATAGCTACGGGATAGCTACCCACAGTGCAATGCTCCAGAAATCAACGCTAGCCTCGATACATGGATGCACCACCAAATTAATGTGCTTAGCGTGGCCGCGTGCACTCGACTTTATACAATCTGTTTTACAAAACCGGTTTATGTAAAATCAGAATAATCCCGTAGTGTAGATGTACCCATAGAGTTCTAGGCCAGAAAGGACCACCAGATCACCTGGTCTGACCTCTTGTATATCACAGGCTATCATCACCATCCAGCACCTGCATGCTAAAGCCAACAACCCAACTTACACGAAAGTATTACGGCACACAGGAGACTAGACTACCACGTGCCACAGGCAGAGACCAGGAGAGACTGAGGCGCATCAGTGTCTGAGGCCCCCTAAAGTGGCAGGGAAATAATTAAGAAAGATATACCCAGATAACTCTGGCAAGTGATCTGCACCCCATGCTACAGAGAAAGGGGAAAAACACCAAAGGTCACTGCTAAATATTTATATTAGGTATAGCTTACATCACATTAATGGGAATTATGTGCATGGTATTAATGTAATATACACTACATATAAATAAGTGTTTGGAAGTTATGTTAACTGAACATATTACATTCTCTTCACCATTCTGTTCACGCATGTCGGATATCCCACCACACTTTGCAAAGCTGACGGCAGCCTTGACATTAGAAAATAGGAAGTCTGTCAAAACCAAGGTACATAAATGCTCTGTCCAGCTCTGACTAGGATGTACATCTATGCTCAGCTGGTTTGGAAGGTAATATCCAAAACAAAAGATAAGAAAAGTACAAAACAAACCAAGAAGTTAAGGAACTGTTACAAACTGGTGAGACTGATTTTAATGATATGTAAAGAGCTTTGTCCTTTGTAAAATCACACTAAAAAGACTACTAGCTTCAATGTGGATCTTTGAAGCACATTTTCTGTGTAAGGTGAACTCACGGTGAGAATCTGCTTCCCAGAGGAGGGTATGTATGTCTCCTTTTCATATTGTGCTGCTTTGTCTTCAGACAATACATTTGGCTGAGTTGGGTTATTTGGTCTCTTGAACAGTTTAAAGAATGAATTGCAAGTGTAGTCAAACAACTGGCAAGGCAGCCAGGAGCCATTAGCTGAATAGTTTGGCACGGGGTCACAACTTGTCCACTTATGTTCAGGATAGTAATCTCATAGAAGTAGTACTTTGAGGGCTACGGGTTCTAAGTACACTTGTAGCAGGCCAGCCCGTGGGGAAGGGAGTTTGTGAAAAGTGCTACTTCAGCAAAAGGCCTTAAGTACTCCATTTACAGTAACTAGTAAAAGCAAACTGCTTTTCTGGGCATAGAGCCCATAAAGGAATATATTGCACTGAACAATTTCTAGGCAAAATGCCTGGATAAAGCAAAGACTAAAATGGTGAAACACCAAAGCCCAAGAACCAGCAGTAACGACAGACTAAAATAATAATAAAGGAAATCTTGAATCTTTTGTAAGAAAACAACTAGATATGGGGGAAGCTCACTTGTGCAAGACACAAGGAACAAAAATGACCCCTGGGATTCATTATAATTTAACTTTTATGTCATATAATAAAAATTGTTATAAGAATATAAAAATTACAGTGATACCATACTATTTTTATAATATATTTCACAATACCAATTCAATTTTTTTGCAAAACTCAAGAAGGTATCATGTACATAGGTTTCTTCCTCAATAAATCAATCAACTGCAAAGAAAGAAGTTTTTTTTCCATTAATTAATTTTTTTTCTAAAGGAAAAAATATAGGGGAAAAACCTCAACTTTAAAGCAAAGGTTATAGTAATAAAATCATAACCTTTTTAGGGTTTATAAACTTGCTTGCACATTTATTAAATATAAAACTCTCTCTAAATATATATATATGTTATAACCAAAATATTTAAAAATATGATATATATTATGACTGATTCTGTAGCAAAACGCTAGAGCAAAACAGATTTTTATCTGTCTCCCAAACACAAATTAATGTCAAAAGTTTAATACCCTCTATGTGTTTGCATAAAACCTGCATTTAAACTTCATCTTGCTTTAATTTTTATGCTATTTCTTTTGTCCTATGTAAAAAAATTGTTCTTAGAGTTTGTGCTTTCAAATATTTAATAAAAATTTAACTCTAAAAAGCTTGGGTAAAAATTCTGTTGCTTTCCTGCTAAAACAGAGTCCCTAGGGGTGGGTGTGAAACAGAGTAATAAATCTTCTCTCAGAAGGTTGTGAGCACCTCTCTTAGAAGTCAAGCACTATATTTATTATGGTGAACTAGTTATTTACAAGTTAAGGAAATAAAAATGGAAGTCTTCATGAAAAAATTGGACAAGCATCTAAAACAGGTACATTTGTATTAAAGAACTGGGAAATTCAAAACAAAAAGCAAAAAAATATTTTAACAAGGCAATAAAAGAAAAATAATTAAAGAGTAGAAAAGCAGTTTGTGTTTGTTATAAGCTGTACCAAAACTTAACTTGTATTGTAAATGGCTTGGTCCCCATCACACAGTGAAGAAAGTGAGCTCATTTGTGTATAAAATTGGGCTACTGAAAACAAAAACAACAACAACAACAATTGAAGATGCTAACCAGCTTAAGCTAATTAAGGGTGCATCCCACAGACCGGGGAACCACAATATATCAGTGCATAGTGAAGGAATCCTCGAGTATCGGAAAACGACAAGTGCTTTAATAAATAACTGAGTGGTCAACTATACTTCAACCTGTCATATATGGACAACTGAATATGCAGTTGACTACAGAAATATTATGAAGACCCGTAGCCATGTCAGGTCTGTTATGTAAACTGTACAGTCTTAAAATAAGTGTATGTATTTACGTATCATTTAAAATATCTTTTCTTGGAATATGGCCAAATTTGGTTACAGTGTAAAAGTAAATATATCATTGTGGTATACTTCTATTAATTAACAAAGAAGAGATTCTTATTAGGAATGTGCATAAAGGCCAATAGCTGTACAAGACAACATTGCTAAATTGTTTAACATATATTTTTACTTATTTGGTTAATTATAACAAACAACAAAAAAAAACAAGGAAAATCATGTAGGCAGAGAAAGTATTTGCACAGCTTATGGGACTTCTGTGTTAACTATTAAAATTTGTTTATTAGGAAATATCAGAAAAAGGAAATTGCCTAATTTTATTAATGATAAGCAATTGTCTAAATGGTATTGTCCTCAGTGCATAACAAAGGATATTGTGAATTTGCAATGTATTAAATTATGCAGGCAAATTCTACAAAGCAAAATTCATAAGTTGGGATCAGTGATACTCACCATAATCAAGGTACATGTTATTTAGAACAATTGTGGTTAATGTTAGATACAAGGTTCAGTTCCTTTATGGTATCTTTACCGACATTGGATAATGACACTACAATATTTGATAAGTTGGCACTTGTCCATTCATCAGGTTACCTGGAGTACCACATCTACAAGGAACATCTGAAGCTACCTCAGCTACCGGTTCATCACTCAGCAATGCAAATATGAAGGGCACTGCACATTGTTCTATTAAAGGATATTAACATGTGTGTAAATATTATGTTTTGACATAGTGACTCCAGTGTGTGGCTGTGATGAGCTGGACCATTATCATGAGACAAAGATGCTGTCTGCTCTTGCCCCATGAAGCTCACCCAAGTGGCAATGACCACTAAGGGTGACCTATAACATGAAGGGACAATATGCATGGTAGCTATAAGACACTGATGTCTGGATACCTCACTTATGATGTAATTACTCCAAATTTCTGTTTTTACTTCTCATGTAGTGGGTCGTGTTCTGCTAATGTCTATTGTAATGTAAGGAATAATAGTTTTAATTGTATTCATTACACGTGGCTACTAATGCCATTTGCTAAAACAGTATAAATCTCACATAAATGCTCTTACCTCAGCTTCATAAATTTGGCAAAGATGTGGCCTGATATAATTATCAAAGTGACAAGTGGGGGACACCATATATGTTATTTGTAACATCTACCACATCAATGGGTTTGTGTACATGATATTAAAAATATACATTAAATATAAATAAGTATTGAGAAATTATATTAAGTGAATATATTATGCTCTCTCTACAATTTTGTTCATCCAGGTCAAGTATCCCATAACACTTTGCAAAGCTGAGGTCAGAAAATAGGAAGCCTGTCAAAGCCAAGATGCATGAAGGGTATGTCCCAGCACAGGTTGGAATATACCTCTATGCCCAACTGATTTGGAATGTGGTATCCAAAACAAAGATAACAAAAGTACAGAACAAACCAAGAAGTTAAGGAACTGTTACAAACTGATGAGTTGGGTTTTAGTGACAAGTAAGTGAATTTATAAAATCATACTATAAATATTACTAGCTGAAATGTATATCTCTGAAGCACACCTTCTGTGTAAGGTGAACACGCTGTGAGAATTTGCTTTCTGGAAGGAGAATATGTATATACCTTTTCTTATGATATTGCTTTGTCATTAGACAATAAATTAGGCTAAGTTTGGTTATTTGGTCTTTTTAACAATGAACTGTGATTACAGTCAAATAATTAGCTACACCTTTGAGTCAATAGCCAGCTCAGGAACTTTGTAACGGGATATAGAATCTTTCAGTACTTGTTTCAGTTTGGCCCAGAATGATGATAACAACCAAGAACTGTCATTGTTCCACAGTTCTTTGACAAGCCCTGTGAAATGAGTTGATGAATCAGTCCAGGTACTGCTAGACAAATACCTACATAACAAATGACTACTACTGCATATTCTAATTAGTAGCCTTGATGACAAGCCTTAGCAGAGAGGTCAAGATTCTGCTTTGTTATGGGGCCTTTCTGGTAAAACCTGCTGTCAGGGTTAATTAGTACACCACAAAGTGGGGTGGTCATTTGCTTCAACCCTGCTGTTCCAGTGCTAAAGGTGGCTTCTCTAGGTCAGGACTGAAGCAGGTTTGTCATGCATCTGCATTCTTTCTGCTCCCAAAATTTTCATTGAAGCAGATAGAGGTTTTGGATGTACAAGGACTGTGGTCCATTACCTGTGCTGTACCAGTTCTCTGGATGGATGAAAATGACTTCTTCGAGGCCACTGTTGCCAGTCCAGCACCTTCCATGAGCAGCAAACTCACAACAAAAATGGTGAGGACAGAAATGGAAATATTGAGAATTTTCTGTTAAATTTTCATGTCTCAAAGAACAAGATGTTTGCTGCCTGTCTTCAACAGATAGCTAACTTGCTGCTTATTTTTAGGAGAAATTATTTGCTGACTAAACATCAGACAGCAAAATGCTAAACATATTGCTGTATAATACAATATGAAGAGACAAAAACCTCCTGAGTCCTTTAATAATACAAAATATTGATGTGGTAACATTTTCATGGAGGCAACTGGGTGATTTGCTGCAGTTTCTATGAACTGCATGTACAGTATATAGCTGTAACCCCCCCAAGTAACTAGAGTAGTCACGTTATTCCAGTGTGATACTCCAATATATTTTATAGCCACCACCACCGATTTGTGGGATCTTGAAGCTAAATATGTAGGAGTGGGGGAACCGAGGAGGGAGAATGAAGGAAACGAGTGGTTGAAATTATCGATACCTACCAAATGGATGTAAT
The DNA here is from genome assembly GCF_007399415.2 of Gopherus evgoodei. Lineage (NCBI taxonomy): Eukaryota > Metazoa > Chordata > Testudines > Testudinidae > Gopherus > Gopherus evgoodei. The sequence continues at coordinate 82,038,973 of NC_044326.1, read as the reverse complement.
AATATGCTGAAAGGAATATTGTTGGGTGCATTAAAATGATCGATTGGCTCAATTACCTCTAGGCCACAAAATAATTCTTTATGTAGCATATAGTGTACAGATGTTATATTGTTAAATTGTAAAAATCTCTGTTAATGCAAAGTTAAGGTAGCATATCTGCACATAAAAAGTCAGGTATTACAAATGTTAAGAATTCAATAACTTAGCTGCACAGCACATTAGAGGACTGATCCCAAATCAAACTGAATAGTGCAGAAGCAGATGCACCACTACAAGGCCCTGATTCAAAGCGCAACTGAAGTTGAAGATTCCCATTGATATCAATGAGCTTTGGCTCAAGCCCCCAGTGTGAAAATGACAGAATCTAGTTTTGTTCAGCACATCAGCTAGAGCACTTTTCAGAATGCTGTAAAATCCTAATTGGTTGGTTGCTTAGCTTTTATTTCCTGGTAGAATGCTCCATTACAAGATGCTCTCACTGTGTTTAGAAAAGATATATTATATAAAATAACTAGAATGCATAGGCCAAAGGAAAAGAATCTATAATTTATGTTAAATCAATAGAATAAAAATGTGTTCCCAGTATTGGGGGAATAACATAGGATATAAAAGTGCTGTCTTGGTGAAAATTGCTAAGCTATCATTTTTGGCTCTCATATTATCACTGAACAGAACTACATTCTTATATAACAAATTAGGCCATGATCCTGTAAATACTTACGCATGTGCTTAACTTTCAGCACATGAGAAATCCCACTGAAGTCTGGCTGGCATGGTGGGGATAGAGCTATGGCTTTTCTCATTCCCTGCCCCTCTTTACCTCCTCCCCATCCAGGCGCTTCAATGCTGAACATTGGGGAAGTAGCCCATGCTCACCCCATTACATCCACAAACAAATAGGCCTGAGGAGTCTTACTCCTCTAAACATCTGAGAAAATACTGGGATAACCTACTCCAGTAGGAGCAGAATCAGACGCAATCTTAGGGTAATGGAATACTCCTAAATGGATTGTCACCAGTAATGATCTAAAACCATGAGCCTTTGCTATCCTATGAGGTCAAAGGCTGGGGCTGACTCTAAACATCTGTCTGTTCCAGCATCTGAAAAGGGACGAAGAGCTACACTGAGTAACCATGGATTATATTATGTTTTTCCCTTTTTGTTACTATTCTTAAAAACACATGGGTAGAAATATACCGTATAACATTTAAATAAGTCAGAAACACAGTTTCTGTTTCCAAAGACATCAATAGAGAAGAAAAATCAATAAGAGAGCCCCTATGGAATGAAATCAACAGACAAATGTGCTGCCTATGGGCCTTCCACTCTCTGCATATTTTTTCCTCTGCTGAAGTTCTCAGCCAACTACATTTGCTAAAGGCAAAGAAGTGAGCACTTTTTATAATTATTCTGTTCATGCTCTGTTCTCAAATATTCTCAATGTCACATTAGTTCCACAATTCAATTGTACCCACTCCTGCTTTAAAATGAAGTGTGAACTTTTTTGATGTAAACAATTAAATACCTAAATTTAGATAAAAAAGAATAAGAGTTTGTACATTAGAACTCGGTAGAGGATGATAAAAAATCAGAGTAACTGTTCTATGACAGTTTCATCTGAAAAACACATTTTGTTCAAACTTCTTAAGTGGTCCAGAATTCCTTAGATGACCTTATACATCCAGTACACAAGGTTATTCAGCAGTGGCATGGGCAGCATACTGTATACATAATGAAGGACTGTACTATACAGCAGGAAAAAAAATAGCAGATTTGCTGCCGAGCTTGACAAAAGACAATTATAATGAGGTCTGCTGGCAAAAGGGAAAGAGATATTTGTAGTTTGAAAGGTTTTGTCAAAGTAAATGTTTCTTATCACACTGGTACTGTTTCCAAATAAAAGAGAGTAAATGACAATATGCTACAATTAGGAGAAATTCTGTCAGAACAAACCATTTAGATGATGCAACTTTGGAATCAGATTAGGGCTATTTAAAATGGCTTATTATTGTCTTTAAAAGTGCCTATGCATTTGAGCATCTCAGACATAGTGGAAATGTAGATGATAAATTGCAAGGTGCTGAGCTCCTGGAACAAACATGAACTTCAATGGGAGTTGAAGGTATTCAGCGACATCTAACAGCAGACACACAGCGCTTAGCAGGATCAGGCTGTTCCACTTTGTATAAATAATTAAATATTCATAAGGTCAGAGGGAAAAAGATTGTCTCTATGGACATATGGTTAGGGACCCACCAGGGAAGGGGATGACCTGTATTCCAGTTGCTGTTCCAATTAATTTTTAATTATTTATGCAAAGTAGAACAGCTCCAACCAACAGGAGAGGCTGAGAAAGGCCCATACAGACTGCCCTCTTGTCCAATGGTTAGTTAGGGCACTCATCTGGGATAGAGAAGAACTGGGTCCAAGTATCTACTCCAAATTGGGCAGAGGAGGGATTTGAACCTGGGTGTCCCAAATCCCAGATAACCTCTGCATAATTTTGTAAAGCGCCGGGGGAGTGGAGAGGGGGCTTCTCCACTTCCCCAGGTTTCTGTGGGAAAGGACTGACCTGGTATAGGTGCCTAACTCCAGGAGAGAGTTCCCAGCTGTGAATCATGAGTAATGGAGGTGCCTAAGTCCCTGATGGGGCTTAAGTCACCCCTCTTCACTGTATATTGCCATCAGGAAGTTTCCACGTTAGCATGCCAGCTTTTATGAATCTCACTTGTGGATACCTAACTCTCCCCATGCACGGAATAGGGAGCTTGGGCACCAAACTCAGGGTTGTGGAGTCCATTGAGAGTCAGGATATCTAAACAGAGGTGTGACAATGCTGAGCCTAAACTCCCTTTGTGCTTCTAGTCCTTCATAATCTATTGCCCAAGTCTTAAATTAGAAGTGAGTGGAGTTTTTTAGATTATACCTTTTTTCCCCCCAAAAAATGCCGATTCAGGTTGTTCTAAACATTTTGTGAATTTATGTCAAATTCACCAAACTGTTTTATTTAAAAAAAAGAAAAGAAAAAATCCAAAAAATTCAAACAATTTGTTTTAACATTATCAAAATGAGACTCTGATTTTTCAATCCAACAACTTTTTGTTTAGAATTTATTTTAATTCATTTAAAAAAAGAAAAAGTTTACAAAATCTCAAAAAACTCATGTTTTGGTTTGAGTTAAACTAAATGTTTTTCAACCGAAAATGAAATATTTTGACTTTTTAGTTCACTGAAAAATGTTAAAAAATTGTTTTGGGTCAACCCAAAAGGTTTTTTTTCTCCCTTCTGATTTTTCAGTTTGGCCAGAGGACCAAAATAAGTTATTCTTACAGTTCTGTTTGCAATATTAACAAAGTGGCATATAACAAGTTTCATAACGTTAGTGAAATGGCTTGTTAAACTGTTGCCTGGCTGTATTGTATTAGGTAGCCTCTGTTAGAGGAAACAATTTCCTTGAACTATAAGCATAAACAACATTTAGTAAATAAAACATTTTTTAAATGGGATTTATAAATGCAGTGAGCTAGACAAGAATATAGACAACAATGAGGAAAAGGAAAGGACACCAGGGAGCAAGCAGGGCAGCTAACCACAGAAGAAATACACCTGTTAGAGACATACAGAACTAGGTCAAAATGTACTCACATCACATGATTTAGCACAGGTAAATCCCAAAAGAAAAGGAAGTGGGGAAAGGGATTCACGGCCTAGAAAGACTGGAGGATGATAAAATATGAAACCAATCAATAAAGATATGGATATTACAGGGTTAGAATATGAATATTACAATATTATCAGCATTAAGAATGAATATTTAAAATTATTAGCATAACTGACAATGATTATGTACTGTATAAATGTAAAGAAGCCTGATGGACTGCAGAAGGTTTTGAAGTGATAGACCAGTTGTGTTAAAAGAAACCAGCCCTGCCCCCCACTGCATACACAATAGAGCTGGATGAAAATTTTCCACCAAAACTGTTTTTTATTGGAAAATTGGGGGTGCATTCAGGTAAAACTTCTGCAGAAGGTGCCTTTTGTCCACAGGAAAAAATGGATTTTCATTGAAAAACCAAAAAACTTGATTTTTTTGATGAAAAGTCAGCTTCCTGCAGGAGAAGAACCATTTTACGGATGGAAAGCTGGAAAATCAGAGTAACAAAGAAAATTATCCTCGGGAGCTATAGAACATTAACCTGCCCACAACACCTCTACAGAATGAAACCCTCAGGACCTCTACAGTCTAGCTGAGCTTAGCAGTCAGCTGCAGAGAAAAAACGGCATCCCAAAGCAGGACAGCATCCCATCACAGCTGTCACATAGCCACTCTGCTCCTTCAGATGCAGGGTCTCTGATGCCACCTCCTATCGTCATATCTGGGAGTGATGTAGAAGGAGAAGAGAAATCCTTGACTAAAAAGTGATGTCCAGAGGAACATTCATCTGCTCTCCCACAGCCCTCTCTGCCTTTTTCCATGCCACTTCCCATCTATGGATCCCCTCCCAAGTATAGACTGCAAATCAACTGCCTTGTTTTTAAATCTCAGCTTAAGATTCAATTCATCTGCCAGGTTGGCAAGAAGCAAGTTAATAATGAAACCTTTTTACTTAGGCTCTGCACATGCCTGAGTAACTGCATGATCATCTGCACTGCTATAACCCTTCCACTTCTACTCTGTTACCCTCATTCCTTGTGTCACATCAAATTAGATTGCAGGCTGTTCATAGCATGGGCTAGATCTCTGTTGTTTTGTAGGGCACTGAGCACACTTTGAAGTACAGTAAAAATAATTATTAATACATAAGGTGGAACTTGCGCCTGCAGAGAATCCAATGGATGTTCAGGTGAGGATTACTAACGTTAGAAGGGTAGGCAAAGGGAATGGGCAGAATCTGAAAATGTAGCATAGCTTGAAGGAGAGAGAGTGTATGAGACACTAACAGAACAATGAATTGGTGATGCAAGCTAAAGGTTTCCTAAAGAGTATTGTAAATTCGAACAACCCCATGCTAGTGTAAAGCTGCTTCAAAAAAACAGTGGGTGACTAAGGGAAAGGTGATGATACATGTGCACACCAAACCTTCTCACTCCCATCCAGCTGTGTGCCACAGAAGGGTGAATGAACAGCTATATCTCACTGCTCAGTGTATGCTTTTAAAGGCAGTAATTTGGTCTGAGAGAGTTAGATTACTTTATGAGACTAGAAACAGAACATTTAAATGTATTTGGGTTTAAATGCCATCTCAGGTGATAAGTGAACATTGATTTGATCAAATATAGTCCTTTGAGGATCATAAAACCTCCAAACTGTCTGGCACAAAGTATGAGTGACAGTCTGTTCCAGATTGCAACAGTAGGGTTGTTCAAGTCCTGCCCTGCAAGTCCGCTCCCCCTCCCCCCCTGAAAAGCGGAAACTAGAGATAGAGAAAGAGAATAGAATAAATACAACAGGGAGAAATCACACACATACACAGTTATGGACGAGGACTGGACCTAAACAATATTTTTCATTAAATGGTGTCTATATATTGCTTGTCTACAGTAAAGTAGTAAAACCCATTCCCAGAGATGCTGCCTGGGATTTATTGATAAATTTGGTGGCATAAATAGATTGCCATTGTCCCTTTCCTGTTTCTGTATTTTGGTCCTAGTACAGCTGTACTCCTTCAGGCAAACTCACACTCAAGTCACCAGTAAGGGTAAGAGAAGTCAGTGGACTGGCTGAGTGTAGCCTGCAGCGCGAGCCTTGAATTCACACACTCTGACATAGTGGTTGAGATAACAGTGCCCTTTAGATGTACATGTGGCACCATTTCAAGCCGAGTATGCAATTAACCAAAGGAGAGATACACTGTGCATTTGTACACAGGGCTGAAATGAAAAGTAAGCCCAGCCCACACTCACCCAATAGTGGCAGCTCCTGCCCTGTAGGGCTAGGACTAGGCCTGGCTCCCCACTCTGGGCATTGCAACTCATAGACTCATAGACTTTAGGGTCAGAAGGGACCAATGTGATCATCTAGTTTGACCTCCTGCACAAAGCAGGCCACAGAACCCTACCCATCCACTTCTATAACAAACCCTTAACCTATGTCCGAGTTATTGAAGTCTTCAAATTGTGGTTTGAAGATCTCAAGCTGCAGAGAATCCACCAGCAAGTGACCCATGCCCCACGCTGCAGAGGAAGGCGAAAAATCTCCAGGGCCTCTGCCAATCTGCTCCGGAGGAAAATTCCTTCCCAACCCCAAATATGGCGATCAGCTAAACCCTGAGCATGTGGGCAAGACTCACCAGCCAGCACTCAGGAAAGAATTCTCTGCGGTAACTCAGATCCCATGCCATCCAACATCCCATCACTGACCACTGGGCATACTTATCTGCTGGTAATCAAAGATCAATTGCCAAAATTAAGCTATCCCATCATACCATCCCTTCCATAAAATTATCAAGCTTAGTCTTAAAGCCAGATATGTCTTTTGCCCCCACTACTCCCCTTGGAAGGCTGTTCCAGAACTTCACTCCTCTAATAGTTAGAAACCTTCGTCTAATTTCAAGTCTAAACTTCCTAATGTCCAGTTTATACCCATTCGTTCTTGTGTCTACATTGGTACTAAGCTTAAATAATTCCTCTCCCTTCCTAATATTAATCCCTCTGATATATTTATAAAGAATAAGCATATCCCCCCTCAGCCTTCTTTTGGCTAGACTAAACAAGCCAAGCTCTTTCAGTCTCCTTTCATATGAGGAGTTTTCCATTCCTCGGATCATCCTAGTAGCCCGTCTCTGAACCTGTTCCAGTTTGAATTCATCCTTCTTAAACATGGGAGACCAGAACTGCACACAGTATTCCAGGTGAGGTCTCACCAGTGCCTTATATAATGGTACTAACACCTCTTTATCTTTGCTGGAAACAGGGTGCACGGGGTCATGTGGCACCGTGATCCCATGTGCCATGGCCATGCACTCAAACTGGGCATTGCTGCTCCTCTATCATGATGGGGGGAGGGGCAGGTCATTACATTACAACCCCTTGCAGCAGGTCACAACACCCTGAGTGGGGAGCCAGCACCGGCCCCACAGGACAGGAGCTGCTGATGCCAAGTGAGGGGGAGGGGTGTTGCTCTCTTGCCTGTCACTCACACCCCAAAGGCTCCCCTCTGCACAGGGATGGGATTAGGGTTGTGGAGGGCGCTGGTGAGGGTGGTCGGTGCCCTCTTGGCATGACAAAAAGGAAGCAATAGAGATGGTAATGGTGGAGGTGAGCACCCAATGAATAGGAAAATTCTACCAATAACTCATCTCTCCCCTAGTTGCAAAATCTGGCTCTGCCACTGCTCTGACAGACTTCCTAGAGCTCCATATGTATGGGGAAGAGATAAATGGCAGGATTGCGTGGCTGTGGTTATTTTATTTTTATAAAACTTTCATTTGTTACTGTCCAAGATGTGAACTCTTGCAGGAAAGAAGTTACAGCCTCAGGCTGCCACCTTAGCCATAGGTTATATGCTTTTTGATTTCCAAAGCCTATTTTGAGTCTGAGGAGAAGGCTTCAAAAATTTATTATTAGCGCTCTCTAATAAGGGCATAAAATACTAGCAGTGAGGAAATAACTAATCATGAATAACTTATTTCACAAATAAAGACTTTTTCCTTCAAATTTTGTTTAGCTCTTAGAGTAATTGATGACAAACTATTCTCTGCACCTTATTCTTATTTGAGCTATGTTGGTTGAGTTACGTTTGGTCAGGTAAGTCCCACAAATGATGTCTGTTCTCAGATAGGCTGAGCAAACTAACGCTTCTGGCACAAAAATATTTATATCTGTGAGATTGTAAAATTTAGTTTCTGCAACTACTGATACAGCTGACCTTGAGATTCATCTGCCATGAATATTTCTACCATTAACATTTGATCACTTCAACATTTATGGAAAGTGAACACAAAAGTAGCCAGCTAATTCATTTTTCAATTTAAATGACTATTCATAGAATCTGCATATTCACCGAGCTCTATATAATATCTGTGGGCAACATTGTGCCTTTATACTACTATACCTCCTGATGGACACGGTACTGCCAAGGGTCAGATCTTTAAAGTCCCTAATTTGAAAGATTCCACCATTTCTAGAATAATTTCCCATTGCAGAGATAGGGAATATTGCTGGAAATGGTCCCTTTCAGAATGGCAGAAATATTACTTATGTCTGCTGTCTTTATCAGCATGGTGATTATGCCAAATCTTGGAGTGTCATGAGGTTTTTGGTAGAGCTAATAGAATTTTTTCCATCAGAAAGTGGCTGTGTCACAAGGTTCCTCTGTTGCTACCCAGTGAACCTCGCTGCCTGGCCAGTTCAGAAGGTCTCAGACATAAACACATGCCAGGCCATTTAGCTTTCACCTAGGTGTGCATTTATTTGTCTCTTACATCTTCTTAACATGCAATACAGGCTTATAGCAAGGACAGCCTTTCCAACAGCCCACTTCCCCATCCAGTCCAGGTTCATCCTCTGAGCTTCCTTCTGTACTCCCTCCTCAGCTGTCTTAGCTTTCTGTTTCCTCTCCTTATATTCTCCCTAATTACCTTGTTAACTCAGGTGCTCACCATCCCCCACAAGAAAATATGTAATTTCCCTCAGGTGGGCCCGCAGCCTTCTCCAGGGCGCAACAATGTCCGTGATCAGAATGCTACTGATACATCCTGTCACAGTCTGTTTCCTTCATTTTCACAAAAATTTCCATTGCCATCAAAAACCCAAATCTATTTTTTTTGGTTCTGTATCAAAAACCTAGAAAAAAATCAAAAAAATATTTTGATGAAGAAAAATTATTTATCATATTTTTTTCCAAGAAAAAAAATTGTCCCAAACCAGGTCTAGCTTCATAGTAGGTATTCACAACACTGTGAATAAAACTGAGATAGACTTCCAGGCATTTTAACTGGTTTGAAGTGTTGAGCATTGCCACTGTACAGTAAAGCCAACAATGGGGAAAAGAGTATCAGTAATTACTTTACTGCTCCTTATCAGCTGCAGTATGGAGCAGTACTTGGCTGCATAGTTTATATTGAGCCAAGTTGCTGTCACAATGAAGAAACTGTTCAGATGGCTGTAAATGCAGAATGTCAGTTGCCATTATGCTCAATTCTTTTGCTCATGTATTTAAAATAGGTTTATCTAGGATAACTTGCTCTGATGCTGCTGCCACACTTTCTTAGGGTGTCCAGAACTGTGTCACCTTCTTATCTTCTGCTTCAGCAAGAGAGAGGTTTGTTGGTGCTAGATTGTGAGATAGAGTCCTGTCACCTCAGTCTGTTAGCCAGCAAAACAAACTCCTTAGGACTGCAAGTCTAAACTTTGCCTTTTAGGTTAACCCTTGGTGCACTTCACTTCCCAAATCTTCCCTGGAACTCCATCCGCAACATCTAGCCCCTCTCAATGGGTGTCCACAGAAATACCAAGTCTGCTGTCTCCAAAGAGACAGAATATACACCAGCCTGTTGGTTCAGGTCCTCACTTTAGTAAAACAGCACTGAAATGAATTTATAATAATAAAAGAACGAGTTTATTAATAAAGAACTCTTATAAGTGATACCAAAGATAATAGAAACAGAAAATGGTTGTAAATAAAACCAAAAAAATAATGTGCCTCCAAGAGTCTACATATAACCTTAGCAGGCTCCAAGCTGTCTCTAAAGCACTTCTCTTACCTACAGTTACTTTTCAGTGTCACCAACCCACACAGTTGGGGATCCATTGTTCACATATGCAAAGAGTGTTGACTTTTTTGTTCCCGCAGTAGTGAACAAAGATGTCCTCCCCCCTTCTTCTTATGGTCCAGAAACCCTTTGCCATGCGTTCTTTTGACATGGATCCCCAGATAAAGTTCTTCTCTTCTGCTGCTTGAACTCCAGTGAGCTGGCACCACGCTGTTTTCTCATCCTCCTGATTACTTGCTCTTCTGTTGACTTAAAATGGAATTGAAGCATCCTTTTTGTTGGTTTCACAACATTGGTTCACAACAGATTCCCAGGCAACCTTCTTTTGTCCAGGACAAACTTGTTTACCATGTTTGCCTACAAAACATATTTTAGGAATACATTGCCAGCACACATACACAATTCTTTAACTCCATCCATCCATACACCAAGCAATGACATTAATTACCTGTGTGCCACCTGTATTCATTTGACACAAATTCTCTTTATAGATAGCTACTATGACAGCAATGTGCTGTGTGTTGAGCCTGATAGGGATTTACAGAATGGTGGACCCTCTGCCAGTTGGCACTGAGGGGCTCAAAGGTTCACAACCGCATCTTGTTGTCAAAGATCTAGATTGAGAGGCACTGAACAGAGAAAAAATGAGGCTATAATACTCTCACATTCTTCCAGGAGGCTCAATCCAGAAAGCAAGCAGTATCAACCTCAAAAACATAATAGAAGGAAAAAGTGCTACTTTTCTCCTCATACTTCAGTAACCCAATGTTCACTCAAAAGATGTGTCAAAATAACTGAGGAAAGGAGAAACATAGTAAGCAAGCCAGAGACAGTAACAAAACACAATAACTAGCAGCTAGGCTCACACCAACTCTTTATAATAGAATCATTCAAGAGAATCATTCTGCATCCAGAAAGCTCTAGCCTGTAATATTATTTTAACATCAGGACCAAAAATAACTATAACCCATGAAGACCACTAGACCATCACTGGACAATCTGTCCTCAGTAGGGGCACTGCCCCAGAGAACAAAAATTCCTTTTCTGCTCCCATCTTTGTCCTGGTGTGGGGAGTAAATTACTTCACTCCTTTTAGTGCAGCAGCTTACTCACTCTCTACACTTAGGCTACGTCTATACTATCGTGGTAAGTCAACCTATGCTACACAACTCCAGCTATGTGAAAATCTCCCATAGGCTTACCTGACTTTTCTCGTTGGGAGTAGAATACGGGGGTCGATTGGAGAGCGATCTGCAGTTGATTTGGTGGGTCTTTACTAGACCTGCTAAATCGACTGCTGGTGAATCGGTCTCAGAGCATCCATCCCAGCTGTAGTGTAGATCTACCCTCAGCCACCCAATCTGGCCAGCAAGCAGCAGGAACTGAGCCAGTACTTCTCCCAGCTCTTGCCCCTCTCTTCTTCCCTCCCATCCACATACCTACATGGGGACTATCAGGTGAGCAGCCCCTGCTGTGGCCCTCCCCCCCCACATGTTTGGAATCAACTTGAACAAGACTAAGCAGAAGGTTAAGGGATATGATGCTTACGCCTCCATAATCCTCTGTGTGATTTAATAAGTCCTGTGACTATCCAGCCCCTAATGAATAGCAAATAAGTCATTCTTCGCCCTTATCTTTCACTGCCTGGAATCCACATACCTTGTTGATAGGCTACCAAGAATCCCAGCAGTCAGTTAGCCAATCTCTCCACAAGCTAATTCGCGACAAACTAATACACATCAGCCTCGCATTCTCTATGGCTTTGTCTACACTGCCAATTGAAAAACAAAACTTTTGTCATTCACAGGTGCTTAAACCCTCCCCTGAAACACATGTTTTTCTAGCGACAAAGCCCTGTTACTAAAAGCTGTGTAGTGTAGACAAAGCCTTATGCTTCTACACAGCTTTTAATGATACGGTCATGTTGCTAAATGTAGGGCAGTGTAAACGCTGTTTTTTGGCACTTTTGAAGACAAAATACTTCCACCCCCTCTGAGCAGGGTTCAAGTTGTTGACAAGAGAGCACTCCTGCCGATAACAAGCTGTTTACGCTGCCACTTGTCCTAGCAAAACTTTTGTCTTTTTGGGGGGGGGGGTCAGATCTGGGGCTTTTTTAAGCACCTGTGAATTTTGTCATTCAATTGGCAGTCTAGACAAAGCCTTAGAGTCCCCTTCATTTAAAAAAAATATTTACTCTCCTGCAAATCTACATAATACTAAGAGAAATGACAGATGTTAGCTGCTGTCTGATAGCGTTAACACAGATTATTTTGGTAAGTATTTTTTATGCCAGGAGTCACCAGATAGTGTGGTTACACTAACTCTTACAATTCTTTTTCTTAGTGCACAACCAAGCTTTTAGTCTAGAAAGAAATCATGGTGCTGGTTTTCTGAGTGGGTTGTTTTTAGAGAAACTGTTGCAAGCAAAAAGGTTTGCTGCCTGCTAGAATTAGGTTTTGGTTCTTCCAAGGAATTGAACATTGGTGATTAGACTAAGATCCCCGAAAGACAGGATTGCCTGCATGCTGTTCATAATCACTTTTATTTCAGGACTGGTGTATGTGTGTAGATAAAACAATTTCTCCTCAGAGTATATAGAGAGTGTCACTAATTTCTCTTCCAATCGGAAGCTGAACCGCCAGGCCCTGACATCTGCTACTACTCAGCTAGTGGGTGATAGTACTAATAATATTCCAGACGAAGCATTCCAGTGCCCTGCATGAAATACGCAGCATGCTCTCTGCACTATGAACACCACATAGCACATTGAAAGTGTGACGCACAAAGGTAAAGGGAAAGATTATGTTTACTAACCACATTGAAAGTGAGAGTGCAATTTTGCACACACAAAAATGCAAATGTACAGAATTAAACCAACAATTTGAGCTGCTGTTCTTGCAAAATTTGGTCCTTAATATCTTGGCAATGCATGAGGATGTCCTGTTAAATAGTGCAGTACAACATGTTGCGTTTGTGTTTTTCTTTTCCTTTCTTTCATCAGTTTAATACGCTGTACCACCAATAAATAGGAAGTGTTTGAATAGCTTGTTTATCCTGCTTCGCCTAATGACTCCCCTCCTTGCTGGATTTTATTGTGTCTTTTCTTTTAACTAGTAAATCAGAGTGTGCATGTCCAAAAGGCAACATGCTAAACCACATCAACATTCACTGAGGCTGGTTTATTACCCTCAAGGATTCAAATGCATTATTCTTTAGCCCTTAATTTTTGTTTCCTGAGTGTTTCTTTCTCCTTTATTATGATTCTTTCATAGAATGTTTTGACATCTGTGTTTGTTTTTTTTGTGATATGATGTATGAAGTATGGCATTTGTTCTTTTTTGCATCTTTTAAATGAAAAGTCATGATGCACGAATCTCAAAAGCTTCATAGATTTTTATAAGCAACCAAAAGTTAAGATACTCATTTGACACCAATACAAGTTAAACACATTTTGGCTCCCTCCTTTCTAGTCTAGATTTGGCTCTTTTTTTTCCCATATAAACTTTTCCCAACAGAATTTGGCTACCCCCACCTACTATCATCTTTTGGGATGAGTGCTGAAGGGACAAGTGGCCTACATGCTACCATTCTCACTGGAATGTTAACTATCTAAAGATCTATTAGATGATGCGTACATCCAAGTATGCACCATTAAAGAAGTTCTTAAGTTATTTAGAAGACAGTTGTGTTCTGGTCACACGAACCAGTCACATTACTCAACTTTGCAGGTTTTAGGATTTCATCTTTTAATGCAGTTGAGCAAAAGAAGCTCTGGAATGTCTTGTAAAGTTCCCGCTGAAATACTTAAAATTCTGATTAATAAAAGGAAATGAGTTTTTCTGAACGATTAGAATTTAGAGATGCAGATTTGGAAAAGGACAAAATAGAAATATAAGGGCCACAGCCTGGAAACTATGTTGACTTACATCAGTTGAAGTTCTGGCCTGACTCTGAAATCCAATGGACTGAATAAAAAAAGATAGCGTTTCCTTACCTATTAAATAAGAATTTTGTTAGACATGGACTAAGGGATTGGAATTCTATTGCAGCATTTATTTTTTGCTAACTCTTCTTGCCTCTCTTCCAAATAAGAGTCTGCTCTGAATTTCTGGTGTTTAATCTGCTATATCCATGAACCTCTGTTTAAAGGGTCAATCAACTAGAAGAATAGATTTTGTAAAATGAACCAGAAAACTTCCACCTTTAATGAACTCTTCACAATCCCCAGGTTTCAAGAGAGAACCAAAAAAGAAAAAAGACAGAAGAATTCATATTTCCTAATTGATTTCAAAGGCTCTGGAGACTTGGACAGCCAACCTAGGGGACAGCCAGCGCAAAATTTGTTCTGGCATCCAGAGATCGGACAATTTTGAAGGAACTCTGCAGTCAATGAAAATAAAACCACACACCCTGAAACAAAGTTATTGGTTCTGGTGAAAGTATTTTCCTTTGGCCACATGCTTCCATGAACAATATGGAATGAAGTGGAAAAAAATTGCCATGGGATACACTAGGATATTGAAAAGTTCCTGTACTGAGAGGGAAAAAACATCTTAGTAATATGATGAAATAGGAGTCCAGTTCTAAGTCTTAATCTTTATCTTCAAGGTTGTCAGTGGCCTGGGCCCCGCCTATCTAAAAAGCTGACCAGGCCTGCCGAAGGGGAAGGGGACAAAGGGGTCAATTGCCCAGAGGCCTGGGGGCTCCCAGCCACTGCAGTGGTGGCCTGGAGCCCCAGGCCCTTTTAAATTGCCCAGTGGGCCGCAGGACTCCTAGGTGTGCATGACTGCTCTGGACCCCGTGCTTTGGGGTCCCCATGGGAGATCCTGAAAATGATGGATTTGTCACTTCCACCCTGGGCCCCTTCCCCGCAGGGACGGCCCTGGCCCTGGGGCCCAGAATTTCTGTTGGCGGGCCTGAGGGTGATCAAAGCATGGCTATGAAGATTGTGGTAGATAACTTCACTCCTTGGGCATAATGGAACTTTCTACCACAAGGGTAAAACTCAGCTGAACAGGAAATAGAATTTTCTTGGGGGCTTGTCTGAGACAGGAACAAACTCCCAAAGTAAACAAGGATCAGCACAAACTTTATCACCTTCTGCTTAAAATGCTAGGCACACTTCTTTGATCTACCATCTCTAAAATAAATGCATAGCAGTGGGTACTTTTAGAAACAGAAACCTGAAGACAACCTACCCATCCCCCCAAAATCAACACAGAACCCTACCAAAACAAAACACTACATTGGATACTCAATTATCCCCCGCCCCCGGGGAGAGAAGATGAGAGAAACAACAAATCATAGTTGATGGATGTTAGTCACATCACTTAATGCACTACAAACAGGCACGCAGACACTGCAGTGATGAGGACAGTATACAAACCTCTCAAACAGAACTGAATAATTATTTTAAAATCACAAAAGGCAGCAGCACACATCTATAAGACTGGTGAAGAGAGCAAAGGTGGAAGATAAATTTAAAAGAACACTGATATTTCATTCTGCTGAGGGCAGATCTCCTTGTAATGGCAAAAAAACAGCAGAAAGGACAAAGTGTGCTAAACTGACAGTGAACCATTCCTAGCTGTGTAGGTCTCAGCATCTCATCCATAACTTTTCTGTCTGTATGGGGCTGTTTGCAAACAAGGGATTGGTGGCATTCAGAATGAAATGACAGAGTTGTTTTATCATTATCCCCATTTAAAAATATTGTATCCAATTTGGGAGTTTACACAACTGATTTTGATCAAACTCATTGCTTGATAGGATAATGATCTTGCACAAACTTTGGATAGCATGCTGTAGTGCAAATAATTCTCCATTATGGGGTTTCTTACACCTTCCTCTGAACTATCTGGTATATGTCACTGTTAGAGACAGGGCTCCAAAACAGATGGATGTCTGATTCTGATCAAACATGGCAGTTCTTATACTCCTAAATTCCTTCTAGAGAATATTTTGGCTTTATTTAACACCTGTCACATGAGATCATCATAAACCCTTCTGACAGGTATGAATTTCAAAGAAAAGTAGTATAAAAATCATGCTAGCCACTGCAAAAGCATAAGATTTAATGATTTTTAAAAATTATTATTTGAGTGGTATTTTCTCCTCTAGCTTTTCTCATTGCTGCTATTTGTTCACTTATTAAATTGTAAAGGTCAAATTCACTCTGTTAAAATCATCTCATGCCCAAACAAAGTGAGTGTTCATAAGCAAACTGATGCATTCCCCAATGACTACAATGGACCCAGAGATAATCAACAATGCAAACAGACAGCAAATTAATATATCCCAGCATAAACATGGTAAATGATACAGGATGAGACATGCTTGCTACTGAAGCCACACCCCTATCTATTAAGGATAGAGACTTTCATTAAAAAACAGTATTTATGTGGGGCTAGGCCTTCCCTTAAAAGAGAGTCGCTGACTTTAACCCACGAGTCCTATTTTCTCCTTTTGGTAACTACCCCCAAAAAAGCCACACCTTCGGAATACAACTCTTCTTGGGGCGGAGCAGAGAACATGAGTCTTCCAGAATGACACTATATGGTGACCGACTAATATCAGTAATTAATTCCTGTAAATTGCACCAAGATACCATGGAGATTAATGAGCTAAATATGTGTTCAGATAGCTAGCTAGAGAGATTTTGGGAGATGATGAGGCACAATGTGCCATACAATTAAGCTCAGCTTAGGTACATCAGCATCTGTAAAGGATGGAACGGTAAGCACAGCTGCAGTACATCTAGGCTTGAGGGCAGCCTCTGGAAAGGTAGCAATACATCATTTTTGTTCAACGTAGTCTCCTTTTGTGGATACTCAGGCCAAGTCTACACTAGACCTGGAGAGTGTGAATTTTTGATGACATTTCAATATCAGCAGAAGTCCTGAGGTAGACACAGTACTAATAGCATATACATTTTTTCGGTGGTATAGGCTATTTCACTTGCCAAACCCAATATAAGCTATACTGACAAAAGCACATTTTACTAATACAAGCTGCATCTACACTAGGAAGATTTGCCAGTGCACCTATACTGGCAAACTTTTAAGTGTAGCCTAGACCTAAAACTGTGTAAGACACATTCCTTCCATGGCTTACATGAAGTACAAATGTGGGGAAAAACTGGCCTTCTATTTTCGTCATTTTATATAATATACATTACATTAATATTTAAAATATTTAATATTTAACCTGTAATCTTTAAGACTGATTTGAGTTACAGTAAAAATATTAAAAATTAGCAAAAACCTGTAACAATTTAGCAAACCCTCCTATTGCTGGTGTGACAGTTTATTAGCTAATTGGTTAAGTACTATAGTTTTAAAAATAATTTTAGTTACGTGACAGTAATTGTGTTCAAGAGACCTACCCTCCTGCCCCATGCAGTTAGTGTTTATCCTGTGAAATCAGCAAACACACACTAGCCCTGGATGTACTCTGCTTCTTTTCAGAGCAGCCTCAAATTGTGCCATCATGCACATCTCTCCCAAATCAACATCTGGAATCCTGCTCTGGCCAGTACGAATCCTGAAGCTGTGGACGTACTGGTCAGCTTCCAAATTGCCGTCAGTGACAGCCGTGACAAGATCTGTCTGTTAATTAAGGCACTGAGTTCAGGTCTGTCATAAACAGATAGCTAAGGGTTAATGTGTCCTTCACCTGGAAAAAAAAGTAACCTGAAGCACCTGACCAGAGGACCAATCAGGAAACCAGACTTTTTTCAACTCTGGGTGGAGGAAAGTTTGTGTCTGAGTTCTTTGTCTGTCTGCCTGCCTCTCTCTCAGCTTTGAGAAGTGATTTCTGTTCCCTGCTTCCTAATCTTCTGTTTCCAAGTTGTGAGTACAGAGATCATAAAAACAATAAGGGTTATTGTTTTTTTCTTTTGTATTTACATGTCTATAGTTGCTGAAGTGCTTTGATTTGTATTCTTTTTGAATAAGGCTGTTTATTCAATATTCTTTTAAGCAAATGACCCTGTATTTGTCACCTTAATACAGAGAGACCATTTTTATGTATTTTTCTTTCTTTTTATATAAAGCTTTCTTTTTAAGACCTGTTGGAGTTTTTCTTTAGTGGGGGACTCCAGGGAATTGGTGGGAGGAAGAAGTCAGGGGGAAATCTGTGTGTGTTAGATTTACTAGCCTGACTTTGCATTCCCTCTGGGTGAAGAGGGAAGTGCTTGTGTTTCCAGGCTGGAAACGGGGGAGAGTGGAATCCCTCTGCTTAGATTCACGGAGGTTGCTTCTGTGTATCTCTCCAGGAACACCTGGAGGGGGGAAGGGAAAAGGTTTATTTCCCTTTGTTGTGAGACTCAAGGGATTTGGGTCTTGGGGTCCCCAGGGAAGGTTTTTGTGGGGACCAGAGTGCCCCAAAACACACTAATTTTTTGGGTGGTGGCAGCTTACCAGGTCCAAGCTGGTAACTAAGCTTGGAGGTTTTCATGCTAACCCCCATATTTTGGACTCTAAGGTCCAAATCTGGGACTAGGTTGTGACATGAGTGGCAGTGGTGAGATAGAATCCAGAAGCCAGTAGGAATATTATATTTTTCTTTTCTCTGCTAGGGGCTTTTTAGCAGAGAGGGTTTGGTTTTAAAAGGAACCAGAGATAATTTTTTTTCTCTGCTCTCTCTGGCAGTTGAGGCTTGCATATTAAGCAAGGAACCATTAAGAGACTATTTCGGGTCTTTTGTCAGAAAATAGCACTCCCATTAGGAGGCAAATACCAGCACTATATACATGCAAATAAAGTGGTTTTTCTGGTTTACTTTACATTGAAAATTAGCTAGAGGAAGACAGGGAAAAAGGCACTGTTGCTAGGCAGACCCCAGGAGGCAACAGAACCTGCAGTTCAGAAGATAAACACCGGAGGGCACCCCAACACAAGAAAACAGGAACCATGCCTACCAAAAATGGAGGCCGAAGAACAAATCAAAGACGTCGAGCACAGGCGAGAGATGGAAAAAAACAAACAGGAACTGGAAAAAAGACAAAAAGAGGTGGAGCTGAAAGAAAAGGAAGAAAGCATCAAACTGGCAGCCTACAAAAGAGAACAAGCAGCCAAAGAGGCAGCCCACAAAAGAAAACTAAAAGAAGAAGAGGTGTGGCCCCCCGAAGGAAACAAGAAGAAGAGGCAGCCCACCGCCGAGACATGGAACAACACAAAAGAAATGGAAAAACAACAAAAGAAAATGAAGAGAAGGAAAAACAGAGAAAACATGAACTGGACTTAGCGGCAAGCTGGGGTCTGCATGCGCCAGCCATCTAACAACACTTCGCCAATTATGGTTCCACATCACAGGAAATTACCCACCACAAGGCAGGTGATGACACTGAGGCCTTCGTGGAAAATTTTGAAAGAGCCTGTCTTGGGTACAGCATCTCTGAAGACCAGTACATGGTAGAATTGAGGCACAGCTCAGTGGATCTTTAGCAGAGGTGGCAGCTGAATGCCTAAGGAGAACATGAACGACTATAAACTTTTTCCAAACCAAGGCCAATAGCAGAATGGGGATCACCCCGGATCATGCCCGTCGGCGTTTCAGAACCAAAAGTGGAAACCAGATGTGTCCATTTCCCAAACAACGCCTACTACTTTGGGAAAAATTATGAGGCCTGAGATCAGGACACAATGTTAAATCCTTGGAAGAACTGCACCTCCTCATACAAATGGAGCAGTTCTTGGATGGTGTTCCTAGTAACATCACATGGTACATACAAGATGGAAACCCAAAAATCTCGCTGAGGCGGGGGAGATTGGAGCCAGATGGATGGGAAGTGGCAGAAAGCAAGAAAGCTACGGTCAAGGGAACGAATACCCCAGGGGGCACACCGAGCCATGAAACCCTACAACTGAGGACAGCCAAAGACCCCACATACCACCCAAAGTAAAGCCACAGACGCCCTATTCTTCCACCTCACCAGTCTCCAGTAACTCACCTCAGCCCAGGACCCCATCAGATGAGAAGATGCTTTAAGTGTAATGAACTGGGATATATCAAGGCCAAGTGTCCAAAGAATGCCATCTGAGTGCAATTCATTACACCACCATCACCCAAAAGATCCCCAGGCCCGGATGCCTCTCAAATACCCTTGGAGCGAAGGGAAAATTTGAGAGTGGGCGGAAGAAGGTTACTGCGTGGAGAGACATGGGGGGCACAAGTGTCAGCTATCCACCAATCCTTCGTAGACCCCAAATCATCAACCCAAGGCCAAAGTGACAAT
The DNA here is from genome assembly GCF_007399415.2 of Gopherus evgoodei. Lineage (NCBI taxonomy): Eukaryota > Metazoa > Chordata > Testudines > Testudinidae > Gopherus > Gopherus evgoodei. The sequence goes on along the minus strand of NC_044326.1, from coordinate 82,019,022 downwards.
TTACCCCTTCATTTCACAAGCTGTAGACTTGCCTACAGCTGAACTGCCTGTCCAGTACAAAGGCTGGTCAGGAAGGTGGACTTTTGCAGTCTATGACAATTATCCTTCCCCATAGCTACTGGGGGGAAGACTTGGCAACCAGGTGAAGCAGGCCAGTGAGTGGAATGGTTATACGTAGCCAAACCAGGCAAGCTTCCAGACCCATTCCTGTTCCTGAGCCGTCCACAGACGCCCCGTCTGTGTTACCAGAGACCCAGACAGAGGTAGTGGACCCGGATTCCATGCCAACCACTGAAGCAGCCACAGCACCTCCAGTCCCAGGCCCGGAACTGGAACAGCAACCAGCACCAGCAAGTGCAACCACCTCTTCAAACTCAATGCCAGAGGGTGCCAGCGAGCCAGAACTGGCAGAAGCAACAGACAGCCATACCCAAAAGGCTCAGCCCGAGCCTGAAATACCCTCAGGTGCACCAGTGGAGAGCAGTTCACCAGCAACGGAAACAACCCCATCACCTACATCGCTTCCAGAAGAACCAAGCCCAAGTCCACAGTCTGAAGAAGAACTGGTGACCCCAGCCTCAAGGGAACAGTTCCAGACTGAGCAGGAAGCAGATGACAGCCTTCAGAAAGCTTGGGCGGCAGCACGGAGCACCCCACCGCCTCTCAGCTCTTCTAATCGATCCCAGTTTGTTATAGACCAAGGACTTTTATACAGGAGATTCTTTCTGGTGGACACCGGGAAGAAATGGCAGCCGCAAAAACAGTTGATGGTTCCAACTAGTACCGGGGGAGGCTCTTAAGCTTTAGCCCATGATCACCCAGTGGCCATGCTGGAGTGAACAGAACCAAGGAACCGGTTGGGGAAGTCCTTCCACTGGGAGGGGATGGGCAAGGACTTGCCAAGTATGTCCGGTCTTGTGAGGTATGCCAAAGAGGGGAAAACCCCAAGACCAGATCAAAGGCCCCTCTCCAGCCACTCCTCATAATTGAGATCCCATTTCAGCGAGTAGCTGTAAATATTCTGGGTCCTTTCCCAAAAAAGACACCCAGAGGAAAGCAGTACGTACTGACTTTCGTAGACTTTGCTATAGGTTGTGACAAGATCCCACTCAGTTAACCTCCAGCCAGAGCCTCTATACTAATATTGTGGTTCAAATGTGTGCAACTTGTGGTAATGTTTTCAGATAACAGGAATAACATATAGAAAGAGTATCACATTATATTATCAATTATCTATATATATCTCACAGAAATCTTGATATAAAGATAATCCTACTTTGTATCTCTATAATGTGGGGTATTTTTTAATATTGCATCTGATCCAGGTGGGGGAAAAAACCAAAAACATAAAACAAAAATATCCAGCACCCATGACAAGATTTCTCAGTTGATGGATCGTCACCAATAAATTCAGAGAACTGGATTTGTTTAAAAAAAAATAAAATAATTAAAAAAAAAAATCAGTGATGCAATACAATTAATTTGCCCAATCCAGAAATAGGGCCCAGTTGAATGAGAGATGTCTTTCCATTATCTTCTGTGTGTATTGGATCAGACCCAGAGCTTCCAGACAGAATTGTCAGATATTAAACTGGTAAGAGATCCTACACTTGATCTTCTTAATTCTCACATGTGTATACTTGCCTCACTGACCATTCTGCTCAGTCTGCAGGTGCCATTATTTGACTCAGCAGATGAGTTAAAATTTATAAGAATTCATGCTGAGCACTAGAATGGTAAATTCTTAAAACTTCAATTCCCCAGTGACTATAATAATAGAAAGGTAGAAATGAACAATGGTACCTATGTACGTCTACCAAAACATACACACGCATGCACACACACACACACACACACACACACACAAAATCAAAACAAAAACTGGTCAATGGAATTTTAAAAAAGATTTATTTTAGGGACATTTTTTGATCTATTGCATTTGAACATGCAGCACCTGGTAAAGAGGTGGGTTGTTTTGAGGGGTGAGGAAGCATTCAATATAGTTATAGCTTGATATTGCTGTATCATACAATTAACTTCCAGCACCTTGGGGTAATTTTCTTTACAGACATACGGATTTAGCTACCTGATTATTTTTGTGCCGCAATGTAAGATGTGGGTGCTGGAAAGAGTTATTTGAAGTACAATAGGGATACTACATTAGCGAATCATCATTTGAGACCACATACCATACATATTCCCTTAGAGAAGATTTTTGACTAACTACAAACAGTGTAATACATCAAGTATAGACGTTGATTAAGACTGTCCTAGTTTAAAGAAAATATATTACTTGCTTGGAGCCTTTGGGAAAAATATATTAAATCTAGTTGGAGGGTCACACACTTTGTGCTTTTCTAGGCTGAACAGACAACCAGAAAAATGCTGTTGAGTTCAGTACCAAAACCTGCGTATTGTGTGGATAAAGAATGGGCCTGCAGACACCAAGATCCATTTGTGATTTATTACAGTTAATTAAGGAAATGAATTGAACTCCTTTTGTGTGTGTTGAACAAAATCTTCAAGTTTTAAGGCCTTTGCATAGAATACTATCTATTGAAAACTGAAGGTCTACTGTTGGCTTTTTATCTAATGGGGATTTTTATTATGATCATCATGTTCCAACAGGATAATGACACCATTCCTTGATTTGGAGCCGAATCTCATGAGATGCTGAGCACCTTCAATTCCCTTTGCAGTAACAGGACTTAAAGGCATTCACATCTTCCTGAACTGGGACTTTATAAGGGAAAAACATAAGAACAGGTTTTAGCCCTTATAGAATTTAATGGCCAAGCTGCCATTATCTCCAATGTTAGCAGGACTGAGCCCATAGTGATTTGTTAAAGTAGATGAATTTAGGAAGGAAAAAATGCAAAAATGACACAAATCTGCAGCATGAAAAAATTGGACTACAGCTGATAAAAAAGTGGAATTTCTATCCCATAGGAAATTAATATTTAACATCTGTTTCATCCCAAATCTGGATTAAGAGTTGAAATATCAAAAACTTTTAATGGAAGAAGTTCTGAAAGATGCATATTCAGAAATATATGTTCTTTTCAACATTTGATTGAAAACAAAGATGGACATTCCCGAATGAAAATATTTCAGTTCATTAATGTGGACCTGTCCCAGAACATCAATCTCTGAATTTCCTCAACGGCACACTTCCAGGAGTCATTATGGGGGCTCAGCCATAGGCGACACACTGGTGATCATGGGAAATGTAGTCCAACTGGGGCGCAGATCCCAGAAAAAACATATGTGGTCAGAAGGGACCTGGAACTACAACTCAATGTGGAATCATAGCTGATCAGAATGACACAGAGGTTAATGTTTACTGGACCTGAAACTAAAATATCTGCTAGTGGATCTGATCTGGCAAGTTTCCTCTCATGTGTAATCTTGATTCAACTCTCTTATAAATCCCGTCCAGCAAGGCATTTGTGTAAGAACATAATACTTTAAGCATGTAGAGACAAAGTGGGTGAGGTAATACCTTTTATTGTGATCACTAATAGTGTTGGTGAGAGAGACAAAGACATTTTACTGTAAGGCTTATTCAGGCAAAACTCCTACTGTGATATGGTCAAGCCCTACAGAGGGCCATGACTGCCCCTTCCCACCAATGCCACACCAGTGTAGTAAATGCTTATGATTTTATAGCAAGCTTCACAATATTTTGTGTTTGCCTTAAAGCCCCAGTGCCTGGAGTCAGGTGATTATGCTTTTTTTTTAAAAAAGGAAATTTATTGCAATTTTGATTGTGGGAACAAGCTTGAAACATGACCACTAAGCTTTCAACAGCAGAAAGCAAGGCAAACAGACCATATATATTATTTAGAAATAATTTCAGGATATTTAAGCCAATTTCATGATTTTGGGGGATCTGACTCATGATGGTTGAGTGCTTGGACTTGGCAGTATTGAAACCCCCAGAGGGATGGGCCAGAAAGCAAACTTAAACTTCCAAGAATCCCTTAGGGCCCTGTCTACCCTATGCAGCTTTTAGCAACAAGGCTGTGTCGACACAGCCTTGTCGCTAAAAGTCAGCATGTATAATGCTCTTTTTTGGTACTTTGTCGGCACTTTTGCCTACAAAATATTTCCAGCCTCACGAGCGGCATTAGCTCTGACAGCAGGAGAGCCCTCCTGCCAACAAAGCTGTGTTCACACCGCCACTTGCGTTGGCAAACTTTGTCTTGGGGGGGGGGGCTTTTTTAAGTACCTGTGAAAGAAAAGTTTTGTTGATTAACTTCACAGTGTAGACAAGCCTTAAGAGTTTCTCTCCTCAAGTGGGAGGGTCTTGTGGTCACATGGAGGAAACCAGGGTGCAGCTCTAAATCCCATAAGCGTAATGATTCACATGTAAATCCCAAGGACCACAGTGCCTCCATATGTAAGTGTGTAGGTAATATATATGGACAGTTGGATTTTTTAAATCTAGCCTTCCCTTGCATGCTTGCAGTTTATGGCTGTAATTAAGTGTCATTGTCTGCAATTAGGTAATTAAACATCTAAGTGGTATTAATGGTGGGGCAAAATTGCTCCGAACAATTGCAGGCACAAAAATGAAGCCAGGTTTGAAAGTCTGCCCTGCACTATTTAAGATGCCTGAAATACACTGTGCTAACCTATGGTTATGCTATCATTTGTTTCCTCTGCTGATGTCCTAATGAAGAGATTACCGTGCAACTTTTTTTTTTCCAGCACAGTGTTGACAAAGCAATGCTAAATTACTCTGTAATAGCAGTGTTTAGTTATGCCTCATTTTTGCTAAGTAGGCTTATATGACTTGAAAGTTAACCTGTAAGTCAAGCAGATGTGAAATGCTTAATTGAAGTATTTTTCTTTTCCATCTTTTAAAACACAGTTTTATGCTATGACAAGAAACAAATTTTAAACACCTCCATGATTCTGGCTTTTCACAGAGTAAGTTATTCTAATATTCATTAGAAGTAAAAAACATCTACAGAAAAATAGTATCCCATATTTTTTCACTATGAAATAAGAGAAAGCATAATTATTGGATAGGAAGCTCCATGGATTTAAGATAGAGTACAAATCTTCTAGAGTAAAATGTGTTCAATTCTCCACTGTCTGAGATCTTAAGCAGAATCAGATGTCCCATCTTTTTTCATTTCACCTATGTGACAAGACACAATCATGCATTCAGTGCAGTCATTTTATTATTGTGTTGCTCTTATCGTGAAAATTAGCTCATCTGAAATTATTCTTAGTGAGCCTTAACAGAGGCCATATTTGTTAAATGAGAGAGAAGATAGGAACTCTCCCTTCCGACCCACTTAAATTATTTCTAAATTAGATTAAGTGCCACTTGGATCTATATTTATCATTAATAGGTGTGATATTAAATCTTGTTCTATATGTAAGCATGGAGACCAAAATTCATTGGGGAGTCTAGGTGTCCTCTTAGCACTTTCCTGTCAATAACACTTGAAAGATCTGTAAAATATACTAAGGGAATAGGGATTGTTTTAATGAACTCTCTGGAGGGTTTAGTGCATGCTCAAGCCCCTTTTTCCTATTTAAAGCCAATTCTTTCTATTGCATTCCAGAGATGGGGACTTTGCATCTTTTCCTTATTCCTTATTCCTCTCTTGTGATAGTGGATCCAAGTCTAAAAGGTGGTGAGAATTCTCAATTTCAGTGGCAGTTCAGGGAGCAGAAGACCTCATGGGAGATATTCAGAACCATGCAGGGCTTATTGTTTGCAGCGTGGGCATCAAAAGCAGTGACTCAGTGATGTCAGCTTATCCGTAGACTCCTGCAATATCGGTCTACTCCCACTTCCATTTTATAATGTGGAAATGCGATCAAATTAAAACTTCACAATATTTGTCCTTATTGCCCAGACATGTACTCCAAAAAAACAGATGAACTGACATTAAAAGCCATTGCTAATAATCAGCTGTGTCTAACGAGCAAGGCGGGTCAGTTTTTAAAGTGCTCTATGTGGTAGCAAACATGAGTTTCTCATTTAGAGAACGTTACATTAATGAAGAGCTTGGAAATAGAGGAGCCTAAAATGCAGTCACAATGCAGTTTATAAAAATATTGATGGGGTATTGCATTAGTAGAGGGAATGGGGAATAAGTGAATATTCTAGAACCTCTTGACCCTTTTTATTTCATTTAAAATGTTTAGGGGACAAACTGTAAATCCTGTGTTAATAGGGACGTGAGGCCATAGCCTAATGAAAAAGAAGCATTATGGCTGAAAAAGGAGCATTATTTTGCCTCTTGCTGACCACACCACAATGCCTACAGAATTGCACAAGCAGAATACTCATATCAATAGAAGGATCTGTGCGTAGGAGGATGCATAGGGAGGTAAGGGAAATAAGTGAGGACAGCAGCGTTGCCTGAGGGCCTGGAGGGAGGAAAATAACTTCTCCCACCCATGTGAATAGATCCCCCCAATCTCCAACCAGCCCATTCATTTTCACTTTCAATGAACTCAGCAGGACTAGAACTGGGACCCTTCAACTCCAAAGCACCGTTTGAACTAAAATAGCAACTTCATTTATCTGGTAAGAGCAGCATGCTTGTATCTGTGTGGTCATCCTTAAGAGGGAGACAATCATACACTTAACATAACATTTTACTATACGCTGTTTAAGACTATTATTCACTTGTTTAAATCAGTATTGGTGGAACAAATAAATCACAGTGTGTATGTGATGTATCAAATTAATGAATATGCTCCATCAACAGACCCCAACTAGTTTATGGCAGCAATTAGCTGACAGACACTATTCTCGGAGCAAGAGGAAAAACAGCACAGAGGTCAACTTGTTCTGAAGATATTAAAAGGGACTGTCAGTAAATGACTGAGGTTTCATCTCTTTGTTTTTAAAAAACTAAAATACATGTGTTTTTAAATAGCAGAATTACTGCAACTTTGACTTAAAATAATTCCAAGTCTCCTCCACATTCAGATCCTTGAGTTCTTTAGTTCAGTCTATTTCCCTAATTCCTTTAATTTTTTTAAGAACCTTAGTTGCCGGCCTATTCGTGTTTATCCTTCCATTTAGTATGAATTGAATTAACTCATGCTCACTCAAATCAAGATTGTCCTCTACAGCCAGTTTTTCTATAAGATCCTCTCTGCTGACCAATACTACGTCTAAAATGGCATCGCCTCTTGTTAGTTTGGTGACTATTGGTAAAGAAATTTGTCTTCTATCACATCCAGGAATATCTGGGCCCCACCATTATTCTAGCTCTAGTCCTCCAATCTACATCTGGGAAATTAAAAGTCTCCCATAGTCACACATTCACAGTAGTATTTATTTCATTAAAAATATTATCCAGATCTCTAGCCATATCCAAATCAGATCCTGTCAGACTCCAAGCACTATTCCAGCCTCTGTTACCTTTCTTCCCCAAAGTGATTTGACCCAAACAGGTTCCTTTTTTTCCAGTCATCACTTCTACAGTCTACCTTGTCATTAATATGAAATGCTATTCTACCACCTTATCTTCATTCTGTCTTTCCTTACCAGCATGTATAACTTCAATACCTTAATTCCAGTCATGACTTCTATTCTACCATGTTCCCTTTATCCTTATAATATCTGATTTCAGTTCCTGTGCCAGACATTCTAGTTCCTCCATTTTGTTATCCAGGCTCCTGGCATTGGTGTACAGACATCGTTGTTGTTTCTACTTGGCTTAACCTAGATTCCTTGCCTGATTAGGTACATTCATTTCACTGCCAGCATTGCCTACCAGACTGTGACTGTCATTGGTACTGGCACTATCTTCCTTTCATTATCCATTCTCCTACCCTCTGTAGTTCCTTTCTCGTTTGCTGTATTCTCTTACTTGATTTTCCTCCTGCTCTATATCAGAATTGGTTGTGGAGATTACATGAGCATCTCCCAATCATCTCCCCTGAATTTCTAGTTTAAAAGCTCAAATCGGTTGGGCCAACCTCCATCCCCGAAGTTTATTTACCTTTCTTCTCAGGTGGAGCCCATCCATGAGAACAGTCCTCTATCACTGTATGCGTCCCAGTGGTCAAACGTCCCAAAGTCCCTCCTTAGAACATCACTGCCTGGGCCACCTGCTGATCATCATAACCTTGTCTCATTCCTCCTTTAGGGACAGATAGAATCCTGCTGAAGATCACTTGAACCCCTACAATATTATTTGTATTTTTCTATCTACTTACTGCACTCTGCAGTAAAATTCATTTTTAGTATAAATGGAATGGAGGCAAAAGTTGTTAAACTGGGTTTAAATACTATTGGGTTGCATGAGCAGAAGGATCATGAATTCTGATCTCAGAGGAGGCTGTATTATGAGAAGAAATAATGATCTTAACTAAACAGATGATGATCCTCCACTTCAAATACTTTCTGAAGAAGTTGGTAGTGGACAGTTTGGAGGGATTGCTCAATGCAACAAAAATAAGTCTCACAGGGCTACAAGTTGGGAACTTGCTGCTTTATTTAATTGCATCACAATAGAGATGGGAGAAAACTGCCAATAATTAAACAGAAGAGCAGGAGGGAGAGGAGCATCGCTTCAGTCCATAATACTCTAACACAGTTAACCCTTAAGGGCCACTAATTACAAGCAACATAGCTAGGCTTAGAAGGATTAGATCAAGGGTCGGCAAACTTTCAGAAGTGGTGTGCCGAGTCTTCATGTATTCACTCTAATTTAAGGTTTTGCATGCCAGTAATACATTTTAACATTTTAGAAGGTCTCTTTCTATACGTCTACAATATATAACTAAACTATTGTTGTATGTAAAGTAAATAAGTCTTTTAAAATGTTTAAGAAGCTTCATTTAAATTTGAATTAAAAGGCAGAGCCTCCGGACTGGTGGCCAGGACCCGGGCAGTGTGAGTGCCACTGAAAATCAGATTGCGTGCCACCTTCGGCACCCATGCCATAGGTTGCCTACCCCTGTATTAGATCAGTAAAACATCAATAAACATCAATTAAACTCACAAACTGATGAAAAAATATTGCCATTGATAATAATGAAAATTTACAGATAGGACAAGTAAACAAAATGCTGGGTGAGAACCTAGAGAGTGTGAGTAAGACTTTTGCTTTTGTGTATTGCCATATGGTGTTTACAATTTGTATTTTAATGGTTAAAAAGTATTAACTTTTTGAATCTCAATGTCTATCATTAAAAATTATTTGGTACTCTCCTCATTGTCTCACATCCCCACATAACTTCCCACAATTGTGAAATTTAAATAGATATAAACAGAAAAAATGTTTACAAAATCAATATTATTTATTGAAATTATAAAAAAAATTAACTCTGCCAAGCCTAAGGATAGTCAGACTTTCCTGTTCAAACTAGGAAGTAATAGTATTACATCTCACTTCAAATAACAACTTGTCATTTCCAGAAAGGAGCTGAGAAGATAAAACATTCTGGAGCTGATTCTGCTCTGGCAGCGTTAAAGTGACTGTTAAATGTAACGAACAGTCACTTTAAGGACCCTTTACACTCTCAGAGCAGTAGAAAGCAGCTTCAGGATATATCACCACAGTCTGGGAACCCCATTACTGCAAATCCATCAACTATGTACTGCACCTCTCAGAATCGCATGACTGCAAAACCGGATACAATTAGCAGTCCTGCATGCTTGCAGGACTATGTCTGCCACAGTGGATCTCCCAACTCTAAAATGATTTTCCGCTGACCAATAGCAATCCAGTGTTGCAAATTTCCACAGTGCAATGGCCACTTGCTTCTGCATGGACAGTGCAGCTCTCATTCTGGTATCCTTGTGCTGAGGGCTAGGATGACCTCGACATGCAGAACCACGAATGTGGCCTTGCACAGTGGTGCTGGAACAATTTTTATAGTGGAGGCGCTGAAGGCTGAAGCCATGTATTTGGGTTATTACTACTTCAAGCAAGGGTGTGGTAGCACCTCCAGCACTGCTAATTCCAACATCTATGGGCTTGCACATCCAAAGGTCTGCTCCATGTCCCAAGCCTACATTATAATGAGATCCCACCACCAGTCAGTACTCATTTCTCAGACCCAGAAGCAGCGTTCCACCATTTGCAGTTGCTCTGTGAATACCAACAACAACCTTGAATTGGCTCTTGCTATGTCCCGCAGGAAGCTGTCCTCCAAGAAATCTTCAAGTTTCCCACTGATTTGGTTCTTCCTGCAGCTCTGCAAATATAAGAGCATTTGCGTTCTGGGTTGCAATGCTCATGAGAATAGTGCCGAGCTGTGTAAGCTCTAAGTTTCTGTCAGAGATGGAGAGCAACAAGGAGGGCTGCATGCAGTGCTAATTTGTGCCAGGGCTTGCCAGCGCTGAGCCCTGGCACCTCTGGGCTTGCTGCATCACTTATGAAAGTAAAAAAAAAATTGCTTGAGCCCCAGCATTTCTCTTGTTAAAAATTAAGCACCAGTTATGCGGGTTTGTGGGATTTTGTTTAAAAAGCACATAAATTATATAAAAGCAGCAAAGATCCAGACTAAACATGGCTACCCCTCTGATACTTGACACATAAATTATGAGATACAGATGACATTAAGGGATGAAGACAGTTGCAGGCTGGGAAGTTGACCCTTTGCTCCCAGTCACCCCATGCATGACTCGTTTCTGCTCCGCATGCTTGCCAAAAACTCCCCAAAAAAGGGAGTGTGCTGGATTGTGACAGGTTGCACACTGGGACTACTGCCCTATGCAGTGACACAAGCACTCTGGTGCGTATGAGCAGCACCTGACATAAGCGCCAGTGTGCCATGCACGAGTGATATACTAACTGCAGTGCTTTATGCCAACACAACTTGCATTGGCAAGAATTTGCAGTGTAGACATAGCCTTAGTGTAGGCCAGGGTTAAGTGTGAGTCAGAAGCATGCACTCTGTTCTCTAGTCGATTAAAAACATTTTGCACAACAGAGATTCTCCTGTTAAGTGAAAGGCACAAGTAGTAAGGATTTAGCTCAGATTCAGCAAAGCACTCAAATTTGTGGATAAGTACTTCGTGACTTGAGGCCTCAGCAGGGCTCTACCTTCATCCTGTGATCAGATAAGGCTACATATTTTGGTACAAGGACCGTCTCAGTGTGCAAGAAAACACACTTTTCTTACAGTATTACAAGCTGGGAACATGCTCCTTGTTCAACTAGGGGGGAAAAGAACTGACTAAAGGGAAGTACAGGAGAGGTGAAGCATCGCTCCAAGCAATAATACTGAGTAAACCCATCTAACCCCTTGATGACAACTGTACTACAGTTAAAGTGATTTAATTTTAACATTACATCTTTGAAAGCCTTTTGCAGAATTCTTCCCATCTTGATAGCTTGTATCACGACTCTGAATACCCAGATCAAATGCCATCACTAAATAGTCACAATAAATAATTTCTGCTTAGCTTTCTCATTGCTCTTGTATTTGACATGGAGAACTACCCACATCTCTGGCACCCGCAGAATCCTATGGGCGGTTTGTGTGTGTGGGAGAACACAGTGAAAACAAAACAGCTTGAAGTGAGATGCACATAATTATTTGCTGCAGTCAAGCTCACAACAGTGGGGGACAACTTTAATAACAAAGGTCCTTCCAGACTGGAGCATCCTTCAGTTTTTGGGTGCAAACAAAAATGTCGTGTCACTTGCCTACTTAGATGAGAAATGCAAATCAAGTTTCATTTCAATCAGCTGTGTTCACAGTTTTACACATTTGTCAAATCAAATAAATTACTGGAGGTAGAAAAACTAAAACAGTGAACGCATTCAAATAAAAGTATCTGCAATACAGCTGGGGTGGTCCAAAGACAATACATTTTCACTAGACAAATATGGACAAAGCTGAACAATGCTTTTCCCCCTGCTATTTCCCTCTTTTTCAAAGATTACTTTAATAACTGAGTTAATATATAGCCTTGCCATGCTACTGAAGACCTCTGTGGAAGAGAAACACATGAAGCAACAGCAGCTGAGTGATGATAACACAGGATTGTCACATCTACAGTTTCATGCACAGAAACAAAATTGCTCATTTAAAGCAATATGGCAAACCATTACTCAGGACTCCCTCACAGCTCTTTTTTGCCATTACTTATTTCATATATACTGTTTAGTATTTTTTCACAAAGCAGCCTTAGATTGAACTCTGTTCCCTCTGAATCTCCTCACTTCTAGCTGATGACCTCATTTTTCTTGTTAGTAGAGGGAAGTTTAATTTAAGTATGTGGGGTGGGGGAAGGGAAGTCCGACAAGTTAAGAAACTGGTTAAAGTTCTCTTTTATTAGGCCCTAGTTCAGAGGCATTTAAGCCTGTGTCTTCAGTCTCATCACTTGCATGGGACATAAGCATGCAGTGCCTGTGTGAATATGGGAGGATGGGGTGTCTAATGAGAATTCTCAGATGTTTCATAGCTCACTTACCCTTAATGAAAAAAATCTGTTTGTGGGTTCTTTTCTGACTTCTTCTCCGTGGTACTGTTGCTTTAATGTATGTAACCTGATCATTATGGTCGTTGGACACCAGTACCTCTATCGGTCCCTTCTGTCAAGGGAAACAGCTCTTGAATAATTTCCTCCATATAGCCAGCACAAGCACAGGTTGGTATTTCTAAAGCTACCTTAGGGGTTGGATGGTTATCTAAATCCATTACATGTCTTTAAAAATCCTACCCAGGAATGATTAAAATAATCAGAGACAGCTTTTTTTCCTTACCCTGCCAGCATCATTCTTGCTTAAACATTCTTATTGCAAGCAAATGAGGAATCTTTCCGACTCTGTTTACATATAGTAAGTTTAAAATCCCATCTCTTGCAGTGTAAAATGGTGTTGAGTGCCTAAGGATGTTACCCCTTATCTTTGCAAAACTTCCTTCCAGAACTTAGTGGTCAGCAGAAGCCATGGGAAGGAGCTTCCACTTTAAAATCCTAATTTTCATTTAGGCACACAGCACCATGGTATTGAAATATTGGGACTCACATACAAAAAGCCATGAGAAACGGTAAGGAGCCAGGTGGAGATTCTGACTCTAGTCCCTTTTTCTTATGTCATTGGTAAAAACATGGTATTCCATGTCCCAGTGGAAGAGGACGAGTTGAATAAAAACAGGAAAAGGATTGAGGCAGACAATAAATGAGGAACAAAAAACAGAGAAAAGTGAGGTGAAGTGAAACGAGGAAATGTGTGAAAGATGTGTGGTAGAGTAGGAGGAAGGGACTATGTTTGTAAATATTAGACTTGTGCTCTGATAGACAGTTATTCTTTATACAGCCATCAGTAGATGTAAATCATCCACAGCCATCCTGGACTTCACTGGAATAGGAACTTGAACTGGAGGCCTTGTTTGAGACTTCTCAAAAGCTTTCTTGTGACCAAATGTAAGGTTTCTTTCAAAGGCCAAAGACTTGTTTAATTATCCTTTCAATCTCTAAACTCAAAGTCCGAGTAACTGCTCTTGTCTTAGTAATTGCCAGGCTTTAAAATTCACTTCAGGAAGATTAAAAACAGGTCAATAAATCAAAGTCTTTCCTCAGCCGGTGTTTCTAACATCTGCACTCTCATGTTTAACCGCAGGTGTATAATAGTTCACGTGGGGTTGCTATTAGTAAGTCCCATTCATCCTTTGTTATTATTGCCAACTGTTCATTAATTGAAAACGCTTTGCAAATAACACTTGATGGTATAACTTTACATTTTAAGGGCTCATCCCATCTGTTGCATTAGGAGACCTCAGATGGCCTTAGTCAATAATTCAGCTCTTCGGAGCCCTCTCTGCCAAAATATCCTGACAGAGCTGTAAGAGAAAACCATTAGAGAAAGAATTTTGTGCTACTGGCCCTTTTTGTTTTATGACCATTTTAAAGACATATTTTAGGTCACACAAAAATACCAAGTTGCAGTTTTTGAAGTACAGAATTTTCTTTGCTTCTGAGCACTTGTGATTAAGGCTACATCTATACTTGCAAGCGTGTATGGATAGCTGTCCATATACTGTTAGCACATATAGCCATGCAGAGTACGTAGCTAGGAGCTGGAACTAGAGGTGTGGCAGCACCCAATGGCTTAAAGTGGTTTCCATTATATACAGAGTTTACAGTTTGGTTCAATGGCTTTCAGCACCTCCACTATACAACTGTTCCAGCACCCTGGCAGAGTATCCACATATACAGTGCTGGGCAGGGGCACATGCTTTGTACATGCATGTACCAGCATCCACACTGTCCATTGTTGGTATGTGATATTTAGTGCTACCTTTTCAGGGTAGTATCCCAAAGTTCTGTGCATCACAGGAGACACTCCACAAACTGACTTGCGGTGTGTTGCTGGAACAGTCTGCTGCCTTCATACATTTGACAACGACAGCTCCCACTCACCTCTCCATCCTGCCAGAACACATGGACCAAGTCCTGGATGATGTAGTTCTGCTCCTGCTATTTGTTGCAGGAAAACAAAAATTCATGAGGTGCACTACTTGATCCGCTAAATACATGATGGAATTGGGCCAGAACTTTGATACGCTGAAGACAGCCAATTGAGATGCTGAGTGAGAATCCATTGTGGTCCCATGGAAAAGGTCAGCACACTGGTATTGCAAATGGTATGCTCATGGGTGAATTGCTGCGCATGGTTGGTGCAGGATCACATTGTTTTGGAAACCTGGGTAGACAACCAGGGCTTCAGAACCTCCAAATGAGGAAGTAGATCTTCATGGAGTCTGGCACCAACTCTCCAGTGCCAGACAACTTGTTTTCAGAAAACTTACACTGGTGCAGAGTGCGTGGCTATACTCTTTGAAAGCTGGCAACACCTGACAGATAATGGTCAATTGCAAACTTGTTCAGGGTTGTGGAGGTGGTTGTACAGTTTGCCAGCCAAATCGATAGTGTCGTCTACCCATGGGTGCTTGCCATAACTCAGATATCCAGAATCATTGGACCCCAGTGTGACGGTTTGGTCACAGAGATCCCCTTGGGATTGTCCCTGACGTGCTGAATTTACCTCTGAGCCCATTTTCCCTCCAGCCTGGGACTCCAGAACCCTGCCTGTGAGCCAGACACGTTAGCCTACTATAACACAGACCCAGGTTCTGGTTCATGCCCCCCAAAGCTGCAGACTTTAACCAAAAATCTGTTCAGGTAACCTATCTCCAGCACCCGGCTCCCATGGGATCCAAACCCCAAATAAATCCATTTACTCTTGTATATAAAGCTCTATACAGAATGATTCATAAATTGTCCTTCCTCTATAACATGGATAGAGAAATATGCACAGACTGTTTGCTCCCCCAGTAATTAATCACCTACTCTGGGATCATTAATAAACAAAAGTGATTTTTAAGCATAAGAAGTAGGATTTACATAGTTTCAGCAATAACAACAGAATAAAGTAAGTCACCAAGCAAATAAAATCAAAGAGACAAGTAGCTCAGTGGTTTGAGCATTGGCCTGCTAAACCCAGAGTTTGTGAGTTCAATCCTTGAGGGTGCCATTTGGGGATTGGTCCTGCTTTGAGCAGGGGTTGGACTAGCTGGACTCCTGAGGTCCCTTGCAACCTTAATAATCTATTGATTCTATGAAGTCTAGTCTAATACAATAAGAAACTGTTTACAGGTAAATCTCACCCTGAGATGTTCCAATAAGTTTCTTTCACAGACCAGACACCTTCCTAGTCTGGCCCAATCTGTCCCCTAGTACAGTCCTTGCTAGTTCCAGCAGACATCCTTAGGTGGAAAGCAGGGGTTTTCTCATGACTAGGACCTCCCTTTGTTTCTTCCACTCCTCTTTTATAGCTTTTCCCAAGGCAGAACCTTTGTCTCTCTGGATACCGACCCCTCTCTCTAAATGGAAAAGCACCAGGTTTAAGATGGATTCTAGTATCCTGTGACATGGTCACAATGTCCTGTGAGACCTCATTCTTCCAGGGCTGGCCCCACGTACCCAGGAGGTTTTGCAAGTAAACAGAGCCATTTACAAATAATTGTCCTAGTCAAAGGGAGCCATCAAGTTTCCAAATGACCATTAATGGCCTACACTTTGCATAATTACAGTAGACCTCAGTTATACTTCATATTCTATCTGCAGATACAAGAATGATACAAACATACAAATAGAATGAACACACTCAGTAGATGATAAGCTTTGTAATGATACCTTACAAGAGACTTTTTGCATAAAGCATATTTCAGTTGCATTATATTCACACTCATAAGCATATTTCCATAAAACATATGGAGGCAACATCACACATAGAAATAAGTCATGACACTAGGGTGCTCAGGATTCTACATGAGAGGGAAGGAAGTGATTTTATTCTTCAGAAGTGGTATGATTCTATACAGAGTTTCTGTGCCTAAAGTGATTTTTGGGGTAACCATCATAACTACTTGTAACTTGGCTCATGAGCTGTACCCAAACAATAAGCAAGTCAAAAGGAAATTCACTACAGACTGAGTAGTTGCAGAATGATTGTTGAGTGCTGTGTCTGGGCAGCTAAAAGCTCATTGTCGATTGCCAGGGCACTCAGCTGGATGCCATATGGCCAGCACTATTCCAATAATTGCAGCATGCTGTGCCCTTCATAATGTACGTAAAGGTGAACACTTTTGTAGAGAGTGGGCACAGAGCAGGTTTGTTCATATAGCCAGATCCCACCCATGGTCACACCGATCCTGCTTCCCAGCAGGCAAGGGAAATCCAGGATGCCACATGATCACACATCCTTGAACAGCAGATAACTTCTACGACTGTGTCGAGGGAAATGTCAGCCTATGCAACCCCAGGAAAGATGCAAAGATATTGGCACTTAGTTGTGTGCCCACCTACCTATGAGTTTTGATCCTCTGCAGCCAACAGTTATAGCTATTGACCACAGACAATTGCGTGAGTGCCTCTGAGGTTAATAACTTTGGTTACAGGTTTGTGCTGTGGATGATTTTGGGGCAGTCTTATTCCCATCATTCCACAATGTTTTTATGTTCTCACTTGTGTTAAGTGCTTTACTGAGCACAGTTTTAAATGACTTAAACCAGCTCTGTAAGGGGTTTGAGGGGCTTTAAAAAAAATTCGGAAGTACACTGTTCTCTGCTAGTGGTGGTTACAGCACATATTGTGTATTTAGCATGACTACACCTAAGGAGGTGAGAGTGGTGAAGGGTTGGTGTGGTGTTTATTGTTCTATGTTTTCATACAAATTATTTTTTCCCCTTTCTCTGTACAGTAGAGTTAATGGTATACAAAAGCCCCCCAAAAAGAAGACTATAGAACCTTTTCTTGTGTTTTTTAATTCTGCCACTGGGACCAGTTTGTTCTAAATACAGTTTCCTGCCCTGATCTCTCTGCTGTTTCCAACCCTCCTTCCCTTTCCACCGATCCATGCAACCCCACAATATTACTGCCACTGCAGTGGCTGAGGAATGGCACAGACCCCGGGGAACAATACTAATTCATTATTAATCGTTGTTGTACCTTCCCATAATCCTACTAGTGGTTCATGGGATTGATAATGTAGTTTTACAGATGTGTCTTGCTTGGTGACCCCTTTTCAGGTGGAGTGGAGCAAGGGCTGGGTTTCAGGCATGTAGCCTCAGACCAAGAGGGATAAGTGGTGGACCATCATAACAATAGCCTTCCAGCATAAGGCCTTGATTCCAACTATGGTCTGGGGCCAATGCTGGGGGTGAGGATTTAGAATGCTTCCCTCCCACTACAGGCTTTCCCTGGGAAAAGTCATGGAGGACTGTGCACTCCAACTACACTGTGATGATCTGGGTGTGTTCAGTGGACCAGGCGGTTACCCCTGGGAATATGAGCACATTACTGTACAACAGGGACCAAGGACCTTTTATACATTGTGTAAATGTCAGGCAGGGAAGGATTCAATGCATTGTGGGAATGAGACCGGTACATGTTTTGTCCATTCACACTTCACTGCAGTGTGGCATGGTCCGCATAACCGTGATCTTCATAAAATGCTTTAGGGCAGGGGTCGGCAACCTTTCGGAAGTGGGTGTGCTGAGTCTTCATTTATTTCACTCTAATTTAAGGTTTCGCGTGCCAGTCATACATTTTAACATTTTTAGAAGGTCTCTGTCTGTAATATATAACTAACTATTGTTGCATGCAACGTAAATAAGGTTTTAAAAATGTTTAAGAAGCTTCATTTAAAATTAAATTAAAATGCAGAGCCCCCCAGACCAGTGGCCAGAACCCAGGCAGTGTGAGTGCCACTGAAAATCAGCTCACATGCTGCCTTCGGCACATGTGCCATAGGTTGTCTACCCCTGCTTTAGGGGTTCATGTGTCATACCATCACATACAGACCGTTGTACCGCAATAAAATCCCATTTTCTTCAGATGCAGGACTAGAAACTGTTGGTTAACTCTGCAGTCATTGTAGAGAAGGAACTTGAAAAAGGAGACAAAGGTGTCCCTGAGGGTGTTGTTACAGTGAAGTGTCAGCTACAGCAGCTCTGAGGCTGCTCTTATTGACTCCTGGGGCCAAACTGTTTTCTGTCTGCTCCTAGAATCATGGAGTGTAACTCTATGCTCTTCTCTGTATTCAATGCCATCTACACCAGGGGTTGGGGCAGCCCTGCTCCAGGGCTCTGGATCTTGGTCTAACAGGAGATGTTCAACCCCATAATGTAGGTAGACTCTTGGAAAACTTGATATACTCAGGCTTCTCCACTCACAAGGCAGCATTGTTAGCATAGTCTTGGTCAGTGAGCACTTGTTGATCAACCATAATTCCAAGATGTAGAGCAGAAAGTCCCAATAGCCAGTTGAGGCTCAACAGAATAGTACCAGGCTGAGGACTACATCCCTTGCGGTTGTACAGAAATGTGGCAAAACCCATGAACCAACATGCACTCCGTGGTGACAATGTGAAGATCACACACACCAAGTTTAGTGAAACATGGGGTAAAGCCAACTTAGGTAGTGGGGTGTACACACTGTTCAGAGAGCTCTTTTTCCCCCATCAGTGCTTAAGTCAGTCATTTTTATTTCAAAAGTGTATCTGTATGGGAAAAAATAATTTCAAATGAGAACTTCTTGAAGTCTTGGAAAAAGGGATAGTTAAATGTTCTCAATAATGAAACAGTACACTGAGTTTTTTATTCCTTCTAACCTTATCAGTGGTTGCCAGAGTAAAGGAATTGGAATAGTCACTGCATCTGTCAACAGAACAGCAAAGCAGACCTGAGACAGTTTCATTAGGTTGAGCCTATTAGACACTGAAGACTGTGCTTAATTTTTTCCTCATGATGTACATTTTATGCATTTGCCAGAAGTCAGTAATTTAGATAAAGTATGATTTCTGCCAGCAACAGAGCTTGACAAACCTGGTGAAGTGAAAATGGCTCAGCTCCTGTCTTAAGGAGACTACATACAAAGACTAGTGACAATTAGTGGTAAAGTAAAATAGATAGATATGGCTGTGTATCTATATTATCTGTTTCTTACATGGCACTCTAGAAGTCTAGACCATTACTGTGGCATCTCCTATTGTAAAGGGTAGTATTTGTCATAAAATTGCATGGATACTTGAAGCTTCAACAAGAAACCTTACGTGGCTGAAGAACTGACGACAGAACTTACATTTGCCATAAAAGCTACTGCATTATCTATGCTCCTTTTAAACAAAAATTTCTAAACCTTGAAAGGTTTTCTTCAAAATGTCAAACTGACCCAGTCAGGGTTGTCTTCTTTATCATTATAGACCATCTGCTTATAATAGCTGTAAGATATGTGGAACGATTCCATTCATCTCAAGTGAGTGTTAACTCAGACCTATGTGACAATCTTGATGCCTGTTATAATTGCTAAAAAAATAAATATCTAGTATTTTCTTTCAGGTTATATCACTTAAAGGGTCAATTGGGATTGCGTCTTTGGGGACAGTTTGAGCTGCTGTTCCCTTGATCAGCCTCATGATAATCACACAGCGGGAGGGTGACCTTGGAGGTAAGGCCTTAAAAGCCAGAGGCTAACTGACCAAGGGACCTAGCGAACAGGGGAGTCAGAGATGGAATTTTGTAGGAGGAAGTCACAGGGCTGGCCTTACTGTGAGGTGAACTGAGGCAGCTGCCTCCGGTGTCAGACTGCAGATGGGGATGCCACTAGGACCCAGAGTGTAGAAATTGTGTCTGGTGCTGGTGCATAAGTATTCTCTGCTCCAGGTGCACACAGACGGTGGAGTGCTGTGTTGAAGAAAGGAGGGCACAAAAGATACAACAGGCCAGCAGGATTAAAGGTGAGAGAGAACAACAGAAAGCAACAGGAGCTGTAGGGAGAGTGGAGGAGCCTCTTATGTACCTCTCTAGCACCTCCAGGAGCCTGGACTGATTAACACCAGCTTCTCAGGGAGCTTCCTGTTTCCTGCTGCTTCCATAAACCCACTTAAGAACAGGCAGTCAACTGAAGTAGTAGGATCCAGTTAAACCCTTAAGATGCCGATATCTTCCCTCAGTCAGGACCTGCTCCCAGTTTGGGTATTTGTCCCCTTCATTGAGCGTTGAGAGCCACTATAGCTGGCACAGAACAGCAGTCATGAGTGAAAGAAAATGCCCCTCTAGGACAGCAGTCAGAAAGGATAGAAAAGCTTCTTTTGCTTGCTAGCAGGAAAGAGCTCTCCTGAGATACATAGACAAATGTTCACGGTGAGCCTTCTGGCCCCAGTGAGGATAAGAGTGGTGAGGAGATGCCTGATCTTACAGTTAGTCAGAGTGCAGGGGCCCTGGCAGCTACTGCAGCATCCATATCTCCATCTCAAATGGATGTAACCATGCACGTTCCTGAAGAAAAGTGTAGCTCAGAGAAGAGTGTGGTGGAGGTGCAAGAAACAGCTGCTGCTGAGTTTAGTTCCTTAAGTCTAGATGATCCAGGACTGTGGACCCACTTGAGCAGTAGCCTGAGGGACTTCCTTGTACTGCATGGGCCACAGCAAGTGCAAAACTTCATGTTCCCCAAAGACAACATCCAACACATTACTGGCATGAAATCCCCAATGGTAACAAAGTGGAGAGGTCATGACTTATGTACTCAAAAACCCAGAATGCTGCGTACTGTTTTTGTTGCAAACTCTTCCCATCTAATGTTCCAGCCACATTGAGTTCTACAGGAACAAAGGACTGGAAAAAGCTGGCTAGAATCTGGCATGCCATGAGAAGGCAGCAAATCACCAGAGAGCATTTCATAGGTGGAAAGAGCTTGAGATGAGACTAAGGTTAAAGGCCACCACAGATGATCAGCATCAAGAGAAGATTGCATCAGTCTCTCTTTACTGGCAAAATGTTCTGAAAAGGCTCATTGCTATTGTGAGAATGCTTGCTACCCAGAACCTAGCACTGCCTGGCACTTCAGAGCAGCTGTATGCACCAAACAATGGAAACTTCCTTAAAATTGTGGAGCTGATGGCTGAGTTTGATGCTGTGCTCCCAGAGCATCTAAGAAGAGTCACCACCCAAGAAGTGTGTACACACACACACACACACACACACACCATTATCTCAAAAAAAACAATTCAATATGAGATTATAATTACTGCCAACAAAAGTCAAACAAAAAAGATTGTGGCAGATCTTAAGTCAGCAAGATATTACTCTGTTATTCTGGACTGAACACCTGACATACGGAACAAATTACTTAATGGTGTATTTGTAACAACCACCACCAACAGAACCTAGTGAAAATGTCCCTGCAGTGGTGACTGTCAGAACATTTTCTGGAATTTATTGATATTGAGGATACTACAGGAGCTGGTATGACAAGTGTGCTTCTTAAAAAGCTGGAAGATACAGGAATTGTGATAGCTGACATGAGAGGTCAGGGCTACGATAATGGTGCCAACATGAGAGGAAAGAACAAAGAAGTGTAGACATGGATCCAAGAGTTAAACCCTTGAGCTTTTTTTGTCCCGTGCAGTTCTCATTTCATCAAACGTGGTGGTCAGTGATGCAGCATCAGCTTTTAGTGAGGCTGATGACTAATATAATTCAAAAGCATCTATGTATTTTTCTCTGCATCAACTCAATGGCAAATTTTGAAGCAATATCTGGGAACATCCTCTTGGACACTGAAACCCCTGAGTGCCACAGGATGGGAAAAGTAAAGTAGAGTGGAGGCGATAAAGCCTATCAAACATCAAATTGGGAAGACAGATGATGCCATAGTTGCCATTATGGAGGATAATGCTATAACAGGAACTGTTTGTGGGAGAACAGTGGCAGAGGGAAATGGGATCAGAAACATACATAACTTCAAATTTCTGTGTGGCTTAGTGTTGTGGCATGACATTGTTTAAAATAAATGTTGTAAAGCAAGAGACTCCATGATGTTGACCTTGATATATCTGGAGCAATGGAACAACTGGACAAAGCAAAGTCTTACCTACAGTCTTACTGGTCAGATGAGGATTTCAAAACGTTCTGAAGAATGCACAGAAGTGGGCAGAGGAAATTCACACTGATGCTATTTTCCCACCCATTCAAGAATACAAGAGTCATCCAAGAAGATGACCTTTTCGATTACGAGGCACGGGATAATCCCATAGAGACCCCGAACAACAATTCAAAGTTGAATTCTTTAACCGAGTGCTAGATTATGCAATACAGTCAATTGAAGAACATTCCATGTAGCTCAAGGAACAGCAGTATATTTAGGATGTTGTATGATATTCCAAAACTCCTCACTATACAGGAAGACAACCTAAACCAGCAATGCAGGGCATTAGAGACAGTGACACATGACGATGTGTGCGATATTGATGCGAGTGATTTAGGTGATGAACTGAAAGCCCTTTCAAGATACATTTCAGCAGGATCAACTCCTAAAGCTGTTCTGGAATATATGTGCACAAATAGAATGACCACCTTCTTTCCAAATACTTTTGTTGCTCTGTGCATACTTCTCCATTGGCAACTGTTACAGGGAGTGTTAGAACGCAGCTTCTCCAAGCTGAAGTTAATAAAAAACCACATCTATGTTCCACAATGACACAGGAGAGGCTGGTCAGCCTTGCAACCATTGCAATAGAACATGAACTGGCCCAGACCATGGGCCTTCAGGAAGCAATTCAAATCTTTGCAACCAAGAAGGCACAGAAAGCACTCCTTTGATTATTCAAACAGATAAAAATGTCAGCATTTACTATGCAGACAAGAAAAGTTACATTTGCTGTTCAGGCATTTGAAAGTTAAGTGTTACTTAACATTTTTGAACAAGGCATTTGAAATTGTTAGCTCTCCTTTATTGGGGTAGGTAGCAGAGCAGTACCATGAGGAGTAGAACAGGAAGAAGGCAGAATTGAGACCTTTCAAAGTTTTGGCCCAAGCAAGGGGATATGGGGGCATCATTTGAGCTCCCTGCCTCAGATGCCAAAATGTTGTGGGCCAGCCCTGGAGAGTCACAATATAATTGCTATGGTTAGGAAAGGCTGCATCGCCAGTGCCAATACAGCTCCTGTCTCCTCCACCTGCGCCTGTATCCAGACAGAGAACCTAACCATGAATGCCTCTACCCAGATCCTGGTGGGGATTTGCAGAGACTGTGGCCTGTATTTCCCACTCACATAAACTCAGGCTGGGGAGGGGGGGGGACCATCCAATGTGAGAGGTGCCTGCTGGTGGAATCCTTCAGGAAGTGGAAGAGCTACAGGAGGAGTTGGCCAGGCTGAGAAGCATCCGTACACATGAGAAATTCATTGACAGTATTCATATGGTGATTTCCAAGGCAGATGATGCTATCCAGCTAGAAAGGACTGCTGTCATGCCACTGGGGGAGGAGAATAAGGCTGTGGTACAGGGAAGACACTGGCTGCTGGTTCCTTCTGGCAGCAGGCAGTGCTCCATCCTACCCCCAACCCACCCACCACAGTGATGGAAAACTGATGTGCTGTCCTGCCAACAAGCAATGAGGAACCACCCCAAAGGCTGAAGAGGAGAAGCCATGTACCCCCAAGACTGGAAGGATCACAGCCACCACTCCCAGTAGGAAAGTAGTGGTAGGGTAGTGGTGGTTGGAGACACCCATCTGTCTCCCTGACATGGCATCCTGGGAGGTATGCTGCCTGCCAGGGGCCTGTATCTGAGACATTACAGAGGGATTATTGAGGATCATCCAGCCCATGACTACTACCCTATGCTACTCATCCATGTGGGAACTAATGATACTGCAAGGTATGATCCTAAGCAGATCAGAAATGACTACAGGGCTCTTGGAGTAAGGAGTGCATGTGGTATTCTCTTCAGTTCATCCAGTTAAGGGTAGGGGCCTCGACAGAGACAGATGCAGCCTGGAGATGAATGCCAGGCTGTGAGGATGGTGTTGCCAGGAGGGCTTTGGCTTCCTGGAACAGTAGCCCATGTTCAAGGAAGAAGGGCTGCTAAGCAGAAATGGGGTCCACCTATGAGGAAGGGGAAGAGCATATTTGGCTACAGACTGGCTAACCTAGTGAGGAGGGCTTTCAACTAGATTCAGTAGGGGCAGGTGAGCAAAGCCCACAGGTAAGTCAAAAACATGGAGACCTGGGAGAAGGGTCAGAATCTGGGGTGAGCATGGGCTGTTATATCAGAAATAAGGGAGAGACCAGACAGAACTGGGGTTGGGTGGGGTGTGTGGAAATCAAATCAGTATCTTAGTGTCCGTATACTAGTGTGAGAAATATGGGGAATAAGCAGGAAGAACTCAAAATGTTAGTAAATAAACACAACTATGACCTGGTTGGCATCACGGAGACTTGGTGGGATAATACATATGACTGGAATACTGGTACGGAAGGATGCAGCTTGCTCGGGAAGGACAGGCAGGGCAAAAGAGGAGGAGGTGTTGCCAAACCAGGAAGAAGAGGTGGATGAGGGGACTTCAGCTACCCAGACATCTGTTGGGAAAACAACATACCAGGGCACCAATTAGCTAACAAATTCTTGGAATGTATTGGAGACAATTTTTTGTTTCATAAAGGTAGAGAAAGCTACTAGAGGGGAGGCTGTTCTAGATTTGATTTTGACAAATTGGGAAGAACTGGTTGAGAATTTGAAAGTGAAAGGCAACTTAGGTGAAAGTGATCAGAAAATGGCAGAGTTCGTGATTCTAAGGAATAGTAGGAGGGAAAGCAGCACAACAAAGAAAGGATTTCAAGAAGGCAGGCTTTAGCAAACTCAGGGAGTTGGTAGGTAAAATCCCTTGGGAAGCAAGTCTCAGGGGAAAAACAATTGAAGACAGTTGGCAGTTTTTCAAAGAGACATTAATAAGGGCACAAGAGCAAGCTATCCCACTGTGTAGGAAAGATAGGAAGTATGGCAAGAGACCACCCTGGCTTAACCAGGAGGAGATCTTCAGTGATTCAAAAAAGAATCCTACAAAAAGTGGAAACTTGGTCAAACTACAAAGGATGAAGATAAGCAACCAACAAGTACGAAGGGGCAAAATTAGGAAAGCCATGTCATAAAATGAGATCAGACTAGCTAGGGATATAAAAGGGAAAAACACAAACAAACCACATAGTCAGCATAGATTTGTCAAGAACAAATTGTGTCAAACCAACCTGATAGCTTTCTTTGTCAGGGTACCAAGCCTTATGGATAGAGAGGAAGCAGTAGATGTGGTATATCTTGACTTTAGTAATGCTTTTGATACTGTCTCGTATGACTGTCTCAAATACAACCCAGATGGAGCTATTATAAGGTGGGTGCATAATTGACTGGAAAATCATTCCCAGAGAGTTATCAGCGGTTCACAGTCATGCTGGAAGGGCATAACAAATGGAGTCTCGCATCAGTTCTGGGTCTGGTTCTGTTCAATATCTTCATCAATGATTTAGATAATGGCATAGAGAATACACAAAGTTTGTCAATGATACCAAGCTGGGAGGGGTTGCAAGCACTTTGGAAGATTGGATTAAAATTCAAACTGATCTGGACAAACTGAAGAAATGTCTGAAGTAAATAGGATGAAATTCAATAGGGACAAATGCAAAGTACTGTACTTAGGAGAGAACAATCAGCTGCACACATACAAAGTGTGAAATGACTGCCTAGGAAGGAGTACCGTGGAAAGGGATCTGGGGGTCATAGTGGATCACAAGCTCAATAAGAGTCAGTGGAACACTGTTGTAAAAAAAGCAAACATCATTCTGGGATGTGTTAGCAGGAGTAAGTAAGCAAGACATAAGAAGCAATTCTTCTGCTCTAATTAGGTCTCCACTGGAGTATTGTGTCCAGTTCTGGGTGCCACATTTCAGGAAAGATGTGGACAAATTGGAGAACATCCCAAGAAGAGCAACAAAAATTAATGAGTTTGTTTAGTCTGGAGAAGAGAAGACTGAGAGGGGACATGATAACAGTTTTCAAATACATAAAAAGTTGTTACAAGGAGGAGGGAGAAAGCTTTTCCTTAACCTCTGAGGATAGGACAAGAAGCAATTGGCTTAAATTGCAGTGAGGGTGGTTTAGGTTGGATATTAGGAAAAACTTCCTGTCAAAGTGGTTAAGCACTGGAATAAATTGCCTAGGGAGGTGGTGGAATCTCCATTATTGGGGATTTTTAAGAGCAGGTTGGACAAACACCTGTCAGGGATGGTTTAGATAATACTTAGTCCTGCCTTGAGTGCAGGGGACTGGACTAGATGACCTCTTGAGGTCCCTTCCAGTTCTATGATTTTACTAGAAGAGGGGTTTAAATTTATTAGAAACTGGGGAAACTTTTGGAAAAGGGGTAGCCTTTACAGAAAGGATGGGCTCCACCTAAACCAAAAATGGAAGCAGATTGCTAGCATTTAAAATTAAAAAGGCAATTGAGCAGTTTTTAAACTAAGGGCTGAGGGAAAGTTGATAACGGCAGAGGAGAATGTGGTTGGACAGACATCCTGTAGGGGAGGATCTATTAATGGAGATTCTCTATGTCCTAATGAGGAGAGAATGGAAGATGATAAAAATATAGGTAGGATCTGATGAGAAAGTCAAATGAAAAAGAGTCCCATTCAATTACATTGTGTAATGGCAGACAGCTGCAATGTGACAAGTTTTTAAAGTGCTTATATACCAATGCTAGAAGGCTGAATAATAAGACGGGTGAACTAGAGTGCCTTGCATTAAATGAAGATATTGATATAATAGGCATTATAGAAACTTGGTGTGGGGGTTACATAAAGAAAGTTTCTTAATAAATGGTTTCACCTGGAACTGAAATTAATCTCTTAAGGCAGGGACCATTTGTTGTGATTCTGCAGCACTTAGCACGATGCAGTCCTGGTCCATGGCTGGGCCTCCTAGATATTATCACAATGGTGCTAAAAAACCACATCTCTTTCCTGAGCAGCTGCTGAAGTAAATACTCCAGCATCTGCTCATTAGTGTTGGCCCAATCAGTGGCCAAGCCTCAGGACCGAGAGAGCAGGCTTTGGAGGAGAGCATCATTAGTGACCTCTTGTAGGATTTTGACCAGCACAATGAAAATGTGTTGCATGAGCACAAAGCTGATGAGCATTCTTGCAGGCTAGAATGTTGTTAAACTGACTGGAGAGCAGATGGGAAACATCTTGTCTGAGCTATTTGCACATAAAGCATCACTCTTTGCATCCATACCAGGAACAGGATCAACACTAGGTTTGATTTTGATTGATAGATTTTTTAAGGCCAGAAGGGACCTTCAGGATCATCTAGATCCATCTCCTGTATAGCACAGGACATAGCATCTGATCCATCTACATCAAGCAGATAGACACAGGGAGATGAAGTAACTTGCCCCAGGTCACATAGTAGGTCAGTGGTTGAGCCAGGAGAGCTGGGTTCTATTCCTGACTCCCACTCTAGTATTCTATCCACTAGACCACACTCCCTTCCCTCCTATAAGGCTTCCATTTGTACACACCAGTAAAAAATTCTGGAAAATGATTTGTTTAATTTGTGGGTACAATTAAGTGCTTTGGCATCTAAATGCCCTGTGCTTCATCCACTAATAATTCTGCATACAAAATTATTTCCACAAGCTGCAGGCACTGAAATAAAGGATGATGTTTTTAAAAGGTGGACTAATATTTTCTATTGCCAAGAACATGGCATGTGGATGGATCTATTTAGAAAGCAGACTGGCTTGAGTTGGAATTCTGTGGTACTAAGAAGTAACTGGAGTCATTTATCATGTGCATATCCAGTGCAAGTTGAGGGAAGGAGACAAACTGAAAACAAAAAAATCCAAGTATGTTCTCCTGCCACCACCACCAAGATGGAAACAAAATGTAAAAAGGCAGCCATTTACAAAAAAATATAAATATGTATGAACTAAGGTTCCACATGTGTGTTAAATCTGAGCTATTACTTTGCTTCATGATTAGTGAGGGTCCATTATTAAGCAGCAACACCTGCAATGCAGGGTGTTTACTGAGGATTAATGACCAGCACATTATTCTTTTGCTTAATGCAGTTTCTGTTGCTATACATAAAGCATTGCTAGTGAATTAGTGAGTCATGAAACAAGTCATTTGCTTGGAACCTCTCTCAATATTGCTTTCAGCTTATAAATGGACATGCTAGCACTGCTGGAAATGGGATGGTTATTCTATCTGCACGGAGTCACACAAGAACAGAAATGCATGGACCACCAAACAATGCTCAGTTCTGGTCACATTTATTAGCATTAGTCCAGGGTGGAATTCTGGCTTACCACTGCTTCTGCCTCACTGAGTTCTCTACCTGCTACCAGGTTGAAAGCATCAGAACCTTCCATGCTCATTTCTGTTGCCAAACAGTACTAGCAGTAATAGCATTTGCCATAGTAGTAGCTATTACAGAAACAAAGCTACTAAATTGCTATCCAGCAGCTAGATAGGGATGCGCTTCTGTTCCTCCTCCTGATTTCCCCTTTTATATACAAGTCTAAAATACAAGCTTGCTTTGCTTAGAAATAATTCTGATAGGCGAAGCATAAGGAGTGGGGAAAAAAAGGACTGAACACTTCCAAGCACAAAAATAGTCATGCATATATTAGCCAGAAACCCAATTTGATTTAATAAGATTTGGTAAGTTAGGATACAATGTAAACTGGTATAAGAAAAATTCTTTAGGACCATGTATTTCTCTTTTGCTCTCTTGCACAACCTGAACAAAATGTAAGAAAAACAGGATAGCTGGGCATTGAATTAAATTCTTGACATTAGAGATAGTGATGACAGTTAAGGACAACCTCATGAAAAGGAATTTTTCTGGACTTTTCTGAACCTATTTCTAGGGCACAGTGTTAGCACAATGAAGGTGGTTACAGTACTAAAAATTAAATTGAATATGACAAATACTACCAAACACACCTTCCAGCAATGCTTTTTCGGGGGTAGAGTAGCCAGAAATCCAGTATGCATTGTTCAGAACCTTTAGAGCTATTGCTAAGAGAGGCTTAGAACTACTTAGTTTTGTGTTGTATCAGGTGTCTTAACTTAGATACGAGATAGCTCAGAAAAAAAAAGATTCTTGAATTAAAATCGGAGGACAAGAAATGGAGATAAGATCTTTTAAGCGTTACATAAGGGTCTTCAAAATCAAGTCATCCATTCACATCCTCATCTTGTACATTTGGGTGCAAGTTGTACACTATTAAAATATAAGTTACACTCCAATATTTATATTAAGTTCCATTTACAGAATACAAAATCCATGTCCATTGGAATTCTATAGCTAAATGCTTAAATCATAGCTTGAGAAAGTTGGACATGAGAGTTTTCAGAAGTTATTAAAGAGTCCTTCTGGTCCTCAGCGACCTCATTCAATGGACTCTAGTTTTGGTTCAGTATTAAAAATCACCTCAGTTACATATGGAAGTATTTATACTCTAATTTATAATCTCACTGCAGCAGATCCACACAAACACATAAGACATGAGCAGGAGCAAAATCTGAACTCTTCCTGGTCAGAAGCTATTTGGAACAACATTTTAAGTTCAAATGGAAAATCTGTAGTGGATGTAAGCTTAAAAAGCTACACATTAAGATCTTTAACTGGTTATATTAAATGCCTAACAAGATGAACAAACTGGATTTTGGGACATCCAAATTTCCCTAGTGCTGTTCCACAGGCTTTGGATATGCAGAGATTTTAGTTTTTGGAAGATGTTGCAAAATATAACATAGCTGTATGTGTACATGGTGATGTAATGAAATTTGTGCTATTATCAGTAGGTAAAGTTCTGGAGAGCAAAAAACCAGAACTAAACTTATGGATAAAATGACTAGCCAGACCATTGTACATCCACTTTGAAAATAATGTCATTCGTGGTGTCAGATGAGGCCGCTAGTAACCCATTGACAGGCTGTAAAATAACAGAAAATGTTCATGAAAGCTAAGGTTCCTCTTTTTGAATATATAAATTAAACAATTTACTAAATTTCTCTATCTAGAGTACTCTTTTATGTTTCAGAAATGAGACCTTTGTGCAAAGTCAGAAAGCTTCCATTTGGATCTATTTTCTTGAGTCATACTTTCAGCCCACCTCCAGAACTATGTTTCTCATATAGCTCTTTCTGGGACAGCCACTAGGGCTAATCCTTTTAAAAGGGGGAGAGATGAAGGTCCTTTTGGATTCTGAAAAGTGCTTCAATTAGCCAAACAGCAATCAGCAGAAATGAACTGCTAACTCATTGTGCTAGATATGGGCTTGTTACAATGTCAGCTACCAAAGATGGACCAGATCAATGTAGTATCTTTACAAGGTGTCTCAGTGTGTAAGTTAGCTCTCTTTTAAACTTCATAAGAGCCTGATGACCAGTTGCAAGCTTTGGAGCTCAGTCTCTGCTGTATTTTCATTCTCATTGAGTCAAAAAAACCCAAAACTGCAGTTTACAAACAAATAAGTGTGAAACTCAAATGTGGAGGGCCAGATTGCGAGTGAATGGGGAGTGAGCATATATAAAAGCCCCATCTCTACCTTGTACACCCCACATAAGAGCCTTTTACAGTTGCAGTCCTTGCACTCACTTGCAATCTTGATGGCCCCCATGGGTGCCTAGGACATGGAAGAGGTGTGTGCTCGGGTTGGGGTGTAATAGCCCTACTCTATTACAGCATTGTGAATGGGCTGCACTGTGACAGAATCTGTGCCTCCCTTTTTGGCTTTGCTTCTGTTTTTGGCAATATAGTGAGGCAGAAATGGACTAGAGGATTAAAAAATAGTCAAGTGTTAATTTGTAACTGACCTGACAAGTCATGTAACATCCCATGTTATTTCATTTGTCCAGGTCTTGAATTATAAAAAGGAAGGAATCACTAATTTTAATGCCACAAAGACACTAATATATTTATTTAGTTTCCAGCAAGTTTTGGTGATTTAGGCTGGTTGATTTACCCTGATGAGGATCTGGGTCATGAGCTTTTCATTATAGCATGATCTTTGCCTGCAAGATCACCTTGAAAGGAATTGTGTAATACATTCTGCCCAAGTACATATCTGAGACCTGCAAGCACTCTAGAATGAAACATTTCAGTGATCCATTAAGGCTACTATTTGTAGAGAACTTTTCTGAATTAAATGAAACCTTTTGACTTTTGAAACAGAAAATTAAATGACTCCAGGGTTCCAACTTTTCTCCGTTGGTTGCACTGCTAAAAACTAAACTAAGTCACAATATGAGCTACTACATCCAATTTATGTTCCAGCTAGTCCCTTGCTGTGGGCAGAATAAAGTATCTGAGAAAGCTATAAAACTTTAACAAACATGTTCTTACAAAACAAAATATGTGCCTGTATATATTAGCTTTCATATGAAATCCAGAGACATAAGTGATAAGACAAATGATATTAAATAAAAAGTTCTCATTTACAATAAATGCCTAACCCATGCTCTAGGCAAACAAGCAATACAATACATATCCCATAAATTCAGAGTAGCCTGATTAGTCAAAGTTCTCCATGCCAACCCAAATCACTTATTCCCCTCAGCTCAAATTCTGCCCTGCTCTACTATTTCCTCAAATTCCTGGAGAAAACAGGCAAGCTTTGTAATTAATTCCAGAGTTGAAGGGTCTTTCCTCAAAGTGTTTTGCCACCAGTTTCTTCCCATCTACATTAGGAGGAGTTAGTTTGAGTACCTCAGTTCATCTCAGCTGCAGAAGTATCACATGTTGAGTTGTGTAAGTCATTAGGTCTTCACAGGTATTTTGAATTTCACCTAGGAGGCTATGCCTTCACTGGCAAGAAGTTGATTTACCATCACAAGATAACTAACATGCACTAGCTATCCTCTTGTAAAAAGGATAGTGGAGACAAGGCACTGTAGTTTTACCATGAGGTAAACTGGGCAAGATCAGAAACAACCCATGATATGGTGCTGACTTTAGCTACCTCATAGTAACCAGCTTTATAGAGTTTAATGGTCTCTTCTAGCCTCAGATCATAGTCTCTGATCTCCTGTATTTCACACAGGGAATTGATTATGTTTGCCACATAATTCCAGCTGGAAAACCAAGCCCTATGCTGCAGAGGAATGTGAAAAACCACAAAGATCCCTGGCAGTCTGACCTGGGGGAAGTTTCTTCCCAGCCCTGAATCTGATGATTAGTATGGCCCTAAGTACGTGCACAACTCACCACTGCGGCCTGCTGCTGGTCATCTTGGGAATTAGTTTGTTTCCAGCCTCCAGAGCACCCTCTGCATGCCGGTGATCCGCTGTTGTTTGGCCCCCCATGTCCTTCCCTGGACTCCAGTGCCCTGTTATCTGGGTGCTACTCTCTGGTTATACACTCCAGTCTCAGGGAACCCCCATCCCCAGGGAACCCCCATTCCCACCTCAGTCATAGGCTCCACCAACTAGCCCCCACTCCCTGGGGAAGACTGCAGAATAAGCCACTCATCACAGGCAAGGGGTTTTTGGACCTGCTGCCTTTCCCTGCAAGCCAGTAGCTCTATGGGGCTTTGGACAAGGACCTGCAGCCTGGGGAGTTGCCAGCCTGGAGCTCCCCAGCCTCTCTGGTCTTTCCCCAGCCCTGTCTCACTTTAGGCACCCTGAGCCTCCAAGCAGCCAGCCAGCTCTCTCTCTCTCTGAAGGCAGAGAGAACCTGTCTGCTCCTGGTCCACTGCCCTCACATGCCCCAATCAGCCCAGCTGTGGCTACTTCTCCAATCAGCCCAGATTTCAGAGCTGCAGCCCTCTGCAGGGCTGCTTTTGAGCCCTTCAGGGTGGGAGCGGGTGAGCACTCTGCTACAGTGAGCAAGATACCTGCATGGTGTATCTAGAAATTCTCAGATTCTCTGTGCTGCCTTAGACCACTGGTTCACTACAAGTGCTATGTCTCCATTTAGGATTTTATAGCTGGATCAATCATCTATTAACTCCTACCCACAACCTTTGTCAGTGAAGACAAAGCCCTAGATTATGAAGGCCAGGTGTGATGTGATCACTTCATTAGCATTGCTCCTTACAGAACAGCCACATTCTGAAGTCTAAGGTGTTTTTCAAGGGTAGACA
Source organism: Gopherus evgoodei (assembly GCF_007399415.2). NCBI lineage: Eukaryota > Metazoa > Chordata > Testudines > Testudinidae > Gopherus > Gopherus evgoodei. Next base: position 81,985,589 of record NC_044326.1, on the reverse strand, counting down.
CAGGTAGTGAACATTGCAGTAATGCAGTGAAGAAAAAAATGGATCACTGTAGCAAGGTCCACATTATGCCAGTCCAGGGTACAATCTAGACCAGTGAGTGGCTGTGTCACCACCTGCTATGCTAGCTGGGGTGCCCCACAATGCTTTGCTGCTATAGCTCCCAACCTGGGCTCTTCAAACAGCATGCAGGTCACACCCTGAGTGTGTGTATAGCCAAAGCTGTGGTCCAGAAGTTAACTCCAGCAGCTTGTAAGTGAACACCAGCCACATACTGGCTTCCAGTAGCCTTGGTTACTACCTGCAGTGTGACCCCAACACACCTCCGCGCCCAGATTTCCTCCCCCAAATGTGTGTTCTGCACTCCAGCCCTCCTGGACAGTCCAGTTATATTAGGTCCATTGCCCTTTTAAGGGGATCAAAATACAGTTTGCTGCCTTACATGGAATTACCCAAACAACTTACATCACTGGATTAGTTTTAAACAGGTTTACTTACAAAGAGATCCATATTAAGGGGTACAAGTAATGAAGGATAAAGAAAACAAAAACACATTTGCTAAACTTAAGCTGGATTTGGTTCAAGGTAAAGTCCCTTACCACATGTTTTCAGTACATTGCTACCAAACTCAGGCCAAGATCTGCTCCCAAGGTCCAATGGCTGTTTTTGTCCTAGGTGATGAGAAAGATGGGTAGGGAAATATCTTGCTGTTTTTGCCCCTCATTTTTATATTTCAGTCACTCTCTGAAATGCATTTTCATGAGAGGGACCTCTACATAAAGTTTTCCAGCTGAAAGCAAGGATCTATTTGTTCCTGCCCCCTGCTCTTCCTTGCCAAAGAATGGCCTTGATAGGTGATGGCCCATCAACTTTGATGGGACACCTGGCTGGGGCATCAGCTTGTCCTTTGCCTTTGAGAAATAGGTTTACCTACTCCCCAGACTTGTCTTAAAAAACACACTTCAGTCATGGATTTCAGCTTATGTTCATGACTTGACATATAATTAATGATTACTGATCAGCAAGTTATTGGTTTTGGAATGATATCTTACTAGGCATATTTTGCACACAGACTACTACAATAAAGTGTAGGGTATGACACATCCAATAGGAAAAAAGTCACAATCTTCTTTCCACACATTGATGTGGAGTCACTGCAGATAGCTCGATATATAGGAGCAGCTAGGATGTATCCAGGCTGTGAACTTACTTAGCTAAAGTGAACTCGATCCTTCAACTGAAAGAGCAGGGATACAATCCCTGCTTTTCCCCCAACTTTTCCCCCAATCGGTAACAGAGACAACACCATGTATCGTTCACACTGGGGATACCACAGCCAATTAGTAATTTTTAACTTGAATTGTGGTAGCACAAGATGGGCCCGATGAATGGATTATAAGGTGGACAGAAAGCTGGTTAAATTGTCAGGCTCAATGGGTAATGATCAATGGCTGGACATCTAGCTGGCAGCCGGTATCAAGTGGAGTGCCCAGGTGTCAGTCCTGGGGCTGGTTTTGTTCAGCATTTTCATTAATGATCTGGATGATGGGATGGATGGCACCCTCAGCAAGTTTGCAGATGACACTAAAATGAGGGAAGAGGTAGATATGCTGGAGGGTAGGGATAGGGTCCAGAGTGACTTAGACAAATTGGAGGATTGGGCCAAAAGAAATCTGATGAGGTTCAACAAGGACAAGTGCAGAGTTCTGCACTTAGAACGAAAGACTCCCATGCACTGCTACAGGCTGGGGACCGACTGGCTAAGCGGCAGTTCCACAGAAAAGGATCGGGGGATTACAGTGGATGAGAAGCTGGATACGAGTCCCTTGTTGCCAAGAGGATTAATGGCATATTGGGCTACATTATTAGGAGCACTGCCAGCAGATCCACAGAAGTAATTATTATCCTCTATTTGGCACTGGTGAGGCCAAACCTGGAGTACTGCATCCAGTTTTGGACGCTCCCCACCCACTACAGAAGAGATGTGGACAAATTGGAAAGAGTCCAGCGGAGGGCAACAAAAATGATTAGGGGCTGGGACACATGACTTATGAGGAGAGGCTGAGGGAACTGGTATTAATTAGTCCACAGAAGAGAAGAGTGAGAGGGGATTTGATAGCAGCCTTCAGCTACCAGAAGGGGGGTTCCAAGAAGATGGAGCTAGACAGTTCTCAGTGGTGGAAGATGACAGAACAAGGAGCAATGGTCTCAAGTTACAGTGGGGGAAGTCTAGGTTGGATATTAGAAAAACTATTTCCTAAGATGAAGCACTGGAACGGGTTACCTAGGGAGGTGGTGGAATCTCCATCCTTAGATGTTAAGGCCTGGCTTGAAACAGCCCTGGCTGGCATGATTTAGTTGGGGTTGGTCCTGCTCTGAGCAGGGGGTTGGACTAGATGACCTCTTGAGGTCTCTTCTAACCCTAACCTTCTATGATTCTACTGATTTATGGCTTCCAGCACCCAGAGGCTTCATACATAGGAAGATATGGTTCTAGCATCAAAGAAGGTTCACCAACACTCCTTGAACCAGAGAATATGGCACAAGGAACCCCTTGGTATGCCCCAAACATCACATCAGTTCCTCTTCAGTTAATATATAATAGTGTTTTATAGAGTTAACACTCAGTAAATGTATTTCCTAACCATCAAATGTAAATTTGACCTACAATAAATATTGTGATCCAAGTGATCCAGCCACTGTTCCTTTAAGGACATCATCCAGCTAGCCTCTGAGAATTCCATCACAGCTGCTACAGTCAGTAGTACATAAGCTGTTAGAATGCATGGAGCAGTTTGTACTGGCAAAGCTCTAATGTTAGCCTTGGATCTATTCCACTCTGTGTGTACTCTGTACATAGCAGTACAGCTACATCCACTTAGGGTATGAAATGTAAAGTGATTCCCCAAATCACTAAGATATGCGATTTCAGTCTTAACACTTAAAGTTCTGAAAGAAAGATTCAAAGCTAACAGAGCCTGACTTTCAGGATGCCAAGCATTCCTTATCGTCTTTTTTAAACCTGTGACAAAAACGTTGTTCTGACATGAGGAGAGGATAGGATGACTGTAAAAGGTTAATCAAAGATGATGCTTCCTGTTTTATCCTCAAAACCACACACTGTACAGTATTAACAAAACCAAAAAACCTATCTGTTGAAAGCATCCCTTTCAATTCTAGTAAATAATTCTCCATTTCTTCAGTTTGTTTACTTTGTACATTTGACAGTACTTTGTCTACTCACTTTCACTATTTTTCAGTGAGAAAAGAGATAGGCAATTAGGATTGCAAAACTAAAGCATTTGTAGTTTTGCCCTGGAGCAGGTGTAGTTTGAGCTTTATTTCTAATTCATTAAAAAAAATTAGTGTTCAATATCAAAAGGACCATACACCTTTAAGCACATTGGAAAGACACTGTACTACTTAAACTATTATTTCCATCTGCTCATTCTGATTCCAAATATAATGGGCCAAATGCTCAGCTGGTGTAAAATCAAAATTCTCCTAAGCTATGCTGATTTGTATTAGCTGAAGGTCTGGCCCAGTGTCTTTACCTGTCTAGGTACTTATATGACTCATCTCACACTAGTCTCTAGCCAGGAGCTGTTCAGAAGAGCACAGTAAGGGCCCTGATGAAATTAATGCAAATGACAGTAACACATTGTTACTAGCTTTCTTTTCAAGATTAGAAAGTCTCCTTTCATGGTATCTATTCAATGACATGGTTTAAAGTTTACCTAACAGTTAGTCTATGTAAGTGGAAATGGATGAACAGAAATAGAGCAAAACACCTTCAAGCATATTTTTCCACTTCCATGTCCCTTTACCTTCACTTTCAAGCATTACATTTTCTTGAGGAATCATGGGGATTGTGGCTTCATTGTATCAGGAGAAGGGCATCAGAATGTCAACTGACTTTATGGTAGCTCATTAGTTCCATGTTGAGGATATTCCTTAACTGGCATGCAACCCTCCCCCCGCAAAACAAAAAAACAAACAAACTAGAATTTGGCTTTTCTTCCATGTGTGTGTAGCTGCATTATTATAGATGCACAAAATATTGCTGCCTTTGCACTATTTGAAACTAAATGCACTGTTTGAAACAGTGATAGATCATCTCTGGAAGCCAAGATTTCATCCACTGCTGAAGGGATGCTTCAGTGAAGAATGACTAAGGGCCAGATTACTTCAGGTCCTTACATAGGTGTGTGGTGGAGAACAAGCAAAGAGCTTTCCTTGCCTCCTTGTGCAGTCTGCATGAAAGCCAGGCAGAAATACAGGCCCTGAACTCAGGGGTCTACAGTGATTGGTCTGTTCATACTACTGTGGATGCACTTGGTATAAAACAGGTGTAGGGGAAGAGCAACGAGGAGGGTACAGCCAACTCTCAGCCCCAAAACACTGGTCAGCAGCACCAGCCATAATTGGAAGCAGGCTGTACCCCAGGAAGGTGGGGAATAGCTGCCATACTCCCTCTTCTGAGGTAAAATGCCTCTTAGCGTGTCACCTGGGAACTGTGTGGCCTGCACTGCTTTCAACCGTGGGCTGTGCCTAAAAAGGTACGATTTAGACTTCAGGAACTCTTTGGATGAAAGATGCAATACAAATGACATTGAAGTCATTTACATTTGTATACATCTCACCATACAAAAATCATATTCCTCTTCCTGCATGCAAAATCAGCCTTGCAAAATCCTTTTCACCCACTCACGTGGGAGTAAGTACAATTGTTGAATAAGGTATTGGGTTTTTCCCATCATGGTAGAGAGGAATAGTAACAATACCCATCAATTTTAAGCCAGAAATTACCCCAAATAAGAGATTTGAGCTAATGATCACAGAAAGAATATGGAAAAAATATATTACAGATATGAACATTCATTCAGTCTTCCTAAAAGACTTACAGCCATGTTTCTAGGCAGCAAACTCATTATTTTGTATAAACTAAACCAGTTATATTACTTTAACTCCTTTGTCAACCTTTTACTTGTGTTCCTTCCAGTAGTCTGTGGGCAAATGGTATTAATTCCTGTCATGACTATACAACTTGACAAGCTAGAAACATGATGTCAGCTGGTGAGTTACAGTTCTGTACAGGTGACTGAAAATATCTTTGATATAGACTCTCACTATGTAATGCTGACAGACCCCAGTCGCTGGCAATCGGGATTGAACCTGAGACCTCTGAAGCTTAGTACACAAGCCTCTATTGCCACTAGATGGGACAGACCACCACACCCAGGAGACTTGTGGGTTACAACTAGAATAATGAAAACTGATTTACCACACACATTTTAAAACAAATTTTAAATGTTATTTTGGATTACATCTGTGTAAGTGGAGAAGGACATTGAAAGTGACTGTTCTTTTGTACAATGTGAGAACTCCACAACATGAAGAAAGCGAAGCAAAACTTATCAATGACATCTACTTCCTGAGCAAAAGCAGGAAAAAAAAACATCCCCAGAGAGCTCACCATCTAGAATGCAGACCACTACCTATAGTTACCAGTATACAGAACAGCTCTACAGACAGTCTTTGGGGCTTGGGGGTGGGGGAAGGACAGCTCCTGAACCTCTCACATTCCAGAAGAGACTATCTCAGACAAGGAATCCCCACATACTAGAAGTGTGGGTTAGGAATATCAAGACACCTACCTGGAGATCACACAAGAAATCCAAGCCCACTATAAAAAAAGTCTGATGACAGCCATCCAACAAAAAGTGGAACTACAACAACTCCACAACCCAGACATCCCTCTATAAGAAAAGCCATGGTACCAATGATAGAGAAATTCCATTCTGAAAACCCTTATTCCATTTTGAATAAGCAAGTGTCACTCCATTACCTGAGACGGGACAGGTCATGTACCACCAGAAAGTTGTGTGAAAAAGTAGCAAGTAACAGTAAGTCATCAGATCATAACACTGAGTGGAAAAAAACAAGAGTTAACCAAAATGTTGGCATGCATCCAAAGGTTCTGACTACAAAGTTATATAAAGAGGAAGTCAGATGGGGAAAAAGAGGGAGATTGTTGGTTTAGCTTGAGAGAGAGAGAGAGAGAGAGGAAACCTGTGGATTTGGTGTGTAAGAACAAGAAGATAGATTAAGAGATTTTGTAAGAGAAGTACAGCAAGTGGCTGAGGGACTAAGAACTCAAGAGAGGAGCCAGAGGGAGGCTTGAGAGACGTTTAAAAGCTCTGTTAAAGTTGTTGTCACCATTCTCCCCCAATGACCTGTTGAAGACTGACCATCAGAAATGGGATGTTGCCAACTCAGCTTCTCTTCTAATTGTATGTAACCATGATTCAGGGTACTCCTAGTTTACTGCAATAGAGATATTAAAAGCTGTTATATGTTCACAGACCTGTTTGTGTCAATCAATCACTTATTGGACAGATGTTATGTCCTCAGGAATTCCTGAGACTTCCTTAGTATAGTAAGCCTTTGGTAACATCAGGACCCAGCACATGGACATTACGACACCCTTGCATCAGCTAAAATAACCCATAACTGGAACTGAATTATCTGTACTCTCCAAGGGAATGAACTTCTACTCCACCACAGAACCTGATACCGTACCAATATGTAGAGAACTTGCTTTCCTCATTTCTACCTCAAAGAATTTTTTGACAATACCACAACATCCCACTGTCAGTGATAAGAAAAAAAGAGTATCATCTGACTGTACACCCCACAGTGGATGAAACTACACACTACATCCACCATAATCTCTCCAACTCTAAGAGGACAGTCCCTGAAATCCAGCCACCAGACAGTGATCAAACCAGGAGACAAAGGGGGCACTACTGTTGTTCTCAACCATAATGAACATGTTACCACCACCTACTATAAAGAACTTAAAGAGGAACCCACACCTCAATTCACCCAGGAATTTAAGGATACCATCAAATCATTCCCCAGACAAGTTCAAAATAACTCTACAACCTGTTCCTCCCAGGGGCATTCTACATGCTTCAGGACACACAAAGGAACTTTGGCAGATTCATCATATCTGGTCATGGAACTTTTACTGAAGGAATATCAGGACTCAGAAGCTATCCTCAACATGGGGCATTTACTACACTGGATGAGGTACACCACAACATCACTACACTTTTGAATGAACTTGTAAAGAAAAGTGAGACCAAAAACCACCATGTCATCGGGCGTAAACACTTTTAATGAAACAGTCAGTCTGACCTCTCAGTCCTCATCTTTAAAGCAAACCTGCATAATGCCTTCAAAAGACAAGCCTGGGAGCTTAAATTCATAACTTTGCTAGACACTAAAAATCATGGTCCTAATAGACACACTGGATTTATGGCTTAAGATGTATAACCCACCAGCCCTCTCTTTTTGTCATATGACTTCAGAAGTGTTAACTGGCCACATCACCTTGAATGGTCTTTTACAATGTGTTAACTACTTATGCTAAAACAAGTCTATTCCACCTTGTATTTAGCTGTGACATACCAAGTACCTTTTCCACACCCAAAGGCCTCTGTGTAGTTTGAAAGCTTGTCTTTCATGAACAGAAGTTGGTCCAATAAAATATGTTATTTCATCTATCTTGTCTCTCTAACAATTAGGAGACAGGCAAAACTGCTAGAGTCCCTTTCCCCCAACCCACAATTTTTTTTTGCAGATTACAAGCAAGGAATTAGTAGCCCTGCAGAAAATACAGAGAGAAGACATGGGAGCTTGCTACTGGAAGCAAGTAAGCCATGAAAGTCTTAGTCTCTTTATAAACATGCATTCACCAGCAGTTCTAAAAAAACAGAATTATTCCTGTTTATTTGCACAAACTCTAGTCAATACACCAGACTCCGATTGGTGGTTTGTTCCAAGAAAGGAGCAAGACTTACAATTTAAGAAAGCTGACAATGTGCGAGAAACAATGGACATTGCAAACCAAGACAGCTAAATACATGTAGTATTGTCAGTACAACACTCTGAAACTGGCAAAAACCAAGAGCTTTGTTTTCATAGAATCATAGCGCTAGAAGGGACCGCAAACATCAGTCTACCCCCCTGCCAAGATGCAGTATTTGTTGTATCTAGCCTCCTTTTCAAAACCTCCAGTGAAGGAGCTTCCATGACCTCTCTAGGCAGTCTATTCCATTGTCTTACTATTCTTAGAGTTAGGAAGATTCCCTGAGATGTAATTTAAATCCGCTAGGCTGTAGTTTTAGCCTACTGCCTCTTGACCTGCCCTCTGTGGCAAACCAACAGCTTTTCTCCATCTCTTTTATGGCAGCCTTTTAAGTATTTGAGGACTGCTATCACATCCCCCCCACAATCTCCTCTTTCCCAAACTAAACATACCCAGTTCCTTCATCCTTTGCTCATATGGCTTGCACTCCATCCCTTTGATCAGTTTCTCTACATCCTTTCTATGCACTGGTGACCAAAATCAGACAATACTCCAGCTGAGGACTAACTAGCATCAAGTAGAGTGGTACTGTCACCTGCGTGTATTTAGCTGTCTTGGTTTGCAATGTCCATTGTTTCTCGCACATTGAAGACTTGAAGGCTATGCATTAACATAAGCAATCAAAATCACATTTGTCTTTTTTTTGCAACAGCATTACATTGCTGACTCATGTTGAGGTGATCCTCCAGAACTCCCAGAACCTTCTCAGCAGTGCTACTGCCGCCAAGTGAGTTTCTTCCGCCCCCCTTCTCCATCCTGCCATTTTATATTTGCGCATTTGTTTTTTATTCCCTAAGTGTGGCACCTTACATTTGTCTTTGTGGAATTTCATTCTGTCATCTATAGCCCTGCTCTCCAAAACTTTTCTTAAACTTTACATGAATATATTGTCTCATACTATAGAATTAATAATCCCTATTCCATAATGAGATATCTTTGAGCTGTAATGTATCTTAATTAAAAACTACTTTTAGATTGCTTTTTGAGGAAAACACATTTTATCAAAAATTCAAGTTAAATTAAAATATTTGATTTTTTTAAAATCATTGATTTTTATCCACTCTGTTGTACTGCAAGGTGCTTGGTTCTTGTACAGCTGTACTAGTCCTATTGCCTGAAGCGCTTGTGTCACTAATGTAGTTTGTCAAGGTCTTAAGTCTCTTTAAACTATAGACATTTGAAATTGAAAAGCTAAATAGGATTTCCACTATCCATTCCTTTTGAATGAGTCTGTGTGTATAACCCAATGGCGAATATGTTACTGGTCCTCTGCTTTGGCAATCCACAGAGAAGGAGTTTTTATAGCTGCCAGCTAAAAAGCCTTGGCTCTTTAGCTCAGGCAGATGCAGCTCATGCTTTTAGTTCTGGGGGCTCCTGGTGTGCCAGCCTATGAGAGAAGCCATTACATGTGCATATATAATAACTTTAGTCAGTGTTCTTTACACCTGAGAAGAAGACTTAAATGTAGAGCTTGGATCCCTGGTATTTTGCTTTCTGCCTTAGTTCCTTTTTCTGCATATAACCCTGCTCCCATGCTTTTAATTTTTTAAACCCTTTTCAACTTTGCTATTTGCTTTGATAACTTTAAAAGTTGCCTATAGTTTGACAGCATCTCATGTTCAGCTGTTAAACATTTATTTTGAAAAACTAAACTCCTTCTATGATCTGCTGTATGGCTCCTTACTTCCAGTAATTGCTCCAGGGGAAAGAAGTCTTGTTTGGCCAGCTTTGGGATTACTTGTCATGGTTTTTACAGAATCTTGTCATTCTATTTGGATTTTTAATCATTATGCAACATGTGACGATGAGACACGACAATTTCCATTCAAATCACTTGGTATACACAGCTCTAATTGAGAATTGCAATATCACGTTTTGAAGCTGCTCAAAGTGTCTGACAATTATTCTGGAGTTTCATACAATAGTCCCACAGTGCTGTTGATTCTACAGTAGTGAACTTCAGATTTTTTTTTTAAGAAGAAAATCTGACTAATATTGTTATCTGCTCCCTTCAAAGCTTTAGAAGCCGAGAGATTTTTTCCAAGTAAAATATTTACTTTCATCCCTTGTGTGATGTATCACACAGCCACGATATATATCGCCAGAACAGTAACATTTAGAAGAATGGAAATACTGTATGTGTTGAGACTCAGAATGCAGTAAGAAATTAAGGATTCAATTTGCAATAACACAGATGTTCAGTGTTAGAGACCTAGAGCATTGACTGGAACACTGTACGAAACACCACAAGAGATGGGAAAAAATGCAGTTGCCACTGTAAACGGTTTACAACAACATTTTTCTTTTTACTAAATTGTGTTATCCAACTTCCCCTTTTTAAAAAAAAAAAACTTAATTGCTCTTTTTCCAGTGTCTGATTTCAAGTTACAAAATCTGTACAGTTACTCATTTCTTCCCCCCCCCTTTAAATTTGATCAGGCTTCAGTTTAAATCAATCTCTCTATTAAAGATCAGGATTAAGCCTAATTGGGGGAGCAGATTACCCTATATCTGCCTGCTATGAGGTTCTTACACCATCCTCTGAGACAGTGTGTTCAGAATGCTGTTGAAAACACAATATTGGACTAAATAGACCTTAGGTCTGATCTAGTATCAGAATTACTGTACTCCCATTGAGACATAAAAATAGTGGCTGATACCTGTGAAGGCTTCATAGGATTGCAACACCAGAGATATTGTATCTCCCTTCCATCCCTTCTTTTCTTGTTTCTTCCCCCTCCTCATTTCACTAGAAAGCAATATACCCATGCACACTTGGACAGGTTCAATAGAGTCTCCCCTCCAGCAGAAGACATTTGGGAAGATAGTCAGACACATGAAAATCTAGTATGTATTATCTGGTGGATTGTTCTAATAGGTTATTGTTCTGTATATTTTAATAAAGGCTGAACTTAACCTTCACTCCCCTGAAATTTAGCTCAAAAGGTATCTACCAACAGACAGGGTAGTTCTAGTTGTAGTTTAGTACTGGTGAAGTATGTCTGTTTTAGAGTAGAGGAAGTTGAACTTACTCACAGAAGAGGTACAGCATTGGTGAGTAGTAGCAGTGGAAGCATCCTGCTAGTGCCTGGCTAACATGAGCATGTGATCAAATAATCACATGGAGGAAGATAATTCAATTTCTATGCTAAATCAGGTTTTACCCCTTTATTAAGGCTACCTACAAGGGTGCTCACTGAGATCATTTGGTGGACACCTGCCCACCAGCAGCTAAACTGAGACTATCAAACTCAATTCATATAGGCCACTGAGCAATGAGTTTTGAACAGTAAATTCTAGATTATGACTGTAATTGGAGAACTAGCACAGAAATCCCTTAGTGTTGAATTATCAGTGCCCTGAGCCACCTACTCATGTCAGTTTTGTTTAAATCATCTCTGCAGAGTGACTTACGTTTCACATGAATGCACCTGGGGTAGGTGGTCATTTATGGATATTAAGACCTCATTTCAGTGGTGGTTTAATCAAAAAGATAAGGAATTCAAAAGGTCGGGGGGGGGGAAGAGATCATTCACCTGAGGCTCAGAAAGTGGCTTCAAAACTGGTTCAGTTTCAAAATTAATATGATATATAATTCTTTTCCAAGGTGTCATTCTTCCCATCATGCTATTAATTTTCAAATGAATTCTTAATTACTGTAGTCTCTGCCTAGTGTTGCTCATTTTGTAATCATACTAGGAATCAATTTATTTTATCCCAATATTCAGAATCCTCCCAAAAATGCCTGTATATTACCATGTTTTATCACATTATGAAGCAAGTGTTACTCCCTATACTCTGAGGCAGAAGACAAAAGTCTCATTCTGTTTTGAAGCTACAAACAAAAACTGGTCATGGTGGCAGTTTTAGATTCCCTCCACATAAAGGATCATAATATGCTTTTTCACAGATGCAAAATTGTACTAATTCCATCTGCAAAAGAGAATTTTGCTCGACACTGCTGTAACAGAGTAATGTTTTGCCTAAAGACTTTATTAAGCTAATGGGCTGCATCAGATTTTGCCATAAGGATTCATTTGCTGTAGTCATCTAAAAACCACAGATAGTATTAAAAACTGATTGCATTTTGCACAGGAGCCAGCATCAGAAGTGTAGCCTCCAACATGGATGTTACACAGAGCCCATTTATTGGAGGGCAGGCACAGCAAACATTTGGTCCATGTGACATGCTTGGATCCTGTAGAACATATTTACAGGAAAGCTTGGATTCTGCAGATCTGAAAGGCTCCTTGACCTCCCACATGCAGAGATAATGTTCCAAATATGAACCAAAGGGAACTAATGCATTTCTGTTTTCCTGCAAATGCAGACAACCTGAAAGTAGTGACTAAGAGGTTGACCTTCCCAACCCTCATTACAGCAGTAATTCTAAAGCCCAATGTTGACAATAATGTAAACATTAGCTATTTAATTCCTGACCATTTTAGTGGCTGGAGTGCTGAAAGGCATGGAAGGGAAACCCACAGGTAATGGGAGTTGTTGCAGGGAAGGAAGTGCGCAAGGAAGAACAGATGAAACAATGACAAGAAAGAGGGAAGGAAACAAAAGAAAATTTAAGAGTAGAGAAGTAGCTGAATCATTAAGTGAGCTCATTTGCATTCTGCAGGATGCTGAAGGGTTCAGAACAAGTGATAAATACTTAGTTGCTACACAGAAGCCAGATTTTACCCCAATCTTTGTGCAGGCCTCATTGACATTAGAGAAACTTCTGCTGTGAATTTGAAAGTAGTATGTAATCCTACATTTATACTCTAGCTAGCCCATAGCCCAGAAATAAAGATAAAATAGAGCCCTTGCATACAATGAATTGGGCACTTCTAAAGGTATGTTTCTCAGAGCCTAAGCCAGAATCAGAAGACAATGTCCACCAATCCTCGCATATCCACAATAGCAGGAGCTCCCAAAAGTCAAGCTAACTAGTTGATAGTGTGATACATAACTGAAGGCTTTGTGTCTGCATTATATGAGTGCAGGGACCACTACAGGAATACACAGGGACCATAATTCTGTCTCAGAATGCACTGGGTGCAGCCTCTTTTTTTGAATTACTCCACAGTGTAGGTAAGTGTTCTTGAGGAGATATCTGCAGACACCAGAAAACCAAATAAACTGAACCTAAGCTGATCCTTGCTCCACTGGAAGGTGAAAGAGTCCCAGGGTCACTGCCATTATGCTGTCAAAGTGATCCTTTCTGGCCCTAGGCATTGATTAGAAGTTTGGGAGAACATTCACTGCAGCATGCACAAGCTCGCTGTTTCTCCATAGATCAGGGCAGGCAAACTTTTTGGCCTGGAGGCCAGTTTGGGGAGGCCCAATCTCCCCTAACAGCCAGGTGTGGCCCAGCTCCACACCCTATCTGACCCCTCCCCTGCTTCTCACCCCCTGACAGCCCTCCCTCCCCCCACTCCTTCCCCATCCAGCCCCCTGTTCCCTGATGCCCCCCCCCAGGACCCCTGCCTCATGCACCCCCTGCTCCCGGTCCCCTGACAGCCCCCAGAATCCCCAACCCTGACTGCCCTCCACCCCCCATCCAACCCTCTGCTCCTTCCTGACTGCTTCCCCAGAACCCCTGCCCCCATTCAACCTCTGTTCCTCACCCTCTGACCACCCTGACCCCTATCCAGATCCCCACCCCCTGACCACCACCCCAAACTCACCTGTCTCTTACCATGCTACCTGGATTAATAGTGGCTGGCAGCACTATAGCCACACCACCTGGCTAGAGCTGGGCACCCCACCACACAGCATAGAGCACTAAGTCAGGCCAGGCTCTCCAGCTGCGCTGCCCCAGAAGCTCACAGCCCCGCCACCCAGAGCATTGTGCCAGTGGCAGGGGGAGCCGAGGCTGTGGGGGAGGAGAAACAGCAGGGGAAGGGCCAGGGGCAAGCCTCCTGGGCCAGGAGCTCAGGGGCCAGGCAGCAGGGTCCCATGGACTGGATGTGCCCCACAGGCCACAGTTTGCCCACCTCTGCTATAGATACTACAGAAGGAGGCACTTGAAAGTTGCCTTTAGTCTAGAGTTTTGTAGTCAAAATAAGCCTGTACATTTGAACAAGAACTCTCATGGTTAAATAGCTAACCCCACCACCTTATCATGTGGTTCTCCAGTTATATTTCCCCCACCCCATATTGATCCCAGTATGGGGAATTCTGCTAGTACCTTTTAAGGCAGAAAGTTCTAGAATTATTGTGAGAAAAAAGAGCCCTCATGTATATTAAAACACACAAAAGGTTTAGATTAGTTACCTTTCCCATTTCTTCCTAATTCAAACAATGTTGGCTAGCAAAACTGCCTCTAAAAATGCCTATTCTTTACAGGGTCATTTCCCCATACAAATGCTACACAGTTTGTCCAACTGCAGATTAATGATGCCTGGGTTACAAAGGACAAATTCTAAGCTTTTGTGGTCCTGCATAAGGAAAGTTATTCCTATTCTCCAAAACATGGAGCTACTAGGTTATCAATTACTTTCAGATATATTTGCTTCAAAATTCTGATACAGAAAGGTAAAACATTATGAAGGGATACTTAATAACTTTTAAGCAGCTCAGTGCAGTACCACAATCTTTTTCTTGTCCCTGGTGCCTCTGTAGACTGCCAGCCAACATTGGTAGGTCTTCAGTGGCTTAGCATTTCAGCCAAGTTACAAAGTCCAAATTCCTTCTAGGATAATACATTATTTGCCCTCAGTAGGGTCTTCAGGCCAGGCTCTGGGACCCTTAAATTCAGCCCTTTATGAGCCTCTTCATACTATCCTTATCTCAAAGCCAACACCCTCTTGCTCTTCCCTCTGCAATCCCCACTGCATAAATTCAGACAACCAGCCAGCCATCAACTCTGTTTAATGATTAAACTATTTAAGCCAGCAAGATAGAGCATTCAACACTCACCTACTCCCAACTAGAAACTAAACTACTAAGCCCCAGCAGCTCCTTTTATCTGGGCTAGCAGGGCCCTGATTGGCTGTTGCTAGCCTCTCTAGCCCTTACAGGACCAAGTCTCTGTGGTTTCCAAAACAGGCTGCTCCAGAGAGTCCTCTCTAGACAAATTTGCAATACCCACCTTTGCTGCTCTGGTCTTCTTGGCTGGTTGCTTCTTGGTGAGGCATGTAGGAGGACAGTGAGTGGGGCCCAGAGGGGGGTGCTTCAGTGGTCAAATATACCCCATAACAGACATGTTTGGAGCAACATCTTGTTCTGAATCATTTAACCATTAGATCAAATTATAAGCAGAAGTTTAGTTATTTTGTTAAATGCCACAGAAGTTGCACTGGGTAAAGAGTTTTTTAAATGGTCTTCAGGGGTCAGATAGTGAGACAAAATTTTTCCACTTTGTTTCTGGTTGCCTTCTTTGAAACTGAAAGATGTGTGTTTTCTGGCAGGAGCTTCCTATGGAACATCCATGAAAGTGAAAGGGATATCTGGAGACATCAGGGTAATCTAGCTGTACTGGACTCCTCTTTTCTTTCTAAGTCACATCGCTCCTAAGTAACTAACCCATTCACAGTATATGGTCATAAACAAATAGGTTTTGATGTTAACATGGCATTAAACTGAACAAAACAACCTTGTTACTCCTGAGTGTTTTTTGACTGCTGACTCAACAAGACAACAGTGTGCTGGTTTGTATTTTACCGGTCCTCTTTGAAACCAGCAAGACTACAAGCTTCAATTACCAGCAAAACAAATAAAAAGCTTTGATACCAGGGGAAGCAAAGAAATGCACAGGAAGACTTTAAAGGCTAAATTTCAAAGTAAGTCAACTAAACAAACATCAAAATTTGTATGCACAGCCATTGCTTGAGCAAAACCCGCATCTGTGTATGCAAATAGACACTGATAGACTCATAGACTCATAGACTCTAGGACTGGAAGGGACCTCGAGAGGTCATCGAGTCCAGTCCCCTGCCCTCATGGCAGGACCAAATACTGTCTAGACCATCCCTAATAGACATTTATCTAACCTACTCTTAAATATCTCCAGAGATGGAGATTCCACAACTTCCCTAGGCAATCTATTCCAGTGTTTAACTACCCTGACAGTTAGGAACTTTTTCCTAATGTCCAACCTAAATCTCCCTTGCTGCAGTTTAAGCCCATTGCTTCTTGTTCTATCATTGGAGGCTAAGGTGAACAAGTTTTCTCCCTCCTCCTGATGACACCCTTTTAGATACCTGAAAACTGTTATCGTGTTCCCTCTCAGTCTTCTCTTTTCCAAATTAAACAAACCCAATTGTTTCAGCCTTCCTTCATAGGTCATGTTCTCAAGACCTTTAATCATTCTCGTTGCTCTTCTCTGGACCCTCTCCAATTTCTCCACATCTTTCTTGAAATGCGGTGCCCAGAACTGGACACAATACTCCAGTTGAGGCCTAACCAGCACAAAGTAAAGCGGAAGAATGACTTCTCGTATCTTGTTTACAACACACCTGTTAATGCATCCCAGAATCACGTTTGCTTTTTTTTGCAACAGCATCACACTGTTGACTCATATTAAGCTTGTGGTCTACTATGACCCCTAGATCTCTTTCTGCCATACTCCTTCCTAGACAGTCTCTTCCCATTCTGTATGTATCTTGTATCCATACATGCTTTTTCTGTGCATATAGGTTCTTGTCTGAATCTCACAATTCATGGTACTAGATATCAGTAAAATTTGACCCTAGAGCTACAGATTGAGATATTCTTTTCCACAAATTAATCACTCAAATAAGATATTCTGAGTCTTTTTGCAAGTACATGCTATATTATTTAAATTAGGAGTTTAGGATTTTGGTGATTATTGAAGATTAAGATGTTTGAATGAAAATTTGCTTTCAACATCCATTTTGAGAGGCTACAGTAGGCTACAGAGGCTGCCTGCAGTAGTTAGAAAGACTGGCAATTTCTCTATTTCTAGGGCTATTGTTAGATATTCCACGTGGGATGTTTCCCCCCCACACCCACCCACCAAGCATGGCAGGAGTTTGGTCTAGTGGATCTAAGTGGGGACTGGGAGTCGGTATTCCTAGATTCTACTAGCACTTGTGACATTCACTTAGTATGCCTCCAATTCTTGACTATGCTAATGGCCACTTTAATTCAGCAGGATTCCAAGCAGAACAAGCATATGTATGGAAGGCAGAAGCAGGCCTTTTGTGACCTTGGACAAAATCACGTAACCACTCTCTCATTTCAGACCTCTGTAAGTGAGTACTGCCCAGTGTCACTATGAGAGTTAGTATGTGTAATTGTTTAGCTTTCTGATGTTATATAAGATGTTTTGTGCAATACTCAGTTGTTATTCAGTTGTGCTCCAATCTACTGTGATGATACGTCCTGAACTACAGAGATATGTTGCCAGCATATAATTAAAAGAACTGTGTGTGGCCAGGGCTGGTGCAACCATTTAGGCAAACTAGGCGGCCGCCTAGGGCGCCTAGTGGTTGGGGGCGCCTAAAAGTCCCCTCAGGCGAGGAGGTGAAGTGGAGGTGAGCTGGGTGGGGGGATGCATGGGGAGGGCTGCACACAGTAATGAGTGGAGGGAGGCGCACAGGGGAACAGCTCCTGCCCCAGCTCACCTCCACTCTGCCTCCTCCACTGAGCACACAGCCCAGCTCTAAGTCTCCTCCAATCAGCGCCGCAAGCTTGGGTGGGGAGGAGAATTAGAGCAGCGCCAGCGTGCTCAGTGGAGGAGGCGGAGCGGAGGTGAGCTGGGATGGGCTACCCAGGTAGGGTTAGCTGCTGTGGTGGGGAGGGCGTCTCCCCAGGCAGGGTTAGCTGCCATGGCTGCGGAGGAGAGGGGGGAAGTCTTCTCAGGCAGGGTTAGCTGCTGGGGGGGGGGAGTCCTCCCAGGCAGGGTTAGCTGCCGTGGTGGGGGGAGTCTCCCTGGGTGGGGTTAGTTGCTGGAGGGGGGTGGGGGGCAGAGGGGTTAGCTGTTGCGCTGGGGGGGTCACTGCTGTGTGGGGGACTCCCCAGGTTGGATGCTGAGTTATCTGCCATGAGGGGGGGCAAGTTTAGCTGGGTGGAGGGTGCAAGGTGGAAGTTTTGCCTAGGGCGCGAAACTTCCTTGCACCGGCCCTGTGTGTGGCCTGTGAGGGTAGGGGAAATGGTATCAAAGGTGGACAAGAAAGGTCTTGTGGATTTAGATGAGGTTAGAAATGCTGGAGGGATAGGTAGCCCTATCAAGTGACCTTTTTATGCAAAAACTACTCCTAAATAACAAGGACAAAACAATCAGATTTAGCTGCTTTAGGGACAGAAAGTTGACAGGCTACACTATATTGAGTGTTGCATGGTCTTCTAACTCTGCTTAGGTGCATTCACTTGTCACTTAGAACTGTAGGGTAATTTGTGCCACTTTACACCACAGCGAATGTACTTCTCAATTATAAAAACAGAAGAGTTTGGGTTCTGTGAACTGGTGAATTGGAATGTTCCCAGAGTGCTGTATGGAGCGGTGCTGTAGCATTTACATGTGTCTGGTTGGATTATTAAACCATTTCCCAGCATTCTCCTAAGCTTATTTATTGTGAAACAGTGTGATTTGTGATCAGATTCACATCACTTGCCTAGGAAGAAAGAAGTTAAATATAGACCTAAAAGAATGTTCAAAGATGTTCTTGATGAGCTGTTGATCACAGGGTCAAAGGCGGCAACATTTTTAACAGGGCTGGACCAATGGACTAAGATACTCACAGACCATTAGAAAGAAGCTAAGTATTATTGATTTATCCAGATTCAAATCTCTGCTTCTCATATCAGAAACCATTAAGTCTTATAAAGCAACTTCACCTGAAGAGCATGATTGGCTGTTCTGCATTTTGAAAGGCCAGATGAATCTTCTCTTGGTTCAGCTGAACGACTTTAGCACTAGCTGGCAGCTTGCACAAGCTAGCTCGCTCAGAGCACTCTGTCTGTTAATTTTTGAATTTTTTATGCTGAATGAATAAGTCAAGATATGAAACTGTGTTATAAAAGGGCCATACTCTAAGCTGACTGTTCACTAGATGTCTTTGGTTTATTTGATGAAAGGAAAGGAAAAACACAGACTTGCCCCTCATTGTGCTTTATTTAATGTTTTTTAATAGGGATACCAGGGACGTTTTTTAAACATGTTGTTAACAGACATTTCTCATTTGTTCATTCTGACATATTTCATAGGATTTCATGCAATGGGACTCATGCCTTGGGATGCACATTTCCGATTTCTAAAGCTATTCAAAAATCCTGTCTATAAAGCACAAAATTCTTCTAATTTATTTTTTCCTCAGCCTTGCAGCCTGATTTGTCTGGGGCCAAACCCTACATATTTTACTCAGCTACTATGTCAACCAAAACCCCTGGGGTGAAAATCTGTCCCTAACTGAAGCACGTGGAGTTTTGTCATTCACTTACTTCACCTTTGAAGTATGGACTTTAAGGTTGAGCTCCTGGTGAAACTTTATTGCTTTTTTCTGAAGTGGGGGCAGTGGGAAGCTGCCCCCCCCAAAAAAACCGATTTTTCACCAGCAAACCTAGAGGTATTCTGTTGCAACTCATATTGCAACATTGAGGACATCCACTAAAGTCAAAGTCAAAACTATCAACCCCAGTGGGTAGAAGATCAGGCTCCAAGCATAGACTGCTCACTTGGCAAGGTCATGCCACCTCCTTGAAAAGCAAGCAGCATATTGCTGTGCTGCCTGGTGTGAAGTGGAAAGGCATTAGAAAGTATTTTAGAGCAGGATGAAATGACTTGTATTAGCTTTGAGGAAATTGCAGTGGCAAACTAGTTTGAGATGAACTGCCCCTCAAACTCTGAAATACGTTGGGTATTCAAAGGAGTTATTTTCTCTGAGTTTTCAAGTATTGACAAGATTTCCCCTCCCCATCCCTATTTTAAATGAGCATAAAAAAGCTACAGAAGACATTAGGAATAATGATGTTCTTTGGCCTTTGCTTCCATTTGATGCATACTGTAAGTGGCAGGTTAGGAAGGTGCACATAGTGTCTTAGGTGGTGGTGCAGAACCTTGTGAGGGAGAATGGTTTTTGGAGCACTGTGTATTTTTAGCATACCGTCTGTTTTTCAAGTGTAAAGCGTACATCGCCAAGCCTATGAAAAGTTAATGATTCTCCAATAAATCTGATTTTATTTGACAGTACATGCTACTTTTTGGAAATGCACACAAGGTAGGGAGAATACAATTTAAACATATTGTATGGCTGAGGATGGAGTCTTTTTTTTTTAATTAAGTAAGTAGGGTGAAATCAGAATCCTTTAGGTTTGAGAAATGTGTGAACAGCCCAGTGTCCTATTATAGGACACAAATTATCTGAGAAGTGACACACAGGTAGAGAAAGACTTGAGATATCAAATGTAAGTACAGCAACACTCCTATACTTGCCATCCAAACAACTACTGCTAGAAGGTGTAAAACATGATTTGAGAAAGGGTATTATGAAAATGCCCATAGAAACAAGCTACTATATTGAAACCCTCCAGGTAAAGAGTTAACCAATTTAATAAGCAGAGATGGAACAAAACACTCTATTCAAGATATTGGATTTCTTTTAAGAATATTTCTTCTTAGATAACATATGGCAAGTGCATCTGTTAGGGGTTATATCCTGCCATCAGTCCATACACTGAATTCCTAGGTGGAAAAAAAATAAGCATTTTGTGAGGGGTGGGAGGAGGAACAAGCAAACAGCCTCACCCTCCAGTGGTCAGAGATGACTCATATACGCAGAACTTAACATTTTTGTACTTAACTTGGAACAGGCGCAATAAGTGAGGGCTAGCTAGCATTTGTACTGGGTTCTCTTTTCTCTTCATTTTTCATGGGTATTTTAACGTTTCAGGGAATTAAGAAACAACAGTGAAAGAGAGGTGCTTAGATACTACAAGGTTGAACACAGTATTCTTTTAAAATAAACAGCTCTACATCTGTCAGTTAGTGTTTTTTTTGCTTAAACTAGTAAATCTGTTATAAAAAATTAAGATTTCCAGTGTGACCATCACATTTGCGTAAATGCTTATGGAAGCCTTTGCTGCTGCTTTGTTTGCCAGTTCATTGCAGATCACGGTGTGATTTTTTTGTAAGTTCTCTGAGTGAAGAATGCTGAATGACTTCACTGGGAGCTGATAATGAGGGGGACTAGCAGAATTGGGTCCAGATACTATTGTTACCCGAAGTGTAAGTTTTTCATAGCCATCATTATAACCTAGTAATGGAAGGCTGGTCCCTTTGAAAACCAGTTCCCTTACGAGTTTTGAGTTGGGTAAGCTTGCAATATCACCTGCTTTACTAGTTATTTGATACTTAGCACACAAGCCAGAGTAATGTTCAGATTTTGGGCTCATTTTTCACTGATCCATTACTAAAATCTGTACAAGAGTGTCCAGGGAGGTACAGGTTCTGCCCCAGCAGTACCCCCACTCTGTGGGTCTCCCCTCCCAGGGGACCATCCAACCCTCTAAACCCACCTTGCCTCACTGGCTACTGCCAGTCATCATTTAGCCCTTGTTCACTGGGGCAGACTGCAGTCTGTAATGGCCACTCATCATTAGCAAGGGGTTCGAACCAGCTGCCTCTGTCTAAGTCCAGGCTGCAGCCACGGCAGCCTCTGCAACCCCAGTAC
This sequence comes from Gopherus evgoodei, assembly GCF_007399415.2. NCBI lineage: Eukaryota > Metazoa > Chordata > Testudines > Testudinidae > Gopherus > Gopherus evgoodei. The sequence goes on along the minus strand of NC_044326.1, from coordinate 81,964,031 downwards.
CTGTTTTGGCCTTTTAGCAAGGCCTGCAGCCTGTGGATTTACCAGGCTGGAACTCCCCAGCTTCTTTTGCCTTTCCCTGGCCTTGCTTCATTCCCTGTACCCTGAGCTCCCAGGCAGCCAGGTCCTTCTCCCTCCTGGCTCACAGCTCTTCTATAGGGCCAGCTGCGGCCTGATTGGGGCGTGTCCCCAGCTGTGCCTGCTTCCCCAAACAGCCTAGCCTGGCTGTTTTTAACCCTGTCTCCAGGAGGGTGCAGCCACCCCACTACAGTCATGCAATTCCAAAGTTTCAGTTTGACATTTTTGATCAAGACAAAATACTGACAGTCCCAAAAATCAAAACCTTCCATTTCAGTTGATTGAACTGACCTGAAACTCTTGTTTCGAGCAGGTTAATCTGCATTCTCTCTAGTGACACATTCCAGAATGACCTTTGCCATAAGGCATCCAGCTGCCCCTATTCTCCCCTGCTGGACTACAGCTTGGCCAAAGGAAAAAGCCACATAGAGTTATGGGAGATGTAATCCTCCAGGGCAGTCCAGGAGAGAATAGGGACCTGAATTACCCATAAGGCAACACACCACAAGGGAAAGGCAGTTTAACGTTTTGTTGAACTGATTTGAAAACGAAAACATTGCAGATCAGTTCAAAAGACAACCACCCCCTTTGGGTCAAATCAACCAAAAATGAAATATTTTAAGTCTGTTTCCTGATGAAGAAACTATATTTTCCATCAAAAATTCATAAACCGCTCTAAGTGGCACACAACCAGCCCAGCATCAAGGGAGTGCAAAGGACACTTTGCACAATCCCTCCTAAGCTGTATGCATGGCCTAGCGTCTGCTCCTTCCCTCGGGCTGAAACTCAGCTGCAACAAGACTTCCAATAGTTAAAGTCCAACAGAAACATACATAATTTGGCTTCATTCAGCCAAGATCAAGTAAAAGGGCAAAAGAATATAACTTCCTTTAGCTAAGCCCTAGACTAAAAGCAATAGGAGTTTCTAATAACCAATCACTCCCCAAATTCAAACTCAGTACAGTTTTCCCAGACAATGATGAGATAGTTTCCGCATCTCTTCCCCTGCAACTACACTCAGGACTTTTGATTCAGGAGCCTCCAATTTCCTACCATGTAGAAGGAAGAGAGATTCTCCTTTTGTTCTCTGAGACAGATAAATAGGGCACCTCTTTTTTTTATTTTCTCTAGCTTTAACAGATGTCACAGGACTCTTCCTCCATGACTGGCAGCTCTGGTAAATGGAAAGGGAGCCAAGAAAGAGAGGAAGAGGCAGGAACAGGCCGTAGCCGGGAGACAGAAGGATGAGTAGAAAAGCAGTGGATGAAGGGACGGCATTTAGGAGAGCAGACATGTAGCAGCAATAGGGAGAAGGGCACAGGGCAAGGGCACAGAAGAGGTGAAGATGCAGGTTGGGAAAGAGAAAGTGGGAGGGAAATGGTAGAGAACATAGTGGAGAAAGAAGAGGAATAGGGAGTGGGAAGGATGCAGCAATGAATAGGTATTAAGAGGAAGGAGACCTGGCATGGGCAGGGAGTAAGGAGGTGAGGTGTGTCATGTTGCAGGGCTAGCTGCACCTGTGACTCCTGTCTTGCCTGAGTGCACACTTTCAGGTGCCAGTCCTTGTGTCTTTACTTCTTCTGAGGCAGAATCACATGATTCTCTCATTCTTAGACTGGGAGCTTGGATACAGTATCTTGTGTATTGACTGTGCTTACCCCAGCAGGTCCAACTGCATTTGGCACCTGCAGTTCTTCCTTTCAGCAGTGACCATACAGCCTTTTTAAAATCAAAGTATTGTTTAATCTTAACAGTCGGAACAAAGAATAAGAGAAACAGGATTTTAAAACAACAAAGGGACTACACATATCTGGCTTACCTCAGCTCTTCCATCTTGTGATGGGAGCCTAGGAAGGCCTAGCTTCCTAGGGGGACATGATTACAGACTTCAAGTACGTAAAAGACTGTTATACAGAATAGGATGATAAACTGTTCTCCTTATCCACTGAGGACAGGACAAGAATTAGTGGCCTTAAATTACAGCAAGGGAGATTTAGATTAGGGAAACTTCTGAACTGTAAGTGTAGCTAAGCGCTGGAACAAATGACCTAGGGAGGTTGTGGGCTCTCAGTCACTGGAGGGTTTAAAGAACAGGTTGGATAAACACCTGACAGAGGTGGTCTAGATAATACTTCACTGCAGGGGACTGAATATGTTCTACATTTTTGTGATTTGTCAGACCCATCAGTGAGACTCTCTGTGTGTGAGAACAGCTTCCCTTATTTCTAGGAAAGGCCACAACTGCCTCTCTTCTCTAGAAAGATACTTTTCATTCAGACAAAAGTCCTTTGTCTTCTCAGTTTCCCAGGGTTGGTTCTCCCCCTTGACAAACTGGTCCAGTGAGCTCAGTAGGAGGCTGGAGGTAGAACATCATCCTTATTATTTTGTTGGTGAGTAGATGGATGCCTATCTGAAGCCATTGTACTTTACCCTGACTATGTGCAGTCAGCCTCTTCTTGAATTAAATCCATAAAACTCCTTACAACAATCAGACAAATATATAATACTCATAAAACATACAGTAGTCCCATTTCTGTCCCATGCTGCCTGGAACCAGGTGGGGATGAGGGAGAGGGGCAGGAACAGAGTTGGAGAACAACAGCTGGCTATTGGTAGGGAGAAGGATGGCTAGGGGCTGGAATAGGGCTGGAAGGAAAGTGGCAGCTGAGTATTTGCAGTGCATCTTACTTTCTAGATCTCTACTGCTGAAGTAGAACATGTAGTGTGGAGAACGATTAAAATGGTCTATAATCTGGTTCCATTTATAACTCTTTCCCTTCCAGGTAATTTTAACATAAACCCAGTACTCGGATGAAGAATCTGTTCCTAGCAACCTGTCCATTGGATGACATGTGGAAGGCATCATAGGAAGCACTAAAACATAAATCTGGTCTTGACAGAGCTGTTAAAAGCAATGCAGGTTTTAACTGTGGATGCTCTTTAAGGGTAATGTTTCTTCATTGGAGGGACCTTGGCATTCAGTAGTAGGAAAACATTGCACATAAATAAGCTCAGAAGGTGTCCTACTTGTCAGAGCTTCCTGAGTAACGGGATTAAAAAGAAAATATGTTCAGGAGTATTCAGATACAGAGGACATGTGCTTACCTATAACTTTTGGTCTCAGACAATTGTCTGCTTTTCTCTAATCTCAGGACCCCATTGTTTTGCCCAGTTTACTCTGTTCGGTCTCTAGTTTAGCCCTTTCCTGGGATAAACTAAAAATACTTCCCTTTGCTGTCTCTTCCCTTCACTTCCAGTACTCACCTGTCCAGCTAGCCATATCAGGCCTGATTAAAAGCTCCAGAATTTAATGGCATCTTTCCAATGAGCATTATATTAAAGCTCCTGAATTTAATGGCATCTTTCCAATGAGCATTATATTAGGCCTTTTATCTCCTATCTCCTGTGCAGAGACCCAGTGCTGCAACATTTATACATATGTTTGACTTGATAAATTTATGAACAGGAGTATATGATGGGGGTACCTGTGGTAGTAGGGGGCTGGACTTATTGACCCAGAGGTCCCTTCCAGCACTATGTTCTTATGTTCTTAATTAATCCTTTTAGTTCTTTCCCCACTCTTAATCATCTATATAAAAAAGACTCAGAACAAATTATGCTGAGATAATATATTCCATCATTTTGCTATTTCCACTCCTGTCAAACAGTTTATATTCCCACATGTGGGTTATGTGAAGTTAGAGGAAAAGGTTAGTGAATTTAACTTCTCATAGGGCATGTCATTAGGCCCCATACCTATCCCTTGATTACTCATTAATTTAACTTTTTTTTTTTAATTATTCTTATTCTTGATTTTCCTTATTTGTAAGTTTCACAGTGAACTCCACAAAATACCATGTTGCCAAAAACACACTGACAAAAGATTTTATCATATAAATCAATCATAAAAAATTGTCCAAAATGATTTTCAATCAAGTAAAACATGCTGCTGCATGTTCCAAGCTTATTTTTCCATGTGAGAAGCAATGGAGTATCCACTATTGTTCACTAGATTGGTTTCACAGTGACCTTACTCCAGTTTCTTAAGTAGGATGCCCGTTTATAACAATTCACATCAGGTAAACCATTTATTTTGTTCTTTAAAATTTTACTCCCTCTCATTTCAGGTTTGTTTTCTGCTGCGCCACAAGGGGTTCGGGTTCTGGTTCAGGTTCCTGGCTGCTTGGCCACTCAGTACGGTAGGAGTCTGGAGCTGCCCACCGGCCCTGTGGGATATTGGATTAGATCTGATGCAGTGTTACAATTCCTGTTTCCCATATGCATGAGTAGAAGTCCATGTAGATGGCTTCTGCTTATACAGATTATGAATTCCCTCCCAGCAGATTGCTGGGTTATGTAGGGTTAGGAGGAACTGCCTACTGCAAACCTTGTAACCCCTTAAGCCCTTCTGTTGAAGAGGGTATACTGTGGGAAACTCAGCAGGGTGGAGCTCAGATTTCTCAGAGCAGGAAGGATTTGGCCCTGACCTATTTAATTTTCAAAGGCAGCTATAACCATAAATCCTGCTTTTTCCAAGCATTTGCGGTAATATTCAGTAACACGTTTAAGCAGTTTTATATAAGAACGGGTGAACCGGTGTGGGCTAATTCATGCTGCAGGTATTGCCAATGCAACTAGGCATGAGTAATGCAGTTATTGCCTGTAGAGCATTTTATTGTGACAACAAAATAGTCCCCTTTGTAAAATATTAATGGTCTTTAAAGGCAAACCCGAGCCACTTCTCTCCACAGTCAAGGAGGGTTCTGTCCTCAGGGAAACCAGTGCAGTTCTACTGCAGGGGGGCAGCATTTCAAGGACCCTAGTATGCCATAGCACTGAGTTCCCCAACATGCAGGGGGTCTTGGAGAATAACAGATAGGCAGAGGGACCATGTTCAAATCCACTGGCCATTTTCTTTTTCTCCTCTCCCTGTCCTGCTGTGCCCCACCCCAGCAGAGGGGAAGCATGATGGCTGTGCATGTTATTCCAACCCTGTAACCTCCAGCTGAGCAGGACACCCTTGCACAGTATGGGTGGTAGGGAATTGTGGTAGGGAATTGTATTCCTAAGTGATATAACTAAGAGGTTCCCAGAAGTTACTGTAATCAGTCCAGTGCATTGTTCTGAACATCTTAAATTCAGGACAATTATTTTTGAGTATTATAGTCATGGCTCAGAATTCTTTTATCAGTCAGTGAAATTCCATATTCCTTTTTTTTGCCCATTTAATGGTCTTGTTTATATATGTAGTCTGTAGATAGCAGAGGTCACAGAAATGATTGTCTTACAGCACTGAGGACATTTGTTAAATACGTAGCTACTGCTGGACCAACAAGAATAATTCAGTATATATCACAGATCCTTATACTCTTATGACTATTCTAACCAGTACATATAATTATTGAAGATCTGTGGTGGAAAGATGAAAATGAATCATAAAAAACTTTGAGAGTTTGTAACGTGAAATAAATTTAACTTGCAAATCTGTGTGTAGGCTTTCTGAAAACACTTAACATGCACTTTGCTACGTTTAGCACTGTACTATTAATCCTGATGTTTCCACTTACTGTTGGCAGGGTGTTATTTTCACATAACCTCACCTTGAAATGCTACTTGTCAAGCAAGCCAAAGTTTATAGATTGCTGGTCTTGCTCTGAGCAGGTTATGAGTTCACAGCCATTTGCAAACAGTAGTTCTTTAATGAGAGGTTCCAATGCTTTTGTTGATGCACAGGAACAAGACAAACTTTTCCAGAGCAGAAGCTAAGCTTTGCTGCCAGAAAAAGGTAACAAATTGTTTCATCTACCACCACGGTAAAGAAAAGCCTAAATAATGAATTGATTTTGCATAGTTGTTTAATACTACACTCTACCTCGATATAACGTGACCTGATATAACACAAATTTGGATATAATGCGGTAAAGCAGTGCTCCAGGGGGTCCGGGCTGCGCACTCCGGTGAATCAAAACAAAATCGATATAATGTGATTTAATCTATTACGCAGTATGATTTTTTGGCTCCTGAGGACAGCATTATATTGAGATAGAGGTGTATTTGCAATATAATACCAAGGACAAATACTAGGTGTCCTTGAATAGAAGGATTTAAGACGAAGTTGTTGGATAATACTGAAGAATGAGAATAGGCAGAATTTTTCGAAGTTAGAGGAAAGGATAAGAATCTTGAGGCACTAGAGAAGGGGAAACCAGTAGAGGTATTGAAAGGGGGAGCTTGGGAAAACAGTCAAAACAAGGGGCACGGAAGGTAATCTCAGAGGCTGTGTTTTGTGGGGGGTGAGTTGGTAGTCAAGAAGACTAATTGCTGTGACCACCTAAACTAAGATGGAGAGAGCTTTGTGCACAAGAGAGCTGCAGCGCTAAGACCATTGCCTGTCATGAAGCTCAGTATCACCTCATTGTTTCCTTGTGCTCCTCTATCTCTCTGTCTATCCAGTACTTGACTTATACTTAGATTGCCATCTCTTTGGGGAAGTGACTTATTGTTCAGGTTTGTACAGCACCTAGCACAATCTCTAGGATTTGGCGTCTTAGGCTATACTGCAATACAACTATAATAATAGTATCGATCAACTTGTAAGGGCATCCATGCATTTAAACTTGCCTCACCCTCTTAGACTAGGACAACTTTAGCCTAACCTGAGACACTGAAAGTATTTTCGTTTTGCTCCCAGACTTCTGCAGCTGAGGTCCTAGCTACCTTCCATTGAAATCAATGGCAAAACTCCCGCCTACAGGTGCTAGATCAAGTCCTTGCTGAGCAGCAAAAATCATCCCAGCAGTGCTATACCTAGATAAAAAACATGAGGAGAAGCGAGGTGTCCATGACATAGAGCATCTGGTTAAGAATAAGTCTTGCCACTATTTTGCCCACAATTGTCAGTAAAGAGATGCTTTTGTTATGGAAAAGAAATAGTGTGGTTGCACCAGGGTAACAGAATGAATTTGGATCCCCTGTGTCTCCTAGAGCCACTTCAAAATGGAACTAATCAGTCTAGCCAACTACAAAGATTTATGACCAGACATATATAAATGGATTCTAAACAGCCTTCTGTGCATTATCTGCAATTACACTTTCCATTTGCAGGGCACTTATTAAGAAGCTTACAGGCACTCAGTGCAGCTAAGGAAGTTTGTTCCAAAGAGACAATTCAGAATCCTGTAGTATTTACTTGGAGAGGATGAAACTGACTGGAGGATATTTTGGAATATTTTAGTATCTAACAAGTTAGTTCTTCCTGTTTTTCTTATGATCCCTTTGCTCAAAAGAAACACACAGCCCAGGGCCTTTTACTGTAATGCAGTGGTACAGATCTAAATGGAAAAGGGAAATGTAATCCCACATGGTAGCAATGGTGAATGTTGACAGCATACAAAGGCACTGAAACAGTTAAGCAATGCAATGATCTATTTGTAGTCCAAGCAGGCTTCTGGAGAGCAGTGGTGCTTGGAAGTAACTTCGGCATCCAAGTCATGTGTTGTCATCTAAAGGCTGGACAGGTAAGTTTATTTTAATGAAAAATGTGATTAGCCTATAATGGGAATGTGATGGAAAAGCAAGGTACCACACATGACATTTCTTCTCTAAAGAGCAGAGGAGATTTATAGATGTGGTTATGTTTTAAGCATTCCAGTCAGACTCTACCCAGAAATAAAGGATCACACAAGCAACTCATTCATCAATGAGCAAATCGCAATGAAGAAATATACTTTGCAGTACCAGGACGTTTCATCAATACTTATTCTTCCCTGCTGCAAGAGCGGGGCCCAAAACCTGTAACCCTTGGTGCTATACAGCAAATGTATTGTACTCATTTGAATTCACTGGTGCTATGAGCAAGTAAACAGTGACTTGAATTCACTGGTAATATGATGCTGAATCAATGAGATAACAGTTAAGCAATCACTAACACTCATTAAAGAAAAATGTGGGCACCAAAATCTTACTTAACCCCACCCCCTAAACTTACAAACTGTTTTTTAAAAAAGCTAGTATGGACTCAATGAAAATAAAAAAAATCGAGCAAAAATGTTCAGTTATTCATAATGAAGGCAGAATTTGAAAAGGATGCCCCTGGTTACAATGATATGGGATACTGAACTTCAAAAGATTTGACCCATATTTGCTCTTTTGGCAGTCTTAAAAGAAAAGCCTCCTGCCAGAGTTGCCAAATTCTCTTATTTAAATTGACGTCTATTATCTCAAGCAATTTTGGATGATCACAGATGCCTCTGGTATCCCACGGGGAAAGGGGTGGTCACTCAGTCAGACAAGATCCAGACTACTTAGGACTTCACAGATCAAAATGAATATTTTAAAATCAGAACTCAATTGTTAGCCAATACACTGAGCATAGGTCTTTTCATTCTACCATTCTTAAAAAGCACAGGCAATTGCATTCTGTACTACCTGCAATTTTCAGCCAATTTGAAAGTGGAGATTGTACAGGAAAAATTATATGACCTAGAAAGTGTTCGCAGCTCAGAGAAATGTGAATTTATATCTTATTTACTTTTTACATGTTTATTACTAACCCTCTAAAAACTTAAAACTGAACCTTTTCAAGTCAATATTTTCTTCTGCATTATGTAAATGGTGCTTTCTGGCTAATATTCATCATTATAGAAACCCTTCATGCTCTAGCTCTAGAAGACTTTAATGAACACTTTCTTCCACTCCTTGAAGAAAAAAGATTGTATTTAAACTGTTAAGTCCACAAAGGCGGAGATGTTGCTGCACCAAAAGTATTTGATGGAAGGCCAAAGGCAGCATTCCATCACACACTGGAGGTAGCTCTCGGGGTTCTGTTGACCCTAAGCAAATCTTAAACTGTCTACCCTATCAGCCCACATTCACACTGGTAGAAATTAATAAAAATTTTGCTACCATCTGTTTTGTCTCTTTGGTAAGCCAGTCCTGCCACCAGTATTTGAAGCCCTGATTAAAAATATAAGAGGAAACTCCATAACGACTCGTGTGATCCTCCCCAACTGAGAACAGCACAAGTTGATGCCATCCAGTAGTCCTCACTCGTTAGTTCACCAGCATTTGAAAGCATTATTATGGTACTTAGGAGACCCAAGAAATCACATTTTATGGATTATATATAATTTGTGGGCCTACAACGACACAGCTTTTAGTACTAGTTGCAGTTTGCTCAGCTGTCCTTGCTGAGGCTAATCATAGATTTTTCTGGAAAAACACATCACACCAGTGTAGCTAGAGCTATTGCTTGGCAGAATAGTAAAGGGAACAAATGTACTTTAATCAAACACAAGTTACTGGGCTCAAAACGGGTAGACTGAAATTTAATGGGCTGTAATATACAGAACGCCAGAGTAGATGACCTAGTGATTTTTTTCTGGGCTTAAATGCTATGAAATCTATGGAGAGTTTAGGGGAAAGATGGAAAAGTGTCAGTATAGTATTTTCCTTACCCAGAATGGGGGTTTTGGATAAAAATGCATGTTTAGAATCCATGGTCTTAAAGAAAAAAAGGAGGTTGTTCCAGTCACTGCTCTATCCTTCACTGCACTTGTTGATTTTAATAAACTTTCCTTTGCTGAGCAGATCCCCAGTTCTGGAGCAAAAAGGGTGGGGAATGTCTGTCCTTTCCTTTGCACTGGCAGGGACACAGAGCCAGGATACCATGATGTTCTTTGGTTGCTGTGGCTTGGAAAGCATTTATAGTTTAACTTGGTCATTCATTTCTACTTTTAATGGATCAATTTTAGAAGTTTAACTGATGAATAATATACCTGGGGAAAAATATAAGTCAGATGCTGCTCATATGCCAGGTGCATAACTTTGAAACACTGGTGTTCCGCAGCAGTTTCTCTGTATTGGAACAGAAGTAACAGAAGGTAGAATCAATGAGCCAAACAACCTTAGACTCCTAGCATAAAGGATGGAATGAAAGGAAAGTTCTGCCTCCAAATCTGAGACCTGGATTTCTCCCTCTGTTCTATTTGTAATATTAGCAATCGTGAAAGAATGGTTTGTGTTCATTGAAACTGCTCAGCTGATTTAAATACATATAAAGTTTCTAGTAAGATTTCATAAATTAATTTCAAATGAAACCACTGATTCCACTATATCAAAACAAAATTTAATATCAAAATATTTTTCCCCACTATGTACAACAATATATTTACAATATTTGCTTAATTAAGGTAAACTGAGAAGATTTTATACAGGTTAAAGTACATTTACTTATACTTTTATCAGATTTTTCTTGCAAAGTACGTGTCAACCTATAACTTGAGCTAGCACTTAGAAGATAAATTATACAAGTCTCACAACTGTTCATAATATTTGAAACACTGAACTTGACAGACTATAGATACCTTTGCATGTCTATAATACTTCTCTTTCATCAATGGTAGAAGTGTGCTCTCTATAGTGAATATAGTAAATTCCCCAGATTCCACTTTGGATTCCTAATCCCCATTTTGTACTCCTAGCTTCCTTCTTGAATAAGCAGGAGTCACTTCACCACTGAGAAGCTGTAGGTCACATACCATTGGATGCTTAGGTCACATGACCAGTGCTGCAAGCAGAATGAGGTATGGTCACAAAGTATTTCTGGACTGAGCATGCCCAGTAGAATGTATGTTACTAAATGTTGCATCTGAAGAAGTGGGTTTTTTACCCATAAAAGCTTATGCCCAAATAAATGTTAGTCTTCAAGGTGCCACCAGACTCCTCATTGTTTTTGTGGTTACTAAATGAAGTATGGCCACAAAGTAATGGAGAACTGGAGCATGGGAAGTAAGGTCAGGTGAGGTAATCATGGCTCTGAGGTAAAACAACACAAATGAGTATGTGCAGAATGAGACAATTCTTAGCAACGAGCACCTGCAGTATAAGGGTAGGGAGAGGTCACACAGCTCCAGCCTGGGATGGTTTGGAGCAGCTTTGTCCAGTAGCTAAGAATAAGGTAATGTTTAGTAGCGAGTATGCTCAATAAACAGGAATGAGACAATGTTAGATTGTGAGCATTCTCAATAGAGGTCTGTCAGTATAAAAAGCAGACAACCAGTAGACAAAGATTGGAAGTCAGGAGCTAGTGAGAAGAACTAGTGGAAAGAAGTGAAAAAGCTGAAAAATCAAGCAGAGCTGACTGACCAGAGCAGCAACAACAGCAGACAAACAGCTGGAATCAATGGATAATGTAAGCCTGCTAGTTTTTAATTATGGTATAGTGCAGGACAGTTTTCGTATGTGCATGTTTGAGATGGGCGTCTGTGTTAACTGTAATTTTCCTATGTAAAACCTAGAGTACAATTTAAGAACTGTTGTTAGCAATCTGTTACAGACTGACAATCGGTAGCAGAGCACACTGCTTAGAATCATTTACAGTGTTTCCTGTTGCAGTTTGAGTGCCCTTTAACTTGCAACAAGGGATTTGTGTCTAATTCACGGTTTTAGATTACACTGTAGTAGAGATTATTAGTTATATTAAATAAAAAGATACTTTGATTTGGAAAGAATACTGCCTGTGTCAAGCACTTTATCAGAAGGTTTTACCCATGTCCTCCAAGCAGTTTCCTTAATTATCCTGGAGACCCATACCTCAAAAAGGACAGATTAAGGGGGCAATGGGCACCCCAAAGCCTATTTTTGGGGTAACATATCCATGATGCTATGGGTTTTTTTACCTCACATTGTTATCCTTTGGTTTTTGAAGTGCTGAGAACATATGCAAGTTGCAAGTATGTTTTTTTATTCTTGAGCAATCAGCCATTATATCTTCCTACTTAAATTGCCCCTAAAAACTCTCCACCATCACATCACCTACAAGAATTAAAAGAAAAAAACAGAAATAAAGATGTGCACCTGCCTAAACTGAATACCGCTTGATACCACCATAAATTTTTCATGTTTCTGCTCCTTGTGTTATTATCCTCAGTTGTACGGTCATGTCAATAATAAAAACAAAAAGACATATGGGGCAGGGAGCTGTCTTTCTTACTCTGTTAACTGCCCAGCATGCTTCTGAACACCACAAAACTAGTTAGATAAGCCAGCATCCCAAATGTCAGGTGTTGGTCTAGTTTGTGCATTATTTACTTCAAATTCTTCTGATCTTGATGTGGTCATGTATCAACCCTGCTCCCTGTATATTTTTAATTTTCCTAAATGTTGCTCACTGTGAAGTTTATTCTCAAGATCAGCAAATCTTGTTCTTGAGGGAATCAATAGGTCACTATACATACATACAATTTACCTGAGTATATTCTCCCAGATAGCATTGAATCTTATATAAATTGCATATTATAGGACTTCTGTGTTTTACTTCCTTAATTACTCTGTTAAAAAAATGGGCATTACGGTTAAACTCCTCCCCATACTTCCATATGTAATCACAACTAACTGTAGCCAGATATTTATTTGCCAAATTCCCGAGGAGGAAACCACACGTGGATTTTGAACCTATGGACTGCAAAACAATCTTCTAATACATTTAGAAAATTAGAAATCACACAAAATATGCAGAGGAAGGGAAAAATAGACAGAGCGTACAATCTAATATGAAAGATACCTATCCTTCCTTTTGTAGTATGCTGTATTTTAAAACTGTCCTCCAATATAAAAATTACCAAACACAACTATATTTAGTGACAATTAAGGATGTAACAGGACACACTCCAGCCAACCAAAACATGAGCAAGGAAATAAAAACATAACAAGATAGTCCTTTCCACCTTTATATTGCCTCCAAAGCTATTGATAATGCATTTCAATGTTCCACGAGGCTTTCACTTCCAACTCTAGCAGATACCCAAAAGCAAGATGTACAGCCCTTCTAATATAAACTCTTAACAGTGACCACCTATGCTTTTACATAAACAGATCAGCACATCTCTGATCATTACATTTTCCACACATTTATAAAGTTATTCTGCCTTAACACTGCTAGGGTCACTATTAAGATTCTGTACTAAGGTGGAAGTCTAATAAAGCTGGGGTATGCATTACTTTTTGGTATCTGGAGATGGAAGAAAAAGTTTTATGGACTGCTAAAGTGCATTATCAACAGTGTGTGTGTCTTTCTCAAATACAGCCTATATATGTATTTTGGAGTCAGCGTATGAGGAGTAACAATGTAGCCAAAGGGCATGGACCAGAGTATTTTAGAATTCTTGCAAAGGGGAACAAAGAAAAGAGACAATTCAGCAGGGAGGGGAAAAATCACCAAGAGGGAAGAATTTTAAACTCTTAAATTTTTCTGTATCAATTCATTTCCATCAAACCACCATGGAAAATTAAAACAGTGCTCAAAACTTAAATTTTATGTTCTGGTTTTTGCTATTTCAGTAAGATTTTTACAAAATAAAGGTTTAATTGCCACCTGTTTTAAATTGAACTCTGTAGTCCAACCTTCACTATTATTGCTGCACCATAATCTCTCCAAGACTAACATGAAAGAACACTTCTATTTAAAGCTCTTTACAATCTTCAATCATCTCTTTACATTTTACATAGAAGACAGCAATTTTAACAGATATCAACTCCTTAATTTTGAAGAGTTTACAAATCAAGCAAAAGGAATTAGAACTCTTTTCTTGTTGAAATCCTGCTCATTCAGACTAGATCAGCAGTCCCCAACGTGGTGCCCCCGGGTGCCATGGCGCCTGCGGGGGGCATCTAAATGCGCCCACATCCTGGCCAGTGGTCGAGCATCCGCCAAAATGCCATCGAAATTCATCGGCATTTCGGCGGTGACACCTCTCGCTGCTGACAAGTGGTGTCATCGAGAGGCATTGCCGCTGAAATACTGCTGAAATTCACTGGCATTTCGGCAGATGCTCGACCCCCGCCATGGTCCTTCGTCTAGGGCCAGCCAGATGAATAAGTTGGGGTCCGCTGGACTAGATTATGGTTTTAGGCACAGTCTTGAGCAAGTGGTGAGAGCATAAAATGCACCATCAAGTAGACCAAAGAGGCACCCTCAGGGACATCCCTCCAAAGTACAGTTGTCTCTTTACTCTGGGATGAGAGACAGTAATTTCTTGCGGCTCTATACCAGTGTCAGATGATAATGCCCCAACAACTCAGCTGTGCTAGCCAGAGTGTTCCCTTACCTCCCCACCCACTTGTTCCAGTATGAGTAGTAGTGGATGCAGTGTCCACTTACTCCTATGTGCTCCACATAGTCCAAATCACAACATGACCATATCATCTAGGCCACTCCTCTTCACTATTTTTGAAGAGGGCACCACTTTGGGAAAAAAGTCTTCAATGTGAGGGCCACATCAACCCGACAATGACGGTTGAACACATACCCGACACAGCCGGTTGAACACTCTGAGTTCTTTGTTGGTTGATATGGTAATATTACTGTTATTGGTAATACTGCTTGGGGTGCAGGAGGGGGCATTGGGGGCTGGCTCTGGGAGGGGGCTCAGGGCTGGGGCTTGAGGTGCAGGAGGGGATGAGGGCTGCAAGCTCTGGGAGGGAGTTGGGTGCAAGACAGGACTCCAGTGTTCAAGTGCAGGAGGGGGTATGAGGTGCTGTCTACAGGAGGGAGTATGGGGGGCTGGCTCTGGGAGGGGGCATTACCATTACCAAATTGTCACTCTGAGTCTGTGACAGCTATGAGAGGTTGCAAATTCTGTTCTCATATTCTTTGGAATAAATCCAGTTATCCTGACCGTTAATGAAATTACTGTGCACATACTTGAGTGTATCTGAGAATGGAATTTGGCCTTAAAGTTTAGTTAGTATAAAAAGCTCATACCTTAGCATCAATCTCTGCACATCAATAGAAGCTCTACTGCGGCTCAAGGTAGCATATAGCCCTAATATTACAGGCTAGGCCCATGGGTCATAAAAATATACTTTGGCCCTCTTCACAGAATAGACCTGGCACCATTAATTCAACATGGACAAAGTTTTCTTCAGTTAAGTACAGTCAGGACAATTCTGAATGATCCTTTTCTGGGGCTAGCATTATTAGTCCTTTAAACTCAAACTGAAAAAAACATAAGATATTTGTGCTGTTGCAAAAGTCTAAGTTATCCTTGCATTTCGTACAATTGCACATTGCAAGTCTTATCACACAGTAAAAGCCTCAGGATTGTTTTTTTTTTTAAGTTTCTTTTGCTTAGTGTATTCAATCCCCCTGCCAATCTTCAGGTATTGTTTAGCGGTTTGTAAATAATGTGGCTCTGAAGCTACGTTTGAATGACGGTTTAAAATATTTTCTACTTCTTCACCCTGCACTTTGTATGGGAACATACCTATCATTTGCTTGACCATTCATTTTGGGCCAGATTCTGGCATCCTTACTCAGGCTGAATCCACAGGCAGGCCCACTGACTTCAATGGCACCATTTGTGGCGTAAAGTGCTACTCATATGAAGAAGGGTGTGTTAGAGTCTGGCCCTGTGTGTCCTGAACATCAATTTTCACCAAAAGGGGCCAACTGACACAAAGTTTAACCAAGAAATTAAATGCAAAAAAATTACACAAATTAATCTTTTGGTGAAATGTAATGGAAAAGAACAATTGAGCTATTTAGCACGTACACCCAGCTGTTCTAACTGAGGAGTCTAAAAATAATCACCCTAAAAAAAGAAAGGATGCAAGAGCCAGTATCAATTCACTTTAAAGTCAGTTGTGAAATACTGATGATTAGACAATGTCAGAACTTCGGACATGAACTTTCCTCACAAGACAATGGACATCTCAGTAGTTCCTTGAGGACACAGCTTTGCCAGGTGGGCTCCATGGAGGAGGGTTTTCATCCTCAAGGATAACCTGGAGCTTCTTTTGTTTTTTCTCAATCTGGTCTCTCCTCTCTTTCTTTTCCTGAAATTAGAGGCAGTTGTGTCAGAAGTACTGTGTCAAAGGAAAATTAAATAATTACTATTTTACAAAAGGTATTAGTTGAAAGTCCATGATGTTTCATGGGTACAATTCATAAATTGTAAAAAAAGATCAAAATGGCTGAGAACTTAAACAATGGCTCACAACAGACTACAAATCCCAGCGATGATTGAACCTGGAGATATTTTAAACAAAAAGTGCTCTCTTCACCCTAACTCAGACCATGCACACGTCATAGTGACACAAAGTCTGAGCGACAATCCTGGAATCTTATTATACAGAAGATATAGAGGTTATGTTAATGTGCAATAGGGAGTTGTGCTTGGAAGCTCATCTAGCATCCCTTATAGAAATACAGCTACATAGCATGAGCAGTAAACATCCATGCTGCAAACTTACATTTCTTCCAGGTTCAGGTGGATGCTTGGAGCTGAGCTATGCTGTACACTACCCAAACACAGAGCACGACATACAAGGCATAGCAAGCTAATTTCTGTATTTATCTTCAATTGACTATTCGCATCTTAATACCTCAAATATAGGACTCTTGTATTCCAATATTAAATACTGTTTCAATAAAAAAGGATGGGATTTGATGTCTATACCTTTCCGTGCCCAAGTAATTTAGAAAGCACCATGCTGTAATAAAACAGGTTTTTAACAGTCTAGCTATAACAAATCTCTGTCGTTTTAATGTCATGTTAACAGTGTCATAAGGTTCTAATGATTTTTTCATAGTTTCAAACATAGCATTGGGAAATTAGAACAATGATGTTGAGCAGCATGTTTGCAAAAATCATTTCACGATATGTAAATTTTTAGTTTGTTCCTTTGTAAAATATTTATAATTCATTCTGCAGAGAACTTTGGTTTTCAACAGAAGTTTCAAACTGGGCAGTCAATGAATTCCCAAACTCTGACTCCTTCTAAAATAATTTTTGAATTAGGGATGGGCAGTCTGGTTTGTCCAGATTCACATCTAATTATTCCACTGAATCAATGGAGAGATGCAAGGAATATCTTGGGCTCAAATGATAATATAAGCTTTGAGGTTCCAGACTAGCTGACTTAACTTTTGCCTCTACAAGTTGTCACTGCTCTCTTCTCCCCACTCCAACGCAAACCTTCATTTGACTGACAAAGCCTGAGCTTTTTGACCTTCAGTCAAGCTGCAAGTTACTTCTTTAGGATTTTCTAAGGGAACATTGTAGTGGTTTGAGGAGGAAAGAGTTTGTACTGCCAAGGCAAAATTTTATATTCTTGTTGAAATACTGAGCTGCATATGAGTTTAGGGTGGGTACATACTCTAAAACGGAATAAATATATGATTGGTACACACTGTTTGGAATATATTCACACATACTGCAGATGTATTTCAGAATTAACTTAATTGCAGTCACTCTGGAATCTGTATTGAGTACAGAAAAAAATGTTAGGACTTGTATTTGATATCTAGTGATTTAAAAAAATAGAATTTATTGTATCACTGGGGGCCAGTACTTAACAAATAATATCTTACTAAGGAATTGCACCTTGCTGTATGTAACACTGTATTACTGAGTACATGCTGCATAGTATGTTTGTTTTAAGGAAAAACCCAGTTGCACAGTATATACTCCAGGATGAGCATTAAAGCTGTCTGGGCAGCTTAATTAAGTATTTCTTGATTTCTTGAGGTTTCAGTTCCTAACCTTAATTTGCATTAATGAAGTTTTTTTTATAGTTTGAGTGTTCTTGTTTGGCTGGTTTTTAAAGAGAGAATTTGATAAGCAATTCCTGCCAAGAGAGCCCTTCTGCTATCATCTCTCCCACCCTTCGAACATGGCCATTTGCACAAGTAGTCCTCACCACTATTCACATCCACATGAGAAATAACTTACCAAAAACCTTCTTCCTCCCCAAATAATAAATAAGAGGATTGTGTGCACACAGGTGTTGTGGGAAGCATAATCAGAATTATGGAAGCGATACAGTAAGAAACAAAATAGCAGCAGCCAGCCATATATTAAATAATATTTGTTTCAGGGACCCTGTTTCAGGGTAGGTTTAAACTGCAGCTGCAAACGGGACTCCGAGCCTGGCAGACAGACTTGAGCTGAAAGATTTAATTAATTCTCAAAACTATTTTCCCCTACTGATTGCTAGTGGGAAGAATTAATAGAGTTTCACTACGTGCCTTATCTTCTAATAGAACACTTTTTTCTTATTTACCTTCTTACAACTACTGCCACCAATAATCTAGGTACATACAAAAATCCTCCTAGTTACCTAGGTAATAAATTGATAACTTGATTCACACAAGTGTTCTTTCCCTAAATTTATAAAAAGTGAAAGTTTTACATTCTCATTGTTTTTATATAAGCCTAAATATTGCTCTGGCCAGCAGAGCAAGGATGGACAGAAACACTGGCTGATGTGACCTCCAAAATACAGAGACTTGAGCCACAGCCAAGTGCAAGATTTCAGAAAATGGACAGAGGAGATGTGCCGTGGGGTACAATCTGCTCCCGTTCAGAAGAGCAGCAACAAGCATGTCAGTTAGGCCCTAATCCTTTGGACACTTGCACATACTCAGCTTTAAGCATGTAAGTAGGTGCTTCACTTTAGTGGGACTATCTGTTTGCAGGATTGATGCCTCAGTGTGCTGCTGACAGCATCACTACAGGTGGTGGTGGGGATGGGGCAGAAGAAGCTAGACATTCTCCTAATCAGCAAATTGTACCCTTTGAGAGCACAGTGTATGTTCCTGTGCATTAGCATCTGTCTCCTAGGGTTCTCCTGAGCAGTAGTAAAGCAATTTTGACGCTGTTTTTTGTGGGACTGGAAAGGCTCCTCATGACTTCTTCCCACACTAAGACATCAGAGGTCACCCCTTCCTATCAAATGAAGGCAATCTCAATCCTCAATGTAACTGTTCTTATTTATTTTGATGTATACAGCTCCGCATATTTAAAACTGTTTCCTTGAATCTAAATGCACTCACTTTTGCAGCTGGTGCTGCTTCTAGCCTTTGCTGGTTCTGTGCTGTGCTGAGTTGGCCCTTCAGAGGTGGCTCTTCCTGACAGTGAATGGGAAAAGAGAAGACTGTACTTTCACTGACTGTAAAATGCAAAGAACACTATGGCACATAGACAAGGGAGACTATATCCCGTGTATGCCAGATGCCATATACACTGCACTTTTAAGTGACTTGCTAAAATAACCCTCAGAGGAACTGCATAAAAAGGTATACTACTGCCATCACCTGGTCACTTTCATTACATGATGAAAAGCACTGAAGATTATAATTCAGAAGTTATTCACATGCATTATTTGTTAAAAAAAAAAAACACGGATAAATGTAGTAAAGTGTGAAAAAATATGTTTACCAGCCATCTTTCATATTCTTCCATAGCCCTTTTATCTTTTTCTTCCCTTTCAACCTGTTCTATTTCTTGCTGTCTTTTCTCTTGGATTTTTTCTGTCTTCTTTTGCTTTACAAATTCTTCCTTTTTCTCATTCCTAAATATGGAGAGAAATATAAGATACTATTCACTGAATTAAAAAAATGCTGCAAATGTGACTCGTTAATCAAACATCGTGAATAGTGCCAGGAATTGACATTTATGTCTATTGACAAATTTGGTAACATGGTTTGAGGATAAACTACAAACAAAGCTTTAAAAAAATCTTCAAAGGCAACGCACATGCACAAACCCTCTGAACCATCAAGATATACACATGTATAAGCTGCATTCCCCTTTAGTGTCATTGTAATCCTTTTCTTCCTTCTCCCTTTCCTCACATTTGTGTCATCTCTAAAATTAGACTATAACCTCTTCAGGGTAGGAATCAGTCTCTGTAAAGCACAAAGCACACTTCTTGGTGATATTAGAAAAAAAAAATCTATCCAGCAGACATGTATCTCATGTACTGGTGAACATACCTGCTTTGTCCAGTTGTTAGATTTCCAAGGAACACAATAGACTATATAAAACCCCAAATTGTTGTTCCTGCTTTTTTAATCCTGGGTTACTAATTAAGCATGGGATTGGTAGTACAAGGTTCCATGCTATCCAATGTACCTCACTTTTGATTTCCAACATTCATACTTTTAAAATCATTGGCCTTTCCTGAGAAGAGACTTTCAATTTAGCAGACTGAATAGAAGCTGTATGGCAAGTTTTATAAAGTGGATAAATGAGAACGAAAAGCTACCAAATTTGGGAACAATAGGCCTAACCCTGTGAGGTGCTAAGCACCCTTCCCTCCCACTGATTTCCATGAGAATTGAGGATCCTCAGCCCCTTGCAGGTTCAGGCCCTCAGGCCAAATATTCCCTGAAAAATGATTAGACACAGATGAAAGCAGCAAAGAGTCCTGTGGCACCTTATAGACTAACAGAAGTTTTGGAGCATGAGCTTTCGTGGGTGAATACCCACTTTGTCAGATGCATGTAGTGGAAATTTCCAGGGGCAGGTATATATATGCAAGCATGCTAGAGATAACGAGGTTAGTTCAATCAGGGAGGATGAGGCCATGTTCTAGAAGCTGAGGTGTGAAAACCAAAGGAGGAGAAACTGGTTTTGTAGTTGGCGAGCCATTCACAGTCTTTGTTTAATCCTGAGCTGATGGTGTCAAATTTGCAGATGAACTGAAGCTCAGCAGTTTCTCTTTGAAGTCTGGTCCTGAAGTTTTTTTGCTGCAGGATGGCCACCTTAAGATCTGCTATAGTGTGGCCAGGGAGGTTGAAGTGTTCTCCTACAGGTTTTTGTATATTGCCATGCCTAATATCTGATTTGTGTCCATTTATCCTTTTCCGCAGAGACTGTACAGTTTGGCCGATGTACATAGCAGAGGGGCATTGCTGGCATATGATGGCGTATATTACATTGGTGGACGTGCAGGTGAATGAACCGGTGATGGTGTGGCTGATCTGGTTAGGTCCTGTGATGGTGTCGCTGGTGTAGATATGTGGGCAGATTTGGCATTGAGGTTTGTTGCATGGATTGGTTCCTGAGCTAGAGTTACTATGGTGCGGCGTGCAGTTACTGGTGAGAATATGTTTCAGGTTGGCAGGTTGTCTGTGGGCGAGGACTGGCCTGCCAACCAAGGCCTGTGAAAGTGTGGGATCATTGTCCAGGATGATTCATAGATTCTAGGGTCAGAAGGGACCAATGTGATCATCTAGTCCGACCCCCTGCACAAAGCAGGCCGCAGAACCCTACCCACCCACTTCTATAACAAACCCCTAACCTATGCCTGAGTTACTGAAGTCTTCAAATTGTGGTCTGACGACCTCAAGCTCCAAAGAATCCACCAGCAAGTGACCCATGCCCCACACTGCAGGGGAAGGCAAAAAACCTCCAGGGCCTCTGCCAATCTGCCCTGGAGGAAAATTCCTTCCCGACCCCAAATATGGCGATCAGCTAAACCCTGAGCATGTGGGCAAGACTCACCAGCCAGCACTCAGGAAAGAATTCTCTGCAGTAACTCAGATCCCATCCCATCCAACATCCCATCACCAACCACTGGGCATACTTATCTGGCGACAATCAAAGATCAATTGCCAAAATTAGGCTATCCCATCATACCATCCCTTCCATAAACTTATCAAGCTTAATCTTAAAGCCAGATATGTCTTTTGCCCCCACTACTCCTCTTGGGAGGCTGTTTCAGAACTTCACTCCTCTAATGGTTAGAAACCTTCGTCTAATTACAAGTCTAAACTTCCTAGTGTCCCGTTTATGCCCATTCGTTCTTGTGTCTACATTGGTACTAAGCTTAAATAATTCCTCTCCCTCCCTAATATTAATCCCTCTGATATATTTATAAAGAGCAAGCATATCCCCCCTCAGCCTTCTTTGGCTAGACTAAACAAGCCAAGCTCTTTGAGTATCCTTTCATAAGGCAGGTTTTCCATTCCTCGGATCATCCTAGTAGCCCGTCTCTGAACCTGTTCCAGTTTGAATTCATCCTTCTTAAACATGGGAGACCAGAACTGCACACAGTATTCCAGGTGGGGTCTCACCAGCGCCTTATATAACGGTACTAACACCTCCTTATCTTTGCTGGAAATACCTCGCCTAATGCATCCTAAAACCGCATTAGCTTTTTTAACGGCCATATCACAATGGCGGCTCATAGTCATCCTGTGATCTACCAGTACCCCAAGGTCCTTCTCCTCCTCTGTTGCTTCCAACTGATGAGTCCCCAGTCTATATCTAAAGTTCTTATTATTAATCCCTAAGTGCATGACTTTGCACTTTTCACTATTAAATTTCATCCTATTACTATTACTCCAGTTTACAAGGTCGTCCAGATCTTCCTGTATGATATCCTGATCCTTCTCTGTGTTAGCAATACCCCCCAGCTTCGTGTCATCCGCGAACTTTATTACCACATTCCTGCTTTTTGTGCCAAGGTCGGTAATAAAAAGGTTAAATAAGATTGGTCGCAGAACCGATCCTTGAGGAACTCCACTAGTAACCTCCTTCCAGCCTGACAGTTCACCCTTTAGCATGACCCGTTTAGCATCTCCCCTTTAACCAGTTCCTTATCCACCTTTCAATTCTCATATTGATCCCCATCTTTTCCAATTTGACTAATAATTCCGCATGTGGAACCGTGTCAAATGCCTTACTGAAATCTAGGTAAATTAGGTCTACTGCATTTCCTTCGTCTAAATAGTCTGTCTCCTTTTCAAAGAAGGAGATCAGGTTGGTTTGGCACGATCTATCTTTAGTAAAACCATGTTGTACTTTGTCCCAATTACCATTGACCTCAATGTCCTTAACTACTTTCTCCTTCAAAATTTTTTCCAAGGCCTTACATACTACAGATGTCAAACTAACAGGCCTATAGTTACTCGGATCACTCTTTCTCCCTTTCTCAAAGATAGGAACTAAGTTAGCAATTCTCCAGTCGTACGGTACAACCTCTGAGTTTACTCATTCATTAAAAATTCTCACTAACGGGCTTGCAATTTCATGCGCCAGTTCCTTTAATATTCTCGGATGAAGATTGTCCGGGCCCTCCGATTTTGTCCCATTAAGCTGTTCAAGTATGGCTTCTACCTCAGTTATGGTAATATCTACCTCCATATCCTCATTCCCGTTTGTCATCCTTCCATTATCCCTAAGCTCCCCATTAGCCTTATTAAAGACTGAGGCAAAGTACTTATTTAGATATTGGGTCATGCCTAGGTTATCCTTAACCTCCTTTACATCCTCAGTGTGTAGCTGTCCCACTTCTTTTTTCTTTGTTTTCTTCTTATTTATATGGCTATAGAACCTTTTACTATTGGTTTTAATTCCCTTTGCAAGGTTCAACTCTACTTGGCTTTTAGTCTTTCTCACTTTATCCCTACATGTTCTGACCTCACTAAGATAGCTTTCCTTGCTAATCCCACCCTTTTTCCACTCCTTGTAGGCTTTCTGCTTTTTCTTAATCACCTGAGATGCTTGCTCATCCAGCTTGGTCTACAACTCCTGCCTATGTTTTTCCCCCCCTTTCGTGGGACACAGGCTTCCGATACTTTAAGTCACAGCTGCAGAAACTAATTCCAGGCCTCTTCCGCATTTAGATCCACAAGTTCTTAAGTCCAATCCACTTACCTAACTAATTTCCTTAATTCTTTAAAGTTAGCCTTTTGAAATAAAAAACCCTAGTCCCAGATCTATTTTTGTTTATCCTTCCATCTAGTTTGAACTGAATTAGCTCATGATCACTCGAACCAAGGTTGTCCCCTACAACCATTTCTTCTATGAGGTCCTCACTGCTCACCAAAACCAAATCTAAAATGGCATCCTCTCTTGTTGGTTCTTCAACTACTTGGTGAAGGAATCCATCAGCTATCACATCCAGAAAAATCTGATCCCTACTATTCTTGCTAGCACTTGTCCTCCAGTCTATATCTGGGAAGTTAAAGTCTCCCATGATCACACATTTCCCATTAGTGTTTACTTCCTTAAAAACATTAAAGAGGTCTCTATCCATATCCAAATCAGATCCCGGCAGTCTGTAGCACACCCTAAGCACTATCCCAGGGGAGGCTCTAGTAGCTTTCTTTCCCAGTGTGATTTTTGCCCAGACAGACTCTGTCTTGTCCATTCCATCACTTCTTATTTCTTTACAGTTAACCTCCTCATTGATGTACAATGCTACTCCACCACCTTTGCCTTTATTTCTATCTTTCCTAAACAGCACATAGCCTTCAATACCTGTACTCCAGTCATGACTACTATTCCACCACGTTTCTGTTATCCCTATAATATTTGGTTTCACTTCCTGCACCAGTAGCTCTAGTTCCTCCATTTTGTTCCCTAGGCTCCTCACATTAGTGTACAGACATCTTAATTTTTGCCGTTTGGCTTCACTCACATTCTGTACCCTGTTAGGCATGGACATTCTACCACCAACATCACCTGTTAGTCTGTTATCTACACTACCCTTCCTCCTTATGCCAATTCTTCTGTCCATGGCTGTATCCCCTCTTACTTTGTTTACTTCACTCTCAAGGTTAAATTCCGGTGTGGAGATCTCCTGAACATCTCCCCCAAATTTCTAGTTTAAAGCTCTCTTAATCAGGTCGGCGAGCCTCCATCCTAGAAGTCTATTTCCCTCCTTGCTCAGGTGAAGTCCATCCCGAGAGAACAGTCTTCTGTCCGTAAATGCTTCCCAATGGCCGTACATCCCAAAGCCCTCCTTATAGCACCATTGCCTGAGCCATCTGTTGATCGCCATAATCTTGTCACACCTTTGTCGCCCTTCTCTAGGAACCAGCAGAATCCCACTGAAGATCACCTGAGCCTCGATTTCCTTAAGCATCTTCCCCAGTCTGGCATAGTCTCCCTTGATACATTCCAGAGATTATCTAGCCGTATCATTCGTTCCCACATGAAGGACAATCAACGGATTCTTCCCCGCTCCCGCTAGTATCCTTTTCAGCCTCAGGTCCACATCCTGTATCTTAGCACCCGGAATACAGCACACCCTTCTGTTCTCCCGATCAGCTCTAGTCACAGGCCTGTCTATTCTTCTCAGTAAGGAGTCTCCAATCACGTAGACCTGCCTTTTCCTGGTGACAGTGCACTTCTCCGGTCTATCTCCCGCACCCACCGGCTGCAAGTCCTCTCGATTCCTATTCCCCCTTGCAATCCTCCTGGGGCTCATATTTGGCGTTGCCTCCATTGACTCCTCCCCTCCTCTTGCAGGACTATCTTCTCTTTTTCCTTGCCCTCTCTCCTTCAGCGACCACCTGCTGTGCCCCTTCTTCATTTTCCAACTCTGCAAACCTGTTCCTGAGTTCTATTTCTCCTTCACTGGCCCGTCTTTTCCTCTGCCTGGTTCTCTTAGTCACATGCTTCCACCGTCCACTTTCCTTCCCCAGCAGTCTCTCCTCTGAATTCTTTGGTCCTGCTTCCATCTGCACATCTGAGCTTATCCCTTCAGCCCCCTCGTGTCTGTGTTCCATTGTCTGCTCAAACCCCCTTCTGAACGCAACCAGAGTTTGCACCTGCATCTCCAGTCCTCGGATCTTCTCTTCCATCAGCTCTATCAGGCAGCACTTCATGCAGACAAAGCTTTTTTCAGGAGCCCCCTCCAGGATCATGTACATGCCGCAGCTTCCACATCCAGTCATCCTCATTGTGTCTTTCACTGCTGCCTCTGTATCAGTCATGGCCTTCCCACCTGCCGCCTGGTAGTCAACACAACACAAGCCCCCAGCAGGCACCCGACCACCACCCTATCCCTTGACTTGCTTGTCGGTTCCTCTGTCTTAGTCTCCCCTGCAACCTCCCCCTGGAAACGCCCACTGAAACTTCCCTGTTTACAGCTCTGTTGGCTGGCTCCTGTGCTGCTGCAGCTGTCTGTGCTGCTGCCTGACTGGCTGGCTCCTTATATAGGACCTCTAATCAGGTAAGTCCCGCCCCCTAATCAGGGCTCCACTGCTCTCCCAGCACATTGCCCCAGCAGCCTACACACACACACACACACACACACACACACTACACAATACAATCCACAAACTACAAACTACACACACAAAGAGTTGTAGATCCCTGATGATGCGTTGGAGGGGTTTTAGCTGGGGACTGTATGTGATGGCCAGTGGAGTCCTGTTGGTTTCTTTCTTGGGTTTGTCTTGCAGTAGGAGGCTTCTGGGTAAACGTCTGGCTCTGTTGATCTGTTTCCTTATTTCCTCGTGCGGGTACAGAGCTCCAACCCCTCAGACAGAGACCAACACCTACAAAATCTCCACAAAGCATTCTCAAAACTACAATACCCACACGAGGAAATAAGGAAACAGATCAACTGAACCAGACATTTACCCAGAAGCCTCCTATTGCAAGACAAACCCAAGAAAGAAACCAACAGGACTCCACTGGCCATCACATACAGTCCCCAGCTAAAACCCCTCCAACGTATCATCAGGGATCTACAACCCATCCTGGAAAATGATCCCACACTTTCACAGGCCTTGGGTGGCAGGCCAGTCCTCACCCACAGACAACCTGCCAACCTGAAACATATTCTCACTAGTAACTGCACACTGCACCACAGTAACTCTAGCTCAGGAACCAATCCATGCAACAAACCTCGATGCCAACTCTGCCCACATATCTACACCAGCGACACCATCACAGGACCTAACCAGATCAGCCACACCATCACCGGTTCATTCACCTGCACGTCCACCAATGTAATATACGCCATCATATGCCAACAATGCCCCTCTGCTATGTACATTGGCCAAACTGGAAAGTCTCTACGGAAAAGGATAAATGGACACAAATCAGATATTCGGCATGGCAATATACAAAAACCTGTAGAACACTTCAGCCTCCCCAGCCACACTATAGCAGACCTTAAGGTGGCCATCCTGCAGCAAAAAATCTTCAGGACCAGACTTCAAAGAGAAACTGCTGAGCTTCAGTTCATCTGCAAATTTGACACCATCAGCTCAGGATTAAACAAAGACTGTGAATGGCTTGCCAACTACAGAACCAGTTTCTCCTCCCTTGGTTTTCACACCTCAACTGCTAGAACATGGCCTCATCCTCCCTGATTGAACTGACCTCGTTATCTCTAGCTTGCTTGCATATATATATCTGCCCCTGGAAATTTCCACTACATGCATCTGATGAAGTGGGTATTCACCCACAAAAGCTCATGCTCCAAACCCTCTGTTAGTGTATAAGGTGCCACAGGATTCTTTGCTGCTTTTACAGATCCAGACTAACACGGCTACCCGTCTGATACTAGACATAGGTGCTGGCCCATACACAGTTATGTAACTAAATCCTCTGTAGCAGTACCATTTATCAACGGCAGACATGCTGTCTCGTTTCTTTTCTGCAATAGCTTCCTCTTCTTTCTTCTTCTTGATTCTTTCAGCTCGTTTTTCCTTTCTACTTTGCTCTCTTAGATATTCTGCTTTCTTTTCTTTCCATTTTTCAAATGCCTAAGGAAGACCTCAAGTTCATTAGCAAAGTTGCATAACATCTTTGTTCCAAAATTTCCCTTACGTTATAGATATTTTTTCTTTCCTGCCCATCCCCCTTTGGATTGCTCATTCACAGGGTTTTAGCTCCACAAAAGATACTGCTACAAGGAGCAAGAAGAATTTACTAATCCCAGCTCATTAGAAAAGCCTTTCTGCTGCCAACACGTTACTCCGTTAATTAACTATTTTATGTATATGGAACAAAGTGTTTCACATTAAAAAAACCTAAATGTCAATAGAAAAAATGTGTGTATGTGCACAGGATGAGAGATTAGCCCCTGCTACAAAGAAGACAGTCTAGACATGAATTCTCCCAAAGATTGGGATATCCAGCTCTAGGGGTATGGTTTGGGTCCATCTCTTGTTGTTAACTACATTTTTACTAAGGACTCTCTTGAGCTAAGTGTCTGTCAGGTATAGATTTCTCACTGCCTTTTGAGCTTCTTCTTTTTTCTCTTCATTCTGTTCTGCTGCTCTCCGTTTCTTCAACTCCTCTAGCTTCCTTTTGTCAGCTAGTTTCTTTTTTGCTTCTTTTTCTTTCATTGCCTTCCAGGCTTCAAAAGATGCAATTGCTTCTTCTTTCTTAGTAGCTTCTTTCTACATAAGAAAAGTTTATACTTCAGAAAATGTTGCATTTCCTCAACTCTCAAATGCAGTGTTAGCCAAAGAAATAAATGAAAGAAAACTGACTTGCAGAAGACATTCTAAATCAGTGGTTGAGTTGTGATATCAACTACTGCTCAAGCATGACTAATTTTTTGTGACCTATAACATGAGGCTGTTTTCTACAAGACTGATAGATATAAAAACTACTCTGATTCACTTCTGAAGACTGCGTATAAAAAACATTAGTTCTTAAATAATAAATTCTCTTAATTTTTTCCTAAGGAAAATGAATATAATACAATTGCATACATGTTGCTTTAAATGTAGATACTTACGTACAGCTGAATATAGAAGAACCAAGACAGGGCATAAAAATCTTCAGACACATGACTTCTTAAATTTCATTGCTGAAATACAGACTATCCCATAATCATCATAATAAAAATACAAAGATGGACCCAGACTGTTGGCTGCAGTCAAGAAGCACAAAGTGAAAAGTGAAGGGAGCTGCAAAGATAGCTTTAATTTATATGGCATCCAAGAATTCTAAGGGTTCAGGGAAGCACCAGCTACATCCCTCTTTTCCCTAGCCACACTCCCTGTGGCAGCCACAAGGATCAGGACATATAAGAGTTATTACATCAGCTCCACTCCACATAAACAGGGGCAATCTTCTTGTTGCTCGTTATGATGGATTTAGAGATGCTTGTTGATGATTGAGTGGTTGCAAAGTGGCCCCAATGAAGGGGATTTCCACTATTTTATTTCTGTATTTCTTTCCTTTTTTAAATACACCACAACAAATACCGTAATGACATTACTTAACAGAGTGGCAGCTGGCTAGCTCCCATTTAATCAAATATTTAAATTTAAACAAACCTTTTCATTTGCATTCTTTAAATTTTCTGCTTTGTTCCTTTTAATTCTCTGCAGTTCCAGAAGAAAGACCCTTTTCTTTTCCAACCAATCCTATAAGATTAAGGAAAAAGCTGTAGCTGAAGAGTTTTAAGCAGTAACTAGATCTTGTACCAAAGTAACTGAGTATTATTGATAAAGCAACATCTGGTGTAATGACCATAGGAAATGCTGACAGTATTTCTGTTTTCATATATAATAATCATCATCATTTTACATATGCAAACTATTACTATAGCCAGCAGCCCATTTGGGGGAAGTGAGGTGTCATTTAAACCACATTCTGAGGATCTGCAGCACAAAAAATATTCCGATCAAAGGTTTCAACTTTTAAGAATAAAACTTTAGAAATTAATAACTTTATTTTAACAAAAAGATTTTAGTATGGAAATAAAAGAAAGAGAATGTGAGCATGGAAGGGCAGGAAAGAAGGAGGAGTTAACTGGTTGATTTACCTCTAATGTTAAAATCCTGGGGGGGGTGGAGGGATGGGAGAAAAGAGCAATACAAATGACATAACACTACGTCTCAAAATCTTCAATAGGGCATCAGAAAAATAGTTGTTGGGGACCAAAGGAAGCATCCCCATGTGTACATGTACAAGAATTAGCTGCAGCTACTAAACCTTTTAATACAAAATATCTACAACCACTATTTTAAGTTTCCCCTGGGTGATTTTTTTTTTTTAAAGTACAGAATACATTTTAGCCATTTAGGATCTACAGGATCCCAAAATTTAGTAAAAAACTCTAACCTATTATATGTTTAATTCAGAAATATCTGCTATGAAAAGTCCACAACTCATTGACGTCAAGGACTATAGACATCCACAAAGTTTTAGAAGTGGGAGAGTGTTTTCAGGATCAGGGTCAAATTTTGTACATTTGTTCATGCGTTTAGTATGTTGTACTGAGAAGCTAAAATATCTTAATGAAGACTATTTGACTTTAGAAAGTGGGTATGAGTCAATGAACACAAAATACTTGAGACAGCATGACATTTAGAACCATTAAACTGTTAAGTTAAGTGAATATGATTTTCCTTATGTGGAAATAACTTATGATAAATAGACGGCTATGACCATAGTTGAGATTTATGCTCCTTTTTACTATAGAGGGCAGCAGAATTCAGATAGATTATGCTGCTCCGGGGAAAAATTTAAGATCTGACATCAAGTTCTTTTTACCTTTCCCATTAAACGTGCCTTTGGAACAGAAAATACAGAGAAAAGATGTACAGAATACATATTAAAAATAAAAAACAACAAATATAATAATGGAGATCATCTATTGTGTTTAAAAACATTTTGCCACAACAGTAAAAGAGAGAGATAAGTTTGTTTCCTTCTCATCTGAATCCACCCTTTGTAGTGAAGCATAATGTTTTAAGAATAAAAAAAAAAAGGCTTGATTTAAGAAAGGTGCATACAGATATTGAGTACAATTAACAGGCTTTTATTCTTATTGGTAGAATCTTTTCAGGTAGGCTTTTGATATGCCAAAATTTACCTGATAAACAGCTGCTCGTAGACTATCCGCTTTGTCAAGCTCAGCACTATATTTTTGTAAGTGTTTATTGTCCAAGACCCTTAATGTTCCCAAGTATTGAGAAGATGTAGTTGTAGATGGAGGGATGGTTTTCCCAGCTTTCTTCAAGTATGTAGACGACAGAGACCTGTGAAGCATGAATTCATAAGTATATCAAAATAAGCTTTCAGTTTCTTATAGTGGATGCCAAGCAGAGCGCCTTCTCATTGAAGTTACATCAAGATATTGCTTATAATCCTGTTTTCACAAGCTTATGTCTTTCGCGGGGGGCGAGGGGGGAGAGGAAGAGGAGGAGACAGCTTGAATTGTCTATTTCTGCTTTCACATGGATTTTATCATTACTAAAACAACCTGCAGGACCTACAAAAAATCTGCTAGCCAACTCAGTAGAGAATGTGAACTCCACAAACACAATAATTTCAGTTCAAGTATTAGAAGTCCTATATGCTTTAATCTAACAAGAACATGTCGAGACAGGTACAAACTGTTACTCCTGAGAACATTCTGCGCCAAAAATTAAAAATGCTGCAAATTTTGTTTATCAAATAAATGTGGAGGCTCCGGCATGGCATTGGGGAGCACAGGTCACTGGATGCACAGAGGTGGGAGATCACTGTGCAGCTCCCCCCTGGGACACGGACTCAGCGATGAGGCTGCACCCAACCCTGATACAGAGCAAGGACTGGACCTGCCCCAGAAACACCCCAGGGCCCTGCCCCTCTGTGCTAAATGTACCAGGTGTGGGCAGGCAGGCTCAGCAATGCAAGATCCAAGTGTGGAGGGGCTTAGTGTGGGGGGATCCAGGTGTGGGTTGAGAGGGTTCAGTGTGGGGCAATCTAGGTGCGGGTGGCTCAGTAAGGGGATGGGGGGAATCTGGATGCACAGGGGCTTGTTCGGGGTTTCCAGGTGCAAAGGTAATGGGAGTCTGCAGGAGTGTCCAGGTGAAGTGGTTGGGGCTCAGCTGGGGTACGTATCTGGGTGTGGGGGGGATAGAGCTTGGCGGGGGCTGTTGGGCATGGAGGGTCAGTGCGGGGGGAGTTTACATGCTGGGGGAGTGGGGCTCAGTGGGGTGGGGATCCAGAAGCAGCTGGTTGGGGCCTGGTGGGGTTGGGATTCCAGGTGGCTCGTTGGGGTGGTCCAGGAATAGGGGTGGGGGAGACTTGGTTGGAGGGATTGGGTATGAGGGGGTCTGGATGCACGGGGTTGAGTGGATGGGAGACCAGCTCCCTGTACAAGGATCCCTCCCCCTGCAGCTCAGGCGTGATGGACGCAAGAAGCAGAGGGGGTGAAGAGTTTGCAGAGATTCCTGCAGCTGGGGGAGAAATCTGGGGTCTCCGGACGCTATGCAGGGGAAGGGGAAGTCCTGTCCTCCCCAGCCTAGCTGGGACTAGAAACTGAGCCCAGCACAGGGTAGGAGCCACCAGCCAGTCTTCTCCAGTCCTGCCCCCTGCCCCACAGTGATTTACCTCTCTGCCGGCTGCCCTGGGCACCCGAAACATACTGCTGGGGAGGGTCGCGTGACCGCTCTTATGGGTTCCCTTTGCTTCCCCATCAGAAAGTCATTTTTCTGCAGGGAAGCAACGAAATCTGTGGGGGACATAATTCTGCACATATGTGGTGGTGCAGAAATCTCCCAGGAGTAAAACCGTGGGCTAGAGTCACTTGTGGGTCTCATGGCACAAATAGATGAAGATTTTGACAAAGGCCCTTGGTGGGTCTGATCTGTCAGTGGAGATGTGGAGAGTTGTCACCCTGCAAAAAATCTGCACCTCCCCTCCTCCAGCACCCTTCCACAGAAGGCCAGATGTTGGTGACGGGGTGATGATGGGTGTGATGAATGAGTGGCCAGTGTGTGTCAATCATGTGTATTTTACCTTTCGAAAGAGATCATATCAGATGGGATCAGATTGTAAACACTGACATATAAGTATCGTTTACTTACCTGCTTGATGAAGAAGGTCTCACTTTTTGTGAAAGTGTCTCCTTATATTCAAATTCTTTCTAACAAACCGAAAAGGAAAAATAAAAATATTATACCTACTGTCAAACAACAAAACCAGTTCTGCGGCATATACTCTGGAAATGCTGTAACAGAAGCTTCATAAAATACGGGAGTGCAAAATATGAATGAAAGGAAGGTGAACAAGTATTTTCTGCCATTCTTTGTGCTTATTATAATCAACAAAATGTAGCCAACATGAAGTCCAGCATGATCTTATAAAAAAGATCAAAATAAAGTATACCATAATCTCCATGACAGTACTTTACACAGAAACATCACTATTTAGTTGGGATTACATTTTAAAAGTGTTCTAATATAGAAAGAGAAAGTAGATAGTATACAGTTATTATTCATTACTTGTATTACCAGAGTGCTGAACAGTCCTAGTTATGGACCAGGACCCCAGCATGCTGGGCTCAAATAGAACAAAAAGACAGTCCTAGCCCTAAAAAGCTTTCAATCTAAGTATAAATATATTTTCTTTTTGCCTTGTACTATAGCTAACAACATAAGCATTATACAAATCACTGATGTGAACAGCACTTAAAACATCGTAAATTAGACCTTCCACTGGTATATTAACCTCAACTGATCTAAGCCAGTTTATACCTCCTAAAGATCTGACCCGGTTTATTTTAAATTCTAGACGTGGATTTAAATAAGGCCAGCAAGCCCAAAGTTTGGTCCTTTTATTTGATTTTAAATATTCATTGAATGTATGTTGCCCTCATCTTCTCAAAATTGATGCTATTTTGTAACAGAATCAATACCAGAAACCAGGCAGCAATGCGTGGCTTCTAATACTGATTCTATTATAAAATAATATCTGTACATATACAAGAGGGAACCAACAAGTTTCATATGGTAACTTTTTACTGAATCTTCCAGGACGTTATTATAAATTATGATACAAAATTATATGTTTAAAAGATACCTTGTCCGAGTCCTCTGAAGTGCTCACTTCTGCCATGTCTTCAGATTTATTATTCAGTGACACTTCCTTTATGCCATTAGCAATGAATTTCTCTTCCAATGTTCGCAAATTTTCTTCAAGCTGGTAATCACTTGACTTCTGTAGTTTCTTAGTTTTCTCATACACTGTAGTCATCATTAGTTCTATCACAGATGGGGATTTTCTGCCATTATTCTCCAATTTCAAATCCCTGCAGTCATTGTCTTCTGTTTGATCCTGGCCTAAAGCAAGTCAAAAAACCAATATGGGATATGAGAAATGAGAAATCAAGAGATGTAATTTTTAAGAAAAAATTTCTATATGGTACTTAGAATATTCATGTATGAAAAAGTTTATTAAGCTTGACACAAGACAAATTATCTTCTGTACACTTTAATGACTTACAAAAGTATACATACAAATCATATTACAAGTTAATATTACTGAAGCAACAAATGTAATTTTTATTTTATTGCAGATGAACTGAAGCTCAGCAGTTTCTCTTTGAAGTCTGGTCCTCCTTCAAAGAGAAACTGCTGAGCTTCAGTTCATCTGCAAATTTGACACCATCAGCTCAGGATTGAACAAAGACTGTGAATGGCTTGCCAACTACAGAACCAGTTTCTCCTCTCTTGGTTTTCACACCTCAACTGCTAGAACAGGGCCTCATCCTCCCTGATTGAACTGACCTCGTTATCTCTAGCTTGCTTGCTAGCATATATATACCTGCCCCTGGAAATTTCCACTACATGCATCTGAGGAAGTGGGTATTCACCCACGAAAGCTCATGCTCCAAAACGTCTGTTAGTCTATAAGGTGCCACAGGATTCTTTGCTGCTTTTACAGATCCAGACTAACACGGCTACCCCTCTGATACTACGCTACTAAAAACAGTAATGTAGATAGGAAGGCTCAGCTTGGGAAAGTAGAAAATGTGTAGGGTATGTATTCACATACCTACCCACATCCTTTCAGTATGTCTTTACTCGCCTAAGTCATGCCCCACTGGCTACACTACTATTTATATTAGGAGGGGCTACATGGGTATGTATACTATAGGCCACCAAAAGCAGTGTGTACTGTAGATGTAACCTTATTGATTACTCCTCTGCAACAAACTGACACCAATAATACATAATAATACAGGAGAGATGCATATTGTAGCTAGTCTCAGATTTCTAAAATAAGCTTGGGGTTGGATCCACCTCTATCAATGAAAACAGACTACACTGACATCATGGACAGTAGTATCAGGCCCTTAAAAGTTACTTATGCTAAGCAATTCTATTATTTCACTGGTTGCACATATTCAAGTATAATGCTTCTATATGAAGTATATTGATTTATACCTTTTGAAGGAGAGCCTTCGCCACACATTAACAAACTGGAGTCTGCAGATATTTCATCAGCTGAATGAAAATGAATAGGGAATGGTGCTGGAGAGCTTGTTAGCCACGGACCCTTAAAGCAGAAAGTGACAGCATAAGCAACATGAACAATTCACACTGAATCAAAATCAGTTAACTTGCTTTACAACATAGTTTTCTATGCAATATTTAAAGTTCCTGAAGAAAAATATGGCTACTGTTTAATTTAAAGGAGATGTAAAGGTAAACAAACAGATTTTAAAAAGACTGTAAACTCATCACACATTAAGGTCAAATCCTGCCCTTCATAATGAAGTGGATGGCTTGTCTATACTGCCCCACAGTTTGGGCTATAGGGGTGTCAAAAGAAGTGATGTTAATGCAAACTAGGAACCTTTTAGTTGTGCCTGCAACATTCACACAGGGGAGAAACAGAACAGGACTTTGGTGCACATTGCTAGTCACACCCCCTTCGTCCCAAATGTGGAGCACTAGACATGGCAAAGAAGAGCAAAGATGCTGTCAGCTGTACCTTCTGCCATAAGAATCCTGCAGGCACAATTAGGCACTCTTCCAATGGCAGGACACAAAAACAAAGAGTAGTGTTCAACCTGCTGCAGTTCCTCTGAATACTGCTGATAAGTAGCATATATACTAGTCAGTTTGAGACTCAACATAGGCCACTACCCTTCCTCTGTGGAAAGGTTCTGCATGCTGACATGGTAACTAGGTGTACTGCCTAGAGCATTTTTCGATCTTATGGAGGAAGGATCCTGTCCCCTCTGACCTTCTTTCCACACCATCATCCACCAATTTTGAGAAAACAAAATTAATGCAGTCATCTTTAGGTCTCTGTTTACAGCATAAAGAAATCTTTACATACAACTTATTAATCATGTTACATTGCTGAAGAAAAATGTGCGTGAAAAGGGATAGAACTTTTTTATAACAACATACCTCTAGGCTTGGAAGGATTAGATTTTTACTGGTAAATGTCAATTTCACTTTGCACACACAAATCCACTAAAAATATTTCCATCAATATTAATAAAAATTTACAGACAGGTGAAGTAAAAAAACCCACTGCTATTTGTTTTGTATATTTAGACATATGATGTTGACAATTTATGTTTTAATGGCTATAAAGCTTTAATTTTCTGAACCTTAAGGTCTACTGTCATCAAATAATTACTGTCTGACCCCCCCCACCACATTGTCTGGCTCCATCCATAATTTCATGCAACAGTGAAAATTTAAATAGCTAAATACAAAAAAATTGCTTAAAACCCATAATTTTGCAAAATCATGAAAAACTAAAATCAATAAAAATTGGAAAAATACTTTAAAATAAATACTGATATTATCCACTGAAATTATAAAAAATAAAGATCAAATTCTGCCAATACTACATACCACAAATTCTGCCAATACTAATGACCTATAGCTGAGAACTACTTCCTTGTAGATCAATAAAGAGATACAGCAAGGCAACAGAATGCTCAAAGTTGCAGATGTAGGAGACTATTTCCCATAGAAGCTCCACTTTTTCAATCCAAGGAGCCTCTAATGCAGATTATGCTAGTCCACAGTTTAGAATAGGCAAAACATACGTAGAAGAAAAAAACAGATAACTATGCACAAATATAATAGATACAATAATTCTCTTACCTCAGGACTAGGGCTTTCAGCAAGTGTCCTTTTCTCAGATGTTGTTATTATGTCACTCAGCCTAGTTAGGGAGGATGGTGCAGAAAATGAAGATAATCTGTAACTAGAAGAAGCCTTATCTTCTGCCCTGGCAACATCTTTGTCTTCTACATGGCTGCTCTTTCTTAAGACACTTCTTGGTTGAGGTGATGGTTTATAATGATCATCCAGTGCAGAAATGCTGACATTCTCAGCTGACAATAAATGTTGTTATTTCAACATCATCCACTAAAAATACTTTATTCAGTTTGGAATATTATTTTGTCAGTTTAGGTTTAACTAACATTTTCAGATGAATCCCTATCTTCAGTAAATAAGCAGCAGTCACAGCAGGTCAATGACCATGACATATTATTTAAAAAAAAATGAAATATCCCGAGGCTCTTACCACAATGAAGATGAAAACAACAAAACCAGAACAAATGCAGCCAACTATATGAGAGAGACAGTTAAAAAACATGTCTTCAGAAATTTTAACCAAAGTTTTGAAGCTTTGAATGCAATGTAAGGACACAGACCAGAAGTTCATCTTTCAATTTGTGATGTTCTCTGTACATATTTAGATATACACTTTGAGCATTATACCTGGGTGTTTATCTGGAGCCAGGAAGGCAAACCAAATAGACTGGATAAACCTAACAAAGGCAGCAAAAACAGCATCAGTCTAATGCAGCACTGCTGTGGGAACACCTTCCATTGTGATCCTTCTCTATTCTTTTTATACGACCACTAGACTTATTACATGAACCCTTATGCTTCCCTCTGCGCAGGGCAGAATAGATCAAATTTGTGGGGAAAAAATAAATGCAGAGAGAAGGGTGGTGGGAGGAGCCAGGTGACTATTGGGATATTTGCCCCCTTCTATGCATCTATTGCTGTACCTTTTCTAAAAAGTTCAGGGCTCAGCAGTCACAAAGAAATATAGTGTGCTGTCAAGGAACAGGGTGGAGGAACCTGGGAACAGCCACTACAGTTAGCATTTTCCCAGACAAGTTGCAGAGCCTTCAAAGCAGTGCTAAATTAAATGCCTTTTTTCAAGCAAAAACTCATTTTTCCCAATCCACAGCTGTCCCCAGGCAGCCAGTGGCAGTACAGCTATCCTGCCTGACATCTTTTACAAGGACTAGATTCATTCAGAACAGAGGGAACACTGAAATGTGTTGCTTGGTGTGCTTCTCTGCATGCTAACCCATATCCAAAATGAACTTCCAAACCCAGAGCTAGCCATGGAAGTATTTGTGTCTAAGCATTAGGAAGTAACAGTACAATTAGGGTGACCAGACAGCAAGTGTGAAAAATCAGGATGGGGGAGTAACAGGAGCCTATATAAGAAAAAGACCCAGAAATCAGGACTCTCCCTATAAAATCGAGACATCTGGTCACCCTAAGTACAATGGGTGTGCAAGTACAATGGGTGTACTGAGTGCCGTTTTCTAAAATATCATTTCATAAACCCTATAGCGCAAACAAGAGTGAAATTTATCTTAGTGCACAGGGCTCATCAAGGCCATCCACACTGTTTAAACACTAATTAAACTCTTAATGGGAGGAAAGACTTCCAAATAAATAAAGTGAATTTGTCCTCAATAAGCCATTAGAATATCAAAGAAAGAGGCCAAGCTTGTCCTTCATTAGAGGAAGTCACTGATCAGAGATTAGATCAAATTGTCTAAACATGAGATAATTTAAAATTGGTTGCCTGTTGGAGAGGAGAAGCAGGTGTTTGTGTACTTGCTTTTTAGATAAAGGACGTCTGAACTTGTGTCTGTCCAAAGAAAGATTTTCAGATTAAAGTACATGAAGCTTTGCTGCCACTGTGTGTGTGGAAGTGGGGAAATTACAAAGTGTTTGCTACTGTTCATCACACACCACTCATTGCAGTTTGTGTTTTCTCATCATTAATAGTAAATGGGCCATGGATTTATCTCAAGATAAAATATCATTGATATGTGGCAAGTTACTGCATGGCAAACCAGGGTCTGAATCAACAGCGCACAAGTTTGCCACGCAGTAATGTCACCTGTGGACACTGCTACAGCAT
The DNA here is from genome assembly GCF_007399415.2 of Gopherus evgoodei. Classification (NCBI taxonomy): domain Eukaryota; kingdom Metazoa; phylum Chordata; order Testudines; family Testudinidae; genus Gopherus; species Gopherus evgoodei. The sequence goes on along the minus strand of NC_044326.1, from coordinate 81,925,479 downwards.
AAATTCCCAGAGTGCGGCTTACTATATACCACTCTCTGTTCTCTCTTTCTGACATAGTCTATCATGTGATTTCAGCAATCTTTTATTTGCCTAGAATGTCAGTTTATCTAGTTACTTATGGCGGGCAGTTGCAGAATGTTAAAAGGAGCACTTAAAAAATTAGTTAAAAACTCTGATCCTCTTTGATATTAAAGATATTGAAACCACACCCTATACTGAAGTCTAAACAATTCTAACATTTTCATTTCCAATATTAGATTCATTTAAAATTATAATAATACGAATACACAAATAGCAGCAACAAAATTCAAGTGCCTTCTTTTTACCTGAAGATATATTTTTGATTCTTTGCTCCCTTAGCTTTGGTACTGGTTTGTTTTCAAATTCATGTTGAGTAATTTCTTCTCTTTCATTTTGCAGTATAGCCATATGTGATTCATTACAGTGGTCACCTTCATTATCACGACAAGTTAATTTTTCAATGAATAAACATTCTGTTTCATCTTCTCTGTCACCACTCAAGTTTTGGCTTTTCAAAATTGTCATCTGTTGAAGTTTCTCTTCATGTAATAGTGAGGTCAAGTCATCAGCAATTTCACTTTTCAAAAGGGCCTTTTTCTGAGTAGTCTCATCATCTGAGAGGGTAATATTAAAGGCAACTGATTTCTTATTTGTGTTTTCAACAGCTGAATTATTTTCAGGGAGTTCTTCTAGAATATCCCAAAACAATGTATTTTCATCAACTTCTATATTAGATTTGTATTTGATGTATAAAAGAGATACAGCAATCTCACATTTTATACCATACGAAAATTCTTTGTACAGTTCTGCTCTGGCCAACATCTCTGACCTTAACTCCTATTATCTTGCCCCCAATTTCACTGATCTTATTTACTTTGCTTCTTTTTCCCAGTCCTGTCTCCTGCCTTTTTCTATTCTGAACCCTATGCACAGAATGCCGTCCCAGTCTTCATTAGTTAATTCCTGCCATCACCAGAATCAAGTTCCTTCTAAAAACCTACTTCTCCAAGCAGAAGCATAAAGATTGACACATACTATAAAATGAGCAAGCATGGAATCTTATTACTGGAACTTTTCTGATTCCTCATGCCCCTCTATGTTACACTCACTAGTTGTGTCCATTAGAAATTTACATTGTAAACTTCGCAAATAAGACATGGTCTCTGCCCCATTCTGCACAAGACCCCGAAGCAGAGATGGCCTTAGGGGTAGACCACCCAGGCACAGAGAGCTGTGTGCTGCTGGTGTACAGTCAGAAATTGCTCCCAGCTAGCAGCGGAGCGATGCGTGGTGGGGGCTCCCACATTTCTCCCTTCTTACACCTGGCATAGGAACCTAGGTGGGTGAGGAAGCGGTGATGCACAGATACTGCTTGCCCCCCCCTCCCCCAATGTTCCTTCACATCCCTCTAAGGGGCGGTGAAGAGGGGAGCAAGAAGCACTTTGTGCGTCCAGGTCAAACTTTCCCCACCTGGGCTGTGCTGTGAAGCGAGCATCAGGTGCTGCTACTCTCCTGCTCTCTTCTTACTCAGCCCAGATAGGGAAAGTTTGACCTGGATGCACACAGCCCTGACATCACTCCTTGGTCCCCACATCACAGCCCCCTAGGAGTACATGGAGGAACAACATTTGGGGGAGCAAGCAACAATGCCTGCTGCTCCACGCGTCCACCTCAGTTTCTCCATGTGGGTCTAGGAGGGGGGTGCAAGGTCAAAGGGTGCACAGTGCAGGGTTTAGAAGTGCCAAGGGGGGTGGGGAGACCCTGGAGCCCACAGAGCCCAGGGCAATAGGGGGCACTAACAGGGGCAGAGGCAATGGGGGGGTCACCATGCCCATGGGAGCCAGGGAGACCAAAATACAAGTTTGCCCAGAGTGCCATTTTCTCTAAGGCCGGCCCTGCCACAAAGTATAGTTTTGTTTAAGAAAGCTGTTTTATAGAACCTTGCCTGTTATTACTGTTTGATCTGAGTTGTTTCAGGTAAAAAGAAAAAAAAAAGTGTGTGTGTGGGGGGGGGGGCACTAAAGTACACAGAGGTATCAAAGCAACGTGTCAAATGCAGAAAGGGACCTGCTGTGCAATCTGTCTGTAAAGGAAAGTCTGAGCCTTTGCACATCAGTTTAATCTAAAAGATCTGGCAGATATGGTGAGTAAAAACCAAGTATCACATGGATGAAGTGTCTTAAAAGTAATTTATGACATTTAAAAGGCCAAACTTCCTTTAAAGAGACAGGATCCCAAGCAGGGAGGCAACTGATTCATTAGGGCTTTGTCTGTAGAAAAAAGTAAAAAAATCCTTAAAAATTATATAGACCCTAAACTGAGGAAAAACCAAGGTCCAATCTTGCACCTTCTGATATCAATGGGAATTCTGGTCCTAACTTTATTGAGCAGGACAGGGTACATAATTTAGAAGTAGTTGTAATATGGAATCTTGGTACATTAAACCGTATTAGCGCCACAGGATCTTTAGTGATCTATCAGTGAAGGGTGGGAGGGGGAGAACACATACAAAACCGCTGCTATTTAACATACCATCTTCATCACTGTCAAAGTCATCTGAGTATTCAGCAGTTTGCTGTCTTGCTGCACGAGCAGAAATTGCTTCTTGTAGCTCATTCTGAAATATTTTAACAGATAACTTTTATTCAAAAGGAAAGATCCATTACTTCAAGTTCAACTCTCATTCTTCCCACTAACAAAAAATGTTTTGGGACAGTAACAGATCTGAATATTTGGGGGTGAGGGTATAGTACAGTGTTTTCCAACATTTTGAAAGCTGATGCACCTTTCAGGAAAACACCATCAATTGGACACACCCTCACCACCACCCCGCCCCATATCCTTGCCATCTACTGATAAAAGTCTATGCATCTTAGGGTACATGTACGTTATGCGATAAATTGATCCCCGATTGCTCTCCTGTCGACTGCTGAACTCCAGCTCGGTGAGAGGCGGAAGCAAAGTCAATGGGGGAGCTGCGGCGCGCCACAAAGATGCAAAGTAAGTAATTTTAATTTGATCTAAGATTCGTCGGCTTCAGCTATACTATTCTCGTAGCTGAGGCTGCGTATCTTAGATCGATCCCCACCCAGTGTAGTCCAGGCCTTAGTTTGTGTATCTTTTGAGTAACACCTCCAGCTCCTTTGAACTTTGTGCTCCCTCTTCCGCAGTGGACTTACCCACTCTTTGGAAAACACTTGCCTAGTTAACAAGTCGCTTGACTGGGAGTCAGAAGACATGGCCTGTTTCTGATATTGCCTGCTGTGTGACATGGGATAAGTCACTTCAGCCCAGATCCAAAGGGACTTAGGAGCTACAGTGCTGTCACAAGGCTTTACTTTTAGGTGCCTTGGAAAGCACTGGAATCCAAAAAGCCTGAGTTAGGTACCTAGGCTCCCTATACAATGAATGGGGAGAGATAAGCATTTAAGAAGGGGAGCCACAAAAGCAAGCCTATTAGGCAGCTCCCCTCCCACGCTAGTCAATAGTAGAGAGAGTGTTTTCTTGCTCAAAAATTACCAGCCACTAGCAACATGGAAGCAGTTAGAACCTCCAGAAAAGTGCATATAAGCTTCATTAATGTGCTTTCACAAAAAGGCCACATAGATCTTTTCAGGTCCAACAGAATCTAGCTAGAAAATATCTACCCATCATCAGATCCTTTATTTTTGGCAGCAGATGATGTAAGTAAGAAACAAACAAATATACACTAGACAAACTACACAGCAGGTGACTGAGGAAAAGAAAAACTTTGTATTGAAGACATTTTGTGTTGCTTCTAAGATCTCCTGCTAGGTGTGTGTGTATATATCTCCTAAACCTCAGTCACCTGCTGTGTAGTTTGTTACCCGACAGGACACATCCTTCTGTAAACATCACCTCCAACCTTCAAAACTTAAACCCTGATCACGCAAAGATTTATGCATGTGTTCATCTTCAAGCACATAACAAATCTCATTGATTTAGAAATTAAGCATGTGCTAAAATCTTTTCATGACCAATACAAAGCTATTGTATCAAATTGGCTGCATGCAAAAGTTACCCACCCAGGATTTGTAGTCTGAAGTTCCTTGCTTTTAATTGGTTTAAAATAGATGTTTTACTTTAATCAAGGACAATTATTGTGTATATTTAGGAGATCAAGAAAACCTCAGCATGATTTTTCTAAAGAAGTACACAGAAACTAAATGAGAATGTCAATTCCACTTTTAAGATAGGAAAGTGTAGGTGTTGAAGTTTTTGCTTTTCTGGCATATTGACAGCAGAGTTGTTTTTGTTGCTAACCTTAGTAACACAAAGGCCAGGTCTACAGTAGAAACTTTAGCCAATATAGTAATGTTGTTTAGGAGTGTGATTTTTGGTGACATTTCTACACTGGCAAAAACTCTACTGTATATGTACCTGCATGAAAGTGCTTTTACTTCACTTGCCAAACTGGTATAGATTATCCTGGTAAAAGCACGTTGTTTTTTTTTTACTAGGATAAGCTGTACACTAGGAGGTTTGCCAGTTTGGCTAGCATAGAGTTGGCTGATTTTTTATCAGATAAGGTGGGGTAAAATAATTTACCTGAAAAGTGGTTCTTCTGGAGACCTTGGGGCTCTTGGTATATGCTAAAGTGGTGCCAATCTCTTCATCAGACATGGTGGGGAAAAGGTCTGGAGAAATGACTCTTATGCAGGTTCTCCTCGTTTTCACGCCCTCAGCTCGCTGCTCCAGTGAACTCAACTCTCTCCTGAGGGTTTAAACAATGGACCAGAGTGATTAAAGCGAGGATCTGTCAGACCCTTCGCTCGGGCTGCCCCGGGGCGCTGCAGGAGGCGCCGGCATGCGGCGGAATCAGCCCGCCCCGGGCAGGTCTGCGCTGCAGGGCGCACACTAGCTCTGACCCATGGAAACCCGGCCCCGGGGCCCGACCGCCCGGGGACAGCGCCCCCTCCCCTGCCCCACGAGCCGGGCCCTGCGGCCGCCCCTCCACAGACGGGTCCCACCTCCCGTGGCTGCCTGTCCCGTGCCCGCGCGGGCCCGTCCGGGGGGGGCTCGCTCTAGGCGCTGCGCAGCGGCCGCTCCGCTCCTGCCGTCGCCGTCGCAGCTGCATTGATCGGAGAGGCGGAGACTGAACCCCAGCCGGCCCGCGCGGCCATACACGTTACCTAGCAACACACCAACACAGGAAGTGACCGCATAGACCGAGCCCCTGCTACTAGGGGGACAAAGCCCCGCCCCCTCCCCTGCCAGTCGGGATGGGGCTACGGTCACGTGGCTGGCTCTGTTCAGAGAGTCCAGGACCCGGATGGTTCCCTGACCCCTGCTTAGAAGCAAAGCAGAGGCGGGTGGGCGAGAGCTGGTGTGGGGTAGCCCCCCGCCTCTGCAGCAGATTTGCCGGTTTGTTTAATAGTCAGTGTCAGGGCTGCAGAGAACGGAGGTGATCGGGACTCGTCAGGCCCTGGGCTGAGCTGGTCAGATGCTGGCCGAGAATGTAGCTTTACATGCTCTATTTTGTATCCCTATTAAGTCTTATCCATTAACGCTTACGAAGTGCGTTTCCTCTTTTCCAAGTGAGTCCTGACACCTCACACGTTCTAGAAGGCCTGTGTGCTCCCACTGCCCGTGCAACTTCATTAAACTAAATTGCAACTGCACTTCAGCTTTTGTTAATTACAAGAACCTCCTTTATCTCAAAACCCAAATTTCCAGCAGGAGACCCAATGCTTCTATGGAAAAATGCACAAACAGTTGTGTCTCTGTTTGCACAGGAAATTATAGCCAGTGTAGGGGCAAAGTTGGTGTTTGTGCATGCAAGTGCCATTTAAACACCTTGCTATTCACATATGTGAATTCCAATATTGTTCACACAACAGCCAACATGTAGTTGCAAATACATTTTTGCCCATGAAACTTGGATCTCTGTTTTTGAGCATTTGGTTCTTAAGCTGTATGGTCTGGTGCCGCTAGGCCCAGGCCTTGCTTGGACCAAACTTCACCCTAATTCATGTTTTGTACAAGCGGGGGGAAGTCAATGGGATTTGTCAGGATTGACCTTAAGGCAGAACCTAACTCCTCCCTTTCTTTGGGTTGACAGAAAGCATGGGTACATGTAATAGAGGTTTGAGTCTCAAATAATTCAAAGTATTCAGCTTCCATTTTCTCTAAAACGGTAGCAGTGCAACCTTTGCTAAAAACAATTCATGCCTAAATGAGTGGTCAATTTGCAAAGGAGCATTAATTCTTCTAGGGCTATCTGTTGTGAGTGTAGCTAATCTACTGTATGAGCAGGTTTATGATTGCAAGAAGGCAAATCCTCAGAACGCTGCAGCAGTACTTAAGTCATCTATATTTGAAGAAAACTTTGCACTTCACTTTAAACCATTTAATTTAAAACTTCACAAGCACATGGATACTGATAATTCTCTTTTTATTAAATCTATTATACTCACATTTTCTCCCTCCAAATTAAATGTTGGTGATTTCTTCTCTCTAGAATAAGCCCGTCTTTAATCATTCCAGGGTTTCAATCATCTTAACAACCTGACATTTTTAATATTTTAAAAAGACATTTGTATTATATTTGCATATATTAATGTTCCCTAAACAAACTGCATATACATTTTTGTATGGAAGCAGGGCCGGTGCTTCCATTTAGGTGGCCTAGGCAATCGCCTAGGGTGCCAGGATTATTGGGGGGCGGCATTTTGTCGGGGGGGGGCGGCAGGCGGCTCCGGTGGACCTGCCGCAGGCATGCCTGTGGAGGGTCCCCTGGTCCCGTGGCTGCAGTGGAGCTGCCGCAGGCATTCCTGCGGAGGGTCCGCTGCTCCCGCGGCTCCGGTGGACCTCCCGCAGGCACGCCTGCAGCAGGTCCACTGGAGCTGCGGGACCAGCGCGCGGGGCAGCGAAATGGCCCTGCGCCTCGGGCACTAAAAACACTAGTGCCGGTCCTGTATGGAAGAAAATATAATTAAATAATGAATTGGACAGAAACCACAGCTTTAGGTTTTTTTCTTGTTTATTAATACGGAGTGAAGCTTTGAAAGCAACTCTGTTGTGCTAGTGCGTGATTGCTAAGGAAAAGGTTTGGAGCTGAATGGAACTCTAATATTAGATTTGAATGTATAATACATTGTGAGTAATTTAATCTATGTTTGTGCATGGTCTGAGCAGTTTACAGAGTTGCCAAGTTTAGTTATTTGAAATCACAGAATAATTTTTGGTTATAGATTACTCATAATGTGTAGGTAATAATGCTTGATACTCAAAACTCTTAAATTTTGATTGTCTCTTTTACTTGAATTAGAATAACAATTGGAATGAGGTTTCTAGTGCAAACAATCATATATACAAGTTCAACATTTGGTTTCTGCCAATGTACTTCTATATTTGCTTAAAATGTAATGCATCTGCAAACATTCAGTAAACTAATTTGCTAGAATATTCACAGGAAATGAACAACAAGGGGCTCAACAAAGTCTAAGTAACTTCCATCTTTAATTCAAATAAATATTTGCAGGTAATTTTGAAGAATTTTCACTGCTCTACTTAATGTAGTATGATAACTTGCAGATCTTATGCCTTGTCTGTTGGAGACTTAGTCGCAGTTTCAATCTTTGATATAGCTGAATGAACATGAACCCATAGTATAAAGAAGGAAAGCTGCCTTTTGCACCAGTAGAAGCTGGGGTAAATTCTACTGGTTCAAACTGTTGCTTTGCTTGTCTACATTAGAGGTTTACATAATGCACTTAAGTTCACATGTGAAATAAGGGCTAATTTCAAGTGCAGCGAAGGGTGAAGAAAAATCAGTGATTTTTTTAAAATGTCAAACTTTTTTAATTTAAATTGGATTTTTTTTATAAAATGCTTTTTTGAGGAAAAAATCTATTTAAAGATAATGTATCTTAATTAAAACTATAACTCAGCGATCTCATCATGGAATAGGGGTTATAAAATCTAATTCTATAGTGTGAGACAATATAGTCATGTAATATTTAAGAAAAATTTTGTAAATGAGTTCCAATAGTTCATGGATTAGGGATCCAATCTTATGGGGCTCCAGGGACTTCTGCATAGATTATTTAGGTTAAACTTTCTATCTACCCAATGGAATTCAGTACTCAGTCTAGAAGATACCATCAGAGATGCTTAGTTTTGCAGTTCTCAAACTGTGGATTTGTCTCTCCATAGATAACATGCTTTTTAACAGCAAAAATGTTTTTAAATAAATAAATATATAGAGGTGAGAAATAACAGATCTCAACCCTATTGTCCCTCTCTGTATCTTATGCCCTTAAAGTCAATGAATAGAAAATTGTTGGGGGCGGAATAGATCTGGACAAGGAGAAGAAGTCTGGAGATAAATGTGAGAAGGGACGGACAGGCAGTAGAAACAAAAGTGAAACTAGCAACGAATCCTGTGGCGCCTTATAGACTAACAGACATTTTGGAGCATGAGCTTTCGTGAGTGAATACCCACTTCGTTAGATGCATGTGGTGGAAATTTCCAGGGGCAGGTATATATATGCAGGCAAGCTAGAGATAATGAGGTAGTTCAATCAGGGAGGATGAGGCCCTGTTCTAGCAGTTGAGGGGTGAAAACCAAGGGAGGAGAAACTGGTTTTGTAATTGGCAAGCCATTCACAGTCTTTGTTTAATCCTGAACTGATGGTGTCAAATTTGCAGATGAACTGAAGCTCAGTAGTTTCTCTTTGAAGTCTGGTCCTGAAGTTTTTTTGCTGCAGGATGGCCACCTTAAGGTCTGCTATAGTGTGGCCAGGGAGGCTGAAGTGTTGCCAATATACAAAAACCTGTAGGAGAACACTTCAACCTCCCTGGCCACACTATAGCAGTGTGGCCTTCTCTGATTTGAGAGCTATCATACCATTCTCACTAGAAGGGAAAATATATAATGGCAGCAGGCCATAAAAGAGACTCAGTTTGGGAATATTTTAATGAATTTCCTCTACTTGTGGGTAAGAGGCATAAGTGCAAAATGCAAACAGTGCAACAAAGAAATGCAAGGCCTGATTGCTCAAAGAAACAACATCATGAGAAGTGTTCCTTCTCAGGAGGAAGCTGCACTGAACATGATGAAAGGAACATGTCTGAACATGCAGGATCTTCAGGTTGGTAAACTTCTTTATTTCATACTCCTTTCTTAAGGACTGCCTGTCTTCCTTTTGGACTTTTCTTGAATTCTCATGTTTGAGCAAAAAATGTAGTTGTTACTCTATGACACTATCATTTTAGATGCAGTTGTGATAAAAAAATAAATAGCTGAAATAAGCAGATCTTCCTTTTACAATTTCACCTTTAAAGTAGTACTGTATTCACTGACACTCAATGAGCAATACTAAATGAACAGTATGGTAATAATAATTAAATAACTGCACTCACTTATTTTGTTTAGGAGAATCCAGGATTCTGAAGACTATCCACCTTCAAGATCACCATAATTTTCTATAGTTTCAGAGTTATCTGCCAATGGTACCGTTTCAGTCACATCATGTATATCACATAGCCACATTATATCACCTGTAGCAAAAAAAAAGACAAAAAAACCCCTCCATCATCCAGAAACCACCATAGATAAGTTTATGAGAAGAACCAGCAGATTACAAAAAGAGGTAATTGATAAAAAAAAGTGTCCGGTTTGTTTATGCAACAAACTCTCCTTTCCATGTGAATGAGAACCCATACTTCATTAATATGGTTCAGTCATTAAGAAGGATACAGTCCACCTAACAGAGCAGATGTCATGGGCAAATTGCTGGATAAAGTGTCTAAAAGAGAAATTGAGCAGTGTGCAAAAGGTCTAGAGAGTGAAATTGTTAACCTGAGTCTTGATGTATGGAGCAATGTCCACAATGATCCTTGCAGGCATGCGGACTCACCCCTGCAGTGCCTCCTGCTGGTTGTCCTCAGAGAATTAGCTCTCCCAGCATCCAGAGCGCCCTCTGCAGGCTGGTGATCCACCTGTCCTCTGGCCCCATAGCCTACCCAGGGTCCGGTGCCCCTTTCTCAGGTGCTTCCCCTTGGCAGGAACCCCTCAATCTTAGAGTCTCCCCTCCCAAGGGAACTCCCACCCACTATTCACACCTCACCTCAGTATCAGGCTACTGCCAGTCATTGTCTAGCCCCCATGCCCTAGGGCAGACTGCAGCATCGGCCTACTCATCACTCAAGGTTGGGTTTGAACCTGCTGCCTGTCTGGTGGTGATCTCCTCCTAATACGCATGGCAAGAAAACCCTCCAAATATTAATGATTAACCTATTGAACTGGAGATAATTCACCTCCCAGTGGTTTCATAAATATCTGCTTCAATTACCTTTGGTAAATGAAGTAATAAAACAATCATTCATTTTCTGATATAGCTGTAAAACTAATCTGAAAAGTTTTCAAAATAAATCACTTAAAAATGTATAGTGTGTACCTTCTAAAAGTGAAACTTACATCTATCTCTGAGTTGTGAAGAATATGTATTAAGGTTATAACAACCAACAAGAATGCACTTTTATGTAGAAATCCATGATTAAATTGAGTATTCCTGACTAGTGATTTAAATCAAATTGATTTAAAATCCACCCTGGTACAGACAAAACCTAGGAAGGGGTTTGTATTGTACTAAACCTATATTTCCAATCAGTATAACTTTGGCAAAAAAAGGCTGACACTTTTTTGTTGATCTAAACTGCTTGTCTAAATCTAATTTAACTGAATCTATTTCTATGTCTGTTTCACTCTTCATCCGTCTGTCCCTTGATGTCTAGAACATGAAAGATTATTTCATTACTACTACTGTTGTTGACTACTAATGGAGAGTCTCCTTTAGCTCAATAATAGAGGTAAACAGGAGGGCAACATTTTTGGGGGGGTTAAATTCCCTGGCACTTGCTGCTTTCCCTACTGCCTGTAACCCCTCTGCCTGGCTTGGGAGGGGCTTGCCTGCCAAGCTGGGGCTGGGCTGTAGCTGCTTGACACAGGTAGGAGGCAGGCCCGGCTGAGTAGGGGCTGGTGCAAGTGATGACCCAGCGCTTCCCTGCCTTCAGACTTTGGGTGTCAGTAAATCTGACCAGACACTATCAGGTCCCCTTATCAGCCAGACACCTGGCACTCTACTTGCTATATGCTGGTTTGTTTTCTTATCCAAATTTCAGGTATATCCAAATCCTGAATATTAATCCTTAATGGGCATTCCAGCATTTTTTCTCCCTGAATTTATGATTGCTTATCCAAATCTGGAATGGTCACATTTTATTTGAGTTTTTTTCTATGAAATCTAGCTTAGCTCTTCTTTAATAAGCAAAGATAGCACTTGGAGATCAGAAGCTTCCTGGTTTACTTTTTAACTTAGATGGAGTCTTATAAATTCAGAATAATTTCAAAAGGCAATCCTGTAGAAACTATACTCAACCTGTGTTACTGCATAGTCACAGATGCTAGCTTCACAGCAGGCTTACCTATGCAGTAGACTGACTATTGTGCAGTGGAAGCAAACATAAAACAAACCCTCCAGCTGTGTGGCAAGCGGTTATGGAGTTGCTGGGGAGAGAAAAAACTTTATGTAAATGAGCTTCCTAGTGCCTGTGCTCCACAAAGGCTGATTCTTTTGACAGTTTGCTCACCTCCCTAGGCCAGAGAGCTGTTTGGAATGACTTCCCTATTTAGACCCCCCAGGAGAAATGGAACAGGACAATCTGTCATTTGTGAATGGTAAAGCATTTCAGAAAGGATTGCTTTCCTGTAGTAGTGAACAAGAATTTTTTTTTTTTTAGAATAATAAGAAGAAAATATCTCTATATCTCCTCTCCCTCTGTCTCCTTCTGCTTCACTGTAGAGCATCTGCCTGGGCTTGAAGTACAATTTTAATGAAACTGTGTGTGCTGCAATTCACTCATGTTGCTGAGCTGCTGCAATAGAAAGCCCCTATTCAATTTACAGGTCTGAGGCCGTGGAAGACAGGCTCCTCTAAAGCAAAGATGAGCATTCCTTCCATCAATCTGGATTCCAGTTCTTTGTTCAATTTTATTTGTGTCTGAGGGAGAAAAATCTACTGGCTTGTTTCTTTATCTGCAGCAGTTTTCTTTGTCAGGCTGAGTTGCCTGTTGACTATAAGAACTCTAAACTAGCTGTGATTCAGGAATCCTCAACTTCCCTATTAGGACAGTTTTTTCAGCCCCTTGGCATACCCCCAATGGCACAAAAGGTCCAGGGCATAGGCCAGGCTCTTCTCCCTAAATGTACCTCTGTTGAGTTGATAATGCTCTTATTTTAACTTCTGGGAAAATAGTTTTTCACAGTGCTACATTTAATCATTTAATTTCTCAGATCTATTTAGCACAACAACAGACATTCATATCCAGTTATTTGAATTAAGGGTAGGTCATATTATCTGGTTGCAAACAGATACTGTACTGGAGCAAAAGTACCTGAGAAAGTGACTCTTTGAACAGAGCACAAACTTGATCAGAAAAAAGAGCTTTAATGAGAAACATTTTGAAGCCTGTGCAGCATTTACTAGCCCCCTAGAACCTTTTAAAAGTAATGCGCATTGAGGCAGAGAGAGAACAGATGGGGTCATAAGGAATGAAGTTGGGGCACTGTGCGCTTTAATTTTAAGATGCAAAATCAGTGATAACTTTTTATTAGATATTAATGACATCTTGCACTAGTCTCTTTATTTCCAGTATTAAACTTTTGGAAATCAATGAGAGGCTTGCCTGAACTGGAACTGCAGGATTGGGTTTATACTGTGGTAAAATATTGGTACAATTCATCTCCATCTGAATCTTCAATGTGGTGACGAGTAATATTTCATTTGTTATTCAAACACTGAGAGAATTCTTAAAAGATTTGAGAGCCCATAGTTCCAAACCTTCTCAGAGAATATTGCTTGTATTTTTCAATTATGTGAGCTGACAATCTTCAGTTTCTACTGATACCTTTATATAGAAGAAATAAGTTATATTGATAAAGGTTAGTTAGTGCTCCCTATTCAAATACACTGGACATAGTTTACCCTTCAAAATGGATGGTATTAATACAAAGCTCTAAAATGATAGCAGTCAAAACTGTACAGAAGTGATGATAGAGTTCTGATGCCTCATGTACTCAGTCTGTTTTAATTGATAAAGATAAATCTCTACATCTTATTTCATTTTATAAACAACCTAAAATCCTGGATTTTCACTATCCCATCTCTGTGGAACATAATCTGTGCATGCATGTTTAAAATGGCAAAAATATTGAAGTAGAGAATTATGTATTGTTTGTCTGTACTAATGCCAGCAATTGTTACTGAAGACAAAAATATGTCAGTGCTAAAATAAAATAAAATACAACCCTCACACAAAACCCAAGAACGACACTGTTCTTAAACTCCAGAAGGTGGCAGCAAATGATTTGAAAGGGACAAAGTCATTGCCTTGCTTGCCAGTTGTCTATATTGTTCATGTTTCTTTTACATTATTACCGCTGTCTAAGCTTTACCTGAAATGCATATTAATATCAATGTTAATATCAGTTCTCGGTGTTTTCATATTCTAAAAAGAGAAGGCTTTATTTTTTTAAAAATACTTCTGACTTCAGGCCTCTGTGTGACTAGTATAAAAAAATCTATATAATGTACATAGGAGATATTTGAATATAAAGTTCAGAATTCCCAGGACTGAGGGATTGAAAATGTGTCTGTCAAAGTATAAAGTAGTAGTTAGGTCCAGAACTGCATGTGTTACTCAGGCAAAACTCCCATCAATTTATGTAAATTACATTGAGATGAATGGGATTTTTGCCTAAAGACTGCAGGATCCAAACACAAATTTAAATGTATTTAAGGTCTTGCTTTTTTTAAAAATTATGGAAACACAATGGAAACTAAATGCAGAAGCATAATGGAAGCATGTCAGCTTCATTACTAGATAGTGAATACTTTAAAATTAGGCATTAAACAATGGCTTGAGTCCTGAGACTTCTGACACTATACTAAAGTAATCGAGATTTTCTCCGAAGTTAATCAGGTGTTTTTACATGGATCATTGACAAAAAAAACTGTTCCAGGTGATTCCAGAAACTACACTGATGAAACTAAAATAAACAGACCTGAAGTATTTAGGAATTCTGTTGCTCAAACATTTGTGAATCACCATTGATGTCTGATAGCAGGAAAAGAGAACCTTTTAAGGCCAGAAAAAAATACAGCGATGCATCATCAATACAATAATTCAAATCTGCAAAGGAGTGTTACAACCAGAATGCAATCTGCTGTGATGATTATTTTTAGATGTGTATTGACTTAGACTCTGATCCTACCACTCTTGCTCATGTAATTAAATACAGCTACTTATGAAAGTTACTTATGTGAGTAAGAATTGCAGGATCAGATCCAGTATTTTGTCAGAACAATGATACACAGATTGTAACTTTTCACTTCTTATATCATAAGTCAAACAATGTGTGTTGGACAGAGCAGTGTTTAATTTTCTTTGATATATTTCCTTATGGTGAAAGTTAACCTGAAACGAGATTTAAGATTCACAAACTGTTCAAGTAGCTGCATATTTCTAACTGTATGAAGTGATTTTTGTTGTTGCATGACTTGAATCTTAAAGATATTCTGATTTAACTTTGTAATTCCATAGCCAATTATCCAACTTTTTTTTTCAAATATAAATAAATTTAAAATCCCTAAATCCAATTCACTCTTTCAGTAACTTTTTTCATAACAATCAAATATACAGCATTATACTCTCTCTCTGTCCTCTTCCTGCATCATATAAAATAACCCTTCCTCTATAAACACATCAGATTTTGGAAATCTGTTTTCGCAGAATATATATAACCTTGATATATTACACTTAGTTACCTTCCTTTTCATTTGGTCTATAAAAACATTGCAGCATCCTTCCTGAAGACAAATATTTATGTAGTACATTAAATAGAACTACACATAATCTCATGTCTGTGTTATTGTAATACTTTGTATTAAAACTCGTGTCTTAGTATGTTAAGCTTTATAATTTTCATGAAGTAGCTAAGCATTATGGGCTTGATCCAAAACCCATCTAACTCAATGGAAAGATTTCCACTGAGTTCAAAGTCTTTGGATCAAGCCCTATTATCATATCTAATTTGTAGATGGATAAATTGAAGCATATAGAGGTTAAGTTACTAGCGTGAGGTGATACATATGAATCAGTGGCAAAGATGGGACTATAACTCAGATGTTCTCTCTGTCACTAGATCTTATTAATTGGGATTCCACCTATTTATTTCAGTATTTAAAGGAGTAAACACTTCCAAACATTTCAGCAGTGTGATTTCTTTCTAGAAAAATGCAGGGAAAGTATTGCTCTGTTAATGTCTTTGCAGCCTATACAAAACTTGTAATGGGTTCTTTTCACTAGAAAAAAAAACGCCACTACAAGAAGTGTCTAAGGGCTTGATTCGGATTCTTTAGGCATCTGTTTACCTGAGTGGGAGTTTAGGTGTGAAAATATAACAAGAGGGTCTTGAGTATGAAACAGGATCCAGTCTCCATTTGAACCAGTAATGAAGTCCCTTCAGCAATACCTAGGGGTTAACTCCCTTCTCTGAGGTTCTCTGTTTGGTGATCCCCTATGGATCCCTGATCTTCACCCTGTGACCCTCACACCCATCTGTTTTCTCATTAGTTGTCCCCTAGAATTGTTTAGGATCTGGGTCGGGGAGCCGTTAGCTGTGGGCAGGCTTGCACTCACCCATCCCCAGCTTCCCAATAGGTGCTAACTCCCTGAACTCTGTCCTAGTTTCCTTAATAATCCTTTTCTGAGGTGAGATCCATGTCAAAATTTAGTTGAATTACAAAATGGCATTTTGAGTGAATCATCTCTTCCTTTTTCTATCACAGAATTCCAGAAGCAATAATACCGTATCCTTTTATTCTTCAGTTATTTTGAGTAAATGTCATTCATTCTCAAAGAAAGGTTTGTCCAGACTATGAGCAGTATTTAATGACTGACCTTGATAAAAGCAACAGAGTCCTGTGTCACCTTATAGACTAACAGAAGTATTGGAGCATAAGCTTTCGTGGGTGAATACCCACTTCCTCAGACACGTGTGGTGGAAATTTCCAGAGGCAGGTATAAATATGCAGGCAAGAATCAGTCTAGAGATAACGATGTTAGTTCAGTCAGAGAGGATGTGGCCCTCTTCTAGCAGTTGAGGTATGAACACCTAGGGAGGAGAAACTGCTTTTGTAGTTGGCTAGCCATTCAGTCTTTGTTTAATCCTGAGCTGGTGGTGTCAAATTTGCAAATAAACTGAAGTTCAGCAGTTTCTCTCTTTTTGCGCTGCAGGATGGCTACCTTTAAATCAGCTATAGTGTGGCCAGGGAGATTGAAGTGTTCTCCTACAGGTTTTTGTATATTGCCATTCCTAATATCTGATTTGTGTCCATTTATCCTTTTTCGTAGGGACTGTCCAATTTGGCCGATGTACATAGCAGAGGGACATTGCTGGCCCATGATGGCGTATATTACATTGGTGGACGTGCAAGTGAATGAACCGGTGATGATGTGGCTGATCTGGTTAGGTCCTGTGATGGTGTTGCTGGTGTAAATATTTGGGCAGAGTTGGCATCGAGGTTTGTTGTATGGATTGGTTCCTGAGCTGGTTACTATGGTGCAGTGCGTGGTTGATGTGAATCTGCTTAAGGTTGGCAGGTTGTCTGTGGGCAAGCACTGGCCTGCCTCCCAAGGCCTGTGAAAGCGAGGGATCATTGTCCAGGATGGGTTGTAGATCACTGACGATGCTCTGGAGAGGTTTTAGCTGAGGACTGTAAGTGATGGCCAGTGGAGTTCTGTTGATTTCTTTCTTGGGTTTGTCTTGCAGTAGGAGGCTTCTGGGTACATGTCTGGCTCTGTTGATTTGTTTCCTTATTTCCTTGTGCTTGTATTGTAGTTTTGAGAATGCTTGGTGAAGATCTTGTAGGTGTTGGTCTCTGTCTGAGAGGTTGGAGCAAGTGTGGTTATACCTCAGTGCTTGGCTGTAGACAATGGATTGTGTGGTGTGTGTAGGATGGAAGCTGGAGGCATGAAGGTAGGCTTGTGTTTCAATAGGGCACAAAAAATGTTCAGGCATATCTGAAAACAAAACTAAGGAAAGATGTCAAATTAAAAAACAACAATGTTAAATTGAACTTTATCTTCAGTCATTCCTGTAGTGAGTCTCTTGGTGGAAAAACGTAATTCCTGACTTTTCTATGTGACAGACACTATTTTTGGGGTTTTCATCACCATGTTTCTAGTGCAGAGCAGCAAAATCAGTGAATGTATGCACAGATGAATTAACCATGATAATGTGGTATCATGGGGATCTGTGGAGAAGAGTCTACATGCATCAAATATAATAGCTGTGCTAGCATTATGGTGCTCTTCCTGCTCTTACATATTTATCCTCATTTGTAAACAGGTAAAGAAAATCCAAGTACGGATTTTGAGAAATGTAAGTTTTTATGAATAAGATCATTAAACTAGAATTGTATATGCTGTCAGCAGTCAGATATATTGAAGGAAAGAACTGGAAGATTTTTCATGTTTGTCTAATTTAGGTTTTTTCCTTCCATACTTTAAGGCTATATTTCTTCAGGCTGCAGTTTTTTCTTAAGAGTACACGATGTGATTTAAGTAATGCAATTTATAAGAAATTACTTCTATCAGTCACAGTAATAGGCACTTTTAAAATAGACAGTTTGTGACAGCAGAAAAGACTTTCTGTAAGTGTAGCTGAAGTGTCCAGTCCTGCAAGCCCTTACTCATCTACAGAGTCCCTTTATAGACAAGTGTCTCGTGACTAGTACCATGTATATATACAGAGTTTCCTCCCATGAGTAAAGGGTTGCAGAATGAGACTTAAGATGGCCCAATACCTTTTGTCCAGCAGGGAAACCACATACAAGCCTAACAATTTCATAAACATCTTGCATACTCAAAGCATCTCTAAGTGCACTATAAAATGAGCTAAATAATGCTGGGGAAACACATCAGCCATTAAATGCTGAGCAATAAATCTTAACATTACAGTGTGTTTCACTCAGGGAAAATGTCAGATTATCACCTACACTTTTCAGAAGTGCTGTGGTACCACAAATTTTCACCTGCAGAATCACCAGAGAGGCATAAACGGGACCTCAGATTAAAGACATGTACGGTATTCCACAACCTTCTAGCTCTAAGGAGAGAGCCATTCAAATTAATCCAGTATATTAAACAAAGTATGTGACAAACAAAGCCAATTTAAATGGATTTATAGTCTAAAAGGTTGACCGACTAATGCTTCCTGACGATAGCGATGTTTGCCTCTGCTTGTCGTATAATCAGTCCTTACTTCTGTTCTAAATCTTCCTTCCTATTATAGCTACACTACAATAGAAGATATAAAATTAGATTTGAATGCAGGATGTGATTTTTGCCTTACTCATATTGAGTAGTACTTTACATTGCAGATAGTACCTTACTCAGTGAGACTAACTACTCAACTTGAGTAAAGGTGGCACAGCTGGGCCCATAATGGGTAAATCAAGTATTGATCATAAACACCACTTGTTTGTTGAAGTAACTGATCATGATATGGGGTGGGGCACATAAATATTGATGAGCACCACCTAATTTTTAAATGTATTTATCCTCACCACACTCTTGTGAAGAAGAGAAGTGCTGTTATCCTGGCTTTACAGTTGGGAATTGAAGTATAGAAAAGGTAAGTAACTTGCCCAACATCACACAAGAAATGTGTAGCAGAGCAGAGACCTGACCCCAGACCTCTCAAGTCATAGGCCAACAGTTTAGGCACTGCACCATCCTTCTCTCTTCTATATGGTCTGATAAGTACTCATCACGGCATTACATGGTCAATTTAATTAAAATAATTTGAAAATTTAAGAGTCTTCTCTAAAATACTATTTTTATTACCTTGAATTATGATTACTGTAAGATATTCTTAAATACAAAAGGTAACTTCATTTTAAATTACTTTACCTACTGATGTTTTTTAGATTTTTAAACAGAGCTTTTTTATTGTTGTTTAGCTACACCATTTTGTGTGTGTTTTCTGCTGTTTTCCATTATCACAACTCTAGTATGAATGAGGTGACGTATGTTTGTACAATGAATAAATCTAGAAATGATGCATGCAAGTTCTTGAAGCTCGAATCCCAGCAGCAAATGTCGATAGGATTTTGTCTGCTGTAGAAATGGCAAAATATCCAACCCTGACCAAGCAGATGCACTTATTTTCTTTTGCTTGACTTTTATCTTAACCAAAAAAAAAAAAGTAGACTCAAATTAGAAAGAAATCTTGCTGAAAACTGTAAAGATATCTGAGTAGAACTACATGGATCTGAGTGTTTGATAGTTTTGAGTTCCATTTCAAGGGCAAGAGCAAAAACATTTCCCACTATGAATCTTGTTTTATGGAAACACTTCACTACATGGGTTTCTCATTCTTAATTACCTTTCTTAGCTCCTACCACCATGCATCATATAAACACTGTTGTCGGCGCTTGACACAAACCTGCATGACAAAATTTAAAGCCAAGGAGAAAAACGAACAGGCAAAATGTATTCCTTGTCAGTATATCTGCACTTTTATAATGCAAGAAATATTCATATTCATCACCAGGAGTCTAAGGCTGCTGCTACTATTTAAAATGAAGCTGGAAATGCTCAGCTAGAACAGTATATAAGGAGTATAATAAATGCCTAAATGGATCTCTAGGGGTTCAGATTAAAGTTCTCATAGTATTCCCATTCATCAATATTTCTGTGAGCAATTGTACCTCAATATTTTCTTGCTGTGAAGGATTAGACCTGTGTGCGCACACACATACACACGTGTTAGAATTTGACCATACATTTTTGTTTATGCATGTGTGTGTGTGCACATGGATTAGTCCTTCAGAGCAAGAGAATATTGAGGCCAGTTTCAGACCTGGGAATAGAACCCAGATTTTCTTAGTCCCTGTGCAGCATGCTATTGACTAGGCCACACTGCCCCTTTACTTATTAATACACTACAGCATTCTGTTTGGTGCCTGATCCAGCTCCCATTGCAATCACATGTACTTTGATAAGAGCTGGATCATGAAGCTATGAGCAGCTGCACACGGTATCCCTTTCGCATGCCCTGTAAAATCATTTCTTATCACACCAAATAACCCTTTCTCAACTTGTGTTATGAAGACTCGTAGCATGGCAACTCTGCAACATCTGGAAGGCAGATTGTGAATGGACAACTTCTGCCCATGTTCTTGATGCCAGCAGTTAGTTTTCTGGCGTGTGTACATATGGAGCACGAGCCAGAATTCAGGGCTTATTGGACAAAGCTTTTGATGCACTGGTATGATTGAATTTTACATGTATTGTATTCTAGGAACATGAATTATTTTGTGTGTGAGGTTGCTAGAATACTACTGTAGACATTAGTATTATTAAATATTACTGTTTTTTTAAAGCATACATGCAGCCTTTTGACTTTTTTTTGCTATTTCAAACAGTAGCATTTTTCAGTGACTAAAAATCACTTTTGATGCCTCTCCCCCTGTACAATAGAGAAACTATAGAAAAGCTGGAATTTAGAAGCATTGTAGCCATTGGCCCAGTGACTGGTAAGGCTACCACGCAGCAACAAAAATAATATCTCAAGACATCTCACTAACCCACTGGGGAGGCAGGGACCGACTAAAGGCCCAAGCACATAGTGCTTATTCAGGCAATGCTTCTATTAAGGTCAATGGGACTTTTTCTGCATAAGCCTCAAACACCACACATAATTATAACAAATCATACAGATGCCTTTACAAGCCTGGTTCTAAAGAACCATTTTAACAGATGTTATTTGCAGATCCTTTTTTTTTTTTTGTGGGCTAGCTACTAAAGGGCAACATAACTCACTCTTTGTAAGGATTGCAGGATGGTGCCCTAAAATGGTAACACTTGAGAGGCTTCCATGGCCTGGATTTTGTGTAATTTTTTATGAGGATCATCCCACATGATGATTTTTTCTCAGATTGAGGTGTTGACTTCCTGCATTATTATTATTCTCACTGTGTTGTCATCACCACTTAAAAGGTCATGGAAACAAGTTTCCAATCAGATTCATTATAAAAACAATTATCCCCAAGCACTTTGAAAGTAAATAATCTAAGTAAAGAATCTTAAACATTAAGTCCAATTCAGTATTTGCAAAAGAAGCTTAGGAGTTCATCATTCCTGGTCTTCCATGTTTTAATGTGATTCCTTCCTTCCATTTTGTAACTAAGCTTATAGCTCCACTGACTGATCTGAAGTTTTGCAGCTGTCTAGTTGGATCAACTTCAGTTTAGATTAAGCTGAAAATGTTATCCTTGCCTTGTTTAACTGAATCTTTCATTTTACCTACTGGTTCTTTCTAGATGATGTGTTTTGCGATTACCAGAGGTTGTCTTTACATCAGTTCTCTAAAGTCTGTATAAGAGTTGAATAAAGATGTATATTATAGGAAGAAAAAATCAAAATATAATCTATAAAACTGCATGACTAGGTTTTAGAGGCAAAATTCCATCTTCCTCATTAATCATAAAAATGCCCAAATGGCAATGCTTAATGATTTGTAGTGTTTATTTAACTCTCATGGAAAGATAATGCTGATTGTAGTGGCCAAATTGAGCTCTAGTCAATAAACAAAACTGTGTGACATTTTCAACTAGCTGCAGTCTAATATGCTAAAGTAGTATGTTCAGCAGATAAGGGCCTGATCCGATGAGGTTTGAGTTCACTTATGAGAGGCGCATAGCTTCTTTGAGAATCACGCCTTAATTCTCAAAACTTCTGTAGTTTTGCAGCCACCATATTCTTAATCTTTTGATGTCACATGAGGACCAGATGATACTCCACTATAAATGAGAGTGCATCACAAGTAAATCTGCTGAAGCCACTGGACTTACTCTGGATTGACACTAGTGTAACAGAGAACAATTTGCCCCACTGTATCTGGACCAAATTCTCCCATGGAGTAGAACACAATCATACATATACCATACATAAATTTAATACAGTCGTCCCTGAAGTTACAATATCTTTTACATGTTTCCTGTACCTTCACCCCACCCCCCAGCATGATTCCAGCTTGCTTGGCCCCTGTCTGTGGCAGCCAGGCCAGGCAGGGGCAGGGTGGGGGGAAGAGGGGAAAGGGTGGCTAGCTGCTGATGCCCCTGCCAGGCTCTTTTAGGCAGCTGCTGTACTCCCTAGAGTAGCATCCCAGAGCAGCCAACTTGAGCTGTATGAGAAGTGTCTCCGTTCTGCAACTTTCATTCCCTGCTCAAGCCCACCTGCCAGGGAGAGCAGTCAAGCATGCTGCTGGGGAGGGACAATGGGAGAAGGACAGAGTCCCCCTGCAGGCAGTATGGGGCAGGGAGAGCACAGTGGCCCTGAGCTGGCACAGCATTGCAAGGAGTCGCTGGCCAGAGGAGATGCCTGGGGTGGTCACATCCTTTAGATTGTGTCCCTGCAGTATGGGGAGGCACAAGTCATCTATGTGGGGTGTAATGGCAGACAATATCTTCTATAATTTTAAATTACAATAATTCACATAAAAACATTCTTCCCCAAAGCCCAGTTCCTTTCTCTGTCCCACATCCTGGGAAGTTGGGGCACAGCATAATCTCAGTTTCTTGGGGGAAGGAGGAAGAATATTGAACCCCTTGTGTTCCTCCTCCTGGGTCCCATGGATGTGACTTGACCCTCTTCTCCTGTTTGACCTGGTGGCATTTGTCCTGGTCAGCAACTTTGTCACTCCAGTGCTGACTCCAACTCCAGTCCTCTCTCCTGCACAGTAATTCAGTTCCACTCTTAACTCCACATCTCAGGCTACCCCCAATGGCTGGTGATGGGATACCAGATGGGGAGGGCTCTGAGTTACTACAGATAATTCTTTCCCATGTGTCTGGCTGGTGGGTCTTGCCAAAATGCTCAGAGTCCAACTGCCTGCCATATTTGGTTTTGAGAAGGAATTTTCCCCTGGGTCAGATTGGCAGAGATCTGGACGTAGGGGGGAATGGATGTTATGCCTTCCTCTGCAGCATGGGGCATCGATCACTTACAGGTTTAAACTAGTGTAAATGGTGGATTCTCTGTAACTTGAAGTCTTTAAACCATGATTTGAGGACTTCAGTAACTTAGCCAGAGGTTAGGGGTCTATTACTGGAGTGGGTGGGTGAGCATCTATGGCCTGCAATGTGCTGGAGGTCAGACTAGATGATCATGATAGTCCCTTCTGGCCTTAAAGTCCATCTCTTGTCATCACTGCTACCTCTGCTGGACCCTCTGTGGCATCATCTCCTTGGTCCCTGCACACCCAGTAGGAGGAAAAGGGAACTCTCCTGACCCCATCTGGGGGAGGTACACCACCCATCTCAGATCATCTGAGCAGAGTGTGGCTACCACTTCCAATTTTTCCAAATCAGTAGCAAACAAATCTTGCTGCTCATACAAGTTCAACAGCTGCTCTTTCTTCAGTGGTCCCTAATTCATGTTTCAGTCTCTTTTCACTATTCTGTTCCACAAAATACTACAAGACCCCCTTTTCTCTGTGCCTTTCCATCTCTGATACCAGTGTTCACTGCTGTTGACCCTTATGGCAGTCACACTGTCATAGATCCCATACACATTGCCACCATAGATTGCCACCATATTGTCACAGTTTCAGGGTAACTGCACCTGTATTTCCCTCTGTGGCCCACTTCAGGAGTGCCCAGTCAGGTCTCAGGTCTGTAGTTATCACCAGTCTCTGGGCAGAGACCCTTATTCCACTCCATTATAACTAGGGATCATAAGGCTGCACAGCCCAGTGCCATGCTCATTGATATCTCCAGCAAGCCAGTCTATCCAATGACTAGTGCCCATGCATTGCTCTCTCTCCAAGGGCTATGAACAATGTATTGCCAGCAGTTACAAGTTACCACATAGCTTTTTTAAAGCAAGCACAGTTATTCTTATGGTAAAAGCATAACAGAAATAAACATTTAAACATACTTTAAACATGCCAGACATTGCCCTTCAGTCTTATGAGACACTACTAGGGTAAAGTTCTTCCAGTCCATCAGTAGGATTAGGGCATCTTGTTTGCTGAATCAAAGGCGGCCCTGTGTCAGTTTAAATTCCTAGGGCCCGTTCATACTCAGCCTTTTCATACCAAAAAGTGTTTTCTTTGAGTCTCTGGAAAAACTCAATTTGAATCAGGCTAAGCAAACCTCTCCAGGGGGTAGTACCTCTTGGGAGTCGTTTAGTCTCAGTAACTCACCTTAATCACCCCTCCACTATTTTTGGGTTCCTGGAAGTGCTATAGTAACCCTTCCCCATAAATTCTCATTTACAGTGGAGTAAATCAAGAATAAGTTTGGTGAAGTCACTGAGTTATTCTGAATTGACACCAGTGTAACTGAACAATCTGCTTCAATTTCTCTCAACCAAATTATCCCATGGAGTAAAACATAATCTAGTCATAAATTTAATACAGTGGTCTACAAAGATACTTGGAGTTGCAATATTTGTCACAACCAGATCAGGGTATTACCTCTGCATAAGACATTCGTCTGGTTTCCACACTTCCAAAAGGATGTTGGCCAAATTAGAAAGAGTTCAGAGAAAAGCTACAAGAATGATTTAAGGACTGGAAAACTTGCCTTATAGTGGGACTAAAGAAGCTCACTCCATTAAGAGGTGACTTGGTCACAGTTTAAGAGTACCTACATGCAGAAGGAATGTGTGATAGTAGATGGCTCTTTAAATGAGCAGAAAAAGGCATAATGTGACCCCATAGTTCGAAGCTGAGGCTAGACAAATTCAGCCTAGAAATAAGGTGAAATACAGTGAGAGTAGTTGACAAATGAAACAAATTACCTTGGATTCTTCACTACCTGAAGTTTGAATGTCTTTTTACAAGATGCTCTATTTCAGACAGGAATTGCTGGGTGACATTCTTTGGCTTGTGTTATGGAGGTCAGAATGGATGATCATAATGGTCCCTTTGGTTCTAAAAATCTATAAATCTATGTGCCAGTTTGGTGGCTGGACCTCTAATGGTCCAATATATGTGCAAATCCCATGTGTTGGGGTATCAAAACATGGATTTGTACTTAAAAATGCGTGCTTGTAAATTTAAAGACCCAAATTAATCTCTAGCGTGACCTGAAACCATTATTTTCATATTCTTTCCATGTTCAAGTGAATCTGTCTTTGAAGTACCTGTGGCAGAAGTTTACTATTTAAAATGAGACTTTTAAAGTTTACTTGCAACCTGATGTTTAGAGGCAGCAGCCACTTGATTGTAAGTAAATGTAATATTTGTTTTTTTAAAGTCACTGGCCTCTTTTTGAAGAGACCAGCTCCTATAACTACTTCAAGGGTAGGAATAAGCATGGTCTTTCCCATCGCATTTTCTGCCTTTGAATTATCCATAATATAGCAGCTTCTCTCAACACAGCTGATATTTTTGAGAGCTTTACAGAACTATGAAATTGTCGAGGTTTAGATGCTAAAATTACTGCACAGGATAAGCAAAACACCATGAATTTATCCAGCCACTGAGATTCTATTTCTGCTAGTAGAGCTGGGAGCTCTCAGCAAAATATAGCTGGGAAATATTTTGGCTTGTATAAAGACATGCTTTGCTTTGTAAAATAAAAATAATGGAAAGCAGACCTAGATGAGTAGTGATAACATGCTAATCAATTTTGCGCTACAGTTCAATATTTCCTAAGAAATATTTTTGCTAATGGTATGAGGGACTTATTTGCACTGCAGTAAAATTGCTAAATGGATTATGCACTCTGTTTTAGATAAAATTACTAGCTCTCTTCCTCCTCAGTTCTTTTGTTACTATTTTCTTCTTTGCATACATCTATTTACTGCATTTTAAGTCAATGTGCTGTTTTTTGTTTGCTTGTCTGTCTCCTCAGTCATCTGTGCAAAATTGTGCCTGTTAAGCACAGCCAGTGCTAAGAAGCGGAGCCATCCCATACTATCCTATGGGCAGGGCTGGCGCTACCATTTAGGCAGCCTAGGCAATCGCCTAGGGTGCCAGAATAATTGGTGGGCACCATTTTGCTGGAGGGGCAGCAGGCGGCTCCGGTGGAGCTGCCGCAGTGGTGCCCGCGGAGGGTCTGCTGGTCCGCAGCTCTGGTGGAGCTGCCGCAGTCGTGTCTGCTGACGGTTGGCTCCTCACGCGGTTCCAGTGGACCGCCTGCAGGCATGACTGCAGAAGCTCCACCAGAGCCACGGGACCAGCACGCAGGGCAGCAAAATTGCCATGCACCTAGGGCCCTCAAACCCCTAGCGCTGGTCCTGCCTATGGGGTACACTGGGAGGCACTGAGTCTGTGAAACTTTGCTGATTTATACCAGTGAGGATTTATTAAGATCCAACTTAGTTTTCTCTAATACTCTGCAAATTTCACTAATCTGGCTCCAAGCCTCCAGGGTTCTACTGGACATCCATAGACTCACTGGATCTATACAGGTTTAGGGTACGTATACATTGTTTTGAAACCTGTGGCAGCAAGTCTCAGAGCCTAGGTCTACAAACCCAGACTCATGTTATGGTGTTAAAAACAGCTGTGTAGATGTTTGGGCTCAGGCTGGAGCATGAGCTCTGAAGCCTAGGGAGAAGAGTGGTCTTCAGAGCCTGATTTACAGCCTGAGCCAGTGTGCGTACTGCTGTTTTTGAGCCATAGCACAAGGCCTGTAAGCCAGAGTCTGTAGATCTGGGCTCTGAGACTCACTGCTGATTCTCTCTACCAAACAAACAGAAAGATGCTTATAAAGGGTCACAGGCTCCAGTGAGGGTCCACCTTCTTTCAAAAGAGCAGAAAACCCTTCTGTGCCAGCAACATTAGGGCTTAAGAAATTCTAATTCCATCTAGCAAAGTTCAGTGATTCAAATATAAGACAGCCAGGTGGGATGTTCAAAAGTGCTCAGTATTAGCCTAACTCAGCACCTATTAAAATCAATGGAATAACTCCAGTTGACTTTAATGCCAGCAGAGTTAGGCCAATGTTGAGAGCTTTTGAAAAATCCCACCCTATACATTTATCCCAGTGAGGCAATGCTATTCAGATGCTTGAGGTTCCTACTGGTTTATCTGAGATTATCAGATAGCACTAGAGCAGGTTACACACATTGTAATGAATAATTTATTCAAGAAACTGCATCTCTTTTTCATTCACCAAATGTCATATTCTGCCACCTTCCTTTACCAGTAGCCCCTTTAATCTCACTGAGAGTACTAATAGAACAAAGTACAACTTAGTGTGTGTAAGTGTGACAGAACTGAGCCCTAATTAATTTTGGCAAGTAATTCTTAGACTAGATTGCTGATGAGACTTCATTATGAGTATTTGAGTTGTTTGGATTGGTCACTTAAATCACATAGTCTATTTTTGTTCCATAACTGGATGAGCATAACTTTTAGCAGTAGATCTCCAGTGCAAAGAGTAACTGTTATATTGAGCCCTAATTAATTTTGGCAAGTAATTCTTAGACTAGATTGCTGATGAGACTTCATTATGAGTATTTGAGTTGTTTGGATTGGTCACTTAAATCACATAGTCTATTTTTGTTCCATAACTGGATGAGCATAACTTTTAGCAGTAGATCTCCAGTGCAAAGAGTAACTGTTATATTGTCTTTAAGCACATCCCTGAGCAAGGGGTAATGCCTGAGCTGCATGAACTCAGGAGTAGCCCTGGGAAACAATGTGACTAGAAACACTCCTCAGAGTCACTATGCCTCCCTACTTTCTCCTCAGAGGTAGCGATTTACTGTTTACCTTATCCACTGTATAGGCTGACTGAAACAAGAGGGAGGGAAGTGGTGTCAAGTATAATTCCCAATTCTGGACCTTAGCGTCCAAAATATGGGTACTAGCATGAATTCCCCTAAGCTTAATTACCAGCTTAGATCTGATAGGCTGCCACCAATCAGGACTTAGAGTAGAGCACCTGATAGACTCTGGTCTCCCCCAAAAACCTTCCCTGGGGGTCCCAAGACCCAAATTCCTTGAGTCTCACAAAGGGAAATAAACCATTCCCTTCCCCCTCCCTTTTTCCTCCCAGCTCCTTCCCGCCCTGGGAACACTAGGAGATCGCCTGATTCAACTTCTTGAATCACCACACTGAGAGGAGTGTTACCTTCCCCCTCACCCAGAGGCAATACAAGCTGCGTGAATATAACACAAAGAAAATTTATCCTTCCCTTCTCCCCTCCAATTCCCTGGTGAGTACAGACACAATTCCCTTGAAGTTTAACTAGGAGAAAAAAAAATCAAACAGGTCTTAAAAGCAAAACTTTTAATAAAAAAGAAAGAAAAAAGTAAAAGGTTTATCTCTGCACTTTAGATGGTAAACAGTTACAGGGTCTTTCAACTTATAAACAATAGAAAGAAACTTTCTCCAGCAGAAACACAATTTAAGCTACTTCCAGCAAGTACACATATGCAAATAAGAAAACAAATTAAAAGACTAACTGCCTTTGTTCTTACTCATAATTCTGAATAGATAAGAGAATGTAGCAGGGAGATTGGCAGAAACCTGCTTGCACCTCTAGTCCCGTCCAGGACCCATAGAGAAAGCCAAACCCACAAACAAAGGCTTCCCTCCACGATATTTGAAAGTATTTTGTCTCCTGATTGGTCCTCTGGCAGGTATTTGCAGGTCATTGTTTGTTAACCCTTGATAGGTGAAAGACATTAACCCTTAGCTATCTGTTTATGACAAGTGGAGTGAAGCAACTAATGAGAAGGTAGGAGCTGTAGCCAAATGCTAATTCCCCAAGTCAGGGAGAGGAGAAGTAGCTGCTATTTGATTTAGTGGTATATGGTGTATTTCTCTTTCTCTGCCCCTGTAATAATGGTATTTAGAAAATTATAGAGAACTTCACATATTAAAAGTGCAGTACAGCCATTAAGTAATTCATCTTGCAAGCTCCTATGTGAATTTATAATATGTAAGTATTATCCAACTTTTAAGATGGGAAAACTCAGTTATATCCCAAAGGCCTTCCTAAAACAATGAATTAGATATTGGTAGTATGGCACCACTGTAGGATTATGGAAAACTATACCAATAGTTTATACACCAATATCTTACCAATAGTTTACACGCAGCCTGGGATATTAGGACCTGTTTTAGTGTGACAGTCTTTCACATGAAAGAGATACTAGTGACAAACAGAAAGGATTTTGGTTTTCTCCTATCATGGAGCACACCACTCACCGCCAGACTGGTGTCTCCTCCTAGTACTCTGAGAATTAACTTGAGGCTGACAGTCCCTCCCCCTAATCCATGGTTTACATACTGTCACTCTGTCTCTGCTGTTTGCCTGCAGCATCCTCTTCATGGTTCAGCCCTCCAGCTGTTTAACTGTCTATGTTCCTTCCAGGGGAAGATTTAGCTCCTCAACAATCCTAGGCAATCTTCCTGCATTATGCCACTTGCTGGTAGGGGAACCCAGGCCCACCCTCTTCTCTGAGTTCCAGCCAGGGATCCTCAGCTCAGCAGTCTGGACCTTCTCTCTTGGGCCTCACTGCTCTAGCCTGGGCTTCTTCCTACTACTGGTTCCCCATCTCTTCCTGGGCCTATGGTTCCCAAAGCCTCTTCCCAAGGAGTGATTGCATTCTGCACTCATGCCTTGCTTTCTCCTAGGCTTTATAGGCCTTGGCTGCTCCTGCGCAGCTGATCCTCCTAAATCAGATGCCTAATAGGTTAATTGGCCCATCTGGCCTGCATTAAATCCTGCAGAGTGAGTATGGGGTAGTCACTCCATCACATGTGCTCAGTTTTTGAAGTCTGGGGCAGTGGATGAGTCATGCACTCCCATGATGTAAACCTATCTTTGCATTTGACCACTATCATAGTTTGCTCATCTAAACAGCCATCTGTATGTGCAGTTGTTGGATTGTAACATCTGTATGAACTGGCTTCTTGGGTGTGCTGTGAATATGTGCGCATTTTACACAGATCACCAGCTATGTGAGGATTTTAACATTTCTCATTTGGAAAGGTCGTATTTGCATATTTTATATATTCATCTAGTATATGCATCTTGTATATGATACTTCAGTGTACAGATTGTAATATACAAAAGGAGTCCATTTATGATTTCATATATTCAGTATATAAATCATAAGTCATGTAGACAGTATTTGCATATAAATTATGAGTGGGATTTTCAAAAGCATTTGTATTGGACCAACTCTGCTACCGTTGAACTCACTAGGAGTTTTATCATTTACTTTAGAGACAGCAGAAATAGCCTAAGTCCTTGTCTACGTTACAATGTTTTGTCAACAAAAACTGCCTTTTGTCGACAAAAGCTGGAATGCATGCACACTGCAATGCCACTTTTGGTGGCAAAAATGCCCTGTTTTTGAGACAAAATACAACCACTCCAATGACAGACATGTTTTTTCCTCTAAATTTTTGTCAATAAAGTGCCAGTATAGACACCATGCTTGATTGGCCTCCAGGAGTTGTCCCACAATATCCACCATGACCGCTCTGGTCAGCAGTTTGAACTCCACTGCCCTGCAGCCAGGTAAACAGCCACCTGCCCCTCCTCCTTAGAAGCCCCAGGAATTTTTGAAATTCCATTTCCTGCTGGCTTGGTTTGGAGAGATCTCATCGCATCTTCCCAGGTGACTATGGCAGGTTATTGCAGCAAAAGCTCTCCGGTTTGGACCACTGCGGAGCTGTTGCACCTGATCAGTATATGGGGAGAGGAGGCTGTGCAGTCCCAGCTGCGCTTGAGCCATAGGAATTGAGATACCTACAGGCACATTTCTTGAGGCTTGTGCTAAAAGGGCTGTGATCGGGACATGCTGCAGTGCAGAGTGAACATAAAGGTGCTGAGGCAGGCATACCATAAGGTGAGGGAGGCAAACCATCACTCTGGTTCTGCACCTAAGATCTGCCAGTTCTGTAAGGACTTGGACGCTGTACTCATGGTGACCCCACCTCCACCGCCAAGAGACCTGTGGATACTTTATAACTTCCTCCTGCTTAAAAAGATTAGCAATGATAGGATATATATTTTTGAGCGGTCCATCATTCTACTTAGAAACAAAGATTTCAAATATCCAGTTTCCTTTCTTTTTTTCTTTTTATAGGGTAAGAAAAGATGTAATGATGTGCTAACAATTCTTGCACTGCTTACATACTCCAAAGTTATATTAGACCCAGGATAAAGTGTATGTACAGTGCTATTCTGGAGGCTTTGTACAGTATATATACTTTGTTAGTGCCAACTTTTTGGCAGCATTAAATGCTGCTATATGCAAGGGGAAGCAAGTTCACATTATATGAATTCCACTATGTTTAAATTTTTGGCAATTGACTTCAAGAGGCAGATCTCTAGGTAAAACTCGGCTGGATTGACAAAGTCTTTCCTTTTAAAAATATATCTTCTACTCCTACTCTAGATTAAGGACACTGATTCAGATTAAGAAGGAAATCAAATTTTATGCTCTTGGTCCATCTCACTGCACACAGAAGAGACCACCTAGTGCTACACAAATATTCTGCAATGTTAAAACTAACAGTATGCAGCTGTAAAATGTCAAAATTTTGCACAAACATTAACTAATTAATGAATTAATGATGACAGGAAAAAGCAGATGACACCAAATAAATAATGAATCAGATTTCTTAGAATTCATCTCTATCCAGCCAATAAGTAAATACTCTTGTGATGATGCTGACAGTAACAGTCATGTCCATGAGAACAGATATTGGGGATTCAGAGCATGGCAGCTAGCAAGAATATAAGTTTTATTTGCTTTTAAGGTTGGAATTACATTATTATTAATTATTATTATTATTATTGGTTTGTATTATGGTAGCCCTTAGGGTATGTCTACACTGCAATAAAAAAACCTATGGCTGGCCCATGTCAGCTGACTTGGGTTTGGGGGCTCAGGCTGTGGGTTATAAAATTGCAGTGTGGCTGTGCCCAAACATGTAATAACCCCACAGCCCAAGCCCTGTGAGTCCGAGTCAGCTGACTTGGACCAGCTGTGGGTGTTTTATTACAGTGTAGATGCACTTAGGTTGAATCTACACTGGAATAAAAGACTGACAGCATGGATGCAGATGGCCTGGGTCAGCTGACTTGGGCTTCCAGGGCTTCTGCCTGAGGGCTAAAAATTGCTGTGTAGACATTCAGGCTCAGGCTGGATCCTGAGCTGTGGAACTCTCCCCCTACTTGAGCCTGAATGTCTAACACTGCAATTTTTAGCCCTGCAGCCCAAGCCCCATGAGCACGAGTCAGCTGAATCAGGTCAGCTGTGGGTATTTAAATGCTGGGTGGACATATTCAGTACTGTACAAATACCTAGTAAGAGACTGTGCCTGCCCTGAAGATCTATCATTCTAATTAGACTAGACAGAAAAAGGAAGTATTATTATCCCCACTTTATTGGTGGGGAACTGAGGCAGAGAGAGATTAAGTTACCTGCTTAAGGATATATAGGAACTCTGGGGTAGAACTTGGAAACTCACTCAGGTCTTCTTTCTCCTAATCCAGTGCCTTAACCACAAGACTAACCTTACCCTCTTCATAATTTAATTGTACTACGATATTTGAAAGGGTCACAGTCCCTGTCTCAAATATGATGTTAGCAAGAACTGTGGGAGCAAGAGATCCAAACCCAGGCCTTCCACAGATCAGAAAAAAGTGCTTTCACTACAGAAAGTCACATCACTCTGTTTGTACTGGAGCCAGCCAAACCTAACTGGGTAAAATAAGAGCTGACCTAAATCTTTGGCCCGTTCTTCAAGCAAATGTTATTTGTGATGGCATAAGTGTACACAAAAGTGCAGTGTTTGCTAGGTTCTCCCCTGGAAATGAGGATGACAGTATCTGGAAAAAAACTTTGTGCTCTGAGTGGTGTTTAGACATTCCTATGTGAACTTCAGTAGATGCTTTCAACAAAACATTTTCGCAGTATGCATACATTTCAGGCAAGCGTAAAGAACATCTTTCTCCTAATTTCCCAGGTAGTGCATCACACTGGAATACTCTTTCAGGTACATTTGCCATGCTGCTGATGCATCACTGTGTTATGTTATTGCTGGTTAGCAGTGGTCTTCTCCTATCATGTCTACACAATGTATTTGTTTTAAATAAAAGTTCTCATTCATGAGTGTGCAACACAGATGATGTCAATGGGACTACATCTAAAGTATATAGCTGAGAGCAGAATGTGTCTTTCTTACTAATTGTGTAAAGTCTGGATGTCTGATATCTCACTAACTATGAAAGTTTTAGGGGTCTAACCTATTGTGTATAGGTAAAAAGAAGATATATGTCCTTGAAAATGCAGTACTGCAGAATTTACAACTTTAGATTGTGTTGCTGAGGCCAAATTCTGAGACCAGAGAAATTGCAATTATAAATAATAATTTGCTTTGCTGTATTTATTTGTTTGTTTATTTTACATAGAGGGATGTGTTTGCCATCCAGCCATGTTCTCCCAAGAATCTTCTTTTCTGAAGACTTCTCCTGGAATTCTTGACTGTCTTCTGGAAATTGAACTTCAGAGGGGGATTAAGGAAGTCATACCATCCTAGAATGCATCAAATTCTTTCCCCTACTTGTCTAGATGTTATTCCCGCAAGTATATTCTTTCCAAATAGATAGAAAATCTGCAATTTTCCCACTTATTTTTGAATACCATTACTTTCAACTCCATTTACGTATTATCCATTAAACAAAAACAAAACAAAACACTTAGAAATCTTAAAGGTAAATACTTTTGGAAATTTACTTTCTGTTCACGCTGCACACAATGAAGTGCAGTTGTAGTCATCAATTTGCTAATGCACGCCTTTCTGTCTGCCTTGTCACCATTAAATATATTTGTAACCTTTGTTTCCCTCTGGAATGCCCTTTCAAGAAATACACGCTGCACCTGGAGTGAAATAAATGTGTTAGCTTTTAATTAAATATTGACAGATAAACCACTGTCTTTCTGTTTCATCTGCTCAAGAAAGGATTGGAAGTGGGAGAATTCTAAACATCTGTCTTGTCAAACCATGTGTCTATTTAGACTGTAAGCTCTTTGGGATAGAGACTGTCTACTACTGTGGATGTGTGCAGTGCCTAGCACAACAGGAGCCCATTCTTGACTGGCCCATAGGCATGACTGTAGTAAACATAATTATTAATAATTTGCTCCTTTCTGCTAACTATATGATTCATTTTGTTGTTTAGTTCCCATTATTTTATTATGAAAACTGAACATTTTACCAGAAGTTGCTTTCCAGTTGAACTGTCTATAGAAGGCTCCCTGGTGCTAGCTGAGCCGCACTAGATCTCAGTTGTGCTCCGATGACCCTTGATTCCTCTGATAGATCAATCTCTAAATATTAAAATAAGGCACTGCCCAAGTTGCTGTTGGTGGGGATGGTGGAGGTAGTGAGGAGGGGCTGCACACAGGGCATAGTTCCTGAAGTCACTGTGTTTGAGATAGGCCTAATGAGTGAAATCTTGGCCTCATTTAAATGAATGGGAGTTTTGCCACTGACTTCAATGGATCCAGGATATGGCCTAGTGACTAAAAATGCTGGAGGAGTGCACACTGCACTGGTAAGTGCTTGCAGAGCATAGCATAAACTTCTCCTTCACAGCCTTTGGGCAGGAAGCTGTCTGTGAATGCTGCATCTCCCCCGATAGCTAGAGGGAACAGTAGGCAACTGTTCAAAAGCAATAGTATTAGAAAAGAGATTTTTATCTAATATAGAATGTAAAGCCTGAGGTTGTGTCTTTAGATTTATTTTCTATGTAACTTCTACACCTTTCCTCTCACTTACAATTTCATCTGTGGTTTTTTCATCAATCTGTGTTTTCTTTTATTAAATAAATGTTTGGTTTATTTTTATCCCAAGCAGGTCTCACGTTCAAACTGTGTATGCCGAAGTGAATTGATAACTGCAGGATTCCCCCTACACCCCCGGCTCTGCCCAGGCCCCACCTCCACCCTGCTTCTTCCCACCCTGGCTCTGCCCCTGCCCTGCCTCTTCCCCACCTCTTCCCACCCCTGCCCTCCCCAGTTCTGCCCCCTCTCCTGAGCATGCTGCACCCTCTTTCCTCCCTGCAGCGACACTGCAAAACAGCTGTTTCGCAGTGGGCGGGAGGCGTTGCTAAGGGGGCTGCCGGTGGTTGCTCAGCACCCACCATTTTTTCCCCTTGCGTGCTCCAGCCCCAGAGTGCCCATAGATTTGGCATCTATGGCTGGAAGGCCCTTAGAGAGGCCCTCTAGTCCAGCCCTCTGCACTAGACCATCTCTAACAAGTGTTTGTTCAATCTTTTCTTAAAAACCTCGAATGTTGGAGATTCCACAACCTCCCTTCAAAGCCTATTCCAGTGTTTAACTATCCTTATATTTAGAAAGTTTTTTCTAATATCTAACCTAAATCTCCCTTGCTGCAGATTAAGCCCATTACTTCTTGTCCTACCCTCAGTGGACATGGAGAATAGTTATTCATCATCCTCTTTACAGTAGCCCTTAATATATTTGTTACTGAGCCTCAGTTTTCTTTTCTCAAGACTAAACACGTTTTCTAAACCTTTTTAATTTTTGTTGAGCTCCTCTGGACTCCCTCCAATTTGTCCATATCTTTCTTAAAGTGTGATGCTCATAACTGAACATGGTACTCCAGCTGAGGCTTCACCAGCGCTGAGTAGAGTGGGACAATTACCTCCTGTGTCTCACATATAACATGGCTGTTAATAAACCCCAGGCTTTGCTGAATCCCCTTTAGCAAATAGTTACCAGTCTGCTGTATTGAATTCAAACTTTGGATCCCACATGTTTTCAAACCATCTGGTTCTTAGCAGCATCCAACATCCCACATTGTCTCTAGTTCTGGCCTGTCAGGCCTGCTCCTGGGATCTAGACTTTCTGTCTGGCCATCTCCCTTAGGATGTGGGACTTTCCACTCCAGCTGCCCTCAGCCCTGAGACTAGCACTAGCCCCTGTAAACCTTCCTCGTAACTTATGCAAGCCCTTCCCAGAGGTCCACCTTCATGGGCACTCCGGATCATAATTTAAATAAAGAATACAGGCTTCACAAAGCACCTTCAGAAGCACCCCCACACACTTTTAAAAATCACACTAGAGTTACAGAGCTATAGAATAGACGACAAACATGATTGCAATTCCCTTCCTCAGAGTTTTCCCCATTCTTAAGAGTCTTATGACCTTAAGGACGGCCAGGTATTTCCTGCTCCCATTCCTCCTTGTTGTGTCTTCTGCTTCTGGAGATAGTCTAGCCCTCTGGCGTAGAGAGCACATCTCTTGTTAAATAAGTCTGTGGTACCTTTTCCTGCTTCTCTTCTTATGCTGGTAGTTTACGTGCTTTAGCCTTCGAGTGAGACTACTAGCAGAAGACCCCATTGTGCTAGGCAGTGTACACACACAATGAAAATACAGTTCCTGAGCCAACCTCACTGTATGCCAAGAACCACACCTTTGCAATGTTTTACATATAGGAGATTATCCGTATGTGGCCTTATTTTAAAAGGTTTAATTATGTTGTAAACTACAGTGGAAGTTTGTATTGAAAGAAAATTTTAAGTTGAGTGCTATAAGAAAATAAGATGTCTTCAAAACTCTATAGACAGGAACTAACCACAATGAATATAACTGACTCATAGGAGTATTGGAGCTAAACCTTTTATATGACATAGAGTTCAGACACCAACATAGCCTAAGGCCACGTCTACACTAGCGAACTTGCAGTAGCACAGCTGTACTGACGCAGCAGCAACACTGTAAGATTTCTTGTGTTGCCGCTCTGTGCCGACGGGAGAAAGCTTTCCTGTTGATATGATAAAACCACCTCAATGAATGGCAGTAGCTCTGTTGGCTGGAGAAGCTTTCCCGTCAACAGCACTGTGCATACGAGCGCTTATGTCGGCAAAACTTATGTTGCTCAAGGGTGTGTATTTTTACACTCCTGAGTGACATAAGTTTTGCCAACATAAGTGGCAGTGTAGACATGGCCTAAGTCAGTGTAAGTAAATTTTCTAAAATCTTGCGTTTCAATATACTACTGAGTGAATGAATGTGCATGATGGAACTTGAGTGTGATTAAGTAAGTAAGAAAATCATCAGCTCGGTGAAGCTCATTTGAAACGAGTCATATGCCAGCACATAAAGTAATTTTATTTTAATGTGAAAAAAAAATTGTGGAGAACTGCAGCTAGGTTTGAAAAAACAGCTTCTAATCCCATTATTTTAGTTCCCAAGCCATACATTCCACATCCTTTCTATTTACTCAAGCTGCACAAAAATACTGTTTTTTTCTTTTCTTGGTTTGTGCTTTATCCTTTGTTAGATTCCTTTAATCCTAGAATAATAACTTCTAAACCATTTCACACAGAATGCAAGAAGATGAAGCTTTAATTGTTGTGAGATCCTCACTAGACATTGCTAATCTCTGATCAGATGCAAATCAGTGGTGGCACATGTTGATATTCTATTTTATCCATTGCTAGCTATCTGCTTTTATTGTATATTTCTGTGTGATATGGACATTTAATTTACTTTAAAGATGAAAGATGTAAAGAGACACAAGACCAGACTCTGAGCCCCTTATTTACATTAGGGAGCAGTTCCTCACATGGGTAGTCTGTTTAAACACAGTTTAAGTAAGAGAGTTCACAATTTGAACCAAAGCTATTTTCTAAGGACCAAATTCTACCACTTATGCTCACACTGGACCAGATCACCATTCATCACTTTGTGATCTAGCAGGCAGTTTGTTGTGCCAGCCTTGAGAGGGAGACAGTGACTCCCTTACAGATTCTTAGCTGCTCCAGGAAGAAGTAAATTGTGACAAATCTATAACTAGTGTAGTGTATGTGCCTGCATAACTATGCCACCTAGACTGTTCGGGGGCAGAGTCATGTCTCCAGCTATTCTCCAAGCCCTCTCATCCCTTCTCACCCACCTGCATCAGAGAGGAATGCAGCAGCTTTGCACAGCCTGCTTCTCCTTGTAGGAAGGGAGCAGTGGTATGGCACACTGGTGCAAGGGAATAAGGGAATGGGTGCACAAAGTGGGTTATTATTTGGCCCACTGATAGTCTTATAGGATGAGATTTTTAAAAGGGCCTAGGGGACTTTCAATGACATCTGAGTCCTTAATTCCCTTAAGTACTACTTAAGTGACAAATGTAGGGGTTATGAATATTGATCTGTACCCAACAATGTGTTTTATGTATAGGATTTCTGAGATGTGTTGCAATATCGGGGTGGGTGTGGGAAGACAGTTTCCGCACACTCCCATGCAGTCACAAGAACTGTGATCGTAAGTTATTAAGGTTGAATAGGTCTGACAGCTGAGACTATCTTAGAGGCATTCTCTGAGATGTCCTGGCTGGCTGGCTGACTGGGTAAAACCAATCTGAGACAAAAGGAAGACTTTACACCTATGTCCTATAATGAAAATTATTGAGCAAAATGGCAATTGGACTCAGGTATATACAGTGAGAGTGGGGCTTTGAGAAAAGAGGTATTTTCTGAGGGCTAGTCTAAACTTAATATGCTACAGCGATGCAGTTGAGTCCCTATAGTGATTCCGTGTAGACACGATCTACGCCAACAGGAGTGGTTCTCCTATTGGCTTAGATAATCCACCTTCTTAAGAGGCAGCAGCAGCTAGATTGATAGAATTCTTCTATTGACCTAGCACTATCTACACAGGGACTGAGTTTGGCTTAATGCCTCCACTCAAGGGATGTGGATTTTTCATACCCCTGACCAACATAGTTAAACCAACCTAATTTTCTAGTGTACACCAGGCCTGAGAAGGGGAAGAAAACAAAGCAAAATGCTGTCTGGAAGGAAAACTGGAACCAAGAACTCTTTAGCTTTCTAAAAGAGTGTAAGTTGAGTCAGTTCTTTTCCTGGAACTGAAGTGGGAAGTCCACCTAACTTAGCTTATAATAAGTGTAAGAGGGGATGAGACTAAACATGAATCTAAGTTTGCTGTTTTAAAATCGTTTTCTCTAATGTATTGCTCCATTTGATAAGAAATATACTTGTTTTAATAAAGCTGTTGGAAACTGTGTCACTTATCATAGATACTGAAGGGAAGAAGCATAGATATTTAGTCAGACCTGCATGGGAATAAGCATTTGACATAAATGGATGATTGTACCCAGAGTGGAAGGTAAAGATAGGTAAAGTCAGAGGCCTAACACCTGAAGAGTGCACTCACTGAGAGCACAAAGGAGGCAGAGCTGCATAACTTTGACAAGTCCTTTTTAAAGTCCTACCCTTACTCTCTGAGTAATCCCATAGAGCAAGTACTACTGAGCGTGAGTAAGGGTGACAGAATCAGGGCCACAGCGAAGCTATAAAACCTAAAGCAATCACTCATATCTTTTTGAAATGTGTCTGTTTAAAAAAAAAAAAAGGGGCAAAACCCAACCCCCAAACATTTGTAATAGTATTTATTAATTTGTATAACTTGTACAAATAACTTGTCACAAGAGAAAAGTCTGGATTCTGGTCATTAGTAGAGCTAGTTGGGGATTTTTGATTACATGGGTTTTCATCAGAAAATGCTGATTTTTAGAACACAAAAAACTTGTCAAGGGAATGTACCAGTTTCAATTAAACATTAATCAGGAAAGGCTCCACAGGCCCAAAATGGAATTCCTGGTTACAACTGGAGAGAAAGAAACCCACCCCAGCATAACCAATATTTATGGTTATAGAACACAATTGGGATATGGGAAATCTAGGTTCAAATTTCTACTATATATGATCCAGACCAGCAAGGTGAACCTGGGTCTTCCCCAATGCAGGGGATTGCCCCTAATCACCAACCTGTTGGCTTTTTTGAGGTAAATTTCTCTCAGTGGTTTTTCATGAAAAACTTCAAAAGGTTTTGGTTTCATCCTCCTGCAGAGCTGGAAATTTTCTGAAACCATGAACCTGATTCTGCTCTTAGCTATACCAGTTTTACACTAATGTCACTCCATTAACTGCAGTAAAGTTATGCCCGAGTTACAATTTCATGAGGCTAGAATCAGGCTGAATTATTACTGCAATGAGGAAATCAGGAATGAAATGAGGAATCATTCTGCTCTTTCTTCTATCCTTACTACAAAAGGTATTTGTAGATATGGTCCTTCCAAATAAAGAAGAAAGAGTGTAAAAGTGATAGCCATCACCTTCACACCCCCTCATGGCCAGGGGTGCTTGTCCCTGTTTTCCCCCTTCTTCGGTGCTCCTTCAACAAACTCCACAGTCTGTCCTTCAGTCACAGCCTTTCTCAGGGGGCTGGGTTTTTAGTCAATTAACAAAGTTCTGAAAAACACAAGAACATTCTTTCACCCAGGCTAAGCTGGGCACAGCTGCCCCTCCTCCCTAAGATACTGTCCCTTCTTCAGGGATCACTGCAAAAGACCCTCTTTTCTTTCCCAACAGCTTCACTGTGCAATAAGCTTATTACAGGAGCCCTTCCCTCTAACTTTTGCCCTTTTACCTTGGGATCACTTAATTCAACCCAGATGTGGCTCATCTTGCAATAAGGGATGGCTTAGACGCAGGGTCTCTAGCCCCTGGGCAAGCCACCCTGTTACAGAGCATCTTAACTCATCAATCACTCACTGTTCATTAGAGCTGGCTGAATTACTAATTAAAAATAATAGCAAGTTTCTCCCACCATTACTCTTGGTATCTTATTCAAAACATAATCTAAATGATTTCAGCAGAAATATTCATGGAGTAAGGTTATACTCAGCATGAATATAGATGACAGAATCTGGCCCCAAAACTGCTGAAAATTTAGCCCTTTTTTCTGTAAACAAATGGTTTGCAGACTAATTCTGGTTTCTATACACACATTCGTTATTCATATATAAATTATGCTGAATAATTTATATAGACAAATTTCACCCTGTTCACATCACCTGTTCTCTATTTATGGCATGTGACATGGTGTTTCTATTCCCTGATTGGATGACTAAAACTTCTTAAATAGGATGTAGCTAAAAGCAGATGTTGACTAATAAACACCATGCTTCTAGTACACATTTTCAAATGACAAATTAGGGTGCTAAAATCCATGAAGCCTTTGTGATTCATTAACATTTTCACAAATACCCAGCCTGTCTAAATACTAATGGACAATGAATAATAAATCCCTAACAAATAATGCCAATCTGAACACATTACTTTTATATGCAGAATATCCCTTAATTACTTTTGTGTTATGCATTGTTCAAGCATTTGTGAAACTATTAGGGTTTGTT
Organism: Gopherus evgoodei; assembly: GCF_007399415.2. NCBI lineage: Eukaryota > Metazoa > Chordata > Testudines > Testudinidae > Gopherus > Gopherus evgoodei. The sequence goes on along the minus strand of NC_044326.1, from coordinate 81,884,134 downwards.
TCACAAATCCTGCAAAGAATATCAGCTCTTCTTCATATGTTAAGGGTGTATTTCCATGGGACACTGAAGAAAGTTAATCAGGATTAACTAAAGGTTTGAATTTAAACTGGATTAGTTAAACCACTTTAAACCCTGTGTGGGCTCTCTTGTTCAGAATTAAAGTGGCTTTAATTCAGTGTAGTTTAATTCACCAACTGCCCATATGCAAGAGGGTGGGGTTAAAGCCTTAAACTTGTATGATTTCAATAGCAGCAGCTCCAATTTGAGCCCCATTTCTGCAGAGCTCATTGCATGATCAGGGCCTTATATAATATTTCATCTATGTAGTTGATATATTTAACAAATAGGTATGCTTTTTAATGTTTCTACAATAAATAATCTTTGTCAACAGCAAGGGGCTGAATTAAATGATTTGATTTGCAAAAGCTTTTGGTATATGACAGGAGGCAGGAATGGGTAGGTGTTTAGGCTTTTTTATTGATAATATTTTTGTAGCTGGTAAGAAATTACATGCATTCTGGAGAGAGAAAAAAAAGAGAGAGAGAGAAAGAATGCCTTTATTTCCATCCAAAAATTTTGAGCACACAGGTGTGTAATGGACTAGTTTCATTGCAAAAGTGTTGCTTTCATTGTATTTCTGTCTGCTTATGTGAAAATGTACCAGCTGGAAAAATTAAAACAGCATGAATCACACATTCAGAAGGTCACTGATCTAAAAACACAGGCCCTGAGAAAAAGATACAAATGATGTATGTAAATTACAATTACCAACTGATATCTATAATCCTTCCAAATATTCTAAACTACTAAGGACATTAATTAATTTGAAAGTAATGTGGAAAACAGGCAGACAGCCACCCTTTGATGTCATTTTCAGTATAAGAAACATAGCTAAGGAGATCCTGTGGAGCACAAGAGAAGATAAAGGGGCTTACTGGCTCTGTGGGGTGGGAGAGGAGGAGATATATGCAGGTAATGTTTCATGTGTGAAGAGCTGAAAAGAACCCCAGTTTAAGGGATTTTAATATATATTATTTAAAAATAATATACATAACAAAGATTTCAGAATTATTATATGGGCATTAAGGATCATAAAGTAACAGCATCTGTCAATAATTAAAAAACAAAGCTAACAGGTAAAAATAGTTTGCCCTTCACACAGCTGTTAGGAAGAATTTTGAAAGGAAACAAAATAACATCCAGCTCTGTCAGATGTTACATGGCACGGCATAACACAGGCTTAACAAGAAAGACAAAATGAAGTGTATGCATGAGGCAGGAAGGAAAATGTGGAGTATGTACCTTCGATTGTCAGAAATTTCAAAGACAGGCCTCGAGCTGTTTTGGTTCAAAACAGGCTTCTTAACTTTTTGTGACAGAATCTGTTTGCATGAGTATGCAGAAGGCTGAATTCAATAAGCTGATTTTATAGCAGCTGAAAATCTACTCAAAATATTCACCAAAAGCTATGATAGAACATTTTTTCTATCTGTAAGCTGTTTCACTGCTGCTTCACATAGATACACTGATCAAACTCAAATCAAGTATGATCTCAAGTACAGGTAAACCCGAGTTTTACCAAGTTTCAGTAGATCTATGCGAACCCATCCCTTTGTATGTGAGCACCTTCAACGTGAAATCAATTAACAATAGCAAAGTCCCTGGCGAGCTTCATGGAGTCTCTTTATGGGTAATATAAACTTCTACTTGGGTTTGGGTTATGTTTTTGTTTGGTTGGATGTTTTGGTTTGTTTTTTAAGTGGGGGGGAAAGCAGCACATTGAAGGGGCTGTCAGTGTTGTGAGTACAGTACTATTTTTGTTATGGAGGAGGAACTTTGTCAGAGCACAAAGTTTTGCAGCATTTCCTAATGGTGGATAGACTCCAGATTTATCCAATCTCCTCTGGAAGTTCCTTCGATAGCCACATCCCCTTGACTGAGACAGTCAGTGGATATCCAAAATCTGTGTAAAATCAGAGATTAGCTCAGGTGGTGAATCATTGCATCACAAGACAGTGCCACCTATTAGCATGATGCTGGGCAACAATCATTTCATCAGGAGGCAGAGTCAGGCAGCTGCAGGACAGGGAGTACAGTGGACTAGAAGCTGAGTGGAGCAGTGTTGCTAGTTAATCAAAGGCACAATTTAGTGATTGCTTCAGTGTGGCTGTGGTGGATAATGTTGTGTCTGGTGGGGACTCCCAAGGCTTATAGACTACACAGTTTCAGATTAATGAGATGCAGATAATCAAGGATTACCTGTACTTCTATGGTGTGAGTTAAATCATAAGCACAGACCTAGTCAGGTCCTGACCCATAAATCCAATTATCCTGGCGAATGGTAGCCTATTATGAAAAAGCATGTGTATTTTTTTATTGCTTTAAAATATGCAAATTTACTAGCCTACTCCATTAAGAGTATTAATGAGACATATAGTATATACTGTCTGAAAGATATTCCAAAAAGTAATAGATTTTTAATGTATATACCACAAATTAAATAAAGCTATTGTTTTTGTGTTTTCATTAATAACTACAGTTACCATATCATACGGGGTAGGTGGGAAAGCAATTATTTTTCTAGGATACTTCAGTTTTAACAAAAGAAGATAAAAAAAATACCTGTCATAAGTGGATGCCTTTATTTGAACCATTTTTCCAGACTAGAGAGTTTATTATATAGGGATTTTTATGTATAGTACAACCTGAAGTATTAATTTCAGCCTTGCAAAAATTCTATTCTCACACATTTTTATTTGTTCATTTTCATTATCATGATAAATGTGAGACAGTTGATTATGTTCCTCAGGCTAAAAATTTTTATGACAGTTTTGCAAGTAAGGTTACTTATGATTCTTTACTTTCAAAGGTGGTTTTGTATTTTATTTTATTTACAAGTAAATTAGTAGCATATAGTTTAGAGCCCAAGTAACAATATTCAGACTGTTCATCCAAGATTTAGGGCCTGATTTTCCTCTCACTTACCTTGCTGTATAGCAGTACTCATTCCATTGAACTCAATATATTTACACCATCATAAAAGTGGTGTGACTTCAGTGTGGCCAGAATTTCACCCATTGACTTATGTGGAGTTACTCTTGATTTACAAAGGTGTCAGTGTGGAGAAAAAGGTGCTTAGGGTCAAATTTGGCTCACAGATTATTATTAATCATTTATTTTTTCACATTTTTGTATAGTATTATAGATTTGCAATGGTGACTTGCTAAAAGAAAAAGACATGGTCCCTACTCCAGTGGTTTATAATTTTGATATACATTGAATATGTATTCAAAAGAACATAACAGCTCTCTGGATAGTTGATAATTCATCCTATTGTTAACTCCATTGCCTTCAGTGCACTTACAGCAGGAATTAATAATAGGTGCTTTGACCAGTGTGGAGCTGAGAGCTATGAAGCTAGCTAACTATATGGTTTTGTTCTAGTTTCATTCCAAGGTAAATGGCTGGATTTGAAACGCTAACAAAGGAAAACATTGTTGGTTATCAGTCTACCCCACAACACCAAATTTTGACACATGGGAAGTTAGGAGGGATCCACTGGTCCTTGCTAGCTCCTCCCCAACCTGTCCATACTATGCCTCTTTGGCCTTATTGTGCAGAGTCAGGCTGTGAGGAAAGCAAGAGGATTGTTTCTTCTGTGCACGTGCTACAAATCCTGCTTTCCCTATGCAATGGTAACAGAACAGCCCCACACTGTGTCTAGGTCTCTTCACAACTATGGAAGAAAGAGTGTGATTTGGCCCCTGGAGAATAAAAAGAGTGCCCAGGGGGCGGAAGCAAAGACATAGAATTCTTTGGCCCACTGATCTTTTTTTCTTCTTGTCTCAAGCCTCAGCTGTGTATAGTACACAGTTGAGTCAAGGTTTTAAAGAAAGAGTTTCATAGTGAAGGAAACAGTCAAAAATATTGTATTGGAAACTTAAATCCATCTCCCTTTCACATAGGATTTAGAACAGCTCTGCACAACTTGAAATAAACTATTTTTGAGGTTCAGTTACTTTTTCATATTGTTCAGGTGTTTATAGGTCTCTCTATTTTGTTTTGGCCTTGAAGAACTCTGCATCCTGCCTAGAAATGAAACATTTCCAGAAATTATGAAGGCTTTTTTGGGGGAAAACAACCTAGAAATGTTGGGAAAAAACTGAAGTATTTGTAATAGCTACTTGTTTATCAAAACTAAATTTTATTTTCTTCTTTAAGAATGAGAAATGTATTATGTGTAATTCAGTTAGCACATAAATAGTACTGGTAGATGTACAGTATTTATGAAATAAAATGTATAAATTCTTTACTTTGAATAATGACAAATACACCTATTATCTGATATGGAGCTATACACTAAGATACTTAAGTGTACTTTTTTTGTCTGTTGACATCTCTCTCAAATAGGGAAAAAAATAAAATGTTGAAAATAGAAAGCATCAATATTGTTGACTTGTAAAGAGAAAGGAAGGTTATATCTGTAGGGTTCAGAAATAAAATGTAAATAGAGAACTGATATTGTAATACAGATACAGAAGAGACTTATATTTCTAAAAAAAAAAAGCTCAGAAAATGAACTTCCCTATACATATTCATTATAATATAATTAACACAGCACAGCAGTAAATCTGGGTATAAATCAAGACATTTTAATAATGCATTGTCTCATTTGTAGAGTAGATGTCATAATGGTAGAAAAACTGGCCATCCTGTAAACAAATATAATAGAAGTTAAAAGGTTTAGTTACCAATATAATCTTGGAAATGCTAGCATAGCTCAAGATTTTCTTTGTTACTTCTCTAATCGGAAAATGTGTCTGAAAGATTCACAGTTTTAGATTCTGAATTTTCACGGTGATCTTCATGTGCTCCATTAAATTGAAGATTTGCACAAATTGAAACAAGCTTCTCAATTCTTACACATGTAAGCCTGTTTCTTGATTTTGTGCATATATTTACAATTTTTGACCAGTTTCTTTCATATGCTGCAGAAGACAGAAGAATCTGAGGCAGAGGAGAAGCAAGAGGAGTCAGAGACTGTGTTGTGAAAGACCTTCCCACCATGTTGTAAGAGCAATATACTTGGCAGATTCTGAGATTACACACTTGGCCCAAATTTCTGAAGAGGTTTCAACATCTAGTCCTAAATGTGTTTTGTTGTTTTTGTTTAGTAATCCAGTCAAATACTGTAACAATGCTATCATCACTAACATTATTACCTTTGAATCTTGGGTCTAAGAGGTTTGCAGTAACATGCCTGTACTTTACTTGTACATCCCATGTACGAGTAAAGTCCTTCACTTTTACTTCTTCCTGACTTATGAATGGAGATTCACTTAGATTCACAGTTGCCTTTCTCTTGGCCATAAATAAGGCTAATATTTTGTCATGGTTATTTTTAGTTAAAGTCATGGACATGTCACAGTCAATAAACAAAAAATCAGGGTCCACAACCTGTCTGTGATTTTTACTCTAAATACAACTGACTAAAACTTAGCAGCTCCTGAGGCCCAAGACTCTGCTGCTTTGGGGTGTCCTGGGGGCCAATGGCTAGCCCCTGCACTGGCAGCAGGGGCTGACTGCACCCAGCCACTGGCTGCTCCAAGGACCGCTGGTCCGAACGCCTCCAGGGGCTGCTCCTGCTACGAGACCATTGCTGCTCCGGCAGCCCTCCTGTTCAGGTGGACCCAGGGCCAGCTGTCTGGAGTCCCTCCAGCAGCAGTCGGTGCAGTAGGCGCCGGGGTCCACCACCCCAGTAGCTGTCTGCACCAGAGCAGTCGCCAGTGCAACCGGCCCCAGGACTGACCCAGCAGAACCTGGGGTCAGCCACACCAGCAGCTGCAGAAGTCATGGAGGTCTCAGAAAGTCTCAGAATCCATGACTTCCATGACCTCTGTTTGACAAACTCGCAGACTTACCTAGTTATAGGTTGAGAAATATCTGAAAAAGTGCCTTGTCTGATTCGCATACAGTGATTGCGGAAGCAATTGGCTTTAGAATCTCCAGAGTGCTCTGCAGGTGAACCCTGATAATCTCCTCATTGAGTGCAGTGTGTTGTACACTTTTAACTACTTTAAGATCTTCAATGATCACTATTTCTTGAAGAGCCTCTCTGTTTTTTAATAAACTTTCAATTGACTTCACCACTCTTCCCCCTCTTGTTTTTGTAGAAAGGTTAATTGTCACCAAGTCTCAGTCCCAGTGTCCCATGTCCGAGTCTCAGTGTCTCAGTCCTCTGTAGCAGGAAACCAGCGCCCATGTTTTCAGAACAGCGTGCACAAAATGTGTGTTCATAATTTGAATTCACCACTACTGTGACTATTGTAACCATGCAATCATGGTTACTATGAGAACAAATAATCATTTAAATTTTTAGCTGATTGTGTATTCCCCTGAATTGTGAATGTGATTACATGTATGCATTTTAGCACATGTGATTCTGAAAATATAGGCCATATTCTCCTGCACATACTTCACCTATGACCTTTCTATTCCTATTTATATTTTACTCCTGTGGAAAGGGACTTTTTATGCTTCAAAGCCAATTATAACAACATGTCTAGTCATCTAATGAAAGGTATCACACGTTCACATTATTTTTCTTGTCTGCTTTTTTCTTAAGTATCAATACAGCTACACATTTTCTTCTCAAGCAGAAAAAAGGAAGGAATGTAGTCTGTACTGATTCAGTTTAATAGCAGTTTGTCGTGAAATGCAGATATTGCCTGATGCACATGCTACAAATTCATTCTATCTGATTAGGCAAGATTAAAGTAGAAACACTTCTAATCAACATTAGTACTCAATGTAAACTGAGAAAGTACTTTATGGTCTGCAAAGAGATCCATTTTCCCCTTCTGTGATTCCAGGGAGTGACATGTCTTTGCCACTAGCTGACTCTTGAATGCCACTGCTGTTGCCAATAGCCACAGAGTCTTGTGTTGATTCTAATGAATGGCGACACATATTGTTAATTGTTCTGACATAAATTCTCTCTGCCTTTTTTCTTTCAGGCAGATATTCTGCATAGTTTTACCAAAGTGCCAACCAAATATGCATGCTGTGTTGTTTTTTTCAAAGACCGTTGCTGCAAATCAGTTGCAATTAATTACATATTGAAAACTGACCTTCTAATAGGAACTTGATTTCAACCCTAACTGTAATAGTATGAGCACCTCATCATAATTATCTGAGGATAGCCTTTTGAATTTGAGATCTGACAACATTCAATAAAAGCGTCACATTAAAAATCAGCTTGTAAAAACAGGAGTGGTATCATAATGATGATAAGAATACATACCAGACAAATTACTTCATTTTGTTTAAATGAAGACACAGATGAAGTCAAAATAAAAAAGACATTTCAGAAAGAGAGAGGGAACAGTAAAAGGAGGTAGTGGGAGGTCTTCTGGCTGTTAGTGTTGATCAAACAATTGTAATCAGCAACCTATCTCCTTTGGCACCGAGATCTGAAAATCTCCCTTGGCTATGTGAAAAAATATTAGGAAAAAGTATTTCCAGCAGGGCTATTTTAAGAAGTTTATTGTAAAATGATGGTTCTCCACTTTCTCGCTGAAAGGAGCATAATGATTCTGAAGATAAATAATAGATTTCTTTTCTTGTTAAAACTCTCAGCATGGTGCTGGAGATGTGCTAGAACACTCTGATGGGAAAAGAGAATGACCCTATGAGGGGAGTATGCTACCACTCCCATCATACTGTCTTGTGCTGTGCAAGCTTTCTTGTTCTCTCCATCCCCCAAACACGCAGCTTACATTACTAACTTGGAGGACGAGTTTAAATTAAAAAAAGATTTTTTCTTTAAACTACCATACCAAATAATATCCCCTTTGGTGCTTAGTATTGATTTATGGGTTAAGAATGCACCCCTCGGAAATACAACAAAATATTTCTGAGTAAATCTTACAACAGAAGACAAATTGTAGTCCATATATAGTTTTCCTTTTAACAGATTCCTTTTGCGTTGTGTAAACCTAAAAATAAGGGGACTGAATTTCAGTGCTGGGTTATTAACTGTGAACAGTGTAATAATATAGCTTTATCAGTCTGATGTTTTGACAGCAGTGTTCTAAACACATCTGGGTGGATAATGGATTTGTTGGTTTATTGGCAATTACAAAAAATTGGAAAAAAATGTGTCAAACTAAATACAATTTTTTAAAAAATTCAGTGAACGGAAAAGTAAAAAAAAATAGGTCAGACTAAAAGTTTCATTTTGGTTTTGAGCATTTTTTAAAGTTCTGAAATTTTTAAATAAAATTGAAGGAAATTTCAAAACAAAATTTTTTTGAACAAAAATATCTAAAGATGCCACTTTTAAAAAAACAAAACAAAATGTTCTGTTTTGTTTTCTGATTCCCTCAACAAACAATTTAATCACATGACACGAACAGCTGACATGAATTCACAAAATGGTTCAGTGCTGCCAAATTTGCATTTTCACCAGAAAAAAAAAATTTGGATGAAAATTTTGCCCTGTTCTAGTTTTAAGTTCCATAGTGGAATTCTAGATTTTTTGAAGGTTTCCTGTTGTTGCCCTTTATTATGCTATATGGAATCATAGTCTGTTTTAAAGAGGAGGCATTTAGTAAAGAGAATAGCTACAGCTACAAACAATCAGGCTTCCACACAACTTGAGTTCTAGCTTTGTCTATCTTCTTTTTGCCAGGGACCGCTCCTATCTGGGACTTCTTATAGCACACAGCTAGTGAATGAATCATATACTGCCACTAAACATATCATTATGTCCTGGGCCCTGATTCAATAAAGCAATTATGTATGTGCTTAAATCTATCTGCATTCAGGAAGGGTGTTTAAGCACATATTTAACGTTAAGTATTTTCTTAAATCTGGTTTACTTCAAGAGCCTTTCCTGAATAGGTTTGCTTTCCTGAATGAGTGCCCTGTTCTTAAAAAACAAAACAAAAAACTTAAGTGCAATATGTTTGACTTAGATTGTTTTTCTAAATCTAAATAGAATACACAGTTCAACTATTTGCAAGACAATTTTTTTTTAAAAAGTTGCATGAGATTGTATGAACCTCAACTAATGTGACTGAAAACAAAGAACTGTTCCTCTTTTCTTCTCACTTGCTGATTGCCATTCATAATCACTTAGAAAAACATGGTGAAGACTACCCACATAGAAAGGAGATTTGGGCAATGGCACTATTTTCAATAATGCCAGAACAACAACATATTTATTTCTATTCTGTTTATCCCTTTGTGTTTCTGGCTTTTCTGTTTAATTTTTTTTAGATAACATTTTTTGGAAGTAGTGACTGGCTAATGTGTCTGAAAATTTACTTGTGGTATGTGAACATCTCACCTTTGCTGCTAGTGACAAGCTTGGTGACTAGGCCTGAGTGGAAAACAACATTTCTATTTTGCAAAAAGTGTCAAGGTTTTGAAATGTATTTGCATTCTGATGTGGAATGAAAATGAGACTTTTTGAAATTTTGTATGAAAAACATGAGAGCCCCCCGTAGCCAGGTGGTCAGAACATTCTTCTGGGTCTTCTGCGTCCTGGGTGAATGCTGTGGAGAGTCTCTACTATATTGACTTCAGCTGAGCTATGGCACTTCACCCCAGCCCAGGCTCTTTACTTTGCTAGTATAATATACATTCACCCCTTCCTTATTTCTCTTCACAAGAGGAGCATGTTTTATTTTCCTTTGCTTTAGCTTAGTTTGAACGGAAGCAGAGTCCCCTGGCTTTTTGACTTTTCTCTTGGATGCTTCTAGATTTATGACAGACAAAATGAGTCAGGCTATTCCTCACAGCTCTAAGCTCCTTATAAAGGTCAGTGTATTGTTGTGAAAAAATGCTTCAAAGAAGATACATGTGACATTTTATAGTATTGATCTGTTTATAATAGCGCTGGTAGCATGGCTGCCTGGAGTGCTTTGATTTCCTTGATCACCCATTTTTAGTGCTACTGGTTTTGAAGCAGCAAGGGAAGCCTCCTGTGTCTTTGATGATTTTTCATCCTTTTCCCTATTCTGTGCAGCCCTCCTACCACACATCATCACTGAATAAGGACTCACTCCTGGAAGGTGCTAAGCACTCTGGCCCTGACTCAGTACTGCTCTTGAGCACATGCTTAACTTTAACTTTAAGAATGTATCTTGTTCCATTCACTTAATCATTAGGATCACTTGAAGGATCAAACAACATAGCCCTATGTTATTATACATCACACACTCACTTACCAGAGAGAGATGTTGGGTTGGAGAAAATCTGAAAATTAAATATTCACAGATCTGAAAACACAGTTTTGGGAACAGTACATGTGTTCAACAGCAATATGTTTGTAAGAACTACATTAGCAATGTTATTCAAATCATATAAGGGACAAATTGATTTCATAGCCATATTATTTCATCCTAGTGACCAATGATGGAGATGAAACTGAATGCAAGAAAAAATATCAAATGACATCTTAGGAGCAGAATTCGCTCAGTTACACCAACATCAAAGGAGCTACTCCAGATTTATTCCAGTGTAACTGAAAGCAGCCCTTTGTGAACTATTTATCTATGCATACACACTGGAGGAGTTATATGCTGCATTCCTTGAACCTTAACTTCCATGATAATTCTGAGTGCACAGGGAATACAGATTCAGGAAGTGTGTATTCCATCATTATTTTGACATCAATATTTGGAATAAATATTCCAATGAAGGTAGCTGATCAGTCAGAAAATTTAGAGCAATATTCTGAAAATGAGTAGGAAACATATTGAAATTCTGAACATCAGTAGGTATAACCATCTAACCCAGTAAGATACTCTGCTAGTATTTCAAACAACAGTGGATACAAATTTTAGAAAACTACTGGACAGAAAGTACAGTATGTTTGATTAAATTGGTAGAGTAGCTCAAAGTAAACTGTTTTTCAAATTCAAAGACATACTTTTTTTTGTATTTTTGGATGCCTTTTTTCACAGAAAGCAGAAGTTTCAAAACACTTTTGTTCCAAAAAAGCTGTTATATTTCTGGCCATATAGGAAGGTAATACTGGAAACCTTCTGAAAAATCTTCTCCTGATAAGCTTCCCAAGCCAAGGATCTGATCCAACTCCTGTTAAAGTCAATGGAAAAACTCCTATTAACTTCAATGGGAGCTGGATCAAGGGTCAACTTTTTAGAGTCAAGACTATCTGATAAGCATCCTAACTTTAGGATCTAGACCTTACCGAGAACAGCAAGATAATCAGAGATTTATGCATATCATTAGTAATTTTCTCCATCTTAACACTCAAGCTGGGAGACCATTCAGCCTCCTTGCCAAAACAGATCACTATGCCATGCTGAGCATTTTTCAGCTAATTTTTGTTCTTCAGCATTTCCCTATGTCAGATGAAAGACAGACTATAGAGATGCCATGGTAACTCTCAGCTTGGACTTACCTTTTTTATTTTCCACTTCTCCCCAAAGAAGAATTTGGTTTGTTTAAATTGCCATTTCATTTTGCAGTGCAGTGGTGTTAATTTCATCAGCTCTCATTTCCTCTACAGATACACAGCAAGAGTAAAAGCACTCAGAAGCAGATATGTTCCCAGAAAGATAGACAGCCCAGGGTGAGCGCCATAGTCATTTTAAGGCTCTTGAGTGCAGAAGGGGAAGATGCCTTCCAGGATGGTGGAAGGGTCCATAGCTACTCCACAGGGGCTGCTCATGTGTGAGTCCATAAACATTACTGAATTTATACCAGGGATCAATATGGATAAAAGTTTATGAATTCATTAGGTCAAATCTGTCCTCAACCAGCCTTATTGACTTCAGCATATTAGAGGCCATCAAACTACAGATGATACTTTTAGTATGTGCCTTTTACCTGTTGTGATAGACAAATTCCTATTTTTGGTCAAAACAACTGTCTGATTAGTAGTGTCAGAATTGAAAGGAAAGATGGAGACATTACCTTGACCATAACAAAGTTCAGTGTTCTCTCTGGATACTGCTAAACCATTCTCAGATAAATTTTGTCCCTAGCTCTGCTATCTCTTAAATTTGCTGCTACACCAGCTTTCTCTCACCTATATATACATATATATATGTATACACATATACACACACTCACACAGACATTTATCTAGTTGTGACTAGTTGCTGCAGAACAACTTGCAAGATAATTAGACATGATTTTAATCAATTGTGGTTTATTGCAGATGTGAGAGAAGCCAGTGACTGAGATGCTGTGTTGCACACTGTGGAGGTGCAACATGTAAGGAATAGCTAAGAGGCAGTAGGTGGCTTTAAACCATCTTTGCACCCATCTGAATCTGGGCTGCTCCAGGGACTGGCATGGTCCTGGTATAATGTAAAAGCAGTCTACAGCAACAGAAAATCCATGTAATGGCATATACTGCAGGGACTCCTGACAGCTCCTCCCATCTCCAGCAGGCCCTCTGCAAAGAGGCTTAAGCCACATGATAGTGGAGTTTGGGAAAAAGAGGAATCTGAACATCCAGACAAATAATACAAGAAGCAAAGCTCCCCCACCCTCCTCACTAAAAGTAGTTGCATAGAGTTGAAGCTGCCAGAGGCACAGCATCTCCGAAAAGCAGGCCTTAGATGTCTTAGGTTAGGCTCTCAGAAATAGAGGAACCCTAAATTAGGCCTTAACTTTCACTCATATTGTGCCTACCCTATGTCAAAAATCTGATACCAACATTTGTTCCAAGTTGCTGAGTGACTCTTTTGAGGTGGTAAGTGCCCTCTGTGTCTACTGGCTTCAGTGGGCATGGAGAGAGCTCAGCAACATACAAGAGGCATTGAGCACCTTGTAGGATCTGATCCTTAATAAACAGGACCTCAGGGGTTTCATTCTCTAATGCTGGTGAATTAGGACTTGTCGATGCACCAGCACAGGGATGCCTATATTGCCCCAACATGATGCCTGCACTGGAGAAATTCTGCCCTAGGCTCCTGTGGGCTGTTGATGGCCCCTGTATGCATATAGGGATGATGTGGTGACGGGTGAAGAGAAGAATCCCTTCCTAGCCACCATCATTAGCTGTGGGCAGCAGTACAGCTATAATGAAAAGTCAATTCACCCCAGTGCGGAGTGGTTTGTGCTTACACGGTTTCCCTAGTGCAAATCATATTGCAGTAGTCACAACTGAAGGAAAAGGTTCTCCCCTTGTGGGAGGTTAAATTTCTGAATATGATCAAAGGATACAGAGCTCAGGAAGATCCGCCACAATATAAGATTCTTGATTACTAAATTGACAAGGTTGTGTTTATAGAATTGATTTTACTTCTTATTTTGGATCTGATTCTCTAAGTTGCTGATCTCCTATTATTTCCATGGGAGTCAATAGGTATTGAGAGCGCTCAGCTCCTTTGAACATTGAATGCTTTATCTGTAAGATTAGGAATCTCTAGAATGTAGGGCTTGTCCATAATATTATGCATCTTTAATGCTATTTATTGCTGGTGCACATCACCTCCTTTAGTGGCAGAGGTGAGGGATTAGCTCTGAAAGTCCTTTCTCATCACCTAAATTTGGACATGTATGTGAAGTTCTCGGGGGAGGGAGGAAATGGAGAATACATACAATAATCTACCCTTTACAGAACAGTTCCTCCATATCAAGAGGACTTCTGTGGACAGCAATAGAAAATGAAAGAAAGCTAAAGCTAATGTGTGTATGGACAGCAGACATGGAAGTTGCTGTATAGTTCAGTGTTGGTACTAGTGGAAAGGAGAGTGCATGGAGGAAAACATGAAAACTATATAGCATCCAAATGAACAAATGGACAGCAGGTCATGCTTGTCATAAACAGATAGCTAAGGGTTAATGTTCTTTTACCTGTAAAGGGTTAACACAGGGAACCAAACACCTGACCAGAAGACCAATCAGGAAACAAGACTTTTTCAAATCTGGGTGCAGGGAAGTTTTGGGTGTGAGTTCTTTGTTCTTTGTCTTGTATCTGTGCCCTCTCCTCTCTTAGAGTGATTTTTCTATCTCCTGGCTTTCTAATCTTCTGTTTCCAAGTTGAAAGTACAAGGATAGTAAGACAATAGGTTTATATTGTTTTCTTTTGTATTTGCATGTGTGTAGGTGCTGGAATGTGTTAAATTGTATTCTTTTGGAATAAGGCTGTTTATTCACTTTTTTTCTTAAGCAATTGTCCCTGTATATTGTCACCGTTATACAGAGACTATTTTTAATGTCTTTTTCTTTCTTTTTATATAAAGCTTTCTTTTTAAGACCTGTTGGAGTTTTTCTTTAGTGGGGACTCCAGGGAATTGAGTCTGCAGCTCACCAGGGAATTGGTGGGAGGAAGAAGTCAGGGGGAAAATCTCTTTGTGTTAGATTTACTAAGCCTGACTTTGCATACCCTCTGGGTGAGGGGGGAGAGAGGTTAGCTCTCTCGGTGCTTGTGTTTCAAGGACTTGAAACTGGGTCGGTGGAATCCCTCTGTTTAGATTCACGGAGCTTGCTTCTGTATATCTCTCCAGGAACCCAGGGAGGGAACACCTGGAGGGGATGAGGGGGAAGGGAAATGGTTTATTCTCCTTTGTTGTGAGACTCGAGGAATCTGAGTCTTGGTGTCCCCCAGGGAAGGTTTTGGGGAGACCACAGTGAGCTAGGCACTGTATAATTCTTAGCTGGTGGCAGCGATACCAGGTCCAAGCTGGTAACTAAGCTTGGAGGTTTTCATGCTAACACCCATATTTTGGACACTAAGGTCTAGATCTGGGAAAAAATGTTATGACAATGCTTTAATGCGCGGTAGCAAAGGAAAGAAAACCAATATCATTTGCTATTATATTTCCAGTGTCAAACCCTTTGTGTTTTACAAAGTTTCCTTTCTAATATAATTTACTCAATCACCTCTTGAAAGAAAATATTTGTGTCTTTGCCATTTGCTTTGTGCAAGACTATCTTAAAAGTTCAACAGGTTTTTTTCTGTCACTGTAGTTCATAGTAAGAGTACCATTCTATGATAAATCCTCTTATATTATTGCATCAGCTTCTATAGACACTCTGTCCTATTTTTTCTGTTCCACAGAATGAAGGGGTCAAAAATGTCAAGCCTTTCTCTCCCTCTGCTAATTATCTCAGTACTGATTTTAAATGGCTCTTTTGTTCCCAACAGAAAGAATTATTTTAGAGGAGAACATTGGTGTTGCATTGGAAGCTTATTCTATTTTTCTCTCCAGAATGATTTCTCAAGCAGAAGGGAACCACAGAGTATTCCATGTATTTTAGAATGAGGCCAGTAAGTTAATAATTGTGGTTAATTTAGGCCACAATCCTGCAAATGACTATGAATGACTTCAATAAGCTTCTGAGTGGTTGCAGGCATCCACTCAAGTATAGTCACCTTTTTGTGCCCTTTTTTCCTTATTATACTAGTAGTACTGAATACAGATCTCTGTTAACCCCTGATGAAAACATGATTATCTTAAGGTTCCTCAAAATGGTTCTTAAAACCTCAAGGCAACACCTTTGATTAGTGACCAGCATGGAAGTACCATTTAACCTTAAGATTCCCAATTACATACACAAATGATTTGTTGAAATCCAACAAAAAGCATTTAAAGTTATAAGGATGTGAAAGATTAACAATGCAATCTGAAAACCTCAGAAACAGAAGATTTTATGTTTCATTATGAATTTTTAAAGCTTGTCCAAAAACCTCCACCCATAAACAAACCATGGAATTCTTGAGGGTTTTATTAATAAATAGTGATTGATTTTAGCAGTTTAAAACACTTGAAATGTATTCAGTGCATTTGCTTTGAGTTTTGATGGTACCTGCTCTGTTTGAAATCTTCAAAACAAAAAAACAACAACCCACTGAGTTGTCAGTATAAGGATGGTAGCTAAAAGTGTATTTGTGGATGAAAGAATGTATATAGAGAAGTAGAGGTACAGAAGGAATAGAAAGATACATAGTTTGCATATGAGAGTGAGAGAACTAAGTAGAATTTTTTTCTTCTTGCAAGTCTCTTTTAAGTTTGTGCTCTGGATAAAGAAATGTGCCCTCCAAGAAGTAATTAATATCTTTCATTAATATCACACACACCAGAAAGAGACAGTAATTTTGTTTTAAATTCTCTGCTTGAAGATAAATTAGCATGATTGAACTGAGAAGCCTGAAAGCCATAATTCACATTCTTTATTCAGGTAATTATTTAAATTGTAGAAAGGCGATGGAGGAGGGACATACATTTTTAATATATTGTAGAATAATCATGTGTCAGAAAAATATGCAAAACTTGGTAAGAAAAGAAATGCCTGTGAATTAACAATTCAAAGCTCTTTTTCCTTTAAAGGTTAAAAACACTGAACACAATCTGTAGGCTATAATGAAGCATTCTAAGAAATACTGGCAAAAGGCGGGTGGAAAATGTCAGATCCTTGTTTATATTTTTTCCTCTTGAAAGGTTTAAGACAGTTTTACACTCATCATCCAAATAAAAGTCATGCCAAAATATTTCCAACTATGTCATATGCTCTATACTGTAGTTTCATATTTATGCCATTCTCTTCATCTTGCTGAGCAGATTAAATGAACTAGACTCTAGAACAGAATCTCCTTGTTAAATGTACATAACTCCAATTTATGTCACAAGGAGCTGGCCTTGCTACAGAAGCCATGCAAGAGCCTATACAGTGTAATGGACATTTTAGTCCTTTGGGCTTTCCCTTGCTATCCTGTCTCCCCCGCCACTACTCGGACTCTCACTCCTAATTGTATCATCCCCCTGGGATCTGTCTAGGGTGACCAGACAGCAAATGTGAAAAATCAAGACGGGATGGACGGGTGGGTAAATAAGAGCTTATTTAAGAAAAAGACCCAAAAATCAGGACATCTGGTCACCCTAGATCTATCTTAGATACTTATGAGGCCCTGCCATCATAGGATCTAAGTACCTTGCAATCTTTAAATGTATTTATCCTCCCAAAACCCCTATGAGGTAGTGAAGTGCTATCTCCATTTTACTGATGGGGAAGCAAGTCAGAGAGGGTAAGGGCTTATTTACAGTGTGGCAATGTGCATTATGGGCATGTGATTTCTAAATACACTAACGTGTTACACATTAATTGGTCTATGTAGACCCTGCTGGTGTGCTGTTTGAATGTAGGGAACTTTTAGTGCTTACTAGCACTGGGGACACATCAGTTGGAAGCAACAGAGGAGGAGAAGGACCTTGGAGTATTGGTTGATCACAGGATGACTATGAGCCGCCAATGTGATATGGCCGTTAAAAAAGCTAATGCAGTTTTAGTATGTATCAGGCGAGGTATTTCCAGCAAAGATAAGGAGGCGTTAGTACCATTATATAAGGCACTGGTGAGACCTCATCTGGAATACTGTGTGCAGTTCTGGTCTCCCATGTTTAAGAAGGATGAATTCAAACTGGAACAGGTTCAGAGACGGGCTACTAGGATGATCCGAGGAATGGAAAACCTGTCATATGAAAGGAGACTCAAAGAGCTTGGCTTGTTGAGCCTAACCAAAATAAGGTTGAGGGGGGATATGCTTGCTCTTTATAAATATATGAGAGGGATTAATATTAGGGAGGGAGAGGAATTATTTAAGCTTAGTACCAATGTAGACACAAGAACAAATGGGTATAAACTGGACACTAGGAAGTTTAGACTTGAAATTAGACAAAGGTTTCTAACCATTAGAGGAGTGAAGTTCTGGAACAGCCTTCCAAGGGGAGTAGTGGGGGCAAGAGACATATCTGGCTTTAAGACTAAGCTTGATAAGTTCAAGGAAGGGATGGTATGATGGGATAGCTTAATTTTGGCAATTGATCTTTGATTATCAGCAGGTAAGTATGCCAAGTGGTCTGTGATGGGATGTTAGATGGGATGGGATCTGAGTTACTGCAGAGAATTCTTTCCTGAGTGCTGGCTGGTGAGTCTTGCCCACATGCTCAGGGTTTAGCTGATGGCCATATTTGGGGTCGGGAAGGAATTTTCCTCCGGAGCAGATTGGCAGAGGCCCTGGAGGTTTTTCGCCTTCCTCTGCAGCGTGGGGCATGGGTCACTTTCTGGTGGATTCTCTGCAGCTTGAGGTCTTCAAACCACAATTTGAAGATTTCAGTAACTCAGACACAGGTTACGGGTTTGTTATAGAAGTGGATGGGTAGAGTTTGTTATAGAAGTGACCTGCTTTGTGCAGGAGGTCAGACTAGGTGATCATATTGGTCCCTTCTGACCCTAAAGTCTATGAGTCTACAAGGACCAATTAATGTGTAATACATTAGTGTATTTAGAAATCACACACCCATAGTGCACATTGCCACACTGTGTACAATAGGCCTCTGACTTCTATATGTTACCAAACTGTACATGTGGAATTATAATCATAATAATTAATATGTAAAAATGCACTTGCATATTAAAGGAAGAATGTATCCCTAGTTAGTCCTGTGGGAGTAATAAAGGAGATATTCTGGGAAAAAATACATTATTTACGATGTACTAGTTTTCTAAGGAATGAAAAATATAAAGTAAAGCTTAGAAAGGCTTTCTGGTACAGGTACAGAATTTTCTGTGTAACCTGGGATTGCACGTAAAGAGTGCCAAAGGTCATCCTCCTGAAGATCATTTTAGTTTGTCTTAGTCTTTCCTGCCAATTTTTCTGTTTTTCCCCCCTCAACAATTGTATTCACTTTAAAGCAAAAAAAGAAAGCAATTTGCCCTTCCCCATTATCTCCTTCATGAGAAACACTAAAGGCAGCAGTGTGGGTGAGTTACATAGCAGTAAATTTGCCTGTGTTCCTCATTATCAGGATATAATTTAGTATTTTACATTTGTGATAGTGTCCTGTATCCAGGTCCTCAAGCTTTGGCCATGCATAAAACAATTAGCGGTGCACTTGGCTTATTCTACTTTCATTCTCTCCAGATGAGCAGTATGGTATAAGTGAGAAATCAGAACCAGTCCCTAGCAAATAATTAGACAGTTGTGAAATGCTGTGCATGAAGAGAAAGTTCTTCCTGATCCCTGCAGGTGAACAGCATGAGATAGGATTATAATAATCACCTCTTGCCTAGATACCAATGTAATAGTAATCACAAGAGCACTCAGACCATTTAACTTTCTGCCATAATATCTGGCTCAATGACCACCTGAAACAGTGAATTCCCAAGGGGCCATTCCCCAGCTGGGAATCACTGGTATGTAGCAGAACTCAAGCCATTCCCCTTACATCTGGGAGGCAGATTCTCACTTAGAAGAGGGGGAAATAGCCAAAATTAGAGGAATAGTTCCCAAAATATGTTTAACATGATAATGCTAATCTTTCCATAACAACAACACAGTATGTGCACAATAAAATAGGCACTGAGCACCTCGTTTCCAGCATTCAACATCTATTGATGTGCTCACTATCTCTGAAAAATCAGATCACCTCCCTTTAAAAAAGCTTAAGTATGAATTTAGGAGCCCATATGTAAGTGCTTAGATTTGAAAATTTTGTCCTAAGCTGTTAATATAGATAAGACGGCCTTCACTTGCCACTTCTATGGTTCCTATAGTACTATAACTTTAAAATTGTTCTGATTTCCCCCCCAGACCTATCAGAAACATCCTACCCTAGGATGATATGCAACATGTACAATTTCAGGTGTATTGTTAGGGGGAATGTTGAAAATCAGGTTTATAATGGGAAGGTAGTTTCTGCCTTGACTACAGAGTGGATACTGCCATTTATAATCAGAACCCTTATTTCTTACCAAAGCTGACGTAAGGCCTTAAAGTCCAGAGTCTTGATGTGTACTGGAGCAAATGGCAGTAAAGCACATTGGTCTCTTAAGTCTGAAAATCTGTGGCTTAACTCTGTAAAGCATTTCCAGATTTATGACTGCTGTCTAACGCTTATTCTTCTAGCTTCAGAGGGTCTGCTCACATAAGAAAGGGCTGCAGGATCAGGCTCACAGTTCAGTAAAGAATCTATAAAAAAGTAGTGCTATATTCTATAATATGGTAACACTGGACTCTTCTTTAAAGCCCATTATTATAATTATGACAGGCAAAAAAGCCTCTGTAATTCCCATCTCTGAATTCCTCAGCACATTGTCCTCCTGGTGTCTATAGCATATAAGCTCTTTGCAGTCTCATCAGAGGTGAAAGTAAGCCTGTCCGGGCCGGTACAGAATACCGGCAAGAGCTGGTACGTCGTGCTGGACTGGACCGGCTTTCCCGGTGCTGATTTAAAGGGCCCAGAGCTCCGCTGCAGGGAGCCCCGGGCTCTTTAAATCACAGCCAGAGCTCCGGCAGCCGGGCTCGGGTGGGGATTTAAAGGGCCTGGAGCTCCAGCAGCTGTAGGAAGCCTCAGGCCCTTTAAAGCGCCGCCAACAGAGCTCCTGCAGCAGGGCTTGGGCCGCATTTTGGCAGCACTTTAAAGGGCCAGGAGCTCTGCGGCGGCTGGAGCCCCAGACCCTTTATTTCACCCCTGAGCCCCAGGGTTCCCAGCCGCCTCTGCAGCCAGTAGTTCTGGAGTGATTTAAAGGCCCTGGGGCTCCCAGCCACAACCAGGGCCCCAGGGTCTTTAAATCTTTAAAGGCCCCACCTCTTCCAGTTGAGGTCACACCCCCACTCAGGAATCTGGCGTACCAGTAAGTCCTTTCAATTACTTTCACCCCTGAGTCTCATTGTGTATATTGTACAGCACCTAGCATGTCAGTATTGACCAAATAATAAACTATCACCCTGCTAACATTTTAGAGTAACAAACATTTTAGAGTAATAAATATTTCAAGAAATTGCTTTATTTGCAGCATGAAAACATAATACAGGTTTGAAGACTAGTGACTCTACTTAGAATCACAAAAAACTCAGCCAAAACCCAGAACACCTCAAAACATAGAGATTGAAAGTGTGAGGCCAGGAATAGATGCAGGTCAGGCACTGAAGTAAGTTTCATAAGCGTTCTTTCTGCCTCTGCTCAATGGAATCTACAGAAAAGGCTGTGTATCATCTTCCTGGAATCTTTTAATGAGCCTACACAAGTGCTAAGCAATGATATTGCTGGTATAAGTCCATTGACCATCTTGGGTCTTTGCCTACTGGGGGGCATGGGAAGTAATGCATGCAAAGATAAATTAAGGCAAGTGATGAGGTTGTTGCAGTGAATTTTGCTAAGAGCATCTTTATACACAGGTCACTACTGAGTCAAAGTAGAAACTTAACTTCTTTGATAACCATGCCCATTTGGGGGGTAGGAGGAGTGAGGATCAGGAGTAACATTGACCTTGAACATTAAGAACTTCCCCTCAGACAAAATTGGCAGTTGCACGCCACAGATGATTGGAGAGCAAGAAAAGATAACTTCCTGCATTGACATTATGGGGCAGGTAGAGGAGAGTGCAAAAAGGGCTATACAAAACTTATGACGGCGAATCATGGCATCCTTCTGAATGGGATATTCCTGCCTAATTATGGTAATGAAAGAATGGTCTTGCTGCACAGGCAAAAATCAAACCCAAACTATTAATTAATCTCTCAGAGAGGACTGATGAGGGATGCAAATTGTGGGGAAACCATAAAGTTTAGGATTTGGGGGTGAGGGGGATATTTTCTTTATCTATGTGATCCTAGTTAAATATGGCAAAGCAATTACTGAGCTATACTGAACCGATAAGCAAAAACTGACAGTGATAAGCAGCATGCCTTTGGATACATAGTGCTTTTGTTTCATATTATTTCATGTGTCATTGTGTAGATCAGAAAGAAAGATGTGCTCAAAAGTCATGTTGAATCCAGAAATAATAAAGGGAATTACCAACTTTTCCAACCACTGGTGGCATTATCAGGAGGAGCTGAGATCACTGGGAGCTGCTAGGTGCTATTAATGGCCAAAAATTTACATTTATCTAGCCTATGGGTAAAATCCTGGTACCACTGAAATAGTTGGAGTTTTACCACTGACTTCAGTGTGGCCAAGATTTCATGCTATTTATCTAGCATTGGTGCAAGTCAAGGATAAAGGAGAGTGTGTTGCAGAACTAACATCCTTTTGTGACCCATGCTGTCCTTCCATCCACCTTGAGCCACCAGATTTTTCCTCCTTCCATTTGAAGGTAGAATTTAACACACAGGACCAGATTTTTAAATATATTTAGACACGTAAAGATGGAGATAGACATTTATTGGGATGCCAGGGCTGAGTCTTTCAAACTGATTAGTGTGGGCAAACACCATAAGAAATCCAATTCACTGCAAAGAGTCCCAGTTTTTTGACTTGACAGACGTACAATTTATTCTGCCAAAAAGCTGCCTTTAGTTTTTGTCCAAAAGTTCAAGATAAAATCACCACTAGTTAAGATATAGAGGGTGGTGCTAGATAGCTACCCTGTGGAAGATAGACCCCCAAACAGAATTTTATTGCAATATTTTATGACTAAAATTTTTAAAAAATTGTCATGAAATATTTAGTGACTGAATCAATGTGAGAGTTACTCAGCCCACTATGTAATTGTAGTGGCACCAGAAAGACTGAGCAAGAGGCGATATAGGATGTGCTGTATGTGCGTAGAGACACTTTTCTTCAAGCCTCGCCTACAGTGCAACCTGTTTCATCCTGACATATATCACAGAGATAATCTGATACATTTGATACTTTATCCACATTACAGTGCTTATCACAGTAAAATTAATTACATTACATTTCTTTTAGGGTTGGGGATGGGGTTGCATGTGAAATTTTATCTTCAGTAAAAATGAGTTTGCCTTATTGAGAATTCCCACAAGCATAACAAGTTTTTGGCAGTAGCTTCCAAAAAGCTGCAAACTGAAACCCTTACCACCGGGGTACTGACACTTCTGACCAATCTCTCTCATGAGAACATATGGTCAGACTCTCTGGTTTGTCTGAGCTGTGTTTGATGCAAGGCCAGAAAGGGAGGAACAAAGTTGATTTTAAACTGCCCTGCTCCTGAGGTTAGCCAAGGATCAGGCTCCATAAAGGCTTCTGTCTCATATGCTTGGCTGCCCATGATCCCAAATAGCTGTTCCAGCAGCAAGGAATCATCCAGATACAGCAGCTACCTAGCTACACCCCCTTTTCCCTGGCCACAGCACCTATGTTTGGGTTTTGGGGTCAGAGGCATAAAAACTGTTATGCCATCCCATCTGTACAGAATGAAATCCCCAGATAGTTGGTTACTCTAGCTTTCTGGGTGTTTTGTGCCACAGGATCAGGGGCCAGAATCTTGGCCCAAAGTCCAAGAATTTTAATGGGAATGGACAACATTCTGGATGCAGCTATCCTCTCCTCCCTGTGTGGAGGATCGGTCAGATGGTCAATTAAAGAAAGGGTATTGAAATAAGCAAAATAGTGTCACTCTGGTATAATTTTTAGACTATATTTGATGACCATTATATAACTCCCAATCTGCTACAACCCAAATGCAAGAGAAACAATAATGACAGCAGTTTGAAATGATGTGAGACAAATTTCCTTAAGAGGTATAATATTTTTTTAACCTTCTTCTGCAGTATTTCTGAAGTGAATAATTTCTAGTAATAAAAATGAGGAAAGAATAAGTCAGGAAATTTATATATATAGGGAGGAAAGCAAATGCATAGAGATGCCCTCCAGCATGAGGATCACTTGGGAGGTACAGTATGCTTCATGCAATAAAGAAATCCTATAGACAGTTCACCATAGGTTGGGGCATGATTTTTGCCCCTACTTTTACGTCTGTGTAACTCTATGGAAGCCAGTGGAGCTATTTTTCATTTACACCAGGGCAGGATTATCATAGAATCATAGAAGATTAGGGTTGGAAGAGACCTCAGGAGGTCACCTAGTCCAACCCCCTGTTCAGGATTACATTCCTAAACTTTTCTTCTTTTAATTGGCCACATACTAGTGCTCTCAAACCAACATTAAGTTCATTAGCTGAAGCCAGACCACTGTTTAAAGGTCTGTGGTTAGTTTCTTTTAGTTTTGGTAAAGCGTATGGGCAAGAAGCTGGGAATAGAGCTTCACGTGAGCGGATACTATTCTTAAAACCATGCTGTCAGTTTTGCACTTCTCTTCCCTACCTTGTTTGCTATATAGCAAGGGAAATCTGAATTGTTTCTCCATGTTTATGAATTCCCAATGTATATTTACATTCAGTGCACTAAACTGGAAAAGGCCAAGTGCTGTTTTAAATTTTTGCTAGTCTTTTTCAGATACATTCTGCTTCATATTTGAATCTTTTCTTGCAGACCACGTATGCCCAGACAGTGTTGCTAAGACAACAGGATGAATCATTTACTTAATTTAGTAAGGTTTTGAAAGCTTTTGATTATAAATAGCTATAGCCTATTTATATTAAAAATAGCTGTTCCTGGCATTTTGTCTCTTTTGTTTTAGGGCAAAAAAAAGTGATTGTTATGTGTCTATATCTTAAGGGAATGTTTTCTGTAGTGATTTCTCCAACATATTGACATCAATGTTTAGTGTATTGTTTTTCTTGGTGGGAGGTTTAAAACAAACCTTTTATAGTCTTTGTGCTATAAAAGGATCTGATTCATCACTGAGAAAGAAATTTTGTAGTGTTAGAATCAATAAGGGCATGTTCTTTATCTGCGCTACTGACAATCGTTGCATTATGGCTCACATGGGAACAGATTATAGTTTGGGTCAGTAGTTCACAATAAAAGTCTCCCATAATAATACTCTGGTGTTCTTAGATAAACAGAGGTCTGGATGTGAAAATCAATTGTGTGATGACACTGAATGGAAAGAGGGTAGTAAGAAGGAGGGTAAATGCCACTGACTCCATAGTCTTGCACAGCTGATAGGAAATGGAGCTATGCAGTGTTGTTGTAGTCCTGTTGGTCCCAGGATATTAGAGAGACAAGGTGGATGAGGTAATATCTTCTTTTGGACCAATTTTCTTGGTGAGAGAGACAAGCTTCTGAGCTACATAGAGTTCTTTTTCAGGTCTGGAAAAGGTTCCACCTTGTATTTAGCTGTGAAGCTCAGAGTACCTTTCCCAGACCTGAAGAAGAGCTCTGTGTGGCTCGAAAGCTTGTCTCTCTCACCAATAAGAGATATTAACTCATCCACTTTGTCTCTAGGGTGACCAGATGTCACAATTTCATAGAGACAGTCCCGATGTTTGGGTCTATTTATTATATAGGCTCCTATTACCTCCTCACCTCCATCCTGATTTTTCACATTTGCTGTCTGGTCACTCTACTTGTCTCAGGAAATGGAACAGACATTCATCTTCAGGATCCTTTTGGACTCCATGCAATAGCTAATGCCCATGTGAGATTCTGGGGGAGTGCCAGGGAATCAAGGCAACTGTGAAGTTTGCTAGAAGTAGAAATGGGACCAGGAAGTATAGAAATATTAGTTCTTTGAACACAGACATTGGTGACTAGTACTATAGCTAGGATAGAGATTTGGTTAACCATGCTCCAGGTGAACAGAAATCCTGTCATAATGTGAGATAGTGTACATGAAGGTACATTGAGCTAGTGGAATTATGTGAATTCTGGGTTGTCTGTATAAAGAACCATAATTAACTGGAGGGAACAACCAAGTAGTCAAAGCATCAGTCTGGAATGGATATGCCTGTCTCTCCTTATTCTCTCCGTTGTTTTCAATTTCTATTCTCTAATTTCTCTTTACATTTATACTACCAAATTCTCTCAGCAGATACATGAGAGAGAATTTGGAGTAAACAGTTTCTCAAGATTTACAGCATCATTACTGACTTGGTCTGAATTATTTTGAAAACAAAAGGATACGTGACAAGAGTCCATGAAAGGCATGAGCTCAATAACCCTGTTGCGGTTTGCTAACTGCTCCTTCTAGACAAGTGAATGAGGAGGAGGGGCACAAAATAATCCATCTCCCAATTGGAGTAACTCAGAACAACTTTCTTCATATATCACATCACTTTCTCTTCCCTGTTGTTTCTCTCTTTACTTCTGCTGTAACTTCTCAGCAAATGTTGGGGGTGGGGGAAAGGCTACTCTGCCTAAGTAGCCATGAATTCTTGGCCAAAGTGGATTTTGTCAAATATGTGTAACTTTAAGCACATGAATAGTCCCATTGATTTCAACAGCACCACTCTCAGGCTTAAAGTTATGCATATGTCAAAGTACCTTGCTGAATTAGAGGCTTTTTCTGTATATGCAAACAGTAGCTTCCACTTGAGACCAGTTTAGCGTGGCTCTTACTGACTGACTCAGAGGATGGTTCTGACAAATCGTTAGTCTTGAAGCTGGGCCTGTGGGTCCCCAGGCAGTGCTCAGACCATAGCCACTATCTGGTAGCTCATTAGAGCCAAGAGCTAGAGAAGTTCTAGCTGACCAAGGACTCTGCCAAGAAGCTGCTTGTTCAGGGAGATGTTCGGCCCCACTGATTGGCCCGGATGCAATAATGAAGCCGGAAAGAGACACAGGTCTGAGCAATTAGGTGAATCCCTCTCTAGTTGCCACTTGGACCTTGCCTACTTGTCTGACTCCTGAGCCCTGCCAGTTCCTGCCCTCCTTATCCCAGATGCTCATCTGCCCTCCCTCCACCTCCCCATCTTGCTTTCCTGCCTTGGCCCCTGCTCCCATGTCCTACCTCTGGCTACAACTCTCACTGTTGGCTTGACCTCTGACTCAGACTCTGTCTTAACTCCTGACTTGTCCTGACTCTGACACTGGCTTCGACCCTTGGCTTTACTCCCAACTCTGGATCAGTTTCCCAGACCTGGACTAACCATTAGGTGTGGCTGCCTACATTCCTGTCCCTGTAATGGTTCTCTTTTGACTCATTTGGTAGGATCCTTGTTCAAATCTCAACTACAGCAATACATATGACAAACACAAAGCATGTGCAGCCATTGGATGGGGCACACTAATTGGATACTACTTCCACTGAAATCAGTGGCAAGACACACACTGAAAGTACTGGGAGCAAGACTGGTATCAAATATGCTCATGTATCCTGCCACCAATTGGCAGATATATGTTAGGCCTTATCTGTATTAGCAAGCATTATAAGCAAGAGCTCTCTTCATTATTGGCATTAAATTACACAATGATAAAAATGCCTGAGTCCTGTCTACGCTCACAGCTTCACAACTGATTCCTTAATGGCGGTGAACCAGTATAGAAATACAAGTCCAAATTTTCCCAGTGTAATTGTACTCCTGAAATCTATTCTCCAAACACCTGAAGATACTATCAAATTATTGTGTCTTTGATAAACCCTTGTGCAAAGGTAAGCAAGGTGTCACAAATACATTGCACCTTCAGACAATTTTAGTTTAGAGCATTTTAAGTTAATCAAATACAAGTATTCATTGAAAATTAAAATTGAAATTTTGGATCAGCAGTGGCATCCAGAGAATAAGCATGGCTCATGTATTAAAGCACAGCTTGTTATCTAAAGGACCCAAGTTATTCTGAATTCTCAGTTAGTTTTAAAATGCTGACAGTTTTCTATAAAGGGAGAGTTATGCAGAAGAAATCAAGACTATAAGGTAATCAGACTGCAAGGGAATGAAGCTGACAGATTTACAGGTATTATGGATGGCTGAATATTTCATATAAAAGTATGAAGTGACATGAGTTTATCACTGGCAATGGAACAATCCTTGAAGCAGTGTCTCCTACAAACATGGCCACTGTATTTAAAAAAAGAACACACCATCAGTACTCTAAGGCAACCTGTCAGCTCTTTAGCAAGCATGACCAGTGTTCTTTTTTTAAAATATACATGGACAGTAACAGTTCCAAAAATACAATTTTTTTTAAAAAGAAGGCAAAATGGGGGGAAAGTATATATTTACTTAATGTAAATCAGCATAGCTTCATTGTGGTCGGTTGGACCTTTGTCGACACAGGTTATGGGGCAAAAAGATTGTTTTTGTCAATATAGCTTACAAAATTCCTTTATCAAAATGAGTTATTCCAGCAAAAAGCATGTCTTGTGCTTTAACAGCATCTTCATTAGGGTTTTTGCCACCATAGCTATGTTAGTCAGGGATGTGATTTTTCATACTCCTAACTGACATAGCTATGTCAGCAAAACTTCAGTGTAGACCAGACTTTAGGTCCCATTAATGGTTCAGTGGGACTTGTGCTGCTAAATCACTTTAGCCCTTTTGGAAATCCCACCCAATGTGCCTCCACTGTGTCCCATCTTATGCACTTCACAGAGACAGGTATTACTACCCACGGGAGGTAGTTAAGGGACAGCTCCCAGTTCACCAGTTACTGAAATCTGTGTTACAATTGAGAAGTTGTTTAACAGAACAACACAGCACTACACAACAGGACAATATTAAGTGCAGAACACTTTATCCATCATTTGTCATTTGACCATAACAGTTGTTTAAAATGTCAACAAACCAATGAAAAGAATATGATTTATAGGGTATATTACAGCTGCTTCTAATTCTGTACTCTGCCTGAATTGTAATAAGCATAATTCAGTAACCTGCTGTTATACCAGAATATGCTACAGTTCTGATATTCATGGCCAGTGTACTTTTCTTTTCACTTGAAAGTAAATAAACAACATTCATGAGGTAGTGAAAACAGACTAAGTTCTTAAGAAAACAACACGGTCTGTGGTAATTGTCATGTGAATTCTTGCAACTAGAGTTTAAGTAATTATCAGTAGGCATGAGATTTGTGTGTGTGTGTAGCTGTGTGAGAGAGAGAGAAATAATATTTTACTTTATAGATTAAGGCAATGCAAATACATACTCTATCAGCATCCAAAAGCATAAATGGTATCCAAAGATAGTGACTGTCAGTGTGGGAAAGAAAAATAAATAATAGTACAGCTTGAAAGCTTGTTGTCTGTCTCCACACTAGGAGATATTACCTCACCCACCTTGTCTCTAACAACATATAGAAGACTTCAATTCATTTGAAAAACGTTGTTTGGAAGATGAATGATTTTTGCAGAAGAATATAAATGCTATTTCTTTATAGCCTGGCATGTTAAGAATCATTTGCTGAGCCCATTATAAAACCTCTTTTCAAGGCGATTTTTAACTATTGTAAACTGTTGCAATTTGCCATTGGGCTGAAGCCAGGAGTTTAAGCTGTCAGTTCAGAGGCAGGCTAGGCTTTTTTCTGAAAATAAAATTGGTTAACAATGCCACATTTTTAGGATATGTCAAAAATAATTCAGACTTTTATTTAATCTGCTTGCGGTTTTAAATCCTGAAATTTTGAGGACTCTAGAGCCAGATTTAATGAAAATAAGTCCAGCTTTCAGGCTGTGGAACACAATGACAATGCAACTATCATTTTTCACAGTTTCTGTGGCCTTGCTCTGGTTTCACTGCAAACAAACTGGGTCTTTCAAAATCTTGTGCAGGCCTATGGGTCAGTTTCTAGAATAAATGGGGTCTTTGCAGCGAGTTGCCAGGAATGGAATCCTCCTGTAATACCAGTAGAGCACCTACAGCTAATACTCCAGCTTAAGACCTCAAAGCACCTGCACGCTCTGCACTTGAAAGTAGAGGTTGACATTTAGAGCTAGACAAGTTTTTTGGAAAATAGTTTATTCACAGAAAAATGATATTTCAGTCAATTGGAAGCTAGATTCACAAAATGCGGTGAGGAAGAGCAGCTCTCTTGAAACATTCAGTTCAGTGGTTAGGGTACAATGCTTGTGGAGTGTGAGAGAGCCCTGTTCACTTTTCCTCTCTAGCTGATAAAAAGGAGGGATTTGAACTCGGGTCTCCCACAGGGCAGGAAAATGTCTTAGCTACTGAACTATGAGACATTCTAGGATGGACGTGTCTCACTTTGTCCTGTTGAAGCTGTTCTAATTTATTTATAAATAATTAGTCATTAGAGCAGGGTTTTGAATTTAGGAGAGTACCTGTTGTAATAACGGGGCTTAGAAATTTACCAGAATTGTGAGCTCAGTTGTGAGATGAGTGAAAGTTCATAAAGTGTCACAATAACCTATAACAACAAATGTGATGTAAAAAAGGTGCAAAAGGAAGACAGAAGAATTGAATTAATCCAAACAAAAAGATCTTCTGCTGTAAGGCAAGGACTGTGTTAAGACCAGCGAGCCTGGTAAATAAGAAAAGTGTGGGACTGGAAATCAGTGAAAAATTGGGGTGTCAAAATTAAGTCTAATTGGTAAACAAAATAATGAGGGGTTGGGCTACTCCAGCTATCACTCCCTTTTGGGGTACCAGAGACTTTGTGGGGAAAATATGGACAGATGGATCTGAACACTGTCTGACTGAGGGACAAAAGAAGGGGAAGAAATGAGCTTCTCCATCATGGCTACTTCCTCCACTGTCCCCTAATCTTCATCCTAATCCTGAGAAGTGTCCTGACCAGGCCAGAAAGAGGATCCCATGTGCCACTACCACTTCCATAGCTCCAGCTAAATCCTGAACACTGCTTGGGATGAGTCTCTCTTTCTCCCACCCCATCTATGTGTCCTTTTCCTTCCCTACCTTATTTCTTCTCTTTAACATCCTTCTCCTTTTTCCTTCTGTCTAAGAGTCTATCTTAGGCAGCCAAGAATATATATTTTGTAACACTGCTGTAAGCCTATGACCAGAAAAGGTAGCTCAATTCAATGCCCTAAACAGCCTAATGCTGGTACAACTTTATCAGGTCTTTGAATGGCTGATAAAACCACCTGCTGTGCCTGTGTTTCTCCAACCACAAGGCTGCAAGTTAAAGTCAACACCAGAAACAGAAGCTTTATATTTCCCACCCACCCATCACGGATCTTTTTTTTTTAAACAGCAGCAACAACAGCTCCAGCTGATTTCAACTAATTCTCTTGTGCCCACAAAAGACAGTTATTACCATCTAAGAAACTGTCAGACAAGGGGGTTTCCTTCTAAAGACTCTCTTTAGCTAAAGGGAATAAGGGGCTTTGTTAAAATGTAAGTCTTACAATTTTAAATTTCAAATCATATAACTGTTTTTCCTTCTTTCTGTATTTTTTTAAAGAGATGAAAAAGTCTGTATAATGTATTTGCCATGGTACTAAGCAGGCTGAGGTGTCAGTGTACCAAATCCCAAACCTTGTTTAAAACTATTTATTGTTGGACAGTTTCGAGGCCTATTAACAACTTTGACTCTTTGAGCCCATTTATTCCATCTAATTTAATGCTGCATGATCTAACCACCAGGATAGAGAATCATTCACACTTTTTCCTGGTCAAATAATTATTCATTTCATAATGAATGACTATGAAATGCCACTACGAATGACAATGGGGGAAAACAAGAGTCTCCTTCGAGGAACAAAACTGATTTACTCTGGGAACAGATGTCATCCTGCTGTACTGATAGCTGCAGATCATGGCTGAAACATAAGAACGGCTGTACTGGGTCAGATCAAAGGTCCATCTAGCCCAATATCCTGTCTACCGACAGTGGCCAATGCCGGGTGCCCCAGAGGGAGTGAACCTAACAGGTAATGATCAAGTGATCTCTCTCCTGCCATCCTTCTCCATCCTCTGACAAACGGAGGCTAGGGACACCATTCCTTACCCATCTCTACTAATAGCCATTAATGGACTTAACCTCCATGAATTTATCCAGTTCTCTTTCAAACGCTGTTATAGTCCTAGCCTTTACAACCTCCTCAGGCAAGGAGTTCCACAAGTTGACCGTGCGCTGTGTGAAGAACTTCCTTTTATTTGTTTTAAACCTGCTGCCCATTAAATTCATTTGGTGGCTCCCTAGTTCTTGTATTATAGGAATAATTAAATAACTTTTCTTTATCTACTTTCTCCACATCACTCATGATTTTATATACCTCTATCATATCCCCCCTTAGTCTCCTCTTTTCCAAGCTGAAAAATCCTACCCTCTTTAATCTCTCCTCATATGGGACCCATTCCAAACCCCTAATCATTTTAGTTGCCCTTCTCTGAACCTTTTCTAATGCCAGTATATCTTTTTTGAGGTGAGGAGACCACATATGTACGCAGTACTCAAGATGTGGGTGTACCATCTATTTATATAAGGGCAATAATATATTCTCTTTCTTATTCTCTATCCCCTTTTTAATGATTCCTAACACCCTTATCTACTTCCTTGTGGTTCACTTAGAGAAGCAGAGAGAGGAAAGAAAATGGTGGCTGCAGAGCACAGGATTCTGAGGTGGGAGAGCCCTTTTCTGAACCCTTGATGGGACCTAGACATGGTGAAATTAGGTCAGTATCAATCTGTGTATATCAATCTACAGTGAGTGGGAATGGGATCTATATGAGTGGTGGATTGATGAGCACTGTAAGTCATTTACAGATCAAGTTTCTCAAAGGGCTCAAATATTCTGATGTTTCATGCCCTCAGCAGGGCTCCAGTGAGTAGACTAAGGTCAAAAATTATATTAGATAACACTTGATATTAGGGAAGCTCCACTGCCCATCAATATCCAGGATGCAATGAGTTCATCGCAATCTTCACATGGATGGATTGGGACAGTCCCCCCTCCTCATCTCAGTTTCATTTAATTCCTTCTTGCAGGACAATGAAGTCCAGACACAATCTAATTAATTGCCTAGAATGATTCCAAAGATATAATGTGACAGATTCTGTCTTTTCAAGGGCCTCTGATAGAAGTTTCTCTCTAAAAAGTTACATATAAACCAGCATCCAGTAGGAGGTCACCAGTTCAGTTTCTGACTTGTATTACATCCCCCACGTAATAGATTTTAAAAATCTATCCATAAAAAATAAATACCATCAATGAAATTTAATTTAATACTGTTAAACATCAAATGAGCTGCAAAAACAAAGGGAAATTTAATTTAGTGCTGTTAAAGATCAAATGAGCTGCAAAAACAAAGGGAATTCATGGTAAAAACTGCCATTTTTCTGCTGTGCCACAGAGTATAGAATAAAAATGAATCACTATCAAGATGAGGAATACAACAGAGAAATTAAAGCATTAAAAACTAAGTTTACTGAACAATAAGGGTCACATTTTCAACTAGCCTCTAAAAATGTGCACGCAGCATTTACTGGCATATCCATTTGAGCAGACAGAACCCGAAATTGTGCTTGCAAAATGGGTACTTTGAATATAACTTCCCATTTTTAACATATATATACCTGCTTTATGCACATAATGGTGGATATTTTGTACACTTAAACAAATACGTATGCTGAGAATTTGATTTTAAAGAAAATTCACAGTTAGAGTTGGAATTCTAGGCTGCATCTTTGGCCTTCCCAAACTTAGCTTGTGAATGGCAAAAGTATCAGGACAGCATGATGATGTGTTGTGTGACTGTATCACCAATAAACAGAGTG
Source organism: Gopherus evgoodei (assembly GCF_007399415.2). Taxonomy (NCBI): domain Eukaryota; kingdom Metazoa; phylum Chordata; order Testudines; family Testudinidae; genus Gopherus; species Gopherus evgoodei. Next base: position 81,850,863 of record NC_044326.1, on the reverse strand, counting down.
GGGAGTGAATTAAGCACCTAGTGCCAACTCAATACTTCGGCCTTAACTCTGAACTGCCCTTTGGTACATATAAGTCAGACCCTTAATATTACTTTTAATACTGTCTTTTCTAGTTTAATGTAAGTTAAATTAGGAGTTCAAGGCTAAAATGTGCAGAGTTTATAAATCAGTAGCTTAGCTAATGGATTGGTTCCAAATATCTGGCTAATAGCAGGCAGTTCAGCTTAGATATGCATTTCATCTGGCTCCTGTCCATGCTACTTTTGTAGTGCAGCATACTATATAGGAGAAGCACTGACCTTTTGCAGCCTGTGACTGATTCAGTGCATAGTCTTCAAGACTAAACATTGGTGCCAAGATACAATTGTAACTGGTGCTTCTGGAATGCATATGAGTAATACTTTACAGTAACTGAACATTTTAATGTGCTCTGGTTGAGCCTCTCAGGTACAATAATCTGATTAGCAGAACAAAGAAGTTGTATGGTCTTGAATTCCATTAAACAGAAATTCTGGGTGGGATTTTCAAAAGGGGCTAAGAAAGTTAGGGAAAGTCAATGAGTGCCTAATTCTTAGTCCCCTTAGAAAATCCCAATGTCGGTCTTTGTCAACACTTCTTATCTTCACAAAACCTAATATCCCATTTCCTATTATGTTTACCTATGAAAGGTGTCCCACAAAGACAGAGCCAGCTCCAGGTCCCAGTGCGCCAAGTGCGTGCTTGGGGCAGCATGCTGCGAGGGGTGCTCTGCCGGTTGACGGGAGGGCGGCAGGCGGCTCCGGTGGACCTCCCGCAGGCATTTCTGCGGAGGGTCCGCTGGTCCCGCTGCTCCGGTGGAGCATCCGCAGGGACGCCTGTGGGACGTCCACCGGAGCCATGAGACCGGTGAGCAGCAGAGGGCTCCCCACGGCATGCCGCCGTGCTTGGGGCGGCAAAATGACTAGAGCTGGCCCTACACAAAGATGTCTTCACAACAGCTAAGCATGTTCAAAGAGAACAATGATCTGGCAGATTCAGATAGTCAGATTATAAGATCAGATAGGACCATTATGATCACCTACTCCAACAAACAAGGGAAGGTTCTCCCAGGATGATTAACAGCATTACCCCCAATGGAACATGAGTATATTTTTTAAAGTAATGGACTTTCTCACACAAAATTTTTTGGATTGCAAATTGTAGCTTCTGGAGGAAAACAAAGGCACTGATCTAAGTTACTTATTTTCTTTCTAACTTTGAAGACTACTAATTAGTCAGGCTTTGTGCCCAGTAAAGGGGAAATCTCAACTTTCATTTAAAAAAAAAAGTGTCTAGCCCTCTTCTTTATGAAAGTAGGCTTGAAAACAAACAACTTGCTAAGACTGAAAGTAACAAATACCTGGCTCCACTTCCACAGCAGAAGATGTGAGGTGGTGGTGGTGGGGGGTAAAGATCCGTATTCCTCACCACCACACAAACACTTTTTATATAAAATGAATCAGTTAAGTGCTGCAAGGGGACTCCCCTCTTTCATCTGTCAGAACCTCTGTGTGTACCTATGGAGTCCCTACTTCCCAGGTAATTCAGAATCAAATGAGGAGGAGGAAGAAGGAGTAGAAGAAGAGAGAAGGCAAAACTGATTTGCACAGAGTGCAAGTTCTGCACCCTGGCTTAGAATCTCCACAGACACTTGTTTTCTTTGCTAAGGCCGCTAGGTGGTCATACTGTTGGTCATCTCCTTAAAGAATGTGCCTGTCTAACCCCTGTCCCACACAAACATAGCAGGTCATCCATGATTGGTTACTTCAAGATTATCTGTCAGACTTTATTGTGTGCAGGACAAGTTACTTCCTAAAGGAGTCTTTCTTTATTTCTAAGTGCCTTATATCTTACGAAGTATTCAGATCAAATGCAAATTGAAAACTCTACTTATTTTGGGGTGGGAGGAAAAGGCAGGAAGGGGATTTAAAAAGAGGGTAAAATAAGTATGGAGAATTTTAATGGATATTTATTTGCTGGCAGTCCTTTATATTGTATAGTATAATTAGACTAGGTCTACATTACAAATTAGAAATTTGATTCCCAGCTGACATACATGTACTCTTGCTAGCTCTTATGGAGCTAGCATGCACTAAAACCAGTAGTGTAGCCATAGTAGCACACACAACAGCAGCCTGGGCTAGCTGTCCTCATTACAAACCCACCTGCACCCCCGGGTATGTACGCAGGGAAGCTACCCCTGTGCTGCTGCTGCCACTGCAGCTACCCGACTATTTTTAGGGTGCTAGCTTTCTAGTGTAAGTGTATGCAAGCTAAAAACCATATGCCTATTTCATAGTGTAGACATACCCTTAGTTTGAAATAGGCATAAATCAACTTACGAGCATAGGGTGAGCGCCTGTAGATATTTTTATTCATTTGACTAAATAAAATAAATTATTTTACTATTCCTGAAAGTTAGATGTTTTCTAAAGAGCCTGAGATTTGTAGGTACCAAGTCCTAAAAAATCCATTACCGAATGTTAGGTATTTCAGGAATCTGTATGTACTGTGTGTCTTTAATATTAACCGCTTGCAGTGCTGAATCAAAGTGATGACAATTTAAATAATAATAATAATAATAAAGTCATTGCTCTCTAAGTAATTGTGCATATTGTACTTCATTCAGTGCTTTGACTTTGACTTAAAGCAGGATCGTAAAATGTTTTGATTCCACAAAGCAGAGTACCAAGACCCTTATCAGCCTACTGCCTTCAGGCATCTTAGTCTGTTTCTGAATATGGCTTAACCCTGTCAATAAACAGAGAAAACAAATGATAAAATGTACTTTATTCTTCTGTTAGGTGTGCTGCATGATACAGTCTATACTGTATGTACTGTAATTGGCCAACCCTGTCTAGTGTTTACTTCTGGGAGACCATATTACTTCAGGTACATTAGTAAATGTCATATTTCAAATTCTGCCACCTGTTTCTAACATTTCATTTGCAGCTCTGTTGAACATAATCCATGGGATATTGTTATGGTATGCTAGTATGTATATATGTATCTTTCTATCCTTAGAACCACAGTTTACTGAGATTTTGAATGCATATGCAAAGTTATTAACTTTATTAGGAGCAATATTCTTCTTCACATAACTATTTAATTAGTTTAAGAAAATGAATATCTAATATCAGTGTGAGTCATTTGTATCCCTGCTAGATAATCTTCAGTAAATCACATCTTTGGGCAAATGTAATGATTTTGCCTTAATTTTAACAGTTTGCAAACTTTCACACTAATACCCTTTATAAAAGATATGTTGTATAGAAAACCTAATCTTCAAACTGTCTAGCTTCAGAGCCTTGCTTCTGCACACAGGTGACTCATCTACCATAGCACCTGTCCTTGCTGTTATGCAGTGCAAAATACAAAGTGTAGCCTGGTTTAATTTTTATTTGAATATTTTCATACAGGCAAATAGTAGTCTTTGTTCGGACCCCAGGATTGTGTTGTAAGGAAATTTTCGATTTATTCCTTGCAAGTAATATGTGTTTATATGGAGATCAAAAAAGACTTTAGAACAAGACAATGCTATTTAATATCACCCTATATAGAAAAAGTGGTAGATATTCCTTCAGCTATATATGAAATGTGCAGCATCTACCCACTCACCTGTCATCTTATTCTGCACAGATAATGGCACAGAGACAAAAAGTATCCAGTGAAACTTATCATAACCTGGCTCTGACTTCAATTCCATGCATTTTGCAATTTGAGTGTGCAGGTTATTTAGCAGCTGAAAATACCTCACTGAGTTTTGTATGACATAGTTTACTAAGGTAGAGATCTGTATGCATGACTGCTATAGCAAGAGCAGAGACTTTTCTTAAGGCCTCTTCTCTGGAACACCCTGAGTGCAACTAAGCTTGAGGCTTGCAGAGCTGCTTTAACTCAGTGCGCGTGACTTGCTCTGCCACTGCTGAATTGAGTGTGAATGTGACGTAGTAGGTAAAAAACAAAACAACAACAAAAAAAACACTCAAATTTAGAATTTAATGTTCTTAATTAATTTCCTTTTTCTCTCTCAAGTGGTTAGATGAGGATTAACAAATGTTTTAGCAGTTGCTATAATTGGTTGTTACTAGTTTGAAGGTACCAGTAAAACTTGGTGCCAGTGGGAAATTCCACTGGAACTGTCATAGAAAAGTTATAAATAGTTAATTGAGGGTGGAGGTGGGGGAGGATGGAAGCTGAGTGAGGTAGAGGAAGAAGGATCACCTCCTGGAGGAAGGAAGGTGTGGACATTCAGTCAATCTGTCTCCACCCACTGAGCTCTCCAGTCACCGAAGGGTAAAACTTGCATTGAGTGTTAAGAATAGCTAGCTTACATTCAGAGAAATGACTGATTTAAAAGCAAAGACAACCTAGATTCTGTGGAGTCAGCCCAAACCACCACCAAAGGTTAAGCCTTTGGGAGAATCCTACGTAAGTTAGTAACATTAGCAAGAGCAAGTAGGATTATGTGATGTTATAAAAAATAAAGTGTTTTTTTTAATTAACTGATGTAGATAAATTTTCAAAGTTAACTTTTTTTTAGATTAAAACATGACAAAGTTCACAGAAAGTAATCCTGTATAAACGCGGCAGGGTACAATAGAAAAGTCTATACCATTTAGATTTGCTGGACAAGACTATAATGGAGGTCCCGAGATTAATGGAGATTGGGATGGGGACACCTTTATTTGGTGAGACATCTTGCATTCCCCCCAATCCTAGGACTGTCCAGCCACTGGTCTAGTCCTTGGTGTAAATTAGAACCACATCAGGGCTGCTCTAATATAGGCTGGCTGCCAGGGCCCCAAAAAGCCATTTCTAGTAGCCGGGGATCACCAGGGTTTAGGAAAGTCCTTTACACACCTTTTGGCCATAACTATGTATACTACATTACTGCACAAAGGTTGGTGATATAGAAATACAGTGGATCTACAGCATCTGGTGATTCCCCTACAGGGTGGGGGAACATCTAGCTGACTAGATAAGACTGGAGAGGCACAAAACAGCTATAGTGGAGATGAGAACCCAGGCATATAAGGACAGCAACATTAATAAAAAAACCCTGCGCCTATGTTATGAAACAGACAGGTGCATTGCTTATTAGTATATTCAAAACAAAATAAAATCCAGCTTACGGCTGCATAGCAGCATCTGTGCAAGATTTTTCTGGTAGTCTTCCTAAGGGTAGATTTTCTACATAAGCAATGGCATTCTAATATTTTGCTATGGAAGAGCACTGAACTGGACTGAAATTGATTTAAACCTTTTCACTTGCATTTGTCAGCTTACAGTAAAAGCATGATTTTCTTCATGGGATCAGAACCAGACTGGAGTCATTACATTTTGCTAGAGAAAATCTTCAATTCATTCCAGTCATACCACTGCTGTTTCTTTGGATTTTGATGTTTGAAATAAATGTCTGCCTCTGCAGCCTCTATTGTTGCTTCATGCTCTGGGGAAATGTAAGAACACACATGTTTCCAGATCCTTACACACCAAGGGGAGCAGGGGAAGAGAGATAGAGAGAGAGAGAGAGAGAGAAAGAGAACACAAACTCTTGCTAAATATGGTCCCCCAATGAACTACCATGTAAATGATTTGTGGTGCTAGAGTCTGATATATAGACTATGAAAAATTCTGAGAGCTGACTGAGCCTGCATTGTACATTGTAAGAAAGAAAGAACAGGCATAATTTAAGGCTTTGGGTTTAGTATTCAAAGCCCTCCATAAGATTAGTACAGGCTATGAAAAGGTCTGCTTCTCTCATGTCTCCTACAGCATCTACATCCCTAATGAACAATGACACTGTTGACCACAATAGTCTCACACATGTATACAGGTGACAGCATCCTTGGCCTGCATCTGGGGAACTCCCTTCTGCCAAAGACGAGAATGATCATGAACTTCCCTTTCTTTGGAGTAGTGCAAGACTCATATCTTCAGTTAAAGTTTCCACAATAAACAAGAAAAAAAATGGAGAGAGGAGAAGACGGGAAACAGACATTTATTGATTTATTGGAGCCCAGAGACCTGAAGTCAGCATCAGTGTCCCATTGTACTAGGCACTGCATAAACACCTAGGAAATCATGGTTGCTGCCCTAAAGAGCTTACAATCTAATCAATCTCCTTAAAATCTTAATAAATACTGTGGTGATGGATATAAAAGCTTACATGCTTAGTGTCACAGTTCAGGTTAACTGTACCAATACCCTCCCCAACCCCATGGTGCAGCAAGGGCACTCACTCTATGTGTCTCAGCTGTCACCTGTCTTGGGTGGAGACCAGCGTCTATCTCCCAGGGAAGACCAGGGATTTTCCCTGCTTACACTGAGTTGCCAGCATGCCAGATTGATTAAACAGCCCACTGTTTATAGCCTCTGAAGAGAAAGCAAAGCACAGTGTAATTGCCTACAGTTATAAGCAAGCACATTTATTCTTAAAGTAAAAGCATTGAAGAGAAAACATTAAACCAACAAAGAACCTACATATATGCTAATAAGCTTACTAGAAATCATCCCAACTCCAACAAGGGCTCTTGTCATCAGTGTCAGTGTCATCTTTCCCACCTTTCCAGGATTGGGCTCTTCCCTTGGACAGACAGGGCCTCCTGGGCTATCCGACTCTCCCCTCCCCAAAGATTTAGTCAGGGGTATATAATACAAGTCATGGATAGGTCACAGGCTGTGAATTTTTGTTTCTGCCAGTGACTTGTCCAGGATTTTTACTAAAAATATACCAGACCCTCGCTAGAATGCACATCTATATAGCATGAATTCTCATACAATGCGGTCGCGGCCATGGATCCCAAATTTAATTACTTTCACTGCAATTCATTTTAATGCAGTCCCTGCTATAATGCGGTCCCCGGGTTAACGTGATAGCACACATAGATCCCAAATCCCACATTCTAGCAAGGGTCCGGTGTACCTGTGACTAAAATGTAGTAATGGAATGCAGGAGACAAACCTGGGCTCAAAACCAAAAGTACAAAAGCTGTGAAAAATATCCATGATCTACACAATAATACATAAACCTTTCCTTCTGGAAATTGCACTGTAGGAGATTTAAAATTCCCTCCTTCACAAACGTACTAAATCACAATGACAAATAATAACATGGTTTTCCTTCTTTGCACTGAAAAATGCTGAATATCAGTACTCTGCAATCTGAAATATGTCACTTGCCCTTTAGTTATAACTCTCAGCTATGTGAATTGCAAGGAGTAGTTCTTTCACTGAAGTCTTTTTGTTTTGTCTTGATCACTGAGACACAAAAACAAAGCCATTGGCTCACAATTATCTTTTAAGGGATCTACATTTTTTCCCCATCATATTCAAACAAAGAGAAACATAGCTGATATCCATGCTGGCTTGCTACACTATTATTTACTGTGAAGTGGATTGCAGATATTATGTGTTGGTGGAGAATGTCAACATTCCATGTGAGGGCAATGTACACATTGACTCAAAAATAAAAATATCTCCTAGAGCCTTGTCCCTAGCATGCTACATTACACAAAACCCCTTAACTGAAGAAAAGAAGAAAAGTCAAACAAGAAAGAATGCAAGATCTACTTAATCTGGGTAAGCAGACTAACTCTCCAGGACAGGAACTGTCTGCCTATGTGATTGTATAGTGCCTCTCAATACAGCTGTGCTTCTGACTGGGCTTTTTAGACACTTACACAATACAGGCAAACAAACAAAACTACTGCTACTACTCAGGACCTTAGGAGACAACAGGAGTTTCAGCATTGATTTTGTTGGATCAGCTTTTGCCTTCAATGTCATGGTTATTTTCCTCTGACCTTTATTTATTGCCCTGGTAGGGTAGGAAGGTGTCTAATGATGCTATTTGAATTTCACAGTACTTAAATGTTATTCACTAACATATGTAATAATTCCTAATACAAATTATATTATGAATGAGTATTGGTAAATGGGTATTAACTCATAACTGTAGCACCTAGGAGCCCTAGTCTTGGAACAGGACCCCATTGTGTTGGGCACTGTACAAACACAGAACAAAAAGAGACAGTTCCTGTCCCAAACAGTTTACAATCTAACAATGTCTATAGGACCAACTCTGCAAACATTTATTGCACTGCTTACTACTGTGCATTATCACATTAAAAGGTAGCCATTTCTGAGTGACCCAGAACTTTCCTGAGGTTCATGCCTATAAACATTAGGCTCCTGTAAACTGTGAATCAAGCTATCACATTTGCACAAAGTGATTGTGCCTTATGTATGCAGTCAGGTTCTTATCTGGCTCATTTAATTGCCTCTGTGCTAGGGCTCTGTATGGTTCTGGGAAACATATCTGTTGTCCCCTTTGTCATGCAGAGCCCTACTCTATATAAAACATAGCATTTACACCAGAAATCATCAAGTGTGTAAGCTCAAAAATAGCTATTAGCATTCACATGGTATGGCTCAATCGCATGAACATTCTGGGGAGAGTGGAAAGTAACATGAACACAGCAGAAGCAAATTGATTGTCAAACATGAATGAGTACTTCTGGGAAAGCTTTCTGAAGAATCCAACCAATTCTACATTTTTGAGTCCAGTCAGCACCATCTTCCAAGATATGCCACACTAAATAGTATGAAATCACTCTGTCACAGTTAGAGACACAGATATAAGGCCAAAAGGGACCTGCGGCTCCCCACAATAGCAGAAAAGTGATAGGTGAGATATAACCAGATACTCAAGGAAAGTAACCCACATCCTCCCACAGACAGTGCTGAGGAAAGCAACCTTGCCCCTCCCTCGTAAGTTCATTGCCGATCTGATGGGGGGAGGGAATTCCTTCCCAACCACACATATGGTGACCCTGAGCATGTGAGTGAGAACCAGCCTGTCAAGCACCTGAGAGAGAGAGACAGAGAATGCTCAGTGCCACCTCAGAACTGTAAGGGAGGATTCTGTCACAGTTCAGGGGAACTGTGCCTGTATTTCCCCTCAGTGGTCCAGTAAAGGCACCAGCTCAGGCTTCCAGCTCTTCCAGCTATTGGGTCTCTTTGGTGGTGATAAGTGTCTGTCCCCTTCTGACTAGGGTATTTCAGGGCTGCACAGTTCGTTGCATCTACTGTTATCGTCAGCACAGACACCTGCTTGCCTTCTCTTCAGAGACCATTAACAAGTGTAACTGTTATAGTTATAAGGTAACAAACAGCTCTTCCTGTGCAAGCCTACTTTATTCCTAAGGTAAAAACCATTATAGAGAAAAACAATAGAAGAACCTACACACACACACGCATGCTAATAACATCACCAGAGTTCACCTTAACGTGGATTCTGGCAGAATAATTCCTTCAACCCTCCACCTCAAAAGGGATTCCTTCTGGTTACAAGTTCATCAGAGCTTCAGTTTAGGGCATGCACTCAGTCTTATAAGGCCTCATTAGACCCAATCCTTCCAACCCTTCCCAAAGGATCAGGGGTCTCCGAGAAGCAGGGGTCCTGTCCGTTTGCTGAATCAGGAAGGAGGGCCCAAGCTAATTTAAAGACAGGCTATTTATCCAAAAGCCATTTCTTTGTTTGGTAGTCCCTGGAGAATTCAGTTTCAACTAGCATATGCGTAGGTGTTGATCCCCCCATTCTTCCCCGAGGCCCCGCCCTTGCTCTGCCTCTTCCCGCTCACCCTGCCCCCTGCCCTGAGGCCCCATTCCACACCCACCTGCCACTCACTGCTCTTCACCCTCCTCCAAGTCCTTCCCCGAGCCACTGAACAGCTGATTGGGAGTGGCACCACCAAACACTGTGGCTGGTGGGTGCTGAGCACCCACTATTTTTTTTCCCATGGGTGCTCGAGCCCTGGAGCATCCATGGGGTCGGCTCCTATGAGTATATGCAAATGTACCCAGGGGAGGCTCCAAGAGGTTGATAATGGGGAAGTATATTAGCATTCCTTCTCAGGACAACAGAAAGTACATACAATACCATAACAACATATACACAATTGCATTTTTAATGCAATGTACCTGAAAGGTATTAATCCTTATTCAATAAGGTTTATTCAGAATATTATCAGCGTCACAGATTCTATCTTAAATACTTAGAATGGCTCCCATTGCTGTAATGTCTGAGTGCCTCACAAACTTGAATATATAGATCCTCACAACACCCCTGTAAAATAAGAAAGTGCTATTATGCCCAGTAAATATGCACAAACACTACATGTATGTAGGGAAAAAATTAGAAAGGCCAAGGCACAAAACGAGACTAAACTAGCTAGAGACATAAAGGGTAACAAGAAAACATTCTACCGATACATTAGAAGCAAGAGGATGACCATGGACAGGGTAGACCTTTTACTCAATGGGGGGTGGCGGGCAGGAAAGGGGAAAACAATAACAGAAAAAATGTATAAATGGCAGAAATGTTAAATGACTTTTTTGTTTAAGTTTTCACCCAAAAGGTTAATAGCAATTAGACATCTAATTTGATGAGTGCCAGTGAAAATGAGGTAGGATCAGAGGCTAAAATAGGGAAAGAGCAAGTTAGAAATTAGTTAGACAAGTTAGATGTCTTCAGGTCACCATGGCCTGATGAAATACATCCTCAAGGACTTGACTGAGTAGATATCTGAACCATTAACAATTATCTTTGAAAAGTCATGGAATAAGGGAGAGATTCAAGAGGACTGGAAAAGGGCAGATATAGTGCCAATTTATAAAAAGTGAAATAAGGACAACCCAGGGAATTATAGACCAGTCAGTTTAACTTCAGTACTCAGAAAGGTAATGGAGCAAATAATTAAACAATCAATTTGCAAACATCTAGAAAATAATAATAAGGTGATAAGTAATAGTCAGCATAGATTTATTAAAAACAAATAATGTCAAACCAACCTAAATAGCTTTCTTTGACAGGCCTGCAAACCTTGTAGGTAGGGGGGAAGCGGTACATATGGTATACCTTAACTTTAGTAAGGCTTTTGATACTGTCTTACATGACCTTCTCATAAACAAACGGGAAATACAACCTAGATAGAGCTACTATAAGTGCATAACTGGTTGGAAACTGTTCCCAGAGAGTAGTTATCAGTGGTTCACAGTTAAACTGGCAGGACATATTGAGTGGAATCCTGCAGGGATCAGTTCTGAAGAATGCAGAGTAAAGTTATGGAGTAAAGAAGTCTGGTTGCTCAAGCTAATTTGATCTCAAATTGTGTTGACACTACAATATTAAGAATGGTAGTGTTGGGATAATTTGATCTCAGGTTATATCAACGCTGCAGTATTAAAAATAGTAGTAAAAGTTTATTAATAGTATCAAGTTGGTTAGAAATAGTAGTAAGTTGTTAATTTATAGTATGTCTATATGTGCTTGTCATCAGTATAGCTTGCAATGCTAATGACATAGTTTGATAGTAGTCAGTAGCTAATGCATAATATTACCTGTACTTGTGCTTGTTTTCAGTATAATTTGCCATTTATATTAATCCTTATTCAATGCTGGTCTTTAATTCTGCTTTTCTTATTTTGTCTGTCTTGCATTTATATCCATAAGTCATTAAAAACCTATCTTGAGGAATAATCTGTAGTTTTAATTTATTTTATGCAGGCACCACTTAACCTCGTTACATCTGTGTTGGGTGGTGGGAAGTAGTGATCACCCAGGGTCCCATTAGGGTCCTGATGCGTGTCTCCTTCTTCCTTTATCTCTGCAAGGATGAAATTCAATAAGGACTAATGCAAAGTACGCCTTAGGAAGGAACAATCATTTGCACTCATACAAAATGGGAAAGGACCACCTAGGAAGGAGTACTGCAGAAAGGGATCTGAGAGTCATAGTGGGACTACAAGGTAAATATGAGTCAACAGTGTAACACTGTTGCAAAAAAAGCAATCATCATTCCGGGATGTATTGTAAGCAGGGCATGAGTAATTCTTCCCCTCTACTCTGTGCTGATTAGGCCTCAGATGGAGTATTGTGTCCAGTTCTGGATGGCACATTTTGGAAAAGATGTGGACGAATTGGAGAGAATCCAGAGAAGAGCAACAAAAATGATTAAAGGTCTAGAAAACATGACCTACGAGGAAAGATTGAAGAAATTGGGTTTGTTTAGTTTGGAGAAGACTGAGGGGAGCATGATAACAGTTTTCAAGTACATAAAAGGTTGTTATAAGGAGGAGGGAGAAAAATTGTTCTCTTTAACCTCAGAGCTTAAACTGCAGCAAGGGAGGTTTGGATGGACATTAGGAAAAACTTTTTAACTGTCAGGGTAGTTAAACACTGGGATAATTTGCCTATGGAGGTTGTGGAATCTCTATCAGTGGGGAGTTTTAAGAGCAGGTTAGAAAAACACCTGTCAAGAATGGTCTAGAATACTTAGCCCTGCCTTGAGTGCCTTGCCTTGCCTAGCCCTGCCTTGACCTCTCAAGATGCCTACAATTCTATGATTATATAAAATAGAACCAGGAGCATTGTAAATTAGTGTGCTTGAAACCCACAGCAGGATTCTGATGTATAGTTTATCATGTACCAGAACAGAATTATATCCTAACATTCAGTTGCTTTATATTTATTCTAATCTAAATACAGTAGGCAATACATCTACAACAGAGACTTTTCCTTCCATGTAAAGTGTTTTGTACATTATGTTTTGTGGGTAAGGAAAGGGTTAGTTTTCCTCCAGCAAATGGAATCCAGAGGAGGATAGAATATGTCACATTGGTTTCTCTGTGTGTTTTAAACAAAGCATTAGATGCAGTCACTGATCATAAATGTGCCTTATCCCAGAATATATCACAAGCTGTGTAATTACTCATTCAGTATTACAGTTGTGCCAAGGGCAGGTAAAACCCATGGCATGTCAAGGCCAATATGTCAAAAAAAGTTTAATGATCTCTTTAGCACGGTTCCTTTAACATAGTGACTTTGCAACCATACTCACTAGTGGTCCCTGATTTGGTGATCTTAAAGCTATACCATGAGCCATGGAATGATTAAAATATTTTAAAATGACTGCTAGGAGTCAGCCTGGTAGTTTGTCATAAAGCTTTTTTTAATGCAATATTTTCTGCTGTTTGAATTCAGTTACCAAATAAATAGTGGGGTACAGGTGAAGTGCTGCATCTGTTGGGTTGCAGTTATATCAATACTGCTTTGCTTTGCAGTTATATCGATACAGCTTTTCATTTCCAAACAAATACTAACTATCCAAGTGAATATCTTATTTCAGTGTGAAGATGTAGGGCAATTTTCTTTGTACGTGAGCCACTAAGGGTGAAATCCACTCCACCCATAAGAAGCCTAAATATTTGGGTTCTCTGATGGTGGAGTACAGAGCAATAGGGCGTAATAGGCCACTACTCCTGGCGAGGGTTCAAGGCCGGAAAGTTTTCTTTACCTGTCCTTCCCCATGGTGGCCATTATTGCAGCCTCTCGGCTGGATCAGTGACTGTACCTCCCTCCCGCCCAAGGGCCGGATCCAGGGTTTTCTCCGCCCCAAGCGGCGGGGGGGAAAAAAAAGCCATGGTCGCGATCGGCGGTAGCTCCACCATGCCGTTTTCTTCTTCGGCGGCAGGTCCTTCCCTCTGAGAGAGACCAAGGGACCCACCCCTGAATTGCCGCCCCTTCCCCTTGGCTGCCACAAGCACGTGCTTGCTCAGCTGGTGCCTGGAGCCGGCTCTGCTTCCCCCCGCACCTCACCACTCATTAGTTGTGTCAGGTATTGGGGTCATTGGATCTGAATAAATTCAGATCAGTAGTCTGCTCCCCTTGCCTGCCTCCATTATGGCCTTCTATGCTGGCAAGGCAGTGGAGGTACTGAGACGCTCTCTCTGATGCATAGGGACTGTGTAGGCCCTTATGTGCAGCCACTCAGCAGCAGAATCCCCAGCACAAAGTTTATACGGAGTTTAATTAATTCAAGAGCCCTTGAGCTGGTCCTTTGTACCACAGGTGAATTCACCCTATGAAGGTGAAACAGTCATGAAACATCAGTAAATTAAATGCTAAAATTGTGTGTCGTATTTTAAAAACAAAAGTAACCCATGAAGTTCCCTCTCTAGTTTGGAACTAAAGTTTTGGAACTAGAAATTTTCTGTTCAAATGGCATATTGTAGAGCTTCCTCTTATAATGAAATAATCTGTTGCAGTAGCGTGATGGCTGTATTTTATCCTACCACCTCCTACATTAAAAACTGGTATTTACCACCTATGCCTACATCAGTGCATCCAAAAGATTAGCTTGCTAATGGAGATGAAGATATAACTACAGTGTAGACTTACTGTCAGTGGGATATGCCAATGCTCCTATACATATTACATGAGCTTTTGCCCAACTTCCCACCCCCACAAGCATGTGCATATTTGCTAGTGCTTGCACAGCTGGGAGTATAGGTTAAAGGCAAGCTTTAGCTCAGACTGGAACCTGCCCACTTTGCAGTGAGAATGCAAGATCATGCAGGTGGTGATAGGTGGTGATAGTCCTCCAGTGCCCTTCTCCTGCAATTGATGGTTGACTAGGAAAGAATCCTAGAGCATCTCTCAGCACAAAGAACCATGGGATATAATCTTAGATACACATGAGCGAGTGCAGAAACAGAGGATCCAGAAACATGGGTAGTGCTTGCCTGTGGGAAGGCTCATACTCAGGCTAGACTAGGCTAATCCAAGTGCTCAAACCCAGATCCCAATCTCACAGGCTAACTGTGCAGTGTAGACCTTCCCATGCATAACTGCAGACCAAGTTGCAGGAGACCTTGTGCTTCCTGAAAAAACATCGACTCTCACTGCATACACCACCCAACTGTGCTGAGTTGAAAGCCAGTGGCAGCATAGCTTTCTAGTAAAGCTAGGATGGGGCCTCAGGATATCAGTGGGGATCACACAAGACAAGGATGCCCCATTTCCATAGAGGCCCATTGCCCAGGCCTCCTCTGACTACTGTGCAACCCACTATGACAGCTGGAAGAGGCAAAAGCAACTAGGTTTTTTTTAATTAATTTGTTCTCCTCCATGTACTTTTGAAGAAGAGTGCATCTGAGCTAAGGCTATCATTGAATGCCATTGTTCTCAGTTCAGCTATTTTTATTTTTTCTCTGTAGTTAACTATTCATCGTGCTTTAAAATTGGTGAAGACTAAAAGCAATAATTTCACATGACAAATTACCTGAAGCTGCTTTTTTCCCTAAAGTAAAGATTTGTATAACACCACTAACTTTCAATCTGTTTTTCTTTTTTTAGCTTGCATTCTGATATTTTAATAAAGAACAAATTGAATCCATCTAGGATAGGATTAATCTGAGTGATTTTTTTATGGTTGAGTTCTCTAATCCTCTAAACAAATGAGTTTAAAGGGACAATAATTAGACTCTTCACAGTAAAAGCAGAGATGATGCCACTGTTATGTAAGAAGAGAACAGGATTACTTTGGCAGCTTGTGCCATGTCCTTTTGTTATATTTTCTGTGGGAATGGGGTAGTCTGTCCAACATGGGAAACATTATCCACATTTCAGTGATTTGTTTTTTCACTGTCTTAAGTTTTAAAGGAGTCTTTTATACATGCCAACAATTGTGCACTTACAAGGAAATGTTCTCTTTTATTGTTGTTCTATTAAAATGTGCATTCCAGACAAGAAATATCTTTGAATTTTGCTTGGGTCAGCTTAGGTAAGTGAGTCTCTTTTATGCTAGAGCGTAAGCATTGTAATGCAATAACGATGTTGCCTATAGAACAAAATTTAAATTATATGGATTCCAACCATCAAAATTCCCTTTTAGATAATACCTTTATAATTCCCTTTTAGATTATAATACCTTTATAATACTCTTAATCACTCATGATTAGTGCATCATGAAGCACTGTAGTAGTTTAGTGATGGTTCCTCCCCCTCTGAGTCAGTGGGAGGTCACTCCCCCTAGCTACGTCACTAGGCATCGCCCACAGTCAAGGAATTAACAGAGCACTGCACAGACAACAGCTCTGGCCTGCAGTCTGGACAGAGCCAGAAATGAGTCCCTGAGCCCAAGCCCCCAATCAGAGCGGAGCGGCAAAAGTTAGGGGCCCTGGCCCTGATCCTAGCAGAGCAGCACAAGTCTATAAGGTCCTACCTTCCATCAGGGCGGGGCAGCAAACAATTTAAGGCTCTTGGTTAAACATAGAGCACAAGAGTCAGGCATCCTAGCTCTGGCAGATGACCTAGAGAGGGTAGGCTGCCACCCCACTGGTTGGGTGGTAGGGGGTAGGTAGGCTTGGGCCCATCTGACTCCACCAGGCCCCATTAGGGTGACCAGACAGCAAGTGTGAAAAATCGAGAAGGGGGTGGGATGCCTATATAAGACAAAACCCAAAATATAAGGACTGTCCCTATAAAATCGCAACATTTGGTCACCCTAGCCTCAATGCAGGGCCATAACAGTGGTGGAATATTCTACCACTGGGTCAGCAGGGAATCCAGCCGCAACATGCTGACTGGGTCTCTGGCAGCAGCGCAGCCAGCCTGAGGTTGTCTACCCCTGGGTCACTTCCTCCCCTCCCCTCGGGGTGTACCTGGATCTGTGGGGGGTCCTCCATTTAGTGGAGGTAGAAGGCCAGCAGCAGTCCCAGCTACTCCTCAGTGCCTTGGTCAGTGGGTGACTCCAGCAGCTCTGGAAAGTCCTCAGCTCGGCTGGGATCCACTGCAATCTCCCATCTCAGAAGCAGGCAGGAGGCGTCTGTCTCCTTCTGCAGCTGTTGCCCAACTGAGCTCCAGGACCTGCCCTTTATACTTCCTGTCCAACTTTTAGAACTGTGACTGAACCACTCTTCGGGTCTTGCTCCTCCTTGGTCCTGCTGACATCTCTCCTAACATTACCTGCTGTACTCTTTTGCAACACAACTTTATCATGCTGTCTTGAGTGGCTCATGACCTTGAGTGCCTACCTCAGGGACGACAGTCAAAAGCAGGGTAGACACCTCAAACTGGTGGTATGTTCTATATTTAGATTTCACCAAGCCAGTTACAAATGTGAACTCCTGGCATACTACAAATAGTTTTATAATAGAGTCACAGACAGTTCCCTTAGACGCTCCAGTTATTGTGCCACCCAGGCGAGCTAGACTATGTGATAAACGGTCACTTAGAGACAGAGCTTGAAAACACCCACCGAAATATAGAGTTCCTTGCAAGATTTATTGAAATAAAAAATGAATTTAAAACAAAAAGAGGATTTGCTTAACATGTATAAATTTGTACTCCCCGCAATCTAAACTAGATAGGTGTTCTGTACTTTGTAACAGAAAAGAAAAATTGTTTATGCTCAAAGAGCAAGTCCTATCTCTAGTCTCTCCTTTGAGAGCTCACATTGCATGCTTTCCAGAGAGAATCCTCCTCCCCCCTCCATGCATCCTGTTTTCAAGCTCTAGCTGTTAGGATTCATTACCATATTAGAGGAGATCACGTTTCTCCCTAAAACCAGATTTTTCTGATACTTTAAGCTAGGTCATTTACATCTCACTGGAAATTTCCCTGTATCTACACCTTAAACATAGTATTTCACAGGTTGTTCTGAGAGTATGCCATCAACTTGTTTCACTTCTGATGGACTGACCCATCATTTTTGGGGAAGGTAGCTCAGTCTGGTTGGGTGGATTTTTTTTCTAAATCTGAAAAACCTCATCTCCTGATTCTTCCTCAGTTATTATGAAATATATCAGTTTGACAGATCATAGTCAGTTTGTCACACTGGTGACACAAACTATCGTCTTCATTTACTTTGATATACTAAGTCATAAGTTAATATGTTATTCCTGTGTGCCTTGTCATAGTCTCTTGTGATTGATCACGGGACAACCTACGTTACAACCTACCTGTTGTGAAGATTTGTGGAATCCGTCTATGTTTAACCAATTATTTTATGATGGAATGGATGTTAATAGTAGCATAGTGCTCACTATTGTGCTCCACCACCAACTATTAATATTTTCTTCACCAGTTCTGCAACACCAGAAGAGCTGAAGACCCATCCAGCTGAAGGATAACACAGGTTTTCTTCTGTAGTATCCAGTATTATGGTAAGCACAGAAGTTGCCAGAGAAAAAATATTTAGGCAAAGTACCACAAGAAATATGATGTGAAAGAATTTTACAGCTTTCCCAATTTACACACTATTCATCATCTAAGTTTATGTCTCCCTAGCAAAAGGTCAGCCAGTGCTTTGTCATCATGTTAATCATTTTTATGTCCCAGGTTCAGTCACAGAAAGAAGAGTTAAATAGCTAAATTTATACCCCCTAAAAATAGGCTTTCAGACTTGCTGGATTCCACCATATTAAAATGTCAACAACTGTCAGCTCTTCTGGAAAAGCTAGTTCTGCCTTGCCTGAGACTACCCCATGAGAATTTCCTGATTTTTTAAAAAAGAATCTGTTGAAGATTTGTTTCCATAATTGGAGCAGAACGGTTTCCTCAACAGAAAGATGAAAGCTAAAAACTCTTCCCAGTTAAAACAGTGTTACTTGTCCCAGGACATACAAAAGGTTTAGAATACAGTACAACCTGCTCGAGCAAGGAATTAGGCCAATGTTTTTGAACTTCTGTGTCTAAAGACACTCAGTTAAATCCATATTTAGGCACCTAAACAAACATTCCCGGCCTGTTTTTCAAAAATGCAGCACACTCCCCAGCTCCCATTGAAGTCTATTGGATTTCTGAATAGACAGCAGCTTTGAAAGTCAAGCCATTTTTACTGATGAAGCTAAATATGAATTTAGATACTGCACTTTAGGGAGCAGTTTTTTTAAATTTGGTGCCAAATTTTGAACATATTTTTGGCCAAAAATATGTTCACTTTGCTATTTAGCCATTTTTGAACAAAAGTCTGATAACTTAAATCTGATTCCACTTGAAATGGGCAGATGTATGTTTCCTGACTAAACCTAAAACCATCTCCTCCAGTAAAGGCTCAGGTTAACTCAATATACTCTCCTTCATGTGATCAGGACCAAGGTGTGATGGAATAAGTGGGTGCAAATCCCATGGAAGGTGATCAGCCATATTCTGCTGTGATGAAAACAATGATAAGGATGAGATAAGATAAGTTCCTCTCATTTACACCATCTGCCAAATTAGTGCAGGATATCCTACTTTGCCACTTAAACCAGTCTATATCGTCTTCTGAAGAAATTGTACTTTATCTGTAACTTAAGTTATGCCATACATCACCACTGAATTTTGCTTGTTGGTCCTCTATCTCTATGGTCTGCTTTTCAGAAACTCATCTGTCAAACCACAGAGAAGAGCTACCTTAAGTGCTGACAGACCAAGCTTGCTTTTAAATACTTGGGAGGTGCCACTGCAGAGATCAGACAATGATGGAGGAAGGGGCAAATACAAGTGCCTAGATGGATGAGTTCTAATTAAGAAAAAGTAGTGGGAGGTAGGCAACCAGACTATGGCCTGGGTCAACATTAAAAAGTTAGGTAGGCTAACCTAGCTGTGTCACTCAGTAGTGTAAAGAATCCACACCTGAGTGATGTAGTTAAACTGACATAACCCTTGATGTAGACAGACACAGGGCGATGGAAGACTTCTTCCATTGAAGTAGACTGCCTGCACTAATGGGAGAAACCATCCTGTTGGTGTAGGTAATGTCTACACTGAAGTGCTACAGTGTTTCAAGTGTAGACGAGCCCTGAAAAGTAAGAAAGAATGCTATGGGGACATTAAACCATTAGGAAAAAATGGAAAAGAGAATTGAAGAAAGGACAGCTGGTTTTGGGAAAAGTAAATGAGAATATAAAGGAAAAAGGAAAGTCAAAGATAAACAAATAAGGTGTAGATAATGGAGTAAGAGGAGGAAAAAATGCAAATAGGATGGAAGAAATTGAAAGACAAGAGGCAAATTAAGAGAAAAGAAGGAAAAGGTTATAGGTTAATTGGTCAAGATTCTGAAGCAGAGCTATAGGAAAAGTTCTGTAACTAAAGTAAAATTGGCTAACTTTTGTTTTTCATCAGGTTTGCGATAAGGCAAAATATATTTTTAAAAGTCTTTTCACAAGTATGGTTTTCATGGACACCTGCAATGTAGTTGTTATTAGACTATTGTTATCAGACATACAGTCCTATATTTTGTGTTTTTTCAGTCTGTCTTTTAAAAAATCTTTTAAAAACTACCATACAAAGAGCCTAGGACTGCAATGGTGCTTGTAAGACTCTTAACACTGCTCAGTTCAGTTTTAAGCTACCGTGGAATAAGGCCTTTCAGGACAAAAAGAGTTACTGCATAATAAATTTTTAACACAAGACTAGTTGGGGACAAGAGTGTAAGATTTTATCTACTGAACCAAAAGAAGTCTGCCAGATTCTAAATGTTTATATCATTGGTAGATTTTACAGTCTTAATTGCTCTACCATCTCATGTAAATTCTTTTCAGATGAGTGTGTTGCAACTTGCAGGAGGAAAGGGGAAGGGAAATATTTTATCAATGACATCAGATTGCATCTTCTATAAATAGATTTTCCACACTTCAGGATCTCAGTTTGACTCCTGCAATTTTAATTTGATTCAATTTTCAGAAACAGGTTTTCAGCCATTTATTTGAGTTTCAAAATGTGCATTATGTTGGGGTGTATCAGCCCCGCACTGGTACAGCGGAGGTTAACTCCTCTCTCTTAGCTGAGGAGGCCACGCACCCCCGGCTTTGCTGGGCATGCTCCAGCTGGAAGCAGGATATAAAAGCCAGCAGAGCAGCTCAGTCTGGGCTGACCACCGGTGGGGAAGGAGGTGTGTTGCTAGCTCCTGAGGGAGGATCGCCTGCACTCCAAGATGCAGAGGCCAGCCAGTTGGAGATGGACCCAGACACACCGGCTCGGGTCATCACAGAGAGTGAAGAGACTGGAGAATCCCAAAGATGGAGAACCCCAGAGACTTGAATAGGAAGTAACTCAGGGGAAACAGTTACAGAACTGGACCAAGGCTCAGCCTGTTTCAGTCAGAGCCCTACCAAGCTAGTGGAAGGTGATAGGGCCCTGGGTTAGGACCCAGTGGAGAGGGTGGGCCCAGGTCCCAGTATCCTGGCCACTACCCACCCTGAGGTGGTGGCCCCGCTCACCAGTATTGTGGACTCTGTCTGGTAGGCCACACTGCCCTGAGAACGAGGCCCATATCACTGACTCTGGCCATTGGACCACACTGCCCTGACAGTAAGGGCTGTTGTATTGACTGGCCATTGGGCCGTGCTACCCTAAGAGCAAGAGCCGTGTCACTGATGCAGGCCATTAGGCTGCACTGCTCTGAGGGCAAGAGCTGTATCCCTGACTCTGGCCATTAGGACACACTGCCCTGAGGCAAGGGCTGTAGTACTGACTTTGGCCAGTAGGCTGCACTGCCCTGACAGTAAGGGCTGTAGTATTGACTCTGGCCATTGGGATCCACTGCCCTGAGAGCAAGGGCTGTGTTATGGACTCTAGCCTCAAAGCCATGCAGCCCCGAGATGTGGGTCAGCCCTTCCAACCCAACCATGGGGTTATGATGCACCTCTCCCCACCACCTCCGGGTGACGGTGTATATCAGCCTCGCGACATGCTTCCTTCTCACTTTTGAATTCATAGCACTCTTTCTTGAGCACTACATCATTGCCAGAGGGGACTACTGAAAGAGATCAGCTTTCTTATAATTGTAATTTTTTAAATTCTATTAGCATACATGTCACCATGCATTGTTTTCCAAGGGAAAAGAGCAAAAGGTTTTCCTAAATTTTCTAAAGGCAAAACAATCTGCTGTCTGGCAGATTTTTTACACTTAACTTTCAATTTTCAGAAGACTGCTAAACAAATAGGACAGCATGAATCCTACCAAGTTCTTCCCCATCAAAACATTTGTATCCAGCTCACTGGAGAAAGCTATGAGAGAGGAGTGTGACTAACTGATGATATCTGAGCAAACCTCATGTAATTAAGACATTTTATTGAACTAAACCTTACTGAATTAGGGTTAATTCTTTGGGATAGGTTGTTTGCACGTTATTGTAGCATTGCCTGGTCCTTCTTTAATAGGGAGGGGGGATGCTAATTAACTTTCTCCATTGTCACTCTTTGAAACTGTATATGAATATCCCTATGCCGGGGTGTGTGTGTGTGGCTTCAGCTCATCCTATTCCCCAACATCCCTTACCAATGCTGGGACTATGTAAGTGCCCTGTGTAGGCTACTTCAGTCATTTCTTCATTCACACTAACAATATTTTGGTCAGAAAATTAGTTGCTCTCAAGATAACCAACTACTTTATGAATAGGGATTATCTATCTGCGGGCAAGTATTATATTAACCACATCATACCAATGTAATTTGACAAGATCATGTGAAATAGGGTTTTGAATCAGATAATTAAATAGAGATAATCCCCAGTAACATCCTTAATTATAAGGGATTAGACAACACATAAGCAGTCCAGTGAAGTCAAGAGTTTTTAGAGCAGGACAAACCATCATACCCCATATGACCTGATACTAGTGTTAGGACTCCAATTGCTTTAGTAAACATTTTTGTTAGGATTATTGTTAAGTAAGTTATTTCTGCAATTCCTCACCCCCTGCATTGTGGAAACAGTCTGACTCTGAAAAGGTATTGTTCTATATTATTAATAAAGAGTCCACAAAAATAAATTCCTACTAACTGAATATAATTGTTAAATATTTTTAACTTATGCTTGCTTTATTTTGGCTCTTATTTTGCGTCTTTTGAAAGTTTTAAGTTCTTTTCTCATCTTCCATTCTATATTTATAACTTTTATATTAGCTCACATGAAAGGCAAAAAGATATGGCTTTTAGATTAAGTCACTGGTTATCTTTCAAAATAAAACATACACATGCCAATGACTATTACAAAAACCCTAAGCCTTTAAAAGCATGGAAGCACTTGTGCATGTGTATGTATAATCTTCCCTCTCTCAACACACATCGAATTCAGACAGTCCCATAAGTGTACTTTGTAAAATATGTTGGTTTGGGATTGTAGCCTAGGATTAGGTTCTGACAGGAGCACTTTGCATCATAAACAGGTTCATTATTCAGGAGGCTACTTAGAGTTAATTAAAAAGATGAGATTGCTGAAGCACACAAAATTTTGTGGGCTTTAGTTGTTACAGACAAATATAATTGGAATGATAGAAAAGTCAAGACACATCAGTATAAGAATAAGTACAATAATTTATACCTAAACAGCCCTGTCACAATGCCATGCAAAAACTATGGGATTATGATTAATGCATTTTAGTGCTTGTTGCGCCATATAATATTTTTTCTTAAGTAAGCTAAAAAGGAGTTGAATCTCATTAACAATGTTTGCAGTGAGAGGAATTTTATATATATATGTGATGTTCCTTATCTTTCACTTGAGTGTCGATACTATAAACCAACCTCTGACATTCGGAAGTTATGTTATTCAATCCTTTGTTTCCTGAAGTATAAGAAGCTAGTATTTATTTCAGGTAGTGTTTCAGTTTCCATTTCATGCCTCTTTCATGTTTGTTGGTGGTGTGTGTTATTTCAGAATAAAAGAAAACATGGAAATATCAATGAATCAGAAAAAAGGAAAAATGTCAGACACTAGAAAAGGTTACCTATTTTCTGACAGTTTCTCATCATCCAGCCTAGGACATGCTTCAAAAGGTTCTGATTTTGGTTTGGTTCAATACATTTTAAAATTCATATCTTTAAGATGCAAACCTGTTGAGTCTGCAAGATTGTACTGGAAATTCCATTAGACAATTTTTGGTATTTCCTGCATCTGATCAGCTCGAAAAAGATGGGTTGGATTCACCCTTCCCACGATAAAACCCATGACAGGCAGCTAAGGGCAACAAATGTCATGAGGATTCCCTTCCTGTGTTTTTTCCTAATCTTTCTATGGAGCAGGAATGGATTGCTCCCAAGGAAAGAGCAGCAGCATCTATCCTCAAAACTCCCCAACTCTGTGAGATCTTCAAGAAGTAACATCTATGTCTATGGAGGCCTTGTACCCCTTCTTACCAGCCCCATCCTATTTCCTCCCCTATTTCCTGGAATCATGACTCCAGTGGGACCATACTACCAGAGCGTCTTCAGAGCCATGTCACAAGCCTCTTTCCCCACAATGACCCTACTTAAAAGGATGATCCATGGGGAAAAGTAATAGTCATTCATTGCCCTGTTTTGGAGCAGTTTCTGGATCATTGTTTCATGTTCTCCATTTATTTATAAATACACAAAAAAGTGATTGGGGTTTTTTTTGGTGTGTGTGTGTTCCTTTTTTTTTATTGCAACTCTTTTAGAAAGCCATGATGATAAAAGATCCATTATTACACTGACTAATAAAACTTTTAAGATTTTTTTAAGGAACATTTTATGAAGAAAGCTTCTTGCTAATCAATGTAATCTATCAATATAGAGCAGCAGCGGCAGCATAGCTTCTATCAAAAGCTTTGTTATGAGCAGAAGTTTCACCTGAATAAATTTAATCAAGACCTTAAACTGTTTTTGGCAATGTCAAACTTTCATTAATGTACATCAGCCTCCCCTTGTCAATTACAGTTGAGGCAAGATAATGCTTTGGAGGCAGACAGCAGAGATAATGAAGAGCCATCTGTGCTGCTAGATGAGGAATTAAACCTGAAAATCCTTATTGACATGAATAATTTTATTCACCCAAGTAGTCCCACTGGAGTCCACTGAAGTCAGTGGAACTACCTCTGATGAGAACCTTTACTTCACATCCACAAAGGCTTGCTGGGTTGGGCCCAAATATGACCATCCTTTTGTTTACATCAGTTCAGCTTCTGCCTCTGCCTATAGAGATTAGCTAGCAGCGTGCTTGGGATATTTTGAAATGGCCCTATGTTTAGAAAAAAATTACACAAATGTCACTATTTTGAGTTTATAGAACCACTTATAGAATTCAAAATAGCATGTGAAACCCTGGAATTTCAGGCTTTGAGTTTTGAGACTATTTCATACAGTATTGATGAAAACTGAAGAAGGTTCAGAGAAGAGCCATGAGACTGAAAAAATGATTAGACAACATGCCTTTTCATGATTAGCTAAATACACTGAGCTCTTTGAGCCTAACAAAGAACGTTTAGGCTTCTTGATTACATGTATAAGTATCTACATGGGGAACATGTACCTAATAATGTATACCACAAACCAATGGCTGGAAGCTAAAGCAACAAATTCAAACTGGAAATAAGGTGCAAGTTTGACATTGAGAGTAATTAAGCATTGGAACAATTCACCAAGGGTCTTAGTGAATTCTCCATCACTGAATTTTTAAATCAAGACTGGATGTTCGTTTAAGAAATATGCCCAGGAAATTATTTTTGAGAAGTTCTATGGGTTCTCTCAGAGCTCAATTTGTGCCAGGCTACAGCCCTGACATCTTTGTCTGTGGTGTTTAGTAAGGCATGCAATTCTACACTTGCATGTTAGGCGTGACCTTGCATGTATGGTGTGAGAGATCAGGCTATGCAGAGGATGCCATTTTGTTTTGTTTGAGCCCCAGCATCTCTTTCTTTACAAAGAAAGCACTGGCCTGTGTTATACAGGAAGTCAGACTAGATGGTCACAATGGTCCCTTCCAGACCTGGAATCTATGAAAGCCAGCCTCAGTGGTGCTCTAATTTATATGGAGGCTAAACTGGCCTGCAGCTCCTGATATACTGCATCAAGTGCAGCTTTGCCAGACCTAGACACTGGGGTCTGAGAGTGGATTATGTCATATTTCTCTAAACCAGTTTATTATACTAAGCAACAAGGAGTCCTGTGGCACCTTAAAGACTAATAGATATATTGGAGCATAAGCTTTTGTGGGTGAATACCCACTTCGTCAGACGCATGTAATGGAAATTTCCAGAGGCAGGTATAAATATGCAGGCAAGAGTAAGTCTGGAGATAACGAGGTTAGTTCAATCAGGGAGATTGAGGCCCTCTTCTAGGTTATCCAGGTCTCACACCCATAGAGAAGAGTAGGAATGACAACTGCCTTGTAAACCAAAATCTTGGTACCTGTTTGCAGATCCCTATCATTGAAGACTCATTTGAGTAGTCTTCCAAAGGATGTGCTGGCACAGTGGATCTTGTATTCAATTTCTGTGTCAATGCTGGCTGTTTGGAAGATGTGGCTGCCAAGGTATTGAAAATGGTCCATGTTTTCCAGGGTCCTCTCTGATGGACCGCAACCTTGCCATGGTGAAGAGGCTTGTGTGGGCTAAAGACTCTCAGAGCTACATTGTCCAGAGCTTTCATACTCCTGGTAGGATCCCCCTTGGCGAGCAGGCCTGAGGCAAGGCTCCTGATTAATCGCGGTCCAAATTTCACAAGACCGCAGTGGTCGATCAAGCGCATAAAGAGGACCTTTTAATAATCTGCGGCTGAGAAGGTAGATGAGGGCTGCAGCAGGAGGAAGGCCTCTGGTTGTCTTTGATCTCCTTGCCACTGGGTCAGGGTTTTTGTCATAAACAGATAAGTAAAAGTTAATAGAACAGAAGTACTTCATCTCCCTTTTGCCTGTAAAGGGTTACGTTCAGCGAGCCTGGCTGTCATCCAAACAGAGGGCCAATCAGGGGACAGGATACTTTCAAATCTTGAAGGAGGGAAGTTTTTGTGTGTGCTGTTAGTTTTTGGTTGTTGTTCACTCTGGGGGCTCAGAGGGATCAGATGTGCAACCAGGTTTCTCTCCAGTCTCTCCAATACAGGCTCTTATAAGTTCAGAATAGTGAGTACTAGGTAGATAAGGCAAGTTAGGCTTATGGTTGTTTTCTTTATTTGCAAATGTGTATTTGGCTGGAAGGAGTTCAAATGTGTATTTGGCTGGAAGGAGTTCAAATTTGTACTTGAATACTTAGACTGGGAGGGTATTCCCAGTGTCTATAGCTGAAAGACCCTGTACCTATTCCATTTTGAAATTTACAAAGATAATTTTTATTGTTTTTTCTTTCTTTAATTAAAAGCTTTTCTTGTTTAAGAACCTGATTGTTTTTTTATTCTGGTGAGACCCCAGGGGACTGGGTCTGGATTCACCAGGGAATTGGTGGGGAGAAAGGAGGGAAGGGGGAGAGAGAGGCTAATTTCTCTCTGTGTTAGGATTACTGTCTCTCTCAGGGAGAATCTGGGAGGGGGAGAGAGAAGGAGGGGGGAAGGTGCATTTTCCTCTCTGTTTTAAGATTCAAGGAGTTTGAATCACAGTGATCTTCCAGGGTAACCCAGGGAGGGGAAGCCTGGGAGAGGCAATGTTGAGGGAAAGGGTTTACTTTCCTTGTGTTAAGATCCAGAGGGTCTGGGTCTTGGGGGTCCCCGGGCAAGGTTTTGGGGGGACCAGAGTGTACCAGGCACTGGAATTCCTGGTTGGTGGCAGCGCTACAGGTTCTAAGCTGGTAATTGAGCTTAGAGGAATTCATGCCGGTACCCCATCTTTTGGACGCTAAGGTTCAGAGTGGGGAATTGTACTATGACAGTTTTCCTCCTGTCAAGTCTCGTGCGGTCACTGCCTGCACACTGGTTTCTCCACAATAAAAGATTTCACATGAATTGCGGTACTAGTGAGCTAGTAACTAGCATGAAAAGAAATTAAACTCTGTTAAGGGAATTGGAGTATCCTGAAACCATTGCATCCACATCTACCCAGCCTATCAGATGCACTACAGCCTTTCATTCATCTTGGAAAATGAAAGTTCCTGATATTAGAGCACAAACTACCTTTTAACAGGATGAAACAGCTCTTACTTGAAGTACTAAAATGTACCTTCTATGAAGCCAATCAACCAAATGCTGTAAGTGGAAACAGCTGATCTAGATGAGTTTAATTTCAAACCCATTTGAACACTATCAGTTTTATACTAGGCAGCAGATATGAGGTTTCTTAGAACTTGTGTAACAAACCAAAGTTGTATATACTGATACTATTGTGAGGAGCAGGGACTTATTCAGCATCAAAAGCACAAACCTCAGCCATTTGAGCTAAAGGAGACCTGGCTTGTTTAACTGTGAAATAACTGTCAACCATGGACTATGAGGAGGGTCCCAGAGCCCAGACTCCAGCCCATGTCTGCATTGCAATTGAACAGTCCCATAAGCAGAGTCAGCTGACATGGGTCAGCCACAGGTGTTTAATTGCAATGTAGACACTGAATGATCACTGAAGTCAACCACTGAAAGAAGTCCTGACCACATTAATCAGGCCAGTATATTACATATTCCCTTTATTACACGAAAATCACACTGTCCAAACATTCTAACTGGAGCATTTAATTATGATAAATGTAAGGAGGACTTCTCTTCTATTTTTAATTTACCCTTCTATCTCTGTAAGACAACCTTACTTGATTCTGTATGAGGGGCATTGTCAAAGGTCATGTTATTGTATACAGACTGAATAAGGCAAGAATTGTGCAATTGAAAAAGGTTTAAAATTTGTTCCACGGTTACAGTATGATTCATAGTTTGTGAATATTGTGGGCCTAATTCAGCTCTTTCTCCCTCTCATGTACAAATCAGGAACAACTCAATTGAAACCAGTGGATTACACCAGTGTAAAAGATTACTGTAACATTATAATCAGGTTCACTGTTTTATACTACTCTGCATAAACTTCAATTCATATTTATTCCTAGATTGATTGAGACTTGTTTGCTTCAACTCATGAAATTACAGTTAAAAGAAACTAAAATTAGGTCTTAAATTATGCTAATGACAAACAATAACATAGTGATTGCAGTTAATGAAGCTACAACAATCATCATTAGCCAAATAACAAGTGCATAGTTAACCTGCAGTAATTTTTTCATTTAAATAAACCGGCAGCCAAGTATATATATTGTAAACAGCATTTGCACAAACTGTACAACTTCATATATTTTTTTTTTTGGAGAATGAGGGTAGTTGAATTAAAAAGCCTCATTTAATACCCTTTCTTCTGCCTCTATATAAGTCTGAGGTACAAACCTATGAAAATGAGATTTCTCTTTATGCTTAATGTGAAAAGGCACAAGATATTCATAATATGTACAGAAAATACCCAGATTTTGGCTTTGACCATGCTCAAAACCTACCTGGAAGTGATCATGTGATGTGGATAACTGCTGGCAACTAGAATTTTCAAAACAAGATTTTTTTTTTTTAAATTTCTTGGTAGGCAAAGCCGCTTCAGAATTCTGTGCATGTTCAAGCTTATAGTAACCATGATGATATTTTTGGTAAATGCATAATAAAGTCATGTATCTGTTCAGCTACAGTCATTTGAGTGCATTCCAAGAGAAGGTTGTCTGTGCAATAGAAACATAAATAAAAACCTGGTTTCTCGGAGAAAAGCCTATATCTTTGTTTGTTTTTTCTAAATGGACAACTCAAACAAATATCCTGCTACTAAACCCTCAGTGATTTTTACTGGGTGTCATTAGCTGCCAAATCCCCCAGGCAAACTGGATATGGCATATATTATGGATCTGTTACTTGCCAAACACATCATAAAATGATGATTAACTTGGATTGAAACTGAAATCCCTGTTCATCTGCTAGCAGCTGCAGTACCTACAACACCCTGTTTATTCATCAATAGCCACTCACTGTCAGAAAATTTGTACATTATAATAGTAATTTAGAGCTCAGCAGAATTGAGCTTCTGTTTGCAACTCATAGGTTTCACAATATTCAGCTAAAATTTATTCCTTGCATTTACTTTTACCAAACATAGTTTTGGTATCAGTATGTATGATTTTCACAAGGAGTGGTATTATCTTTTCATTGTATATTTCACCATAAAGGTGAAGAATACATTAATTTATTCACATAAAACTAGTATATGTAAATACTGTATCTATGCCTGTGTGGCTGTGATTGTACATCTGTCTAGATGGAGATCTTTGTATATCTCCTGCCTTTGAGAGTTTTTTTTACAAACCACAAAACAAAGTCAGGTTTGGAATCAAGCCACAGTAATTAGCACTGCCTCTGATTCCTGATATGTGATTGTCCTCCAGGGGAAACAAAAACCCACAACAGTAAAGGAATGAGAATTGTGGTATTCAGTACATGCCATGAGATAAATCATACTGTCAGGTCTTTACTTTAGGGAAATAAGCAGCACCGATCCCTTCAAGTAAAGTTCAACAGGCTGTACAGCAGTAGGGAAACCACACACAAAAAATTGCCAAGAACAGACAGCATTGCCCAAGCCATAAACAATTGGAAAAATGCTCTTGTCCTGAGAACAATGATCATGCCCAACAAGCTAGAATGCAATTTGCTTCTGGTTTTGTGATTAATAGCTCCTGCCCCAGAAATAAAAGTAGATTACATATTCAGAAATGGTATTCCACTCTCCTTCTTTGAACCACATATAGCTGAAAATCACTATGTCTACCTCCTAATTACACTGCATGTAGGAGTGTACAGCTTACTGCAAAATGATGTTGAATCATAATCATATTAGTCTTACTGATATTGTTCAAAATTTGAGAAAGACTATCAGACATCCTGTAATGGAGTGACCTTGCAGAATTCCCATAGGCAAATGATTTTCAGCCCCTGCCCTCCACTTGTGGGTACAGAGTCACACTTTACAATGGCAAATATTCACATGCCTATTTTAAAAATGTCTAAAGTCTCTGTGGGCACAGGAGTTAAAATTTGCATCTGTTTGCTCCTCTGTGCAAGGTGGTTATTCATGGAATATGGTTGTATTTATATGCATATGCACAAAGTGGGGCCTGGCAGTGTCCTCGCTGAAAACTGAACCTTGATTTTTGGAAGTGCTGAGCAGCTACAGCTGCCATTAATGCCAAAGGGCACTGTAGTTGCTTAGCCAGCCATTCTAGAAATCAGGCTTCACAAGACAAGAATAGCTTCTAGAATTTTTGTGTGTTCCACTCTCCTTTGCATCAGTCTTTAAGACCAAAGCACTCCCTTCTGCAATTTATGTAACAAGGTTACTATTCTAAACAAGTTGGTGGTGTTTGCTGAAGTGTTTAAATAAAGATGTAAATCTTGATCGCTGTTATCTGAAAAAAGATATGTGCAGCACAACCACCATTTTGGGAGCTGATTTTTCAACCAGTTCCATTAAACACATAATTATCCTTGTTGCCAGTGACTTAGAGGATACTGCTCTCAAATGAGTATATGAGACTAGGAGTTTATTTCTCATATCAAAGGCCAGAATGTGGCTCATAGTTAACCCTCAGTTTTGACAAAATACCATGCAAGCATTTCTGGCTTTCTAAAACCCATATGCTCTCTGTACTTTTGGAATAACTAGAGATCTGCCAGGAAAGAAATAATCTAGTTGCAAATGGATATCAGATTTAAAAAACAAACCAAAACAACAACCTATATGAAAATAGAACACAGAACTACTTATTGCACCCTTAGGCAGTAGTTATTGAATTGCCAAGCTGAGATTTTACCTATTTCCAAACTCATAGAATGAAAAAGTCACAGTGACCTGTGCAGCTGCTACTTTTCAGCTAGACAACTTCTTGAAGAAACCCATCTGTCCATTGACGTCAGCAGGACTTATTCTTTTGCATCATTATAAAGGAATAAATCACATAACAATGAACATGTCATATTGTATCCAGGTACTGACACTCATTTATAAAATAGGGCTTTTTTTTTAACAGGAGTCTGCAAACTTTTTCATTGACTTTTACCTTATCACTTGATTTTTTTTGTTTTTAATTAAAAAGAACATGGGTTAAAAATAGCATTACATATTCCTCTTGACTGACATCTTCCTTTGGCTACTGTATCACAATCAGCAGAAATGGAGTCAGAAGGCCCATGTTCCCTGGAGGGACTACTACTGAGGGGACACCAGTGGAAAAGAAAGCATGGGCAGTTAGGTTGGAAGCAAAATCAGCCACACAAAGAGAGAAGTGCACAAGGTTTAATGAAGTTCCACTTGTTCATCTCAAGCTGCGTTCAGCATTTCACTCTTTACAAGTGAAAAAAGTTACCATTAGAGAAACAAAAAGCATGGCTGCTACTCATCTAAAACCTCATATCAGAGAGACGCCACTTTGCGATAATGTTTGATAAACGCGGATTTAATGGCAAACATGATATATCTATATTACTGCTCCAACCGCTTGAAAGAAATTCCTCTGATGTACTATAATCTGAGGATCTGATTGTCAGAGTTTCAGGACTAGCCACATCTGTATCCCCTATCTGGTTTCTCTAAGAAACCCCCTCAGGTTTCAAGCCTCATGCCATCACCTATGGAATTTCACCTCAAAACAGTTCTACTACTCTTAGACTGGACTCTTGGCTTTATCACCTTGTGTATCAACTGTTTAGTCAACAAATTCAACCAAGTTTGGACAGCTGTGGTTGTTCCATTTGGGAATCTTTGATTAGTGGCATGTACAATGATCAGACAGCCTTCTTTAAAGTACTGTTTATTTTTCAGTAGTAATAAATCATTTAGAGAAAAAGTATTTTAAAAACAGTCTACATATGTCTAATACTTGAAGTCTTACCATCCCTTAACAGTAATCTAGGCAGGCCTTACTTCTTCAGGCAGTCCTGTAGGTGTCTTTCTGGTTCCCTCAAAGAACTACCCTCCTCTCTTGAGACAGACACACAGAGACAGACTCTTTTTAAGCCTTGGTATAGTTCTTTGATCTCGTGTTCCTCATTCTTCTGTCCTGGCATTTTCTCTTAGTTACCGTCAAGTGACTCATTCCTTGAACCATTCTCTTTGCCTGGCAGCCCCCTGTTAAACTATACTATATTCACACTATATATATATACCAAATAACTGTCAACATGCTATATAAATATTGCAGAGCAGCCCCAGATCTGTCACATGGATTTTACTCTTCTGAAGTTCTGTGGTCAAAATTTGCAAAGAAGAACAGTGGCATGAACCCTGTCTAATGCCAATACTTATGAGAAAGGATCCAGAGATGAATAATTATAGTTAACTGACCATGATTATTTGTGAAAGCCAAAAATGTTTCCAGCTAAAGAGACTGGTTCTTCTATAAGTCTGTGAAACTTTTAACATAAACCATGTAAAATATGCCCAGTATGTTTAAAAGAAAGCCTGAAACTTTTAAGACTTCCAGCAACAATGCAGCTGTAGTTGCCTCCCTGCTTAAAACAAAGTCATGTATATTGTCTATGAAGCACACTGATAATCATGTGACAGTGGCAAATCACTCAGGCTCTGTGCCTCAGTTCTTGATCTGTAAAATGAGGACAATAGCACTTTCCCACCTCACAGGGATTTTGTGAGAATAACTACATTAAAGACTGACGTGTTCAGATACTACGGTAATAGGGACCACATAAGTACTTAAGATATAGATAATTTTAGCTTATTGGCAAGGATGCATCATGCATCAGATTTGTCAGGAGAGGCTTCTACCTTCTAACACAGTACTCATCCTTAACACTTTCACTTGAATTAGATAAATAAATATCACCTCAGTATCTGCACTATTCCACAGCTCTAGACAGTAGCCAGCACTAGGATAGGTGAGCACCTACCAAAGTTATGAAGTGCACTCAAAGATATCGTTTCTCTCTTCAATCCACTGCCAAGGACTGGGCTTCTTTTGTTGTTAGGAAGTATAGGTTGAAGAAGTGGATTTTGCATTTTCTTTCATACTCATCTCTTCTAGGACAGAGTCTCAGATTCCTGGGGCTCTCAGGCACTGAGAAAGCTCTGTCTCTTCTCTACAGAAGTTTCCACTCGAGGCTGACAGTTCCATTTTTTCCAACACAATGTTATTTGTATAGAAGTTTGTGATCATGCAGTATGAGGAAGTCAGACAGATAGGCCTTTGAAGAGGACAAAATCTTTAAATATGACCTAGTATTAAATGGGGGACTGTGGAAGAGAGCAGAGTGCTGGGATGATGTGCTTTCTGCATCCTGTTGCTGTTTTCTAAGGTAACTCTAGCTTTAAGGTCCGCATCTTTTCTCACCCAAGGTCAAGCTTAAAGATTCATGTGGGCTTGAGGTCAGCTGACTAGGCTGATCCTGCTCCAGACCCACAACATCCACACAGCTATTTTTAGAGCGCTAACTCCCAGCCTGAGAGGCTTGCTCCCAGTTGCAGGGGCGGGTATACTCACTAAGGCTGCAGTGGTATGCCCACACAAGAAAGTATTTTTTCACTCAACGAACTGTCAACCTCTGGAACTTCTTGCCAGAGGCTGTTGTGAAGGCCAATACTGTAACGGTTCAAAAGGGAGCTAAATAGATTCATGGAAGATAGGTCCATCAACAGCTATTAGCCAGGATGGGCAGGAATGGTGTCCTTAGCCTCTGTTTGCCAGAAGCTGGGATTGGGTGACAGGGCATGGATCACTTGATGATAACCTGTCTGTTCATTCCCTTTGGGGCACCTGCCATTGGTCACTGTCAGAGGACAGGATACTGGGCTTGATGGACCTTTGGTCTGACCCAGTATGGCTGTTCTTATGTTCTTAATGACCTGAAGGCTGATGCTTTCAGTGGACAGTGATATTACATGGATGGCTTCTCTCCCCACTAGTATTACCTCAGGCTTCCCTCAGTTAAGCAACAGCCAGTTGCTTTTCATCTGGTTGAAGATATCTTCCAATCGCTAGGATATTTGGGGAAATGGTATTGTTTATATTGGATATGAGGGTGGTGTAGAACTGGGCATTCACTGGACTAGAACACCAGCTATATGCAGGTGTTTTCAACCAGAGGTACACGTACCCCTGGTGTATACAGAGGTCTTCCAGGGGGTACATCAGCTCATCTAGACATTTGCCTAGTTTTACAACAGGCTACATAAAAAGCACTAGCAAAGTCTGTACAAACTAAAATGCTCATACAGACAATGACTTCTTTATACTGCTCTATATACTGTACACTGAAATGTAAGGACTTCATATTCCAATTTATTTATTTTAGAATCATGTGGTAAACACGAGAAAGTAAGCAATTTTTCAAGTAACAGTGTGCGGTGACATTTTTGTATTACTATGTCTGATTTTGTAAGCAAGTAGTTTTTAAGTGAGGTGAAACTTGGGGTTTCTCAAGACAAATCAGACTCCTGAAAGGGGTACAGTAGTCAGGAAAGGTCAAGAGCCACTAGTCTAGTCCATTGTGAACACAATCTCAGCTTCCTAGCTTCATACAAAGGGAGGAAAGAACAGATCCTTTGGGACTCTACAGGTGAGCGGTCTGAAGTAGAGCTGGTTAAAAAAAGGGAGGGGATTCCCCAAACATTTTTATGAAAAATTCAGCCTGTTTCCTGCCTCCCCATCCCCCCACTAAAAAATGAAAATGTCAAACATTTCAGCCAGCTATACTCTGGAGGTGGAGGAATAAGACAGTCTTGAGTCATTCATTCTTAGACTGCAATGAAACCATCTCAGTATGATCCTACTTATCCCTACCACATCTGAGGCACTGTTTCATACTTGGAATAAAGAACACTCCAAACACCTCAGTAGATTTAACAATAAATGTCCACCTTTTAATAGCCCTTCCCTGCCCTCCTGAGATGCACAGCACAACCCCTTAAACTCTGAACTGTGCTAGAAGGGGTGAAGGTGTAATCTGTAGTGGTCAAGCAGAGATTTCCCCAGCCATTCTGCCTGCACAGGGAAGGCAGGGACAGAATGGCTGAGGTAACATGGTGGAAGTATACTGGCAGCAGATCTAAAACATATTGCATAAAAGTTTACTATGCACTCCATTTCCTTGCTACACACTGCCAGATACCAGTAGATCTAGTATGTTGGGTTGGATGGGGTCCTAGCCATGATCTTCAAGCAGCTGACTATGCATAGGGTTGTGGGGTACTAGTGTATTTTGTTTGGGCCCCCTGCCTAGTGCTCAGGTAACACTAGGCAAATACTCTGCCTGGCCTCTGCACAGGAATGCTAGCAGGATAAAAGGCTCACTTGTACCCTGCTCTCCCTTGGTACACCTGTGTAAGGTAAGCTAGAATTTGTTTATGCATGTGAAAGGATCACTACTTACAACTGAATGGCATCTTGCTCTGGGATGGAAACATGGCAGCCATGCTGCACTAGATATACTGAGGAGGAGATGGGAAGAGTAAATCTTCCCATTTAAAATACATGAACTTAACCCAGTTATGTGGTCAGAAATCAAGAATTCTGAAGTCATTATTCACTGTACCCTACTGAAGATCAATGGGACTAGTCCTCTGAGCAAGGGTTGGCACCTTTGTTTGCAATACATTTCAGAAAGTCTCTCTGATTGTCTCTAAACAAGGAGGAATAGCTTTTGTTGCTATCAGGAATATGGAAAACTCAAGTGTCAGGGTGTGTATACATTCCTGTTAGTGGCGCTGCCAGGTTAAAACAGTCATGTAGGATAGTGGTAAAGACCATTATATTTGTTTGCAGTATTGTAGCCATGGTGGTCCCAGGATATTAGAAAGAGAAGGTGGCTCAGATAATATCTTTTACCTGAAGAACTGTTTGTGTAGTTCAAAAGCTTGTCATTCACCAATAGAAGTTAGTCCAATAAAAGATTACACAAACGAGAGATGAGGTAGGTGAGGTAATTTTTCTATGCTTACAATTTAGGGGCATATTTAACTTCAACAGACTTTGTTTAGGGAATAAGGTACTACTTGATATGACAGAAAAGGTCATTAATATTTAAAGGACTAGGCATGTTTAAAGTGTGTGAAATTTTATACAACAGCTTTAATTTTTGTTGACCTCTGTTTGATATGCCAGCCTGGAGTTAATTGTAATTAGCTATTGACATATGTAATATATGGGACCACATGATAAATGGTTCTGAACAGTATCTGAACAGCAACATTTGTGTGTTCCTTAATGTCATTTGATAACCAAAACTAGATTTTAAAAATTCCTTTAATAGAACTGAATAAACCTTAGTGCTTAATTACACATGCATATGGGACAACTAGTTACTTCACTGCTTTGGAAAAGATTTCTAGTCAGATAAGACATTCTGTCAATGCTTTGTTACATTTACAATATATAATTTAGAAATAGCACAAGCCAAAATTAGCAGTAGTATTCTAAGAGTAGTGATTTTATTAAGCATGATTTTATTTTAAGTTTGTTTTGACCCTTCTATCCCATTATATGAATCTTCCCATTCTGCTGCAGCCCTATCAAACTATCTCTAAAGGAATCCATGTGTTGGGTAGGGATTAAATTAATTTCTTTTGCCAGAGACAAAGCTGAACTCATGACATTTCTGTCCTGGGAAATAATTTTAAATGTAATAGCTTGGTATTGTGCTTTCACCTTTTTTGCTTCTGTCACTGATCTCCTCCCCTCACACACATTAAGGAGTGCTAGCTACTGGATTTAGAACAAGTACTTTGACATATGGCCTAGGTTACTCCACCTTCTTTTATTTCAAACTAGATTGTGTTAAATGAAGTTATGCTTCTTTTGCTATCAGGAATATGGAAAACTCAAGTGTCAGGGTGTGTATACATTCTTATGCTGAAATAAGTACTAGGAAATCAGTCCTGAAGGGAACAATAAGGACGAATACAGGACTCCTTTGCATACTGATGGTACTAATTATATAGCTCCTTGGCTAAATTTTAATTAAAATATCCTCTTGAGAGCATTTCTCCTTCCCCTGCTGAAAAGGCCCATAAAATAGATATTACTTAAGGTACTTGGCATTCTTCATCTTCAGTCATTCATTGTCTTCATCATTGTTTATTGGAAGCAGCAGCTGAAGAGAATTCATTTAATGACTACTTTCTTCATTTTTAATTTCAGATGGTTATTTAGAAATAGTTAATTTCCAAGGTCTTATTTGCAAACTATTGGAAAGATACTGAAGTGGGAATAGGAGTTCGCAGTGTGTAGGGACTAGCCTGGATCCTGAAGAGAACAGCCGTATTCACACAAAGCCCCATTGGTCTTAGCTATATTATGAAGCTATAGAAATAACATATGGGTAAGTTTTATGACCAAGAATACTTTAGTTTAGAGCAGGGGACTTGACTTGATCTAACCCAGGGAGGTCCCTTCTGGCCCAAGGTATTTACATGCTAAGAAAAAGGTAATCAAATATCATGCTTCATGATCTGGAAGGGTAATAAGAAAAGTAAATCAAATATCAGTATCACAAAGAAATATTTTACCCTATACACAGCATTGTTTGGATGTGCCTTCATCTAAAAGTTTAGAAACTTGGTTAAGAAACAGAAAACAAAGGAAGGGAGCATACTGATTGTCAACTTAGATGGAGATTATAAGAGGGAACTCTGTGGATCTGTAGTAGTACTGATGTTATTTAGCAACAAAAGAGTCCTGTGGCACCTTAAAGACTAACCAATGTATTGGAGCATAAGCTGACAAAGTGGGTATTCACCACAAAAGCTTATGCTCCAATACATTTGTTAGTCTATAAGGTGCCACAGGACTCTGTTGCTTTTTAACAGATCCAGACTAACACGGCTACCCCTCTGATACTTGATGTTATTTAGGATATTGATTAATGAAAGGTTGAATACCGAAGTAGCAAAATTTGCAGCCAATACAAAATTTAGATTAGTTAAGTCTAAACAGGATTATGAACAATATTTTTGAATATATTTTATGAATGTTGTTCACCCAATTCTAACTGTTAAGGAAAATTAGAGGACCCTGAAAAACTAGGTGAATCAATAACTCTGGTACTTAAAAATTGTACATAGACGATGGCAATATTATGCACACACTAATATTGCTGTGTTCCAAACTAACTAAAGGAAGGCTTTCCATTTAGTTCAATATACTTTAAGCTCTATGCATGATTGTTAACAATACAGTGAAAGATCTCTGTTCACCATGCATCTTTGATCCAAAAAAAATAAAAATAAATCCAAACTAGATGTTACATCTTGGCTGTAAAGCATGTCTATGCCGCACTGGGGAGCAAGCCTCCCAGGCCAGGTAGCTGAGTAGACTTTACAGCTCAGGCTCTGAAGCCTAGAGGTAGCTGGAGAGGGGAAGAGAAAGAGAATAGTCTTGAATCCCTGAACCCAAGGCTCAATGTCAAAACAGCATTTATGTAGCTATTTATTAGTGCAAGCCCCACTAACTTGGCTGTGGACCTGGCCAGGGAGGCATGTTTCCAGATATAGTTGGCATACCCAAAAGAGCTTAAGTGTAAGGCTAGTGAAACCAGGTAAATACAAAACAAAACAGCTGGGGAGAGCACAAAGTGACCCTTCTGATTAGTGTAGTGTAATAAGCAGTAGTCACAGCATCTGTATGTTTGCAATTCTGGCCTAGTATTTTTCATTGCAATTTGTTTTCAAAAAGACATTGCAGAACTATACTATTTGTAAAGAAATAGCATAAATTAAACAAGATATCTGAAGACAAGTATTTCTTGATATGTTCTGGTCTCTTCATCAGCACCTGGAATAACACATGAAATAGTGGAAGAAAGGTATTGTCAGCCCTGATTCTGATCTCTCACAGATGTAACTCAGGAATAGAACTATTGAATTTAGTGGTGCTGGATTTGCTTCTCATTCAGCATTACTGTAATTCTTGACTTCAGAGCTACTCCTGATACAGAAAACAGTGAGAGGATAATCAGGCTGAAGGATCACATCACTATCAAATGTGCAAATCTGAATCCTTTGTGTATTATTCTGCAATCACTGTTCATATTATTAGTGACTGAGTATAATGTCAGGATGACCAGACCAATCAGTTGTGCAAGAAACGTAGCCATCACTCACTATAGGAAAACTTAACCAAGAGTTTAAATATTAGCTACTGCGAGGTCTCTATGAAACTGAGTTTTGTATCAGACAATGTAGTCATGCTACAATATACAGAAAATAAAGGGCTTATATGATTACCTTAATGACTACAGTAGCCAGGTGACTTTTTTGTTGTTGTTTTTTTTAAAAAGTATACATTCTAGCTAGATTTTCATCCCTATATTTGTACTTCTTTCTAACTAAATATTCTCAGCCTGATTATGATCTTGCTTACATCTCATTCCCCCAGTCCCCAGTAAAACTCCATTGGGCCAGATTCTAACATTGTACTGATTTTGTACTAATGCAACTTCATGAACTTCAGCGGAGTTATTCCAGTTTATGCAGACATGAGTGAGATCAGAAGCCATCTCTTGATATCAAGCCCATCTAAAGTGTATTATTTTACTTTTTTATACTAGAGTTCAGAATGTTTGTTTAACACAGCTCCACTGTATTAAAGTCTTCTTGATTATATCCATCCACAATTA
Organism: Gopherus evgoodei; assembly: GCF_007399415.2. NCBI lineage: Eukaryota > Metazoa > Chordata > Testudines > Testudinidae > Gopherus > Gopherus evgoodei. The sequence continues at coordinate 81,810,662 of NC_044326.1, read as the reverse complement.
TTGATAGAACTTTTCTTGACAATGGACACAGAGCCTAAAATTGTATTCTAATGACTGCTGGAAAGTCATGAAACAGGAGATAATGGATCAAATTCTGATCTCAGTTGTACTGCTGTAAACTTGGGTTGAAGTCAATGGAGTTACTCTGGATTTACACCAGTATAAGTGACAGTAATGGAGAACATTAAGAGCTGTCATGGTCAAGGTGGATTTGAGGACAAATTTTTACTCTTTAGAAAATGCTTCATGAGACCAGTACAAAGTATAGCCTCTGATGACTCAAATCCTACCCTTTGCCTTCTGAAAAGAGAGCAGGTATGTGAAAAGCATGTCTGGTGCCTTATAACCAGATTACTCTAGGAAGAGCCTTGTTAGCCACGGTACACAGAAGTCCATCTAAGAGAATGGACTCCAATATCAAAGCCAAGAAGGTCAGGCCTGGCCAGCCATTTTGTAAGAGTTGTGCCAATCACACAAGTTCTATGGGTCTTTGTCTTCATGGAGTATATCAGTATAGTGTTAGGTTGTCCCTCAGAAGTGATGCACAACCCCTTTGCATGACTTCTGTGGAAAATGGGAAAAGACTACTGCATTTTGGGTGCATACAGCTAGAGAAGCAAGCCCAAGAACTATGTTTGGCTGTCCTGAATGCAGGAAAAATCATTGAGAAAAAACAACCCACTAGTAGCCAAGACATAGAAACAGAAATGTAGGACTGAAAGGGACTTGAATACATTATGTAGTCTTGACCCTACACTCAAGGGAAAACTAAATAATAACTAGGCCATTCCTGATAGACGTTTGTCTAATCTGTTCTTAGAAATCTCTAATGATAGATATTCCATAACTTCCTGTAGCAAGGTCGATGACTCACCAGCACAGTGCCTCCTGCTGGTTGTCCTGGGAATTAGCTCTCCAGCTCCGGAGTGCCCTCTGCTGGCCGGTGGCTAACCTGTTGCTGGCCACTATGTCCCCCCTGGACTCCGGTGTCCCTTTTTTCAGGGTTCTGCCCACTGCAGTACCCCCCCCCAGTCTTTGGGTGTTCCATCTCAGGGGAACCCACAACCCCCATCCCACCTTGCCTCAGTGGCTGACTGTCAGTCATCATCAAGCCCCCGATCACTGGGATAGATTGCAGTCTATAAACCACTCATCATCGGCAAGGGGAGGGGTTGGACCTGCTGCCTTTGCCTAACCCTGGTTTGCACCCCTGCAACCCTAGTACCTGCTTTGGGCCTTTAGCCAGGCTGGCGCTCTGCTGCTCTTTTGCCATTTCCCAGCCCTGCTCTACCTCAGGCATCCTGCTCAGGCAGCCAAATCCTTCTCACTCCACTGCTAGAGAGAGACTGCCTGAGCACCTGGCCCACAGCCTTTTACAGGGCCACCTGTGGCCTGACTGGGGTGTGGTCCCAGCTGCGGCTGCTTCTCCTATCAGCCTAGCCTTCTGGCTCCCTGGGACAGCCGTTTCCCAGGGCTGTTTTAACCCCTTCAGGGCTGGAGCAGGTGACCACCCAGCTACACCTCCGTAGGCAATTTGTTAGAGTGCTTAGCTACCCTGGGAGCAAGTTTTTCCTAATGTCCACCTAAACCTCCCTTGCTGCTATGTAAGCTCACTGCTTCTAGTCCGATCCTCAGAAGTTAATGAGTACAATTTTTCACCCTCCTCCTTATATCAACCTTTTAAGTACCTGAAAACATATGTACCCCCATCTTCTCTTCTCCAGACTAAATAAACCTAGTTTTTTTTCAGTCTTTCCTCATAGGTCATGTTTTCTAGTCCTTTAAATCATTTTTGTTGCTCTTCTCTGTACTCTCTCCAGTTTGTCCACATCTTTCCTGAAGTGTGGTGCCCTGAACTGGACACAATAGTCCAGCGGAGGCTCTGTCCTCCCCCGCCTCTCACCATTGGCTTACTGTGTCCCACCTCACTTCCCAGCTCCCATGAGGGAGGGGAGGAAAGCAGGGATGTGGTGAGCAGCGTGGACTCTGGAGGTAAGGGAGAAGCATAGTAGGAAGGCATTCAGCAATGAGCACAGTAAAGTGTGTGAAGTTGCAGACATGAACCATTTGCTACAGGGCCCTGGACTGGAACTCAGAGTAGAGGGTGGGTTTGAGATCCCCTACTAACAACTGCAGAATGGTACTCTTTAGAGCAGTGAACTAGTTGAGTGCTCGGATCAGGGTGGCGAGTGTGAGGACTGCCTGATGCTGCTTGAGCAGAAAGATTGGAGTTCTCCCCACCCCCAGAGGGAGAATCACAATGTGACCTTGTTGGAGGACTGAGTGATGAAGTAGCTGTACTATGATGACGTGAGTAGGAGGAGAGCAGCACATGGGCAGAGGGGAAGAAGGGGACTCTGAACAAGGTTGAGCTAATCCCCAGAATTAAGTGCCACCCAGCAGTGAGTTGAGTGCCCAGTGAAAGGAGTGAAAGATGAGTTGTGGAACAAAAGATAGAGTGGTGGAAGCTCATGGAAAGGGAATTCAGAACCTCATCCATAAATCTCAGATTATGGAGATTAAAAAGCATTTTATGTAAGGGAAGGGAGTTGTCCTGTGATAAGAATGCCAGGTAAACTAAAGAATAGAGTGTAATATCATTGTGAGGCTATCCATTATATGGGTCAGAAGGCTGGCTAATGAGGAGGAGAGAAGAACTACTTCTGCTGAAGTGAGAAAGCTCAAGAAGGTGCTCAGTAAGAGGAGAGCTGATAGGTTATGCCAGTGGTCCCCAACCTTTTTGTCTGGCGGGCGCCAGACGAAGGACCATGGCGGTGGTTGAGCATCTGCTGAAATGCCGCCAAATTTCGGCGGCGATGTCTCTCGATGGCATCGCTTGCCGGTGGCAAGTGGCATCATCGAGAGGCATCACTGCCAAAATGCCGCCGAATTTCAGTGGCATTTTGGTGGATGCTCGACCACTGGCCAAGACGCGGGCACCACGTTGGGGACACCTGGGCTATGCAATGAAACTATACAAGTCATGATACAGATAGCCCTCCCCCCATCATGGAAAAACAGAGGATGTATCAACTGCGATGGCTGGGACATGTGAGAATTGAGATGTTTGATATAGAAAGTACAAGAACTAGCAGTCATGGGACAACGATGATAAAGACCTAGAAGAAAGTAGTTTGAGATGATGAAGGAGGACAAGAAGCTTGAAATATGCACTTAAGAACAAGGAGCTGCCAACCTTTATTGATGAGACAAGGAGGAAGAAGTGGATAACATTAAAAGCAAACATGCCAGTAACTGGGGCAAAATATATATATATATATATATACACAAAATGTGTGCCTAGTTTTTTTGTTCACATTTAGTTTTGCCAGCTGGAGCATTTCCTTTTCCACACATGTTAATTATGCTGTTTAAGAAGAAAAGAAACTTGGTCCAAATGTTGCTCTTCATATTGATAGTGATTAAGTCAAAAGGAGGTTATCTGAGGTGTGTATAAATTTTAAAATTTAAAGATTTCTAAAATATTTGAGAGTGTCACGATGCAATTATGTTGTAGGAAGGTCTACATAAATGTATCAAATTTAATGCTGGCAATTTAAAGAGTCTACAAGTCTGCTTGTGTAAGTGTTACTGTCAAGCATCCAGTTGTCTGCCAGTGTTTGGCACAGCTCTTATAAACAGCAACAATTAGATTGGTTTGAATACAGAATGGAATGTTTTGAATAAAAATAATTGACATTCATTAGTTAAATTGGCTTATTTAATCAACTCAGGAAAAAAGCCTGAATAGCTAGGATTATTGAAAGAATTGTTTCATATTGGTTTAAGTCATCTGCTGGTATAAACTAGGACAGCCTCACACTTGGCTAAGTGATTTAATGAAAAGCAGAGATCTATCAATACAGCCCTTATCAAATTGCCAGAGATAATTTAAAGACTTGGAAAGGTAACTCCCATCTTTTCATGTGCTGTATATTGATACCTGCCTACTAAATTTTTCAGTCCATGCATCTGATGAAGTGAGGTATAGCCCACAAAAGCTTATGCCCAAATAAATGTGTTAGTCTCTAAGGTGCCACAAAGACTTCTTGTTGTTTTTGCTGAACAGACTAACATGGCTACCCCTCTTAAAGACTCGGGAACTGCAAAGCAATCAATTTGGGCCAGAAAGGAGAGTGTAGACTGAGACCCCCAACATTGCATCACTTGACTTTTGGAAACCTACTCTGGCTACACCAGTATAACACGTTCTATACTATGTTGATGGCACCTTGGTATATGCAGTAGAAATTCTTTACAGCCACAAGCTCGTGAGTAACCTCTTGAATTAAATGATTTTTCAAGTGATATACTACACATTTAAGTTCCAGCAGAAACTGGAATGCTAGTTAATCATTTTGACATACCCAGGGTACACTCTAGGCCAGTGAGTACTGTGTCACCCTTACCTTCTAAGCTGGGGTGTCTTTTACACTGCTTTCCTGTGGCCTTCACTTCTGGACTGCTCGCAAGCAGTATTTAGCATGTCTGTGTGTACTTGTGGCCTGCCAGTCACATTCTGGCTTTCACCAGCCAGAATTATGCTGCAGGGTGCTCCTGACACACTCCCAGGCCCACATTTTCCCCCAGAAATATAAATCTTTTTCTACTCAGCCGTTTCCTAGACCATACAAGCTCCTATAAAGTCTCATTTTATTAATAAAAATGATATGCACCAATCCTGTATCCCACATGGAGTTTCCCCAAACACTTCAATTCAGCACACTGATTTAGATAAAACAGAACTACAAAGAGACTTTAAAATGAGTGCAAGTAATAAGGGGAAAAGAGAGAGAGAAAAACACAACTAATGCTGAACTTAAGCTATGTTAAATTCAAAACAAAGTCCGCCCCGCTCCCTGGCCAAACTTCTATGCCAGGATCCCTTCTGTTTAATAGACCCTTCCTTTGTTCCTTCTGGTGCAGTAAATCGATGGATAAAGTGAGAGCAAAGAGGACAGGGTCCCTTGGGGTGTTTGTCCCTCATTTTTATGGTAACAATCCCCTTCTTAGAAAACAGTCTCCTGAATCTCAGCTGGAAAAAAAGTCTATGCAGATGGGAACCCCATGCCGTTCCTTTGCTAAAATGTAGATTTTTTTGCTCACACCCCTCTCCTGCCAATGAATGGCCATTCAGCAAGAAATAGCCTATTGATGTTATTTACACCTGGCTGAGGCATCAGCTTGTCTTTTATCTGAGGAACTGGGTCAGCCAATCTCCAGACTTTGAAAGTGTTTTCAGATAGGTGTACACTTAAAACACTGCATTGGTGCAGCTGTGTAGCACTTTATTGAAGACGCTACTATGCCAATGGGAGAGCGCTTCTCCTGTTGGTGGTGTTAATCCATCTTCTCCAAAGAGAGTAGCTATGTCAAAGGGAGAAGCTCTCCCCTCAGCATAGTGTTGTCTACACAGAGGGTTAGATTCGTATAACTACTTTGCTCAGGAGTGTCGATTTTTCACACTCCTGAGCAACAGTTATACTAATAGAGGTCTGTAGCGTAGACCTGGCCCCAGCAACACTATATAGTGGAATCTTATAACTTTACACACAATGTTGCCACACACCTTACCAGGACAATGACCAGTAAATTATGAGTTTTTAAAATACCTCACAAGGTATACTTTGTACAAAGATTACTACAATAGTGTGCAAAGGGATATATAGGGGTACAGACAGTTACAGTCACTACAACTGAGATTATGGCCTTGAAAATAACATACAAAACCATTATAGGAAATGAGTTAAAAGTTTTGGAGTTTTGTTTATTCAATAAAGATCAGAGTCAAAATGTACAAAGATATATTGTCTAAAAGACAGGTTAGTATAGCTCAATTCACAGGATAATGACTAATTGGAAATTGTACCTTTCACTGGGCCCAAAGCAGTCCCAGATGTTTAGCTTCTCTATTGCTGTAGGCAAGACAAATAATTTGAAGTTTTGGAACACCTTGTGAAGCCAGGTACATGTAAGGAGAAAAATTACACAAAAAAAAGTTCTAGTTTCTGATTCTTACAAACAGCTCTCTGTCTGAGGTACTTATATGGCCTCCCATAACTGTAGTATCTGACTGCCTTACAAGCTTTAGTGTCTTTATGCTGAAAACTGCTTCTAATATATCTAAAGAAGAAATTCAGTGCCAATCTCCAGGTAAAAAGTAAATTGACTTCCTGTGGGACACACTATTTAGGGAATAACATAGACTGAAAACCACCTCCCTTAAAACCCACAGACTGGGATGTTACTCTGTCTCCTGGGCTTGAACAAGATTTGTGACAACTGTGTACCTGCTCAATGGAGGTTTACGGCTAATAGAGCCTCCATTATTGACTCACTGGCCCACCTACTTGTTCTAACTCATCCTCTCCATGTTTCACACCCTTTTTATTTTTAAAAACACAAGAGAGAAATAATCAAAGCACCAATCCGTTGTGAACCTTATAAGAAACATTTTTGTTCTTGCTTCTAGTTGCTATAGAGTGGTATAACAGATTCAAATACAGGATCCTTACAAAAAACAAGTGCAAAAGACTTGGCTGAATGAATAAATCCAGTGCAAAAAGTGTGTTTTCAGCGTTTTTCAACAATTGTTGACATTATGTACTTTGGTTATGCTGGAAGGGGGAGTTGGCAGGTATGGAGAGTTGTGCAGGAACAAAGCACCTTTGATTAAGTAACTTTGTGTTAGGGGTCTTTAATGTCCACTAAATGTTTTGGGAACCTCAGATGAAATGAATAAAACTGAAAAACTTAATAATTATAATAATTTTATAGTACTTAGACTTTTTCCCGTAAGAGCTCTCCACGGATCTTCAGTTACTGCTTTCTAATGCATTTCTTTTTTAAAGCTGCTTTAAAGTTCTGTCTTACGAAAAAAGAGTGAAACCAAAACAGCCAGGATCCATCTTTGTAGCGCCAACATAAACCTATAGCTTCATATTCTTGCTAAGTCACAGTGGGAAATGTCATGGAACATATGCACCTCATTTTGGTAAGTGAACATACATTTGCAAGCACTTGACAGACCACTATATATAATCACATATGAAATTCTCTATATTTTTCTTCACCATTAGCATCTGCATGAAGCTTTGTCAACTGAACAGGAAGGATGATATCGGGCTTATTTCAAAATCATCAAGAGCCTCAGAGCTGCCATTGTATAATTAGCAATGCAGTATAATTTTCAGCATTACCTCACTAATCACTTTATTTTCCTAAATCAAGAGGATGAGAATATTAGCTCTGGATTTTGACAAGCACTTTGAGTTGGTGGGTCCTAGCCTGTAGGGAACTTTCTCCTGATGAAGAGCTTGGTTTTGGGGGGTATTTTCTGGCCTTCAATATAGAAAAAAACCATCTGACTGCACTTCTCTAATTGTCACCTACACCGGAACCCAAACTGGATATCATTAAACAATAGCAACCCATACTTGACAGGGACTGCATCCTGATATAAATAAATAAATCTTTCCTGAACCCCCTCTTCTGGCCTTCCAACAACCCAAAACCTCACCAGCCTCATTAGAGGCAAGCGCTCCATAAACCAGGACACACCAACTCAAAGCAGCACCAGACCTTGCCATACTAGATGCAAAACCTGCAAACATTATTAATACCCGCCCCAACACATCTTTCAAGATCCCTGGGTCCTACACATGCCTATCACAACAGGTGGTGCACCTCATCCATTGCACTAAATGCCGCAACTATGTGGGTGAAACCAGAAAAAAAGCATTATGCTCTCAAATAAACTCATAGAAAAATAAGACAAAAAAATAAAAATAAGACCAAAAACACCCACCAAACACACCATAGCACTTGAACACTTTTCAAAGTGATCACTCCATATCTGACCCCTTCAGTCCTTGTCCTCCAAGGAAACCTGCATAACACTTTCAAAATATGAGCCCAGGAGCTTAAATTCATAACTTTGGTAGACACTAGAAATAATGGTCTCAAGGCACTGGATTTATGGCTTATTACAACAATCTATAACTCATTAAACCCTCTTTTTTCCCCTCTATGACTGCGGCAGTGTTGACTGATCACCTTGAATGATCTCTTACTCAGAGCTACTTATGCTAAACAATCTGTTCCATCTCGTAGTTAGGTGTGACACTCCAAATACTTTTCCCAGACCAGAAGAAGAGCTCTGTGTAGCTTGAAAGTTTATATCTTTCACAAACAGAAGTTGGTCCAATAAAAGAAATTCCCTCAAACATTTTGTCTAATATTCTGGGACCAACATAACAACAACACTGCAAAGCCAGAAAGTTAGAGACCATTTGTGATTAACATTGTATTACTGCTCCATCACAGTTTCCAATTACCAGCCCTAAGAGGTATCCTCATCAGAAGTGAGTCATTCCAATAAACTAAACACAAGTTCCCACAACATTAGTGGGTTTAGAATGGGGGGAAAAATTAGGCAAAGAAATATCCCATCCTCCACTGTATCCCCAATGAAAAACAATCACCAGAGCAGCAAAATCATACCAAAATGACTACCTATGTTGCTCAGACCAAGCTCACCATTAACTTTAAAAAAAAAAAAAAAAACCAGCAAAATCAGACCTAGTTTAGAGTTGTCTTGAGTTTGGCTTGCCTGTAAATCAGACTTTCATCATGGTCTTGAAGGACTTACAACAATGAATAATAGAACTCCAAAATGTTTGCTTATTTATTGAGGTGTCAACTAAGTGATATTTGGAAGGAGGATATTGACAGCTTGGAATGAAAAAAAAAATCAGATCAAGATCTGAAGACTGTGTACACACAACGAAGAACTCCAATTACCTCAACCATAATGAGAGGGTAAGGATCATTAGGATTACAGTTTGAAAATGTGCAGACACACAAAGAAGATTTGTGTGCATTTTAAAGGATATTTGTTGAATGATATATTGATCAGAAGACAGGAAAATTTCCTCAAATTCTGTGATAAGTAGGCTCACTCATGATCATGTCAAATGTGTTTACATGAACATAAACTAAGCTTTGAAGTTATCCCTGATAAAGTGTTGCTTATCCCCCACGACAGCCTGAAAATGGGTTCTGGCTTTCATCCTGCATCTAAAGTATATGTTTATAAGGATGAAAACAGAAGGGAGTTACTTTTGTAGAGTACTCTGAATTTCCTCTGAGTGCCTGATCCGGGGCTTGACTTCAGAGAAATTTCCCTGATTTTACTAACAATGTAATGATAAACCAGTGCAATTTTGCACTTGGACTATCGCTTCTGCACTTTACACAAGACAGACAATGACGAAGCCACATGGGCATAGCTAGATCCCAAATTTAGTAAAGATATATAGAAATAAAGGCCAACTTGCATACATACTGCTTCTGCTCTGAGTGATTTCTGACATCTTCTAAAAGAAAAATCAGTGAGAACTATTTGAGGGCTCTAACTAATTAAAGGGTTACACCCTAAATTCCCTCTAAGCTGCGCAGCCGCCTGTTAAGCCCCGTGCAGGGGTTCAGGACTGCGGCAGGGAGAGATGTCTCTCCACCAGCATGGACCTGCTGCGGAGGGGAAAAGGTGCCACTCTCCACTGGCCCCAGCACAGACCGGATTTTCCATGGCCAGGGGAGAGGTGCCTCCCCTGCCCTGCCAGGGTGTTTCTGTAGGGAGAGAGAGTTGGGGAGAAGTCCTCTTTCCCCACCATAGCTCCTGAGCAGCCTGCACTCCAAACCCCTCATCCCTGGCCCCATGCCAGAGTCTGCACCCCAGCCAGAGCCCTTACCCCCACCCTCAATCCTCTGCCCCAGCCCTGAGGCCCCCCCCAAACTCCAAACCCTTCGGCCCCACTCCCACCACATGAATTTTGTTATGTGCACCAATATGGAGGTGATGTGTTAGTGTACATAACAAAATACATTCTGCAAATGCATGGGAAAAAATAGAGGGAACACAGCCCCTATTTCTATATATTACAGGTTTAAACTCCCGTACATTGGTTTAGCTGCCCCTGTTAAATTATAATTTAATTTAACCATCAAGTTAAGCGGCTGATGTTGTAATGGATTTGGTAGACAGCAACAGTACATTACTCTGCCAAATGAAAGAGGAACTATAGAAGTACCGCTTTGTTTTCACCTTCTGGATTCAAATATATCTTGCAGTCAGTTTTCCCTCTGGAAAACTGTCCTGATAACAGAGTCTTGCAAGTAAGGTTGTGAATTGAATGTCAAAGAGGATTACTGAGAAAGCTAAGAACTTAGATAGAGATTGAGTAAGTGGGCAGAAAGTGCCAAAATTAAAAGTAAGCTTGGGAGTGTTACCTGCATCTCTTCTTTCACAGCTTCTCTCAATCAATTTTTTCAGCCTAATGCTCTTCATTAGGTCTGACTCACATTTTGTTCTATATCAAGGCATGCAGGGTCAGATTTTTAAGGGTACTTAGACATGTAAAGATAGGCATCTAGTGGGATTTTTAGAAGGACTTCCGTGCCTAGCTCCTATTTAAATCAGTGAGAGTTAGGCGTACAATTTCCAAAAAGCACATAAATGCCTACCTTCATCTTTAGACCCCTAAATGCCTTTAAAAGTCTGGTCTTTAGATAACACAACAATCTGGATGGGGGAGAAATAAGAACAGCTATGTAGGAAAATGAAGTGTGCAGCATAGGATTAAATAAATCTCTCAATCTATATCTCAAGTGTTAGAGACCAACTTGCAGAAGAGATCTCAAATGATGTGATGACCTTCTGCTCTACTAGAGTAACAGATATGGACTTGCCTTTTCCTAGTGTGCAGCTCTCCATTATTGACCCTAAGTGTACTTTAGCGCTGCTGCTGCTCTTTGCACCACTAAGGAACTAACATTTACCAAGACTAACCACATTTTTCCTGTTGAGTATTTCTAACAAAATACTCCGTAGGCAAATGTGATCTAGGGGATTGAACCTGGGGCCAAGAGTCAGCAGTTTTGAGTTCTCTTCCTTGTGGATGTATCTTAAAAAGGGAGTCATAAGGAGGAGGGAGAAAACTTGTTCACCTTAGCCTCTAAGGATAGAACAAGAAGCAATGGGCTTAAACTGCAGCAAGGGAGGTTTAGGTTGGACATTAGGAACAAGTTCCTAACTGTCAGGTTGGTTAAACACTGGAATAAATTGCCTAGGGAGGTTGTGGAATCTCCATCTCTGGAGATATTTAAGAGGAGGTTAGATAAATATCTATCAGGGATGGTCTAGACAGTATTTGGTCCTGCCATGAGGGCAGGGAACTGGACTCAATGACTTCTCGAAGTCCGTTCCAGTCCTAGAATCTATGAATCTTCCTGGACAAGTCATTTAACCTTATTGTACCTCCATTACCTAGTCTGTACTTTGCAGTACATTTCATTGGTAGAGTTTGGTGTATAAATGGTGAGTATCTTTATTCTCGGTCAGTCCTACAAGAATGACACTGAAGCAAAGTTGGTTTTCTTCACCACACTCCTGCCACTAATGAAAGGCACTAGAAGAGTTACAAGTAAACCATATGAAAGTGTATTACATATGAACACATCATCCACTGTAAGGAAGTTAGTAGAGTTACACAGTAATATTTATTGGACTGGCCTCTGATGGTGAGTGAGACATTACTAGCTCTTGCATAAATTAGGACACCCAATTTTCAGGTGCATTTGGTTTTCTGCAGAATCAGAAATGTTTACTTTTTTGTTTTAAATAAAAAGCTGTTCCATCCTTTGCCATGAGAGATGTAGCTTGAAATAGTGTCCTATTAACCCAGCTTTACAGAAAGTTTGCAGATACAGTGCAGCAATAATAAAAGGGCCTGACTTCATTGGGCATGTGTGGGGACATCAGTGGGATTATTTACGCAGTTAAATATTAAACTCAGGTAAGGGTTGCAGCATTGGGCTTAATATGTATATTCCATCATCCACTATGGAGTTGTCCTCAGAGACTACACCTGTACTACAGAAGATGGGCTTGCTTTTTTAAGAATGGTGTTAGCCTGCTGCAGGATTTCAGTGTCAGGAAAAAACACAAAACACACCCCACACTTTATCCTATTTTAGAAAACCATATTCAATTAGTTTAGCCAGATGTTTTAAATACATTTAAAGGAGCAGTTTATATATATTTATTTTTAAGAATATACAGGACCACCACTGTAACCTCAAATCCCAACTGCAACAGTTTGCTGTAAACACCATCACTGGGTAACAGCAAATGCAGAAAAATTCCAGTATAGATAAAATTCTAAATCCACTGGGAGGAGTTTCACCTCACAATAGATCTTGTTTGTGTAAGCTTTTGCCTTCTAACCAAACTCATGCATTTAAAAAGAGTGATCTGCACAGCCATGTGGAAGTGAGGGATTACTCAATCCCACTACTATTTGGGATTTTAGATGCAAAGGGACACATTAAGCAGGTGTAATCCCAAGTTTGCATCAGGGCTAATTTTCATTTCAAGGTTCTGAAAATGTATTTTATGGGTATACATTGCATTGCAAAATATATATTCTCAGGAGGTTATTTTCTTGGCTTTTATAAAGTTGCATGTTCATCCCAGGGTGTATGGCAAATGGATGTTCCAATGATTTATTGCTTTCTGCATCATTTCAACCTCTTTACAGATTTTTAAATGTGACTGTCTTCAGGGCGTTACTGTATAAAAATCTTGCTTCATAGGAGTCTTAACACTCACTTAAGTTTGTCTAGTATAAAATATTTAATTTATGCTTCACTGGTAATTAAGTAATCAGCTTTCATATTGTGTGTCAATTCTGCCTTCCATTGTAAATCATACCTAATGAAAGCAACATTCAGTCCTCAAATTCAGAGTGCAGTTGGTTGATAAAGTTCAGTGCAGCATAAGATATTTTCATTCTTTTGACAGCACTTCATTTCAAAGTGCTCCATATTCATGTGAGAAGAAGCCTCCTCGCACCACCTTAATGAAACGAAGTTATGACTACATTCAACAGCTGCTGTTCTGTTTCTAGCCCCACTTGTGCAGCCAATTCCATGTTCAAAAAGGCATTCCTGCTCATCAAGTATTTGACCAAGCATTACAGAATTTATTAATCTGTCTAATCAGACTGAGGCTCACCCAGATGTTTTTTCATTATTAAAAGCAAAACCATAGCAGATGGTCCAATTCCACAGAGATGAAGTGTTAATGTTCCACTATGCAATATTGAAAATCTTAGGCTGTACCTACTGTGTCTCATTCTCTATTCCTTGCACTAGTTTTATACCAGCTGAATTCCACCAGCTACAGCTGACTGAAAAATAAGAAAACTAGGTTATGAAATACTTTAAAAAGTGCTCTTCTTTTACACAGTTCAAAATGGAGCCATTTTCCAGATTCTTGGCAATAGTATTAATGAAAGATTTTTCATTTACCCAGAAAACCTCCAAACCAATCATTCTTTCTGAAAACTGGATTTTTGGTAAGCAAAATTTCTATGCTGGCTTGGAAGAATATTGAATTTTGTACCCACCCTCATGCTATGTGTCATTTAATTAAGTGACTCGTGATGAAAAAGTGCCATTTTCAATGAAACAGTGCTGTATAAAGTGGTTGTAAGAGGGGGAGAATCTAGTCTGCTTACTTACAGCAAAGTAAGTAGAACCCATGATATTCATATCAGCAATATGGTTGTTTACATGGCTAAGGAGGTGTTTCATAGAGATATATACTGCATTACAAAGTAAAGATTATACTGACATGTCTGGCATACTACTTGCAGTGGCCACTTTGTTAACTATTTATTTTGGTACTTTTTGTCCACAGGATCAAAAATTACTCTGTGTAGTGCACATAAATGTTTACACAGTTAACGTGTATCTATCTTGTGTTCTTATTCCTGGTGTCTGTCACATCCTCACTTGTCTGTTAAACCCATTATTTAGATAAAGGTTTTGGGATTAAGTTTTTTTTTTTTCCTGTGAAACAACTAGCACACACATTGATACCATAAATTAAAATTAAGAGCATGACATTTGTGACACTTCTAGCATGGGAACTAGGTCTCAGACAGTCTCCATCCTGCTTTCACACAGTTTAACATCCAACCAAGAACTAAAACTTTCAACGTAGATGCATATCTGCCTTGCTGTGGTGCACTTAAGGAAACAGGGAGCCTCTAACTCCACAGTGTAGAAGCCCTAAAGAATTAGCACATCTATGAGGGCTAGTCTGTGAACCAGTTACTGTGTGGAACTTCATGGATTTAAAAGAGAGTGACCATTTATTTTGAGGGCTAGCATAGGGCAAGGCCTGGGGTTTTTTGTTGCTCAAGGAGATCACAAAACTTCCTGAAGCAGCAGTAAAAAAAAATTAAAAACACTATCCAGCATGCTTCCCCAAGACACGTTTGAGCCATAAGAAGGACCATTGGTCTGACCCAGCATGGCCAATCTGGCCCAGTATCCTACCTGACAGTGACCACTGCCAGCTACTTCAGAGCTAGTGAACATAACTGGGTAATCTACGTGATTGATTCCTTGTCATCCAGTCCCAGCATTTGGGAGTTGGGGTTTAAGGCCATCTAAAGCATGGGGTTGCATCCCTGACCATCTTGGGTAATAACTATTCATGGACCTAAAAGTCCATTAACTTAAAAAAAGAAAAAACAAAAAAAAACAAAAAAAACCCAGTATTATACTTTTGACCATCACAACATCTTCTGGCAAGAAAGTCCCACAGGTTGACTCTGCATTGTATGAAATACTTCCTGGTGTTGGTTTTAACCTGCTGCCTATTAATTTCTTTGGGTGACCCCTGATTCTTGCGTTAATGAAAGGGTAAACAAAATTGTTCCCCACTCATTTTTTCCACACCATTCATGAATTTATCCCTGCGGTCATCTCTTCTAAAATGATGAAGTTCTCCCATAACCCGAGCCTTTTTGTTGCTCTTCTCTGGACTTGTTTCAATTTATCAACATCTTTCTTGAAATGTGACTCCTAGAACTGGACACAATACTCCAGTTGAGGCCTAATTAGCATGGAGTAGAGCAGAAGAATTATTTCATGTCTCTCTTACAAACACTCCTGCCAATCCCAGAATGTTTTCTTGCCTCTCCACCCCCTCCTTGCAACAGTATTACACTGTAGACTCATATTTAGCTTGTGATCCACTATTGACCCCCAGATCCCTTTCTGCAGTACTCCTTCCTAGGCAGTCACTTCCCAATTTGTATGAGTGCAACTGATTATTCCAATTAGGAAGGAACACTTTGCATTGGTCCTTACTGAATTTCATTCTATTTACTTCAGACCATTTCTCCAGATCAGATCATTTTGAATTTTAGTCATATTCTCTAAAGTACTTGCAACCCCTCCCAGCTTGATATCATCCACAAACTCTGTAAGTGTACTCTCTATGCCATTATCTAAATCATTGATGAAGATATTGAACAGAAATAGACCCAGAACCCATCCCTATGGAACCCCACTTGATATGCCATTCCAGCTTGACTGTGAATCATTGCTAACTATTCTCTGGGAAAAGTTTTCTAACCAGTTATGCCTCCAACTTATAATAGCTCCATCTAGGTAGTATTTGAGATGGGGCAACAAGAAAAGCAGTCTATATTCAACATGTGGGGGTGCCATAGACTTATATGGCACAGGTGACATGTGGGGGGCATGTGATGTCAAGAAGGGCTCTGTTCTACTCCCCTCACACCTAACTCCTCCCCCACATGTTCGGCCACTCTCCCTGGCAGCTGGGTGGGGAGTAAGATGGAGAAGCTTCTGTCTGAGAAAGTCTGACTGGGAGTCAGGGCTCAGGCTGTATTCAAAATGGAGACATTCTTTGTTATCAGATTGATGAAACAGAAATTAAGTCTCAAACAGATATTAAGCCTGATGAACTTGGTAACAATTCTAAATATATCTAGCCATAGATTCAGGTAAAAGTGTGAATAAAGAAATACACCTTTAGTTGGGGGGTGGGGGATGAACAATTATGTTCATTTAAGCACAGAATCAAATTGTGCAGTTTCCTATTTACTGATAATTAGCTATTGACTGCAATTGCATTGGTCTAAATTTCAAAGGTAATATAAATAGAACCATTAGTTAAATGCCAGATGCTTGTGGTGTTTTGGAAAGATGGAGTCAAAAAGTCAAATTTAAGAATTGTGGCAAACTTGCAGAAAAAACAGGACCATGTTTTTCTGGAATCTCTCTAGGACTGCTGAAGGTTGGTGTTTTCCTTTTTTCTTGTCATCCAGCTTCTCCTGATTTGTGGGGCAATATAATGCCAGTGCTTTCTTTGCCAGTCACAGGCTGTTGCCAGGGCAGACAAAAGTGTAAGACACCATCTCTCTTAAGAAAAAAGAAAAAAAGAGAGAGTCACCCACCACTCTGCTTTAACTCTTGTTATACAGCCTATGACAAAATTTGGTCAGTATTTTTCATTGCCAGTTCATACTCCACTGTACAGCATTATTCATGTTTTAATATGCATGCTCTGATTTAGGTCTATGTAGTATCTGGTATTTTTACCTGGGAAATGATAATGTCAAAATTGGTTTTAAAAAAAAAAAAAAACCACACCACACCATCTTGAATGGTGTCTAATAGTTGTTGGGCAGCCATGTTGGCTGCCCTTCTCTTTGGAACTTTGGTGCCCTTTTGTTTGAGTTTGGCACTCTTGTGGAAAGGTGGGAAAAGGACTGGTCAGGTAGTCACTAGTCTGCCTAGAGAATATATAAGCCCCACACACAGGCTCTAGGGTGCTGTCTACTTAGCGGCAGCCCACGTTCTCAGATCAAGAACTGCCAGAAGATCTCCGAGATACCACCACAGCTACTTCCCTGAGAAGTAATCCCGATCCTGATCCTAATCCTGGCTGATCAGTCAAAAGTCCGAGTCCATCCTGTGCTGCCTGTCATTCCCAAGCACATTGGTAGATCCGAATCCAACATCTTGAGGCTGAGGCAGACAATCAGACGAACTTTGATCTGTAAAGTATAAATACCTTTGTCTTTTGTAGAGGGAGAGGGTTCTGGGCTTCATGCTCATGCAAGCCACGGAGATATTTTGTCCATATACTTCCCTTATGTTAAATTAAGCATCTTTTTAGTTTATCTTCTCTTGTCCCTTATCCTTATTTGCACAGAGATCAATTAGGTGATACATCTCAATTCAGAGACAGCCGTACATGTGACTTCTTAGCAGGGGTCCATAACATTCTTCATCTCTCCCCTCACATTGTTACAATGTATCAATTTGGCGCCCAGAGCAGGACCCCTAATTTTGGCTGCAGTGTTAATTATAATTTACTCAGTTAAGGCTTTACCCTTTTCCTATTTACCATCTTCATATACATCTTAATCACAATGCAGAGGGTGGGCACATAGCTCCTTTGGGATGCTGCCTGGTTTCCTGGCTAGATATGTTCTGAAGAGTCAAGAGTTATACATTAGCTATGCCTTTCACAGGACTGGAGAGTACAAACTCATGTCAAAGACTTCAGTTTGAGTATCTCCCTTAACTGCCTCATGCTGAATAAATAACTAGTACAGAGAATACTGACACGTTTTAACAAGTTTGAGTTTGGTACTGTGAAAACAAACAACGTTGCCCATTATATACACTTTCCTTTATCATCCTTCATATAAAGGAAAGGGACTCACCAAGATGTGCACATACTGCAAGGGCCTGCTCCTAGTATTTAAAGGAATCACAAGACAGCCTGGACTGTTTTGGGAAAGCCAGAGAAGCTGAGGCTATGAGAATTACAGCACAACTAAAATCACTAATTCAAGTCAGATGAGGCAGTACATATCTTTGACATCCGATTATCCATGAGAACTATTGAATAAAATGAATTTGGAAGCTTCAATTCAATGTTGTTTGTATTTATTTTTAGAGCAATTATTGCTGTTGGCAGTTCTGACATAGAAAAGGAATCACTCAGAATGAATCAATATGTCCACAAGCTAAAGCAAACTGTTTACAAATAGAATAGGAGACAGCCAGTTACAGCTGTGTAACGATCTCTCTGGTACAGACAAATCAGCACCAAAATATTGTGACTTACGTCCCACCAACAGCTACTTCTGCTTTTTATTTGTGACAGCTAGGTCATATACTTATCTAATATTACTTTTTCAGTCAAAGCTTTTCACAGAGATGTATTTATTTCCACAAAGTTTCCATCAAGAAGTTTGTTGAAGCCAAGAGTCTTCTGGTCATGTCTGACCAGACAGAGACCTAAATAAAAAAAAACCAAAAACCTCAGATTTTCAAACAGAATACAGCCGTTTCTACAAGTTTCAGTTTTAGGGAGGAAAAAGGCCTTTGAATTTTTTTTATTCCAATGCAGAATAAAGGCACTTTAAAAATTGTCATGAAACAGACTTGTCATCCTTTGGACTTCTCTAAGGACAACAACATGATTGACAACACATTGTCATTCTGTCAGAGCATTCTTCGAGTGCTAGGCAAATCCCAGAAACACTTCATTGATTAAAATGGTCTTTAGTTGCATTACTCATCCCCATTTTAAAATCAATGCAATCTTCTGGGAATTTTAACTATTAGACTCATTGAAAATATTCACATGCTTAGCTTTAGGCAGAGCCAGAATCAGAGTCTAGGAGCAAGGGTCAGAACAAGGCAGGGACGCAGAGTCTAATATAGCAACCAGATAGACCCCCAATAGTCAGACAACTTCCTATGCCACTTTTTGGGTTTAAATAGGAAGCCCTGACCAATTAGAATTCATGTTCCTCCAATCAGGCCCAGGGAAACCCTCACTGATGCAATTTCAGATCTTCTGGTCTCTCCTGCTCAGGTCATTCATAACAAGCTGCTGGATAGGCCCCTCCAGACCCAGATTCAAGAGCAGTAAGGGTAATAACATTAAGTCCCCCAGCCTGCACAGATATAATAGCAGCAAGAAGGTGACCGCTTCAAGACTTCCAGGCCCTTAAAGGGGCAGACTGCCCTGTATGATGAATCAATTAAGTGTTTGATTGGGATAAAAGGTGTGTTGGAGAATGTGTTAGTTAATGTGCTAATTAAGATGTTCTAAAATTCTAATATAGATCACATATGTTTTTACCTCATGCAAACTGGTCAAGTTTAAGCCTAAATTCTCTCTTTTGCTTCATTCTTCACCAGTTGCATGTGGTAAAAGAATATCTGCCTTGTCTATGCTAGATTTTTAGATTGTTTGTTAGAACACATTAGCAAACAGTTTCTAAAAACACATCTTTTATCTTGGATAAGACAAACATTGTTTCAAGCAATATTGGGATAAAGGGGAAAAGTCTTAACAGCTCATTCAGTCCAAGGGCTATATATACCTTTTAAAGCACAAAGAAAGCAAAATATTATGGAAAAATTAAGGATAAGCCAGTGTCAATTGAATGGCACATACACAAAATTTAGCGTGTAGAATAAACAACATGACACTTCAATGGAAAGTCGATGGCCACAGGTTTGTATTTTACATAGAAGCTGTGATCAAAATTCTGGTGGCTTCATGACTGATCAGTTGGAACTCCTTGAGCTTACTTTGGTCTTCTGTTTTCCCAACTAATTACTGCAGGTTATAATGAGTCAGAGCATGTATCTCATGTATGCTCAAGAGATAATTGCTCTCAAGCAAGCAATATGCTGTACACAAGGGAATGTTGTTTAATTAACGTTCACCAAGTGGTTCTTAGACAACCACTAATGGCAAGAGCAGCACTGGTTGCAAGACCCAATTAGTGCATGTCATATTTCATGCTGCTGGGTTTCTTTTCCATTTACAATTATTCAACCAAAATGGTCCCTGATATACTGTCAGGCTCTGCCTGGAATGTTGTAATGTGCTAATTACCAAAGCATAATCAATTTCTTAATACATTTTATAAAATAGGAAAACAGTTTTGACATGTTACTGACTCAGTACAAAATAGATGCAGCACTATCATAGACTATTAGGGTTAGAAGGGACCTCAGGAGGTCATCTAGTCCAACCCCCTGCTCCAAGCAGGACCATCCCCAGATTTTTACCCCAGTTCCCTTAATGGCCCCCTCAGGGATTGAACTCACAACCCTGGGTTTACTAGGCCAATGCTCAAACCCCTGAGCTATCCCTCCCCCCCCGAACAGAAGCCACCATGTCCATCCTGCACACGGAGTGGCCAGTATGGGGCTTGAACCCATGACCTTGGCATTATTAGCACCACGCTCTAACCAGCTGAGCTATCTTATCTTTTAAAAAAAAAAAAGGTTTTTCACATTACAAAAAAATCAGTACAGAGTACGGACCTGCTGGAATTCATGGGAGGGCATGAATACCTCACTGTTCATCTTGGGCCAGATTCTGTGCCCTTACATCACACAAGGGGAGGAAGGATAACCCAGTGGTTGGGACAATCAGCTGGAAGACAGGGAATTGAATGTGGGTCTCCTACTCTACCTTGGTCTTCTGGGTAACCTTGGGTAAGTCATCTAGCCTCTCTGTGCCTCAGTTCCCTCTTCATAAAAGGAGTCTCAGAAAGGAGATGGATACCTCTGGAATAAAACTGCTCACTGAAATATCATGAAAATTACACCTCTGTGACTAAGCCAGTCATGTGATTTGGAGCTCATGTGAAGTCATTCCTTATTTAATATGCAATCTCATGGATTTCAGCTGGACTGCTCACAGAATAAGGTACCACTCACTCTGTCCTTTGCTCCTAAGTGCCTGAGAAATTCCAAATGTTATCGTGTTGGACTCACACTGATCATTTATTTTTAAGTGTGCAAAACTTTTTCTCCATGCGCATCCCTATGTATCAGGACAGGTGCACTGCCTGCGGGCTGTTCTACTCGAAATAATGTCCAAAACACATGACTGCACACCAGCCAAGTTATAGTAGGACAAAGGCAAATTTAGATTTAAGTACAGAAAGCAGAGGAGCATGATTTTTTGGGATGGGACTGTGCCTCATACCTGTTTGTGTTCTGTGCAGGTGAAAGGACTAGGAGTCTTTAGCTCCCATTCCCCTACTTGCACAGTTCATAAAAATGTCTGGCCAAAAGTCCAACTCCTGGCCCCTCTAGCTGGACTCCCACATCCTCCGATGAGGTCATGTAATACTGCACTATCTTCCTAGGAGAAAAGGGTGTAACACACCCTGTCTCCTTTTCCAGCTCATAAGAAGATAGTTTGTTCTTTCTTTCTTTCTTTCAGATGAAGGTTTCCAGTCACACGTCTCTTAAATGATTGTGGACAGAGGCTCACCAGCTCCTTCACGGTCCTCTTGTTTGGATTTTGCCATTTCTTTCCCCTTCTTCTCTCATAGACACTTCTCTATACCATCTAACTTAGAAGGGGAAAGGACGGTTAATTCCAAGTCTTTGTGCCAACTGTACCTGCTGATTAGTGTTCAGGTCACCGTGCTGTTTCTGGGACAAATGGAGCTGAGTAATGAGGAGCATGTTCATTATTGGTTCAAACAGAACCATGTGAAAACTCTTGCCTCTACACTGCTGCTGTCAGTTCCATGGAGCCCAGCGCTCCTGTTCCCAAATTTGGAAGCTTCTTGGTATCTCAAGTGTCCAAATGGTTGTGAGGACCTTTAGCAGAGACTTTAAATATAAACTCTAGAGATATAAGCAGGCATAGCAGTATTAATAGCCTCCAGTCATTTCTTTATTCCCCAACTTCCAGAACCACCCGGGACAACACACATGCCACCCTTTAGAAGATTTAGGAACAGAAACCAAAGAGAGTCTAGTCTTCATTCTATATATAAACACAGCATTTACCCCTTGGCATAACCACTAGGGTACCACTGAACATGACAGGCATACTAGATAATGCACCCTTTACTTGACATTCTGCCTCAAAGACACAAAAAGGCAACTGCCAATATTACAATGAAAAGTGGTGGCAGGATTACATTACCCTATAATGTTGCTCCTCTGGCACTGCCATTTGTGATGGCTAATGAGTACTAGAATGATGGAAGTCTAACAGCACAAAAAAGATGCAAGAGATGGATACAGACAGATACATGAGTGCAAGGAAACAATGAGACTGTACTGGTCAGCATGATAGGTTGTGGTGTCAGCATATCAGCAGCCTAACCATTGTCATTTTTTTTGTAGGCATCACAGAAAAGGAGAGTTTTAAAGAGGGTTTTGAGGGTGGATAATGAGGTCACTTACAGATGTTTATGGAGTGCTTCTCCCAAGCTGGAGGAACAGCCTGGGTGAAAGGACCAGGGTGCTTGTTTGCAAATTTCACAAGTGACTGATAGAGGCAGACATCACAGGCTGATTAGAAGTGGGCATCAACCTTTGATAGTGAATAAGTGAGGAGAAGGCTGTGAAGGGCCTTGAAAGTTAAGACAAGCAACTTATGTCTGATGATATACAGAGAAGAGGGAGCCGGCAAAGGAATGCCAAAGATGGATTACACGGTCAAAGCGATGGACTAGAAAAGTGATCTTTGAAGCAGCTTTCTGAATGGTATGAGGAGGACACAACGACATTTGTGAAGATCAGAGAAAAGAAGGGCGTAGTTGTTGAGAGGTAAGATAATGAGAGCTTGCACATTAATTTTGGTTTTGTGAATGCAGTGTTATGTGGAAAGAATCAGCAAGATTTAGACATAGCCTGGATGTGAAGCCATAGAGAGATGTCTGAGTCTAAGATGACACCCAAGTTACAAGACTGATAGTAATGTGTGGTCCACTGCCATAGAGAAAGGAAATAGGAGGGGGCCAAGATTAAGAGCTCTGTTTTAGCCATGATTCACTTGAGCTGATGGCTAGACATGTATGAGGGGAGGCCAGTGAGACAGGTTAAGGTTTTAGTCTGGACAGAAGAAGACAAGTCTGGAGTAGAGAGATCTGTGATTTGTCGGAATAGAGATGATAGCTGAATTTGTGTTTGCAGAGATTACCCAGAAATCAGCTACAGAGGGAGACAGGAAAGGGGCCAAGGACAGTGCCCTGTGGAGCCCTCACAGAAAGTTGGAGGATGCAGATAGAAGATCTCCCAACAGACACAATGAAGAAGCAATGAGAGGCAGGAGGAGAACCAGGGGAGGACAGAGTTCACAGAAACTAAAGGAAGACAAGATTTTAAGGAAGAGCATGGTCAATGGAGTACTGGTTTGAAACTCTGGCTAGGAAGAATTAATAAGAGAAGTTGGTGAGAATGGTTCTGTGGAGTGTAAGGACTAGAAGCAAGATTGGAGAGTTTCTATGGTGGAACTGGAGGAGAGGAACTCCAGACAATGGTTACGGACATGTTCAAGGAGTTTAGAGCTGAAATAGAAAAGGCAGGTGTGGAGGTAGCTGGAGAGGCAAGTGAAGTCAATTACATTTTTTTAAAAAATTGGTGAGACTAGAGCATGCTTGTATTGGGGAGGGGAAGAGCCAGAGGAGAGTGAGAATGTAAGGAGAAGAATAAGGAAGGGGATGAAAGCAATTACGAAGGAGATCAGGAGATGGGATGGAGCTACAAGGGCAAGTGGAGAGGTTAAAGGAGGAAAGCAGATCAGAAATGTATATGTTCATTCTGTCCTGGGCCTTTATACATAGATTGTTATTAGTAGTGCTAACGCCAATTACGAGAGTGATCTTTATGAACTGGACACTTTCCCACTAGAATTTGGAGTGAGATAGTCTGATCATTTCACAGATGCCACTGAATGGCTGTGAGAGGGTAACATTTGTCATTGCTAATATGAGGCAAACTAGAACAGATAGACTGAGTGATGAGGACAGTAGATCTAATTATCAATCCCTTAAATATCCATTTTTACTCAGCTGCTACTTTTATAAATTGTATTGTTCAGAATTGTTACCCGGGGAGGGTTATGGTTGCTATCTGGTCAGTTGACATATAGAAAGCTTTCCTGAAGCAAAGTTAGCATGGAAAACTTGTCTTATTTTACACTCGCTTCTTGATTGCATTTCCTGCTCAGCCCTCCCATCTTCTTCAGGATATGCTACATTCACTTATGCCACCTTGCAGTGATTCAGCACCATGTAATTTACATCACAATATGGCACCTTTGGATTTGGCTCCATCATACTGAGTGTAGTAGTAATCCCAATTTTTCCTTTTGTAATTCTGGCAAGTTAGCGGTCAACTCTAAGAGTGGGCACATTTTCATTTGATTCTTGTGCCTCAATGACAATGTTAGCTAATATGTTTACTTTTACACAGTGCTTAATTTCTAAAGAAAGAGGGACTGGGACTCAAGCAAAACAATATGGCATTTTCTGCAGCGTGTGACCTTGCATGCACTGTACGTGCGAGGTCACACTGCATCGAGGTTGCACTTTGTAGGACAAATTGGCATGTTCCACACAGTATGACCTTGCACGCATTATACATGTGAAGGCATGCCTTGGATGCAAATGTAGAATTGCATGCCTCACTAAACTCCACTAATTGATTTGTGCCAGGGCTGAGCCGCAGCAAGTCCCAGCAAAAAATAAGCTCTGCCTTTACATGGATATCCTAGATCCCACAGGAACAAAAACATCTATATTTGTAAAAACAACAAGGAGTCTGGTGGCACGTTAAAGACTAACAGATTTATTTGGGCACAAGCTTTCGTGGGTAAAAAAACCTCACTTCTATTTGAAGTTTTTTACCCACAAAAGCTTATGCCCAAATAAATCTGTTAATTTTTAAGGTGCCACCAGACTTCTTGCTGTTTTTATGGATACAGACTAACAGGGCTATGCCCCTGATACTTGACATCCATATTTATGTTACCAATCTCTTTTGCAAACCTACAGGATGTGATACGTCTACCCCACACTCAGTGACAACCTAGTTAAGACTTTAAATACAGAAAAACCCTGGCAAATGTATATTTTTTCTCAGTTTGCATTTTGTCCCAGATCCAATTCTCACTGAAGTAAACGACAGCCTTTCCATCAACTTTAATAGGATCAGGATCCATGTGTCAGGAAAGTGGTCCATATTTTACATATCATATAGGTGGCGCCAAGCGTAAATCACAATTTCATGGAGGGCATGGAACTGTGAAAATGCCCCCAAACCTTGATCTTTCAGGTATTACTTTAGCTTACGGTGCTATGCACACGCGGAAGAGTAGACTGCTGTTCACACGGATGAAAGAACGGAGTGCAGTGTCCAATCTTAGTTAGCATTAAGGGCTTCTGGTGAAATTCATTCTGTGCATACTCACTAAGTTTGCTGGTAAAATTCTTTCAGTGCAAACTCCATGAAAGTCAAGAGACTTTGCCACTTACATGATGACGAATTTTCTACATGCATACATACATACATAAATAGTGATTTACACAGGGCCTTAAGTACGGGGTCTATTTCAAACTCAGAGCAATATTAATGAATACAGTAAAAAAAGAGAAAAAAAATCACTCATTTTTCTTTTACACTGTTTGTACTTGTAACCCTGGCAACTCAGCTGTCAAAATAACAATGAGAACTTTTTGAACAAAAAAAATCTATAATGTCTCAATTGCAACAGTACCAAGTATGTGCCTTTAATGAGATGTGTGGTTTCCACAGTGACCAAAGGAACATCATCTGCTCTCTGTCAGGCCATGTTGTGAGACACCTGCCTCCGCTTTGTGGTGTCAAAGCAATGGATGCAAATTGTGGTATCCTGGCACACATGATTGTTTTTATATGAAAACAAAAATATGGATTTTATTATATATAACTTATTTGTAATTCATTCTTCTAGGTCGCATTTGTTACCCTCCTCCTCATGCTCCAATTTAGAGAAATATCATTAACAGCCAACTCCCTTTTGTCTTATTTATCATACAGGCCTAGTCTGATTGTCTCAAATGAGAATACCTGCATGATTACAGGGAGTAGGATTTGGCCTTCAGTAGAACTCCAATATACTACTGAAAGTGAGATAATATCTCAAGACTTTTCATTGCTTGAGCAGTATTTTCATCATCAACAGTAGTGCCTAAGGGTGCCAGCCAGAATGGGGGTTCCATTGTGCTAACACAGGCACCTTAGATTGAGAGTCACAACACCTGAGTTGGGCACCTAAGAACCTGTGCAGTGAATGGGAAGAGATAGGCATCTCAGCCAGTGGGTATGTCTACATTACGAAATTAGGTCAATTTAATAGAAGTCAGTTTTTTAGAAATCAATTTGATACAGTCTATTGTGTGTGTCCCCACTAAGCACATTAAGTTGGCGGTGTGCGTCCATAGTACCAACGCTAGCGTTGACTTTTGGGGCGTTGCACTATGGTAGCTTTCCCACAGAGTCTGCCTCCCATTGGAATTCTGGGTTGAGCTCCCAATGCCTGATGGGGCAAAAACATTGTCGTGGGTGGTTCTGGGTACATGTCGTCAGGCCCCCTTCCCTCCCTCTCTACATGAAAGCAATGGCAAAAAATCCTTTCTTGCCTTTTTTCCTGGGTTACCCTTGCAGATGACATACCACAACAAGCATGGAGCCCGCTCAGCTCACTATCACCGTATGTCTCCTGGGTGCTGCTGGCAGATGCAGTACTGCAATGCTACACAGCAGCATCCCCTTGCCTTGTGGACAGCAGACAATGCAATATAACTGCTAGCCATCGTCATTGTCCCATGGGTGCGCCTGGCCAACCTCGGTTAGGTTGATCAGGGGCACCTGGGCAGACATGTGTGCTCCTGGCTGGCCTCAGTGAAGTCGGTCAGGGGTGCCTGGACAAAAATGGGAATGACTCCAGGTCATTCTCCTCTTTAAGTTTTGTCTAATGGAAATTCAGTCCTGCCTGGAATATCGTGCCAGCTGGAGGCTTCTGCCTCAGGCTACTCTCTCAGTCAGCAACACCGCGCGGTCGCACCTACCGCAGCCTACTCTTTGACAGTAGTAAGGAGCAGTTCAACTATAGGCTGAGCAAGTGCATAATGGTGGTAGAATGTGCCTTTGGATGTTTAAAAGCTCACTGGAGCAGTTTACTGACTCCATTAGACTTCAGTGAAACCAATATTTCCATCATTATTACTGCTTGCTGTGTGCTCCACAATATCTGTGAGAGTAAGGGGGAGATGTTTATGGCGGGGTGGGAGATTGAGGCAAACCGCCTGGCCACTGATTACAAGCAGCTAGACACCAGGGCAGTTAGAAGAGCACAGCAGGGCGAGCTGTGCATCTGAGAATCTTTGAAAACCAGTTTAATGACTGGACAGGCTATGGTGTGACAGTTCTTTTTGTTTCTCCTTGATGAAAACCCACTCCCCTTGGTTCACTCTGCTTCCCTGTAAGCCAACCACCCCCCCTTCCCTCCCCCCTTTGATCTCCACTTGCAGAGGCAATAAAGTCATTATTGTTTCATATTAATGCATTCTTTATTAATTCATCACACAAATGGGGGGATAACTGCCAAGGTAGCCAGGGAGTGGTGGGGAAGGTAGGAAGCACAGGGGCAGGGTAGTTGTAGGGGCTTCCCCTAGAATGACATACAGCTCATCATAGAAGTGGCATGTCTGGGGCTCTGACCCGGAGTGACCACTTGCCTCTCTGGTTCTTTAGTAGGCTTGCCTGAGCTCCTTAAGTTTCACATGGCACTGCTGCGGGTACCTGTTATAACCTCTGCCCTTCATGCCCTTGGAGATTTTTTCAAAGATTCCGGCATTTCATCTTTTGTAACAGAGTTTGGATAGCACAGATTCATCTCCCCATGCAGCGATCAGATGCAGTACCTTCTGTTCGGTCCATGCTGGAGCTCTTTTGTGTTTCTGGGACTCGATGGTCACCTGTGCCAATAAGTTCTGCATGGTCACCTGTGCTGATCAGTTTGCCACACTGGCCAAACAGGAAATGAAATTCAAAAGTTTGTGGGGCTTTTCCTGTCTGCCTGGCCAGTGCATCTGAGTTGAGAGCGCTGTCCAGAGAGGTCACAATGGAGCACTCTGGGATAGCTCCTGAATGCCAATACTGTAGAATTGCATCCACACTATCCCAAATTCGACCCAGCAGGGTTGATTTCAATGCTAATCCCCTTATCAGGGAGGAGTACAGAAATTGATTTTAAGAGCCCTTTAAGTTGACAAAAATGGCTTTGTCGTGTGGACAGGTACAGGGTTAAATCAATCTAACACTGCTAAATTCAACCTAAACTTGTAGTGTAGACCAGGGCAGTGATTCACAAAAACCAGCCCACTAAGCAGGGAGCCACCTAAGCTAGCCAATAGGAGTTTCTAACTAAAGGGGTGTGTGCTATAGGATACAAGAGGCACTTATCTCCGTTTGGGATTCTCAGCGCTAATCCTGTCTTGGTTACACTGTTAGCAAGACACTGTGGGGTAGGAGGAGCAGGCCAGGTTTAAAGAGTTTTGGAGCTCTGTGTACTATGGAAGTTAGGGGTCCCCACCTTTTGTAAACTACATAGCAAAGTATCGCCGTCTCATGCAGACCCAGAATTCCTCTCTCCCCCCCTCACCCAACACAGACACCCAAATGCCTCATCTACCCCACATACACTCCAACAACCCTCCACCAGCACCTACTTATCCTGGCAGCCCCCACCCGCATCTTCAAGAGCCTTGACATACATCCCATTCACACATCCCATGCAGCCCCCCAACACCGCAGCTCCCCACTCCTTACCCCCACTCTCCCTCTGCCCTTCTCCTGCAGTCCCCTCAACATCCCCCAGTCACCCCATAGCTCACCAGCAATTGACCCCAAGTTCCTCACCCACTCCCACTGGGACATTCTTGGCCATGCACCAGCACCCTCTTACTTGGTGCTCCACTCCCATCCTGGGCTAAGGTGTCTCCGCTTGATTCCAGCTTCCCAGCTTTAGTGGTGGAGCAATCACACAAGCTGTAGAAATACATTGGATAGGTTTATATTCTTGCCTTTAAAGACACATACTGTTTACTTATCAGCTATATCTGCTTACTTTCATTATCTGCCTGAATTTTTAATTCAAAAATAACTGTAGGGAAATTAAAATGCTCCACTGTTCTCTCTTCAGTCATTTCTATTATAAAAAGTCTAATTGTTGTGAGAACCTTTCCTCAGTGCTCATCAGTAACTTTTAAACTTGAATAAATCATAATAGTTGCAATCAATGGTCTTCTCTAATTAAAACAATTATTTCACATTCCCAACTGACACATGAAAATTACTTATGCCAAATTCTATATTGACATACACTCTGTACAACCCCATCAAAGTCTGTGCAACATATGGCTCTCTGAATCTAATTAACTGTTGAAGTTGACTATTATGGTATGTTTCATGCCATGGTTGAGATTCAAAGCTCAAGATTTGGGCTAGATTTAGACCCAGAATAAGCAGAGGCTACTCCTTGGAGTTCATTGACTCCATGTCAAAGTTTGGTTTCTGTATCTAATTCACTTGTTGCTATTGATGTATGTTCTCTACTCTTACGATTTCAGTTCCTTTTATGGTAAAAGAAACACTGAAATAACAGAGCACCTAAAACATTCAGCTACAGCGGAGAAAACATGGATATTAATAACATGTACTATGTTTTGTTTTTATAAAGGTTATTTTCCTTTAACCTATTAGATGCAGGGGGTTCTGTTCATTATCTAGTGCCTTTCAACTAGGCTATTAATAGGATCATCATATGCCACAGCATATGCAGCAAAATTCCATAGAATGCAATTTTTATGCAATTCCATAACACATCACTAATTTTATTCAGTGCTCTTCATGATAAGAAGTGTTTAATCTCTCTACTTTAATAATAATTCCTGTGGTAATTCGTAGTCACTTCTTTCCACAAAACCAAGGTAATCTATGCCTACATTGTTCAATGCCACTCTTAGTGTCCTGTTTTCCTCGCAGCACTATTTAATCAGGTATTGCCTTGGGACTGTAAGGCAATTGAAATAGAGGATTCATGTAGCAGACCAACAGCATAGCTAAGGAGAATCATTTTGAGTGAGGGTGAGAAGTTAGATTTTTTTTTAAGGGTTTCATTAAATAAATTACTATACTTTCCATTCCTCATCCCTACATTGCAGAAAGAAGAGACATACTTCATTTGAGCAAGATATTTCAATTATTCAGATTTCAGTAAAAGAAAGGTATTTTAGTCTGCACTGGGAATCCAACCGATTCCTTTAGAATCATTCAGTTGGTTTCTAATTGTTTCTAGAGATCTGTCTTGGTTTCTACTGAGAGACATGTAGCCACAGGAACCAGGAGACCAGCGGATTTGTTTGAAAACCTAGTTCTAACTGGAACTAAAAAGTGACATTTTTTAATAAAAATGTTGAATTTTTTCGAAAAAATTGTAACTGGAATTTCCACAAGGATCCTCATGATCAAAGGAATGCTGGACTTCTTCGTCCATAAGTTCAATGGGCCAGACTGGGCTGCTCTGGTAACATGACCATCAGTAACTAGCTACCCTGGGAGTCCCCTTTCAAAAAGGCAATCTCTGTGTGGTAGAGAGCTAGTGTATAGTGCTCTATGTCACTCCTGTCAAAGCCCTAAGAATAGGAGGCATGACACAGAGGAAGGGGTGTGGTTAGCTCAGATAAACCAGAGAATCTGGGTAAAAATATAGCTTAGCCAAAAACTTTCCTTGTCATCTCAGCAAAGAATCCTGTGACACCTTATAGACTAACAGACGTTTTGGAGCATGAGCTTTCGTGGGTGAATACCCACTTCGTCAGATGCATGTGGTGGAAATTTCCAGGGGCAGGTATATATATGCAGGCAAGCTAGAGATAATGAGGTAGTTTTCAATCCCTGATTGAACTACCTCATTATCTCTAGCTTGCCTGCATATATATACCTGCCCCTGGAAATTTCCACCACATGCATCTGACGAAGTGGGTATTCACCCACGAAAGCTCATGCTCCAAAACGTCTGTTAGTCTATAAGGTGTCACAGGATTCTTTGCTGCTTTTACAGATCCAGACTAACACGGCTACCCCTCTGATACTCAGTTATGTTAAATTTGTTGAAAGTCTACTTTACAGAAAGGCCCACATCACACATGAGCCAGCATCCTGGATACCACTTGGAATCTAAAACTGAAGGACATACCTACCTATTTTAGGATTGTCCACTGTCCCACCCTCACTTGAGCACATTTTTCTTCATTTCTTTCTTTAGTTTTTACCAGTTTTTATTTTGTTTTATTTTCAGTTAGGTGAGTGTCTGGGTAGGTGAAAGCGTCTTTTGTGAATGACATTCTTCTGGTGACAAAGAGTCCTGTGGCACCTTATAGACTGACAGAAGTATTGGAGCATAAGCTTTCATGGGTGAATACCCACTTCGTCAGATGTATTCACCCATGAAAGCTTATTCTCCAATACTTCTGTCAGTCTATAAGGTGCCACAGGACTCTGTCACTTTTTACAGATCCAGACTAACACGGCTACCCCTCTGATACTAGTCTGGTGGAAAGGCTTTTTCAAGAGGAAGGATTTTCAGCATTTCTGAAAGATGGCCAGACTCTGGATTCATCTAATCTCTTCTGGAAGTTCATTCTATAGCCAGATTCCCTGTACCAAGAATGTTTTGTCCCCAGTTCTCACGTGCGTCATCTTAGGCTTTATGCGCCGCACTGTCCCAAACAAGCACAATTGTCTCAGCAGTTGAGAGGCTGAAATAAAGTCTTTCATCTAGTTGAGACTTGATACATTAATTGTAAGTTCTGCTGCCAAAGCAGCAAGCCTAACTGGCTATAGAAGAGCTCCTGGAGGTTTTATTACTTTTCATAGTTTCTCTCTTTTTTCCTTTTTATTGGTTAAATTGATCCATGCGTTGCTAACAGAACAAAATTCCTTTGAGAGAAAAAAAATAAGAATATATTATTTACACTGAAATGAACCAGTCCTGTAAAGCACTGAGTGCCTTGCAATCCCATTTACATCAATGAGATTTGTAATCCATGTCATACTGTGTGGCTCACGACTGAGAATGCCTACCTCAGAGCAGACTGTAAAAACAGGGCAGCCACCCCAAACTAGTGATGTTTCTATAATTAGATTTCACCATGCCAGCAACAAATGTGAACTCCAGGATCATTATAACCGTTTTACCATGTAGTCACAGACAATCTCCCTATGCTAAACCACTTATACTAAACCAGTGGTTCTCAAACTCTTTTTTTCGCAGACCACTTGAAAATTGTTGAGGGTCTGGGTGGACCACTTAATAATCTTTCCAAATGTTGTCTGTACTATTAGCTAACTATTGTAAAGTGCTTTGGATAAAAGCACTATATATATATAAATAACTTATTTTTTTGTTCTACAAATAAAAGCACACAACTCATATTTTAATATCAGTAGTCTTACCTTTCTAATGCGATGGATGTGCCCTCTCTCCCTCATCACAGCAGCCCCCGAGTTGGGGCTGGGAAGGAGGGACGCCTCTCCCTGGCAGCTGCAGTCCTCGAGCTGGGGAAAGTTGCCCCTTTCCCTGGCCACTGCAGCCCTGCATGTCCCAAATCCCCTCCATCCCCTCTTCTCACCCCACTGCCCCCTCCCATCTACCCCTTATTCCCCCAAGGCCACCACCTCACCTTACATGTGCATCTTCTCCAGGGTCCAAGCACCTAATTGGTGGAGCCACTCCTGCTTGGCTCCAAGGACCACAGTTTGAGAACTTCTGTGCTAAACTATCTGTTTGACTTTGTGTTTAGCTGTGACACTCTGATTGCCTCTCTCAGGTCTGAGGAAGAGCTCTGTGTAGTTTGAAAGCTAGTCTCTCTCACCAACAGAAGTTTGTCCAATGAAAGATATTACCTCACCCACCTTGTCTTTCTAATATCTTGGAACAGACCTGACACAGCTACAACAACACTGCAGAAGTAGAAACTGGTAAGTATACTGGGTTATTTCTTAGGTCTTGCCTTAAAAATATCAGATCATGCACTAATATTAATAGACAAGCATTTTCTTTAGCTTAGTCTTGTAATCTGTATCAGATTTTTCAAATTCACTCAGAACTGCAGAATAGAAGAAATAATCACTTTATGGCTTAAAGCTGGTGTTATTTTTAGGTATCTGCCAAACAATCAGACTATAAGAATTTTAGAAGTTTGACCCTTTGAAGATTTCCCATATAAGAAAACTTGTGATCCAGTTTTTCAGTACAAAGAAAGCAACATTTCTCAGTCTCCCCCTCTGTTTTCCTTGGCTTAAATTTCCATAGGAACTTCTCTTTCCCACAGAGTACTTTGAAATGACTGTGAGAGAACCATTCCTTTTCCTAATGGTCAGTAAAGTTCACTAACTATTTAATAAAGGCTAATGACTGGCTAATTGTGGGCCAATAATATTTTTTCAGTAATTGATAGACTATATGATGATGATTATCACCGAATCGGAGAATAAATTTTATTATGCAATATCCTAAGGAAATGTCCCTAGAAATGTCCTGCCATCCATATTGCAAAGAAGAAATGGATAAGTTTGACAACATAGCCCATTGCTCTTTTGACATTTACAGGAGGATGTCCCACTGATCTGCATGGAATGCCTAGAGAGGCACTCAGCACCTCAGAAAATTAGGAAGTAAGTTTGCCACAGGATAGATAGAGGGAGGGTTTGCACAATACAAGCAAGTAAAGAAATATAAACCTTGAAACCCTTCTGGTGCTAAGCATCTTCTACATATTGTTGAGGGTCCTCAACTCACACTGAAGGCATGTAATACCTCAATGCATAATAAAAGTTTCAGTGCTTCTTCTCCTGTTACTGCACTTATCTTTGTTGGGTAAAAGTCAGACACACAGCCTGCCCCTGGATTTCACCCCTCAGCCCTAGTGTGGGACACCTGTATGAAGTGCAACATTTCTGGCTTTGAGGGGATATCTGAATGTCACCATACATGAGTCCATGATCAGTTTACAAAATTAATCTCATTTATGAAAAGCAATAATAGGAATTATGTTTAAAACTTTCAATAAATATAGTCGATTATATGGTGAGAGTGAGGTTTGAGTTTACTTTAATAGTCTATATGTAAGTTCAATGTATAACTGAACTGCACTTTTAGGCTCTGCTTTTCATCCTAGCTTTATCTGAGCTTCTGTGTTTGGATTGGCAATTTTACAAATACAAAGGATTGAAGGAGCAATTCTGCATATGCAAATACGTGATTTCATTTAGATATGTAATTGGGAATAAAAACAGGTCAGGGTTAAGGTCTGCATCCCCTGGACCTCCATACTGGAACTACTCATGCTAGTAAGCACGAGGTTTGGAAATTAGCATGTTTAGGATCACTTCCTAAATCCTGCACTGGCAGGTCATTTAGGCCTTTACAATCTCTAATTTCTATGATCTAGAAATTTGCCAGTTGCTATAGATGAGCAGAACTTTGGTTCATCAAGGCAGGTATTCTGTTTCCAGTGTGGGCATATCTTCCTTTCCCCTAGCCAAACCTCATTATGTGAATCTTCACACCAACAGTCTGACTGTTTCATATACACAGCTTAAATTTTCTAGCAACACTGTAGAGTATGCACTCAGATAACTATTTATTAAAAATCTATACCCTTACTTTTTTATTTCTCACTGTAAGCTTTCAATAGGCTTGGGCCATAAGCCAGTTATTAATTTCCAGGAAATACCCTGCAATTTGATCACTGTTGCATAAAACTATAATGCAACAATTAATTTTGCCTGTACATCAGCATAAATCATTATGACCGCTTTAATTTTACTTCATAATTCATATTGTAAAACACTGACATGTACCACAAATCTATATTTTCCAAACTACTATAACCATTGTGATACTGGCATCTTTCTGACTAGCAGCCAAGTTAATACTTCAAGGGATGCACATACAGTATGGATTCAATCCAGCAACATGCTAGGCACTCTGGTCCTGATCTAGAGAAGCACTTATGCACATGCTTAACTTTACACACGTGAGTAGCTCTATCAATTTCATGTGATTCCTCAAAATTTGTTAAAAAGGAAGAATTAAAAAGTTCACACCAAACACTAGCTTGTGCACAAGTCTCCTGATGATTTCACATATACTGACTTCAGTGGTAACCATATGCATGCATCTGAAGACAGAATTTGGCCCTTTGACAGCAAAAAAACAAAAAAGCACTTTCAATGCAGTTTGTGGGTAAATGTTTTGTACCAAGGACCTTTGTATTGCAAACAAACCGTACCACTGCTCTGTTTGTTCAGTATTGTGTTTGATTTAATTTACTCAAAACCATAACCACACACCACGCATTAAAAAACACCTCCTTCAGTGGACACATATATTCAACATGCTCAAAATATACAATTATTCCCAGCTAGACAGAAGTTTATTATATTTCTTGGATATTTAACTATTTTACCTTTATAATGTGTTACCAGAAAGTTTATCTATTGAACTGAAACATTTAAAAAATATTTGTATGTTAGTCACAGAATTAGTAAACATGGTGAATTAACTATATGTGGTCACTTTCAAGTCTCAGCCATACTGATTATCTTCTTTATTACACCAGGCTCAAAAATACACATAGAACTAGATTCTGCATCTCTTATTCATACTGAGTAGAATCTATTTGTGCAGTAGTCTATAGAAATCAATGGGAATAGACTGGTGAGTAAATTCAACATGAGTAAAGGCTATCAAATCTGGTTAACATTAAAAAAGAATGCTTCTCGCTTTAACACTTATATTTTGGAACATGTTAGTATTACATGGCTATCAATTTTCCCTGCACAGATAGTTTCTCTAATAGCCCATTTTAAATTAATCCTGACGTCTTTGATGGTCTTTCTACAGGAAGAAATGGTGTTCTTTTGCCATCCTGACATTTTAATTCCCACTGAGTTCAGAACAAAGGTGATTCACCTGTGCTTCAGTTGCCCATTTAGGGAAGCTTTACAGTTTCGTTGCTCTATCAGATAACATGAATCAGAATCTAGCCCATTATACCACCTGATTTTCACTATTTTGCTGATGTGGTCATAGAGTTCTAGTACATTAGAGAAGCATGAGTTTACTTTACTGAAGCCATGCTCATGTGCCTTTATTGTATTGTGTTAATCTAATATAGGTGTTTTCAGTTCTATGTTAATTATCATTTGAAATAATTTACCTGATATTCTAGTAAGGTTTATTGTGCAGTAATTCCTAGCATCACACCTACTGCCTCTACTAAAGATAGAAATGTTACTAGTTTAATACATAATCTAGTATACTTTAAAAATAATATTAAAAGGGAAAAATTCATTTGGGTCTCTACATTTTTTAAAAAGAATGTACACATGTACAAAACCTGCACTTTCAAAGACAGGTAGACATATAGACACGTGAATTGGGAACTGTAATAATGCATGTCTGTCTACTTACTGAATATCAAGACCTTCATATGATGTTGAATGGTAAGGTACACCACTGAAGGACAATTTTTAAGGCATAAGGACAAGGGGACATTACCAAGGTTTAGATTGCAGCCACAAATAACTCTGTTTCCTGATTCTGAATGCCCTCTCTCTTAGCATTAATGTTTCATGAACATTATTTTTTGCTTGGAATGAGGCGTGCAATTTTCCAGGAGATTTCTTCTTTGTGTAGGCTGAGATTCTTCCTTTGGTGTCTACTGAAAAGCTGAAAGGTATGGTGGGCTGCTATCCAGCATGAGGACCAAGGAAAAGTTCTGTCTAGAATTCCTTCGTCATTCAGCTTCTGAGATGCAAGTACCAAACTAGTAGCCCTTTTACTCTTGGAGAGTGTATCATGTCCCTGATATTTCCTTGGCTGGCTACATTGATTGATATGAAGGTGTGACAGGGTGCTGGCTAGGAAACTCTGAGCCAGACCTCTGTCACGCTAGCTCCAATCAGGAAAGGGAAATTGGAACTGGCTGAGTAAGCCCAGCCCTAAGTGGCAAATAGGGAACGGCTGCCAGCCTCGATAGCCAGGGGCTACATAAAGGCTGGCAGGAAGGAAGCCAGGGGGAGCTGGAGCCTGCTCTCCCTTGCTGGCTGTAGAAGGTAGCAATCCCTGAGGCTGTGAGCCTGATGCTGAAATGTAGCTACAAGGTTGTGGGAACTTGTACTGTAAATAAAGGGCACAGGTGATTGCACCAAAGCAGAGGTCTCTGGCTGGTTTGTGGGTGCAGAAGTGGCAGAAGATAGAGGGGCCCACTGGTGCCCTGTTACATGTTCGGGCTTGTCTGCATCCTGAACCAATGGATGTGGTTGGTAGCCTGGAGATGGAGGAGACCCAGCAATGGCTCATCAAATAACAGGAGCAGATGCAGAAGGCCCTGTCAGGCTTCCAGCAGTACCACCAAGCCGAGACAGGCCTTGCTAACTTGGCAGGCAGAAAAACCTATGGGAATTTA
The DNA here is from genome assembly GCF_007399415.2 of Gopherus evgoodei. NCBI lineage: Eukaryota > Metazoa > Chordata > Testudines > Testudinidae > Gopherus > Gopherus evgoodei. The sequence goes on along the minus strand of NC_044326.1, from coordinate 81,773,403 downwards.
TAAAAGAGCAGGCCAGCATGCAGCAGCAACTCCTGCAATGAATGGTGAGTCCCACAGTAGCGGATGGCACCTGGCTTGGCACTCTGTAAAATGGGCCCAACAGACGACCCAGATGCCTTCCTTGGTATGTTTGAGTGGGTAGCCATGGGTGTCAGATGGGATAGGGCAACCTGGGTCCTAAGTTTTGCTCCTTACCTGGTGGGAGAAGCTCAAGTGGCCTATGTTGCCTTGAGTGAGGAACAGGCCTGGAACTATGAGATGGTGAGGCGGGGCCATCCTAGACCGAGTGGGCCTGTCAGCAGAGAAATACCGCCAAAAGTTCTGGTTGGCCCGATGGATGAGGGCTATGTGGCCCTGGGCATTCACCCAGAGACTGATGGACTGGGCCACCCAGGGCCGGCACCAGCAAAGGAAACAGGTGCTTGGGGCAGCCAGTGGAAAGAAGCGGCAAGTCCGGGTCTTTGTCAGAAATTCAGTGGTGGGTCCCTCACTCCCTCTTGGAGGGAAGGACTCGCAGCTGAATTGGCACCAAAGAATGAAGCGGCATGGTAGAGCTGCTGCCGAAGTGCTGCCGATCGTGGCTTTATTTATTTAGCTTCACCACTTGAGGCAGCAAAAAAGCTGGAGCCGACCCTGGGGCCACCCGCTGGTGGAGGCCTGAGGTGCAAATGGTGGAGGAGATAATGGGTACCCTTCTCCTAAAACAACTGCTAAGGCACCTCCTTGAGAATATCCAAGTCTGGGTCAGGTGACATCAGCCAAATATGGCCTATGCAGCCATCAAGTTGACCGAAAAGTACACAGAGGAAGCCATTCCCTGAAGGGAGGGCCAACCCCATAAAGACAGAGTTGGGGAAGAAGCTGAGGGAACCCCTTCCTGAGAAAGGCCCTGATAAGAAGGAAGAACCCCAAGGAACTCCTAGTAGAGCCAGTATAATTGTTTGCTGGCAGTGTGGGAGGTCAGGACATAAAAAGGGAGACTGCTCAGATATGGAATATGGGTGGGCTGAATTTTGTGGCTAGACTAATGCTGGGGGACGGACAAGGGGGAAGAGGCTGTTCACCATCCCAGTGAGCTTAGGGAGGAGACCTCATAGGGGCTGGTGGATAGAGCTTCAGCCTGCTCACTTGTCCAGAGGGGGCTGATAAAACTGCCCTGGATAATTCCAGGTGCACAGATGGCCCTGGAGTGTATCCATGGGGACAGGAGATACTGCCCAGTGGCCCAGGTGCCCCTGGAAGTGTGAGGTAGCTTTAAATGGAAGCAGGTTGGGATAGTACCCTGTTGTGTTAGGTAGACTGAGGCCCTCCCCGAGAGGGAAAAAGAAAAGGAGTTATAGGCTGCTCTCCCTGCTGGCTGCAAGCCTGATGCTGTCTGTAGCTACAAGGTGGTGGAATTTGTACTGTAAATAAAGGGCCTGGGTGATTGCACCAAAGCATAGGTCTCTGGCTGGTTTGTGGGCACAGAAGTGGCAGAAGATAGAGGGGCCCACTGACACCCTGTTACAGAGGGTGAAAGCATAAAGTTTTCCTTACCTTGCCCCTTTCAGGCAACTAATACTCATTAGGGCACCATGAGCAGGGACTGTGCCAACAATGGGATTTTGGCTCCTACTTCACCCATCCTGGGTTAATTCCTTATCTGGCCCATACTGCTCGTATAATTATTGAACACTAAACAATGATGTGGAAAACAATAAAAAGAAGAGTTTCCGATACTGGATGTCTAGTTTGGTTTGCAAATTGGTACCAACAGCAGTTAATCACCCTACTAGATTTTGTTGTATAGATCCTGTAATACTGTGCACACCACAGGAAAACTCTCTAGGCTTGCATAGTTTTTTACTTTACTGTTCACAATTTAGGAGAGAATATACTGGCTGGCTCCAATTGCCTCATGAATTAGCAACCTGGCTGTTTTACAGAGGTAAGTTCTGATTTATTGAGTAAAGACCTCTGCAAATTGCTTGCCAAACCAATTGATGTTCATAAGGTTACTCCAACAGTGGCTGATCACCACAGAAGCTGAATACTGTCATTGCAACAGATTTTCCAAGTGAAATATACTGAATATTGATTTGTGTGCATTGCAGCATGAAACAGAATAGCATGTGGGCCCTGGTATTGCCTTTAAAGAAGAAATACAACAACCCAGCTTTAACACTGTAATGAGAATGAGAGATGATGGCACCATTTTCCATTTATATTACAATAACTGTCATCCATGATCTGTCATTTTCTAATCTTGTTAGACTCTTATTTTGTAAGGGTGAGATGTTCAGCACCCTAAATCCCAAGTAAGCTGCAGGATGTGTTCAGTCACATCATAGAATAAAAAATCAACCACCCCATAGAATTCCCAGTATAAAGACAGCCAGAGGAGATATTAGCTTTTTGCTTTTCTTATAATTTGCTGGGCTAGATATTCCTGTTTTCTCTATTGGCTGAGCAAACTGTTAGGAAGGTGTGGAATAATTCAGCCATTCAAAAGCAGAAGATTTTAAAGGGGATAATGTTACATAAAATGACACAGTTTTGGAAACAGACTCAAATATGCATTTCTAAAGCACATGCCTGAGACATTTGTCTTTATTTCTATTTCACAACAATAGAAACAAAAACTGCTCTACCCAGACAGAAGCAATAACACTGATAACTGCTCAGCAGTTCACTACCTTACAGGGATGTTCCAAGAATACATGCATTAAAAGATTCTGAGGTGCTCAGCTACTATGGTAATGAGAGGCCATATAAGGCTTCAGATGGATAGATAACAGCATTAAATACCAATATACAAATACATTCAATCTGCCAACCAACAGCATCAAATAACCAAAAGGAGATAAAAGTGGCTGAGGTAAGTTAAGGAACCAGTCAGTGTGACCAAAAACAAATTCTACTCACAGTACTGCAGGCTTGGAGCTTGCTGCTTTATTCAACTGCATAGCAACACTGAATGGGGGAGAAAACTTCCCCTACCAAAAGGGGACGTAATATGGTGTCTGAGCATGGTCCCATTCCATAATACCCTGGTAACCCAGTTAACCCCATGATGACCACTTTACTACAGCCAATCAATAAATTAAAACTCAAGAGCCCAAGAAAGCCCCTCACAACTTCATTCTATTCATAATCTTAGTTTCGTTTTGCCTCCAAAATGTTACCAAATAAATGGCTCACTGTATTTTGCATGCTTAATTTTTTATACTTACTTAATTTTTGGTATTCACGTTTGAATCAATGGGATTACACCTGTATAAGTGAGAAAAATTTGGTCCCCTGTTGTTTTATATATTTTTAAATGTGCTTAGAGGCCCTTGGATAAACAATTAACATCTATTAAAAGATTTGAATAAGTATTTAAGAGTATTTATAATTTAAAAAAATATGGGACTGTTATGTTGTGAACCTATTACTCGTGATGGTGAGCCTTATGCAAACTGCTCCATTGAATACAATGTGATCATCTGTGTAAATGAATGCTCACCAACTTGAATGAGTTGCACAATCTAGTCCTTAATGCTCATACAGGACTTAAAACACAGACAATAAATTGCTGCTAGCTTTTTTTAATACTTTCTTATCTCATACATTGTTATAACTTAAATAATCATCCCCCTGACTTCAAATGGTCATGACTCTCTGGGAAAAAAAAACTCCTTATCTGCTGAAATTTTCCATGCTCATTCTCAGCCCAATGGTGATTTTATTTTTGGAAGGCCAAACCCATTCACTCATTTTTATAATATGGAAAGGTAAAATAATTACACTTCTCAAATGTTAAGGTTGTTTTCTGGTCATGCACAACTCAGAAATGACTGAATTTAAATAATGCAGGGATTTTTCTAAGACAGATGGTCAGCTATTCAGTGGGTTTTAAGGTTCATTTGCCACTATTTCAGAAACAGTTTTATTTTACTCAGTAAACCTTGATAAAGGTCTGAAGGTCAAACTGGTGGTGATATGGTTTCACAGATTCTTGTTTTGTTTGTTTTTCTGTGTGTGGTGTCTTTTTTTTGTTTTTTGTTTTTGTTAAGCATAACCTTGTAGTCCTGCAGTCTCTGGCCCTACTTCCTATTTATCATGCAGCTGTTATTCTTACTGCTTTTCAGTGGCACATATACTGCTTTGTGTTATGATGCTCTCTCATTTAAACAATGGCAAATGACTTTTACAGCATCTTCTGACTTACTGATCTACAGATCTCTTGTCTGTTAATTCAGTGTTTGGTCTAGTGTCTGAACAGGTACAGTAGATTTTTTCAGACTGAAACAAACCTTACCACAATAAACAGTGCATTCTGCTGACCATAGATTAGTTGAACTACAGTATTTTTGGCTCTCATGTTTAGGAGCTGAACGAAGATTTAGCTGAACACAAGGAAGAAATAGTTTAATTATAAACATATCTACAGTGGGCCATTATTGTGCCATCAATTTTTTTAGCAGACTCCCTATTGCAGTCAATGGGGGATCTGTTAGAATATTGATGGCATAATATTGCCATTATGAGAACATGCAATCTGTTCTGTTTTAAACAGAGGAAAAATTTGCCTGAATAAGATCTAAGGGTGTGTGTGTGTGGTGGGTAAACTGTAGATTTTGTTTTAATGTATCCCAGAAGGATATAAGAAACAAAACTCTTGTTTAGGTTTTGCCAGCAAATTGTATATTACATAAAACAGAAATGGTGTTAGAAACTTCCTGTATAATACAAGTGACCCAATAAAACCAGTGATATACTCACTCAATGATCTCCTTTTTGCCCTCACCAAGCAGCACCCTACTGGCAAGAAGGTCCTGCACTGAGGATGTAAAAGCCTTAATTCATCTTTTCTTACTCATGATTCCTGAAGATTAGCAGTATCCATTATAGGAAGATCAGGATGTGTACAATATTATATACATCGTTTGTCCTTTTTCCTTTACTCTTTTATTTCTCGGGAATTTTCTGTATCTGTTCTCCAAATCATCAAAAGGAGAGTGAGAACATAGCACACTTGTTAAGTTGTCAAGATTGTTAGGTTACCTCTGTTTGCCAGAAGCTGGAAATGGGTGACACAGGATGGATCACTTGATAATTACCTGTTCTGTTAATTCCCTTTAAAGCACTTGGCATTGGCCACTGCTGGAAGACAGGATACTAAGCTAAATGGACCATTAGTCTGACCCAGAATGTCTGTTCTTATGTTAAGTATCAGAGGGGTAGCCGTGTTAGCCTGGATCTGTAAAAGCAGCAAAGAGTCCTGTGGCACCTTATAAACTAACAGACGTTTTGGATCATGAGCTTTCATGGGTGAATACCCACTTCACCAGATGCGTGTAGTGGAAATTTCCAGGGGCAGATATATATATGCAAGCAAGCTAGAGATAACTAACTGATTGAACTAACCTCATTATCTCTAGCTTGCTTGCATATATATACCTGCCCCTGGAAATTTCCACTACACGCATCTGGTAAAGTGAGTATTCACCCACGAAAGCTCATGCTCCAAAACGTCTGTTAGTTTGTAAGGTGCCACAGGACTCTGCTGTTCTTATGTTGGGATTTGAATTTTGAACCACTGGACCCTTATGACCTTGCTGTCTTTAATAATTTGATACCCATGCTTTTGTTTTATTTCCCACCCCCCAAAATGCCTCTTACAGAGGGGAGGGTGCAGGGGAGGGAAAAGGGAGAGAGAGGAATAGCAGGAGGGAAGGGAGTGACCTAGAACCAGCTATCATGCTATTCAAACCAGCATGTTTCTCAGCATCTAGTGGCTCAAATTCCTAGTTCCTGTGTTTCACATGTGCTAGGGGAATGCCTCAACTGCGTTATGAGGGCAGCTTTAAAGTCCCTGTAAAATGCTAACCATTACCTGAGCTGCTTCTCCTGGCCAGAGGTCACTCTGCAGCTCCCTGCTTCTCTTTTCCCTCTGCAGGGCCCTTAACTCTACAAAGTCTTGTCTCATCAACAGCAGCCCTCCTTGAGGTCTGATTTTATTATATCTCAGTTCCAAAAAACAAACACAAACTGTCCCAGTCACCTTTTAGCTGAGCACACAGTCTGTTTTCCCAGAGGAATTATCCTTTGCTGGTCTCCAAGCACTTAAAGAAAATGCAGGGCCTGACCCGCCTTCCTCCTACAGAGAAAACAAAACTTGCAGCTCTATATTCAAACCCAGCCCCATCTCTTCCTCAAGGGCCACTGCAGGAGACTCTTCTCTCCCTACAGCTTCACTCTGTAGTTCTGCTGTTCCTGACACTTTCTAACTCTCCTTATACCAATTCTGTTTCCTTTCAGTTTTGCTCTCACTGAAATTTACTCAGACCCTCTATAGCACAGGTGCATTCCCACCCTCTTAAGCAGCTCAACTAAGAGCACCTGCTCTGGCATAGGGGCACTGCTTTAATCACAGGAGCCAGCCACCCTGTGAGTCTGCTGTATGCTACCCACCACACTTGCACAAAGAATCTTGAAGGCTGATGATCTGGTCTTTTGGGGGATGTCATAGGCTAGATAAAATCATGATTTATATAGTTAATATTAACAATGATATATGAAGAGTGAGTGACAGTACTTTGGCTAAAGGTAACACTTTGTATTTGCTGGTGGCAAGGGTTAGGGTATTGTTAAGTGCAATGATTTCATTTTCAGAACCCATATTTCTCACATGAACTGATAGAATTCTGGAGCATGTTTAGCAGTTGCTAAGTCTGATTAGACATTGGTAGCAGTTTACACTAAGAATTCACCAACTAAGGACAAATAGAATGGATTGTTTTTGGAAATGAATGTGGCACCTACATCACCAAATCAGTTCATTAAAATCAATGACATTAGGTAAATAAGTTAATTCAGTATTACTGGACTCTTCAAATAAAGCATTGGTGCAAATTCTTGAATTCTTTAAAAATCTAAAGTTATTCTCTGTCACGTGAATCTAGATTGTCTAACCTGAGTTCTAGAGTCTGATACTGTTCCCATTGACAAAGCTCCCATTGATTTCAATGGGGCCAGGTTTCCCACCCCTACTATCTATAAAAACATGGAATTTGAATGAGAGCCTAACTCAACCCAGAAAAAAACTGAGATAATGTTGTTGGGTTAGGAAAAACAGTCCCAAAAGTCAGCAGACATTATTGGTGCCTGTGACAGAGTGCTGGAAGTTTACAAGCAAGCCAGTTACCAATCAGTTCTGTAGAGAAGGCTTTTTGGGGATATACAGCTATTTAGCTGATCAGGCTGATTAGAGCTGTTGAATCAACTAGCTGTCAATGGAGGGGTATAAAAAGACACAGGAAAAGAGGGAAGGATCTGGACCAATTGAGCTCAGTATGTGTTTGATTTCAAGGAAAGGACTCTTTCTCTGTAGTGCTGTGGGAAAGGGCACAAAACAGTGTGTATACTTGACTACACTGGTGATGGGAATATAAATAAATTCACATGAAGTTGCTGTTTACTGGAGAGTCTAAGATGGGTGGGGACAGAGCAGGCCTTGTTTCAGTGCTGATGACTGAGGGGATGTGCCCACCCTTTATAAAATGGATCTTAGATTCTGGCTTGCTCCTGAATGCTCAGCTAGTAGCTGAGGCTGAGGGCACTTTTATATCTGTAAATGGCAATACTGTGGCCTTTCCCTTTCAATGCAGGCCTTGCCACAATTATCCAGGCTTTTATCACCCAGGGATTAGATTGCTATGATGCACCCTGTATGGGAGGATTGCATTTAGAGAAAACTGAAGTTAGTGAAGAATACAGTGGTCTGTTTGTTAGGAGAGAGACTGTAACTTGTCCAATGTGGCCATGCAGAAGAGTTAATGGACATAAGATGTCTTTGGTCCTGCATCACCTGTCAGAATGCATGGGTGAGAGCAGGCTCGGCAGTCCTGGTACTCTTCCCCTGCACAGTGGTAAGGGTGTGGGTAGGAAGGGATGCAACAGCTAATGCATTGGTCAGTGCAGCTGACCCAGCATGGAGGTAAATAATCCTGTTACTGGTATGGGTTAGTAGCAATCTACTTCTTTCTGGGTTCATGTGAGAAACTAAGATAAGAGTTCTAACTGAGTCACATTTTGTTCCCTGACCAGCTCCTGGAGCAGTGCAGCAAGGTATCACTTCTGGCTCTAGGCAAAGTTGCAGACTTGTCCTAAGAGGAGTCTGATACTGGGAGCACATTATACTATTGATCCAGAATGTGCATTGGCTGCTAATAAATTACAAGGGGCTTGTCTACATGACAGAGCCTTTGACACTATTGCTATTTAGGTATTAAAGAGCCCTAAGTGGTTTGAAGGCTGCTTACCTAGGTGATAGTACAAAGGAACAGAGACAGTCACAGCTGCAATCAGCAGAACTGCTCATTATAAATGAGGAAGACACTGCTGGCAGGATTTTCTTCATGTGGACTCCTTGACTTTGGAATTTGCTATGCTTCAGCCAGATCCTGGATCTACAGAGATGTTGCAAAGCCTATATTTCCCCCCAAGATTTTAATTGTAGGATTCTTTCAGTCTGATAGAATTGGTGGCTGTATTTTGTTGACTCAGTAGAGCACTTCCATGAATATGCTGTGCATTAGAGTAGCTTAATAGCTGTCACTTGGATTTTGTATGGTGGTGAATACCCTCAATGAAATCAATGAGAGTTGAGGACACTCAGGTGGAGGTAGTTATACTTTGATCCACTAAGAATTGCATGGCCTAACTGATTTAAATGGCAAGTCCCATTGAAAGAAATTCAGGTTTCTAAATGCCAAATTCACATTTAAAAATGGGATTTAGCCTTCTAAATCACTTAAGCATTACAAAGCTGAAAGCTATGTTCCTTTAAACATCTGGGCCTGGAAATGATCAACACATCAGAGAATAAGAGCCTTGTCTTTTACATATATTTGTTTAAAACTGATTCTCTAATATCTTATTTTACACGTAAAAATCTGTAGAAACAGGTGAGATTACATTTCACAATGGTAATTTTATTTCACCACAACAGTGGGGAAGTCACAACCTTACATTAATTTCTTCAAAGCATCCTTCCTCTGGGAGGAAGGAAGAAAATAGAACTGAAATATTTCTTTAGTAAAACTAATAATAGGAATATGCTGAATTTGTTATATTTTTAATGTCAGCTTCAAGCACTATATTGCAAAATGTGATAATTATATACAGCGACATTGACACATTTGCCAGACTCAGTATATACATATAAAACTCTGCAGGTTACAGTATAAATTAAGCAGATTTACTTGAAACTGATTTCCAGATTTAGAGATGGAAGTCTCAGACTAATATGTTTCCTCAAACTTCTAGAAACTCTGTTTTTGGGCTGTGTACTATGCAGAAATGATGCACTAAGATACTAATACACTGTGTGTATAGTGATAAATACTGTCGCTTTTAAGAAATCAAACAAATTTAAAAAGTAGCAGGTTCACTATATCTAGGGTGATATTTAAAAAACGAACACACAAACTGTAAGTGACTTCAGAGTCCACTCTGGAAAATCCCACTCTAACAAATTCAGGGTCCAATCCTGCATATTCCTATCCACATGAATAGGGTGGCAGTGTAAGAACATAAGAACAGCCAAACCAGGTCAGACCAAAGGTCCATCCAGCCCAGTATCTGTCTACCGACAGTGGCCAATGCCAGGTGCCCCAGAGGGAGTGAACCTAACAGGCAATGATCAAGTGATCTCTCTCCTGCCATCCATCTCCATCCTCCGATGGATAGAGGCTAGGGACACCATTCTTTACCAATCCTGGCTAATAGCCATTTATGGACTTAACCTCCATGAATGTATCCAGTTCTCCTTTAAACACTGCTAAAGTCCTAGCCTTCACAACCTCCTCAGATAAGGAGTTCCACAAGTTGACTGTGCGCTGTGTGAAGAAGAACTTCCTTTTAATTTTTTTAAACCTGCTGCCTATTAATTTCATTTGGTGACCCCTAGTTCTTGTATTATGGGAATAAGTAAATAACTTTTCCTTATCAACTTTCTCAACATCATTCATGATTTTATATACAGGATGCAGGATTGGACCTTTAGAAGTTATTAATGAAAACAGGCATTAATGAAGATATTAAAATGAGTAAAAAAGAAAAAGGATCTAGTGAAACTGATGTACAGGAGGAATGAAGTCATAAAGCTGGGTCAAATAAATGTAATGTGCCAACTATTTTTCTGAGCAAATTTCCTTTCCCAGTCTTTTGAAACACTTTTCTTCCCAAGCAACTTATAATGTGTAAGGCTGGAAATTGCTATTAATTTGACACATCTTCATTATATCAAAAGATAAATGGTAAGGCTTCACTATGCAGTTAGAGAGCTCTAGATTAGTTGGAAACAAAACAGGTGGTAATAGTCACCCTATGGGATTGACAGTTACTTTCCAAGGTAGTATATATTAACCAGGAGGTTTCATTAGAATGTTTGTTTTTTTAAAAACAATTCTGAAAACTATTGCTCAGCTTTTATGAAAAAAAATAACCAGTGGGAAACAAGAGACTGTGGAGAAAAATAACAGGAGAGATTGCATCAAACTTTAGTTTAACAAATGGCCTTTTTCAATAAACTGTTCTGTAAAATCACTGTGGTAATCCTAACTGTGTGTGTGTGTACAAGCAGATGCTGAAAAACAGTTAAGCTTTTGTTTAGTCTTTGGAAAAATCACAAACTTTAGCTTCCACCAGCATCAGTAATATTAAGAAATATAATTAACTGTTGCTAGCTAGATGTTCACTGCTTACTACAGGCTAGATTGTGCCTAGATCTAACACAGCTGCAGATGGGAGTGGAAGGGGAGGTAGCTCTTACCATTAAGGCTTCCCAGGTTGAAGGTTCACAGATGTTCTCTTCAGGAACAAGTGGTTAGGGAACTATGCAGAGCTATGGTTCTGTCCTCTGACATGCTAGCCTGCAGAATTAGGGGTATTGTAAATTATTTTCTTGTCTAGCATAAGAAGAGAGTGATGGAGAACTTGTGCCTCTGAGATCAATGCCTCTGTTTGCTTCACTGAGGTAATATGCTTATACACCATTCCTTTATTCAGGGCTTTGCCTTAAAAGCACAATATGGATTTATAAAATAGTGTCAGTTTACTATTTGGTGGTCCTCTCTGAAAGAGAAATGACGTAATTTAATTGTTGGATCACTTGTAATTTTGACAATAAATACAGAAAGGAACAATACAGACTATATACCTGATTCTGCTTTCATATATAGCAGTGTAAACCAGGAGTAACTCCACTGAAGTCAATGGAGGAGAATAAGAGTCAATGTAATGGTAATATCAAATATTGTATTTACTTAATATCAGTGCCGCACCTATTCATACCATAGCTGTGTCTGAACTGTGAAGAAAATAAGACATGTATCTTGATTTGAACATAAATGGTTTGGAACAGTCTCTAGTGACTAGTGAATATGATGAGGTGTTTGTACGAGCTGTAGATTTGGTCTTTAAACCAATATTCTTTCTAATGTATCACAAGAAACTTTTTTCCAAAAAGTTTGAGTATAAGAAATGCTAAAAGCTGTAAATCCTTAATAGTTAGGAAACCTATGTAGTGCGCCTGTAATGACTTGAGCAGGTCCCTTAGATGAGACAATACTAATGAATGGTGACGGACATCCCGTGATTACATGAGCTGGGGCCTGAAAACTAAATGCAAAGTTTGTAAGTGAAGATCATAAAAGTGAATATCTGAAGCTTCAGAAACAAAACCCTTAACTTTTTAAAAACTGAAATTCTAGACAAACACATTGTGAAACAATGGGGGGAAAAAAGATGGGTTGGAAACAGTATATCATCAGCCAGAATAAACGAGCAATTCTTTCTCAAGGGTCTCTGGCTTTGAGAGCATGATGTAGTGACTACAAATCAGATCTGATGAGATGATTGTGGGAACACAGTGTACAATGGCTGTTAAGTAGAAAATGCACTACAATGTTTAGGTTTCCATTCCTGTCATAGGAAGTAGGTTGTTAGAGATGAAAGGATTATGACTACATGTGGAAAAACACTCCGAATATTTCTAAGACAGAATTTGACTATCTTTAGTCATGTCACATTCACCAAGCTTGATCAAAGATGAGAGGGTTATCATGACATGATTCAAACCACCTGTACAATGTGCTGGAAGCATAACCTTTATCTACCATGTCAGAGGATTACATGCATACAGTCCATATAACATGCTGCCATACACCAGGCTGTTAAAGATTTGAGTACTCCAACTTGGTTTCAGATAATTGTAATGATACATATTACTGGAATTTTGTCTCCATTATGCCCTTTGGAAATATTTCATTAGTTATGACTGGTAAACTCAATGTTCTAAACAAAATTCAGACAGGGAAGCTGAATAGGTGATTGTCAATCAAGCAAGTACTGCCTGTGTAAAGACAAATTCCTGGCCTGCAAAGCATTTGCTGGTGGTTTATGGAAATCTGGTTGGACTCATTGTGCTGGTTTCTCCTTTTTTTGAGCTGCATTTAAAATATAGCTGAATATACATAGCAGCCTTTTGAATATTGCTTTCTGATATAAGCAACTGCTATAGGTGCCACAGGGAATTTTAAGCAATTGCAAATGGGAGGAGAGTTTTTCTATGCTGTGGTGGCTGAGGCAGTTACATAATTTCTCTCTTAAATCTTGTTTTAGGAAATCCTGCCATAGAAAAACCACTGATGCAAAAATCACTTGGTGGCTTTTGTATTGTGAATGGAATCACAGCACATAAGGGTAGAGGTTGTTGCTGACTGGCCCAAAAAGGATCCGATTAAGACATTGTTGAGGCAGGGAAGCACTAGAATCACACATCCAATCTGTTGTGTTTTGAAAGTATGTCATTTGCCCCTACATATCTGTCATAAACAGATAGCTAAGGGTTAATGTCTCTTTCACCTGAAGCACCTGACCAGAGGACCAATCAGGAAACAGGATTTTGTCAGATAACCTTAGTCCCAGATTTGGACCTTAGCGTCTAAAATATGGGGGTTAGCATGAAAACCTCCAAGCTTAGTTACCAGCTTGGACCTGGTACTTGCTGCCACCACCCAAAAAATTAGAGTGTTTTGGGGCACTCTGGTCCCCCTGAAAAACCTTCCCTGGGGACCCCAAGACCCAAATCCCTTGAGTCTCACAACAAAGGGAAATAATCCTTTTCCCTTCCCCCCCCCCAGGTGCTCCTGGAGAGATACACAGAAGCAACCTCCGTGAATCTAAGCAGAGGGAATCCACCCTCTCTAATTCCAGTCCTGGAAACCAAAAGCACTTGAAACAAAAGCACTTCCCTCCTCTCCCAGAGGGTATGCAAAGTCAGGCGAATAAATCTAACACACACAGATCTCCCTCTGACTCCTTCCTCCCACCAATTCCCTGGTGAGTACAGACTCAATTTCCCTGAAGTTTCCCACTAAAGAAAAACTCCAACAGGTCTTAAAAGAAAGCTTTATATAAAAAGAAAGAAAATACCTAAAAATGGTCTCTCTGTATTAAGGTGACAAATACAGGGTCAATTGCTTAAAAGAAATATAAATAAACAACCTTATTCAAAAAGAATACAAATCAAAGCACTCCAGCAAGTATAGACATGTAAATACCAAAGAAAAGAAATTATATAACTTACTATTTGATCTCTTTGTTCTTACAACTTGGAAACAGAAGATTAGAAAACAGAAATCACTTCTCAAAGCTGAGAGAAAAGCAGGCAGACAGACAAAGACTCAGACACAAACTTCCCTCCACCAAGAGTTAAAAAAAATTCCTGTTTCCTGATTGGTCCTCTGGTCAGGTGCTTCAGGTGAAAGAGACATTAACCCTTAGCTATCTGTTTATGACAATATCAACTGGTCAAACTTCCTAGCCTTCCTTGAAAATAAAATGTATATTGCCATGACAGTTTAAATAACACTTGCCTGCGTACCACACAGTCAGGAAGAAGTGGTTGAAGTAGATGTCTTCAATGAACAAGAAGTGCAATGGTCACAAAGGATATGTCTGCACTGCAATAAAGCACCTGTGGCTCGCACAGCTCAGCTCACTTGGGCCTGTGGAGCTTGGGCTGCAGGGCTATAAAATTGCAGTGTAGACATTCAAACTCCAGCCTGAGCCTGAATGGCATCACTGCAATTTTTATAGCCCTGCAGCCCAAGCCCCGTGTGCCTAAATCAGCTCACATAGGCCAGCTATGGGGTTTTATTGCAGTGCAGACATACCCAAAGCTCCTTTTGAGCAGACCTTAGTCAGAACAAAGCATGAAGATTCTGACACATGCTATTAGCAGCATTTGAAAAAAATGCAGAAACCACAATGGGGAAGATTCCCTTTAAATAGTATGTCCTCAGTTTTATTTACATATTCTTTTAAATTTTGTATGCAAGGGTTTGGGGACTTCTGTTTTTTGTTCCCTGGTCAAGTTTCATAAGGATCTAATAAGCAGGTCTCAAAGCAACACCAACCATGCTCAGAACAATCCCCTTTTCTCCCTCCCCTTCCTCTGTCTGTCTGCTGCCAGTTCACTTTCATTCCTACTGCTGCTATTACTTGTGAACTGCTGTCACTGCAAACTCACCCTAGGTTCTGAAAGTCAAGCTGTGGTTTGTCTGGCTCAAGCATTCTGGTGATCAATAATAAAGATTCTGCAGACCAAATGTTTCTGTTAGTTACCTGTTTGTAAGGCATTTGGCACAGATCCTGAAAGATATTTAGGCTCCATTGAAGTTAGGGCTTATAAACATGTAACTGACAAACATTTGGTCTCCAGATTTCCATGGAAGTTAGGGGCCTAAATACCTTTCGGACTGGGCCTTTGTCCTCAAATCATGCAATCAGTTATATCTATGCATCCCTATTGCCTTCAATAGGGTTGCACAGGTGTAACAGATGGTAATTCAAAGATTAGAGGGTTGTACAGATAATCAGTGTTGCCAACTTTTGCAATTTTATCAAGTCTTATGATTTGGTGTTTTTCTTAAAACCCCACCTCTTGGAGTCAAGTGATTACAAGAGGCTCTCAGCATTCATTCTGAAACTAGAACATAAATAAAAGGAATCCATTTAAAAAAAATCACATGATTCGAAGCCGCTCTCAATAATTTGATACTCATGTGTTTTTTAATACATGGGGTGGGCAATAGTGCTTATTTCACAATTTGTTTGATATGCAAGGCAGAAACAAATCCAGTTTGTTCCAAGAGCTACAGGGCAGATCTATAGTTTAAAATTTGTTACAGTATCCTGTATGCAACTTCTTCACTGGTGAGCTTTTCAGTATAAACTCCATGCTTAACTTCAGGTGTGCAAGCAGTCCCATTGATTTCAATGTTTGCAGGTTCAAGATGTAAAGTAGTAAATCTGATTGATGCACAGACATTATTAAAGATAATTATATAAATACAGTCTCTCAAGTGCTCAGTAAGTCTCCTCTCAATGTAACACTGTTTTCCTTTTGATGCATATAACTCTCATTAGTACTGATGACAGAACTTACCTCATTGTGTTAATTTTAACAGTTAGTACCCATCATCCTCTGGTGCAACTTTCTCCTAAATGCAGACAGGTGTGTGATTAGTTCAAAAGACCATTGTCATTCTATTTGCTTTAAAAAAAAATCATTTCTTGCTGATGACTAAAAGCCTTTATCTCTCTTTCAACAATGTCCTTTTACAACTACATAATACATTTCAAAATAGACTCTATCAGTGCTTCAGTCCAATTAGTATATTAAATTGCCTTTCTCACAAAGCAATATATTTCCTATAAAAGAAGATAATTACAAATAAAAGTACTTCTCTCATGGTTTTATTTTACCAAGAAATTTTTTTCCAGCCTCAAATCTAAATGAATGCAAGAAACACATTCACTGAACCAAAACTGAAGTTAACAAACTAATTTATCATTTCAAACCTCAAGTGAGAGATCTTTAGATGAAATGCACTGCAGGCCATTTGTGAATTAACTGAGTTTCTGAACTTTTTGGATGTTGACCTCATTCAAAGTCAGGTATGAACTGCATTTTTGTGTAGAGGCTCTTGCAAAAGTGTATGATTTGTCCCTGTTGTGTTTGAAAAGCTCTTAAAGATATAATATTGGTGTATGGGTGTTATGGTGCCTCAATGGGTCATAGCCGAGAATAGCAGATTCAGGAAAACCTGCTGAGAAATGGGGCAGGCCCACCCTAAACTGGTGGTTATTCTTCCATTAGATGTACCAAGCCAGTAACAAAACTAAACTTCTGTCTCACAACACTGGTTAATAAGAAGTCAGAAATGCAGTCTCTTTAGGTATCCCTGCCCTTGTTTCATCACCTGGACACTAGACTTAATGATAAGTGGTTATTTAAAACCAATATAATCAAACAAAGGGTTCTTCTAATCCCAAGAGATCAGCAACACAGCCAGATCAATAAACAACTCAGATCTTACCCAATAATTATACTGTTGCCAGTCCTTTAGTATCTAATATCTAAAGGTTTATTTATAAAAGAAAGACGAGTGAGTTAAAATGGTCAAAGGAATCAAATACGTACAATCATTGAAGAGTTCTTGTATCAAGTTTGAAGCAATGATGGAATAAACTGCTGGATTGCAAGGTCTCTGGTAACTTCTGAAAGATTGGAGGTCCTAAATCCATTGGTATAGTGGAATATGGAGGGAACAGCCTTTGTGATTCCCTAACTGGAATTTTGCTTAGATCTTACATGGGGTCTGAAAACAGAGAGGCATCTCCTTATGGTCTACACATACACACACCATGGTGTGGTGTGTGTGTTTGTGCATGGAGAGGTCCAGGCAGCATCTGGTTCAGGTAGCATCTTGTCCTCAGTAAGTTTGCATTCCATTATTCTACAGAATATTGACTCCTGTATTAAATTACTCAACAGTTTGACAAAAAGTAGCATAATATCTTAAATGAGCTAGTCTTTTAACAATAGTGGCTGACAGTTTCATGGAAATAGCTGAACAAAACCACATGACAGATCTGATACCTTGAATTATTTTTCTTGAATATTTTTGGATGGTTTCATGAATGATGACATTAAAAAAGCAGTTTGTTGTATGTTTTGATTTGAAGAAACTATTTTATCCCAGTTCATTAATATGAGATGATGGCTATTCCACGGAAATGTCCTGAGGACTTGCTGCCTGCTTTCTTTCACGGGCTGTAGTGTGGTAAAATACATACTGTTGTTCTTCTGAGTAGTAGTTACCCGTTACCCATTAATTGCCTCTAAATATTTAAGGTAAAAATCTGCTGTTTGTTTTGCACATGTAATTAAAGCAGAATTAAACTTCCCCATTGAGATCCAAGATCAGAATTTTGCTCTTTTACACCTGTAAATATACTTTCTAGATTTTTCAGGACACTGCACATATTACAGCTTGATCTCCAGTCAGTACACTCAAGTGTGAGTACTAATCAACGTTATTGAGTATGAAAATGGAACCAACCACTGTTTTACAGTCCATCATACTTGGTATGATCTGTAGATATAAAATTACACACTATGGTCATCTGTTTTAGAAGTTTCCCATGTATTAATTACAATCACAGCATCTATCAGAGTGACAACATTGACTGTGCTCTAGCAACATTCCAGAGATATTAAGAGGAGGAACTGGTCATTTTGGCAGCACCAGTTACCTCAGATGACACAATCACATTAAGGGTAACACCTATATTGTTTCATAACAGTGGTAAATGCAATGGGATTGCAGTTAAAACTAATGCAGATGGATGATACTGAGGGTACATTATCTTCTTGACACCAATTTAGGAAGGTTTATACACATAATTATGTGCCACCTTGTCATTACTCTGAGCTGTGATAATATTTAAATGAAGACTTCATGAGGTAGGCCAATAGCATTTCAAGTCTACCTTAAAAAGTTTACTCTAAGATTGCAGCTACTGGAAAAAAATGATTACAGTAAAATTGGAAAAATTCGTCCAGAAAAAAATTTTCCAGCTCACTACTGGAAATGGCAAAAAGGTATATTTATCCTGTGAATGTTTTAAACAGCTTCTGATTAATTCATTATGGGCTCAGTCATGGGGCTGGCTGCACATTTGTGCATGCACGGGAGCAAGGGGATGTAAGGAGTTGCCTTACACCTCTGTGAGGGCTACTCACATCATTGGTGCCTATGCTGGATGGAGGGGAAAGCAGCTACTATCAGGCTGCTACTCTCTCCCCTATGCAGGTAGGCAGGGAGTGGGCACAGGGCACCAGCTGGTTGTGAAGCTTTGGGGTCCAGTCCTGACCAGTAAGTGGTTCCATCACTACCTGCCCTGTAATCATAGGTGCTTCTGTGATGTGCAGCTGGTCCTGACCAGCAGCCTACTCATAGCATACTAGCCTCACCCTGGCTTCCACCAGTCTGGCTGCTCCTTGCAAGGTGACACCAACAGTCCTTCCAGTCCCAAGTCTTCTCAAAACCATCTTCTTTGTATTGTCTAGCCCCTTTTGCTGGACCTGCACAGAAGTTATCAAGCTTGCTGCCTTCAAATAGACAATATACCCAGCAGCCTGCTAGTTTAGTGAAAAGCCCACACTTTGTTGAAATACAGAGCACAGAGGCGGTTTATAGTAACACAAGTTTATTAACAAAGAACATTGTGATTTCTAGTTAGTGTGGAAGAGATAGGAAAAGTTACCAACAAAACAAGCAAAATTTTACTTCAGAAAGTTACAGTCTTGGTCTAAGAAAGTTTCTCAGCTATATTCAGTTTCCAGAGACTTTCAACCCCCTTGGCTGAAAGGTTCCACTTTTCTCAACTCTACAAGAGCTCTGGCCTCTTGTATCCACTCAGTAATGCCTCACTCTCTATCCTTTCTTATGTCTTCCATAGTTCAATGACCTTGCTTCAGGCGGTAGGGTTTCTGGAGCTGCAGCTTCCATCCCCCATTGAAAGTGTTAAATGGCCATCCCCCATGTTGGGTTGCCTGATGATTTTGTCTACCTTGTGTATAAATATAATTTCATTGTTTCTCCTCACTCAATTTACATTAGAGATGTATTCAAGCAGGGGGAACCACATTCCTTTTGAGTAGCGCAGGGCGACTTAAGCCCTGACTGCCAAACACATTTTAAAAACATGTTTCCAGCACATATTTATAATACTTCATATATCACCCTTACGTACACCACATAATACTACTAATGACCAGCATGATGGTAGTTTACATGTGATACCTTCTGTGAACCTTTTGGATACATATTATGATAATAGTGAGTTGGGGCAATTAATATGTCAGGGCTGATAAGAATTATATTATGGTGTGCCCTCTGCAAGTGGGCATTGATGGGCTCCCTGGGTCACACTGGTGCAGCTAAGTAGGCATAGAGGGGGAAGTAATCTGCAGCTGCAAAAGGACTGGCATAGATTACTTCCCCTCTGGAGCACAGAAAAGCAGAGCCCAGTCTGTGATCCTCAGTCCAGGGAATTATTACCCAATTAGCTTGTTGGACGTTGTCTTAAAAATTATACTAGATATCTTTTGGGGAGATTAGAGGATTGGGCAGAAAACAGAAAATTATTTGTAATGGACAAGCCCATTTTCAAAATGGCTTCTCCACTACAGATAATTGTTTTATTCTTTCTTATTTGATCTACAAATTTACCCCTCTGGTGCAGCCTTTGTTAGTCTAATATTGGCATTTGATTCCACTGATAGAAAGCATCTGTGGGGCCAAGTGGAGACCTCTGTAATAGATACCTCCTGGTTACCTTTTCTTTTAAGAGCTCTTCACAGGCAAACAGAGACCAAGATTAGGATAGGCTTGGATGGGGAACTAATTGATTCCACCCCAATTACAAAGAACTGGGCTGCCTTTTAGCCTCTTTTCTTTTTAACGTTTATATTAATTATGTTTTAGTATTAAAAGGGGATCAGTATTTTCCACCTAAAGTCTGTTTTACTATCTGCAGACAATATGGTTCTATGACAAACATAATGGGACTGAAACATTTATTACATGCATTTGGTTCATACTGTCAATGGGAGGGCCTTTCGATACATTACTCCAAAATCAAAGTAATTGTTTTTATTTGAAGACAGGGCTTGCATAAATGGAGGACTGATGAGCAATATATTGAATAAGTTAGTTGTCTCTCCTACCCAGGCATCTGATTCCTACAAAATGAGTTGTAGGATAAACACATTCAGATGACAAAAGAAAAGACCTCAGATTCGCGGCAAGCTGTGTTACATTTCACCTCAACTCATGGAGGCAACAACAGCCCTTACACTGATTGAGGCCCCGGGATGCCAAATTGTATATGGTCCAGAAATGTGGGGATGGAATGATGCCATAGGATTGGAAGTGACTCAAAACAAATTTCTTAGGAAGATTCTTGATCTCCCAAGTAATATCTTAGTTGCGCTTCTTAGAGCTGAGGCAGGCAAGTGCAATACTGTAATATCAAAATTTGGCTTCATATTCATAGTATGTGTCCACAACATTTCCCAAGGGTATGTTTAAAGGAACCGATCAGTTGGGTTTTTGTATGTAAATGTCCATAGTTAGTTAGAGTATATTCAGAATTCTTTGCATTTTCTAGGCCTCTTAGAATAGGAAATGATTAGATTTAATTTTAAAATGTGAAATCCCAAATCAAGTTTAGTTTAGACAATATTAATAAGCAGGTAGACATGGCAGTTGTTTCCATTACAAATCTGTCTCTTTGGTTCCCCCTGGTTATTTAGACATCTTGTCCAATAACAGGTTCAGGAGGGCCTTTATTGTTCTCCATTTTCAATCTATGTAGTCAGCTCACTTTGAAGGCCGATATAGTGGCATTGAGACGTCTAAATGCCTCTGTTCATGTGGCTCTGAGTAGATGGAAGACCTACCATATTTTTATTTGTATTGCTACTTGTGGTCAAAATGACGTTCCATGTTTCTGTTTTGGATGCCTTTTTCTATGACTTCTCAGAAAATAGAATATTCATTAGGAATTGACAATGTATCTGTGATCCAAGTGATTGCATTATTTGCATGGTGAGCTGCTAAAATAAAGAAAAGACAAGTGTCATGGTGATTATACAGGATTTAATTGGTTTTATGTTCTTTTAAATTTGTATTTATATGTATTCTAATATTCTAAAATTTTAGATTTTACTTTAAAAAAATTGTAAATAAAATTTAATTTTTGGCACATTAGCCTATGACTAAGTCCCTGTTAATAAACTTGACTTGACTAGGCATAGAAGGATGAGTGTTATGCAAGTCTGGCCTGGGGTCTCTCACAGACCTCTGCCTCCTCATTTGACAGGCCATCCTAACTACATTTTACATGTTGTCACTAGCCTGGGGACAAGCATCAAGTTCAAAGAGATGAGTCACCAATTTCAGCATACAATTTACTGTACAAGAATTTCTTAATTTCAGTGCTTATTGAACAACACACTTTTCTTAAAAATGCAGGTAAACATTCTGTTGGAACCATTTCTTCAGGATTCTGAAACATTTTTTCCACATTTGGTTATGTGCTGGAAAAGCCTATTAATAAGCCTGTGGACCAAGAGATCAAATCTAAGGAGACCAGAATAGACTATAATACAAATATTATAAGTGATTTTTTCCAATATAGAAGGATGAACTAAATGGTGAAATGGTTAATGAAAGGCATTCCTGATGCTAGGAAAGCATTTATAAATAAGGATACCACCTCAAAACAATACAAATTAAGCTAAAATTGTAACTATATAGAATTCCACCCACTTGAAAATTCATAGTGTTCAGCGTTGTTCAAACTGCTGAAAATGCCACCTACGTGGTTGTGCAGCAGATGGCTTTCTTCAGTAGCAAGATTAGCCTGCTAAGTGACACCCAACTCCTCCTTACCCATCCAAAAACTTCACCAGAAGATCAACTCCAACACCCATTATGGATTGAACAGATCTGTATATGATAGCCAGTGCTGAGGCCCCTGTATCCTCAACACCTGCTTCCCTGTATAGCCTGAACAAAGGAGTCTTGAAAAGCAATTTCCAGGAAAGAATATTAATTAGTATTTGATGTAAGGGGTCTGTGGTTCTGTTACAAACTGCTCCTGTGTGTCTAGTGGCCATATTTATATATTTTACTGTATTGGAGGGAAATATAAAATAGCATATGCTCCTTTGTTACACTGTGTTCTTGCTTCTAACTTTTTCTGGTTGACAATTTCCAGTGTGTTGTGTATAATCAAAAAAGAAATAGAAAAGAAAATGTAACACAAACTGTCATGAACCTTACATTGCACCTACTTGTGATGTGTTTAGTCTGGAAATCTGCTTCTCTGGGATGCTTCCTAGGAAACCAAATTAAGCCTAATGGCATGTAATAGCAAGGACTGCTGTTAACAGTAAATCACTGAGGTGACTCAAATTACTGCGGGTTACCTGCAGGTGATTAAGTGCTATTCAGATAGGAATATCTCCTCTTTGTGATATTTAGAGGTTGAAGATGCTTTTCTTACCTTTAAAGATGCATGGCCAATGATGCAAAATTGCTGTAATAGCCTTATCAGGACCTTTCTTCTCAAAGTTAATGCTCATCAGGTCAAGGAAGCTGCACCTTTGATAATGCAACATTGGGAGATTTCACCCCCCCAACCCTGGGGAAAAAAAAGCCAGTGTGTAGACAAGGCCTCAGTGGTGAAATAGAGTATAATAGTAATGATTACTTTGAACTAATTTCATATAAAGAATATGATCATAGGCATATTTGGGTAGTAGAATGGAAAGGTCCATAGAACAAAGGGGATGTCAGACTTATTATAGGACAACACATACTGCTAAATTGAGTTCTTTGTGATTAAATGCAATTGTAGAGAAAAGACAAATATTCCTGCTTAAAATGGCAAAAGATGAAGTATTCTGGCAGTGGTATGATGTTTTAAAAACCACTTTAGATGTTTTTAGAATAGATGCAATAATTACAAATAACTATCCACATACATTAAAGCAAGCCACAGCTTAATGCATTAAATCCACAAAAGCCAAAAAACTTACAGATGATGTTCCCTCAGCCATCGTGAGTCTTAGGCCAATTAAACGTGTGGTTCTTTGGGGATCCACCTTACACATACACACTATCAATTACTGCTCAGGTAGGGCTCTGATCTGATGCGTAGGGATTCAAATAGCAGATCATAGTGGCTATTCCCCACTGCCACATTGCAAGTGTTGCTTTGTTGTTGCAGAGCAGTCAGAGCTGGTACATGTGTTTGTGATATCCTGGCTCCTCCACTTCTATATTGTATGTAATGTGTGTCGGGGAAGACAGGTTCTAGGAGGTAGTGCATAAAGAAAAGGATTCAGTTGACGTTAATATTGCAAGAAAAGCAAGGAGGGGAAAAAAAGAGAGATGAGTCAATCCAAGCAAATGAAAAGAGAGATGAGAAAGAAAAAGGCAGAGGGACTAACGAGGTGGAAAGGGGGAGAGAGAAAGGAAAGAAAAATAGGGTCTATGATGAAGAAAAGAAAAGCAGAAATAGATGAGAGCATCTATCTAAGAATAAGTAGTGAGTGAGGCTGATGCTGCAAAAGGTTACCTATGAGAGTAGCCATCACTCACACGAGGAGTCCCACTGAAGAAAATTAGACTTCTTGCATATATAAGAGCTAGTCATGTGAGGAAAGGTTTTCAGGTTTGAGACTCTTGTATTTTTTTCTCTTAAGAATAATATAAAAGAATTTCAGTAACAACTAGTCACTAACTTTTCCACAACTGTGGACACCGAGCTGGGTTTTCAGTATTTGATAACTTTTCTGACTAAAAATGTGAAATCAATGAGGTTAATTATAGCTCAAATGATTGTTACTAAATGTGATGGGTTCGGTCACAGAGACCCCCTTGGGACTGTTACCTGACGTGCTGAAATTACCTCTGAGACCATTTTCCCTGCCAGCTTGGGACTTCCAGAACCCTGTTTTGTTGAGCCAGACACACTAGCTTGCTGCAACACAGACCCAGGGTCCAGGCCACACCCCCGAAGCTGCAGGTTTTAAGTGAAAACAGCTCTGCAGGTTACCTGACTCCAGCACCTAGACACCCAGCTCCCAATGGGATCCAAACTCCAAATAAATCCATTTTACTCTGTATAAAACTTATACAGGATAAACTCATAAATTGTCCACCCTATATAACACTGATAAAGAGAGATGCACAGCTGTTTGCTCCTCCAGATATTAATCAATTACTCTGGGTTCATTAATAAATAAGTGATTTTATTAAGTATAAAAAGTAGCATTCAAGTGGTTTCAAGTAATAACAGACAAAGTAAGTCACCAAGCAAAATAAAACAAAAACAGGCAAGTCTAAGCCTAATATATTAAGAAACTGATTACAGGTAATATCTCACCCTCAGAGATGTTCCAATAAGCTTCTTTCACGGACTAGACTCCTTCCTAGTCTGGGCCCAATCCTTGTTAGTTCCAGCAGCCATCTCAGGTGGTAACTAGGGGTTTTCTCAAGACTGGCAGCCCCCTTTGCCCTGTTCCACTCCCTTCTATAGCTTTGGCACAAGGCAGGAATCTTTTGTCTCCTGGGTCCCCATCCCCTATTCTAAATGGAAAAGTACCAGATTTAAGATGGATTCCAGTATCATGTGACATGGTCACATGTCCTGTGAGGCCCCAGCCTCCATTCTTGCTGGGCTGGCCCACAAGTACACAGGAAGGTTTGCAGGTAAACAGAGCCATTTACAATTCATTGATTCTGAAGGACCCTTAATGGCTTCCACTTATTATATTTACATCAGTAATACAAGATTATATTTTATTCTCCTAATTTCAGATATGGAAATAATACATGCAAACAAATAGGATGAACACACTCAGTAAATTATAAAGTTTGTAATGATACAAGAGACCTTTTGCATAAAGCATATTCCAGTTACATCATATTCACATTCATAGCATATTTTCATAAAGAATATGGAAGGCAACATCACACAAATACTTCTTAACATTGATTAAAACTAAACTACACACATTGCTTGAGGGTTCTGCATGGTTTTTCTGCTCAGTTTCCAAGCAAAAAGCCTAATCAATTCCTTGCAGTCCTGCAGTATATATGAGAGTAGCTGCTGTACTCAGCCATTTCCAGCATTCACTAGTCTCTATGAAGGGCCAGATTCTGTTAATGATCATGCCTTCTCTCACATTAAGAAGCATTTCACTCCACAAGCAGTCCCATTGGCTTTACCTCAGCATGAACCAGGATATTAGCACCCAGGCCTAAATGATCTGGAGATCTAGTCCAATAGCAGATACTGAGAATACGAAACCCAATCCTCTTCACAGTGTTGTCAATGGGAATTTGCCATTGATTTCAATAGGGGTAGGACTGGAGTTTTTATCTGTATAAATCAGAGTGACTGCAAAGCTGAGGTCAATCTAATTTCATTCCAAATAATGCTGTAGTCCTCTGAATGGAAAAGGCTTAGTTCTGTGTTCCATTTTCTTTTGACGTGGAGAGATGTTTGGAATAGAGTCCATTTAACCACTCATAACATTTTCCCACACAATGAAGAGCGGATCCAGATGTTTGTAAAAGTGTCCAAAGGAGAATTTTCTTGACATTGTCCAAGAATGTTTTCATGAGTGGTTGTATTAGTAGGAAATTGAGAGATTGTGTATATAGGAAGTTGGATCTTATTATTACTATTTATTTGGCGTGAAAAAAGATTACCTCCCCATTGTATTAGGCAGGGTACAAGCACTGAGTATCTGCGCCAAAGGGAAAATGAAATTGGTTACGTATAATTATGAGGTTTTATTTAAATTAGAAGATCAGAGAGCTGAGATATTCAATGAAACATCCAAAATTTGTTGTGCGCAATCTTACCAGAGATCTCTAATTTTCAGTTATTCTAGACTGGCATATAGATTGACCAACTAAGATAAAAATGTCATATTGTGTGCAATTTCTTCATCCCAGATCAACAGATTTCATAACTGGATTCCATTAAAGTGATGTTGGGGATTTATATAGGAAGTGTATTAGTACGGTAATGTGCCATTATACATCTGTCTCAATACTGAGGCATCTGGGAATAAATTAATTCTTCCTAAAATCAAATCCATTTTACAATATAAGTGGAAGATGTAGAAATAACTATGGAAGGGTCATGCTGCCTAAATGCCAGCTTTCTCTCCAGTGTTTAATGTTAATTGTGTGTTTCCCTCTGAGTATAGGAAATGTATTAAAGGAATGAATGAATGATCTTGCATGTGTATAGCACCTTTCCTCCAAATTGTTCCTTTACTATCTGACTGTACATATAGGAATCACTTTGTTCACCAGAGGGTGAAACACAGCAATGTTTAGAACAGGGTAACCAGATAGCAAGTGTGAAAAATCAGGACACTTTTTAGGGGTAGGAGAGGAGGCAGGAGATGTATAGTTGCATATATAAGATAAAGCCCCCAATATTGGGATGGTCTAGATAATATCAGGACATCTGGTCACCCTAGTTTAGAAACATAACAACATGACAAAGGTTTCTTAACAATTGGTTCAGGATAGGAAATGAAGAATGGCATAGCAACTGAAAAAACAGGATTAATTTGATAAATAGCCAAACATGCTCAGCAGTAGAAGCAGAGTGACAAAAAAGGCCCTAGGATTGGGAGAAACCACCGACTTGCTGGCTGAAAATGAGGGGGAAGAAGGCCAATCAGAATTGCAGGTGGTGGTTATTCAGGAAGTAAAATAGCAGGAAATGTCTGGTAAAACCAGTGTGCTTCCTCCAATGCAAAAAGAAGGAATAGTCTTGCATATGTGCTGTTGCTGTTAGAGCTGCTGGAATATCATCCATGATTCATTGAGATATATTGCCATAAGACTTTTTCTTTACCAAAAAAAAAAAGAAAAAAAAGAGTATTCAACAGAGTATCTAGAGGTACCTTCAGAGGGAATAAAGTAATTCTAGACAACCATGCATAGACAATATTTTAACAAGGAACTCCTGCAAAAAAAATTCCCTACAATTCTGATAAACCATGGGACCCAAGAATGTGCATGCTTGTAAATAAATTATATGAAGAATGGGGAGTTTATACACTTGTCTCCCATTTAAACAAAAATTCTCTTCAATAACCTTAACCAATGGGAAGGAAACTCACTTTGGAAAAATAATATTTTAATGACAAGTTTAGGCTTTGTTCCTGAAAACTATACTAGGACTGATTTACTACTGCATTACTCCAGTACCAGCATAAAACTGGAGTAACGCAGTGGTGAATCAGGCCCACTGACTAAACTGACAATATAGACTTGTATAATTCAAAGATATAAACAGGGGTGAAAGCCTTAGAGAGGACTATGGAAAGGAAATACATTGCAGTGCATCCCCATGGTAATAAATGTGTTCTTCAGAAATATATTTCTGATCCTTAAGCTCTGGCAAATATGATTTAACAGTACTCGGAAAGGGGCAAATTCAACTGGAGGCACCTAAACCTCTTTTGAATTTGATATAATTTTAATATGACACATCAGTGGAAGTCTATTTACCACAGTGCTTGCAGTTTCCTAGTTCAAAGACAAATGAAACAATAATAATATATCCAGAAGGCAAAGAAAGTTAATGTTTTTTGTATGTATTTTAAAGTTAAATTACTCTCCACTTTGCAACACATCTTTTGGCTTTAAAGCTGGGCCGAAAGTGCTCTCCAAAAAATGCAGGGTCTGCCATCACTTTTGTAGCTTCCTATATCTCCATCTCCCTCCATTTATTGTCACTCTTCGCTTAAAATTGTAATGCTTAATTTTAATTGTAAGCTCCTTGTTGCAGGCATCTGCTTTTTTCTTACTCTATACAGTGCCATGAGCGCCTAGATGTCTAAATAATAATTAAATATATTAAAAGAAAGTTAAGGTTGCAAAGCAAACCACTCAAAAGTAGGAAATGCAAGAATTAAGTTTGTCTGTGCATTGAGAAGAGACACATTCTTTCTGCTCACAGTTCTGGTGTGTGGTGCCATAAGCAGCTGGGAGCAATTGCAGGGAAAGTTTTGTTTAGTCCCTGCAACTCTGGATTGGAGCATGCTGGTTGCAGATGGAATGTCTGGAGAATTTAGCCGCCAAACCTGAATGTCTTTAGTGAGAACTGTGAACCAAGATTTTTGTAACTTATAACTTGTCCAAATTCAGGTGGATTTTCATAGGAACAGGAAAAGGCACATCCCTGACACCAGGATGACCCTGCCTGGAACCAAATAGTGTCAGGGTGACCCCTCCCATCAAATTCCAAGTCCCTGCTCCAAAACATTGAAGGTGCTAGAACATCTCAACAAAACAGTTGTAAGACTTTATTTTTTTAACATGGGCAACACAATGTATTTTTTTTCTAATTTCATTCTTGGGAATAGGTGAACCATTTTTTGCTGAAACTTTCCAGAAATGTTCAGCCTGAGGCAACTATCTTAAACAGATAGCTAAGGGTTAATGTTCTTTTACCTGTAAAGGGTTAACACAGGGAACCAATTACCTGACCAGAGGACCAATCAGGAAACAAGACTTTTCAAATCTGGGTGCAGGGAAGTTTTGGGTGTGAGTTCGTTGTTCTTTGTCTTGTGTCTGTGCCCTCTCCTCTCTGAGAGTGATTTTTCTATCTCCTGGCTTTCTAATCTTCTGTTTCCAAGTTGTAAGTACAAGGATAGTAAGACAATAGATTTATGTTGTTTTCTTTTGTATTTACATGTGTGTAGTTGCTGGAGTGTTTTGAATTGTATTCTTTTTGGATAAGGCTGTTTATTCATTTTTTCCCTTTCAGCAATTGACCCTGTATATTGTCACCTTGATACAGAGACTATATATTATGTCCTTTTTCACTCTTTTTATATAAACCTTTCTTTTTAAGACCTGTTGGAGTTTTTCTTTAGTGGGGACTCCAGGGAATTGAGTCTGCAGCTCACCAGGGAATTGGTGGGAGGAAGAAGTCAGGGGGAAAATCTCTTTGTGTTAGAGTTACTAAGCCTGACTTTGCATACCCTTTGGGTTAGGGGGGAGAGAGGTTAGCTCTCTCAGTGCTTGTGTTTCAAGGACTTGAAACAGGGAGGATGGAATCCCTCTGTTTAGATTCACGGAGCTTGCTTCTATATATCTCTCCAGGAACCCAGGGAGGGAACACCTGGAGGGGAGGAGGGGGAAGGGAAATGGTTTATTCCCCTTTGTTGTGAGACTCAAGGAATCTGAGTCTTGGGGTCCTCCAGGGAAGGTTTTGGGGAGACCACAGTGAGCTAGGCACTGTATAATTCTTAGCTGGTGGCAGCGATACCAGGTCCAAGCTGGTACCTAAACTTGGAGGTTTTCATGCTAACACCCATATTTTGGACGCTAAGGTCCAGATCTGGGAAGAAATGTTATGATAGCAACTCACTTGGTATGGGAAATTTCAGAGTTAAAGTTAGATGTTGTTAGCATCTGAAAAGAGGGACTTATAATGGAAGGTGTTGGGTACCCTTAAGGACAGATGGTCCTGTCAGCTCTGCCTATAATAAATGAATGTAAATACTAGTAATAAGACTCAGGGGATGGAATGTCCTGAGTTGAAATCCAATTTTAGGACTCAGATTATTATAAGGCCTTTGATCAGCACTAACCTAGCCTGGGCCCACAGATGCCAAGGCCAGAAGGGACCATTGTGATCATCTAGTAGGACCTCTGCACATCAGAGGCCATAGAACATCCCCCAAAATAATTCCTGGAGCATCTCTGTAAGAAAAAAGATCCCAACCTGATTTAAAAATGACCAGAGACATATAGTCCACCAGGACCTTTGGTAAATTCAGACCTTCTTTCTCTCTCAGCCTATTTCTCAGCTCTCTTCCCTCTCCCTTTGTCTCTGGTTCCCTCTCCCCCTCCCTGGCAGCCCTGCCTAGCACAGCCCTGATTGGGCCGGGGGGAGGCCCCACCTGCCGCGGAGTGCGTGGCTGGGGAGGGGACAGGAGGAGCGGCTGCAGTCCGCTGGCCAAATACACGTTTCAAACATGAGTTTGCCGGAGCCAGAAGCTCTGGGAGCGGAGCAGTGCCTTCCCCAGAGGCTCTGAGCGGGCATAGGGACAAAGCAGGAGGCAGCGCAGAGCTCGCGCTATGGTGAGCGAAGGCGATTTCGGGCAAGCGAGATGCGCGAGTCTCTCTCTTTTGGGGACAGACTCAAACTCCGGTAGCGCACCAGAAGCGGGCGGGGGTCAGCAGCGCTGTTTGGGGGGGCGGCGCCCTGTTGTGCTGGGGAGGGGGTGAGGGAGCGTCCCGTCTGCATAGCTGGGTTGCTCCCGTGCAGCAGCAGGTGAGGACGGGAAACAGGTGGCTCTGGGGTGTCTGGTTGTTACCCCCCCATCCCCACCAGGAGCAGCGGGGACGCTGAGCAGCGCTGGGAAGGAGCTCAGCCCTCATACACCCCCCGACTGATTCCCCCCCGTGTCCCTCACCGGTTTTCACCCCTTTCCCCTCCCCACCGCTGTTCGCCCCTTGTCCGCAGTACGGATTCGTCAATCACGCCCTGGAGCTGCTGGTGATCCGGAATTACGGCCTGGAGGTTTGGGAGGACATCAAGTAAGTGCCACCCCCGGCTCGCTGCGAGGGGTCCCGGCTCGCTCTGTCCAGGAGCCGCCTCCCCTCGGGGCAAGATGCGCCCCCCCTTACCCCTGCTGTTCGCCCCGATCCGCCCCTGGCCTGCCCCCGTGCGGATCGTGGCTCCCTTTCCCCGTAGGGATCCCCCCGCCCGGGCACTCTGCGCGGCAGGCGCGTTTGGTTCCCACGCTCCTGTCAGGGCGGGAGGGAGCCGAGGCAGCCGCAGCAGCCCGGGGGACACGGGTCAGGGCCGCGGGGCGAGAGGCAGCTCCCGGCTCGCTGGCGCTTGGTGAGCAGCATCGCCCGGGTTCGTGGGAAGGAAGGAGCAAGGTCGGTTCCACCGACTCAGCAGCCTCCTGAATGGGCCGATCCGAGCTCAGTTGCTCGTGGGAATGTTGCAAACGCGCCAGCGGCCTCCAGCGCTGATTCCAGCTGAGCTCCCGGGTGAGAGTCCAGGGGCTCCAGCGCATCCCCGCTCGCAGCCCGATCCCTTCTTCACACAGCGACAGCTGAGCTAGGCTGAGTGCAGTGAGGCACAGGATATTTATTAGTGCATATGGAGAAATGTATGTTGCGCGCATTCATTACGGTTTAGGATGCCTCTCTCTGCATAGGAACGTGTAAGCAGTAACTCTATGGCTTGAAATATGTATGGAATATGGGAAACTAGGTTAGCTGACAAAATAACGATTTGTAACGCTCACTTTGCTTAACCCAGGCCCATGACTGTCTACTGACAAATGCGTAGTAAATACAACAGGAGTCCACATATATGGTTTTTGTATATTTCTATTTAATATTTGACATAATCTCCAAACAAACTGGAATGTTAAGTTAGGATGTGCACTTACTGGAGCTTGGTATATTGTGCTTTTATAAAAGACCTCACCAATTGATAGTAGATGTCAAGTTAGTGAAATCAGACTGGGTAGCTATCTCATTCTTTTTCTGGATGTTTTTCTGAATTTATATATAAAATAAAATGTACAAACATGTATTTAGTCAACATAATTATTTTATACTGTATCTAATTTTACACTATGTCTTCAGTTTATACTTTTTATTGCATATTTTCTGAGAAGAAATGGAACCCAAGAACTGTTCTATAAACATTTTTACTAAAAGTTTGCCTTTTTCTACTAATTTCCTCAGCCTCACTATTTTTAATTTTAAAAAGTTGTTTTTGTTTATGACTATATGCTTATAGTTTCTTTGTTGGGTTGATGGAGTTCTTTCTGCTTCAGTGGCACTAAGTTAAGATTAACATAGGACTTAGTAGTTAACTTTTTAAAAATCAGATGAATGTATAAACACTTGAAAAAGCTTCTCTCTGATATAAAAGAGTAGTTTTATGCATCTTATGTACTCTGTCAAGCTGATCCATTGCTGCTCCTAAAATGGCTGTATTTTCAGAAGTGTCTGTTTGGCCAAGTATGCACTGAGATGGCTTTCTTGTGTTCTGTGGCTGAATTAACAGCAGGAAAACTCTTAACTAGAGATTTAACATTAATAAAAAATGTATATTAAGGTGCACATGGCTAGTCTCTGTCACAGTATGGCGGCTTGTATCATACGCTTGTTGATCTGTGGGTTACTCTATACTGCATTAGTTAGTTTAGGCAAACTTAATAAGACTTCTGACAGACACTGTAATTTTTGAGGAAAACAGCATATGTGCTCACTCTAAGACTTTCCATTCTGCAATTATAGAATAATCTAACTGAAGAATTCTTCATTGGAAAATGTAAAGCAATAACAAAACAAAAGATGCTTGTGTTGGCTTATTCATTACATTAGTTAGGCAGTGAACAACGTGGGCTTTTAGTAACTCTAAATGGCCTAATCCAACAACCATTGCTCAGGCAAAACTGTCATAGATGTCATTAGGTGGTTTCCTTGAGTCAGGAATATGGGATCAGCCCCCAACTGCAGAAAATAGGGTGAGGGAACATGTAAATTAAACTAAGCAAGAGGTGATATTTCTAATTTTTCCAGCAATTATGATAATACAAGACAAACACGGATTTCAGTTATGGAAATCTTCCTCCATGAAATCAACTGCAAAATGAGGTGAATATTCTGAGTTATGCCATTCAAATGTGATATAAATACACTTAATGGGAAATTCAGTTTACTATATAATGGTACTTAAGACAGCTCTTGGCTCATCAAGGCCGTACATATGGCTGTGGATTCTGTAGCTCTGATCAGTGTTCTCTTTACCAATCATAAGAGCATAGGATGAGCCACTAGATAAATGTGAGGTAGCATGTGGAGTATTGAGCAGCTGGACTGGTTATATGGAAGCCTTTACAAGCAGCCAGGGAAAATGAGGAGAAAGGAGAGAGGAAATATGTTTTTGATGTTTGTCTCTTGGCATTATGTCAGTCTGCAATGATTCTCATGAAGCAAATACCATCACAGAATGTCAGGATGTTGTGCAGTGATTATCATGTTTTGACTTTGCTGATAAAATGACTCCCCCATCTTTTCTACCATTGACTTAGCTATGTCTGCATATGCATTTAAAATAATGAAAAGTTTTCTGACAAAAAGAATAAAGGACATCACAGGATAATATTAATGGTTGTGTCCAATTGGCAAAGAGGACATACATGAAGGAAAAAGTCCATAGATCTTTGTCTTACTCTGAGTAATGTTTGGTTAATTGTCTCTCCACATCCCAGAGAGATGTAGGGAGGCCAGCCTAACCATGGTGTAGACAGTGCTAGGTCGACGGAACACATTGGAAGGCAATTGAAACCTTATTATGTAATGGAGAAGAACATAAAATATCACAGACAGTGTACATACATATGCTGTGCACTTGAAATATTGTGATTAAAAACTGTAAAAACAAACCAACCAGAAACCAATAAAATGTTTTATTGTGTTACAAAAATTATATTTGTTTGTTTTGTTAAAAACTGGCTGTGAAATGTTATAATTTTGGAAATTATTCTATAAAATATCTCAGAATTTTTGGAAATACTGGGAAACAAATAGAATGCTGTTCTAAAATAGGTACAAAGAAAGGTATTAAGGAAATGCATTTGTCTTCATAAGGCAGATATATTTTGACAGGATTTTGCAGCTTTTGTAGAGATTCAGAAAGACTGTATTCAGCATACACACAAACTTTTTATTTTTTTAAAACAGCTTCAGAATGGAAATTACAAGCCTTTAAAATATTTGTAAATGGTTTACTGGAAAGGTTTACTGGAAACTAAAGTAAGATATGCCTTATGTAATTTTGCAGTGTTGACATCTAGAAATCTAGATGCCATGTTGCATATTTTGTTAGCAATTCAAAACTGAATTATGCGATGCTAACATTTTTTTGTTGCTAGTCATACATTCAGTTCTAAATCACTTTTCAAACCATTTTGTCCACATAGTTATGACAACATTACATTTATTCAATTGTTTAGCATTATATTGAAGTTTTGCACCAAATAAATTTTAAAGGACAAAAAAATTGAGCCATTTGATGTAACATTTGAAGATTCCTTCTAACAGATATTCAATAACCTGACATGGTTTTAAAATGTAGAGTTCCAGTAGGTTTTAAATGGGCTATTTGTACCAATGGTACGGAATCATACTTATTAGAGAAATGTGATTCTTTAAAATAATATTTAGAGCTTCAGCCTCAGTTCAGGAAAGAATGCATCCTTTTGAATACAGAGCTTAAACACACACACAACTTTAAAATTCTATTGGAACTTAAGCACCTTCTTAAAATCAAGCAGGTGTGATGGATTTAAGCAGTTGCATCAGTGCTTTCCTGTACCAGGACCTAAACCCAGAAGTAATTGATTGTTTTCGTTTAATAAGGACTCCAGAATTTGCTGAATACAGCAGTTTGTAGTATTAATTTAAATTCTTGTTTATTGCTCTGCTGGTATGAAGCAATTGAAGAGACTGTTCTGTCATCTCTAATGAAGCCTTTTACACATGTTGCACAGCTATTGATTACTACTGATTAAGTTATGTGCTGTTATCCAGAGTTGTTGTTTCTGCTAATGTCATTCCGAGATACACAGCTAATGTTCTTTAGACATTCTTAGTTCCTCATTTATTTCACATAGTGTGTATTGTATACGTCTTCATTCTTTCCTCTATGGAGTTTGGAGGAGCTTTTGTTTTGTTTTGAATTTTCTGGTAACAGTTTCTAAATGGTAGACTGATCTGACATTCAGCAGTGTGTGATACAGTGGGATTTTCTCCCCTAAGGAAAAGAAAGTGAAATGCTTTACTGCATGATAGTCTAAGTCAGAGCACTACTATTCTCTAGGGGTAAATTTCAGCTCAGGGCATAGGGCCCACACAAGGTTCTGTGCACCATTTCAGCTCCATAAGATGACTTTTAGGGTCTTGCACAGGCCCTCTACCTTTAGATGAATTTCACAGTATAAAAATGTGTGGATTTTGAGGCGGGAGGGGTTTATATTTAACAACTGAGCCTGCTGGCAGTTGCTCTAATAATTTTTTCTTTAATATTATGTTATGACTTTTATTTTATTTAAAGTAGCATCCATGCCACCTCTAAATTTTTTTTATTCTTTAACTTTTAGCCTTAGGGCCTATCACAGAGTATGATGCCCCACACTCTGCTTCTCACTTTGCAAGCAATCCTTACACACTCCTGAGTAAGTTCACCACTGTATACTTTATCTACAAATTCTTTATACAGTTTTGTGTCCCCACAGCATAAGACTTTCCTCAAGCTTCTACCTGCTCTGTAAGTATGGGGAGAGGGGTAAAGAGATCTCACTTCTCTGAGATCATGAGCTTCTTTGCCTACTCTCCCTCCCAATCCCCTCTGTTTCCCTTCCTGTCTCTTATTTAACAGCCCTCAGCTGATGAGCTGAATCTCCTTATTAACTGGTTAATTACTCAGTCCTAATCAATTGTCTCACAATTTGGCCTATGTGGAATGCTTACAAAGTGCATGGAATGTTCACCCAGCTCTGGGCTACTCCATTCTGTCAGAAGGCCTTTTTGACTGATCTCAATTTACTGGAAATCCCCCTTTCTAAAATTTAGCAGGACTGTTACTTTTTTGGTACCTTACCTGACCATTGGATGTTGAACCTAATTATATTGTGATCCCTATTACTTAGCGACTCAGCTGCTGTCACTTCTTGAATTAGCTTCCCTGTGTTACTTAAGACTTAGTGAAAATTAGCATCTCCTATTGTGTGTGCTCTAGATCTAGCTGTTGCAAGAAGCAATCACTTAAAATGTCATTAAATTGTTTCTCTGAACCTTGTCTTGTTGTGCCATTAGATCAGTTTATATGTGTTTTTTTTTTAATCACTATTATAATTTTGTTAGATTTTATTGCCTCTTTGATCTCTCTCTATGATGGTACTCAGTTGCTTTTACTTGATCTGCAGGTCAGTAGTATAGTCTTACTAATGTATTTACATTCTTACAGCTTGGGGGTTTGTCCATATAGGCTCAACTGTGTGGTCCTCTCCACTCACAAGTTTTATCTCACTGGATTCTATGAAATTCTTTAAAAACAGCTGCTCCCCAGTCTCTTTAACCTAGTCTGTCTGTCTTATGTAGTTTATAGTGAGGTATTACAGTATCCCAATGGCTTTTGTCATTTTCCCCAGGTCTCCATAATGCCTATTATCTCAATGTCTTGCTCCACTGCAGGGCATTCTAGCTCACCTGCTTTTGTTTTTAAACTTCCTGCCTTTGTATAGAGACATATATAGTTTTTATTCTTGACTAGGAGCCTGTCTTTTTATTTAACTCCTCAGTTCAGTTTGTCTCATTTTCTTTTCATTTTCCCTGTTACTAGTATTGTTCATTTGTAGTGCAGTAGCACCCAGAGGTCCCAATCTGCATTGATATTCTATCATGCTGGATGCTCTACAAATATATATACCCTATAAAGATTCAGTACCTGCCAGGAGGAGTTTACAATCTAACTGAAGACAAGATGCAAGTGAGGGTAGGGAGAGTAAGGGTAGCAGGATTACATTCAACCAGTTGTCAAGTGATATGAATAACTTGATAGTTGTTGTTCATTTGAAGGATTTTTTAAATTAATAAATAAGATCAGCAGTCTCTGACTGTCCTTCGTTCTAGCCAATGTTACTGGGCTGATTTCTTGTAGATGTCACAGCAGAGGTGAGCCTTGAGGATGAATGAAGAATGGGTAGTGACTTTACATATTATTTCACAGAGGGCATTTCCTGTGTAAGGGACTTGGCTCCATCTCTCAGGCATTGTGCCTTGTCTGGGTGCATGGGGTGGCTATACTGTATCTTTTTAGGAGATGCAGCAACTTTCTCCCTCTCCAGCTGCAAAAAGGGAGCAACACCCTGAAGAATTTTTCCACAGAGGGTTATCTCGGCACTGTGGTGCTTGGTGCTCTGCCTGGGGCTGTGTCATGTATGAATCGGCCTACTCACAGCTGTGTGTATTGGCACACTCTGTTGAAAACTGGTCAATCCTATAGTGGAGGAACTGAGGGAGAATGCATTAGCTGAGTACACAGTGATCCAGAAAGCAGGGTATGTATGCCATCATGGCAGGTGTGAGCCAGTTCCAAAGATTTGATTAAAGGTGGAAGAGTCTGGCCCTTAGGGCTTCATTTGCACTGCTTATTCTCATGTAGAGCAACTTCTGCATGTAGTCTAGTAAGTTAGGTGGCAGTAAAAACTAGTCAATGTGAGGAACAGGTTTGGAATCAGTATTCTAGTTATTTCCCCTCTGCAGTTGGTTCAATGTGTAAAGTTGAAATGAAAATTTAATTAAATGCACATTTATGAATGGAAGGCTCCACCAACCAGAATATGGGAGATGGTCAGCAGAAAAATAACTAATTATTTACAGTTTACTTTTTCCTCTCATAGAAATCCTCCTGGCTCTTTATTTCAGTGACATGCTGGGGTGTCACAGATTCCAGAGATTACAGTGACACTTCTGGAATCTGAGATGTAATAACAAGAATAGGGGTTGCTACTAAAAAAAGCCAACATATAGCAATAGTTATAAGATGGTGGTTATTGAGGTACTAGGGTCAGGAAATAACTGCAGTATAGGGATATATTGTGTGATAGTGAGGGATATTTTAATTGTGACCAAGGTAAATGTGTATTTAACCTAGTTTTCATTTTAGCCTTGTATTTCACTTTGGATTGATGCAGGTGGAAACAGTTACATCTTGTTCAGGAAAAGCTGATTTCTCTCTGCATCAAATGCAGAAATTATTTACATGTGGAAGAGCTTTATGATTGCAGAATACCTCAGCAAGATTTTCAGTTTATTACATGGAAAAATGGCTAGTTCTGCATTTTTGTGTAATTATTTCTGTGATTAAAAAACAAAACAATATACAATCATGTTCTCCTTTCTTGGCTATGGGAAGGGTTTTGTTGCATGCTCT
The DNA here is from genome assembly GCF_007399415.2 of Gopherus evgoodei. Taxonomy (NCBI): domain Eukaryota; kingdom Metazoa; phylum Chordata; order Testudines; family Testudinidae; genus Gopherus; species Gopherus evgoodei. The sequence continues at coordinate 81,735,429 of NC_044326.1, read as the reverse complement.
CACTAACAGCTGTGCAGCTCCCTATTCATCATTGCATGGACTCCAAAGCCTAAAATATTTGTTGCAGGGCCAGTTTCTTTAACTTTCACTGCTGAAAATGGCCAGATTTCCATGTATTTGGAGAACATACGTGTCAACCCAACTTTTGACTCCTCTCATTTTTCCTAAATTATTTCCCCATTGTCCGTTTAGTTTGCTGAAAGTACAAAATCACTCTATTTGTGTTCTGAAAGTGCTGCACTAATTCAAATGTGGTGGAATGAGACCCTGTTTGTTGTTTGGCGCAGACATTCCTGTAAAACCCAGTTGGGAAAAATCACAAACATCATTGACATCTACACTATGGTTTTCAAGATAGAATTTTAGTTTTCCCATACAGGAAGAATGGTCTGAAGGGAAGGGCAGCCATGTGGTAAAGCTACTCAGGAAATCTGGATTCAATTCCTGGCTGTGCCGTAGATTTCTTGTGTAGGTTCCTCTGTGCTTCAGTTTCCGATCTGTAAAATGGGAATAGTAATACTTCCTTTTTCTTGATGTTTATCTGTTTTATTTATTTTAGACTGTAAGCTCTTCAGGGCAAGTATTGTCATTTACTATAATATATTTGTACAGGGCTGTCACCTCAGTCATGGCTTCCTACGTACTAATACCAAAAATAAATAAATAAATACAATCAGTGACAGATTTAGACAAAGCAGTTAAACTAACCATGTGCAAGGTAACATTGGTTCACTATCTCAATCAAAGAAGCACAGCTGACGCTAGACCACAGGGTAATCAATAGCATTTCTTCCTAAGCAAAAGCTAGAAAAGAGTTTGCATTTGTTGACTAAATGCAAAACACATTGATTGCATGTAAGCCTAGCCAAAATTAAGAGAAAAGTAATTAAATCCAAGCCACAGACATTCTGCTGACTAGAGCAGATTAACATAGTAGATCTTATTCCGTTAGGAGAGCACAGACAGTCATTATAAAATATGTCTGTGTTGCTTTAGAACTGGTCAGTACAGTACAGCAGAACATGATTTTCCACAAACCTTTTCTGAGAACATTTTACAGTGTTAAGTAATACAATTATAATTGTAGATAATAGATAAGGGAGGAATTAAAAAGTAAAGGGAAGCAATAAAAGGTGTCTTTTCAGATTGGATTTAAAGAGATGGTGAGTCACTGAGGCAGGCAGCGAGTTACAGGATTACTGTTTCTAGGTGGCAGGAACAAGAAAGGAGAAGATTCCTCTTGTTCCAGTTGTGGCCAGAATTTGTTATGAACAAAGTAAAGTGGAGCTGGATGAGATGAGAAACTGAGAAGAACAGTAAGCAGGAACAAAGCTCTATGTAAGGGGCTGGAGGAAGTCCATGGAGAGTTTTAATTGCAATGCAGGCAATTTTAACTGATTCTGAAGTGCCACTCATGTTCAATTCTGAAGTATGATGTGACTATTTATACCTGTGAGGAAGCAGGTAGAAGTATTCTGCACATACTGGGAACTGACTTTTGGGGAAGTGAAAGAAACAGCTGCATTAATAGTCTAGATGAGAGGAGATATATGCACTGAAGTAGATTTTATCTTTAGTAATTGGAGAAAGATATCTATCAAATGCTAGATTAAAAGATAAAACTGCACAATCTAAAACATAAAGGAATAAAAAGTTATGCACATACTGATATAGGACATATCCCTTTACTATTTGCTTATTATGGTATGCAGGGCTGCAGACTAGTACAGTTTGCACCATATACATGGGAAGTGAAGCTTCCCAGCACCTAAACCTGTCCAACGCCAAATCTGAAAACATTGCTCTCTCTGTTTGAAAGATGATGCTTAAAGTCAATACTTCTGCCAATGTATACGATTTACCACTGCTCCAAGCAGTCACTATGTGGCTCTTCCAGTATAGCAGGATGAGGCTGAAAATTCTTAACTGAGCAAGAACATTGAGATATATGCCTATTTTAATACTCTTGAACATGAGATTTATCTTTAAAAAATCAATACCATTTTAAAATGGGGTATTCAGAATTTTATTGCTATTGCTGTAATTTCTGTACTAGATGGCTGATCTATCTGATGTTAGAAGAAAAATGTGATAGGCAAAGTTCTTATGCAAGTGTTTATATAACATATCACTACTATTTTATTTCAACAGTTACTGTACAACTAGTGGAAAACATTCATAATCTTAAGTCAAATATTAACAACTGCTTTCAGAGCTTCAATGCTAAACTTAGGTTTGGCTTTTAGCTACAGAGCTGCATTACTTTGGAATTCACTCCTGTTGTCAGTTTGATGTACTACTAGCAACGCAGGATTTAATCCTCTGTTATAAACAGAGTTGAAAACTCTGTGCAAAGTTTTATAATATTAATGTGTTATAAAGATAGTTGTAATGCTGTGGTTATGCACCACTGTTTCATTTCTGTGTTGCCCTAAGACTCCCTTGGAAATTAGATATTTTGTCTTGATTGAAATTTCCTGGTGCAAATATTTTAAGTACATTACAAAAATTCCAGTCTGATCTGGGCTCAAAATAAAGAAATAGCCAGGTTGTGATTCTAGCTCCACCTGTGTGAGTGAACAAAGCTGGAGAGGATGCTGAAGACTTCTTTCTTCCCTGTATTATGTACCTACATAGGGGACAAATCCTAGAGCAAAAACACCACAAGATTCAGAATTCTGCCAGCAGCATTAGATACTCCAAAAGAGGTTGTATTGGGCCCTCATCATGCTCCACTTTGGTATCCATTGGGAATGGAATGTGTGCCACCCTTCACAATAGAGATGTCAGAGTTGCTTCTTAGCATGCTTTTCACCAGTAGCACTCCTGCAGTGCTCCTGCCCACCAAGTTGCAGAGCTGCTATGTCTTCTACAAGTATAGGTTGTCTCTAAGAGATTTTATAGAATCCCTGCTAGCAAGTATGTGTGTAGTCTGAATTTTGGATTTTTCATTTTGTCATTTCATATATGTCTATAAACAGGTGGCTCCTTACAGAACACACAATAAGGTTTAACCATCCTTTATGGGGTTTCCAATGTAAACTTCCTCCCAGAGAAACTGGTTCGGTAAAACATTTCCTATTCGGGACAATACTCAATTACATGCTTAACTTTAAGTAAGTGCTGTCCTGAATAGGAATGGATTAAGCGGTTGTCTGAATGCTTTCCTGAAGCTGGGCTGGGGTTGTTCTTGGGCTGTTTTTAGGATTGCTCTCGAGATTTCTCTATCCCTATTCTTCTGTCTCTGATTAAAATTCACATTGCTTTATATCATGGCTTGGAGCTAATTGTAAGAGTGCCAGTGTGAACCAGTAAAGGAGCTCTGCACCTGCACATAGATTCTTAGAACTGGTCATTCTGTCACAAGACCACCAAAGAGCCATCAGATTAAATCAGCTTTGATCATTTGGCTGGAATCTAACTGGTAACCTATGATGAGCATGGTAAAAAAATCTAGATAAATAGGTAGAAAGTTTGCATATCTTATTATGATTCCCAGAGCCATCTAGTCTCTTAATATCAGAGTCTTCAAGCAGTCATTATCTTATTACTCCAGTCTCCAGTGTAATGAGACTTCTGGAAATTCATTCTGTCTCTAAATGTAATGAAATAATAAGTGCCTCGGCAACAGATGACTTAACCAATTGATATGTTAAGAAAATAATGAGTAAGCACAGAAATTGTTCTTGCTTTTTTTCCCCCTCTTTTTAATGGTGAGTGGGAAATGGTGTTGAATGGCCTTTTGTCTGAAAACTTACAATTATTTTTGATCTCTGTTCAGTACATTATTACAGCTATTATTACATTAGCTGTTGGGTCACAACAAAAAAAGGAGCCTGCCAATTCTCTGTCATGTCATAATACTCTTGTCACAGTCTCTGGGTAGGCTGCCCCTTCGGAGACCCTCATCCAGTCCTCCTTGTGCTTCACTTCTCTTTGGGATGGGATCCCGTAATCCAACTGCTTTCTGAGGAGGTCCCTGGCTTACACCCCTGTTGTTGCCAACAGTGATACCTAATGGGCCCAATGGATTTGGCACCTGCAAAATTTTCCTTTGGGAGCCTGTGAAAAGTAATAATATGCAGAGACACAGAAGCAGTTTCTTCATAGCAAAGTGTGATTTGCTTCCAAAATGCACATATTGCTCAGAGAAATTGATTTAAAACAACAAAGAGACCTATATGCATGCTGTTTTACCTACACCTGGCATTCTTCCCAAACTCTCCTATGTAGGTGGGATTTAGCTGTGGTGTTCAGCCCTGTTCCTCTTATGGATCAAGTGACAACCAGCTTGCAGCAGTGCAGACCCTGACTCTACCTCAGTCTGTGTCAGCCTGCAGTGGCAGACAACTTCTGCCTCCATTTCTGCAGGCTAAAAGAACAAGGAGTATTTGTGGCACCTTAGAGACTAACAGATTCATTTGAGCATAAGCTTTCCTAGGCTACAGCCCACTTCATCGGACACCACAGGTTAGTATCTTTGTAAGCTTTTAGAATCCTCTTTGATCTTAGATTTGGCCTGAGAAGAGGAGGCTTTGCCAGATTGGAGGGAGCCAGGAACCCCCATTGTTTGCCTAAGGAGCCTTGGTATTCTCTATGACATTACTTTATCTTTGTCATTGTTTTGCCTTTCCTACTTGCTTCCTTTAACAACCTCTTTTTATCTCACTCTATAACAAGTAATCCATTGTACATAAACACACAGAACTATGCACAATATTAATAAAAAGTAATTCAGATACTTCTGAATCAATAGGACAACTCACAGAGTAAGGGTATGGCTACACTTTCAGTTGTACAGCGCTGGGAGTTACAGCTGTCTTGGTACAGCTGTGTAGGGAAAGCGCTGCAGTGTGTCCACACTGACAGCTACCAGGGCTGCACTGTGGCCACATTTGCAGCACTGTTGGGAGTGGTGCATTGTGGGCAGCTATCCCAGCGTTCAAGTGGCTGCAACATGCTTTTCAAAACGGGGGTGGGGTGGAGTGTGACAGGGAGCGTGGGGGAGACAGAGAGAGTGGATTTTTGGAGCTCACACTGTTCTCAGCTCCCTGCCTTGCAAGTTCTAAGGACTGGAAGATACACAGCACCTATCTTCAATCATTTTAAAAGTTTTGACCCCTTCCCCCACCCCTCTCTTATTCACTAAATGCAAATTATGCACTCCTAAATTGCCGTCAGACCACATAAGCAGCTGCTCAACACGGACTCCCCTCTTTCTTCAAGCAAACAGCTGTGAACATTCCAAAGCAATTCCCCTGCCTCCGCTCGCTCGCTGGAGCAAAGAGCAGCTGTGTTTGTTTTTTAGATAAGTAGCTCCGGGGAGCTCAGAGTTCAGCCATTCTTCATGTTTGTTGTGAACAGGCATTCTGGGATACCTCCTAATACCCTGGAGGCCAATAACAGCATTTTTGGTGGCCACACTTGATGAGCAGTGCTGCATCATCAGCGCTGCAATCATTACACCCCAAGCAGACCAGGTGTACAGCCAGCGCTGCAGCCAGGGAGTTGCAGCGCTGGATGTGCCTTGCAGGTGTGGACAGTTACTAAGTTGCAGCGCTGTAAACCCACCATCAGCGCTGCAACTCTCCAGTGTAGCCAAGCCCTAAGGTACTACACAATGTGAGTAATAGTGACAGAATCTGGCTCTCATAGTATCCGGAAGAGCTGGGGTGTGAAATACAGAATACTACGGAATGTATATTGCTGACTCTTGACTGCAGTACAGGAGTTTGCAAGTTTCACATGACCTCTGGGCAATGGAGGTTAGAATCTTTAAGGAAATCCTATATTCAGTGTTTCCTTCTCAGGATTTCAGATGCAGGAATAAATGTCATCCCAGAGCTAGTAGGAAAATGAAATGTAGAGGAGGAAAAACATTTCATAAAGTGAAATGAAATATTTAAAAAATGAAACGCAAAGCTATACAATCTTGAATCAGTAACACTATATAGCCCTACATTTAAATTGCAAATCAATGCATTTTAAAACAAAATAGTAGGAATTAATTTACTTCTTAACTTACTTGCCAAGACCAGAGTTCTGGGATTGCTGTTTTCCCTGCTACAACTAATGACCTCACTAATATTTATTGGAAGGTAGTCTGTGAGACTGCAGCTCCCAGCTCCATGGTGTTGGTTAGTGAAACAACCATCTACTGAAGGCAGAAGAAGAAACTTGAAGGCCCTGGCTCAGTTACCTTCACATTTTAACTTACTTGTATCCTGAAATAGATTAGTTAACAGAAGCAAACAAAACATTGCAGAGGTAGGAGAGCTGTTTGGTGTTTCACAGCTTTGGAGCACAGTTTGGAGCTGCTTAAGCTTTGGTGTTTCACAGAATTCTCAGTAGAGAAAAATGTGAAATAACAAGAGTACCCCCACATTGTCTATGCCCTTTTGATTTTATTTTTCTCTGTTCCATATGTTTTCAGCCTCTCCATTACCATATCTTTTTCTCCTTCCTTTTGCTATTTTGTCACTTTCTTCTCTCCTTTTTTCCATCCTTTCCCACCTGTTTCCCATTGTATCCTTTTCTGGCTGTTTTAATTTTTCTCCTTGTTCTCCTTTATTTTTCCCCTTGTTTCCCCCCATTTTTTTCTCCCTTGTGAGGTAAGGAGCAGGAACTATTGTCTAGCAATAATAATTTGCACTTGGCAAAAAGTTTAACTAGATTAGAGAAACAGCTAGGGCTCTGATCTGCATGTGGATTACACAATGCGAATAGTCCCATTGTACTTCAGTAGAACTACTCACAGTGTTGCATGAAACTCCAGGACTGTGCAGGACTATGCAATTCTAGTAGATTTCCCCTTGCAGCTTGCTCCAAGTGCCAAGTGCTTTTGGTCTTGAGTTCTGCTTTGTTTTCAGCTACTTACTGATTGTCTTAGACTTAAGGTAAGTTTCACCACAACACACTGATATCAAAATGCCAATGATGTGTGGTGGGCCTGCCAAGCAGAAGCATTTCCGGAGTGGAAGCCCAGCAGGCTCTGTAGCTTAACTTCATTTATTTGAGCTACAAGACCGCACAATTATTTTAATAATTAATAATAAATATTGTTCCATCCTTTTGAAGGTTCAAAGCACCATGTAAACACTAGTGTATCAACATTGCCTGCCTCAGTTATTGGAAATATCGTCCCCATTTTACACATGTAGAAACATACAGCAAAATTAAGAGGGTTAAGGTCACACAAGAAGTTTGTGGCAGTGCTAGAAATAGAATCCTGAGGAACTAATTTGTTTTCAGTTGCCTTCCTATTCAAACTCGTACTTTGTGTCCAAATTTAGGGGTCAAGTATTTTTGTACATCTAAATCTGTGATTCTCCAGTTTCTTGTCCTTCAGTCTTCCCTCATATTTCAATTCCACCAAATTCCTTAGTTAGTTTTGTTCCACTTGTAGGCAAACTCTAGGGAGTGCTAATATTTGTCCAATTCAGGAAATCATCCCTGCTCAGAAGAGTGCTTAATTACATACCTAAGTCCTGAATATGTGTTGCCCTGAAGCAAGGCCTTAAGATGCCCGGAACTGAATGTAATAACTAAATTTTAAAAGGCTGGATGGTCTATTGTTCTGTGGAATACAGTATGCAAATTCAGTAGTTCTGGGAAATGCTGATTTTTTTACACTTACTCAAAGTGGTATTAGGTGTAGTTTGTAATATGCTAAATATTTTTAAATGTGTTAGTTGTTATAACTAGGACAGCAGCATAGATCAATCATGTTAATCAGTATTTGACAATATTTGGGGCAATGTTTAGGGCAATATTTGCAATGTTGAAGAGTTCTGAGGAGCTCAAAAGCTTGTCTCTTTCACCAACAGAAGATGGTTCAATAAAATATACTACCTCACCCACTTTGTCTTTTAATTAATCTTTTGGCTATACTTTGGAAAATATGACAGTGAATTCTGAAAGTTCAAAGTAATATATATGTCCCCTTTGACTTTTTAGGGAACTGGTTTTCAGTGAAAATGTTATTAAAACACTAAGACATTTTTAGAAATGATTTAGCTATTTCTAATGTAATGGATCTCAGATTTTTAGACCTAGATAACTTGTATTTCAGGCTGTTGTACAGATTTTTTTTAAATACTATGATTATTTTCAGATTCTCACCTCAGTCTTTGCACAAAGCTCCTACTGATGTCAAGGAAAGTTGCAAATACAGAACAGGGGCAGAACATGGCAATTAGCACTGAGATGTTTGCCTGCCTGTTGCTGTCATTTGCATATGCTGACTTTTCCTGTGCAGAAGTCATTCTAGAAGCATACTGTGCCATTTGCCAGTAGCTCTTCCTTTCCACAGTGACGAGAAAGCAGAATATTTTTAATGGAAGGATCTCACAGAAGAGCAGATGAGATAACTGCAGAAGTCCCACTGAAAACAATGGCTGGCATAGCATAGATTAAATAGCCTAAGAAATACCAAAATTTGCCTTCTGATTTATTTATTTTCCAATTTGTTGTATTCAACAAACAGATTCAGTAAAGCCTGTTTTGCATACACCTTAGTACAAAGGCTGACAACAAAAGTGTTTGTTTATTCACTGCAGTCAACCAATTGTGCTGTTTCTCTTAACAATATGTGTGCAAGATAATAAGCTGGCAAGCTTCCAAAGTACTGGAGAAGGGCAAACATAATACCTATCTGTAAAAAGGGGAACAAAGAAGACCTGAGGGATTATATATTGATACCTGGAAAGACATCAGAACAAATGATTAAACAATCAATTTTTAGCCGCCAGATGATAATAGGGGTATAAGTGATAGCCAGTATGAATTAATCAAGAAAAAATCATGCCAAACCAACCTAATTTCCTTCTTTGACAGTGCTACTTGCCTCGTGGATGGGAGAAGCAGTAGAAATGATAAATTTTGATTTTAATAAGGTTTCTGACTCTACCATGATAGTCTCATAAGCAAACTAGGGAAATATGGTCTAGATGAAATTACTATAAGGTGGGTGCACAACTGGTTGAAAAACCATAGTCAAAGAGTAGTTATCAATGGTTCACAGTCAAACTCGGGGTGTTGGATGGACATATTGACTGGTGTCCCATAGGGGGTCCGTTCTGAGTCTAGTACTATAAAATATTTTCATTAATTACTCAGATAGTGGAATGGAGAGTATGCTTTTGTGCAGCTGACACTAAGCTTGTGGGAGGGGTTGCCAGCCCTTTAGAGGACAGGATTAGAATTCAAAGCAACATTGACAAATTGGAGAATTGGTCTGAAAACAAGATGAAGGACAATAAAGACAAGTGCAAAGTACTACATGTAGAAAGGGAAAATCAAATACACAATTACAAAATGGAGAATAACTGGCTGAAAAGGATCTGGAGGTGAAAATGATTCACAAATTGAATACAGGTCAACAATGTGATGGAATTACAAAAACGCTAATATCATCCAGAGAGGTATTAACAGGAGTGCCAGATAAAACACTGGAGATAGCTGTGCTCTGCTTGGCACTGGTGAGAACTCAGCTGGAGAACTGTGTCCAATTCTGGGCACCACACTTTACAAAAGATGTGAACTAACTGAAGAGAGTACAGAGGAGAGCAACAAAAATAAAAGGTATAGAAAACCTGGCTGCTGAGAAAAGATTTAAAATAAACAAACAAAACCAGGCATGTTTAGTCTTGAGATAAGGAGATTGAGGGAGGACCTGATAACCGTTTTCAAATATGTTAAAGGCTCTTACAAAAAGGACTGTAATCAGTTGTTCTCCATGTACACTGAAGGAAGGACCAGACGTAGTGTACTTAATCTGCAGCAAGGGAGAGTTGGGTCAGATCAGTGGTCCCTAACGTGGTGCCCGCCGGTGCATTTATGTGCGCCCACCTAGTGCCCAGCAGGGGAGAGAAGCTGCAGCCCGGCACCTGATGGGGACAGAGAACTCAGGCTACAAGCGTGGTGTTCTCTGTTCCCAGCAGGCGCGGGGCCCGCCTAATGCCCAGCAGGGGAGATAAACTGCTGCCCCGTGCCTGCCGGGGATAGAGAACTCCGGGGCTGCAGGCTGTGGGCGCTGGTGTTCTTGGTCCCTGGCAAGTGAGGGGCCTTGGCATAAGCCAGAGAGAAACCGCAGCCCTGTGCCTGCCAGGGACAGAGAACTCCGGGGCTGCAGGCCAGGCGCTGGTGTTCTCTATCCTCGCAGCTTCTCTTTTCTCTCTGGATTCATATATTATGTTATATTAAATATGATGTTTTTTGTATTATTTAATGTACAAATACAAAATAAGCCTTGAAAAATTGTTGGCGCCCGCCACACTCTTCTGAAAACATGAATGTGCTACTGGCCACAAAAAGGTTGGGGACCACTGGGTTAGATAATAGAAAAAGAAACTTTCTAAGTATAAGGAAGCTAAGTAATGAAACAGGCTTCCAAGGGAGGTTGTGGAATCCCTATCATTGGAGGTTTTTAAAAACATGATTTGACAAACACCTGCCAGAGATGGTCTAGAATACCTCTCGAGATCCCTTTCAGCCCTGTGTTTCTGCGATAATTTTAATCCTGCCTCATCTGCACAAAAATGTTTCACTTTCTGTTTGCTCCATAAATTTGGGGAAAGAATAAAAACCACTCAGCCGAAAGAGGTGTGGCCTCTCAAGATTTAAAGGCCCTGGGGAACCAGCTGTGCCTGGGAGACCCAGAGCCTTTAAATCAACCAGGGGCTCCCAGCTGCAAAGGTGTCTGGGAGCCCCCTGGGGCTCAGGGGCAAATTAAAGGGCCCGGGGCTCTGGCCGCCAGGGGGAACCCCGAGCTTTGCGGGGCTGGGGTAGGGATTTAAAGGGCCTAAAATTCCTGCTGCTGGGGGAAGCCCGGAGCCCTTTAAATCCTGGCCCCACCCTGACCACCAGAGCCATGGCCAGGCTTTAAAGGGCTCTGGGCTGCCCGAAGTGGCTGGGAGCTCTGAGCCCTTTAAATCTCAGCCGCGGTTGGGATTTAAAGGGCTCAGGGCTGCCTGCAGCTATAGGCAGCCCAAAGCCCTTTCAATCCCCGCCGTGGAAGTCGATGCGGTCCAGCGCGGCGTACTGCCTCTTGCCAGTACGCCGGACCAGACCGGACCGGCTTACTTTCAACTCTGACTGTATGTATGTGTATGTGTATGAATGTGTCACAAACAATGCAGCTGCAGCCTGCCATCGACCAGCAGCGACCCCAGCAACCGGCCCCTGTGGGCTGCTGCCTGCAGAGAGCCAGCAGGTGCCGCTGGGCTGGGTCTGCCAAGGAGTAAGTAAACAAGGCAAAAACCACAGCCAGCCAGCCAGGGAGGGAGCCGGGGTGGGAGGGAGGGGAAGTCAGGAGTGAATGAAGGACAACTGGAATAGGCTTCATGAAATATGAGATATAAGATATTTAGAGAAAGTTTTGTCAATTTCAGCCTCTGCACTCTGCAGGCAGGACAAAACAAAAAGAGATCTGAGATTGCACCCGATGTCCTAAGGACATTTCAGGTGTTTAAATCAATATATAAAGAGGGTGGATTGGAATGAAAACTACCATTTCTTTCAAAGGAGGCACAATAATTTCCCTGAATATTCAGTTTTCCCCTCCAGTCCCTTTGTGGTTTTGTCTATGGAGGCTATTTGCTTTCCCTGTGAATCTGTCGTTGCTTTAGCAAAATTGCATTGCCCAAAATAAGCCCTAATCATCATGACACATCTTTCCACCATATTCTCCATATTTTTTGTTTTGTGTTTTTTGAACAGTAACATTTCAAAGAGGATCTGCAAGCAGTTTGGACATCACAACCATGATCCTCTGCTGGGGAGGGAATGGGATAGATTTGAACTTGGAAATGGTTCCTGATTTTGATTGTGTTTAGGAGATCCCCTCATCCCAGGGGCAGAAAAGAACTGCCCCTGCCATGGTCACACACACCCAACAGCAACTGGGAGTGAAATTAACAAGGATGCCAGAAACGGCTCCTAACTCTGGGCACTGAACTGCACAGGGAACAGCTGAGTTTAAACTGTTCTTTTGCAGGCAGCAGCAGCAGGCATCTCAGCCAGTGTCCCTACTGCAAGCTAGAGCCTAGAGGAGAACCCATGCTGGGGGTAGGGGGGGAGGAATGCAGAGCCTTGTCTGCAGCCTGGCTGGAGGAGGGGGAGGGAGGAGCCAAGAAACCAATGTGACAGTGAGTTTTTCCCCTTCCACCTGCTTTTATTAGCTCTGGATTTAAGCTGTGCAGCCAAATGTTTGTGTTTGTTGTGTATATTCGTATTGGGGAGATCCCCTCATCCCGGGGGCAGAAAAGGACTGCCCCTGCCATGGTCAACACACCCTCCGCTCGACCCCCTCCCCCCAGCTACTGTAAGTGAAATTAACAAGGATGCCAGAAACCTAGCCCTGGGGGCTGAACCATCAGGGAACAGCTGAGTTTAAACTATTCTTATGCAGGATGCAGGCTTCTCTTTCCCTCCCTCAGTCAGTCTCCTTTTCTTACCGGTCCTCCGTACCAGCCCGTACCAGCTTACTTTCACTTCTTCCTACCTCTTAACTTGACAGCTCTCAAGGATCTCAGAAGATTTGGTTCAGTTGCTACTATCATGTCTACCACAATCACCTGCAAAAGTGCCAGAATGTCAAAAATCATGGGTGTGTTTTCTTTCAAATAGAAGAAAACATGCAAATCTCAGAATCTATTTCCATGACAACTGTGGCAAAACTCCTAGGATCTGATCCAACTACTGTTGGATCCTGAAAAACTGTTGTTGACTTCAATGGGAGTTGGCTTGGACCTTTCATGTTTACTCATAGTTATTAGTGATTTTTCTGTGTGAAAGACACAGTAGTGCTACAGGTGGCAAACACTGAGTCAGAAAAATCTGTGGTTAGAATTTGTTTATAAAATACTGTTTGCCTCAAAAGGGCTTAGTTTTCGAACAAATACATGGTATCTATAGATTTCAGGGAAGTGTTTGGTAAACAATTGCTTTTTAAACTTTCTGTTCATTATAATTTAAAATAGCGAACACAACAGTTGGTACCAGGAAATATTTAGCCATTTAGTGTCTTAATGCAATTGATGTTTTAAACCGCCACGTAGCTAAAACAATGGCAATTACTGTACTTGTGCAAGTTTGTGTCTTAATATGGCAAACACACGTTTAACTTTACTGATATGAAAAAGAGTGGTTTTGTTTGTTTCAAGGGCTGTAGGATTTTGGAATCTCTTAATGGCTTGTTTTTAAATTCATCCACTGTTATAAAAAAGGAACAACAAATCTGTTTGATCGTGAATATCAAACAGAAATAATAGTTATAGCCACTGTCAGAAGAAGGCTATTAATTTTCATATTATAATAAATTATTCATGGTATGACTGCAAATCAAGGGTGTGATTTTGCAGATATGCACAGAACTAACTTTATTCATGAGAGCAGTCCCATTGAAGTCATGGGACTACTTGGGTGAGTAAAGTTACTTGTGTGTGTATAAGCTTGTGGGATCAGGCTGTAAGTATGCAATTGGAGCGGAGGGAGCTAACAAGCAGTACACTTGACTGTCACGGTTTTCTTTACAATAATTTCATGTTATTGGACTTGCAATCTCTTTCTCATTTGTTGATTCCAACTTAAATTGTTTGAACTGTGGAAAAAATACTGTTCTCAGTCATATCCGTATAACTCCCATTGATTACCTTGGGAGTTGTACCTGAGGACAGGATTTTGCACTATAAGATCAAGAAAAGATTCTGTTAAGGGACTATTCATAGATTTATTTCTTTGACTCCTCATTATTATTCATTACAGTTATTCAGTTAAAAGCTTTATTGCTTTTTGACATATTGCAAATCAGAGAATAAGAGGAAAATATTATATATAAGTCTATGTATTTCACTTAGAAGCATGAAAATACAATTTCCCTACCATTTTGGATATTTTCCATTAGACAGAAAAAATGTATTCTGTTTTCATTGCTGTAGCATCTCTGTTTTGTTTACTTACTTATTTGTGCACCCGAGTCGTTTACCATGTCATCAGTGATGTTAGCACAGCCCAAGAAGCAAGACTTCTCAGTAAAAAGTGAGCTGAAATGCCTGGTCAAATACATGAATTTGTTTTAAAGTCCAAAATCGTTAAGGGGCTATCCTGTCCCTGCAGCTGCAAGCTCAGTGAACAGCCAAATGATGAGATTTCCCAGGGTTAGAGGGCTCAGGGTTCCATTCTACAAATAGTTCGGCTCTGTGGTAGCTGACTGCACTGAGGAATGGGGATTGGACAAGGGTAGGCAAGAGGATTTGCCACCATGAGGTGCTGTAGAGTCTGCTCCAGACTTTGGACTGCAGTAACTTCACTGGAGTGGTTCCACAGCCATTTTGCCCTGGGAGACAGAGGGTTCTTCCCATGCCACCTTCCCAGTATGGCAGTCCAACTACTTGGGCCAAGCTCTAAGAAGAGGATTTGCCCCTTAGAAAATACATATGTAAACCTAAAATGGCAAGTCTATTTTATACCAAACATTTGACAATCAGTTCTTCCTTTTAGCTACATGCTAAGATCTGGGTGTGGAATTCTGGGCTTATGCTGTGCTTTTAATTACATCTAGGGATGGATGTGTGTTATAATGTTTAGAGCTAGAGTTTGGACCACTTCCGCCCTCCCTAAAAGTTTAGCAGTGTTGGGATCCAAGGGTTTGTTTCAGCCTATTTTAGAGAGATATGTCACTTATAAAATCAGAACTGACACCAATCACCCCCAAAGTTCAGTGGTGTTTTGACGCTTGGATTTGGGTTGGGTCCATCTCTGGGAACATTGACTGTTAAATCATGATATTCATTTTTTTTCTCTTGTATTAATAGCTATAACTATTCACGCAACAGAAACGTAAGTCACGTTAGGTACAAAGCCTTTTACTTTATCTTTAAAATGTACACATCTGTGGTCTTTAAAGTCTACTCATGTATTTTATGGAGCCCTCATTTCCCATTGATTGCAATGGAGCCATTGAGGACTAAGGTGCTACTCAGCGTGAGGAGCAGTGGAAGAATTTGATTTAGGAAACTAACTATCCCCAAAGCCTCCCTCCGCTCCAAAGTTTTTTCTTCTCTTTATGGTCTATCTCTTGGCTGGACAGCTGGCTAATCTTGCAGTAGCAAAATTATTATTATTGGTCCTGTTTTCTCTGACATAACACATTTTTTAAAATAATAAAATATTAAGAATTAGGAGGAACTATCACACTAGACTGAGAGAAGCTCTTCATTGTGGCTCAGGGTGAGATATCAAGCAGGGGAGTAGCTGGGGTAATGTTTAGTAGTTAATTTGGATTTCATAATATGGTTTCATCCTTTCAGGAAGTCATTAAGACTTTTAAAGTAATGGTGATCTCATTAATGTTAAATTTCACTAATGATGTTTTGAAATATTAGTTTATAATCACTGCAATATTTCAGTAATTATTATGACTGCTTAATACTGTGGTACACCAACCTCTTAAGCTATTCAGTAGCACCAGATGTGCCGTGCCTTGGAGGCAGGCCTTGAAAGTGCTCCAGCTGTTAGGTCATCTAGTTGCCAGCCCTGATGGATCTCAATAACTACTTAGGGTATGTCTACACTATAGAATTATTCTGATTTTACATAAACCGGTTTTGTAAAACAGATTGTATAAAGTCGAGTGCACGCGGCCACACAAAGCACAATAATTCGGCGTCCATGTACCAAGGCTAGCATCGATTTCTGGAGCGTTGCACTGTGGGTAGCTATCCCGGAGCTATCCCATAGTTCACACAGTCTCCCCCGCCCATTGGAATTCTGGCTTGAGATCCCAATGCACGATGGTGCAAAAAGAGCATCACGAGTGATTCTGGGTAAATGTCGTCACTCAATCCTTCCTCCGTGAAAGCAACAGCAGACAACCATTTCGCGCCCTTTTTCCCTGGATTGCCCTGGCAGACGCCATAGCATGGCAACCATGGAGCCTGTTTTGCCTTTTGTCATTGTCACCGTATGTATACTGGATGCCGCTGACAGAGGCAGTACTGCAGCGCTACACAGCAGCATTCATTTGCCTTTGCAAGGTAGCAGAGACGGTTACCAGTCGTTCTGTCGTGTCTGCTGTGCCATTGTAAATTGGCGATGAGATGACGGTTATCAGTCGTTCTGTACTGTCTGCTGCTGTCATGGGTGCTCCTGGCTGACTTTCGCTGAGGTCGTCCAGGGGCGCAAAGACAAAAATGGGAATGACCCTCTGGGTCATTCCCTCCTTTATGGTTTATCTAAAAATAGAGTCAGTTCTGCCTAGAATATGGGGCAAGTGTACTAGAGAGCCAGTGTACCAGAAAGCACAGCCGCTCTGTGTCAGATCCCACAGAAATGATGAGCTGCATGCCATTCTACGGGTACCCCTGCAACAACCCCACCCATTGCTTCCCTCCTCCCCTAACCCTGCTGGGCTACCATTGTAGTGTCCCCCCATTTGTGTGATGAAGTAATAAAGAATGCAGGAATAAGAAACACTGAGTTTTTAGTGAGATAAAATGAGGGAGAGGCAGCCTCCAGGCAGGACATTAAACGGTGGGGGACAGAGGAGCCCAGCATCCCGCTGCTATGATAGTCCAGGCAGTACAGAATCTTTTCTTTAGACATGAAAGGGGGGGTGCTGATGGAGCTTTGCCCCCAGTTGCTTTGATGAAGACGGTTACCAGCCGTTCTGTACCATCTGTCGGGAATAACCAGGAGTCATTCCTATTTTTACCCAGGTGCCCCCGGCCAACCTCACCTGAGCCCAGCCAGGAGCACTCACGGGATGATGACAAGGACGGCTACCAGTCCTTCTGCACTGTATCATCTGCCACTGGGGAAGGGAGGGGAGAGGATGCTGTTGTTCAGTGCCGTGGCACCGCGTCTACCAGCAGCATGCAGTAGACATACGATGACATTGAAAAAAGTCAAGAAACAATTTTTTTCCCTTTTCTTTCATAGGTGAGGAGGGGGAGTAAATTGACAAGATATACCCTGAACCACCCCGGACAATGTGTTTGACCCTACAGGCATTGGGAGCTCAGCCAAGAATGCAAATACTTTTCAGAGACTGTGGGATAGCTGGAGTCCTCAGTCCCCCCTCCCTTCGTCCATGAGCATTCATTTGATTCTTTGGCTTTCCATTACGCTTGTCACACAGCACTGTGCTGTGGACTCTGTATCATAGCCTGGAGACTTTTTTCAAATGCTTTGGCATTTCATCTTCTGTAACGGAGCTCTGATAGAACAGATTTGTCTCCCCATACAGCGATCAGATCCAGTATCTCCCATACGGTCCATGCTGGAGCTCTTTTTGGATTTGGGACTGCATGGCCACCCGTGCTGATCAGCGCTCCACGCTGGGCAAACAGGAAATGAAATTCAAAAGTTCACGGGGCTTTTTCTGTCTACCTGGCCAGTGCATCTGAGTTCAGATGGCTTTCCAGAGCGGTCACAGTAGTGCACTGTGGGATACTGCCCGGAGGCCAATACTGTCGATTTGCTAACACTAACTCTAATCCGATATGGTAATACCGATTTCAGCGCTGCTCCTCTCTTCGGGGAGGAGTACATAAACCGGTTTTAAGAGCCCTTTATATTGATATAAAGGGCCTCATTTTGTGGACGGGTGCAGGGTTAAATCGGTTTAACGCTACTAAAATCGGTTTAAACGCGTAGTGTAGACCAGGCCTCAGACATGACTAAAATGAAGGGATATTTTATTAGGCAAATAATGCCAAAGGATATTTTACTAGGACTTGCAAGGTTACAAATACCTTGCAGACCAATAGAAGGTTTGGGAGGCTTGAGCTTAGTGCCTGGGATGCCATCTCCAGTCCAGTGCCCTACTAACAACAGGTAGCAAACTTGCAGGTTTCCTGGATAAAATCAGTCCATCAGTCTCATTGAGGGCCCCTTTACATTGTTCACAGCTACTATGGCAGCATTTTCTGCACAGCTTCTGATAAGGGAATGCTCCAACAACAATGGCAGCTATGTTATATACCTCCCATCCCCTCCCTGCACATACTCCGTGGCTGAATGTAATTGCACTGTACAAGGTCAGTAAGCCCTTCTTACATATCCAACACCTGGTCACAAAACACTGACCACTTCGCAGAGCAATACCCAGTGTCTAAGGCACTTTGTCTGCAACAGTCTTTTTCAGGAGCCTGTCCATTTAAGAGCCTGAGCTAGCCACCAGCCCCCCCGCCCCCACCTTGCTCAGTCATCTGGCTGCAGGTCCCATACCTAGTCTCTGCTGTTACGCTGAAAATTCTGCAGAACCCTGAATCTAGTAGCAGAGTCTGCCCATCACAGTCTGCTCTGCACTTGGTTCTGCAGCTTCTGCTGCGGCCTGTTCCCTGCTTGCCATGTGGCTCCTCAGCAACTTCTTTCCTTTAGTCGACATCTTTATTTTGCTCTTGGCTCATCATGCAGCAAGTTTCTTCCTTGAGAGAGAGGTTATTTCTTGGATCAGAGTCTTTTATAGAGTTTCTGTTCCTCCCCATATTGGTCAAGACAAGGGGCCTGCATCCCTGTGTCCATCCTGGAGGGTCACAGGGCAGCAAGGAGGGAGATAGCAGTTTTCTGCTTAGCGGATTCATCACATTTCTTTACATTTAATAAAACAATACAGTCCCAGTCCTTGTGCAGTACAGTGCCCGTATGGACGCTGGCCAGAATCTAGCCCTCTGTGTATTCACTTGTATTGAGTACTACACATGGTATAGAAGAGATGTTATGCATTTTAAAGGCTATATTCTGCCCTTCATCTATGAATTATCATTATGTTATATATACACATTAAATGCCTGTATGCCAAACTCTTCTTGATGCTAATGAGAGTTCTGTGCAAGGAATGAGGACACTCAAGGATGGATTCTCAATTCTGTCCAAGTTCTGCACAAGCAAATTTAATTGTGGCATTTCCTAGCTTTTGAGTGCTTAACTGTGCAATCTTTTAGTATTATTTTCTTTTGTATGTTATAGACATATAAAAATAGGGTTATATAGTGTTGCCAGTGTTAAATTAGATATCCATTTTATAGTGGGAGTATGAAGAAGTATCTGGGCCAGATTCTTAGCTGATATAAACTTGTGTAGCTCCTTTGGGATCAATGGAGCTACACTGGTTAATACCAGATGGGGATCTGATGTTTATGAAGTATATTTTATTGGCCTATTTTTAATTTTTTTTATTGTTTTTCATGATTTCTAGGTATTAATGTAATTGCCTCCAGGCAGGTTGGCTGATGTGTTTGCTCTGCTAAAATTAGGACCAGATTATCAGCAGGAGGCAAGGTGTGGTATCATCGAACACCTCAGTGGGAGAGTTAATCTCGTACTGAAAAGATGCAAAAAGGTTTCACAAACATGTCATTGAGGAGATGGGCAGGTTTGAGATCACATGGGTCACACTCTTCCCCAAGATCTCCAGTACCTAATACAGCAACTGGCAGCTGTCCACCTGAAACCACTCTTACTAACACTGAGAATCCTGTATGCAGATGTGAATATGCAAAGCCCACAGGTAAGTTGAGAACATGGAGACCTGGGAGATGGGTCGGGAAAAGGAGGAAGCATGGGCTATAATGGCAGAGAGAAAGAAGGGTCAGGGCAAAACTGAGAGGCAAGATCAAATCAGTATCTTAGATGCCTATATACAAATGCAAGAAGTATGGGTAATAAGCAGGAAGAACTTGAAGTGCTAATAAATAAATACAATATGACATTTTTGGCATCATCAAAACTTGGTGGGATAATACACATGATTGGAATGTTGGTATAGATGGGTACAGCTTGCTCAGGAAGGATAGACAGGGGAAAAAGGGTGGAGGTGTTGCCTTATATATTAATAATGTATACACTTGGACTGAGGTGGAGATGGACATAGGAGATGGAAATAGTGAGAGTCTCTGGGTTAGGCTAAAAGGGGTAAAAAACAAGGGTGATGTCATGCTAGGAGTCTACCTGCAGGCCACCTACCTAGGTGGAAGAGGTGAATGAGGCTTTTTTTAAACAACTAACAAAATCATCCAAAGATCAAGATTTGGTGGTGATGGGGGACGTCAACTATCCAGATATATGTTGGGAAAATAACACAGTGGGGCACAGACTATCCAATAAGTTCTTGAACTGCATTGCAGACAACTTTTTATTTCAGAAGGTTGAAAAAGCTACTGGGAGGAAGCTGTTCTAGATTTAATTTTAACAAATAGGGAGGAACTAGATGAGAATTTGAAAGTGGAAGGCAGCTTGGGTGAAAGTGATCATGAAATCATAGAGTTCACAATTCTAAGAAAGAGTAGAAGGGAATACAGCAAAATAGAGACAGTGGATTTCAGGAAGGTGGATTTTGGTACACTCGGAGAGCTGATAGATAAGGTCCCATGGGAATCAAGACTGAGGGGAAAAACAACTGAGGAGAGTTGGCAGTTTTTCAAAGGGACACTATTAGGGCCCAAAAGCAAGCTATTCTGCTGGGTAGGAAAGATAGAAAATGTGGCAAAAGACCAGCTTGGCTTAACCAGGAGATCTTGCATAATCTAAAAAATAAAAATGAGTCATATAAAAAGTGGAAACTAGGACAAATTACTAAGGATGAATATAGGCAAACAACACAGGAATGCAGGGGCAAGATTAGAAAGGCAAAGGCACAAAATGAGCTCAAACTAGCTACAGGAATAAAGGGAAACAAGAAGACTTTTTATCAATAGATTAGAAGTAAGAGGAAGACCAAGACCAAGGACCAAGGCCCACTGTTTAGTGAGGAGGGAGAAACAGTAACAGGAAACTTGGAAATGACAGAGATGCTCAATTACTTATTTGTTTCAGTCTTCACCAAGAAGTCTGAAGGAATGCCTAACATAGTGAATGCTAATAGGAAGGGGGTAGATTTGGAAGATAAAATAAAAAAGAACAAGTTAAAAATCACTTAGAAAAGTTAGATGCCTGCAAGTCACCAGGGCCTAATGAAATGCATCCTAGAATACTCAAGGAGCTAATAGAGGAGGTATCTGAGACTCTAGCTATTATCTTTGGAAAATCGTGGGAGACAGGAGCGATTCCATAAGACTGGAAAAGGGCAAGTATAGTGTCCATCTATAAAAAGGGATATAAAAATAACCCAGGGAACTACAGATCAGGTAATTTAACTTCTGTGCCAGGGAAGATAAGGGAGCAAGTAATTGAAGAAATCATCTGCAGACACTTGGAAGGTGGTAAGGTGATGGGGAATGGCCAGCATAGATTTGTTAAAAACAAATCATGTCAAACTTATCTGATAGCTTTCTTTGATAGGATAACAAGTCTTGTGGATAAAGGAGAAGCGGTGGATGTGGTCAACAATGTGATGCTGTTGCAAAAAAAGCAAACATTCTGGGATGCATTAACAGATGTGTTGTGAGCGAGACATGATAAATCATTCTTCCGCCCTACTCTGTGCTGGTTAGGCCTCAACTGGAATATTGTGTCCAGTTCTGGGCACCGCATTTCAAAAAAGATGTGGAGAAATTGGAGAGGGTCCTGAGAAGAGCAACAAGAATGATTAAAGGTCTAGAGAACATGACCTATGAAGGAAGGCTGAAAGAACTGGGCTTGTTTAGTTTGGAAAAGAGAAGACTGAAAGGGGACATGATAGCAGTTTTCAGGTATCTAAAAGGGTGTCATAAGGAGGAAGGAGAAAACTCTAAGGCTAGAACAAGAAGCAATGGGCTTAAACTGCAGGAAGGGAGTGTAACGATGTGGTTCTGGCGGGACCCAGCTGAGAGTGTCAATTCAGGACAAATTGCTTAAAACAGGGCAGTTACAGCCCAAGGATGGGTTTTTTCCACCTCTAAGGCAAACCAAACCAGCCAGACAAAGGAAACTTTGGTCTCACCCCACTGGCTAACCACAAGTCACACAAGCAATCCCCTTAGATGCTCCAGTTTCTCAGTGTCACCACCAGTGCCACTCATCATGGGGATGAATGGTTATGAAAACCAACACCCCAGTAAAAGAAAAAAGATTCTCTCAATCTCAAAGAACCAAGCCCCAGACCTAGATCAATATACAGATCAGATCTTACCCATAAATCACACTGTTGCCAATCTCTTAGAATCTAAAATCTAAAGGTTTATTCATAAAAGGAAAAAGATATAGATGAGAGCTAGAAATGGTTAAATGGAATGAAGTACATGCAGTAATGGCAAAGTTCTTGGTTCAGGCTCGTAAGTGATGAAATAAACTGCAGGTTTAAATCAAGTCTCTGGTGTACATGTGCAGCTGGGATGGGTCATTCAGTTCTTTGTTCAGAGCTTCTGTTTGTAGCAAAGTCCCTCCAGAGGTAAGAAGCAGGATTGAAGACAAGATGGAGATGAGGCATCAGCCTTTTATAGTCTTTTCCAGGTGTAAGAACACCTCTTTGTTCCTACTGTGGAAAATTACAGCAAAATGGAGTCTGGAGTCATATGGGCAAGTTCCTGCATACTTTGCTGAGTTATAAGACATATCTGCCTTCTCTCAATGAGTCAGTTGTATAGATGATGGTCCTTAATGGGCCATCAAGCAGGCTAGGCAGAGCTAACACCAACTTGTCTGAGATGTCACCCAGAAGCAGAGCATAAGTTTGAAGTACAGACAGTACAGAGCCAATATTCATAACTTCAACTACAAAAATGATACATGCATACAAACAGCATAATCATAAGCAGCGACTTATAACCTGGTCTTAGACACCTCATTTGACCCCCTTTATACAAGATTTGGTGCCACTACAGGACTTTGGTTGCAACCATGTTCTATGTGGTCCCAGATTATGTCAATAACGTCACAGGGAGGTTTAGGTTGGACATTAGGAAAAAGTTCCTAATTGTCAGGGTGGTTAAACGCTGGAATAAACTGCCTAGGGAGATTGCAGAATCTCCATTTCTGGAGATATTTAAGAGTAGGTTAGATAAATGTCTATCAGGGATGGTCTGGACAGTATTTGGTCCTGCCATGAAGGCAGAGGACTGGACTCGGTGACCTCTCAAGGTCCCTTCCAGCCCTACAGTCTATGAATCTATGAATACATCCTCCAATTGTTGAGCTGCTGTGCACTCCAAAGCAGCCACCACACCAAAACAAATGAATGTTTCCCTGGCATGTGAAGTCTGCATCTGTTTCATAAGGTAACTTATCAACAAAGCAGATGAAGAAAGACAATTAACTTTTTTATACATATGTGATTTAATGAGATTAAATGAGACTAAACAAATACTTTAAAGTTCTTAAAAGATGAACATGTTTTTTTCTTGTGGGTGTGGGGGATCTTCTCTGTGTGTATTTTAACAGAAGCCTTGTTAAGATGCTTGGGACTACTCAAAGTACTCTCAACTAATTTCAAATCACTGAGGATAAGAGATTATATAAATCCCCATACTTCACTGTATGCCTGTACTCTACATAAGTATAAAATACATCTTTTAGGTTTATAAACTAATTTGCTTATGATTTTTGTCCTATTTCCATGAAATAAAATTATTAAACAGTGCTTATTAAATGCTAGTTAATAAGTAGTCGTGCATCTGCTCTTCATGGAAATTTTAATATTAGTCTGTTTTTGAAAGGTATGATCCATTGCACTGTACTTAAAATTATTATCATGGACATTTATTACTAGAGTAAAGAATTCACAGGTAAATAATACAGGTGAGCATAGAGGAAGGCACTTCACCTGTTGTACAGACAAGTATATATGGAAGTATACTGAAAAGTATTAAAAACAAAAGATTTTGAGCAATGCAGTAAATATCCTGTATAATTCATCAGCATTTTTTTCTGATGGCATGGTATAATTTTGGACAGAGTCAAATGATCAACACATTTACTGTTCGTTGTTTGATCCTGGGAGCTGTGATTTTTTTTTTATTTTAAACTTCCTTTCAAAGGTAAATCTCATGACAATTAATACGAAACAGAGGGAGAACATGAATTAACACTGGAAGTTGTCTTGGGGTAGACTCTGTAAGAGCATGATTTGGGCAGCAAGGACAAGGCTAGAAACTTTCCAAGTTTCCTCATATCTCTTTAAATTATAATTTATTGTCAGTGGGTGTGTTCAAGTGTTGTGAGCAACCATCAATCTTCAAACAAGTATTGGGACTGTCTGATTCAGGCTGTGATGTCCTCCATGTCTCATATTTCTCAGATTTTTTTAAGACCCATTATAACTGATGATATTTCCCCAGTAAACAGTAGCATGATAATACATTGTCTTGCTACTGTCAATATGTTTCTGTACATGAGTCTGCTAAGACATTGTAGAATTATGTTTCCTACTTTGTTTTCATTAAAGGTTTGATTCTGTGTAAGGCCATGTAGAGGTTCATGGTTTGGCCCTACTTTGTTAGGTTAATTCAGTGCATTGTGGTTTTGAATGGAGATACCGTGTACCAAAGGGCCATCCAGTTTCTTTTTGTAAAAAAAATAATAAATAGTTGTTAGGAAAACCTTTGTTAGGAGTAAGCTTCAGCCTTTTCTTAAACTGTGTTGAAATTTAAATATTAGTACAGTAATAATATTTTTATTAATATTTATTGGAATTATCAAGGCCCTAATTCTTCTCACTTGAAAATTTTTGCGGGTTTTGACATAGACTTCAATTGTAAGATGATCAAACTTGTGTTTCGAATAACTAGACTTACTGGAGTGCTACCAGGGTTAATGCTACCAGGGTTAATGCAACCCTTCATTCTTCAAAAGCTGAGAATTTGAAATTTTCATACAGTTCATTTCTAATCAGAGGCAGTGTGTGTAAATGAAGAATTTCATTCATCGGGAGCTATTTTCCAATGGTCACTGTATTTCAATGTTACATTGTTTTACAAAAGATCTTTTCAAAAATAAACTTTTTTCTTGAATCCTAGTGTATTTGGTACAGTGTTTATACAAAGTGCTTCAGTAATGATATTAAACTGAAACAGCGTTGTTCTTAAAAAGTAAGGTCCCGATTCAGCAAAGCACTGAAGCATGTGCTTAAGGATAATCAAAGACCTAAAGAACATTTTTTAACAATGTAGCATATACATTATTATCATGCTGGAAGGATTAGATTTTTATGGATAAATGTTGGTAAATGTTAATTTCACCATACATATAGAATCTGATGAAAAAATGTTTTCATTGATGATAATCAGAGTTTACAGATAGGCAAAGAAAGAAGAATGCTGCTTGAGAACTTTTTAGAGTCAAAATCCTGTGATTTAGACTTTTGAATTAGGTTTATTATAAATGGACTAAAACGCATAGTAAAAACTGGCATGATTTGTTGATTTCTGGATATTTACTTTCTATATTTTGACATGTGATGTTGAAAATTTGTGTTTTAATGGTTTATAAAGCTTTAACTTTTTGAATTTAGTCTATCCCATTTCATAATTGTCCCTGCCCCCAGTCTGGAGGTTAAGTCAAGACACTGCAATTTAGGAGGTAATAGGTGTGGCATATACTTGTTGCAAAGAGGATATAGTTGACTGATAAACAGGAATTGGAAGTAGCTTTAAGGAAGCTGGGAAAAGGAGGGTTGGGGCCTCTAAAATCTGGTTCCATGGGAGACAAATCCACCCTTTTCCCACCCCCCTTTAATCCTCAGATGAGGGGTGGATGGTGGGGTCCCAGCAACAGGCTTGGACCAGAATGGAAATAGGGAGAACTGATGTCAGCCCTCCCAAATGATTAAGGAAAGAAAGATGACCAGCAATGGACAATTTATTGCTGCTTATTCCCAGATGTGTTAAGTGACTAGAGTTGCAACCTAATTAAACTACATCTATTGCAGCTTGCCTTTCTACCTGCATGGCCAGGACAATAGCCTTGAGCTGAGGGGCTGGATCTTGACATCCATGGTCTTACATTCCAGAAGTGCAAGTAGATCTAACTCAGTCATACTTGCACTGACTATGAATGTGATACCGTGAGTATCAAGAGCACTGAGGCTTAAATTCCCACGTTAGTAAAAACAAATCCCATTGTTTCATTTCAGGTAGGTTTTTTTTAACAGGAATGAAATATGTTTTCTGACTGTTGTCAGTGGGTCTTCGTTTGTTTTTTTCAACAGAGATCTAATCCTTCAACATGATTACAGTTACAGTTCAGATAAAATATGTTTCTGCATTAGCTACCAGGGCCCCAATCCAACATGCTCATAACTTTAAGTGCATGAGTAGTTGAAGTCAATGAGATTATTCATGTGCTTAAAGTTAGGCATGTGCTTAAGTTCTTTCTTGGGTCAGAGCCTCCTGGTTATAGTAAGGCTGATCTTACCATAACTTGACATTTCCATAGCCATAAGGCAAACTAAATTAGTGTACACTATCATTCTTTCATGTTTTGACTCTCTTTTTTTCTTTCCTCTTGTTTTGTAGGGTTATAAAGCTACATCTGTTCCTGCAGTGATTTATAACGACAAATCTTCCACAGCAATTGCCTTCATCTACTGTTCTGGCTTCTACTGTTAGTCAGCAGAAGAGAATTAAACACAAAGCAAAGTACTCTTAATCTCAATAGACAGAGAGACTTTGTACAGTATGTTCTGTACCAAACTGAAAGACTTGAAGATCACTGGGGAATGTCCTTTCTCTTTACTGACCCAAAGTCATATATCTGATGAACATGAGGAGGAATGTGCAGAAGTGCCAAATAGTTCTAGAGCAGCTTTGCCCATCTGCAAAGAAGTCAGTGAAAAAGACACTCATGGGACCCTTCCACAAAGGAAAACCAGTAGAAGCAGAGTTTATCTACACACGTTAGCTGAAAGCATCTGTAAACTGCTCTTTCCTGAGGTAAATGATTACAGTGTACTGATAATGATATTTTATTAGAGCATTAGGGATAAACATTCAAAGAATGCATTTTAAATAAGCATTAAAATATATGTAAGTCTTTGAATCAAGTTCAAGCTCCTTGTTCTTCCTTCAAGGCCTTGCATAGTTCTGTCCTTGCCTACATCTCTGCTCTCATTTCTTCATTCTCCCACTACTGCTGGATATAATTGTGCCAAAATCCATCTGGAATCATTGTGCCTTTTTCGTTTCATCCCTTCTTCCATGCTGCCCAGTACTCTTCAAAGGCCTCCCTTCTCCGTTTACATTAATCATCCTCCATCACTTCATTTAAATCACTCCTTAAAAATAAATTTGTTCTGCAAATCCTTACACATAATCTACTACAGATAGGTAAATCCTTTTAATAAAAATGCAAAATAGCTATTTCCATAATGCTTCTATACTGAAGGCCCTTCTGGCTTATTGCTTGTTTAAACTGTATTGTTTGTGTTTGATTTAGGGCCCAAACTTGTAATGCTTACTCATACAAGAAGTCCTTCTGAAGTCAACAGGATGCCTACGTGCAGTATTGAAGCCAGGGCCTACTCATTTCATTAAGGGTTATCACACCTAGCTTCCAACTGCTTGAAGCATTTCCTACTGATTGCACTGAACAGAATGTCTGTGCTAAATTAATAATACAAATAACAGTGACGTGTAGAAATAGTAAAGACATATTTTCACAGGTGCAACTTAAATAGTGCAAAAGGAAATAGAGGATTCACATGCCCTGCTCAGACTAGCTGAGCAGTCAGGTACCATATTCTGCATGCACAATATCGGTTTCAAAAAGTATTGATAGTAGTTGTTTTAAATACTAAAAATAAATAAACATTGCCCAGATAGTGAGGTCCATACACAGGCAAACTCCACTGATTTCAACAGTACTGAGAACTGGATTAAGTCCTGAGGGTTTGACTCAATGAAAGGAGCTAAGTGAACCTTCACCAAACAGATTTTAGAAAGTATCTGCTTGACCTGCAAGGGTATACGTACACTGCAAATGGGAGGGAGACTGCCAGTCCATATAGACAGGCTTGTGCTAGCTTGCGTAGCTGTTGCAGCATAGGTGTCAGCTTGTGCTAGTCACCCAAGATTGGACCCAGGGTGTTGGGTGCGTGTGGACTCAAGTGGCTATCCTGAGCCACCATCCATGCCACAGCATCCACACTTCTATTTTTAGCATGCTAGCTCAAGGAGAGCTAGAGCAATCTGTCTACTCAGGCTAGGAGACGCACTGCCAGCTGCAGCATAAACATAGTCCAATTGTCTGGCTTAGGCTGAGTTCCATGATAGGTATGATGTCATGTGTATAGTGCATGCTGGGACCTTCTAGTGGATGGGAAGTTGGTGATCAGTGGTCAAGTTGGTTGTCATGAATTCTTAATAGGGGGAAATAAGTTTTCAACTGTTGGTGTGCTGAATGTCTATGTTAGCTGGCTGGTGACATTCACACATTTCTGCAAGTGATGGAATGTTCATTCTATTTACATGTCTGTTTTCACAATACTTCCATTTCTTATACTCAGCCTATCAATTTTTAATAGACTCTCTTTTTTTACCTTCTGCCTGGTGCAGTGACATGAAAGACAGCCATCACTTTAAACAGTCAGTTGTAAATTAAGAGGAAATTAAATTCTGTAGGCAAATGTATTGGCCACAGTGCCTTCTTGCAGTGGTCCCGCCACACTCATTTGTTAAAATACTGTCTGTGACCCAAGAATATTTTGTTTGGCTAATCTTATTTTTAATTTGCTGCTGCTAATTCTCTCTCTCTCTCTCTCTTATTTGCTATTTGGAGAATGATGTAAGTGTACTCAGCTCTTCCATTTAGAAAAACCATAGTCCAGATCCTCATTAGGTATAAAACGATGCAACTCCACTGATGCTGTGACCATGTGCACCAGCAAAGGACCTAGCCCAAGGTCTCTACAACATGAGTTAGCAGTCTTTGAAATCAGTGGAGCTCTGTGCAGTCACAGCAGTCTGTTTTCATTCTATCAGCTGCAGGATCAGGGCCTATTTTCCCAATCATCCCCCTTTCAAGATGGATTTAAGTTTGTTTAAAAGCTCATTTCTTACTAGATTACCTTGTGCTGCCTTGCCTAACAGTGATTTATGTCACCCTTTTTTCAATTTGAAATCTTCAAAGCATAGTGCGAGATTGTGTCCCTGATCAGAGTGTGTCCCTTCCATTGACATCAGTGAGACTTATGCGTAGGAATCAAGGGTACAATATGGCCCCAAATAATTTTTCATTAGGCTCAAAATACAAGAGAATGCATGTGGGTTTTTTGTTTCCTTGCTGGTTTGGATTTTTTTTTTTTTTGAATGATAGAGTACAATACTTGGAGTTGAGTGAGGAGTTGGATGGCCCTCCACAATCTGTTTCTGTTGATATGTTCGTGTGAATTACATCTTGATTAAATGAGGTAGAACAGTTGTTCACTTTTGGGTTTATTTGAAAACCAAACTATTTGCCTTCCTTATGATATTTGTTTTTCTTACAGCGTATCCTTCCTTCCTGGCCTGTCTTCTGGAAGCATACAAAGTAGAAATTACAGTGGAACTGATACATTTCTGTTGGGGGTAGACAGGCCAGACCAAAGAGAGTCTGCACAAAGGGACCCTGAAATGAGAGTATAGCATGCTCCCTGGTGGTATTCTGTGCTGGACCATGGAGGCGTGGGTTTTGAGTGGTGCTGGGGCATGGTCAATAGATCCAGTCACAGAGCAGATTCACTGGTCCAGAGCCATATATAAGGTGGGTGCAGAGAGCTGTGGCCAGAAGCTGGAGTTGGAACTGCAGAGTGGATGTACAAGTATGAGCTGGAGGGGGCGGGGTGGATTATATCCTCCAGGCACCCTAGTCAGCCATTCTCACCAAGTCTTTTTTACCTGGCTCTTTAAGTAACCAGAATTTCACCCTTAGGATGCCTTTTTTAGATGGGCAAAGTCACTCTGGGGTTATGGGAATTCCTATATTCAAAACTATTCTCTTTTTTCTCATGTATTTTATCATCACAAAAATGGGTGTAGTGGTAACTTGAGGCACTGGTTTGCTTATTTTGGAAACTATATTTTGTGACTTTTCATCTTGACCCCTTCAACATGACATCCTAAAATTGCCAGGAAAAAAATTACAGCACTTAATGCTCTTTGAAATGTTATTGCTTAAGAGAAGCATTATCTGTTGTCCTTCAACGTGGGATGTATAACAAATATAATTAGATTTTTAGGAGAAAGTTAACTGCAATATGAAAACATTGCATTAGTAGGAGCATTGTCAGCAGATCAAGGGAAATGATTATTCCCCTCTATTCGACACTGGTGAGGCCACATCTGGAGTATTGCGTCCAGTTTTCCCCCCTCTCACCCCCCCCCCCACAAAGGATGTGGACAAATTGGAGAGAGTCCAGCGGAGGGCAACAAAAATGATTAGGAGGCTGGGGCACATGACTTGAGGAAAGGAGAGGAGAGGACTATGAGGAGAGGCTGAGGGAACAGGGCTTATTTAGTCAGCAGAAGAGAAGAGTGAGCAGGGATTTGATAGCAGCCTTCAGTTACCTGAAAGTGGGTTCCAAAGAGGATGGAGCTCGGCTGTTCGCAGTGGTGGCAGATGACAGAACAAGGAGCAATGGTCTCAAGTTGCAGTGTGGGAGGTCCAGGTTGGATATTAGGAAACGCTATTTCACTAGGAGGGTGATGAAGCATTGGAATGGGTTACCTAGGGAAGTGGTGGAAAATCCATCCTTAGAGGTTTTTAAGGCCCATCTTCACAAAGCCCTGGCTGGGATGATTTAGTTGGGGACTGGTCCTGCTTTGAGCAGGGGGTTGGACTAGGTGACCTCCTGAGGTCCCTTCCAACTCTGATATTCTATGATTCTGTGATTATTTTTCTTATTCTTAGAGACACATTTCTTATGGCAGTTTTGCCCTATGGTGTTTAGTCTTTCATTTTTAATTTATGGCAATAGAAAGTACAGCTGATTATGTCAAAAGCTACATTTTAGAAACGGTGTTTTCCTTATCAGCATCTAGCAACATGGAAGTAAAGCCACATCATCATATTTAGAATACAGCATCATAGTGGCACATTGACACAGAACTTGATTAAACTGTTACAGGAACTCAAGGGAATATTAATTCTTAAAAAGAAAATAAAGCCTTTTTATAATAATATAACTATCTTTATTACATTTTTGTTGGATTCCTCTGAGACCTTTTCCACTCAGCTTATCCAGAATATTCATCCAGTTCTCTGGGATCCAGAAAATTCAGTTCAACTCCAGATTTTGTCACCGAGGTGCCTTTGTTTGGCATACAGCAACACTACGCTCAATTGATCCAACTCAAACCTGTGGGTGGGGTGGGGTGTGGGGTGTGAATGCAGGGTAAATCAAAGCTCCAAAGTTATATAGAAACTCTCTTTCTTTATGTACATTTACACATCTCACTGCATTTAGTATACCTTACATCACACATTTTCGGATTGGCTTGATTACTTTGCAAGAAAAATTCCCAGTGTAGCGTGCTCTGTCCCTGAATTGTACATGCTCGACCTATTCCTTACCTCATGTCTACATTCCTAGTGAATGGTTCTCTGAGTGTTCTCCCTCTTGTCTTAGCTGACTCAGACATTCTATGGTTTTCAACCTAATGGTCTGTTTATCTCCCATTCTGTCTTCCAAGAAATGAAACCTCCAGCCAAGTGTTAATTGCTCATGTCAGGCCAGGACTCAGCTACAATTTTAAGCAACTGACATTTTAATTAACTTATCTCTTTTCATTTCCAGTTTGAAAGGTTACATCTTGCACTTCAGAGAACATTAGCAAAGAACAAAATAAAAGAAAACAGGTACATTTAATGTGTTTGTGAAAATAACACTTGGTAAAGGAGAGTGGAAAGGAGTGGTTAGTGAAGGTGACTGGGAATCAGGATTCCTGAGATCTTTTTTCAGTTCCACCACTGATTTGATGTGTAGCTTTGTTCATGTCACTTAATTTCTCTGTGCAACAGTTTATTTAAAAATACTTACAGAGGTGTTGTCTGACTTAAATAACTAACTATCTAATTCCGGGATCGGCAGCCTTTGGCATGCGGCCCGTCAGGGAAATCCACTGGTGGGCCAGGATGGTTTGTTTACCTGCAACATCCACCGGTTTGGCCGATCGCAGCTCCCACTGGCCGTGATTTTCCGTTCCAGGCCAATGGGGGCTGCGGGAAGCGGCGTGGGCCAAGGAATGTGCTGGCCACCGCTTCCTGCAGCCCCCATTTGCCTGAAACGGTGAACTGCGGTTAGTGGGAGCTATGATCGGCCAAACCTGCAGATGCTGAAGGTAAACAAACGGTCCTGGTCCGCCAGCGGATTTCTCTGATGGGCTGTGTGTCAAAGGTTGTCGATCCTTAGGCTAATTCAACAACATTGGCGCAGGGACCACCCCTTTGGTAGGTAGTCAGCAGTGTTTATAGGAGCCCAACTAACAGTGGCTGCAGCAGGTATGTGCAGTGTAGATGTTTTAATTGCAGTGTAGATGTTTGAGTTCTGGCTAGAGGCAGAGAGTACCAGAACCTGGGCTCTAGCATGAGCCTAAATGCCTATACTGCAATTAAACAGCCCAAGTCAGCTAACATAAGTCAGCTGCAGGTGTTTAACTGCAGTGTAGACATATCCTTAGTCAAAGTCAATGGGAGCTAACTGTGCTCAGCATCTCTAAAAGATGAGGCCCCTCAAAGTATCTCAAACTGGGCATTCAAAAAGTAATGCCTCCTGAATTAGTGGATATTTTTGAAAATGTTGGCCCAAATGTTTATTGTTTGTATCTGCAGGAGAAAAACAATATTGAATTAGGGGAAGATGTTTCTACGAAAAACAACAATATACAATTCCTATGTAGCACATAAATAATATTTTACATTTTAAAGTACTTTACAAATACTGACTAATCCAAAATTAACTAATCGGATAGTATATGTTAATTGCTGCTTCCTGAATGGTTCATCAGTGGAGATTATTTTTTTCTTGATCTTTAATTTTATATTCCTTTTAGAATGTTAGTCTGAAAGAGAAAAAAAAATAAGCTATTGAAAATCCAGATGATAATGAAGAATGTACACACTTACAGTACTATGGTGATATGTATTTTTCCAGGTATTTCAGATTCAGAATGTAGGTAACAGTATATGTACAATGTCTTCAAGATGTATTGATTAAATCAAGGTAAGGATAATCCTTAGTTTAGCTCAAAATTTGTCAGTGAATTCTGATTACCTTGAGAGAATTCAGTGGGCCTAATTTTTGTCTTGTGCAAATCTGGAGCAGCTCCACTGAACTAATTAATTTTGAGATCAGTGGGGTTACCCCTGATATTTATCAGTAAAATAGAAATATTTTCTGACATGCATTTTTAATGTAAATTAATTCAGAGAAATGCATAATTTCAATAAATGCCTGACTATAGAATACAAGTGCAGGTAAGTAGGAAATATCACCATAAGCCCAAATGCTGAAGTCAATGAGAATTTCAGTCAGTTAAGGTCCATAGCATTTGATCTATATTTCTTACCATTTAATTCAAGATCACACCACTTAAAATATTAATGTATCACAAGTTTACAGGATATTGTACCAAGGCCCATTTCTGACTAAATGAACGTTTGCATATATATCAGCAGAGCCAATCTGTACACAGCATGCATGGGGAAGATATTTTATGTTACTTTCCTCGTCTTTTTTTCATTGTAATGTGATCTTCATTAAGTTTTATTGTTGATTTTGCAGATAATTTTTTTAAACGTACATTTTTATGGTCTTTGCAGGAAATACGGGGAGAGAGAAGATTTTGAAAAAATAGTCACTGATCATGCAAATGCAGCAGGTAATATGATACCATTAAATAATATTAAGTAATCACTAATCTTGGCTGACACATCTGGGATTGAACTAGGGACTAAATGCTAAAAGAGCTAAAAGCATGAGTTGTACAACTTGAGATAAAGAGCCAAAGCTCTTTACGTAGGGCTGTAGCAGACTCATATCAGAGTGGGACATGTTACACATACTCAACCAGTGGGTTACAGATATGGCTGGTCAAACATTTTCAATTGAAATTGAAATCCAGATTTGTTTGAACCTGGACTACCCTCTAAATAACTAGTAGCCTGAGGAAAACAGATCAAGTTTGATCTAAAACATGAAACTCATAAGAACAGCCATATTGGGTCAGACTAATGGTCCATCTAGCTCAGCATCCTGTCTTTAGACCAGGGGAGGCAACCTATGGCACACGTGCCAATTTTCAATGGCACTCATACTGCCCAGGTTCTGGCCACGGGTCCAAGGGACTCTGCATTTTAATTTAATTTTAAATGAAACTTCTTAAACATTTAAAAAACGTTATTTACTTTACATGCAACAATAGTTTAGTTATATATTAGACTTTTAGAAACAGACCTTCTAAAAACATTAAAATGTATTACTGGCATGCAAAACCTTAAATTAGAGTGAATAAATGAAGGCTCAGCACACCACTTCTGAAAGGTTGCCGACCCCTGCTTTAGATTGTGACCAGTGCCAGATGCTTCAGAGGGAATAAACAGAACAGGGTAATTTAATTCCTGTTATCCAGTCCCAGCTTCTAGCCGCCACAGGTTTAGGGACACTCAGAACATTGGGTTGCTTTTCTGGCCATCTTGACTAATAGCCATTGATGGACCTATCCACCATGAATGTATCTAATTCTTTTTTTAACCCAGTTATACTTCTGGCCTTCACAACATCCTTTGGCAATGAGTTCCACAGATTGGCTATGGGTTGTGTGAAGAAGTACTTCTGTATATTTGCCAGCCTATTCATTTCATCGGGTGACCCCTGGTTCTTGTGTTATGTTAAAGGGTAAATAACACTCCCATATTCACTCTCTCCAGACTATTCATGATTTTATAGACCTCTGTCATATCCTCTTTAGTCAGCTCTTTTCTAACATGAACAGTCCCTGTCTTATTTTTAGCTGTTCTTTATACAGGACTAGCTTACTGACCTAGAGGTAAGTGCTGTGCCAAAGTATGCTTTAATTCCTGAAGCCAAGAGTGCTCCCACCGAGAGTGGCTCTTTCTGCATCTCTGGAGGGAAGGTGGAGTCTTGTGTCCTTCAATAGCAAGACCTACTAACTGATTAGGAATGGTACTGGCAAAGTTTTGAGGAGCCCAGTTCAGCATTTCTGGGCAGAAGATGTTTAACTGAGACAAATCCTGTATTTGGTAAGGGAGATTATATAAGGAGAAAACAAGAGGTTAGGGTGCAAGTTCTACCCAGACTCTGTGTTTCCCAGTTACTGGATATTATGACTTAATTAAGTTACTTCTAACCCAGAGTCTCTTTTGAAGGCTGTGCTGGGATGGGGAACTGTAATGCTAGAAGGGTATGAGTTAGTGCTGGGGCAAAAAAAAGGATTGAAACTCAAAGTGATTGACTGAAATGTGGGTCTACATTTGTAGGTGTTCCAGTTGAAACTGTAAAGGAATATCTTGGTGAAGAGCTGTTCAAAATATGTTATGAAGAGGATGAACACATCTTAGGAGTTGTTGGAGGAACCCTTAAGGACTTCTTGAACAGTTTCAATACCCTTCTGAAGCAGAGTGGCCATTGCCAAGAAGCAGACAAAAAGAGCAAACTTGAGGAAGCATCCATATTATGCCTGGAAAAAGATCAAGACTTCTTAAATGTGTACTGTTTCTTTCCTAAGAAAATAACTGGTCTCATTCTGCCTGGCATTATTAAGGCAGCAGCTCATATTTTGTATGAAACCGAAGTGGAAGTGATGCTGATGCCACCCTGCTTTCGTAATGACTGCACGGAGTTTATTAACCAGCCATATTTGTTGTACTCTGTACTAGTCAAAAGCACAAGACCTTCCTTATCTCCATGTAAACCACAGTCTTCTCTTGTGATTTCTGCCTCTCTGTTCTGTAAGACTTTCCCATTTCATTTCATGTTTGACAAGGATATGGCTGTTCTACAAGTTGGCAATGGGATAAGGAGACTTTTGAACAGGAGAGAATTTCTAGCAAATCCTAACTTTGAAGAGTGTTTTGAAATTCTTACGCCTAGAATAAACTGCACATTTAGTGGGATCATGACAATGCTCAATATGCAGTTTACTGTACGAGTGAAGAGATGGGACAATGCTGTTAAGAAATCATCTAGGGTAAGAGCTGATGGCGTAAGCATTATTTCTGTGAAGCATCTATTTGCTTTGCTTTTCTTTATTAGAGGCAGGGCTATAAATCAATAGCCACTATAAAGAAGGCACAGTCTGTAATCTTAGATTTTCTGCCTCCCAATGGCTAATACTACAAAATAATGATTATAATAACAATATTTTCGAAACCTGAGTATATCCAGGAAACAGGAGACGAGACTTTCACCTCTAGTCAGAAGCAGAAGGTTGTGTAACAAATTGTAGGCCAAATCCTGAAGCTTTTACTCACTCAAAACTCTTTGACTTCCCTAGGAATTTAATCTGAATAAAGACTGCAAGATTTGGCCCTATATTTGTTTGTTAAGTAAATGTAACAGTTGATTGTTGAGATGAAAAGTAAAGCCAAGGAAGCACTGTCCCTTTGCATTTGCTTAGTGACAGAGCAACTGCAGAACAGAGGTAGAGAAAGTGGCAGTGAAAGCTTTACCACAGTGCCCTGCTAGTCTGCCTTATCCCTGGTCTGGCGAGGGTGAGAGGATAGTTCATTCTCCAGGTTCATTCAGCCTTTGATACCTTTGCTGACAGTGTCATGATGGATGCCAAATAGTGATATATTTATTTATTTAGTGCTTTGGATACTGCGTCACTGGCAAACAGGCTGAGACACTGTAGCTCAGACAGCAGCTTTTGGCCTGTGCTCAGTTCAAACTTATGACTTATATGTGATGGGCTCCAAACCCCATTAATGAGTAGCTGAGCCATTCAGCCCCACCATCTCAAGAACTGTAGGTATTAAAGGTTTTAGTCAACTTTTACCTTAAAGTGGGGGAAAGGACAATGCTGCTTTAGTGCGTTTATCTAAGTTTCGTTTCTCTTACCAGTGGCTCAAATACAGTAATAGGCAGTATCTCAAAGACTCCAAGAGATGATGGATTCCAAAAGTGTGTGTATTCGTTTGTGCCTGCGAAAGATACATTTGCCTTTGCAGGTATATACACATGCAAATATCCATTTGCAAACAGCATAGGGTGTCTGCTCTTTGAAAATGTGCCCTACAAAAGCATTGTTATTGAAAACTGTGCAATACCTTCACGTACTATATGATTAGGTGTGAAAGGGAACAAAAGAAAATAGTTAATGCAAAACGTTTTGCTTTCTTTAGTGGATAATTAAAACATGATACTCATGTTACTTATGCCTATTTATTTTTAAATTGTGCTAGTTTGTAAAGTTCCTCTATTGAAATAGAAGCGGATTCCCTCCCCTCTTCCTTCAGACACACAGACAAACATTAATAAATTGGTGAATGCAACAGATAATGTAATTGTAACCTCAAATCTATAGCTTTCTGATCAACAGATGCACACCAAAAATACACAAAATTATGCTCTTGGCTGTTGGTTTCTCCACAGTAGACACCAACACTTACTGATGCCATATCAGAAATAGGCATTTATCAGTAAATACTGCTTTACCCTGGCACTTAGGAGCCAACAGTAGTTCTGATAATTGACAGGGTCCACTGGATGGTTTTAAGGGAGCTTTAGCACAGCACCATATGTTTCCCTTTAATTATTTTTTTAAAAAATACAAGGCCATAGTTGTTCCTTGTGTGATACAGCCTAACTGTCTACCTTGATTCTTCCCCTTCCTGAAATATTGCCATAGCTGTGGATGACTCTTCTTTCTTTTATTGTTTCAGGTAATGGATCTTAAAGGCCAAATGATCTATATTTTTGAATCCAGTGCCATCTTGTTCTTGGGATCTCCCTGTGTGGACAGATTAGAAGATTTTACAGGACGTGGATTATACCTTTCTGATATTCCAATTCATAATGCTCTGAGGGATGTTGTTTTGATAGGAGAACAAGCCAGAGCTCAAGATGGACTAAAGAAGAGATTAGGAAAGCTTAAAGCTACTCTTGAGATGGCCCACCAAGCTCTGGAAGAGGAGAAGAAGAAGACAGTAGATCTTTTGTGCTCAATTTTTCCTGGTGAGGTTGCTCAGCAGCTGTGGCAGGGACAAGTTGTGCAAGCCAAGAAATTTAATAATGTCACAATGCTTTTCTCTGACATTGTAGGATTCACTGCCATCTGTGCCCAGTGCTCACCTATGCAGGTTATCACCATGCTTAATGAGCTCTATACTCGCTTTGATTACCAGTGCGGAGAGCTAGATGTCTACAAGGTAGAGAATTTATTGCATTTCTATGGCAATCTTGGGGGTCAGAGGAGGAGCAGGGGAGGAAGGAAAGGGAGACTAAGCTGGTATAGAGAATAATAGGATTTGAAAAATTATTTTGACACAGACCTAACTATAATAGTTTGACAGGTCACAAAATGAAACAGAGATTGTCTACAAAGTCAGCTGATTGTGCAATCATGTGGGAAATTTGCTGTAAGTTAGAGCCATTAGGTTAAAATTCTGCTCTCAGGTACACTGGTGTGAATCTGGGGTAAGCATTTGATCAGAGCAGGTGCCAGAGTACCACAGCATGGGGGAAAGTATTTTAGCATAATAAAAGCAATTGCCATCACCAGTGCAAGGCAGTCTTTGCAACTGATCTTTGCAGGACTTGGTCCAATTATCTTTTAGGACTCAAGTCTTTCCTCAGATAAAACTTCAATTGAATCCAGTGGCAGTTTTGTCTGAGTAAGAACGGCAGGGTGTGGCCTATTGAGAGCATTTAAAACCATGCCATATTTTTCATCATCTCAGAATGCATAGACAATAAGAGACAAATGTATATGTTTAGGTGGAGACCATTGGAGATGCTTATTGCGTGGCTGGAGGTTTACATAAAGAAAGCGAGACACATGCTGTTCAAATAGCATTGATGGCACTGAAGATGATGGAGCTGTCAGATGAGGTGATGTCTCCCCATGGAGAGCCTATCAAGGTCAGGCAAATATATTAGAAACATATTCATGCATAGTTTTTTTGCTGGGGTGGAAATGTTTATTATTTTGTCATCAACGAAATGTCACCTATGTAATGTTTAATAACTTGTAACAAACAGGAAGAGTGTGGGAATGGTCTGACAAGAGAACCAGAGTTTTAATTCTTTTAGAGATTAGGGTTCTGTAAGGAAGGGAAAGATTAGACCAAAGCCCTAAAAATCCATTAAGAGGACTGAAATTCTCTGAAATCATTCTCAGAACATTACTGTACTGTTGTTCAGTGTTTCCGTAGCAATAAAATTGCCATGGATGTGCAATATTCTGCTATGGTACTTTAATTAGGAGACCAAGCCTCTCTTTCTCAAATGAAATCCTTGAGAAAATTACATTTGGAAGGGTCTGTTTTGAGGCAGTGGGTGAATATAAATCACCAAAAGGACAACAATAATCCTTATTGCAAGAGTGTATAAAACATGACAGGTTTTTTCCATCCCAGTTTTGTGTTAAACCATTAATATCAATTTGGGCAAAACTTCAGTCAGCTATGGTGGGGTTACATTACGGTAAGGCCTCAGTTTAACAAAACGTGCTTAATCTTAGGCATGGATTTACATCTCATTAAAATAATGGGACTAGTATGAACGAATTTACTCCTGTGCATGTTTGCATTAAAGGGAATGGTCAACTAAACATTTTATCAGTTTCACCAGGAGGTACTAAACATGTCACTAATCCAAAATACATATGTCAAGAGAAGTCTTTCTATTGAATCAGTGGCCTTTGGATTGGGTCCTGTTTTTATTAAGTCTATAGGCCTCTGAGACCCTAAGCATTATTTTTTTTTTCTTTTTGAGTACATTTCCTTACATCTTTATTCATTTGTTTTTAAATCCAGTCCCTCTGTTTTGGAGTTAAAATAATTCTTGTGGCTCAGATAGAAATCCAAGAAAATGTATTTTGAGATGGGTATGTACTCTACATTTTATCAGCAAGAACATCACCCTTTTGTTATAAACATGTCCCATTATCTATTATAAGTCACAACAAATTTAAAAAATACAAAATACAATTAGAAAGATGCTGGAAACATTTTAACAATATTTAATGAAGAAGTTTACAATTTCCATCACAATTGCTGATGTCAGTTTTGAAAGACAGATACTCTTATACTTATAAAATTCATTTAAGAGATGCAGAAAATAATGTGTACTGCGTAAGAAGTTACAAGCATCAAATGGAAGCTTTTTATAATTGAAAGTGATGCTTCCTCCATTTTTGATCTTTTGATGGAAATATTGGCTGTTTTGTGCACTGTTTCTCAGCTTTGTTGTTCTATTTTTTTAAATAAATTTTCTGAAAAAAGATGCCTGACTGCAAATTTCTTATTTTAAGCTAGACCGCTATATTAGTGTCCATACCTCAGACATCTGTGGGCTCTGCTGTATGGGTGGATGTTGTTTTTGTTTCAGGGTGCTCTGCTATTCTATTTAAAACTATACAGAACATCAGTTCAGCTCTTGTTAAAGGTGTGAAATTGAGAGTTGTAGGGATGCAAAAGAATGGGTATAGCACAGGTAGCAGCAGTGCAAGCTTCTCCACAGTGTTCCACCACTGAGCCAAAACACTGTTCTGGAGAGACCCTCTCTAAATGTGAGAGAATACTTCATATAAGAGGTCCTTTAAAGGGAGAACAAATAAAACAGAAGGAACGCAAAGAACAATATCAAATAAGCAAACTATGCAAACCCTAATACTAATTACAGAAAAAGAGATTCCTGCATACTTTAACTGACCTATGCATTCGGTAGCCTGCTTGTTTGCTCAGTTACTCAATTCCCATACCTTAGGACCAGGCTTTATTCTAGGTATGCCCACCTCTACCACTGGAACTATGGTGTATGTGTCATAAATTTCCATCTTTAGAGCTCAGACTGTGACCTTAAGACAAAACCCAATGCTTCTTACATTTATTTAAGCATGTCACCAGCCCATCTTTCCACTCTACAACTCCCCTTCCCTCTAAATACCCAGGAAGGTAAACTGAGAGTTACTGTGTCTCCTGATGTCATTTCTAGATCAATTTAGGGCTGTAGAGACCAACTTTATCACAGTTATGTAAGCAAATGAATGTCTGTTTAATATTTATAGGCAGTAAAATTAAGCAGTTTAGTCTTTCCCTGAGAAGGTTTACTTCCCGCTAATGAAAATGGAATACGTGCATCTAAAGGAGATGACCCCCACCTCATGATCATTCTAATTAAGGAGGAATCAATAAAATGAACTGATTTCAACAGATTAAACTATTTTGGCTAACAAATATTGTTTTATATATTTTATTTAAAGATGCGTATTGGCCTCCATTCTGGGTCCGTCTTTGCTGGAGTTGTTGGGGTTAAAATGCCTCGTTATTGTCTCTTTGGAAACAATGTAACTCTTGCCAACAAGTTTGAGTCTTGCAGTATACCTGGGAAAATAAATGTCAGTCCAACAACTTACAGGTACAGTAATTTACAGTCTATAGTTATCAAAAAAAAATAATCTAAAACTAGTGATTGTTTCTTC
This sequence comes from Gopherus evgoodei, assembly GCF_007399415.2. NCBI lineage: Eukaryota > Metazoa > Chordata > Testudines > Testudinidae > Gopherus > Gopherus evgoodei. The sequence goes on along the minus strand of NC_044326.1, from coordinate 81,693,940 downwards.
AGTACTTTCACAATTGTTTCCCGCATTTTCTTTTCAAAATATTGTTTGCTTTCCTGTTTTATCCATTGACCTTACTGCTCATGATTGTACCTTGATTACTTTTAGTCAGGAGCTGGACAGCAGCAAGCAAAGTGTGGAGTGAGGCTGAGTAGCTAATACGTATTTTCTCCCCATCCTATTTAGAACAATAAAAAGTCCCGATAACTGAAATACATTTTGCTACTAACCTTGAAGCTTTGTAACTTTTGCTTTTTCTTCATCTCCTGGTATCTGGTCTTCATTGAGCTAAATGATTTTCAATGGGAGCTAGGAACCTAACTCACTTAGACACCTTTGAAAATAACCTAACTGAACAGTTGGTAGGCTCCTCCTTAAGAAAACACCTCTAGACATTAACAAGCTTGGCAATTATCACCAGATCTTGAATTTTCCTTGTTTAAGGAAGATAACTGAGAAGATTGTAGTGAAGCAACTCTAGTGACATCTGAGTTATACAAATTTTGTTGACCCCAGTTCAATCTAGTTTTAGACAGTATGAAACCCAGACTATTCAGTTCACCCTAATTAATGATCTTCTAGTGGTGGACAAACATGAGGGGCCCATACTGATTCTTTTAGATCTCTCAGTAGTCCTTGATGCCATTGACCACAAGGCATTGTTGCTAGTTCTGTGGACACTGCTGGAGAGACACAGAGTTGAAGTTAAGTTGCTCTGCTGTTTTCTGACAGAGAGGACCCAGAAGACAGGGTTAGGAGATTATTCAATCAGTCAGCTAGAGGGCTCTCCCTTGTGAGATACAGAAGGATCCTGTTCTGTCACACCTACTTTTGAATGTATATTTGAGGTCTCAAGGGGAAATAATGAGGTTTGTTTGAATTTGCTGATGATACACAGCTCTAAGTCTTTATTTCACATCCCCAGGTCAATATAATCTGTTGGGTTTTCCAGCATTTGGCCAAGATCATGGCTTGAATAAGAGTGGGCTGGTTGAAAAATGAATTCAGATAACTTCTGAGGTGATGATGTTGGGTGAGGGAAGAAACCAGAGACAATGGGGAAGTGATTTTTGTTCCTACTATTAAGGAGCTACCTGCCTTTTGTTCCTCTAGCTTACAGTGCAGGTCTATTGGAGCCTTAGCTTCTTCAGAGTGTCAAAATAACCTTGGTGGCCAAGAATGCTTTTTTTTCTATATGCACATGGCAAAGAAGTTGTGAGGATGTAGTCACATATCAGATGTAGTCTTCAACACCATTGGTCATGTCTGTGCACTTCTAGATTGGATTATTGCAATATACTTTACTTAGAGTTACACCTGAAGACCACTTGGAAACTTGCTTGCTTTCTTAGCAGTGTTTTGCACATAGACCATATTTTATTTGTGTTTCAGAGACTGTACTGGCTTCCACTTCATTTCTGGGTTCAATTCAAGGTGCCAGTTTTGATCTATAGTGTCCTTATGAGTTGGACCCTAGGTATCCAAGTCCATTTTTGTCATGTATTACCTGGCAGTTGAGATCAACTGGAATGTTTGAGCTGATAGTTCCTTGATTTATTCTTCAAGGGGAAGTATGCAGTGTTGTTGTATCTGTGTTAGTCCCAGGATATTAGAGAGCCAGAGTGGATGAGGTAATATCTTTTATATGACCAACTTCACAAGCTGGTCAAATAAAAGATATTACCTCACCCACCTCATCTCTCCAACTTAATTGGGAAGGACATTCTCAATGCGGGGTGCTTGATTGTGAAATTTGCTACCTCCCTTGGTGTGAAGGAGCCCAAATCTGTTGACCTTCAATAAGACCTCCAGTCAGGCTTGTTGTGATGGCAGGGATTTGGCTGAGATGGAGAATTCCTTTGCCTATCACTTCAGCATTATTGTAAGGTGATGGTTGCATGTATTCTTGCAGCCTTTTGATAGTTTACGCACAAAGGTGTCTTAGAACTTCACATATGTAGTGCCAATAATTATCTCTAAAGTGTAGAAGCAAACTTTTTATTTGTAATTCAGATGCCAGAGGAGATGACTGGTTTTAGTGGAAGGTTGTGTAAAATAGTATAAAGGTTATATTTAATATTAGGTCTAAATATTTTACTTGACAAATCCTTCAGCATCTCATTGGTTGAAAGATGAATTCTGGTGCCAGGTTTATATAATAATTTGATTTATTATTTAATGCTAAATAGTCTCTTGAAATGTTAACAACAAATCTATCATGTACATTTAGAACAAGGAGAAATACAAAACATGCCTTGTATGGACAAAAAAGGAGAGACTATCATCCTGTTTGAATATCTCATGTACCAGCATGTCAATCAATGAGCAAAGGTTATGCTAAACAAGCAAGACAATATATCCTCTTTTAAAATAACATATAGATACCGGAACAAGTTCTTCTCCAATTTACAAGACATGTAAAAAGAAGAATGTTGTCACTAGCAGTAGCAGTTAATGTTTGATTTCATATTTAATCAAGTCATTTTAATTGTCTCATAGGCTGCTAAAAGAATATCCAGATTTTGTGTTCACACCTCGCTCAAGAGAAGAACTTCCTCCAAACTTTCCCAGTGATATTCCTGGTATTTGTTACTTTCTGGATGCTTATCTTCAAGGAACAAATTCAAAGCCTTGGTTTCAAAAGAGAGATTTTGAAGATGGCAATGCAAATTTCTTGGGCAAGGCAACAGGGGTAGACTAAATTGTACATTCACACATTTACAAAAGAATTTTATAAAATATTTTAATTTTGTATAAATTGAGAGTTTAAAAAAGTATGAAAATGAAAGCACTTTAGATTGTTAATACCTGAAAGCCAGTATTAAAATTTCAGGAAGTATGTCAGATACTACTTTTTATTTTTACTTTCCAGATGATATAGTCACTAAAATAATATTTCAACTTCACTATTTAAAACACTGTTTAAGAGTACTTTTTTTCCCTGTGGCAATCTGTGCTGCATAACGACCATTTCAACTCTACCTGTACTGAAAATTCTAAACATGTTGTACATACAGTGTCTCAAAAAATGTTGTGTACAAGTGATGCAGTCATATGCAGTTTGGTGTGCTGGTGCATAACAGTGACTATCAAAATGCAGTTTTCTTAGTTGCTCCATAAGAAAAAGGAAACACCTGTTACTGTAATAACTCCTTCCATTGCATCTTTGGGCCCAATCCTGTGAGGGGCTGCCCATCTCCTTCCTAGTGGGAGCTGAAGTTAACAGTAATTGAAGGCGCTCAGCACCTTGATGGATCAGGTTGCTAGTTGTAACTAATACCAGTATATACAGCAGAGTATGGATGCTTACTGTTCCCTGTTTTCTTTGTGCATAAAATAAATATTTATAGAATATTCAAATATTGTATAATCACACACTAAAGCCTCTGTAATCAAATAAGACTTTAGTTTTTGGAGTTTTCAAACCCTATTTTAAAAATTATTTCCCTCTGATACTATGTATCATAGCAATAAATGTTTTCCGTTTGTTGTCATTTAATTTGTAACTCTTTTGAAGGAAGTAATAGTACATAATGTAGAGTGTTTACATAGAAAGGACATTCCAAGCGGACTGTACAGTGAGTAGGACACAAACATATTGCTTTGAACATATGATCTTATACTACAGCTAGAAATAATGTAGAGGTGAGATGGACTCTGAAATACGTACCGTTCATTCACTTCAGCACTTGTCACTGAGAACTAAAGGTGAAGACAAATGCTTTAAAATATATGAGTACACATCTGCAGTACACATCTAATACATACGTTTTACAAGTAAACAGAGGCTCGTTAGTTATTGAGACTTCACTTCAGGATTCCATTTCTACTTCAAGTTAATAACCTTGCATAGTCACTCTCCTGAGACACACAACTTGGCCCCTATAGCAGATTGGGACTGGCATACCTTGCACTGACTTAGGCCTGGTCTACACTGGGGGTGGGGAGGGGGAGAATCGATCTAAGTTATGCAACTTCAGCTATGTGAATAACATAGCTGAAGTCAACGTAGCTAGATCTACTCACCACGGTGTCTTCACTGCAGTGAGTTGACCACTGACGGTCCCCTCTTGACTCTGCCTGCACTTCTCATGGCGGTGGAGTCCAGGAGTTGACAGGAGAGCGTTTGGGGGTTGATTTATTGCATCTAGACTAGATGTGCTAAATCGACCCCCCACTGGATTGATCGGTGCCCACCAATCAGTTGGGTAGTACAGACATATCCTTAGGATATTTGTGACAACATCAGTTCCTTGCAAGAGAGAGACTGGTATCTGAACTCTTCAACATTCTTTTGTATTTACATATTGATTTAAAGAGCATTTCTGTTGTCCTCTAGGGTTGATCCAACAGAAAATATCAGTGGGCTTCTAGTCTGCCCAGGTACTAGAAATCCTGCCCTAGAAACCAGCATTAATCACTGCAGAGCTATTCAGGATGTTGACAGATATCATAAAGTGACGTCCTTACTTTCTGACTCCCCTTCTGATTTTTGGAAAAGAGTTGTGTGTGGTTATTTCTGGGACCATATGTGTACGCTAAGTGACACCACTAAGATTCTGCACCTGTATAGTCCCGCTGGTTTTAAAAGCGACACCAAGAATATATCCACATATAGGGGGCAGGGGAAGGTTAATCCACAGCTTTTTGAGTTAATCTGCTTTGAAAACACTTGCATATACATGATGCAGTTCATTTTTAGCACACTGACTCTACATTTATTGCAAACTCTGGAGTGCTTAAAGTGAACTAATTTTGCTGCGAAGCAAGTTAGTCCAGCCTATTGTTCATGTGCACACAATCTTGCTGCAAACTACTTCCACCGTCTGCAAAGGCTATTCCACACTCCTCTATGTGTGACCATTACTGATCTGTCTGTTTACCTTTGTGCCCTCCCCTGGTCTGGGGTCAAGTTGACCAGATGTCCCCACCCTCGTTTATAAACTAGCACTCAACCGGATTTTGTCCATTCACCCCTGGATTCCAGTTTACTACTGAAGACCTACAACATGTCTTGAGCAGCTTCACCAATATCCTGTCTCATCGCCATCTGGGGAGGTGTTAGTTCAGGGACCTCTTGTGGCAGCCACTGGAATAAAGACCATTTTGTGGCCATTGCTAGGCAGATGTCCATGAGGGACCATGACCAGAATGTGGAACAGTGCTGGATCAAAAGCAAGCTGCTCCAGAGCACCTCCATTGAAATGACAGAGAACTGAGAAAGTCCAGCAGGGAACATGTAACCTGTCCATTTTTGAGGAACTGAAGGTGATTTTATAACACTACAAGACCACCCAGCCTAGGCAGCTTATGGAGTCTGCTGGCTGCCTTTTCCCCCATAAGATGACCAGCAAGACTCATTGAGGAATGACCATGAGGAGGCCAATTAAGAGATCTCCCCAGAAAGCCAGGATCTGTGCAGGACCCAGGACCCTGATGATAGCCAAGTAGAATTGAGCTCAGTTTCTGCTCTGAAGCAACCATCTCTGATTGCCAGGCAGTAACCCAAATCAGGACTGAGGGGGCTAATCCCATGGAGGGAACCTCAGCATGTAAGTTTATTATTTTTTAAAAATAATTTACATTTGTATTTATTATGCTATCCTGCCATGCCATCTTTTGTTCTGGGTGCACCATGGCCACAGCCATTGTAGGCAGACATGAGCTAAAAGCTTTCCCGAATCTGAGGTCCTGCTTCCCTCCCTCTATCCACACTGTCCATTGACCGCCCCACATCCCCACGTCATACATCTTTCCAAAACGACAGCTGCTCTGGGGCAATTAGCCTGTGTCTCATCCTAATGCCATGGCTACCGACTGTTTTCAGAAGGCACATATACTGTGTTCCCTCTTTTCCTTTCCCTCAGCTGTCCTGCCTGGAGAATGCTGCCACCACTCCCCAACCCTGTTAGCCACTTCCAGAAGCAGGGCAAGGAGCATGGTGCAGCCTTCACGTAAGGAAAACATTCTTTTGTGTGAAATACAAAAGTTTATTCAGACAGTGGTTACAGGAAGAGAAGTTTGGTTCATGGTCTCACTTTTCATGAGATAGACATGAGCATTGCATGCCCATAAACCCACAAAGAATGGCTACCCACTAAATGCCCTGCAAGACTCATTTTTACTGATGGGTAACAGTTCCTGAAGCATTCAGTCATTGCAGAAACCTATCTATTTTTCTTTATACTTTCAACTTGTCTGCAGGGGAGATTAAGCAAAAATCTCAAGCTGAGAAGTTGCTCAGTTTTTGTTCAGTGATTGAGAAATAATTACATGACCATTCCTACTGGCTTAGTTTATGATTCCTTTCCACTCCTGTAATATTTCTGGGGGGAGCATCTTGGTGAATAACTTCACTGTATCGCCCTAATCTACCCTCTGCCTTTTGAATAAGGCCATTCTTTGCCTCTTAGTCACCTAGTATTAAAAAAAAATGCTATCACAGCCTCTCTAAAACAAGATCAGTAATCATTTGGCATTTTTTTAATACCCCCACAGCATGGGCCAGACCTTCAAAAGACAGGCCTTTGTGAAGGGGGCCTGCTCCCCACAGATGCTGCCTAGTGGCTAGGCAAGGGCATGACAGGACCTCTTCTGTCTTTGTGCCTCCTGTTGAAAGCTGCTCTGACCAATACAGTCTCTCCCTTTCTGTGACTCAGCTCTCTGGCTGGGCCATAAGTTGTGTCCAATCCTTCTGGGGTATGTAAAGAGTCCAAAAATGCTAGTTCTGCTGCCCAGCAAGGGGCTTCAGGCTTCACCCAGCGAAAGTACCAAAGTCAGGACTCAAAATATGGGCTTTTCCTAGTCCCAAGTCTCTAGTATCAGAGATAGTCTTGTTGCCTCCAGTCCCATGATGGGTTTGGTAGATGAACCCAGATGCACCCTTTCCACCAGCTTCCAATCCAGGACCCAAAGGTAGGCAGTTGAGTCCTACACCCTGGAGTGCTATGTGGTTGCCACCCTGGTAACTTCCTGCCAGCCTAGCCACATAAGAGGGAACAGCAGAGACATGTAAGCAAAATAAAGAAGAAGTCTCCAACCTTTCACACATCCAGCACCCTTTGCCCTCAGCTGGTCAGTTAGGTCATCCCTAGTCAGTGGGTCAGGCAGCTGAGCCTCCCACAGTGCACATCTGCTAACCTCTGCTGGCTACCTGCAAGTGAGCTACTCTGCTCCCATTTAAAGCTCCTCTTCCAGCCTGTTCATGCATTGCAGGCATGGCAGGACAGAGCTGCCTGGGCCCAGAGTGGCTCTTAACCCTTCCTCTCCAGTATGGAGTTTGTACACCCCATCCCAGGCCCTTATCAATAGCTGAACAGCTGGCAAACCTGAGGGGGAGCAAATGGAAAACTTGTGATGAAACAGAAAGAACAAATAGAAAAATGTAGAGAGGTGGAGCCAGTATCTGAGGATTGAGAGAGGGAATCTGATAAGGAGTTTTCCACAGAGATCATTGCAGTGGCAAAGGACAGCCTGAGAGTTGCTAAGGAAAATGTTGCCATGGCCAAAGACAGTATGGAAAAAGGGAGATGCAGAGGCAACTCCTGGAGGCAATATAAAGCTGAAATGCCCTGTTGCAACACATGTTGCTGTTAGGATGGCAGGCAATGCAGGACTGCAAGCCTGCATGCAGGCATGTTATGCAACCCTTGGACAATACAGGCTGCTGGAAACAACAGCATCTCCTCCTTGCTGTACCCCTGCAGCACTGCTCCTAGAAGTGATACCCCTCACAGATCAGGGCAGCAAGAACAGTGGCATCTAGGATCTGAGCTCTTTTGAGCCCTCTGTCACCCTTTGTAAATTCAAGTCTCTGCACTCCATGCCAGAAGGCCATACACCAGAAGAGGTATATTTGCCTGTTATTTTAAGCCCTCCTGCATCTTGTGTTGTGCCTTGTACTGTACTGTTGCACTTTACTGTTTTGTTTCACTGCTGATGTAATAAAAAGGTTCTTCATAGTTAGATAATAGATAGCTTTTAATTAAGAAAACAGTTCTCATTTTCATGTCAGTTGACGGTTCATTTCTGTTTGTCACATAATGGTTTCATAAAAACCTTTAAAATTGCATGCATAAGGTGTTGACAGTTCATTTTACACAGAAAATAATTGAATTTGCACTATTTCATAAAGTTTTACAAACATGGGTAGGCAAAGAGACAAGGTACAATAGGGATCGCTGCAATGTTGCTCTTCATTGCCAATAAACACTGAACTACACAAACAACTTCTACCACTCTCCAGGGTTAACAGCTGGATGTACAGCCACCAGTTTCAGGCCCAAGACTCAAAATAAGAGCAATAGAAATACCTGACAATACTGCCCCAGTTGTTTGCATTTTATATTAAACACATTGCTGGCTGCTCAAACTGCTGAGTGACTTTCTGTACCTCAGCCTGCACCTGTCATTAAGGTTCTCCCCCTTAGTCTCACAAATGTTGTGCAAAATACAACATGTTGCTATAATCTTTGGGATTTTTTTTTCTGCTGCTTCCAACCTATTCCACAAACGCCATCTCCCTTTCCAAATGCCAAATGCACACTGTCATTCTGCAACTAGTGAGGCAGTAGTTCCTTCTGTCCAAGCAGCCCATGAATGGCTTCATTATCAAGGAAATGGAGGGTAAGCTGGGTCTCCCAGGATAACCAGGCAATGTTCACCCAATTAATGTCCACAGTGATCCAGTCCTTTCTCCATGAATTTAAAATAGAGCTGAACTCCAAAAGATCCTAGTATAAACACCACACAGTCTTTAATATATTTATTCTCAACACACTCTGTGAGGTACACAAATATTATCCCCATTTTACAGATGGGGAAATGAGACACAGAGACTAGCCCAAGCTTAGAGAGGAAGTCTGTGGCAGATGAGGGACTCAAATCCAGGTCATCCAAGGTCTAGGCTAGTACACAAGCCACTGGAACAACCTTTCCTTCTGAGTACATACAGGAAGCAGATATGTTTGAGTAAAATGCCATTTTTATATAGTCACTCTGACCATAACTGTGAATATGAACTTTTAAAGCATATTGCTTTTCATCCTTTAGTTTTGTGATGAGAACCAGTGGTTGAGGACAGCTGAACAGAGCAAGCACCTACAGAGCCTTGAAAAAAGTACTTGCAAAATGCATAAATTAAGAACTGAGTTTGCAAAATGCATAAATTAAGAACTGAGTTTGCAAATGTATATATTAATACAGATTTTCCATAAGCACCATCTTGAACAGCACTGCTCATGGTCAAAGTGAGACAGCTCCATTCAAGAGATTTAGAAATCACTCTGTTACAAAACAAGAAAGATAAGAGAATGAAAACAGCAGTGCTGCAGGAACCCAAGAAATTTGGACATCTTAGTGGGTAGTGAAGGTCACAACAGTATTGTTTTTATATACAGATTTTATCCTCTTGACCTAAAGTAATATCCAGCAAAGACTTAGGAGTCCTATGAGGATATCTCTAAGTCTTGAGGATCAATAGTTCTGACTCTTTGGGAGGCCCATGATAGGCAACTGATCAATGAATATTGAAGACAGTAGGAATCTGTCCATTCGTAGGATCGTGTGAATGGTAAAACATAATGTTGCTTTTTATTTTTAAATAAACTTTTTTTTTTCAAATCTGAGTTCTTTTCCACAGTGTGGAAAGGACAGGAGTTAGCAGCAACTACAAATACGTGTACAGGGAATGAGTTCCTTTTTGGTCATGGAAGAAAAGAAATGCTGTGTTTGGAGGATGGCCATTTCTCAAGGCCACATTTAGTACATGGCTGTAACTCCATAGGAAGTACAGCATGGAGTTTCCTGACTGCTCTCACCCCTTCCCAAGGATATTATGGCAAGTGGGTATAATTTTGCCTTAAAACAAAGATGGAATATTAAATTAAATGAATTTTTTTTTACTTCTTACTATTTCATCTATTTCATCATTCATTTAAAACATTTTGAACCAGATCATCAGCAGTGGTGTAAACTACTGACTTCAATGACCTTTCATCTCAAAATGCCAAAGTTTTTCTGTACCCAGTAGTGCCCCAGTTCAGAGGAGTGTCCCTGTTCAGGAAAAATGCTTAAGCTTATGCTTCACTTTAAGCAATATGAGTGAATCTCACGGAAGTCAACTAGATTGCAACACATGCATAAAGTTATGTGCTTAAATGCTTTCCTGATTCCAGGCCTTAAGCATGTGCTGAAGTCCCATTGAAATTAAGTACTTAAGTTCTTCATTGAATCAGCACCCAAGTACAAATGCAAAATTGTATATTTTAAAACTAATCTTTAGTTAAACTACATCTGACAGGAAAACGAGAAAGCCAATAAGCACCTTCTTTGCATTTACAAAAGCAAGATACAGCTTAACTACCATAACATTTTTTGCAAGCAAATAAATGAAATGCAGTTGTTTCCAGGCTGATGACATCTGTGCCATTGTATATGCTCAGATACCGTGTGAGGACAGCAATATAAATACATAATAGATTAGAATGTTGACAAGAACCTTTTACATTAGATAGGTGAATTAACTTTTGATTAGATCCAGAAGATTTTATGGGATTGATTCCCATTTAAACAAAGGCCCCTTTATACTGATCAGATGTAATTCACATTTATGCTCACTGTAAGGCCCTTTTGCTCTGCCAGAGCAGAATAAAGGGAAGTTAGTGTAGATGAGAATTAGACCCTAGGAATCTAACAATAAATATGTAATGGAAAAGGTGAGTCAAAATAGTTCCATTAATAACTATTCATTCCATAAAGGCCTGATATGATGTCAGTGAGATAGTTGGAGAAATGTCTCACCGTTGGTGCCAAAGGAAGTGCAATTAGTCTTTTCTTTCTTTCCCAAACTATTGTGTAAAAAACAAAAACAAAAAACATGCGGAAACTGAGAAAACAATGAAATGCAGAGATAGTTCAACCCCTGAACCAAATCTGCTTCCTCCTATGTAAATCACACAGAAGGGGCATTCATACCTCTATAGAACCACTGCCATTTTCCACATCCCTTTCCACTGCATTATCTTAAATGGCAGCAGCAGCATGGAGGCCCTGATTCAGGACCAAGGCACAGCTTGCAAGGGCAGCATTTCCCACCGAAAGGAGAGACCCATAGGAATGAAAGGCACATTACACTTGAATGTTGACCCACGTGTACTTCTACTACCCCCTCTACCCCATCGAATGCCTATTTACCATGTTGTGTTGTCGTTTTTCCATGCCTGCTCATTGTTGTATAAAAGCTGTGGAAGGGGAGTTGTTCTGGGAGTAGCAGTAACTCCTGTGTGATTAGCCAGTCATGGTATGTAAGCATGCTAATCTCAAGCCCTGTTTTGTCAGGCCACATAGTCAAGATGCTTGAAATTATGTAGAGTGGGCCTTAGTATTAATAAGGTGTAATTGTCCAAATGACTGGCTAACCCTAGACCCAGCTACTTGGGCATTAGGTGTGCACTCTAGTGAATTTTCACACATTTAGCACTTTTACTTTTAACTACCTGTCACAGTTCCCTTTTGATTAAGGTAAGTATTATTTTTATAGCTAGAAATAGTGACGGCAGAAAGTTTAAGTGACATGATGAGGCCATGAAGAGAGTTGGTATCATAGCCAAGTTTAGAGTCCTTGTTCTCAGCCCTACCTTGTCTGCCCATCCCTGCATCATATTATTGAGCTGCCTCTGCCTGAGGCTAAATGACTTGCTGATAGGGCAGCAAAGAAATTTGCTCAGGTGCTGAAGACACCTAGTTGGGATAGAGCTCATGCTATCACTGGCACCTTGGGCAGCACTGTCTGTCTCAGTCTGAGGTCCATCCAAAAGATGGACATGTGGTAGTAGAGTTCATTGGTAAGAATAAATGGCCAGTTTTCACAGTGGAGAGAGGGAAAGAGTGAGATTCCCCCAAGGATTTACACTGGGACCACTACTGTTCAACAGATTCATAAATGACCCGGTGTAAAGGTGTGAACTCACTCCTGCAGCACCTCCTGCTGGTCTCTCATGGAATTAGCTCATCCAGCCTCCAGAACACCCTCTGCAGCCCAGTGTCCTGCTTGGCACCAGCCCCCATGTCCCTCCCAGTGCCCTTTTATCTGGGGTACTGCCCCCTGGCAATACCCCCACTCTCTGCCTCTAGGTCACCCCTTTCTGGGGAACCCCCAACCCTCTAATCCCCATCTTAGTATTTGGCTACTGCCAATCATTGTCTAGCCCCCACACCCTGGGGCAGTCTGCAGTATCAGCCTATTCATCACTAACAAGGTTGGGTTTGGACCTGCTGCCTTTGCCTACTCCTGGGCTTCCCTCTGCAACCCCCAGTACCCATTGGCCTTCTGCTAGGCCACAGCCTGGGGCTTTCGAGGCTGTAGTCTCCCCAGCTCCCTTGGCCTTCCCCTAGCCCTGTTCCACTCCAGAAACTTCTCTCAGCTCCCTGCAGCCAGGTCCCTCCCTCTCAAAGCTAGAAATAGTCTATTTGTGTGCCTGGCTCAAAGCCTTTTTCTAGGGGCCGGCTGTGGTCTGTTTGAGGCGTGGCTCTCATCTGTGCCTACTTCCCCAGTCAGCCTGGGAGCTGCTTACCCCAGCCACAGCCCTCTGCTGGGCTGTTCTAAGCCCCTCAGGGCAGGAGCAGGTGACCACCCTGCTACACCTGGGAAAAGGGGCGAACAGTGAAGTAACTAAATTTGCAGAGGATACAAAATTACTCAAGATAGGTAAATCTAAAGCTAATTGCAGATGAAATTCAATGTTGATAAGGGCAAAGTAATGTACAATTGAGGGGAAAATCCCAATTATACATACACAATGATGAGGTCTCAATGAGTTGTTGCCACTCAAGAAAGAGATCTTAGAGTCATTGTGGACAGTTCTCTGAAAACATCCACTCAATGTGCAGTGGCAATCAAAAAAACTAACCAAAACAAACAAAAAACAATCCAAAACAAACAAAAAACAACCAACCTAACGGAATGTTAGAAACCAGAGCAGAGGGGAGAATACGACCCACTATTTTTAGTTACTCAGCAGTGCAGGAATGTTGAAGCTGAATATATGGGAGATAATCCGTTGTTCTGAAACTCCTGCAATTCACAGACACAACAGTTAAAGATGTGTATTCTTCTGAGCACAAATTCCTGATCTGAATGTTACATATGCAGTTATGCGGGAACATGAGGCTAGACATCCACTCAAAGAAATAATAAGCTATGAAGGAATCTAAACCAAAGTAAACAACCTTTTAAAGCTATGAGTCCCATGTGCCTTAGAAGTTTTTGATGCTGACAGTAAAACAGTTCTTCTAATTAAGACAGAAATTACCTATTCTAAATAGAAATGACCTCATCGTTTCGCTAATGTCTTCATTGTGCTGCTGTCTTTAGAAACTTCTGCTGGAATTGTTTGGTCATTTTCTGATTGTTGTGAGGTTACAAGTTTCCCAGTAAGTATTACTACACAAGCAAACAAACATTTGTTCATGCTCCAAAACGTCTGTTAGTCTATAAGGTGCCACAGGATTCTTTGCTGCTTTTACAGATCCAGACTAACACGGCTACCCCTCTGATACTAAACGTTTGTTCAGTAGCTTTTTTTCAAACTTAAGTATTCCAGTTATTTTACAAACACATAGATCAAAATGCTCCCTCTCCACATGGAGCACAGGATAGAAAATGCCCCTTAGACCTGGGGAATATCGTCAATAAAATTCAGCCTCTGCAGGGGAGGAGGTGGCAGGTTCAATACAGGGAACTAGCCACTGGCTACCAAATTCTCTCTGCCCAACCAAAGCTGAAAGGGAATGCAGTGCAAGTTCATGGAGGATAGATCTATCAGTGGCGATTAACCAAGATTGCTAAGCCTCCAGTTGCTAGACAGTGGAATTGGACAATAGGGGGTAGATCACACAGTAATTGTCCTGTTCAGCCCATTCCTTCTGAAGTATTTGGCAGTGGCCACTGTCAGAAGACAGGATTCTGGGCTAGATAGATCATTGGTCTGACTCAGTATGGCCATTCTTATGTTCCTAAGTTAGTGCCCACTGAGAGCCTGATCCAAAGCCCAGAGATGTCAACAGGAGTCTTTCCATTGACTTCAGTTGGCTGTGGATAGGACTCTGAGTTATCACTGCTCTTCTTTGGGCTGTCAAAATAACACTGGACAAGTCCTCAAAAGTATTTAAGTGTATAACTCCCGTGGATTTCAATGGGTTAGGCACCTAAATATAGTTGCGGATCTGTGACACTCCCCCTTGAGGGAAGATTTAAAATAAAGCTCACAGTTTCCCATCTTTTGCATAACCAGGTTATTTCTAGTACAAGGAAACAAGATCTTGAACTTTTCTTAATCATTAAATTCATCTTTGGCTGCAGCTTGTCAATAACAGTATTAGAAACAGAATTTAAATGGCATCTTGGTGCAGTTCAAATGCTGAGCCTTTCTAAGCCAATCTTAACAAAATTAATATATATTTGCATGCCCTTAGAAATATGTTATGATCATCCAAATGTCAAGGCTCAGACCACTGTGATTTGGAAACAGCCAAAAGCAGGTTTGTTGGTAAAGTAACACAACCCTCAACAAACTAACTCCAACAGTACCATATAAGGCTGAATTTTTATTGAAGAGTTTAGTAACAATATAAACTGTAAGAAAAAAGTCCAGAATAAACATGTAGCTTAATAAAATTTGCTGCATTTTATAATGCTCTTTGTAGCAACAAAAACACATTGAAATGCATGTAGATGTTATGGATCAGCTAGTGTCTTCCATTCACATCCCCTCACACCACTGCACAGAGACCATACATTATTTCTTGCCCTCCAAAAATTCAAGGACTAATCCCAAAGGGGTATGCAAAGTGTGGGAAAGAGCTCACGCTGTACCGTTTCATGAGATGTAGTGGCAGCAGCTGTGCTCCCTCTGCATTTCCATGCTGTATGGCTGGTCCTTGAAAACTCAACCTAGCTTTTAGCCTGGAAGTCTGGCAATACCAAAGGTCTAGGGGAAGGAGATGACAATAATTCAGAGACACTTCCCACTCCCACTAACTCTTAGCCAGAAGTTTGAGCTCCTCCCACTGCGATGTGAAGGTGAAGGGAATAGACCTACCCCATGTTTTTTGGCTTTTCCAGTATATAAACATTTTGTGTCTCTTTTACATTGTCCACAGGTATATTTTATTTCTTTATTAGTCACATGTATTATCTAGTGCCTGACTGGCATGAAAAAGTTATATAAAGAAGATGATTTATTTGACCATGGATTTTTGTCTGTTTCTAGTCATGTGCATTTTACAGGTTATATATGTCTAGAATTAGACATTTGTACGGTTAATGTGAACATCCAAAGAAGAATAAACATTTTAGAAAACAGATCAACTCTCATGTTTTTGTCCATAAACCAACTTCAAATTCCCTGGGTTTCGGAAGAAGCTTCCCCTAGGGGCAGATCATTCCATAACTATCTACTACAGGGTATCTTGCACTTTTTCTGAGGCACTTGCTCCTGGGGACTGACAGTGACAAGATACTGGGTGAGACAGGCCACTGAGCTGATCCTATATGCACATCCTCATAGTCCAGTGGGTCAAATTTTCAAAAAGGCCTCAACCTACCCTTCACTAATTTTCTTGGTTTTAGCCATTTTTATATACACTTTGCCTATATTTTACAACAGCTCCCTGTGGGTCTAATCTTGCAAACACTTGCATACATAATAAACATAGGTGACTTAAGGAGGCATCCTCTCATGAATAAAGTTACTAATATATATGTCTGCAGGACTGCATCTTTTATATACTCACCTAAATCTAGTATTTAAGGACCAACACCCTAATTTGTGTGTAGAAATGTGATTTGCTCTCCCATGTCTGTTTCTGTGTACACAGCAATTTAGAGGTAAAACAAAATCGTATAAAAATGTTTTTGATCCAGAAAATTAAGATTTCAGTTTTAAAGATTGCTTTTGAAAAACTGACCCTGTGAGATGAGTTTACTACTAGGAGTGGCAAAACTTCATTTGCGTAAGTGGAGTTGTTCCCACTTAAGGAAGCAACAAATTTGACCCTATGTATTTAAAACAATATTATTTTCAAATAAAAATAGCATATTATAAAATACTTGAACTTTTAAAAAATCACTAAAATTATTTCAGTAGTATGATAACACAAAGTGTTCAAGTGATGGCAAAGACATATTATTTACAAAACAATAACCTATAATTTGTCACGACAGCACTGCTTCACCAATCACAATAATGGAATAGAGTCGTCTAGTATCAGATCTGGTCTTCTAATGTACAAAGAAAAATGGCAACTAAAAAGTGATGCTTTACAATTTGTGAAATTCCTCTCAGAAATGGAAAACTGTCTTCAGCAATAACATTTTGTTAGCATCTTATATTGCTTTTGATGCACTGGATCCAGCAAATAGAATGTAAAATTGCCTTGATAATTTAAATATTGTGTATTTCAAGCACAAATTTTCAGTACTACATCAAGTTTGGTGTTAGAACAAGCAAAGATCCTATGTTGTTTTGCTCTTTCTTTAATCTTCAGATCAATAAACCAGTCATTTACATTATTCATTCTAGTATACATTTGATTCCAAAACTTAAAGCACACATATGCCTCTGGGTGTAAATGTCATTGCGTTTTGCCCTTATTTAATTTTACTGACTTTGAACTTTGACCATATTACTTACATAGAAAAAGACAAGGGGTGAAATCTTGGCTCCACTGAAGTTAATGGCAAAACTCCTATAGCATTCAATGGGCCAGGATTTCACCCAAGAAGTTCAACCTAAGGGCTCTTTGTTGGAGCGGGTCAGCATGTATACAGTATAATATTGGTCTAGTATAACATCTACGATAAGCCTGCTATATCTTAGGTGTATTTATACTGCATTATTTAAAAAAAAACAGAAGCAAACTCCCCAGATTCTCTGTTTTGAGCAGAAAGAGACAGATCTTTAGCTGATGTAGGACACTTAAAGTCAACAGAACTACAAAGAATTATATTATCTTATGATTTGTGCCCAGAGTTCTTTTATTAGCCTAGTGATGGCTGAAATGAGGAAGGAATAGATTTGTAAATTTCATCCTTGATTTTTTTCTTCTCTTCCATATCAACCATCAGAGATTTTACTCTGTTAGCTTTTCAGTCTGTTTTTAGCAATCTTGCTCCCATGACTGGTTGTTTGGATCCTCTCCCAACTGGTATCCTTCTGCCAAGAGAAGAGTCTATTTAACCTTAATTTGACTGTAATCATAAAAGCCTCCAGGGCTTGTGGGTAAGTAGTATAAGAAAACAGCAATTATTCCTTTTGCTGAAGAAGCATTGTTTGATTAAGGAGCATCCTGTTTTTCATTGTCTCATTTCCATTATTTTAACTTCCTTGAGATAGATGATTTAAAAAGTCTTTTCAAAGAATAAGTTATTTTATATTTGTATAAATTACATTTATAAGAAGTCTCATTCTGCAATTTAGTCTAGCTATTGTCCCAAAACTTCACAGGTCTTTAATTACCTTCTTTGTCAGATAGACTCTGGCATTGCATTAATGTCTCTTCTAGATCTTCCTGTACTTTTTTGTTTCGTGTCGCTGTTTAATTTTGTACCTTATAGTAAAGGTTAAAGATATAAGAGGTGTTTAAATCTAAGTGAGCCTTTTAACCTAGTTTTGAAATTTTCTGACTTTTCCAAGTGCTGCATTATCTTCGCCTTTTTGTTTTGTATTTGTACAGTGCCTGCCACAGTGAAGAACCTTGAACAAATACAGACAGATATCATCTTCCTTTCCAAATGCAAATGGATTGACATCATATCAAATGGACTAAAGGTAAAAAAATCCACTGCTATCTACATACTACACAGACCACAGTGAGAGATTATACCATACTCTATCAAAGAAACTGAGGAACCACCTGATCAGCATCCTATACAGCAAACAGGAAAACATCAAAAAAGAGCTCTCCAACCTGGAGACTCTCATTAATAACCAAACTTTCATACAAACGGACTTCACTAAAATAAGACAGGAGATCTACATTACTCACTTCACCTCTCTACAAAGGAAAAAGGACTGTAAGCTGTCTAAACTCCTACGTGCCACATAGGGCCACAACCGTGGTACCCCCTAACCCACCCAGCAATATCGTCAATCTATCCAACTACACACTCAGCCCAGAAGAAAAGTCTGTCCTATTTCGGGAACTCTCTTTCTGCCCTGCCACCCCCACCAACATGATACAGTTCTGTGGCGATCTGGAAGCCTACTTTCACCATCTCCGACTCAAAGAATACTTTCAGGACAACACTGAACAGCGCACTGATACACAGGTACCCTCCCACCAACAGCACAAGAAGAAGAACTCCATATGGACCTGTACATTGAATGCTTCCGCCAACGTGCACAGGCAGAAATTGTGGAAAAACAACATCGTTTGCCTCATAACCTAAGCCATGCAGAACGCAATGCCATCCACAGCCTCAGAAACCACCCTGACATTATCATCAAAGAGACGGATAAAGGAGGTGCTGTTGTCATCATGAACAGGTCTGACTACCAAAAGGAGGCCGCCAGACAACTCTCCAATACCAAATTCTACAGGCCACTTCCCTCAGATCCACTGAGGAATACACTAAGAAACTGCACCATCTACTCAGGACGCTCCCTACACTAACACCGGCACAAATCAACATACCCTTAGAGCCCCAACCAGGGTTATTCTATCTACTACCCAAGATCCACAAACCCAGAAATCCTGGACACCCCATCATCTTGGGCATTGACACTCTCACTGAAGGACTGTCTGGATATGTGGGCTCTCTACTCAGACCCTATGCCACCAGCACTCCCAGCTATCTCCGTGACACCACTGATTTCCTGAGGAAACTACAATGCATTGGTGACCTTCCAGAAAACACCATCCTAGCCACCATGGATGTAGAGGCTCTCTACACAAACATCCCACACACAGATGGAATACAAGCTATCAGGAACAGTATCCCTGATGATGCCACAGCACAACTCGCTGCTGAGCTCTGTGCCTTTATCCCACACACAGCTATTTCAAATTTGATGACAGTATATTTCTCCAGATCAGTGGCACTGCTATGGGCACCCGCATGGCCCCACAATATGCCAATATTTTTATGGTCGACCTGGAACAACGCTTCCTCGGCTCTCGTCCATTCACGCCCCTTCTCTACTTACGTTACATTGATGACATCTTCATCATCTGGACCCATGGGAAGGAGACTCTGGAAAAATTCCACCACGATTTCAACAGCTTCCACCCCACCAACAACCTCAGCCTGGACCAATCTACACGAGAAGTCCACTTCTTAGACACCACGGTGCAAATAAGTGATAGTCACATTAACACCACCCTATAGCGAAAACCTACTGACCGCTATGCCTACCTTCATGCCTCCAGCTTCCATCCCGGGCACATCACACGATCCATTGTCTACAGCCAAGCACTGAGGTACAACCGCATCTACTCTAACCCCTCAGACAGAGACCAACATCTACAAAATCTCCACCAAGCATTCTCAAAACTACAATACCCGCACAAGGAAATAAGGAAACAGATCAACAGAGCCAGACGTGTACTCAGAAGCCTCTTACTGCAAGACAAACCCAAGAAAGAAACCAGCAGGACTCCACTGGCCATCACATACAGCCCCCAGCTAAAACCCCTCCAACGCATCATCAGGGATCTACAACCCATCCTGGACAATGATCCCACACTTTCACAGGCCTTGGGTGGCAGGCCAGTCCTCGCCCACAGACAACCTGACAACCTGAAACATATTCTCACCAGTAACTGCACACCGCACCATAGTAACTCTAGCTCAGGAACCAATCCATGCAACAAACCTCGAGGCCAACTCTGCCCACATATCTACACCAGCGACACCATCACAGGACCTAACCAGATCAGCCACACTATCACTGGTTCATTCACAGCAGAAGTTTGGGGAGAAAAAACAGCTCCATGCTCAAGGTGTTTGCAACCTGCTGCAACTGCGCCCCATGTGCCAGGCAGCAACACCACTTGGTTTGGGGGCCTAATCAAATGTGATTTTACAGCCCTTTCTAAGATTTCACTGACCTTATTCAAATTCACGATTTCTGTTATCCCACTTCGTGGCAAAACTGTACCCTTACTCCTGAGTAATGCAGCCATCCCAAACACATGTCCTTAACCTCGATAAATCCGGCCAGGCCATTATGTATTCTGTTTCTCTCTCATGCACACCTATGATGTCATTAATAATGCATTCTGTGGGGAGGACTCAAGCAAGGGAAACCACACTTGTTAAATATTTACCATTCATGAGCTGGAGAAGCCAATCAGTAGAAGGGCCTATTGTTAATACAAATCAAACAACCAGGTAACCCCAGCTACCCAGAACAATAACCAAAAATATCAGTAGGTTCCAGCCATTGCTGCCCATCCCCAGCCATTTAGCTGTTTACATTGCAGCAGCATTTGAAACCCATTGCAAAGGGTTTAGCTGAGGCTACTGCCCCCCTCCCCAACTCCGAACAACACTGCTCCCCCCGCCCCCCCCCGCGCTTCGCTTCGCGGTGTCTCCCCCCTCGGGGGCTCGAGCCGAGCAGCATCCTCGAAGCATCTGAATTCCCTCCTCTGGCTGTGATTGGAAGCAGCCCCGGGCCGAGCTGCGGATTGGCTGTCGGGGGGTGGCAGTCAGCGCGCAGCGGGGGTGGCGGTGGCTAGCGCTCCGGCTCTCCGTGAGCTTTGCTGGAGCTGCGGCTACGGTCGCTGAGTGCAGCCGGGGAGGGGGCGTCAGCGAGCGGAGGGGAGCGAGTGGCGGCGCAATGGTGAGCCCCCCGGGGGTTGCGGCGGTGGGTACTTTCTATTCTCCCCAGGGTTGCCCTGTCCCCCGCGCCTGCTCGGATTACGGCCCTTGCTATAGCCGGGGAGAGGGAGGCTGAACCAAGAGATGGGCTGGGCGCGGGGCAGCGGCGGTGGAGGGGAGGGCAGGGGGCTGACGAGGAGGGCAGGGGAGGTGCAGAAGAGCGTGCACCCCCTTGGAAGGCAGATGCTCGAGGGGTGCTGCTCTGGGGAGAGGCGGCGCAGGCTGGGGCTGGCGCCCAGCTGTGGGAGCGATGCTTGGTAGGGGATTTTCTCCCACGCATAATGATCGGCCCCATAACGCACCAGGGGATGCAGGCCGGTGCGGGAGGGGAGGGTTTGCTGGTCTCCTTCGCCCGGCCTGCCCGCAGCAAATGACTGCGCCTCCGCACTGCTCCTATAAGCGACCCCTTCCCAGTCTGTCCCTGCCCCCCTCTTGGCTGCTCGCACCCGTGACTGACCCCCCCCTGCTTCGCCCCTTGTCCGCAGTACGGATTCGTCAATCACGCCCTGGAGCTGCTGGTGATCCGGAATTACGGCCTGGAGGTTTGGGAGGACATCAAGTAAGTGCCGCCCCTGGCTCGCTGCGAGAGGTCCCGGCTCGCTCTGTCCAGGAGCCGCCTCCCCTCGGGGCAAGATGCGCCCCCCCTTACCCCTGCTGTTCGCCCCGATCCGCCCCTGGCCTGCCCCCGTGCGGATCGTGGCTCCCTTTCCCCGTAGGGATCCCCCGGCCCGGGCACTCTGCGCGGCAGGCGCGTTTGGTTCCCACGCTCCTGTCAGGGCGGGAGGGAGCCGAGGCAGCCGCAGCAGCCCGGGGGACACGGGTCAGGGCCGCGGGGCGAGAGGCAGCTCCCGGCTCGCTGGCGCTTGGTGAGCAGCATCGCCCGGGTTCGTGGGAAGGAAGGAGCAAGGTCGGTTCCACCGACTCAGCAGCCTCCTGTATGGGCCGATCCGAGCTCAGTTGCTCGTGGGAATGTTGCAAACGCGCCAGCGGCCTCCAGCGCTGATTCCAGCTGAGCTCCCGGGTGAGAGTCCAGGGGCTCCAGCGCATCCCCGCTCGCAGCCCGATCCCTTCTTCACACAGCGACAGCTGAACTAGCCTGAGTGCAGTGAGGGACACGATATATGTACCGTGTAAGGAAAAAGTGTTTGTTTTTACTCTTTTCAAAAATTAGTCATTAGTTTGTAAACAAAGTGTTAAGTGTTTTTAACCCCCACTGTGTACAGTACAGTTAACATGGTCCCATAAGGCAGCCTTACATTTTTCAGTGTCCATCCACAAAAGTATGCAGCAGGAATTGCATAAACCAAGCACCTGATGTGTATGTTCAAGTCAGGGTATACATAGGGCAAACTTCTTCACAAGCATTGGGTGTTTTGCACACAGCCCTTTTGATTGCACACTTTTGCCTCTGGACTTGTGGTGGATATTGCATACACAACTTGTTAATTATACAGAGTTGTATACTTCTGTCTGTAGCTATGAGTAGTCTTCAGAAAGTAACCTCTTACTCTGACATGGTTAGCACAGCATTTTCAAATTCATTCAGGATAAGCTCCATTTAAGCTTAGTTGGGGCTTGACTTATTCTCCCTCCATTGATTTAAATGGAATTACCCCAGAGATGAAATAGACCTCACCTGCTTATGGATCCTCCGTGTGGTCCCATTTTGACTCTTGGGTAAAGTAACAGACATTATCTACATTGGGGGGTTCAGACACCACCTGGGAAGACTCCACTAACATTCTGGTGTCAGATCACTCTATTTGGTAGACACGACAATTAAATCTCTTGCAATTTCCTGAAGGATTACAAGTGGAATTTGTAGTTTATACATTCTTAATTCAAAACACAAAATACTATATAAAACTGATATTAACAGGTTACTTTCACCCTGAACTTGAAATAAGAAAAAAAGTTATACAAAAAGAAATACTGTGTAAAATAGCTAGTGTTTTCCTGTATATTAATATTATCAAAGATATTATATCTTTCTTGAGCCCAACTCCTTCTGCTTGATCCTCCAAAGAAGGCTAAATTTAGTTTGAGTGACATTAGTCTGTTTCCAAGGAAATAATTATTGTGTCAAAATATTGAATGGTGATTTCACTGCTGGATTGGACAGAAGTATCGTTTGGGTTGTGAGGAACAAGCCTCCGTTTAACACAAATACAGTTACTTTGATACTTAACCAAAATCTTAAGAGAAATAGGTAAAAGACATGATTCTGCATTCATAAATTCATGATATAATTTTAAGTTTGCCTTGTAAGACATTTCTTCTTTAACTCTGGGCTTAATGATAACACTGGATCTTAGAAAAGCAGATGAAAACCAGAATGTAATACTTGGGCACGATGTGTTATTTTAAATGAGGAGTAGGATTTTTTATGTTTACCTCAGTTACTTAAGGGTATAGTTTGCCTTTCAGCTGGCACTCTGATTTTCTTAGTGCTATTTAAATTTTTGTGTGTGAAGAGTTATTAAGTAGTAAATTGAAAAGATTTGTATTCATCTCAGAGCATGCAGAACATTGTTTTCTTTAGATTCATCAAGATTAAATGTGCCACTGAATGAAGCTTTGCCTATAGAAATGGAAGAGAAAATCATTGATGAGTTTTTGATGCTGCTGTAAGAGTGACATTTTGCTGGCACCGTTATCATCAAAACATAGACACAATTACAATTTAAGTCTCCACTCCTGGCCTACAAACAGCTCTTCAACATTTCTTTGCAACCATGATCAGCCTCATAATTTGGGTTATTGAAAAACGAGGCGTGCAAATGACGCACAGTGTAACTCTCAGGAAGATTAGGTCTGTACTTTTGCATCCACCTATAAAACAGAATAGAGTGAAATAGCATGCTTTGTACAGAACAAGGGATTCTACAAAGAGACACTAAACTAAACTTGTAAAGCAACTGAAGTAGGTTTTGATGAGACTTGACAGATTACAAACTGGTGATATTACTGTGGAAATCTGGCTTGATTTTTAATGAATAACTGGAATTACAAAAGAATAATATTAATAATAATAAAAAAAACAAATTCAGAGAGCTTTGGAACCTTGCTTTACTGAACTAACATGATAGGTACCAAATAAAAGGTCATAGGTTGAACCCAGAAAAAAGACAGAAAGGCTGAAATCTGGCTGATGGAGTGCAATCCTGAGTTATAGACCCTCCATTGGTTTCCCCACCTTAATATTTACAGTAGCTCATTCTACTTCTATTTTATAAATGTTCTCTTCCTGGTACTCATAAAAATCAGAACGTGTGTTTTTTCAGTAGTTTCCTGGCACAGATCATGTCACCTTCCCTATATGGACTCAGCTGAGTATGTTGAGATAGGAGAGTAATGTGCACATGGGGAAAATTCTCCATGAGGTTGATGGACATTGCTGCAGCAGATTGTCCTTAAAATACAGTAAGCATGTTCCTAGATAATATTTTCCTTTGCTTACGAAAAGATACATGGTCTGTGTCGTGCTTGCCATTTTAATCCACTTTTTCAGTTCATTTCTTCTGAAGAATTTGACTCTGGATATGGGACAGATTATTAACTGTATGCAAACCAGTGTTGTATTATTCTGCATGCAGGGGTTTTATTGATAAATAAACTGATATGTAGGGCTCTAGTTCCTTTTTATCTTTAGAGGCTTTTGGGGCTTTCTTCCCCTTCTCAGAAGAAGAATAGATTTCAGACTCCTTGTTTTTATCATTGTTACACGTAGAAGGCCATTTCAGATCTGGTTTGGCCATTTATACCTTTCTCTGGTTACCTACTATGAGAAACAAATGAGCTCATTTGGATTTATCCCTCTGCTGTCATGGGGTTATCTTCATATTCGGGTATGTGTTTTCATCTTGGTATACAGGAATTTAGTACTATGAGAATTGCTACGCTTTGCACTGAATATTTAACCCATAATGTCTGTAGACAGTACCAGCCTGTTATTTTTGACAGTCTTTCATATGTTTCTTGTGTGCACTGCAACTCTAACTGCCAAACAGACAACCACCAATGCCCAAGAGCTCTTTATTGTCCTTTATTTTACATTAAAGAGAATTTAATGTCAACACATTAAGCATATTAAAAAGACATGGATCACTTTGAGATTTCCTGCAGAACAGATGTCACATACAGCTGGGCCACATGACCAGCACACCTGAAAACCTCCTGGCATCTCTCTCCAATGCTAAGTGTTTAACCACTTAGAAGCCTTAATCAATGAGCAGGGATGTACTCTTTAAACAGGTGCACGTGAGTTTCAGAAGCCCTAAGACCATATGGGATTGTTGGAGGCAATGTTTCCAGTAGAGAATATGTAAATTGTTATCTATCCTGAGCTTCCACCACTATGGTTAGGCTTTGAGTTGGATTATCTTTAAACAAATCAAAGGTGCCTCTGTGGCCTCCAGTATCTGGTTTTTGGCCAGGCTTGATGCTCAATCTGTGACACTTTGAGTGAGATTTCCAAAAATAATATGAGTTAGATTTTAAATGTCTTATTAAAACACACAGCAAAGCTCTTCATCACAACAAGAAGATCATTTACAGTCTCCTTTAAAATAAATACAGAATAAGTGATCCGCTTCCCAAATAGCAGGTCTTGAAATACCTGGCTCTGTGAAATTAAGCCAAGTGTGTTACCTGGAGGTAAAGACAATTATTCAAATAAAATCTTTGTCTTCTTTCTGTTTCTATGCTAAAGGCTCACATAAAACAAGGTTACATGACCTGGTGAGTATAGAAAAAGTAGACCAGATGTTGAAGCCTGTCCTGACTGCAAAAGGCTGCTGCTAAACATTTGGTGATACCATACTAGACTCCTAGAAAAGAAAATCTAAGAACCAGTGTGTGTCACAATATGTACATAGCAAGTGGTGGCATGTTACTGTAACCCCAGGAGCCACAGTTCCCTCCTTGCTCCCCACCTTGATTCAGGGATGGGAGGGAGGGAGAGAGAAGAGGTAGTAATTTGCTTTCCCAGTGCTCAGCATTTGAAATGGAGCCAAGGCTCCAGACATTCCCTGCCCCTCTTTGCCCACCTGTTGTGGGGAAATAAATGGATGTATGACCTCTGCTTGCCCAGACTCAAGGTTTGGGTTGCCTGCCAAACAGTGGTTTTTCCTCATCTAATAGTCCTTTGCATGGTAGACCGAGTTACAAGTAGCCCCAAATTAAGACTTAAACCAATCTGCTCCTCCCCAGAAATGTTTAAAACCTTCCCAGTGTGAACTGATGTGATCTTTCCTGAGATGTTTTGTGGTGATGTTACCATTCTGCCATTGATCCATGAGAAGGCTAGTGTCTCACATTTTCAGTGCTGTTTCTCAGCCAACTTTGAAAGCCTCCATACCACCTGATAGCTAATATTTTTGCCTGAAATTCCATCATAAAAACTGCTATACTATTATTTAACTGGAATTTGAGTTGAAAATTAGATGGACTATTAATTATTACAGATTCCACCAAAAGGGGTCTAATCTGATGCCAGTCAGAATGGAGAATTCTTAGTAATGTTGCTAGGAGTCCTATGCACACAGCAGCAAAGGAGAAAAGAAAAACTTTCAAAATGAATTTATTATTAATATTGGCAGTAATAATAGCACCTAGGATCCCTAGTCATGACCTAGGACTCCATTGTGCTAGGTGCTGTACAAACCCAGAACAAAAAGTCAGTCCCACTTCAAATCACTTAGTGAACATTTGAACTATAGATTGATCTTGCAACTTTTCTGTCTGTTCACTGGAAGGGCTTCAGAGGATCTGTGCTGATGCAGGAGCCCTTGAGAAATTCCATTCCTCCTAGGGTGTGAATACTAGTGAAAAGTGCACTGTATCTGGCTAGCACTGATGGATTGTGTGGAGGTAGGTGTGGGTTGGCAATAGGGCACCCTCATGTCACAACAGTCAATACTCACAATTGATGTGATGGTTATCACAACAACAAACAGTTGTGAACACTTCAGAGAAATGACTTTAAGTAAGGAATAAGCTGTAAAACCCAACCTTTTTTTTATATACCAGTGCATAAGCAGTAAAGAGTAAGGCACAATGCAGTATTTATTACACACACATAACTATGCTACAAGGACATTATTAAGGTTGCAAAGTCAAGAAGTCAAAAGTTAGGAAATGCCAGTGTTAAGGCTGCCCATGTAACCTCCCTTGTGCATTATGATAGTCTTTAATTATATAATCTCATAATATTTTTTCCACAGGACCCCAGCCTCATTCCGTGCACATGATAGATGGTACTCACTTAATGAACAGCTATTCAATATTTTGTTTTCTCCTCATTTTCAATGTGTGGCCCAAGCCTGATTTACTGCACCTTATTCAAATCCTTCCCTGAAGATGGAATTATTGATTTCCTCATAGGCTTTTCTTACCACTATATTAACTGAGTGCCTCACAAACATTAATTAATTTATTTTCACAAAACCCTTGGGAAGTGAGGGAGTTTTATTACCTTGATTTTACAGATAGGGAGTTGAGACAGAAATTGAAGTCTAAAGTTTCCGCTAATTTTGGGTGCCAAATTTGAGACCCCGTAGGATCAGATTTTTCAGTGTACTTAACATTATATGGGTTTTTATATGTTCAAGCTCAGCTCCCATTGACTTCCGTTACTGCTGTGAGTGTTCAGCGCTTATGCAAATCTCAAACTGGGCATCCAGAAAATTAGGATTATACAATGAATAACCACCTGTAAAAAGTTTCATTTTACTTACTTGCTAGTGTCACATTCTGTGACACAGGCAGGGAGAGGATATCATTCCCAGGGGCAGCATTCAACAGCTTTAACCATGACACCTTTCTGTTCTCTCACTGTAATTTCTTGCCTCATTCACTGGACTTCCAACTTGTGCAAAAAATAGAGCAGGAGTCTTACAGACAAGTCCCCTTTCTTATGACATAACACTGTTTCATTCCCAGAGCAGATACATCTTGTCTACTGAATGAGGTAGGGGTCCTGTTGGAAAAAATAGTATGTGATAATGTAATTAAAGGTTGCACAAGTAGGGGGCTGGGGGGGCGAGGAAGAATTAAAACCCACTTGTACATTCAACCTTAATTCTGGATTTTCCTAACTTTTGAGAACTTGACTTTGCAACCTTAATAATATTATTTCAATATATTTTGTGTGTGTAATTTCCCAAGTTTTTAAAAAGCAAACTGAAAAAAACAGAAATTCTATCATGGGTCAACAGCAGGATTGGCACCGAACAAACCTCTGCCACTTGAGTTAATGGAGTAACTGATAGCAGTAGTAGGTTGTCATCCTCTAGATGGGGATGATGCCTGTGGGCTTCACAGCTATTTGCTGACATCTGAGAGATGGTGAGACTCAGGAATCTTAAGTTCCGTTCCAGTTTCTGGAAAAGAGTGTGCTTTTTGTGCAGCAGTTCTCAACCGGGTATCTGCATCCCAGTGTGGGTCCACGAGCCGTTTCAGGGAGTCTGCCAGGCAGGGCTGCTTGAAGCCCCGAGCCCTGGTGCCGGTGGATGAAGCTCAGAGTCCTGGTGTCCCATAGGGTGGAAGCCCTGAGCCCCATGAAGGGCAGGAGCCCCCCTGTGGTTGAAGCCTGGAGTCCCCGCATTCCCCTGCTAGGACATGGAATTTTTATAGCATGTTTGGGGGCTTCTGAAAGGAAAAGTGCTCTAGTGGATTCATACTACTCTACTCATTCTCCCTCAGGTTGCAACTCTTTTGCCTCATCCCTTCCAACCTGTTCCTGTTCCAGGCCTGTCTCTACCCCACTCTGGCTCCTTGTCACATCCCGTTTTTACATAGCAAGTCCGAGATTGCACCACTTACGTTTCTGATCCTACTCCCTGTCTCCTTGCACAGCAAGTCCTAGTCTCATGCTCTCTGGGCCATGCCCCTTGCACTCCCATCACCCACAAACTCCTTTCCCCCAATTTCCTTGCCCACACAATCCCAGTTCCTCCCTTCCCCCCTAGACCCTTCTTCAGTCTACCCGCTCCTTTCCTCTGGCTCCTAGATTCTTATAAATAAAAGTGTCAGAGTGCCATAACTATTCGGGAACATTTTCAACGGCACAACTGCTGGTTAGGTACCTAACTCCCATTAAAAGTTAGACACTGAAAGTCAATGGGAGTTAGGTGTCTAACTGCCACTGGTGCTTTTGAAAATGTCCTCCATTGCCTTAGGCACTTTTCAAAATCAGAGAATCTGATCTGTTTTCTATGTTTGAAGTTGCTGTAGCACAGAGTTGTATAAAATAATCATTGCAACTTCTAACAAGCTTTCTACTTAACAATATTTGAGTTTAATTTTTATTATTAAATGTGACATCTATTGGATTTTTGAAAGTCACATAATTTCATGAGAATTTTTGGTGTAGTAAAAAGTGTTTTTATGCTCCAAAAAAAAGAACAAATCATGTAATAATTCCGCGGTGTTTGAGATGTGACAGACTACAAAATGAATATACTAGTCTGGCTTTTTATTGGTGTGGGTGTTCATTTTAGACTATCACCTTATTGACCACAGGTGTATCTGCTGAGCTTTGTGAACCCCCCGCCCCCACTTTTCTGTGTTGGCAAATCCTGTGAGAATCAAGCCCCAGCCCAACATTTGGGAGTTGAGGCAGGGCAGGGTGGGGAGTTGGGGGCGGAAAGCTGTGTAGTTTAAAGACTTAGGGTATGAGCCTGCACTTTGCTTTCAGTTTGTTTTTTTTAACAACCTAGAAAATTACACACAAAAAAAGGTGTTAAAACAGCATTATTAAGGTTTCAAAGTCAAACATTCAAAAGTCAGGAAATGTCAGAATTAAGGTTGCCTATCGGTCTGATTGCAGAAGTGCTGAGCATTCAGAGCTGCAACTGAAGTCAACAGGAGCTAGGCTTTGAACATATAAAGTGCTATATAATGCCAAGTATTCTGAAAAATCAGGTCCTAGACATCTCAAATCGGGCATCCAAAATTAGTGGAAACTTTTAACCATAATCTCTTTATGCTTGAGTTGCCCATTTGTAAAATGGGGATAGTACTGTCTGCTGCCTTTCTTAACTGTGGTATTGTGATGATAAATTCATTAATGTTTGTGAAGTGCTCCTATATTATATATTATAGTGATGACCTCACAGAAAGGCCCATGAGGAAACTACTAAGTCTTTATTCAAAGCAGAGTTTGAATACGGTGAAAAAAGTAAGGCCTGAACCACACATTGAACAATGTGGAGAAAACAAAATACCGAATAGCTACGCAGTAATTGAGCACCATCTGTCCTGTGCACTGAATGAAGCTGGGGCCCTTTGGAAAAAACAGTATGTGATCATGTAATTAAAGACAGCGTCATAACGCATATACCGTATTGCACAGGCAACCTTAATTCTAGTATTTCCTAACGTTTTAGTTTTTGACTTTACAACCCTATTAATAATCTTATAACATAGGTTTTTACATATATATGGTTTCAACAAAGTAGAAGGGTGTGTGTGTGTCTCTCTCTCTTTCTCTTTCTATATATACACACACACCCCTTTCTGCCTTGTTGAAACCACACTTGGTATAGGTGTGAGTGGAGTATTAGCATGAAGGTGACTCAAGGAGACTTGAAGGAATGTACTTTGGAGCAGACCTTACTTACTGATGCTCCAGAGAACAGAATGTGTTCCCCTTCAGTGCATGCTTGCAGCCAAAGCTCATCATGCTTGTCAGTGTTTTAAATTAGCCATTTTGTGGCAGTATAGCAAACCGGTAAATGTTCCCTTGTAGATGCCTCTTGTCCCCTGAAATCTAAGACTTAATTTAAAAAACTTGTCTCCAAGAGTGAAGAAAACCTTAAAAATGAACCAGACGTAGAACAATGCAATGATGTTTGCCTGAGGCTGCAAGAAGTGATATGGAAAGAAAGCTGTGAAAAAGGCATGAACAGCCCCAGTTCATTTACAGAGGGTCATCTGCTCTGAAGCCTAATGACAACAGTTCATATAATTACATTGTGAACAGTTTCACTGCTGTTTAAAGCACATAAGACGAGATGAACAGTCATATTACCTAGACTATAAACCCTTTGAGGCAGGGACCATCCTTTTACTATATGTTTGTATAATGCTTAGCACAATGGGGCCAGAGTAATAATAATAATAATAATAATAATAATAATAATAATAATAATAATAATAATAAATAAATAAATAAATAAATACATATGAAGCTCTGCACGATCTTCTGTGAGTCACATCTCATTTAGGAGTTATGAGTGGGTGGAACTTGTCAGAGTCCCACCACTGATTTTTTGACCCTGAGCCAATGTGTTATCTTGTCTCCTAGTTGGTGTTCTGTTACACTCCAGGGAAGAGGTTCTCTACTTCCAGCCTTGTATGCCCATACGCCCATGTAGCTGAAGGAAGAATATTTGCCTGTAGAACATAAGAACAGCCATCCTGAGTCAGACCAGTGGTCCATCTAACCCAATGTCCTGTCTCTCACAGTGGCCAGTCCCAGCTTATGGCAGTTGGAGGCTTTTGGACAGTCAGAGAAAGAGTTTGCATTCCTGACCATCTTGGCCAATAACCATTGATGGACCTATCTTTTATGAACTTATCTTATTCTTTTTGGAACCCAGTTATACTTTTGGCCTTTGCAACATCTCCTAGTAATGAGTTCCACAGGTTGACTATGTGTTGTATGAAGAGGTACTTTCTTATGTTTGTTTTCAGACCTGCTGTCTATAAATTTTATTGGGTGATCCCTGGTTCTTGTGTTATATGAAGGGGAAAATAACACTTCCTTATTCACTTTCTCCACACCAGTCATGATTGTATAGCTCTCCATCATATCCCCCCTTTGCTGTCTTTTTTTAAGCTGAACAGTCCCAGTATTTTTTCATCTCTCTTCTTATGAAAGCTATTCCACATCCCTAATCATTCTGGTTGTCATTCTCTGTACCTTTTCCAATTCCAATATATCTTTTTTTGAGGTGGGGCTACCAGAACTGCACACAGTATTCAAGGTTTGTAAATAGCTCTGTAAATATCAAAGGCATTGCATACTGTGATGGGGCAAGGCCAGATGGCTACAGTAAAGTACTGAGGAACAGGTATGTTAGCCCCAGGCTAAACAAATCCCTAGGACCGTGGTAACCAAATGGCAGTTGCTTCAGGTTAATCAAGGCACCTGGGGCCAATTAAGATCTTTCTAGAAGGCAGTGGAGATAGCTGCTTTGATTAGAACATCTGCAGCCAATCGGCAGGCTAATCAGGGCACCTGGGTTTGAAAAGGAGCTCACTCCAGTCAGGCAGGGAGGAGCCAGAGGAGAAGGAGTATGTGTAAGGAGCTGGGAGCAAGAGGCACAAGGAGCTGAGACTGAGAGGGTGTGCTACTGGAAGATTGAGGAATTATCGGACAATCAAGCATTATCAGACAGCAGGAGGAAGGTCCTGTGGTGAGGATAAAGAAGGTGTTTGGAGGAGGCCATAGGGAAGTAGCCCAGGGAGTTGTAGCTGTCATGCAGCTGTTACAGGAGGCACTATAGACAGGTACAATCCACAGGGCCCTGGGCTGGAACCTGAAGTAGAGGGGGGGCCTGGGTTCCCTCCAAACCTTGCAACTCCTGATCAGGCACAGGAGGAGTTGACCCAGACTGTGGGTTCCATCAGAGGGGAAGATCACTGAGGTGAGCAAATCCTCCAGTAAGCGCAGGGCCCACCAAGGTAGAGGAGGAACTTTGTCACAATATGTACAATGTTAATTATTCTTAATTATCTGCTATCAGTGCACATTGATGAAAGAATAAACTCTTTATCTATAGATTAGGCTAAAAGTCCATATTTATTTTGGATCATATAGGACCTAATTAAAAAAAAGAAAATATGTCCAGGCCTAATATAATTAATATAATTAACTGCAGTCATCTGCAAAAAGTTGTGGAAAATTGATTTTTCATGGCACCCTTACAATTATATGGGTTTCCATAGTACAGAAGATAGACATAATAATTATTCAGTCAAGCTGATAATGGTTTTGCAAAAGCCTTAAGTGTGTAAAAACGATACTACTGAACTGACTTCATTTGTGTTTGAAAGATAATTCAGGATGAAATCTTCATTAGTGAAAGACCAATAGAGGAATTCATTTTTTTCCATTATCCCTTTTAAAGTTTAATGAGTTTTCTTTCAAATAGTGGTCTAAGTGGCACTAATGGATAGCCAGTTAAATTCCTAAATGAAACTCTTTCATTCATACTATTCCAAAGATTAATTAACAATAACCTGAATATTAAGAGTAAAGTGATTCTTTTCATATATAAACCTGTAACATTAAGGGAAGGAAACTCCATTAGGGGAACCTTGTGGAGGGCAGATCTGATTTTTAACAGGCTCTTCCTGTTCGTTTCTGCTAAAAAAAAAGAAATGTTGGCATAATATGAGCCAGAGATTTTTACATCATCTTGCTCCATCTGGGTTTCACTGTGCAGGGGGATATTTTAGCCCGAAGTTTGTGCAGTGCATTGAGATCTATTGGGATAAAAAGTGCTAGAAAAACATCAGTTATTACAAATGAAATGCTTACAAAAGCCTTTTCTAAATAGCATTCCTTTCAGTCAACTTGTGTAAAGGAAGCAAAATAATACTGGCTTTGTATTCTTTATCGTATTTTTAGTATTTGGCGTAGTAACATGCAGCTTGTAAATTTGTTACAGTTGACTGTATCTCCTAGGATTATCTTATTTTGAAAGCCTACATTAAACATTCTCATCTCCAGTCCATAGACCTGGGAAGCAACTCTGAGTTCTGAAATCTATAAATACATCTATTTACTTTACACAGAAAGTCAGTTTCCTGGACAGATTCCCATTTTATTTAATCTTGTGGCTCACGTAATTTAGGTTTTTTTCCCAACTGAATGTTTAAAATATCTTCAGACCATCTAGAATACATACAGGTCTTTTGTTTTTTAGGTAGATCAATACTTTTAATATGTTTTAACAATGTGCCCCAGTGAATCATCTGAAAGGAAGATGATTAGTGTAAAAAATGTACAGATTATCTCTAAGGTAATACATCAGTCAGTAATTGTGTAATTTAAATGTTAAAGAATGCATTTGGTATAAAACAAAGGTCCTGATTCTAGTTATGCCAATTTTAGTTTTACACGGGTATAATTCCATTGTTACTCACTCTTGATTTATTCCATGGTCAGTGAAATAAGAATATGCCCGATATCTAAGTGCATTATTATATCATTAAGGTTATTTTGTCTAGTGTAGTCAGCCTGATGAGCATTTTTTCCATCCTTGGAAATTTCTTCCCAGCATCCATGGAAAACCAGGAATAGTAAAGCACAATAGTGGCAAAAATCTCAACAGAAACAATACCTACTGTGCAAAAACTTCTAGGAGTGATTTTGGAAATGTTGTTCTATGTGAGGTGTTTAAGGTGATGTACACAGTGTATGCTCTCAGGACCACAGTCTAGATAGGAAGAGAAACAGCTGAGCTTTCAGTTTATGAGATGATCTGTAAAGGGGAGGTCAGAGGCTTCTAAACAATAATTTAATTGTTCAAGGTTGTATAATACATGTCATGTCACCGGGAAGCTTGCCCAGCTTCAGAAAACAAAATATTTATTTCTAGCAGATAGTACCACCATTTCTTCTAAATATATTGATAATATTTTATAATTTAGCTGAAAGCAAAATATAAGTAACTATTCTATAAAGAAGGTTTTTTGATCAAAGAAATGTTTTATTTTTATTTTAAACTTCATGATAGGACACTGTTTGATGGCAAGTACAGAAATCAAAGGGATAAAAGAGTATCCAGCAGAAGCAACTCTTCACTAGACTATAATTTACTCTAATTACTTTTGAATTCAGCAGATCCACAGCAAAAAATACATTAAAAATCCACCTTGAGTATGAAATACAGAATGTGTAAGAGACACATATATAAAAACCAATGTAGGATGAGATCTTGGCAGACTAAATTACTTCTAAGGTCTCTCATGGATGGCAAACTGCTCCTTTCCCCCAGCCAAAAGAAAACAAATACCTTTATTTTTTCAGGATCATAAAACTCCATGCTAATAGCAACTTTCTTGCCATGCATGCTAATTAAGATCTCCTGTACTAAGCAAAAATGAATTTGTTCTAGGTCATGTCTCATTGTGCTTTGTAAACCTATTGCACTCTACAAGTGAAATAAAAATACATAAAATCAGTAATTTATTTTTTTTTAAATTCCATAATAGAAATTCTCTTTTTTTTAAATAGTTTTTGTCCAAATGTTAAGTCTGCATCCCTCTTTGTAATTATTAACATTGACAATGAATCAAATAATGGGAATATGTTTTCAAACACAAAACTACAAATTTTCAAAGGATCCGTGGTGCATGTTCAGAGGCACCTGGAGACACTAGTTTTTCTGTGCTGCTGGAATGACAACACTTTCCAAAAGGCATGAAGGACCTGTAATTTTCTTCTCTCTTTCCCTCTAGATCAATTTGAAGCAAAGCTCATCTAGGGCTTGATACTGCATCATTCTAATCACTGGAAACTTTTCCATTGACTTAAATGGGATCACAGTCAAGCCTTATATGAGTCCCTTGCCAGGTCTACTATCGCCTATAGTACAGTAGGCAAGTTATTTTTTCTCCCTATTGCATACTGGGCTGACCTTTCCCTGTTCCGATTGACCTGGATGATTTATGGGGTGTGGAGGGAAGGGGTTGTGGGGAAGGCACTAATGAACCTCAGAAGACCGTAAGTCTGAGTCTCTGTTTCCCCACAATTTGTCTAGCCTTTTACACAAGTGCAAAATGAGTGTAAAGTAGGTATTAACCGCTGGTTATCTGACCTGGTAACATTTTGTAATGGTGTAATTTGCTATCCAAGTTCAGAGCAATAATAAATCAGGCCTGATGTGCCTATCTTGGGGGTCAGTTTGGGCAAGAAGTGAGAGTGTCTATCTGCTGGAGTTTTTGAAGCTTAGTATGTTCTCCTAGTTAGGAATGAAGTCCACCCTTCTTTTGTTTTTAGAAATGTAAAGGTGACATAAATCGTAAATCACGTTGCTGTTATTTTTCTGTTTGGCTTGGAAGCTGTTTTCAAAGAAAAGCACATATAAAAGTTTGCTACTATAATGCCGCTAACTTGCTAAGAAATCAGCCACAGCTGCAGTTGTGAGTTCGCCAGATATTGTTTCTACTGGCTGGTTTCCAGCCAGTCTCTTAAGAAATCACCACATGTTTACGACTGCTAATACCTCTGTGGTCAGATCCTACAATTTGCATAACGTTTCCAAGTTATCACTGTTATACTAACTATTGTTAACAATTAGAGCTGGTCAAAAATGGGGATAAATATTTCAGAAAAATTATTGAAGGAGAGTGTTGCCCATTTTTCATTCAATCAGGAATCTTCTGAATTTTCTATCCAGCTCTTCCCATGATCTTTGCCCAGAACTTCGGTAGAGGTCGATTGAAAGCTCATGGGTGGAACTAGGGTACCACATAAAACCTTAAACTTCTTTGAATTTCCTGGCTGACTATACAACATTCTGTGAAGGTGGCCTGATGTGAACATGCCCTTTAACAGAATCCTTTTGAGATTTTGCTATTTGTCTGCTTAGTTTGAAATCAAATTATTTATTATTCCATAGCACCTAGTGGCTTCAGCTAGGATCAGGGACCCATTGTACTAGGCACTGGACAAACACAGTGAAAGACAGTTCCTGGTCTGTGTAGCATAATCTAAATAGACAAGATAGACAAAGGGCAAGACAGTGGTACCCAACCTATTTATCATTCTGGGCCGCATATGCAGAGCTCTCTACATGTTATATGGGCCACATCCACACAATGTATATATACCACCTGTATGGCCCTGAGGATGTCACATGGGACGCAGCTGTGTGCTGATTGGGCCTCAAGTGGGCTATGGATTAAGAACCACTGGGATAAGAGGAGAACCACAGACCCAGAAGGAGGTAAAGCAGCTTGCATAAGGTCACACAGCAGGTCAGTGGCAAAGGTAGAAATAGAACCCAGGCCTCCAGGCTCCTCATTCAGAGGTTTGTACAGTACATCATATTGCCCTATATCCTAGATCATATTGCCTGACTTCAAGTATTATGTATCCTGGTTTCCAAACAGTATAGTAAAATTTCTCAATGTTACAGTTGAATAAGGTGTGACTTTTCAATTGGTAATATTAAAAATGTGAGTGATCTGGTGGCTCAGGGGACGGGTAATTGGATGAGGAGGGTGTGGCCCTTAGATAATGGTTTGTCTTGGACAATTATGATAGATAGTCTTTACCATCTTGTTGCTCTTCACTGGCTCATGTGCATAAGCTAGTGGTTTCATCCCAATCCTAGTGGACTGAGGTTCATGTGAAAATTGGCATTGCTTGTACTGTGCTTGTTATACTATTAGAGCCATTAATCTACCCATTTTTACAATCATTAAATGATTATTGTTTAAAAACAGATTGATGTACTTAAAAGTGAAGGAAAGGTGTAATACTGAGGTCATGTTTTAAAGTGTATGGCATAGGTTAGATTAGTAAAGGGTATGCAGTATGTGAATATTGAAGTAGACAGCTTCAGTGCACAGGAGCCAGCAAACAGAGCTGCTAACAGGGGAGTTTCAGTGGGAGTTTCCAGGGGGAGGTTACAGGGGAGACCAAGGCAGAGAAACCAGGAAGTCAGACAAGGGAAGGGGCAGGGGTCTGCCAGCAGCCCAGTGCTTGTTGGTGGCCTGTGGTGCAGTGTGAGGTGTGGATTGCCAGGCACAGAGTTGGACAGGTATGATTGAGGCAGAGGCAGCAGGTAGAGACACACTGAGGATGACCGGATGCGGTAGCTGTGGCATGTACATGGTCCTGGAGGGGACACCTGAAAGGAGTTTTGTCTGCATGAAGTGCCGCCTGATAGAGCTGCTGGAAGAAAAGATAAGAGGACTGGAGATGCAGGTGGAAACTCTGGCTGAGTTTAGAAGGGGGTTGGAGCAGATGATGGAACACAGACATGATGAGGCACAGGGGATAAGCGCAGACGAGTGGATAGAAGCAGGACCAAAGAACTCTGAGGAGGAGCTGCTGGGTGAGGAAAGTGGACGGTGGAAGCATGTGACTAGGAGAACCAGGCAGAGGAAAAGACGGGCCAGCGATGGAGAAATAGAACTCAGGAACAGGTTTGCTGAGTTGGAAAATGAAGATGGAGCACAGCGGGCTGCTGAAGGAGAGAGGGCAAGGAAAAAGAGACGAGCAGCTAGCTAGTCCTGCAGAAGGAGGGGAGGAGTCAATGGAGGCGACACCAAGTATGAGCCCTAGGAGGATTGGATGGGTGAATACAAATCCAGAGGACTTGCAGCCAGCTGGTGTGGGGGATAGACCGGAGAATCACACTGTCGCCAGGAAAAGGCAAGTCTACGTGATTGGAGACTCTTTACTGAGAAGAATAGACAGGCCTGTAACTAGACCTGATCGGGAGAACAGAAGGGTGTGCTGTCTGCCAGGGGCTAAGATACAGGATGTGGACCTTGTCCGTTACAGCTATTCCCCTATTCCATTTTGTTTCCCCAGACTCCATTTTGTTTTCTGTTCTCCTGTGGCCGCCCTTCCCTGGCTGTTAAGTTGTTTACCAGGGCCACTGCCCTTCTCAAAGGGAGGGCCCCTTAAGTTGTTTAACAAGAGCCATTGCCCTTCTCAAAGGGATGGCCACTTGTGCTGCATGCTAAGTGGGACCACTGCCCTTTTCAAAGGGTTAGTCCTGTTATCACCTCGTTGAACCTGGGCTTGGTGTAGGGTAGGCAATGTCCAGAGCTGCAAGGCCTATTGTGGTTTTAAGATCCTGGGCATGAGTCATAGTCTCATGTGCTCTTGAGTCACCTATTGCACAGGACTATGTCCAGGCATGTCTCTGGGCTTACCTTCAGTTTTTCCCCTGTGCCCCCTCCCCTGTGACAGAGGGAGCCTATCAGGATTACTGGTGGGAAACTGCCCAAGTTTGCCTTTAAAACCAGACATTTTTGAAACACACCTCAGAAAGGTTCCTGCATTGCTGCCTGGTCTGATCAGCCAGGGGTTCTGGGGGGGTCCTTTCTCCGCTCTCGTTTTATTTTTGAGCGTACCCCCGTTTTTGAACCCCCCCCCCACGAAGAACGAATTGCTACCTGAGAGATCTCCTGATTATTGAGACTGTACCGAACCCTCCTTGCCTCTTCTGATGTTGCTGCTGCTTCTGCCTTTGCTGCTGCCTTGGGGACTGGTAAGAATCCCTCTGTAAAACTTTCTGTACTTTTATTTTATTTTATTTTATTTTAACTGCTGGCTCTGTTTCCCCAGCACACAGACTCAAGCTAAACCTTGGTCTGTGTCTTAAAACCTCTCTTAAACTACAGGGCTCTTTGCCACTGCTAAGCTCTGCTCCTGTGGGCTTTGCCTTGGGGCTCTCTGCTTTCAGCTGTATCCACCGCTGTAGCCACCATCCCTTGGCTTCCTTGGGAGCTGGGTCCTGGATACATACCACTCTGCCCTCTGTAACCTCCCCATAGCATAAGGTGCACCATAGGTCTTGTTTTTTTTTAATAAGTCGTAGTTTGTTAAGATTGTAAAGCTTGTAAGTTTCTGTGATATTTGTTGTGTTGCCTAATTGTTGGTTAAGATAAGTTTAGAAAATCATTGCCTGGTTGTATTCTGTAGCTGCTTGTCATTTTATATAAGTTTGATTAAGTTAGGGGATAGATAAGGTTTTTACTATTTGAATTTGTCTTCCCACTGCCCCAATTCCCCCCCCCCCCGAGCTCCCCAGTCACTTATTGCAGTCTCTCTGCTGTTTAAACTTGCAGCCTGTCTGCTCTCTGTGTCTCCCTGAGTTTAAATCTCCCTCTGTAGCGCCTCTATCTTTGGTTTCTGCTCCACCACGTGCTCCTCTTCCCCCATCCCCTAACCTCATTCCTCTACCACTGCCTTTCTCTCTCTCTCTCTCTCTCTTTTAATCCCTTCTCCCACGTGTTCACCCCGCTCCTACTGCTGCCAAACCTCAATTGTATTACTGAAGTCTAGCATAAAACCCCATTGGTTACCCTTTTTCTCTCTCACACACCTCACATTTTATATTTACACCACTGTGACACATTTTTACCTAGAGTTGTTGGTTATTTAACACATTTTACCCATAACTGTTAGTTGGTTATATGCTGCTGTGACACACCCTTTACCTAGAAATTGTTAGCTACCTGTTACATTTATACTTCAGTGTTAGTTGGTTACCAACTGTATTGTACCCCACTGTATTGTACCCCACTATTGAAACCCCCTATACTATACTAAAAGAACTCCCTCCCCAATTGCCTGCCTTAACAAACCCCATACCCCTCACTATTAAATTTTCCCCTGTTTTTGCATTTTCTTAATAAAGTTTATTTTGCACCCCACCTGTGTGGTAATTGCTCCCCAAGATCCCATATACCTGCAGGCAGGGACAGATCTGAGGCTGAATAGGATCCTAGCGGGAACGGGAAAGAATCCGTTGATTGTCCTTCATGTGGGAACGAATGATACGGCTAGTTACTCGCTGGACTGTATCAAGGAGGACTCTGCCAGACTGGGGAAGACGCTCAAAGAAATCGAAGCCCAGGTGATCTTCAGTGGGATTCTACCGGTTCCTAGAGCAGGGCGACGAAGAAGTGACAAGATTATGGCGATCAGCAGATGGCTCAGGCATTGGTGTTATAAGGAGGGCTTTGGGATGTACGGTCATTGGGAAGCATTTACGGATAGACAACTTCGCTCAGGATGGACTTCATCTAAGTAAGGAGGGAAATAGAATTCTAGGATGGAGGCTCGCCGACCTCATCAAGAGAGCTTTAAACTAGGAAGTTGGGGGAGATGGTTGGGAGATGTTCAAGAGATCTCCACGCCGGAATATAAGCTGGAGAGGGAAGTAAACAAAGTGAGAGGGGATACCCTTGCGGACCAAAGAATTGATCCAAGGAGGAATAGTGGAATAGAAACCAGATTAACGGGTGATGCTGGTGGTAGAAGGTCTGTGCACGACGGGGGAAAGAATGTCACTGACGCCAAACGCCAAAAATTAAAATGTCTGTACACTAATGCGAGGAGCCTAGGTAACAAGATGGAGGAACTGGAGCTACTGGTGCAGGAAGTGAAACCGGATATTATAGGGATAACAGAAACCTGGTGGAATAGTACTCATGACTGGAGTACGGGTATTGAAGGCTATGTGCTGTTTAGAAAAGACAGGAAGAAAGGCAAAGGTGGTGGAGTAGCCTTGTACATCAGTGATGAGATTAACTGTAATGAAATAAGAAGCGATGGAATGGATAAGACAGAGTCTGTCTGGGCAAAAATCACACTGGGTAAAAAAGCAACTAGAGCTTCCCCTGAGATAGTGCTTGGGGTGTGCTATAGACCATCAGGATCTGATTTGGATATGGATAGAGACCTCTTTAATGAAGTAAACACAAAGGGGAAATGTGTGATTATGGGAGACTTCAACTTCCCGGATATAGACTGGAGGACGAGTGCTTGCAAGAATAATAGGGGTCAGATTTTTCTGGATGTGATAGCTGATGGATTTCTTCATCAAGTAGTCGAAGTACCTACGAGAGGGGATGCCATTTTAGATTTGGTTTTGGTGAGCAGTGAGGACCTCATAGAAGAAATGGTGGTAGGGGACAACCTTGGTTCGAGTGATCATGAGCTGATTCAGTTCAAACTAGATGGAAGGATAAACAAATGTAGATCTGGGATTAGGGTTTTCGACTTCTCGAGGGCTAATTTTAAAGAGTTAAGGAAATTAGTTAGGGAAGTGGATTGGACGGAGGAACTTGTGGATTTAAATGCGAAGGAGTCCTGGAATTACTTTAAGTCGCAGCTGCGGAAATTGTCGGAAGCCTGCATCCCAAGAAAGGGGAAAAAAACCATGGGTAGGAGTTGTAGGCCAAGCTGGATGAGCAAGCAACTCAGAGGGGATTAGGAAAAAGCAGAAAGCTTACAGGGAGTGGAAGAAAGGCGGGATTAGCAAGGGAAGCTACCTTGGTGAGGTCAGAACATGTAGGGATAAAGTGAGGAAGGCTAAAAGCCGCATCGAACTGGACCTTGCAAAGGGAATCAAAACCAATAGTAAAAGGTTCTACAGCCACATAAATAAGAAGAAAACAAAGAAAGAAGAAGTGGGGCCGCTATACACTGAGGATGGAATGGAGGTTAAGGATAACCTAGGCATGGCCCAATATCTAAATAAGTACTTTGCCTCAGTTTTTAATAAGACTAGTGAGGAGTTTAGCGATGATGGAGGGATGATAAACGGGAATGTGGATATGGAGGTGGATATTACTGCAACTGAGGTAGAGGCCAAACTTGAACAGCTTAACGGGACAAAATCGGAGGGCCCAGACAATCTCCATCCGAGGATATTAAAGGAACTGGCGCGTGAAATTGCGAGCCCGTTAGCGAGAATTTTTAAGCAATCGATAAACTCAGAGGTTGTGCCATACGACTGGAGAATTGCTAACGTAGTTCCTATTTTTAAGAAAGGGAATAAAAGTGATCCGGGTAATTATAGGCCTGTTAGCTTGACGCCTGTAGTATGTAAGGTCTTGGAAAAAATTTTAAGGGAGAAAGTAGTTAAGGACACAGAGGTCAATGGTAATTGGGACGAACTGCAACATGGATTTACTAAAGGTTGATTGTGCCAAACCAATCTGATCACCTTCTTTGAGAAGTGACGGATTACTTAGATAAAGGAAATGCGGTGGACCTAATTTACCTCGATTTCAGTAAGGCGTTTGACACGGTTCCACATGGGGAACTGTTAGTTAAATTGGAAAAGATAGGGGTGAATATGAAAGTTGTAAGGTGGATAAGGAACTGGTTAAAGGGGAGACTCCAGCGGGTCATATTGAAGGGTGAACTGTCATGCTGGAAGGAGGTTACTAGTGGAGTCCCTCAAGGATCGGTTTTGGGACCGATCTTATTTAACCTTTTTATTACTGACCTTGGCACAAAGAGCGGGAATGTGCTAATAAAGTTTGCAGATGACACAAAGCTGGGGGGTATTGCTAACACGGAGAAGGACAGGGATACTATTCAGGAAGATCTGGACCACCTTGTAAACTGGAGTAATAGTAATAGGATGAAATACAATAGTGGAAAGTGCAAGGTCATGCACTTAGGGATTAATAATAAGAATTTTAGATATACGTTGGGGACGCATCAGTTGGAAGCGACAGAGGAGGAGAAGGACCTTGGGGTATTGGTTGATAGCAGGATAACTATGAGCCGCCAATGTGATACGCCTGATAGGATGCATCAGGCGAGGTATTTCCAGCAAGGATAAGGAGGTGTTAGTACCGTTATATAAGGCGCTGGTGAGATCCCATCTGGAATATTGTGTGCAGTTCTGGTGTCCCATGTTAAAGAAGGATGAATTCAAACTGGAACAGGTCCAGAGATGGGCCACTAGGATGATCTGAGGAATGGAGAACCTGCCTTATGAAAGGAGTCTCAAAGAGCTTGGCTTGTTTAGCCTGGCCAAAAGAAGGCTGCGGGGGGATATGCTTGCTCTATATAAATATATCAGGGGGGTTAACGTTAGGGAGGGAGAGGAATTATTTAAGTTTAGTACTAATGTAGGCACAAGGATGATTGGGACAAACTGGATATTAGGAAGTTTAGACTTGAAATTAGACGAAGGTTTCTAACCATTAGGGGAGTGAAGTTCTGGAACAGCCTTCCGAGAGAAGTAGTGGGGGCAAAAGACTTATCTGGCTTTAAGACTAAGCTTGATAAGTATATGGAGGGAATGTTATGATAGGATAGTTCAATTTGGACAATCGATCTGGATTATCACCAGATAAGTCTGCTCAATGGTCTGCGGGGAGATGTTGGATGGGATGGGAACTGAGTTACTGCAGAGAATTCCTTCTTGGGTGCTGGCTGGTGAGTCTTGCCCACATGCTCAGGGTTTAGCTGATCGCCATATTTGGGGTCGGGAAGGAATTTTCCTCCAGGGCGGATTGGCAGGGGCCCTGGAGGTTTTTCGCCTTCCCCTGCAGCGTGGGGCATGAGTTGCTTGTTGGTGGATTCTCTGCAGCTTGAGGTCTTCAAACCAATTTTGAGGATTTCAATAACTCAGTCCTGGGTTAGGGGTTGTTATAAAAGTGGACGGGTAGGGTTCTGTGGCCTGCCTTGTGCAGGAGGTCAGACTAGATGATCATATTGGTCCCTTCTGACCTACGAGTCTGAGTCTATAAATATGTTGCAGCAGTATTGAAACTATGTACCCCCAAGTAAACTTATTAGATAACCTACATTGCTACAAATTTGTAGGCAGAAAGGCCTCCACAAATATACAAGCGGCACCATTACACTGTCTGCCATTTGAAAACAGTTACTAATTCTAGCAGCATTTTCCCATTACAT
This sequence comes from Gopherus evgoodei, assembly GCF_007399415.2. Taxonomy (NCBI): domain Eukaryota; kingdom Metazoa; phylum Chordata; order Testudines; family Testudinidae; genus Gopherus; species Gopherus evgoodei. The sequence continues at coordinate 81,649,634 of NC_044326.1, read as the reverse complement.
GTACAGGGAATATCCCTTAAGCGAATAAAACATTACAAAACAGGAACAACTATTAAGCGTTCACACTATATAATCACTACAAAGAGTTGCTGTAGGATCACCAAAGGAATCTGGCTATATTATAAAGGGTTTCCAGGGCTTGATCCAAAACCCACTGAAGCCAGTGGAGAGATTCCTACTGACTTCAATGGACTCTGAATTAGGCTCGCAGTGATTGAGTCCAATCCTCCTCATGTGAATAAGGGCTTTTAAGAATGGTCTTAAGAAAAGTTGCCAATGTTTTGCCACAGTTCAGATGTTATAATGATTCATCATATGAGTTTCTCCATGCAAAGAGCCCAGTTCTGTGAAGTGCTCTGCCTTTTGCAGGGGCAGGTCTTATATTTGGCAGACAAGGATTCTCAGGGACGGTGTGAAAAATTTCCAGCAATGTAATTTGCCAATGTGGAGTTACCAGAACCATATATTAAATACAGTCACAGGGTGACTGGTATCTTTAAAGGGAGATGGGCGCACCTTGCTCGTGAAATAGCTAACTGCTCTCTCCAAGTGGGGACAATGAGGAAGGCCAGGTGACCCAGTCAGGTCTGTGGTGGATAAGGAAGATGCTGGGAGAGAAAGAGAAAGTGCTACAGGTGGGTGCTGGCAGATGGTTGCAGACATTGCAAAGTAAGGTGGCTCCTGCGGGGCCCTGAGTCAGTAGGGAAGAGGGCACCAGTGGGGAAACAGGTCTGTGGAGAAGGCCAAACTCCAAGCAAGAAGTGATGGGAGAGCAGGAAGATAGACCCCTAGGGAGGAGGGGTTTTGCCCAACTTGGGACTGCAGTGAAAGAAAGAGACTTTAAAGAGAGGGATAGTCCCTTAGGAAGGAGTGACTGGGTCCAGTTGAATCTAGGGTGAAGGCTGTAGACAGACCATCTCAGAGCTTTTGAGGCCCCTAACCAAAATAAAAATAAAAAATGACAACACATGAAAACAAAATAAGGCACCAAAAAAGAGTGAGATATAATTTGAATATTTTTTTATTTAACATATGCTTTCCTAGCCTTTTTCTGAGCAAATACACTAATTACTGAGGAAAAATCTAGCTTTCGTGCAATGTCACAGTTGATATTAAGCATGGTGAGCCCATATAAAAACTCTTGTCCCAGAGTTCTTTACCTGCTTCAACACGTTGAAGATGCGTTCACCTGAAGCCACTGATGCAGGCAAACTGACAAAAATATGCAATACAATTGTGATATTAGGAAACATCCCAGAGGATCCACGTTCGAGTATTTCTTGAAGCAATTCCTTTGGCTTGAAATCCAATTTAAAGTTCAAGGAATATGTTCGTTTGAGGAAGATGACCTCGTCACTGAGATCTTTTGAGATTTCTTTTTTGTACTATTGCTGAAATTGTTCAGCTGCAGAAAGTAGATCTTCATTACTCAGTCTGTTGAACTGCCAGAGAAACCCCAAAAGGGTACAAATTAGTTGCAGTGACTCAAATCAATGTGTAAGACCTGATTAAATAGAGTCAATGATGACAAGTAAGACATTGACACTATAATGGTGCTCGGCATCAGATTCAGTAGGTAAGTTGCGATTGGTGGAGAACTCAGATGAAATGCCAGTATTCTGTGCTACTAATTTGGACTCAGGATCGCATCCCAAGTCTGTTTAATGTCATTGATAAGGCTTTCAATGTTATCCCTCTCAACGTCAAGTGTAGTATTGCATGCTTCAATTACCAGATTAGTTTGGTGGATCATTGTAAGTAGCTTCATCCACAAAGATGACATCAGAATGCATTCAAATTTGGACATGTGCTTCTGAATAGACTGAAGTTTAGTTTGAGCCAGTGCAGTGAGATTGAGAGATTCAAGCTCATTTAAAGCCTTTCTCATTGAATTCAAATGCTGTGCAACTGGTTAAACACCATCAATCCATGCAGACCATCTGGTTTTGGACATCCCATGCAGTGAAATAGGAAGATATTGCTTCAGAATTTCCCACCTTTGTGGACTGCAATTGAAGAGATTGTACATTTGCTGAACAGTTCCAAAGTAAGTAATTGCCTCCTTGCGTGATTCAGCACGGTCAATACCTACAAGGTTTAGTGCGTGGTTCCCACAGCAGGAGAAGATACAGTTTGAATTATGCTGAAGCAGAACTGCTTGTACACCTTTGTACTTCCCAGTCTTATTAGATCCACTGTCATAGGTTTGACCAATGCAGACTTGAAAATGTAACTTAAAACCTTCTAGAATTGCTAGTACTCGAGCAGCAATTTCTTTTCCAGCTTTTCTCTTGAAATTATCAAACAAAATAAACTTTTCTTCAGCTGAAAAGTTTGAGCTGTCTACAGTCTTAACTTATTGAATAACCATAATAGTTTGTTCCTTGTGAGAATAATCAGGAGTGGCATGAACAATTATTGAAATACTTGGCATTTTGAATCACATCCAGAATTGTTTGTACAAATGTCCCACATAGCTCAATAAACTCGTTTTGTATGTGTGTGGAGAGATAATGGACTTGCATGCGCTTTTGACTCTCTTGCAATTCTCAAACATGTTTAATGTGCTGTGATAAAAGTGGGTCATATTTGCTGAGCTCAATTATGCCTAGAAAGTTTCCATTTGCACGATCACCAGTACATTGACTGGACCAAAGAGAGCCAATCCCCACTCAGAAAGAAAAAGGATTTCCAGTTATTAATTTCTGTAGTGAGTTCAGTCAGGAGTAAATTCTCAACTGAACTTTCAGCTGATGCTGCCCTACTGGCTGATTTCCATGCAACATAGTTTTCTTTGTGTGACGTTGAACTCTCATGTGATGGTATTCGGTCTTTCAACTTCCTCCAACCTCTGATGCTCCATCCTGATCAGAGAGAACTGATGCATTTGCAGCACTTTTGTTCAAAATGAAGCAGGGCGCACAGTACAGAGATTGTTTTCCCATACTCCAGCATAACCAGTCTCTTGTGCAGGTGTCACCATTTGGAAGAGTTTTTGTCAGAAGACAAGTAGAGAAAGCATGATTATCAGCCTCTCATGGAAAGTTACTTGGAATTTCAAACCAATGAATTTGAAGAAAGCAGCATTGCTCTTGTCAATAATTCCAATGTCAGTCACAGTCAAACCTGCAGTACTCATGAATTGCTCTTGCTGCGTAAGATCTACATCTTCCTGTTGCTGTTGATTTCTTGTTTCTTGATTGTACACAGGATCTTCTGCTGCATCTGTTACTGTTGGCACAGCCCCTTCTTGACTACTGTCCTCATGTTCAGGTACTGACATTGAAATATTACCTGTTACAGTTGCGGAGTTTTCATTATCTGTAGCATTGTTTCTTGGGTAAGGTGTGTTTTCCAGTGGTTTGAGAAATGAAGTTATTGGCTTTGAGCTCTTAGCTACTGCTTCACTGAGTTGTTTTCACTATCTCTTGCTTTCACCACTTTCAAATCCCCTCTTCATAGTGATCTATCTGGTCAATATGTAGCCTTTCCACACTCAAAATATTCCACTGTAAATAAGTGCTTATCTACACTTGAAATCTTCTACTGTAAACATGTATACAAATGCTGAGTGGTACATAAATACTGAAAAGATTTAAAATAAAGTAATACTAATTAAGAACACAAAGTGAAAGTTATTATGCTTATCACTGAATCAAAACTCAAGCATGCAAGGATAACATAAAAGGTTGAGCTGAAGACAAAGGGATGACATATATATTGTAAAGAAAGACATGGATACAGACAGAGGGATAATGTCCAAAAATTTCAAACTTGTGTCCTCACAAAACTCACTGTACAAGACTGTCCTCGCAAATGTTCACCTTGAATCTGGGCCTATAGACTATGAAAGCCTATGATGGTGGCCAAGCTACCAAGCTAGGGCTCAACCAACCAACCGTCACCTCTTTTAGCTACCATATGAAGATAATGAGGAATTCTCACACATAAATAATGCCTTAGTCAACTAGAAAACTATAAAAACACTAAAATGTAACAATTCTCTACCTTTCAACACACAGTTGATCCAGCACCGGCCACTAGTAGCTGATCTGAGAAGACACGTTCATCACGGTCTAATCTTGTGCCATCAGAACAATGTATTTTTATTAATATTTGTGAACATTTTTAACTCTTTAATATGACAAAATCTATATCTGTTAACAAAAAAATTGTCTTTTACCAAATTACATCTCTTATTTGCTTAAACTTGCAGCTCCGTGCTGAGAGAGTGTGTCACATTTTGGTCTGATAGGGATGCAAATAAACTTATCAAATGCCAAAAAATTAACAAGTGACTAAATTTGAGGCCCCATTTGAGTTTGAGACCCAGGCTAAATGGCCCTCCTAGCCCCCCCGCCACCTCCCCGATTGGCCCTAGGTGTAGGTTTGAGTTCTATTTTGAAAGACTGTGCAGGACTGAATAACTTTGAGCTCAGAAACCTCTTCTGGCCAATATTGAATTGTGGTGGTGTCATTGCCTTGTCTAATTTTTCACCTCTTTGCAACACCCATCCAAAAGGGGCAGTCCCTGTGCTCAGAAGTACTCAGGAATGTGACAGTGACTGGACCTATATATTACTCCCTTCGTGGTCCAGCAAGGGCACAGATCTTAGATTCCTGTTTCCTCAGCCATCAACTCTCTTGGGCAGAGACTCATGTCTCTCTTCTTCCTGAATGGGGCTTTTCCAAATTGCATAGTTCTCTATCGATACGGTTAGTTTCCCAGCAAGTCAGACTGCCTAAGCAGGCTAGCATCTGCATTTTACATTCTAGGAAACCCACGTCACTTTGTTTGTTCCAGAAGTTCCTTCTTGTCTGGCACATTGTTTGAAATGTAGTCCTTTGAAGCTCATATCATTTCCGAGGGTTTACGTTGACCATCATCTCCCCAGACTATCCCATAATAATTCATAAACTTTGTATTTATAATACAGTGGTCTCTAACACTATTTAAATTTAATTCAGTGAGATCTCTCAAAGATTGCAGGAAATTGCCACTTCTGTCACAGGCACCTTCTACTTCTCCATTTGCTTGAATACACCAGCAACTGTCTATCTGTAAATGTCTGAGTCCAACTTCCGAAGCCAGGAATTTCAAATACGTAGGAACTATAGGGCAGCCATTTAACATCCCAGAATGCCTCATTTAGTCTAGTTACTAGAGACTTTTGTGGGGAAAGCTTTGGGGATGTATTTACGAAGCAAGGAAATATGCAGTATCATAAAATATGTGGAGTGTGGTGGTATCAATCCTTATCAGACACAGACACTAAAACTGTTTATAGATGGCTTTTACCACTTTCCCACAGCACAGTGTTCTCCCAGATTACAGTGACATTTTCAATGCATGGAATTTAAGTTTTTACCAGCTTGTGTGAGAGTGTAATATTTGTAAGGATGTCTGTTTCATTTCCAAATGCATGTGTGTTCTACTTTATGCTTTGGCACACAAAGGACTAGAGGGCCTGAGGGAAAGCATCAGAGTGTGTTGGAGATTTCATTTTCTGCTTTTCAAATTGGATCGGGAGTCTTTGAGATTTGCTAACCTGTGGCCTGGCTGATCTGGTCTCACCTAGGGAATGAATGAGGGGACTGGGCAGCAGGCATTATTTTGCAATACAAGAGGAAGATGTTAAATGGACACTTCCAATTTAAACATGATACTTCTGCCTGCTTTTTGGAAAACCTCCTATTTGTTCAAATAACCCCTAAGACTGGTACAACCAATGGATGACAGAGCATATCTTTTTTCTTTTTATCACTTTGTTTTGTTTTTTGCATTTGTCAGTCAATATTCCCTGTTTATGTCTGGCTCTTTGTCAGCCCTTATGGGAAGGTCCTGTAGAACTCAATAGAAAATGATAGCCTTTCAGACATTTATCTGAACCTTCCATACAGAATACCATATAGGATGGGTTTAACCTCAGGTCTTCCACTGACTTATTGCATTGCTCTGAGCAAACCACTCAACTTGTTTGTCTTCCACAAAATGGACATCATAATATTTATTTATCGCACGTAGCAGTTGTGACAAATCAGTCATTAAAGTTTGTACAGATCCTTGGAAATGTAAAGCATTGTATATTGTAGCTGTTGCTGTGGGATAGGAAAATAAGGTTGAAGAAGAATAGAGGAAGGCAAGGATGAAAAAGAGGAAGATGGGTCAAAGACTTCCAGTGAATACTAACTTCAGATGACTAACCAGAGTGTAAATTCTGAGTAACTTCTTTGAAGTCAATAGAAATACACAATTTGAGATCAGAATCAGACCCCACACACTTAAGCGACATATATGTCATCTAAGAATTTGGCACCAAGGTTTTCACAGAAGTGCTTGTTCCTTAACAGATGAATATTTTAAAAATATTACAATGTGGTTCCTGAAGAAGAATACATGCTTCTCAGAGCTTTCTCCCCTTTAATAGAAATATTTCCATTCTCTTATGGCTGTCTAATGCAACTGTAATTTTTGATTGCTTGTTTAATTCCTATCTCTCATGTAAAGAATTAGCATTTTACATAATTTCATTTTTAAATAGATGAATGCCAATTCGAGGAACTTAGAGTCTAAGATGCAATCTAACATAATTTTCTTTTGATCAGAGGACCATCACTTTATGATGTTTATTTTTAGAGAATTGGAGGATTTTATACAGTAGATCTTTACCATGCTTTATACTTTTTTTCAGCTAGTGGCCAATGGAAACTAAGTGCACATAAAATAATTGGCTGATAAACAGTAAACTTGTCTCAGACTTACCTATGGTGCTGCTATCACCCCGCTATAACAAAAACCTTTCATTCTTACTAGAAATACTAGTAATTCATTCTTACTAGTGGCTCCTTTTTGTTTGTGAACTACAAAGATAATGGCTCCAAACATGAGAAGATAAATGTCTCTCTCCTTATCTTAATCCATCGGACTCACATGGCCTGTGCTGAGTCACTATTAGGATCTACCTCATCATCAAAAGGGGATAGAGAATAAGACTGAGAATATATTATTGCCCTTATATAAATCTATGGTACACCCACATCTCAAATACTGTGTGCAGATGTGGTCTCCTCACCTCAAAAAAGATATTCTACACTAGAAAAGGTTCAGAAAAGGGCAAGTAAAATGATTAGGGGTTTGGAGAGGGTCCCATATGAGGAAAGATTAAACAGGCTAGGATTCTTCCTCTTGGAAAAGAGGAGACTAAGGAGGGATATGATAGAGGTATATAAAATCATGAGTGATATGGAGAAAGTGGATAAGGAAAAGTTATTTACTTATTCCTATACTACAAGAACTAGGGGTCACCAAATGAAATTAATAGGCAGCAGGTTTAAAACAAATAAAAGGAAGTTCTTCTTCACGCAGCACACAGTCAACTTGTGGAACTCCTTACCTGAGGAGGTTGTGAAGGCTAGGACTATAGCAGTGTTTAAAGGAGAACTGGATAAATTCATGGTGGTTAAGTCCATTAATGGCTATTAGCCAGGATGGGTAAGGAATGGTGTTCCTGGCCTCTGTTTGTCAGAGGATGGAGATGGATGGCAGGAGAGAGATCACTTGATCATTGCCTGTTAGGTTCACTCCCTCTGGGGCACCTGGCATTGGCCACTGTCGGTAGACAGATACTGGGTTAGATGGACCTTTGGTCTGACCCAGGACGGCTGTTCTTATGTTCTTATTTTCTTCCTCATGCTTTCTTCTAATTCTGTTTTTCCTGAATAATTCTTTCCCTGGATTTTTTTTTCATCACTTTTGCTTTCCTTTGTTTTTCTGAAGTGCTATATAACACTTAGATCTGCATAGACGGAAGAATATTTTTTCTTTTTAATAAAGTATGTGTGACCCTCCACACTTTAAGGTGGTATTTTAATACCTTGAGAGATCATATTAGTTTTCTGAATTGAAATATAATCTAGTGTATAAATTAAAGCACACAAAGACTTATAAATACCCCTTCTTTTATCTCCATTCCTACAAGCTACACTGGTCTCTCTCAATAATCGCCACAGGCAAGCCCACATAAGGAGAAGTAATCACTGTAAAAATAACTGTATGCAAAAAAGAAGGGGGGGCATATGCAAAACATGAGAAATGTAAAACAAAGCCATCTAATGAAACACACTAGAACTTCAATAGCTGAAGACTGTATGTGCCCAGTTACAAGTCTACCTCATAAGAAATCAGTGGCCAGTGATGATAAGCTAATATGGAGCCAGATTATGTCTGGCCCTTTTCACAGGTGCATAGGGGGTAAAGTGCAAGAAGTCCTTCCCCTGGTTTCCACACCCCATGTCAGGGCCAGAGACTGTAATTGTTCCAGCGCTTAGGGAGCACAATGACTGCTCCTTCTTTGTTCTCATGAAGGTGCTTGTTTCCCAATGGTGGTGGAACCGTGACCATTTCACCCCTCTGCACCACTATGAGGATAGTGCAGCTGTGCAGATTGCTCAGGCATAGTGGGGAGCTCAGGGAGGGCAGAACACCGAGAAGCATGAGAGCCTGCTATAGCTCTACTGCCCTTAAGACAAGGTTGTGCCTAAAAGGCACAGTTGACCCCACAGAGAGAACAACATTTATTGTAGTGAAAAATCCTATTATCTTTCAGCCCAGAGAAAAGAAGCAGTCAGGTTAGACAGCTGGATGCTTATCAGGAAAGCTGCTGACTCAGTGCTCAGAACTGAAAGAAACAACTGATGTTATATTTTTGGAAATAAACGGAGGATCTGTTGTCCTCTCCTACTTTCCTTTTCATTTTATTTTCACCTTTTTTAACCTAGCAGCAGTATGAAATGTGCATCTGGCATGTGCATCAACAATAGCCTTGCTTGAAAGATTGGCAATTGCCTAGGACCTTGTCTTAACTAGAAAAAAATAAGTGTTTTTACCAAGCTTTAGGTAACGTGGTAAAACCCAGTGAGGACAAGGCAGTTTGTAGTTCTCACACCTTTTAACAGATTGAAGTAAACCTTAGACTCCCTCCAGTGTTTATCTTGACCTGCACATGTGAAAAGAATAAACTGCCTTGTCTTCAATGGGATTTTATCATACGTTAGCTAGAGCACATATTTTTTTCTAGTGTGGATATGCTGTTAGAGAGGGAAGAGCTTACTGGGGGCTGAAATTTTTGTATAATAGCAGGATGTCTTGATTTATTTATTAGTAAAGAGTGCGTGTCTTATTTATTGAAAGTTGTTAGGGATATGCAGACATGCTGGGATTAATTGCTAGTTTGCTTTGTTTGGGTTGCCTACAGTTTTCAGATAAATGTTTTTTTCCCTTATAAATAAATACAATAAATGTTGACTAAGTTTTTGTGGCATTGTCTCATGAGCACACTCAGAATGAAACAGCAGCACAGATTTGTTGTTATTTCTTTATTGTTTGTATTGCGGTAGTGCCTAGAAGCCAGTTGTGCTAGGCACTGTACAAACTCTGAAATAATGTGTCTATTAAAAAAATGTTCAGAACAACCTATATCTAAGTCTATTCTCTTTATCTTATTTCTTGCGGCTTTCCAATCTGTTGGCTATTAAGAATAACCCATTCTAAAGTGTTAGACTCTGTCTTTATCTGAATAACTCCTTCTGTGTGATTGTTTATTGTTAAAGGAGATTTTTTTTCTCCCAGTGATTTATGGTTTTCAGGATAAGAGTGGAGTAGAAGTTTTGTACTAAGCCTTAATTATAGTGAAATATGGAACAGATCTCTTCTTAGTGTAATTTAAATGTTTAACATTAACTAACTTCTCAAAGGTAGAGCCAACAAATTTATTTCATTTAAAAGACATATTCCAGATTATAAATAATTGATTTATATATATGTCTTGATGACTGTATTTTTCTTCTGTTTTCTTTTAGGAAAGAGGCACAATTGGATGAAGAAGGACAGTTTCTAGTCAGAATAATTTATGATGATTCCAAAACATATGATCTGGTTGCAGCAGCAAGCAAAGTCCTTAGTGAGTAATATGGCTATCTTTTAGAAATTATACATGCTTTTAATGGGTCAGGCCTCCTGCAGTGAGGTCACTAATTTCTCTGTAACTTTAATGCATTAGTTTGCTTGTAAATTATATATGTAAGATTAATAAAGACACAAATATGTGCATCAGAGGGATTTAACGCAGAGTAAGTGAAAGTGTGGTTCTACTAGAAAAAAGGCTGTCTCAGAAAGAGTTATTGCTCTTCCATGTTTATTTAAAATCAGTTTCTTCCTTCTATTGTTTAATAATGAATGTAATGCTTATGATATATGTCAGAGTGCTAGCTCATGAAAGTGAAAATCTTTTTTAGACACAAGACATATATAATATTACCTGCAATGGCAGTGCACTACAGTATGCCACCAAGTCCCCCCTCCTTCCTTCCCTCCCTCCAATGTACTGTACCTCAACTACCTGATGACCTCTAGATAGTATAGTTCAGTCTCCATGTCCATTTAATCATTGGCTTCTCTGCTGAGATTACTCACAACGGTGACCAATGTGACAATGTTTTTGTGAAGGGCATACCTCATTCCACATAGGTCATCAATCTGAATAGCATTGACTTTCAGCTACTGCAGCTCTGAGCTGGAATTAGAAAGGTGCTATTATCCCTATCCCTATTAGCTTATTTGCACTCTATCTCTGCAGCGAGAGTGAATCAGCAACCAGCCACTGAACCCATAAGACCTTGGCTTCTGGGGAAGAATGCACTGTTTTTGCATAGATAGATCTGGCTTGCACTGATCTTTGGGGCTCTGTGAAGTTAGAGGTGAAACCACTGCTTATTACTGAGTAGAGGAATAGTTAGTGGGAGGGAGGAAAAGTGGATAGAAAAATTACCTGGATTTTTTTTTTCTGTGGTGGGATTGATCTAGTCTACTGCTTTTGGAGCATGTTCTCTGGACAGCAGATAGAAAATATAATATGCAAAACAACTCATTTTACATTATAATTATTGTATCATAAAATGGAGTCTAAAATTGCTAGCAAAGTACAAACAATGCATGCCTTGAATGAATCAAGTTTTCTGTATTTTAAATAGATCTTAACGCTGGAGAAATCCTTCAAATGTTTGGGAAGATGTTTTTTGTGTTCTGTCAAGAATCTGGTTATGACACAATCCTACGTGTCTTGGGCTCAAATGTCAGAGAATTTCTGCAGGTAAGAATTTTGTGCCAAGCAACTTAAAGTAGCACTGGACAGGCAGAATTGGGCCTTGTGGATAGAGCACTGGCCTGGAAGTCAGGAAGCTTGGGTTTTGTTTGGATCTCTATCACTGGTCTGGTGGGTGACCTTCATAAATTGCTTTTTTTTCTCTTTCCCTGATGTAGAGTTTCATTCCTCAGGACAATTTTTGCAGTACACCCCCTATTGCATATGCCTTTTGATATAGTCTTTAATTGCATGATCACTTACAGTAATTTGCACAGGACCTCTTGGCTCTTCAGTGCACAGAACAGAGATAGCAGGGGGCAGAACTAAGGTTGCAAAGGCAACAATAAATCTGGCATTTCCTAATTTTCAACTGCTTGACTTTGCAACCTAAGTAACAGTCTTTTAAGATAGTTTTTCTTTCTGAGATATGGCACACTGTTCCTTTCCCAATAGATGTGTAATGACATGTTGGACCAAATTTGCTTCTGGTGTCAATGGGTGCAGCTTACCAACTGGTCTAGTGACTGATGGGCTCTTTCTCCTCCAAAGGCCTGTCTGACTAAATACTGCAGATACTGATTATTTCTATATGTGCAATACTTGGCTTCTTTGAGAAGTACAAGCTGTTACTTCTGTCTCATAGCTCATCTGCAAGCCAAGGGAGTCAGTCCTTGTCCACGTATTGAGGAATGGGTAGAACAAAGGTGATTTTATACTATTTTTGTGCTGCCCCAATCTCTCAGGACAGTGTGAATGTATGTTGCTATTTCTGTTGAAAAATGAAAATCCATTTTGCATCATTAGTGTGGAGGAAACCTAGTCAATTCTAGAGGAGCTGATCCAGGTGTGGGGTAAAATAGTGATTTTTTTGGTTTCAAGGAAATTGTTCATGTGAAAACAGTTTAGGTTTTGAATTTCAAATTCAGAATGTACAGAGCTCTCAGTGAGAAACAGATACTCTAATAAGTTTAAAGCACATGGACTGATTCAGACATTGGGAAGATTTTCAAATGCATAAATTTATTATTACAATTGACTTTCAATGGAAGTTGGGCACCTAACTGCCATCTGTGCCTTTGGGAAGTCTCGTCCATAATAAAGAAGTGAAAAGAGTGTAATGCGTAGTTTGTTGTTTGTTTTCCTTCCTGATTTAAAGGCTCTTTGAATATAGTTATTCAGTTGCTTATGCATACATCTGGATGCCTTCACTGAGATCTAGATCACACCAGGACCTCCCCAGACCCTGGCATACCAACCATTGCTTGCAGTATCTCTTTAACCTGGCCACTTGGGAGCCTGACTGGATCTCTGTACGTTCCCAGCATAGGGCACCACATACAATTTACACCATGGAGAGATGCTGTCAAAACCTCTTTTTCAAACAGTTCATTATTCTAATTTGCAGAACAACCTCCATCAATAATTTTGTACTCTAGTTGAGTACACAAGCTACACCCAGCACAGGCCTATAGGAATATGCAGCCTTCAGCAGAACATAATATACTGCCAGTCTGCATTCCCTGGGTGAGCAAGATTTGATAGGGTAGAAACAGGGCAAATTAAAAAATCCATAGCTGACTTGTTCCTTCCTCCTCTTGGGAACAGACTAATGGGCAAGTTCTCCTTCCCCTTTCCATTCTTCACCAGATGAGAAAATTGAAGATAAGATTGTAATGCAGGAAAATCTCAGTATTAACATTACATTTGTATTCTTGTAACTTTAACAGCTGAGACTGTCATTTGTTGGAGTTCCAGTTTGAACAGATGACATTGGCCGTTTGCACTTTTGTAAATATAAACAGGAAGAATATATTAAGTATTTGCACTGACAACATGTAGCTGCAATTATAAAGCTCAGTTCCAGTTCCAGTTATCCATGATTTGTTACTGCTCTTAGAAGTCATGCGAGTAGATGATCCTAATTATTATTTGTATAACAAAAGTGCTCATAAGCCACAGTCCAGATGGTGGTCCATTGTGCTAAGCTCTGTAGAAACACATAATAAAAGACCATCCCAATACTTAGATCTAAATTACAATCTATACCGAGCCCACAATATAACAAACAATCAAAAGTTTTTGGTTTTTAAACCCTGTAAAGATAATCTTGACTATTATATTTCCTGTTCCTTTGAATCAGTTTTAAAGGAGATTGTTTATAGGAGAGGCATAGACATATAAAGACATGTAAGGAGAGGCACATTTAAAGAAATGACAAAAGGGCAATACTTAGACTTAAATTAAACTATTTTTCCCTCACTGTACAATGTGGTCCTGAAAAAATTGCTAGTCTTGTTAAATTAAAAGAGAATATGGCACAGAGAGGCAGCATGAAGAGAGATGAAACCTAAGAACTCCCAAATGTGCTTTTATGTTAAAAACTACCTAAAGAAAATCAATCAGACTCGTAAGTAGTGGTTAATACCAGATCCTTCAGGGCATTGTTTAGTTGTCTATTGAATTTTAAAAGCAGTGCAGTACAGTAAATCTATATTTTATTTCTCTTCACTAAAAGTATTCACATACCTAATAAAGCACATAAATACTCGAGCAGCTTTACTGTGAGTTTGGAAGGCAATCACACTCGAATAGTTTCTATGGGTTTCCAATTTGATTTATGATTATTGGTCCAGATTCTCTCCTGCCCTGAGATCCATTTGTCAGAGAAGAAAGGCATCATCAGAGATCTGATTACAGTTCTCTGATTTGAAAGGCTGTAGCCTCCCCTGGCCCTGACATAAATTACAGCAGCCTGGTAGCCAGAAACTGGCCTATTACTGTAAGTGTTTTGGTAGCTCTACCAATGCAAATTTACAAGGTCCCATTGTGCCAAGCACCGTACACACACACGTGTCTTAACGTATGCTGAGAGACTCTAATACATTCAGCAAACAAGACTATGGTATTGGAGGAGAGGATGACAAGATAATAGTGAAATTACCAACTGTCTAGCCCATAGGAATTGATCTCCATGCAAACAGTATATTGATATGTGCAAGGCTGGCCAAATATAACATAACTTTACAAAATATACGTGAAATATTCACAAGAAGAACTGCAAAGTTTAAATAAAAAATGCAAGACCACCTGTTAAGATCTCTAAGGGACAGATTCTGATGCTCTTACTCATGTTGTGTAAGAGCATCAGGAAAAGGAATTATGTTGATTTTAACAGGACTAGTGGCTGAGTGAATTATGAGTAAGGTTATTGGAATTTGGTGTTTAATATTTTATAGAAAAGCAGTACTTGGCATACATCTTATGCCTTTTTCCATAATATTGCACTCAAACTCCTTTTGAGACTGTTTAAGTGTGGATGACTCTTCTTTTCTGAGTCTCTTCTTAATAGACATCTTCCAAAAGGGCTACATACTGAAGCTGCTCCTGGGAAGCACATACTGGAACAGCAGCTCAGCACCCTTTCGGACAGTGTACTTCCCCTCTGTGCACCTGGCTATCTCTCTAGCTCTGCTCTCACTCACACTCTTTCAAACCACTACAGACCTGGTCTCCACTTCCCAAGAGGAATATTCCTGGTTTCTGCAAAGATCTGCAAGGGGCTGAATCCGTGTATCTTCTTCTCCCTTGTATTCCCACTAATGGCTGGACTCTGTTGAGCTCACAGATTTTTGCCTCTTAAGTTTTAATTTGATGTAGTGATACATCAATGCAATAAAAATACAAATTTATAACAAACTAAAAAAAGTGAAGGAGGATGTTCCAGGATGCATGCATCCCAAGGAATTCATTTCTAAGAGACTCATTTCCTTTGGAGGCCTCCCAAGAAAAGTAGCAGCTGTTCACGCCACCTTCACAACTCTGAATATCTACAGATGTTAAGAAAAGGGAGATGATCCAACCAGCACATTTAAAACATCTTCATTGTACCTCTCCCTGACCTGGCAAAAATCACAAAACAATCCCCAGTATTACAAAGTGTTAAAGGGGGTGGGGTGGTGGAGATGTGGTGTCATGCTAAGGACCCGGTAAGTGAACAGGGTAAATAGTCTTTACAAATGTATTGATAGATGATTACCTAGGTTGTGACGCTATTCAGCCAGTCTGATTGTCCTTCTACCTAAGCCATTACACCGCAAATAGTAAAATGAAGTCATTGTAATGACTCCATAGTTAAGGTTGTAGCTGGCACTATGTCTGATTCTGATCCTACTTTCCCATCTAACCACCTCATAAAATATGCTTTCCAGTTTCTCAGTCATATTTCCTATCCAGAGAAGAATTTACTTTTGCCAAAGTTTGAGATTAATCAGACATATCTGGGACATATGGAGAGTTTGAAAAAGTGGAGTTGTTTTGTTTTTTTAAAAGGTCTCACTTTTTTAAAAAATGCCTTGTTTCAGTTATGACCTGATCTAGAAACTCTATTTTGGGTTCATTCACTTGTTCTCAGTGAGATCATGTGACTGAGCATTTTTAGGAAATGTGGTAGGTTAATTTTAAAGATGTTAGCTATCCAACTGGAAACTTTGAAAACTCTTGTCAGGTTCTGGCAGAGCTTATAAACTTGTGTTAATGCTTGAAACGGCATTACTAGCTTAATGTTTAATTTAAAACAGTAAGAAGGCTGTTGTTGTTTTTTTCACATGCAAGTGCCTAAAGTTAGACTCCTAAATCAATATAGAAACACCTGGCTTACCAGCTGTAGGCTATTTGGTTACAGCTGCTCTTTAAAAGATAGATTACAAGCAGCAGAGTTCTTGGAAGGAGGGAAGAGATAAAGATTGGTAGGTAAGAGAGGGAAAGGGATATCTTAGCCACTCCCACATCCATTTGGAAAACTAACCCTGCCATGAAAATAAAAATGTTTCCATCTATTGTGCAAACATAGTACAGTCCAGGAATTTGCTCTTTCTCTCTCAAACGACTTTTACTGGTGCTATTTTCAGTGCCAGTCATAGGCCAGACTCATTGTCAGGTGTGTGGGCCCCCAGCAGTGGTCCCCCTCACCACTCCTGGAGTGGCAAGACAGCAGGGCAACATGCCTGGAAGCTCTGCAAAGTGGATCTGGAACTGGCTGACCCAAACCCACAAGTGAATGTGGCAGTTGTGGACAGGGTGGGGCCAGACTGCCCAGGAAATGTACCAAATCAATAACTTATATATACAATATGTAGCTTAGGTCTTTAAAACAGCTGCTTAAATTACTTGTATTATCAAATAGATGATTTGCAACATGCATGAACTCTATTCTGATGTGTTTGTGTGTTTTTAATTATCCCTGTAGAACTTGGATGCTCTGCATGACCATCTTGCTACTATTTATCCGGGTATGCGTGCCCCTTCCTTTAGGTGCACTGATGCAGAAAAAGGGAAAGGACTCATTCTGCATTATTATTCAGAGAGAGAAGGACTCCAAGATATTGTCATTGGAATCATCAAAACAGTAGCTCAGCAGATCCATGGTACAGAAATAGACATGAAGGTAATGTTTCCTTGTATGTTCTAATAGAAAGTTGATGTCATTCATAAAACTGAAAGAGCTGTATGATATAATGGAAAACAATATTTTTTTTTACACATTCATACTTTCCACAGAGGTTTTGCATACTGAAAAATCTCTCCATTATCCCCCATGTTAACCCAATACCTTCAAGGTC
The DNA here is from genome assembly GCF_007399415.2 of Gopherus evgoodei. Classification (NCBI taxonomy): domain Eukaryota; kingdom Metazoa; phylum Chordata; order Testudines; family Testudinidae; genus Gopherus; species Gopherus evgoodei. The sequence goes on along the minus strand of NC_044326.1, from coordinate 81,632,875 downwards.
GTATACTGCCCTCACCTGCCTTTGCCCTGGCCACACCCATGTACTGGCCACAGAGAAGGAGAATGGCATAGGAGCTACTGTACCAACTCACATCTCCCTAGACTGGTAGGATCCTCCAATCACTGTATCTGATAATTTTAGTGCTGCTTTGCACCACCAGAACACCACAAACTGGTCACAGCACAACCCAGGATCTGGGCCAAGAAATGAAGAAGATTAGCATGTTCAGTTGAAACTGCAGAGATAATTTTGCATTGGTAGAATGTAAATCCAGCTTACTATTTGGCCAGGATACCAGAGGAAACACACCTATCCTTGCATGAAGTGCCATGGAATCTTTAATGGCAATAAGTGTTCAAGACCTTTCTCTCTCTCTTTTTTTAAATCTTCCTCATGTGAAAGATTGCAGCTGTAATAGCAGGTGGGTCCTTTATTACCACATTGGAACACTGATTCAGTACTGATTCAGGAGTGCCACCTATTGACTCACTAGCACCATTCACATTTTCCCTTGAAATCTGTCATCCTGGTGCTGATCAGCCCAGTGTTAATTTGCATATAGTCCAGATGGCTAATAGCTCAGGGCAACATCCAGTAATCCAAAGAAACAGAAAAGGGGTACAAAGATTATGTTCCATATTATTTTTCCATTTTCATTTATTTTCCTTTTGCCTAGTTCATGTTCCCTGAGCATTTATGCTCTTTATTTGAGGCATTTTCTTGTATGTTCTAGATTAGGTCACTTCACCAAATTTGGTGTCATGCTCTAAGCAGTCTATGAGAAAGGAGGCAAGTTCTTTTACTTCCTGTCTTTGAGTGGACGGGGTAAAAGTTTCAGAAGTGCCTAAGTGACTTAGGAGCCTGTCTCAATTTTAGAAATGACTTAGACACTTAGAAGCCTAAGTCCTATTGACTCTAGTCTTTAATCCCGCAAAAATCACTGATGGAAATGATCATCTGGAAGGCCTAGTTTAATAATGGTGATACATCCTTGGATTTTGGAAGAGGTTAAACTGTTAATTTCTAGAGGCCCAGTTGTCCCCATTGACAAAAAACAAAACAAAACATTTTATTGGCAAGAGAGAGCCTCCCTTCCCTTCAAAACCACCAGTACTATCTAACTACAGTATGACTACAACATCATTCCTTCTCTCAAATATAGGGTAATGGTCTCTTGGAAGATGAAGGGATGGGGTCACTTAAGCCTTGTATTCACAAGAAATACAGGTCTAAGCCACATTGGTGCTTCGACAAATGCACTGATTTTTTTTCCCTTCATGTGGCCACAAGTAATTTCCGACCCTGCATATATACTCTTGGCTTTCCAACTGCGACTACTCGCTGCAACACCTTCCACTGTGGAGCTGGAGTTACACTTTGATAATGCACATAGAGAACAGCATCAGACTGATAGACAAGAAGATAGACAAAGGGAGTCAATAGCATATTTTATGACTGCAAAGAGGAAGGATGGGCCTGTGTTTAATGCACAAGACTGGGAGTCCAAAGGACTGCCACACTCTGTCACTGTGACAGTCAGCTCTCCTCTGTGTAAAATGGAGACTGTAGTTATATCAGTGCTTTCAAAGATATTTTGGAGCTTAATTATCTGTTGTCTGCAAAGCATTTTGAGATCCTGACCTCCTGATGCCATAGAAGCACAAAGTATTGTTATATTGTTTCCCCTTGCAAAAATGGGAACCAAACTTTGGTAACATCCCTCCCTGTGTGCATATTACTGCTAACACATGAGTTACGACCATTCACAGAGGGGAAAAGACCTCTTAATAGCCACATATTTTAGCGATTACATTTCTTTGTGCATAATAATTTGTGCCTATATATTTTTGGAAACGTTTTAGAACAACTCTAGGATATATCTCCCCACCTCTGTGTTTTGAATCTTGTCTGTTGTGAGACTTTTGATCTGGAATTAAAAAAAAGGATATTCAAGACATTCTTGAATCCATGTTTTTGTATAGTTAACTGGATTTTCTGAACACTTGAATAGGAATGCCTTCTCTGCCCTGATTTACATCCCATTGAAATCTATAGGATTTCTCAGGGTATAAGGGCCTGAAACAAAGTTCACTGAAGTCTGTGGAAAGTCCATGGAAAGTCTCACTGATATCAATAAACCTTGGATTAGGCCTGAAGTGAGGAGAGAACTGGGCCTAATATGTTCCAATGTGTTGCTGCTAAACAATACTGCATAAACAAAATTATTCTATTCCACCCATTAAATCTAATTAATCTGAAATTTGTACACACTTGATAAATTATGATATTTCATTATGCATCAACTTTAATTATACCATGATATATGACTCTCCTAGTAAACAAAATTAGCTCTATTAATTTCATTATTTCAAGGAACTTTGAATAGGATTGTTAAAGTAAAGTAAGATGATATGTTCAAGATAGCAATATGAGATTAAACCAATAGAACATATGAAATGATGCTGGTTTTTAAATATTACACATTAACAGCTGTGGTTTGGAGAAGATGCTTTTAGTTTTAACTATAGGGCCTGATCCTGTAACCCGTATTGCTTTCATGAGTAATGATTGCAAATTCAGGGTCCTTAGTTTGCACACAGTCATGCCCATTGAAACAGCTGGAAGATTGCCTAATTTTTTTCCTTTGTTGTGATCAGTAACACATTTGCATGTCTGCTCAGAGCTGGGCAAATATCTAAAGTTAAAGACTAGTCTTAATAATCAATGGAACAACATGGATATGTGAAAAATGCCACTCCCCTGCCTCAACGGGTGGGGAACTAGATGATCTTGGCAGTGAAGGGGGACAATCCCAGCAACAAAGGAGAGAGATGCTACTAAGGACAGTATGTAGCTTCTCACCCCAGGAGTGGCCAACTGATTGGGCAGAGAGAGGTGCCGGAGAGAGGTGCTGACTGGACAGCATTCCCCATCTCCCAGGATTTAACCCAGTGTGGAAGCCATGTGGAACCTCTTTTAACTCAGTTCCAGCAATCAAACTCAATTCACCAGAACTAAGAATGAAAATCCATCCTGACAGATGCTGTGAGTATAGACAGTTGCCTGTTTGGGGGCCATGAAGAAATTTTTCTCCCATGGGCCAATTGGTAGAGGACCAGGGAGGGATTTTTTTTTGGTTTGGGTGGGGCTTTTTTTGCCTTCCTTGCCAGACCTTCAAGCCACAGAGGGTTAAATAGGAATGCACATAGTACCTAGCTGAGGTACTGGGGAGGAGTTTATTCATTGCAACTTGTGGCCACATTTTCAGTGCAGTTAGGAGAATGTACAGTTCCCAAAGACAAAAGACTTGGCAGTGGGCCTAACGATCATGGAATAGGGTGAGACCTTGTGGCTTTCCCGAGCTGAAGTCCCCACTCTGCTGCACCGTGGCCCTCAGTGCAGGGAGAGTACTAGGACTCAGAGAGAGCTGAGTCCCAAGGATAAGCTAGGGAGAGTCACCCTCGGTTATGGGTTGTATGGTAAGGAGCCCTGTAACCTCTGCACTGGAACCAATTAAATGTCTGGTATTAAAGAGTATGTATGATGGGCAGGAAGCACCCCTCCCCATGTTAAAGTTTAATAAAAGTTGTGGCCGGCCGCTTAATTCCATGCATCTGTCTGTCCTCATTTCACTTCTGTGTCTGCATCAATAAACACATTCTAACACGTCATAACAATTTGTTAAAAAAGAAAACAGTGTATAGTTTGCTAAAGGGTCACACTTGTGTATACTTTGGTTTGCTAAAGCCTCACTCTGTAATAACAGATATTGAGTTACAAATGGGAATAGCCTCGTGCTTTTCTTTAGTCTATTTCTTTGTTATAAACCAGCTATTTACTATTGTATTTATGTTCTGCAGACATCACAGACATGATCCACCTTCACTGGTGCAAGTAGGTGCTAATTGCCCCTTCTTGAGCTTGGGCTTGCTCCATCAAGAAGGAATTCTTTCGCCCTTGGGGCGGATAGGTGGCTGGTTGCACTGCTGCTTTTTCTTGGAAGTTCAGGGTAGGGCAGTTTCATACTGTATAAGAGCCCCAGGAGTGAAGTCTCCTGAAGCCAAGTGCTGCATGAGCCCATCCTTAGACTAGCTATGCCATGGTCTCTCTCCCCAGCCAGCACTGCCTACTTTTAGGGATCCATTGACCAGGTGCAGGCTCCCCATAGAAATAAAGATGCAGGTGGCTTGGGCAATGCAAAAGCTTCCAGGGGCACTTTCCTCACAAGAGGTCCTGTGTTCTGGGCTATACCAGCAGAACCAAGCATAATGCAAGGCTGAGTGTAGCTCCATATTTCCAGGATCTGGAATTGGTGTATACATAGCTATTTAATTTAGAATTTACAGTTTATATTTGTATAGTCTTCAGTTAGTGCCACGAGCAACTGTGTTTGAATAAAGAAATGCTTTTTCTCCCTTGATTTGTAGAGACTTTTTAAAACTGGAGATTTCTGTGGGAATACTGTATTTTTGCAAGAACTGGAACTCATTATTTTGATATTTATGTATCTATTTTCTCTAAATGTGTTCTTGTCTTTGCAACAGAATTCCAGTTTTTAACATGTGATAGTGTCTATTGCTACCTTCAATCTTTTTCTTCTTTTGTCCAGGTTATTCAACAGAGAAATGAAGAATGTGACCACACTCAATTTTTAATTGAAGAGAAGGAGTCTAAGGAAGAGGATTTTTATGAGGACCTTGACAGATTTGAAGAGAATGGGACCCAAGAGTCCCGCATCAGTCCTTACACTTTCTGCAAGGCTTTTCCTTTCCACATAATATTTGACAGAGATCTGGTGGTAACGCAGTGTGGCAATGCTATATACAGAGTCCTTCCACAGGTCAGACTGTTGTCTTATGTGAACAACTGTAACAAGTGTTTTAGATACTATTTTAATAACACTCAAGTGTTATAATTTCTTATTTATTTATGGTATATTGTGATAATGGGTGAGAAAACTTGACTATTTGACCCTAAGGTGAGTTTGTTAGGGAGGGCAGTTGGAAAAAACAGCTTTTTACTTGTAAAGTGAAGGAATGTTGAGAGACCTCAAACACGATATGGTGCAGCGCTATAGAGTCACTTTACAGAATAGAATTGCACTTTAAAATACATAGGCACCACAGCCATGACCTGAAAACCATAGTTTAGTCTCATATTTTACGTAAAGAATGTACACCTGCATTCTCTGTCTCTATTCTCTTCCACTTTGCATTGCATATGAAGTGAAAGAAATACAATCACCATGTGAATATTTTCTGGTTGTAGAAAAATGAGCTTCTGTTTGTCTTGTTTATGTTTTAGCTTCAGCCAGGAAACTGCAATCTATTGTCAGTTTTTTCCTTGGTTCGGCCTCATATTGATATTAGCTTCCATGGGATCCTGTCACATATCAATACTGTCTTTGTATTGAGGAGCAAGGTAACCAAATAACATTCATCTGGGTTTTGAATAAGTAAGTACACTTTACAAAGATAAGAGAAAACTCGGAGGCCCTCAGCAAAAATCTTTTGCACAGTAGTAAGCCCTGAGCCCATTCTGTGTCTTTGGCCAAGAAAAAGCGAGATGCCTGAATTCATATGTGGTTGTTAGGTTGGGCTATAGGTGCAGATACAGGGAGGTACATACTTTTGCACCTATGATACCTTCTTTACAAACAACAATCCTGTACAATAAATGACATTACAGAACTGCACCCTTCCATTAGGAGTAACTGTATAACAGCAAAACCAACAAGGAGTCCTTGTGGCACCTTAGAGACTAACAAATGTATTTGGACGTAAGCTTTCGTGGGCTAGAACCCACTTCATCAGATGCATGGAGTGGAAAATGCAGGAGCAGGTATAAATACATGAAAACATGGCAGTTGCCTTACCAAGTGTGAGGTCAGTCTAATGAGACAATTCAGTTAACAGTAGAATACAAAGGGAGGAAAAATAACTTTTGTAGTGGTAATGAGAGAGGCCCATTTTAAACAGAAGACAAAAAAGTGTTAGTAGGGGGAAATTAGTATGGGAGAAATTAGGTTTAGGTTTTGTAATGACCCAACCACTCTCAGTCTTTATTCAGGCCTAATTTGATGGGATCCAGGTTGCAAATTAATTCCAGTTGTGCAGTTTTGCATTGGAGTCTGTTTTTGTCAGTCTACTGTTTGAAAGTTCATGCATGCAGTCTCAGTGTCAACAAAAACATAATGCAGACAAAAGAAAGAGCGCAAGCTAAATATCAAACTGTTTTGAAGAAATCAGAAGAAACTGGGAAGTAGTGGTTGTGCAGGCAAAGAAAGACACTAAAGTAATTGAGATAGGAAACCTTAGAAAAGTTAAAAATACTAGTTTGCCATGTTCAAGAAAACTGTTCACTTGGTCTTCAGTGTAGTCTATGCTTCATGGATAGATTCCAGACATCCTGATCTTTCCTCTAGTGAAGGTTTACGTGTGTCTGTTTGCATGTGCACATGCACATGTGTTTGGTGAAGTAACACAGGAATCATTATTATTTAATTATCATCACTTTTTTTCATTACAAGGAAGGATTGTTGGATGTAGAAAAGTTGGAATGTGAAGATGAACTAACTGGCACGGAAATCAGCTGCTTACGCCTCAAAGGTCAAATGATCTACTTACCTGAAGCAGACAGCATTCTCTTTCTTTGTTCTCCAAGGTACTTTAAGCAATAAAAGTACTCTATTTGACAATGTGGAATAGCCATCAAATTGCAAGAGTGTCTCTAAATGTGTGGATGACTACAGAAACTCACTGGACCAGATTCTGTTCTAAGTTATAGTGGTGCAAGCCGAGTGATATAAGGGAGTTGCATGTAGAGAACAGAATGTGGTGCATTTATAAAATCATTCATTACAAACATTGGGACATATTATCCCACCTTTTTCTAAGCAGCACGCCTCATTAACTGAGTGGTTTTTAATAAGTCATGACATTTGGTTTATGAATTTCATAACCCTAAAACTAGGAATCAACTTTGTCATCTGGTGATGTGCTCAAATAGTAGTTTCAATGCAGTTTTCACAGTGAGATGCAGTGATATTTAAGAATCAGGTGGAAAATTAATTTGGAAAATAAATTATGTAATGGACTCATGTCATAGCATGACAACTTTCATCTTGATTCTGATGAGGGATTGAACTGAGGACCTTCAGAACTAAAAGCATAAACCTTTATAGTTTTGCTAAAGGATCAGTCTTGTAGCAGTGAGATAACATATTCATATCCTTTGTGGAGTGGGCACAGGTGAGAGACTGGTAACATACACTGACCAGTAGGTTATAATAGCATTGCTATTATGGGAGGGGGGTATTTTAGACATTTATAAAATGCATCAATCATAGCTCTGTATGCACATGTACAATAAAGACATGGATTAATGCGTACAGTTACAAGACAGTTGATGGAAGCTACTTGTTTTACCATACTCTCAATCGTTAATTAAAAGTATTACCTCACTATTTACCCATTTAACTCCAATCCCTGCTACTAATCAATATTTTAAAGGATCTCTTAGGCAAGTTTACTTTAATGTCCATTTCATTTTATAATGAAATACATTTCTCGATATAACAGTGTGATGAACTTGGATGATTTAACCAGAAGAGGGTTATATCTGAGTGACATTCCGTTGCATGATGCTACCCGTGACCTAGTCCTTTTGGGAGAGCAGTTCAGAGAGGAATACAAGCTAACTCAAGAACTGGAGATCCTCACAGATAGACTTCAGCACACACTAAGAGCACTGGAAGATGAGAAGAAAAAGACAGACACGTAAGAATTAATTTCCAGTTTTAAACTGGAACAAAAACAACTGGTAATTGTGGAGCCAAAAGAGCACAAACTTTTTTGTCTTTATAATGTTGTGTAGTCTGAAGGTTCTCAAACATTAGCTGCAATGTAGAATACCACATGCATAGAAAACTGAAGGATTCCTTTCTTTCTTTGCTGTAAAACGCTAAAAACTAAAGTGAAGCAACTGTCCCCATAGCTTTAGAAATGACCTAAGAGAGCAGTGTTCCAGGAAAACATCTTGCTGAGGCTGTGTTAGGCAGAGCTAGTGACAACATGCCAATGATACAGAAATCACTGTATAATTTACTATGTTCCCTGTAAATAAAGAAGATAATTCATAGGGATCAGGCCATTTGAAATAACATTGAAAGAAATAATATAATATAATAAGTAATTATTGATCTACCATATGTAACATTTAATTATGAAAATTTAAATTTGAAAATGACAGAAAACACAATCAGGCTACACAGAATTTGATTTCCTTATTTGAAAACTGTATTACAGTCTACAGGCAGCCAAAAATAAAAGACTATTTAAAGTCCTGCTATGGTATGATTCTATGAATTGGTTTTTCTATGCCTTGTGAGAGGTGAACTAGTGCACAGTACATTAAACATGCAAATTATTACTATTACATAATGATCTGTAGAGAGAACTAGAGAGAAGACTAGTTACTGGTAAATTACGTAGCACGCTCTGAGACAAGCAGGATTTCACTAGTAGTCAAATGTCCTATTTGAAAAATACTCACCAGTGTTATAGTAGCAAAGTTTCTCCAGGTCTGTCAGTACCTAATAGGGATGTTGACAATGTCCTGCTGTCAAGTCTGTTGCCCTATTGCTTATCCTGTAGAGTGGTGGCTGTCACTGCAAATGAGTGGCAAGGAAATGATGAGTTGAGGAACTGAAAAACAAAGGAAGCTTTAAAAATCCCTACTTTTTGTTTGTTTTCTTTGACTTGTAAAAACACTTTTACCATCAGTGAACAGTAACCTATTTGGCACCCAATAGGAAAGGCAGCATCAATTATTGCTCCAACACATGCCAGAAAATAGTCCATAACTATATTTAATGCAACAGAAAGGTTGCACAAAAAATCAGAAAATCTAAAAGTTAGGATTCCGAAGACAGTATTCATTGAGCCATGTTGCAAATCCTATGCTTTTTTGGCATCTGTATAAAATATTACATTAAAGACATACCTAGCGATAATAGTTTCAAGGTGCACAATAAAATAGGAAACTAGGGACTGAAAATGCTGTATTTGTGTAATGCATAACTTGTGCTGTTAGAAGTGTAGCTTTTGCATTTCTAATTTTGAACTTTGTCTGAATCATTTCTGTGTGCAATTTGAGTCTTTTTTTTAAACAAAGAAAACATGTATCTCTTTTAAAATGTTAGCATTTAAATTGTCCCAATTAGGCTTTGACTTTCACACCTCATTGAGGTGAACAGAGTGTGAGAGTGGTATGTTCCTACCTTTGCTGCTTCTCTTCTTTAGCTGGAGACATTTTTCTACAAGGCTTGGTTAGCAGGGGCTGCAGTACATCAGTGTAAGATCACCTTTTTTAAATGGAAGTTTAAAATTTCCAGTATATTGTGGAATCCGTTAAAAACTTCAAAATTTTCTTCATGCCAGGGATTGTCTCCTCTCTACAGTATCAATACAGTTCTTTGTTTTGATATGGTTTGTTTTATGGAGGCTTATGCAATTTGAGTTTGTGAGGCATTTAAAATCTCCCTGACCCAAACTTGACTCAGATCCTGTGATCTGATCTATATGGGCAACCTCCATCCTAACACAGTGTCCCACTGTAGTTAGTGGGACTTCATGCAGGAAGAGGAGGCCGCCTGCACAGGGCTGATTGCAGGAGTGGGATCTCTCTGAGCAGCAGTCTGAGAGCATCAGCTCCAATACTCAAAAATGTAATGAGAGAAAACGTGCAGTGATATCACAAAAGGCTTTAATAATATTTAAGTGGATGCATTTTGGACATGCTCAGAGGTGATTTTTCTGTTGCAGCTAACGTGTATTTATATATTATTCCCTTCCTCACCAAAACCTAGAAAAGCACATAGTCTTCAGTAGGGACTTTGGGTCCAGTCCTGCCATCTTTGCTTACTTGAAAACTCACGTCAGTCTGAGAGATGTTAGTACCATCAGATTGCAAAACAATTTTGCCCATGATTTTCAGAACAGACTTACAGCAAAAATGTCAGAAGTTTGAAACTTAGCATAGAAATAGGACTCAGCCATCCCAACCTTTACTTATGAAAGTAGCCCTTGCTCATGTAAGTCATTCCAGTGAAATCTCTTTTGAATTTGCTGTCCCTGACACCAGAGCTCTGCCTCATTCCTTGTAGTTGCTGATGGCAAGGACCAAGACACATGATTTCTTGTGTGACATTGCATAAAGGGAGGGAAAACGCCTTGCACTCTCTTTCCCTCCCTTTTTCCACACATGCAGAAGGTACCACAATCATACCCATCAGGTGCAAGAGAGTTTAGAATTGTGTAGGAAGATCACGGATGAGTTAAGCCAGTTTAAGTAATTCCAGTAATTAAGACTGAACACTTTGATGTATTTAAAATAAAGTAATTTTAGAAAATTCCATCTATTTTTCTTTGGGGAAATGCATCCATCCATTAGTCTTATCTCTCTTCCTCATCTTTTTCCTCCTGTTTATTCCTTTCTTCTTAGCTTTCATGTCTCTCTTAGCCTATAATGTTTATTTTAGGCTGTATAACCAATGAGATCTGCCAGAAGTTTAAAGTGCGTAATTTTAGATTGCAAAGTAGTATATTTTTTTCTGAATTACCACCAGATTTGTTTTGCTAAGCCCTGAATTGTTACTGCTTTGGCAAATTGCTGAGTTTGAGTTCTGTACAGTGGCAGCTGAAAAGGGGTAAACATGAGGGTAGAATATGGGCCTATGTGTATGATTTAGTTTTTAATTTGCATTGCGATGTACAATATACACTTTTCTTTTTGTCATATGGACTTTTTGATTTGTTGCAAAAATGTAATAAACCCTAAGAGTGAGATACTGCACTTGTGTAAATTGGTGTAGACCCATTGAAATCAGTGGAGCAAACCCAGGTTACACCAGCTGAGGATCTGGCCCACATACTTTAGGAATAAGAAATAGTAGTACCAGGTATCTTTAACAGATTTTGTCAAAGGAATTATCAATATATTTCTTAGTAGTTAAGTGGTGGCTTTGCCCTATTAGCATGTGTGTTTGTAATGTAATTGCCTTAACCATATGAACCACACTGATGTATATCAGAGCCTGCTGTTTAAGGTATAGACTCCAGTATAAGCCTTGTACATCACTTAACTGTTGAAAATTATTAATAGTAACCCCTCAGGGTCATATTTAAATAATACATTTTTCTCTCTCTCTGTCTCTCTCTCATATCCCTTACTTATTTTACCTGTCTAGATTGCTGTATTCTGTCCTTCCACCATCTGTTGCAAATGAACTAAGACACAAGCGTCCTGTGCCAGCTAAGCGGTATGATAATGTGACCATTCTCTTCAGTGGCATAGTTGGATTCAATGCATTCTGCAGTAAACATGCCTCTGGAGAGGGAGCCATGAAAATTGTTAATCTTTTAAATGACCTTTACACAAGATTTGATATTCTGACTGATTCACGAAGGAATCCGTTTGTTTATAAGGTAAACATGAGATTTTAGGGCATTGCTTCTGTGTTGCTATAAGGTAGTGTCAGAAAATAAATATAATCTCAGTTCAGTCCATTGACTTTTCATGTTTTCACAACTTTGATGTGGATTTAGTCTGCAGTGAAGAAAAGAACACGTCCACTGCTAGTTTTGACAATATACAGAGTGAAGAACTCTTATTTGGAACTCTGCACATTGAAATAAATGCATGCAATCATTAAAATAAGTACTTTTGGTAAATAAAGGTAGAATAAGCTGCTAATCAATAGGTAGTGAGCTCTCCAACTAATTTTAAGAAGTTGTATACATGAATCTCCAAGAATGTGTTAGGAATATGGAAAAAGATGAAGGGGAAAGTATTTGAAGTGTCTAGCAATCTTAAAAGAAACACTACAGTAGTCTAGCTTTCTGAAGCATAATTGCCAAACATATTTTGATAGGTGGAAACAGTTGGAGACAAGTATATGACAGTGAGTGGTCTACCAGAGCCATGCATTCATCATGCACGATCTATCTGCCACCTGGCATTGGATATGATGGAAATAGCAGGACAGGTTCAAGTAGATGGAGAGCCTGTACAGGTTAGTATTTGTCCAGGATTCAGTAAAGACCTGTTGAATTTTCTTAAAACCCACCACTGAAATACCATAAAACTCAAAGTCCAGTCTTCACAAGTTTTATTATTGCTAGAAGATGAGTGATCTTTTCAGTGATATGAAGAAACAGAAATGTGTGACATGTGTAACCTATCCCCCCAAACTCCCAAAACATAGTTACTGTGTTTACCAATCTTAAGGACCAAATTCTGCCCATAGCCATGTATGTTTGGCTGCCATTGATTTCAGTGTGCAAGCTGCAAATCCCCATCTGAGTGCAATATGTATTTGCTTGAAGCACAGAGTATAGAATGATAGGGTACTCTCAACAACCCATTTTGATTCTGGTTCAGAGCCACCAGCCGGCATGGGAAAATCTTTCATTCTAGAGCAATGTATGTTTCCATAGGCATTTGTTGAAGTGGAGAATGGCAGTACTGTGACTACTAGAAGTTACATTTTGAATTAACACAGAATTAGACGTCTTGTAATAATCTCTCATTTTCAGAAAAATAACCGCTGGATAAACAGGCACATTCCCATATACTTGAATGGAGTTGTCCCTGCTTCTGCCAGTAGCTTATTAGGTCCTGGGTGTTTCACTGTATTTGTGAGTATAGAAGTGAAGACGGCCTGATATGATGCTCTGCAATAACTGAGAAGTCTTTTAAAGGACTTAGCCCATTCTTCATAGTGAAAAGCATCTTTGCTAAAAAGCATCATGTCTGTATGAAACTGAGCCACAAAGCCCCCCCGAACAAATACTATCTTTGTAGGGTTCTTCAAGTGTATGTACCATAATTTACTTGAGACCTTTTCATCACTGAATAAAATCATTATATATTAAATGGTTGGGATCCTCCATAAGTAAGAAATCCTGCTGGCTCATGTTTTTAGAATTATAAATTTGGAGCCAGTTGTTACAGTATATGAATTGGGCTTTGTTAAAAATGTAGTGAAATAATTGCAAGATTTTCCCAGTTCCAAATTAGTTTGTATATGTACAGGGTTTCATGGAAAGGGACACGTTCTTAATTCTGAGTCAGTGTAACTCATAATTTGTATGGAAAAATGTAGGCTGGTGCCTTCCATTTAATTCAATAACTGCTTAATTTAATCAAAACAGGAATCAAACTATTTGTTTTTAAAGTAATAACTCCCACCCATTCTTTTGATTCCTGTAGGCATGAATTATGAGTAATTCACTCATCATTTATAGAAAGAAGCCATTTTGCAAGGCTCCGTTGGAAGTACTCATGATTTACACCAGTTTTCCTGGGAGTGGAATCATGCCCCTCATTAGCAAAAACAGCAGTTATTCTGAATGGGGCAGAAATAAAACAATCTCACAGACCACCTATTTTAACAAGAGGTGGGCTCTCACTCTGGAGAAGCTCTATTGGATATATGCTCCTGTAATAGAGAATTTGTCATGATGATTTTATCAAAAAGCTGTGTAATTCAGCCATTATTATTATTAATATTATAAGTACTGCCCTGTGCTATCCAAGATATGCTGTGCACCTTGGTGATTAGATGGGGTTAATAATTAATTTCAGGCAGTGGACTTGGTGAAAGGAAAAGGAAGACACTCTGTCACCCTTGCAGTTGTGTTCACACGTGAGATTTTTGAGTTATGTATCTGTGTGCTCAGTTCAGATGACAGTATGCAATATATTAGACTTACAAGTTGCTCATTACTCTAAGTTTTAACTTCAAAATCCTTATGTTTCTTTTTTAAACAAGAATATTATATATATATATATATAATCATCTTGTGTCTTGTGCACCTAATATGTAAACCTCTGTGTTTGAAGTCTCCAGGTGGCTTAGGTAACATGCACAGCAGCCAAATTCTGCTCTGAATTACTCACAACTCATTAAAATCAACAAGTGTATTCTTATGCTCTTCCTTTGGGGAGTGCAACACAAAACTCACAGCCTGGGCATGGGACTATGGTGATGTGAAGCCACCTTTGTGTCCTTCCAGATGTGGGCTGCTACAGAGGTTGAAATGGCACCTGATGTAACTTAGATAGCCCTGGAGGGTTCCTACAGGTGGCCGTGCCACACAGAATCATCCTAACAGCTTCCACTGTGCCCCTTAGTCTCCATTCCCCACCACCGGCACACCTCTGCTCCAGGATTTGTGGAGTGGGTCTCAGAAGAGAGCCTGTAGTCATCAGTATCCTGTGCCAAGATAATTCTTCTCCAGCCGAACCTGCCCTTATGCTTTGAAAAAGTGGGCCTGATTTTCCACTGTCATGCACTTTGTACAGTCATGTACAACTGTGCAAAGTAGGTGTAGAATACTACCATTCTGAATTTTAAACTCAGTCTGCACAGCAGTAAATGACTACACATGGTGTAAGACGATAAAGAATCAAGACTGGTGTCTTATAAAAGATGAACTCCAGCATTTTAAAAAATGCACATTATATATATATTTAGTTGGAAACATCAAGTTAATAAAATTGATCTTGAACTATAAAACATTCAAACTTGTTTTTTCTTAAAGATAACAATAGGTATCCACACTGGGGAGGTGGTTACAGGTGTCATAGGCCAAAGGATGCCGCGCTACTGTCTCTTTGGAAACACTGTTAATCTAACAAGCAGAACAGAAACCACTGGAGAAAAAGGAAAAATCAATGTTTCTGAGTACACCTATAGGTGAGAAATGCAAAACCCCTTCTTGATAAGAATTTCAAAAGAAACAGCTTTATCAATATACCTTTAAAGTAACTTTAGAGGTGATAGTGACAATCCCACTCAGAATATTACAGCACATGTATTTTCATGAAATGTTGGGTCAAGCTGCATTACTATGAATCACTATTTCCATAGGAAACAATTGTGTTCAGCCACAGGAATTTGTAATGAGACATGATAACCACCTTAAGATATTTGTTGGGATTCCCCTCAGACATCTTCCACTCAGGTTACCCAAGAATTCAATCCAACTCCAGGCTTGTCACTCAGGTTCCTTTATTTGGTATAAAGCAAAGCTACACTGAGTTGACCAGACTCAAGTGTAGGGAGTTGGTATAGGGGATACCACACATCCAAAGTTATGCAGCAGACTTCTTCCTTCATATAAATTTAAACATTTCATTGCATTCACTATACGTTTCATTACATGTTTTGGGATTGGCTTGGTTACTTTGTAGGAACCAACCCCTGTTCGGAATGCTCTGTACACTTACTGTCCATGCATTACTTGCTCTTTTCCTCATCTTCTGTTCCAGACTTATCTTATTCATTGTTACCTTGTCCATTATAAATGGTTCCCTAGGTGTTTTCCCTTACCTTAGCCAATTCCTATATTCTTTTCCAGACTACTGATCGATTTATCATCCACGTCCAATTATTCATATTAAGCCCAGCCTACAATATTGCCTGACAATCTAATTAATGTGCCCTCAGATGTAGCATGTTTAATGTTTTCTCTGTATGTGTATGTGTGTGGAGGGATACTCTAATGTTTGTTTTTAATTTCAGGTGTCTTATGTCACCAGAAAATTCAGATCCTCAATTCCACCTAGAACACAGAGGCCCTGTTTCCATGAAGGGTAAAAAAGAACCAATGCAAGTTTGGTTTTTGTCCAGAAAGAGTAGAGAGACAGAGGTATGACTAACCAAAGAGTAATTCTTTTTTAAAACAAGGCATAAATACAAGATGTTTAATCTAAACCACTGAGAACCATTTTCACTTGCAAAACTAAATGTTCCCTACAAGAAATGAACCATTTTGTAAAATGTTATCCCATTAATGTGTTTACTGTCTTGACAGCAGATTAAATGTCTTGATTATTTATCTTTGCTGTTTATGCATTCTCTAAAAAAAACACTTTTGTATTTTAAAACGTCCTTGAGAGAGTGCCAAGTGTTTAAATATTTATCTGTCCTTACAGATTTCTCTATTATATTAGACTTTGTAATATACAGTACATCTCTATTTAGCTGACATCTATAGTTAGTGCCATTTGAAAACTCTCCATTTGCCTGTCTGCAGTGAGTGAAATACTGCAGTCTCTCCTATTTTTAGATGCAAGTCCAGCGACTACCTCCGTGTGGGCTCCCTATTGAAGTCAGTGGGACCCTGTGCGGGCACAGGATTCTGCCTGACAGAGGCTTTTGCATGTTTAATTTATAAAGATACAGAGTCGAACTTTGAAAAAACACTAAAGTGACTTCAGAGCCTGAATTCCATTTTCTGAAGTGACTTAAGGAGCAACATCTAAATACCTTTAAAAATCTGGGCCTTGGCAGCCTAAGTCTCATTCAGAGTCCCAAGTGCCTAAATCTCTTTTGAAAATGGGACGTAAGCTGCTAAGCCACTTAGTCACTTTTGCAAATTTTACCCACAATTTTACTGCAAGTATTTGAACAAGCAAATGCTGACTTTTTAGTGGTACCTACTAAATGTTGATATTTCTTATTCCAGGGCAATATACTTCAGGAAACAATCTATATTTTCTCTAGAAAACTTATCTGTAGTCTTTAGCACAGACTCCATAACCTTTCATTAATATTCTGTGTGTCACCTTTTGATGATGCTTTGCTAGTTGTGTTTTATACCAATTGCAGAATATACCATAGTTTCATATGACTGACATTTCCATTTAAGATCCATAGGCAGAGGTAAAAGAGGTTTTATCAAAACATTTTTCACTTTTCCCTACATTATAAGCAATATAAGTAATAACGTGTTATTTTTAAATTATCTCTGATTCTGATTGATTGATTCATGTTGATAATGTGTCACTTCCGTCCCCTTCACCCCAGAAGGCAGTGATGACATCCCCTTCTGCTAATTAGATCACAATAATTAACAGAAGAGGTAAATGTTTTCAGCAACTGGATAGAGATTTTATGCCAAACCTTAAAAGGCCTGAAGCCTCTGCACTGTCAGTAGATAGCAGGAAGTTGTAGTGGCTCAGCACCATTTAGCTATGTCATCCAGTAACATAATTACCTCCTAGGAGGCTTTGCTTTCCGAGCACCCATATTTGCATTTTGTGTTCTTTTTCTGTTCTCCACTTAAGCACTCAACAATTTTAGGACTGTATTTGAACTGAGCATTGGCCACAGTAGCTCTGGCTCTGTCGTTTGTTTTTCAGTTCCTGGTGCCCTTGTTTACATGTTTTTAGAACAAAGTGGAACTGCAGCTTCACTGCTGACAGGCAGGTTTGTTTTAAAAAAAAACAGAACTAGGACGGCCCAGTTAGTAGAAAAGCTCAGGGGTTTTTTTTTGTTTTTTGTTTTTGATTTTTTACCTTTTTATGATTTACAACATTCCAAAAATGGTGAAAATTGCAGCCAAAATAAAGGGAATAAGGAATAAAAATATTGATTACTTAATATAGCATCCACCATGTTGGAGGCAGCTGATGTAAGTATTGCTAAGGTCCCTCCAGATGCTTCATACCCCATGTTTCCCATTTTCAGAGACTCTTCACTTACTTCTCACACTGCTAGTTCCTCAATCTTATCCCAAACATATTCCCTCTTGCAACAGCAATCTCTCTGACTTCACACACTGCAGCATAAATGGCTGGAGGGAATCTGTGCCTGGGGTAGTCCTGTGCCTTCCAAGGAGCTTTGGACAGTCAGGGACAAATTAGGGTACGTTGTCACCTAACAGGTAGAATGGTCATAAATCTACTAATAAGGCACCCAAAGCCTGTGATCCTGGAACAACAATATTCCTGCTTTACTATGCACTGTCTTCTTTATTTATAATAAAGCCGCAATGAAAAGTATCAAACTTATTTTGTCACTGCGTGTCATATTGCTGTTTCAAAGAAAATCCCTTATTTCTCAAACTTCCCTTACATGCACTCAAGGAAATAAAGCAAGATGTTTACTGAGCTGGGGGAAGAGGAAGAGGACGCTGGATAGGGTGCAGTGCGTCCCAAACAACTTACTGGTCTGGCAGTAATGATGATTTGTGGGTATTACTTCGCTTTGCATTTCTCATTTGCGTATCCGCCCTACCATGAAAGTATCATATTCATTGCTTTCCTCCAGACTGTCTTGCTGCTGTTTGCCTCAGCTTTTGATATTGTTGTATTTTTGCTGTGGGTGTATATTCCAAGCCCTTTTTGTGGATCATGTAACCTTTCTCATGTCCTGATAGTACTGAATAACATTATGCAATGTGTGTGCCATAACTAACCCTTTTAATCTGGTGCTTTTCACATGTGCTCTTCGTCTTCATCATCATTATAAAACTATTCTATTACTGCTGTCCATTTTCCTTCAGTATGTCATCATGCGGTAGTCCAGTTCCTTCAGGGAATAACACTTGACATACTGTGCTAATTAGTGATGAGAAAACAACAGCTCTTTTGATGGTATTGTACAATTTCCACCTGTATATACTACATATACATTTTTTATATTGAGAAGAGGGGGGTGGTTGTCTGATACCGCAATTTGAATTGTGTGTAAATGTAATTCTATCCAAATGCTGCTCTCTTGCCGTTTTGTTTTCATTGATTTATATTAACTGACTGCAACTGACTTGTGCATAATAGATTGCTGGACAATTTTGTACCACTCACAGTGCTTTGGTTCTTTTTCAATAAACCATAAACACTGAAAGGCACACTGGTGGGGCAAGGTTGTCAGGCAAAGCCTTTTGTTTTGGTCTCTTTAGTTTTCAGAAGTGATTTTGTTTCAGCCCTTGGAAGAATATGATAGTATTCTGGATAACAAGTCAGGAATAATTAAATTAGTTTCAATGTATAGGGCATTCCTCTTGGAATAATATATTAATTCTTAGCTCAATGATATTTTCTGAATATCTGCTTTATACAGTTATATGTTAGTACAGTGCGATTACTTATGTGTACAAAATGAAAGTTTGTCTATAGTATATCTCTCATCAGCACAAAAATATATGTATAAATGTTTCATGCTTCTGTGTAAAAGGAGCTGCAATAAATTATTTTTTCCATTTGGTCTTTGGAAACTTTATTTCTTCAATAAAAATAAACGTCTGAATACTACATTTGCTAGAACATCTTCTCCTTAATTCTGTTATGTGAAGTCTGAATCTGAATCCTTCCTGTGCTGTCAGATGTCACTTAGGGCATGAACAAGGCTCTGCCATCCTTGTCTATCATGCTGTTTGCTGAAATGTCTACCCCACTGTGTTTGTTTCTAAAGCTTAACTTTTTTATGAGAATAGGTTATTGGTCTATCATTCAACCCCCAATTTCGAGGATCAGAGGACTGCTTTTCATCTGGTCCCTTTCTGTACCTTGACATGTCCAGCTGAAGTGCCCTTAGCAGGAGTTAAAACTCCTGCCAGCATAGTTCACAGGGTCACTGGAGCACACAAGCCTCCCCACCAAGTCAAGATGCAGTCCCCAGGGAAGGATTATGCAGAGTGCATTCTTTAGCTGTTTGCCAAACTATGGCTTCAGTCCTGCAGTCAGTGCTTGTATGGGTGCAGAAGCCTGCCCCTGTGGAACTGGTTACAGGATCAGGGCCTTAGATTAAAGTAGTGCTTGAAATGTGCAGATTCTCTCCTCACAAAAAAGTCAATGAGGACATAAAATTGCATGTACAGTCATTACTTTTGATACATTTAAGCAATAATTAGCAACATAAAATTACATCTAATGACAGTGAAGGTTGTGTGAGGACTCAGCTCATTCACCCAAAAGTTTAAAAGCAAGGAAATTGGAAGTTAAGTGGCAATCCTTGTACATTCTTTTCCACCTTCAGATTGTTTGCAGCTGTTGATAACATAGACTCATAGACTCTAGGACTGGAAGGGACCTCAAGAGGTCATCGAGTCCAGTCCCCTGCACTCATGGCAGGACCAAATACTGTCTAGACCATCCCTGATAGACATTTATCTAACCTACTCTTAAATATCTCCAGCGATGGAGATTCCACAACTTCCCTAGGCAATCTATTCCAGTGTTTAACTACCCTGACAGTTAGGAACTTTTTCCTAATGTCCAACCTAAATCTCCCTTGCTGCAGTTTAAGCCCATTGCTTCTTGTTCTATCATTGGAGGCTAAGGTGAACAAGTTTTCTCCCTCCTCCTGATGACACCCTTTTAGATACCTGAAAACTGCTATCAGGTCCCCTCTCAGTCTTCTCTTTTCCAAACTAAACAAACCCAATTCCTTCAGCCTTCCTTCATAGGTCATGTTCTCAAGACCTTTAATCATTCTTGTTGCTCTTCTCTGGACCCTCTCCAATTTCTCCACATCTTTCTTGAAATGCGGTGCCCAGAACTGGACACAATACTCCAGTTGAGGCCTAACCAGCGCAGAGTAAAGCGGAAGAATGACTTCTCGTGTCTTGTTTACAACACACCTGTTAATGCATCCCAGGATCACGTTTGCTTTTTTTGCAACAGTATCACACTGTTCACTCATATTAAGCTTGTGGTCCACTATGACCCCTAGATCTCTTTCTGCCATACTCCTTCCTAGACAGTCTCTTCCCATTCTGTATGTGTGAAACTGATTGTTCCTTCCTAAGTGGAGCACTTTGCATTTATCTTTATTGAACTTCATCCTGTTTACCTCAGACCATTTCTCCAATTTGTCCAGATCATTTTGAATTTTGACCCTGTCCTCCAGAGCAGTTGCAATCCCTCCCAGTTTGGTATCGTCCGCAAACTTAATAAGCGTACTTTCTATGTCAACATCTAAATCGTTGATGAAGATATTGAACAGAACTGGTCCCAAAACAGACCCCTGCGGAACCCCACTTGTTATACCTTTCCAGCAGGATTGGGAGCCATTAACAACTACTCTCTGAGTACGGTTATCCAGCCAGTTATGCACCCACCTTATAGTAGCCCCATCTAAATTGTACTTTCCTAGCTTATCTATAAGAATATCATGCGAAACTGTATCAAATGCCTTACTAAAGTCTAGGTATATCACATCCACCGCTTCTCCCTTATCCACAAGGCTCGTTATCCTATCAAAGAACGCTATCAGATTAGTTTGACATGATTTGTTCTTTACAAATCCATGCTGGCTATTCCCTATCACCTTACCACCTTCCAAGTGTTTGCAGATGATTTCTTTGATTACCTGCTCCATTATCTTCCCTGGCACAGAAGTTAAACTAACTGATCTGTAGTTTCCTGGGTTGTTTTTATTTCCCTTTTTATAGATGGGCACTATATTTGCCCCCTTCCAGTCTTCTGGAATCTCCCCCGTCTCCCATGATTTCCCAAAGATAATAGCTAGAGGCTCAGATACTTCCTCTATTAACTCCTTGAGTATTCTAGGATGCATTTCATCAGGCCCTGGTGACTTGCAGGCATCTAACTTTTCTAAGTGATTTTTTACTTGCTCTTTCCTTATTTTCTCTTCTAAACCTACCCTCTTCCCGTAAGCATTCACTATACTAGACATTCCTTCAGACTTCTCAGTGAAGACCGAAACAAAGAAGTCATTAAGCATCTCTGCCATTTCTAAGTCTCCCGTTACTGTTACCCCCTACTCATTGAGCAGTGGGCCTACCCTGTCCTTAGTCTTCCTCTTGCTTCTAATGTATTGATAAAAAGTCTTCTTGTTTCCCTTTATTCCCATAGCTAGTTTGAGTTCATTTTGTGCCTTTGCTTTTCTAATCTTGCCTCTGCATTCCTGTGTTATTTGCCTATATTCATCCTTCGTGATCTGACCTAGTTTCCATTTTTTATATGCCGCCTTTTTATTTTGTAGGTCATGCAAGATCTCAAGGGTAAGCCAAGGTGGTCTTTTGCCACATTTTCTATCTTTCCTAACCATCGGAATAACTTGCTTTTGGGCCCTTAATAGCGTCCCTTTGAAAAACTGCCAACTTTCCTCAGTTGTTTTTCCCCTCAGTCTTAATTCCCATGGGACCTTGCCTATCAGCTCTCTGAGCTTACCAAAATCCACCTTCCTGAAATCCATTGTCTCTATTCTGCTGTACTCCTTTCTACCCTTCCTTAGAATTGCAAATTCTATGATTTCATGATCACTTTCACCCAAGCTTCCTTCTACTTTTAAATTCTCAACAAGTTCCTCCCTATTGGTTAAAATCAAGTCTAGAACAGCTTCCCCCCTAGTAGCTTTTTCAGCTTTCTGAAATAAAAAGTTGTCTGCAATGCAGTCCAGGAACTTATTGGATAGTCTGTGCCCCGCGGTGTTATTTTCCCAACATATATCTGGATAGTTGAAGTCCCCCATCACCACCAAATCTTGGGCTTTGGATGATTTTGTTAGTTGTTTGAAAAAAACCTCATCCACCTCTTCCGCCTGATTAGGTGGCCTGTAGTAGACTCCCAGCACGACATCACCTGTGTTTTTTACCCCTTTTAGCCTAACCCAGAGACTCTCCACCCTTCCGTCTCCTATGTCCATCTCCACCTCAGTCCAAGTGTGTACATTTTTAATATATAAGGCAACACCTCCTCCCTTTTTCCCCTGTCTATCCTTCCTGAGCAAACTATACCCATCCACACCAACATTCCAGTCGTGTGTATTATCCCACCAAGTTTCAGTAATGCCAATAATGTCATAGTTGTATTTATTTATTAGCACTTCCAGTTCTTCCTGCTTATTACCCATACTTCTTGCATTTGTATAAAGGCATCTAAGATACTGGTTTGATCTTGCCTCCCAGCTTTGCCCTGACCCTCCCTCTCTGCCATTATAGCCCGTGCTCCCTCCTGTTTCCAACCCATCTCCCAGGTCTTGTTCCCCACTTACCTGTGGGCTTTGCTCACCTGTCCCCGTCGAACCTAGTTTAAAGCCCTCCTTACTAGGTTAGCCAGTCTAACATACTCCAACACTCCATAAGGCTCCACTTCCACCCCCCACAGATATTCAAAAGCAATATGCACCCTGACTTCATCAAACCTGCACTCTAACACAAAGCCTTAACATTGACCTCTGCAAGGTTCAGGTAGAATAATTTCCCAAATGCATGTTGTGAGATGTGCTGAGTTGTTGATAAACTGATACAAAAACAAAAGAGGTCACTGTTAAGTTTTTGCATTACGTTGCAAGTTCAGTGAAGTTGGGGTACTATGAAAAATTCAAATAGTGCTCAAAGTTTATGTTCTTGCTATATGTATTTTGGCCATTTCAATGAGTGAAATATGTATATACCAATCTACTGCAGCACCATAATAGCTCATATGTAGAGAATGCTTTTTTCCCCAAAGGAACCTGTGCAGTTTAGATACTGAACCACTTTGGTTATTAAAATTGGTCTTGCGTTAAATGTTCCTCTTAGATTACACTAAAAATTGTTACAGTTATTTGATTTTTTTAACCTATATTTCAATGCCTCTTTTATTTAATTGGTTTATTTTTTTTTCCAATTTAAAATGATATAGTGGCATCCAATCTAAATAATATGAGGCAAAACTACCAATGTTTGTGTCATGGTGCCTGGAGTGGCTCACAGCTAAGAGTGCCAAACTCAGGTCAAACTGTCAGAAACATATAGAAAAATATATTAGGTTCTTCCAACCCTAAAGGATCAGTCACTCACTCCAAGTCACTGGATGCGTCTTGACTCGATTTCACACTAAAGATGCAGGGTAGCCAATTTCTTTATTAAACTAAACTAAAGATTTATTAGATAAAATACATTACAGTTGGATCAGAGTTTGTAGTCCAAATGATTGTAGAGGTGTAGTAGTCTGCCAGCCTCTTGGTGTCTTTTCATAAGTTCCCCAGGTCTCCCCAAAAAAATGTTTTTGGAGCCCTCTGTCTGTTGTCTGGAATGCCCCCCATAGCATTCAGATGAGGCAGAATCACCCCCCGTGTACCTTTTTATAGATGAAAACAATGTAGCAAGCATTTTTATCATCCCATGGGGCTTGCTTTGTTGACCAAAAGCAGTCTGAGGATTTTCCGTTGTCTTTCACATAGTGATCCATGCTTCAAAGTCAACAACCACCTCATTCAGAGTTCTAAGATTTCAATTCCAGTTCATGGATCATTTAGAGATAATGTAAACCCATTAGGAATAGGTTTTCATTAGATTTTACGTATCAAGTAACTTCACTTCTAAACCTTTAAATACAGGCCTTTTGACGTAATGTTAATTAAGCAGAATTGCATATAGTGTAAAGGTAATTACAGAGTTACAGAACATGAAAAAGTATATACTTAGCAGCAACAGGTTAATTGAGTTACACTAATCTACGTTAAATAGGATGTAGGTAGATGAAGATAAATACAATTAACATCTAATCTAACAAATGAATTATCTAGATATACAATAATATCTTTAAACATGTCTTTGAAGTTCACTCACCCATGAATTGGTACACTTAACACTTCTTTAAGTTCTTGAACACAACTAGCTAATTGTCAGCACTAGAGTTTGTTTCATAGACTTTTTTCATAGACAATTTTATCTCAGGATGCTAAAAAAGTCTAAGTAGGGGAAAGTTCAAAGGAAAAGTTGTGCCTGAAACAAGGAACCTAATGTTCGATCTAATTGTGTTGTAATCTGCATGGGACAAATGCTGCAGTCCTTACTCAAGAAAAACATGGAAATCAACTCAGCTTGGTGTGATTTTTCTCAAATGAGGCTTCCTCTGCAAAGAATATGATCTGTTCTCTTACAGTGGCAC
Organism: Gopherus evgoodei; assembly: GCF_007399415.2. Lineage (NCBI taxonomy): Eukaryota > Metazoa > Chordata > Testudines > Testudinidae > Gopherus > Gopherus evgoodei. Next base: position 81,608,182 of record NC_044326.1, on the reverse strand, counting down.
CACAGCTTGCTTCCACTGTAGGAATCTGATTCCTTTGGCTGCCTTTGATATCTTTTCTATCTCTGTCATATTATAAAGCAGGCAGCATATTGCAGAAAGGGAGAGGGGAAGAGTTAAAATTAAATCAATGTTTTTCAATATTTTTTTCCAAAAACCGATGCTTTTTTGATACTGCTCCAGCTGAGTATACAGCAAATAAGAGAGATTAGATTATGCAGAAAAGTACAATATATTCAGTAGAGCAGCTGATCCTCAGAACTTCTGAAATTTCGGCTCCAGGTATCTCAGTTAGACCTCCCACAAAACCAGTAGGTTTTTGGAAAACTTTGGCCTGGCTTTTACTTTCATTGAGCTCCTCATTTCCATTGACCCAAGATTTCTTGCATAATATACAGACATCATTCACAGTACAGGGACTGATACAAAGTAATGGAAGACATCAATAAAGATTCCCATTGGTTTCAATGGGTTTTAGATCAGACCTACTAGCCCAAACTGGCAGACCGTAAGGGTTATCTTATGAAGACATCCAAATCTTCTGTGACAAATCTGATTATTTGGCACATTTGTGTCAAAAGTTTTCAGGCTTTTCATTGACCTTTGTCCTGTGCAACTCTGTCAAAGTCTGAATTTGGACCTTTAGGTGTAGGTGAGTGTATATCAATAACATCTTTTCACTAAAATATAATTAATTATTCTATTCCTGCAGTAATATATTACCACTATGTTCACTTTATTTAATGCATGAATATATTCGTGATGCTGCACTCTATATGATTTTATGAAAATATGCTAATAAGTATGAATATAATGTAACTGGAATATGCTTAATGCAAAAGGTCTCTTGTAAGGTATCATTACAAAGCTTATAATCTACTGAGTGTGATCATCCTATTTGTATAAATATACTGCTCTTGTATCCAAAACTAGAAATATGAAATATAACTCTGAGAGCCTATTGTAATTATGCAAAGTGTGAGCCATTAATGGTTTGGAATCTTCCTGGCTCCCAGCAACCAGGGCAATTTCTGCAGATGGCTCTATTTTACTTGTAAGTCTTCTTGTATATGTGTGTGCTAGCAAGTGGGTAATGAAGTCTTACAGTGACATGATCATGTCACCTGAACTGGAATCCATCTTTAACCTGGTGTTTTTCCATTGAGAAGGAGGGGGTGGGAACCCAGAGAGGGACAAAAGATTCCCGCCTTATGCAAAAGATATATAAGTGAGTGGAACAGAACAAAGAGGCGAGTCATCATGATAAATCCCCTAGCTACCACCTGAGCTGGAACAAGGGCTGTACCAGGGGAAAAGATTGTTCCCAGAGTAGGAAGGCATCCAGTCTGTGAAAAAAACTTACTGAAACATCTCTGAGGGTGAGATTTTATCTGTATTCAGTCTTATTACTGTATTAGACTTAGATTTGCATGTTTTATTTTATTTTACTTGGTAATGCACTTTGTTCTGTCTGCTATTACTTGGAACCACTTAAATCCTACTTTCTGTATTTAATAAAATCACTTTTGATTTATTAATTAACCCAGAATATATATTAATACCTGGCAGGGGGCGCAAACAGCTGTGCATATCTCTCAGTGTTATAGAGGGCGAAAAATTTATGAGTTTATCCTGTATAAGCCTTCTACAGAGTAAAACAGATTTATTTGGGTTTAGACCCCATTGGGAGTTGGGCATCTCAGTGTTAAAGACAGAAACACTTTTGTAAGTTGCTTTCAGTTAAGTCTGCAGCTTTGGGGCATGTAGTTCAGACCCTGGGTCTGTGTTGGAGCAGACTGGTGTGTCTGGTTCAAGAAGACGCGCTGTATTCCCAGGGTGGCAGGGAAAGCAGGGGCAGATGTAGTCTTGGCACATCAGGTGGCAGTTCCTAAGGGGGGTTTTGTGGTCCAACCAGTCACAATATTCATCAGACTTCATTTGGCTGTTGCAGGTCTTAAGACTTGAGCAGCAGGGATTTGTGTGTGTTTACACACAGTGTGGTACACATAGTACACTAAAGCTTCCACAGAAATAAGTTCTGGGAACATAACTTGAAGTTTAATAAACTAGGCCCTTTGATGGGTGACAAAACAAAGACAGAATAACACAAATGAGTGTCTCAGTCACAGTTTATGTTCATAATATTATTGCAGTGGGGTTTTTTCTTAAGTTATTCTGTTTTGTGAAGTACAAAGACTTTGTAGATAAGCATAAAAAAGAAAACTTTTTGAAACTTTAAAAAAAATAGAGGCTGAGATTTATTTTTTTAAGTAACCCCTCACAAATTATTTTCTGTTAGACAAAGTAATACATATCATCTGGTAAAATTATACATAAGAATAGGTAAAATAGTAATAAAATACATTGGCAGTAGAATTTTAGGAAACATGGATTCTCAAATTTGTCTGAGTGGTAATTATTAACTGATATCTAATTATTTAGATAAGTTAGATGTATTCAATGCAGTAGGACCTGATGAAATTCACCCTGGGGTACTAAAGAAACTAGCTGAAGAAATCTTGGTACCACTAGCAATTATTGTCAAGAACTCACGTGAATGGATGAGGTCCCAGGGATCCGGAGAAGGGCAAATGTAGAATCCATCTTTAAAAGAAGAACAAAGAGGACTTGGGGAGTTGTAGACCAATCAGATTAACTTCAGTACCTGGAAAGATAATGGAACAAATTATTAAATAATCTGTTTGTAAGCATAGAGGATCATAGGGTTATAAATGATAGATGGATTAGTCAGCAATAAATCATGCCAAACCAACCTAATTTCTTTCCTTGACAGGGTTAGTGGACTATTGGATGGGAGGAAGATGTAGACATGATCTATCTTGATTTTAGTAAGGCTTTTGACACAGTCCCACCAGACAGTCTCATAAGTAAACTAGTGTGGTGTCATCTAGATGAAATTACTATAAGGTGGTGCACCACTGATTGAATGACCATACTCAAAGAGTAGTTGTTAACGGTTCGCTGTCAAACTTGGTGGACATTTCTAGTGAGATCCTGCAGGGGTCTGTCCTGCCCAGTAATGTTCAACATTTTCATTAATGACTTAGTGTAGCAGGGAGATCTGCCCCCTTAAGTGCCTGTGGAGCCAGGAAGCAGCAAGCCCCGGTCTAATGAGAAGTCCAGTGGGCAGGTGTTGCAAGCCAGCTGATCCAGCTAATCAGTGGCTAATGATTGGCTTTGTTTCTCAGCTGAAAGGTGTAAGTGAAGACCCAGGGAGGGACTAGACCAGACACACTACATTGAGCAGCAATGGAAGACTGCAACAGGGTGGGTAGGCCCTGTGATCCTCCTGAGGTGACGGGAGGGCTGTGACCCTTGAGCTACTGGAGGGTAGATGACTGGGCAGTATCAATGCAGGCAGGACTATAACTTTTATTACTTTCCCATATCATTTTTGTGTTTGTGTGTCAAAATAATAAGAGCCCCTGTAGAAGGCTAAAAGACTTGGGCATGGCTGATGGTTTGAGGGCTGTATCCAACAATTCTGAATTTTTTTTCTTCCTAGATGAAACCAGAGACTGATTCTCTGTGAAAATTGTGGAACTGATGATGCTAGTCTCCTTCACTAAGTCTTAGGTGGTCTAGTATGGTGGTTTTGAGTGTCCCATAATGCTTTTCTGCCTCTACCTCCAAGGCATGATATGCTGCCTGGGCATTTCCTGACAGGCAATGTGCAATCATTACTCCTAGCCACCCACTCAGAAGTCCATAGGAAGGCCTCGGGGTCAGCATCTAGCCCATTTTAATGAGAACTCTTCCCTCCCACACAGGTAACTGCAGACCTGCACACAGATGTGGGGTCCAATTTTCTGCGGATAATAGGCCAATCATTAGCTGGATCAGCTGGTTCCCAATACGTGCCTGCTGGGTTTCTCCTTAAGCCAGAGCCCTTAAAGTGGAAGACCACCTTGGATAATGGAGTGGAGAGTATACTTATAACATTTGTGGATGACATCAAGCTAGGGGTGGAAGCAGCTAGCACTTTGGAGAACATGATTAAAATTGAAAATGACCTTGACAAACTGATGAATGGTCTGAAATCAGCCAGTTGAAATTCAGTAAAGACAAGTGCAAAATACTCTCTTAGGAAGGAAAAATTAAATGCACAACTACAAAATGGGGACTAACTGGCTTGGCAGTAGTACTGCTGAAAAAGATCTGGGGGATATATTGGAATCACAGATCGAATATGAGTCAACAATGTGATGCAGTTGTGAAAAAGGCTAATATTTTGGAGTGTATTAACAGGAGTATTGTACATAAAACACAGGAGGTAATTGTTTCATTGTATTTGTCACTGGTGAGGCCTCGGCTGGAGTATTGTGTCCAGTTCCAGGAGCCTTTAGGAAAAGACATGGACAAATCAGAGAGAGCTCTGGGGCGGGGTACTCTGCCCAGAAGAGAGTCATGTGACCCCTCTAAGAACTTCCCCTACCACCCTCTACCAATCAGAGTGCAGCACCAACCCTGGAAGTCCCAGCACCACATGGAAGAGGCCATTTCATTCCAAGAACACGTTTTACAAATTGTAGAAATGCTGAGAGGAAACATGGACTCCTTCACCCCCGCGGGAGAACTTCAGACTTTGTTTTAGCTCCAAGGGCCTTAGACCACCCATGGAGGAAGTGCTACATCAGCTGAGGAGGAGGAGGGAGTGGCCATAGGGAGCCCTGTAGCCCAGGCATTGATGGATATGCTGGAACCTGATACTGAAACCCAAGCACTCGTGAGGCAGCCCGACGAACATGATGGCCTCTCGTTGTCCACCTATATGGAGGAAGGCAACCATGGCTCATGGGAGTCACTGGTGGTGTGGCAGGATGACGGCTCTCCAGCATGGTACCTCCTGCTGGTCGTCCTGGGAATTAGCTCTTCCACCCCGGAGCACCCTCTGCAGGCTGGTGTCTTGCCTGCTGCTGGTCCCCCATGTCCCTCCCGGACCTGGTGCCCTTTGCTCTGGGGCTCTGCCCTAGCAGTAACCCCCAATATGGGTCTCCCCTCCCTGGGGAACCCCCAACCCTCTAAACCCACCTTGCCTCAGTGGCTACTGCCAGTAATCATCTAGCCCCAGCTCCCTGGGGCAGGCTGCAGTCTGTAAACCACTCATCATCAGCAAAGGGTGTTGGACCAGCTGCCTCTGCCTATTCCTGGGCTGCCTGCCCCTCTGCAGCCCTAGTACCCTTTTGTGGATCCTTAACTCAGCCTGCAGCCTAGCGCTTTGCTAGGCTGGAGCTCCCCAGCTCCCTCTACCCTTCCCCAGCACCGCTCTACCCTAGGTAACCTTCTCAGCTTCCCAGGCAACCAGGTCTTTCCCTCTCTAGGAAGCTAGAGAGAATGTGTGTCTATCAGTCTCTGGCCCTCAGCCCTCTTATAGGGCCAGTTGTGACCTGACTGGGGCATGGTGTCACCTGTGGCTGCTTCCCCCAATCAGCCTAGTATTTCTCCACTACAGCCCTCTCCAGGGCTGCTTTAACCCCCTCAGGGCAGGAGAGGGGTGACCACCCTGCTACAGTGGACAAGGTGAATAGAAAAGACATTGCTCAGGTAAATGAACGACGGTCAAGGATGGGGTTTAGTGGAGTTAGGAACCAACCTGGGGTTGCTAAATCTAAAAACAAGAGTTTGTGGGGGGCTTACACTGTTTCTTTTCTGAAAATCTCTCAACAGCTCAATGATGCCTTTCCAGAGGCCTTGAGATCTTACACATTGGTAGCCCTGTGGGAGTAAATCTACCATGCATCGACCATTTTTGCTGATGTCTGAGACACAGATCTCAACAGGAAAATCTTGAAAAGGACAAAATGAAAAAATGAATTAGCTCAGACTCCCTAATGGTAGGGATCATGGTGTCCATTTTCACAGGTGGCTGTAAAAGGCCTGTTAAACCAGGTTATTAATAAACTTGTTTAAATTTGTCAATATGAATGTGTCCCCTCCTGTCATAACTTTAGTCCCAGATTTGGACCTTAGCGTCCAAAATATGGGGGTTAGCATGAAAACCTCCAAGCTTAGTTACCAGCTTGGACCTGGTACTTGCTGCCACCACCCAAAAAATTAGAGTGTTTTGGGGCACTCTGGTCCCCCTGAAAAACCTTCCCTGGGGACCCCAAGACCCAAATCCCTTGAGTCTCACAACAAAGGGAAATAAATCTTTTCCCTTCCCCCCTCCAGGTGCTCCTGGAGAGATACACAGACACAAGCTCTGTGAATCTAAACAGAGGGAGGCCACCCTCTGTAATTCCAATCCTGGAAACAAAAGCACTTTCCTCTTCACCCAGAGGGAATGCAAAATCAGGCGAATAAATCTAACACACACAGATCTCCCTCTGACTTCTTCCTCCCACCAATTCCCTGGTGAGTACAGACTCAATTTCCCCAAAGTTTCCCAGTAAAGAAAACTCCAACAGGTCTTAAAAGAAAGCTTTATATAAAAGAAAGAAAATTACATACAAATGGTCTCTCTGTATTAAGGTGACAAATACAGGGTCGATTGCTTAAAAGAAATATGAATAACAGCCTTATTCAAAAAGAATACAAATCAAAGCACTCCAGCAACTATATTCATGTAAATACAAAAGAAACAAACTCTTTGGTACTCACAACTTGGAAACAGAAGATTAGAAAGCAGAAATACTTCTCCAAAGCTCAGAGAAAGCAGGCAGACAGAAAAACAAAGACTCAGACACAAACTTCCCTCCACCCAGAGTTGAAAAAATCCGGTTTCCTGATTGGTCCTCTGGTCAGGTGCTTCAGGTGAAAGAGACATTAACCCTTAGCTATCTGTTTATGACACCTCCGTACTTGTGTTAGTAAAAGACGATACAAGTAACACTCATCTCTACACAGTCGGCTCTGTTAAAGAAAATATATTATACCCTCAGGGAATTTGGGAGCTTTGGCGGGGTGAAACCTCTTTTTCAAGTGGCCAAAAAGCATAGTGAAGCTTTGGCTAGAAGACAGGTAATAGCTTGGCTTTCAGACCAAGACGCTTACACTTTACATAAATCGGCTCACATATGTTTTAAAAGAAACAAGACCATTGTTTCAGATATGGATGCACAATAGCAGGCAGATCTAGTGGATATGCACCGGTTCTCCAACCACAACAGCGGTTTAAGTTCATCTTAACAGTGATAGACATTCTATCGAAATATGCCTAGGCCTTGGGCCTAAAAGACAAGAAGGGTGGTGAGGTATTCCAGGCCTTTAAAGCTACATTCAGTAACGATCGTGTGCCTCAAAAATTACAAACCAATCGGGGAAAGAATGTTTAAACAAACCTTTAAGTAGATTGTTAAAGCATCATGGTGTTCACCATTTTGTTAATAATAATGAAGTCAAAACAGGGGTTGTGTAGTGATTTAACAGAACTTTAAAAACTAGGATGTGGAGTTATTTTACAGCCCATAACACCTTTTGCTACATTGATGTATTACCTGACTTTATAAAGAGTTACAACCAGAACTTTCACAGAACTATACGTACCAGATTCGCTGATGACAACCCTTCACATTTACTGACGGTGTGCAAAATGGTTTACGGAGACGGTTTTAAAGTAAAACTGGTTGTTGCCCCTTTTAGAAAAGGCGACCATGTGAGATTATGTAAAACAGTGGTGCGCAACCTGTGGCTCGAGGACCACACATGGCCTGTCAGGGTAATCTGCTGGTGGGCCGCCAGACTGTTTCTTTACCTTTGCATGGCCTCCACAGCTCCCAGTGGCCGCAGTTCACCATTCCTGGCCAATGGGAGCTGCAGGAAGTGGCGCAGGCCTGGCCAATCCATCCTGCAGCTAGCACTTAAATGCCATTAAAGGTTATTTATTCAGAAAAAGCTAAAACTATCACTTGTTTTAGTAGTATCTGATATCTCTGAATCGTTCTTCAGTACATAGACAATCAAAAGACCAGTTTGTTTTAAAGTTTACATTAGATGAATAATATTGGAAACTTGACCACTTCCCAACTCAGCTTTACTTTCATTTACTACATAGGACTTTTCTTCTAGTAAGCCCTTGACCTTTCCTTGAATGGACACCTGTTACCAGCCAATTTTCTTTACTCATAATGACAAAAATGTGCCCCAATCCTGCAAACATTTCAACATGTGCTTAACTGTGCTCATTGAACTCAGCAACAAACATCCTTTTATTTCAAGATCAGGAGTTTAGCTAAGAACCAAGTACAGTGACAGTAATAGACCCAAAATTGCCCCCCTTATAGCTACAATCTCCAGATTTCTTCCTACCTCAACTGTCTTTGTAGAGAAGAAGATAGGGCTAATGGAGATGGAAGAGCAGGTGGTGGGTTGGGAACAAGGACAACTGGCTTGGAAGAAGGACTTCCCAGCTGTGTAAACAACCTGAGCTGAATGTTCATGAGTACAGTTTCAGGGTCATGAATGTACATAATACTCTAGCCCAAGACTCATATTAAGTATCTTTAAGGTCTGATATAAAATATTGTATAGTTCAAGCTTAAATCTCAGCATTTGTTGTTTTTAGCTAGACACAGTTGGTGTTTTGCTATAGTGATTGCCATAAAGTAGTTGACATTTGCCCACAAATATTGTGCAGTAGTGTCAGAGGTAACATTCTTATTTTCTGTTGTAAGCATGGGGTTGACTGCAGTACTTTAGATACCGCAGTATGGCAAATGCTCACTTTTTAATGGTGATACTATAGAAAGCTCTCCTTGCATGTTCATTTGGAAAATATGGCATTAGAACATCTACTTACAATTCTGTACGTAAAATCTTGACTGTAATTCTTACTGCACAAAAGTAATTATTTTTACTAGCATATACAGAACTGAAAAGAGCAGTAACTTTCTGTCTCTGACTGAGTATCAGTGCCTACAGATAGGACGGAGCCAAAATGAAACCTGACATTTTAAAATGCTAAGAATTCCTAGTATGATTCATGTCTAACCTCCCTTCATTCAAAAAAATACTCCAGCAGATTGTCTTAAATGCCTGCTTCATGCTGAAGAAGTGATGTCACATTGAGATCAGGCATAGTGAATCAATAAACTTGACTGACAAGCTTCTCACTTGCACAGCTGCCGTTCCTCAGATCTTAATGTTCCTACTGCAGTGGATGTAGGCTCCCAATTCAATGAGTGCACTATACTAAACTGCTGATGGGGCACCAACCACCTGCAGCAGCACCCTCTTCCCGAGCACTACAATCCTGATCTTGGCCTACCGCAGATAGGAGGCCCCACGGTATGTGGGGTTAGGGTGTGTTAGAGAGTAAACCCACCCACGTTCACCCCACACAAGTGGTTCCTGTCCCACAGGGCTGGGTTGTGACAGATTTTCTTTACCAATCTGCCTGAGGCCACAGTTAATTAGGCTGGGGCCACAGGATCTTTTCTTTTGTGGAGGAGATGACGAGGCACACCAAGTGTCTAAATTTTAAAGCTTTCTTGATAAAATAATAAAATAACAGCAGAGTGCTGGGAATGCTTTCATGTCACTCCAGGGGAAAAAGAGTGTAATCCCCAAGCCCTAACTCACTTTCATACTCACACACGCACGACCCAGGCATTAGGTCCATCTGCCTCCCATGATGCCAGCTAACCAGGCAGCTGGACTACTGTGTCCATGCTCCCTAATGCCCATACCTCTGGCCTTGAACCCATCATTGATGCCATTGCTCACGACTGCTGGATTCCGTAGTCTGCAGCTATGCCCTTCTGTTTCCTGAACATGTTAGTACAACTCTTAAGATCTTTCAATTACTTAAGATTTCACATTGCTCACAATGGCACCGGGGTTACAAAGTTCACCCCCTGGGCCGGAGGGAGAGAAGCTAAGTCTCCTTCCATATTACTCGGTCCAATATCACTGAGGGTACATACACCAAAACCCTTCCTGGGCAGAGTGAGACATGTTCCGTTCTTCTTTTATGCTTAGTCTTACTACAACTGGGGGTTGATTATATGCATGGAGTGAGACTCCCCGAGTGGTCCCTTCCTATTACCCAGACTTCTCTGACCTGGAGTATACCTACCTGTACCCTATCCCCTCCAACTGGGGTGGAGTAGCTCTTCATGGCACAGCATGTCACTTTAGAAGAAACATAAACTCAATTTCACATTAGACTATCATGCTCAATTCTGTTAGCTCTAATGTCTGCTAATAACCAAGAGCTATATAGGTAGTGCTCCACTTATGCTTTTGTCTGTGCCTTTCAGTGCATGCTCAGATTCTGATCTCACATAACCCTGTGAAAATCAAGAGTAACACTACTGAAGTAGTGAAACTGCACTGATTTATAACCAGTGTGAGCTCAGACTTTGATGAGATATATGTCCATTGATGTCCTTTACTGTAAAACAGAGGAATTCTTTCTTAAAATCCTGTGGTTGATGGAAATGTGTTTTGTCCATACCATTTGAAATAGAAAGAAAAGATATCTACCTGAGCCCTTATGTAATGCTACGTGTCTTTACTCCATTTGGAAAGAGTCTCAATTTGCCTTGCAAAGTTATGTATAAACTACATAGAAGGGTAAGTTCATCCACCAGGGAAATGCAGCCGCCTTTGACATGAAACATGGCTTAATACTATACACCCAGTTAGGGGCAGGAAATGAGACATAACTTTTCCAGGGGAGACTTCAGGGAAGAAATTAGGTTGCATGGGAATTTGGACAGCTCACTGAGTTTGCTGGGGTGAAGAATGCCATGGTTTTATTGTCTCCTTCAATAAAGCCTGCTCCCCAGCAACATGATGGTCCTAATGCTATGGTGGCTGCTGGTTCAATGTTGAGGCAGAGCAAAGAGTGCCATCTACTAGATCCCACAGTATTGTTAAGTAGCTGTTAATAAGAAAGGAACTTGAATAATTCAGCCTTGTGTATAAAGCTGTAAAATGGGGCTGGTAATAGTGACTTAAGAAGTTAAAAGGGCAGGCTTAGAGGTCAGTAGTGTGTGAGAGAGCCCTCTGTCAGGAGGGAGGGAGCCTATCCTAGTGGACCAAGTCCTGGACTGGTATTTGGGTAACATGGGTTCTAGTCCTTGGGTCAGCAGAGTCATGGGCTAAAGAAATTTGTGAGCTAGTGGAATAAGCCCCTATTGTGATGCTTGCTAAATTTTATCAGTTTTGTTTATATTTAATATACATGGAGTGCCTGCCCAGCCCCCTAGGAAACAAAGAGTTAATAGCAATTAAGGCTCATGCAGGTGCTCTAGGGAGAGGTTTTAGAAGCAGCTGCTTCAGGAAAGGAAAAGGACACATGGGAGAAAGCTGTTCTCTGAGCTTGCATCTGTGGGTAAGAAATGCTGACTTGAAGGCAATTTTCATGTTTGCAGCCAGTCTATGCATATTATGAGATAAAGCTCTCCCTGGAAAGGGGGAGTTAACTGAGAGGGCCTGTGGGGTTTTTTGGGGCTGAACTACTTCACCATTTTTACAGTATTACACCCAAATGTTACACTATGCTCCTCTTATGAGCAAGGAAGAAAAGAGGCAGAGTTTGGTGTATACATGTATGGCTTGCTCACTCTTCATATAAAGACAATGTAAATGAAATTTTAGATATGCCACCATTCGGACAGAAAGCTAAACTGAACTCCTGTAAGAACTTTAGGACCTCTCCACCCAAGGATTGTGTGAGCTGGACATGTGAGCTGGACTGCTCTTGGTATAAAAGAGAGGGAGCATTCTCTGTGAGGACACTTTTCCTTTGAATAGGTAAATGATTGAGATGGCACTCATATGTGGGAAATTCTAAACTGAGTAGCTGTTTGGATGATATGCTTTCAAGAAACTTGGACCACTCCTCCTAACCCCACTTTGATACATGCAGTCCCCACTGTCCAGCCGTGTGACTGTTACAGCTGATACTTGGAAAAGTTCATCTTACTGCACAGGACTAATATTCATGCTCTTCGAGAAATGTATCATATGGTTCATTTAGGAATACAGGAAACAGCTGTCTTCTTTTGGGTAGAAGTATTGGTGGTTTGTGTCATAACAACTGCCTCATGGCAAAGGATGTAATTTAATCTGGTGTTTTTAAAATGAACATAAAGTATTTTAAGATCTTAATCAAAACAATTAAAATATTTTAATCTATTCAAGGACTTTTTGTATGGGTTACGTAACACCCTTATGATTTCCAATTCAATTTAAATCATGAAGCTTTTTTCCAGAATTAGACCGAGTATTCCCATAAATACTATTAAAGAAAACTTAAACTTAAAATTCCCAAAATAGAAGGTTTCTCATGTACATATATCACTTGGTAGAAGTCAGCCCTATTTTAATTTTAAAATGTGGCGGTGTGGGGGAAGAAGAGGAGTTTCATAAATCAAAGATTGTATGCTACCTCAGAGATTTCTAAGCATTTCATAGCATAGATCACATCTTAATAGAAAGATTGTTGTAAAGAGCTGCACAAAGGAATCCATTTTCACTTGTACAACAAGTTTTATACCTCCTATAAAACCCAAGACTATTCTTGAGTGCTATCTACTGGCACTTTATCTTAGGGACCACTACACTGCTTGAAAAATCTGCGATGCCAAATCTCAGTGGCTGGGTCAGTTGACTTGGGTTCATGGGGCTTGGCCAGTGGCACTAAAAAATAGCAGTGTAGACATCCCTGCTCAGGCTGGAGCACAGGCTCTGAAACCCATGGAGGGGGAAGGGTCTTGGATCCTGGACTCCAGCCCAAGCAGGAATGCAAACTCAAGTCAATTGACCTGAGCTCTGAGACTTGGTGCTACCGGTCATTCTTTGCAGTGTAAACATACCATACTGTATACAGGTATATGTGTGTGTGTGTCTGTCTGTCTCTCTTCATATATATATATATATATAAACAAACATTGTCTTATGGCACGGTTTATCTCCATGCCTAGTCACAATCATGCAGACTAATTCCCCTCCCATTGGTGATCAAATAATGTCACTCAGGTAGCCTCAGCAATTGTTGTAAGCCAAAGTAATACTAAGAAAGTAATGTATTTTTAGACAACTGTTAAAGTGCTCTGACCACTGGCAGTCCATTACTGCATTTTTGGAGCCTCTGTATTTTTTTCATTTAGAAACCTGATCAGTTTTTCTCTGTAACAGCTTATTTTGCCACAATCCATTCTTCTAGGGCTAGATTCTGACTTTTCAAGCTGGGGAGGGACCCAAGCAGAATTCCTCCTGGGGATTCCTGTGGTGCACATAGGTGAGAGTGATTTCTGCCATCCTTGGAGAAGATGCAGTGTGCACTCCCCATTAGACCCAGTTAGCGCTGCTCTGTCTATCCTTTCTCTTTCAGATGGATAGCACTTTCAGAGGCACAGGCAGAGTCTACGCTTCCTAGTCATGTGGATGTTCTGGCTACAGGGCACATTATGTTTTGCTTTACCAATTGCAGCTTGATATTTAGAAACTGAAACAGTCATTCCCAGCAATGAATGTCAAACAGTGAAGACAGGTTGAAGATGTCTCTGAAATAAGGGTGGAGGCAGAAATGCTTATGAACAATGAGAAACACATCAGCTTTATTACTGTTAGTTCCAGATTACTGTAACCATGGGGAATATGCCAAAGGCCTCTGAGTCTGATTCTAATGTGCTGTAATTTTCAAAGAACTGTACAAACTTAATTCCTAAACTTTTAGATGAAACAGATGTGCTTGGATTCATATTAGAGAGAGTGTTTACTGCAATCCTCATCTATTTCTATTGCAATTCCCTCCCCCCATCCCTTTATATATCCTGAATATACATCCTGTTGATGAGCTGCAGTGTTTTGGCAGCATGAATAAGAATTGTTTTGCTTGCTTCTAGCATTTGGAAACATCAATAAGGCATCTGTGTTACTAACCACAGTAGCAGGGCCAGAGTATGGAACATCTTTTGCTCCTAAATTAAGAGTCTGTGTTGACGCAAAGTTTGCTTCAGAAAAACAAAAAGCTAAACTTTGGCCAAACAGCTTATAGTTTGTTAAAATGCTGCAGCTCTATCAGTTTGCAACTTGGTGTAATGTAACAGGAGTCAGGGTGATAAAGAATTGAGCAAGAGAATAGGTGATGAAAAGAATAATCCCTCCAGTACACAGATGATGAAAAACAATTTAAAGGATATTTTGGGAAACTCGTTGACACCTACAGTGCACTGCAAAGAAGAAAGTCAAACAAGTAACAGTATTTATTTGGTTGTGGTAGCAAAAGGGTAAAATACAAAGCAAACAATTAGACATGTTACTTTATGAGCATTAAATCACATCAGCAATAGCCAGTGTAATGCTGGTACCTGGACATCAAAAAAGATGTTGCCATAGGCCCAGATTGTCCCCTGTGCTTCTGCAAGCAGCAGGGGCCATGCAAGGAGGAAGTGCTGACTCTGTAGAATTATTCCCTCCTCCCTGGAACCTGGCTACTCCTTAGAGATTTCATTGTGCATCTGCAAGGATGGGATAGGTGAATTTGTGAGGCAGCATGCAGGAGGAGCTGCTCCTTGCTGTACTCTTCCCTCTTTACATAATAGTTATGCAAAGCTCAATATCTAAGTGAATGCAGCCAGTAGCACATTGACTTGGGTTTTGTGACTGCAACCTCCACAGGCAGGGGTTTTGTGCAGAAACAGGATGTCTAACCAATGCTGTAAAAGGAGCCAGAGGAACCAACCTACAGTGGGTTTGGAAGAGCCTAGAAAGCCATACAGTTGCAACCACAGCCTCTTCTAATGCCCCTTACAATTTAAGGTTATGTTCTAATGGTCGGAGAGGTTGAGGAGTGAGCTTTGGAGTGGCAAGCCTGGAAAAGACGGATCTGATGACCTGAACCCAGCTAGCTAAGGGGAAGTTATTCAAATGGTCAACTACTCCTTCTACTGCTGATATTCAAATAGTATTTTGGAAAACACTGCATACAAAAACAAGTATGCTAATTCATGGAATAATAATGCAAATCCTAACTGAACCCATGCATCTGTGTTGTAGAAGGTATGTTCCAAAGTTCCTCAATCTTACAGTTCTGATCACAGTATGTTTTCATTCTAATTTTCAGTCCTGTGGTTCATTGCTGAAAAGTTTGCTTATGTAACCCTTCATTAGAGTGACCAGACAGCAAATGTGAAAAACTGGGACAGAGGGTTGGGGGTAATAGAAGCCTATATAAGAAAAAAACCCCAAAATTGGGACTGTCCCTATAAAATTGGGACCTTTGGTCACCCTACCTTTCATTTTTTCTCAGCTGGCTCTTTGAAGGTTAAAACTCTTTGAAGGATTGATGTCTCCTGTTTGTCCCTCTGGCAGGGTTTTATATCAGTGGGATAAATTTATCTCTAGTGTAATTCCACTCCATTTGGCCCATTGTGTCCCTGAAAAAATTGAGAAATGAATAATTCAGATCAAACTAGTAGAAGTAACAGACTTGGAGGTTTTTGAGTTTGCTTTTTATTTTATTTTGTTTTGCCTTCCTCTGCTGGAGGTGGGTGGAGGTCACTTGCCAGGGTTGTCTGGGTATTGCAGGGGTCTGATGTATTAATTTAAGTGGATATGTGGGCCAAAGATGTTAATATAACTCAGGCATTGCTGAATATTAAACAGTGTTTTAAGCGAGGTTTGGGCTTGATATAAAAGGACTTTACCCTATTTAATACCATGATGCAAACACTCATAATTTATTAAAGATAAAGAAAAGAAGGAAAGCAGTTAAAATGTTTGAAATGTACAGTATTAAATAAGGCTTTCATTTTAACAACATCTCTCTTCTCCCATTTGCTTTAGCTTGACAGAATTTTTAGAAGGAAAATCCCCCTCATATGAGAGTCTTCTGATGATATCAAAGATGCTAATAATGGGGTTTTGGGGGGTGGGGAAGAAGTAGGTAGCTAAGATGGGCTGGAGCTGTTGTTATTGAAGTCTGAACTTGTTTCATCCAGATGGTGTCTGGGATTCTGTTGGACTTGGTAGAGGTGGCAGTGTCATCTGGGACACTCTCTCTGGCCTGGTTTAGTCAGGATATAAGGAGATGGTGGGGATGGCAACCATAATGGTGAAATTCTCCAGCAGCCAATTTTTCTCCCAAAGTTTCTTTCTTTAAGGACTCACAAAGGGGAATGATGGCATGGAATCATCTATGCCCTCATTATTTTTTCCACCAGTTAGGCCTAGTTTCTGACATGCCAATTTTGATTCACTGATTTTTGGTACCACGCTTTTCTTGTTTTCTGAGCACGAACTTAATACAGTCCTTGTGTTAAGTCTTTTTGTTTGGACTAATTCAGTCTTTCAGTCTCCCTTTCATATCTCTTTTTCCATTTCCATTTGTTATTGTAAGTTATTGTGACAACTTATGTACTTTCACATAGTTCTTACCCTAAATGTGAGCTCAGCTGTAAGTTTGTAGGCCCAATTATTACAACAGGTCTCAGGCACTGGTGCACTCCCATTCTTTGCCTGTGGCATATAATACTTTAGTCTTCTCTGGGCTGTAATACTTTGGTCTAATTTGGGTTGTGGTTTGGTGGTGTTGATGATCAGTGGTGTGCAGGAGGTTAAACTTGGATGATCTGGTGGTCTCTTCTGGCTCTAAACTCTATGACTCCCTCCTACATCCTATACCCTTTTTTGGGGCCCAATGCTGGAAGTAATTGATTTCACTTTCTTGTGCAGGATTTAACTGTAACCACTCTAGGTGAAAAATAATAACACACAACTCCCCAATTTAAACAATGTTAACAGGTCTCTTGTAACTCACAACTGAACTCTCAACTATATTGACTGTTAAAACTATGGAGACTGGTGAAGACAACTCTCCTGAGGCATGAATCAGTGTGTCCATTGCTGGATACAAATTCACTAAGAGCTTCAGCTCTCAGAAGGTACATTTCAAATTGTTTATCCCAGGGGAAAGCGAGGTGAAATAAGAGGGCAAAGATTTGAGGCAGTTCCCCAAATGAGATCTCCAATCCATTAAACATCAAGGGCCTGATCCAGTCAGGTGTGGAGTGCACTCTGTTTCCATTGACTTCCACCTCATTTTTTGAAAGAGGCCCCAGTCTCTTAATATGTTAATGTGACTAGATACTAAACATAAATGTCAAACAGCTGATGAAAACATTGGTCTGTGTTTGCTGTAAACATGTGGAAAAAGACACCTACAAGAATCTATGAGAATGCCTTTGTATCTGAGTTGCTCTGGCTTGTAAAATCCCTCTTTCAGCTGAGCAGATTTGGCATTGAGAAAGGTCTTCACATTCTCAGGGAATCTATAAATCTGTCCAAGAAACTGAACCTTGACTTGGCAAGGTAGATTAAATGTTATTTTTGTCATTTTTTAACTTCCCAGGAATGTTTACATCTTTTCACAGAAGTGGGTGAGTAGTTAGGGGTGGAGAGGAATACAGGAAATTGAGTTGCTCCATTTTCTGAACTCTTCCAACTTCTTTGTGAACAGTATTTCCCATCAAAGAGTTTCAAAAGTTACAAGGATAATTCTGGTAGCTAAGTTGTTTTGGTGCTGGGAGCCTTTTTTTGTTTCGAACAGATTGATTCTTCCCTTACTCACCTTGGAGGTGCATTCATTAGGCAGTTTGATATCCCCAGTTTTCAGATTGCCTATTTCTGGAACCTCAGCTGAATGAAGGTTCCAGATCTCAGCTTTCAAACTGCCCTTCTTCCCCATCTCATCTTCTTTGAGGAGTAGCTCTGAAAATCTCAGGCTGGGCATCCAGAAACTGGGGCAGTCAAAATCAGTGGACATGTCAGAAAATATGGTCATATATCGGAAACAAAGACATCCAAAGCCTGAATCTTAATAGAATATTCTCAGATTAATGACCCAATCCTTCAAGTTGCCCCACTGAAGTCAATGGGACAGCTCTGATGACTGAAGGATTGCGTGATTGGGCTTTGACTGTACTCTAAGAAGTGGTCGGAATAGTTGAGCAAGTGTATGGTAGAACAAGTGCTATCATTAGCTGTTGACCATGGCCACTTCATTTTGCATTAAGGGCAAGTTGACTGTGAAGTAGTGGTAGTAACTGGGCCTGTTGTAGGAAATGGAGTAACTAGAAATAGTTTAAATTATCATGATTACATTGAATCAACTAAGGGTGCTGAACACCTCTCAAGATCAGTGTCCAAGTAATTAATGAAAACAGATATATTTTAAGTTTTTCTCAGGTCTTTGGAGCAGGACCATATGTCATAAACAGATAGCTAAGGGTTAATGTCTCTTTCACCTGAAACACCGGACCAGAGAACCAATCAGGAAACCGGATTTTTTCAACTTTGGGTGGAGGGAAGTGTGTCTCTGAGTCTTTTGTCAGTCTTCCTGCTGTCTCTGAGCTTTGGAGAAGTACTTTCTACTTTCTAGTCTTCTGTTTCTAAGTGTAAGGACAAAGAGATCAGATAGTAAGTTCTATGGTTTCTTTTCTTTGGTATTTGCATGAATATAAGTGCTGGAAATGCTTTGATTTGTATTCTTTTTGAATAAGGCTGTTTATTCAATATTCTTTTAAGCAATTGACCCTGTGTTGTATCATCTTAATACAGAGAGAACATTTGTATTTTTTCTTTCTTTTTATATAAAGTTTTTTTTTTAGACCTGTTGGAGTTTTTCTTTACTTCAGGGAAATTAAGTCTGTACTCACCAGGGAATTGGTGGGAGGAAGAAATCAGGGGAAAGCTGTGTGTTGGATTGCTAGCCTGATTTTGCATTTCCTCTGGGTGAAGAGGAAAGTGCTTTTGTTCCAGGATTGGGAACGGCGAGGGGGACTCACTCTGCGTAGTTTCACAGAGCTTGTGTCTGTGTATCTCTCCAGGAGCACCTGGAGGGGGGAAGGGAATCAGGATTATTTCCCTTAGTTGTGAGACTCAAGGGATTTGGGTCTTGTGGTCCCCAGGGAAGGTTTTTCAGGGGGACCAGAGTGCCCCAAAACACTCTAAATTTTTGGGTGGTGGCAGCAGGTACCAGGTCCAAGCTGGTAACTAAGCTTGGAGGTTTTCATGCTAACCCCCATATTTTGAACGCTAAGGTCCAAATCTGGGAATAAGGTTATGTCATGGTGTAGCAGCGGCGGGATATAGACAGAATCCAGAAGCCAGTAGGAATATTATATTTTTCTTTTCTCTGCTAAGGGCTTTTTAGCAGAGAGAAACAGTTTGGTTTTAAAAGGGAACCAGAGAGAATTTTTTTTTTTCTGCTCTCTAGCAGTTGTGGTTTGCATATTAAGCGAGAAGACTGTTAAGGGTCTTTTGTCATGCAATAGCCCTCCCATTAGGAGGCAAATACCAGCACTTATATGCATGCAGATAAAGTGGTTTTTCTGGTTTCCCTTAATTGAACATTAGCTAGAGAGAGAAAAGGAAAAAAAGCACTGTTGCTAGGCAGACTCCAGGAGGGAACAGAGCCTGCAGTGCAGAAGATAAACACCGGAGGGCACCCCAACACAAGAAAACAGGAATCATGACTTCTAAGGCAAAAATGAGGGCCGAAGACCAATTCAAAGAAGCTGAACACAGGCGACAAATGGAGATGAAAGAAAGAGAAGAACAAGCCAAAGAGGCAGCACACAAAAGAAAACTAGAAGAAGAAGAGTTAGCCCACAGAAGACAGATAGAACTCCAGAGGGAAGCCCACCAACAGGCCATGGAATTAGAAAAGGCTAAGCAACAGACTCCAGCCAATCCTAACAACCCATCGCCCATTATTGCTCCACAGCACAGGAAATTTCCCACCTACAAGGCAGGTGATGACACCGAGGCCTTCTTGGAAAATTTTGAAAGAGCCTGTCTTGGGTACAGCATCCCCGAAGACCAGTACATGGTAGAATTAAGGCCACACCTCAGTGGACCTTTAGCAGAGGTGGCAGCTGAAATGCCCAAGCCGCAAATGAATGACTATAAACTTTTTCAAACCAAGGCCAGATACCGGATGGGGATAACCCCAGATCATGCCCGTCGGCGCTTCAGAACCCAAAAGTGGAAACCAGAGGTGTCATTTCCCAAACACGCCTACTACATTGCAAAAAACTATGAGGCCTGGTTAACAGGAAACAACATTCAAACCTTGGAAGACGTGAACCTCCTCATACAAATGGAGCAGTTCTTGAATGGTGTTCCTGAAGACATCACACGGTACATACAAGATAGAAATCCCAAAACTATCGCTGAGGCGGGGGAGATTGGAGCCAAATGGATGGAACTGGCAGAAAGCAAAAAAGCTACTGTCAAGGGGAACGATTACCACAGGGGGCACACAGACCATAAACCCTACAACCGAGGACAGCCAAAGACCCCACATACCACCCAAGTAAAGCCACAGATATCCTACCCTTCAACCTCACCAGTCTCCAGTAACTCACCTCGGCCCAGTGACCCATCAGATGGAAGATGCTTTAAGTGTAATGAACTGGGACATATCAAGGCCAACTGTCCCAAGAACACCATGCGAGTGCAATTCATTACACCTCCATCACACCAAAGATCCCCAGGCCCAGATGCCTCTCAAATACCCTTGGAGCGAAGGGAAAATTTGAGAGTGGGCGGAAAGAAGGTTACTGCGTGGAGAGACACGGGGGCACAAGTGTCAGCTATCCACCAATCCTTCGTTGACCCCAAATTCATCAACCCAAAGGCCAAAGTTACAATTTACCCCTTCATGTCACAAGCTGTAGACTTGCCTACAGCTCAACTGCCTGTCCAGTACAAAGGCTGGTCAGGAATGTGGACTTTTGCAGTCTATGACAATTATCCTATCCCCATGTTACTGGGGGAAGACTTGGCCAACCAGGTGAGGCGGGCCAAGAGAGTGGGAATGGTTACCCGTAGCCAAACCAGGCAAGCTTCCAGACCCATTCCTGTTCCTGAGCCGTCCACAGAGGCCCCGTCTGTGTTACCAGAAACCCAGACAGAGGTAGTGGACCCGGATTCCATGCCTACCACTGAAACAGCCACAGCATCTCCAGTCCCAGGCCCGGAACTGGAACAGCAACCAGCACCAGCAAGTGCAACCACATCTTCAAACTCAACGCCAGAGGGCGCCAGCGAGCCAGAACTGGCAGAAGCACACGACAGCCATACCCAAAAGGCTCAGCCAGAGCCTGAAATACCCTCAGGTGCACCAGCGGAGAGCGGTTCACCAGCAACGGAAACAACCCCATCACCTACATCGCTTCCAGAGGGACCAAGCCCAAGTCCACAGTCTGAGGAAAAACTGGTGACCCCAGCCTCAAGGGAACAGTTCCAGGCTGAGCAGGAAGCAGATGACAGCCTTCAGAAAGCGTGGGCGGCGGCACGGAGCACCCCACCGCCTCTCAGCTCTTCTAATCGATCCCGGTTTGTTATAGACCAAGGACTTTTATACAAGGAAATTCTTTCTGGTGGACACCGGGAAGAATGGCAGCCGCAAAAACAGTTGGTGGTTCCAACTAAGTACCGGGGGAAGCTCTTAAGCTTAGCCCATGATCATCCCAGTGGCCATGCTGGGGTGAACAGAACCAAGGACCGGTTGGGGAAGTCCTTCCACTGGGAGGGGATGGGCAAGGATGTTGCCAAGTATGTCCGGTCTTGTGAGGTATGCCAAAGAGTGGGTAAGCCTCAAGATCAGGTCAAGGCCCCTCTCCAGCCACTCCCCATAATTGAGGTCCCATTTCAGCGAGTAGCTGTGGATATTCTGGGCCCTTTCCCAAAAAAGACGCCCAGAGGAAAGCAGTACGTACTGACTTTAGTGGACTTTGCTACCCGATGGCCAGAAGCAGTAGCTCTAGGCAACACCAGGGCTAACACTGTGTGCCTGGCCCTAACAGACATCTTTGCCAGGGTAGGTTGGCCCTCTGACATCCTTACAGATTCAGGGTCTAATTTCCTGGCAGGGACCATGGAAAAACTGTGGGAAACTCATGGGGTGAATCACTTGGTTGCCACCCCGTACCACCATCAAACCAATGGCCTGGTGGAAAGGTTCAATGGAACTTTGGGGGCCATGATAAGAAAATTCATCAACGAATTCTCCAATAATTGGGACCTAGTGTTGCAGCAGTTGCTGTTTGCCTACAGGGCTGTACCACATCCCAGTTTAGGCTTTTCACCATTTGAACTGGTGTATGGTCACGAGGTTAAGGGGCCATTACAGTTGGTGAAGCAGCAATGGGAGGGGTTTACGCCTTCTCCAGGAACTAACATTCTGGACTTTGTAAGCAACCTACAAAGCACCCTCCGACACTCTTTAGCCCTTGCTAGAGAGAACCTAAAGGATGCTCAAGAAGAGCAAAAGGCCTGGTATGACAGACATGCCAGAGAACGTTCCTTCAAGGTAGGAGACCAGGTTATGGTCTTGAAGGCGCAACAGGCCCATAAGATGGAAGCATCATGGGAAGGGCCATTCACGGTCCAAGAGCGCCTGGGAGCTGTAAACTACCTCATAGCATTTCCCAATTCCTCACTAAAGCCTAAAGTGTACCATGTTAATTCTCTCAAGCCTTTCTGTTCCAGAGACTTACAGGTTTGTCAGTTTACAGTCCAGGGAGATGATGCTGAGTGGCCTGACGGTGTCTACTACGACGGGAAAAAAGACGGTGGCGTGGAAGAGGTGAACCTCTCAACCACCCTGGAACGTCTGCAGCGGCAACAAATCAAGGAGCTGTGCACTAGCTTCGCCCCATTATTCTCAGCCACCCCAGGACGGACTGAACGGGCATACCACTCCATTGATACAGGTAATGCTCACCCAATCAAAACCCCACCCTACCGGGTGTCTCCTCATGCCCAAGCTGCTATAGAACGGGAGATCCAAAACATGCTACAGATGGGTATAATCCGCCCATCTACCAGTGCATGGGCATCTCCAGTGGTTCTGGTACCCAAACCAGATGGGGAAATACGCTTTTGCGTGGACTACCGTAAGCTAAATGCTGTAACTCGTCCGGACAACTATCCAATGCCACGTACCGATGAGCTATTGGAAAAGTTGGGACGTGCCCAGTTCATCTCTACAATAGACTTAACCAAGGGGTACTGGCAAGTACCGCTAGATGAACCTGCCAAGGAGAGGTCAGCATTCGTCACCCATGCGGGGGTGTATGAATTCAATGTCCTTCCTTTCGGCCTTCGAAATGCACCCGCCACCTTCCAGAGGCTGGTAGACGGTCTACTAGCTGGACTGGGAGAATTTGCAGTTGCCTACCTTGATGATGTGGCCATTTTTTCAGACTCCTGGCCCGAACACCTACTCCACCTGGAAAAGGTCTTTAAGCGCATCAGGCAGGCAGGACTAACTGTTAAGGCCAAAAAGTGTCAAATAGGCCAAAACAGAGTGACTTACCTGGGGCACCAGGTGGGTCGAGGAACCATAATCCCCCTACAGGCCAAGGTGGATGCTATCCAAAAGTGGCCTGTCCCAAGGTCAAAGAAACAGGTCCAATCCTTCTTAGGCTTGGCCGGATACTACAGGCGATTTGTACCACACTACAGCCAAATCGCTGCCCCATTGACCGACCTAACCAAAAAGACCCAGCCAAATGCCGTTAAGTGGACTAATGAGTGTCAAAAAGCCTTTACCCAGCTTAAGGCAACGCTCATGTCTGACCCTGTACTCAGGGCCCCGGATTTTGACAAACCATTCCTAGTAACCACAGATGCATCTGAGCGTGGTATAGGAGCAGTGCTCATGCAGGAAGCAACAGATCACAACTTCCATCCTGTCGTGTTTCTCAGCAAGAAACTGTCTGAGAGGGAAAGTCACTGGTCAGTCAGTGAAAAGGAATGCTATGCCATTGTGTACGCCCTGGAAAAGCTACGCCCATATGTTTGGGGACGGCGGTTCAAACTACAAACTGACCATGCTGCACTCAAGTGGCTTCATACTGCCAAGGGGAACAACAAGAAACTTCTTCGTTGGAGTTTAGCTCTCCAAGATTTTGATTTTGACATTCAACACATCACAGGAGCTTCTAACAAAGTTGCTGATGCACTCTCCCGTGAGAGTTTCCCAGAATCCAGTAGTTAAAAAGTGTTCTTAACATGTAAAAGTCTGTTAGTTATATACTTAGTAGTATATGTAAAGGTGCATGTGTTGTATTAATCTGTTTATTTTCAAGTTCTAGAAGGAAATTGCCGCCAGTGAGCTTCCCCACTGTCTGCAATTTGGGGGGCGTGTCATAAACAGATAGCTAAGGGTTAATGTCTCTTTCACCTGAAACACCGGACCAGAGAACCAATCAGGAAACCGGATTTTTTCAACTTTGGGTGGAGGGAAGTGTGTCTCTGAGTCTTTTGTCAGTCTTCCTGCTGTCTCTGAGCTTTGGAGAAGTACTTTCTACTTTCTAGTCTTCTGTTTCTAAGTGTAAGGACAAAGAGATCAGATAGTAAGTTCTATGGTTTCTTTTCTTTGGTATTTGCATGAATATAAGTGCTGGAAATGCTTTGATTTGTATTCTTTTTGAATAAGGCTGTTTATTCAATATTCTTTTAAGCAATTGACCCTGTGTTGTATCATCTTAATACAGAGAGAACATTTGTATTTTTTCTTTCTTTTTTATATAAAGTTTTTTTTTTAGACCTGTTGGAGTTTTTCTTTACTTCAGGGAAATTAAGTCTGTACTCACCAGGGAATTGGTGGGAGGAAGAAATCAGGGGAAAGCTGTGTGTTGGATTGCTAGCCTGATTTTGCATTTCCTCTGGGTGAAGAGGAAAGTGCTTTTGTTCCAGGATTGGGAACGGCGAGGGGGACTCACTCTGCGTAGTTTCACAGAGCTTGTGTCTGTGTATCTCTCCAGGAGCACCTGGAGGGGGGAAGGGAATCAGGATTATTTCCCTTAGTTGTGAGACTCAAGGGATTTGGGTCTTGTGGTCCCCAGGGAAGGTTTTTCAGGGGGACCAGAGTGCCCCAAAACACTCTAAATTTTTGGGTGGTGGCAGCAGGTACCAGGTCCAAGCTGGTAACTAAGCTTGGAGGTTTTCATGCTAACCCCCATATTTTGAACGCTAAGGTCCAAATCTGGGAATAAGGTTATGTCACCATATCTTTGTATGTGCTTGTACAGAATGTAGCAGAATGGATCCCCAGTCCTGACTGGGGTCTTTGCGCTACTACAAAATAAATAAATAGATTACAAAACGTTAGTCTTCATTTAAAACGAGGGTAGATCTCTGAAATGCAATGATGTAGTGCAAGGTGAGCTGCTCTTTAATACTCCTTAGTTATTTTATATTGACTCACAGGTGGAACTGGGTGAATAACTGACTTTTCAGTTTGCTGACAGTTCTAAAAAATTGAAAGGGCGGTGTGTGTGTGTGGGGGGGGCAGTTTAGGCCAAACTGAATCTGAAAAATACTAAAAATTTTGCCAAATTGAGAAAATCCATTTTTGGTGAAACAAAACATGGTGTTCAGCTCAAAATGTTTTGTTTCTGGGTATTTTTAAAGGGCTAGGTTCATAGAAGAGGATATGTAGTGGTGTCCTAATAACTTTTAATTCAACGGTTAGGGTACTCACCTGTGATATAGGAGACCCAGGTTTAATTCTCCCATTTGCCTGATGTGGAGAAGAGATTTGAACTTGGGTCTCCCACATTGCAGAAAAGTGTCCTAGCTACTGTACTATGGTGTGGGTCTTTCTCAATCTCTTCTGTTGAAGCTGTTCCACGTCGTATAAATAATTAGCCTTTGGAACAAGGACTTGAACTTGGATCTTCCCTAACCTAGGTGAATGCCCTGACCATCAGACTATAAAGTCATTTTCATGTTTTCCCTGGCCCAATGAGTATTCATTGTCATCGTGAATAAACTATGAATGACTATTTCAACCACAGGTCTCTTTCTGACCAGTTTGTCTTTTAGCTATTTGTTATTGTTTGCTGAATTTTCTTATTTCAACGTAAGCAAAATCTCTTAAAATGTCTGAATATTAACTCATAAAGTTACACTAGTTAAACAAAGTCTCTCCTTATATGTCTGGTTTGTATCATGTTGGGCATTGTTTGCCATTTGTATTCATATAGTTCTTTCTAACAGGCTGCTTGGGTCATAAGAGTTCAAATTCCATTTATTAAAACTACAGGAAGGGTCAAGATATGGTGTAACATTTACAGACTGAATAATTATAAGAACTTGCAAACTATATAAGAGGGATAATTTTGGTTTATGAAGATCTTGATCCAAAGCTTGTTTAAGGAAAAGGAAAGACTCCGATTTAGTTTGAGATTCAAATCAGCCCCTAATGAATATATTTGACCCTGTAAATTGGGAAAGAGATGTCAAGGGTATTTCCATCTGAGGGGTGGGGGCAGTATATCCAGTGTAACAGTCTGTCTGGTCAGGTCATCTGCAATCTCTGGATCTAAAATGAACCAGTACTGCCTGAGAAAGGGCCAGTTTCATTAAGTTAGAGTAGTGCAGGCTTATAAACTTATTTCCATGCTATAGCTGTTAATGAGGGACAGAGACCCACTGTGTTAGAGTGGGTTACCCTAGGAATGTAGACGGTACCTGCAAGGACACATCTATGCACTTAACAGAAATTACTGCAGGTACCAGCTATGAAAACTGCTACTGGAATGAAGTCATTTTGCAATGGCTATATGGCTTAAGAGTTAGGGATGCTCAAAAATGATGAAAACTTTTAAATAAAAAAACCAACAATTTTTACTTTTCAGGAACTATGAGACCTCATAACTTTGTGTCCAACATAACTTTGAGGACCCCAAAACTCTTTCACAACTTGACATGTAAAATTCATATCCAGTTTAAAATGTGGCTTTTCACATGCAATAAATGGTGCCAAGTTATCATGGCAGCCATATCTGTCAATTTTTGGCTTACAGAGACAGCTCGGGGTGGATATAGCAACACAGAGGATGTCATATAGTCATTTGCAATACACTCCCACCCACACATGCACAGGAAATTAGCTGTAGATGGAAATGGACAAGGATATATGTACTCTGACTGCATGAACATAGGGTTCTATACTGGGTACATCATATATTAGTTAAGGGGACAGTGACTTTAAAACAGAATATTGATTAGTTAAAATAAGAAATGCTGAAGATATAATTGTTGGTATTCCAGTTTGTGTTGTGACAGCACATATTATAAGCCCCCTTTTCTATTAGAATCCCACGATGTCCTGAAAGCATTACTGATTCTTGCGGCAAGGCTAGTTAGTTAAAAAGGAGAAAGCAAACCCTACCACTAACATGGCTAAACTACCCAACCTCAGCATAGCCAAATGACATATTTCTCTAGTGATAGGAAAGCCTTAAAAGACTCAGCAGTTGGTTGCTGGTCTGAGCTATCACTTTTGAACAATTCTGCCAGTATCACAGTTCTACCATGCACTGTTGTACAACCACTCTTGATCTCTGCTAACACCAAGATTAGAAAACCCTACACCAGTCCCTTCCTTACTGCCTCCCTTCGTGTTCCCAAGATTGAGCAGTTATCAAGAGTGTTTGACCTCA
This sequence comes from Gopherus evgoodei, assembly GCF_007399415.2. NCBI lineage: Eukaryota > Metazoa > Chordata > Testudines > Testudinidae > Gopherus > Gopherus evgoodei. Next base: position 81,580,748 of record NC_044326.1, on the reverse strand, counting down.
AATGCTTTTAAAACAAAACAATCCTGCCTCCAAACATTAATCTAACATTAAAAACTGAATTAAAAAAAATCTTCCCATAGTCTTGCCAGTCTGCAGGTTTTTGGAAGAGACATGGGGGCTGTGCCTTTACTCAAACCAATTTGGGTGGGGGAATTTCTCCCCCATGGATGGTGTAAATTTATTTGGGGGGGGGAATACTGGGTACCAGTTTTTAGGGGACGTGTCCTCTCAGAAGAAGCTGCCACTAGTGTCCTAGAGACTCATGATAACTCTCCTCCTGTTAAAGCAGTGAGGAGAGAGAGGAGAAGAGCTTATCTTGGACATACTCTCCAATTGCCATGTTAACGATGTTCAGGGCCAGGATAGTCATGTAAGGTGCATATATAGCAGGACTCATAGACTTTAAAGTCAGAAGTGATCATCATGCTCTGAGTTGCTACAGAGAATTCTTTCCCGGATGTCTGGCTGGTAGGTCTTGCCCACATGGTCAGGGTCTAACTAATTGCCATATTTGGGGTCGGGAAGGAAATTCCCTCTGTGTCAGATTGGCAGAGACCCTGGGGTTTTTTCACCTTCCTCTGCAGCATAGAGCAAGGATGACTTGGAAGTTTAAATTAGTGGAAATGATGAATTGTCTGTAACTTGAAGTCTTTTATAAACCATGATTAGAGGACTTCAGAAACTCAGCCAGAGGTTAGGGGTCTATTACAGGAGGGGTGGGTGAGGTTCTGTGGCCTGCAATGGGACTGTGGTGCTGGTACTGAAATCTACAGTAACATCATGCTCCTATTACATACACAAGCCATTTATAATTACATTTGACAGAATTTGGGTTTTATAGTTCTGATAATATCAATATTTATTTAAAAGCAGTTTTTCTATTTTATTTTAAAATATTTATTTTCTATTCTATTTTAAATTTTCACAGTTGTGGGAAATTATGGGGGAAGGCAGACAATAATTAAATGACAGACACTGAGATTCAAAAAGTTAAAGGTTTATAACCATTAAAATACATTGTCAACATCACATGTTAAAATATACAAAGTAAATATCCTTAAATCAAACTCTGATAAGTTCTTAAGTGGGCAAAGGTTAAAAAAAAATGCTATCTGTAAATTTTAATTATCAGTGGAAATATTTTTTCATTTTGTGTCTATACTGTGAAATTGATGTTGACCAACATTTACTGATAAAAATCTAATCCTTCCAAGCCTATTTATAACCTTGTCATGTCTTAACAGTGAAATAACTAATCATTATAATACTAACTTTAAGATACTTCCTGTATCCTGAGTTTAATAGCTACATGTGCTGGTTAGCCTGAGCATGTATTTAACTTGGGATACAGTTATATTAACTGGATACATTATAAACATTAGTGCATCGTCTACATAATTTTAAAACTGTGTATACTTTTGCTCTAACAGCTAAAATGAATGCACTACTATAACCTAACGTGCTCTGGGATTTAAAATACACACACGCTTTCTGGGCAAGCCCCTGGAAATTACTGAACTGCGAAAGAACCATAGCAGAGCCCCAAGGAGTCTGCTGGGTCCTGCCACTGAACTACTGGTGCCAGTGAAGTGGAACAAATCACCTTGCTGTCCTTAAAGTTTACCTAAACAAAAGCTAAGTGTGGTAGCATATGTCACAGAAGAGCAAGAGGGCTAATATATGACACTTTCCCCAAAACTTGAGCCTATATATGTAAACTGCTCTGATCATTGACAAAATTCAATGAACAGGTGAAGATTCGGGCTGGTTTTTGTTTTATCTTCATAATTTACTGTTCCCGGTGATTAAGTTCATAGTACTTTTGCATTGATGCTTCTACAGGATGATTTCCCCCCACTTCCCTACCATCTGAGTTTAGCTAGGACTGATATAATTTTGGAAGTAGTATATGGTGTTGTAAACACACTTCTTCTTCCCTAATAGTAAGTGAAAATGTAAAAGAAAGGAATAAAGAAATCTGACCGGTTTTGAAGTTAAAAAATATGAATAGTGAAAGCCATACTGGGTTTACAAGCAATTCTTTAGAGACATTTCCAAAGCTCATGAAGGATAGAAGTATTTTTAAATATCACAAGAGTTTGATAGTACAATGCTGAGAAAGTTGGCTTTGAATATGAAATCTTCCCTTACAGACCGGGCAATAGAACAAGTCAAGAGTAAGTAGGACATCTGCTGGCGATTAACAGCAAATAGTGATGAGTGAAACTTAAGTAGAAGTCTGCTGGTACATCTGTGTAAATTTGGAGGAACTTCAGTGGAATTTAACTGGATTTAAGTGAGAGCCAAATTTCACTCATAATGTGATAGAACTGAACATTATCCCAAGCCCTTCATTTTTAGAATATATTTCATTTCTCCTTGTCCCTTGCTGGGTAAGCTACTACCTGACCCACATGCAGATTCCTCTTTGGCCAACATTACCTCCTTTTCCCCTATCCATGCATGATAAGCCCTCAGCCACTGATACTCAACCTTCACAGATGCCCAGCTATTCACCTTATAGAATTTGTCTTGCTTTATAGTGGACCTCATTAGAAAAAGCAGGGTTGGGGGAAAGCTAGCAAAACTTTTCGAAGGAAGCAACCTGTGTTTTTGTCAATCTCATTTTCATCTAAACTTTCTGATTCTGAAATGGAGTTGGAGACTCCACTGATTGGATTATAAAGTTTTTGTCTTTGTTTTTAGGAGCTATTCTATTCTGATCTTTGCTTGCTCTATTTGTTACTCAGTGGTGTGAAGGGAGCTAGTAAGAAAACTATCTCCCCACCAGCTGAATATTCTCTGTAACAGAACATAATATTCTAGAACAACACAAAACAACAACACAAAGACACACAACACTCATTTTTGATCAACATTATATTAAAACCAAGCACATTCTTAAAGGCTTTTAAATCTTAAGGGTTTGCATCTCCTTTTCAGTTTATTTTACATCAGGTAGTCAACTGTGGGCCAACCAACTTCTAGGCAGCTGGAAATGCCGCCTCCTGGCTGATAAATCTCCATCTACCACCACCCACCTTAAAATTCAGATGAGTCATACTGCCTAATACATGTCAGATTTTTAAGAATTGTGGGCAGCCCATAGAAACCTCACTGTTCTCATTACAATATTTTTATTGTTAGGATTAAAACAAGTTGGGTTTTATAGTAAAACCCATAGATTGGAGAAAGCTTGTTGAAATGAAAACCTTTGAACCTGGAGTGTTGGAGAGGCACTTGAAAATGATCAGATATGTAAGTAGCAAAGTTCTGTTTGTTGAAGACAGATTAGATTATCCTTCAGTAAAATATCTTTCTGCTTCTCCTTATGTGGACTTCCTGTTCCTACCCATCCAACAAAGCCATTTTATTTTTCAGTTCAATATCTTCTCCTTTACATTTCCCCAATCATTCCTGTGCATTTTTCAGACTTATTGTCAAATGTCACAAAGTAGAAAAAAAGCATTTTAAGCTTCCACTTGGCTGCACAGCACATCTGCTATATCTAGCTGTACTGAAGAATCGATTGCATTACATAACCTCACCACGAGCCATTGCTGCAAATGAACAAAAACTGATTCTGTGATATGACTTTGGCCAAAACTCTGACCCTGTACTTTCTTTAAAGGTGCTTTATGTCTTTCATTTTAAAATAACTCATAACCAGTTAATTGAGATGTTCTGGGCCAAATTCAATGCAATTGCACTAAGGTAAATTTGATCCAGTGCTTCCAGTTGTTCTCATTTTAACCTTCATGCCAGACTTGTTTCCTTTTTAATCTTTACCTATCATTTGTCCTGTTTTTCAGTCACTTGAAAAGGAGCTACCTTCTAACTTTCCACACAGCAAAACTATACTAATTGTTTAGTCCAGTACTTATTAGGAGCACCAAGGGAAAATCATTGCACCGCTTATAAAACACCTTGCTCTGTTTAATATTATATTCTGCTGGATCATTATGTTCAATTACTCTTTCCTTTCTGTTAGAATATGCAGCGTTAAGTCCCATTATAAGTATCAGAAGCAAGATTGAGTGCTATAGGATGAGATTTTTTTTTTAAAGAGATGATGGGCCCATAACTGGAGTTGGATTAAGTACTCTAATATCATGATTTCACAAGTAAAGGTCTAGTCTTACAGCAATTATACTTCCCTTAGAAAATAATGTGGGACCTTGCTGGATTTTTGTTCCACTCTATGACAGGACAGGCTCTTTTTTTCCACTCCTCCTCCAGGACAGCAATTTCTTCTTCTTACTGTTTCTCTGGTATTAACAGATTTGATAATACCAGGAAAAAAGTTTTCCCAGCAAGCAATGCCCTTAGCTGTTCTATGCACCAATCTATATACTGACTTTAAATTCACTCAAACACCTACTTACTGAGAAATAAAATTGAGGCCTTTTCTCTTTTTTGAGAGCAGAAATGTATGTTATCTCAGGGCTTAAAGTGGAGTCACAGAAAGAAGTGCTAGGTCTGTCATTGTTCACTGATGGAATTTTATTAATTCATAACTTCATTTTATCTGACCGCTTGCATAAATCATAGAATCATAGATTATTACTTTACATTATTACTTCCTTGAGGAAAGATAGTGTCTGCTTTGCTTCTGCAATGTAGTGTTAAACTATGGAGAAATTATCTGAATTTGCCAGTCATTCAGTACTGTGTGGCTGCTCAGAGAGGCACAGTGTAAATGGGACTATATGTATCATACTGACATGCCACAAAGTGAATAGAGGAGTACACTTTGTGGACTATTCATATGGGGTTATAATTTTTTTAGTGCTCAGAAATCATGCAGATCAGTGCTTTAAAGGTTATGATTTCTCCATGCTACTACCAGGTTTAATTATAAGCCCAATTTAATCTCTATGGGACTATTAACTAGCAAAGCTGGTTAGGCCTGAAAAGTGCCAGAATTCACTCTGAAAGCTAAGGAGAATTGTCTGTAAGGTTTCAAGAAAATAGGTGAAACTAATTTTGAATAACAAAATGCTTAAAAAGAAATGACTGATTTTGAAATGTTGACTAAAAATTTCAGTTTGTCTCTACTTTAAAATGGCTCATCACTGTCCTATCCAAATTCCACACTTTCATTTGTATTAGGAGACCAAATTCACTGACTTCAGTGGGGTAACTGAGAGTTTTAATCAGGGCAAAATATGGTCCTATGTCTTCAAAAATGTCTGAAGCTCTGGTTATCATAAATACAGGCCTTTCCTATTCGTTTCCATAATTTTTAAATGGTTACAGGTTTTTAAAACTGTAACACACCTTAGTAAATGTAACTGTAAGATTTCTGCTATCAAAGCTTTTGTTTTGTCCATTTACATTTTGCTTCCATCATAAGTTTCTCTGGTAGATTATTCCATCTTGACTATCTTATGCATGAAGTAGTTCTGGCTGAGAACTCTTACTTGCACTTTAAAGACTAACAGACTTTCTGGAGCATGACATTTTGTGGGTGAATACCCACTTCGTCAGATGCATGTAGTGGAAATTTCCAGGGGCAGGTATATATATGCAAGCAAGCTAGAGATAACGAGGTTAGTTCAACCAGGGAGGATGAGGCCCTGTTCTAGCAGTTGAGGTGTGAAAACCAAGGGAGGAGAAACTGGTTTCATAGCTGGCAAGCCATTCACAGTCTTTGTTTAATCCTGAGCTGATGGTGTCAAATTTGCAGATGAACTGAAGCTTAGCAGTTTCTCTTTGAAGTCTGGTTCTGAAGTGTTTTTGCTGCAGGATGGCCACCTTAAGGTCTGCTATAGTGTGGCCAGGGAGGTTGAAATGTTCTCCTACAGGTTTTTGTGTATTGCCATTCCTAATATCTGATTTGTGTCCATTTATCCTTTTCCATAGAGACTGTCCAGTTTGGCCAATGTACATAGCAGAGGGGCATTGCTGTATATTATATTGGTGGAGGTGCAGGTGAATGAACCGGTGATGGTGTGGCTGATCTGGTTAGGTCCTGTGATGGTGTTGCTGATGTAGATATGTGGGCAGAGTTGGCATTGAGGTTTGTTGCATGGATTGGTTCCTGAGCTAGAGTTACTATGGTGCGGTGTGCAGTTATTGGTGAGAATATGTTTCAGGTTGGCAGGTTGTCTGTGGGCGAGGACTGGCCTGCCACCCAAGGCCTGCCCTCCAACGCATCATCAGGGATCTACAACCCATCCTGGACAATGATCCCACACTTTCACAGGCCTTGGGTGGACAGTCTCTACATCTCTCATTCTCATTAAGGGCAAATGCCAAGGTATTCTTGCCTTTCAAAGCACTGTGGTAGGCTGACCTATAGGCTCTTATTTATTTTTCTAATTTGGGACTGACACACCCTAATTTAAATCTTGTTATGCATTAGGGGCCAACTCCTAATTCCATTGAGCTAGTTCCATGGCAAAACTTTCATAGACTTTAATAGGAATTTAACCAGAATTGCAGGTGGACTGTAGCAAAAAATCCTATGGTCAGTGGGGATAACCTCTTCAGCACTGTATCATCACTTCTGTAATAATAATTATTAGAAAGATTTGTTTGAGAGTGATGGAGGGTGACCCTGGAGAGCTGAAATTATCTCTGGGAGACCATTAATTTAGCTTACCCAAACTGCAGGAGTCTTCAACTCTGTGTCATACATGCAATAGTGTTACATGCCACCATAAACCATTTGCTCAGCCACTGAAAATTATATTGGGTTAGATAAAGATTACATTTGTCATCAGAAGAGAAAGAAACATTCTTTCCAATGACTATTGTTTAGAATTCCATTGTTGCATTATTTATAGCTGTTAAGTCGGGAAAACCAGTTGAGGTTAAATATCAATTTTTTCTTAATATCTTCAAAATGAAGGCAAGTTACAGGAGACAGTGAGGCTTTGTGCCTTGACAAGCCATTAGCATTCTTGTATTCCCTCCTTGTCTGTCCACTCGTTCTGAGCTGGAATATTCCACTGGGGCATTTCTGGTGCTTTCAATAGAAGAAAGATGCACAGCCAACAGAAGTTGGTGAAAACATACTCAACAATTTCTATGATTGTAATCATACTGGCTCCACAAAACAAACCAAGTTGGCCACCAACATCAGCTGTAATAGAAGAAAATAAATGCATGTCAGCCTAAGCATTTGGTTTAGCCTAGCAAGCAAAGAAAACCCTGCCAGGTTCAAGTACTAAATAAGCTAATTATACATAATTCATCATTTAAAAAAAGTAAATGTTTATGGGAGAAGATTAATCTAATGCTTAAATGTTCAAAATAAAACCTGCTGTGCTACTGAGTCTTTTAATGGGACAGCAGCACATTCTTCCTAGAACCTAAGTTCAGAAAAAGTGATTGACAGTTGCTGATAGAATAAGGTGGACATTACTCTTGCTTAGAAATTTGACTGGAGTGTCTGGAAAAAGAATAGATTTGAAAGAAAAAATAAATAAATATTAACTAATGAATATTTACCAAGCAACTCGGACACACTCCGGGCCTTCTGCTGGCGAGTCATTTTGTAATTCAGATCATGATATTTAATGTCAATATACACAAGATTCTCCCTGATGACAAACACACAGATAGTATAATTTGACAGTATAATAAGTACTGCTGCTTATTTCTGTCATTAGCTATATAGTTAGAAATTAAATTCATACTGGAAAAATGTAACAGGAATGATAGTCGCTGTCAAAGTGCAATGAAATGAAACCGACAAAAGTGTTTAAGATGATAATCAGGGAAAATTTCCTAGCAGTTTTCTGCTAGAGTGTGGAACAGTCTCTTCTGTGAAGTGCTGGAAGCCTGTCTGTTCATGATGAGTACAGCCAGAATTTCCCTCTTAAAACCCCTTTCGTATAGTGAACTCTGCACAGGCATAGTGATCCAGCCATGCAGGGATCAGGGTCGACTACTGTATTACAGGGAGTAAGCTTGCATGGACAAGGATATTAAGCAGAGCCCAGATCCACAAGAGTACTCAGGCACCTAAACACTAAACTAAGGCACCTAGATCAGAGTTTTAGGCTACAATGTGATCCACAAGACCAATGCTCAACTGTTGCCAAATGATGCAGGTGCTACATTTTCCACTGTAAAAGTACCTTGGTAGCTTAAGTTTTTGCCTCTGGGAATGTGTGCTGGTATCTTGATGTCTGGTTCCCACCAAAGACTCTCACCAATACATGAACCAAGGGAAGATAGATGGAGGAGCACCTATCTCACCTGGGAGGCCCAATCTGGTAGGCACACTCAGAGGTTGCCTACCACATAGGGTCCCCTTCAAAAACTGGCTGGAGAAGCAGGAGGTGTCACCACCTACCTCATAACTTTTAGCCCAATGGTAAGAGCACTCATCTGGGATGTGTGAGACCTGGTTTCAATTCTCTCCCTCCCCACCCTCACTACCTGAGAGAGAGGATTTGAAAGGGGCCTCACACCTTCCAAGTGGGTGCACTAACCGTCAGGCTATAGAGTTTCTGGCCTAATGACTCTTAACTATTTATTCAAATGGAACACTTTCAAAAAGTGAGGTTGAAGTAACCTCACATCAAAATAGCCCATAGCTCAGTAGTCAGTGAGAGTACAGCAACCAAACATTTGTTTTCTGTCACTGTAGGAACTCCATCTCCACAAGCGAGGGTAGCTGTGTTGATGGTATTCTTCTGTTGACTTGGCTGCATATACATTGAGAGTTAAATTGGAACAGTATGGCACTCAGGTGTGGAATTTTCACCCCCCTGAGCACCGTAGCTATGCTGGCCTAGGAAGTGTACAGCAGGGGGCTCTACTTCTACTGCATAAGTAGCCAGGGCCAGCTCTGTCCATTTTGCCACCCCAAACACGGCGGCATGCCGCGGGGGGCACTCTGCCGCTCACTGATCCCACGGCTCGGGTGGATCTCCCGCAGACTTGGCTGCGGAGGGTCCACTGGTCCCGCAGCTCCGGTGGACCTCCTGCAGGCATGCCTGCAGATGCTCCACCGGAGCCGCAGGACCAGCGGATCGATGCTTGCTTCTCGGCAACCAGCAGAGCACCCCCTGTGGCATGCCGCCCCAAGCACGAGCTTGGCATGCTGGGGCCTGGAGCCGGCCCTGTAAGTAGCGCCCCAATCCTGCAATGGCTTATGTACATGTGTGACTCTTGTCCTCTGCCATTAGCCCCATTACTTCATTGCGGCTACTCAGGGTGTAAAATTAAGCACATGGCTAAATCTTTGCTGGATGGGACATATGGTATTACTCAGTTAGAATAAGGATATCAGGATCTGGCCCAATGATACCATGGTTAAAAGGAAAGAGATTCCACATAGCTGCTAAATAGACACCTTAACCACAGAGAACATAAGAGCTCTTTCCATAATCATTTTGGTTTAGAACACAAAAATAAGTGTTTCACTTTAATTTGTCAAATGAAAATATTGTTAAACACAGATGTGGTCACGGTTTTTAATAATGTGAATTCTCTATGGAGACTCATGATTACAAATTTTAGGTGTAACGATATAATGTAGCTCATTCACCCACTTTCATTGAAACTGAAGTATTGGCTGCCCAAAATTTTCTTCTGCAATCTCATCAGGTGACTATTCTAGACTGTACATAACATCTGACAGAAACAATAATTCCCCTGTTAATGGATCCTATTAATTATGCTTCCTAGCATTACCGAGGACTTGCTATTGTGTATATTTGTAATAAGGCTGTAAATAGTTAACTCTACCTTTTTACATCTTCCAAAATCAATAGATCCCTACATTTGGTAATTTATGGTATGTACTAATTAATATATTGGCTTGATTCATATTGGCTACAGACTTGGTAACAGAATAATTTTTGGTATTGTGACTTGGTTAATTGAGTAATTGCTGGTTTGTCTAATGTTTACAAACAATAAAATAATTGACAACGTGAAATACATAATGTCATTGTGGAATATTCAATGGCTTAATATAGATTTATTTTAATAATATGCTTAATATGCATGCCCTTTGTCTGCCCTTTTTCACATGCAAAATACATGTTTAACCATGGTTTCGAGAACAAGAAATTCAACACTCACACAAACAATTAAGCAATTTGGATATTTTATGGGCCAAAACTTCCAAGCTATTCTTTAAAGCATCTACAGGCTTTTGTGTGTATAGTATCTGTCCATGCACCTATTCACATCTACTGCATTTTACGTAGAGCCTCAATTACAACACCAGTGTTATGAACTGACCAGTCAAGCACATACCTCATTTGCAACTGGAAATATGCAATCAGGGGGAAAAAAAAGCAAATACAGTACAATGATGTGTTAAACATAAACTACTGAAAAAAAGTAAAAGTTTGAAAAAAATGATTTGACAAGATAAGGAAACTGTTTCTGTGCTTGTTTAATTTAAATTAAGATGGTTAAAAACAGCATTTTTCTTCTGCATAGTAAAGTTTTGAAGCTGTATTAAATCAATGTTTAGTTGTAAACTTTTGAAAGAACAACCATAAGGTTTTGTTCAGAGTTACGAATATTTCAGAGTTACGAACAGCCTCCATTCCTAAGGTGTTCGTAACGCTGAGCTTCTAATTGTGCTTCTAATTGTGCTTATTGATATACAAATAGTTCTATGGACCAAATTAAAGACCCTTTGACAATTGGATTCTGTATTTCCTAATGTCACGTTCTACGAATTGTTCTCTTCTTCCAGACTTGCAAGACTGTACTTTTAGTAAGTAAATCCAGTAAGAATTTATCAGAACAGACTATATCAAGTGCTTGCTCATGTTTTTCCTGTTGCAAATTACATTACATTACATTAGTTAATACATTTACTAAACAGAGATCTTTATTATTGAGCTAATGTAATCTATGAGGTTATGTAGATATGTGATATATATTATTGAACCAATTGATAAAGTAGATTTCACAGGCTTCTGAAAAATCTCTTTCCCAAGTGAAGGTCTCCTTTTTGGAAAACTGTATGTTATACAATATTTAGTAATCTAGTAAATAGTATTGTATTATCTGCCTTATCTACTTTTTCTTGGGGATTGATACAGCATCAAATATTACCTGAGTACTCTCTGTGAGGGGTGAATTATATTAAGCCTAATATTGATAAAACTAAATATTTGACCTGTAACCTTAAACCCAAAGCAATAGGCCCACACGCAGACAGCTCACTTTCCTCAGGTTTTACAAGTACTTCTACTTCATCTTGAGGGAAAGAAAAATCCTGCTTCCACTGATGTAGGGTAGAGTTGTACCATTGACTTCATTTGTGTTAGGATCAAGATTTCAGTATTGCCTGTTGCGCAAACTCTCTTCCTGGGGGTTATGAACAGGTTTCAAGAGGATCACAACCACCACCTCTTTCTTTATGGCTAGGTGGTGGAGGGGTTCTAAAACTTTTTGGCTATAATAGGGGGAAAATACCTGAGACCACTAGTCTCCTAGGTTATCTAACTGATATAGCAACATATATAAAACAATAAAATACTGTGTCTTGGCCAATTTCCCATGAGAATACTTCATATCTATTGCAGGCATTGTTCTTAATATTGTATACAAAGTAAGGTCTCATGTAACCGAACAGAGTTCACATTTTAGTCAGTCCCTGTAAGTAAATCAATAAAGATGGCATCTGTAAATGATCCAACATATTCCTTGTAAAGACAAAGTTTTAAATAAGATTACCTGATATACTCTGGACTTCTCTTCAGCTTTGTGGAAAAGAATTTTAAGGCTTTTTCACTCGCAAAACTTGAGTAGGTGACAGTGCTGGGATAATCTGTTTCTTCACAAGGCACAGGACAAGTGGAATTGTGGGTTCCTACTGTACATAGTCCCATTAATTCTATGTTATCTGAAATTTCAGGAAAATGAATCAATACTACGTATGTTTAAAAGAATATGAAGTTTGTAATACTTCGTTTTATACAAAAGAAGTTTGGGAAACTAACCAACAGAATTTAATTGACTCCAATAAATGACATAATCTTTATAGATGGCTCTTTATATGTGAATCCCAAAATATTTTACAAAAGTGAATAAGTATTATTATTCTCATTTTATGGAGGTGGAAACTGAGGTACAGGACTCCTAACTGCCTGATTTTTTTCAGAGGTGCTCAGAACCTGCCATTCTCACTTACTTCAGTGGGAGGCTGGATGCTCGGGTCTTTATAAACAACTTGTGCAAGATCACACAGAAAGTTCATGGTATAGCTGGGATTGGGAATATAGGTCTTCTGCCACTAAGGCTCAAGGCTAATCCATTGGACCACGTCTTGCTGACCTTTTATCATCGAGTTTCTCTGTGTGCAAAAGTGATTGCAGGATTGGTGTCAATGTCCTATGAGCTAATGTTTGTTAGTTCTCGATTATTACATTGTAAATCTCAGTAAGAACACTTTGTCCATTTAATATATTGCCATTTTGATAATCTAGTCTTTTTACACTATCCCTGTTAAAGTACGGTACATGCAAGATTTTTTATGTAGATATCATTCATTCTGTCTGTCTTGCTCTTCTTTTGTGTGTTCCTACATTCCGCCATTGTTACTTGAAGTCACAGATATTCAGATCTGTATGGTCATTGTGGCAATAAGTAATTCCACATATAGGGTTGTCATTTTGCCATAGCAATTCTTAGGAAAAGTCACTGTGCTAGAAAATAGTTTAAATTGTCAAAATTATATAGACAGGATTTTTAAAAATCTTTTATACAAATTCAGCATGGCACTGTGTTCCCTTTATGCTGCTGGAATAGCATAAAGAAATACAAGTTTACAGGATCTTCCTTGGCCCTCATAGCAAATGCTCCCACCTCCTTTCCCTAATCCAAATATAAGGTGAATTTTTCTCTAGGATGTGGGAGGTGCCAGGGAGCGTGGCCTTAGCAAACTCTATTTCGGATAGTCTCATCAGTGGAGTGGCCGACCTTTGCCTCTCTAACCCCTTTCCTATGCTAAGCACACTAAAAAGATGTAGAACAGTATCTGGACTCCCTAAATAAACTTTAACTTTTCCATTTGGTGTAACTAACATAAACCGTGTTAGTAATTTTGGTGCTTCCTTGCTTTTTCTGCCAAGGTTACGTGAATATCATCTATATTGTCTACATGGAGACAACTTCATGCATTCAGGGGAAATGGACTTGAAGATCTGGTAGGACTTTATTACCTCCACTGTGATCATAATATAAAAGTTGATTCCTTGGAGTAAGCCTTGGTAAACTCAACATGGATCTCAAATGCAGTTGTTGTAGGGCTTTTTTAGGTAATAAATACTCGGAACGTATTAAATAGCCAAATTTATTGATTTTATTTTACCATCTGAGAATCTCATATCCCAATGTGGAACTAAAGCTCTTGGTAATGCCTACTGTTCTAGTTCTTCGTGTCACTGCGACGTTGCCTCTGAGCTCTTCTCCTATTCACCTTCCATGAAACTCAAAGTTTGCTTTTTTTCTGCCTTTCAAGGTTCTCTTTGAAGCTTTCAGCTACTTCTCAGAATATCTGCTGACTGAAATACCTCCTCCCTAAAATCCCCAAATGTCGAAGATAATGGATATTTAAGAACATGAACATTATGGAATTAATGACTCCCTTAATAGGGGTAACAAAAATCCATCCTTAGTCGTAACAGATTTAGTTTGAGCACCATATGTGTCTGGCACTTAGAAGCCTTCCAACAGAAGCAAAAAGTTGACCTAAATGGCTTTTTCTTACACTTTCATGCTGTTGAAAATGAAGATTCAGTTCAGGTTCAGGTAATGATATACAAAACAGTATTCAGAAGGTGTTTTCCAACATTGGTGAGAAATAATACACCGGCTCATCACTTGCAATAGGAGAATGCATTTTGTAAGAGCGACTAACAATTTTCTAATTCAGTGTGCACTGATAATTTGCATGTAGAAGTGAATTTCCATGATAGTTAACAAATGTAGAATTAATATTTGTTTTAGAAACAAACAAAAAATATGATTCCAATTTTAAAGTTTAAGTGATATAGAAGTGTCTAACTCCCTGAAAATGCATTTGGTTCCTCCTGTGCAGATATTTATTCATTCTAGTACTAGAAAGAAACAATATCTGTATAATAGTAGTAACTGCTAATTTTTGGGCTCAATATTTAAAGTACTAAGCACTTCTAATAACCAGAGAAGCAGAACTCAAGTGCAGCACCCAGAGTAGCCAGATTGGGCACTGGGTAAAAGTGTAGGGTATGGGTTAGTCATAAATCCTTCCTTCAAGGCCAAAAAACATTTCTGAGGAAGTTTCTGCAGCACAATTGCTGCAATAGGGTTTTTGGTGAGAGGGTTACATTTACAACACCTAATATGAATAATTAAAATTTATTCATGAAATTTAAAATACTCATGAAAACGGATTAAAAATGTCACTAACCCTCTGCAGCACTGGAAACGCAAGAGTCTTGCATTAGGGCAGAAGCCCCAATAAGTAAAGCTGTCCCTAAGTAGAAAATTGAAGCAGACTAATCTGCAGTTCCCAAACTCAGGAGATGCAGAAATGAAAACAAATGGCGCAAATGAATGGATAAGAAGGCTTTGTTTTTAAAACGTAAGGTGTCATTCATAACATGGGTAACAATTTTTTTAAAAAAGACATTTATTCAATGTCCCGTTGCCATTAGTCATTTTGAGACTGTCTAATGACCTGACCACATATGTTCTAGTTCAGTTCCGATGTCATATTCGTTTTCTTACCAAGTTCTAGCTATTTTCTAGTGCACACTTGGAGTCTTCTAATGAAGCTCAAAAATAGAAAAATATTAATATGTTAATTAAACTGTTACTTACAGAGTGCAGGAGAAACACAACTGTAGAATTTTTGTAGGTCACATTCTGTTCCGTTTCCTTAAAAATAGTAATAATAATCATTAAAGCCTGGAATATACAAATTCATATTAAATACTTCACTAAAGCTAGTGGGCCAGTTTCTGCCCTTAGTTGCACTAGTGTAAACACAAAGTAACTCCTTTGAAATCAACAGCTTTATTTCACATTTTCAGTGACTGAAAGATCAGTTTGGTGCAACACTGTTCATTGTTATCAACACAATATGGCACAGAACAGAAAAACTTGGTAAAATTTAAAAATAAGAGTAAATTTCATTATAGCTGTAGGACTATCAATCCTGCCTTTTGACTTCAGGGCATCCACCCAATATATCATGTAAATCAAATATTTTAGGGAGCTAAGGCCAGAAACTTCAGTTCTTAATTATGTAAACAAAATGGGGGAAGGAAGTGTATTATTTCTTAGTATTTTGATTGATAGTTTAATAACTATATTTAAGGCCAGCCTAAAGACCTGGCCCCACTGAGGTAAATTTCAAAGCTCTTATTGACTTCAGGAGAGCTAGGCTTTCACCCCAGATTTATCTTTACAGGCACACCCTGCTTGATCCAACTTGTCCCTTTCACAGCTGTTCAGAGGCAGCTGGGTTTCTTTGAGCCTTATTGCTTCAGTTTTTTTTCTTGTAGATATGCTTGATCTGTAACCTTGATTTCTATATTATGTGATATGGGTTGAGCTGGGGTTCTAAGGGCATCCAGCCTGCCTGATGCAGAGCCAGGAGCCAAACCCTCCTTAGAGGGCTTCAGGTTTCCAGTTCCTGGAAGCCCTGGAGTGATGTATCTGACCTAGAGCCACAGACCCTACAATGTTGGGGCCCCTGGCATCCTGCCAGGCAGACTTCTGACAGAATCTTGGCTGATTCAATGAAAGTTTGTTGAACTCAAGCCATTCTCATGAAACGGTTCAGGTTTGATGAACTAGCATTTTCCAACAAAACTCTTTCATCAGAAAATTCTGCCCAACGCTACTAATGAGCAAATAAATTTACTTTCTACAGAAAAGTGGTGAATGAATAGACCAACACTTTCTAAAGTGGGTGCCTAAAGACTCAATGGGAATGAAAATGTATGTGATGTAATTCTCTTTGCACTTAGCACTAAGGGGGATGGTCTTCTGATTTTTTTGGAGAGTGCTAGAAAACAGGGTGGCCTGGAGTTGGGAGGGTGTGTGGCTAGATGATCTGAGGTTATAAAGAAGGGATGCAATAATCGGGTTCCCTTTTCTTCAGCATTAGGAAATCCTTACCTCTTGGCACACAAAGCTCTAGATAAGTTATTAGAGAGAGTATATTAAATACAATGCACAGGCTATCTTCACTTTTTATATTATACATTTCCTGTTGCTGCTAACCATCTGCTGTTTAATACTGAAATAATCTGGCTTATGTAAAATCTATTTTAATGTATGTTCTTTATGATGGGTAGTCTCTGTGTAAATAGTGTAAAATAAGAGCTTGAACTAGATCAGACGAAAAATCTGCACCCCTTGCAATGTGTACCTCCCTGCCCTGAGGGAATGAATCTAGTCCTCTACCCAGAATACCCTTGTTGATGGCCATGGGATTCAAGAAAGTTCACTCTGAGCTTTTTGATGTTTTGATCATAACACATATATTACAATCCTGCTAGTCCCCATCAGCTAAGTCAAGTGCTTTTGCCCCAGTGCTTTAGGGGTCAATTAAAGACAAGACAGAAGCTATTAGAGGTTTATGGTGTAATCTCATTAAAGTTTTCACGGTGCATCAGAAGGATGAAGTCCGAGCAGATGTTGGGTTTAGACCTGGTCAAACCTTTTCAATGCCTTTCAGTAAAACATCAAAATTTGACTTGAAAAATGAAATTTAAAATATTCATTAAAACTTTATTAATTTTTTCAACCAATACTAGCTGGGTTCAGGATTCTGAGATGACTGAACTCTCTAAATGAAAGTAAAACTTGACAAGAGAGAATATTTAAAAAGAGCCACAGAGCACCTTTTGAAGCACAAATGTAGCATGTCCCAAGAAGTACCTGGAAGCAGAAATGGCAAACATCCACACTTGTCCTGTATGTGCCTGGCCTTACATTCCTGCAAACATCCATAGGTGCTGTAGATCTTGTGGTGCTGAAGTTTGATGTTAGGATTGCATTCTCCCCAAGGGTATTCTTGGATAACTGTCTTTAGATTTAAAAAATAGCACTCTTTAAAATATCCTTGTCATTATTTTAAATACAGAGCTTTATCTGATATATTGTTAACTGATGCTTGGGTAAAAGTTAAGCAGAATTGCTGTCAAAAATAAATCTCAAATTGGTAACAAAGTATAGTTTAAAAAAATCAAACTATTTTTAAAAAATAATATATCGGTTCCTCTCCTAGGTCCTGATTCTGCTGTGCAATCTGATAGCACAAATCCCTGGAAGACTGGGCTTCAGTAGGGCTCTACAAGGAAGAAGGATCCACTCTGACTGGTTTCATTGCAGGATCAGGGACTTACTTCCTCTCTAAGAACTGACTTCAAGAGCTGGTATTAACACTAGCACCTTGAAACAGTTCAGAAAGCAGAATTTCCAGGGTCAAATCCTAAATTCAGTGAGAAGAGAATTTGACTATTTCTCTTTTTGATTTTCTAGCTATCTTGCCCACTGATGAAGGAGAAACACAGAACTGTGTTCTTGAAGAGTATTTTTGTTTTAAAATACACATGTATACACATTTTGTGGTTTAATGGGATAGTAGTCAAAATACTTCCTCTTTAACTCAACTAAGCAGGTCCAAAATATCTGTCTGAAATGGATGCCCTATGGGAATGTGCCTTCAAACAGCATCCCAAGAGTGGTTAGCAGAAACACGAGGGAGTAATTTTAATCCCTGCAGAATATCCACTACCTCCATGATCTCTGTGCATATAGTATAGAAAATCTGCACTGTTTTCAGGCTGGTGTTTTTCAGTAAAAATTGTATGAAAATACAGTATTGTCAGGCCCTGTTTTTATTGTCTCTATGACTTCGAGAGCAAATTTGCTCAGTTCACAAGTAAAATTATGCTTTTTTTTTTACTAATTGCCAGTCCAGCAACACTAGCCTGGGTTCTGAAAGTCACGCTGCTTTTCTCCTTCATGCATCATTCCCATTAATAAAGATACTATTGGCCCAAATTATAGTAGTACCACTGTAGCGCTAGCTTTCAATGGGTTTTCAAGGTGTAACTAAAAGCAGACATACTTTGGTCTGCATCATTTGCATTACTAGTGATATGTGACTAGGAAAGAATTCAACTTTTTACTTGTAAATGAAGAAAAATTCCTCTTGAAGTCACTGAGACATAATAAATACGGAACCTTCAAAATATCAATTTTACTGTAACTTTTCAGATTAGAAATGCACTTATACATTTGCAAGATAGGGGATGATACTGCTACTGATACAAATTGCTTACCTTCAGCTGGCTGATTGCAGCATGTGCATGCATACCTACTGGTGTTGATAAGCCTAAGCCATCAAAACGTGGAGGTTCTTTAGGTGAATGGATAACATAAATTATCCCAGCATCAATAAAGCCAAAAGTAGGGTCATCAGTGAATTGTGCCTGATACAAAAAGAATTCCTTAGAAAAGCAATGGTTTGATATGTGTTTACCCTGTGGGGCTTAGCTTTGTTTAAAGCTGCACCAACCCTTTTGCTTGAATTTGACTCTCCAGTGACGGGTGACAAATCACCTCTGACAATTAAAAAACCCAAATATAAAAGTAAATGAAATTCAATGTCCTTTGGTACCTAAAGTTTACAAAATGATTAATTTTTCTTCTTTCTTCTCCTCTCCCTAACTTCCACTGAGGAATAATGTAAGATTCTTTCACAACCCTGAGAATCATTTCTTTACATGACAGCTAGTCTTCATGTTCCAGCACATTTCCCATTATTTCCGCCAGAAGCTGCCACTGTTATTCCTTACACCGCTTAATGAGAAATGCTAGGTGCTCAGCCGCTTCCCCTCCCCTTTTTAAAATCATCATAGATTTTCCATTTTCTTCCTTGATCTTATTTAGAATATTTTCCTCCCTATTGGTAACATGGCAGTTTTCTGTATTTGGTGGTGGTATCTTAGGAAATCTGCCAATAGTGATCCAACGTAACCAATTAGGGGCAAATTCTAATTGGTTCTGAGTAGCCGCAGCTCCTACTGAAGTCAGTATTCAGCACCACTCAAGACTTGGCCCCAAATGAGTGTCTCCTGGAGTTCTGAACGGACTTTAATGGAAAATCAAATAAACCAGTGAATAAAGTAGAGGGCACTATCTTGAAGATGTTTTAAATTAGTTTTCATTCTCACATTACTACTTCTAGTTTTTGAAGATGTAGCAAGTCCTGCATTTGCCCTTGGATTATTAATTTCATACAAGCTAAATGTAATAATAACCATTTGAGCAATTTACCAAGGAATGTGGTGGATTTTTCTGGCACTTGAATTCTTAAATCAAGATTGGATGTCTTTCTAAAACATATTCTCTAGCTCACTTCAGAAGTAGTGGGCTTGATGCAAGAATTAATGAGTGGAATTATATGGCCTTTGTTATGCAGAAGATCAGACTAGATTAACATAATGGTCCCTTCAAGCTTTCAAATCTTTGAAGCTACAAGTTAAAGGATGTTTAGGTATATATCTTATTGTGATGTCTATACCTGTTTGATATCAAAAAGTAAACTTAAGCCTCTTCCAGAAACACTCACTCTTCTCCTTGCTGGAAGATCCATGTGATTAAAAGTAAAGCAGTTTCCATATTCAGTAAAGACATGTTCAAAATCCTTTCAAACAATAAAAACAAACAGAAAATTAAAAATTGAAACAAGATAATCTAAACCTAAGCTAGTGGATTTGGGGATGTTTTATGGACTAAATTTTCTAAATGATCTGCTTGTGCTCCTGTGAAAATGGCAGTTGAGTATGTAAATTCCTGATCGAAACTGTCCTACAGTATGAGATCCTTTTGACAGAAACCAGCCTATGCAGTTCTGTAGAAGGACTATCATTCTCTATTAAATCTGTGGGTTACCTAGAGTAACCTTTATAGGATACTATTGGTTTTCTCCCTCTTAAATTCTACAGGATTTCTCCATAAGGAAATGGGTGATCACTTCCAAGTAGTTTAATTTTCAGAAGATAATGTTTAGTTCAGTAGCTGCTGCTTGTTTCAAGTGAATGTATGAAGCCATAGTAAACTAGATGAGTATGGACTAGTACTTGCATATTACTGCAGTTGTAGTAGGCCTGAATAGTGTGACTAAGTAAATTTGCTGTTTTGATTGTCTTTCATTGCTTTGAAGTCATAGCTGCAAGGGCTTGTTGTTACTGCTAATATATTTTAAATTAGAGTCAACACAATTCTATCAGTAATTCTAAGCATGCTGTAGATTCTCAATAAAGGTTAGGTGAAACTGAAAGATTGTTGATCTAATTTTGTTCTCACTTCAGTGTAAACTGGGAGTGACTTTATTGAAGTATAGTCATAAAATAGATGTAAAGTGGGGTTAGAAATCAGGCCCTCGGTTCTGTTTTTGCTCAAAAATTCTAAAAATTTTATTTTGCCTTTCTTTGTTAAGTATCCCTCTTATTTCTGCATGTAATTGCTACATTTTTCATGGGAGGAGTACAGCCCTGACTAGCACTTTGGCATGTGCTTAAAATTAAGCACATGAGTAATCCCATTGATTAGCCATATGCAGAAACTCCTACTGAAATCAGTGGGAGTTTTATTTTGCATATATAAGGGCTGCAGGATCAGATCTTGTAAGGCACTTGAAAGGTGGCCTTTGAAAAATCAGACTTATCCACCACAATGTAATTTGGTATAAAGTGACTCAGATTAGTCTCCATTTGTGACTATAGATAAGATCTATAAACAGTCTATTTTTGAGACAATATTACATTTTTGTCTCATTGTTACTCTTACGAAAAAAGCAAAAATATTACCTCCGGGTAACATGGCTGCCCAAAAAAATCACATTCTAGCAAAGTGCTGCTGTTGAGATAAAAGCCATTATTCCTTGTAAACTCTTCAATGCTGAAGTTTTGGTTTCCCTGAAGGAAATCCTTTAACTCTTGAGAGAACTTGTTGTCAGCATCAAATGCATGAAGAACTCCAGACACAATGCTCCAAAGGAAAAAAATAATACTGAGGTTGGCTACTGCATGGACTTGGAATCTGTCAGTAGGAAAGAGAACAGTTAAAAGAGTAACCACAGTATTTTTTATGCAACTGTCCCTCAAACACTAATTGTCTAGTCCATCGGAATCACACCTTACTCTGCATTACAATGAATGGATAAACAATCTTGTTTTTTATAGATCAGGTTACCCTTTGTGCCTGAAAACTGAGAATATCCTGGTGCATCACTTAGACAGCTCCCAGTTTGGTCTGTTTACAGCAGTCTCTCTGCAGAAGAGGTTGTACCTACCTTATTCATCCACAGCTTCTTGGAATAGAGAAGGTTCTAACCATCTTGCACTGCCGAAGCCTGGTGGCAGGCAGTGGTATAAAACATGAGTGGAGATGGAGATCTAACTCCTAGCATCAGTTCAAAAATCCTAAAATATTATGGGGCCTAAAAACACCTTTCCCATACAAAATGTTAAACGATTCTGATGGGGATGTGAATAAGGGATTTGTTGAACAGCCATTGTAGATTTGAATTTAAGGTGTTGAACAGAGAATAATAAACCATTACTATATGACTTGGTTCTGGGATTGCTATTTTATGCTAATACTAATATTAAAATATCCTTATACTGAAGGATAATAAATGGATCAAATGTATCTTAATATCTAAAAATAGTGGGCTGAAAGGGTAGAAAGATTTTATTGCAACTCAACAAAATGCTATTACTTCCTGGGTTAACTTTGGTTGTAATTTTACTTTTGAAAGCACACCACAGCCTAACTAAATCCAGAAATAAATAATAAAGATTGAAATGAACAGCTGGGGGTTGAAGCAAACTGACATGTTAGTGGCCAGCTGCCATGCTCTGAAGTGCTGATGAGTAACTATAACATTCTGCAGCTATAGTTACAATAATTGCATTGTACTTTTAAAGTATTTCCCACCACCCACCCTCGTCATGGTGCATATGTGATTACCCTGCCTACTTAGTTTAATAATTTTATAGTATCATCTTTTGCTTTCTAAATGGGCTTCTAGTAGTGGCATTGCATTTTCTGCAACACTACCTGCTATGGCTTTATAGCTAGAGGGACCGAGGGCCAAGGGAGCTCAGAGATCTGAGAGTTAAACCTGTGACTCATTCTACTGGGAGATCGGAGACAGCAAAGCTCATTTCCCCGGTGGAACATTGTGGGGAAACGCTACATGGGTTCTGAGATTGGACCTAATGGTTGCTATAGTAATGAGCCAGCAAGTTCAATATACTCTTTTAAAAAGTATCCAGCTGAATCTGAGTCAGGTATATAAATAATATTGCACTTTAAACTGATTTGGGAATTATTGCTGATATTTTGAAGTGTAGGTTCCTAAAATGAGTTCCTAAATAAAAGTTATCCAGTTTTCAGAAGTGCTGAACAGCCATCAACCCACTGATGTCAACAGGAGCAGCTGGGGCTCTGCACCTCTGAAAATCAGGTTTCTTCGTGTAAGAACTTAACAAAGGATTTAGAAGCCTAGTTTTAGCCTCCTAGGCTTGCAAATTTTGGCATCTATGTTTGGTCCCTGTGATGGGATTGGCAACAGTCCCTTAGAAAAGATTACAGGATGAGAATCTATCACTTAAATATACTCGTGACCCTGTGGTTATATAATGTATGTACATTCTACCTGTCAGTAAAGTATGATTTCTGATGGCCTGCGCTGAGTCTGACTCCTGATCTGAGAGGGATTAAAACAATCTCTTAAAATCTCTCTATTCGGTAGTGAAATTCAGTGTCAAAAATTCCCCTAATTCTGAAATGCCTTCCTCTTTAGTTAAATATTTTACCCAGAACTATGGGAAAGAACCTGTAATCTCTGTAGAGCCAAACTCTGTTTGTCTTACTTACCTAATTTGTTCAAATAAGTCAGGAGCTGCTCACTTAAGTAAATGGAATAGGATTTGGCCCTTAATTCTGAACAACATATGTTGCCGGTTGTATCCTTGAACTGTGCTCTGTGAGCAGTCAGATGTATTGAGTACAGTAAAATATTTAAAATGTTGCTCAGGAATTTCTTCAATTCATTCAACGTCCACTAGCAGCATGAAACTAACTCCCTGTCCACCTGGTTGAAAATTGACTGTAGCCTGTCCCCATGTTTTGTTTTATTTGTATAGATGTTCTGTAGAATAATGATACATTTTAGGATATGAAAGAAATCTGTTATTGCAGCATGCATTTGATGTATCTTACCTGTTCATGTTACAAAAAGTCACAGCAGGGAACTCAATGTTTTCCACATACTGAACTATTATTGAAGTTGTGGTTGGCCAGCTGAAATAATTGGAGAATCGATTCCAGATTTGCCAAGTGACAATGATGATAGAGCCCAGGACCACTAACATCCACAGGATCTTTCGTATCTTGCTCCGGGTTTGGACAATATTGTGCAGCCCATGGAATGAAGTAGACATGGCAAACTCATGGTCAAACTTCTTTCTTTCTTCCAAAGAAGGCAATGGTTTCCTTGTTAAGTATAGCCTTATCTTTTCCAGCAATCCTCAACATTGGACAAGATGAAAAGTTAGCAGTAGTTGGTTTTTTTTTTTGTTAAAACTTTTAAAGGGTAATGGTTTAAATGTTACATTAGGTAGAAGTTCCTCATGAAACAGGCTTCTAATGTCCTTCCAGAGAGGAGTTTATAACCAGCTAGTATATGGTTTCTAAAATAGAAAGCTCCCTCCTGAAGGTGTTTTAGAATTCCAAGAGAGTTGTGCATTAGAAGATTAGCTGAGTCTATCCTGAACATCCACTGCAATCAGACAGTCATTGAGCCTTGGCAACAGCAAAACACGAAATAGCATATCCTTATAGTTTTTTAACTATAGTCCTTTAAGATAAACTAACAGTCCCTGTAGCTTGGCATGTCATGACAAAGGCTTAATGGAGAGATATTTTAATAAGGGCTCAATCTGCAGAATGTTAACACACCTACTATGAGATGCTGAGCAGTTGGCGCTCCCAGTAACTTCCTATTAACTAGGTAGGGTCTTTGAGTCTTACAAATGAGCTAAAAGGGGAAACAATATTTTAAAATAAATTTCACTCTCTCATTATTGAATGTTTGAGGACAAAAGCTAGAGGGCTACAACCTCAAAGGTTAGAGATAACCAAGAAAAATTCATGTAGAGTTATAGCATGGTTCCAAACTTTTGAAGCAGAGAGGTTTTATCTTATTACCCCAAGGGTTTTTTATTGGTTTTCAAATAGTTGAAGAGCTACAGAAGTGGATATAATAAAGAACTTGAAATATAGTAGTTACACAGAATGCTTAGTGTTGAACCATCCTTTGAGGTTTTTGAATAGAGCCTTCTACCTCCCAACATCAAAAGGAGGGAATTTTAACAATGACCATGTACAACAGAGCCCTAACAGGATCAACAGTTTGGCAAAGTGCTTTAGTTAACGGTGGTTATATGGAAGATATTGTATGCTAGCTCGTCATGTAAAAAACAGAACAATAGTAACCCAAAGAAGCATCACCTAGAAATAATACTGAGGATCTAAGACTAGGTGATTCCCTCAGCTCAATTCTTAACAACTACTAACTACCCTGCCCCCAAGCCCCCCCCAAAAAAACAACCACCACAACCAACAAACCACCCATCCATCCACACAAACCTTATTTTAGCAGGAAGTAGGTTCAATAGTTTTGCAGCCTATTTAGGGATAGAGTGTTATCCCTAATGGAGCCACACAAAGCAAGCAATGGGGTGTAGGCCTCCATCTCCTAATGCCTCTCTGTGGCCACATTAAGACTACCTGGGATTTGGGTGGTTCCTGTGCAGAGCTCAAGGACTAGATCCTAGATTTACCCACTCCAGAGAGCAAGTGGTCATGGAGGATGGAGAGGGGTGAGAAATGGGTAGATTCTGGATTCTGCCATTAACCTTTGGTGTCCAACAGAGCTGACTGGGCCAGCAGCAGGAAGTGAGCTGCACCCTTTCAAGAGTTGCAGTTAATTACTCTTTCAATCCCAGAGGAAGAGTGGGGCATGAAAGAAATTGTGACAGTTGCAATGCCTCCTAGATCTCTTTCTGAAAAGTGCAGTTGTGTGTTTTTCCCCCATATTCAAGGCTGAGTACAAAAAGAAAAGTCTAAGTCTTTATCTTGTCTAAAGGCCAATATTTTAGTCAGATCCTAAAAAAAATAAAAGTCACTACTCCACATCTTTACATCTTCTGGTAGTACCCCTGGACTCCACCATACATATTCTGGCAACTGTTTGCAGGATTTGGCACTGTTGGCAGGGCTATAATAAGCAAGCAACACTGGCCTGACTCTGATTCCATTGAAGTCATTGTTAAAAATTCCATTGACTCCAACAGAAGTAGAGTTAGACCAATGCTGACTTCTTTTGAAAATCCCAGCTTAAATGTTTATTTGTGTAGCGCCTTTTTATTCCCAAGGCTCCTCAAATACTTTTACTGGTCTGAGCTAAATCTTGTCACAAGGCAAGGAACCCACCTTACCCTACATCACCCCTATGCAAGCAGCCAGGCAGAATCTCTCTATGGAGCTCAAGTGAATTTCTTGGAGAGATGTCCAGCTGACATATGGGACTTCAGACCTCACCACCACAGTTAAGTGGTGGTTCAACTCCTCCTCAAGTCACCTTACACTTATGTTGCAATTGGTATCAGAGGAGCAGATCCAGCTACCACTGAGCATAAGCAAAGTGAATTCATAGCATGTCTGTATCTGTTTCTCCCATGTCACAATAAGCAATCCAGCCTGGGCTGAGCCAGCAAAGGAGTCCTTATAACAGAGGCCATGTTTCACTGTATCTCTGCTCCAACTTGCTGCACTGGCTAGGGGAGTGCTTAGTATGTATGATATCAGTCACCTGTATATCATATGACAGACATACTCCAACAAAACTCAAGATAGTTTATTCAGCAAAATAGTGCTTTATATGGCATGTGAAAATATGTAACATGCAATTCCAGTACCATACATAACAACTACAATAAGCACACATAGTATTGCATGTATTCATGTAGATACTTTTGTAATAATACATGATATTACCAAGTATTTTAGAGTCTGCTCTTTCAGCCCTATCTCATCATGTGAGTAAGGGTTTCAGGACTGTCTTTATGTCACTTACAGATTTCTCATGAAAATACTCTAATTTTAGAACACTATGGTAACCGAGCATCCTACAGTAATGTCTAAATATGTTAGAGCAACCTGCCTGATCATATATTTGCAATGTGAATATTTTCATTTGCAATGTATTGAAAGAAGTAGCAAGCATGTAATTCAGCACAGGTAATGTGTTTTGAGATTTGTGTCTGAGTGTATGAAACAACATAAGTGCTAATGGTATTTAAAGAAATAATGCAATGGCGGATATGGAGCTCAATTTATAAAGAATTAAGAAAGCAATAAAATTAATTCCAATCAACACGAGTTTATGGAAAGTAGGACCTGGCTAACCTGATATCCTTTCTGATGAGATTACAAGTTTGGTTGATACAGGTAATAGTATTGATCTAATAGACTTCTATGAGGCTTTTGACTTGGTACCACATGACATTTTTATTAAGAAACTAGAACAATACAAAATCAACATGACTCATATTAAATGGATTGAACAGTGGCCCACTGATAGAGCTCAAAATACAATTGTAAATGGAGGATCATCATAAGGAGCATGTCTTTCAAGCGGGGTCTTGCCAGGACGGGTTCCGGGATGTATGTTATCTAGCATTTTTATCAATCACTTGGAAAAAAAAACATAAAATCATCATTGACAGGATTTGCAGATGTCACAAAGATTGGAGGTGTGATACGGAATGAAGAGGACAGGTCACTGTACAGAGAGATCTGGATCACTTGGTAAGCAGGGTCCAATTGAACAATCTGAGTTTCAATATGGCCAAATGTAAGAACATACATCAAGGAACAAAGACTATAGGCTATACTTACAGGCTGGAGGGACTCTATTTTGGGCCATTGTGACTCTGAAAAAGACTTCAGCGTCATGGTGGATAATCAGCTGAACATGAGCTCCTAAAGCAATGTTGTGGCCAAAAGGGCTAATGTGATCCTTAGATGTATAAAACAGGTAATATTGATTTGCAATAGAGAAGTTATATTATCTCTGTATCTGCCAAAGGTGCAACTGCTACTGGAATACCTTGTCCAGTTCTGATGTCCACACCAAGAAGGATGTTGAAAAATTGGAGAGGGTTCAGAGGAGAATGATTAAATGATTGGAAAACATGCCTTATAGTGATAGAGCTCCTTGAGTCTATTTAGCTTATCAAAGAGAAGAAATGATGTGCTCACACTCAAGAAGTACCTACATAGGGAACAAAAATCTGATAATAGAGAGCTCCTGAATTTAACAGACAAAGGTATAAGATTTAATGGCTGGAAGTTAGAAGTAGACAAATTCAGACAAGAAATAAGGCACATTTTTAATTGTGAGGATAATTAACCATTGGAATAACTTTCCAAAGGTTGTCGTGGATTGTCCATCACTGGAAAATTTTAAGATCAAGATTGGATGTTTTTTCTAAAGGATACTTTCTAGATCAACTACAGGTATTGGACCTAAAGCAGAAATTAATTCAGGAAATTGTGTGGCCCATGTTATGCAGGAGGTCAGACTAGATGATCACATTAGTCCCTCACTCCTGGCCTTAAAATCTACCAATTTATAAACACTGCCATCACTTATAGGGGGCCTTGTTTAGTTAAAAGTGTAGCATTAAAAGATAAGTTATTACTACTTCTAAATACATATTTCCATTTGTCACACTCATTATGGGTATAAATTTTCATTACATCGCTTGTTTCCCTCCTTTTCTTTGTGTATTCTCACCATACATTAATAAAACTTTGGAGCAAGCTTCTAAATTAAAGGAGATTATTCCCCACCCCCATTTTGGTTGTGGATTCTAAAAACCTATCTTAAGGCAAGAAAAGGTAAAATATAAGCTAATGTATTACAAGATTTCTTGTTACATACCTCTGGCATCAAATCCAATCCATTTCCTAAACTGCTCCATTAGGCTGTTCATAGTTTCAGAAGGGAGGAACAAGTACATAAAGCTTCCTTTTCATTGTTGATCACTGTTAGTTAATGGCTTTTATAGAAAACTAAAGGGGTGGGTATATTAGATGTCACACCGCACTGGGCAATTTGCCTGCCTGCGTTGCTATGCTTTGCTTTCTAAATAACATGAGCTGCAAAGTAAAAGAAAAGATTAATTTTTATGGCAGGATAAGGTATATAATGTTAAGTACATATAATATTGGATATGTAACAGCGGAGAGTCAGTCTTTGTGCTGAAGTACATTGCCTCAAGTGCAAATAGCTTTTTAATAAATAATTTCAGTTAATAATAACAATTTGCTTGATTTGAGACGGTGCAGGATAATGTTGCTGGAGTGTACAGGAACAGAGTATACCTTGAAATAGTTTGGGATCCCTCTAATGGGCCTCCATCTCTATAGCAGAAGCCACCAGAGAAGCAGTATATATATGTAGCTAGACTTGTATATTTATATATAGTTAGTGAACATGTTTGTTTGGAAATTAACTGTGTCTGTGTGGTTTCTTCAATATTGTTGTTTATTTATGTACTATTTATTGTATGTATTATTTGAAATCTTTTACTGAGGCAAAGTTACAATAAAATATTAAC
Source organism: Gopherus evgoodei (assembly GCF_007399415.2). Taxonomy (NCBI): domain Eukaryota; kingdom Metazoa; phylum Chordata; order Testudines; family Testudinidae; genus Gopherus; species Gopherus evgoodei. The sequence goes on along the minus strand of NC_044326.1, from coordinate 81,552,054 downwards.
ATAATCCATTTTACATAACTTAGTCAGGATCAGATTAATATTCAAAGAACCTAGTTAAAGATTTTGGCTTGCAGGCTGTTGAGCCCACCTCCTTTGAGTACACTTAAAAAGGTGTTCAGGTTTCTAAATCACTCTCATCTTTTTGACACTTCTCTTATGCATGTACATTGTGTGAAAGCTTTCCCATTACAAGGATGGTCTATATTTTACTATACCATAATTCCATAGAAGGAGGGGGGGTCACATTTTTCCAGTAATACACCACCTAGCTGCTAACAATAAAAAGCAATTAAATTGTCAGCACAACTCATACATACTGAGAGCAGACATACAGTAGAACTGCAGAGTTATGAACTTCAGTTAGGAACTGACCAGTCAATCACACACCTCATTTGGAACCTGATGTGTGTAATCAGGCAGCAGCAGAAACAAAACAAAAGGCACAACAAAAAACACAGTGCAGTTCTGTGTTAAATGTAAACTACTAAAAAATAAAAGGAAAGCAGCATTTTTCTTCTGCATAGTAAGGTTTCAAAACTGTATTAAGTCAATGTTCAATTGTAAACTTTTGAAAGAACAACCATAACGTTTTGTTCAGAGTTACGAATAACCTCCACTCCCGAGGTGTTCATAACTCTGAAGTATTTTAATTAAGGGGTCCATGAAAGGTAAACTTCTCATGTTTGCCAATGTATATGCTCCCATTCAGGGGGTAAGCTTTTTTAATCAGTTTTTAGAGATTTAGGAAATTTTAGGGAAGGAGATATTATTCTAAAGGGGAATTTTAACAAGGTGATTAATCCTACATTAGATGGATCAAATGTACTCAGAGGGCATTCAGGAGGAGGAAGTGCAAATTTGTTGCATCATATAGAATATAGGGATCTAGTGAATGTCTGGAGGGAAATGAACCTGGATGTTAGGAACTAGATGTTATTCTGCAACTCGTGGATTTTGTTCCAGGATTGATGTGATTTTTGTTTCTAGGGGCTTGGCTTTGATTGAAAAAGCTAATGTGGGAGTTATAACTTGGTTTGATCAATCCCCTGCATAGATTAGATTGAAAGACTAGGATTCACTGCAACAACAAAGGCTAGGCAGTTGGATAGGGCTTTGGTGTGTGTTGAATTCAAGGAGTGGAAAAAACATTCAGGAACGTATAGAAGAAAATGATCATGAAAGGGTCAATCAAAGTGTTCTCTGCGATGCTGGAAAGGCAGTAATGAACGGCATTCTTATAAATAAAGCATCCTATCTCATCTATCTTTTTCCTATGTCAAAAAAAGGGATTTCCTAAAGAAAAGAGTTTGGTTGAAGAACTTTATTTTTTTGGAAGTCAGATGAGCTAATGAGTAAATGATTGAGATAAGAGGGAAGATGAAATATAGATCCTTTACTAGAGCATTACATAATCATGTTAGGGGATTTCTAGGCAACTGCAATTTTGTCATAGATTAATCTTCTTAATAATTTTCTTCCAAAACTGTCCAATTGCTGGACACAACCACCATATGTGTAAGTATGTTGCCTCTTTCACACAATACTCTGAGCACCTCCATAGTAGCAAAAATATGATGGATCTTAACTGGAGTCAAATGCCACCTATACAGTAATTTATTAAAAAAAATCCTTTATGAGCTATACAAATTGAAGACGTATATCCCCTTTTCCTTATAGATACACACTCATCCAGATCAATGTTTGTCCAAACTCTCTCCTGTCTTTTCATCTGTGTTGTTTTCTTATCAACATCTTTTTCAGTCAAAATTGTATATATCTTAGAAATTAAAACCTTTATTCCAGTTTGCTTCGGGGACAACTTCCCAATGTTGTTAAAGGTCTAGATAGAACTGACTTGTATGCAGATTTCACAGTGAAATATTTAACTTGTAAATATTGAAAATACAGGATCTTTATATCATTCACATTATTACAGTTCCTGGTACAATTTAAAATCAGGACCCAGGGACAGCTATCCGAACTGAATAATCTCAGGTTTTACCCATAAGTCACTTTGATATTTCCTAGGGATAAATGCCTGATTATAAATGAGCATAGCTAAGGGAGAGGGCCTTGGCAGCAAGAATTTAAAAAACAAATTGTGCAGAGCTGGTAAAGTAGTGTGGATGAATAGGTGCTCATTTTTTTTTATATTTTGGGTGATCTAAAGTTCTTTTCAACCCAATAGTTACTATGAGTAATTATATTTGGGCTCGAATCTTGTTCAAGTGGTACCTAGTGTTTGGATGGTCTACTGTTAGCCCAGCTGATCACATGTTTTAATTGTTATAGTAAGCCCAATTACGGAAAGCTAGTCCACTGCACTTTGTAGGCTTATACAGAACTTAAGAACTCACCCTTTATCCTTTATGTTTCCATATGAATCTTAATAGCAAATCATGCCATACTTAATATCGTGTCAGGATGCACTGAAACAAAAACAACAACTTTGGACATTCATCTTACCAGCGCTAACCTGCCTACGCAAGAAAATTCACCAGTTTTTCCCTACTGCTGAGTGATAGTAGATGTTTGAGGCTTTCAGGTCCCCCTTCCTAGTGGAGAAGAAATCAGGGACATGGAGGCTGAACAAAATCTAAGAATAAGCAGTTTTATGTATACACATTCACCTGTCCTGAAGTAGAGGTGGTCAAACAGCTGTTTACAGGGAGAAAATCTCAACCAAGCACTGATTCTAATCACAGATCAATGCAAAGAGAAAATTCTTCTGCTGCTCACGTGGCTCCCTCTATGTAGAACGTGCATCACGTGGAATACTAAAAATGGGGATTTATTCCTGGATTCTTTTGTTGTGTGCAGTATACAGCATTCTGATAAAAGCAAACTCTGCTAATCTGAGAATCCTTGAAGCCCATAGAAACTCTTGATTTTTGCATTGGAATTACAATTTGTCACAATTCAAGGGTGAGGAAAATTAAATTACTGAAAAGAAACCAAGATGATATGTTCAGGGATTGGTCTTGAAAATAATCTAACCAATTATAAAGTGCATTATATAATGCACAATGGAAGACACATGCGTCAGTACTGGGTTAAACTTGTGTATAAAATAACCAATAGTTGTATTCTTTGGATTTGTGGTTATCCCTGTACCCAGTCCTTACACATGTGTAGTCTTCGTGTATGCCAATAATAAAACCTGAGTGATGAGATTGGAGTTGAACAGAGTCCTTGGGGAACTGATTGGAAGAGGTATTGGGGGAACCCAAACTCCTATGTGCTTTTATCTCTGTACATTCTAGGAAAATCTGGGCAGCTATCTCATTCTGCTTCTGCAGGGCACAGCATGCCTAGATGACGTGCATGCTGAGCCGTATCAGCAGCCCAGGAGCAATGAACTGTAGAATAACCTACTGCACAGAGGATTGAAAGGAAAGAAGACTGGTCAAGTAGAAAACACAGGCTTGAATAGGGGGTCCTGTCTGCTTTGCACAAGAACAATGTTCTGAACTGCTTACAGGAAGACAGTCATGCTAGGGTCAACTTCTGGCAGAAATGAAATATTAACTGAGAATGATGTGGTGTAGGTGTAGCTGTTTTGGTCCCAGGATATTGCAGAGACAAGGTGGATGAGGTAATATCTTTTGTTGTACAAACATCTACAGGTGAGAGAGACAAGCTTTCGAGCCACCCAGAGCGCTTCTTCAGATCTGGGAAAGGTACTTCCATTATCACAGCAAAATGCAAGATTGTTTAGCATAAGTAGTTAACACATATTGTAAAAGAATATTCAAGGTAAAGTGGCTTGTTGACACCTCTTCAGTCACAGGACAAAAAGGGGTAAGGGTGGAGTGGGTTACAGATTATTGTAATAAAACATAAATCCAGTGTCTTCATTAAGACCATGATTTTTAGTGTCTAGCAGCATAATGAATTTAAGTTTCCAGGCTTGTCTTTTGAAAGTGTTGTGCAGGCAGACCCATCATATCTGGGCAAGGCATTCTTACTAAAGGAATAACAGGACTCATAGAAACCATCCGCAAACCACTCATCACACAAAGGGCCAGCTTCCTCCAGGACACAACCAATATCCTTCACAAACTCCATAATATTGACAACCTCCCTCAGAACACCATCCTTGTTACCATAGATGTCACTTCCCTATACACCAACATCCCTCACAATGACAGCATAGCTGGCTGCCTCAAATATTTACAGGACTATGGACAACCCTAAGATATCCACCCCAAACATATCGTCAAACTCATCTTCACCCATAACAATTTTACATTAAACAACATACACCTTGTCCAAACCATGGGAACTGCCAAGGGTAAAAGGATGGCTCCTAATATGCCAACCTCCTTATAGGCCACCTTGAAGAAGAATTTATGGACAAATGCACCACAAAACTAATGATTTACCTGAGATACAGTGATTTATATTTTCATCCTCTGGACAGACAGCTTAAACTCCCTCATAGATTTCCACTGCAACTTCAACAACCGTCACCTATCCATTAAACTCATTCTGGCACACTCCTAGATGAGCATCAACTTCCTGAACATCACAACCAACTTTTACAATGAAACCCTACAGACAAGCATATACAAGAAACCTACAGATCACTACATCATCACTACCTTCATAGATCCAGTTATCACCCAAAACATACCAAGAAATCTGTTATCTATAGGCACACACATACCACAGAAAGTGTTCCGAGGAGAAAATCTGGGATATACACCTTAATGCACTTAAAACCGCCTTCATCAAACAAGGCCACTCCACCAGAGGACTAGACTGCATCATGGAATGGGCCATTCAAATACCCTGAGAGAACCTGCGTCAATACGGAAATAAACCCCTCTCTGACTGTACACCCCTACTTGTTACTTACCACCCCACACTGGAACCCATGCAGGATATCATGAAACAACTACAAGCCATCCTGAAAGAAATAGTTTCTGAACCCCCACTTCTGGCCTTCCCATTACCCCCAACCTTTCCAAGCTCATCATCAGAAGCAAGCTCCTCACAGACCAGGACATACTCAAAGTGATGCTAGATCCTGCCAGAACAACAGATGCAAAACCTGCAGTCATATCTCCACGGCTACAATGATCAACACTCCCCACAACACAGCTTCATGGAACATGGTGAACAAAACTGAATGGACAAGATGCACTCATGTTACTGCTCCAGAGGTGGATTTTATGTTATGGTATTAATCAGTAACAGAGAAGGAAAAAAGAGATTACAAAACATTTGAAGATAAATACAAATACTGGACCAATCAGCCAGGCTAGTGGTGCAACATTATCAGAGTTCATGTCCTGAGCCTTGCCCTGTCTCTCCTCTGGGTCAGCTGTACTGACAGTGTTACAAAACAACCAGCATCATGTGCTCAGCTGGGAGGGATGGGAGTGCCTTATATCACTCTAGTTCCTTCTACATGGCTTTTGAGTGACATCCATAGGTTTGGGAGAGAAAGGCAGCCAGCTCTCCTCAGCTGGAGAGTCACTGCAACACAGATCCTGAGCAGTTATTAAGAGAAGGAAATGAGATTCCCCCTCCAAAATAATAACTTGGCAGAGTGCTGTAAAAGTCTACATGTTTGTGCATCTATTTAAGGTTTATCTTTGTAGGTACTGTTTTCATTGCCATTTGATGTATTTAATTGTTAATAGTTTCTCCTCTCTTGGTGTTCACACCTCAACTGCTAGAAGAGGGCCTCATCCTCCCTGGTTGAACTAACCATGTTATCTCTAGCCTGATTCTTGCTTGCTTGCATATTTATACCTGCCTCTGGAAATTTCCACTACATGCATCCGACGAAGTGGGTATTCACCCATGAAAGCTCATGCTCCAATATGTTTGTTAGTCTATAAGGTGCCACAGAACTCTTTGCCGCTTAATTGGGGGAAGAAGGGAAGTTTTGTTAACAACTGTGAAGATATCTTTCTGAATATATTTTGGAAATAATGATAGAACTGTTGAGGAGGGACAACAGCCCATTGTGTTTAGAAGGCCAGTCATAGCCGGCAGTTGAAAAAAATCCTCTCGGATACTACCTTTCTTCACTATGTTTTACAAAGCGATTGTTTAGTAGTTTGCAAGACTTTGAACTTTATTCCTCTCACAAAGTACAAATGGCTGATTGGGTTATTAATGTTGTGTCAACCTTTTTCCTTATTTGTCTAACCTTGAGTTATTGAATCTTTATTTGACTTAAAACAAACTATTTATTGCAAGTGATGGTTAACTGCAAAGGGCACTACAAGCTACGGAAATTACAAACTACTCATTGAACACATGGGAACTTTTGCTTCTGATGTGAATTTAATAGCACAGCAGTTTATATGTTGATGTTTTGTGACAGAATTGATTTGTCAAAGTACTTTTTCCTGCCCAAATCCAGATTAAAGATTATATGTTTAAAGTCTTTGTTAGTAGAATCATCATCAAGTATTGTTATTTAATATTATCTTTCATTCACAATTTTATACATAATAAAACAGAGCGAGAGGAAATGCATACATGATTAGAGCAGTGTTTCTCAAACTGGGGTCTGCGGACCCTGGGGGTCCACGTGGGTACTCCATGGTGTCCGCGGGCCCCGCTGATCAGTGCCCCAGCACCTCCTGCATGCCAGGGAACAGCTGTTCAGCAACATGCAGGAGGTGCTGGGAGGGAGAGGGAGGAGTGGGGATGGGGCAAGCACAGGGGAGGGGGTGGAATCATGTCTGGGGCTGCTGGCTCCATTGATCAACATCTCCCCCTCTCTCCCAGTACCTCCTGCTTTCCAGGGAACAGCTGTTCAGTGGCGGGCAGGAGGTGTTGGGAGGGCAGGGGAGGAGCAGGGATGGGGCGCTCTTGGGGGAGGGGGCAGAAAGAGGTAGGGAAGAGGAGGGGCAGGGTGGAGCGGGGATTGAAAGAGGTGGGGTGGGCTCTTGGGGGGAGGGGTGGAGTGGGAGCAGGGCCTGGCTGAGCAGGGGACTTGGGCATCTGCAAAAAAATTTAAATAAAAATGGGGGTCCTCGGGTTGCTAAAGTTTGAGAACTGCTGGGTTAGAGCATGCATTATACATAGTAATGAAAAGTTATGCTAGGCTCAATTTTTAGTGTTGCAGCACTATACTTCTGAATGCTTTGCCACCCAGTGAAATCTACAGCCCTGAATTAAGTGCCTAGAGTCCCTACACAATGCTTGGGGGAGGAGAGGAGTTTTAAAATAGGAACCACAAAAGCCAGAATGCTAAGGAGAAAGCTGCCCAAGCTAGCCAATAGAAGACGGTGAAGAGAGGGGTGGGTCCTAAGCCACTTAGGTGTCCAAGTCCAGGCTGGAGGGAGGTGCCAAGCTACACATGGGATTCATGAACCCTCTGCTGGAGTTAGCTATTTCATGCGAGAAAGGCTGTAGCTTTCCATATAACCTTCAGGCCGGTGGTTAATACAGTCACCTGTGATATGGGAGACCCAGATTCAATTCTCCCTCTGCCTGATGTGGAGAAGGCATTTAAACACTGTTCAGGGGAGTGCCCTAAGAAATGGACTATCGAGTCATTCCCACTCTCTGGCCCAATGCGTATGAATTATCTATTAACAGTGAAAGAGCAACAGCACAGACTGAGAGAGACCCACACCAGAATATCCTATAGTCCAGGAGTTAGAGCACTCATTTGAGAGGAATGAAATCTCTTGTCATCAGGCTGGGGAGAGGGAGGGAAGGAACAAAATTGGGCTGTCCCACATTCCAGGTGAATGCCCTAACCACTGAGCTAAACATTATAAGAGAGGCATCCTCTACCTCCTCCATCTACCCCTGGCTATTCTGTGTGGAGCCAGGTATGCTCTGAAAATGCCTATGGGTCCTGATCCTGTAGTCAGCATAGGTGAGGGAACATCTGGCTTGGGGATCCTGCTGGGGATTAGGTGCCCAGACTGAGGTGGCTGTGACAGAAACACAGCATGTCAGCATGCTACTGATAGGTGATAGGGATTAGCCAACATGGATTTGTAAAGAACAAATCATGTCAAACCAATCTGATAGCTTTCTTTGATGGGATAATGAGTCTTGTGGATAAGGGAGAAGCGGTGGATGTGGTATACCTAGACTTTAGTAAGGCATTTGATATGGTCTCTCATGATATCCTTATCGATAAACTAGGCAAATACAATTTAGATGGGGCTACTATAAGGTGGGTGCATAACTGGCTGGATAACCGTACTCAGAGAGTAGTTATTAATGGCTCCCAATCCTGCTGGAAAGGTATAACAAGTGGGGTTCTGCAGTGGTCTGTTTTGGGACCGGCTCTGTTCAATATCTTCATCAACGACTTAGATGTTGGCATAGAAAGTACACTTATTAAGTTTGCAGATGATACCAAACTGGGAGGGATTGCAACTGCTTTGGAGGACAGGGTCAAAATTCAAAATGATCTGGACAAATTGGAGAAATGGTCTGAGGTAAACAGGATGAAGTTCAATAAAGACAAATACAAAGTGCTCCACTTAGAAGGAACAAACAGTTTCACTCATACAGAATGGGAAGAGACTGTCTAGGAAGGAGTATGTCAGAAAGAGATCTAGGGGTCATAGTGGACCACAAGCTAAATATGAGTCAACAGTGTGATACTGTTGCCAAAAAAGCAAACGTGATTCTGGGATGCATTAACAGGTGTGTTGTAAACAAGACACAAAAAGTCCTTCTTCCGCTCTACTCTGCGCTGGTTAGGCCTCAACTGGAGTATTGTGTCCAGTTCTGAGCACCGCATTTCAAGAAAGATGTGGAGAAATTAGAGAGGGTCCAGAGAAGAGCAACAAGAATGATGAAAGGTCTTGAGAACATGACCTATGAAGGAAGGCTGAAAGAACTGGTTCTATTTAGTTTGGAAAAGAGAAGACTGAGAGGGGACATGATAGCAGTTTTCAGGTATCTAAAAGGGTGTCATCAGGAGGAGGGAGAAAACTTGTTCACCTTAGCCTCTAATGATAGAACAAGAAGCAATCGGCTTAAACTGCAGCAAGAGAGATTTAGGTTGGACATTAGGAAAAAGTTCCTAACTGTCAGGGTAGTTAAACACTGGAATAAATTGCCTAGAGAGGTTGTGGAATCTCCCTCTCTGGAGATATTTAAGAGTAGGTTAGATAAATGTCTATCAGGGCTGGTCTAGACAGTATTTGATCCTGCCATGAGGGCAGGGGACTGGACTCGATGACCTCCCGAGGTCCCTTCCAGTCCTAGAGTCTATGAATCTAAGAGTCTATGATAGAAACACAGCTTCCCAGGGAGCATTAACTTTGGAAATGTAGGCACCTAGAAGGGAGGGAGCAGCTGAGCAGGAGTTTTGAGGATCTTGGTGGTGCCTAAATGGTGGATGTAGGTGCCTAAGTCCTTTTGTAGATCTACCCTTTGTGACTTGCTTACCAGAGCTGCTGCTTTCAGTCCAAGCAAACAAACCAGGTCTTGTTTGAATCAGCGTGAACATTATCACCGCTGAGAGAAGGTAAGCTAATCCAGACACCAGGAAGGTGTGAGGGGTGGGGTTGACAGAGGACACTGTTAATTGGATGCCTATTCCCGTGTCCAGCCATCTGTTTCCAGATGCCAAAGCATCATAACTCTAAGCCCTGCCCAAGAGAACATGGCAGTTGAGTTGAAGGCCACACAGTCGAGTTCCAAGAATATCAGTGTTTTCCTACTCTGTTATACTGTTTATACTGAGTTTAGCCTCATGATGGAACAGAACATTCTCACTGTACAGTTACGATTAGAGTCCTTTATTGACTGGTATCTCAGGTCATCCCAGAATGCATCTGGCTTCCACACTGCAGAAACCTGAACAGTTGAGGGGGAAGCACTCAAAGCTGATTTCCATTACAGCCTGGCCTAGTCTCCCACAGGAAGAGTAACATCTGCATAGTTTGTTGCATCAGGCCCTGAATGATTCTGGGTCTCAGACATGAAAATAGGAAAAAGGAAGATGTCACATTCAAGAGCACTGGGTAATACTATTAATTAAAATGACTGTGAAATTCTGCCCTGAGATGTATTCACATAAGGGAGCTTTATCCATACCCTGGAGCCCATTTGTGGCTGTGCTAGCATAAAGGGCTATGAAGTACCTCCTGGCCAGCTATAAAGGCCTCTCCAGTAAAAGCAGAGCCAGCACCCCACAGGAGCCCTTGGCACAGCTGGTATGTCAAAGGCAGAAGAAGACATGACTGGGTCATTACTCTCCAGTAGCCCACAGGGCCATTGTAGCTGGCTCACAATCTAAGGCAGTCTGCAGGGCTGTTCTAAACTTCACCACTTGCCAAACTGCCACATGGTAACCCTATGATTGCCACCTGGTGACAAACCAGTTCCCCTCCACTGTCCTGGACCCTGTGCTGATCTCAGCACAGGCTGCTGATGAATCAGGGCCTTGGATCGCAGCTAGGTCCCATTGATGTTACCTCTTACAATCAAGGAATGACAGCATTTTGTTTGCTCTTGTTTTTAATGCTTTAAAATGGTCTTCAACTGTTCACTTAAGCCCCCTTTTTTTACTTTTAGGGTGGACAGAGTGAAGGAGGCTAGAATTTGATTGGTTGGAGCACAGAACAAGTCTGTCTGAACGAGTGAGAATGTGGCCTTTTAAAAATGGGTGCGGTGAGCACTGGCATCCTATATTACCAGCTGGTTTTACAAAGCAGGCAATTTACGGGAACTGTCCTGGCTAAATACCAACGTGCCAGTTTAAGTCCCACACTCTTCATCTTCGCAATAATTTACAGAAAGTAGCAATAATCAGTATTTTTTTCCCTCAAGTTAAACACAAAACTACTTCTAACCAGTCCTGCTGGAAAGGCTGAAATTGTGCATGAAACTTGGAGTATTTAATTACCAAAACTTCACTTCGGTGGTATTTCAGTTGAAGTCTGCAAAGAAATGGAAACTTACCTCTGAATGCAGAAGCAATCCTTTTCTATGTGTTACTATAATGACTGAGATGGGAGTAAATAATGTACAACCACTATTAAACTCCCTTTTCCTGCACCTCACCTTAACTCCTGTTCAAGTGCAGGCCAGAATTCTGTCTTTTCAGGACTTTCCAGAAAGTATTAGACAGGGGCAACCCCAGGCAATTGTTTTCAGAATGCTGCATTTCTATATTAGTAACAGCTCCTGTTCATCTTCAAAGAGAGGGTACCGCAAAATTTGCTAGTAAACAAATCTTTAATATGAACAAAGAAAAATATTGTAAACAATATTTTGAAATAACTGTTAAACAAAAACTATTAAGTTGTAATTCCAATATTTTTTCTAGATGGTTTTTGCATAAACTCTTTCTGCTAAGAATGTCAGACTTCTAGTTAAACCTCTATGTTTTACTTTAGCCAGCTGCAATAATCAGGGTGTGGGCAGTCATGCATAGTGGTTAGAGCAAGAGTCAGGCCTAATAGTCAGAAAGGGTTGCCAACACTGTATTTCAAAAAAGAAATGAAGATGAAATCACAGATGAGATGCGCAGGTCATGTCACCAGGATGTCAGATGAGAGACTGCCAAAGACCTTTTATGGTGAGCTAAAGGAGGGAAAGTGCTCTCCGGAGGCCAAAAGAAACATTCCAAAGTCTCCCTCAAGTTATGTTTGAGCATTTCAACATAGTGTTCCCAGAGTTTTGGGAAGATCTCGCTCATGATTGTTCTACCTGGTGAAGTCTCGTCCATACTGGAGCTACATGCTCTGAACATAGGAGAACTGCTGAGGCAGAGCAGAAGCGCTAGTAGCGTAAATCTCACAACAGCAGCATGTCCGCAGTTAGTCAAATAACCCATAGAGGCATTTCTTGTTCAGTGTGCCAGAGATAGCTCAAAGCTCAAATTGGCCTGAGCAGCTACTCACGTGTTCACAGAAACCAAACCAATCAGTGATGTCCTGGTCATCTTTGAACTTGGATAAACAACATTTCAAAAATAAGGGACTGTTTTCTTAGCACCTGTGCCCCCCCCTCCTCTCAATATTCTTATTCTTATTTGTTATTAAGAAGAAGAAGCACTCACCTACATTCACCAGAGGTATTTCTTGCTGCTTTTTGCAGCACTCAGTAACTCCTGATCTTATTATACAGAGATGAAGAAATAAGGGACATCCCTTGTAATAAGGGACTGTTGGCAACCCTAGTGAGAACGGATGGTCAAAACCAAAGACAGTGTCAGGTACAGGTCAAAGGTCAGAGAGAGTATCAGGTGCCAGGCCAGGGGTCAGAGCTAGTATCAGGGTAAGGCAGAGGAGCAGGGGCTCCAGTTGCTCAGAAAACTTCCTCTTTGGAAAAAGCCTTTCTACCATAAAAATGACATTTCCAACACTGACACCCCTCCACTTTTGAAGGATACAGTCTAGTTTGCTCATATCTCAAGTGAAACCAAGGGGAAACGTATCCATGTTCCTCTCATCACTATACTGGAATGTCAAAAGATTCACCTTTCAGCATAACGACTCAAGAGCAGGGAAGTGAAGTCATTGGCATCATCCCTAGAAATTGCACACCTAGCCAAGGAGTCAAATAAGGAAGGAGTTCTGCTGTCATACTGATTTTTAAACACCGTATGTGAGGGACCCACATATTAATGACTTTCTTATTCTAAATATTAAATCTAAATTTTCAAAAGTGAAGAATTATCCATGCAGCCACATGCACTAGGATTCATAAGACACATGTAGACTTAAGTTTTCAAAAGGTGCTAGTGATTTTGGCTGCCTCAGTTTTTGGCTACTCAATTTGATCCCCTCTAGAAGGGCCTCAATTTTTCAAAGTGCTGAGCATACTTCTTCTGAAAATCTAGCATCTTTAAAGTATGTCAACTTTGGCAACCAAAATCACTAGCTACTTTTGAAAATGTAGGCGTCTGTTTCTTCTGAATGTCAGTTCATGTGACTGCATGGATAGATCGGTGACAGCCAAGGGAGCTGAGTAAGACTAAGTGACTGTAATGACTATTGGTGCTCAGATTATTCTGTCATTCTGGGGTCTGATTGAACATCTTGTTGTTTTATTGGCTCTGGGAACCCCACACTTCTGCACTGATGCAGCAACATTGAATGTACAGACTGCAGAATTCTCATGTAGATGTTCTTAATATCAGCATGATGCACCTTAAGCATGATTAGGAGATTTTATTTGTGGTCCAGATAGCGCATGAGATGAACCATACATAGAGCCCTTTGGCCAATATCTTTGTGATCTTTTGAAGATGTTGAGAATAATTTTTTTGTATCACGTTGGACGTTTATATTTCATATTATTACATAACTGAGATCCTTGGCTGCTGGTGAAATAGTAGAGAAACTGCTGGAAGACGCAGATGTGAGGATACAGGACACTAGGCCATAGGTGACACGTGAGTCTTTTGTTTGGGGACGCTACTCCATACTTTTGCCTTATATTTACTAAACCAAATGATGTACAGGAAGACTCACGTGCAAAGGTGGCAGGCAGCCTGCTTTCCAAAGCTCATTTGAAATCTCTGGTAAATCAGTAGGTGTCAGATTTCAAATGCAGGGGCGGTGGCCAACTGCATAGGCAGCACCAAAGCCTCCCTCTGGAGCAGGAAGGCAGCCTGAGCCCATGAGTGGATGGCAAGGCCGAGGGCAGGCAGCAGGACAGGGGGGAGCCAGGCCACCCACCCAGCAAAGGCAGAAAAAGGAAGAGAGGCGCCCCCTGCCACAGCATGGAGTGTTGCTGAAAAGTGAAAAACAATGCAAATGATGAGCCTCCAAAGGGAGCCAACATGCATCCAGCATTTTTCCCCCTTCATGGCCAGCCTTTTTTTCCTGATTATTTGGGCAAATTATTTTGGGGAGGCTTAGCCTTTCCACGCTTCTTATATGTGCTGCCCATAACTAGGGCATTTGGAAACATGGTGAATTGAATGTTTTCCGAGCTATGCCACAGTGGAGCAGTATACAGACTAGCTACATGTTTGCTATTATTGGGAAGTGGAGGGTATTTCCCCCTTCGCACCTCAAAATTTGTTTGGCAACTTGTGGCAGGCACACTCCTGCTTCCATATGTCTCATCCAAAAGCATGGAGAAATGTATCCACCATTCTCACATTATTACACTGAAATGTCAAGAGTCACCTCTATAAACAAGAAAGTACGTGGCATCATCCCTCAAAAATACATACCTAGCTGAGGAGCCATATGGGGCCAGCAGTCAGAAGGAAATTATAAATCTTTGTCAGTGAAGCAACGGTGGTGTTCAGGGTACTGTGATATTTTCCATTTTCATTTAGTATGCTTTATGGGTGTTATCAAGGTGGTGGGAGTTCCCCCCCTTAAAGCTATTTGGGGCTCATCAGATGCCTAACCCTTTAAGATATTTTAAGCATTTTGGAGATGTCAGGAGGAATTTTCTTTGTGTTGCATCCTGTCTGACCTATACCTTATGTGATTGATTGTTCAGCTGTTGCTGAATCAGAAAAGAAAGTGTTCAGAGTACTGTGATGTTTTTTGCACTGCACCAGCAGAATGCCTCATCATTTCTGCTTGGTTGCTCCAGTCACTCAATCTTCTCTTTACATGGCTATTGTGTTTAAAGCACAATTTAGCCCTTTATTTGTAAAGACTTTAAAGTTACTTGATTTGGGAGCTTATATCTTCCATTACCACACGCCTCGGGCATGAAAATGTGTTAGTTCACAGGGGGAAGAGCAGCTGACGGCATCAGAGGGTTGTCATGAGGTATCAGAGGCAAACTCTGATGCTTAGGGGAGTGGCTGAAGTGTTTGCAATAAAACAGAACATTGATAATGTTTCTCTTGAAAATCCTGGCAACTTGGGGGCACAGAGGAGAAAGAGCCATATCTCAGCTACTCCAACATGTGTGTCAGTTACTCCATTGTGGGTTAAGCTGATGATTAAACAGAAATGAGTAACCATTGTCAACAAATATGAATGGAATTTTTACATGAGAATATAGTTCAAGAGTTAAGAAACCCTAGTATATGTAACCCCCTGGGAAGTTATCTGCTCTATGAGAATTTACATGGATATTTATTAATGAAATAATTGTTTTGCTTTTAATTGGTGTGACTGTGTAAGTAATCTTTAAAAAAAAATTTTTTTGGAGTTAATTCCAGAAGGGCTTCAGGCCACCTTTGGGATTTAGTCTGTCTCTGCCCAATACAGACTTCACTCATTTTTCATCAAAAGTGCCTTGAAATTTTGACTTTAGGGTTTAAAGATTGCAATCCTGTTTCAGTAATCCATGAGATTCAATATTTAGAGCCATACTCTGCCCTTGACTCATGCACACAATTACCATTGATTTTTTTTTATTTGTATTAGTTTTGATCCCAGAGTATGTGCCTCCCTGAAAATGACCAAGGTCAGAAGAACTTTAGTGAAAGCTGTGCACAGTACATGACATTTGACCAACGTGAGCATTGCAACTCTTTTTGTTTTGGGTGACTCAACTAACTGAACAGCCAATAAAACAAATACTTACTGAGGTTTGTGTCTGGGTAGCTTCTGTAATTATTACTGAATGATGGGGATTGGCAGATGGAGTAGTAGGGGATTGGCCAGTACACTAAGATCAGGTTACATAAAAGGCAACTGCAGCAGGTTTGTGAATGTTGGTAGAATATATCCCTGGGGAACATTGCTCAGCGAGTTACTGGATTCTGGAGCCATGAGTGGGTGCCCGTTTTGGGGGAACAAATATCAGTGAGTATATTTCTCTATTTACTGAATAATGTCAGTTAACATGATAGATACAATGTGAACATTAAATGTAAAATTCAAAAGGAGGATATTAATCAACTACCAAGGTTTAAATAACTATATAGACAATACTAATGAAGGGAGCTGGACTAAGAACTCTTTTGAGCATTGGCTATTGGGATATACTAGATATGAAAGGACCTAGATACTATAGTGATATGTGTGCTATAAAGATTGAAGCTAGATACATGCTGTTTATTTTGCTTATCACATATGTTCATGAAACTGAGTGACCAAAGCAGATCAGTGCTTGAATTTTAGGCACAATTATTTCTCTGACATTTTTAGCTCTGTTATTTTCTTTAGTAATTTTCTTTTATTCCTAGATTTAATTTTAATAAACTGTCTTTGGAAGATGAGGAAGAAAACAAGTCACAAGAAGGGCTGAATAAAGCCAGCAAAGGTGGACTTATCTATGGCGACTATCTACATGTAAGTGTGAAGATTAGATTATGTTACTGCCCTGATGCCTGTTACAATTTGAGATGTTGACGAATGGCATTTTCCTTTCCCTCCCTCTGCCAGCGAAGGCCAACAATCAAGGCAAGTCCTTCTGATCCCTGTTCCACTCCCAGCTTTCAGGATGTATCCACAGGCAACTATATCTCTTGTCATTTGAGTTAAACAAGCTCCCACCCCAGATTCCATGACAGCTCACATACCTGTTAATGTCAATGGGATGCTTGATTATTTTTTAACTTGTTGAGGAAACAAGTTGGATTTTGTTGTTTAGACAGGAATTATTTTTAGTCCTGCAGCTAAATTGTGAATGGAGAAGGGCTGAAGTAGAGAGTTACACTGAGATGCATATAACACATCACCTTGATAAATCACAGCAAAGCAGAAGATTCATTGTTTTGGCAGATGGTTAACCAGGGCAAACTCTCAGTATGCTCAGCAGGGGCTCTGCAGTTCTCATTAGCCATTGTGTTTAAATCCCTGTGCTGTAATCTGAAAAAAAAATACATCTAAGGGTATGTCTACATCTAAAATTTTGCAGCGCTGGTTGTTACAGCTGTATTAGTACAGCTGTATAGGGCCAGCGCTGCAGAGTGGCCACACTTACAGCAACCAGCGCTGCAAGTGGTGTTAGATGTGGCCATACTGCAGCACTGTTGGGCGGCTTCAAGGGGGGTTCGGGGAACGCGAGAGCAAACCGGGGAAGGAGACCAGCTTTGCCGCGGTTTGCTCTCGCGTTCCCCGAACCCCCCTGCAAACCGCAGGGAAGGAGACCTGCTTGATTACCAGAGGCTTCCTCAGGTATGCTGGGATACCTGCTTATTCCACGGAGGTCAAGAAAAGCGCTGGTAAGTGTCTACACTTGATTACCAGCGCTGGATCACCAGCGCTGGATCCTCTACACCCGAGACAAAACGGGAGTACGGCCAGCGCTGCAAACAGGGAGTTGCAGCGCTGGTGATGCCCTGCAGATGTGTACACCTCCTAAGTTGCAGCGCTGTAACCCCCTCACCAGCGCTGCAACTTTGTGATGTAGACAAGCCCTAAGTGTCTGTAAAATGTTGTAAATTTAGCTCATGGACCTAGTTCTTTCATCAGTTGCACTGATGTAAGCCGAAATAAGTTTAGTTACTCTAGACTTAAACAGAATTTGTCCTAATATTTGCATAATTAATTAATTACATTTAAAAACAACCTTCATTAAAAGAACCATGTCAAGCACTCAGAATTTAGGAAATGCCAGTAATAAGATTCCCAGGCAACTTTGATTCAGCGCGCTTGTGTATCTGCATACAATACAGTCTTTAATCAGATGATCACCAGAGCATTTTTTCTACAGGACTTCTGCCTCACTGAAAGTGAATTTCATTCACATATGATTTATAGACTACATTAGCTATTTTCCTTTCCCATCCCTTCCTTATCTTATTTAAGAAAAAGCAAATGAAAAAGCTGTTCAAATGGCTTTCTGAACTATACTGCCTGAAAGAATGCACAAGTATCTGACAGTCAATAGATGGCTAGATTTTGCCATTTTTCTTCATGTTACAGATTAACAGATTTTAAAACCACAAGCAACCTTTGTGATCATCTAATCTGGCCTCCTGCATAACACAAACAATTTCCCTGAATTAATTCCTGTTTCAAGTTCAATAGTAGTGGTTGAACTAGAGCATATCTTTTAGAAAAACAGCCTATCTTAATTTTAAAACTTCTAGTGATGGAGAAAATATCACAACCCTTGGTAATTTGTTCCAGTGATTTAATTGTTCTCACTGTTGAAAAATTGTGCTTTATTTCTCATATGAATTTGTTGAGCTTTAGCTTTCAGACATTGGATCTTATTATAGTTCTGTCTGCAGGACTGAAGAGCCCTCTACCAAATTTCTGTTCCTTATGTAGATATTTAGAGTGTGACCAAATCACCCCTTAACATTCTCTTTGATAAACTAAATAAACTGAGCATCTAGACTTCCAGTATCTCATAATTAGGGCCATACCAAATTCATGGTCCATTTTGGTCAATTTCACAAGCATAGGATTTAAAAAATAATAAATTTCATGATTTCAGATATTTAAATCTGAAATTTCATGGTGTTGTAATTGTAGGGGTCCCGACTCAAAAAGGAGTGGGGGGGTCGCAAGGTTATTGTGTATGTGGGGGGGGGGCTTTGCAATACTGCTACCCTTACTTCTGTGCTATTGCTGGCAGTGATGCTCTACCTTCAGAGCTGGGCAGCTGGAGAGCGGCAGCTGCTGGCCAGGTGCCACCCTTGCTTATGCACTGCTGCTGGCAGAACACTGTCTTAAGAGCTGGGTGCCTGGCTAACAGGCATTGCTCTCTGGCCACCTAGCTCTGAAGACAGTGCAGAAATAAGGGTGGCAATACCAGGGGTGGCTCCAGGCACCAGCGCAGCAAGTGTGTGCTTGGGGTGGCAAGCCGCAGGGGTGACCTGCTGGTCACCATGACGGCAGCAGTCAGGCTGCCTTTGGCAGCATGCCTGCGGGAGGTCCGCCGGTCCCACGGCTTCGGTGGCAATTCGACGGCAGGTACGCCGAAGGTGCAGGACCAGTGGACCTCCCGCAGGTACACCGCCGAATCTGTGTTACCAGCGGACCTCCTGCAGGCATACCGCTGAAAGCCACCTGACTGCCGTGCTTGGGGTGGCAAAATACATAGAGCCATCCCTGGGCAACACCGTGAACAACCCCCCCCTTAAATAACCTTGTGATCCCCCCTTCAACTGCCTTTTGGGTCAGGACCCCCAATTTGAGAAACGCTGGTCTCCCCCATGAAATCTGTATAGTATAAGGCAGGGGTAGGCAACCTATGGCGCATGTGCCGAAGGCGGCATGCAAGCTGATTTTCAGTGATACTCACACTGCCTGGGTCCTGGCTACCAGCCGGGGGGCCTCTGCATTTTAATTTAATTTTAAATGAAGCTTCTTCTACATTTTAAAAACCTTATTTACTTTATATGCAACAATAGTTTAATTATATATTTTAGACTTACAGAAAGGGACCTTCTAAAAACGTTAAAATATATTACTGGCATGTGAAACCTTAAATTAGAGTGAATAAATGAAGACTCGGCACACCACTTTTGAAAGGTTGCCAACCCCTGGTATAAGGTAAAAGCACATAAAAGAACAGATTTCAGGGAGGAGACCAGATTTCACAGTCCATGATGCATTTTTATGACCATGGATTTGGTAGGGCCCTTCTCATAAGGTATGTTTTCCAAATAGTACTTTACTCCAAATAGCCCTATGGAAGGTGGGAGAATCATATTTCTTTCATCTACTTCCAGATATAAACAGAAAAAAATCAATGGATTGGCTTACTATTAAAATGAAGAATAAATAAAGACCTGTTAGTTTTTTTTGTTTGTTTGTTTAGTGTTTTTTTTTTGTAATATTCACATAAGTTCCCATCAAGATCATTTTGTCCAAAACCAACAGTGGAGTTTGAGATTATTACAAAAATTCTTTCTTTTAAAGCTGGACAAAATATTGAATGCTCAGGAGCTGCAGAGTGAAAAAAAGGGAAACAAGATCCATGATGAGCATCTTTTCATTGTGACTCATCAAGGTAAGCTGCAGGACAGAAAAAGGTTATTGTTTGATGCAATCACACCATTTGTTTGTTTGGAGCTAAAACATGCAGTACAGAAATTGTTTTGAGTTACATGAATACCAGCTTTCTCTCCCATTCCCATGACAACACAGTATTTGTGTGTGTGTGTGTGAGTCCATAATCCATATTTGAAGAGTTTTAGTAGAGAATGAGAATACCCTTCCACATAATTAATTATAAACAGAAGAATCAGGGGCGGCTTCAGGCACCAGTGCAGCAAGTGTGTGCCTTGGGCAGCAAGCTGTGGGGAGCAGCGTGCTGATTGCTGTGAGGGTGGCTTTCAGGCTGCCTTTGGCGGCATGCCTGCGGGAGGTCTGCCGGTCCCGTGGTATCAGCAGTAATTCAGTGGTGGGTACACCGAAGGCGTGGGACCGGTGGACCTCCCGCAGGCATTCCACTGAAAACCGCCTGACTGCCGTGCTTGGGGCAGCAAAATACATAGAGCCACCCCTGATAAGAATGGAGATGGCTTAGTGACCTAAGTCTCAGGTTTAGAACACCTAGACTCCTCTGAACTAGTTGTGGTGGAGCAGATTCAGCCCTCTAAAATAGTAGATTGAGTACTATGCTGTTTACTGTATTTGGGTCTCTTTTAGATGACATCCTAAAACTGAGGTTCCATCTTATCTGTTTGGACATTACACATCCCATGGTGCTTTGTGTAAGAGAACTGGTTTGTCTTGGTAGCCTGGCCAGGTTTTCCCCTCTGCCCAACTGTTGTTAATATATGCCACCCTAAAGTTCTAAAAGTGAATATACTGTAATTAGTTCTGGTAACAGTCTCAGGTGCTAAATTATTCCATGCAACAATGGTCTGAAGAAGGGAAAGATTCTTTAAACAGCAGGCACATTTGTAAATCAGTATTTCTTACACCCCAATCACATGGAAATAGAACATTATTTTTAAATTAAGGTTTAACAATAAATTTGGAAATTAACCTCCTAATCTACTTGCCTAACTTCTTTCTACATACCAGCAATGCCAATGAAATTAACACTAGCAATGCCTTTCTTATTGCAGCTTATGAACTTTGGTTTAAGCAGATTCTGTGGGAACTGGACTCAGTTCGGGTGATCTTTCAGAATGGTCGTGTAAGTTATGTGCAAATATTTATCGTATGAAAATCCAAGCCTCTTTCTGAAAGTTTGATTTTTACCAAATCAACACATACCCCCAAAATGAGACTTAAGGCTGAAATTCAGGTCTTTAGTGACACCATTTTGCCATTATGATAGTCCACATATTTTGATCTGTAAAATCATGCACTGTTCTGAGGACTATATCCTCTAAAGTAACTGACCACACAGATCACTCTTCAGGAGCAATTGCTTTGGCCAAACTTCTCAAAAGCTCTGATGATGGCTATCTGTGTGGTTTGCAAATACTAACCTAGAATTATTTTACTGCCAAAAAAGGATGGCTAGGAGAAAATTATATATAATACACTAGAGAATTTTTCCCTGTTTTATAGACAAGCAATTTTATACACTGATGTTTAAAAAAATATTAAATATTTTGCATAAGTGGACCAGAAAATTCAGAGGTAAGGGACACTTTCAACATACAAATAATAATTTTAAATAACTTATATTTTCAAAAAATCACTGTCTTATTGGCTATCTATCTGCCTATATTTTTTAAAAAATATAAATTATTTAAAATTATTATTTGTATATTGAAAGTGTCCCTTACCTTTCAATTTTCTGGTCCAGTCATGCAAAATATTTATTGTGGTTTTTTTAATCCATCAGTGTATAAATTGCTGGTAAATAAAGTAGTAAAAATTCTCTAGTATTTGGATGTGATTTGATGAAGCTGGTGAGGAATTATCAAATCAACAGCAGATGCTTATATGATGAAACCTGAAAAAAAAAACGTGAATATTTTGAAGATTTATTAACACTGCCCAAAGTGAAATTCTTAATACACTTATGAATTGTAATGACAAAGTCTTGAGTTTCCTGCGATGTGTTGTCAATCAGAGGTGGCTGGCTGTATGTGATTTTAATAATAAACTGATAGTTGTAAATGAAAATCCAGCACTTGTGGATACGTAGCATTGTTTGGAAGTAGACCTGGTAGTAAAATGTGGAAAAAATGATGCAAAAAGTTTAATGAAAAATTAATTCCCTTTTTTCCCCTGAAATTTAGTATGTTGATTATTTTTGTTGAAATCTGAAATTCAGCAAAATTCCAACCATCTCTAAAATGGGATATGTTTCTCCATGAAAGTAATATTTTTATTGAAATGTAATTTAAAATGTTGAAAAATTGAAATTCAGAAACCAGTGGGAGGATTATGAAAAAGATTAAAATGTAGCATTTTCATCCATCCTTTGATATTTCTTGGTTGTGCTCATTGACTGCCTTAGCAATCTCAAGTGGAATCCTGAAGGCAATGGACGTGTTGACACAGAGTTGGCTTGGGAACTGCAGTTCCTTCCCCACTCACTTTTCCTGCTTCTTCCTTTATTCCCCCCTTCTGCTTGCTAGCAAGCATCTTCTCAGCTGTGCCACACCACTTTCTTAGCCACATTATCTCTCCTGCTTCCTCTGGCCTGCTTCTCCACTGTCTCTAATTGAATTACACTGGATGACTTTGGCCTAGAATTTCAACTCTCAGTTTTCAGAGTGGTAGCCATGTTAGTCTGTAACAGCAAAAACAACAAGGAGTCATTGTGGCACCTTATGGATTAACACATTTATTTGAGCATAAGTTTCGTGGGCTAAAACCCACTTTATCGGATGCATGGAGTGGAAAATACAGTAGGAAGATATATATATAGCAGTACGTGAAAAGATAGGAGTTGTCTTACACAGTGCGGGAGTTGAGACAAATCAATTAAAGTGGGCTAGTAGCACCAGGATGAAAAATCACTTTTGTTGTGGTAATCAGAGTGGCTCATTTCAAACAGTTAACAAGAAGGTGTGAGAACAGTAGAGGCAAATTAGCATGGGGAGATTAGTTGTTTTTTTTAGTTCTTGTAGTGACTCATCCACTCCCAATCTTTATTCAGGCCTAATTTGATGGTGTCCAGTTTGCAAATTAATTCCATTTCTGCAATTTCTCATTGGAGACTGTTTTTGAAGTGTATTTTTTTTGAACACTTGCCACTTTTAAGTCTGTTATTGAGTGTCCAGGAAGGTTGAAGTGTTCTCCTACTGGTTTTTGAATGTATAATTCTTGATGTCTGATCTGTGTACTGTTATATATATCTTCCCTACTGTATTTTCCACTCCATGCATCTGATGAAGTGGGTTTTAGCCCATGAAAGCTTATGCCCAAGTAAATTTGTTAGTCTATAAGGTGCCACAACTCTTTCAGTAACTTTTTGAGTTAAAAACATGAGAAAAATAACTCCTTTATAACTGACCCAGTTAGAACGAGTAAGCAGCCAGAGCAAAAAGCCCTCATAGTTGATCTTTTAAGTATATTTAAAGCCTAAAAAATATTATTTTAATTATGTGCATTAGTCTACATTAAATACAAAACTTTGCTATTGATTTTTACATGGAATACACTGAGATACTGCAGTGATGGGTAAATAACACCCTAAAAAAGATTGATAGGTAGAACACACAGGTATTAAATGGCATATTGGCTCATCATTCTCAATCTGGTCATAAATATTTCTTTTCTAATAAGGTGAGAGACGAGAGAAATATGCTCAAGGTCGTTGCTCGAATGCACAGAATTTCAATGATCCTTAAATTACTTGTGGAGCAATTTTCAATTCTAGAAACTATGACTGCATTGGACTTCTTTGATTTCAGGTAAATATTATTTATTGATTAACATCAATGTTTATGTAAAGGTCCTCACTAGAGCGAACAGTGTGGTTTCCAGGACTTTCAGAAATGAAAGCGTGAGCCTCTACCACTCAGCTAAAGAACTAAATCAGTTAGGTCAGCACAATAAGTGTGTATTTGAAAGAGAAGCAGCTGTACTAATAAAAGATAAAGGTCAATAATGGTCTCTAACTTGATTGCAAGTCCAGTGTATTCTGAGGTTTTTAAACAGATGTTTGTCTTAATTATTTGTATGTGACTTTGCTAGCTGAGATCACCACTACAAAACTATAATAACAGTATGTAAATAACCAAAATGTCCTGTCATTCGGTAATGCCAAGTTAAGACTTAGCAATTTCTTTACACTATTCACAGCCACTTGTTCTCTGCAACATTTTATGTCAATTCATAAACTTGTGTGGGTGAGATAAACCCACGCTCCACATCTAGAGCATGAGCTAGATGTTTTAACCCATTGCTTCTGGGGCTTCACACATCTAAATTTCATAAGGTTTGCAGTGGTCCTTGATCACTGAAATATCATGTTCCCCAAGCCTGTGGGAAGCAGCATGTTGCTGTCAGGTTTTTGCCACCAACCCTCCATCTCTCTTCACTTCCCCGTTTCCCCACCAGGAATTTCTCCTCTCCATCTACCAGTAGAAGCAGACAGTATTGCCTGGAAGCTTGTATACCTCTTTCTGGCTGCTGGCCTGGCTTCTGAGATCCATCTGCCTGTCTCATTTCCAGGAAAGAACTCCTAATTCTTTCACGCCCAAGTTCCACTATTGCTCCATGCACCCCCATTCCTAACTTTCCTGTGGTTTCCACTTGGGTCACCTGTGGTCATGTCATCCAGCTCCCATCCCCTCATGGATCCTTTTGGCAACCTATATATTTGCCTTCTAATTCTCCCTAATTCTCTTCATAATACCCCAGAAAACATCACTCATGGTCCTTAAAGGTTGCCATAATCCTTTTTTCCCATTTTTAAATTAAAAAAAAAAAACAGGGAGAGAGAGAGAAAATAAGTGGATTAACCATGTATTTTGAGAGATTCTCAATTGAAATGTTCAGAAATGTATTATTGTATAATAGGCAATTATACAACCAAGTCAACGAGTTTCAATTCCATTATTATAACCACAGTATCCCTTATTTTTGAACCACTAAATTTGCCAGGGAATGGGAATCATGGCTATCCTTATTAATTAGTTCTTCCAACTTGCCAACATGGTTTAATTTTACATCAGTCCCACATAACAAAAACTAGCTATGATGACACCGACACCTTATCCTTTTGTCCAGAAAAAACCCCTGACACAAAATTGTTCTGATCTATGGAATAATTTAAATACCAATAAACGTATCATAGTTTATTTTAATTTTAATGACTCAAGACACCTTTCTTAATACCTGTTTGGCTATGTATGTTTAGAAATAAATTAATATTCATATTAAATTTCCTTCTGAACATGTTTTTTTTAAAATATTGATTTCAATATATAATTTGCTGTTATTTACTTAAAAATAAAGAAATCAGATTTTCATTGTGATATCTGGGTTGCAACAAAGGAAATGTCAATGTTGTGGTTTTTCTGAGCATTTGTTTGATATGCTTTTAAAGTTGGAAATGTCTATATATATATATTTAGTTATGGATAGGAAAACCACAATATACCCTTATTTTTGAAATAATATGTTATTACTCTATCTTTTTCCATACCCAAAGAGATTACTTAAGCCCAGCATCAGGTTTTCAGAGCCTGCAGTTTCGCCTATTAGAGAATAAGATTGGTGTCCCACAGAGCCTGAGAGTCCCTTATAACAGAAGGCATTACCGTGACAACTTCAAGGGACATGAGAATGAACTGCTGCTTAAATCAGAGCAGGAGCCAACACTTCTGCAGTTAGTGGAGGTAAGTGTTTAAATGTAGACCTGCCCTATTTTAAATTAATATTCTTACCCAATTTTTGGAAGGAGAAATTGATTGAGAATTCCCAGTTTCTCAAAGGTATTTAGGCATTTTATTGAAATCAAAGCGAGTGAGATCCCTAAACACTTTTTGGGCTGATGTGACTTGTCTAGATCTACAGAGGGAGTCAATGTTAGATGGGATTAGAAGTGGGGAGTTTGTCTTCCAGCTGTAGGATCATTTAAGAGTAACTCATGATCTGTATCACCTATTTGCTTTATGTTATTTTATTTTTAAGGCATGGCTAGAAAGAACACCAGGACTAGAACCAGAAGGATTTAATTTCTGGGGAAAATTGGAAGTGAATGTTTTAAAAAGTCTAGAAAAGGAACTGGCAATGGTTCAGGTAAGTTATGTGTCCTTAGTCTATCAATAAGCATAAGATATGTGATAAAAGAAGATCCTGCCATTTTAGTTTAACATTTTAACCCAATCACTGTTCCTTTCCGTTGGTTCATTCAGTCTTAAACAAACTTTGTTTTTAAAGAGCAATGGAACTATGCACTTGTTTCAGGCATATATGGACCAGTTTATAATTTGACTTCTAAAACGTGTGCTATTTGAGTGATTTTTTGTTTGCAAAAAACAAGGTTGAAATCCTGACTCCAGTGAAGTCAATAAGAGTTTTGCCATTGACTTCATTGGGGCCAGAATTTCACCCCAGGCACTTGAGTTTGAAGATCAAAGTGCAACTCTTATAAGAACAAGCCCATGGGAATCCCTATGGAAGGAAATGTTTGCATACACCATTGTGAGATGGAACTGTGCTGTTTCACGTAGCTTTACTAAATGGTATATATGGGTTTGACAAGAAGGGATTTCCGCATGCTGATATTGAACTTATTGAACTATATATGAATATTAGCAGGAGAAGAATGTTTTGCTTTTAAAAACAATCATTTAGTTGCTCAGGAGGACAAAAAATATCCAGATGTGAGTGATTATGTATCTAAAAAAATGCTCTCATGAATTTTGAGGATTGAATTTCTTTAATTCAAATCACATTTTTAATGAAAAAATAATTCTATATTTAAAATCTGGGAAATTTTGACCAGCTCTAAGATTAATATCTTTCTAAATGTTGGGTTTCTTTTTCTTTCTTCATTCAAATGAAGAAACTATAAAATCAGACTTCTAAGAACTTAAGGACAGATTTTTTAAAAAAAGAATTAATTATGTAATTGTGTTCCCGTCTTGTGCTTGCATTGATCTCAACTAGGTATGAAAACTGGCTAACTGATGTGGTGATTTAGGTACATTTGTGCATGCAGTGGTTGTAATAATTGCATTTTGCATAGGCAATGGTACATCTAACTTGTTTGAAAACATGGTCCTCACACAAAATGTGTAAATTCATAGTAGTATGATGCTGAAAATTGCAACTGTTAATAAATAATTCAAAAAGTGTAGGCCTCTTCTAAAAATAATTATTTTGTTTTCTATTTTAAAGGCCAAACAAGAGTCAGAGGAAAAAGAGGACCTACTGGCTGAACTTCAAAAACAAAAAGAGGTTCTGATTTCATTATTTGATGAAAAACGCCATGAACATCTTCTTAGTAAAGGTAGGTTTATGTTCACATCTAGAAAAAGGTAGTTTGATAACAGTAACTGGAAACTTTGTGAAAAGAAGTTTAAAAATACAAGGAAGAAAGTTACCTTAGAAAGTTACTTGTGATTTGCTTTTTTTTAAATCTTGAGTTTTATGATGATTTGGCTATTTTCCAGATAATGGTGGAATTCAGTATACAGCTACTTTTGAAGCAACTCTGATAGCTAAACACTATAATGTATACTTTTTTCCTACCATATATTTTTGTATACTATAGTGGACTCTGGACATTTGTAGGAATATTAACTCAAAAACTAATAAAATTTTTAATTTTGCAGGAGAAAGAAGACTCTCTTATAAAGCATTGAAAGGAGCTTTAATGATCTACTTCTACAGGTACAATAAGGCGATATTTCTGCAAGATTTAGTGGGAATGTTGACAAAAGGAAGAAGTCAAGGGTAGATGACGTATTATACACCAAAAATTGTGGATGTACACAATTTGTGATTTGTTGAATAGCTATTCTAAATCATATACTGTACTTTAGCAGGGTCCTTAAATTCTCCTAAGGCCAAATTGCTATAAATATGGAACAAAATGCAACTCACATTTTAGGAGAATGAAAGAACCTATTAGAATACTGATTTTTGTATTGGTAGAAGAAATGTAGGGGGAAAAATTACCGAAGTCAGTGCTACGCACACTTGAAGTGGTACTTTGACAAACATAAGAAAATATCAGTAAGGTAATAACAACTTTCTTTGTGTCTTGTATTTCATTTTTCAAGAGAGGAGCCTCGCTTTCAGGTTCCCTTTCAGCTTATTACTTCTCTCATGGATATTGATATACTCATGACCAAATGGAGATGTAAGTTTGCCCTTCTTTATTGTAGTAGTATCTCTTTCAGGTACAAGATTATTTTTCCCTTTATTACTATAGTTGTGACCAAGGTGTGTTCAGTTAGAATTCAGAAGACCTCCTCCCATTCTTATTCTAAGGACAACTGCTTTTGCTTTGATCTGGAGGGCAAGTGTGACACCTCCTTATGTTGATGCATGTACATGGAAAAGCCATTGCTTTCCTTTTGAAACTAAACCTATCACCTCCATGATGTGCCTAAAATTGGGACAACATCTTTTTATCTAGGAGAACTACTGTATATTCCCCAGATTCTCCCCACACCTCATGACTCTTCTCTATCCAAACATGCTTTGCACTCTCTTACCCTCTGTCTATAAAACAGGGTGAAACATGTTGCAATCTATGGGACGACAGTTAACAGTATTCCTTACTCAATATGCAGTATGCTGAAGAGTGATAAAGTCTCCTTGATGACCTAGTGGGTCACCCTCTCTATGACCTTTATCTCTGATGTCCCAGGAAAATGGTCATAAGCATTCCCCTGAACCTGAGAACCTCACATGAAACTGATACAATACAACTTGCTATCTGGCCAGCTTTAACTGGCATTTCAGTGGTCAACATCATTACAACCAAACCTTTGTTTGTATCCTAAAGCAGCAATTTAATATAAAAAATAAGTTATAAATGCCAAATTCTGTTGATTTCTGTTGCTTAGACAACCATGTCTGCATGGTGCACAGAATGATTGGCAGCAAGGCTGGCACTGGAGGATCATCAGGCTATCAGTATTTGCGCTCAACAGTGAGGTAAGCATGAAGAAAAAATATTTAAACTTCACAATATTATTCTTTACCACTCCTTAATCTGCATACAGTATCTTACGTTAATATGAATAATACTTTTCATTTAGTCATATCCAGGTAAAAAGTATTTTAATGTTAGTGAAAGATTCCAGAAAAAAGAGCATAGCCTCAAACTTACTGACAATAAGCAATTAATATTACATAACCAGTGTCTACCGACACTTTGAACATTGGTGTCTTTATATAAATAGCTGTGTTTAAATGGTGACCTTTTATCTTAAAAGCTAAACTATTCTTTGAATTTAGGGACCGGGAACACTTGAACATATGCTGGTAAAAGCCATTAGCTTTACTGTTTATAGCTTTTCAGTTCCTTTTTGTGTTTTGTCAGTCAACTTGTGAGAGAGAAGGTTTTGTTTTGGTTTTTTCCCCAAGTGACAGGAGGGGATAGTCACAGAAGTCAATGCAGATGTGAAGATTGGTTTATTACAATAATTGAGAGTGGGAGGAGTGTCTAATTAACCAGTTAGAGTTGTCATCCTTCAGAATTGTTGGTCTTTCCTGCTGTGCAAGGCACAGATGATCATGGATCTTGGCTCCATGTTTCACTCCAATTCTCCAGTGCAGCACTTCAGATGGAAAACTAGCTTCCTGCCTGTTGCGTCCATCATAAGAGCAACTGAATAGGGCTGGAAGCTTCAGCCTCGCCTAGCTCTCTCTCATTCTGGAATATGTACAGTTTCAGTCATTTAATATTTTCTAATATTCAGTCAGTCAACCTTGAAGCTTACATTTGTATCTACACCTTGACGGTTGAATTTTGTGCCTGGAGAGCAAAATGCAAAAAACACTTTGGATTGTTTGATGCATACATTAAAACATCTCTTCATCTAGCTGGAATCTTTTTGGTTTTTTTTTTTGTTTTTTTGATGGACGGTATTATGCAACTAGTAGTTTCAAACACTGTTGCTTTTGGCAACTGCTCTAATATTAATTTAGCTCACTCCCCTGAATTATGTTTGAGATAATTATCTGTAATTTTCATCAAACTGTCAAAGTAGAAATACACCAGGTTTGGGATTTTAGTACAAATGTAACTTGGGCTAGGGTTACAAAATGCTCTTAGGCTTTTCAGTGAACCTAAATTTCAAGCCTAAATCAGCTAATGACTGTGAGTAGAAGCCATGAAAAAAACATGGTTTTGACCCGAAGGCAGTTTTGGGTGAGTCTCACTTAGTGGCTCATTTAAGAATGAAAAATCATAGAGATTGAAACCACATGAATCCAAATCAACTTTGTGTCCTTCAGCTCTAGTCTGAACTGCCACACTTGGTGGAAAGAATCTGAAATCATTACTAGTGGATGTTTTCAATTAGAAGATCATCGGGGTTGGCTTGTGCAGTATATCATTCAAACACATTGGGAGTCCCCAGGACCTTTTGTAATGTAATTTGATAGATCTGAACCAAGATCAGGCTTTGTAGAGGCCAATTATGGCATCTCTAGGCTACCATATTAAAGTTAATGCATCTGATTTTATTTTTTCAGTGACAGGTACAAGGTGTTTGTAGATTTGTTCAACCTCTCAACTTTTTTGGTGCCGAGACACTGGATACCAAAGATGAACCCAACTATTCATAAATTCCTTTACACAGCAGAATATTGTGACAGCTCCTACTTTAGTAGCGATGATTCAGATTAAAGAACCTTCCATGGTGATCCATTTTTAAAGAACTTTGAACTGTTATATGAATTGGTTTTGACCTTTTGTGAGGTCCCTTAAATTTATTAATTATTACAAAGCATGTATATATATTTATGCATGCCAAGCTGTAAGATTTAAAGCATGTGATGAAATTCTGGACACATTAAATAGTGTGGTTTAGAGATTATACGAACTACTAAATTTTCATATTGAGGTATTTTTAAAACATTACAGAAATAAGAAGGCACAGTTTGCTGAAGGAAACAGTATACAGAGATATTAATGACACTTAGCAATACTGGATCAGCTGAATTTCTATGGTTAATGCTAGCGATTCATTTTGCTCAGTATCTTTACAGAAATATTTCTGTTACCAAAAATCACATAGGATTTCTAGTATCAGAGGGGTAGCCGTGTTAGTCTGGATCTGTAAAAGCAGCAAAGAATCCTGTGGCACCTTATAGACTAACAGACGTTTTGGAGCATGAGCTTTCGTGGGTGAATACCCACTTCCTCAGATGCATAGGATTTCTAAAATTTCTTTTAGTTTAAATAATCCAATTTACTTTTCTACATTTATACTTATTTTTGCATTTCTGACAGCTTGGACAATGAAAGTGCACTAATCAGTTTTTCTTTTGTTTAGTTCATTTCTCATCAATTTCAGGTTTTCATGAACTAGAAAATGCTTTAGGATGATGATGATTTACTTTTAAAATATGCCCCTGTTGGGCATTTTTATTGTACTGAGATTTTTATACAGCTAAATTTTAGAAAGTCTAAATATTGAGCCAAACTGGACCTGACAGTGTCCCTAAGTAATTTATATGAAAAGAGAAAAATCTTTATTCTTATGTCATAATAAAAATGTGTAATAATGCATAACTGTAAAAGAGTAACAAAATAAATACGATATTCTGTTAAATTCTTGTTATATTTATATATTTATCTTTGTCTCATACTTCATTTTTTCACTTAAAATAAATGGCTGTTAAAAACGTAAAGCTCTTTTTTCTTATTTTTTTTAATTTTAAAAGGAATTTAGTAGTATAAATTAGTTCCAGAATGAAGGCATTAGAAAGAGAAGTCCTTTTTATTTATCCAAAGTACTGTATGGCAAGAGTAGCAGTAATACAAAGTTCCATTGTACCATTCTGCCAATTTGCCTCAGATCAGGACTAAAACACATTACCTTGTAGGGTGTGAAGACAGTATGTATTCCTGTCCATTAAATCTTTGCATTTCAACAAGTGAAGATTTTAATACTTTTCATGCTTGTTCACTGAGAAATAGACAGACTATCAATAGCAGCCAGATGGCAACAACTTTTAAACATAAGACAACAAACAAAAATTCATTATTGCTCTTACTGAACCTCAGATGGAACCTGTACTGATGCTATTCTTCCAATAAGTAATAAATGCTACTGCTTAATTGTCCTGACCAGTCTTTTTCATATCCAAGGAAAACTTCTCTTAAAGCAAAGGGGCTTAATTAAAAAGCACAACAAATCCTGCATCTTGGCAGGGGGTTAGACTAGATGACCCTTGCGGTCCCTTCTAACCTCTGGTTCTATAATTCTATGAAATAGAAAAGTGTTCCAAATGGAGGCATTGTACTCAGCCTCCTTTGCGTTTTAGTTTCTAAAGTCTGCCTTTCAGAAACTGGATGCTATAGTAACTGTCTGTAGTTAGAACTCTTTTTGGCAGCTCCACTGAGTGGCTTTACCTCACTGGTTTACAAAAGTGAAGTTGCAACCTCGCTCTTGCTAGCCTAGACACTTGTATTGCTACTAACTCAATGTTGCTAGCAGAATAAGTTACCAGCGAGACAATTTAAAGTAACAGTACTTTTGAACTCAGGAATTTTCCTTCCTATATTTTGATAATCCAAGATCTGATTAATAGATTCCAAGGCCACAACTGACCATTATGATCATCTAATCTTACCTCCTGAATAACACAGGCCACAGAAAAGCATCCAATATTGATTTTTAAATGGTCAGAGAGAGATAATCCCCCATGATAAGTAGTTCAAATGAATAATTACTCATTGTTAAAAAATTATGTCATTTCCTGTCAGAATTTGCCTAGCTTCAATGTCTAGGCATTGGATCATGTGATATCTTTCTCTGCTAGGTTGAAGAGCCCATTATTAAATATTTGTTCCTCTTATAAGTAAAGTTGGTACTTATAGACTCTAATCAAGTCACTCCTTAACCTTTTCTTTGTTAAGCCAGAATGACAAATGGAGCATAGCATCAACACAAACAGTAAATATTGTGAGACACAGGATAACTGGGGAGAGTTAGCAAAATGGTAAGTAAAAAGAAACAGCAGCCACTACTGGAACTTCATAAAGCTTTTCTTATCCCTTTAGCACACTTGGAATATAAGAATAGGATTCAAGTGAATGTTCAAAATTCTTTATTTAGAAAGTATATTGTTAAAACACATATTCAAAATTGTATTTAGGAAACCTGTTCAAATTTAATATAGTGCAAAATACTTGTAAAATCTCTTCACAATTCAACTAACAGTTACAAATGTGTTTTTATAAAAAATGTAAATATTGATTCACAATTATTTCTACACAGCAAAAATTGACTACTATAGACAAGAAGAGCAAAAATTCACAAAAGTTACTAAACAAATAAATGATACTGGAATGCTTTAAAATTCAGAAATGACATTGCTTTCTATTCTTATGTTCTACAGATCAAAAAAGTTCAATGCCTTCATAATCATGTTTGAGATTTCCTCTGACCAGCACATGGAGAAGGACAGAGATAAATAGGTCTTGTATTGAAACTAATGCACCAATCTGTGGCCAGAGGGATGATCTCTGTGACAAGCCAGTTAAAGGTGCTGGTTGGGGAAATACAGAGAGAAAATGAGGTATCTCAGTAGCCCTTCTTTATTCTCCTGCTAATAATTAGCAACAATTGATGATTAGCCCTGAAAAAGGATGGACTGTTAGAAGACAGATATTAATATGCAGAACACAAATTTAGTGACTTATAGGCATCTTTTAGCTATGACAATCATAGTCTGAATTTCCCTTTGGCAGAGTGTAATTAATGGAGGTAGAGAGAGGAGATTGAAGCAGGTGCCACTCCAACACTTTTTAAAGAATGAAATGGCCCATTTGCAACCTTACATGCAAAGAGAGGGTACAGCAGATATGCTTTCATATCTCGGGTTGGTTATTGCAGTTCCCCTAATTGGCTAACTGCTCTCTGAACTAATAGGTAATCAAGTACATTGGAAGACAAGAACTATTAATTCATTCTGAATTCTCCAAAATGCCCTGGTACTTCCCCCCCAAAATCGCCTACCTTGAAGAGCATAAAAAATAGATTTAATAAGACATGAGAGGTGAGGGTCAAAGACACTCAAAGGGAGAGGGTGAGCAGAGATGAAGTTACGTGGTTACACAAGAAGGCATATATAAATTTTGATGGTTCCATCACTATGTGGTGTGCTTTCTTTCCTTCTCCATTCTTCTTTTAGCCTTCACAATACCAGTGAGCTGTTAGGAGAAATGATAATGTGGTTGCAACCTGCTTGTTTAGTATATAATGCAGAGTGGCCTATAAGAAAACTGAAGACAAGAGGCAGAGAAAGCAGAAGAGAGAAAGTCCATGCTATGCAAACAGCACCTGCTGTCAAACAAAGTTACAAGAAAAGCCAATTCAGGCACTTCAGAAAGTGCAGGAGTGATAACAAAAAATTGTCATTTCACATAAGGTTTTTGAAAATGAAAGACAAGAGGAAATGGAAAGACACATCATGTTTCTCCTCATATTAAAGTGCCTTCAGACTGCATCCTGCCATACTGCTAGATTGCTGGATTGAAAACTTTCAGCAAACATTATCCCCTGTCACTTCTTCCCTTGTTCCATTTCATTCTGAACCAACTGTGATGTTAGTGACATTCTAGGACTTGCTGCCAGGATTTGTAAGTGGGCATTATTTGGGACCAAGAAACTTCCAGTGCTCCATGCCTTCCATCTAGCGTTCTCATTTAAAATATTTCAACAGGCATTGCATAAAGCTCAAACTTCCAAACTGACCACCACAGTGCGACTCTTGTTTCATCTTTCTTTCTCAGAACTGAGAGTCAAGTGTATGGTATTCTGCAGAGTTGTCTGTGCAGCCCCAATCAAATTTAGGGTCACAGACTCTGGAAGCTGAAGTATCTTCCTGAATTCTGGATGCACTATATCTGTGATGCCCAGGAGACCAATCCCTAATACTAAAATAGTTCTAAAAAATTTTGAAGTAAAATATCTTCATATTGAATAAGTGTAAATTTACAGAATACCAGTATCTGCCAAATGACTGTCAGCAGGGTGCTTTTTCGTTTGGCCGGTCGGTGTCAAACAAACACAGATGAAACTGTATCTGCTATACCTAGAAGAAGTAAAACACAAACTAGATGTTGAATAAGTATTAAGAACGCATTCATTTCAAACTGAACTTGCTGTCCTGAATAACCAACTGAAACTAAACCCCAAAAGTCCTACTTCATGAGCCAGTATAGGTGAAATGCAAAGAAAAAGGAAACAAAACTAAACTGTTTTGCCTTTTACTCCTTTATATTGTATGAAAACAGCTACAGTTCTGACCTCCCCATACAAAATAAAAGGGTTCTCCTGTATTTTCACATTAAAGCTCTTCGGTTCTTTTCTTTGGGAAATTTAATGCAACTCTGGTGAACTTACAATGTGTTAACACAACTGGATGTTGAAATGTGAGCTGTAGTTTTCCTAGTCTCAGACTCAAAATCCTCTCTCTTTTCCCCTAAGGACTGGAAAAACTGCTTGTAAAGTTTTACCATTCCAGTGTGCTGTCATGTTCTAGGTCCTCCACAGATTACACAGGGCCCATTACAGAGAAATTTGTGTCTCCGGTATAGGATGTTTTCTGGGGCCCCACCCTTCCATTTTACTCCCATTTCATCCCAGTTACAGATATTTGTGGGGGACCCTACTACAATTGTCCATCCTTTCCTACTCTCTTATTAGCACCCCTAAACATCCTCCAGGAAAAAGGTAGTGGACAGATAGGGTGAGTTAAACAGCCCTATGTAGTGAGTGGTAGGCATGCCACGTTTTCACCACCAAAAGCTGCAGGAGAGAAAGTGACTCAGCAATCCTTCCTGAGGATGCCCAGGATGCAGAAAGTCCCCACCCCTGTTCACACTCATTTCAACTCTCTTTGAGTAGCTATACTTCTCCCAAGCTTGCACCAAAGAACAGTCCCTGTATTCTACTTGAGTGCAATTGTGAAAGGCTCTTGTCCGAAATGAGGAGGGTGGGAGACAGAAGGGAAGGCTTCTGCATCCATGTAAGGGCCTGTCACAATCTAGTCCTAAATCAGGAACTAATGTCTAATTCAAAAAAAGAGAAATTATGAACAGAGAAAAACTAAGATTAATAGATTCACAGAATTTCTACTGCTCCCCTCTGGTGAATTTAGGGTACAGGCAATTTGGTTTTGTTTCTTTCTGAGGAAGGTTAAGAGACAACTGGGTTAACGTGAATTAGTGATTTAGTGAGCTTTAATTTTATCGATTGTTCTCTTGGTCACCTCTACAGTTGGCTTGCTTTAGTTATCATGACTCAAATCAACGGTGTTACCAGGTAGCTAGTTCGTACAATAATAAATATTATCAAATTTAAACAGCTAATTAAGGGCCCAATCTTCCTTCCTTGGGTAAGGAATGGTGTCCTTAGCCTCTGTCAGAGGATGGAGATGGATGGCAGGAGAGAGATCACTTGATCCTTGCCTGTTAGGTTCACTCCCTCTGGGGCACCTGGCATTGGACACTGTAGGTAGACAGATACTGGTCTAGATGGACCTTTGGTCTGACTCGGTACGGCCGGTACAGTTCTTATGTTCCAAGTGGGACTGGGTCCTACGGGCCTGATTCGTGTTGCCCTGATCTTTGTGTAATCACATCAGCGCAAAGTGGGTGCAAAATGTTATCCAGTCTGTTTTACTCACTTTGCACTAGTGTAATTGACTACCCAAGGTACTGAGCAATTGTGAATCAGGACCTGTATGTGTGAGATACGGGGTTTTATGGTAGGTAAGTCCAAAAAACTGACACACCTAACCTCAGACAGACTAACAAACCCAACATTGCATTAGATGCTGTTAGGATTCCTGCACAAAAGGTAGACAGAATAACTACTAGCCCAATTACTGTAATCAGATGTGAGACCCTCATTTGGGAATAAGGGTCTGATCTCGTGAGCTGCTGATGAGACTTCATCCCCTCACAGAATCAGATCCTAAACAAAGTTCAAAATAAAAATGGCAGATGGTCTTTGTCAGGAGACTTGGTGAAAGGTAATTTAAGGACTATTCGTGCAGGAGAACCTACAGGCAAGAACCCTGTATCCTTTGCAGAATCACTAGGCTGCACACAGGTATAAGAGTCCATGTTTGCAGATTTGCTTGCAGGACTGAATCCTTGCATAATAAGGTTCCCTGTGCCCATGTAATTTAACTAAACTAACATGTACTTTAACTTGTTATGCCTTAGAGTTTTAAATTTTCAAAGTGCTTTATGAATATTAACTAATCATTTAAATGTATGAATTAGCTCCACTAGCAAAGATTCAGAGGGGTAGCCGTGTTAGTCTGTATCCACAAAAACAACGAGGAGTCTGGTGGCACTTTAAACCTAACAGATTTATTCGGGTATAAGCTTTTGTGGTTAAAAACCCCACATCTTCAGATGCATTTTTTTTACCCACAAAAGCTTATGCCCGAATAAATCTGTTAGTCTTTAAGGTGCCTCCAAACTCCTCATTGTTTTTAGCAAAGATTTTCTTTTATTTATGTGTTGTTTTTCACCTGCACTCATCTCGTCCTCTTTTTATAAATAAAGTGATTTTGTATTTTTACAATCTGAACTTCTAGCTGAAGTGTTTTCCAGCTCCTTTCACTTATATGGAAAAATATAGTCCAGCACGTGCCTTTACTGTTCAAGCCAAAAGTTTGTTTGTTTGACTTACCACAGACATTACTACCTATTTTAATATGGGCATAACCATTTATTCCCCATGTGCGCCCCCACGAGTTGCGTACAATCCAGTAAGGGATGCTACCTGTAAAAGGAGAGATTTTTTTCATTAATAATTAAAGAAAATAGCAAATTTGGGAAACCTGATAAAACTCTTAATGCATTGTCTAATTTATCAGTCATTATAATGTTTCACAGTTTATGCTGACTTGATGTAATGCTAGTGGAATCTACTATTAACAGTACAGCCAACAAGCAGGTGTCATGCTGCTGCTGATACAGCATAGCCTCATTCTTGAGGAACTAACATTGAAACACTATACTTACATCATATACTAGATTGACAGAATTTGTGCTAACTTGTATTCTTATTGCTATGTTGTCAAGAGGGCTCTGCAAGGGTGCATTGGGGGTCTGTCTGCATGGATCACATTGCAAGTACAGAGCCTAGATGGGCTCAACATTTAACTGTTTTTTGTTTAAGATAGATAGCTTAAATATACTAGTTTCTAACCACCTTTTTTTTTTTTTAATAAAAGCCAACATTATTCAGTGAAGCAGAATAAATATAAAATCCACAGTTTTGTGACTCTAGCTAATGACATTTTACCTGTTCTATCAAAACCGGTAATGAGAACAGCATGATTTGCTTTTCCGCTGGAGCAGTGATACTGTATGATCCCACCCAGATAATCCTGCCAGCTAACTGCATCTACTGTCACTGCCAAAGGTCCACAGTTAACAAGCTTCTTCATCATTTTGTCTTCCTGGCCACTACGAAAAAGATAAGAGTCATAATCCAAAACTGTTAAACTTTAATGTGTCAAAACAATCTCCAAGTCACTCAGCTGATTCTGTCCAATTTAATATTCAAATAACCGAGCTGCTTCCCGTGAAAGTTAAACTTCACAGGTTTATACGTCAAGACGAAAACAGGATAAGGTAAGTGATACAAAGCAAAGAATTTGCCTGTATTAAAGAAATGATAATTAAGTAGATTTTGGGTACAATTGCAGGGGAACAGCAGGTACTATATAGCTGTGATTGTGACCAAAGCTGTATTAGAATATGTATTAAACATTACATTTTAGCTAACAAAATGAGCAATTCTAATGAAATATAACTAAATGGGTTACTGTAAAAGAGTATGTTGTACAATGAATGTGTTGGTAACATTACTGGCCAATCATTAATAGGAATTTCTAAATTAGTTTGTCCACTTACACTTTTCTATGGTTATTTTAAATGTACTGCTCTCAGAACGAAATCAGTTAAATCAAGTGATTAACACTCTCTCACAATTTTTTTTACTGGAGTTATGCAATGGCCCTAAAATATTCTCAGCCACTCTAAGTATGTTTAATTTGGTTATTATCAAAATTATTCAGTAATAAAGCTATGGAATTACTTATTTTTAGCTATTTGTGTCTGGTTGTCACCCTCCGACTACTGGAATGATTTTTCACATGGTGTTTTTGAAAGCAAATTGTATTGTCCTAACAATTAAAAAAATTAGAAAGTCAACTTAATGCAAAATTAAAAAGAAAACAAGTTGTCTTTACCAATTTCAGTCAATGGCAGCGTTTGCTCAAGTCACAAGCTGGAAAGTGAGGGATGTTTGCAGTGGAAAGGAATGCAAATAGATATAGACTGAAGTAATCAAACACTTACTGATTATTTTTTGTTCGTCGAAGTTTGATGACAGCAGTAGGATCTGTTGTTCATGAGGTATAGGTGACTTAACATTCAAAAAGTATACGCATAAAATTGAAACCAAAGAGAGAGTGCACTATGACTTTTTAGTAGCTGAAAATGATTTTTACTCTGATTCAGACCTGAAGAAGAGCTCTGTGTAACTCAAACACTTCTCTCTCTCATCAAAGAAATTGGTCCAGTAACAGGTATTACCTCACCCACCTTGTCTCTCTAATATCCTGGAACCGACATGGCTGCAACAACTGCATTCTATTCTTACTGTGATTTAAAGAATCGGACCACAAATGCCCAAATGAATATGATTTTATATATAGTGGCAGGATTAACATATAGCTGCATGATTGACTAATATCATCAGTAAAAATAACCTTTGGCTACCCAGTGCAGTGAAGGCTCTGACTTCACTTCATAGCCCATGGACACAGGAAAAAGGTACAGCAAATAAAAAGAATCAATAGTGGTTACCTGAAGTCATACGCAGTATAATCTGTGATTGAAACTCCAATATCAGAGGACTGGAAATAATGGCACAGTCCTGTTTGAGCTTTAAAAGCATATTCAGAATCTTTCACCAATTTTACTTGTGTCTGCAAGAAGATATATTAATGAATGTTTGGTGCTAAAGCCAAAAAGGGTATAAAAGCTGGTGTCTTGAGTAATCTCCTGGCATTGCAGAATTGCAAGTGGTGTGGAGCCTGTACATTCATGCATACTAACCCCCGATAGAAGTTTTAAGAACCACTGACCCCTCATAAGTACCTCTGTAAAATATTGTATTTACAAACAATTCATCTTATATGGCCAAAACCTCAAATCGGCATCTATCTGAACAGCTGGGGCTGAGCTGGCCAGGGAGAACTCATAGAGGAATCCTTCCTCTCCAGCCACAGTGCTGCTGTGGACCTTCTATACAGGCTACTTCCACCTACTTGCTAATGAAACACCATCTGCACGCCTTGCATACCTTTGGTGGAGGGCAGAGGGTCTATGCAGCAATGTCTCTTCCCATTTCAGCTTCTTGAGCTGACATGCAAGGAACCCATGCAGAATGGGGATGCACACTCCATATAATGAAAAATTTAATTTCTCTTCTGGAGCTGTTACTATCCTGGCTCACATCCACCTTATTCTTCAGGATGAGAGAGCTCTTTAAATAGAATAGTTAGGCACGTAAATCTATATTATGACAGTTAAATAAATGGCTTATTTTACAGTGGCGGGGAGTGCCTGCCCCTTCTGTTTGTCTGAATGGAAGCTTAGGTTCTTAACATCACTGAAAATCAGACCCTAAAATTCATGGTGAACTGAAATGAAGACATTATTGAATTCCAGAGGCTGATTTGCTCACAGTGCATCCCTGGGGGCTGATTTGTTGCATTCATAAGCAATGCATTTAAATCTTCCAACTTATACACAGCTTCAAACTTTGGTTACTCTGGATTCCATGTGGAACTAACTAGGTTCCAATAAGTTAGACATGCTGTAATCCATGCACATTTTGTGCTACCTGCTGTTTTTTGTTTGTTTTTTTAAAATACATTAGTATAGAAAATCTACAAGGAACAGTTTAAGATTTATGAAAAGACTCAGACCTGATTCAGCCAGCTGAGAGCACTAACAGTAGAGCCACCATGGCAGCCGTAATTGTTGTATGAACAGTCAATGACCTGCTGTACACTGAGTTCTTCCAGAATTTTCATTTTGATTGCATAGGCAGATTCTATTCCACCCACAACGCTGAAAGCCCAGCAGCCTCCACACTGGGGAGAGGAAAATCCAATATTTGTCATTGAATAGTTTTCTGCCTATAACTGCTAAACAAAACAAAAAAAGAAAAGGAAGTAGTTTAAATATAGTATGTTTCTTCTTATTGTTTTAATTACTGAAGCATCAGCCAAAAATCACCGTAAACAGTGTCTTCTTGTATCCAATATCATGTTTTAAAATTAACTTTGCCTTTTTACTATTTGTTCTAGAACTGTGAATTTTCTTCTCCATGATTTAGCATTCCTAATTTCCTATTCTAAGAACTCTTTCTATACTCCTCCCCAATTTGTCTTTACTAACACTAAAATAATCTCTTCAGTATACAGAACCTAAACCGCTCTCTGTCCTATGAATAATATTCTCCTAATCTGGGTTTTGACTCTTTTGTTACACTGGAACTTTTTTTATTTTAACCAAATAATTTTCTTTGGTTTAGAACTAGATGGAATTTTTTTTAAATTAATAATATGATGGAATTAATAAGGATGTATCTAGTCTATTTTCAACAGTTATGTTTAAATAATTCTTGTTACAGAAAGTTGCTATGTCTAGTTTATATTTTGAAAAGCAACAACTAGGTGAAAAAATGAAAGGACAATGTATAAAGTGTGAGGCACAAGGCATAAGTGATCTGAGGAGCATGATTTAGGGTATGTCTGCATCACAATAAAACACTCATGGCTGGTCCAGATCAGCTGACTCAGGCTCACAGGACTCGGGGACTCTAAAATTGCAGCATAGACGTCCAGGCTTGGACTGGAGCCTGGGCTGTGAGGCCCTCCCCAAGCATGGATTCCCAGAGCCCACACTCCAGCCCAAGGCCAGACATCTACGTTGCAATTTTATAGCCCCACAGCCTGAGGCCCACAAGCCTGAGTCAGCTGACCTGGGTCAGCCACGGGTGTTTTATTGCGGGGCAGACATACCCATAGGGTCTATTATACTATGAAGAGTCAAAAGAGAATAATACTGGGCCAGATTCTCAGCTTTAATGCAGCAGTGAATGAGGGGCATCAGAGAGTGAATAATGACTCCCTGATTCTCCTCCTGGTCTTCGATGCAGGTTAGTCCTGCCCAGTGTTTGCTTCAGCCAGCTACAGTCCCCAAGGGACTATAACCAGCTGGAGATAGCTGGAGCCAACTTTGCTCTGGCTACCCTTTTGCCCTGCCACTGGTATGTCCCTGCCTGCTCCCAGCAGTCTACCTGTAAGGTTTATGGAAAGGGAGGCACTGGAGTTGAATTCTACATCCATTGGAGACTTCCCCACACTGAGGGAATTCCCAGCAGAGGGTCTGTGGTCAACGGCTGCTCCCTTTTGAGCCACTAATAGATACAAATA
Organism: Gopherus evgoodei; assembly: GCF_007399415.2. Classification (NCBI taxonomy): domain Eukaryota; kingdom Metazoa; phylum Chordata; order Testudines; family Testudinidae; genus Gopherus; species Gopherus evgoodei. Next base: position 81,509,674 of record NC_044326.1, on the reverse strand, counting down.
ACAAGGCTGAGTAGTAAATCTGTCTCATTCTGTTTAGAAAAATACAAAGGCTTGAGCATGTAAATCTGGGGATGTAAATAGTTTTAAGCAATCAGACTGGAGATTTAAAAACCATAGCTGTATCAAGTCATACTTTTATATAACTCTATAGCTTGTAGACATTTTAACTGACCTCTACACAGGTAAAGACACTCAAATATAATGTATATGGGAATAATTCCTTTCCTTATACTGGTGTGTAGCGGGATGGCTACTCACTCCTGCCCTGAGGGGTTTAAAAGCAGCCCTGGAGAGGGCTGCTGCTCTAAAAGCTGCGCTGATTGGAGAAGCAGCCACAGCTGGGCCATACCTCAATCAGGCCATAGCTGGCCTGTATAAAAAGGCTGGGAGCCAGGTGCTCAATAGTCTTCCTCTGTCTGTAGAGGCAGAAGGGCCTGGCTGCAGGGAGCTAGAGACAGGGTACCAGAGGAGCGGAGCGGAGCTGGGGAGCTCCAGCCTGGCCTAGCATAAGGGCAACAGGTACTGGAGGTTGCAGAGGGTAGCCCAGGGGTAGGCAAAGACAGCAGGTCCAAACCCAGCCTTGCCAGTGATGAGTAGGCTGATACTGCAGTCTGCCCCAGGGCATGGGGGCTAGATGATGACTGGCAGTAGCCTTATACTGAGGTGAGGTGGGGATAGTGGGTGGGGGTTTCCTGGGGAGGGGAGACCCTGAGAGAAAGGGGTTACTGCCAGGGGGCAGCACTCCAGCTAATAGGGCACTGGAGTCCAGAGAAGGATGGCGTTGAGGGGCAAGTGGCAGTGGATCACTGACCTGCAGAGGGTGCTCTGGGCTGGAAATTGCACTAATTCCCTGAGAGACCAGCAGAAGGCGCTGCAGGGGTGAATCTGCATGCTTATATGGTGTAATTTAAAAATCAGTACATATGCAAAATATATATTATATATGGTATTTTTGTTCTGATCATACATTAAAAAGTAACATATGTTGCCTATAATCAAAGGACTTTAGAAGTCCTTTACATATTCCAAGAAACTTCATTATGCTGTAAAATCTAGCTAATTAGAGCTTTGTCTTATTAATACTTTTACATGAGTTGGATTTCCTCTTTTAATGAATTTACACATTTATTGGGTCTATGTTGTTGTTTTTTTTCACACAAGCCCTCCCATATATTTGTAAAAACAAAACTGTTTAAATCTCAAGAGGCTTTCCTGTTGCATGTCAGCACTGAATGCAAAAAACTGCTCTTGAGTCAGTAACTCAGACAGTGGCAGAGCGGATCTCAGTATCAGAATTTGGGACAAAATATTGACATTTTTTGACAGAACAGAATGTTCTGAAATATTTGGATTCAAAAGCATTTACATGTTTTATTTTGATACTTTCATTGAAACAAAACACTTCCAAATCAGAACATTTCATTTCAGTTTTTCACAGCAAATCAAAACGTTTCATTTTAATTGAGTTCAACACTAAGCTGTGTCCATCTGAGCTACAGGAGCACGTTAGGGTGCCTCATGACCCATATGCTCTCTGTGGGATGGACCCCTTGGTCATGTTTTGATTTAGGATGACCAACTTGAAACAAAATATTTCCTTTAGCTTTTCTCAAAGAACAATAAAAAAATGTTGGCAACATTAACATTTTCTCCACAGAAAATTTTGATTTTGCAGAAGCTACAAAAAAAAAGTTTCCAACTAGCTCTAATATGGAGATACATGGTAGTCACCTCATTTAATGCAATTAAGGCAGTTCCAAATATTTTATTGTCATTGTTTTGGGAAATGATCCCTGTCCATCTGTATATCCCCTTCTGATCACCATGATCACAGTACCCTTTTTAAATGACATTTTAAGCTTAAAATTCATCTAAAAGGATCCTAAAATGTACATAAAAATAACAGCCATCTCTGAGGATGAATACACAGATTTTTAGCAGAGCACGGCAACATTGCTGTACAGCAAATAAACAGACACTACGTTTGAGTTTTAGGTGGGCAAAATATAATCTCTATTTGAATTTGAACAGGACCCTTAGATTAAGCCCCTTTACAGTCAATGCCACTCTACAAATTAATCAGCCAATAATGTATGCTGAGATGCATCATTTGCTATGTAGATCTCCTTTTCAAGCCTGAGCATGCTACCAGGAACAGTCCAGGTAGGAGAAATTTATTAATCCCCAGTCTATAATATGTGCAACAATAAAATACTGAATGTTAAGAAGAAAAGAAAATCCAGAGCTTACTGTCTGCTGATTTCTCACTTGGGTGACAACGTTCTTGTCCCTCCAGTCAAACTTTGCTGGTAATGGTGTTTCTTTTCTATTCAGCACTTCTGTGTATCTGGGAACGCTGTAAGGTCTGCTTTTTAAATAAATAGCTAAACAGAGACAAACACAAGCTATTACAGTTTATAACATTACAGAAAGAACACTAGAAAGTTATTAAAATCTAATTGTGAGCTGTAGTTTTGAGTACCATACCACATTATAAATTCTTTTCAAATATATAAAGATAAAATTCAAGTAATCCAAAACATCACTATATTCTAGATCAGGGATTGGCAACCTTTGGCACATAGCCTGCTAGGGTAAGCACCCTGGCGGGCTAGGCAGGTTTGTTTACCTGCCGTGTCCGCAGGTTCGGCCGATCGCAGCTCCCACTGGCTGCAGTTCGCTGCTCCAGGCCAATGGGATGTATGTGGGCCGAGGAATGTACTGACCACCTCTTCCTGCCACCCCATTGGCCGGAGTGGCAAACTACGGCCAGTGGGAGCCGTGATCAGCTGAACCTGCAGATGCGGCAGGTAAACAAACCAGCCCAGCCCGCCAGGGAGCTTACTCTGGCAGGCCGCATGCCAAAGGTTGCCAATCCCTGTTCCAGATCTATTTTAAAATGTTCTGTATTTCTAGCAAGGGGGATATCTCTGGAATTTGAGTGTGGGCCTCTCTATTAGGGGGTTCCATTAGAGCTGGTAAAAAAAAAAAAAAGGTCAAACTGATTTTTGGAAAACAACCTGAATTTAAATTTTTCATAAAATTTTGTTGTTTTTCATTTTGGTGGAAAAAATTCCATTCATTCTTAATTTTCCCTTTGCTCCCTCCTTCCCCACCCCCACTGGAAAAAGGAGGGAGGGAATAAAAACAATGAATAAGCACTAAAACCAAATGACTGTCAAATGAAAATTTTCATTAAAATGTTCATTGCAATTGAAACCTCATTTTTCAGCAAAAATATTTTTGATCTGTTCTAGATCTTACTAGCCTGTGCCAGTGTCTATTTCACTCATTTCAGTCTAGGCTATCATTTTTCCTTCCAAAAAGCTGATGGATTGAAAAAACAGCCCACGAATTTCAGTAAACCCACCACGATTTTGGCCACCACAAATATCTAATTGCAAACAAGTACAGCTGTAGCATGGCAACGTTTTTCCAGTTTAGATGATGCCCAGTTTTCAGGTGCATAAAGTGATGACGAATAGCTTCATAAGGGAAGGATTTAACCCCAAAAGTGTATAACATATATACATTTATGATTGCAATAGGCAAAATCCTTAAGCCACACATTTATCCAGGCCTAGTGGAGAGGGATTGCTGGATGACATTTGATAAACCACCTTGCCTCTCTGCCTCAGTTTACCCATTTGAAAAATGGGGATAATGACAGCTAATGATGAAAAGTACTGTAGAAGAGCTAGGCATTATTATTGTGCTATAAAGAGGTAACAGTCAAGACATTTTAAGATTTAGGGCAAAAGGTTGTGTTTTTTTTTACAAAATCACAGGCATTAATTTTACTTGTTTTTTGCATCAATTTTGTAAAATTGTTTCTTTGTATGTCTGTACATAAAACCATAGTCTATAACCTTCCACTTGACATAGTTTTATTTGTGTGGTGGTGCTTGACAGATTTGGTGGATTGGCAATAGACCTTTCATCCAAACCTCTTTCACGGACTGGCAATTCCATTGTGTCACCACTGTGGTCAGATACAAAGCCCACTGATGTCAGTGGTGGTCTCTCTCTTTACTTTAGTGAGCTTTAGATCAGGCACTAAATTGGAAAGGCAGTCCTACAAAGCCTAAAAATGATTTAACACAGCTAGACCAACATACATAGCAAACGTGTGTTTCTTTAAGGACCATCACAATGCAGAAGTATTTTCAATCAGTCTTTTAGAAGAACCTAAATGTGTTCTCACTCAGCATAAAATCAGTTCAGCACAATTCTTTTAATACTTTGTGTGTAACAGATCAACCTTTCAACTTGATAGCTGTAGCTAAAGGACCTTCTTAACACCAACAGAAACAGACAACAGTCTGGTTTCTGAATCAGGTTCAAGTTCTGTGACAATCCAACCTTGTAAACCCAAGCAAGTGTGAAGAGCACTGCTGTAGCATTTAGACATACTTACAAGCAGAGACTTTAATCAGTACTAAAGATAGTTAACTGTTTGCTAATTTGAAACAATTCAATATGACACAAGAAGAGGGGCAAAATTACAGAGCAAAATAATAAAAATATGAGATTAGCAGCATGCTAGTTCTTTACCTTTAAAATCTTCAGGAAAAAAGTGAGAAAACTGATTTATTCCATAGAAAGCAGTCGTATTGTCATCTGATGATAAAGAATTCAAACTCCTAATTCTTTTAATACTTTCCTAGAAAAGAAAATTACAAATTCTTGAATTTCTATTCCTTTAAGAAATGTAACCATCTTTGCAGGGCTTGCAGAGTTTGCTCAACATCTACATGTCTGAGTACTAAGCATATTAACCATGGTGAAAACCACCAGTGCTTGCAGTATTTAGGGACAAAACAACATTGCGTTATCTTTATGTGTTGTATTTAGTTGTAACATTCTCTATCAACTTTCTGTGTTTTAAACTGTCTCTTTCTTTTGTTGCAGCTTCTTTTCATTCTTGGCTTCACTTTACCTTTTCTTTCTTCTATAGAGCACAGTATCTTTTTCTCTGCTGCCTTTGGTATCTCATTTGTTCTTTTCCTTCTCTCTTCCTAAAACCCTTACATCTCTTTTCTTTCTCTACATAACATACCACTTTCTCTTTTATTCTCTCCTCCCATATATTTTTTTCTCTTCTTCCACTATGCCCTCCCTCCCTAAGTATAGGTTCACAAATAGAAATTTAGAATACTTTGCAAACTTTATTTTGGGTCAAGCAAATATTGCCATTTTGAGAAACAGAAGATCTAAGTTATCTGGTACTGGGGTTGCTGATGTTCTTTGTTTTGTTTGTTTATGTTTAGTGGTTGTATGCCTTTGTTTGGCATTTAGATATTATACTCTATACATGATTTGGCTCAATTTATTCAGCTGTGGGCTATTGGAAATGCATTTTCTAATATTATGGATGGGCAATTGTTTTTGAAGTTGTAATTTTTTTCTTGTTTCTAACACATTTTATGTACCGATTGTGTGTGTATGTATATGTGTATGAGAGAAATACAATCTTCTTTCTTCTAACTTATCCCATCAGTTCCTCATCTCTCCCCTGCCCACTCCCACTTACACATCCAACCAACAGATTCATTCACACAATGGACTAGAAAAGTTTAACACAAACCAAATAGCCAGAGAACAAAACCTAAAAGGGACAAAGGCTAACATGAAGGAAGCCCCTCTGTCTAAGTGAGAAGCCACTCTCTGCCAACCTGAGAGTCTTACCAGCGTGTGGAATCTAATCTGTAGATTGGCAGGAAAATACTGTCAAGTATCAGAGGGGTAGCCATGTTAGTCTGGATCTGTAAAGCAGCAAAGAATTCTGTGGCACCTTATAGACTAACAGACGTTTTGGAGCATGAGCTTTCGTGGGTGAATACCCACTTCCTCAGATGCAGGAAAATACTGCATCACTTTGTACTCGGTTCACATTTGGGAGGTTTTCTATGCAACCACATGGTTGGAAACTTAATTTGTATTTAAAACTAGAGATTTAAGGTACCAGAGAAGCTGATGAAAATTACACAGGAAAGCTCTCTACTTGGGCAAGTCAATATTTCAAACTCTGTTGATCTGTTTATTATTTATTAAGCATTCAAAGGGAGCATATTCACATTCAGGACCCATTTATCACTACAATGCCTGTTCTGAAGAGTTTATGGTGTAGAAGACAAAAGAGAGCTGGAGAACCAGTGGAAGGTTCAATCTTCTTCAAAATATTTTTCATTGTTTTTTCTATTGTGGACTTGCAAAAGAAGCAGATCTTCACAAGAATTTTTAAATCTAAAATCATGCCTTTTTCCCTTCTAGAAGTAAGGTTCTATTTTCATAGTATCTTGCAGAAGCAGCATATCTTACAAGCAAATTTTTGAGCACTTATGGTCAAACATAAGGGTTGTGGGCAAAAAAAAGGTCAAAAAAAGAGTCATGGGCAAAGTAGGGCCTATGGAGCCTAAAGCAGATTTATATACTAATACAAAATGGACTGCAGATATTTGCTCTGGTAGGTCTGGGTTCCTAAAACTGCTGCCCAAGGAGCTTCTGATAGTCTACAGAAGTAAACAATGCACAAGAGGATGTTATAAGGGGAAGCTGGCCACGAAAGGACAAAATAGTCTTCAAACTGAAAAAGCTGAACAAGAACTGCTGCATCTGATGACAAACATTCATGTCATCTCTGGTACTTGTAAAAGCAGCAAAGAGTCCTGTGGCACCTTATAGACTAACAGACGTATTGGAGCATGAGCTTTCGTGGGTGAATACCCACTTCCTCAGATGCATCAAAAGCTCATGCTCCAATACATCTGTTAGTCTATAAGGTGCCACAGAACTCTTTGCTGCTTTTACAGATCTGGACTAACACGGCTACCCCTTTGATATCTCTGATACTTGCTCACTGATTAACTTTTGAGTATCCAGGCAGCTGACTTGGCTACTTATTTGAAAGAATATCAAATTGGAATGGCAGATCATTTCTATTTTTAAAAGTGATCTACCAGCCACTGTGATTTATGGATATATGGTACGTTGAAATACCTCAAATCAAAATACTCAACAGTTTGAAGATGCATCAGAATATAAAGTGGTAATTCTGCACCATAGAATATTGTGAAAAGCATTGATGCTGAAAAATCCAGTAGTTACTGCTCAACTGTATGTAACATTACAAAATTATTTAAAAATATTGGAGTGCATCAGTCCACATTAAATAAATGCAAGGAACATGTAATTGTTATACATTTTATATCCTATTTCCTAGATTCTGAGGAAGAAAAAAGCATGCTACGAGATGCTCACTACAGCTGCCCCAAGGAACCAGGAAGAGGGCTCCTTGACCACTACATACATTTGAAGGGAACTAAGGGCCAGACTTTAGAAGTATCTAGATGCCTAAATAATTTGAAAAATCTGCCCCAAATGATCAGGAAATATTTTCATCAAAGTATCTCCTTATAAACTAAAACTTAGTAAAACAATCTGACTTGTTTCACCTTGTATTACAGCCACAAATTTTAGGACAAAAGCTTAAAAATTTGAGATTCTGCCTCGTGTGTGTGTGTATACACAAGATCCCATGGCACCACTCTCCACAAGAACAAGGATTTTCCTTTTCCCTGTTTGCATAGTGCTGCTCTCCAAACCAACAAAATGAACAGCCTCAAAGAGGTCAACTCCCCCTCCAAGCCACACTTCTGGTCAGCAGAGCCCCTGGAGTTGGAGAGATCCTCTTATAGAAGAGGTGTTGCCAACATTACACTGTCTGTGAGAGGCCCTCATCTTTGGCACTTCTTCCATCCCTCCACCCCAAATCTGTTGACATTCAGCTCATGCTGCAAAGTGCAACTTTTTTACCCAGACTTTTAGAAAGGGAGGGGTTTTGAAAAGGGATTGCATATACGATATGAGAGTGTTTTGGGCTAATTTGGGTAATATTTAATTTGCTCTTTCTAGTTGGTCATTTTGGGGTTTTGCAGAAGCTGCTAGCCATTTTTTACATTTGTATTTTTTAAAATACTAGTTTGCAAAGTCCTTTAGGATGAAAGGCACCTATGTACATTACTAAAGGAAAACAGCACTATTATCTGAAAATATGAGGCAGGAAATGGGCAACAGGGGATGGATCATTTCATAATGACATGTTCTGCTCATTCCCTCTGAGGCACCTGGTATTGGCCACTGTTGGAAAACGGAATACTGGGCTAAATGGACCTTTGGTCTGACCCAGCATGGCCATTTCTTATGTGGCCTCTATGAGTCAAGGGTTTCAAGACAATGAGAGGGGAGCTGGCAGAGTTCAAGTATACAGAACTTAGTCCCACAACCTTACACACTGACAGGAGTCTGCTCTGCATCAAATCTGGAAACTAGAAGTGGAGAGTAGAAAATGCCACCATAATCTGACTGATAATTGGGCAAACTCATAGGGTTTTGTTGGACCAATGCTGACACCTTATGGGAGAAATGAAAAGTACAGGTAGTAGTTCGGGGAAATCTTTCCTCCAAACAGAGTCAGGGTTTTGTGGCACAGGAAATCCATTGCTATGCCTCTCCTCTTATTTTGAAGGAAGATTTCAGTTTTCCTTTTCTTTAAAATGTCAATGCAAACTTTAGTACACAAGGGTGAATGAGACCCAAAGTGTTTTCAATCCTCTGACCTAACTATTCTCTCCTTCATGAACTGATCCATTTGTAGTCACTTACAATGTTACAATTCTACCCATTCTCCAGTCATCCATAAAATTCCTGGGGAAAAAACAGGGTAGACAAGACATGATAGGTTCAATTCTCCACTATGTTTTGCCTGGTGTTATCTATTTATATCCATGCAAAGAATGCATGAGCTGTAACCATTCTGATTTGCTGATATTTCACACCCACTTAACACATTTGTAAATCATTACACAAGGTGAAAGATAGTGGAGAATAAGGCATATATTTAACATGAAAAGCCAGGCATCAATTTAAAACAATTTTTTTAATTCTTTCTTTATACATCTGAAAGCAAAAAAAACACAATTCCCTCCTTTTCCATATTACCTTTAAAAGATGTGTGAGGCACATAAGACTTGTCCCCATTTCACCACATACTACATAATCCCCCCCACCACTGATTGAATTTTAAGTACTGTATACTCTTCCCTGGCAGCTATAGAATCAAGACTGGCCAGATATTCACGATGGTGGGGGGAGGAGGAAAGGGGAGTCTGGTTCTTGAAAGAGGCTGACCCTTAACACGTGGGCCTGCGGGATCAGGGGGAATGTTTTAGTAGCAGTTTATGACCATAGAGAGAGTGAGCTTTGGGAGCTGAGGTGGGGAGAGTGCAGTAGGGGGCAGGGTTGGAGGCTGAGCAGCCAAAAGGCAGGGTGAGTGGTGAATATGGAGGCTGAGCAACTGGCAGGCAAGAGATCTGGGTGGCAGGTACAGAGGCTGAGTGGCAGACTGTGGGTAGCGGAGATTGGATGGCTGGCAGGCAGGAGTGCCTGGCTGGAATGGAGGCTTAGTGACCAACCAGCAGGGATGGGTGACCAGAGTGGAGGCTGACCAGTCTGCTGACAGGCAGGAGGGATGGATCATGGATGGCAAGTGTGGAGGCTGAGCAACGGGCAGGATTGGGGGTGGGTATGGGGGGGGGGCTGGCTGGCAGGAAGGGTTGATGGTGAGTATGGAGGCTGAGTTGCAGCCAGGAGGGGGTGGCTGGCACATAGCGGGTCCCCTTCCTGACCAACTCTGGCAAGCAGAGGCAGCGGGTGGGAGGCCCGGGCAGGATAGGGGCCCAGGGCAGGACGGCTGGCTCTGGGGAGGTACATGCGCAGGGTGGGGCGGGGTTGCTGGCAAGGAGGCGCTGGGGGTGGCAGGTGCAGCAGGACGAGGAGGTTGCTTGGGGGAGCTGCAGGCAGAGACGGGGCGAGGGTGCGGCCGGGGAGGCCGGAGCGACCTAACCCCCACGCAGGGGTGAGAACAGGAGCAGTCTGTACCTACCCGCAGGGCGGCCTCCTCCCGCCCATCCCGGTTGCCCCAGCGAGCCCGGGAGAGGCTCAGGGAGCCGGGCAACTCAGTGCGGCCGCCGCTGCTCCCCCGTGGCTGGATCCCCGAGGGCTGCGGGGAGGAGCCGCTCCCGCCGGGGAGCAGGCGGCACAAGAGCCAGAGCCCCAGCAGCTTCATGGAGCTCGGGGCTGCTCGCCGCGCCAGCGGGGGGAGGCTAGTTTCCCTTTCACTTTCCGGGCTCCGGCGACTCCTCCTCCTGTCGCTGCGGTGGCAGTGTGTGGAGCACAGCGCTGGGAGTGCGCTCACTGGGGCCACCCTCTCCGCGCACCCCGGCTTTAGTCTGACTCCGGTAGCTTCAGCAGCCTCCCACTCCCTGCTGTAGGAAGGGACAGCTAACCAGGCCCCAGCACGCCAAGCCTGTGCTTGGGGCTGCGTGCCGCGAGGGGCGCTCTGCCGGCACGTCTGCAGGAGGTCCACCTGAGCCGCGGGACCGGCCACAGGCAGAGCTCCCACGGCGGTGTGCTGCTGTGCTTGGGGCAGCGAGATGTTTAGAGCCGCCCCTGTGCTGCAGCGCTTGATCCAGCCGGGAACTCTTGGGGGGGGGGGGTGACACGTCTCAGAGGGGAGCCCTGTTAGTTTGTATCAGCATAAACAATGAGGAATCCTTGGGGCATCTTAGAGACAGGACTACCCAGAGGATTGAGGGGGTCTGGGGCAAAGCAGGGGAGCTGCAGCGCTTGTACTCAGCCGGTGGCGGGCTGGGTCTTCCACGGCAGTTGGGTGGCTGAAATGCCGCCAAAGACCTGGAGCAACTGAAAGGCCCCATCGCCGAAATGCCGTCCACAGACCCAGATCACCACTGGGCTAGGGCTTACAGGGCCCTTGCAGGGCCTGGGGCAAATTGCCTCACTTGCCCTCCTCCCTCCCCCAGGCAGCCCTGCTTAGACACTAACAAATTTGTTGGGGCATAAGTTTTCGTGGGCTAAAACCCATTTTATCAGATGCCTAGAGTGGAAAATACAGCAGGCAGGTATTACACAGCACATGAAGAGATGGGAGTTGCCTTTCCAAGTGGGGGATCAGTGCTAATGAGCCAATTCTGTTAAGGTGGAAGTAGTATATTCTCAATAGTTGACAAGAAGAGGTGAATGCCAAAGGAGAGAACATCGCTATTGTAGTGCTAATGAGGCCAATTAGCTTCAGCTTGGGGGGCTGTCTGTAAGTGATGGCCCCAACCTGAAGCTAATACTCACCAGCAAATACACACCACACAACAAAAACCCTAACCCAGGAACCAATCCCTGCAACAAACCCCATTGCCAACTCTGAACATCTATTCAAGGGACACCATCATAGGACCTAACCACATCAGCCCCACTATCAGTGGCTCATTCACCTGCACATCTACCAATGTGATATATGCCATCATGTGCCAGCAATGCCCCTCTGCCATGTACATTGGCCAAACTGGACAGTCTCTAAGCAAAAGAATAAATGGACACACATAAGACATCAAGAATTATAACATTCAAAAACCAATAGAACACTTCAGTTTCCCTGGACACTCAATAACAGACTTAAAAGTGGCAATTCTTCAACCAAAGAAAACTTCAAAAACACTCCAGTGAGAAATTGCAGAACTGGAATTAATTTGCAAACTGGACACGATCAAATAAAGACTGAGGCCTTGGCTACACTCACACTTTACCGCGCTGCAACTGGGGTGTGAAAAAACACCCCCCTGAGCGCTGCAAGATACAGCGCTGTAAAGCGTCAGTGTAATCAGGGCAGCAGCGCTGGGAGCACGGCTCCCAGCGCTGCACGCTACACCCGTAAGGGATGTGGTTTACATGCAGCGCTGGGAGAGCTCTCTCCCAGCGCTGCCGCTCTGACTACACTCACACTTCGCAGCGCTGCCGCGGCAGCGCTTTGAAATTTCAAATGTAGCCCTCAGGGTATGGCTACATTTGGAATTTCAAAGCGCTGCCGCGGCAGTGCTTTGAAGTGTGAGTGTAGTCAGAGCGGCAGCGCTGGGAGAGAGCTCTCCCAGCGCTGCATGTAAACCACATCCCTTACGGGTGTAGCGTGGAGCGCTGGGAGCCGCGCTCCCAGCGCTGCTGCCCTGATTACACTGACGCTTTACAGCGCTGTATCTTGCAGCGCTCAGGGGGGTGTTTTTTCACACCCCAGTTGCAGCGCTGTAAAGTGTGAGTGTAGCCAAGGCCTGAGAGTGGATGGGTCACTACAACAACTAATTTCCCTTCACTGATACTCACACCTTCTTGTCAACTGTTTGAAAAGGGTGACCTTGGTTGCATTGGCCTCATTAGCACTACAAAAGTGATTTTTCCCTCCCTTAGCATTCACCCCTTTTTGTCAACTGTTGAGAATAGGCAACTTTGTGTCATAATATCTGCTTTTAAAAATCAAGCTATGGTGTTAATGCTGATGACCATTTGTGACATTCAGTGCTTCTGCTGACAATATAAATATAAATTAAAAAAAATGCTATTTAAATGCAATGCAAAACTTGTAAATTTCAGTTTTGAACTACTATATAAAAAGTGTCTACTTACAAGCTTTTGTTCAGGCATCAAAAGTCAGAAGTGACTTATCATAGTAGCACCTTCAGTTACGCTGAGATGAAATGGTGCAACAAAAAATAGCTGCCTTTCCCTCTCCTCTCTGCCCCCAAAAGGTGGGGAAACAAAGGAGAATAGGGTAACTGAATAAACTGTCAGAAAAAAATAATAATGAAAGTAATAAAAACTGTCAGTGTTACAGGGCATAGTTTTATTACCACTGATTAGAAGGGAGGGTTGAGGAATACTTTGGTGTATTGGATGGGGTAAGAGATACTGAAAAGGGATGTTATCTCTGTGGGTGCAGAGTTAAGGTTGTGGTTAGTGGACTGTGATGTACACCATTGTGGTAGTGGAAAGCTATATGTCTGTGCAGAAAACAGTACAGAGTATGTATGTTCATTTATGTCCTTTCAACTGCCACATTTGTACTCTCCTCAATGCTAACACTGGTCTGACTTGCCATTTGCCAGCTAATGGTTGATGATTTGCTGACTGTGGAACTGTAGAGCGAGTTGGTATTGTAGTTGTACTCCTCACTGAAGTGCAGCTACCTGTTTGGTAGGGGTAGGCAGATGAAGAGCTTGGTAGATGAAATTCTGTAGGGAGTTCAGCTACCAGCTGGTCTAACTCTGTAGTTCTTTAGCTGGTGAATCTCCTTTGGCTTGCCAGTTCCTATTATTAATCTGATAAGTCTCATCATTACAACAGGATCAACTAAATTAGCCTATCTTCCATAGAGATACTGTAACAGATTATTTTTCTAAACTTTGAAGAAAAGCTTAAAAATCATTTACCCAATCATGCTGTGAAGACCCGAGTTCATGCTAGAACAGTTTGAGCTTTGTTACAAGAAATGGACATTTGTTGATATGTTGTAGGGCTACTAAGGCATGCATATTTTGAGTTTGTTCAAGGTTTCCTTATTCTGATTTAAGATTGTTTGGACTACAAGGATTATTGGAAATGCTAGACAAGCTGCTTTAAACAATTTAGATGCTTTCCATGGAATGTGTAGCGTAAAACCCAGAATAACCCAAAGAGTGGGCAAGGGCTTATTTCATCTATGTTTTTACTTTTGTTGGGTTGTGTTTTGTGTCTGTCCTCTTTTGCTTGTCTTTATTTTCTGATCCACATTATAAGTATCAAGCCTACTGAATGTCAGGCCAGCATGTTTTTCAGGTTTTATCAATGTACCATAGCCAGTCCAAGGGCTAGTTTTGTCTGTTTCTCAGACACTGTCTCTGCGAGTTCCTACCAGAGAGAGAGAGAGAGAAACTTTATCTAGTCGTGTGACTACACCTCCAAATCAGCCTTTTCAATCAGATATTAGGTGGTTCAGAGATCCTGGCAACTTGAGGAAAAAGCCACCACTCCAGCCTGCAGCTGACAATGGTTGCCAGCTAATTCCCACCAGACTGCCAAAGAAGCATCTGTTCTTTTCCCCTTTTCCTTTCTCCTCTTTTTCTGATCTTTGCGTTCAGTTGAAGAAAGTTACCTGACAAAACCAACTTTCTAACTAAGTTGAGCACATTTTGGCTGTAAAGTGATAATATTGAAAGTTGAGAAACAAAAGTTGGTTTTGTAGTTTGCAATTTTTCTGACATACTTGGGCTAATAGTGAAGAAGATTAACTTACTATTTGCAATTAAAAAGCAAGGCTGAGACAGTTGAAAAGAACCCTAATATTAGACCTGGAATGCAGAGTAAACTTCAGAATAAACCAGTAATCACAATGGAATCCACAGACATTCTTGTTGCAGATAAGTCTGCCAGCACTGTAAAGTGATCATATCTGGCTTTATGACCTCTTTCCTAACTCCCCACATAAGTAGTGTTCAGGAATGGGCCAGGGTTGTGACCATAAGTGGGAAAGTGTAAGACTAGAGTTTACCACACTCAGGTGATTCTGGCTCAGCGGAACAGCTGTCAGGGGACCATTCCAGCTGCTTAAGTTAGAACAGTGCTGGTTTTGGTACTGTAATTCTCTTTGGCTAGAATATCTTGAGGCACATGCAAGAGCTTGGAGAGTTTGAACCATTCGGATTCTGATAGTTGTTTCCCTGATGTAAATCCAGAATTGATTTCAGTGAAGTTACCACTAATTTACAGTGGTATAATGGAGAACAGAACATGGATGAACACATAATAGGGGATTAGGGCTTGGCTACACTGGAGAGTTGCAGCGCTGGTGGTGGGTTTACAGCGCTGCAACTTAGTAACTGTCCACACCTGCAAGGCACATCCAGCGCTGCAACTCCCTGGCTGCAGCGCTGGTTGTACACCTGGTCTGCTTGGGGTGTAACGATTGCAGTGCTGGTGATGCAGCGCTGCTCATCAAGTGTGGCCACGAAAAGCGCTGTTACTGGCCTCCAGGATATTAGGAGGTATCCCAGAATGCCTGCTCACAACAAACCAGAAGAATGGCTGAACTCCAAGCTCCCCCGAGCTGCTTATCTAAAAAACAAACACAGCTCCTGTTTGCTGGAGCGAGCGGAGGCAGGCAGAGGAATTGCTTTGGAAGGTTCACAGCTGTTTGCTTGAAGGGAGAAGTCACACGGCAGAGGAGAAGGGGGGAGTCCGTGTCGAGCAGCTGCTTATGTGGTCTGAAGGCTATTTAGGAGTTCATAATTTGCATTTAGTGAATAAGAGAGGGGTGGGGGAACGGCTCGAAACTTTTAAATTGATTGCAGGCTGGTGATGTGTTTGTTCCAGTCCTTCGAACTTGCAAGGCAGGGAGCTGACAGATACCAAAATCCTCTCTCTCTCTCTCCCCCATGTTCCTCCTCACCCCCCTTTTTTGAAAAGCACATTGCAGCCACTTGAACGCTGGGATAGCTGCCCACAATGCACCACTCCCAACAGCACTGCAAATGCTGCAAATGTGGCCACACTGCGGCGCTGGTAGCTGTCAGTGTGGCCACACTGCAGCGCTTTCCCTACACAGCTGTACGAAGACAACTGTAACTCCCAGCGCTGTACAACTGTAAGTGTAGCCATACCCTTAGAATAGGAACTGGATATCAGGAATAGCATCAGTGATAGCAAATGTAGAGATGCAAAGGTTAAACAGATGAACAATCAGTTATTGCAACCGCAGTCTCTGCTTTTAGAAATACTGTTGAAAGATGTTCCAAGGGCTCAATGGAATCTGACATCATTTAGACAATTTGATGTGTTCTGATATGCCATTAAGCCTGTCTGATATTTCAGGTGTATAGGTGTAATGATCTTTTTCTAATTCAACCAGTAGATATTTTGCACTGGGCAGAAAAAAATGCCTGCTCCATGTGTCCTAGTAGATAGCTGGATTTGAATGTAGACAATTAGCCAAGATTTTTTGATGGAAGATGTCCTGGCTCATAAGCTAGTTGTCTACTTTCTGGTTAGGAACACACACAAAAAAATGCTCGACGAGAATCCACATCTCTCCAGATCAGAGATAATTTAGCATAATGTGATTCCTGATCTTGGTCCAAAAAGCAGACTGAATGTGATCACCACATACAAAATCACTGAAATTATTAATCAAAGAATTACAAGGCAGTTGGTCTGAAAAGATACATCTTTAGCAAATTCAACTTATTGCAGTTCACTGAGCAATTGGTTGTATCTTGCTAGTAAACAAATAGATACATAAAAGTTTTTTTCTTCTTAATCTTTGTTTTCTAGGGTGTAATGATCTGGATAGTCCGATATCATCAAGTTTCAATTCGTGCATTTATTGTTGCTGTCCTACAGGTTGCATAAATCACAATATTTTTTAATCCCATAGATAGGACACATTAGCAGAAATGACAAGAAAGGAATGTCCATAGACAAGGAGAAGGAGCTGGAGGAATGTCTCTTGCCCTGAATGCAGAGAGTGGAGATATCGAACCATAACAACCAAAGTCTATAACCATGATTTTAATCAGACAGGATCCTCTACATTAGGGGACTTACCAATCATTTTGTCCTCTCTGTGGGAGTTTAGGGCAGCCCTGACTCTCTAATGAAATAACCATGAAGAAACTATGCACAGAAAACTCAAGCATTTTCCTGCCTCCTTTGAGGGTTTCTTCCCAAGATAGGAGAGAATCTGGCTCTCTGTATATTTTCCCCTGTCCAGTGCCACAGTAGAATGAATTGAATTCAAGCTCACAGTGCAGAAGCCATTTGGACTTTTTGGTTTAAGTGCAATGCTATTTTATTTAAAAACATAAAATCACTTGCATTTATCAATTCTCAGTGTTTTAAAAATAGAGGACATAGTGCTGTATCTGCTCAAGCAGATCATAGTGCTCTTAAAATAACTGAAGAGCAGATAGGAGCACTGCTGCATATGTCCAAATGAATCTTCAGAAACGTTATTTTCTTCTTCCTTTCTCTTTCTGATAAGTCATTTTCAGCATTTAAGACTATATAGAAATAATGAGGACTTTAAAAAAGTATAAGTTTGATTTTATTTATCATTAAAAATGCCCACTGGATTCATTTTATTGCAATTTATATTTTAGCCATGGAACCTGATATGTGATTTACAATCCATACAAATATATATACAAAGTATTCATTTGAAAATTTTCATGCCATGTCATTTCATTTCTATAAGAGTATTGTACGGTTTATAATTATTGTGAAATTTTTGCAAGAAAACAGTGGATTAACATTTACATTATTCAGCATCAAGATATAACAAGCCATACATATCTTCAGCATCACCCCCATCTGGTTAAACTACCTCCACAAAGTTAATTAATATTTATAAAATCAGCCTTTCTTGATTACTATGTCACATGACCCAATGTTACTTGGTAGTGTAATTATAACTGTCAGAGATAAGGCTTCTGTGAGAATCTTGATTTTGAATTTCCTGACTAGTGGGTTTAAAATCTCAGATTTAAAATAGCATTCACATCATTTTTGCACTGAATAATATAATTGCACATGACAGTTCATTTTTCCAGTCACTTCAGAAACAGCACAAAGATGTACACATTTAAATATAACTTTGAAATTAATTCTAATGCAAACTTTTATAGTTGTTCCACTTATGTCATGAATACTGTGAGCCAAATTCTCTTCTAGCCTAACGCTATTGACTTCAATGAAGTTTTGTCAGCAGAGCATTTGGTTTTATACCAGTGCAACTGGGAATCTATTGTTTGCAAATGATGCTTACAAATTGAACTCTATTTACTAGAATAGACAATTTGGCGCTACCTGATGACTACACAAAATTGTTCTAAAATATGCCTCAGCTATCCTGCTGAGGAAAGATATTTTACTAACTCATGCACAGACAATCTCAAGATTCAGTACGAAGGAAATATTTTACTAAACACATGAGGGCAGCAAAGGACTTTTGAAAATACTTGTAGATGGTGCTGTTATAAAACTCACCTTTATTGGAAAAGTACATGTATCCCAGGCTAATTTACAATAAAAATTCTGTGTGGCAGATTAGGAGGAAACTGTGTTTCTGCTGGGTTTGCCCTCTGTGTGTGCTAAACAGGTGTGTCAGTTTTTCTTGCTCATAGGGACAGAAAGACAGTGTTAATAGTAATGCTTGTGCCCTTCTCTGATGACTCTCAGTTTTATCTGGCAGAATAGAAGAACAACAAATAACAGAAGGTAGGGGACTGACTGACAAAGCAAAGTACTGATTTGTTGTTCTGCTTCACAATGCTTTCTTTTTTCATGCTGTTTTCCTTATAGATATAGATAGATACAGATATAATACTTAATTGTGTACTGAGTTACTCCAGTGTAAATCTGGATTTACTCCATGGAAATTAAAAGAATTTCACTAGTATAAGTAAGATCAGAATCAAACCCATAAAGAGGAATACATAAAACTGTGATATAAAATCATCTTGACATGAGGTTGTATAGACTGTATTACATAGGAAAGCCATGCATCAGTTACAAAGATAATCCCAAACAAGCACCGTTAAAACCTTTTTACTGTACCATTCTATTGTGTATTTTATGTCACAGTATTTTACAGAAAAACTACTTTAAGAAATTTGTAAAATTATATTTGGTTGGTTTCAGCAATTAATTGATCTTATTGGTGTTTTTCCGTATCCTTTTACCTTCCTGGAAAGCCATGTCCTCTTCACAGGGCCGGCCTTAGGATTTATGGTGCCCTAGGCGAGATTATTAAACTGGTGCCCCTATGCCTGATCTGCTCTTAGCAACACAAACATAAGCTTACAGTATTGGAAAACTTGCCACATTCACGTTATTAAAACCAGTTTAACGTAATTAAGTACACTATAATGCTGATGGACTAGCACTAAAGAAGCAGCACTGTAGAAAAAATTCTGATATGACAGAATGATGCAAATAATATATATTTTTTAATTTATCAAAATTTTATTGGAAATTTATATGAAGAGATATTGAAACAAAGATTTGTTTTTAATTAAAAGCAATCTTTCTGGCTTTTTTGGCTGCAAAATCAGTAATAATGTCATTGTATGACAAAGACAAAGTCGTGTCTTGTTCGATTGCAAGAATAGCAAGACCAGTTAAGCGTTCCTGACTCATTGTAGAGCGGAGATAGTTTTTAATGAGCTTTAGTTTTGAGAAACTCCGTTCTCCTGATGCTACTGTTACAGGAATTGTCAGTAGAATACGAGTGGCAATGTACACATTAGGATATATGTCAACAAGTTTGCAGGTATGAATAAACTGTACAATGTCCATCACCAATTTTGCATGTGGCAACATTGATGACAGTGTACTCAATTCTTCGTACAGCTCAAGTCCATTTAAATCAAAACTATCACTGTGCTTCAGGAGGCTTTCTAGGTTCTTGCACTTTGTCATTAGTTGCTCTTGTTTTTCTATTTCGTTGAATTTAGTTATGTCATACAAAAATCCAAACTGTTCATGGTGTACTTGCAAGGTATTAAACCTTTCATCAACAGCAGATACTGCTTTATCCATCACAACATTAAAAAATTCAACCTCAAATTTCTTGTCTGGATCGTCTATGGGCATGATCTGCTGTACAGATTCTTCACAAAGAAGTGTCCCTGGCCTTTTTAACTCATATTAACTATGTATTTACTTTATGAAAGTTGGAGAAAACATTGTGAAAACGTAAAACATTGGGTGCCCAACTTCTGGGCTGGCAAAAGTTATACTGACTCACAGGGAAAAAAAAAAGCAGGAGAATCTTAGTACAACATATGGTCACTCTATACCAGGGGTCGGTGGTGTGCCAAGTTCACTGTAATTTAAGGTTTCTCGTGCCAGTAATACATTTTAATATTTGTAGAAGGTTTCTCTCTATGTCTATATTATATAAATAAACTATTGTTATTATCTGAGGTCTTGGCCACCGGTCCTGCTCAGGCCACTGCCAGCTGAGTAAATGAAACCCCAAACTGGCAGCGGGCTGGTGGCTGGAACCCTAGACAAGGATCCCAGGCCCTGCTCAGCCCACTGCTGGTCTGGGGTTCTGACCACCAACTCCTGCCAGCCAGGATCCCAGCCGCCAACCCCCCTCAGCCCGCTACCAGCCTGGGATTCTGCTCACCCAGGCTGGCAGGAGGCAGAGTGGGGCTGATGGCTGAGCTCCTGACTGGCAAGAGGCCGGCAGCCGGAACCCCAGAGTAGCAGTAGGCTGAGTGCTGCTGGCACCCCAGATTGTCAGCAGACTGAGCCACTCAACCCCCCACCGGCCCTGCTCAGCCCGCCACCAGCCCACTCAGCCCGCTGCCAGCTGAGTGAATGGAACCCCAGGCTGACAGCAGGTTGAGTGGTTCAGCTGGCCTGCTCAGTCCACTGCCAGCCTGGGGTTCCTTGGGGGTCCCCAGGCCAGCTGAGTGAATGGAACCCCAGGCTGACAGCAGGTTGAGTGGTTCAGCTGGCCTGCTCAGTCCACTGCCAGCCTGGGGTTCCTTGGGGGTCCCCAGGCCAGCTGAGTGAATGGAACCACAGGCTGACAGCAGGTTGAGTGGTTCAGCTGGCCTGCTCAGTCCACTGCCAGCCTGGGGTTCCTTGGGGGTCCCCAGGCCAGCAGCAGGTGCTGAGTGGGGCCGATGGCTGGTATCCCAGCTGGCAATAGGGCAGCAGCCGGAACCCCAGAGCAGTGATGGGCTGAGCCGTTCAGCCTGCTGCTGCATACCATCAAAAATCAGCTCACCTGCCACCTTTGACACGTGTGCCGTAGGTTGCCGACCCCTGCTTTATACACTAGTAAGGAGATGAGCATATTACAGTTGTTGGAGGGCTCTTATCAGGAGTAACAGGCTATAGGAAAGTCAGTCAACATTTTTTGTTTCTCTGATGAAAACTGGCCCACTCCCTGCCTCAAACCAAACCTGTCACTAATAATTGTCAACAACTTAATTTTCTGTTTTTGGCTAAGATATTGATTTTTTTAAAAAATATATATATATTGAAATTGGATTCAGGATTGTTAGCAAGAATTTTTGGCAAACAAAGTTGTTAAATGACAATCTAAATGGCAACACAGTACTGCTTTCATGCTTGGCTCACCCCCCAGCCTGCTGGTCCAACAGCTGCAGTAGAGGAGGAGATAGGTGGAAAACTGCAGGACCCCAAAATCCACCTCTTGGGGTGCAGAGTGGCAACAGCAGCAGCAAACCCTCAGGCCAATCACACGCCAA
This sequence comes from Gopherus evgoodei, assembly GCF_007399415.2. Lineage (NCBI taxonomy): Eukaryota > Metazoa > Chordata > Testudines > Testudinidae > Gopherus > Gopherus evgoodei. Next base: position 81,488,513 of record NC_044326.1, on the reverse strand, counting down.
TGGGCACCACCACCAGCCTTATGGACCATGGTGAAGTTAGCACAGCATCTGATCTCAGGGACGGGGCACCCATGGAGCCACGGCAGCTCATCCTGCCCTGTGCAGCTCCCCCCAGATAAGATGGATCTCTGGCAGCTGGCAGCCTGGGGGAGAGGCGCTCCCCAGCTAGGGTGGCCAGATCCAGATGTCCTGATTTTATAGGGCCAGTCCCGATATTTGGGGCTTTGTCTTATATAGGCACCAATTACCCCCACCTAGAGTGACCAAACAGAAAGTGTGAAAAATCAGGACAGGGATGGGGGGGGGGTAAAAGGAGTCTATATAAGAAAAAGACTCCAAAATTGGGACTGTCCCTATAAAATTGGGATATCTGATCACTGTACCCCAATCCCCTATCCTGATTTTTCACACATCTGGCTAACCCCAGCCAAGCCCTGTGTGACATTCCAATCCTGGCTGCCTGCCGAGGAAGTGAGTTACTTTCACTTTCATTCCTCAGCAGGCAGCCAGCTAGCCCTCCCCCCACCTATCCCCCAGCACCTCACCCAACCCAGCCCTGACAGAGGGGAGGGAGGAGAGAGAGAGGGGTGCTCCTGGGGAGGAGGGAGAAAGGAGGGGGTGCTCCGTGGGGCGGGGGGGGAGAAGAATGGATGTTATGGGGGACAACAAAGGATACTGGTTCCAGAGCCACAGAGCCTGCCTCACCTCACCTCAGCCGGGGGGAAAGAGTCACACTCACAGGTGAGCTCCTTCCCCAACCCCTACCCTCACCCCTTCCCAGAGACCCCAGCAGCCAATCCCATTCCTCAGACTGTGCTGCATTCAGCTCTCTCTAGGACCCAGCAGCCCTGCTTCTACACTGTCTGGGCTGCCTGCAGAGTGGTGCCCCCAGGCAGAGTGAGGCCTTACGCGGCTGCCTATTCTGCCTATACCTAAGGACGGCCCCGCCTCTGCACTTCAGGGATCCAGCTTCACAGTGTGGAAAGAGACGTGATAAATATTACATTTTAGGAAGATGTAAAGCTGATGTTACAGTTTTACGGCTAATACCTTGCTATGAGCCAAGCACTGTGTCTAATTACAAAGGGGGAATCGCCAACTTCTTGATGATATAAAGTACCCACTTCTGTCTTGTCCTGAACCTCAGAACAGTGTTATTGTGGGTGTGGAGTGGGGGAGAGAAGAGGGAAGAGGTGCAATTCCACATCAGCAGAGGGCAAAAAATAAATATTTTGTAGCCTATTATCTTTTGAAATGCTGCTGTTTAGAAGATACCCAGAGCTTTAAATAGTTTCAGCTAAGATTTGTTAATGGCCAGAGTGTGAGGAGATCAAAGATAAGAATTATATGCAGTTTCTACTTTATCATAGCAAATGACACAGAAAGGTGCATTTGCAAATTAATGCAATAAGTTATGTCTAAAATGATGAGATATGCTCTGTTAGGTGTTAAACCCATAGCCAATAATGAGCTGTGTTAAATAGCAACTGCTTAAGGCACTTGGTGAGATAACGTTACCTTCAATTCTGATAGGGAGTTAAGCAGCAGTAACCAGGTCTATTAACTTTTATGAACAGCAATCTCATGGAAATAAGATGTTAAAATAATGTGCAAAATTTGCCAAATTGCTTCTTTTTGTACTGTACTGTCAGCAACCTTTCAGAAGAGACATTTTACACACCTGGAGGCAAATTACACACCTGGAGGCAAACTGTGGCTTGGTCTACACTAGGGACTTATGTCAGGATAACTGCATCACTCAGGGGTATGGATAGTTATCTGTCTACACTAATCCCCAGTGTAGACAGTGCTATGTTGACAGGAGGGTTTCTCCCTTCAGCATAGCTACTACTGGTCGGGGAGGTGGAGTACCTTTGCTGTCCCATCAGCATAGGTAGCATCTTCACTAACTGCTACAGTGGTGCAGCTGCACTGTTGCAGCTGTGCCACTGTAGCTGTCCAAGTGTAGACAAGCCCTGAGCAATTTTTCCTAAGAATATTTGTTGTAATGAGTTAGTCAGTCTAAGGGCTTGTCTACAGTACAAAATTAAGTTGACCTAAGTTAGGTCGACATACAGCCACCGCAGTAATCTAAGTGGTGATTCATGTCCACACTATGCTCCTTCCGTGGGTGGTACACATCCTCACCAGAAGCGCTTCCACCGACTGAAGTGAGGCATTGTAGGACACTGACAGCTGGAGCCTGGCAGCTGTGAGACTGACAGCCTCTGCTGTCAGCTCCACATGAGGTTCTCAGCTGGGGCTCCCTCGGATCTCTGTGCTGACAGCTCAAGCTGTCACAGCTGCCCCTTCCCCACCCCAGGTTGGACGATCAGCACCAGGGTGGAACGGGAGCACCTGTGAACCCCATGCGGAGCTGAAAGCCAACTGGCAGTGTACGTAATGCAGTGTCAACACTGCGTCGCCCTAAATACATCGCCCTAAGTACTATGCCTCTTGCAGAGGTGGAGTTATTAAGTCAATGTGGTGGGCAACTTACTTTACATTGTAGTGCAGACACTTACAGGTCAACATAAGTTGTCTTACATTGACTTAACTAATGCCTTGCCTGTTTTGAGAATATGCCTTATGCCAGTTACCAATATAGTTACACTTATATAAATCCTGAGTGTAGACAAGGTAAACCAAAATTGCACTCCTAGGGTTAAATCCTGGCTTTATTGAAGTCAATGAAAGTTTTGCCATTGAGTTAGATGTGGTCAGAGTTTTATCCCGGACACTTACCCAATATAAAGCTCCATGATGTGAGTCATGAATGAAGGCTGAGACTGGGACTTATTCTCAGTGTAGACAAGACTAATAGATATGTCTACATAGCAAAAAAAGACCCAGTGCAGCGAGTCTCAGAGCCTCAGGTCAACTGACTTGGGATAGGGGCATGCACATTCCAGGGCTAAAAATGGCAGTGTAGAAGTCCTTGCTCGGGCTGGATCCTGGGTAGGGTAACCAGGTGTCCAGTTCTGGTCAAAAAGGGACCCTGGCGGCTCTGGTCAGTGCTGCTGTATGGACCATTAAAAGTCCGGTCGGCGGTGCTGTGGAGCTAAGATAGATTAGTCCCTACGTGTCCTGGCTCTGTGCTGCACCCCAGAAGCAGCCAGCAAATCTGGCTCCTAGATGGGGGGCAGGGGGGCATGGGGGTCCATGCACTGCAGCTGCCCCAAGCAATGTATCTGCACTCCCATTGGCCAGGAACCACAGCCAATGAGATCTGCAGGGGCAGTCCCAGAGGGTGAGAGCAGCACGAAGAGCTGCCTGCCATGCCTCTGCCTAGGAGCCAGACATACTGGCCACTTCTGGGTCTCAGTGTAGAGTCAGGACAGGCAGGAAGCCTGCCTTAGTCCTGCCACTATGCCGCTGACCAAGAGCTATGGAGGTAAGCCTGCTTCCCAACCCTGTGCCCCAGGCCTGAGCACCATCAAACTTGGAGCCCTTTCCTGTACCCCTCATCCCCACCCCTAGATGGAGCCCTCAACAGCCCGGCATCCCAAACCCCTCCCCCAGCCCAGAGTCCCCTCCCACACCCTGAACCCCTCTGCCACACCACCAGTCTGGAGCCCCCTCCTTCATCCCAAACCCCTCATCCTTGGCCACAGCCCAGAGCCTGAACCCCAAGACAGAGCCCGAACCCCACCTGCACCCTGTCTCAACCCACAATCCCCTCCCACATGCTGAACCCCTCATCCCCAGCCCACCCCAGAACTCACACCCTCAGCTTCACCCAAGAGCCCTCACCCTCTTCCGTACCTCAACCCCCTTCCCCAGCCAGTAGTCTCCTCCCACTCACTGAACCCCTAATTTCTGGTCCCACCCCAAAGCTCACACCCCCAATTAGAGCCTTCCCACCCTTCCGCACCCCAAACCCCTGCCCCAGCCCAATGAAAGTAAGTGAGAGTGGGGGAGAATGAGCCACTGAGGGAGGGGGAATGTAGTGAACGTTGGGCAGGGCCTCGGGTCAGGGCAGGGTTGTGGTCTCAGGGAAGAGGCGGGGCTAGGGTGATCTGTTTTGTGCAATTAGAAAGTTGGCAAACCTAATCCTGGGCTCTGAAACCTGGGGGAGGGGAGGGCATCTCAACCCCAGGCTCCAGCCTAAGCTTGAATGTCTATTATTCTATTTTTAGCCCCACAGCTCAAGTCTTGAGAGCCCGAGTCTGTTGACCTGGACTCCGACTTGCTGCTGCAAGGTTTTTGGGGTTTTTTTGCTCTGCTAAAATTCTACTTTGTGTTTGGTAGTTGCAGTTGAACAACTATATTAGACATGTTTCTTCTGACTGCTCTTGAGCAAGAAATTACTGGTTTCAGTGAGCGTTACTTGTAGTGTGTCTCTAATTAAATACAATTATAAAAAATGAACACTAGACATCTGACTTAAATGTAGGAAATTCTTAGTTAAGGCTTCTTATTCCAGACTTAACCCATATCAATGTGCTTGGGTGGCACTGTGCTTTGAGAATAAGTTGAGAACAAGCATGCCATCCATGCACTAATACTATACTGTATTTTAATGTAGGGTGTATTTTTTGTTTGTGTGTTTTAATATCTTTCAGGGTTAGCCAGAGTACATGGATCTGGGATAAAATTAAAGCTGTAACTGAAAGGATGTTAGGGTGACCTCTGTGGATCTGGTAATGTTTAGCTCTTGCTATAGATTCACACCCCTGAGAGCCACAGCTATGCCACAGCTATGCCAACCTCACCCTGGTGTATACACACTTAGAACAAAAGAAGAATTACTCTGTTAACTTGCTGCCACTTGGATAGGTGGATTATCTAGAATAACAGAAAAACCCCTTTCATTGTTATAGGAAGTATTTACATTATGGCACTACAGCCACCATAACTATTAAAAAAACTATTGAAAATTGCTTATTGAATACTGTGCTTTCCCTAACAATTCATTTACAGCTTTAGTACCCTGCTGAGAGGTGAAGAAATAAATTATATGACCCATGAGGTCCCTTCAGGTCCTTATTTCTGTTATTCAGTGATTGTGCTTTCAGTTGAATGCCATCTTTATTTTGGGCTATTCGTTATTCAGGTGTTGCTATTTGGAAAAAAAAAGCAATAAAAATGCACCTCATACAAAGAGCTCAGAGTTATTACACTGATTAAAAAGTGAGAGCCAAAATTCAAGGCAAATATTCATTTACTACATTGAAAGGCAGAATGCCCAGAGGCTGAGATAGGTTTTCCTTCACTGAAATGAATGCAATCATTTTATGAATAAGAATTTGAGCGTATTTGCAACTCAGAAGAAAGTACCAAAAATGAACTAAGCTCATATAAATTTTAACAGCATGAAATCACTCAGCCAAATCAAATTGTGGGGTTATTATTTATTTGTTGCATATGTTTGGATGTAAACAATATTCAAAATTATTTAAAATGAAACATTGACTATGTTGTAAAATTGATGCATTTTCCAATGCTGTAAACGAATATGTGTTCTCACAATTATTTTATGGGCCTCATTCTGAATTTACATGGATGTAAAACAAAAATAGCTCCATTGATGTCAATGAAATTGCCCTGCTGTAAAATCAATGTCCTAGAGAGTAGAATCGGGTCTTATGTATTTATTTAGTTATGGACCTTGGCTTGCAGCTTCAGTTGTTAGGGGGAAGGGTAAAATCTTTTTACAGCCTCTAGTCTTTCTTGTACAAAACAGCAATTTCAGCTTTCTATATAATTCCCTAAATGGTAGTGCAAGTGAAGTTTCCCAGAGGATTAAATTACATTGTTTTGAAAAAATCAGATGATGTCAGAAACCATTCCACAAAGAAACAAAGTTCCATTAATTACTGAGGAATATTTACTCGATTTGGGATTATTTAAAACATTTTAAGAATGTATTCCACCCTTCCTATGTTACTAGGTCTTAAAATCCCAATTTTAAAGGAATAATGTCAAATCTATCAAGCTTAAACTTAGATCCATCAACACTGTTTTGGTTCCTGAATATATTGCACTGCCCTTTGGCTTTGCCCACAGAGTAGGGGCTCTGAAAGTCACATTTTCAAAAGAGCTCTTTTACCGTTTAGATTCCTAAATAATGTAACCAGATTTTCAAAAGCTCAGCGTCAGCTCATGTTATTTGCTGTTGATGTATCACTGAACAGATGGAAAATTGGAAAAGCAACTATCTCTGCACATGCCTCCCATGATGAAGAAATCTATTACTTCAGGTTTGTTGTAATAGGGTCCTCTAGCTGAGAGGCTGGGAGTTTATTAAAGCTGCAACCTTCTGTCTTGAGGGAGACTTAAGAGGACATTAAAAAAGGTCATTCCTAAAAAAAGGCTTTCAAGAAATAGATCCATCTTAACAGAGAAATATTTTGATATTTTCATTTTTGTCTCAATTTTTTTCTTTTTGTATGTTTTAATTACCAAACAAAGTATAAAACAAGAGTTTACTCTGTTCAGTCCATCTTATCTTATTGGATGCTTCAGGGCAGTAATAAAATAATTTGGCATTTGAAACATCACATTTGTTTCCACAGAATCGCTGATGCTAGGTTTTGTGGGAAAAATCCTTAATACTAGAGGTGGTCAGAAATGTTTGAAATTTCCGTTAAAAGTAAGAAATTCTTTTTGTCAATACATGTTTTCTGTTTTCTAAACAGCTCTAGTTAACACTGGTATACCTGAAAGAGCATATTGCTTATGGAAATATATTTGTATGAGTGTTCTTTGTCAAGTGTAAGCTAATATAAAAGTGTCTTTAAGTTGTTGGGGCTATCCACCTGGCCAATAGCCCTTTCAGCTGTTGATGTGGTACTAGATTGTAATGATGCTAGTGACAATGTCCTGTTGTATTAATTATGATATTTGCCTTTGGACAGTAGTCTATGGGGCTACAGAAATGAAATTCACAGACAGGTGTTAATGTGTAATTATGATCAGAATACATTCCTGCTTGTCTTTTTAAGATAAAGCATTCCGTTTATATTTCATGGCATGTGGCCATCTGGCTTGGACTCAGCCACTGTTCTGCTTGTTGACAGGTGACCATGTAGAGAGAGTTTCTTTTTCATTTCTGGTGTTAGATTTCCTATTGTATAATTTAATGTAACCTGAATTTCTCTTAGTTATGGTTGAAGAGGAGAGCGTTGTATACACACCTTAACCCCCTGTCCTGAAACAATGTCAATAACCCTCCTTAGCTTGGGTGGCAGCAAGAGTTCCAACAACAATTTTAATTCTTCCTGACTGTAAAACAATGCATCAGCTCTGTGGATTGTTCAGACGCCATCAGTTCAAGGCCTCTAAGAACTGAAAAGTGGTGCCCATCTTGTTGTTCAACCCTCTGCAGCTATGCCTGATACAACTTGCTCTAATAAATATCTTAGTGTAGTAGTAGTAACAGTAGTATTTAAGTCTGAGGATGCATGATTTTGCTATACCTTCAATATTTGATTAAATATTAAGAGGCTGCTTTTCCACTACCAGATACTTTGTGTCATCATTTATCCCACCCTATAAAGTGAATGCAAAGTGGGTGTAAAATGCTCCCAAATCAGATTTTTTACACCCACATCATATAGATTTAAGGGACTGCACTAGATGCTAGGCAGTGGAATTTATTTGAGTGCAATTTAAAAGTACTTTGAGTAATTTATTACCATTATGTCAAAGGAATAATATCAACATGAATCATAGCAAATGTTGATGTAATTTATCTATCCCTATTTTCCTGTTAGCAGAAAGAATAGATAATTCCTAAAATACAGAATACATTCTCTTCAGTATTAAAAGCTCAGACTGACTGGCCTCAACAGTTAATAATTGAGATGTTTTTTGCCTTAACTGTGCATTGTAATTTGGAGCTGATTCTATCCTGAAGCATGTGGAACTAAAGATTGTTGGGGTCAGTCCAGAAGAAAAATAACTGTTCTAGTAAGAGGTACTTAATTAAGCCCAGCTCTGGGAATAGAGAATATTTTTAAGGTGCATTATAAGCAGATCTGATTAAGCTTGCCATAAGTTTTTTTCTTCCACTTAAGACTCCCAGATCACAACTCTGCCCTCTATAACTCCATATGAGCAGTTACTAGCACAAGTTCCTGCGGAAACCAATTTTTAAATTCATTTGATATGAACATTTGAACATGGAAGCTTAAAATTTGTTTTCCATGTTCATTGTGGTAGCCAAGTTCATTTGCACAAATGTTTATGAAAAACAATCACAACATGTCTGAAGTAAAAACAAAACCTTTTTAGAAGATTTGAACAAATATTTTTGTTTCAATATTTGTTCAACTAAAACTAATAAAACTAATGTATTTATCTCAAACTGGACTTTCACTCCAACCATTTCAGTCAGAGTTTTAAAAATCACTGCCATCTCAGACCACTGATATGTTCAAATTTTCCTAATAAGTTTCACCCTTTCAAAAGGGTTGTTTTGTTTTGTTATGTTTTTTAGGAGTGTGATGTTTCTAATTATGCTTAATGCAATCCTTTACATTTGAAACTAATCTTTGTTGCAAGCTAACTGCAAGATCTGCTTGTAATGCAATAGGACTTTCTACAGCACTAATTAAAAGGCTATATCATCACTAATACTACTTTTGATTTTTTTTTTCTGGTTGTCTTGAAGAGCAGATAATTCTTCAATCTCTAGTGCAGGTCAAAATATGAAATAGATTAACAGTCTTTGAAGGATGGATCTATTTGTAATAGACATAAAGGTGACTCTTCCCCAATCTCAGTTATAGTGCTTAACTGCAAAGGCAAGGTTTTAACAGACACTGGTCTGTAAGTCTGATATATATAAATATAAAACTTACCAATGATATATATATATATAAATTTAGCCTGTTTAGCTTTTCTAAAGTACATTAAGAATGTCCTTAGTGGGTTTTGGCCTATAATCATTTTGTATGGGAATGGCCCTTTTGTTATTAAAACACCACCTTTGTGCACTAGAAAGGGGAATCTGATGAGACCATAACAATCTAATATGCGCACACTACTTGACACATCAAGCTTCTTTTATGAATGTATTCAGTTCATTGAAGTGTTGGGCCCCAGGCTGTGAAATGGTCTTCAGTAACTGTAAGGAAAAAAAGAGTGATTCAAATGCAAGTTTAGCCCCAGAATACTGATTAGTTGCAAGTCATTTGTTCTTAGGGAGATTACATGTTTTTGATATCCCACTTGGTCCTTTCCAGTGCAGCTGGGTCTTTGCACCTATTCTAGAGTCTGATGTTGCAGCAGCATCCCCATGAGTCTAAGGCCATGTCTACACTTAGGGTATGGCTACATTTGGAATTTCAAAGCGCTGCCGCGGCAGCGCTGCGAAGTGTGAGTGTAGTCAGAGCGGCAGCGCTGGGAGAGAGCTCTCCCAGCACTGCATGTAAACCACATCCCTTACGGGTGTAGCGTGCAGCGCTGGGAGCCGCGCTCCCAGCGCTGCTGCCCTGACTACACTGACGCTTTACAGCGCTGTATCTTGCAGCGCTCAGGGGGTGTTTTTTCACACCCCAGTTGCAGCGCTGTAAAGTGTGAGTGTAGCCAAGCCCTTACAGTTTTGCAGCGCTGGTAGTTACAGCTGTGTTAGTACAGCTGTATAGGGCCAGCGCTGCAGAGTGGCCACACTTACAGCAACCAGCGCTGCAGTGTGGCCACATTTACAGCACTTGCAGCACTGTTGGGAGTGGTGCATTGTGGGCAGCTATCCCACAGAGCACCTCGTCCCATTTTGGCGCTGTGGCTTGTGGGAAGGGGAAGGAAGTGTGAGTGTCTTTCCGCTTCCTGTTCCAACGCCCTGTGGTGCTTTGCTACACATTCCTAGCAGTTTGGCAGCATTGTGATTCTACAGTGCTTTGTCTGCGATTTTTGTTATAAATGGAGCCTGAGCAGCTGACAACCTTATTGAAGAATGTTGCCAGCACATCACGCATGGCAGTGGAGCTATTCCTTCAGCTGCAAAGTGAGCGTGACAGTGACAGTGAGGAGTCAGACGATGATATTGAATCGCCTCACTGTGAAGACAGTAAATTGCTTGTGGCAGTAACAGACGTGCTCAGCTCCGTGGACCGGCGCGTTTGGGCTCGGGAAACCAGCACTCAGTGGTGGGATCACATTGTCCTGCAATCCTGGGATGACGAGCAGTGGCTGCAGAACTTTTGGATGAGAAAAGCCACTTTCATGGCACTGTGTGCTGAGCTCGCCCCTACCCTGCGGCGCAGGGACACGAGATTGAGAGCTGCCCTGCCAGTGGAGAAGCGGGTGGCTATTGCAATCTGGAAGCTGGCAACTCCAGACAACTACCGATTGGTGGTGAACCAGTTTGGAGTGGGAAAGTCTACAGTTGGAATGGTGCTCATGCAAGTTTGCACAGCCATTAATCGCACCCTGCTAAGAAGAACCGTGACTCTTGGGAACGTGCAGGACATTGTGGATGGCTTTGCAGAAATGGGGTTCCCTAACTGTGGAGGGGCAATAGATGGGACGCATATTCCTATTCTGTCACCACCCCACCTGGCATCAGAGTACGTTAATCGCAAGGGGTATTTCTCCGTGGTTCTGCAAGTGCTTGTGGATCACCGTGGGCGTTTCACTGACATTTACTCAGGATGGCCTGGAAAGGTGCACGATGCACGCATCTTTAGGAACAGTTCCCTGTTCAGGAGGCTGAGGACCGGGACTTTTTTCCCAGACCGCAAAATCACAGTAGGGGACGTCGAAATGCCCACTGTGATCCTTGGAGACCCCGCTTACCCCTTAATGCCCTGGCTCATGAAACCATATACAGGGAAGCTTGACAGGAGCAAGGACCGGTTCAACTACAGGCTGAGCCGGTGCAGAATGACTGTGGAGTGTGCTTTTGGCCATTTGAAAGCCCGCTGGCGCTGTCTTTATGGGAAGCTAGATTTGGTGGAAAGCAGCATCACCGCTGTTATATCCACGTGCTGTACCCTCCATAGTATTTGTGAAGGGAAGGGTGAAAGATTCAGTGAGGAATGGACCTCCGAGGTTCGACGCCTAGAGGATGAGTTTGCTCAGCCAGAGAGCAGGGCTAATAGGGAGGCCCAGGAAAGGGCTTCAAGGATTAGGGATGCTTTAAGGGAGCAATCTGATGCTGAGAGCCAACAGTAATGTTTGATGCATTTGATGTGCTTTGCTTTACCTTGGTGTATAATATTTACCACTTCCAGCAATAATATAACATAGTGAAAAAGAAAAAAAACCTTTATTCAACATACAGTACATAACAGGCAAGGGGGTTGGGGTGGTGGACTGTTCATTCACAGGTTTTACTATGTCCTATTTTGATCACTATTCAATGTCTGCTGCACTTCAGGATTATTATGCTGCAGAATAAGGGGGTGGAGTGAACAGGGTAAGAATTATAGTTATCAGGGCTGGTAGGTGATCGTACAGGTGTTGGGGGCAGCTGGGATAATAAGGAACTGGCTGCTGGAGAAAGTTGTTTTGTGGAAATACTGGGGAACAAGGAAGAGGGCTTTGGGAGGGCTGTGGGTTACAATGGTACATATTTGTCTGCATGGCTACAAGAGACTCGAAAGACTCAGTTTGGCGAGCCAGGAGGCTTATCATCTGCTTTGTGGTTTTTTTGGCAGACAATTCCTTTCTCCTGCTTTCTGTTTGCCTCCATTCATGTACACTCTGTCTCCATTCATACATCTTCTCTCTCCATTCCTGTGTCTGCCTACTTTCTCTGTTGTAGTGGCTCATAACAGATTTGATCAATTCCTCTTTTGATTTTCTAGGATTCCGTCTCAAGTTCTGCAACCTACGTGAGGCCGGTAATCCGGCTGCAGTAGTCAAGGTCACTAGAAAAAAGAGAGATAGAACCATGTAATACACAGAGGCTACATTGTTTATTATCACACATTGAAGGACTTTTTAGACTTTTGGTAGCATCTTTCTCACATACCTCACATAACACAGAGAGGGCAGGGAAGCTAAGTCATGGCGAGTAACGGGGTGAGTGGTTTTGCCCCGATTTCCCCTTGGGAGTGGGAATTGACCAATGGGTCACTGGGGTTTATCAGCAATGGGTACAGGAGGTAGCTGGTGTCCTGAAGAGGGGACAGTAGTGAACAGGAAGGTGGTGAGCTGCTTGGGGGGGGGGGGGTTGTTCTTTGGTCCGCGTTCACGCCGTCCTGCTGGTGGGGAGGGGAAGCACCGCGGTGCTGGATGCCTGCTTGGAGGGGGGGTGGGGAACACAAGAGCACACCGCGGTGCTGGATGCCTGCTTGGAGGGGGGGTGGGGAACACAGGAGCACACCGCAGTGCTGGATGCTTGCTTGGAGGGGGGTGCATAACACCGGAGCACACCGCGGTGCTGGATGCCTGCTTGGAGGGGGATGCATAACACCGGAGCACACCGCGTGGATGCTTACGTGCTGGGAGGGTGGGTGGGGAACACCGGAGAACACTGCGTGGCTGGCTACGTGCTGGGGGGGGGTTAACAACAGAGCGCCATGGGCTGGGGAAACGCGAACCTGGCGCCCTGCACTCAAGTATCCCTAAACTCTCAACAGGGTTTCCTACTGCCAGACATATCACTGCTGTGTGTTACCTGGAAAGAGAGGGAGGGTCTTCTACAGGAATGTGGATACCGCCCTGGCCCCTATGCAGCTTGCCTGTGTGCAGCCATGGTCCCCCCACCCCTCGCTGCACAGTGGATCGGACGAGTTAGCCTGACCGGGACAGGGACCACGGTGGCTCTCCCGATCAACTTGAGAAAGCAAATTGCAAACGCTCTGGCTGCAACTTTTCAAGAGATTACCGAGGCAGATTACAGAGACGTGGTAGAGCAAATCAATGGGCTATTCCATGTTTAGGCATGCATGCAGGCAGCCATAACCAAAACCCTCCTCTCCCAAAACATAAAAATCTACTTACCCCGAGCACGATCCTCAGTTTCTTCCTCACCATCAACTTCCAGCTGCTGCGACTGGCTAGCCTCCTCCTGGCTTGAGAAGAGCCCCTGGCTGCATGTGTACTGGGACTCCGGGGTGTCTCCCTCCACGCCAGTACCCTCACTGTCGCCGTCCTCTACAACATCCCCCACTTCTCCCTGCTCTGAACTCTCCATCGTGCTCCTAGGATTGGCAGTGGGGTCACACCCAAGTATGGCATCCAGCTCCTGGTAAAAACGGCAGGTCATGGGGGCAGCTCCTGAGCGGCGATTTCCCTCACGAGCTTTGCGGTAAGCACTCCTCAGCTCTTTAATTTTGACCCTGCACTGCAATGCGTCCCGTTCATGGCCCCTTCTCATCAAGGAGTGCGATATCTGCCCATAGGTATCATAATTTCTCTTTCTGGAGCGCAGCTGTGCTTGCACAGCCTCCTCTCCCCAAACACTTATGAGGTCCTGCAGCTCTGCATTGGTCCATGCTGGGGCTCATTTGGTGCGTGGAGGCATGGTCGCTGAGTGAGTGATTAATTGCACTCCACACCTGCTTGAGCAAACAGGAAAGGGATTTTTTAAATTCCCGGGGCATTTAAAGGAGGGGTCAGGTGAGCCCAGGGCAGTGGAGATTGCATGATTACCAGAGAGGCTTCTAAGGTATGCTGGGATACCTGCTTATGCCACGGAGGTCAATAAAAATGCTGGTGGGTGTCTACACTTGCTGACCAGCGCTGGATCACCAGCGCTGGATCCTCTACACCCGAGGCTCGACCGGGTGTACAGCCAGCGCTGCAACCAGGGAGTTGCAGCGCTGGCCGTGCTGTGCAAGTGTGTACACCGCCTACGTTGCAGCGCTGCAACTCTGTAGTGTAGACAAGGCCTAAGCATCAGCGGCGACTCCAGGCACCAGCACTCCAAGCACGTGCCTGGGGCGGCAAGCCATGGGGGGCGCCTTGCCGGTCCCTGCGAGAGTGGCAGTCAGGCTGCTTTCTGCGGGAGGTCCGCCATCCCGCAGATTCGGCGGCAATTCGGCAGCGGGAACACTGAAGCTGCGGGATCGGTGGACCTCCCGCAAGCTGCCAAAGGCTGTCTGACTGCTTGCTTGGGGTGGCAAAAAAGCTAGAGCCACCCCTGCTAAGCATAGCAGTAGTGTAAACTTATATCTGCTGAATGTGTCCTGCACACTGCTAAACATGCACATCATTGTAGGATATTTAGTCACACTCATAGTAACTTGGAAGAGAAATAATTGAAAGGAATGATTATATTTTGTAACTTTTTTGTTACTATTTCATTTTTAGTAAATGACTGGGCGGGTACAGGAAAAACACTTTCTGTATGAATAAGTTAACTTGACAAACTGGTGGCTTGGTAATGGCTTAGATTGTACTTACCTAAAAGTAAAACATCAAATTAGAGCTGGTAATGCATTTTTGGACAGCCCTTCAATAAATGATGGAGTCTTGCTGGGACTAGATTTAGAAACACTGTTGCTGATTTGTAAATGATTTATCTTCAGCTTCTTTTGAACAAGAATTTGTGAGAGAGCAGGAGACAAAAATATGTCCAGTACTATTTCAGGAAACAGGAACTGAATAATTATTGTATTTCAGTGAGTGATATATGGGCAAAGATTTCCCCCTATTTAATAGTAGTAATATGATTATAGGCCATTGAATAGTATTTTTTTCTACTATTCAGATTGCCAGTTTTCAAAGTACTATAAGCAACTATATATTTTAAACATAACTTGCAGAAGAATTACCAATAAGTGGCATCTCCCAGTGTGTTAAAAATGATCTAAAGCAGATATAAAATTATTGTTAAAATAGTTTCATTGGGATGGGTGTGAGCTTACTGACTAGTATACAGCACTTTTTCTTTAAGCTTTATCATGCTGGATGCTCCACTCAAGAAACAGTGGGGATCAAAATGCCATACTGTTCTCACCTACTATATATACACGAATATATACAACATAGCTTCTTACATGCACAAATATCTGTGTATCTACTGTATCTGTGTAGACATCAGTGAATTATTGTTTATATGCAAATAAAATTTAGTAGCAGGGTTATCTAACTCATATTTTGCAACATTTTATCTTGCATTATAAACCAAAGCAGTAAGATAAACTTCAAAGTAATAAAAGGAATACCGAAGTTCTGTTTAAAATCATGTTCAAGCGGGTTGCTATGGAAACTGCTGAGAAAAGGTTACACTATTCTTATACCATTCTGTGTTAGTTTTACAGAAAGCTGTTACATAACTGGAGTTTTAAAACAGCCAGAACATTTGAGTGTTATATAAGTCTTTTCACATTTAACTCTATCTACGTTCAAACTAGAATGCATTTTAAGGTCAATAATGGTTAAATAATGAAGAAGTCTATGTTGTGGATTTTAAACAGGGCTGGAAAACAGACTATTAACCCTTTGCAGCTGAAATGGTTGGTTCTAATGTCACGAGCTTCTTAGAGAGAATGTTAAAAATTGACAAGTCTGAAGGTAGACATCTGGGAACAAAAAAGTAGGCCATACTTGCAGGATGAGACTCTTATCCTAGGAAGCAGTGTCTCTGAAAAATATTTGGGGTTCATAGTGAACAATGAGACAGGGGAATCTTGAGTAGGAGCAGAGAGATTATTTTAGCTCTGAAATTTCACTGATGCAATTGCTGCTGGACTACTGTGTTCTGTTGTGGTGCCCACAATTCAAGAAGGATATTGATAAATTGGAAAGGGTTCAGAAAAAGAGCCACAAGTTGATTAAATGATTAGAAAACATTCCTTATGGTGATAGACTCCAGGAACTCAATTGATTGAGCATAACAAGGAAAAGGCTAAGGGGTGGCTTGATTACAGGCTATAAGTACCTACATGGGGAATAAATATTTAATAACGGTCTCTCCAATCTAGAAGAGAAAGGACTAATATGATCCAATATCTCAAAGTTAAAGCTAGGCAAATTCAGACTGGCACTAAGGTGAACATTTTTAATGGTGAGATTAATTAATCATTGGAACAATTTATCCAGGGTTGGGATGGATTCTCCATCACTGACAATTTTAAAATCAAGATTGGATGGTTTTCTAAAAGATTTGCTTGAGGGATGATTTTGGGGGCAGTTCTATGGCCTGTGCTATACAGGAAATCAGAGTAGATGATCACAATGGTCCCTTCTGGCCTTGGAACCTATGACTCATTGGGTTTGACTTGTTGTCTTTCAATACTCTGCCTCCATGGACAAAACACTTGCTTTTGAATTAGTTCTTTATTTAAAGAGCTTGCTTGATCAACCAGCACAATCAACCTGTAGGTTTTAATTTAAATTCTGATCTCAGATGTGCTGCTGAGCATTACAGGAGCTGATTTTACAATATATTCCTCTCTGTTTGGTCTATGTGAACTGAGCTTTCTAAACATGTTTGTAGTTCTGTACCAGGCTTAATATCTTAGATGAATTGCAGATATAAATAAAATTGACTTGTTTGTTCTTTTCTGAGGTCTGTATTATACCCTTCCTAGGGAAAATTCATGAAAGAGGAATAGAGGGAACAGGAAATTCAGCAAGGAGTAGAGGTTTCCTCCTAACTTCAGTGGAGGGGGTTATGAAGCACCAAATCTGCATAGCCCAGGGACCCAAAAGGATCACTGCTTCCAACCCACTGGGTCTCTGAGCCTCTGCAGGTAAGAACTGATTCTTTTAGATGCTTTGTCAATCACATCATATCCTCTGGTAACAAGGCTTCATCAGGTGCTGTGCCCCCAGGCACCATGAAGTGTGGCTTCTCTCCAGTTCCTCCTCAATCTGTTCTGGTCACGTCCCTTTCTGACTCTCAGAACCTCGATTTTACACAAGTAGGATGAAGGGGCTTCTACGGACTCAGCAAGTAAGGGGATAACACTGCAGAGTCTTATGCTCAACCTGCTTCCATTCCTGTCCCACTTCATCTACCTGATCTAGTTACCCTTCTTTCCTAATACTGGTCAGAAGAATAAGGCCATGATTTTGTGCCACCATAAGAACAATACTCGCAGCACTGAAATATGTGCCCAGATGAATTTATTACATTTTCTTGGGCCTCTTTTTAATCTTATCATGAATTCACTTTATTAAGTCAACATATGAAAATGACAGGGTTTTAAACACAGCCATAATCTCATCAAATCTCTCCTGGTGAACTAGAAATGTACAGACTATTCTGAGATGTATAAACAAGTGCATAAAAGATTAAAGCAATTGAGACAGTCATAGAGGATGTGATGCTTTCATCTCCTTTAAGAATTGTTATCCCAAGGGGAATGCATTAGCAAAGACAGATAGTGAAAGTAAGGAGTGTTCTGTGTGAAGGGTAACTGAATTTCAGATAGTGGATTATACACCACAGACTGACATTAATTAAGTGCTTGATAATTTGTGAGAAAAAGGCAATCTCTCTGTTCATACCATCAAGATGCCAGTTTGAACATAGTGGTGAATTTTCTCCCTAGAGTCTCCTCTCTTCTTATGCCTGGGTGTATATCATAGATCCCCATAGACACTGGAAACATTTTATGCAGAGATGGTCTTATAGACAGCCTGCCTTCCTACTTGTGATTCCATAGCATTCTATGGCTACTACAGCAATTGCTTCCGTGGAAAAATAACATTAGGAAACTTTAATCTATTTTTCAGCTTTTTAAAATGCAATATAGCAAGAGGAAATAATGAGTCGTGATTTGCCAGTTCTCTGACATGCTCACACAGAACCCCAGGCTCACCCCTAATTAAGTTGGTCTGTGTTCCTCTTCAGAACTTGAACATCAGCCCAACTTCTGGAAACCTGGACTGATGAAATTTGGACAGCATCCTCCCACCCTACTTGCCTCTTTCTTCTCAGTTTGACTCCTACCTCTCCCAGCCCTCAGAGCTTCCTTATAAACATTAGATATATTCAGAAGGACAAAGAGGCTTTTCTGTGGGTCTTCATCATATTGTGGGGTTCCAACCCAACTTTCAGAAGGTCACCAGGCAAAGTTGAATTCTCCTCACGGTCCTACTGTACAGAGGAGATTTTGGCAAACCAGTAAAGTGCCTAAAACCACTATTGCTTATTGCTAATAATAGTCAAGTAAGCAGGCTATACTGAACCACTCTTGCTTATTGCTAAAAGTAGCCAAATCAGCAGGTCATAAATTGGTCATGTAGAGGCCTCAGCGTAACCAAGGCAGGAGGGGAGGGGGTTTTGGGTGCCACAGACAAAGCAGCTTGACCCCACCTCCTTCCTGCTAAGAATGTTGAAGTTGCTGATCTATGTATTTTAGAAAAACAGGAAGTCTGTCTATATGTGCCCCTGGGAATGTTTGTCAGGGCCCCAAGGCATGGACACTAAAAAAAACCACACCATATCTGGTATATTGATGGCCATAAGGAAATCTCTTGCTTGATCTTTAAAAACTGCTTGCTTAGCAAATTTTCTTTGAGGGATATATCATTATGTTACTAGTGTCTAAATAAGGGGAAACGTTTGAGGTAAGCGAGCTTCTCAGAAGGGGCTCTTCAGGGATACTCCCTCAGGACGTATCTTGGGGTCCCCACTGGCAGATGGAAGTTTGGCCAGTGGAAGCCTGTCACAGTACCACTCAAAGGCCACACTCAGCTTCGTTAATTATCAAGGTTTGGGGGTGCTTTACTAAGCTGTTGCGGATGTGTTTAAGTGCTTGAGATTAAGTAAAGTTTAGCTTTAAGTGAAAGCACTCTTGTGTTGTCCTGTTTGTGCCAGCCATCTATCCTTGATTTATTTCCTGACACCAGCTTACACAGAGTAAAAGTAACCAAGAGCTTTGGGTTAAAAGAACCCTGGGCAATACTACCATAAGAGCAAATATGTAAACTTATAGGTAAATACTATAAAATTAGCTTATACAGGCATTTCTTTGGTGATCTATCTCCATAGTGTCTAAGTACCTCCAGTGTGTCTTGGCTCCTCCATTGGACTTTTGTGACTCATATTTACTGTTATGAATGTTGCAGTCCTTTACCATATTAAAATGTGACATGCTATGACTCCCATGAAACATCTATGTCATTTTCATGCATGTAGTAAGGGCTTTTTGAAAGTGGCCTTGAACAGTGCAATGGAAAATCAGATCTGGCTTTGTGGGCAATCCCTGCATAATTGACCGAGTCAGAATAGTTCTTCACACTGGCAGTGAAACCCCTTAACTTCTAGCATCTGGCTGTTATAGAACTCCCTATACCCAGCTGTTCTGGCTACCAGCTGGTCAAACACTCAGTGATTGGCAGGAGAAGCAGAACTGTTTTCCAGCTCACACTTTTCCGAAAGGGCCATGGGCCCTTGAAGTCCCTTTCTATGATTGTAGTTTATCATACACAGGATCATAATTTTTCCAGCCAAATAATATTTTTTGTTGCTCTTCTCTGTACTTTCTCTCCTTTTGATAATGAGGTTGCAATGACTTTTTACATGAATCTTATGAAAAGTGATCCTCCTTTTTTGGATTAGAATTTGAGTTTACATTTTAATATATGAACTATTTGTTTTGTTCAGTATTGGAGAGGATAGCAAGCACAGTTATATTTTCCTGTAAGTCAGTTCAGTTATCTAGTACAGTGGGACAAAATAATATTAATTTTACAGATAGGTTTGGTCTGCATCATATAATGGCCAAATGAA
This sequence comes from Gopherus evgoodei, assembly GCF_007399415.2. Lineage (NCBI taxonomy): Eukaryota > Metazoa > Chordata > Testudines > Testudinidae > Gopherus > Gopherus evgoodei. The sequence continues at coordinate 81,468,928 of NC_044326.1, read as the reverse complement.
AAGCAAGTACTGTGCAACTTGTCATCGTCTTTCAACTCATCCCAAACCCTCCCCCACTCTGTTTTTTTTCCCTTTCCCCTCAGAAAAGGGGTTACTGTCATTTTCAACTGTTGGTTCCTTGACATAGACAATCTTTAGGTGCCTCAAAACTGAGTTAAAAAATGTATATGCTACCACTTCATGAAACAATGAACTTCCCACACCCAAAATCTGTTTGCTGGTTTATAATGCTGATCTTTCAAAAGATAACAGTACACTTTGAATTTGATTTAATAAATAGTTATTTACATCATTGTTCACAATTATAAAGGTTAAGTTATTAAATTTCTTGGTCACCAGACAACTTGGATGTCTTTTAATGTATTTTTTCACCAGTTTAAAGAGAGAGACACAAGATTTTTAAAAGAAAAGGAAAGATGACATTTGTTTAAATTTTTCCAGTTATTATATTACATAATTTACTGGGGCAAATGAAAGAACAGACTGCTCAAGATTAATGGGAAAAAGAGGATATCAATATCATTTGTACTTGTGGTGGGATATATGATAAAGATGAAGAAAAGTGAATTAATAAAAGGACAAAATTGACCCATTTGTCATAGCAGAGCAATTAAGCCTGCTACTAGCAAACAGGTCATCACACTGTCATCTTGTAACAGAGATGGATACTAATATTAAGTACCTGTCAGCACATACACATAGACAGAGAAAGATAAGAGAATCTACTGTAACTGTAAAGGAATCTTTCAACTTTAACAACTTGGACACTATCTGGTTAGTTTCATATGAAATGTTTGCGTGTGGGTTAATTAGATTTGTTACTGTCGTATTGTGCATTTGTGACATTGGTCTCTTTAATGCTTTTAGAATTCATCTCGCCCCTCGATACAGGTGTCTGAATGTCTGACAGAATGTACATATATACTTATTTTTCTGTGTAAGTGGTGTCAATATTTTACATGATCGAAACAACTATCACAACTAACAGAATTCTGCTTTGTGGGCTTGGAGGAGAACAGCCCTCCTAAAATAAGTCTGTCCTTTCTCTGTCCACAAGTTGTATGTAAGATAAAACCTACCTCTCTAATGTCCCTCTTCCCACTTGCCTTGGTTAAGATCATTATTTTATTCAGACTCCATTTCTAGTATATTAATAAGGGAACATTTCACCTTGTTCACATTTAAAACTAGGAATAGTTTATTGAAACTGTCCACCTTTCAACTCTCTATCTTTCAACTCTCCAGCTTCCTCTTTGTGATGGCTTTCATCTCAACAGATCCTGTGGCAGAATCTCAAATGACTTTCCCTATTTAAGGCTTTACTTCTTTCTGAAGACCTCCTGCCAAAGTATTCTAACTTTGGAGCACTCTATTCTAATCAGAGAACCTGAGCACCATGTTTCTCTATATATCTAGGATTGACATATTCTTCTGTAAGAAACATAAAAATGGGGTTTTAAATGGTTCCTGAAAACATGGATTGAACATTGTTATTCTAGCCAGTTTGAATAGAGACCTGCGATAGGGTGTTCACCTACACCGAAGAGCAACAGGTTAATGGAAGCCTGAAGGGCCTACCACACCCTATCTGAGAGAGAAGCAGTGACAGTGAGTCCTCCAAAACAGTCTAGGGAGGCTGCATAGGAAGCAGCCAATTGGAGGGAGGCTGCATGGAGCAGCCAATCAGGGCCCAGTGGGCTCACATAATAGGGACCTGCAGGGCAGAGCAGGTCAGTGGCTGCTGGGTGTTCAGGGAGTAAGGACTGTGTCTCTGAGAAAATAGGGGAGTATCTTGGATAGAGCAGCTGCTAGCAGGGACTGGGGGAGCAAGAGGGAGCTCCTGACTGTCTGCAGGAACTAGCTGGCTCAAGGCCATGAGGAGGTGCTCGGGCTTCAGGCAAGTGCCCCAGGGAACTGAAGCAACAGAGATGAAAGTTAAAGTGGTGCAGCAGGAGGTTGCTATCCATAGGTTTCCTGTGCTGGGACCCAGAGTAGTGGGTGGGCCTGGGGAAGTGGCAGGATTGGACTGAGATACCTACTCCAGAAGGGGGGAAACATGGATGGTGACATGGCTGGAGGGCCGAGTCATGAAGAGGATGCTGTAGTACTTGGACTGAGGTGGGTCTGCAGGTGGAGAAGAGATGAGAGAGGCACCACCTGGAGAGGGCGCATTGGTTGGAAGAACTAATCCCCATGACAGCCAGCAGGAGGTGCTGCTTTAGTGAGTGAACCCCATCAAAGAACCATTTTAAAAATCTTTGACTTCTACTTTTGAACTATTCAAAGAAATTGTTTTAACAGTTTATAGTATGTTTTTATCACAGTATCACATTATGTTGTGGAAGGTGGTGCTTCAGTGGGCTCTGGATCAAGTCCTCAGCACCCCTGCTCCTAAATTACTGTAGATCCCTAACAAACATATATCTTGCTCACTCCTCGTGTAACTGTTCTGTGGGTAGTTCATTAAGAATTCTTTCTTTCTCAGGATTTCAGTCTGCTTTATTCTTACAACTTTTTTTTTTAATTAAAGAAAATTGGTAGGGAAAAGTCACATCATTTGACTCATCCTCCATTGTACTGGTTTATTTTGAAATTGAAAATCATATGATCAATATTGGAAACATGCTTGTGTTTATTTGCTAATATAATAAATAAGATGAGCCAAATTCATACTGATTTAACTCCATTGATATTAATGTAGGCACACTAGAGATTAATTTGACATTATATTTCTTCTTCTTTGAGTGATTGCTCATATTAATTCCAATTAGGTGTGTGCACGCTGTGTGCACAGTCATTGGAAAGTTTTTCCTCTAGCAGCACCAATCGGGTCGGCTGTGGAGCCCCCTGGAGTGGCGCCTTCATGGTGCTCAATATATGACCCTGCTGATCTGGTGCCTTCTCAGTTCCTTCTTACTGTCAGTGACAGTTGTTGGAACTATGGTAACTTGCTTAGCAAGCTCTCCTCATTTTCCCTAGCCTTTCAGTTTAGTGTAGTTGTAGAGTTATCTCTAGCCCAGTTCAATTTAGTTAAATTAGTTTATGGTAGACAACAGATAGCTGTTGGGAGTGGGGGTATCCCTTCCACCCCGACCACGTTCTCCCCTTGGAGACTTGGGGTATACCTAAATTCTGGGTTCAAACTCTGCAAGTCCTGCAACAAGCCCATGCCAACGGGTGGCCCCCATGACGCTTGATTAAAGTGCCAGGGGGAAGCGCACCAACTGGACAAGTGCAGGATTTGTAAAGGGTTTCACTCCAGAGCAAAACAGACGCGGGACTTGTGCCTAAAGCAGCTCCTTATGGAGATGGCACTTAGACCGCAACCTGCACTGGCACTGCAAGACTTGGCAATGAGCTCATCAGTGCACAGCACCCCAACGGCAGTGGCATAAGCGGCACCACAGAAGGACTCTGCAGAGACCCGTAGTACTGATGCTCCCCAGCACTGAAACTTGTGGGAACGGCCCAGCACCAGTCCCATTCCCCAGTGCTGAAGCAGCACCGGAAGTAGGGGAGGAGTGGATCTCCAACTCCGGGACCCACTCCTTCAGAGCCGGCCAGTGGGGCACATCCCAGGAAAGAGCACCCAGTGCTGAGAACTTTGGAGCTGGCATCGTCAACTTCAGCCCTGCAATGGGGACCGTCAAGTCTGGTGTAGCTGGACTTCCCAAGACATGGGATTGAGGAGGTGGAACTTCCATCACCCCAGACACCTTTGAGGCTGTGAAAGACATCATCACCTTGACAGCACTGTGGTCTCTGGTCATCCATGTGACACCGTACTGAGACAAACCGGCGATGCTTTGTCCTTCATCACCATCAGTGGAGGCAAGATACTGCTCGGAGTCTCAGCACCACTCACAGTCTTAGCGCCACTTGGAGTCTTGGCGCCGCTCGCAGTCACGGCACTGGTTGGACTCGTGGCATCACTCTATGTCGTGCCAGTGGTCCTAATTGCGATGCCGATCCTTGTGCTGATCCCCGTCGCAGAGCAGGTCCCGCTCCTGGCACTGGCCGTCTTGGCACCAGTCTGCATCTCCATGCAGACCTTGCTCACGGTACTGCTCCAGTCACAGCACCGCTCCCAGCCTCATGGCCCCACTTCCGCAGCCCAGCTCTGCTTGGCACTGCCCTGGCCATCACAGTCCTGGTCTCCGTCTTTGGACTCAGAGGTGGAGTCTAGATACTTGGAGTAGGGTTGGCACTGGTTGGCGTGGGGAAGATCTGACAGGGGGGCAGAGCCATGGCCTGTGCAGTGTCAGGGACCAGCGCAGTGGCCATTTTGGACTCTGTGGGCATACCATCAGGCCCAGGGCACCCAATCCAAGGGTTCCCATTTGGCAGTGTCTAAACCAAGGATGCTGGAGGCATTGGCCAGTTGCCCCACCCCTAGGGGTGCTGAGGAGGTACCAGCCACACTACCTCTGCTGGAACTGATCCCCATCCCCAAGCCAGATCCCGGGGTGGTTGGCCCTGAAATAGAGGCAGGGTAGGAGGCCCTTAGGGACCAAGAGGGTCAGGAGGACCTCATTCTCCCTTTATCCTCCTCATCATCTTCCCTGGACGAGGCAGTTGCGGGCACCTCTGCCTCAGGGCCACCTCCCCCCATAGACAACCATGCCCACTAGGACCTCCTACGTAGGATAGCATGGAATATGGGTGAGGTGGTAGAGTCAGAGGACCTAATGGTCGACATCTTGGCCCCAGAAGGCCCATCGATGGTGGCTCTACACCTTATCAAAACTATCCAGGCCAACACAAAGACCATTTGGCAGACTCCAGTCTCCATCCCTCCCACCGTGAAGGGTTTGGAGAGAAAGTATTTCATCCCCTCTAATGGGTACGAATACCTCTTCACACACCCACAACCCTGTTCAATGGTGGTCACTGTGGTAAACAAGAGGGAGAGACAGGGACAGCAAGCCCCAGTGCTTTAGTCAAAGGAGATCAAGCCCCTGGATTTGTTTGGGCACAAAGTGTACTCTGCTGAGGATTTGCAGTTTAGGATTGCCAACCAGCAGGCAATCCTGAGGAGATACAGCTTCAACTCCTGGAACTCGATGCTGAAATTTAAGGAGCTGGTGCCAGCAGAGTCCAGGGAGGAGTTTGGAGCTATCGTGGAAGAGGGCAAGGCAGTGGCACAGACCTCTTTACAGGCCTCACTGGATGCTGCAGACTCGGTGGTGCGTCCTTGTCCTCATCACTGCAGGCCTCGGGGCTACGGCCCAAGGTCCAACAGACCATGCATGACCTGCCTTTTGATGGGGCAGGCCTGTTTATGGAGAAGATGGACTCCAGGCTACATAACTGAAAAGACTCCCAGCCAAAATCAAATCATTGGGTATGCACACCCCTGGAATCCAGTGTAAACATTTTAAGCCACAGCAACATCAGCAATGCTTCTGTCCTCCTCGGCTGATACAGGAGTTCTATAGGAGAAGGGGCAGGAATGGCAGGCGTAAGCCTTCCCACCCTCTGTCTGGGTAGGACCAAGGCCTTGTCAGGATCAGAGAAGGCCTTTTGAAGGTGTTTCCGAGGATGGCACACCAGCCCTTCTTTCTTGAATCATCTGTCCCACTTCTACCATGCTTGGTCCCAAATAACATCGGACTGCTGGGTTCTTCGCATGGTAGAAGTGGGATATTCTCTTCAGTTCTGCTCCTCCCCTCCTACCCATTCACCCTCTTCCCCATCCCTCTTCAGGGACCCTTCTCATAAGCAAGTCCTTATCCAGGAGGTGCGGGTGCTCCTCAGCATAGAAGCGGCGGAGGAGGTTCCTCAGGAGCTATGTGGCAAGAGATTCTATTCCTGATACTTCCTAATCCCCAAAGCCAAGAAGTGTCTCAGACCCATTCTAGACTTGGGAGGACTCAGCAAATTTATGGTAAAGTTGAAGTTCTGCATGTTCTCTGTCAGTACAATTATCCCTTTTCTGGATCTGGGAGACTGGTACTCCACCCTTGACATGAAAGATGAGTACTTTCACATAGCTATTCAGCCTGCACACAGATGATTCCTACAGTTTGTGGTCAACCTCAAACATTATTAGTTCATGGTCCTTTGCTTCGGACTGTCAACTACCCCCCTGAGTGTTCACCAAGTGCATGTTGTTTGTAGCAGCCTTCCTCCGAAGGAGGCAGGTGCAGGTATACCCCTACCTCAATGACTGGCTGCTCAGGGGGCACACCAGGGAGCAAGTGAAGTCTCAAGTCCGATTAGTCAGATCCACTTTTGAGAGACTGGGTCTCCTCAACATGAACAAGTCAACCTTGTCACTGACCAAAAGAATAGAGTTTATCAGGGCAGTGTTGGACAGGCAAGAGTGTTTTTGCTGAAGACCCAATTCCAAGGCATGACAGACATTATTCAAGGCCTCAGGTAGTACCTGACCACCAAGGGGATGCCTGAGTCTTCTCGGCCACATGGCAGCCTGCACTTACATGATCTGTCATGCCAGACTGAGGTTCAGGCTGCTTCAGGAGTGGCTCACTTCAGCCTATCACCCAGGGCACGACAGGCTAGATTCAGTGGTCACGGTGCCAGAGCAACTACTCGAGTCCCTCCAGTGGTGGCTGAACCCTCAATCAGCATGTGAGGGAGTTGCCTTCAATAGCTCCTAGCCCTTCTTGTCCCTGGTAACGGACACATCAGGTCTTGATGGGGCACGCATTTGGGAGACCTCCAAATGCAGAGCTTGTCATAGATCGAGCTTTCCCTACATATCAATATCAAGGAGCTGAGAGTGATGCAATTAGCATGCCAAATCTTTCAGGCCCAGCTACAACGCCAGTGTGTGGCAGTTATGATGGACAACACCACCGCCATGTTTTACATCAACAAGCAAGATGGGGCCCTTTCTTCTCCCCTATGTTGGGAAGCCCTCTGGCTATGGGAGTTCTGCATAGCCCACTCCGTTCACCTGGAAGCATCCTATCTACCAGGAGTTCAGAATACATTGGTGGACCACCTCAGCAGATCCTTCTGCAATTGCAAGTGGTCCATTTGGCTGGATGTTGTATATTCCATCTTCCAAAGATGGGAGTGTCCCCAAGTTGATCTGTTTGCCACCCAGAGCAACAGAAAGTGCCGAGTGTTCTGCTCCTTCCAGAACCACAGACCAGGCTCAATCACAGACGCATTCCTGCTACCTTAGGGAGGCCTCCTGTTCTATGCCTTTCCCCCAATCTCTCTCAAGGTCCTACTCGAGGTCCTACAGTGATGAGGTGGAGATAATTCTAGTGGCACCAGTGTGGCCTCCACAACAATGGTAGACCACGCTTTTGGAGCTGTCGGTGGATCCCCAATCATGTTTCCACTCCTCCCCAACCTGATCACTCAGGACCACGGCTGTCTTTATGACCCCAATATCCAGTCCCTCCACCTCATGGCCTGGAAACTTCATGGCTGAACTCCATGGAGCTTCTGTGCTCAGAACAAGTAAGAAAGATCTTACTCAGCAGCAGGAAACCTTCCACTAGGGCTATGTATCTGGCAAAGTGGAAAAGGTTTTCTTGCTGGTGTGATCAGCATCATACACCCCCACTTCAGGCACCTGTACCCCTCATTCTAGAGTACCTGCTGTACCTGAAACAGCAAGGCTTGGCAGCAGCATCCATAAAAGTACATCTCACTGCTCTCTTGGCTTTCCATCCTGGAGTATCTGGATGCACCGTCTTCACCAACCTCATGGTTGGTCAGTTTGTTAAGGGTCTGGAATGGCTACCTCCTCAGAATAGACAGCCTGTTCCTGTATAGGACCTTAACTTGGTCCTCTCCAGACTAATTGGGTCCCTATTTAAACTGCTGACAACTTGCTCCCTTCTCTACCTGTGGTGGAAGGTAGTTTTCCTGGTCACCATTACATCAGCAAGGAGGGTGTCTGAGTTAAAGGCCTTTACTTCTGACCCATCTTATATGGTTTTCCACAAGGATAAGGTGCAAATCAGGCCTCACCTGGCTTTCTTCCTAAGGCTATGTGACATTTCCATACTAGCCAAGACATATTTCTGCCTGTTTTTTATCTTAAGACTCATTCCAGTAGCTGTGAGCAAAGGCTGCACTCTCTGGATGTTCGGTGGGCGCTAGCCTTCTAAATCGAGTGCACTAAGCCATTCAGGAAGTCAAACCAGTTGTTTGTAGTGGTGGCAAACCAGATGAAAGGGTTCCCAGTTTCATCTCAAAGAATGTCTTCCTGGATCACATCCTGCATCTGCATGTGCTACGAGCTGGTTAAGACACCATCCCCGGCTCTTATGGCACACTCTCCAAGGTCACATGCCTCATTGGCGGCATTCTTGGCTCAGGTCCCAATACAAGAAATTTGCAGGGCAGCAACTTAGTCCTTGGTGCATACGTTAACTTCTCATTACACCATCATCCAGCATGCCAAAGATGATGCAGCTTACGGCAGAGCAGTGCTCCAGTCAGTGATTCCATAACTCTGACCCCACCGCCTAAGTAAGGCTTGGAAAACATCTAATTGGAATCGATATGAGTAATCACCTGAAGAAAAAATGGTTACTCAACTTCTTGTAACTGTTGTTGTTCAAGATGTGTTGCTCATGTCCATTCTAATCCTGCCCACCTTCCCCTCTATCAGAGTAGCCAGCAAGAAGGAACTGAGGAGGTGCCAGGTCAGCAGGGTCATATATTGAGCACTATGGAGGCACCATTCCAGGGGGCTCCACAGCCGACCCAACGGGTGCTGCTAGGGGAAAAACTTTCTGACTGTGCACATGGCACGCACACACCTAATTGGAATGGATATGAGCAACACAACTTGAAGAACAACAGTTATGAGAAGGTGAGTAACTGTTTTTTACTTTCCACAGTGATTTATGAGCAAGAGACATAAGAAAATTAATTATTTACAGACAGTAAATAGAGTTCTCAGAATATATTGTTTCCACAGATTTTTTTCAAAATTTTATGTGATTAATTTCTGTAGCATCCATCAGACACAGAAGGGATGCTTTAAACCACCGATCCCCAATCTTGCACTCCAATCTTGCAAACATGCATGTACCTAAATTAACACATGTGAAGAGCCCCATTAAATTCAATCCCACTTTGTGTAAATGTTGCTGGATCAGGTCCTTGGAATTGTGCACTGAACCCAATAGATCCTCACTATCAAATCATCTAACTCCCATTTGGGATCCTGAGTCTCATGCATGCCCTGAAGGAAACTAGGGAGATTACCTGTGGATTTTTGGAAGCAATATATTTAAATAGGTCCAAAGACACTTAGTTCAATCTAAAACTGAACATGGGGTGCCTATTTCCCAGACAAAATTGGTAACAAACGTAAGGAATCTGGCTATGTTGCAGGTGGTTCATCCCAACATCTGGTTTAAATCTCTACTTCTCCATCTCATCTTCCCTGCTAAATACACTTCAAAGCAAAGAGGGAAGGAACTGAGAGTCAAGTACAAAAAAGGATGCACAAATGAGGGCTGGTGAATGGTTCCCTTTCCTCAGTGGCAGAAGACTCTTAGGAAGTTGGACCAGATTTATGTCCCTACTTATTTATTTTTCATTTCATGAATTAGTTGTTAATGTTTATGTAGTTTGCCTTTTTAGCATATGTTTTACATCTTGTCAACTTCCAGTGAAGATTATCTCATAACATCACATTACTTTGCAAAGTATAGCTTAGTGCAACAGATACTGAGGCATCAGACCACAGTTAAATGGTTAAAAATGAAATGGTTTGCCAGTAAACATTTTCTAGTTAAAATGTGTTTTAAAAAAAATCCACCTAAATCCGGTGAAGAACTTCGCCTTGTATCTTGGTTCAAACTTTTCCACAGGCAGGAAAGGAATTAAGGTGAGAAAATAACAGACTGCATGCTACACTTCTGTGGATAAACCCACAGAAGAATAAAACATGCACCCAACGCTCCATGAGTTAGCGCTCCTTACATATAAGTGACCTCTCCCATTCAATGGGGAGGTGAAATTTTGCCTTGCATGGAAGAAGTGTGACCTGGCAATGGAGTGAATCTGAGCTGAACCCACAGATTTCACTGGACTCACAGTCCTGCAAATCCTGGGCCATATCTGACAAGCACCATTCAGTTGTTCTTCAGTCCTGGCAGCACATAGCCCTGTGAGATCCATCTAACCATTAACAGTCACTTCATGTCTGCCTTCTAATCCCTTCCCCAGGGGTAGAAATCAGAGGGTTCTATAAACACTGAAGTGGATTTCTGCCAATACCAAAAGGGCATGAGGGCAGTTTACCCCACTCTTGGTCACTTTTCACCTCCAAAAACTTCTTTCCCCAAACCACTGAAGCTGTGTTATGTGCAGCTGGAGTGCAGGGTCTTCCACTGTGTATGGGGTGTGTGTGTGTGTGTGTTAATCTGCAGTGAATCAGTTGCTTTCCTCCATCAATTTGATTTTGCTTTGCTCTTCAGCACCTAGTGAACAGAGCATGTAGCCCAATATTCTTGACTTAAGTGCATATTGGCCTTCCAGATTTCTTGCTTGGCATAGTTTAATAATTGCTGAATATCTTTCTGCTCCAGTTTTCAGCTTCCATGAACAGCAGTTTAAGATTAATTTATACTGTCCCTGCATAAATTATTACCTATGAACCAGCAAATATAAAAAGTCTAAACTCAACTAAAATGACTCATTATTTTGTAATAGGCCCTAATTTGTTACAATCAGAAGTAGTGCAACATTTTCCAAAGTGATTTTGTCACATAAACTTCCAAATAATAAATTAAAAGAAGTTTTCCAGAGACGGTGAAGATTAGCGACACAGCCATTCAAATAATGACTACAATGTAAAAATATATCTTTTTGCAGCGGTACTAGGTTATATCTAACGTTACAATGCACCAGAATAGTCAAATTAATATAAAGCAACCACATCATTGTTTTCATTGTAAAAAAAGTAGTTGTATCAAAATAGGACGGTGAAGCAGAGCACAATCTGATATTACTTAACGGGCTGTAGGAAAATGTTATGTTTTTGTATGCAGTGAGTCCCCATACATGTTGTCTTAGGTCCCAATTCAGCAATCACTTATGACTATGCCTAAGTCCATCCCTATTTACACTAGCATTTAAACACATGCATGAATCCCTTTAAAATAAATAGGACTTATTTATGCACAAACTTAAGTACATGCTTAAGAATGGATCTGTGGATTAAGATAGTTTTCTGGAAGCCTAGGTTGCTAGGACAGCAGCACATTGGTGCTCTTTGTGATGGCTGTAGCTTTTTTCAAGTGGAAAAAGATCCAATTTTATTTATTTTTTAAATGAAAGCTTAATTTGAATAACATGGTATAATGTACACAAAACTGAGGAGAGATCATAAAAGCACATCATCCATGGTTTATTTTTCACACATTTTCTTCTGTTGCTGCTATTAAGGCAATTCTTGAAGGATGTTGATATGCTTTTTAATTAAGCAGCGCTCCCTCAGGCTTACTGTCTCCACATCAGCATGAGAGCCATAGACCCTGGCTCTGTTCCTCAGGATTAAGAGCCCACAGCTGTGCCTGCCCAGTTGTCAGAGAGCCAATGAGCACTGCTGGGCCTCATTAGAACCACTTGATTGGCTAAGGCAGCCAGGTGGCTTGCTCTTAAGCCCAGCAGCTGCAGCAGATCCGTTGCTAATATATGAGTGAAGATGGTGCACAGCAGGAGCAAGCTGAGTAGAGGGCTGTGGCTTGTCTTGGCCTCCAGCTGAAACAAGGTTAAACACTGAAACTGACAATATCAATGAGGGGGGGGGGGATTTCCTTGGACTATAGGAGAAGCCATAGGGAATAAGGAATGGTATCAGAGCAGGAAAAATGGGAAGCAAAAAAAAAGATTAATTGTATCAGGATTTGAACAAGAATGAATACATAGAAATGAAAAACAAAAATGCCAAATCAGTGACAGCAGATGTGAAAAAAGGAGATGTTAACCCCCTGAAAATAGCAGAATGGATAAAGCAAAGTGTTTGTGACATACAAAGAGCTAAAAGAATGCAGGTGGAGATCTATTGATAGAATGTACACATAAGGAGCAAGCTGAAAAATGTCTTAAAATTGAAACCTAAGGGAAAATGGAAGTTACTTGTCAACTGTCTAAATTCCTGATGGAAGCAAGAAGGGTTGTATAAGGAGTGTCACTAGGATTGTCTGAGGATGATATAAAAAAGAGAATAGGTATAATAAAGTATTATTTTTTATATGACTACTTAGTAGGAAAGAGAGAGAAAATTGGGCATCTATGACTGTACACATAATGCTTAAAGGTGTGACACTTCCGGATAGGATCCAAATGGAGTATCAGTCTTTGTGGTTTAAACCATATATTCCGCCCCCCCTTCTTATGAGGTGCTATAATTGTCAATCTTGTAGACTTCAGCTGGTGTACCATCTGACCATGCTCTATCCTGTGAACATACTCATGCACACTGAGAATGACCTTCAGTTCATACTGGATTTTCTTGCACAAACTTACCAAAGCCTAGGACTCAATATTGGAAAGACTAAAGTGCTCTATCAACCTGCTTCAGGCCTTGCATATGATCCACCACAAATCAGCACTGAGGGTCAGACTTTGGAGACAGTTGAGCACTTTTGCTACCTTGGTAGCCAACTTTCTTAAAATGCAAAATCAACAGTGAGTGGCAGCGGTTTGTAAGGGAACAATGAGGTGGTGTAAATGTGGAAGAAATCACTCATATAAGAATGGTGTTGAAGGAACTGAGTCTAAAGGCAGCAATTGTGGTGGGAAAGCACAGTCCAGCATATAGAGAATGTGCAGTAGCAGAATGAATTAGAGAAATACAAAAAATTAAAATAATTCAAAAACTATATGTGGAAGCTGCCGAAAGGTACTCAGTGAAGAAAACAGAAAAAGAAAAAAAGATAAGAAAGAGAGAAGATGTGCAGGGGCAGCAGAATACATCTCTTGTCAGGAGGAGAATGGGAGACAATGTATTGCTTATAGGTAAAAAGAAGTTTATACCATTAATTTTAAAAGTAATTAACTGAACCTTGCAGATGAGGGGAAAAAAAATGAAAGAATTAAAATCATAACAAAACCAGCAGAAAAATATCTAAAGATAAACAACCTCTCAATAGATCACATCATGTTATTTTAAAAAAGGCAAAATAAGGCTTATATAACGTGTTCTTAACAATCATTAGTTGGAATGCATGAAGTTTAATAATGCATGGACAGGAATTTAAGAAAGCCATCTTTGAAATGGGGAAAAAGCCTGATGTAATCTGTATGCAAGAAACATGGCTAATACATAAACTTGTGTTCTATCTACCAAAATACAGTATACTCTGGAGGGTAGAGCAGCTACCAGAAGTGGGGGGGAGGCTGTTTATTTTTTAGAAAAGGCACTTAGATTGAAATAGATGTGCAAAACTAGGTTTTGAATATAATGCTGTTGAGATTCATGCAGAACAAAAACACTTATATACAGATTTTTATGTTTAAAATACATGTAAAAATTTGTTATTGCAGAATTAGAAAAACTAACTAACAATTCCAAAACCCATTAATAATTTGTGGATATTTTAATAGTCATAATGCATTAAGGGCAATTAAGAAAACGGACCTAAATGGTAAATACCCAGGGCAATTTATGGCTAGGTATTGATGGGCAGGGATAGCTCAGTGGTTTGAGTATTGGCTTGCTGAGCTCAGTGTTGTGAGTTCAATCCTTAAGGGGGCCATTTAGGGATCTGGGGCAAAAATCTGTTTGGGGATTGGTCTTGCTTTAAGCAGGGGGTTAGAGCAGATGACCTCCTAAGGTCCCTTCTCCCTCATATTCTGTTACCCAGTAATATTGAATATAGGAGAATCTATAAGATTTAAAACAGTGGATGGATCATTTTCTGGTTTGGATTTGGGAACTGCAACAAATAATATAACAACTAAACACAGCTGGGAAATTCCTAAAGAAGATGGAACGGGAAGTGATCACCCTTATTGAGTACCAAGGCCGAGGAAAAGTGGAAAACAAAGATTCTGAGCTGGAATTTTCAAAAAGCTGATTGTGGCCTTTTGAAGGTTAAATGTGTTAAATATGTGTACAAGTGACAACCTAACAGAATTCTATAACAGCATAATAAAAGGAATTACAGCATCAGCTGATCTGGCCAGCTACAAAACATTGTATTTCCCTCAGACTTAGAAATTTGTTTCCCTGATAGAAAGAGTATTGCAAATTAGTAATCAAGCAAAAAGATAAGGCATACAAGCATGTCAAACACACAACAAACAGTAAAGACATAATGAATTCTAAAATATGTAAGGTGGCAATACAAAGGATTATCAAAAAGCCCCCCCCCCTCAAAAAATGGAGAAATTCATGGGATATTGAATGAGGATTCAAAGCTTTCAAAAATATAAAAGCAAATTCAAAGAATGAATGGAATTTTAAATAAAAACAAATGTATATCTGATCTTATTGTAAACAATGAAACAGAGGTCTGCAATTTAGCAAAGACAGGCATTTCAGCAAAATAATTCCAAAAGGTCAACAGTGATTTGAATCAAAGCAATGAGTTTCATGGGGAAAAAAAGGTGATTTAATGAGCAAAACTTTAAATTCATAAGTGGCTTCAGAGAATATACAGATGTGTTAAACAAAAATTTTAGTATGCAGGAGCTTATTACAGGCATTACAAAAAGGAAAAATACAGCCCCAGATGAAGATAATACAAGTAACAAAATGCTTCAATTCTTGTCAGAAGGAAGTCTAAATATTCTATTGTAGTTATATAATGATACATAGACTCTAGGACTGGAAGGGACTTCGAGAGGTCGTCGAGTCCAGTCCCCTGCCCTCATGGGGGTGGGAGGGGAGGACTGCTGCTGATAGAATGGAAATAAGCATTGGTGATACCAGTTAGGAAACCAGGCAAGGTACATACAAAACCTGATGCTTATAGACCTCGCACCATGTTTGAGGAAAATCATGAAAAAATGATAAATGTAAGACTAATGGAATCCCTGGAGAAAAACTATATTATAACTGGGCTATAAAGTGGTTTCAGAGAAGGAAGACACACAGTTGATCATATAGGGAGACTAGAAATAGAACAACAAAAAAGCATAAGGACTAAGAACTTTATAAGTCTTCCTGGACATTGAAAAAAGTATCTGACATGCTATGGAGGGAAGTCCTCCTATGTAAACTAGCCAAAATTGGAATGAAAGGAAGAATGTTTTGGTGGATAAGGGATTTTTTAAGTGATAGAACTATACAAGTCAAAGTGGGAACAGCATTATCAAAACCCTACAAGCTTACAAATGGAACGCCACAAGGGAATATTATTAGTCCTGCTTTGTTTTCCATTATGATAAATGACCTCCTGGAAAGTGTGCAGACAGGAATAGATGTTTCCTTTTTTGTAGATGACTATGCTGTATAGACAAAGAATAAAAGACTTAAAGTAGCTGTGGAAAAGACAAATGAGTCACTCCAGAGAATTTCCAAGTGGGGAAATGATTGGGGATTTAAATTCTCACTTACAAAAACTATGGGAATGCTTTTAACCAGGAAGAAAATTAGGGAAGACTGGAACTTATTTCTTTATAGTGAAAATATTCAGAAGTTCAAAAGTTTAAGTTCCTAGGAGTATTGTTTGATAATAAATTAACTTGGAAGGGCCGCAGAGATAAAATCATGCAAGTGTAAAACTAGGATGAACTTATTTAAAAGTGTACCTGAAAATCAATGGGGTGTTGATAAGGTATTGATGATTATGAATAGAGCATGAATAAGATCAGTTTTAGATTACAGATGCCAAGCTTTTGATTCAGTCTCAAACAATTTTTAGAAAGTTGGAACTGCTTCGGGCCCAAGCTCTATGACTGGCATGTGGTGCAATGGTAACACCAGTGTGTGTACTGCAAATAGCCACTGGAGAAGCACCTGTAAATCTGAGGATGAAACTACAAGGTCTAACTTTCTGGGCAAATGTAAAAGGGAATAATGCAAATAGAAGTACACAACAGATTTATGAAGATTGTTGGGAGCTTAGGACAACGTGATATGGATTGCCACAGACTTCCTCATGCTACTGAGTCAAAACGGGGGCAAGGAGACATCGTACAAAGAAAATTGAGAACTAAAAATCTTTAGGAAATTAAAGTAGTGCTGGATGGTTATTCCCCCATTTGGGATGTGGAATTGTATGAAGAAACCAAGGGAAGGACAAATACACACATTATGACCAATTTCTGAATTTATTTATGGAAAAAGGGGCCAGCTTTGCCACATCTATACAGATGGATCAAAAGATGACAGTTTTGGTAGAGTGGGAACAGCCTTCTGTATTCCTAGTCCTGGAATCCAGAAATCTAAAAGGCTATCAAATAATGTGACCATTCTGATGGCTGTACTAATAGGGATAACATTGCACTAACCTGGGTAAGAGATATACCACTGGCTGCAGCTGTAATTTTATCTGATTTTCTTGTCAGGCATTATGACAATCAGAACAATGACTCTGAAAATCAGAAATGACATAAGTGAAATAATGGCCCTAACAACAGAGATAGCACATGCAAGTATCTTTAACAATAGCATATCGGACTATCTGGAAATGAAATGGCTGACAAAGCAGCAAAACAAGCTCTAAAAAAATGAGGAGGTGAATATCAAGATACCCTTGAGTAGATGAGTATTTAAAAGTGTAGTCCCAAAGGAGTTTCAAAGGGATGGCAAGAACTAAGAACTAAGGAAACAAAAGTACAAAGCTTTTATGATGCATGCTCAAAAATCAAAGATAATACTACAATCCACAGCCATGACAGAAAAAGTGAAGTAGTCATTTTTAGTGTGCTAGCAGGACATTTGTGCCTTAAATGATAACTTAAACTCATTAAAAAGACACAGAGGTGGGCTGTGTAATATGTATCAAACCAAAGAAACTGTTGATCATATTCTATGGCATTGTGGGCAAATTCTATGGAAAGAATGTTTCTTTATGAAAAATTGAGTCACCTTGGTATCAAAGAATTTTCCCTAGAGAGACTAGTGAGAATGTCAGGAAGATAGACTAGTGCAAAAAAAAAAAAAAAAAAAAAAAAAAAAAGCCTTGCTGCATTTCTTTAAAGATACTAAACAAAAAGGATATTTATTGTTAAAAAAACTCAACGCTAACAAGGAATGAAGAAGTGGCGGTCGTAGCCTCATATGATGGGACTGCTGCACCAAAACCAACAAAGACAAAATATCAGCAGCTGCCAAATGCACATGCCTGCGGATTCTCTACCTCCCTGTGCTTGCCTCACTTCAGGACCTGCACCCAGCCTTGCTCCAGCCTAGACCCTGCCCTGCACCCTGCCTTGTTCCAGTCCTTTCCCAGGCCTGATTCTACCTTCCCTGGTTCCACGTAATTCAGCTCTGATTCCTGGCTCTGACTCTTTTTTGGACCTTGGTTTTGGAATTTGGACTCTAACTTGGTTCTGACCTGCTCTGACCACTAGGCCAGACAGGCAGACTGTACAATAATGTCACAAAGAAAAAAGGTTTCATTAAGCTCTGTTGAAGTTTTTCTTCTCCCTTGGGAGAGGATTAGAGAGAGAATAAACCACACCTGACAGAAGTTAGTCATGTAACTAAATGAACTACTAGGAGATCTTCAGGTACTCTACTGAGGAAGGTGGCACAAGAAATTGAGTAGAACTTGTACATAGATCTTAGCAAGGGATCAGGGAGCATGCTCAGAAGTGGTTTCAATAGTTTATCTATTTTACTTTTATTTTTCCCTCGTCCCCAAGCCAAAGCTAATCATGTATATGTTCCTTAAAAGGACCTAGGCCCTGATCCTGCACTCACAGAAGTAAAATACAAACTTGTATTTTCTTCAGTGGGTGGAGGATTCTACCTTACATCCATGCCAAGTTTGAAATTCCAATCAATTTTGCTATAGCTCTGTTTAGAAAATTGCTGTTGAAACTTTGTTCCACAAGAAGGGAAATATATTTTAATATTCACTAATGTATTTTAATATTCAAAACTCAAAAATGATTCTGACTTAATAGCTATTGCTCAAATTATATATGCATGCATGCATGCACACAAATATCACATTCTTTTTCAGAGAGCATATACAGAAAACTTCAGCCTAAAAAGATGGAAGTTTTGGGAAGTTATCAAGGTATATAAAAAGGGAGTTATAATGGGAAGTGTTTTGGAACAGCAATCCCTCCCAGCAACCATTAAAATAATCATTGCTTTGATGGAAAAAAACTGAATGAATTTAGAAATGGCTCTTTCTGGTATGTTGGATAACTTTGCAGAGCTGTTTGCTTCTAAACCTTTTTTGGTTTCAGATTGTTATATATATCTATATCTATATACACCTCTACCCCGATATAACACTGTCCTCGGGAGCCAAAAAATCTTACCACTTTGTAGGTGAAACTGCGTTATATCGAACATGCTATGATCCGCAGAGTGCGCAGCCCTGCCTCCCCAGAGCACTGCTTTACCACGTTATATTCAAATTTGTGTTATAATGGGTTGCGTTATATCGGGGTAGAGGTGTATATATAAATAGATAGATGCTTCTTGACTACATGAATATTAAAATGTCTAATTATTGTCACCAATAAAATGCCATGACTTCTGAAGAAGCAAAGTGGATGATATAAACCACCAAAGTTCTTTATTTACATTTAGCATAATAATAAACATTCAGAGATCAGGTAAATATATTCAGCCAAAACAAATTTGAAAAAAAAGGATATCATTTGAAGGAAGAAACCTATTCACACACTACAAAGTAAACTTATTCCACTCTTCGCATTAGGTAAGGACTGTCAAAAGGAAAGAAGTTGAAGATAAGCATGGTACTGTCAGGGCCAGTGCAACCATTTAGGTGACCTAGGCGGTTGCACAGGGCGCTAGGATTTGGGGGGTGCCATTTTCTTCAGCTGTGATCACGGTGGCCGGATCTTTGGCTGCCCCTGTTGCCACCGGCATTTAGGCGGAGGGAACTGGGGCAGGGGAGCACGGGGGGGACCGCCTGCAGCAAGTAAGGGAGCGGGATGGCACGCAAAGGAACTCCCTGCCCCAGCTCACCCCTGCCCCGCCTCCTTCCCGAGCACACTGTGGCTGTTTCACTTCTCCCACCTCCCAACACTGAACCTGATCTTCAGTAGAGTCTGGGCACTAATAACTCAGCACTAAAATGAAGCTAATTTCTCATATTGCTAATGTATTCATGCTGATGGTGTTTTTTACCAACATCTTTATACATTCCATTGTTTGAAATTACAAGTATAATATTCAAAAGAGCTTTAAATGCAGGATATAGTGGATTGTGCAATTTATTTATTAGTCATGTCACTAGTGCCTTTTATCTTCGAAATGGTGCGCCTGACATTGTGCCTTTACTTCTGAGATGACGCTTTTCTACCTAGCTATTCAGTTATCCTCAGCCACCTCCTCCCTTGGTGAGTAGTTACTTTTCATGGGCATTTACCCTTTGATAACTTTGAAAATCACTCAATGGACCTATCAGCTGAATTATCCCTAAAAATAGTAGAGTAGGATTCTTAAAGTCCCTTTAGGAGACTTTCAAGGGGTCAGATCCAATCTACTGGCTCTAAGGCCTGGTCTACATTTAAAAGTTTTGCTGGAATAGCTATGTTGGTTAAGAGTGTGATTTCCCCTCCCAATATATTTACTATGCTGGGAAATGCCCTAGTATAAATAACATTTTTATTTATTTTTTGCTGGTCCATCTATCCATCTAGCTAAGAGCGAGCCAGGAATAACTTATTTTTCTAGAGGAACTGGCATAAGCTACAGTGGCAAAAGGACACTTTTTTGCCAATAGAGGCTATCTAAACTAATAGTTTGCCATTAAGTCAACACATCTTTCATGTGTAGACTAAGCCTAATTTTGAAATCCTGAGGGATGGCACATATGCATGCTGCCAGATAGGAAATTGTGGGCAGTCCTACCAATCTTTCTGAATAAAAGAAGTCTGAGGCTTACATTCTTTGCATTTTAAATTTCATTATTCCTGACAGCACTGCAGTCTGATCATTAACGTTGTAGGTTACTTTAATATGGGAACTATTTTTGTCATACTATATGTTTCAAAGCAAACTACTATTCATTTTGAATTAGAGCTTATGTGGTGTTTTTTTTCATTACTTCCAGACTAGTTATCAACACCTAGTAACACATCATTCAAGGGCCTTTTTCTGCTCCTGTGAAAATGCTAAACCTAATGGATTTCATACAATATGTTGTTCAACTTGCCTATTAAATGGAGTCATTAAGTAGAAGAAGCTGACTTTTCAGAAATAGGGTTTTTAATCAGGAGAGACATTTGTTTTAAATAGACATCATTAATCATATAGTTAAATGACCAATTAAACTTTTCTTTGATTTGCCTCATTTTGCTTAAATACATTAAATACCAGACTGTAGTGGGGGTGATAGGATATGATCAAAGGTTTGTGGCTGTTTATTACCAAGAAATTACCATCTTTTGCCATCTAATTTTGGTGGTATATTTCGCCTAACAGAGAAACCACCTTTCAAATTTTAGCATGCAATTACCCAAAAAAACATGTTGGTCAGCTTCATGCTGCTTTGTGGCAGATGGTCAAATTCATTTTACTTATTAGGTTATTCTTCTAAGCAGACTGGACTTATTCAGAGCAATAAGCTTTTTCTTTGCTCTCTAATGATCATTGGGATGAGGGAAATAAAACATGATTCACAAAATACTGTTGAATTATAAAAAGAAGGATGCGAGAAGAGTATTACCATACATCTGTGGTGGTGGTTTTTTTTTAGACTCCTTTTATGCCACTCAGAATCTCACTTTTGGTGCACAAGTGCTTGACTTAATCATCATTCAATGCAAAGAGTTATGCCTGGTGACTGACTTTACTTGTGCCCACTCTCAGCCTTATTTTACTGATGCTGGATTAAAACAACATTGTACTGTTTGTGAGAGACTTTCAGGATCATGACTTGTGTACATACATCAATGTATGGATATATAACATACCTGCCTTTAAAAAAAAAAATTCTTCCCCTTCTCTTCCTGTCTGGATCTACAAAAGTAAAATGCTTAAGATAGCCACTCTTCTGCTGACCATTCTAGACGTAAACAAAAAAATTGTGATTCTGTTCAACTTCATCTCTGCTCACCATCCCACCTTCCATTTCCATTTTGGAGCTAAGTTCTGCTTTTGTAAGTTCTAATGAAACTGACATTTTTCTTGAAACTCAAAGGGCTCAAAAGTACACAACAGTTCCATTGAGAACTCAATGACATCATGCCATATACTTGGAGGTTTTAACACAACTGTAAAATAGACTACAGCTTAAACTTCCACAGCTGTGCTGATGGTATTAAATACTCATTTTATCTTTTACATCTGTTGGGAAGGGAAAAAAATCCTGTTTTAAGGAGTAACTTTTCTGCATTTAAAAAAAATAAATTCTAACTCTAATGGGACTGTTGTGCAGAAGTTCAAACCCCACATATTAAAATTTAAATGTAAACGAACACTTCATGTGTAGTAAATTGTGAAAGGGTTCTTTTGTTACTTTCCTCCATGCACCTCTTTGAAATGTTACGTCAAGGTCAGGTTAGAAGAGTACAACACATGAATAGCAGTAAGGAGTCTCAGTTAATCAGCATAAATTTAAAACCTAGCCCTGACACAATTAAATGCTTTCAGTTTATTGACAAGGTTGCTAATATCATTTTCTAAAAGCTCCTGATAAACAGAATATGCCACTGCTAACACTTCAGGCTACAGGAACCCAAGGGAGGATAGGAAATAAAAATCTTGTTGAAAGAGGAAAAACAGATTTCAGTGCAAAACTATATTCATAATATATACTGATACAGTATCAGTCAAGAGGTTGCAGGTGTTAATGCTCCATCCTATAGTGACTCTTTTCTATATGAAACTGAGACCAATTAACAGTGAATGCGGATATTCTAGGAGGGATTTTGGAGTGGTGGGTTGTTTTTAATTCCTTCCATATCCTTGGGATTTTTAACAAATACTTTTACATGTTAGATCTGACACTGACTGACATATATGACTCATCTGGCTACATTAGCATTCCAGGAGCAGCAGTGTGAATTATATTTTGTCAAGCTGAGATTCAAAGAGCACTAAAAGTGTTGTTTGACTTAAACATCAGTACACGCTTTTCACACTTTAATCTTACCTTGAAAGGATAGCTGGTTTTCACATTCGTTTTTAACCCTAATGTTTTTGATAAAGGCTGCATTAGAAAAGTTGGTAGCAGCATTATCTCACTTAATTGGAAAGGCCAAAAAGAAAATGTAGGATTGATTTATTTTTTAAAAAAACTTTTTGGCAAGGGTTTTTGCCCCAATTCTTGAAACAAATTGAGATGGTCATTCACATCTTGTTCATAATTATTTACCTAGAACAAGTCAGGTATTATTGCCTTTTCAAAATGGCATAAGCAATTATGCTCAAACATTCAACAGCTAGGGCTGCAGAGAACCTCCTATCAGCCAGCAAAGTAAAAGATCCATGTTTAGGACTAGCCTTACTCTTTTACTACTGGGATTGGATTTCAAAAGTGCTTAGTCTTGCCCTAACTTAGCAATAGATGTGCTCCTCACCCTTCTTTGGATCCTTCTTTATGCCAGGTTAAAAAGTCAGTGTCATAAAGAGGGCCTAAAAGTCCCAGGTATGGCCAGAGGAGAGAGACAAGAACTGAGAAGCCATAAAGCTGTTCCTCTCCCTTCCACCCCAAGGACTGCCTTACAAGCCTTGGCATAAGGGGCGTTGCCACATGCTTGAAGCATCATGGCATGCCTGGGGAAGGCCATGGCACCACGGAGATCTTGAGCAGTGCTGCTGTCCCTAGGCCACATGAAGAGCTTGCTAAATTACACCAAGAGCTATTCCTACCTCTCTGAGATTACAGCCTCCATCCTCTCGACAAAGGTACAAGTTCTATGCTGAGCTTCTTGGAGGTACAGCACAGAATCTCATCGAACATCTTTTTGCAAGGTTGGATTTACAGGTGTTAGCTCACTTGGATGGCTACACCCATTAATGAAACATCCAGAAATCTAAAATCACTTAAAATTAAGTCTTAGGTTCTGTAGTTTAATGGTAAATATTGCAGACGCCCCCCCCCCACAACCCCCCCCCCACAGCACGCAAAACATAAAACCCAAACAGGGACTTATCAAGGCCCTTCTACTCCCCTCTCTGGAAGTATTTGTGTCTAAAAAATAAGCAGCTCTGATATAGTGGTGTGCTAGAGAAATGATCTCTTCCATAAAAGCTTTTGTACATATCTGGTTTATGCTAAGCCATCCTCATGTAGTATTGTAACCTAACACAAACTCTTTCCCAGCACCCCTTTTGGGGACTGGCCCTTTAAATTTAGCAGAGACAAGTGGCCATTTTGCACCTGGCTTCTGCTTGTTGCCTTTCCTTTTTCAGCTAGTAAGAGGCGCTAGCAATACTTCTGTTTCCCCTTTTTAGTACTGAAGCAATTAATATGAGAAATGTATGACTGTTACCATGGAATTGGGTCATACTTCAGAACTTTCCTCCATACCAAGGAACCCTTGAGCTGTCAAATTAGTAACAAAGGCAGGATCCTTTCAAAGCATGAACAATCTCACAGCAGAAGTGGTATTATTTATCTACAATACTCTTTGTACTTAAGTCATGCCTTTCCTTGATAGACCTCAAAGCACTTATCCCCAGTTCATAAAAGAGGTATAGGAAGTTTGTGGAACTCAGGCAAAGAACCCAGATCTCTTGACTCAGCTCACTAGGTCACAGCTACCTCAACAGGAGGGTGCCTCCTTCTGAGAGAGCACTTTTTAAGAGAATACTTCCTATGAAACTAATACTAGAAGATCTTACTGGACTAGATGAGACTTTGCAACTTTGGTGACTTCCTTCCCTGTGATACCCTTTGAATCAATAGAAAAGACTCCTTTAAATAACACTACGCTGGACTGAACAATATCATTGGTTCGTAGAGGAAGGGGGCATGCAGGGCTGTAGCCTACAGCTGCTGCCATCTTATATCTTATTAAAATGCTATAGGCATGAGAAATCTCATGGTGTCCCTCTGTGAAATGAATGCTGCACAAGAAAAATGTTTCTTTGCCCAGTTTTACACTGAGATGCTGAATGGTGTCTTCCACAAAACTGTTACCTGACTTCTTATTGCAAAAAGCATCTGTGGTGTTTGTTCTTCTTCAGCATGCTTGAAAGTGACGGTGGTGTATGTGTGTGTGTGTGTGTGTGTGTGTGTGTGTGTTTGCAACATAGTTCTCACATCCTAACTGCTTTGCATAACCTGTAAATTGGGTAGGTTTAAGAAGTCATTTAAGCGGCAGATTTCTGCATCTATTACACTCCCAAATTTCCTTGCCAAGTTGAGGAGTAAGAGGACCTATTTAGTGTATTCATACACAAGTACATTTAAAGCTGTCTTACCCTGCTGTCCAAAACTTCCTATTCGTTTAGAATTGTATATGTTTTTTCAGATCCAGTGGTTTTGTCTGATTCACCTTCTTTTTTATTGTAGAGCCCAAGCTCTCAAGGGCTTCTTTGAGATTGTGGGAAGGGAAATGATGCAGTGGAGGTAATATTACCCTATTCAACGTGTGCAGTCTAGGGATCTGGCAAGTTTTCATACCTCTGCCTCCAACTTGAAGGTGGTGATATGGCTTTTTTAGTCTCCAGCAGAAGAAATATATATTCAGAGAATGAAAAATTTGGTTTGAATGCTAATACTTGGTTTTATCTTCACTCCCTCCTTCAAGTGAAAATTTCCTTTTCTCAAATAAAATATTTAGCCAGTATAAATTGTGTGCAGGTTAGGGAAATAACAATATCCAAGAATAATAGTATCCATGGGTGTGTTTCCCTTCCTGGAGCACAACTGTACAGGAAAAACTAGAGTTCTGTCTGTTATTTGAAAGAACAGGGATTTTCCCAAGTGGCCAATCCTTTCTCTCCTTCTGTTGTGCAGTGTTGTGTATCAGCTGCCTATTTAATTGCCAACCTTCAACTCCAGAATTGACTTCAGTCGAGCTGTATTTACTATGTAAAGTGAACACAGTTCGTTCTTTGTATTGGTAATAGACCCAGTAACGTTTTATATACAAAAGTCACTTCTTAAACAGTATACATATAATAGATAAGATAAACTTTGACTGATGCTTGTACTTTACAAGCATACCAAAAAGCCAGCAGGGGAGTGCAGAGTGGAAATTTTAATACTTTTATTCTGGGAATGCACCCTTTCAGAAGATCTGAAAAAAAGGATTATGGTGACTGACAGAAACCTCATAAACCCAATGGTCTCCACATTCCACCTGAGCAACCACCCAACACACAAGTGCCTGAATTTCACCTTCTTCAACATCAAACTTAGATATGAGGATTTCCTGAAATAGCTTGGAGTGGTTCTTGATCACAAATTGTCCAGAGTGGAAGTCTTGATTCATTCCACATCATCAGAAGCAACACAGGAGATGATAAATTTGGATGTTGACATTCAATGATGCTTTTCAAGTTGCAATATGAAAGATGATGATTCTGGGTCTTCAATAAATGTATAGTCATGTGACTCTGGAAGCTTTTAGTAATGGGAGTCATGGATGGTCGTTCCAGGGGAAGGCCTAGGAGTCAGCTAGCAGGAACCTCACATTTGTGCAAAAACATCTTCCCCCTCGCCAGGTGTTAATTGAAATCAATGACTATTACCAAAATGTTAATCATAATAGGGTATTCCAGCCATTTGGACTGAGGAGGAAGTGATGGTCAGAATATAGACTTGTAATATCCCTACATTAATGGAGTAAGTGCCATGATTCTAGGAGCAAGTTCCATGATGGACTGAAATTTTTCCATCATTTAATTAAGTAGTTTGGGATCCAGCTGGGAAAGAGAGGTCTATATTATGGGGTAAATCTTTTTTTGGGGGGGCGGGAGTGTAGCTTATGAGTATAAACTACATATTAACGGTTATAGCGATTTAAGTCATTGTGGTGCTCAACCATGATGACTACATGAATGAGGCCAACTGATAACTCTGACACCACCTACTATAAAGAAATCAAAGACGACCCCACATCACAATTTATCCAGGAATTTAAGCATATCACCAAAGTCTTCCCCAAAGAAACTCCTACAAACTCATCCACACATCCACCACAGAGCTCTTCCACATGCTTCCCAAGAGGCACACACAAGGGAACCCAGGCAGAGCCATCATATCGTGCATAATATTCTTAGTTTCTAGGAGTCCTAATATTCCTTCAGTAACTGCAAACCACTCATCACACAAAGGGCCAGATTCCTGCCTTACGTAACCTACGTCCTCCACAAACTCTGCAACATCAACATCCTTCCTCAGAACACATCATTGCCATCATGGATGTCATTTCCCTATACACCAACATCCCTCATAATGGAGGCATAGCTGCCTGATTCAAGTATTTACATGATGATGGACAACCCTCAATATCTACCTCAAACGCATTGCCAAATGTATCCATTTCATCCTTACCCATAATAATTTTATATTAAACAGTTTGCCCAAACCATGGGAACAGCCATGGGTACTAAGATGGCTCCCCAATATGCCAACCTCTTCATAAGTCACCTTGAGAAATTTCTGGACCAATGCACCACAACACCAGTGATCTACCCAAGAGACATCTTCTGGGCAGATCACCTAAACTCTGTCAGATATTTACCACGACTTCAACAAATCACCCTCCATTAAAACTCTCTGGAACACTCCACACCAGCATCAACTTTCTGGACAGCACAATCAGCTTCTACAATGGAAAACTATATACAATAAATCCCCAGATCACCACTCCAACTTCATTGATCAGTAACCACCCCAAACACACCAAGAAATCTGTTATCAGCTGCCAGGCACTCAGATAGCATAGAATGTGCTCTGAGGAGAAAGTCCGGGATATACATCTTAACACTCAAAATCACTTTCCCAAAATAAGGATGCTCCACCAGATAAGCAGATCACATCATGAAATGGGCCACCCAACTACCCTGCGAGAACCTGCTTCAATACAAAAATAGTACTTCCTCTGACCATATACCCCTGGCTGTCATGTACCACCCCACACTGAAACCCATACAGGGGATCATCAAACTACAACACATAGTCAATGGGTATCCCAATCTGAAAGAAATCTTTCCTGAACTCCCCTCTTCTGGCTTTCAAACAACCCCCGATCTCTACAGTTCATCAGAATCAAGCTCCCCACTGAGCAGGACACACCAATTCAAAGTAGCACCAGACCTTGTCAGAACAACAGATGCAAATGTGCAGCCATCTCTCTGCTGCTACAATGATTAACACATTTGTCAAGATTCATGGGTCCTATCAACAGGTAGTGTACCTCATTCAGTGCACTAAATGCTCTAGTAACAACTGTGGGTGAAACCAGATAATCACTATGCTCTCTAACAAACCCACAAAACAATAATAAGAATAAGACAAAAACACCACATCACCTGTGGGTGAACACTTTTCACAAAGTCAAGTCTATATCTGACACCCCTGCTCCCTTTCCCCCATCCCAACCCAGTTCTCATCCTCCAAGAAAACCAGCACAACACTTTCATCAAACGATGAGACTGGGAAATTAAATTCAAAACTTTTCTAGGTACTAAAAATCATGGTCTTAATAAAGACACTGGATTTATGGCTTATCACAATAAACTGTAACCAAGTAACCCTCCTTCCCCCTTTCTCTCCTAACAAGGGTGATAATCGGCCACTTCACCTTGAACTCTCTTTTTAGAATATGTGCTAACTACTTATGCCAAACTATTTGTTTGACCTTTATATTTAGCTGTGACATTGAGTACATTTTCCAGACCTGAAGAAGAACTCTGTGTAAGCTCAAAAACTTCTCTCACTGACAGAAGTTGGTCAAATAAAAGATAGTACCTGACCCACCTTGTTTTTCATAAATCCCTGTGTAAAATAATACCAATTAGGTAGGCAACACTTGTTTACCTTTCAGTCCCATAAATAGTGATACAGTAAGGGAACCTTTGCCATATATTAAATATTTACAGATACCAGCAAACAATTATCTGGGGACAATGAGCTCCTCTTGTGACTAAAATTACTCACATGCATATGTGCTTGCAGGATTGGGCTCATAGTAAACTTCTGTTTAGAATCTGTGCTTAATTAAGAAAGAGACTTTTTTAGTTCAAAATACATTCGGTTAGTATGTGATGTGCAGCACTTTCTAATCTGAAATATAATTTTGCATAACTACAGAAAATTATATTTCCTAATAACAGAAATCTGTGTAACTGAACAGGTTATTCTGAATGCAATGAACCGAAGCTGTGAAAGGTCTGAGAGTAAGTCAAAATAAATGTAGCTCATTTTATTTAATGTGAAAGCCATTTAAAAAGGAAAACTGTATTTTCCCTTCTGAGAGTTGTATTATAATTTAGGAAGCTGCCATAATTGAAAATGAAAACATTTTCAGATAACATTTTGGAAAATTATGTATGAAATACGCTATAGTTCTTTTTGGTAAAACAAGTTCAGGACTTGAAGATGCTAACTTCCAGGTAAGAAATTTGCATAACTTCTGCCTGTGTAAAATACCATTAGGAGTAAAAGCTGATTTAAAGCCATTTAGCAGATAATGACCTCCATTTAGATAAGCTCTAACTAGAAGTTTTGTTTCCCATTCCTTGGCAACAAGAAAATGGTGGCTAGTTTTATCTGCTGATGTCCTGAGGAGTGATGGTGGTTTTTGTAGTCACTGTTCCTTGTATCTGAAGACTCCTGAGCTCAATAGTATTTTTCAAATAGCTTAATTTTGTCTGATTTTTAAACATTCATGTACTCAGGCAAGTGCCAGTTCACCACATGCTTAGTCTTAATAATTCTTTAACAAGAAGCTGGACGCTGACAAGATTTTAGTGTTGGTTCATTGCTAAGGAAAAGGGGTTGAATGGTAGTATGATCTGATGCTGGACAGTCAGATCCTGTAATTCTTATGAGGCACAGTCTCTTATTCACAAATGGGGGGAGGGCCGGAAATCAGTAAATTTCTACCCAGTTTCCATCATGTTATTCTGTGGTGTGTGAGAGACACAGTTGCCCCATACCGCTTCATATGGTCAAAACTCAAGATCGGAGGAGGCTTGAATTTGGCCTGTTAATTTCAGTCTTTGATTAACATGTAATTCCCACTTAACTGTTAGTTTCTGGGATTCTAAATTAGCAGACTAAGACAGTATCAATGTATTTTAAAGGGTCCATTGGTATAAGGGACATCAGTCTGCTCTGGAGTGCACAATAAAGTAAAATTCAATTTATCATAATGCAATCTTCTGACCAAAATGACCCCAAATAAAGTACCGCTTACACTGTCTGAAGTTTATGAAGTAGTATAGTTCTTTGGATTTATTTGTTTGTATGTTAGCAAGATACAATCACAAACATCTGATGGGTTAATCTCCCGATGCACAGCCTAGCAACAGCTAATCTTGATCAGATTCGAAAGAGGCCATAACCTTTACTAGAGATTGTCTGTCTTGTTTCTTACAACTTTCTTCTTTTGGCAGAATCACAGAATGCCACCTCTTGTGTCTCTCATAGGCATGATTTCCAATTTTTCTGGCAGCTGATGTTTGGGCTTTAGCATTGTTATAGACTGTCTTACCTGGACACAGTGCAGAATGCAAAGAAGGAGAAAATACTGAATATTTCAAGCTAGGAATACTGTTGCTTCTCCTTATTGATGGGTTGTACTGTGCTGAGCTGCTTCAGTGTAGCAAATTGTGCTTAAGCAGAACAGCAGCAGGCACTGTTTAAACTGTGGAGCAAGTGGCCTAGTGAATAGGGCCCTGGAGTGGGACTTGGGAGAATAAGGTTCAAGTCCTGGTTCTGCCATAGGTTTGCTCAGTGACCCTAGCCAAATTGCAGCTCTCCCTGTGTCTCAGTTTCCTGGTATGTAAAATGGGGATAATGCTAGGAAGTGCTTTGAGAAAACCTATATAATGAGAGGTGTAATTTAAATTGTAATGGGATATATTTCTCTATTTTTAAAAATCTTTTGCTATGGCTATGAACTAATACTGGCTTAAAAACCTGCATATGAAACAATAAGGGGGTGAAAATTATGAAAAACTTCATGAAGAAAACCCTGTCACTTATAAAACTGGGTGAAGCGAGCTTTATAACAGTGCTGATTCTTTACATCTAACCAGCCATTCATTCTTCTGGGCTAGAGTAATTATGCATTATAAATATGCGAGATTGTATTACTACAAAGTTAAATAGCCACAAGAAAACCTAAATATTAGCACAAAGGTAAAAATTATTCATGGAACACTGAAATCTGCTCATGCTATGAGCAGTCAAAAGTCATGCATATTTAACTCTGCAGCTACTAAGAACGGGTTCACACAAGCTCATTTGTTTTATGAGCATAAGGAACTGATCTCTGAAAAAGTCTCTCTTGGGAGGTTAGACTTGGCCATAACAGTAGCCTGAGAAAGTGTTCTCTTGTTCCCCTTACATCTGGCAAGTATTAAGATGGATCAGAATAAAGACTTGTTTACATTGTGTAACCTCTATTTCCACTTTGAAGGTAAGATGCAAATATATATGTACAATCTCTAACTATAAAATAGGTTGTAGAACGAATACTGACCTAATGTCCTCCTACACTATGTCTTCTTAATTACCCATTCATCTTATGCATTGAGAGAAAATCTGGCAGAGTACCTATTCCTCTATCCAGATGCGAAGAGAGAACATATGAGCCATCAAGGCAGTAAAAAGCCATTGTAAAATACCACCTTTTAAATTTAAGATATGTTGTCATAAACCATGTGCACTAATAATTGCTTCAAACTGCTTTGGCAAAACTAGTTCTGTTGTAGGATTACTTACACATTACTTATGTGTTTCTCTCTCACACATATACCAGTGCGTATTGGTCACCCTGAAAACGTTTGTCAGTTTCCTAAGATAACTAAATAATGTTAGCTCAGTATTTACTGCATTCCTAAGGTATTAAGTGAACAGAGCATGGCCTGTATATGTGCAATCTTGATTTGTTTAATAATGCTGCTATGTAGTCTGACTATTGTTCTATCTGAGTGACTCAGTGTTCTTCAAAACTTGCAGAAGAAAGATAACTCCATGGGATAAGTAATCCAAGGCCCCAGTTCAGCAAAGTACTAACACACATAACTTTCAGAATGTGCTTATTTTTCTGAAGAGGGGCCTAAGATCTCATTGACTGACTGAATCACTCAAGCATATACTGTACTTCAAGCATCTGAGTAGTCCCATCCATTTTCACAGGTCTTTAAGCACTTGCTTAAAGTTAGGTATGTACTTAAATACTTTCCTAATTTGGGGCCTAAATGAGCGGGCACCATTCTGACACATGATATATCTAGAAATCAGACAAAGGATTTATCACAAATCAATGCAGAATGTATTTTACTCTCTATAAAAAAGGGTGACTACTTCATTGCTTGGCATATTGGCAATGGTAGGCTTCATGGGAGATGTGTATTGAGGGATATACTTGTGACGCATTCAGTTAACAGCATAAAGTCATCTTAGTTTGCATATACAAACATTATAGCTAGAGTGCAATTTACTTGTAGTATGGTAGGGAGGGAAACTATTATATTCTTTACATTGTAACAAAGGAGTATGAGGTTTTGAAGAGTTTTATTGGCTATGGCTGTGTGTGTGGGGTGGAGTATTTGAAGCTAAAAAGAGCATTCCTTCAAATTGTTCCATAGTCCATATTCACACCCCTTGCTGTAATTTTAGTATAGATTAAAGGCAAAGTTTTTTTCCAAAAACATTTGCTTATGTTACTTGTAATTTTTAATGGAAACAGGTCTGGTTTTTTACCTAAGGGAATGAGTTAAAAGAGTAGTGAATGGTAATGGACTGATAGTTCCAGCAGACATAAAGTAAGAACATATGCATTTACCTTCAGTAAACAAGAGCCTTTAATAAAACAAAATGCTGCTGCAGTAACACTATAAGCAATGTACCTTGCAAGGTTAACTACTTAACGTACAGAATGTCAACAAAATATCCCATGAGCCCATTTACAAGAGGGAAAGATCATTTTCAGTCCTAATTTAAAATCAAACTAAGCAGCTAGAAACAATACTGGAAAACACTACATTTGGAGCAATACAGTTTTGTTTCTTAATCCTTTGGTACCACTTCAGTAAATTTTATATTCAGAAATGTTCCTTACCCATTTGTATACTGCTGAATATCTACTTTGATTCTTTTGATAAGTCTGGTGGATTTTTAACATTCTTGTTCATGATTTCCTGTTGGATCACCTTGAATACAGTATTGAATTAAAAATACTTCATGCTTTGATTTAAATGCCCTTTTTTTAAGAGCACTATTCCTAATCCACCAGTAATTAACAGCTGGTGAAATTAAATAGCACTCAACTGTAGTATTGCTTCTAATGAAGCTCTGTTCTTGGGGAAACCTTTTTAATAGTTATAGCTTTGCATTCTATAATTTACTAGGAGAGAATGTGTCCACCCACACAGTTTGTTTTATATTTTATTAGGGAATTTATGTACATTGTCCTATTTTTCAGGCATCTGTATATAGAATGGATTCTGTATACTTATCGCTTGATGTTAGCAATACTAAGGGCCAAAGTGTGTAACCTTTACTCACAATGTGAACACTCATGAGTAGTCCCACTGACTCTTTATATTAGTGATGTGGAAAGCGGGGCTTCACTTGCATTCAAAATGATTACAGTAAGGCTACTTGTTTGAATAAGCATTCACCAATATCAGAATTGCACGCATGGGTCTTGAATTATGTTTCATTTTCATTGCATCTTTTGTATCTCAAATTCCCAGTGATTTTGTTGTTCAGTTTCCAGCAGCACCACTGCTATGACTTGTCACTTGTACTTCATCACTTGTATAGGAAGAAAGACATGTCCCTTTGAAGTTGAAGGGAGCAGCACAGCAGGTTACGCAAAGGGAGAATTTGGATGAGGCACCAAGAACTCAATTTGTTCATGCACATGGCTTGAGTGCCAGCTGCAGTTGCAGCACCTTTATAAATGGTTCTCTTAATAAAGAATCAGTTTAGTTTTACAATCATGGAGTCCTTTCATATTTCATGTACCACGTGCTGAGTAACATAAAGGCACTGCACTGTAAATAAGACTTTACATATAATGACACAGAGATCTTGATATAAATCATATACATTTCACACCAAACATTATAATTTTCCTACATTTGATTATTAACAAACTCGAAGTGGTTTATCCAGAATTCTTTTTGCTGTGGCTCTGTGCCTGACCATTCAAGGATTATTTATCATGAAATAGATGCATTTTACCATTCCAAAGTAAAATATTGATAAGACTAAAATCTTGGCTCTACCAGAGTTTGTAACTGAATTCTATTATTCTCTCAGGATGCATGATAAGGAAACTGAAAATATTTATTTTGTTTTGTTTTCAGAGAAACACTACACTAAAATGGAGCTACAGTAGAGTATTTCTCTGGGGTGGGGAGTAGGGGGGTAGAATTAAAGAGATGTTGTAAATATCCCTAAAATAAGCATAATAAACCCAGGAAATTAAGAATGGAGGTAAGATTAAAATGTCCAAAGATGCTAGTGTGGAGATATATAATTAAACACCCTCACAACCTTAACTCAGCCCTCTAGTGATGCCACGCAATAACCATTTATGAATGACGCATAATGGTAATCTGTTTACATTAAAAATATTTTTATGACACTTTCATTTTTCTCATGGTGTCACTAGTACAAAAATGTTCACTTTTAAACTGTCAGCATTGTTTCTCATTTTATTTATGGTAAATAAATATATATGTATGTTTAATTATGGCGACTGTAGCAGCAATATCACTAACCTGATTCTGCCTCCTCGTTGGCATCCAATCTGGGCTGGTGTTTATCTTGACCCTTGGCAGACTTTAGCAAAATACTTTCAGCTGTTAATAAAGCAATTTCTACTTATTAAGGGTTTTTATTATTTTTTTTTAAAGGCATGAATACCCCAAAGGCTTTGATAAAGCAACTTGGCAAAAAATCCCATGCTGGGATCCCTGCTACATACTGTCATTCCATACTTAAAGGGAGGCTGAATAAGAAAACACATATATTAATAAGTATATAGAATATTCTAAGTATGCAATCGCTTATTTTACTTAAATTCATAGTGAGTGAGTTCTATCATAATGAGAAAATAGATGGAATATAAAGTTAAGACCACTGAAGTAATTGGAAAGGCTTCCACTGTTGTTTTTTTTCCCTCCACCCCCATCAATGTTAATGGCAATTAAGCATCCAAATAGCATATTTAAATACAAAAGAACTGTTAATGTTAAGGTTGCAAAGTCAAGCACTTGGAAGTTAGGAAACGCTAGAATTAAGGTTGCCTGGACAACCTAAACTCAGCTTCCCTTGTGAGTATGCATCATGATAGTCTTAAATTATATGATCACATGATGTTTCCCCTACATCATTCAGCACACGGGATGGATGCTGCTCACAGAATAAGTAGTTATTCAATATTTCTCTTTATAGTCATTCCATCTCTGGCCCCTGTCTTTATTTACAGAACCCTATTCAAAACCTGCTCTGAATATAGAACTATCAATTTCTTCATGGTGTTTTCATCATAGTGTGAATATTTCACTTAATGTATGAATTTATCTTAATACCTCTGTAAGGTGAGGCAGCATTATCCCTTTTGTACACACAGAGATAGGCCTGAGGTGTCTCAAGTTGGGCTCACAAAATTAATGGTCACTGACAATTTTATCTAACTTTTTCAGAGTTCTTAGCATTTTTATAGCATTTCCTGTGTTCAAAACTGAGTCCCAATTGACTTCAGTTTATAGCTATAACAGCTCAGTCCTTAGGCAATTAGAAGACAAAATTTGCTAAACTTGAGACAGCTGAAGTCAGGAACACAATTAGACAGGTGAAATTTTGGTTCAAATGACTTGCCTAGCATTGCATAGGACTTCTGTGGCAGAGGCAGTGATAGAATCCAGTTTTCCTGGGTGGCACTCAACAGCCTTAACCACAAAATCATCCTTCTCTACGTGCAGTCCCTTTACTTATTCACTACACACATTCCATCTTCTCCTGTAAACAAAGAAGGGTTCTTACAAGCAATAGACTCATTCGTTACAAAATTCTGAGTCAGCACTTTTCATCCAATCTCAGTGGAACTGGGACCAAGTGTTGCAACATCCAGAGTAGGGAGCTAGACCCAACCTGCAGGATGGGAGCTTCCAAACCCAAGTGAGTGTGGGGTGGATTCAGTCTCCAGTCCCCACAACCAATTACTCATTGGCCCCTATGGTTGCAAATCCTGTCTCAGCCACTGTTGGCTAGCTTAGATGGCTCCCTGCAGAGCATGCTGGTTTTTGTAGATCCAATTTTTAGAGGCCTAAACTCTCTCCATGCCTTGCATAGGGGAGCCTGGGTCTCTAACTTGGGGATATGGATTCCATTGGGTGATCAAGTATCTAAAATTAAGTATTCCAACACTGAGCATTGCAGTGTCTGAATGCTTTTGTTAACATAGTCCAAGAACCCTGTTTAACAAGAATGAAGTTTTTTAATGAGCAAGAATGACTTGCCTATAAAAAGCTATACTATCCTGTTTTAACTTCAAAACTTCTTTACTTTTTTCCTCTAACATAAATTTACAGATTACCAACAACTATGCGGTTTTATGTGGTCTATCGTGACCTAAAATCAGCTCACTTTAGCTATCAGTTGTGCATCATTCCTGCCACACTCTGAATTTCCTTTTCACTGCATTATGTGTATTAGTACTTAAGGTTCATTTGGCACTCTGGTACATCTGATCCCAAGCAAAACTACTGGTGATATGAATTATCACCTGAACACATCTAGAAGTAGCAAACTAACACAAGTAAACAACCTATGATGGGCTCATTTTTACAAATCAGTAAATATCTATTTGAATCAGTTTGTAAGTAAAGCCATGATTTTTCTAATTGCCAGCACTGCACGTCAAAATTCTCTTACCTGAAGCTCAGGCTGTGTAGATTTTTCTATACAGTGCAAGACAGTATTATTTGCGGTTTATCTCTCCAAAGGAGATAAGGTGGGCATGTGAGTGCTGGGGCAGTCCTCTCACACAGAGTTGACTTCAGTCTGTGACTGCAGCGAGGTGTGGCCCTACCTGTGTGTGTGTGTGTGTGTGTGTGTGTGTGTGTCTGTGTCTGTGTGTGTACGCACGCGCACTGCAAGAGGACAAAGAGCAGAGAGGGGGAACCCTGGCTGGTTTAGCAAAAGCAGCTCAGTGAAATCCCAGTACATCAGATGGTGCCCCAGAAGGGGGGTCCAACCCATCAACGCCTTCAAGCCACGGGTCATGGCAGCGCCCCCCACACCCCTAGTTCCAGAACCTATGTTCTTCACTATAATTTTCAACCAATTTGTCTGGTACCGAAGTCAAGCTTATTGGCCTGTAATTACCAGGATTATCTCTGGAGCATTTCTAAAACAGGGATTACATTAGATACCCTCCAGTACAGCGGCTCATTTAAGTGATAGATTACATACCATACTTAGTCATTCTGCAATTTGATATTTGAGTTCCTTCAGAACTCTTGGGTGAATACCTTCTGGTCCTGGTGATTTGTTACTGTTTAACTTATCGATTTGTTCCAAACTCTCCTCTATTGACACCTCAGTCTGGGACAGTTCTTCAGATTTGTCAGTTTGTCAAGCCAGATAGTAACCCTTCCTTGTGCTGTCTCCCTTTTACAGATGGGTAACTGAGGCACAGAGAGTGAGTGATTTATTCAGGTGTTATTGGAACTCTGAAGTAGAGCTAGAAATTAAACCCAGATCTCGCCCTGAGGCAGTAGCCATCATGGTAAGCTTGCATCAGTTGGAAGCCACTCTATTTGTGAGCAATGCAGAGAGGCCATAATGTTTTCACCAACGTACTTTTTTACTCCAAGTGCATTTACATCCAAAACCAGATTTAAGACTTAATCAGCTGATCACTTGATCTTGAATCTTAAACTCTGCTAATATTAACCAAACATGATTTCCTCCTCCTTCACTGGTTTAAAACTGGGATCCGCACTGGTTTAAAACTGGGATCCACCCCATTAAGTGTTGCCATGTTTGGAAATGATGGCATTGCCCCTCATGAGAGAGACCCATATAAGAAACTCCTTTTTTGTTGACTAGATTTTTCTGTCACTCCCTTCGCCTGATTTCTGGAAATCAGCTTCAGAAAACAGCTATCCATGTGGAGGCTCTATGCTCTAGTCTTCCTTGTGAACCCTCTGGCCTTTCCT
This sequence comes from Gopherus evgoodei, assembly GCF_007399415.2. NCBI lineage: Eukaryota > Metazoa > Chordata > Testudines > Testudinidae > Gopherus > Gopherus evgoodei. The sequence continues at coordinate 81,431,502 of NC_044326.1, read as the reverse complement.
GGTCCCTTGGCAACTGCCAGGGGCTGCTCCACTGGTTAATGTTCCTTCTGGGGTAGAATGGGAGTAGGACATTCCCCTCTACAGAATGAGAAACGCCTAAACTAAACTGTGCTTTGTCTTTACGTTTCCCTCTAATTTAAAAATTTAACGTATTGGGCCTTTACATTTGGCTTGTGCCAAATATTTGCAAATTTGTTTTGACATCAGTATTCTTGTAATTTTCCAACCTGCTCTATTGTTGCAGGTCCTGCTTAAAATAAAGACTAATCGTGGGTTTTACACCACTCCCAGAAAGAGGCTGCAAGATACTATGGGACTAAAACGTGACTAGTTTTCTCATAGAAAGCACTGACAAAAACAAATAACCAAAGTAACAAGCGGATGGAATATGGAAATACTGGAAATCTTAGCAAGAGCTGAATCATGTGAAATTTTATCCATATAGCTAAAGAGATTTGAATAAATGTTTTGGATTCTTATCCAGACAAAGTATATGACAATGCAAGGAGCTCCCTGACTTTTCTTAGCTTGCATTTAAGGCTCTTATCTTTCAGGAGACACAAAGCACTTTGCAGGATCAGGTCCAAATATCTTATCATAAGCAATTAGTACTCTAAAATAAAATAAGAGACAAGTTATTTCCCTCTTAAACTGATCCACAGGGGAAAAAAATGTACAGTCTTGGTTTGAACAAAATACAGCACTTTTATTCTCAACATGTAAATGAAGTACTACAGAGGTCACTTCAGCCTTATGTTTATTTCATTGGTAATGGACAATGAAGCAAAAAGAAATGTGCTATTCAAGAATCTTCACCTCTTCTTAGTTAAAAGTGTTCTAGTTCATTCAAATTCATATCCTGGCCCTTCATTTATTTTAGCATTCAGCTTTTTACCAACTTGTGACCCATTTTCAAAATACAGAGCTGTTATTTCAATATCAGAAGTAAATAATATGACAACTTGTCACACCAATCAACTTAGAAAAATGTGTGGATGGCATAAACAATGTCATAAATGCAAGTTAGATTGGGGGAAGGGAGTATTTACAGCAGGATTGCACCTACAGTCAATCCTGAACAATAAAAAACAAGACACTTCTTTAATAAACTAAATCTTAAATATCTTTGAATAAATGAATTAATAATGGCATAACTTCCTGAGATTTTTTTCCCTCCGTGTACAGCCATCCTCAATCTACATGGCACTTTCACTCATTATTAAAAATATTTTTTCTACCTAGAGATAAATAACAATGGAAGAGGAACTGAGGTGGGGCAGGGAAGTAAAAGCTATATTTTTCAGATAGTATTTGAAAAGAGGAAGAGTTGAGGAGGAACAGAATTACATATGGGCTTGTCAGTAAAAGGGTGTTTTGCATTTGTGTAGTTGTACAGGTGCTGAATCTGTCCAGATCCTAAGGGTAGATGTTATGCCACAGGGAAAATTGCACAGGCATCTTTTATTCCATGAGTACAGCACCTTTCTGTTAATATGACTACCTCAGTGCAAAAAACCCCCAGGGCAGACAACCCACAACAAGACTTTTTCACAGGCAGACATGTCTCTGTAGAAAGTGACAAGTTTGTATAGCGATTGAGAGGGAAGAATGATGACAGAGGAGTGGATGGAATAGGAAGGAGAGTAGGAAGTGTCAAGGAGCATGAGGAAGAATGAAATGAGTTCAGTCAATCTTACTAATTTTAAAAAATGGATGATTTTGAATTTATAGGAGACATTTATATTGTGCGCTTATGTACTTTACGCTGAAGTGAATTAAATGAAATAGGGTATAAAAGATCCACATCTGAGCCTTGTATTCTAAAGTTACAGCTCAGAGCAATATTTTATAGCAGAGTTAAACTCCTGAGAATACAGGTTTATAATGGAAACTCTGACAGACCATCAACTTCAGGTATGCTAGCAGGTGCCACTTAATAAAAATTTTATTCATACTAATAACTATGTTCCTCCAGACCAAGAGTTCAGAGAAGTTTTCTTGTGGCAATTAGATCTACAGCCAGTGGAACCTGTTCTTCATTTCTAAGGATAGTTTCCTTTTTATTTCCAGTGTCCTTTTTATCTGGTTATTGTTTATACACAAAGATAGTAGCTATTGGTGATTTTGTGAATGGCTTTCCTTGAGCTCCAAAAGTCTTGCACCATTTTGGGGAAATACCAACTAAGACTTTGCAGTTGGGTTTCACGATATTCTGATATGCCATGAAAATGTGACCTTAGGCCAGTTCAGGATTCAATTTATTGTCTTAAAGGAAACTTGTGAGGTACTACCTTCTCTTCATATGTCATTATATAATGCCTGCATCTGTAACTTTCACTCCACGCATCTGAAGAAGTGAGGTTTTTTACCCACAAAAGCTTATGCGCAAATAAATCTGTTAGTCTTTAAGGTGCCACTGGACTCCTTGTTGTTTTAGTATGAACTATGTCACTCCAAGGACTTTTCCTTGCAGAGTGTGGCTGTACATTTTCTATGATGTCCTCTGCTCTTTGATACACAGACCTCCTGACTTTCAACAATCTCTGAAGCTATGAATCTTACCTTTTTGATGTAATGAAGGAGCTCCTATGAGGGAAACGTGATTTCCCCTTCAAGAGAAAAATAGAAGTGTGTATATTGTGATGGGGCAAGGCCAGATGGCTACAGTAAAGTAGTGAGGAACAGGTATGTTAGCCCCAGGCTAAACAAATCCCTGGTACCATGGTAACCAAATGGCAGTTGCTTCAGGTAAATCAAGACACCTGGGGCCAATTAAGATCTTTCTAGAAGGCAGTGGAGATACTAAATTGATTGGAACACCTGAAGCCAATCAAGGGCTTGCTGGAACTAGTTAAAAGCCTTCCAGTTATTTAGTGAGGGGTGTGTGTGAGGAGCTAGGAGCAAGAGGTGCAAGGAGGTGAGGGTGAGGATGTGCTTCTAGAGTACTAAGGAGTACAAGTGTTATCAGACACCAGGAGGAAGGTCCTGTGGTAAGGATAAAGAAGGTGTTTAGAGGAGGCCATGGGGAAGTAGCCCAAGGAGTTGTAGCTATCAGGCAGCTGTTACAGGAGGCACTATAGACAGCTGTGATCCATAGGGCCCTGGCCTGGAACCCAGAGTAGAGGGTGTGCCTGGGTTCCCCCCAAACCTCTCAACTCCTATCAGACACAGGAGGAGTTGACCTAGACTGTGGGTTCCACCAGAGGAGAAGATCACTGAGGTGAGCAAATCCGCCAATAAGCGCAGGACCCACCAAGGTAGAAGAGGAACTTTGTAACAATGTGTGTATGTGTTTGGCTAATTTTGACAAAGATTCAAAATATCTGACCAAAATGGAGTTCCTGAAACACATTATTTAGTCACAAAAAATAATCTGAAACACAAAGGAAAAAAGTCAGATAGACTCATGGAATTATGATTAATTTCCTAATAATCCTAGAACTATACATTGAGTATTTGCAGATGTAAGGAAAGATAGAAAGTATGGCAAGAGACCACCCTGGCTGAACCAGGAGATCTTCCATGATCTAAAAATCAAAAAAGAGTCCTTCAAAAAGTGGAAACTAGATCAAATTACAAAGGATGACTATAAAAAAACCCGACAAGTATGTAGGGACAAAATTAGAAAGACCAAGGCTAGAGGTCAAACTAGCTAGAGACATAAAGGGTAGGTAACAAGAAAACATCTCACAAATATATTAGAAAAAAGGAGAAGACTAAAGACAGGATAGGCCTGTTACTCAATGAGGGGGAGAAAAATAACAACAGAAAATGTGGAAATAGCAGAGGTGCTTAATGGTGACTTTGTTTCAGTTTTCACCAAGAAGGTTGGTGGTGATTGGACATCTAACATAGTGAAAGCCAGTGAAAATGAGGTAGGATCAGAAGAAAATAAAATAGGGAAAGAACAAGTTAAAAATTACTTGAAAAAATTAGATGTCAAGTCACCAGGGCCTGATGAAATGCATCCTAGAATACTGAAGGAGCTGACTGAGGAGATATCTGAGCCATTAGTGATAATCTTTGAGGAAGTCATGGAAGACTGAAGAGATTCCAGAAGACTGGAAAAGAGCAAATATAGTGTCCATCTATGAAAAAGGAAAATAAGGACAACCCAGGGAATTACAGACCAGTCATCTTAACTTCTGTACCCGGAAAGATAATAGAGCAAATAATTAAGCAATCAATTTGCAAATATCTAGAAGATAATAAGATGATAAATAACAGTCAGCATGGATTTGTCAAAAACAAATAGCTTTCTCTGGTAACAAGCCTTGTGGATGGGGGGAAGCAGTAGATGTGGTTTATCTTTCAAGAAATGTTTGTCTGTTTACACTGAAATTAAGTATTGTATAGTTCACAATGGGTATCCATTTACAGTCTGGGACAAGTGCTAATGAAAGACTGAAATCTTTAAAGAGAAAACAGAAAATTTACAGGAAGAAGGGAACCAGCAGGGGAAAGTCCTGCTTACATGTAAGGAGAATGGACTTTTTGGTGGTATAACAAGGGGATATGGAGGTACACCCTCATTGAGGACAAGTTGCCAGTGAGCTAGATCTTATGAGAAGAAATCTCAACCAATTTGGTTGAAAATGCAGGGGAAGGACTTAGGGTAAGTTATTTTGTTAGGGTCTGGAAAGCATGTTATGATTGTCTTATGTAACCATTTGTTTCCAATATTCTCACTAATATTTGTCTCTTATCTTTGATAAACTTATTGTTGTCAATATAGCTACATAATGTGATCTAAATATCTCTTTATATAAAGTGCTGTGTGTTAAGTGAAGTGATGATCCTGAATTGAATCCTATGTGACGTGTAATATTCCTTTGGGAATAGTAGTTATGAATATGTAGAGTGAAATAGGGGCTGAACGCTCCAGAGGGATGCTTGTAGGACACAGTGGTTATTGAGTGCCTATTGCTAACGTGCACACAGAGAGCGAGGCCTGGAAAGTTGTGCTTGTATTGCCAGAGGGTGGTGGTTTCAGGGAGCTGATCCACAACAGGCAGACAAGATTTCCTCCATGCTAAGAGCAGGTGGTGGGGAGGTGCCTCATGACCCTGAGAACCCCTGGGAAGCATCACAAATTCTTTCCCCCTCATCAGGCATGGGGAGAGGAGGGGAATTGAATCAGGGGCTCCAACATCCTGACTGAATTCCCTAATCATTGGGCTAAAGCAGAGGTTGGCAACCTTTCAGAAGTGGTGTGCTGAATCTTCATTTATTCACTCTAATTTAAGGTTTCACGTGCCAGTCATACATTTTAATGTTTTAGAAGGTCTCTTTCTAAAAATCTATAATATATAACTAAACTATTGTTGTATGTAAAGTAAATAAGGTTTTTAAAATGTTTAAGAAGCTTCATTTAAAATTAAATTAAAATGCAGAGCCCCCTGGACCAGTGGCCAGGACCTGGGCAGTGTGAGTGCCACTGAAAATCAGCTTGTGTGCTGCCTTTGGCACCCATACCATAGGTTGCCTACCCCTGGGCTAAAGATTATGAGGGATCTTAAGGTAGTTTAGATCAAAAATAGTTTAGGTTTTGATTTAAATGATGATGGTCTATGCAAAGGTGCTGCAGGGCTTCGACAGTCTTGATTTGGACCAATCACAGGTTTCTGGGTATGATTAAATCATGCAACAACAAGGCTATATCCTCACTGAGCTTTAATGCCCAAGCACAAAAATGAGCTGCTAAAACTCAGACCCCAAGAAGAATATAGACATGTGGGGTGCCTCCTATTACAGAGCTCTTTGTTCACAAACCATATGTAGTTGCCCATGAAGTGGATAGCAACTACTGAAATAAGATGATCAAGGTGAGTCATCAAAACAGTCTTAGTGGCCCAACATAATCTGGATTAGTTGAGTATTCCCCAGATGGAAGAACCACCTTATGACAGGAATCTTCACTATAAACTTTAAGGTTATTGCAACATAGAGAGCAGTGTCCAAGACAAAATCTAATGGTAGACTTGCTAATCATGAGTAATGCTAGTAAAATGGTAGTGGTGTAACATAGTTTAATCCAAACAGGAGCAATTCCACTTAAACCAATAAAAATGCACCCGTTTAAATCTGGCATTTAGGTATCTCTCTCCATTGTTCTCTTTATTGGTATAAAATATTTGAAACAAAACAGCTTTTTAAAACTGTTTTTATTTCAGTTTTTAAAAGTGTGCATGTGTGTGCATGGACATAAAGAGAGAAGGATAATGTGTAGTGTGCTGGGCTTGAAATCCAGAAGGCTGGCAAACAAGAGGAAGTAAAGACTCCTCTGTGTGGTGGTTAAACATCTAAAGCTAGCTGTGACTGAGACCAAGCAACAAAAACCTACTTGTTGTTTGGAGCCTTAGCTTTTGTTAGCAGTCTGTATGGGAAGAGGGGGACATCACATTGATCAATTTTATAATTGAGCATCTGGAGACAATGCCAGTTTTTGATGATTAGCCATCTGGTTTACCTGTGAAAAGAAGGCCAGTTTCCTCAATGACAATGAGAACTACAGAATATCTGGTATTTCTTCAGTTTTCAGGATATTATGTGAACCTTCGTGTCCTTGTTTTCCTGAGTGCACTGTAATTGCTTATGTCTTTATTCTAAGTTGAACAGGTTGGCTGAGTATATTCAGTCATGCTAGTAATCTATACTATGCTCTTTACCCTTGAAGACTTTTGAGTTCATACTAAATTGCATACTGAGAAACTGGTCACTCAATTCTTAAGGTTTTTAAAATCAATTTTATGTCATGAGACTTTCATTTTTATTATAAAACATTTTTAAAGACTGTGTTGTACTTGAAGACAAAGACTCAAATGAACAAAAGCTGTATCTAAAAGAGTCAGTATAGAGCCACAGAGGATGGTCCTATACTCTCTAACTCACAAAGGCAATGAAAATACTTCATTTTGCAGATGCCATGTGTTTCAATTATGCTTATAAAATTGTCACACAGTATAAAGGATGCACAGCTTCCAATGTCAGTTCAAGTGGAACTAAACTATGAGTGAGTTTACCTGTATATTGAAGTGGCTTGAATGTAACCAAAATAAGTGTGACCACAACTTCGGCCTAGAGATGAAACCATTTCAGTTTAAGTGAATCATCTTACAAAAGCAAATAAATTAAATTCTTCATAGGGTGGAAAAAATCTCTTGGTTAAGAAGTGGGGAGCAACTACAAAATTGTGTATGACTTTCTTTGGCAGCCTTCAGTAGGACTGCTGGGGTGAACAAAACAATCTCGAAGGAGTCATTGAACAAATCACAAAAGTGAGAAGGTCAGACCTAAGAAGACAGCTACACAACAGGAGAACTAGTGAAAAATCAAATAGGAAAACAGTGTCAGGTTAATGTAAAATTTACAGGGGTCTTCCTTAACCATTATTAACATGGCTAGTGCATAGGAACTGAAATGCAACTACTGTATCATGCAAATACAACAAATTTCCTGCAGAACTAGTAGAGGATATTTTTATTTTTAAAACATATTGTATGTTTTTTTATTTACAGTAATGGTGCCTAATGAAGTGGCAAAGACACAGCCATTCATGTAACCAAGTCCACATGTATGACATTCTGTCCAATCAACAATAAACATGCACTAAATCCATCCCACTTTGTGCCAGAAAATGTGCTGCATGTTATACGTTGCTAGTAGTCTGATGGTTTACTTAGGGGATTTTCTCTGGTGCTTATAATAGCATCTGAACACTTCACATAAGAGTGATTTATCCTAACACCCGTGTGATGCAGCATTATCTCCATTTTACAGATGGAGAGCTGACACGCAGATTAAGTGACTTGCTGAAGGTCACACAGGAAGTCTGTAGCTAAACTGGAGTCCCAATCTAGTGATTTCACTGAAACACCATCTTCATCCCATTATTCCTCTATTATCAAAGATCTAGCAAAGTAAAGATGCTGCAACTAAAACCAAGAATCTTTTGAAATTAATGTCAAAATTCTGCTGAATAAAATGTAGCACCTCCAGTTCTTATTTATACAGCAAAATGGCAGTCTGTATATTCCATCTGTCAGCAAATTTAGTGTTACATTAGTATAGGGACAGTGTACAATAGTTAAAATAGCTTATTTTTGTCTGATGCAGCTAAGCATCTCTGAGAATACTGGATACTTAAATTCTTATTCAAGTCAATGGAACTCATGCTCTGGTTTCTGATCAGACTAGAGGGAATCTAGCTAATGATCTCAGCTGTTTGGAAAATATTTTGTTACCACAGAAAAGTTCAAGGGAAAATAAAACTAACTTTCATGAATTTTCCATGGCAAATGTTGGGTTTGTTTGTTGTTGCAAATCTTGAAAATAGTTCAGCTTAGAAATGTCAGTATGGTGGTACCTCGTGCTCCTTTTTTCTCTATAGGCCAAGATCCCTAGTCTGACTAATCACTTATTATGCACCATCATCTTACCTCTTAGTGCATCATGGGAGTTCCAAGGCCATGGTGCATCATGAAATGAAGTCCTGCTGGGGAGCCCAGCCCACAGAGGAGAATGAGGACATGAGGCAACTAAACTGCAACTCCCATGAGGCACCACAATGACTTAGCCTAACTAACGTTTTACAAAAAACCTGATATTTTCAGTGAAAAACACAGTTTTCACAGAAACCTTCATTTAGCCCCAAACCCCAATTTTCTGATGGAAAAGTTTTGGCGAGCTCTAATAACACTGCTCTACAGCCAAAATGCTTCTGAAATAAATGTAGTCCAACTTTACTAATTCTGGGTCACTGAGAACGAAACTGATGCTTAAAATTGTTGATTGGCTCTAGTTTTCAAGATATGCTATTGGGTCAGTATATACGACCCTTGACTTGGGAATGGTGGAGGATAAGTGAGTTATAAAGGGAAGGGATCTCAATTTAAACCAGAAATGACTAAAATACATCTTTGACTGGATCTATGAATAAATCTTTGACTGGGTTTGGACAGTACTTGCTTTTTAGGCAAAACAATGAATGCTGCAATCTGAAGCTAGTATTGCATCATACATGATATGAATTGCATCATGTTATTCCTAGAAGTCATGGATGATGCAATCATGATGAAGCTTACATCACTCTGCTGAACAAATTGCCCTATATCAGCTCTAGAAATCATAGTGTCGTGCTCTCTTATTTGTCAGTGTTTGATTTTGCAAAGGGACACATTTCTGTTTAGCCAAAGTGAGCAGAGATGCCTCGTACTTGTGTGAACAGTGCAGATAACTTCTGCTATGTTTGTGGTGAAGTGACTTTTGCATCACAAAAGTGCAGTCTAACCAGTATGGTTAAGAAAGCCTATCACCTTTCTTTTGGCTGCAAAATTGGAGATCAGGACAAGAAGTGGGCCCTACACATATGCTGCAACACTTGTACAACAAATCTTCGCCAGTGGTTGAACAGGAAAAGGAAATCTATGCCTTTTGCAGTGCCAATGATTTGGAGAGAGCCAACAGATCATACCAGCAATTGTTACTTCTGCATGGTGCCTCCAGTTGGGAAAGGTGTGTCAAAGAAGAAAAAGTAGACTGTGCATTATCCAAACATTCCATCAGCTATACGCCCAGTACCCCATGGTGAAGGACTGCCGGTTTCTGATGCACCAGAATCATTCTCACTTGAGTCAGACGAGGAAGAGAAAGAGGATGAAACTTCTGGTCCTGAACCATCAATGTCACAGGACCCACATTTTCTCCCATCCTCCTCCTCTGAACCACACCTCATAACACAAGGTGAACGGAATGACCTTGTCAGGGATTTGGAACTACCCAAGAGCAAGGCAGAGCTGTTGGGCTCTAGACTACAGCAGTGGAATCTCCTGGCAGGCTCTCAGGGCAAATGGAGCCCATCAATGCTTGCAGACTATTGCTGGACAGTGACAAGAGATGCTCCATTTAATAAATACAAGAGACAAGGCAAGAAGTGCCGAGTAGACACTGAATAGGACTAAACTATGTACATAATAGTTTTTTGCCATTTGTTTCATAATCAATTTTATTTATATAACCCTTTTGCTGATTTTTAAAGTGTTGCATAAGCAGGACAGGTGAAATATTATCATGTAAAGCAACCATAAAGACATGAAAAGACCTAGGTTTACAATTTATGATTAAAACTCTACTATCTACACAATATACATAGACATAAAATGTAAAAACTTAAATATCTTAGAAACAGTAGCCAATCAGTTGTTTTAATTGTCATATTTGAATTCAGCACATCAAAATACATAATAAACATCACATTTTATCGCTGAAGCAGACGACTTCTCAAAAATTGTAGACCAGTGTAATGGGACAAATTCAGCCCTGACTTAAGCCCAGACAGAAGGCTAGTTGGATGCTGGGAAGTTGTGGCAGGAAGGGAAGAAAGATTCCTCTATCCAGGCTGTGGAGTTGCTCCATGGAAGCAAAAGATGAGCTCTTTGTGTCTCCTAACAAGGATGTACTGTATGAGGGAGGAAAAACCAGGGATACTTTGCTTTTTCACTGTCTCTTTGAGACTGCTCTTCCCCTACCTCCACCCAAGGTGTGCTGGCACCTTGCAAATCTGATCTGAGCTGTGCAACATGCCATGCAAGAGTGTGTGTCCCTATGCTGTCCCTTCAAATTGAACTCTTCACATATACAGTAGAACAGGACTAGTTCTGCTGCATGAAGTAAAGGTACCATTATAAACAGTTAGTCAGCAAAAACCAAAATCAAAGGCTGATGTCAACTGGGGGCATGTAATTTAATTGATAATCCTTGATTGTATTGACTTTTGTGTAAGGCTTATACTGTTGCTAACTGTTCCTTTAACAAAATATTCTTTCTTCTCACAAAACATCTTTTGATTTCACTAAATGGACAAATAGAAACAAGCTTATTTGCATGTGGAGTTCATCCTTGTGAGATGTACGCTTCAGAAGGCAGTTTCATAGAGTCGATAAAAGAGGGTTTCCTTTTTTCTTTACTTAGTCACACTATTTTGTCTAATACCCATGTCTAGGAAGAGCAGTAGAAAATGAGAACAGTAAATACAGCAGAACCAAAATGCAGCTCTTCCTTAGTATTGTTTGCATTCACAAAGATTTCCTCATTAATGTAATAAGAAGGAAAATAACCCAACAATCTCTTCAATTCAAGCATCTAAATAGGGTTTATACGGGCAGGGGATTTGGTAGGCTCTGATCGTGATTATAAAGGTCCATTAAGAGAAACAATGAAATATAAAGGTGCAGAATGAAAGAATCTGGGGAGAAGATCTCCTGATAGATCCTTTGTCACAAACTTGGCCTGTGGTTTTTCAGTTAGAACTATTATCTGTTTGCTTCAGAGTTCTTATCTTCAGATTTGGTATTCTGTCATTTTGTTTGGACTGGCTAAGGCTCCTGTCACTATCTCTTTACAACACTTCATTTGTTCAATTAAAACTCCCTTGAGTAGATTTAAATAGAGCTGATCAGAAAATGTTTCCTTGAGCCAAAAATGTTGACTTTTGTCCAAAAAAAGTCAGGGGGAGAGCACCTACTGAAACACAAACAGTGGGCCTGATTCTGTTGTCCTGTGCCTTGTGTAGTCACTTACATCTGTACAAAGTGGGTATAAAACATTCTTATCAGCTAGCATTTTACACTCTTTGCACAGGAGTTTAATTGACCTTCAAAAGGTATAGGATAGTGGAAAAGCGCAAGCATATTTGTTTTAGTTAATCTTCCTGTTACGCCCTCCAGCACTTGACATATTGGTCAGCTGTAACATTCTCAATATCTGTTAAGTACTTAGGGGGAATAATAATTAACAACTTACTCCAGGTTAACCTTTGTTTTGGGAAGATTTTATATATTAAATGGCAAAAAATCTTCATTAATGAATGGCTGAGGATGCCTGGTGATAGCTTGTGCCCTTCCAGAAATGTCAAGTTCTGTGAAACTCAGACTTTCAAAAACCAGGAAATAAGTCTGTTCAGGACAGCTGCACCTCTATTTTCCTCCACCATCTCTCAAGAGCACCCGCTCTAGGCTCTCTGTCCCTCAGCTATCGCCTCTTGACCAGAGACCTGCATCTCTCACCTTCCTGAGCAGGGTGTTGGGAGGCTGTACAGTTCCTAGCCTAAAGAGGCCAGCATCTGCACTTTACTGTGTTTCCAGAGGTTATGAATAGTGTAATTGCTACAGTTTACAAGTTACCACACAGCTCTTTATATGCAAACCCATTTATTTTAAAGGTGAAAATCATTGCAGAGAAAACATTAGAAACAATGAAGCTTTTGAGCACATATATAGGTTCTTTATCAAAGGTTACCCCAATTCCAACTTTGGGCTCCAGTAGGTGTCAGTCCTTCAAAACCCATAACTGGGCTTTCCCTGTGGTTACAAGTTCATAACTCTCTCAGATTTAGAACCAGAACAACCAGGAAATGTTCAGTTTTTCCTTTACACAGCTTGAGTCTTTGATTCTGGCCTCATGTAACAGGTGATCAGCAGACAAAGGCCCAATACTCAGGGGTGTGCCTTCAAAAGGCTGGATTTTTGCATAATCAGAAGTGGAGAATTCGCATTCAACTCCCACTAGATATTCGTCAGGAAAATCACTTAACACTTTTTCTTCCAAAAGTCCATTCTTGTCTTGAACGTTGTTCAATATAGTCCTTTAAACCCCCAGGTCTCTCATCTATCACATCTCCCCCTTGAGAGGTTACATACAATCATGGCCCACAATTATATATAAACCATTCATTTAATACAATGGACCCACAAAATACTTAAACTTCATTCAGTAAGGTCTCCCAAGGATATGGCAGGAAATTGCCATATGTCACAAAAGTTAACGTTATGTAGGCAATTACTTTTGCCAACTCTAGAGAGGGAGAGTTAAGAGTCACTGGGAAGTATCTGCATTCATTGCATTATGGATAGTTGTAGCTGTGTTGAGTGATGGAGGAATAAATTGGAGCAGCTTGGAAGAACTGTGGTTGTTATATGAGAAGATCTGGGTTGGAGCCTCCCCTCCCCTCACCTCTACCATGTGTGTTAGCAACAGAAAGAACTGCTTGAGGATCCAGTCTGCATCATTTCAGTACAATGTTGTATACGCTGTATCAATAGTAGGGCACTGGTGTTTTCTGCCTATGGGTATGGTCAGTATTGAGATGCAATTAGAGCAATCTGGATTTAATAATGGGTAAGAGGAAACTTAGGTTTACATGGTATCCTTTGTGTAAGTGAGAAGGGGTTGTTAAAATTGACAAGTGTGCTATTCTTTCACAGGAGTAGGCTCAGTGTTTGAGTGTAGGACAAGTGCAGATATTGTTATGTAACTAGGATGTGGGCAGTCATGCCTCATGGTCAGTCATTAGCCTGGTGCCGGAACCAAGGATCAGAATAAGTTTAGCTGAAATGAGGCAAGACAGGAGCAGGGGCCAGAAGTGCTATCATAGCTATGGGCAAATACTTTGAGCAGATGGTAAGCTGCTGGGCTTGAAAGCCAGTTTGCTGCCTCTTCCAACTAATCAGACAGCCTATTATAGGCCAGCTATGCACATTAGGTTGCCTTGAGCCTGACTATGCTGCAGGCCCTGATTCCTGACAGGTAGCACCTGTCCACTACAATGTGAGTGTGTGTTATGGGAGTTGTAGGGCACTGTTCAAAAAGGGCAAAGTTAATGTTGTGTGGACATTTACCTTAACTCTATATCTCCTGGCTTTCAGAAGTTTGAGACTTGCTGAACTCAACAATCTGGAAGGGCACAAGCTGTCACTGGGCAATCTTAGCTCTGTGTTAATGAAGTTTTTTGCTATTTAATTTCCTAGTTCTTTAAGCAGAAAGGAAATGTTGGTAAGAGCTTGTTAAAGTTCTTGCCTAGATTTGAAATTGATATGCTACTGTGGCTAGGCAATGATCAAAGATCAAGCTTTTATATAGTGCTTTTCATTAGTATATTTCAAAGTTACATCATTATTCCTCCTTTTACAGATGAGAAAATGAGGCACAGAGAGGTGAAGTGACTTGGCCAAGGTCACCCAGCAGGCCAGTGGCAGAGCTAGGATTAGTCCCAGTCCAGTGGTGTTTCCACAAGGCCACATGGCTGCTATGTGCTACTCCAACCTCTCGTACATATTGTTATAGTAAAACGTTTGCAATGTATAGTTGCTAAGAGGGCCAATGAGAGAAACCTCATCCATAATCTATGTCCCAAAACATTAGCCCTTTAAAAAAAAATTACCTAGTTGTTACAGTAACTTTTTAAGCATGTAAGAAAAGACATATGTGTAGAGTAACTCCTCACTTGAAGTCATCCCAGTTAACATTGTTTCGTTGCTATCTTGCTGATCAATTAGAGGACATGCTCATCTAAAGTTGTACAATGCTCCCTTATAACACTGTTAGGCAGATGCCTGCTTTGTCCACTGCTTGCAGAAAGAGCAGCCCATTGGAGCTAGCTGGTGGGGCTTGGAATCAGGGTGGACTGGCAGCCCCCCATCAGCTCCCTGCTCCCCTACGTGCTCTGTATGGAAGCTGCCCAGCAAGCTATCAAGTGCCAGCAGTTCAACTGTCTCTCCCCTCACTGCCATGTGCTGCTCCTGCCCTGTGCCTTAAAGCTGCTCCTGGGAGCCTCCTGCTTGCTGTGCAGGGGGAAGGAGAAGAAGGGGGCTAATGTCAGGGTGTCCCCCTCCTCCCGCTCCTGCCCCCTTGTCATGGTACAATCCCCCACTCTGAACCTTAGCGTCCAAAAGATGGGGTACCAGCATGAATTCCTCTAAGCTTAATTACCAGCTTAGAACCTGTAGCGCTGCCACCAACCAGGAATTCCAGTGCCTGGTACACTCTGGTCCCCCCAAAACCTTGCCCGGGGACCCCCAAGACCCAGACCCTCTGGATCTTAACACAAGGAAAGTAAACCCTTTCCCTCACCGTTGCCTTTCCCAGGCTTCCCCTCCCTGGGTTACCCTGGAAGATCACTGTGTGATACAAACTTTTTTGAATCACAAAACAGAGAGGACAATTCACCTTCCTCCCTCCTTCTCTTTCCCCCTCCCAGACTCTTCCTGAGAGAGACAGTAATCCTAACACAGAGAGAAATCAGCCTCTCTCTCCCCCTTCCCTCCTTTCTCCCCACCAATTCCCTGGTGGATCCAGACCCAGTCCCCTGGGGTCTCACCAGAATAAAAAAACAATCAGGTTCTTAAACAGGAAAAGTTTTTAATTAAAGAAAGAAAAAACAGTAAAAATTATCTTTGTAAATTTAAAATGGAATAGGTACAGGGTCTTTCAGCTGTAGACACTGGGAACACCCTCCCAGCCTAAGCATACAAGTACAAATTAAAATCTTTTCAGCAAAATACCAATTTGAACTCCTTTCAGCCAAATACACATTTGAACTCCTTCCAGCCAAATACACATTTGCAAAATAAGAAAACAACCATAAGCCTAACTCGCTTTATCTACCTAGTACTCACTAGTCTGAACTTATAAGAGCCTGTATGGGAGAGATTGGAGAGAAACCTGGTTGCACATCTGATCCCTCTGAGCCCCCAGAGTGAACAACAACCAAAACTAACAGCACAGCACAAAAACTTCCCTCCCTCAAGATTTGAAAGAATCCTGTCCTCTGATTGGTCCTTGGGTCAGGTGACAGCCAGGCTCACTGTTCTTGTTAACCCTTTCCAGGCAAAGAGATATGAAGCACTTCTGTTCTATTAACTCTTACTTATCTGTTTATGACACCCCTGCTTGCCCATCTCCATAGAGCAGGGGAGGCGACAGGGCTCGGGACATAGGGAGCTTGCTCGCAGCAGCTGCTGTCTTAACTTGCTGATCTACCTAAAAAGGCAATGTACTTAAAGTGGGGTTAGCGTACTTAAAGGGGTAATGCGCATCTCTTTCTCTCTCTCATACACACAGGGTGTGTGTGTCTTTCTGCCATGCTGTCTTCCCTCCCTCCATTTGTGCTGCCTTGTAAAGTGTGAGGCTACATTAACAACAATGTGTTAAACCCTTTAGAAAAATTTTCCCCTGGAACCTAACTCCCCACCATTTACATTAATTCTTATGGGGAAATTGCATTTGCTTAACATCATTTCATGTAAAGTGACATTTTTCAGCAACATAACTACAACGTTAAGCAAGGAGTTACTGTTTGTCTCTCCTTCCCACCGCATCCCACCATTCCCTGTGATAAGCACTCCTTACCCACAAAAAAAACCAAAAGAATATGGATAGAGAGATTTTTAGCAATATGGCTCACAATCTTTTCCAAATTTCTTCCTAAAGTGAAATTTAAGCTGATATTCTCTAGGTGGGTCAGGTTCAAAATAGCACTCTTTATCCACTTGAGCTATCCAGTTAGCCTCCCAATTTTCATGTTAGCAGTTCTGTTAACTCCTCTATCTGCGCATACTCAGTGTACTCTATTAGGAGTGAGAAGCACTTGAGGCTTTCAGTGAGCCTACTAGAAGCAAAAATCTTCAAATATTTAATTTTTCCAAAAGAGTTGGTTGTTGCCATGCACTCTGTTTGCTACCTTCATGTATTGGAGATCCTGTGCAATGATATGAGACCTAGGTTGATCTCCATCTGTGAACAAAAGAGGGTTGCCAGAATCTCTCAACTTCAAGAAAAGCTGTTTTGGGGGGGGGAGTGCTTTACCTTGGGAACCCTTTGGCTCCAAATTAAGATAACTAAAGAACCTTGCAGCGCCATGAGGCATACCAAATGTCAATGCAGTGCAAGTAACCATGTAGATTTTAGAGCATGTAGAGTCTAGCTTTCAATAGAAAGCTGATCTTAATCTTAACTAAAGCAGAGCTGTTGCTCTGCTATAATATTTTGTTTTCTAACTTTACATAAACAGTCCTTCTATAGCAAGAGTTGTTTCGGATCCTTGGCCTCTTCAGTGAGACTGATAATTAGTGCCAAGGGTGGTGGTGTCTTTTATGAGTGGGCCCTGCCAACTGATCATTCAACTGAGACCACCCATTGATCTCAAGCACAAAATGATATTATCATTTGTTCACTGCTTGTCTGGGAAGGATTCAGACCAATGACTTCTAAGTAAAAGGCTCTGTATTCTCTTCTAATAACTAGTAATAACTTTTGTTTCCATAATTCCTTCCATTTTAAACTCACAAAGCTTTAGTCTCCCATATGTGAGTCATGTCTTACTTTGAGTTCACTATATTACATATTCTCAAGATACATTGAAAAACTAGAACAAATACTTATTGCTAGCCTGAAATATTGAGTTAAAGCCACATGTTGGGTTTAGTGTAGTTACAAGCTTATACATTCTTTAATTTTTTTCTATCAGTGATTACTTTTTTTAAATACAAGTGTATTCATTTTCAGTGAGCCTGAAAAAATCAATTTCTATGTTGTGTTGCCCTTTGAAAGTCTTAGCCAGTGCTGCTGATTCATAGCATATTTACCACACTTTCTACAGATTCAATTAACTCAATTTAAAACAGAATTTCCAAAGGCAATGTTATCTTGTAAGGCACTATAAATGTCAGTAAAAATGTACTATCTACCTAGAGTTAAATGCTAAGAGAGCAGATGGGTTCTACCTACATCACTTCACATAAATACTCAGTGCCATATTGGACAGAAGACTAAAAAATATGCTTTTAATGCCTAAGTATCTTCTGTAAGAGGCACTAGTAATTATAAACAGATTCTTGCAGAAGTCTGAAGGAAGATTATTCTCTCTGGATGACAGGAATCAGGGCCTGCAGCAGACTCAATCTCTAGGTAACCTAATGTCTGTAGCTGGCTTGTAGTAGGCTGCCTGATTGAAGAATCAACAGACTAGCTTTTAAACCCAGCAGGTCAGTGGCTAAATGCTTAACACTTAATGCTTAAGAAATACAGCCAAGCCTATTTTTAACAGTGATTCTTGCTATTACAGCTTCAGTAACTTTGGTTATTTCTATACACGTGCTTAGCAAATAGATAATATATTTTAATTTTTACCCAAAACAAACACTCTCCAAGATCAGAAACAATATAACTTAAAACAAACAAGCAATGTTAATGAACTTCAACAAGTTCAACAAGGTTACCTATGGAGGTGGTGGAATCTTTAGAGGTTTTTAAGGCCCAGCTTGACAAAGCCCTGGCTGGGATGATTTAGTTGGGGTTCGCCCTGATTTAAGTAGTGGGTGGGACTAGATGACCTCCTGGGGTCTCTTCCAACTCTATTCTATGATTCTAAAGTTATATTGCACTAAACATATTAGAACAGGATAAACAACTTTAGGTTCATCTGACAGCCTCTGTCAGTTTTCCACTCCCCGCCCTCCACTTCAGTGGTACAGACTAGGGTTGGCACCAATAATTTATTTACTGAGAGCAATTTCACTGCTCTGCAGCCAAAATGATTCTGAAATAAATGTAGTCCAACTTTACTAATTCTGGGTCACTGAGAACGAAACTGATGCTTAAAATTGTTGAATGGCTCTAGTTTTCAAGATATGCTATAGGGTCAGTATATACGACCCTTGACTTGGGAATGGCGGAGGATAAGTGAGTTATAAAGGGAAGGGATCTCAATTTAAACCAGAAATGACTAAAATACATCTTTGACTGGATCTATGAATAAATCTTTGACTGGGTTTGGACAGTACTTGCTTTTTAGGCAAAACAATGAATGCTGCAATCTGAAGCTAGTATTGCATCATACATGATATGGGAATTGCATCATGTTATTCCTAGAAGTCATGGATGATGCAATCATGATGAAGCTTACATCACTCTGCTGAACAAATTGCCCTATATCAGCTCTAGAAATCATACAGTGTCGTGCTCTCATTTGTCAGTGTTTGATTTTGCAAAGGGACACATTTCTGTTTAGCCAAAGTGAGCAGAGATGCCTTGTACTTGTGTGAACAGTGCAGATAACTTCTGCTATGTTTGTGGTGAAGTGACTTTTGCATCAGAAAAGCGCAGTCTAACCAGTATGGTTAAGAAAGCCTATCACCTTTCTTTTGGCTGCAAAATTGGAGATCAGGACAAGAAGTGGGCCCCACACATATGCTGCAGCACTTGTACAACAAATCTTCGCCAGTGGTTGAACAGGAAAAGGAAATCTATGCCTTTTGCAGTGCCAATGATTTGGAGAGAGCCAACAGATCATATCAGCAATTGTTACTTCTGCATGGTGCCTGCAGTTGGGAAAGGTGTGTCAAAGAAGAAAAAGTGGACTGTAAATTATCCAAACATTCCATCAGCTATACGCCCAGTACCCCACGGTGAAGGACTGCCGGTTCCTGATGCACCAGAATCATTCTCACTTGAGTCAGACGAGGAAGAGGATGAAACTTCCGGTCCTGAACCATCAATGTCACAGGACCCACATTTTCTCCCATCCTCCTCCTCTGAACCACACCTCATAACACAAGGTGAACGGAATGACCTTGTCAGGGATTTGGAACTACCCAAGAGCAAGGCAGAGCTGTTGGGCTGCAGACTACAGCAGTGGAATCTCCTGGCAAGCTGTCAGGGCAAATGGAGCCCATCAATGCTTGCAGACTATTGCTGGACAGTGACAAGAGATGCTCCATTTAATGAATACAAGAGACAAGCCAAGAAGTGCCGAGTAGACACTGAATAGGACTAAACTATGTACATAATAGTTTTTTGCCTTTTGTTTCATAATCAATTTTATTTATATAACCCTTTTGCTGATTTTTAAAGTGTTACATGAACAGGACAGGTGAAATATTATCATATAAAGCAACCATAAAGACATGAAAAGACCTAGGTTTACAATTTATGATTAAAACTCTACTATCTACACAATATACATAGACATAAAATGTAAAAACTTAAATATCTTAGAAACAGTAGCCAATCAGTTGTTTTAATTGTCATATTTGAATTCAGCACATCAAAATACATAATAAATATCACATTTTATCTCTGAAGCAGACGACTTCTCAAAAATTGTAGACCAGTGTTTTTAAAGGTGCTCAGCGTTGACCTAACTCTGTTCCCATTTAAAGTCAATTTATAAAATTCCCACCGACTTTATTGGTAGTGAAGTCAGACAAAAGCTGAGTCCTTTGAAAATCTTAACCATGAGTGAATTGTAACTTCCTTGAATTTGTTCATTATTCAAAGTTATTTCTGGACTTATTTCTATGAATAATGTCCTGCATTAGCAGGTCTGGGTAGAGATGAAAAATATCATTTCCATCTTTAACTTCTAGGATGTTCATCACTTTTCCATTTGTTTTTCATATCTAACTTCTGTGATTCACAAGCTCAGCACTGCTTCTGAAATTCTGCATGCATATACAAACCAAAATCCTTTTTCGTTCACTCATTGCTTGGCAACATCCATTTGAACTTAAATCAAAGTAGTGACTTAAAAGTGAAAAGCTGCATTCCATTATAAGCCCCTGATCACTCTGACTCATATGCTAAATGATTGGTATTAAAAAATATTTAATACTAGAACTAGATAACTTTTGAAACCTGTCAGATTTGATCAGTAATGAGTAATTAGGATCATGCTCTTGATTTTGTAAGGCTTTTGACACAATCCTACATGACATTCTCATGAGCAAAATAGGGAAATGATGTCTGGATTTAATTTCTATATGGCAAGCTCAAAAGAGGTTGAAAAACCATTCTCAGAGTAGTTACCAAGGATCTGCTTTGAAATTGGAAGGGTATATCAGTGGGGTCCAACGGGGGCCAGTCCTGGGTCTGGTACTAGTCAATATTTTCATTAATGAGTTGGTTAATAGAGTGGAAAGAGTGCTTAAAAATTTGTGGATGACAGCAAGTTGTGGGGAGGGGGAGACAGGGGTTGCAAGCACTTTGTAAGACAGAATTAGAATTCAAAATGACATTAAAAAATCAGAGAATTGGTCTGCAATCAACAGGATGAAATTCAATAGAGGCACATACTAACTACTATACTTAGGAAGGAAAAATCAAGGCATAACTACAAAATGGGTAATAACTGGCTAGGTAGTTGTACTGCTGAAAAGGTTCTGGGGACTATAGTAATTACAAATTGAATATGAGTCAACAATGTCATGCAGTTTGGAAAAAGGCTAGTATGATTCTGGGGTGTATTAACAGGAGTTTTGTATGTAAGAAACAGGAGGTAATTGTCCTGCTCTACTTGACAGAGGAGAGGTCTCAGCTGGAGTATCGTGTCCAGTTCTGAGTGCCATACTTTACTAAAGATGTGGGAAAACTGGAGAGGGTCCACAGGAGAGCAACAAAAATGATAAAAGTGTTAGAAAATCTGACCAATGAAAAATTAAACTGGGTATGTTTAGACTTGAGAAAAGAATACTGATGGGGGTGGGGGGGACCTGATAAGTCTTTCAATATGTTAAGCTCTTATACAGAGGACGGTGATAACTTGTTCTCCATGCCCACTGAAAGTAGGGCAAGAAGTAATGGATGTAATATGCAGTAAGGGAGATTTAGGTTAGATATTAGGGAAAGCTTTCAAACTGTAAGGCTAATTAAGTTCTGAAATAGGCTTCCAAGGGAGGTTGTGGAATCCTCGTCACTGGAATTTTTTAAGAATAGGTGTGACAGGGATGGTCTAGATTTACTTGGTCCTTCCCCAGTGCAGAGGGTTGGACTTGGTGATGTCTCTAGGTCCCTTCCAGCCCTACATTTCTATGATTATGAGAGAAATACCAGCAGCTCCAGAAATACCTTTTTATTGAGTAAATAAAAACATTCAAGGTGGGTTAGAAAGGCAAATCTCAAGCTACCTGTTATTAAAAAAATAATCTCCTAGTTTGGTTCAATATCTGCTCTGGAGCTGGTAGAGAGGACATGTCTAAAATGGACACAAAGTAGATGACATGCACTGAGTGCCTGACCTTTTAGGCATGAGTTGACCCAGATTTAAGAATTAGTTGGATACCCTAAATCCTTACTGAATACTATGTGTAAGAGTTACTTATGGATAGTGGCTAAAATGAAGTAATTTATCACACCCTATCCTAAAATAATACACTACAATGGATATTTTAGCAAGAGCATAGTGGGGTAAAATCCTAACTCAATTTCAACAATACGGAATAGTGCAAGTAAAAGTGTCTCTTTTTAGGTCAACAATCTCTAAGTCCCAGATCCTGGAAAACACTTAAACATGGAAGTAGCATTACTTAAGTCAATGGGACTGCCTAATTTATATGCTTATTTACTTATTCTAAATTTAACATGTGCAGAGGAGTTGGAGACTGAAGTGGAACATCCAAGTATTAATTTATATCCATGTTTTCCTGAAATCTTGTGCATAGGTGACCCTATTGCACTGGGTGCCCAGAAGCACCCTAAGAATCCCATCATAGAATTGGGAAGATATGCATAAGTACAAATACAGTTAAAGTTTCCATAGCCCAGCCAGTACACAGTAAGAAATAATAATAAAGAAAAAAAAAAGTAGCAGAGAAATAACAGCAGCACTTGTCAGGATAGGAAACTCCCTCCCCAAGTGAGGATAGCATAGGTCAACCATTTTACTGTTGTTTGCTCCATAGGTATGTATTTAGAAAAAACAACATAAGTGATAAGAATTCAATAGTTCTTTTGTGAATAAAAATAGATTCATAGACTCTAGGACTCGAAGGGACCTCGAGAGGTCATCGAGTCCAGTCCCCTGCCCTCATGGCAGGACCAAATACTGTCTAGACCAGCCCTGATAGACATTTATTTAACCTACTCTTAAATATCTCCAGAGATGGAGATTCCACAACCTCCCTAGGCAATTAATTCCAGTGTTTAACTACCCTGACAGTTAGGAACTTTTTCCTAATGTCCAACCTAAATCTCTCTTGCTGCAGTTTAAGCCCATTGCTTCTTGTTCTATCATTAGAGGCTAAGGTGAACAAGTTTTCTCCCTCCTCCTGATGACACCCTTTTAGATACTTGAAAACTGCTATCATGTCCCCTCTCAGTCTTCTCTTTTCCAAACTAAATAAACCCAATTCTTTCAGCCTTCCTTCATAGGTCATGTTCTCAAGACCTTTAATTATTCTTGTTGCTCTTCTCTGGACCCTCTCCAATTTCTCCACATCTTTCTTAAAATGCGTGCCCAGAACTGGACACAATACTCCAGTTGAGGCCTAACCAGTGCAGAGTAGAGCAGAGGAATGACTTCTCATGTCTTGTTTACAACACACCTGTTAATGCATCCCAGAATCACGTTTGCTTTTTTGGCAACAGTATCACACTGTTGACTCATATTTATGACCCCAGATCTCTTTCTGCCATACTCATTCCTAGACAGTCTCTTCCCATTCTGTATGAGTGAAACTGATTGTTCCTTCCTAAGTGGAGCACTTTGCATTTGTCTTTATTGAACTTCATCCGGTTTACCTCAGACCATGTCTCCAATTTGTCCAGATCATTTTGAATTTTGACCCTGTCCTCCAAAGCAGTTGCAATCCCTCCCAGTTTGGTATCGTCTGCAAACTTAATAAGCGTACTTTCTATGCCAACATCTAAGTTGTTGATGAAGATATTGAACAGAGCCGGTCCCAAAACAGACCCCTGCAGAACCCCACTTGTTATACCTTTCCAGCAGGATTGGGAGACATTAATAACTACTCTCTGAGTACGGTTATCCAGCCAGTTATGCACCCACCTTATAGTAGCCCCATCTAAATTGTATTTGCCTAGTTTATCGATAAGGATATCATGCGAGACCGTATCAAATGCCTTACTAAAGTCTAGGTATACCACATCCACCGCTTCTCCCTTATCCACAAGGCTTGTTATCCTATCAAAGAAAGCTATCAGATTGGTTTGACACGATTTATTCTTTACAAATCCATGCTGGTTATTCCCTATCACTTTACCACCTTCCAAGTGTTTGCAGATGATTTCTTTAATTACTTGCTCCATTATCTTCCCTGGCACAGAAGTTAAACTAACTGGTCTGTAGTTTCCTGGGTTGTTTTTATTTCCCTTTTTATAGATGGGCACTATATTTGCCTTTTCCAGTCTTCTGGAATCTCTCCCGTCTCCCATGACTTTCCAAAGATCATAGCTAGAGGCTCAGATACCTCCTCTATTAACTCCTTGAGTATTCTAGGATGCATTTCATCAGGTCTGGTGACTTGCAGGCATCTAACTTTTCTAAGTAATTTTTAACTTGAACTTTTTTTATTTTATCTTCTAAACCTATCCCCTTCTCATAAGCATTCACTATGTTAGACATTCCTTCAGACTTCTCAGTGAAGACCGAAACAAAGAAGTCATTAAGCATCTCTGCCATTTCCAAGTTTTCTGTTACTGTTTCTTCCTCCTCACTGAGCAGTGGGCCTACCCTGTCCTTGGTCTTCCTCTTGCTTCTAATGTATTGATAAAACGTCTTCTTGTTTCCCTTTATTCCTGTAGCTAGTTTGAGCTCATTTTGTGCCTTTGCCTTTCTAATCTTGCCCATGCATTTCTGTGTTGTTTGCCTATATTCATCCTTTGTAATCTGACCTAGTTTCCATTTTTTATATGACTCCTTTTTATTTTGTAGGTCATGCAAGATCTCATTTTTAAGCCAAGGTAGTCTTTTGCCACATTTTCTGTCTTTCCTACCCATCGGAATAGCTTGCTTTTGGGCCCTTAATAGTGTCCCTTTGAAAAACTGCCAACTCTCCTCAGTTGTTTTTCCCCTCAGTCTTGATTCTCATGGGACCTTACCTATCAGCTCTCTGAGCTTACCAAAATCTGCCTTCCTGAAATCCATTGTCTCTATTTTGCTGTACTCCCTTCTACCCTTCCTTAGAATTGCAAACTGTATGATTTCATGATCATTTTCACCCAAGCTTCCTTCTACTTTCAAATTCTCAACGAGTTCCTCCCTATTTGTTAAAATCAAGTCTAGAACAGCTTCCCCCCAGTAGCTTTTTCAACCTTCTGAAATAAAAAGTTGTCTGCAATGCAGTCCAGGAATTTATTGGATAGCCTGTGTCCCGCGGTATTATTTTCCCAACATATATCTGGATAGTTGAAGTCCCCCATCACCACCAAATCTTGGGCTTTGGATGATTTTGTTAGTTGTTTAAAAAAAGCCTCATCCACCTCTTCTACCTGGTTAGGTAGCCTGTAGTAGAGTCCTAGCACGACATCACCCTTGTTTTTTACCCCTTTTATCCTAACCCAGAGACTCTCAACACTTCCGTCTCCTATGTCCATCTCTACCTCAGTCCAAGTGTGTACATTTTTAATATATAAGGCAACACCTCCTCCCTTTTTCCCCTTTTTTTTGAAACATTTAAAAGGCTACATTACCGGCATGAGTGTAAAGAGATGAATAAACATGACTGCCCCCTGCTGTATGCACGATTAATTGCCTTACTAACCAAGGGCATGGTTTAGCTGACAATGCATGCATGGAATAGCTCGTATCCCTCATGGGAGTCCTCTAGCTAGTAGAGACAGGATGATGATTACTTAATGTACACAGTAGAAACAACAGTAAAAAGGAGTCTTTGTTGATCAAACGAGGAAGGGAGCTTAGAAAGACTGTGACTTATTTGCATGAGAACAGTTCTGTCAATGAACAAACGTAATAACATTTTGAAGTGTGCTGACTGTATCACAATTCTTTTTTAATGCAGACAAGAATATTCACCATTTATTCAAAGGCCAGAAGGCTCTGCTTTTACCCAACGTTTGTATTCCTTCAGTCCTCAGATCTTCTTTCCTCCCATCATGTTTTTCTTTGTCAGACTTTGCCAGGGCTTTGCTTCTGATACAGGAAGTGGCTCTCTGGTTTTCCTTCAATTGTACTGAGTTTGTGGTCAGTTGGGTTTTCATAGACTCGAAGACTGCCAAAAGCCTTTTTAGCTCTCCCTAAGAAACTTGTATATCTCCTTTACTTTAGGTTTCTACAGCAAGCCAATCAGTCAGTGTACAGCTTGTTTGATAAAGCTGCTTGAAGGCTAGCTTCTGTCTGACTTTTTTCCTTTCTCATAGATGCTCTGTTTCTCCTGTGGCTTGTTAAACATCAACTACTAGCTTCCACTTAATGCTTGTGTAACCACTACTGTCCAATACATGCAGAAAGTGCTGTCATCAATGAGGAATGAATTTGGAACTTTCAGGTCCAAAATTATCAGTCAGACCAAACCTACCTAATTTCCTCCTTTTACAGGGTTACTGGCCTATTGCTTGGCCATCAGCTGTAAATTTGAAATATCTTGATCTTTAGTAAAGCTTTGACACAGTCTGAAATGACATTCTTATAAGCAAACTAGAGAAATATGGTCTAGATTAAATTAGTATAAAGTGGGTGCAAAACAGTTTGAAAGACTGTATTCAAAGAATAGTTATCAATGGTTTGTTGTGAAGTGGGATCCCCCAGAGGTTCTTTTACTAATCAATATTTTTATTAATGACTTGGATAACAGAGTGGAATGTGCACTTATAAAATTTGCAGGTGACGCAAAATTGTGAGGAGTTGCAAGCACTTTGGAGGACGGGATTAGAATTCAAAATGACCTTGACAAATTGGAGATTTGGTCTGAAATCAGGAAGGTGAAATTCAGTGAAGACAAGTGCCAAAACACTTGGCAAGGAAAAATCAAATGCATAGTTACAAAATGGGGAATAACTGGCTAGGTAGTAGTACTGCTGAAAAGGATCTGAGGGTAATAGTAGATCACAAATTGAATAAGAGTCAACAAAGTCATGCAGTTGTGAAAAAGGCTAATATCATTCTGGGCTGTATTAACAAGAGTGTTGTATGTAAGAAACAGGAAGTAATTGTTCTGCTGTACTAAACACTCAGCTGAAGGTCTCAGCTGAAGTACTGTGTCCTGTGGACAAACTGGAGAAAGTCCAGAGGAAAGCAACAGAAATAATAAAAGGTTTAGAAAACCTGACCTAGGGGGACAGGTTTAAAAAAACTGGGCATGTTTAGTCTTGACAGAACAGAAAATATAGGGGGGGACACAGGTGTTGAGGATGATTATAAAGAGGACAGTGATTAATTGTTCTCCATGTCTTACTGCAAGTAGAATAGGAAGTAATTAGCTTAATTCAGGTCAATATTAAGAAAAGCTTTCTAACTGTATGGATAATTAAGTACTGGAATAGGATACCAAGGAGGTTGTGAAATCCCTGTTGTTGGAAGTTTTTAAGAACAAATTCGACAAATGCCTGTTAAGGATGGTCTCGTTATACTTGGTCCTGCCTCAGCACATGGAGCTGGTCTAGATGACACCTCTCAAGGTTCTGTCCAGCTCTACTTTTTTATGATTCTATACATTCTACCACTTGAACTAAGGAATATGTACTTTAGTTGAGGGATAGTAATAGAAGTTATAGGTACTAGGACCAACCACTGGAGAAAACCTGATCCCATGCCCTTGCCCAGCGGATTACACCTATAAGTCATAATCTGGTAGACTATATTTCTATCACAATACTCAGGGAATTAAGGGGTAGGTTCCCTAGGTATACTAAGGAAGAGTTGGTTCCCTGTACATACAACATGGAAAAGAATCAGACTAGCTAGGAAAAAGAAATCTCATTCAAGCATCGATGGCATTGATCCCAGTTTACTTTTCCCTACTCTTATACTAAAGATCTTCTTCTTGACACTCTAATAAAAAATAAGTTTATATAGTCTATTTTCAGGTTAATATTTTAATTTTAACTGTTAGTATAAAGAAAAGGCTGTGCCAGTGTTTCTGCCAGTTTTACAAATAACACTGTCACATTGACTAATGCTGCCTCTAAAGGTCACCCCCCTCGCTGTGCTAAGTATATCCACAAGCCCTAGACAGAAAAGGTGTTCTAAAATGCTAATGACATCCATTAGATGAAGATCAACTTTTAAGACCTGGCACTTAAAGTGTCCAGATACAAGGAGTTACATTTTCTGTGTCATTGAAGAATCCTGAGTTATTGGCCACTGAGTGGAAAAAAAATGATTACCAAGGAATCTGTGACTTGGTGTTACTCTTTCCCATAGTGGTTGTGATGATTCACCATATCCTCTGCTTTAATAAGTTTTCCTTACCCTAAGGTTCGTGTACCTGCCTGACTATTAAAATTATATTTTTTTCTTTATTTTTGTCCTGGAAAATAAATATTGAGTGAGCTTGCTTGTGCAAAAGGACAAGGAGCTAGACTTAAACCTGGGAATAGTTCAGTACCACTTTTAGGAAGATTTTTTTTTTTTAAAGTTCGTTCTAGCTTTTTTTCTGTCAAAGGAAGTAAAATCCATGGCAGATTTCCCAAATATGAACATCAGGTTTTGTTTCATTTTCCCAATTTAGAGTTGGATTGTTCTTATAGAGCCATAACTGAAAATAAATTTGGTGTTTATAGTGATACAGTTTTAAGTTCATAGATCTTTATATGTGAAGATAGCATTGCAAACTTGTTCCTTAATAAATTGTTTACACTTTTATCTTTGTTATGTTAATAATAAAGTTACACTAGTTTTTGGTATAACAATTTTATATGGAGGATTGAGAGTCTTCAGACTGAAGTTTGGTATAGGTTATGAAAAATAATATATTGACAGTTAGTACTACAGAAAGGATGTTTTGTTTTGCCAAAAAAGTCTTGTTAAAAATACATTACCTTTTTCCCATAGAAAAGTTTGTAGTATAGAATTTAAAAATCAACTTCATAATTCTATAGTATGGTATAGAAGTCTCTTTATATTCTAAATATATCTATTTATATGAATTATCTAATAATTTTCCATTAATTTCTGATTTTTTTAGTTACGGTTTTAGAGGAATTTCTACAGAATATTATTGGTTAAAATTATGCAGGTATTTTCCATATGGGGAGAAAGATAATCTTTCTATAATCTTTTTAAAAAATCCTATATGTATGATGTCACCCTTTACTATATATATATATATATATATATATATATATATATATATATATATATATATATAAATTTTCCTTTATGTCCTCTAAATATTATGGACTTTTTTAGTGAAATTTCTATAGAATCTCATTTATTTCATCCATATTAAATTCCCTAGGCAAATATTCTACACTAATCAAGGAAATGTGAACTTAAATATTTTCAACTGAGCCGAGGCTTCAGATTCCATATGTATGGGTGTACTTTGTGCCTGTAAACTTTGAGGTACAACACAGAATTTCCCCCTATGTGTCTAATATTATGCAATCAAGATAGAATACTGAGGCTACATAAAGTTCAGTCAAAACAAAATGTTTCATTTTGTGTCAGAATGATTTTTAGGAGACTTCCTGGAACTTCCAGAGAACCAAATAATCAGTTATTTGCATAGCTCTAATTAGGACAGTCAGCTTGGATATATGAATCTATAAGATTTGTTCTTTGACATTTCAAATAAATAACTAAACCCCACCCAACCCCCTTAGCTCCCTTCACATAACCAAGTGGATTTACTGAAGAAGTTGCTTTTTATCAGCATACAGTATAATTTATGAGTAGAGCGGTTACTATGGAAACTACTTTTTTCCTTAATAGCTGAGAGTGAATGATTGCCTAGATATTTACAGTAATTTGCTGAGGGCTCCAAAACATCAGTAATGCTCTATGCACTTTTCTTTAGTGATTTTTTTCTCCAAAGACTTTAAATCTAAATCATTTTATAGATATGAGCTAGTAACAACTATTTTGTAATTTTGCATCAAGACTTCTACATAAGACAAAACTACTTATATACAGGGTAAAAGGGGTATAATTGAAGATGTGTATTTTAAAAGGAAAACATCAGGAAGATGAAAGGCCTCTTGCAGTTCTGCTGTGACTTTTAGGTCACATTAGTTCAGGTCTCCTAATATTTCGCTTCCTGACTCTGCAACACACATCACTGCTAAGTCCCTTCTTAAAACACACTTTTCCCACAAACCCTATAAACCCTGGTCCTGTCTCTGAGATATACACTAAAAAATCTGGAACTAAGACGACAAACATTGTTCAAAACTTCAGTCACTTGTACTTTTATTCAAGGCTTTGGAGCTGTGCTCCGGCCCTGCTCCAGCTCCAGGCAAAAACCTGCAGCTCCACTGCTCCAGAGATGCTCCGTGCTCTAGCTCCAGGCTATGCTCCAAAGCTCTGCTTTTATTACCCCATCCTTTGTCTGATCATTATCTACTTAAACTGCAGAGCCTTGTTGTTTTCTCATGTAATATGCCTAGCACAATTTGGGTGATGAACAAAAAGTATTGCCAGAGGTGGTATCTTTCAAACTGAATCTAAATGCAAGAATCAGTCATCTCTTTCTTCTGGTAATCTTCTAGGTAGAAGTTTGACGATCATATGGAAGTTTTCCTTGCGAAGCACAAATGATTATTACAAAGAAATCCTCAGTAGCATGGGGCAGATCCCCAGCTGGTATAAATTGTCAGCTCTGTTGACTTAAATGGAGGTATGACAATTTACACTAGCCGAGTCTCTAGCCCCAGTGGCTTTACTTTCCAGGGCCGTGCATCACTCAGTTCATGTGTGCCAGACCTTTCTATTCAGGGGAGCAGGAGTATAAGAAATCTTTTCCACCCGCCATGCAAGTGTCAAGCACAGCTGGAGTCCTGCACTAATGGGAATGCAAAGAGTCATGCACTGCCATAATTTTAATGGAGGGCGGGGAGGCTTCCTAAAAACACTTGCTTCTCAGTTAACAATACATATAACATTTCATAGGTAACATACTCTTCTTCCACGATGATTAAAAAAAAACAACAAAAAAAAACAAACAAAAAAAACAGGCTGACTTCTTTTAAAGTGCCTTTAGTTTCCAACAGTTCGTCGTCATCGTTTTAGTCTTCATTGTTTTCTTTTATTTTAGTACTTGATGGTAGAAATTGGTACAGACTGTATATAATTCTGCAGCCCTGGTCTTCCATCCAAACTCTCTCTCCATTTTTTTTTTATGAATTGTTTTTATGGAGTGCTCAGAGTTATCCTTATCACCACCAAGATACCTAACCAAAGAGGTGCAGTTCACTGAAAATATTTTTAGAAGCCAGATAGAATGGGGTCAGTTTCCTATGCCAAGGAAAAGGAAGAAATGGACCAGGTGTGAGATACTATTTTTAAATAGGACATATTCTTTGCACATTTCTCAAGTTTAAAATGAAGCTTTTATAGAAATGCCTTTTCCCCTTGTATGAGGTTATTTATATTATCTTAAAACTATTATTTCTGAATAAGGTCCCACAAGATGTCGGAAAATAGGCCTGATCAGTATTCTATTTTAACTTACTTGCAAAAATGTTATTGACTTCAAAGGAAGTAGGATTAGGTCCAATTGCAAAGAAAGTTATTTAGCTTAAGTCTTTTAGGGCCTCATCCTGCTCCCATTGAAGTCAATGGCAAAACTCTTACTGACTTTACTGGACAAGATCAACTCCTTATCTTTTTGGTTGTATTGATCTGTTCTTTTTTAAATACAAAATTATTCTGGCTTAGTCCTATAAACACCTTATAAAATAGCATTTTAACCAGAAAAGGTGGCCTTTTCCTCAGTGCATGAAATATAACTATTATGAGTAATGTTAAATTGTCTCAAATTATTCAGCATAAACTCTTTATCAAATAACACTGTAAATTGCAATTAAAAAATCAAGACTATGGAGGAACTGTTTATTAATAGACTCAAGACTAGATCAATAGAGTGGCCTAGAAAATCAAGACTGAGCCATTGTGTGAGTTAGATTTTGAATGATAGCATTCAAGCTATGGAATGACACTGGTAACACAAAAAGCTTTGCTGGAGACCTTTCTTTTTGTTAGCTTTTCAAATAGCTGATGTCTGAACAGAGGATCTGTGTTGAGGGATGACTCAAGGCTGACAGTGGAGCAAGAACAGAGCCATATTATTAGCAAAAGTAGTTTCTTTCAACTAATAACATATAAAATACAATGCACAAGGTAATGCATGGCACTGTGATAGTGGGTTTGGTATTCTTAGCTCACAGATAGAGATCATTCTGCTATAAAAAGGAAAATAAATAGACAGTGATCTTTCAGTCAAGTCCACAGTATAAGTAAGAGACTCAGTGCCACAATAGACATTAAAGGAAGCTTCATGGGTATGATAAAGCTACCAAAAGATCATTATTCATTGGTTCAGCACATTTAGGTGTATCAAACCCATTAAAGAACCCATTGTAATTCACTGTAGAATGGCACATTTATTAAGCTGAGGTATCAAATTTCAGAAAGGTACTTTGGCATGAAAAAGAAAACAATTACTTTTTCCTCCACTCCCACAACTTCTCACATCCAGAGCTGCACAGACACACTTGAATGAAGGTGACCAGTCCAGTATAATGTTCTGTGGAATTGCACACCCACTCAGAATTGACAACAAATATTGCCTGAGGTAAAGCTAATGTTGAACTGTAAAGCTGCGAGAGATTGTAAAACAGAACTTATATGAAAGTTTGCCTAAAAACAAAAAAGATCAAGAATCCAAGAGCTTAACTAAAAGTTACTCTCAATTACAATGAAATATGCTCACTTCCAAATAAAACCTCATCTGTCATGTTTGATTAAAAAAACAAACCAAAAAACCCTTCTTTGACTATTTGATCAAAAGTGATTAATAACAGGCTGATCCATATTTATTTTCTCTCGGGGATTTCCATTCCAAGTGCTGTCAAGTTAATAAATTCCTATTAAATGGAATTCAATCTACTAAACTAAGCAATCAGAAATATGCTGGCATTAGTAGCTGTTCTACAGATTGTTTCTTTATCTTGTGATCTAAAGAATTTAGAGCAGGGGACCAGACCACAGGCCAAATCCAGACCACCAGACACTTTTGAACGGACCCTAAAATCTTTTCATTTACTTATTATCATTATTGTTTTTATTATTATTTTCTCTAGAGTCTGGACCTTGACTATACCACCCTCCTAGTGAAAAAGTTTTTCCTAATATCCAGCCTAAACCTCTCCCACTGCAACTTGAGACCATTACTCCTTGTTCTGTCATCTGGTACCACTGAGAACAGTCTAGATCCATCCTCTTTGGAATCCCTTTTCAGGTAGTTGAAAGCAGCTATCAAATCCCCCCTTGTTCTTCTCTTCTGCAGACTAAACAATCCCAGTTCTCTCAGCCTTTCCTCATAAATCATGTGCTCCAGCCCCTTAATCATTTTTGTTGCCCTCCGCTGGACTACTTCTGGTTTAGAGTCTGCAGGAGAAATCTTAATTCCACTGAAGTCAATGGGAATTTCAGTGAGCACAGATTTTACCCAAAGTGTTCAGGGCAAAGTGAGAATAGAGTCAGTAAGCTGACATTCTCCATGGTATATTTCCATCCAACCCTGTTGCTATCCAACTAGGCATTAATGGTGTTCCTGGCATCACTAAATCAGAGCAATATTCATTAGCTTACCCACCTACCAGCTACTTATAAAAATATTAAATGTAATGTCTTCAAATACTTTTTCCAGATTTACTGCTTATACTGTGCCCAGATGTCACTTGTCTATGGGCCAGATTTTATAGTTATTTAGAGTCCTACGGTTGTAGAAGTTGCTTTTGAAAAGCCCACTACATGCCTATCTGCATCTTTAGTCACCTAAATATCTTCGAAAATCTGATTCTGTGGGTCTAGATAAGAACACTCTGTGGGGATATCACCAATGTGGCTCTGGGTCTAGTTGGCTCATGAGCTTTGTAGAGGGCTTTTCATTTATTCTTTGAAATGCCCGTGAACATCTCAGTGCAGTTAAAAATGCAGTCTTCTATTAACTTTGAAAAAAGTTTGGGGAGTTGGTCTGGTTAGATAATGGAATACATTGCTAAGGGTGGTCATTGCTGCACCATCACTAGAAGTATTCAGGAATAGACTAGACAAAAGGTATAGAGGGATTTAATGTAAGGACATTTCTGTATTAGTTATGGGAAAGATGTTCCAGCAGCTCTTTCAAGCCCTTGTTTCTAATACACCATTCAGATGCTGTTTACAGTAAGTCATTTAACCATTTTCCTGTTTGAAACCTGAACATTCTTTCTTAAGGGACAGCTTGTGATACCCTTGGCTACAGTGGGGCTACTTGTGGAGTAAGGTGCTACCTGTGTGAGTAAGGGAATCAAAATCTGCCCCATGTCAATTATTTTGTGTATAATTAATCATTCTTTTCAGTTCTTAAGCATATGATGATCAGTGGAGGACCATTTATATGGCTTTATAAGGCCTTCCACGTAGTGTTTGCAATCCAACAGCACTGAAAATATAATGAAAGCCTTTGTGAGGAGAGTGTTAGAGTATCTAATCTCCCACAGATGGAGCATTTCTGTACATGGAAATGGGTTCAGGCAGGAAAACTGTATTTCTGACCCAGCTAATCTCACTGAAGAATAGAGATGCTCTTCATGATAGTTGAACAGATGCTTCAGTTTAAATACTTCTACAGTGATATACGTTTTTCTTTTCTTGATTGTGAAAGATGCAGGGCGAATAGCAGGATTCAGAAAAAAAGGTACATGACACTATAACACTACTAAACATAGTAACATTTTTGTGACATGAAAAATCTTTTTTTTTTTAAATTGGCAAGCAAAAGCCAATTCTGTGAAAACCAATCAGCATTCTCACTTTAGCTACTGTTTTTCTTAGGGCTGATATGTGAAGTGATAATACTATCACATGTAGGCCTTCCACAGCAGTTTTAGTAACTGCAAAGACTATACCCTTCTTTGCCTTTAATTCTAAAATAATGGTCTGAATGTTTCATGCAGGCAATTGCTTAAATAGTCTGTTTGCAAGCATAATGATGAAATTATATCTGGCAAACCGAGTCCTTTCACTATGAGATTTGTCTTCTGCTGAGAAGGTGGTGAGTGAAGTGGCGCTCAAGTGCCTTATAATAGTCACTTGATAGCTGTTGCCCAAAAGATCAGTAATACTCATGCCCTTGTTATAAAATTCTAATTTCAAATGTATGGGATAAAGGGAAAGACAGGAAAATTTATTACTCTTTATAAGGATTTTCAATCCAACTTTCACTTAAATAACCGCAAAAGAAAGTTCAGATAGAGGGTCCCCCCATGTCTAGATTTACAGTATTTGCCTCGAAGTCACTTTTTTTTTATTGTAAGCCTGAATTCATGCACTATTTTGCTACAAAGATCAACCCAAGGAATACATTTAAGGCCAAATTTTCAATATATGGGCTCAGATCCTTAGCTGGTGTAAATCAGGTATAACTCTATTGTGATGGACTTTGTGCATATAAATTCCATCACTTAAGTGTTCAAATGAGAGCACCCAAGCAAATGCACTCCATGAGTGATTATGGAAATACTGCTGTACCTGCATTAATAAAGATCAGCGACCCTGTTGGAAAATTTGGCCATAAAACTGGAGCATCTGGCCATGAGGAAATAATGTTTTTTCAAGAAAGGGATCCAGTGGTCATGTTCTGAATGTCATTTTTGGGGGGAGTGGGTGGGAGGGAGGGGGAATTGGTGGCATAAAGTACATCAGGAAAATGGGACCTTCTTTGATCATAAACTCTTCAGGGCAGGAAATTTTCACATGGTTTGTACAGTCCTAGCACAAATTGGACTGCCAATTCTGATTACATTCTTCAGTGTTGCTGTAATAACAAAAATGGGATGTAGCTGATTGCCAATGTTTCCTGAAATATTATACCTCACTGACTTTAATTTGTTTTCAGTGGGACTGTTCATAGGCGGCTAAAGGCACCTGATTCAGTACATTGCAGAACTGGAACCATTGTTTGTAGCTTTCTTTGGAGTGAGGTGGGGAATCCAGCTGTGAACCTGGAACCAAAAAGGAAGAAGAGAGTAGGGAGAATCAAGGAGTTAATGTTAGGAGAACGTTTTCCAAGCCCTTCATGTTGCTTTTACTGTGAAACTTCCATTAAAGGAAA
Source organism: Gopherus evgoodei (assembly GCF_007399415.2). Lineage (NCBI taxonomy): Eukaryota > Metazoa > Chordata > Testudines > Testudinidae > Gopherus > Gopherus evgoodei. The sequence goes on along the minus strand of NC_044326.1, from coordinate 81,395,659 downwards.
TGGGAGTCGCATGGCTAACTCTTCACTGCTCCCATTAGCCACTTAAAAAGTTTGCCTGTGGGCTTATAGCAAAAAGATAACAGACTGAAGAAACTAGTGGTAGAGCCTTAAATATGGAGTCTTAACAGTTAGGAAAAATATGTCTCAAGAGTTAAACCTGCTTATCTGCTAGTTGCAGTAATTGTTTATATTTCAGCTCTGATAGCTTAATTCTTCTTGCATTCTTCCATCTGGTAAAAGATGTGCACTATTTTATGATTTTTTCATAGACAAAGAGCAATAATGGACTTTCAGTCTGGATGATTTTTATTTTAAAGGGAGCAATAAGGAAAGAATAATATAAAGTCTTAATAAGAAATCACAGTGAATATGAGTCACTCGGTAACAAGAGCCATCTCAAACTCTCTCAGGCAGTGCCCTACAAACAGGATTGGAGGCTCATTTTCAGACACTTTGCTCAGCAGGATAATTTGTTTAGATTTTGAAAGTTAAATTACACAGTCCAGAGATGATGCCAGGAATGTGCTATAATCTTTATGAGAATTTCTGAGTTCTGTATTTTGAAATGCAAATTTTCTGTAGACATTCACAAATCCTCCTCTGAAGAGACTGCTATTATCTAGTCATAGAAGATGGTAATATGTAAGTAAAACAGAGCCAAGAACTTGCCATATCAGTGCGTTAGTGCACAAGTTGTCAACTTCGGTATATCTGTGCTCAAATTCTGTCTCCTGTCAAAATTCAAAGTGAGTTTGATGGGCTCAACCTAGGACTAATGTGTATGACAAACCACAACACAACTTCTTATGTTTGAAATTTCACTCAAGACTAGAATGGGATAGGTGCTGAAAAATTACTGGTAAATATTTGTTCCCAACATTAAATGTATCCACTTTACCTGTATTCGTGCCTCTTCTCCATTTTCTTTTTGAGAGTGTCCCAGAAAACAAGCTCACTGGCAAGAAAGATTGACAGAATAATACACTTTAAGTAAATATTGGAGAATATTTGTTGAAAAGCAAATTTCAAAAGTTGTCTGTTTTCTTGTGTGAATATTCTCATTGACAATATCAAGCTCATCCCGTCAGGGAATGGAAACCTGGACCTATGTGTTGAGTCAAAACAGCTCAAGTAGTTTGAACACGTCATATATGGAAATACATTTGACTAAAATTAGCAGTTGTACTGAAATAGCTATCAGAAACCAAGATATGGAGGGTCAGGCTTAGTGGCTCAAGTAGTGGGAGCCAGGCCAGGAACTGGGACCAAAGGTTGGAGCTGGAATCATGAGTCAAGAGCAGGTGCAGAACAAAGTAAGAGTAGGGCTGGAGCAAAGGCATTTGAATCTGTCACCACTACCAGGCAAGAGAATTCTAAGTCATGAAGTGACACTAGGCAGACTGAGCTGCTGTTTCTCCGATGAGGCTTATATGCTTGCCCTGAGAGTCACCAGACCAGCTTCTGACTTGTAGATTGGCTGGAGCCTAGCACAGAAATGACTTATCCCCACATGTGGCTTAATCAGGCTCTAGTTCAAAGATGACTCATCACTTTATATCACCAGGTGAGTTGCAGGTCATTGATATCAATGAAGCTTTGCTGATTTAAAATTTAGCTCTTAAAATATGAGCTGTATGTACTAGCACAATGGGGTTATGGTCCATAACTAGGGTTTGTAGGTGCTATTATACTACTACTACTAATGTTTTAGTATTTTGTAAATATATCTTGTTAAGCTTTTTATTGAACAGGTAGGGCTAGGAGATAGTGACTGAAGTCTTAGCACTGCTTTGAAATTCATTTTGAATTTCAAGAGTGTGATTCTCTCCCTCCCTGTACTTATAGGTGGGTACTATAGTGATATGTCCCTATTTAAAAAGAAAAGGGGGGCGAGGAAGCCCTAACTAAATTAACTGAAGGGGAAAAAAAAACCTGAGTGAAACTTCCCCCAACACAAATGGCCATCACAAAGCTTAAGTGCTACATACCCCCTCAAAATAGGTCTTAAGCAGAATTTAAGTGGTACACAGGCCTTCTGCACTAGCCCTTTTCACATGGTAAATTTCACCCAATCTAATGTGAAACTCCATCATCAGTTTCAGAAAGCAACTTTAAATTCTGTACAATGTAGCTATATACAACCCAGGCATTTATGACTGCAGATGGTGTTCTGAACCAGCTGTAGCATTGTGATGTAAAAGGAATTCCTTGTAATATAGAAAGGCACCTCATCAGCTGAGGGGAATGTAAGGATAAGCAGCCTAAATGAGCCAGTAGAAACATCTGTTGCACTCATAAATTTATATGACTGTTCAGCTGTATGGAATTAAAATAATGTTTCACTAATGCTTATTTTAATAAACCATAAAAGGGATTGCATTGCAAATTATAGATGCTGTCTGAGTTTTGAAATCAAGTTAAATACTTAAATAAGTTGAAGCACTGCATTTCTACATCTATCATAACACTGCATTTCCTTTAATAAAATTAGAAATTTAGTTACAGTTAATAGGCCTGCCTGTAATCTTTGAGAAGCCACAGTTTGGGGGACTGGAAGTACATTTTGTATATAAATCATACTTATAAGTAGTGAAAAATCACTAAACACTAAGAGCCATTGGTATTTAAATATAAAAGCTAGTTTGATGCCACATCTTTGGAAGTTTCATTCATACTCCTGTCCATGCATCAAGGTCTTTGCCTAATGACTATTGAAGTTAGTAGAAAGTCCCCCATTCATTGACTTCAATGGGCATTGGATTCAGTGGATTTAGATTATTCCTGTTAATTTATAAACAGGAATAAAATGTTCTTAGAAAGCAAATTTAACACATATGAGACTAAGTAGAGGGAGAAACTAGGGGTATGCATGTATACCAATATGAGACCTATATACATACCCACCCTAAGGGTGAAATCTGGGCTCCTTTAGAGTAAATGGCAAAAATTCCATTGATTTAAATGGACCCAAGATTTTCTCCCCTGCCGTCTCCCTCTCTCTAGTCTACTATCTGCAACTGTATTTCTGGTCTCTCTTCCTGGATGTTCCATTGCCAGTACAAACTCCACACTTTTCTCCTCTTAATTTTCCAGCACGTTAGTAACTCCATGAACCTCCTCATTCCTCAGGCCTAATACGTCAGTGTCACCTCCCTCCTGTACCTAATATCTAGTCTGATACTAAACCCTGTTGATTCTTCATATGTAACATCTCAAAAAATTGTCTTTCACGTCTTCCTTACTGCCTAGCCCTTTATCCATTCCTTGGTACTCTACCACATAGCCAACTGCAAATATCTTCTCTGAAGCCTAGAGAGAGAGGTGGGGTCCAGCCTGAGCTGCAACTTCAAAGCACTATCTACACAGGTATTTTGAAAGCTGTGGAAGCTGGTGAGCTAAGTTGTGAGTCTTGATTCCATGAGCTGTATAAACATGTCCTCTGTGGTATACTGACTACCTTGCAGCTCTCTAATCTGTCCAAAATGTTGTTGCTTTTGTCTGTCTAAACTAATCAATCTAACTTATCCAATAGACATCATTTGGACAGACTATGTGTCCAAGGCACATCTATATTAAATATTAAATCTGAGAAAATATTAAATCTGTTTTCTGTTTGCAAATTGTCAATGAGCAGTTTATAATTTTCTTTAAATGTTTCACTATTCGTGGAAAATTTTCCATAAAAAAATGTTGGTCATTCACTAGCAATTCATTGCAACTACTCAGTACTGACAATTAGGAAGCAATTAGTAGGGAATACTGAGATCATTACTGTTGCCCTTTTTGACCCTAATATCTAGTCAAGGTTTGGGACCCTGAGGAGGTTCAAGTGAGGAAGAGAAATTTGTGATGCAGTCTTGTTTGTTTACAATGATTGTACAAAGTTCTCAGTGTCTGAATGCAGAAGGAATCAACTAGCAGTACACAGGTTCTTCTGCTCACAGCACCAAGAACACTCTTTTCAGCCTGCATCCTTGGCCCAGAAACCTCTTCCCAAAGTGGGACATCATGCTTTCAGTTGGTCCTTCAGGCTGTCTGTGTTTCTCTCTTATCCTTTTGTCATAGTATAATTCCCAGATCTGAATCTTAGCGTCCAAAATATGGGTACTAGCATGAATTTTTCTAAGCTTAATTACCAGCTTATATCTGATATGCTGCCACCTATCAGGACTTAGGTAGAGCGCCTGATAGACTCTGGTCTCCCCCAAAACCTTCCCTGGGGATCCCAAGACCCAGATTCCCTGAGTCTCACAACAAAGGGGAATAAACCATTTCCCTTCCCCCTCCTTTCTTCCTCCCAGCTCTTTCCCGCCCTGGGTACACTAGGACATCACCGTGATTCAACTCCTTGAATCACCACACAGAGAGGAATGATACCTTCCCCCAGAGGCAATCCAGATTCAAGTTCCGTGAATCTAAAACAAAGGGATTCCCCCTTCTCCCCTCCCTCCCTGTTAAGTACAGACTCAATTCCCTTGAGCCTCAACAAGGAGAAAAAATCAGACAGGTCTTAAAAGCAAAACTTTTAATAAAAAAGTAAAAAGTCTATCTCTGCAATTTAGATGGTAAAAAGTTACAGGGTCTGTCAGCTTATAGAAACTAAAAAGAAGCCTCCCCCCAGCAAATACAATTTAAAATACTTCCAGCAAACTACACAATTGCAAATAAAGGAAAAGAAATAAAAAGACTATACCGCCTTTCTACCTTTTTACTCACAAAATGGGAATAGAAGATTAGAGATCCTGTAGGTACATGTGGTCACTCTCAGAGTACAGAGAGAACAAAGCAAAACCCAAAACTACAAACAAAGTCTTCCCTCCACCGAGATTTGAAAGTATCTTGTTTCCTGATTGGTCCTCTGGTCAGGTGTTTTTTTGGTTCCCTGTTTGTTAACCCTTTACAGGTAAGAGACATTAACCCTTAACTATCTGTTTATGTCACCTTTGTAGTCTGCTTCTGCCCCCTCCCACCTGACAACAATATGTGGCAAAATCTCTACACCCCTTCAGTTCAAAACTTCCTGGAAAGGTTCACAACTGGAGCCCTACATGGATACAAAATTTATATCTGCGGATATAAAGCAGATATCCACGGAGCTGCAGGGCTCTACCGGGAACCACTGTGGTGAAAAGCAGCAGCATGTCAGGCTGCCACTCACAGGAGGCCAGTGCCCTGCATAGGCAGCTCCTCCCGCATGGCTGTACTGCCCCCAGCCCTGCCCACTGGGGGGAGGCACCAGGATCACAAGCAGCTATCAGTGGTCACACACTCTCCAACAGGAGTCCCTTCCATGCAGTGTTATGGACCTCTGTAGCCATGTAGCACCCCAGAGAAGTCAACCAAATGCAGCATTCCATCTGTCTGCAAGGGGCTCTCTAAAGGATCAAGATTTTAGATTATAATCACTTCAGGACAGGAAATGTATTTTAATTTGGATTTGTACAGTGCCCAGCACAATCCTCATTGGTGCTTTTGTACACACCTAATAATAATCCTGGTAAATGCTGAATGGACATGTGTCTGTTATCTAATATGTGAGCATGGCTCTAAAAAACTCGTTTCCAGGGCAAATGTTTGTTTACATTTTTCAAATTTGCTGTCTGTCAATTTCCCATAGTAGTCAGTTCAAAAGTTCTTTCTATGAAATTTCTTTCCATTATAATTGTTCAGTTTGTACCTCTGTACTTTTTTACATGCAATTAAAGCTGGTGTTAAGAAAAAAAGTAAGATTATGAAGTCAGACATTCAAAAAGTAGTAAGTGACACTGGATTACACTAGAAAATTAATCAGGCTTAATTTCATTGCTCAGGAGTGAAAAATCCACACCCTCTGAGCGGCATAGTTGAGCATACCTAACACACAATATAGCCAGTATTAGGTCTATGGAAGAATTCTTCTGTTGATCTAGCTACTGCCTCTTTGGGAGGCGGATTACCTACTCTGACAGGAGAACCGCTCCCATTGGCCTAGGTGGTGTTTGCACTGAGGTGTTACAGCAGTGCCACTGCACCACTGTAGCATTTCAAGTGTAAACAAGCCCATAGTAAATGTTGATTGTACAATCTTAATTTTGGCCCCATATGTATATATGATATTAATGCAGTCATTATTTTCATGGTGACATATTTTGCCACAGGAGGTTAATAGAACTAAGACAATTTTACCACCTGAGGTTCTGACCCATAATAATAAACTAACTAAAAACCTCTTTTGTCAGATGGGTATAAATTCATAAAATCGTGTGCCTCTGTTTACCAATATATATGGGAACAGACCACAGATTCCAGATGATTAAACCTGGTGATACTTTGCACAAAAAGAGCTATCTATCATGCTTGTAGCAGTTTCTGTTGCATCACACTAACTCAATAGACATTCTAGGCTTCAGGGTGACTTCTACAGTGACAATCCCAGAATCTTGTTATACAGAAAAGACATGAACCTAAACATTGCATATGGGATCATTATGAAAAGATAAAATTAGTGGCTTATAAATTAGTGTTAAGCAAATCTCTCAATGTTTTTGTAAATACTGAGTCAAATTAAATAAGGATGTTTCAGCTGTGATGACACCCTTTTAGTATTCACTTATGCTCTTTCATTGCCATATTGTTTGAATTAGCAGGAATGCTCATGGGAATAGCTGATTTAAGTGCATGAATATATAACGAAAGAGAGAATTCCTATGTATAGCCTCACAAGTAGGACTATTGTCAGCTTATTCCAAATTTGAATTGTAAAATCTTTGGCAATATCCCTTTAAGATTATTTTTCTCTTCTCACTATACAGTCAGTATAGATACATGATAAATCCTGCCTGAATACACCCACACTTTTTTTGTGCTCAGAAAAGAGGCAGAAAGGGAAGGTGGAAGAAGCTCATTTTTATTAATTGAGGTTGCTTTACAGCATCTTGAAATGCATCTTCAGTTCTACTCCAGCTTATACCATTGACTGGTGTTTGCCTACTTTTCCTCAAGGTGGAGCTATGAAATTTTCAGTGGAGCGGAAGGAATGAAAACATTTCTTCATTCCCCAGAGTTCTATTTCTGATCTTGAATAAATGTAAGGGTTGTGTTGGTAATGAGAAATGGCAAGCTACTTGCCCATCCCCCCCTTCTTTTCGAGATGTAAAGTTCAATGAAAGCAGGCAATGTGTCACATGGATGGAGGAGTTTAGACACTGATTTTTTTTTTTAAATTCATGCCAGTATTACCTTTCATAGGGTGAGGAAGACATGTACCTTTCAGTTACAATAGGTATCCAACAGGATTGTATGCATAATGGCTTTCAAAAGCAGAACTATTTTTGTTGTGGGTTTTTTAATTGGTAACATTTTTCCAGGAGATATTTTGAGCGTGTATTGTGTGCTACTTAGAACTATTCTAGACAGTTATGGCTGGTTGTCAAATCAATAGGACACTGGATATATTTTAGTCTGTGTGCCATAGCTTAAATAACCTTTTAAGGACTCCTTTCTTTCAATGCTGTAAATAAATGCTGACTGTTATGTGCTTATTAGACCTTTGGGTAATACATTCCACATGGTTTTATTGCTGGAATGAGACCCTTCTTATCAGTAAATATACAATAATGATGTGAGGTGATTTCAGCATGAAGAAATACATAGAGCTCATGGATGAACCAAGTCAGGGTATGGGGAAGTTCAATTAAATAGGAATATTTTAAGTAAATGTCATTTAATGACAATAAAGAAAACATCTTATTAATTACATGCTAGTCATCTTAGTGCTTATTTTAGCTCAGATTCTTAATTGTAATACTACTGTGTACTTGTGGATATATCATAAGTGAGGCTGTGAGAGTCTGGAATGTCTCATCCTTTGTTTTTTGTTTGTTTAAATGTGCATTGCTTCTGAATATAAGTATTCAATCCTGTTACTTTAAAACATACCTGTTTCTATACTATACTCTGCAAAACAATTCTTGCTCCTAAGGAATGTCCAACTGGGAGCTGGTCAGGCATATCTGAAGCAGGTGCGCTCCTCCATATACAAAAAATTCCATTGTGCTGCCAGATGAGTAAACTGAGGAAGAAATTCACCAGAGATGTAGATGGCCTATTTAAGATTCTCTAAAGCTCTTTAGTTCTGCAGTGGGACTGTATTGTGGGATCAGCATGAATGCAGAGGGCTCTGCACACCCAGCCCCTATACTGTGACAGGGACCTCTGTGCTGGCCTTAGAAAGGCAGCTGCATAGGGGAGATCTGAAGACTTACTGAGGATCGATCAAGCTATCAGAATAATTCAAAGCTTTCATACTTAGTTGCAGAGACAGTTGTTGCTATCCCCATCTATGGCCTATAGTTGGAGCTATAGAAGGGTTGTACTACAGAGACCCTGGTGTTGCATGTTGGAATGTGTGTGAGATTTGAATTCACGCTTTGAGCAAGAGGAGTGAATATCAGCCTATATGATTTAATCAATAGAGCAATTAAAACCAACATGATTGACTTTTCTTCTCATTCTTCTCACATATGGAAACATTCACCCAGATCCAAGTTACTATGCTAATGTATTTTAGAGATGGGCCAGGATTCATTTAGTCATGTTTGAGTATTTAAAATGTTGTCTGTAAATCACCTTCCTTACCAGTATGCACAGTACATTAAATGAATTATTTTATGTCGCCCATGAAACCTCAGTCTCTGCCTCGAAATCCTTCTCCAGAGTGAAAACATAGATTTTTACCTAGTCACTATAAGCTGTTGTGACATCAGTCCTGAAGATACTGTACCCGCAAGAATGTAATTCAAGATATAGTTGATAACTTTAAAATAAATCAAGGTCAAAATTGGAATAGCAAACTTTCCTCTTCCATTTAACAATATCATTTTCTGTCTGAGTAATCACATGTTCTGTTCTATATAGATTCTAATACTACACTTATAACTTTAGTATCTGAGGTATCTGGTCCCCATCGTAGTATTTAAGTGTCTCACAAATACTGTTAATATAGAAATACTCTCTCCTTCCTTCTGTAGAAGTAGCTTTGCGTGTCTGTGTGTGTGAAGAAGTTACTGAGGCCTGTGATCATTCTTATATTTTGCAGGAGTTAAGTTCAATCATCAAGGTCCAGTTCTGTCACTCAGACTTCCTGCACTCAAACTCCCCCCTGCTGATTGACAAACAGATGTTGTCCACCAGAGTAACAAGTACTCTCTCTTGTACCCTGCCTGAGCATGAAGCCTGGCTGACAGTGATCTGAGATGACTGGTAATACTTTAGTCTTCTTGTCACTAGCTTCTCAATTAGCTTTCTCAGGAAAGATGAGTTAGACATAGGGCAATAGTTTGCAGGGTCTCTCCTGTTGAGTGATGGTTCCTTTGGAATTTGTGGGACTGTTTGGTACTGGTCAGACTACCTACGGTGGATGCCTAATTCCTCCTACCAAAAAAGATGTTGAAATGTTTCTGTTACTAGGAGTCCCAGCTGTGCTCTAATTTTTTACTGTACAGAAAGAGCAGGGGGTCAGATGGCCTTGACTGGCATTGATGTTTCTGTGATTTCTAAATAGTGCATTGGGAGGTGAGTGTAGGTCTCACTGTCCCTTGTCACTCTTAGTGGCTTCTGAAGTCATTCTGGATATGGGTGATCTTTTCTGAGAAATACGATAATTCTTTGCAAGACGAGGTATTGGCTGAGTGGAGGTAGTTTGGGTTCAAAACAATGTTTCGTGAGCTATCTTCTCAGCCCATCTCAAACTGACTTAAAATGAACATGGGCACATTGTTTGACTGTCTCAGCAGGAGAATACACATTGAGACTTAACCTTCAAAGTACCTCTCACATTCTGGGTCAGAGATGAGGCACATTGGTGGGATAGTTTTGGGAAACTTGCATTGATGTGCCCCATGATGTACTATATATTTTCTGTGGGTAAACAGAAATCTTGAACTGCCAGGGCTCCAAAGGCATCGATGTTAACAAGACTGATCTATCCGCAAAGTAAATAAAAAGTAAATTTAAACAAATGTATCCCATCTTTTCCCCCACCTTCCTTGCTGAAGAACCCCACCCGTGATCTCTGGTTTTCACTAAAATTTTCATGAAGCTTTCAGATTCAAAATAAACAGCCAGCTTCAACCCTTATTTTATAAGCCAACTATTGTTTCTCTGTATCAGTTTCATCTGATGGTTTCAGTGTGGATCAGATCAGAGTGGCTGATGATGATGTCAGCAGCAGCCTTTCTGATGCACTCAGCCAAAGCAATCAGAAAACCATGACACAAAGGAGCAAGGTGAGCCGAATAAGCTTCTAACAGGTTAATAGCAATGAGGTCACAAACCCAGCAGGATTTGAATATCTGATAAAGAGCATGCTAATTCTCAAGTTTTCTGAGAGGAGCTGGCTGAATTACCCTGCTTTCCTGTCACTAGACCTCACTCTACTTCTTCCAGTTAAGAAATTTCATAAGGAAAGAATCCCTCAGATTTATGAATTGTGGAGTTTAAATCACATTGGTCATATGGGCTTGTTAACATTTCTCTGCCATTTCAGCCATTTTATAAGTGTAAAGAACATAATGAATGAAATGGATAAAATATTGATAGATACATTTGATTTAATTGCTCTCATGTAAATGCCAACAGTTTATCTTATTACAACAACTCTGCTATTAATTGAGCACCTTGTTACATGCTGTTGTCATGGAAACTTTGTGATAGTCCATTAAATTCCCACTAGAAAATAATTTGATAATAACAACAAGCTGACTTCAATTCTCTACTGAAGTCTGAATCAACATTCCAGAATAAATATGCAATGTTGTTGTAACCATGTTGGACCTAAGATATTAGGGACATTAGGTGGGTGAGGTAATCTCACTTATTGGACCAACTTCTGTTGGTCCAACAATCTATGACCCACTTAACACCTCCCCCAGCTTTTTTTCTTTTCCCTTCCTGTGAGTGGAGAAATGTTAATGGGCCACTACATCTTGAATGGTCCCTTGAAATATGTATTATCTCCTTTATGCTAAACAATCCTGCCCCACCTTGTATCCACTGAGTACATTTCCCAGACTGGAAGAAGAGCTCTGTGTAAGCTTGAAAGCTTGTCTCTCTCACCAACAGAATAAACATCTGATATACTAGTGCAAAGAGGGGAAGGTCTACAGAAAATGCATGTAACCCATTTTTAAAAATTTCAATTAAAAAGTCAATACTCATTTTATGGTATTTCTTGCAAACAATAAATATAAAGAGCTAAGAACTCATGTTCCAGTTGCAACTTAGTAAAATAATTCGTAAAAAAAAAATAATAAAATCAACAAATCAATTTTTCCTTTTATCGTTTACCCATTAGCCAGCATATTTTGCAGGATATCCTCACAAGATCTCCAAGATATGGAAATGGTCCATTCATAACTAGGATACTCTTGATTAAGCATTAAGATATCCTATTTTATTGAAGTTTTTACCCTGCCCACCACCAAATTATTTACTTATTTATCCAATTCCAGTTGAAACTGTTGGGTTTTAATTACATGTTAGCACATGTGGAATTAGTTTTTATCTTTGGCAAGATTGCATCATGTCACTCAATTAATCTGCTGAAAAACAACAATATTTTTTAGTTGGTACAAAAATAAAGGTTGACAGAAATTGGATTTATGCTAATAGCTTTACTCTAATTTCCTTAAGAGTGTTTTTATGTAGACCCATCTGACAAAAATCTGTGCTATAAAACACATGGGGAATAATGGGCTCATGAACTGAGGCATAACAAGAGTTATTTATGGAGAATTTATGAAGAAGTGGAACTGCATATATTTCCAATAGAAGAAAAGAAAATCAAATGAAGCTGCCTGGCAGGCAGGATTTTAGTGGTTATGGTAATGACTTTTGGAAAATGCAGAGAAATGAAATGCATTATTTTATTCAAAAAGTTTGGATATCTTTTTATAGAAGTGCTTGCTTACCACAACACTCTCTGTTAGTGGAAACAGTACTGTATCAGAATTCTATTGCTGGATGATAACATACTTGAAAAAAAATATTCCTAGTGGCAGGCTATTCTTCAAGGAGGCATTTGTTTGGCACTCAGTGCCCTGGAGACACTGGCAAAAGCACCCAGTAGCAAAGGAGGTAATATACTGTCAGAAGCAAGCCCACAGGTAGTGGCTGTATCCACTGAGTTTCTCTTTTGTGATTTCTCCTGTTTCGTTTTATTTTAGATTATTTGAGATTGATCTTTTATAGACCAGTAGCCTAGGGAAATAGATGACTAATGCAGCAGTGGGACTGTGGAAACATTTGACATCACTGAGAAATAAAATGTAATTATTTCAGTTTTCATGCTTCCCCCCGCCCCCTATACGACAGGGTTGCCAGGATGATTATTGCTGACATGGCTTTAGGCCTGGTTGTATGTTAACGTGGATGGGGTAAAATGACAGAGTGAGTTCTGAGAAAGTACTGTGCTCTGATGGAACAGGTAGTGCTAGTGTGCTTCTTTTATACTAGTGTAGAAAAACACTCATGACCAGGCTCGCTAGGAAACAGTTAACAAAGGGAACTCTCCATCATCTCAAGCCTTTTATTACATTGTATTTTTTCAACATATATCTTCATAAATAACGAAAATAAAGTTCAACTGATGGAGCAATTTAAGGACAAATTTCTGCCTTCATTTATGCCTGGGCAAATCTGTTTAAAAGTAAATCCATGTGCAAATTCTACAAAGCAGTGAAGCTTCTGAAGGAGGGATTGCTGAGAGGAGAGAGATTTTTTTGAGGTGGTAGAAGAACCTGACACACTAAGAACTGGTGGGCCAGTCAGGATCCGAGGAGTATGCTTACACTAGGAAAAATGGGTTGAGGTTAGGTTGCAGTGTGTTAACTAGTCTTGACCTAACCACAAATTTTTCCTAACATACCCAAGGCTTCCCTTTGACTAGCTCAATTAAAATAAAAGGTGTTGCAACATGTCCACAGCTGGTTAGCTCGAGGTTAGTTAATGCACCCACAATTAAACTCAACTCACTTCTTCAGTGGAAATAAACTTCTAGCGAGGGTGTTGGGAAGCAGTGGGAAGCCTGTGGGTTGTTGGCATTGTGAGAGGGGGGTGGCACAACCCCAGTGAGGCCCAGCCTTGTTCATTTCTCAATCTCTAGTATTATAGTGAGGAGCAGAGGCCTTTCCAATTCCTTTCTAACTCCTGAGCATACTGTTTCAGTCCTGTGATGCTGCTATTTCACTGACTCAGTTGCCATCGCTGAAGGACTTCTCCTGAAGAAACCATATATAGTTTGAGTGAAGTGTGTTTGAGCATTTAAAAAAAAAATCAAACATTTCTTGGAGAATTATATTGTTTTATTGTAGTACACATGATATTAGTTAGAGGCTGAGAAGCTTATGATATTTGTATCCCTAAGAATAATATGGTTGATGTATTATATATATGCCTTTATGGAGATCCCATAATTTTGTTTTCTTTGAAAGAGTTTGTATGAATCTAGTACAAACTGGTACAGTAATACCAGTTCACTTTATATATTTATTTTTGAGGGGAAGGATTCCAGTCTCTGAATTAGGCTGAAAAGTTGTTACCACTTTTTGGATTAAAAATTGGTAGAGTTTCAAAAAAAAACTGTGAGCATACTGGTCACCAGGGGCTTTTACCTGAGCCCTGACAACTCTACACAAAACACTGTTACTTTTACAGTAAATCTGGTGATGAGAACCAAAAGAAAAGACTTCTTATTAAATGCTCTCTCTATGCATTCCTTTGTTCCCAGCATTTCTATGTAACATGAGACTCCTGAGGTGCTTTTGTTGCTATGGCAAGTATAATGGTGTTAGCGTAATACCTACAGACACATTTTCCTCTAGCTAGTGAAAAAGGGCTGCTTCGTGACCACCTGCCATCAGAAAAAAGTTTGTGTTCCTTTAACCCTTTGCAGCCTACAGATATATACTTCATCACATTCATTTAGCTGGCATAATGGGAAATACAAGTATTGTTTTCTAGACAGTAATGAGTGACCCAGTTGTGGTCTTGAGTAATAACATCAAACGCATCATAAAAATGATATATTTGCTTATATATTATTGCCTCTAGATTGGGCATACATTTATGATAGAATAATTTAGTTGCATCACTTCATGCTGTCAATTATTCTTAATTTGTTACTATGTGTATACAAAATAAATCTAAAAGAAGGCTCTGTTGCATGAGGAAGGTGGGAATTAAATTGTGTGGATAAATCTGAAACATAGACCACCTTGCTAATGTTTTTCCCTAAAATATTTTAAATTAAACATGGTGTTTAAAAAATTCTGTAATACCCAAACTAACTGTTCTTTAATTATGTAGGAACTTAACTGATTTAAAACATATGCTGGGCAATTTCACATGCAAAATTAAACTGTATTGGCCTTATTTTCAGAGATGTTGAGAACTCAGAGCTCCCACTGATTCTAACTAACGTTGTGGGTACTCGGTATCTCTGAAAATCAGGCCTCCTGGAACTTGTGCTCTAATTCTTCTCTCTTTTGCTCCAGTGACTATAATGGTTAGTTTTTATTTTCACCCATGCAAGTGACATCAGAATCAGGCCCAAAGTGGGCAGAATCAGGCCCAAATAATTTACAAGGAAAGTTGTAATCGTGTAGTTATTTATGTGATAATGATATGGTACATAGTACACGATGGGCACATAAATATTACTTGGGCACACATAAAGAGAAATAAATAGAACCAAAGCCCAAACAATATTGTCATCACATCAAATTGCTCTCCTTTTTTCATCCTTACTGTGATGTTGCACTCCATATGTTTTATGGAAATATGTTAATAAGTGTGAATATGATGTACTGGAATATGCAAAAGGTCTCTTTTAAGGTATCGTTACAAAGCTTATGATCTACCAAGTGTGTTCATCCTATTTGTTTGCATGTATTATTTCTATGTCTGGAGTTAGGAAAATAAAATATGAACTTGTTTTACCAATGTAAACATGTTAAATGGAAGCCATTAAGGGTGCTTCGGAATCAATAAACTGTGAATGGGTTTGTTTACCTGCAAACCTTTCTATGTCCATGGCTTCCAGCTACTAGGTAATGAAGAAGGTCTTACAGTGACATGTGATCAGGTCACCTGAACTGGAATCCATCTTAAATCTGATGCTTTTCCATTTAGAAGGAGAGGTGGGGATCCAGAGAGACAAAAGGTTCCCATCTTGTGCTAAAGCTATAAAAGGGAGTGGAACAGAACAAAGGGGGCTGTTAGTCATGATAAATCCCCTAGTTACCACCTGAGCTGGAATTAACAAGAACCGTACCAGGGGAAAGGATTGGGCCTAGACTAAGAAGGAGTCTAGTCTGTGAAAGAAGCCTATTGGAACATCTCTGAGGGTGAGATTTACCTGTATTGAGTTTCTTAAATGTATTAGGCTTAGACTTGCATGTTTTGTTTTATTTTGATTGGTAACTTACTTTGTTCTGTCTGTTTATTACTTGAAACTACTGAAATCTTACTTTTTATTCTTAATAAAATCACTTTTGTTTATTAGTAAACCCAGAGTAAGTGATTAATACCTGAAGGAGCATATCTCTCTATCAGTGTTATAGAGGATGGACAATTTATGAGTTTACTCTGTATAAGCTTTTTATAGAGTAAATTGGATTTATTTGGGATTTGGATCCCATTGGGAGGGTGTCTGGGTGCTGCAGACAGGACTACTTGCTGAGCTGTTTTCAGTTAAATCTGCAGCTTTGGGGGCATGGTTCAGACCTTGGGTCTGTGTTACAGGAGGCTAGCATGTCTAGCTCAACAAGATAGAGTTCTGGAGTCCCAAGCTGACAAAGCAAACAGGCTCAGAGGTAGTTTCAGCACATCAGGTGACAGTCCTAAATGGGTCTCTGTGACCGAATCTGTCACACTTACCACCTGATGTCCACTGACAATAACTTCCCTGCTAGCTACACTGCCAGATTGTTTAGCATCATATTCTAAAAGTTGCCAGTCTTAAACTTGGGCAAGAATGCAACAGGAAATGATGTTCTGAGCTTCAGTGCTTTCTACCAAAAATACCATGTCACCTCTCCCCAGTAGTTCAGTCAATGGAAGTTACTTGTAGAACACGGTGAAAGAATATGTATGTTGCTGCAGCATACAGCTCTGCCAGCTTTCTTCTCACTTGGCTAATATTTTGTTTGCTACAGTATTGTATAATGATAAAGAAAATGTTTTGCTTCTTACCAGTCATCTCTGCTTTTAATCAGTCTGTGCACTTAGAGTGAAAGCTTTCTTCTGAATTTTGCTGAATGTCCGAACCCTATTCATGAAAGTTCACCGGTAAAATTTGTGAAGGCGTGGATATCATCTCACTTTGGTTAGAGCCCTACCATCTGTTTCTAGTTTTTGATAATGAATTATGACCTTCATAGGGTTCCTGAGAGACTGCCATTTTTCAATATAAGGTATGCATTATAGCATATCCATGTGGTACAACTGTTCCTATGCACACCATTTCTTTTTCTTTTGAAAATTCCATTATTAAATCCAAAGTTGCTCTCGCGCAGCTAAATATTTCTTCCTAAATGTTATCAATTTACCATGTTGCTGTTTCACTCTGCACCAGAAACCACCCCGATGAGACTGGATAGCTGTTCTTCTCAATTTGACTTCATTGCCTGAGTATTCACTATATTTAATTCTTAATTTCCAATCCAGAGAAAACATTGCTTTCGTGTCCTGCTTTGAAATTGTAAAGATATTTTTACCAGATCAATTGTTTAATTTTATTATTTTAATTTTGCTCCCTGGGACACCCTCATCATGAGAAACAAGCTTCATTTCCATTAGTATCCTTGTGGGACAAGGTTCAAATGCTACTACTTCAGAGCAATAGCAGCAAGATACTGCATCACACTTGATTTAAAATAACAGAAAAAAACAGTGAGCACTGTTCCTTCATAATCTGAACCTACAGATTTGTCACAGAAGAATCTGTGCCCTTTTGCCATTTTTGGTCAAGCATATGGTATCAGCATAACTTCTTTTAAATAAAAAATTACTGTAAATCTGTGTTCCAATGTGAGATTGATCTTTTTCCTCAGTCTAATTATCCTAAATCTTGTACTAAATCATTTCAAGAGTAATTTTATTTTTAAGAGATGGTGACCACTATTGGTTATTCTTTTTTCAAGTTCAGTCTAATCAGCTATTCATGTAGCTGAAGTCGAAGTATCTGAGTTCGACTTACCAGGCCATCCTCATGGTGGCGAGTTGACCACCACGGCTCCCCTGTCAACTCCGCTTACTCCTCCTGCCGAGGTGGAGTACAGGCATCGATTCGGGGATTGATTTATTGCATCTAGATGAGACACGATAAATCGATCCCTGATACATCAAACACTACCCGCTGATCTGGCGGGTAGTATAGACATACCCTGAGAGCAGAATTTAGCCAATTGGGGGGTTTTTTTAGGTTGGAATTCAGTTCAGTAACAGTTAAAAGACATACCTTCATTAAAATCAGATGTAACATAATAGAAAAGTCCAAGCGATCCTGTATTAAGCATTTTAAGAAAACACTGTATGGCAGTCAATATGCAGCAGGAAAGAAAGAAAGAGTTTGTTGACTAATTTGCGTTTAATAAATCAGTGTTGGTGAAGCATCTTATCTAACAGCGTTGGGAAGACTGGTGTGCTCCTTGCTGGAAATAATCCAAATGCAATCAGAATGCAGAAGTGATACCACCCCAATCATAATGGGATATGAATTGTTTCTCAGGTTCCAGACAACACATGGCACAGTCTGACATAAAATTTGTCAGTAATAATTTCATGCATTGCTGGATGCAGTTTAAATCTTTGTTTCAAGGTCGTCTAATAATAATCACTAGCCTAATTTTGCTACTGGGATATTATGGACAAGAATAAACTTTCCTTCTGGTGCTTATTACTTTTGTTTGTTTGTTTTTTCCACTGAAAGGTGACATTGTTTGGAAAGCGGTATTAATTTCCATTGGAATGGTAATAAACCAGCTCCAAACATTGTTTTGCTTGTTTTTAAGAAATTCCTTAAGCTATTTTTGTGATCATATACCTCCTTATTTTTTTAAAAATCCCTTCCAGCGGGGATAGGTATCTTCAACACATCTGACTAAACTTGGTTCAGCAATAATGAGCCCAATTCTGCTGTCCTTAACTAGGAAAAGTGGAGTCTGGATTTCAGTGAGAAATTTACCTGAGTGAGGATCACACAGTTTAGCAAAGCACTGTGCATACTGGCACTCTTGAGCAGAGCTGTGTGAATAACTGATTTTTTTGGCTTGTTGGTTCAATGAAAAATATTTTTCTTATGAGTTGTCCAAAAATGAACTTTTTCAATTTTTTGAACTGACTTTTTTTCTATTTTTTTAAAAAGGGTGAAGATGCTAAGTCGTCCAAAATCAAATACCAAAATAAGCAGTGGATTTCTTGTCTGTTCTTCTAGGCAATCTGGAGTGAAGGGTTTCTCCAGGCTTGTCTTGCTCTAGTCCAACAAAACACCCTGAGCGCTTGGGAACTACATTTCCCAACAATCCTTGAGCCCTTCAGGTAGAGGAGATTTGGGCATGCCCTCCTTTAAAAATTCTAGTCTTGTGCTGTAAACAAAGTTAGCAATCTGGGATTTCCCCTACAAAGTACAAGCTGTGACTGTATGCAATGACTTCTCTTCTGTGACTGCATCCATGATGCCATCTGTCTGTCTTCTAAATAAAACCTTGGAATGGGATAGTGATGAATCAAATGCCGCCAACTCTGAGAGCTCAAAAATCAAGAGTCAGGCCCCCCAAATCAGGGATTGTCTTAAAAATTGTGACATTTAAAACATAATAAATGTTGAGATCTTTTTATATTTCTTCTGGTGTTTAGAGCATTTCCAAGTTTTGTAGCCAGGAGGGCTAGAAATTTACTGATCTGAGATTCTCTGGCAATAACCTGATTCCAGCAATTGGTGCATTAAGAAAACACCAACTAGCATAAAACTGGTGATAAAATTCCAAGAGTTTGCAACATGGTTGACCAATATTAAAGGGCTACAACACTCTGTTACAAATTGGCACGGGATTAAAAACCAGGTAGGGATATGGCAGCGTTCTTTGAATCATGCCTGGACACTTTACTTGTGTAATCGATCTTCGAAGTGGAAATCCTTCTAACTTTTTCCTCTACTTGACATGGCTTCAAGAATGGCCAATTTCTTTTGGATTAAAATTTCTATTTAAATGGCTCTATCTAAAGCCTCCTGAGCACTTGATGTGGTTGTATAAACAGATACGGCACTATAAACCTTAAGTGACCCAACAGGCTTCAGAAACAGGACAATATAGATTACCCAGGGCCATAAGGATCTCTTGTTAAATACCTAATTTCTATGTTTTTTGATCAAAAGTGAGGTTTTAGTCATACAGGATAGCACAGAAACTAAAATAGATTTAAATGATGAAATCATGTAGTGAAATGTTGGTTCATGTATCTGGTTAAGATAGGTCAGGCCCTAGCTGACCTGTCTCACTTTACATATGTGATTAGTCCAAAGGGACAAAGGAGTATGCTAGTAGTTTCTTCGTAGGCTTGTTATAGGATGCATAAATGTCATTTGTAAAGTTCTTTGAGATTCTTGGATGATAGCTATCCAACTGCAAATTATTGCTTTATATAAATAGTTGGTTTTGGTGATCATATTGCTACCTCAGTAATAATAATAATCTGCATATAGGGTCATGTGCAAAACTTGGCTTTCCTTTTTGTGCTCTCAGTTTGTGGATATTAAATCATTTAGCCATTTACATTATTACACCTGCTTATCCAATTACTTTTTTACAACCACAAGAATTTACATATCATATGGAAATAATGAGGGAGATGAAGTTACATCTGCAAAAAAGGAGGTCCAAGTAACAACAGCTGAAAATCAGGCCCTTAAGACATCATTTGAAAACTGTTCATTTTGTTCCCATAAAAATAATTAAGAAAAAATATTTTTCCCTCTCCTTCTACACATACACCTTTCCCTACTCAATGACATTGCTTTGTTTTCATTAATTTACCAAATGGATGTTGACCCATTGTTCCTAGTGGGTGCGACCCAAAGCATGACAACTGATTGACTGGCCTATGTCAGTTCCAATCATGGTCACAGTCTGTTTCCTTTTGAGCTATGTCTACACTATGAGCTAGAGGTATGATTCCCCTACTCGTGTGCACATACTCATCCTAACTCATATCCTGGAGGGTATGTGCTTCGCATGGGTCATCCATCCCTCTGCAGCCAGTGCCCATGCTATACCGGCTATACTGCTATTCATACTCATGCTAGTGTGATGAGAGCTAGCATGAATATAGATAGGTAGGGAAATCACATGCCTTGTTTGTAATACAGACATAGCCTAAGACTGGTGATCCATCACAATAATTTGGCACTCTTGCTGGCATTTGCAGTGAAGAGGCCAAGAATATGCTAAAAATAAATATATTCCCAGCAGCCATTGCTCTGAAAAAGAGTTTAGGCACATTGGCAGAGCAGTATGCGGAAGGCTGGACTGCCACTATGTTCCTGTTCTGTGGATAATAAACATAAGGGTTCCAATACTAAGTACAGTCAATCTGGCATCATTCCTGAACATTACATTGAGTTTATGAAAGCTGAAAGAATCTCCCATCAATGTGTGATGTTTAGTTACATATGTTCTGTTACACTTAAGCAAACAGTACAATCTAAGGGTGAAACATCAGCCTCAGAGTTGAGTTTCCTTGCTTTGTTTCACAATAATCTGTGTGGGTTTTCTTTTTTCATTTTTTTTAAAGAGTCAGCCTCTTGCATTTGATAATTTAGTTTGATCTGTTGATAATGTACGCTCTTAAACTCATATAACAGGACCTGGCTGCAGCAGAGTGCACACATGTTTCTGTTTCAAGCATTAATTCTGATTTGTTTGGGTTAGGATGTTTTTTCAGGGCTACAGCCAGTTCCTGGGTTTTCAGTTAACACAGAGCTCTAGTCAGTGGAAAAAATATCTTTTTATAATTCATAAGCAATCATTGACTTGTTAACAAACTTTTACACCAAAAGTCTATTTATGAATGATTATTTCATAGACCTAACACCCAGAAGTATCAGATTCATAATATATTTCACACTGGGATGTTAATATTAAAGACAATATCAATGATATCCCCCTGATTTTAATGGTGTAAAATTGGTTTAACTATGTGATCACTTCATTATACATAATGGGATGCACTATGATCAGATGTCCCATCTCCACAGCTTCCAGACAATTTTTCCTCCTACATCTTTCACACATGGAAGGGGACTAGATCTTGAAGGCACAGTTATTCCACCTCAGCCCTGGTAATAGTGAGACAGTGTTCTTCAGTATGGCCATCACCACACCCTGATGTTTCTCCCATATAATTTTTCATATAGGCCAACCATCCTTAAGGGAGCAGAGAGTTTCTTATGCCAGAAGCTCTTCTTTCTTGGGCATAAGGCTGGGCTCAGTGTCCAGGCCGTGAACCATCAAATTCTGGGTGCTATTCTGAAGTGAGTTGGTCTCCTCATGTTAGTGAGTATTATTCAGAATTAGTAAAGGCTGCAGAATCGTTCTCTCCCTAGGTAACCTATTCAGGACTTTTGAAGATGCTTTTGCCTTGGCCACTTGACTATATGACTGTAGGTACAGCAACCCATCAAAACTAGCCCTGGGTGCCACAGATGTCATTTGAGACAAGTGGAAAATTTGTGTTAGTTTAAAGAAAACTGGGGTTTCGGTTACCCATTTTGCCTACTAACAGAGGAGTGACAGCATTTTATTCATTTTTTTAAGTGCACAGTATTATTCATTTTTTTCCACATTCAATTTAGGATCTGCAGGATCAGACCTAGAACAAAATCTGTTAATCTTTATAGATCATTAAAATGATTATTGTTATGAAGTAGATCACAAGTAGATGAAGTATTTTAAAAGCACTCATTAGGGCTGTTTAAAGATTTTCAATCAAAACTCTTATCAACAGACAATAAGTTTTCAACTAAGCAAATGTTGTTGTTTTTTTGTGAAAAGTGACTGCTTTCCATGGAAAATTTTGACTTTGACTTTTAAAACAAACATATAAAAACTGAAATATTTCAGCCATAATCTAAAAAAAAAAATGGATTAGGAAATGCCACTGCATTGCCTTAGGGCAGTTGTAGTTCAGATGCCTTATGGCCCCATTCTCTTGTACGGGATGGGTTCACTGGGTGGACTTCATCTCCCATGTTGCACTGAGGCCAGCGATCCCAACATGCACTGCAAAGGATCAGTAAGAGGAGAGAGGATCATAGAAGATGTAGCCTGATCCATAGAAGAAAATGGTACCACGAGCCACCTGAACAACAACTGCATGAGGGATTAGGGCAGCATTTCCTAGCTGAAAATTTCAGTTTTCAGTGAACCTTTTTTTTTCCATTTTTTTTTGGTAACTGAAAATTCAAAATTTTCCACAGGGTTTTTTTTTTTTAAGCCAACTCAACACGTAACTATGGAAAAGAGATTGAATGCCCTCAGTTTATTTTTAAATTAGGCATTTCTATAGTTCTCTTCACATTAATATTTCTCATTTACTTAGCTACATAATAAACATTTATCAAAGTGCCTCTTGGCACTTATGCTAAAAATATGGCCAGGAGCTACTTCTCACTCCCAAGCCAAAAACTAACCACAGTAAAACTAACTCCAAACAATACAATAAACCCTTACAAGCATGCCCTTTTTGTGCATCTCCCTCCATCCAAAGATGGGCTATTTAGTTTGCTCATTACTTAATTCCAGATTGATCAGTCAGGGGTTCTCAGCCCAAAAAGGTCATGAACAGGCTTCAGGGATATGCAATCATTCTTCTGTTCTCTTATTGCTAGATGGGCCACTGATAGGCCATACCTTAATTTAAAGGCCCTGGGCTCTCATGCTATTGGACATCTTACTGGCTTCAATAGCCACACATGGAGGCAAATCCTGATCAGACCATAAAGCTGAATATTCAGTTGCCAAAAATATGTATTATCACCACAAAGCTACCTATTCTTTTCCAACACATGTTTCTGAGCTATGTATATCGTAACTCTGCAGCAGTAAGGACAGACTTTTGGACAGCTTCCTTGTCCAGCACTTGTCCTGATTTCAGGCCAGAACCAAAGAATTCAGAAACCAGAGTTGATGAGATTTTTTGTGTTTTGGGGTCAAGCATGTTGGGAAGGGAGAAAGTGTGTCTATGTGGCAGGGGTGGTTGAGTGCACGGGTAGGTAGGTAGTGACAGTGTATTAAAAAGTAGTTACTCTTCCTTGGAATGAGACAAGCCTGGGTAGGATTCCAAGTTATAGGAGAGCTGGTGATATTTGTTTATTTTTAATGGGATGAGAGGTGTTGTCAGTATCTAGTAGTGCTGTGCTCTGCTCTTGTTTAATGATGATAACAGTCAGCTGCACGCATGTTCCCTCTGTGTGCTGCCCTAGCTCTGCGCAGATAGCTGACACAGCAAACCCCGAGAGAACCCCCAAGACTACAGTCTCTGTTAAGGTACAAAGGCCCCCCGGCCAGGTTTCTTGTCAAATGAAGCATAGTAATAGTTTCCTATAGACTCTACAGGACATACTACGAATATGTGCCCCCTGGCAATGGACAAAGCTCAGTCAGTGGCGGGACACTCCACTGCCCCCTAGACTGGATGAAGATGTGCACTTCCAGACCTATTCTTATACAGATGCAGAACAGATTACTTATCCCTCCTGATGTATTGAGGTGCAGCCCTGTCATAACCTTAGTCCCAGATTTGGACCTTAGCGTCCAAAATATGGGGGTTAGCATGAAAACCTCCAAGCTTAGCTACCAGCTTGGACCTGGTACTTGCTGCCACCACCCAAAAACTTAAGAGTGTTTTGGGGCACTCTGGTCCCCCTGAAAAACCTTCCCTGGGGAGCCCAAGACCCAAATCCCTTGAGTCTCACAACAAAGGGAAATAATCCTTTTTCCCTTCCCCCCTCCAGGTGCTCCTGGAGAGATACACAGACACAAGCTCTGTGAATCCAAACAGAGTGACTCCCCCTCTCCGTTTCCAGTCCTGGAAACAAAAGCACTTTCCTCTTCACCCAGAGGGAATGCAAAATCAGGCTAGCAAATCCAACACACACAGATTTCCCCCTGATTTCTTCCTCCCACCAATTCCCTGGTGAGTACAGATTCAATTTCCCTGAAATTTCCCAGAAAAGAAAACTCCAACAGGTCTCAAAAAGAAAGCTTTATATAAAAAGAAAGAAAAATACATACAAATGGTCTCTCTGTATTAAGGTGACGAAATACAGGGTTAATTGCTTAAAAGAATATTGAATAAACAGCCTTATTCAAAAAGAATACAAATCAAAGCACTCCAGCACTTATATTCATGCAAATACCAAAGAAAAGAAACCATATAACTTACTATCTGATCTCTTTGTCCTTACACTTAAAAACAGAAGATTAAAAAACAGAACTACTTCTCCAAAGCTCAGAGAAAGCAGGCAGCCAGAAAACAAAGACCTCAGACACAAAATTCCCTCCACCCAAAGTTGAAAAAATCCAGTTTCCTGATTGGTCCTCTGGTCAGGTGCTTCAGGTGAAAAAGACATTAACCCTTAGCTATCTGTTTATGACATGCCCCCCAAATTGCAGACAGTGGGGAAGCTCACTGGCGGCGATTTCCTTCTAGAACTTGAAAATAAACAGATTAATACAACACATGCACCTTTAAATATACCCCTAAGCATATAACTAACAGACTTCTACATTTTAAGAACACTTTTTAACTACTGAATTCTGGGAAACTCTCACGGGAGAGTGCATCAGCTACTTTGTTAGAAGCTCCTGTGATGTGCTGAATTTCAAAATCAAAATCTTGGAGAGCTAAACTCCAACGAAGAAGTTTTTTATTGTTCCCCTTGGCAGTATGAAGCCACTTTAGTGCAGCATGGTCAGTTTGTAGTTGGAACCGCCGTCCCCAAACATATGGGCGTAGCTTTTCCAGGGCGTACACAATGGCATAGCATTCCTTTTCACTGACTGACCAGTGACTTTCCCTCTCAGACAGTTTCTTGCTGAGAAACACGACAGGATGGAAGTTGTGATCTGTTGCTTCCTGCATGAGCACTGCTCCTATACCACGCTCAGATGCATCCGTGGTTACTAGGAATGGCTTGTCAAAGTCCGGGGCCCTGAGCACAGGGTCAGACATGAGCGTTGCCTTAAGTTGGGTAAAGGCCTTTTGACACTCATCAGTCCACTTAACTGCATTTGGCTGGGTCTTTTTGGTCAGGTCGGTCAATGGGGCAGTGATTTGGCTGTAGTGTAGTACAAATCGCCGGTAGTATCCGGCCAAGCCTAAGAAGGATTGGACCTGTTTCTTTGACCTTGGGACAGGCCACTTTTGGATAGCATCCACCTTGGCCTGTAGGGGGTTTATGGTTCCTCGACCCACCTGGTGCCCCAGGTAAGTCACTCTGTTTTGGCCTATTTGACACTTTTTGGCCTTAACAGTTAGTCCTGCCTGCCTGATGCGCTCAAAGACCTTTTCCGGGTGTAGTAGGTGTTCGGGCCAGGAGTCTGAAAAAATGGCCACATCATCGAGGTAGGCAACTGCAAATTCTCCCAGTCCAGCTAGTAGACCATCTACCAGCCTCTGGAAGGTGGCGGGTGCATTTCGAAGGCCGAAAGGAAGGACATTGAATTCATACACCTCTGCATGGGTAACGAATGCTGACGTCTCCTTGGCAGGTTCATCTAGCGGTACTTGCCAGTACCCCTTGGTTAAGTCTATTGTAGAGATGAACTGGGCACGTCACAACTTCTCCAATAGCTCATCGGTGCGTGGCATTGGATAGTTTTCCGGACGAGTTACAGCATTTAGCTTACGGTAGTCCACGCAAAAGCGTATTTCCCCATCTGGTTTGGGTACCAGAACCACTGGAGATGCCCATGCACTGGTAGATGGGCAGATTATACCCATCTGTAGCATGTTCTGGATCTCCCGTTCTATAGCAGCTTGGGCATGAGGAGACACCCGGTAGGGTGGGGTTCTGATTGGGTGAGCATTACCTGTATCAATGGAGTGGTATGCCCGTTCAGTCCGTCCTGGGGTGGCTGAGAACAATGGGGCGAAGCTAGTGCACAGCTCCTTGATTTGTCGCCACTGCAGACGTTCCAGAGTGGTTGAGAGGTTCACCTCTTCCACGCCACCGTCTTTTTTCCCATCGTAGTAGACACCGTCAGGCCACTCAGCATCATCTCCCTGGACTGTAAACTGACAAACCTGTAAGTCTCTGGAATAGAAAGGCTTGAGAGAATTAACATGGTACACTTTAGGCTTTAGTGAGGAATTGGGAAATGCTATGAGGTAGTTTACAGTTCCCAGGCGCTCTTGGACCGTGAATGGCCCTTCCCATGATGCTTCCATCTTATGGGCCTGTTGCGCCTTCAAGACCATAACCTGGTCTCCTACCTTGAAAGAACATTCTCTGGCATGTCTGTCATACCAGGCCTTTTGCTCTTCCTGAGCATCCTTTAGGTTCCCTCTAGCAAGGGCTAAAGAGTGTTGGAGGGTGCTTTGTAGGTTGCTTACAAAGTCCAGAATGTTAGTTTCTGGAGAAGGCATAAACCCCTCCCATTGCTGCTTCACCAACTGTAATGGCCCCTTAACCTCGTGACCATACACAAGTTCAAATGGTGAAAACCCTAAACTGGGATGTGGTACAGCCCTGTAGGCAAACAGCAACTGCTGCAACACTAGGTCCCAATTATTGGAGAATTGGTTGATGAATTCTCGTATCATGGCCCCCAAAGTTCCATTGAACCTTTCCACCAGGCCATTGGTTTGATGGTGGTACGGGGTGGCAACCAAGTGATTCACCCCATGAGTTTCCCACAGTTTTTCCATGGTCCCTGCCAGGAAATTAGACCCTGAATCTGTAAGGATGTCAGAGGGCCAACCTACCCTGGCAAAGATGTCTGTTAGGGCCAGGCACACAGTGTTAGCCCTGGTGTTGCCTAGAGCTACTGCTTCCGGCCATCGGGTAGCAAAGTCCACTAAAGTCAGTACGTACTGCTTTCCTCTGGGCGTCTTTTTTGGGAAAGGGCCCAGAATATCCACAGCTACTCGCTGAAATGGGACCTCAATTATGGGGAGTGGCTGGAGAGAGGCCTTGACCTGGTCTTGAGGTTTTCCCACTCTTTGGCATACCTCACAAGACCGGACATACTTGGCAACGTCCTTGCCCATCCCCTCCCAGTGGAAGGCCTTCCCCAACCGGTCCTTGGTTCTGTTCACCCCAGCATGGCCACTGGGATGATCATGGGCTAAGCTTAAGAGCTTCCCCCGGTACTTAGTTGGAACCACCAACTGTTTTTGCGGCTGCCATTCTTCCCGGTGTCCACCAGAAAGAATTTCCTTGTATAAAAGTCCTTGGTCTATAAAAAACCGGGATCGATTAGAAGAGCTGAGAGGCGGTGGGGTGCTCCGTGCCGCCGCCCAAGCTTTCTGAAGGCTGTCATCCACTTCCTGCTCAGCCTGGAACTGTTCCCTTGAGGCTGGGGTCACCAGTTCTTCCTCAGACTGTGGACTTGGGCTTGGTCCCTCTGGAAGCGATGTAGGTGATGGGGTTGTTTCCGTTGCTGGTGAACCGCTCTCCGCTGGTGCACCTGAGGGTATTTCAGGCTCTGGCTGAGCCTTTTGGGTATGGCTGTCTTGTGCTTCTGCCAGTTCTGGCTCGCTGGCGCCCTCTGGCGTTGAGTTTGAAGATGTGGTTGCACTTGCTGGTGCTGGTTGCTGTTCCAGTTCCGGGCCTGGGACTGGAGATGCTGTGGCTGTTTCAGTGGTAGGCATGGAATCCGGGTCCACTACCTCTGTCTGGGTCTCTGGTAACACAGACGGGGCCTCTGTGGACGGCTCAGGAACAGGAATGGGTCTGGAAGCTTGCCTGGTTTGGCTACGTGTAACCATTGCCACTCTCTTGGCCCGCCTCACCTGGTTGGCCAAGTCTTCCCCCAGTAGCATGGGGATAGGATAATTGTCATAGACTGCAAAAGTCCACATTCCTGACCAGCCTTTGTACTGGACAGGCAGTTGAGCTGTAGGCAAGTCTACAGCTTGTGACATGAAGGGGTAAATTGTAACTTTGGCCTTTGGGTTGATGAATTTGGGGTCAACGAAGGATTGGTGGATAGCTGACACTTGTGCCCCCGTGTCTCTCCACGCAGTAACCTTCTTTCCGCCCACTCTCAAATTTTCCCTTCGCTCCAAGGGTATTTGAGAGGCATCCGGGCCTGGGGATCTTTGGTGTGATGGTGGTGTAATGAATTGCACTCGCATGGTGTTCTTTGGACAGTTGGCCTTGATATGTCCCAGTTCATTACACTTAAAGCATCTTCCATCTGATGGGTCACTGGGCCAAGGTGAGTTACTGGAGACTGATGAGGTGGAAGGGTAGGGTGTCTGTGGCTTTACTTGGGTGGTATGTGGGGTCTTTGGCTGTCCTCGGTTGTAGGGTTTATGGTCTGTATGCCCCCTGGGGTAATCGTTCCCCTTGACAGTAGCTTTCTTGCTTTCTGCCAGTTCCATCCATTTGGCTCCAATCTCCCCCGCCTCAGCGAGATCTTTGGGTTTTCCATCTTGTATGTACCGTGTGATGTCTTCAGGAACACCATCCAAGAACTGCTCCATTTGTATGAGGAGGTGCAGTTCTTCCAAGGTTTGAACGTTGTTTCCTGTTATCCAGGCCTCATAGTTTTTTGCAATGTAGTAGGCGTGTTTGGGAAATGACACCTCTGGTTTCCACTTTTGGGTTCTGAAGCGCCGACGGGCATGATCTGGGGTTATCCCCATTCTGTATCTGGCCTTGGTTTGAAAAAGTTTATAGTCATTCATTTGCTGCTTAGGCATTTCAGCTGCCACCTCTGCTAAAGGTCCACTGAGCTGTGACCTTAATTCTACCATGTACTGGTCTTCGGGGATGCTGTACCCAAGACAGGCTCTTTCAAAATTTTCCAAGAAGGCCTCGGTGTCATCACCTGCCTTGTAGGTGGGAAATTTCCTGTGCTGTGGAGCAATAATTGGCTCCGGGTTGTTAGGGTTGGCTGGCACATGCAGCCCAGTTTTTGACAAGTCCAGTTCATGTTTTCTCTGTTTTTCCTTCTCTTCATTCTCTTTTTGTTGTTTTTCCATTTCTTTTTGTTGTTTTTCCATGTCTCGGCGGTGGGCCGCCTCTTCTTCTTCTTGCTTCCTTCTGTGGGCCAACTCTTCTTCTGCTTGTTTCCTTCGGTAGGCCACCTCTTCTTCTTCTAGTTTTCTTTTGTGTGCTGCCTCTTTGGCTGCCTGTTCTCTTTGGTGGGCTGCCAGTTTGATGCTTTCTTCCTTTTCTTTCAGCTCCAGTTGTCGCCTGTGTTCAGCTTTTTTGAATTGTACTTCGGCTTCAATTTTTGCCTTAGAAGTCATGGTTCCTGTTTTCTTGTGTTGGGGTGCCCTCCGGTGTTTATCTTCTGAACTGCAGGTTCTCTGTTGCCTCCTGAAGTCTGCCTAGCAACAGTGCCTTTAGCTAATCTTCAATGTTAAGTAAACCTGAAAAACCACTTTATTTGCATTTATATAGTGCTGGTAATGACTCTCAATGGGAGTGCTATTGTGTGACAAAAGACTCTTAATAGCACCTTAATGATTTCTTGCTTAACATGCAAGCCACAAACTGCCAGAGAGAGCAGAAAAAAAAATTCTCTCTGGTTCCCTTGAAAACCAACTGTTTCTCTCTGCTAAAAAGCCCTTAGCAGAGAAAAGAAAAATATAATATTCCTACTGGCTTCTGGATTCTGTCTATATCCCAACCGCTGCTACTCATATCATAACCTTAGTCCCAGATTTGGACCTTAGCGTCCAAAATATGGGGGTTAGCATGAAAACCTCCAAGCTTAGCTACCAGCTTGGACCTGGTACTTGCTGCCACCACCCAAAAACTTAGAGTGTTTTGGGGCACTCTGGTCCCCCTGAAAAACCTTCCCTGGGGACCCCAAGACCCAAATCCCTTGAGTCTCACAACAAAGGGAAATAATCCTTTTTCCCTTCCCCCCTCCAGGTGCTCCTGGAGAGATACACAGACACAAGCTCTGTGAATCCAAACAGAGTGACTCCCCCTCTCCGTTTCCAGTCCTGGAAACAAAAGCACTTTCCTCTTCACCCAGAGGGAATGCAAAATCAGGCTAGCAAATCCAACACACACAGATTTCCCCCTGATTTCTTCCTCCCACCAATTCCCTGGTGAGTACAGATTCAATTTCCCTGAAATTTCCCAGAAAAGAAAACTCCAACAGGTCTCAAAAAGAAAGCTTTATATAAAAAGAAAGAAAAATACATACAAATGGTCTCTCTGTATTAAGGTGACGAAATACAGGGTTAATTGCTTAAAAGAATATTGAATAAACAGCCTTATTCAAAAAGAATACAAATCAAAGCACTCCAGCACTTATATTCATGCAAATACCAAAGAAAAGAAACCATATAACTTACTATCTGGTCTCTTTGTCCTTACACTTAAAAACAGAAGATTAAAAAACAGAACTACTTCTCCAAAGCTCAGAGAAAGCAGGCAGCCAGAAAACAAAGACCTCAGACACAAAATTCCCTCCACCCAAAGTTGAAAAAATCCAGTTTCCTGATTGGTCCTCTGGTCAGGTGCTTCAGGTGAAAGAGACATTAACCCTTAGCTATCTGTTTATGACAAGCCCTTTTACTCACTAGTGTGCTGCTTCTCCCGCTATATGTTGGTTCAAACAAATCTATCCTTTGTTGTCCTTTTGACCCCGTCTTTAAGATGCACCTGCCTGGTTCCTCGTTATCTCTGTGGAGTGTTCTGATGTCATCTTGGCACAAGTTCCTCTTATTAGCACTTATATGTGGATGCACCTGCTTCTAGCAACCCTCTTCTCACCATCTTCTGTGAGTGGGGCCTGCCTCTGGCTCATAGCCCAGCTTTTGCTTAGCAATGCCTGGAAGTACTTTGGTTCAGGCCTCAGACTGGGCTTCTGACACAAGAGTTTATGTTTCAGGGCCTCATCTTACTACAAGAGGTTGTGGGGAGTAATGAGGGAGGGATAAGAAACTAGAATGAGCTCAATATAAATTATGTAGCTTCACTGCTGAGTTAATTTAATCTTTTTAAGAAGTCCATTCATGATGGTGGATCCTCATATGACGCAGTCAGGTTGACCAACTGGTAATATGATTAGCTTTCCTTCCTTACTCCCTCTGCTTCAGACTCATGTAAATGGGGTAAAATGGCTTTTCTGGAGCAGCCGACCTAGTGCATTTGTTGTCTTACTTTGGGGCCAAAATCAGTGACTTCAGGATAATTACTGATGAATAGAACCCTTAAAAATTACTACTCACCTGTAAAGTAAACAAACCACTGCAGATATAAAAACTGAATCATATAGTTTAGACTTTTAAAACCAAAAACTTGAGTGACTTAAAAGGGAGCAGAGAAAGAAAGGTGGAAATAAACTGAGAAGTGTTAAGTAAAAAAATAAATAAAAGCAAAGTTTTATGACTTTGATTTAAAACATCTCACCTTTTTAACTTCCCAAAAATATTTCCACTGCAAAAACATCATGAATTATGTATTGCTTACTTTTCTGATGATCAGAGGAACAGAGCAGATGAGGAAAAGAAGTGTTTGCCAACTCAAATAATTGATTGATATTTTGATAACCTGTACACTAGGCTTCAGCTTTTAGTATTACTTTTTTGCATGTTATAGAAGACATTTGCAGAATATCTCTGTATGACTTTTTTTTTAATCAAAAGCATTATTAATTTTCTTGGGTTTGAACAAAAACCTAGTCTGCTGGATTTTACCCTTACCTGTGACCCCATTGACAAATGCATCATTGTAATTCAGGAGCCAGAGAATCACCAAGGCCAAAATTTGTCTCAGCAACTTTACTAATCAGAATTGCCAAATCATAAAAGTTTTAGTAGCTGAAAATGTGCATGGAGTAATGTATTGTATTTATTCTGTATGGTTTTCATACAAGCATTTGAAATATTACAGTCAACTCAGCTGAAATTGGTATTTATAAACAACCCTAATTTATATTTACTCCATATAACATTAAATATCCATTGACTATCTACAAAAAAAATCAATTTCAGTCTTATACTTAGAATTCAGATTAGCACCCCAGCCTTACCTCATGGATCTTCAAATAGAAAAAACAACAACCCGCAATGGAGTAAATTATGAAAAGTGCTAGTTATAACTCTGAATTTTCTTGCTACTACTATAAAATAAGAAAAATACAAGTACCTAGTTTTATAGACCAATTTTAATAGCACAGTGTCTGCTGAAACGGATTACTTGTGAGACAAGAAATTAAACATATTTGAAGAGAAGACAGACTACAGACTAATGTGTTCCTATCCCTGATTTAAGTAGTATTCCTAATAAAAGACATTTTAAAATCATTATGATGTTGCAGTCCATATATTTTATGGAAATATGCTTATGAGTGTGAATATGATGTAACTGGAATATTCTTTAGGCAAAAGGTCTCCTGTAAGGTATCATCATAAATGTTATAACCTACTGAATATATTCCTCCTATTTGTATGCATGTATCATTCTTGTACATGAAGCTAGAAATATGAAGTATAACTCTGAGGTCCTATGTAATTATGTAAAGTGTGGGCCATTAATGGTGGTTTAGAATCTTGATGGCTCCTATTCACTAGAACAATTGGTTGTAAATGCTTATTTACCTGCAAAACTTCCTGTGTAGGTGTGGGCCAACCCAGGAAGAATAGAGACTAGGGGTCTTACAGTGACATGTGACCATGTCACATGATACTGGAATCCATCTTAATCCTTGTACATTTCCATTGATGAGGCAGGGGTGGGGACAAACGCAGACCAAAGATTCTCACCTTGTGCCAAAACTATAAAAGGAGGGGAGGGGGGAGCCAGTCATGAGAAAACCCCTGCTTACCACTTGAGATGTCTGCTGAATCTAACAAAGATGGTACCAGGGAAGGGATTGGACCCACACTGGGAAGGAGTCTAGTCTGTGAAAGAAGCTTACTGGAACATCTAGAAGGGTGAGATATTACCTGTAATCAGTTTCTTATTGTATTAGGCTTAGACTTGCATGTTTTTGCTTTATTTTGCTTGGTAATTTACTTTGTCCTGTCTGTTATTACTTAAAACCACTTAAATCTTACTTTTTATACTTAATAAAATAACTTTCATTTATTAATAAATCCAGAGTAAGTGATCAGTACCTGGGGGAGCAAACAGCTGTGCATATCTCTCTATCAGTGATATAGGGGGTGAACAATTTATGAATTTACCCTGTATACACTTTATACAGAGTAAAATGGATCTATTTGGGGTTCAGGCTCTGAGAAATGCAGAACACTGGGAAAATCCCTGTTAACTGAGAAGCCCCAGGCTGAGTGAATCTCAGTTTCAGTGAACTGCAGAGAGGTGTGGCCTGACCTCTGGGTCTGTGCTGGAGCTGACTGAATTGTCCAGCTCAGCAAGACAGGACTGGAGGTCACCTGTTCTGGAAGGAGGGTTATTCTCAGTGATATCCCAGCTCATCGAGTGACAGTATTGAGGGGAGTCTCTGTGACTGAACGCATCACAATCATACTTTTACTTAGAGATTTATGACACTCAATCACTTAATTTTCCTAACTGTATTCTTTGATCTTAGTAGGAAGTGTCCACTCACCTTATGATTGCATATATAGAAAGCAGCCTTCTGTAAATACAAAGCTTTCAGTAGTGTGCTAGAATAGGACATATTTCACCAACATGTGCTGGTGGAACACTTACCTTCTGAGACATCAATTATTGTAATATCGTAGATTAGGTATGCACATGCTGCGCAATCACTAAAGTGACTCAGGGCTTATCTATGTTTACTGGGGGATTAATGAGCGGTGATCAATGCATTGGTGGTTGATTTATCGAGTTTAATCGAGTGCAGATCACTCTTCCGTCGACTCTGTACTCCACCGGATAAAGAAGAGTAAGGGGAGTCAACTGAAGAGTGTTTCCCTTGACTTGGCGTTGTCTTGATCCGGTGCTAAGTAGGTCTAAGCTACATCAATTTGAATTACACTATTCATGTAACTCAAATTGGGAAGTTTAGATCGAATTTCCCTTGTAGTGTAGCTTCTGTGGGAAAATGAGTCAAAAGGAGAAGAGAATGCATGCTAATGTAACAGCTATTCGTGCAGGAAGAGAACTGTTTACTGATGCCCAAATACTTGCATCTGAAATGCATCCATAAGCAGAAGTGTAACCCTGACATTTCTGAAGTGAGGAAATATGCTAGAAATAGGAATTGCCATAAGACAAATAGTGGAACTATTTGGCCAGGAATACTGGTCAGGTTATGCATATAATTTATTTTGCTGATACAAAAATATGAATTAATATTTTACCATGTCTAATGAAACAAATATTTTCTACTTGTTAAACACATCTATAACTCCCAAATATCTGAATGTTTTAGTGTAACCAAAAGCAATCTGTATTCTCTGAAGATACAATACCAACAGCACCTTAGAACAGTTTTGCTGGTGAACACTAGAGAGAACACAAAGCTGTGGAGAGAATGAAACAAGGAGGAAAGTAGAAAATGATCATTCAATTTCTGAGAGATGAAGCTGGAGATTTGTTTCCAATTTTAGAATGCTGAAAGAAAACTGATTGTGAGGCAAAAGACAGAAAAATAACTCAACTGCTCCTGACACAATATCTACTGCTTTCATGAACAGCAGGAGTTCTTTCTTTGATGAACTTGATATCTCTGTGTGTGCTGGACCTTTGATCTTTGTGCACCTCCCAAGAAAATGGGATTTATGCAAGTTTTCTTGGTGAGAGTTATTGGAATAGAATTTTCACCTTTCTTAGAATGTAAAACACCAGTGGAGCTATTCCATGGCAGTATAGAGGCCTGTGTCCTGTACACTCTTTCTCTCTCTCTCTGTCTCTCTCTCCCAGTGAGAGGATATTTGGCCAATGGATCCATTTAGGTATGTATCTAAGAGCTGCTTCCTTGCCTCTCTGAATTCCCCAAACTTTCTTGTGCATAGATACTGTAAGCAGGGTCTGCTGAATTTTCACCCTACAGTTAGCTCAGAGGGGGAGAGACTTCAAGAGCAATCTGTATTTACATGAACACACGTACTGTGCTTAGATATTCAGCAGATAGAGCAGTGTACTTCTCAAAGTGATCAACTTCGGCTGATGTTGGGTTACAAATCACCTTAATACTGAATGCTGGGATATTGAAATGTTTTTACCAATGTTGGCGGTATTAAAAGGGAGCAGAACTGTGCTTAACCCTGTCCCAAATGAGGGGGTCACACTCAGCTGAAAGGACCTCATTAAGCCAGGGGCTTGAATGCCAGAGGCCTGTGAAGGGTAAGAGAGATGAGAGCAGGTGTCCAAGGTAGGAGGTTGCAAAACCTCCCCAAGTGTTCTTCCTAGACTGGTTTAACCTGTTCCTCCCCACTGTTCAAAGAAAGAGCTCAATAGGCTTCACTAGGAGCTTTTTTGTTGTGCATTGGTACCTAAATGGATCCATTGGCCAATCACTGAAAGCTGAAGTCACTTGAGAGGGGGTGGAGTTTCTGCTCAGCTGGCAAAGAGTTGAAAATCAATGAGAGCTGAAATCACTTGAGAGGGGGCAGTGTTTCTGCCCTGCTTGCAAAGAGCTGAAAATCACTAGGAGACTGTTGCGCAAAGGTCACAGAAGAGAGGCAGGTGGCAGCAGAAGATGACTGACAGTTGGCTGGTGAATGAGTGACTGGTGAGAGGGTGAACAGAGCGAGCGGCCAGCAGGGCATCTGGTGGAAAGTTTCAGTGGGTGAGTGCCTGAGTAGCAGAGCAAGTAAGGTGCCTCCTTACCTCTACCCAAAATGGAAGGTAAAATCTGTAGATGCACCTCTGAACTCTGGGTCTACACTGATGAAGGACAGCAACTGTGCGTGGGGTGCAGAGAAAGGGTTAGGGACTTTTGGGTTGCTGGACTTAAGAACCTGAGGGGAAAAGGACACTGCCCAACTTACTTGGGGGTGGGACTTTTGCTCATGCTTTATGTTTATGCACCCTGTTTGTGGTGTTTTCCCAAATTAACACCAAGTTACTTTTCTCCTTTTATTAAACATTTTTTTTCAACACTCAGATTCTGTGCTTGCAATTGGGGAAATATTGCCTCTCAGAGGTGCCGAGGGGTGGTGTGTAATTTTCCCAGGTTACTGAGTGGGAGCTTGAGCCAGTTCTGTGTTTTACCGATGGAAAGGAACCCCTAGATATTGAACCCAGTCCTGGTTTCTTCTGGCTCTGCCTGGCAGAAGGACCACAATACAAAACAGAGAAAGCTGGGGACGTAGGGGGTGGGGTCCCCTGGGAGCTCTCTCCACAGCCAGTGAAGTGCAGATTATGGTTACATCCACAGATGAGGAGACATTGTCCTGGTTTTTCCACAGATTTGCAGTTCATGTGCCTCAATGAACACTTAGCAACCGATTTCCCTTTGCTAACAATATCTTTACGATAAATGGCTAACACAATGGAACAGACACAGGTTGCGTGTACATGACTTACAGTTTTTCCTAAAGTGATCCTGATACTGAATAAAATGAGAGGAAAATGTTGTTATTTGACCATTTTCAAGAGCCTTCATTTTGGCCCTGATTGCACAATTCTATCCATTCCCACGACCTGTGCACCACTCTTTATGCATGTGCATGATGAAAATCTATTAATAACCTGTACTATTAGCTTTTACTGAATTTAGCAAACTCTGCCATCAGATTTTGAGAAAAGATCTATGACAGAAAAACAACTGGGGCCAAATTCATGAGTAAAGTAAGTGGAAGCAGTGTAATTGACTTTCTGCTTGTGCCAACATGGTGAACTATGCTCATTTTCCACTTGACCCATATATGTGACTTCAATGAATGCTAATGAGAGATATGCTTTCATTTCTAGTACAACTGAATCATTCGCAAAAAATAATGTATTTGATGACCTTAGCATCTCTGGCAATGTCTTTACTGCAATTAAAAACCCATGGCTGGCCTGTGCCAGCTGACTAGGGCTCACGGGGATCAGACAAAAGGACCCTTTATCTACAGTGTGACTTTCAGGCTTGGGCTGGAGCCAAGGCTCTAGGACCCTGTAAAGGGGTAGAGTCCCAGAGCTCAGGCTCTACCCCGAGCCTGAATGTCTACTCCACAATTAAACAAACCTCTTATCCTGAACCGAGAGTCTGAATCAGCTGACAGAGGCCAGTTGTAGTGTCTAATTGCAGTGTCAGCATACCCTCTTTCTGCCCAGGGAATAGCTGCAAGCAGACCCTGGATTCTTCTTTCTTATTCATTATTTTTAATGCATTTGATTAATGTCTTTGAACATAAACTCTATAGATCAGTGGTGGGCAACCTGCAGCCCACAGGCCACATGCGGCCCATCAGGGTAATCTGATTGTGGGCTGACATTTGTCCGCAGGCATGGCCCCCCACAGCTCCCTCTGGCTGTGGTTCACTATTCCTGGCCAATGGGAGCTGTGGGAAGCAGAGGCCAGCACCCTGTGGCCCACCGCTTCCTGCAGCTTCCATTAGCCGGGAATGGCGAACCACGGCCACTGGGAGCTGTGGGGGACTGTGCCCGTGGAAGCTCAACATTTGCAAAATGTCTTGCGATCTGCAATCTGATCACTCTGATGGGCTGCATGTGGCCCGTGTGCCACAGGTTGCCTATCACTGCTATAGATTAACACTAAATAAGTGCATTTCAGGGCTTATTGCTTAGTTGTCACTGGTTAAATAAGTCATTTGGCTTGTTTCTATTCTTTGACTGAATGATTGCCCATGCATGGAAAATTTGAATGGCTATTTACGGAAAACATTATGCTTTATTCTGATAGATTCAGTTTTAGGCACCTGAAGTGAATCTGATTAAAAATTAAAGGCTATAACAATGTAAAGAGGCCCACAGGTAGGAAAGGTCACATCCCTCAAGTATCAGTAAACATGAACATTTTCACTTCCTTAAATTCCACCAGAAACATTCAAGAAATTGTAGTAGCTGACAAGAATATCACACAGTAACTTCCATTTGCTGAACAACTGAAGTAAGCAAATATCAAGCTATGTCAAAACTGAATTTTAGACCAGTGCTGTGAAATTTTAAAAAAATCAACTTGATGAGGCAGCTCACTTTTTAAAATTGATATTTAATAGTAAATAATTATTAATAAAATTCTCTCTAGCAGCCTATAGGCCCTAAAGAAGACCTATTTATTGCAGCTGTACATATCATATATCCATATTTAGCTTGACACCATGTCATTAAAAGTTCTACAGTGACTTTGTGCTGAATTGGTACTTTAGAGGTAAATTACATTTACACCTGCTTTAAAGCTCCTTTACGTTGCCAAAGTGCAAATGAAAATTGGACCTTAAGTGTTCTACTGTTGTTAGACACAGTATCTTGGGGGGAAAAGTATCAATTCACTCCACAGAAGTCAACAGCAAAGGATAGAGTTTTGAGTACCACAATAATAGATGATAATCTACAACTCTCATTTCTTTCCAGGATCACTCCATATGAAAAATACTCAGTGGACTCAAACTATATCTTGAAAAAACAAATCATTGCTACTAGTGAAACACACCAGTTCAATGTATCTGATGTTTTCCAGTAGAGAGAGTAAAATTTCACATAAACAAAATTCTTTTAAAGAGAGAAAAAATACTATTGCCTGGATAATGTGAGTACCTATGACAATAGGAAGTGATAGACTAACCTGTCTTAGTAGGTAGTCCCTTAGGACACAACATTGATTGACTCAACCATAAAAGCACGTATAGGTGCCAACTCCATGGGTGGAGCACCCATGGAAAAAAATAGTGGGTGCTTAGTACCCACCAGCAGCCTCAGGGATCAGCTCTTCCCCCTTCCTCTCAGTGCCTCCCAACCACTGCGATCAGCTGTTCAGTGGTGTGCAGGAGGAGCTGGGGGAGGGGGAGGAATGGGGGCAGGAAGAGGTGACATGGGGGCTTGGAGGAATGGAGTGAAGGCATGGCTTAGGGCAGAGCGGGGCTTGAGCACCCCCTGGGGTCTTGGGAAGTCAGCGCTTCTGGGAGTATTCTTTAAAGGAAAATGGATTATGTGTTCTATAACGCACAGTTAAGAATGAAGGTATTAGAGATGCATGATATATTCATATCAAACCTCCAACTGACTCAAAACAAGCCTCAAGTTTGATGTGTTCATGGACCTCAGCCCAGATTCACAAAATATCAGTAATCATGAGCTAAGGTTGTTGATAGAGATATGAAGCTGGCAAACACTGGTTCCCATAAGCCAGCCTCCCAACCTTCATTCCTTTTTCCAGCAATCCTTCAGAACTCCATAAAGTTATCTAAGACAAGACAATGGCCCCAGTGTTTGTTAAGAATAAGAGTAAGGAGGCTCCAGCTTTGTCAGGCCCTTGGCGTATGTCTGCACTGTAGCAGGGAGTGTGCCTCCCAGCTCTCATACACTAACTCTCACTAGCTCAACTCAAGCTAGTTCAGGGGTTGGCAACCTCTGGCACGAGCACCCTAGCGGGCCGGGCCAGTTTGTTTACCTGCTGCGTCCGCAGGTCTGGCTGATGGCGGCTCCCACTGGCCATGGTTCGCCGCTCCAGGCCAATTGGGGTGGCAGGAAGCCGCAGCCAGCACATCCGTCAGCCTGCGTTGCTTCCTGACGCCCCCATTGGCCTGAGATGGTGAACCGCAGACAGTGGGAGCCACCATCGGCCGAACTTGCGGATGTGGCAGGTAAACAAACTGGCCCAGCCTGCCAGGGTGCTCACCCTGGTGAGCCGCATGCCAGGGGTTGCCGACCCCTGAGCTAGTGCACAAAAAATACCAGTGTGGACGTTGTGGCTTGGGCAGAAGCTCGGGGTCTTAAGCCAACTCAACTCTCTTGGTCTAGGTCCAGGTTGCTAACCTGAGTCTCTGCTGGAGCTGCAACATCCACACTGCTATTTTTAGCACCTAGCTCAAGCCAAGCTAGCACAAGTCTACCTGACTGGGCTGGAAGGCGTGCTCCCAGCTGCAGTGCATACATTCCCTTAGAGATTTGAATTCAGTAAATTTAATACAACTTAAAGGTCTATAGACTCAAACCTCCAACCAGATGTGTGGATATTGGATCATTTTAAATTTGGAAACAAACCCTGAAGAATTTGAACAGCTCTATGCAAGTTCCAGCTGGGTGTCTGACTATATGATAGAGATACTGCACATATTCCATCTCATTTCCGATCATTTCTTTTTACAAGCAACAAAATTAACCTTGGAATACTTTGGGTTACCACAGGGGTTCTCAAACTTCATTGCACCGTGACCCGCTTCTGACAAAAAAAATTACTACATGACCCCAGGATTGGGGGCCAAAACCTGAGCTTCCTTGAGCCTGACCATCCTGGGGGAGGCAAAGCCCAAGCCCCAGCCCCACTGCCCTGGGCTGGGAGGTCAAAGCTGAAGCTCAAGGGCTTCAGTCCCAGGTGGCAGGGCCTGTAACCTGAGCACCGCCACCTGGGGCTGAAGCCCTCGGGCTTTGGTCCCAGGCGGTGGGGCTTGGGCTTTGGCTTTGGCTCCAAGCCCCAGCAAGTCAAACGCCAACCCTGGCAACCCCATTAAAAATTGGGTAGTGACCCAGTGGGGTCTCAGACCCACAGTTTGAGAACCACTGAGTTACAGTATTTACAATTAGCCTGCCTCACTACATGATGCTTGTATATCCCTGTATAATATATTACAGAGGAAAATAGAAATATTTGCACTAAATGTTGCATTATTTTCTTTGAATAATCGGTGTGGGTTTTACTTCTCTTTTGAATTTATTTTAGGAAGTGTAATATATCTTTACTTTAGATATATGTAGGGCCTTATCCAAGCTCACTGAAAGTAATTGGTCTCCTTTTATTAATTTCAGCGGGTCTTGTGGCTGACCTGAAAAGAGAACCTAAAACAAGCACTGTTAAATTAATTGGTAAGTTTGTATCTGCAATGTCATTGGTCATTCTTGTCTATACATTGAGTTCAATATACTAATTATTGAAACATTTTACTTATGATGATTTGTGAACACTATTACTAAGTAATGGAAGTGTTGGTTTGTTTCCAGTCAAATCTTCTGCCTATTAATTAAACTTAAATTGTGATGGTGCTAGCTTATCTGAGTCAACAGTAGATCAAAGGGAGAA
This sequence comes from Gopherus evgoodei, assembly GCF_007399415.2. Lineage (NCBI taxonomy): Eukaryota > Metazoa > Chordata > Testudines > Testudinidae > Gopherus > Gopherus evgoodei. The sequence continues at coordinate 81,354,308 of NC_044326.1, read as the reverse complement.
GTGTGAAAGTTAAATTCGTAGTTGGGGGAAGAAGAGTTTATTATGCAGCTGAACAATGATTCATTGCTGTCAGACTAGAATTAAAAACGAATGTTTGCATAGGCCAGGAAAGATCAGAATTTATGGTTGACTTATCATTGCATAAATATTCAAGTGTTGTTTCCAGCTTCCCTGAGGCAGGTGAAAAGGAGATATTTGTGTATTAGGTTTTTTTTTTCCCCATAACTGTAGGCCAATATAAAGCATAAATTCCAAAATCAAACTCTGCAGCTCCTTGTGAGTTAGAATTGCATTGTATGTGGTACAGAGGTGTACCATCCCAGTGGGACATTCTAAAGACATTGTGCCTTTTTTCAGGCACATATCAGTGTCTCTTAGAACTCCATGGGACAGCTAAAGGCTTTATTGTACCTTTCAGCTGCATTTAACCAGATCTACTGGCCTTAACAGGAAGTGAAGTAGTAGGCATGGATTTTCTCCCTTTGGAAAAACTAATGCCATGGTAGGATAGTGGCAACACCCATTAGTGCAATCCCTATGAAGGTGTATGACCCTTGTGTGGGGATGCTTCATGCAACCTCTCCACCAACCAGCTTACACACCTGTACAAAGCCAGGCATACTCTATGCCTAGTTTTTTCCTATAACAAATATTTTACAGGATCGTATTAGTTTGAAATGGATAAGTGCTATTAGATCTGACTGCATCCCGCTCCCAGAATAGGATACAATCCTCCAATATGTGCTATATCAATACTAAACTGATATTAGGCTTGATCATAACTCAGACACTAGGAACTAGTACGGACCATTATATTCTGATGTCATTTGGTACTGTGGTTAAAAAACTAGCATATTTTTCAGTGTATTTCTCCACTGGTTTACTGATCAACTGATAAAGCCTATTTTTAAAATGTTTTAACAGAAGTTTGATAGTCAGATTATTTTGTCTGTTTCTGATATGTGCTTACTCCTGTCTTTATTCCCAAGGAAGGGAAAATATTTGCAACATGGTTTACTTGTTTGAGGCAGGAAATTAGACTATAGATTCACCTTCTAGGACATTTGAAGATACACTATTTACATAATTGTAAAGTATAAAAGGACCATGAAAAGTCACTTGCAAGGTATTTCCAGCACCAATGTACATTTTCATTTTAAAATGTATTCATGGATAATTTCAATTTCCTTTTAAAATATAAGTAATCAGACATGCTAAAACTTAAAAGTACTGTTCCAACTTTCCCTTAAGAAATGTTCATTCTTGTTCCCTAAAATGGAGAGTAACATTGTTGCCAACATAATTATTTTTTTCTTTGAAATGGCTACTGTGACATACTGTAGAAAAAAACTTAAAGGAGAATTTTACAGTCCAGGATTCCTAAAACTCCAGCATATTTCTTCCAGGGCATTGCAGCACTTCAAAAAATAAAAAGAGACAAGTGGATGTATTTATTCATTTTTTCTACCAATGGTTATTGTATTGTGAATAATTTATGTAGGCTTTATGGAATTTAATAACTATAAAATTACATATTTATAAAGGTCCTGTGTCATTGTAAAATGTGTGCTAATTTAAACTGAGTAGGTATGCTTAACTATAGGCTATTGATAAATGGTATTATTTCATTTTACTATTACAAGATATTATAATAATCTGTAATTATTGCTCTTATGTAATCTGTTTAATGCAGGATCATTTTTTTCTTTTTAAACAAAGGCATTAAACTTTATGTACCATGACTTAAAAGAAAGTTAAACAGTATTTTTAAAGCACACATATCTGTTATAGGCATTACAACATTTATTGGAAATGCTATGATTCATTAAATATTTGTCTGCCTTTTTTCCCCTTCATTACTTGTGCTAAATTGTTGTATTTAAATATACAGCACACACAGTGCGGCTGTTGGAATGTAGATAGTACATTACTCGCTTCTCTAAATTTAAAAAAAAATGGGTGAAATCCTGAAGTCCTTCCTCAGTTTTCACTCTGTTCTTACTCAAGAATACCCATTTCATTTAACTAATAGTTTTCTGCAAATAAGAACTTCATGATTTTGACCCACAGAAAATGGGTTGCTGAAGGCTGAGATATCACAGACTTTTAGGAAAGTAAATGCTATAGAAAATAGTGACTTCCTTAGGCTGTTTGGCACTGTGAGAACTTTTCATAATCTAAACCCAGGTGAAAGTCACTTGATTTCAGATTTTCTTAGGTTAGATACCTCTTTGTACAAATGTCTTAGAGGTAGGCCTGTAATCCAGCAAAATTTGATCTTGTTTCACTTAGAATAGGCTGAGACAGAATTTCATTTTCCACTATCTTCAGAGACTCTTCCATATCCTTTTCCATAGACCTAAAGAAATTTACAAAACACAAAGCAGAAGTCAGGGATTATAAAACTATGGCAATAAGGTCCACTGAAACCCATCCTAACTGTGGGAAACCTGTTGTTTCATTCCTAGTACTATAACAAAAATACCGTTTTATAATTTTTCCTTCCAGTGCACTAAAAACAAATTCAGTTGACACTCAGGTTTACACAAATTAATATAGAGCATCTTTCAGGTGTTTTTATATTGATGGCACTATGGTACATAAAATTAAGAGTGTCTAGTTTGCATCTATTGCCTTTCAATAATTACAATATTAGTCTTTGTAGACTGTACAATTGAACATTGAGTCTTTGTTCTAGTAGTCAAAGTCTGGATAAATTCTCCGCACAAGTTTTCAGCATCCAAAAGAGTAGCTTTATTGGGTACATTTTCTGTTATGACATTTGACTCAATTAATATGTATTACAAATATATGAAGACCAAGTTCTTCTTTGAGTGAGTGTCTACATGGTTGTTCTCTTGGTGCACCATGTATGCAAGATCGGGTTCTTTTGGTCAGCAGTGTTCACTGGGACCACTCTCACTGCTGATGGGATCTTGTTTTGGATAGTGTCTGTAAATGCTACTGGAATATAATCATATAATTGAGATGATCAAGTTAAACAGATTTACAAAATAACAACAGAGAAGTTGAAAAATGTGAGCGAGAACACATAGCTTAGGGGATTGAAAATGGAATATGGAAGCTTTCAAGTCTAAATCAAAAGCTAAATTATGGCTCTTGAAACTAAGAGAAACACTAAGGTGGGGAGGTAGAGATGGTTATAATGAGCATCACATAGAACACCAATTAGAGAGGCTGGCCAAAACTTCAACTGCTGTGCCTAAAGTGGCCTGACTTTCTTTCTCAGCACCTCTGAAAATCAGGCTCCCATTTATTTCAATAAATGCCACACATCTGTGTGAGGCAGGGGCAGACACAATGCCCCCAGAAGTGTATCATGTCTTGGTGTGCAGTATCACTTGCTAAAGCTAGTCAAAAGGGATAGAATGCACTTTCTCAACACTACCCTGTGTGCGAGTATTGGGGAAAGGAGATCACAGCCCATAGGCTACCTAGTCATACTCTCTGTGGCATGTGCAGTATTCCTTGGCATCCTACTGGCACCCATTCATTTCACTAGGAAGTGGAAGCAGCAGCACTTTGGGTGCAATATTGAGAAGAATATCTGAGCCCTCTCTGCTCACTGGCACAGAAGCAATGGTAAATTGGGCGGGAACAGATAAAATCCAGCACATTGGTGAAAATGACAAGACATCTGCCAAACCATCATCTCTTTGATGGCTTGTTTGATTTGAATTGATAATCTCTCCCAGTTGTAAGTGGGCATGTGGCCAATTGAAACACATTGCCACCATTAGTACTTATCTATATCATAGGGATGTGCATGGGGATTACTGAAAATACTATTTAAGTTACACTGACTTAATTGTAGGGCCCATATCAGTTTCACCAGCTATGAACAAGGGATGAGGTGCCCTAGCTGTAGAAAGTCGACCCTGAAGGGGGTTGTAGCAGCAGCAGCAGCAGCAGGAGGAAGCAGCCCCTTGCCAGGGCTCTGGAAAAGCTAGTGTAGCCCCCAAAGTAGGCAGCACTAGCCAGAGAGGGATAGTCGCTACATCCCCCAGGCAGATTCCACCAACAGGGCTGCAGTGGAGCACAATCTGGCCCATTCACCCTCCCTTAGGCTGGCTGTGGTAAACCTAGATCATTGCTTGGACAGCATCTTGATGACGTACAGCATTATGTAAGCATTATATGACCATATCTCCCTGCTGTCCCACCTTTGGTGCTGGGGAGAGTTGCCTTAACAGTCTGGCAAAGAGAGACGGTGAGGTCTCTGCAAAGTGAAATTGTAATTATCAGTGATCATGATTCAGCATAAATAAAACATACTGGATAAGAATATATAAACACCCTTACAAAAAACAAACTACTTTCAAAACTGTGAATGGTGCTGGTGTCTTTCTCAATTGAAGGTTGCCTCTTTACTTTTATTTCCCAGCAGGAACACTAGTTTGATGATTTAGAGCAGGGCACAGAGAGTTCTTTACTCAAAACCTTGATTTAGCAAGGTAACCAAGCTATTCACCTGCTTTAATTAATGCACATGCTTTAAGTATCTTGCTGAGTCAGGCCCTAAACTCCTTAGGAGACTTCCTAATTCTAGTAAGGTACACTTTTATTTGGTTATTTTGTAATTAAAAAACAATTACCACTATTAAATTAACCAAAATATGTTTAAGGAGGTAACTACTTTACAATATTTTTGTCCTAATAACATAGTCAGTCAGCCCATGGTTTTATGTTCAGTCGGTAATGATACTTTCCTTTTTTATTATATTTCAAACACTGTTAAAGTTCGGAGTGATTCACATAGCTTTGTAACTAGATGTGATTATTAGAATATCATTTAGTCCATGCTACTGTTGTGTACTTCTTCTCTCTCTCTTTGTAAAGTCATGATCAGTTCAGCTTGAGGAAGGTGTTTACTTTGCCTGAAACAGTTTTCTCATTTCTATTTACAATTGGCTGCAGACTGAATAAGCATGTAGACCAAATTACCCTCTCTTTCTGAGAAATATTTTCTCTAGCTCAGACATATAGCACATTGGTAGAGTGTTGTGACAGCGGACACTGCTGTTTATTTTGTGGACAGAGGAATTTAGACTTCAACGCGGTCTATACAGCCTTCTTTCATATGGTACTAAATTCAGGTTAGAGTAAGGAAAACAAAATGTGAGCCATCTCCTTTACAAAAGTTTTTAGCACTACCACCCACTTCTAAGGGTTCAAGGAAACAAAGAACTTGAATGTTCCGAACAATAGGAGTGTAAATAGGGGGAAAACATGTCTGAAGGGGAGGAAATATGGATTTTTATGGACCTTGATCCATTCACAACAGTACAGATAAACAAAGGGAGAAATCCAGGAGCCTCTGCATCATGCACTCACTCACATACTTCAACTTATTCAAATTCTGTTTAACAGTTTCCTATTTTGATTTGAAGTGGCACACTATACAAAGGAAGGTGCAGAATCTAAGAGTCCATTTGTCTATTCAGTGAGTTTATTAGAATGCCATTTGAAAGGGAAAGAGAAATGAGGCATACAGTAGAAGTTATAACTTACAGTCATAGTGGTAATATTTTTTCAGATACAAAAAGACTGAAGGAGAAAAGGTTCTTTTCTGATATTAAATATTTGTTAAATATGTAAAGTTTTGGTATTCAGAGAAGGAGTAAAAAACTTTAATGCTTCTTCCAAGTTCACCATTCCAATCCTGTGTGCATTCACACAGATATTGTATACAGCAAAATCCAATAGCTCTATTTAGTTCGATAAAAGCAAACTCTATAGTGTAAAACATCCTACCCACATGACAAAACAGAAATCTCTAAACTATCTGCAAACTTGCAGGCATACCGAGTTGCTGGCTAAATCAGTTTTAGGTACTCAACATATTTCTAATTAAAACAAACAGCACAAAATAATCTTCTAATGTACGAGTGCTTTACATACTTTTGCATATTAAGCAAATGTTTTCTTATGGGAATAGTGATGCACGTTAGACTTAATATATCATGATTCCATAATGACCCAGTACTAATAGTCTATGCTAATTTGTTTATGGACCATGTTTTCTGAATTATGTATGATTTTTATTTTGCACAATGTTGTAATTAGGAAACAAACAAGGAGGAAAAAACCTCATTTTATATGGAAATTTTAAAGTCCCTTTAATAAGGTCAGTTTATATATTAGAAGATTCATGTTTAAATCATATTCTGAATCATAATTTTAAATCAAGAAGATGGAGTAGGTTTGTCTAACAATCCAGTAGCAACTATTCCAAGAGCAACTGTCAGATGATGAAAAGCAGAAGGTTGTGGAGGAATTCTAGTCCTAGCATAAGCAAGGCCCATATCCAGGGCTAACTTGGCAATGTAGCTGCCACTCTTTTATGGTTTCTATTAATAAAGTCAAGTATCAGAGGGGTAGCCGTGTTAGTCTGGATTTGTAAAAGCAGCAAAGAATCCTGTGGCACCTTATAGACTAACAGAAGTATTGGAGCATAAGCTTTCATGGGTGAATACCCACTTCGTCAGACTGTCTAGGTGGAAACTAAAGATCTTATGGAAATTTTGAGATGAATAGGTCTATCTTCTGTATGTGAGACAATATTTCTTTTCTTATTAAAATGACTCTAATTAGAGATTGTTGAATGTTTGGCTCTACTTTGGAGTTTAGCTGATAAATACTTTGAACCCCAAACTGAATCACACTGCAACCTTGTTACTGTGTTATGACATCCATCATCTATGATTTCAACTATGTATCTCTCATGGTTACAGGTGAAGTTGTTCTTTAGATCCCATTTAGTCCTTCTTTGGTTGTACCCCTGCAGTGGCAGGCATGGCTTTCTGCACTTCTCTTGCGGGGGAGCTTATGGTCCGTCCACTCTAGGAATGGACCATTAGATGGAAGCTTCCTTTTTTTCCAATTGTGTTAACATGACAGGCCCAACTGCATTTGGGACCTTTTCCTCCAGAGATCTGCAACAGTCAACTGATTAAAGTGACTCAAAAGCAGCTTCTTCAAAACAAGCACTGTTTATTCATTCCCTCAAAGGTACAAAGTACACAAATCAAAGGCTAAAAATGATAAGGGTTGATAAGCATATTTCCCCTTGCAAAAACCTTAACCTTTCTTTGCTAGTTTTGGTGAATTCACTGCAGCCCAGTTATCCCCATCTTTGCTTTGGAAGAAACAGCCTGTCCTGCCCTGCTGTGGTTTCTATGGCTCTTTCTTTGTCAGACTCCTATCCAGCTGCTTCTGACAACCCACTCGCTTCTTTTTCTAGGCCCAGGACCCTTTAGTAGATTCATATCCTCTTTGAACAGGGAATATTGAATAGAGTCCAGCCTGTGAAGGGTAAATCTTGCTGGCTTAGATTGCTCCAGGCAGGGGCATCCCCCTGTTAATAGTGGACCCCATTGTTCTTTGGAGGAGCCTTATCTCTGTCACATTTCATTTCCTGTTTGCTTCCCTCCCTAAAAGCTTCCTTTGATTTAGCTCTATGCAGTCAGGTAAACTGAGATGCATATGATATTTATAAAAACAATACACATAACTAACTCATTCCTCACATCAGCTGTGCAGATTCTTACATGATGCTCATAATCATTGTATCTCTGGGCTTGACTACATTTAAAACACTGCAGTGGTGCAGCTGCAGTACTTCAGTAAATATGCTACCTATGCCAATGGGCGGTCTTCTCCCATCAGTGCAGGTACTCCACCTCCATGATCATAGTTAGGATGAGTGGAGGATTGTCCCTCGACCCTGTGCTGTCTATACTGGGAGGGTTAGGTCAGATTTAACTGCATTGCTTAGGGGAGGGGATTTTTCACACCCCTGAGCAACATAGTTATACTGAACTCACTTATAATAAATAAATAAAAATTAATAATAATCATCAGAGATATACCAATCTCCTGGAACTGGAAGGGACCATGAAAGGTCATTGACTCTAGCCCCCTGCCTTCATTAGGCAGGACCAAGTACTGATTTTTGCCCTAGATCCCTAAGTGGCCCCCTCAAGGATTGAGCTTATAACCCTGGGTTTAGCAGGCCAATGCTCAATCCACTGAGCTATCCCTCCCCCTTCCTAGTGTAGATCAGGCTTTAGCACCACACTTAGTACAGCCGGTCTTCCAGATTTAGAGCACTGATGTCAGGAAAGAGCGGAACATCTGGATAAGACCCATAGCAGCACCCATCATATGGGTCAGCACTGCAGTGGTTACTCTTCTACTTGCTTTCTATAGATGGGCTTCCATTTGAAGGGCTTCTCTGGTTTAATGGCTTGATCGAATGGTATAATCTTGGCTTTCATTTTACTATTCTGTTTTGTTGCTCCCAAAAAGTAATGCTAAAGAAGGGACTAAACTACTTTCTATTATAAGAATTATTTTTATAGTGCAGAAAATATATTTTCTTATAGCCATTTCTTTCCCTGATCAAATGGCAGAGTCTTTTAATTTCAATGATGTCATTACATTAGAATGAATAACATCACTGTCCAGGGTGGATACGGTTCTTAAGGGAAATCAGATATTAAGTGAGTAGGAATCAAAAGTATAAGATATTATGTGTTGATACCAAAATCAGCATTCAAACACACTACATGACATATGAAGAGAGAGCTCATCTATCTACATTTGGTATTTTTATAATGCTTTTTTAATATTATAACAGGCCTGTGTTTCAAGGATAGAGCAGATGAAGATGCATTTGTATAACAGAAAATTGGCCTGTACTGCTAATATAAAATATGGTGTTTAAGAGAGTATTATTCTATAAATATGGACACTTGTTAATTATCACTAGTAGTATTCATCAGTCTAAAAAGTAAATGAATAAATTTCAACTTCAGTGGAGTTACTTTAGATTTGCCCTAACGTAAGTGAGAGAAGAATTTGACTCTATATTTTTTATATTTAGCCATAATGATCGCAACACTGGCACACGATTCATGTCTGCAGTGTTGCGAATATGATTCCCCTTAATTAAGGTTGTTCATAGACCAGCAATGTGAGAATACAAAGAGTTTGTTCAGTATAATTTTAACTTTTCATTAGAATGGGAGGATTCCAAAATTAAATGTCTTAGAAATATTTGTGAACAAGCTATCTAGGACAAACTTTGCAACATAACAGATACTTATCCTTCAATTCAAACATCTCCCTCAGTATCTCTGCTTCTTTTTGCTCATGCTTTCCTTTTTACAGTTTGATTAAAAATCTGAAATAGCCTTTCAGGAGAAGGATATGCGACAATGTGGGTCAGTTCCATTTACTAACTTTATTCAAAGCATGGTATGAATCTGACTATAATGTTTACTAGCAGCAGTTGGTTATGCTGGCCTTCATATATACACCTACACTGTGTGATTTGCACTTCCAAGGTTATTCATAGGTGGCTTTGACTCAGGAACTTGGGCCAGATTTTCTATTGCATTATAAGGCCCTTTTGCAGTACCCAGGTGGTGCAAACGGACCACAATCTGGCCACGAATCCTTAGCAGAGGGTTCCCTGTTGCAGGAGAGCTCCTTGCTAGTACAAGTATCAGAGGGTAGCCGTGTTAGTCTGGATCTGTAAAAGCAGCAAAGAATCCTGTGGCACCTTATAGACTAACAGACGTTTTGGAGCATGAGCTTTCGTGGGTGAATACCCACTTCCTCAGATGCATGTAATGGAAATATCCAGGGGCAGGTATATATATGTGTGCTAGCAAGCAAGCTAGAGATAACGAGGTCAGTTCAATCAGGGAGGATGAGGCCCTGTTCTAGCAGTTGAGGTGTGAAAACCAAGAGAGGAGAAACTGGTTCTGTAATTGGCAAGCCATTCACAGTCTTTGTTCAATCCTGAGCTGATGGTGTCAAATTTGCAGATGAACTGAAGCTCAGCAGTTTCTCTTTGAAGTCTGGTCCTGAAGTTTTTTTGCTGCAGGATGGCCACCTTAAGGTCTGCTATAGTGTGGCCAGGGAGGTTGAAGTGCTCTCCTACAGGTTTTTGTATATTGCCATTCCTAATGTCTGATTTGTGTCCATTTATCCTTTTCCGTAGAAAAAGGATAAATGGAAAAGGAAAAGGATAAATGGACACAAATCAGACATTAGGAATGGCAATATACAAAAACCTGTAGGAGAGCACTTCAACCTCCCTGGCCACACTATAGCAGACCTTAAGGTGGCCATCCTGCAGCAAAAAAACTTCAGGACCAGACTTCAAAGAGAAACTGCTGAGCTTCAGTTCATCTGCAAATTTGACACCATCAGCTCAGGATTGAACAAAGACTGTGAATGGCTTGCCAATTACAGAACCAGTTTCTCCTCTCTTGGTTTTCACACCTCAACTGCTAGAACAGGGCCTCATCCTCCCTGATTGAACTGACCTCGTTATCTCTAGCTTGCTTGCTAGCACACATATATATACCTGCCCCTGGATATTTCCATTACATGCATCTGAGGAAGTGGGTGTTCACCCACGAAAGCTCATGCTCCAAAACGTCTGTTAGTCTATAAGGTGCCACAGGATTCTTTGCTGCCTTTGCTAGTACAAGTGTGCTATACTTAGACCTCAGGGCTGTGGTACCCACATGTGGCATAGGCGGCAGGAAGGGGTTGTGGCAAAGCAGAGCTCATGACTCCAATCCTTCACTAGTGTAGGGTCCAGTAGCGAGGCGGTGGGATACCCCACAGCCCCGCTGAGGGACAAACTTCCCCCAACCCCGCTGTGAGCGGAGCTGCTGGGTCCTGCGCCCGCTCCTCAGAGGTCATGGCACAGACCCGGAAGTATAAAAGCGGACCTGCGCAGCTCAGTAGGAGGCCAGCCACTGCCGGGACCAGACATCTGCAGCCGCTGCCAGCTGGCGCTCACACCCGGCCAGCCGAGCCTGCCTCGCTCCCACTACCCCAAGGAGGAGTGGCCGAGCCTGCCTCGCGCCCGCTACCCCGAGGAGCCGCGGATCCCACCCTCAAACACTTACCCAGAGGACCCGATGGTATTTGAGACCGCTGGTGATGCTACGACGACTCAGGTACCCGACAAGGGGGAGAGTGGAAGTAGCCCGGGGGCAGCCGACCCCAGTCTGGCTGCAGCACTGCCAGAGCCAATGTCAGTGTGTTGCAGCCAGGATCCCCACTGACAGTAGCGAGTCTCTGCCGCTGCTAGGGCCCCGGGCTGGGACGCAGTGGAGTGGGAGGGCCTGCATCCCCCCCGCCGCCCCTCTAGGGGTGGCAGATTCCCCCTTTTCTCTGGCCTGAGGAGGCCGAAACCTACTATTACTGCTCAGCCCTGCCTGAGGGCCTGAGCATACTGACTCAGTGTTTGTTGCCCCGCCCTGTCCTAGGGCCGGACTTAAGACTATTGGTAGCGAGGCGGTGGGATACCCCACAGCCCCCCTGAGGGACAAACCATGGCCGAGCCGCCCTACAGGTACATTAAAGACCCTACTCAAATGGCACAACTCAGAGCATTGGAGTAGCTGTTCTAAGTTGCATCTGACCTGGGCCCAGCACTGTGAATCAAGGCACTATGACAAGCTCTGTGATGTTCCCATCTCTCTTCTGCACTAAGCGGAGCTCTGTCACAGGAGAGAATCTACTCCATTTGTTTTTCTTAGTTATACTCAGACTTTTGAATAGAAAGTACTAGCACTATAGGAAAAGTATCTCATCGTTTTATCCTTCACAATGTTCTCAGTTTCAGTACTGCTCTGGGAAAGGGTTTGGTGGGCAGGAAAAGCAGGCAGCTGTTCAATATGAGAGGGTGTAATCAGACCTGTAGATGTCATTGTGCAAATTCAGAGAAGCTGTGAATCACCAAAGACTATATAGCTTCTGATTGCAGCTGTTCCTCCTGCACACTCATCTTAGCCACTTGACTAACAACTTCAGTTTCACTCCTCCTTATAAGTGGGTAGGAAAATGGAGCTTTAGGAAAGGGACTAGGCAAGGTTGAATAAATGATTTTTCTCTTTGAGAGAGTATTTACAATGGGTCACAATTTATTTTAATAATGTTGTGCTTAAGAGGCTGATTGAAAGCTATGTAGACAGGAACAAAGTTCTGTATATGATTTCATGGCAGACTGATAAATATTTGTAGAATATTTCTGTAATGTGAAACAGTTCTCTGTTGTAGACTTAGAGCCAGCAAGATGAGACTGGGATGTAAAATGGTCCTTTAACTGGAGATTGTGATGGGTTAAATCACAGAAACCCCCTTGGGAACTGCAAACTGATGTGCCAAGACTACTTCTGCCCCTGCTTTCCTGCCCTGGCAGCTTAGGACTTCAGTGCCCTGCCTGGTTTGAGCCAGACCCACTAGCCTGCTGCAAACCCAGACTCCGGGTCTGAACCACATCCCCTAACAGCTGTAGGTTTAACTGAAAACAACTTACAGAAGTGTTCCTGTCATTACCACTCAGATATCCAACTCCCAATGGGGTCCAAACCCCAAACAAATCCATTTTGTCCTGTATAAAGCTTATACAGGTGGAGGGGCAGGATTTTATAATTGTACTATGAGAATTAATGTATGAATTGATTTCATCCTGCCAGCCACCCTTTTTGAATAGCAGAAAGGAATGACCCTCTGGGACATTGGTAGAAATGCATCTGACAGACTGCCAGTGTCTGTACTGACCTTAGGCAGGGACAGAGTAGAACAGTCCTTATGACTGATTATGGTCATCCTTTTGTTTTAGGATAAGTTATAATGTCTACTATGGTCTCCTATATCTATTATAAATTAGGCACTCTAGTTAAATATACATTTCTTTGTTTTAAGGTTTAGTAAGTAAGAGACAGGGTCTTGTATTGTGTCTATGTTAAGGAGATTAGAGTAATGTTGAAGGCCTGGGCCTCACTGTGAATTGTTTTGGTTATGAAATTTAGCTAGGTTTAGTTTACAATGCCTTCTCTTGCTCAACTTAAAAACTGCTGTATACCTTTGAAGGTCTCTGTAAAAGATGGCTTGTGTGAATGAGGAATGTATGCATGAGGAAAAGATAAGGTGTGAAAGCCATTGTTATAGCCGGATGGTCAAGGAAGAAGGAATGAAGAGACTTAATGACACCAGAGACCATCAATGTGCATCCATAATTAAGGAAGGGCAGATTGATGACCCTGAGGTGAAGGCTAGCACTCCTAAGGACAGGACAATGGATTAAATCAAAACCAAGGACAGGATGACCCCCTTGGAGATGTTTTGGAATGTTTACATCAAAAGATACCACCAGCTAAGGAGTAACAGGTCATAAACTGCAAAAAGAACAGGAGTACTTATGGCACCTTAGAGACTAACAAATTTATTATAGCATAAGATTTTGTGAGCTACAGCTCACTTCTTCGTATGCATAGAATGGAACACACGGACAGGAGATATTTATACATACAGAGAACATGAAAAGGTGGAAGTAAGCATACCAACAGGAAGAGTCTAATCAATTGAGATGAACTATCATCATCAGGAAAAAAAATCTTTTGAAGTGATAATTGAGATGACCCATAGAAGGTGTGAGGAGACCTTAACATAGGGAAATAAATTCAATTAGTGTAATGATCCAACCATTCCCAATCTCTGTTTAAACCTAAGTTAATTGTATCTAATTTGCATATTAATTTGAGTTTAGCAGTCTCTCTTTGGAGTCTGTTTTTGAAGTTTTTTTTGTTGCAAAATTACCACCTTCAAGTCTGTCACTGAGTGGTTGGAGAGGTTGAAGTGTTCTCCCACTGGTTTTTGAATGTTATGATTCCTGATGTCAGATTTGCTCATTCACCTGCACATCTACCAACGTGATATATGCCATCATGTGCTAGCAATGCCCCTCTGCCATGTACATTGGCCAAACCGGACAGTCTCTATGCAAAAAAATAAATGGACACAAATCTGAATCAGCTCACGAAAGCTTATGCTGTAATAAATGTGTTAGTCTCTAAGGTGCCACAAGAACTCCTGTTCTTTTTGCGGATACAGACTAACACGGCTGTTACTCTGAAACAGGTCATAAACTGACATAGCGAAATACATAGACTTCAGCAGAGAAACACGACTATAAGAACAGGGTGCTTTGCCATGGGACTTTGGGTTTGTCTTGCCACACTCCAGGAGCATCAGATCGTGAACAACAGAGCCCGGCTCCCCTCTGCGACCAATCTGGCTGGCCACTAGATTGATACAGACTCTGGACTGGTAACTATAAACATTAACGGGCAGGGCTGGGTGCATGCTGTGTGTGTGTGAAAAGCATATGCTAACAGCTATATTCTCAATAAATGCAACATTTTTGCCTTCTCCTCTATAAAGATCCTGTGTGCTTCTTATAAGTATAACACAGGGTAAACTCATAATTTGTTTGCCCTCTAGAACACTGATAGAGAGAGATGCACAGCTGCTCCCCCCGCCAGGTATTAAGGCATACTTTGGGTTAATTAATAAGTAAAAAGTGATTTTATTAAATACAGAAAGTAGATTTAAGTGGTTCCAAGCAGTAACAGACAGAACAAAGTGAATTACCAAGTGAAATTAAATAAAACATGCAAATCTAAGCCTAATACAGTAATACAACTGAGTACAGATAAAATCTCACCCTGAGAGATGTTTCAATAAGTCTCTTTCACAGACTTGATGCCTTCCTAATCTGGGCATAGTCCTTTCCACTGGTACAGCCCTTGTTCCAGCTCAGGTGGTAGCAAGGGGATTCCTCATGATGGCTCTCCCTTTATTCTGTTCTACCCATTTATACATCTTTTTCAGAAGGTGGGAATCCTTTGTCCCTCTCTGGGTTCCCACCCTCCCCCTTCAATGGAAAAGCACCAGGTTATAGATGGATTCCAGTTCAGGTGATATGATCACATGTCACCGTAAGACTTCATTACCCACTTGCCAGCACCCATATATACAGGGAGACAAGTAAAACAGAGCCATCTGCAGACAATTGTCCTGGTTAATGGGAGCCATCAAGATTCCAAATCATCATTAATGGCCCACACTTTGCATAATTACAATAAGCCCTAAGAGTTAAATTTCATATTTCTAGTTTTAGATGCAAGAGTGATACATTTATACAAATAGGATGATCACACTCAGTAGATTATAAGATTTGTAATGATACCTTACAAGAGACCTTTTGCATGAAGCATATTCAGTTATATTATAGTTAAACTTATTAGCATATTTTCATAATATCATATAGAGTGCAACGTCACAGAGGTATCAAATGCCTTCTACTCTCACCTACCCACATGTACTTCCTTTTAATGACCCACTGTCCTGATGATACACCATCAAGAAAACAATACTTCTATGCATGACATTACATCATTAGGGGTATGGTTAAGGTTTTTGGGCTTTTTGATCCATAGATCAATCCATCCATCTATTGTAAGGTTTTATACTCCTGTTCATTACTGTAGTATCTGAGCACCTTTTGTGTAAAATCAATAGCAATAGTGAAGACCTTTGTGGTCTTCATGGAGTCTCTGGCACTTCTCGCTTTTCAAGTTCAAAACTCTGCTTGGAGTAGGGTTTTCATTTTTTGTATTTTTGGTGGGGATTGTTAGGGAGCATAATGGGGTATCATTGTTAGCTTTGGATTCCCTGCCATAGAGGAGTAAATACTACTGGAAGGGATGTGTGTGAGTTGGGGCTCTAAGGCCCTGATTCAGAAAAGCATTTAAGCATGTGATCAGGTTAGTGTGTTCCCATGTATACGGACAGGGGAAGGGGAACTTTTGATATTCTTGTTGTGTATCCCCTTTTCACATCTTTTGAGGTTGTTCATGAATAGGTGAAAAAGTGAAAAAAAGTTTGGGGGGAATGGTTGTAAGAATACAAGGGACCTGCAACTGCATCTGAGAGGTCATACATACATAGTAAAAAGCTGGGTGGGGAGAATATTCCCCATTACACCCCATGGTGGCTGCTGGTAAAGCTATCTCAGCTCTCTGATTTCTTTAATGTTATGGTTAGTATCAGAAGAAGGATGTTCTTTTTCAGTACTTTCAGAACAATCTAATGAAACCTTTTAATATCCATTCCAAGCAAGTCACCTCTGCTTGTAAATTTGTTATGATTATGCAATCACTCAGTATAGATTGTAAACTCCTTAGAGATGGTCCATGAACCATCTATGTTCTGTACTAGCATATTGTTAGTACTTAACAAATAACTCTTGATAATAATTGCTTAAAAGCTATACTGATTTTTTTTCAGGAGGACAGATTATTCCTGATTGTTTTCTGTTTTCCTGTTTGTTACGTAAATGAAATATTTAATCATGCTAATGGACAGCTGCTGTGGGCCATAAGAGAAAATGCAACTGTCCTTTTTGCTTTTCCCTTTTACTGTTCTGATATAGAGCAGAGAATAGGAGAGGAAAGATGAGGGGATCCCATCAGGTAACAATAAACTTCAGAGATGGCATAGAGTCCTTGGGCCAGACTGTCAAGGCTAGTGATGAGGAAAACCTTAAGCTTATGTCCTAAAAATATGTGCTCATTTAGGCTCTGAATAAAAAATATACAGTATTAGAGCTGTGGGAATAACAGATCTTTTGGTTCACTGGCAGTTCTGAAAAATAAATAAAATCATCTTGGATTAACTGAATAAAAAGTTTTTTAAAACTTTTCAGCTAATCAAAAAAAATGGTGGTGAACAAAATGCTTTGTTTGACCCAAAATAAAATGTTTCAATTATTTTTCAAGTACTTTTAAATGTTTTAATTTTTAAATAAAATAAAAGGAAATTTTGAAATGAAAAAAGTCATTCTGTATAAAAAAATGAAACTATTGATTTAAAAATATCATACTGAAATAGTTTGAGTTTGGAATATTTGTGTTTGGAATTTTTTAGGGGCTTTTGGCCTAAAACAATTGAGCTAATATTACCAAAAAAAGAAATAAAAAAATCACAAAATGTTCTTGTGACACCAAAGCTGCATTTTTTTTTTTTTGCAGCAAAAAAGTTTTGGATGAAAAATTCACCCAATTCTATGCAGTACAGCTTCCTACACTTGAAGCCTTTTAAAGGTGCAGGGTCAGACTGCAGCTGGGTAACCCACTGGTGAATATCTGTTGCAAATTCCCCTCTGTTAATCCACAGAGAATACAATTTTTACAGACCCTAACACTAGAGCTTTGTCTCTTTAGCTCAAGCTGTAGCACCTCATGTTTTTGGCTCTGGAAATCCCCTGGTCAATCTCCAGTGTGTTGGCCAAGATGGCAGATGTCACTCCTAGACTCTGTACAGATGCACAAAACCTATAAAGAGATTCTTATCTCTCTTTTTCACCCTTGTGCAGTCACCAGCCACAACATAGCTGTGGACTGGAGGCCTACCTTCCATTTTATTCTTCTGCAGACACAAGCTTCCCAAAATGTGGAGAGTGAGCAGGGGCATGGCCCTACTTCCCCTTGGCATTAGTCAGGTCTGGATGGAGAAACTATACCTTCAGAAATGATTGTGTAGCTGCTTTGTTAGCACATATTTCCAGGGAGCAATTCTACATGAGCCAGCCAGAGTTCCTTCTGGGATTCTGGCTACAGCTCATTCACACCCCATCCAGTATGCCTGAGAATGCCAAGGGGACACTAGCCTATAGCTGGCAGGCAGTTAATTGCATGTAATAATGAATTTTTTAAAAAAGCTTACAGTTCCATTAATGACACTTATATAGCTGTCAAAATCACATTGTTCCCAGTGCTTTTTTGAATATATACTGTGATAGCTTTGTTATGACTTATCAGTTTTTTGGGGAAAAAAACAAGATCCATTTGTGGAATGATATTCTTTGTGTTTTCTCAAGCTTTTATTGTAATTCTTCTCTATGTAATTAGGTCAAACAGTCTGCAGTGTGAACTAAAAGCTTAAGATGTAGCTGTCAAATGATGGCACTCTTCCCTTGTCATTCTCAGGTGCATTAGTCATTCGGAGAATCAAACAAGCTTTGGCAGATCAAAGAGCTGCTACATACATCTTCATTTAAGACAGTCTGAAAAAAGGAGAGAATTCTGAGTCTGAAGACATATTTCTTTAATCAGCATGAGGATTTATTTGTGATGTTTAATTATACAGGAGATACAGTGCTATAATCCTTAGCACATAACTTGGTCATAGCAATATGATTCTGCTACTGATGTTCACTGCATATGGATTACTTACAGCTAAATTAGTCCTTCCTTCATTGTTCTAATATATGATCATTCAGAGAGATGTGAACAGACAGACATAGTGGAAACCTTCACTTTTGCCAGCTACGTAATTCAGTTTGTCAGGCATCCATCTGTAGCTTGTGGTACAATCATTACAAACTACGAATGGAAATAATATTCAAAGTACAAATGACATACACTTCCTAGCCAAGATCATTCAAATGAAACTATTGCCTTTGTGGTCTAATAACCAATTCTGGGCATCTATTCTTTGTCATTCTGGTGTAAATACTATTGGGTTACAGCAGGTAGGTTTGTCGGGAGAGTGCAAAATAAGTAAAGTTATGCTTTCGCATCAAAACGTTGGTTCAGGATTATCCCCTTCCATGTGAAAACTCACAGGAGGGCCCCTTCAAGGTTTGCCTTTTGGAATATACTTCATTATGTTTCCCTGAGGTTAGGAGAACAATTTTTGTAAGTGGCTTCAGTCCCCAGACACACTGGAAATTACAAGACTTTTTTTAAAAACTTCCCTGTAGATTCCCATCTAGACTGAGGTGGAGGGGGAGAGAAGGATTAAGGGAGAGCATTGATGAAATCTCTCTGCAGTGGCAGAGAGAGGTCTATGCATAGAGAATGCCTACTGCAAGCAGATCAACAGGTTAGGATCCAGCCTTTGATTTTTAAAACATGCTTAAAACATTTTTGATTAATTGGCTGGTGAAAAGACAAAGGACTGCAACATTCCAAAGGAATGATTGTAAGAAGCATTATGGCTTATGCTGTGCAAATGCTAGGAGTATGCTATCTGATTTTTTGGACTCTGTTCTAATTCTGATGCAACTTCATTATTTTATATATACTTCAAACAGGGAGAGTGCTCTTACATGGGGGGGGGGAATAGAGAAAGGAAGGATATCCAATTGATTAATAAGAGAGTAAATTGTGAACTCTGACAGTAATCAAGAGATAAATGTCCAAACTTAACTCAACCACAAGTTGTTCTGTTTACACTATTGGATGTGAAAAACCCTTCTTCTTATGTGAATTATTAGTGAGAATCTTCCCTACTTTCACAGGAATGTTCTGAAGATTAATTAGTTAATATTTGTAAAGTGCTATAAAAATGAAAAGAAGTGAAAAGTGCAATCTGAGAACTAAGCGTTCCCATTGTTTCACCTATTACGCTTGCTACTGAGTGATCATTAACTCTCACAATTTGCAACCTGTATTTAAATTTGTTATGCACAGTCCATTCTATATAAATAACAAATCATAATGTTGCATCATCACTTTGTAGTACACAATAATAACCATATTATGACACCATGAAATTACCCAGTGTCCTAGTGACTGTAGCTATCTAAGAGTCATGACTTTCTGAAACAATGTACACCACGAGATTATACTCAAATTGCCCTCAGAAGGTAATCTTTCCAAAAATAAATATTGTAGCACTACCCCATCATATCAGCAAAGTGCTTGCAAAATTGGCCAAAAAAAAGTGGGTGGATGGGGAAAGCCAAACCAGAAACCCCTTGGATTTACCCACAGGTGCCTACCTTTTCTGAAATTGGCATAGTATATACTGTAATAACTAAGGTTTCAATTTAGCGAAGTATTTAACCATATGTCTGACTTTAGACATGTGAGTAAAGATAAGCATGTACTTAAATACCCTCCTGTATTTGACCTAAATTAAAAATTATAAATGATTTCAGAAATCATTTTGAATAAATGTCCTACAGGGTGAGATAAATAATGGGAAATTATTCAACACCTCTCAGATTAAATAAACGAATAAGCTAGGGGGTTGGATAAAATGAAACCTGAATTTACCCTGAGTTCGATTTCTAAATTAAAATATTGGAAGTTGTCAATAAAAAACAATCCTGTGGTGACCAATAGATTTATTTCTTCTCACATCTCCGATATATGATCACTGTAGTGCAGTTTCCGGTTAGTTGGGGGCTGGGGTGGGGGGTGTTACTATTCTTTGTTTTCTTTGTCATTTACTGTCTTTTATTGATTAAGCTTTCAAGAATGTGTACTTCCAATGTTGTTGTTTCTTTGGGATTTGTCCCTGTGTATATATTGTTATATCTCTTTTCTGATTGATTTTGAAATCTTTTACTATAAAGACTAAGATTTTCAGAGTGAGTTAATTATCACTAAGGCTGCAGATTTGTCATGGTATTTTGTGGAGCCGTCACAGTAAATTTAGTGAAAGTCACATTTTTCATGGTTTTTGATAAATCCTGTGTGAGTGGGGTCTGGAGAGTAAGCCTGCTCCACACTCATCCTGCAATGGCAACTCATGTGGCTCCTGTCCCACATGGCATGGCCCAACTCTCCACTCTGGTCTTTGTGGTCTTGCACAAGGTGTTCCAGCACCTTTCAGGTTTGGCCTAGCTGCACCTCCATCATGATGCCAGGCCAAACCTGATCGACACTGCAAAGCTATGCACCAGATTGCACAGCCATCCACTCAGATCTGCTCCATCCACCCCTACCACCTCAGTATGATGGAAGGGCAGTTGGGCCAAACCTGAGTGGTGCTGTGCCTGAAGGCACAGTGCCCGAAGGGGGAAGGTTGGCCCAGCCTTGTGGGATAGGAACCAATGCTTTTTTAAAATCATGGACACAAAAACAATTTACAGAATCCATGACATGTTCCCATGTTGACAAACCAGCAGCCCTAATTATAGCACAGTCATTAGAGAGGTCCAGGGAAAAATTGGAAAACTCTCCAGAAGGCAGGTAAAGATGATCCAAGAAGTCGCATACAATCTTGCTTAAGGGCAGGAAGAACATCCAGTGTTCTGTACTTCAGCTTCAGAAAATACTTTGGGAAATCTAAGAAGTAATTCTGATACAACTGCAAAATAGGTATCTAGACACCAGAGCTAAGCCATGCAGCCTCACTCAGAATTTGACAGCATTTCTCTTGTGCCTTTGCTATTCCACACAATAATAACATCCTATTTTCATCAAGCCCTTTACAAAAATGTATTTTTACAATATCCCCCTGTCTTTTTTTCTTTCTGCCTTTCCAAATGAGCCTGATCCAAAGTTCATTTAAATAAAAGTAATGATTCCTATTTACTTTAATTTATTTCTGTGTCAGTATGGATTTGGTAGGAGGGAAGTAATCTTCAAATATATTGATGACATATTGACATTTTTTGTTCGTGATACCATTTTCAAATATGAATATCTTGTATACCTCCCATGTAATGAAACAGTATTATGATTGAAATAATTCCAAATTTCTCTGTTGCATTTACATTTATTTTGAGTGGTCATATGCTCCTTCTGCAGTTTTCTGATGTACTCATTTCAAAGCCTACATGACTTTGAAATGTACCCATTTGATGGCAAAATCCTTAGCTTTACCTGTGATGTGTAATATATTTACAACACAAGCATGCACAGGCCTGGATAGCCACATAGCTATCTTTATTTTACCACTTCTCATTCACTCTCTCCGCTACAAGGCAGTATAGAAATAATCATGTCATCACATATTTGGACTAGGGTCATTGGATATAGGATGGTAACAGTTGCTGGATGGAAGAAAAATAATGCAAACCAGAGTAAAACTTGTCTGTAGGGGGACTGTGATGGGGTGAACTCCCCACAATGGCCCTGCAAGAGTTGAATTGGGTCAAGTGGGCCCAGTCAGCCAGTTGGACTGCAATCTGGAAGAATTAAGCCTGGAAGGAAAGCTCTAATTAGGTGAGGCTCACCTATATGAGAACAGGTGCTGCTTGTATGAAGACAGGATATTGGAAGCAAAGGAGACACCTGTGAGGTAATTTGCAGCCACTCCCTGGGAGAAAGGAAATGTGTTTGGAGATTATAGAGACAAATAGCCTATGGTTACCCCCAGGGAGGAGGGAGTTGAGAGACTGGTAAACCCAGAATAATGGGGAAGGCCAGGAGGTAAGGAAGAGGCTCAGGGAAAGGCATCAAGGAACCAAACCTTGGCTGCTGTTTAGAGAGTCCCTGACCTGGAACCCAGAGTAGAGGGTAGGTCTGGGTTCCCCTACTAGCTACTGAAGCAGAGGAACCTGGGGCAATGAATGGGAGGACTGCCTGTGGCTGCTAGTGAGTGTGGATTTTGATACATATTCCTCCCTCTTCTCTTTTCTGCCCTGCCTGGAAGGGAAAACCATGCAGTGACCTGGCTGGAGGGCCAAGTCACAAAGATGATGCAGAGGTTACTGGAGCGAGAGAGGGGCTGCAGGCTGAGAGAATGGGGGAGTGTAACCACTGGAATGGGCATTAGCTTGGCAGAGTCAACCCCTGGAATGACCAGGAGGAGGTGCCATCTTGTGGTAGGGTGACCAGATAACAAGTGTGAAAAATCGGGATGGTGGTGGGGGATAATAGTCACCTATTTAAGACAAAATGCTGAATATTGGGACTGTCTCTATAAAATCGGGACATCTGGTCACCCTATCCTGTGATGAGAAGAGCACCCAGTGACAGGGAGACAGAACTTTCTCCTGAAGCTGTTTCCCAGCTGTGGCATGAACCCTACCAAGAACTAAGCATCTTCATGACTTTCCCCTCCAAATGCAAGACTCTAGCCTTCTCAAATAGAAACATGTAGCAACAGGTGCACTTACTTGAAACAACAAGAAGACACTCCACTACACATGCTTCTTTCAATGGGGAAAGGATCTGAGAACAACCATGACATGCGTATTCACGTCGCCTAATGCACCACTGAAAGGGGCTCAGATACTACTGTGTTGAGCATGGTATAAAAACCTATAAGGAATGAAACTGGTTTTGAGATGATTTGAGGCAGATGGCTTTGAGGCTTTTCAGCTGGAGGATCTGAGTTTTGGCTAAGAATTTTATAGTAATCTGAATACTAAAACACGTATATAAAAATATGTGTAAAGCATATGTTTTATATAGAAGACAATGTATTGGAGCATATATTATTTATACTTGAAAGCAGCTACTTTCATATATTACAGTTCTTGCATGTAATATACTGTATATTAAAAAATTATGGGCTAGATCCTCAGCTGCAATAAATCAGCATAGTCCATTGAACTGAATGGAGCTACACTGTTTTACACCAGCTGAAGATCTGGCACATAAACTCTATGTACATAAAACATATGTTTTATATTGCCAGATTTCAGATGTGGACTGGATGTCAGGGAAGGGCAAGGTTCAAGCTGGTTTAGACCAATACCCCCACTCCCAGTTGTTAGTTTGGGGTAATCTGTTCTACAGAAATATTTAGTAGTGCTCAGTGTTTAGGATGCTGCTCATCTACAGATCACAAGGTTGTACAAATGAAAAACTTGGCAACTCTCTTTTCCTGTTTATGGCCTCAATTCAGCAAAGCACCTAAACTTACAATCAAAATTAAGCACATATTTAAGAGCTTTGCTGATTCAGAATCTGAACTGGAATGGAAAAGCAGCAAAGAGTGGAAATTTCCAGGGGCAGGTATATATATATTCCACTACATGCATCTGACGAAGTGGGTATTCACCCACGAAAGCTCATGCTCCAAAACGTCTGTTAGTCTATAAGGTGCCACAGGACTCTTTGCTGTTTTTACAGATCCAGACTAACACGGCTACCCCTCTGAAGCTGGAATGGAATTACTCACATACATAAAATTAAGCATGTGCTCAAGTACTTTGAATTGAGGCCTGTAAGCAGTGGCAAAAGTCAGTTACTAGGCACTGTAAAAATATGCAAAGTCTTATTTACATTCCTGATAGTAACTTTCTTTTAGTGTCCAAATTCTAAAATATAGAAGGCTATTAAGTGTCTATAGTTAGGCAGACACTTTAGTAAACAGAGAGGGAACTGTATGTCTAAATACTGCACTAGTGATTAGATATTGGATGACATGGTTACTAATGATTATTGACTTTCCTATTCTTCATCCACTCTAAGTACTCTAAGGATAACACAAAATGTCTCTGCTTTGTCTGAAGGTAATTGGAAAATCTAATTTATTTTAAGCTCTTTCAGAGAAGCTAAGACAATAAATTACAGTATATTTTTTTTACATGGACTCCAGCTCCAGCAGGTTGCGTGGTGACTCATAATGGTGGTAACTTTTTCAACTGATCAGTGCAAAAAGAATATGGTAAAATCTGTTAAGTAACTTTCATTAAAGCAATCAGAACTGACATATAGCAACCTTTGAAAATGAAGCATATAATTATAACCAGATTTGCAGAATATTGATAACTGTTTTTTTTTTTTGGAAGAAGAATTCTCCTTTCATATATGTTGGTCTTCCTGAATGCATCTACCTGGAACCCCAAGTCAGAGCAGCAAATAATATACTGTCAGGCTGGAAGGGTATATCAAATGGTGTCCCATAGGCATCAGTTCTGGATCTGGTTCTGTTCAATATCTTCATCAAAGATTTAGATAATGGCATATAAAGTGTGGATTATACCAAGCTGGTAGGGGTTGCAAATGCTTTGGAGGATAGAATTAAAAATGATCTGGACAAACCAAAGAAATGGTCTGAAGTAAAAAGGATGAAATTCAATTAGGACAAATGCAAAGTATTCCACTGAGGAAGGAACAATCAGTTGCACACATACGAAATGGGAAATGACTGCCTAGGAAGGAGTACTTCAGAAAAGGATCTAGAGTTCATAGTGTATCACAATCTAAATATGAGTCAACAGTGTAACGCTGTTGCAAAAAACACATCATTTTGGGATGTATTAGCAGGAGGGTTGTAAGCAAGACACGAGAAATAATTCTTCCTCTCTACTCTGCACTGATTTGTTCTCAGCTATAGTATTGTGTCCAGGTCTGGGTGCCATGTTTCAGGAAAGAGGTGGACAAATTGGACAAAGTCCAGAAAAGAGCAACAAAAATGATTAAAAGGTCTAGAAAACATGACCTATGAGGGAAGAATGAAAAAATTGGGGTTGTTCAGACTGGAGAAGAGAAGACTGAGAGGGGACTTGATAAAAGTTTTCAAGTACATAAAAGATTGTTACAAAGAGGAGTGAGTAAAATTGTTCTCTGTAACCTCTGAGGAGAGGACAAGAAGCAATGGGCTTAAATTGCAGCAAGGGTGGTTTAAGTTGGACATTAGGAAATACTTCCTGACTGGTAATTAAATACTGGAATAAATTGCCTAGGAGGTTGTGGAATCTCCATCATTGGAGATTTTTAAGAGTAGGTTAGACAAACATCTCTTAGGAATGGTCAAGATAATTCTTAGCCCTGCCATGACACAGGAGACTGGACTAGATGACCTCTCGAGGTCCCTTCCAGTCCTATGATAATGATTTTCTGAAGGATCCCAAAAATTTTTTACATGTTGCCTACTGAAGTTTCACAGGTCTGAATGATAGCTACTTCTGGGGTGGAATTTACCACAATACACATACAATTCCTACTTATCTTTATTTAAAAGCACAATTTTTAATATTTCAATGAAAACTTCTTGATTTTTTTGCCTTTAAATGTGACTTAGTTAACAAAGCATATGTGCTTATAATATTTATAAATAATGGCTGAATTTTTTTTTAAGATGTGACGTTTCTCTTAACTTTTCCTTAATCTTCTGTGCTTTGGTCATTTTAAAACATGCAATCTTTACATGGAAAAGACAGTAGTATGTGGAGTACACCCAAATACTCCACCTGCATTGAGCAAATGTATATAAAATGCTCTTTGTGCAGTGGGTTAAAACATTATTTAACCTTTAAAAAGGTGGCATTATCCAAACTATCATCCAACTTAGGACCAAATTGTGGCTCCCTTACTCGCACTGACTTCCATGATACTACTTGAACAAGTAACTTTTTACCAATGTATGGGGTTTACCGTGTGGTCTGAATGAGTAAGAAAATGTATCTACTCTTCCTTCAATGGGACTTGCAGGATTTGGTTCCAGTTTGTGGTCACAGCGTCAAATATTCCATATGTTTTGGGCTGGGACACATTTAAAACGCGGCACATGATAATCTAAACCAGACTATTGCATTCAACAAACTAACCTGTAATGTCTAAGTGGATACCTATTCTTTCTTAAATAATAGATTAACTACTTTTTATTCTGGCCAGATGTCTCCTAAACTTACAGAGCTTGCAAAAATGTTGTCTGAGTTTTTTTCCCTTCAATCTATGTGTTGCTTTCTTTATCAAGCCTGTACTCTATACAATCTGCTTGGATGTTTTAAGTGTTTTAAGACATTTTAATGGAGTAGTAGCTAACAAAGGTGTGTCTTGAATGGTTCTTGAATCCTTCTCATGGATACCTGCTAATGTTAAGTTGCTTTAATGTTCAGTGCCTGTACATTTTTTTATTAGTAATGCCACAAGAAAAGGTAATCATTATGGACCCAGTTCTTTCTCTCTAGTTGTATGACCCATCACCTGTCTTGTGCTGAGCACCACCTGAGAGTTTGCCTCAGCATGTTACAGGAGATGTTTATTACCTTGTACAATCAGATCCATAGGGCCAGATCCAAAGGCCACAGAAATCAATGGAAATCTTTTCATTGACTTCAGTGGGTTATGGGTCAGCTCCTATGAGTAGCTGTTTCTTATATTCTCTGAACTTTGCCACTATTCCTTATAAAATAATGTGGTGAATCTTCCTTAAATTGTCCACTTAATTTGTTCTAGGGATGAATAAACTGGTTTGGATAAAATATGAACCATTCCACCACAATCTTGGCAATTTTGTCCAAAATGATGCTTTTCCATATATAAAAAGCACCCAGTTAATTTTTGTAGTCTAAATTCACATGTTTTAGCAATAGCTTTAGTAGTTTGAGAAAGCTGCTGGAATCTATTGTGGAATGCAAAGAACTTTTAACAAACCCACAGAATTCATATTATATAGTAAAAATCAGAGAAACACTTCAGGAAATAAATGAGTCATTTATTTAACTCTTGGCTGGCAATATAGAGTGTATGGAGGACAAGTAACGGCAAATAATGATAAAAGGATTCTAATGTAAGGAATTGGGTGTTTTTTTTTAAACAGATCTTTGGAAGATTATCAAGAAAAACTCTCTAAATTTTTATTGGATGGAGAACTTGCACTTGTATTTTTGGGGGCGAAGGAGGTTTGTATTGTCATATTCACACTTCTGCAATTTGTGAGTGCTTTGTCCTGCTTTGGTATTTTAACTTTCCCATAATGGTGAATGAAGAAAGACTCTGTCCTTGATATCTCCTTGCTCTCAAGTCCCAAAATATGTTCAGATGCTATAATTACTTGAAAGGCTACTTATAACCTAGATTTTCTTTTTCCCTTCTCTGCCCCTTTGAGAGTCATTTGTTATAACTGCCAAAGAAGCAAAGGTATTTGTATTTCTTCATGATGAAAGGTACTCTCCCTTAAAATATTATTCATGACCACAAATTCATGAAGTGCCCAGCACTAATAAGCCTACTGAAAATCATAGATGTTTATGAAAACACAACCTGTAGGGCCACTGTTTCAAGGGGAGTCTTGCAATGATATTTTCAACCTTGCATGCTGGACCCAAATGACAGACTATTCTCAGCATCTAACCTCCAACCATTACTACAATATATATGGAGAGAGAGAGAGAGAGTCATAATTCACATTTTGTTGCCCTAGCTGTTATAGGACTACTATAAAATATTTTACACACTAAAAATAGTATTTCTGAACTTTACAAGAAGTTTAGGAAGAAATAAAATAAAATGTTTGTAGTTATGTCAAATTATAAATACTGTATTTAGACTTGAAGACAGCTGCAATGCATTGCCAATAACAGTGTGCTGCCCAATTCTCCTCTGACTCCAGTGCTAAAGAGGGTCTCTACGACTCATCAGGGGAACCCTCCTAAGCCAGTATCTCCTGTTCCAAGTTTGCCTATAAGAATCTCTGTGGGGCAGGGAACATGGTCACTGAAGACAGAGTGATCTCAGATAAGATGACTAGGATTTATAAAGAAGCCCATTCAGTAGACACTGATTTTAGGGTGAAATGTTTCAACCAAAACCCCAAACCCAAACTGCTGCCATAGTGCCTCATAGGGGTGATAGTTTGGGTTTATTGTACTCCCATTCCCTCTATAACCTAGGTTCCCTGGTTGGGCATGGTGAACCACAGTCTCCCCTCTTGGTAAGAGGAGGTGGTGTCACATGGACATGGTTCATAATGGAATCTGAAGTCCAACTGGGGAGTCCAGCTGTCACAGGGTGGCTGACATCTGTTAATGAAGCAAGCCCAATGCTCTTGTTCCAGAAAAGGTGCTCTCCATTTGGCCTATTTGATGTGCCACTTTCCTAACATCAGAGACAGACCCAGTGATCATGAGTCCTTGTGAGCATCAGTCAGGAACCAAGAAAATAAAACAGACTGGAGGAAGTCTGAGAAAAATAGCATAAAGACTAAAAATTGTATGCAAGCTTGCAACCTGTGATCATAATCCTTTGGAGGAAATCAAAATATAATTGGGTTTTTTTGCTTTCCTTAGTGTATTCTGATATACAGCTATACTGCAAGAGAATGGCTGTAAATCCTTTCTTAGCAGGTGAGATTTTTTTTTTCAATTTAAGTATAGTCTGCCTATAAAGACAATGGCAGCTTTTAAAAATAAATTGTAAAATTAACTAAATGCACAAGGCAAATGTCTAAATACAGTATAACATCCCTCAATGAAAAAAGAGAGTGGAAAATATATTAATATTTATGGAACTAGTCATCCCATGCTAACTTTTCCACATCTGCAGATTAATCTTATGTGAAAAAACATAGTTGGCTGAAAAGGCACAGAACCCACTTCAACCCTTCCGCGCTCTCCCCCCCCCTGCAAAAAAAAAACAACTATATACCTTTCCAAGGAAAAAATCCACACTAATATAATGTTTTACCAATCCTCACACTCTTCAGTCTCCTCACATGTTGCATTCTCTATTTCTCTAGATTGTCTTCATTGTCGTGTAAGCTCTTTTGGACAGGGAGTGTCCATTACTGTGGGTTTGTTATAGCACCTAGTACAAGGATGTCTTGATCCTGATTGGGTCTTCTAGGTGCTACTGTGATGCAAATAAGTAATAAGTACTCACAATACATTATCTTCTTATGCTGTGGGCTTAATAGCAGAGTTAGGGTTACTAGATGTCCTAATTTTGGGGGCTTTTTCTTATATAGACACCTATTACTCCCCACCCCATCGCAATTTTTTTATACTTGCAATCTGGTCACCCTAAGACAAGCAGATATGCAGCTTTAAATTGTGTGCAGCCTGCAGAAGTGAATTGAGCCAAATTATTTTCCCCCACCAAACATTTTACAATATGCTGCTATTCCCTCTCTCTCCTGTAAGTCTATGTTGACGGATTATCCAGTATCAGGCTGCTATAGGTCTCAAGTTTGACTGTTTATACATTCTAAAGGTTGTTACAGTACATTGGATACATCTTTTGCATTTAAGTTTTCTTGTAGCAATGTTTTTGTGGAATAACTTTAGAGCAAAATGAATGAAGTCCTCATTCTTGGGTGGGGCGACTGGCAGTTGATCAAATAAATGCCTAATAGTGGCTCAGCTGTCCAAATTGTGCTTCCAAAGCTGTGCCAATTGCTGCAGGAGGAAGGGAAAGCCAATGGATGACCTTATAAGCCTTCAAAACGAAGACAAGAGCCCTGCTGTTTTCCTCTTCTAGTAGACAGATTTTAGGAGAGGATACATTTCAACATGTTTACATTGGGTTATTCCAGTCCATGAGGTTTAGGGGTTTTGTGTTCCAAGAGTTTTTGGTAAAACTGTAGCAAACGTCTTATTGTGGGTGTATGTTGTGTGTATAGTAAAGACAAGCAGAACTTCTTAATTATGTGTCACAGGCCCCATATTGCTAACGGCTAATATACATTCTCTAAGCATACTGATAATGGTGGGTGTTTTTGAAGCTGGAAAACTGAGTTCTGTTCCCACCATTTCCATGAAACTCATTGCCATGATCTGCACCAGAGAGACAACTGTGAAGTTACCAGATAGACATGATTGTAGCAAAGTTTTACTGTATTGCAGCAGGGTTGGCTGATTATATTACAGTGAGCTTCAGGCCCAGCCATCTGTTTATTTCTTTTATGCTGCCTAAAACTGGTAGAATTGAAAGTACTTAGTCATTAAGTCATAACACTCTGTGCAAGGGGGAGTGTTCAAAAAAGTTTGCCTGAAAAAACCTAAGAGTGTTGTCAAGGTTTTTTCCCCACTTTGAACTTCAGAGTACAAAAAGTGGAGACCTGCATGAACACTTCTAAGCTTAATTACTAGCTTAGGTCTGGTACACTGCCACCAGCCAGAATTTAGTGTCTGGCACACTTTGTGTTCCCCCAAAACCTTCCCTGGGGAACCCAGACCCAAACCCCTTGGGTCTTAAAACAAGGAGAAATTAACCATCCCCCTCTTTTCCCCCCAGACTTTCCCCTCCCTGAGTTGCCTTGAGAGGCTTCACACCGATCCAAACTCCTTGGATCTTAAAACAAGGAAAAATCAGTCAGGTTCTTAAAAAGAAAGCTTTTAATTAAAGAAAGAAAAAGTAAAAATTCTCTGTAAAATCAGGATGGAAAATGCTTTACATGTACTCATATTCATATAGACTAGAGGGACATCCCCCAGCCTTAGATTCAAAGTTACAGCAAACAGAGGTAAAAAATCCTTCCAGCAAAAATAAACCTTTACAAGTTGAGAAAACAAACATGAGACTAATCCACCTTGCCCGGCTATTACTTACAATTTTGAAATATGAAAGACTGATTCAGAAAGATAGGGAAAGCCTGGAATGATGTCCCGTCTCTCTCAGTCCCGGGAGCGAACAAAAACAAAAAACGCAAACAAAGACTTCCCTCCACCAAGATTTGAAAGTATCTTGTCCCCCTATTGGTCCCCTGGTCAGGTGTCAGCCAGGTTTACTGAGCTTCTTAACGCTATACAGGTAAAAGAGACATTAACCCTTAACCATCTGTTTATGACAAGTATAAATGCCAGCTTCAAGGTAAGCTCCATACCAATCAGACCAAAAGGATTAAAACATTGAACATGGTGGATTTATGAAGATGTTAGAATTTGTTTGTTTTTTATTAGTTCCTTTTTGAGAAGTTTTAAATTAAATTAGATACAGAAATGAGCAGAAATGCCAAGTATACCACTTTCCTAGAAGTAGCCTGTAGAACATTACTTTTTGTCATTCTCAGATGTACATGAAGGGTGGGTTGTTCCATGCACGGGGAGCTGCATGAAAAACAGCATGAAGGAGGGAAGTGGGAGAAACAAATGACATAGTTTCTTTGATGCCCCTCAGTTAAATGAAGGAGGAATGAGGGCATGCAAAATAAAACAGGGTCAGAGGTACAAAGAAAGGTAGAATGATGTGTAGGACCTTGAAAGCAGGACAAAAAGTTTGAGTTTGTTATGAAATTTAAGTAAAGGGACCTCAAGCAGGGAGAAGGGAGGTGGGTAATGAGCAATGGGTAAGTTTACATTTTTTTTATGTTACAATTTTTATTCTATATTTTAGTTTTCCTTAATGCTTTCAGCAACCGATAATAAGGCTGTCTGTCAATTTCAATTTTCAATTTTCTGGTTTTGAAGGAGTTGACTTTGAACAGCCATCCTTCTGTTTTTCTTATTCTTTTAAAATGTCCAAATAACTTTGTATTTTTAACTTTGATGCCTACATTCCACCCACCGTAAAGGTATCCTATTTTTATTTTCACTTCTCTAGACTCAGAGAAATGTCAAGCTTCTAAAGCCATGACTGTAATAGATGTTAAATCTCCTTTTCAGAAAGGTGACTGTCATAAACAGATAGCTAAGGGTTAATGTCTCTTTCACCTGAAGCACCTGACCAATGGACCAATCAGGAAACCGGATTTTTTCAACTCTGGGTGGAGGAAAAAAGTTGTGTCTGAGTCTTTGTCTGTCTGCCTGCTTTTCTCTCAGCTATGAGGAGTTTTTCTATTTCCTGCTCTCTAATCTTCTGTTTCCAAGTTGTGAGTACAGAGATCATGTATTTACATGTCTATAATTGCTGGAGTGCTTTGATTTGTATTCTTTTTGAATAAGGCTGTTTATTCAATATTCTTTTAAGCAATTGACCCTGTATTTGTCACCTTAATGCAGAGAGACTATTTGTATGTATTTTTCTTTCTCTCTTATATAAAGCTTTCTTTTAAGACCTGTTGAAGTTTTCTTTACTGGAAAACTTCAGGGAAGTTGAGTCTGTACTCACCAGGGAATTGGTGGGAGGAAGGAGTCAGAGAAAGATCTGTATGTGTTGGATTTGTTCACCTGACTTTGCATACCCTCTGGGTTGGGGGGGGGAAGGGAGATTGACTCGGTGATTCTGGTTTCCAGGACTGGGAACGGAGAGAGGGAGTCACTCTGTTTGGATTCGCAGAGCTTGTGTCTGTGTATCTCTCCAGGAGCACCTGGAGGGGGGGAAGGGGAAAAGAATTATTTCCCTTTGTTGTGAGACTCAAGGGATTTGGGTCTTGGGGTCCCCAGGGAAGGTTTTTCAGGGGGACCAGAGTGCCCCAAAACACTCTAATTTTTTGGGTGGTGGCAGCAGTACCAACTCCAAGCTGGTAACTAAGCTTGAAGGTTTTCATGCTAACCCCCATATTTTGGACGCTAAGGTCCAAATCTGGGACTAAAGTTATGACATGAGTGGCAGCGGTTACGGGATAGACAGAATCCAGAAGCCAGTAGAAATATTATATTTTTCTTTTCTCTGCTAGGGGCTTTTTAGCAGAGAGAAACAGTTTGGTTTTAAAAGGGAACCAGAGAGAATTTTTTTTTCTGCTCTCTCTGGCAAGTTTCTGGCTTGCATATTAAGCAAGGAACCATTAAGCTGTGACAAAAGAGTCTTTTGTGACACAATAGCACTCCCATTAGGAGGCAAATACCAGCACTATATACATGCAAATAAAGTGGTTTTTCTAGTTTACGCTAGAGGAAGAAAAGGAAATAAGCACTGTTGCTAGGCAGACCCCAGGAGGCAACAGAGCTTGCAGTTCAGAAGATAAACACCGGAGGGCACCCCAACACAAGATAACAGGAACCATGCCTTCCAATACCAAAATGGAGGCCGAGTAACAAATCAAAGAAGCTGAACACAGGCGACAACTGGAAAAAAGACAAAAAGAGGTGGAGCTGAAAGAAAAGGAGGAAAGCATCAAACTGGCAGCCTACAAAAGAGAACAGGCAGCCAAAGAGGCAGCACCCAAAAGAAAACTAGAAGAAGAAGAGGTGGCACACCGAAGGAAACAAGAAGAAGAAGAGGCGGCCCACCGCCGAGACATGGAAAAACAACAAAAAGAAATGGAAAAACAACAAAAAGAAAATGAAGAGAAGGAAAAACAGAGAAAACATGAACTGGACTTAGCGCAAGCTGGGCTGCATTCACCAGCCAATCCTAACAACCCTTCGCCAATTATGG
Organism: Gopherus evgoodei; assembly: GCF_007399415.2. Lineage (NCBI taxonomy): Eukaryota > Metazoa > Chordata > Testudines > Testudinidae > Gopherus > Gopherus evgoodei. The sequence goes on along the minus strand of NC_044326.1, from coordinate 81,320,739 downwards.
TTCCACATCACAGGAAATTTCCCACCTACAAGGCAGGTGATGACTCCGAGGCCTTCTTGGAAAATTTTGAAAGAACCTGTCTTGGGTACAGCATCCCTGAAGACCAGTACATGGTAAAATTGAGGCCACAGCTCAGTGGACCTTTAGCAGAAGTGGCAGCTGAAATGCCTAAGGAGAACATAAACGACTATAAACTTTTTCAAACCAAGGCCAGATACAGAATGGGGATAACCCTGGATCATGCCCGTCGGCATTTCAGAACCCAAAAGTGGAAACCAGATGTGTCATTTCCCAAACATGCCTACTACGTCGGGAAAAATTATGAGGCCTGGATATCAGGACACAATGTTAAAACCTTGGAAGAACTGCACCTCCTCATACAAATGGAGCAGTTCTTGGATGGTGTTCCTGAGGACATAACACGGTACATACAAGATGGAAAACCCAAAGATCTCGCTGAGGCGGGGGAGATTGGAGCCAGATGGATGGAAGTGGCAGAAAGCAAAAAAGCTATGGTCAAGGGGAACGAATACCCCAGGGGGCACACCAACCATAAACCCTACAACCAAGGACAGCCAAAGACCCCACATACAACCCAAGTCAAGCCACAGACGCCCTATTCGTCCACCTCACCAGTCTCCAGTAACTCACCTCGGCCCAGTGACCCGTCAGATGAAAGATGCTTTAAGTGTAATGAACTGGGACATATCAAGGCCAACTGTCCAAAGAACACCATGCGAGTACAATTCATTACACCACCATCACACCAAAGATCCCCAGGCCCAGATGCCTCTCAAATACCCTTGGAGCGAAGGGAAAATTTGAGAGTGGGCGGAAAGAAGGTTACTGCGTGGAGAGACATGGGGGCACAAGTGTCAGCTATCCACCAATCCTTCGTTGACCCCAAATTCATCAACCCAAAGGCCAAAGTTACAATTTACCCCTTCATGTCACAAGCTGTAGACTTGCCTACAGCTCAACTGCCTGTCCAGTACAAAGGCTGGTCAGGAAGGTGGACTTTTGCAGTCTGTGACAATTATCCTATCCCCATGCTACTGGGGGAAGACTTGGCCAACCAGGTGAAGCGGGCCAAGAGAGTGGGAATGGTTACACGTAGCCAAACCAGGCAAGCTTCCAGACCCATTCCTGTTCCTGAGCCGTCCACAGAAGCCCCGTCTGTGTTACCAGAGACCCAGACAGAGGTAGTGGACCCGGATTCCATGCCAACCACTGAAACAGCCACAGCACCTCCAGTCCCAGGCCCGGAACTGGAACAGCAACCCGCACCAGCAATTGCAACCACATCTTCAAACTCAACGCCAGAGGGCGCCAGTGAGCCAGAACAGGCAGAAGCAACATACGGCCATACCCAAAAGGCTCAGCCAGAGCCTGAAATACCCTCAGGTGCACCAGCGGAGAGTGGTTCACCAGCAACGGAAACCACCCCATCACCTACATTGCTTCCAGAGGGACCAAGCCCAAGTCCACAGTCTGAGGAAGAACTGGTGACCCCAGCCTCAAGGGAACAGTTCCAGACCGAGCAGGAAGCAGATGACAGCCTTCAGAAAGCTTGGGCGGCGGCACGGAGCACCCCACCGCCTCTCAGCTCTTCTAATCGATCCCGGTTTGTTATAGACCAAGGACTTTTATACAAGGAGATTCTTTCTGGTGGACACCGGGAAGAATGGCAGCCGCAAAAACAGTTGGTGGTTCCAACTAAGTACCGGGGGAAGCTCTTAAGCTTAGCCCATGATCATCCCAGTGGCCATGCTGGGGTGAACAGAACCAAGGACCGGTTGGGGAAGTCCTTCCACTGGGAGGGGATGGGCAAGGACGTTGCCAAGTATGTCCGGTCTTGTGAGGTCTGCCAAAGAGTGGGAAAACCCCAAGACCAGGTCAAGGCCCCTCTCCAGCCACTCCCCATAATTGAGGTCCCATTTCAGCCAGTAGCTGTGGATATTCTGGGTCCTTTCCCAAAAAAGACACCCAGAGGAAAGCAGTACGTACTGACTTTAGTGGACTTTGCTACCCGATGGCCGGAAGCAGTAGCTCTAGGCAACACCAGGGCTAACACTGTGTGCCTGGCCCTAACAGACATCTTTGCCAGGGTAGGTTGGCCCTCCGACATCCTTACAGATTCAGGGTCTAATTTCCTGGCAGGGACCATGGAAAAACTGTGGGAAACGCATGGGGTGAATCACTTGGTTGCCACCCCGTACCACCATCAAACCAATGGGCTGGTGGAAAGGTTCAATGGAACTTTGGGGGCCATGATACTAAAATTCATCAACGAATTCTCCAATAATTGGGACCTAGTGTTGCAGCAGTTGCTGTTTGCCTACAGGGCTGTACCACATCCCAGTTTAGGGTTTTCACCATTTGAACTTGTGTATGGTCACGAGGTTAAGGGGCCATTACAGTTGGTGAAGCAGCAATGGGAGGGGTTTATGCCTTCTCCAGGAACTAACATTCTGGACTTTGTAAGCAACCTACAAAGCACCCTCCGACACTCTTTAGCCCTTGCTAGAGAGAACCTAAAGGATGCTCAGGAAGAGCAAAAGGCCTGGTATGACAGACATGCCAGAGAACGTTCCTTCAAGGTAGGAGACCAGGTGACGGTCTTGAAGGCGCAACAGGCCCATACGATGGAAGCATCATGGGAAGGGCCATTCATGGTCCAAGAGCGCCTGGGAACTGTAAACTACCTCATAGCATTTCCCAATTCCTCACTAAAGCCTAAAGTGTACCATGTTAATTCTCTCAAGCCTTTCTATTCCAGATACTTACAGGTTTGTCAGTTTACAGTCCAGGGAAATGATGTTGAGTGGCCTGACGGTGTCTACTACGACAGGAAAAAAGATGGTGGCGTGGAAGAGGTGAACCTCTCAACCACCCTGGAACGTCTGCAGAGGCGACAAATCAAGGAGCTGTGCACTAGCTTCGCCCCATTGTTCTCAGCCACCCCAGGATGGACTGAACGGGCATACCACTCCATTGACACAGGTAATGCTCACCCAATCAGAACCCCACCCTACCGGGTGTCTCCTCATGCCCAAGCTGCTATAGAACGGGAGATCCAGAACATGCTACAAATGGAAATAATCCGCTCATCTACCAGTGCATGGGCATCTCCAGTGGTTCTGGTACCCAAACCAGATGGGGAAATACGCTTTTGCGTGGACTACCGTAAGCTAAATGCGGTAACTCGTCCGGACAACTATCCAATGCCATGCACCGATGAGCTATTGGAGAAGTTGGGACGTGCCCAGTTCATCTCTACAATAGACTTAACCAAGGGGTACTGGCAAGTACCGCTAGATGAACCTGCCAAGGAGAGGTCAGCATTCGTCACCCATGCGGGGGTGTATGAATTCAATGTCCTTCCTTTCGGCCTTCGAAATGCACCCACCACCTTCCAGAGGCTGGTAGATGGTCTACTAGCAGGACTGGGAAAATTTGCAGTTGCCTACCTCGATGATGTGGCCATTTTTTCAGACTCCTGGCCCGAACACCTACTACACCTGGAAAAGGTCTTTGAGCGCATCAGGCAGGCCGGACTAACTGTTAAGGCCAAAAAGTGTCAAATAGGCCAAAACAGAGTGACTTACCTGGGGCACCAGGTGGGTCGAGAAACCATAAACCCCCTACCGGCCAAGGTGGATGCTATGCAAAAGTGGCCTGTCCCACGGTCCAAGAAGCAGGTCCAATCCTTCTTAGGCTTGGCCGGATACTACAGGCGATTTGTACCACACTACAGCCAAATCGCTGCCCCATTGACCAACCTGACCAAAAAAACCCAGCCAAATGCAGTAAAGTGGACTAATAAGTGTCAAAAGGCCTTTACCCAACTTAAGGCAACACTCATGTCTGACCCTGTACTCAGGGCCCCGGATTTTGACAAGCCATTCCTAGTAACCACGGATGCATCTGAGCGTGGTATAGGAGCAGTGCTCATGCAGGAAGCAACAGATCACAACTTCCATCCTGTCGTGTTTCTCAGCAAAAAACTGTCTGAGAGGAAAAGTCACTGGTCAGTCAGTAAAAAGGAATGATGTTAAATCTCCTTTTCAGAAAGGTGACCAGTTCACAAGAAGCTTAAGGCATGAGGATTCTTTGCTATTTCAGGTGCATACTTGCTGATTGTACTATTCTTTTACTCTCTCTGCTCATTCTGTTCCTGCGAATAGGCAGGATACAAGAAGTTATAATGATCCTTTTGTCTGGACTAAAGCAATCAGACAAAATGCAGGAACATGCACTCATAAATGCTTCCCAGGGTAATGCCGTGGCCTTTACTACAAAACTTAAATAAGGGCCAGGACAAAGTCAGGGCCGACAAGAGGCAGGGGAAGCCAGTACAAATTACCAGGGCCCAGCAGTCTGGAAGGGGGCCCAAGGTCCAGCTTTGTCGGCCCTGTTTAGCCAGTCAAACCTTGCTGGGGGACCTTAAAATTTTTTTTTCACCAGGGCTCGAACCTGCTCTCAGCAGCCCAGGCATAGTTTTAGTTCACCAAGAGCAGACTGGAGACCAGACTGCCTCAGAGGCTGTCTACATTGCAGCTAGAGGTATGATTCAGCCTGTGTAGGCACATTCACACTGGCTTTAATCTAGCTAGTGTGGCTACAAAAAATAGTAGTGAAGGTGTGGTGGCATGCGTGGGCTTCAGTCTGGACTATACAAGCCTGCCTGGAAAAACCCTCAGAATGTATTTGCATACCTAGGCTACGCCTAGGTCATTATTTTCACTGCTGTTTTTACTGTGCTAGCTAGATTAAATTAGCATGGGTATACCTGCTTGAGCTGCAGTCGTGCCTCTTGTTGTAGTGTGGATTAACCCAGAATCACAAGCTGTTTCCTGGTTTCCCTTGCTTCCTAGAGTAATTGAGGGGAGGGAGGGGTAGAGAATCAAGGGTCTGCTCTCTCCATCCCCACCCTAGGCTGTTGTCCCCACTTTTCTTTGGGGCAGGTATTGTCTCTTACTATGTTTGTACAGCAACCAATGCTACAAGACCTGATCCTGATAGGAGCCTCTGGTTACTGCCGTGATATAAATATAAAATAGAGCTGAGCAAAGAAAGATCATTCTGTTTCACAGAGCACTGTGATATTTCAAAATCAAAATTTAAATTTTCATATTTGGAATGAAAACCCACAATTTGGAAATTCTCCATGAAAGGGAATGGAGCCTGCCAGGCAGACTGCCGCAGAGCTGTGGATCTGGAAGCCCTGGCTACCGAGAAGCTGGGTGCGCAGCAAGCTGGCAGAAAACCAGATCTCCTAACAGGCAGGGTTCCATTAGAATAATTCCTGGTGTCTGAAAGAACTTCACCAAAATCAGTCTCCACAAAATATTCTGATTTTGATGAATCAGCAAATTCTGGCAAAAAAATGTTTCTTCAGCATTTCTCCAGTCAGCTCTAATAATAATAATAAATATGCTTGCAAATTAAAGTGAGGCCTAACAGTACATTTTATATGTCCCTTTAATTTTCTGTCTTAGAAATGTAAGTTACCGGTGTTATAAACAGATAGCTAAGGGTTAAGGTTCTTTTAGCTGTAAAGGGTTAACACAGGGAACCTGAAACACCTGACCAGAGGACCAATCAGGAAACAAGACTTTTTCAAATGTGGGTGGAGGGAAGTTTTGGGTGTGAGTTCTTTGTTCTTTGTCTTGGGTCTGACCCTTTCGGCTCTGAGAGTGATTTTTCTATCTCCTGCCTTTCTAATCTTCTGTTTCCAAGTTGTAAGTACAAAGATAGTAAGACAATAGGTTTATATTGTTTTCTTTTGTATTTACATCTGTGTAGTTGCTGGAATGTTTTAAATTCTATTCTTTTTGGATAAGGCTGTTTATTCATTTTTCTTTTAAGCAATTGACCCTGTATATTGCCACCTTGATACAGAGACTATATATTATGTCCTTTTTCACTCTTTTTATATAAAGCTTTCTTTTTAAGACCTGTTGGAGTTTTTCTTTAGTGGGGACTCCAGGGAATTGAGTCTGCAGCTCACCAGGGAATTGGTGGGAGGAAGAAGTCAAGGGGAAAATCTCTTTGTGTTAGATTTACTAAGCCTGACTTTGCATACTCTCTGGGTGAGGGGGAGAGATTAGATCTCTCGGTACTTGTGTTTCCAGGAATGGAAGCAGGGAATCTCCTAGTGTCGTCCAGGGAGGGGAGCCTGGGAGGAAGTACCAAGGAAACAAGGGGAGGGGGCTGTTTCCCTTTGTTGTAAGACTCAAGGCATCTGAGTCTGGAGGTCCCCCAGGGAAGGTTTTGGGGGGGACCAGAGGGTATCAGGCCCTAAAAATTCCTGATTGGTGGCAGCACTATCAGATCTAAGCTGATAATTAAGTTTAGGGGAATTCATGCTAACACCCATATTTTGGACGCTAAGGTCCAGATCTGGGAAGAAATGTTATGACAACTGGTGAAACAGGAAATCAAAGCCCTCTGATCATCTGAAAGGGGACCGTATAGGCGGCAGCAGCAGCTGCATTACAAGCATCCCGCAGCAATATGTAATAGTACGCTAGCTTAGTGCATGTGATCATGACTCCTATCCCAATGGCTATACAACATCTACTTCCCAGGGCTAAAGAAGGTCTCCCTTAACTCAGGTGTTAGAGGCTAGTGTGTTTGGTGCTGTAATTGATCCCCATTGATAACACTGGTCTACAATTTTTGAGAAGTCGTCTGCTTCAGAGATAAAATGTGATATTTATTATGTATTTTGATGTGCTGAATTCAAATATGACAATTAAAACAACTGATTGGCTACTGTTTCTAAGATATTTAAGTTTTTACATTTTATGTCTATGTATATTATGTAGATAGTAGAGTTTTAATCATAAATTGTAAACCTAGGTCTTTTCATGTCTTTATGGTTGCTTTACATGATAATATTTCACCTGTCCTGTTTATGTAACACTTTAAAAATCAGCAAAAGGGTTATATAAATAAAATTGATTATGAAACAAAAGGCAAAAAAACTATTATGTACATAGTTTAGTCCTATTCAGTGTCTACTCGGCGCTTCTTGGCTTGTCTCTTGTATTCATTAACTGGAGCATCTCCTGTCACTGTCCAGCAATAGTCTGCAAGCATTGATGGGCTCCATTTGCCCTGATAGCTGCCAGGAGATTCCACTGCTGTAGTCTGGAGCCCAACAGCTCTGCCTTACTCTTGGGTAGTTCCAAATCCCTGACAAGGTCATTCCGTTCACCTTGTGTTATAAGGTGTGGTTCAGAGGAGGAGGATGGGAGAAAATGTGAGTCCTGTGACACTGATGGTTCAGGACCAGAAGTTTCATCCTCTTCCTCGTCTGACTCAAGTGAGAATGATTCTGGTGCATCAGGAACCGGCAGTCCTTCTCCGTGGGGTACTGGGCGTATAGCTGATGGAATGTTTGGATAATGCATAGTCCACTTTTTCTTCTTTGACACACCTTTCCCAACTGGAGGCACCAGGCAGAAGTAACAATTGCTGGTATGATCTGTTGGTTCTCTCCAAATCATTGGCACTGCAAAAGGCATAGATTTCCTTTTCCTGTTCAACCACTGGTGAAGATTTGTTGCACAAGTGTTGCAGCATATGTGTGGGGCCCACCTCTTGTCCTGATCTCCAATTTTGCAGCCAAAAGAAAGGTGATAGGTTTTCTTAACCATAGTGGTTAGACTGCGCTTTTGTGATGCAAAAGTCACTTCACCACAAACATAGCAGAAGTTATCTGCACTGTTCACACAAGTACGAGGCATCTCTGCTCACTTTGGCTAAACAGAAATGTGTCCCTTTGCAAAATCAAACACTGACAAATAAGAGAGCACGACACTGTATGATTTCTAGAGCTGATATAGGGCAATTTGTTCAGCAGAGTGATGTAAGCTTCGTTATGATTGCATCATCCATGACTTCTAGGAAAAGCATGATGCAATTCATATCATGTATGACACAATACCAGCTTCAGATTGCATCATTCATTGTTTTGCCTAAAAAGCAAGTACTGTCCAAACCCAGTCATAGATTTATTCATAGATCCAGTCAAAGATGTATTTTAGTCATTTCTGGTTTAAATTGAGATCCCTTCCCTTTATAACTCACTTATCCTCCGCCATTCCCAAGTCAAGAGTCGTATATACTGACCCAATAGCATATCTTGAAAACTAGAGTCAATCAACAATTTTAAGCATCATTTTCATTCTCAGTGACCCAAAATTAGTAAAGTTGGACTACATTTATTTCAGAAGCATTTTGGCATGTAATCAAAGCATGTATATGTACCCAGAGCACGACCTTAACCTAGATGAACCACTGAGGTTAGAAGATAATCTTTCTGCCTATTTAAGTTTTGCCCTCTCTGCTGACTCTGCCAATATGGGTGTCAGTTATTGGATTTTTTGAATAGTGGTTTTGTGGGCTAGGTAGTTGTCCAAATGGCACAAAACTAAGACCATCTCACTTCACAGACTGCATATTACTGAACAGACATCCTGTGGTACTGGTGACTTGTAATCGTTACTTATGTGGGTTGGATTCTTTCCAGCATCTTAGATGTAAATAGCTCAGTCTCAAAATGTTTTGGTAAACTTAGTGCTGATGGAAGTGAATGAATAGTAGCAGTGGTTAGAGCCAAATGTAGCATAAATGTGGTGACATTGAGGGAGCGTTCCCAAACAATGAATAAGGAGATCTTAGAGATGACAGTGGTGTTGTAATAAGAGAGAATCTTTTTTCCTCCAAGAGTAGTTCAACAAAGAAGAAAAAGCAGATAGACGGAAACCATCAATGTTTGTGTGTAAGTGTTGTAGTGACACTAAGATTTCCAAAAGCAGTGATGTAGCATACGCACCCTTTACACAGTTTTACAGAGCATTTATTTGGAGATTTAAAGACGTGGAAATAAGTCACTTTACTTAAGGAATTTAGAATTCACCATAATTGTCTTCGTTTCAATAGCCCTTATGAATCCAAGGAAATTATATAAGCCTAAAACAATCCTCTTAGCACCCAGGGAGATAAAATCCAGTGATAAATACTCTTATCACACAATACATAACACATGAGTATTACAGGCTCGATAGCACAATTAGGCAAACTGCCCACCAGATGGTACAATCTCTTATTGTGGATAATCACATGAAGTGATACAGTATAAAAATAGAGCAGAAACCAGCCTGCAGTCTGTATATTATGTAAAATGTGTGGCTAAATACTTACAGTTCACTTGCAGAAGCTTTCATTTTACAAATCAGCATTTAAGAGAATTCATGCTACTGAAGTACTAACGTGGCAAATACCCAGTGGAATTTACATTTTCACCACGATGCAACTGAATTAGCAGCAATTATACAAAGTTTTCAGAGGGTCCAGGCTGAAAAACACAGCTTCATCTCTGATGTATGGTTAATAAGTACAATAGATTACAAACATATAAAAATAATATGGGCATATGTTTGTTTCAATTCTTTGAGAGAGGCTCTTGCTCTCCCCATCCTCTGACCATTCAGAGTCACAAAACAAAAATCCCCCACTGCAGCAGACATACCAAAGAAGATATTTTCTTCTTCCTTGCTCAGTTTCATCAGCTCTGATAATGAGGCAGATGTAATTTGAATGTCCATCAATAGAAACAAGGGAGTGGTACACTGCGTTGCACAAATCTTCTGTTTGAGCTAATTAATCAAGGACATTCAAACAGATTGCCAACAAATATTTTAACCGTTTTTGTTTGCAAAACAGAGTTGCCTTTGAATCTCCTGATCCCAAAAAATATTGGACAAAAGTTTCAAAATTGGGATCGTTTGGCATTTCCAAAATGGAAAAAAAAACATTTTTTTTGTACGTGGATAGAGAGATTCATTTATTCAGCAGATGAGACTAATATCAATCACTCACAAGTGGAAAGTTCATCAGGACAGTCTCACCATGCAGTTGCCTCCAGGGTTGGACAATTCACCACTTCAGCTTCCCTTTGTTACACAGGACTTATTTATAATTTATCGTCTTTTCTTATACATCTGTATTTAGCCATGTCTACACTTACAAGCTTACAACGGCACTGATACAGTTGTGCCACTATAAGAGCACTCATGTAGTCGCTCTATGCCGACGGGAGAGAGCTCTCTCATCGACATCATAAAACCAGCTCAATAAGCGGCGGTAGTTATGTCAGCAGGAGAGCGCAGGGGCGGCTTCAGGCTCCAGCATGCCAAGTGTGTGCTTGGGGCGGCATGCTGTGGGGGGCACTCTGCCGGTTACCGGGAGGGTGGCAGGCAGGCCGCCTTCAGCGGCATGCCTGCGGAGAGTCTGCTGGTCCAGCGGCTTCGATGGAGCCGCGGGACCAGTGAACCCTCCGCAGGCACGCCTGCGGGAGGTCCACCGGAGCCACGGGACTGGCGACCAGCAGAGCGCCCCCCGTGGCATGCCACCGTGGTTGGGGCGGCGACATGTCTAGAGTCACCCCTGGGAGAGCGTTTCCTGCTGACATAGCCCTGTGCACATGAACGCTTATACCAGCAACACTTATGTCGCTCAGGGACATGTATTTTTTCCCCACACTCCTGAGGGACAAGTTTTGCCGAAATAATTGCCACTGTAGACATGTGCCTAGTCTCTCATTTCCATCTCAATTCTCCACCTCCATCAGTACACATTTTGTGTTAGATCATACCAGTTTCTTCAGGCTCTATGGTCGCTTCAGCTTTTATTTTCTTCACAAACATGATTTTTCTGCAGTTTCTTACAGATGTGCAGTTTACTTATGCTTAAGCTGCTAAACTTTATCAGCACAGATTCTTAAAATTCACAGCAGCCTTGTATCAGGCCTAAATATGGCTTCCCTCCCAACAATGACTTTCTGTTTCAACACTTGAGTAAATTTAGACTAAAAAAACAGATTTAATAAAGGTTGAAATTGAAATTAAATGTTTTGAAATTATTGAAATAAGTTGTCTCAGGAAGGATAAGAAGTTTTCTGCCTAGCTCTATTTACATCCTATTACACAGATGTACATAGGGAAAAAGTTCATTGAGTAAGAAGCCATTTTAAAAAACACACATTAGAAATATACTTTGATGGGCTACTCAAGCCTTAAGAAAGAAGCTCTACTGTCATTCTTTCCCTGTTGTAGGAGGGAGGTGTCCTTCCCCCTCCCTCAGATCTCTGCAGCTACGGGGTTGGATGCTGGGGGAGGGTGGATTTCCCCCCCCCCCCAAGTGTGAAACCTACCCTTATTTCTTCTCTAGTTTTATTCTCCTTCTCTGACAACATTCAAGTGCAACTGTGAAAGCTGAACTGCATTGTAATATGGTACAATACCATTTATATAATAAAATCCTGGCTTGTTGTCCATCAGTTTCCTGCTGGACTGATTGTGACATGCTATATACCTAGTCAAAAATGTATGCTCTATAGATGTCAAATGTGGATTATTATTTTTTTCAAGGATGACCAACTGACATGGAAACAGGAAAAATGCTGTTTTACCAGCAAGATTATTTCAGTACTTTGTGCAATTCGCTGAGGATGTTGCCTTAAGAAAGCCATAGACTGCAGCCAGTGATACTCAGCAAGCACAATTTGTCTGCCAGTTCTTCCATCCCCTTCCCAAAGAAAATGATTGAATATGATTTTCTCAATGTTTCTATGAGCAAAAATCAGTGGGCCAGATTCTCAATAGGCAAAAATCTGTAGAAATTCTCTCTAATAGTGTGGCAATTGGTATGCAGAATGTGACTTGGTATCCAGGATAAATGTAACTGGTGTAAGATGCATGACTTTAAACAATGTATCTGACGAAGTGGGTATTCGCCCACAAAAGCTCATGCTTCAAAACATCTGTTAGTCTATAAGGTGCCACAGGATTCTTTGCTGCATTGTTTAAAGTATATCTCATGATCTCCCGCACTTAGAACCTGATTCTGACACCCTGCTTACATTGAGTAGTATCTTGCTCTCCGAAATCATCCCATTCAAATCAGTGAGACCTCTTATGGAGTAAGTTACTGCTCAGAACATATGTGGGCAGGAAAATCTGGAAGTAAGTATTTTTTCTTCAGCATCTGAATCCTGCTTGGCCATCAATCCAAACTTAGAATTCATTAATGGAATGCCTTTTAACTCATGTTTTTTCATTCAACATATAATTTTATTTGACGTCCTATATATGTTTTTCCCCCAGGGAATTACCATACATCCATAATGGACAGGCTACAGTTTCTAATGTTATCCCTGGCACAAAGACTTATAAGAAACAGATTTAATCTTAGTCAATGTCCTGATAATACATTATAATGCATTCAGTTTAGTTTTGACCTGATCAATGCTCACCCTAACTAAATCGATGACTGCTTTGAATTTTCTTTAAGAACTCTTAACTGGTGGCACTTATGCTGATGAAACACTTATAAATAAATGCTAACATCAGTGAATTTATATACATGCATTATTTGGTACCAACAGCTGGTCTAAATATTATTCAGGTAAAGGTATAATTATATATTGTGATGCTGGTGCCCACTTTCAGTTTTCTCCTACTTTCCAAATATCTTCTCAACTGAAACATAACATACTGCACAAAGATTCAGTCCCAGGAAGAATTTGCAAAATGTTAGTAGAACCATATGTTTGTTTAAAGAATGGATGTTTAATGGAACACAGAAGCACTATCCAACATTTTCAAAGTAAAGAGGGGTCAGGTGTCCAATTGAAATCACAGGAGGAAACTTAGTTGAGTACTGTATAATTACCCAAGCAAGAGTATGACCAGAATATATGGGGAAATAACACTTCTACTCTTTCCAAAAGGGCCAGGGAATTTTTATTGACCAGAAGTGATCTGAACCTTACAGTCTGGAGGACTCATCTAAAAGGTGACTTATCCAGAACCATGGGCAAGGTGGTTGAGGCACCATTGCACTTTAAACAACAGTGTCAGTAAGTGGAAATATAAAGCTGAATCATGGCTTTGCCACAAGACCCAAATCAGGGGCAGCATGGTTCATAGATTCATAGACTCTAGGACTGGAAGGGACCTCGAGAGATCATCGAGTCCAGTCCCCTGCCCTCATGGCAGGACCAAATATTGTCTAGACATCCCTAATAGACATTTATCTAACCTACTCTTAAATATCTCCAGAGATGGAGATTCCACAACTTCCCTAGGCAATCTATTCCAGTGTTTAACTACCCTGACAGTTAGAAACTTTTTCCTAATGTCCAACCTAAATCTCCCTTGCTGCAGTTTAAGTCCATTGCTTCTTGTTCTATCATTGGAGGCTAAGGCGAACAAGTTTTCTCCCTCCTCCTGATGACACCCTTTTAGATACCTGAAAACTGCTTTCATGTCCCCTCTCAGTCTTCTCTTTTCCAAACTAAACAAACCCAATTCCTTCAGCCTTCCTTCATAGGTCATGTTCTCAAAACCTTTAATCATTCTTGTTGCTCTTCTCTGGACCCTCTCCAATTTCTCCACATCTTTCTTGAAATGCGGTGCCCAGAACTGGACACAATACTCCAGCTGAGGCCTGACCAGCGCAGAGTAAAGCGGAAGAATGAATGGTGATGTGCTGCCCCTGGAGAAGCCTGTGAAGGAGACTGTAACTGAGTCACAGTATCTGCCTGTTCCCCCATTGCTCCAAGGGGAGAGCAAATTGCAACAGGTCTATACCCAACGTGGTGCTGGTGTGCCCGCACAGGTACGTTGGTTAGTGCATTGAGGGTGGCACAGGGCTTGGCTCTGCTGAGTCCCCACCCCTGCTGCCCAGCTGCATGATGGATGAATATAGGGACTCTGCAGAGCCTGCTTCCCCTCCCACATTGTTGTATGTGATGTGGGTAGCCATTCCTCTGGGTACACCTGTGAAGCCAGTTTCCTTTACAGCACTTCCTTTGGCCTCCCAACTCCTTAAGCCCACTTATTGCTGTCTTGCATGGGGGAACATATGTTGAGGGCGGAGGGCAGAAGGAGCCTTTTATCCTCTTTGCACCCCTGCATAGGGGCCAACTGCTGTATGGAGGATGATACTACTGCTCCATACTAATGTCACGAACAGGGAAGAGGAAGAGCAGTGTGAAGAAGGGACCATTGTCATGCCCTCCCCCACTGCACCAACCAGGAAATGGAAGCACCTTGTCAGAGGGGGCTGGCTGGGTCAGGCACCCAGCCTACCTGTGAGAGGGTCTACTAAGGAGAATGAGACGACTATCCACTTATGGAAAGTAAATTGCCTAAATAGTTAGGCCTCTGTTAGTTAAGTAAAGAGCACCTGGGCCTAAAAAAGGCTTATGAGAGCTCAGTCAGGGTTTGTGCATATGAATTATGATACAATCAGATCCTGGTAGTCACAAATTGGGCACCCAAAAACTGGGTAAAATGGGAATAATCACCCCTCATCTTGGAAAAATGAGCCAGCTATGGCTAGTAGCAGGGGCAGCTCTATGTATTTTGCCGCCCCAAGCACGGCAGTCAGGCAGCCTTCGGCGGCTTTTCTGCAGGAGGTCCGCCGATCTCGCTGATTCGGCATACCCGCTGCCTAATTACTGCCGAAGCCATGAGACCAGGAACCTCCTGCAGGCGTGCCTGACTGCCACCCTCACAGGGACCGGCAGGGCATGCCCCACGGCTTGCCGTCTCAGGCACGCTCTGGGAGCGCTGGTGCCTGAAGCTGCTCCTGGGTAGTAGCCTTTAACAGACCTTGCAAATATGTGATGTCACATCTTTGCGGTTATATCACCATATCCATGAACTCTCACATAATCTCAGGTATGCAGGTGCTGGAACTACAGCTGGTAGAAACCTGTTTACTGGCGTAAGCCCACTGGAATCAGTGGACATAAAAATTATATGTCTAATATAATACCAGGGATGAATGTGGCCTAGCATGTTCAATTACTGGGTAAGGATAGTTTGCCTCATTTGATTTCAAACAACTTCTCTGACACTGATGGCATTTGCACAAAGTCATGTGACCACCCTCAGCTGGAATGAGACATGTCAAGATACAAAGGCTGTAGAGTACAGTAGTGAGGTAGGGAAATTGGTGCTCCCTCTCTGGGAGAAAACTTTCATTTAACTTAGGAGCTTTCTTGTTTATAGTATCATGTTGCTGTACCATGAGTAGTACTGTAGACAGAATCCCAGTACAAAAGTACAGTGCAGTAACTACAGTGCAGCTCAGTACTTTGCAGTGACTATGAGTCAGCTCCATACGTGTTTAATCTAGTTGGAGGCTTTGCATATATCTCAGAGGGAGCTGGATCAGGCCCTATGCCTGTAAATGTGCATCATGCACTTAAGCTGGTATACATAATATATATGCCTTTGGACCGTAGTGCTTGTTTTACTGAGAGGGAGTGCTGGCCAGACTTTGTTCTCTATTCTTTTATAAAGGTGCTGAGGAATTTTTAGATTCCACCAGGACAGCCACCAGAGATTAAATGAAATGAGTTGTTATAGCAAAATCCATTCTGTCCAAGGCCAGCAAACTCCGGTGAGATAGTTTGCTCCTTTTTTCACATGCATTTTATAATGCATCATTAAAAAATGAATTTACATAGAGTAGCTAGCCTGTGCTGTTGCTTGCTGCTGCCCAGGCTACAGTACTTTTTTTAGCATGCTAGCTTGATGAGACCTAACACCAGTAAATTTATTCAAGCTGGGAATCCTGCTCCTAGCTCCAAGTGAAGACATAGCCAGCATGTTAATGGGGGACTGCATGACCATTAATCTGAAACACAAAGGGTGAAAGAAATATAAACATGCTGGGCTGCAATCTTTTCTACACCTCAAGTTTTACAATAAAAAAAGTCACCTCTGATGCAACACTTTTTAAAAATAAAGCTGAAATGTTTATATATCTGTCTAGGTATCTATATCATGTTTATCACCATGATATCTGAGTGTGTCTCCTTGAGCTTTCTGTTTTCATTAACATAAATATTACTTCTCTGACTGTTGTAGGTTGTGTCCTTGACCTTTAAATCTGCTAGCTTGTCTATTTTAAAAGAACCTTTTGCTGTGTTAACTGAGCCTCTCCAAACTCCCCTCTAGAAGTATTTATATCCAAGATCTGTGAATAAGTTGCACTTCTTGATCTCAGCTTTGAATAATACTTGTCTTCTTAAATATGCATCCAAGTTTAAATCACTTTGCAATTGCATCATTATATATTGTTGATGGCACTTTAAGATTTTCTGAAGTGATATTTCCACATTATTTTCTGAAGTTCCTTCTGCATTTAATGCTACTGATTTCACTGGAATAATTTGCTTATTCATTAGGCTTCACCTACTGCATTTATTCACATTATAATGTTTCTACAGCAGATCTGTTGCCCTTTAACAAATCCTATTATTGTTAGTTAACTTTTGCTTTATCTTCCAAAGACTGCAAATAAATTCTTAACCTGGTAGTGTTCTGTGTCTGCACAATTGCATTAGCAGATATTATGTCCCCTTAAGGTCTTAGATACCATTAGCATGCAGACAATACACTCTTACTGTTTTTTAAATGTTTCTTTGGCAGGCAGACACTCTCTTAAAGTCAATATGGGATTAAGCAAAGTGTTCAAGAATGGATGATAGCTTGACCTTAATGCAAATTAGTGGGTTGGCATTCTATCAGCCTTGAAAAATTGTTTGGAGTCCCTTTTCTTAGAGGATTATAACCAATACAAACAGGGTTCTCTAAACCTTAGAGATATATTTGATTCTGCTCTACCTTTAAACTATCACTCCAGGTAAAGGAGTATAGTAACACTTCTTTCCATTTTGGTAATTTATCTGAAAATCATCTTGGAATAAAACACAAGGCGTTTTAAAATACTTTAAAGTGTAACGGATTTATTTGGGCATAAGCTTTCGTGGGTAAAAAACCACTTCAGATACATGGATTGAAAATTACCGATACATATTTACAGGCATAAATATCTTGGATTAAGATACTGTAAAAACTTGGCTGATCTGCAAAATTCCTTAATGCCTTTGTCATCACATGCACTGATTATTGTAACTAACTACTGGTTGGTAGAGCTAAATATATCCTTCCCCAACTTGATGAGTTCACAATACGATACAAAGTATCCTGGCGAAAAGCAAGAAACTGAATCCATATCAACCTAAAGCACTGTACACAAATACTCATTCCTTTAGTCTCTCTGCTGTTTCACTTATGGCTTCTCTAGGATAGCGTACAAGAGTTAGCCAGGGCTCGACCCTCTCCGGGGTGGTGGGGAGCCACACCAGCTCACTAACTGCAGTTGACTTTGGGGGAATTAGTCTGTCCGTGGGGTCTCCCTCGGCAGCCCTTGCGGTAACTGAAATATACACCGTAAACCTAGGCCCTGGGTCAGGGTGGGGCAACAATGAGTCAGGCCCTCAGGCAGGGCTGAGCAGTAATAGTACAAACACTAGGAAGCCCAGGCCCTGGGTCAGGGCAGGGCAACAATGAGTCAGGCGCTCAGGCCCTCAGACAGGGTTGAGCTGTGACAGTAGACCCAAGCCTCCAAAAGGCCTGGGAGAGGGGGAGACTGTCAGGGGGAGACTGTCACCCACAAGTTGGGTGGCAGGTAGCAGGGGGGATGCAGACCCTCCCACTCTACTGCATCCCAGCCCAGGGCCCTAGCAGCAGCAGAAGACCAGCTGCTTAGTCAGTGGGGATCCTGGCCGCAACACACGGACATGGGCTCTGGCAGTGCTGCAGCCAGACTAGGGCCACCTGTCTCCGGGCTACCTCCAGACTCCCCCTTGGTTAGTGCCTGGGTCATGGTGTTGTCCTCTGGGGGGTCCAGCACCATAGGCTCATCAGATAGGGGCGAGTGGCAGGTCCGGCAACTCCTCTGGGTAGCGAGCGCAGGGCAGGTCAGGTCAGGTCAGGTCAGGCCAGTCATGGCCTGCAGCTTGGGCCACGGGGGTTTCCCAGTCATGGGCTAGACTGGAGACATCTGGTCTCTCCGGTGGCTGGGGCCTTGCTGAGCTCTGAGGGCGAGCCTTTATACTTCCAGGTTGCCGCCTGACCCACTGAGGGGTGGGCTCAGAGCTCCCTATCTCTGCCAACTCCGGATTCCGGATTGGCTCAGCACCCTCCGGGGCAGCGGGGAGCCACACCACCTCACTGCAGATAGCTTTAGCTGACACCCTCAGTTCTGTTAACTTACTATTTGTTCCTTTTCTTTCTCTGATACTGTAGATTGTTCTAATCTGTTGAAGCTCTCTGTTTGGCAAGTAAATCATCCTCTTCCTGTGTCTAGGTAGTTATTTTAGAAAGTCTTTTTGCCATAACTGGGAATTTGATATTTATTTCTTGATAGCAGAGAATCAGAGTCATGCTATCTTGTACCTTGTCTCTTCTTCTCCACCTGTGAAAAGTAAGTTCAAAGTGTGTGTGAAATCTTGCCATTTTGATTTCATAGGATTTGACTGCCATATTGTATGCACTTTACTGAGGTAACTACGCAAAATGCCAGAAATAGAAGAATCTGGTTCCATATATTTCTTTGTTTTATATGGAAAAATATGTAGTAGCAGGATTTTATAATTGTACTATGAGAATTAATGTATGATTTAATTTCATCCTGCCAGCCACCCTTTTTGAATAGCAGAAAGGAATGACAGACCAGAACAATCCTTATGACTGATTATGGTCACCCTTTTGTTTTAGGATAAGTTATAATGTCTACTATGGTCTCCTATATCTATTATAAATTAGGCACTCTAGTTAAATATACATTTCTTTGTTTTAAGGTTTAGTAAGTAAGAGACAGGATCTTGTATTGTGTCTATGTTAAGGAGATTAGAGGAATGTTGAAGGCCTGGGCCTCACTGTGAATTGTTTTGGTTATGAAACTTAGCTAGGTTTAGTTTACAATGCCTTTTCTTGCTCAACTTAAAAACTGTTGTATACCTTTTGAAGGTCTCTGTAAAAGATGGTTTGTGTGAATGAGGAGTGTATGCATGAGGAAAAGATAAGGTATGAAAACCATCACAAATGTCCAGATGGTCAAGAAAAAGTGAGAGACTTGGAAAGACCAGGAGACAATCAGAAAACACCCATTGTATCCCATGCTAAACATGTTAGCAGCATTGATGACCTCAGAGGTGAGGAAGGCACCCCTGAAGGTGAGACAACAAAGAGGAGATAATGATATGAAGCCCAACAATAACCATGAAATGATAGCAGACAAACCCCAAGATTAACACCATTTAAAGACTAATGATTACAGGATGACATTGCAAAATGCATGGACTCAAGTGGGAATTTACAACTATAAAGCTGGGATGTTTTGCCATGGAACTCTGGGTTCAGTCCTGCAAGGCCTTGGAGCATTAGACTGACAGAGCCCAGCTCCTCATAGGATCATAGATTATTAGGGACTTTAAGAGGTCATCTAGCCCCCCCCCTCAAAGCAGGACCAATCCCCACCTAAATCCTCAAATCCCTAAATGGCCCCCTCAAGGGCTGATCTCCCAACCCTACGTTTAGCAGGCCAATGCTCAAACCATTGAGCTATCCCTGCCTCCCCCCCAAACTGGCCATTAGATTGACTCAAGCTACAACAAATTGGTAACTATAAACATCAGCTGTCAGGACTGTGTGTGTGTGACTGAAAAGTATATGCTAACTGTTGTATTTTCAAGAAATGCAGCATATTTGTCTTTTCTTCTATAAAAGATCCCATGTACTTTATATAGCATAACAAATACACTCCAGTTTCACTGTTGCTTGTTAGTCAGGCTTTGTCTACATGAGAAAATTGTATCAATTAACTAAATCAGTTTAGAAACAGATTTTGTTAAATCTGTGCAATCCAAAGCTTCTGTTGCAATTTAAGTTTCTCATATGAATTTTGTTTAAATTGATTCCTTACCAACTTTAGCTAAGTCAGTCGGCGGTGCTGGAATAATTTTTATAGTGGGAGTGCTGAAGGTGGAAACCATGTATTTGGGTTGTTGTTACTACTTCAATCCAAGGAATGCAGCAGCACCCCTAGTTTCAGCATCTTTGAAGTCAATATAAGACACTCTTTCTGAAACTGAAATAAGATTGTCCACACAATGGAGTTGTGACAATTTAACCAAATCAATTTATAAACCGATTTAATTAAATTAGTACAATTTCTTCATAGACAAGGCCTCAGACAGCTTCTCAAATTTCAGTTTAGCTATGAAGGATGTGTAAAAGAGGTGCTATTGTGGCTGTGAAAAAGCCTGTGGAGTTTTACACATTTTCTTTAGCTTTGGCCTACTTAGCTTTCTGTTCACTGAATGATGCTTTTGAGTTTGGATTCAATTGGGATCCAGAACTCAAAGCAAAATGAAAATTTTGCGCAGTTTCACATCGAAGCCATGCAATTTCTGCATGGTCTAGGTTCACACATGGCGTGAGTCGTCCAATTAATGTGGGTTGGATTCCAAGTTTGTAATGAAACTCTAAACCAAGGAAGTTTTATGTGTCTTTGAGTTCTCTGTGATTATTCTGCAAAGAACTCATACTGGCATGTTTCCAGTACCCTTAAAAATGAACTCATCATTCTGTTCATTGTCTTCAGTATGTATGTTTCTGTTGCAAATTGTGACCAGAGGATGCACCTGATCAGAAGCCAACTTGAGAGAGAACTATTGGCAGGATGTTTTCCTTGGGGGCACCTGTTCTCAGTAATTCACATCCTCTTTCTTCATCAGCCAAAGCCTGTATTTGTTAACTTTCTGGACATGCTTCAAAGCTCATCTTTGTTCATGGGCTTTTGGGCTAGTGGGACTTCAAGCCTTTCACTGGAGTTCTATGCCCTGGTTTTGAATGGGTGGAGTTTTGGCATCTGATGGTTTACTGTTATAACTGAAGCAGTGGATTCAATTTTTAATTTTATAACAGTTCTTATTACATCTGGCTAAAAAATAATTTGAATTTTTAATACTTTGGCAAGAAAGAGCTAATGTGTTTTGCAAACATTTTAACAAAATTTTTTTGACCAGCTTTACTGAAGGTTGAAAATATTGGAACTTAGAACACTTTTTGATTGGCGTGAAAAAGACATTTTTCACACAAATGGCTTCCTTTTTTGACTAGCTATTTCATGTTTTAAATTATATGGCATGTCTACAGCCCAGGACAAGTGCTGGATAAATAAAAAGTAATTATGCATTTTTGCTGTTATAAGGTAAAACAATAACAGGCTAAGTCAGCAAATGTAGCTATTTCTATTAGTTAAAAAACAAG
Organism: Gopherus evgoodei; assembly: GCF_007399415.2. NCBI lineage: Eukaryota > Metazoa > Chordata > Testudines > Testudinidae > Gopherus > Gopherus evgoodei. Next base: position 81,299,527 of record NC_044326.1, on the reverse strand, counting down.
TTCTCATGTGGGAGAAATGTGGATCCATAAGCAAACACACTCTGAGAAATGGTCCTATTACAGAAGCATTAGCTAAATGACCTTTATGTTTTCACATGCATCGAAATCCATACCAAAATGGAAATAATGTGCTTGTCTCTCTGATAATTTATTATTTGCTTTTACAGCTATAGTAGTGCTGAGTTCCATCATGCATCCTTATTTTGGGAATTTATAACATTGTCTTTATATTTTGAGAACAATGCAATTATTGGCATAGAGCTCAAGTTACAGATATATCTCAACCCTGAGCAATAAAGGTTTTCTAGATGCCATCTCAGTTGGATTATTCAGATACTTATCTCATTAACAGCACATTTACTATGTCTGTACCAAACTGATACAATGTTGGCTTCTAAATACTGCTACAACATAACATTATTAATTAGTACTATTTAAACATTTTTCTCTCACAGAACTATTTAAAATCGACCATTATAAAGAAAAAAGTGATTAAAATAAGCATGATATTCATTTGTTTAAAACATATGAACAAAGGCCTGGTTGACAGTAACTATTGAAAAAAATACTCTGATTACACAAGTAGTCATATAATTAGCATGCACACAACCATTTCCCCAGTTACAATAGAAATCAGAAATTAGGTTATATAGCATACTGCATTACATGAACATGAGTGAGTGATCTGTTCCTACCCAGAGTAGGTTTGAAGTCGACTGATCTGGGAGGCTGCAGTAATTGGTGAGAAACATTTCTAAATGTCTGTCTAACCACTCTAAAGTTGAAGACTCATCTTTTTCATATGTCTCAGGTTACCAGACATAAATACAGAATTTATTGATCACATAAGGTGAACTGTTGTATGCATTATATGTCAGGTAGAAGAAAAACAGGGCTGTTTTTAGTTTTTTTCAGATTCAAGTCCCATCTTTCTCACAATCCCAAAGGTCAGGAAAGGCGAGGGGATGCCATTTGGATAAATCATTCAGTGCATGGAATCCAAATCCCATTACTATTTATTTATTTATTTATTTAATTTTATGCTATCAGAATTTGATTAATTGAAATGGATATGACATTTAAATAAAGTTCACAAAGCAAGTATTTGTTAGTGTTGTAAAATTGCTAATCATTTTAGTTGTCTTTATTCTGGTTCCTGTTGAATTGCGCTCTGAAGATAAGGTAATAACATGTATTTGTTATGGACAAAATCCTTACTAAGGGAAAGCTCCTATCATAGCTTTCATTAATGGGAATTATTACCCAGCAATGTAGGAATCAGTGCATAGTATTTTGTGATCTCCTGTGCTGAGAGGCACTAGTATTGTCTAATTGTTTCTTTGTGCACCCTTGTCTGTTTATGCACTTGTTTCTTGTCTTATACTTAGCCCCTGCGCTTAGGAGCTTATACTCTATCTCTTTGTATGTTTGTAGAGCACCTAGCACAATGGAGTCCTGGTCTGTGACTGGAGCTTGTTTGACCCATCACTATTTCATCTCTGTGTGAAATGAAACAACTCTTCAATAGTGCCTAGCAACCCTGTGTAACAGTTGGAGATAAGCAATGGAGAATACTTTCTCCAGCTGTTATTGACATGTCTGTGTGGCTGGCTGAAAGAAAGTTGTCATTGTTTGTTAACTTGCCATTAAGCTTATCTTTCCATTGATCGTAACTGAAACTACATTTCAAAATGTGTGCCAGCTGTCCAAATGCATTTGTGGTCATTAAACCTCATGCAGCATGCTAGTCTCATTAAAAACAATGTAGATGCCTACCCTGATTCTTATCAGCCCACTTCCATCAGTGGTGGTGTCCGGTGTTCATTTTTTGCCTGCCAACAAAACTTCAAAATTCCATCCTATGGGAACAGGGAATTCTATCAACTCTTAAATGCATGTACAGTGCTAAACTGTTGACGAGGAAAATGAGCAGCTGACTCTGATGGGTTCAATTAAGAACCCATAAATAAAAGATGCCTCTTACTTATTGGCTGAATTGTGGTCTAAGGTTTGGCAGGAAACAATAGCCAGGTTTTGTGGAAAAATCAGAGGTCTAAATAAATCCAAACCTGAGCCAGATACAGTATCCCAGGAAACTGTGGCAACAAATGAGCTGCATGCAGCTTCTGAGCAGACAGATTTGGAACCTGAGGGCAGCCAGGAATGGATGAATTGTGAGGCTCAGAATGAGGGTTGTGGTGAGCTGTTGGAAAAAGATATTGTTAACATTGCCCAGAAAAAGATGAAGCTCATGGACACAGTTGAAGAGGACAATGAGGAGTCAAAGGTGGCAGCACCTTTGGATCAGGCACCAGCTACTTCTGAAGTAGATGCTGCATTTAACAAGTATTTACTCTGGATGGAGAGTCAACATAGTGATTACCTGCATATCTTGCTTCTCTGAAAGTTACACATAGTGGCAGTAGAAAAATGGCATTGCACTAAAAGGCAGGCTGCTATAACAGAGTTCTTTGCTGCATTGTTGCTGACTACTGGGACTGCCTATGATTCTGTATTCAGTGTGCTTTGTGTGAGCTAACATCTCCTAGCAACCTGATTATTTTGTCATCTACTTTTCAATAAATGTGCCTTCCTTTAATAAAATACATTAGGTGCTAATCTGACATTTTACTCCCTACCACCTACTGCTTATTCATTGCCCTCTTGATTATCAGAACTCTCAGTTTATCCAAATAAAATATGACCCCCGCCATGTCCCCCTTGGGGACTGGACTAGATGACCTCTCAAGGTCCCTTCCAGTTCTATGATTTTATGCTATTCAGGTGAATGGAAGTACACAGTACTTGTCCAGCTAAACTGGAAGTAGTATAGGAGACACTGGCTCTGGTTTAGGCCACAACTTTGTTACTAATAGTCTGGGAGTACCTATATGAGAGAAGTGCACTGTGCAGGTAACTCCATGATCATTTCAATATCTATCCAGGGGCTTCTGCCAGCCCCTCCTTTTTCCCATCCTGGTTTCCTGCCAACCTGCTGCTGGGACTTTGCCATCCCCCGACCCCTTAAGTTCAGGTTAAGGTGGACTGTAAAAAAGCTGTAAACCCCCATGTTTTCCATTCCTTTAACACACCATTTATCTGATCACTGTATCCCTTTCCTATGGAGCACCTGCACTGGACATCACCACAAGGAGGCACCAGCAATTGGCTTGGCTGCCTCTCCCACCCTTCCTCTTACCCAGCTGGGTTCCCAGACACTTCCTAATGCTCACTTTAATATCAGCCAAAAACATGTCAGCCTCCAAGGATGAACCTCATCCTCCCTGAATAATTCTGGTGCCCCATATGCTATGTTGGTTGTGAAATTACCAACCTTTCTATGACCCCCCATGAATTTGGCCACCTCCTTCTTTACATACCTCCTAGCTTTGTCAACCAGAGGGGTCTTCACAGCTCCCACTACACCTTGTGTTGCAGCATGTGAATACAATTTTTATACCTGGGAAAAGTTCCAAGAACTAAGAGGGACTACCTTTTTACACATTCCCAAATAATTTTCCCCAAGGTCCACCACAGTTATATCTGCCCACTCACGGGCTCCCACCATGTACAGAAGGGGCATCATCTGGTCCCATAACATGCCATCTCAGGACTGCTTCATCACTGAGCCCCAGTTGTGAACCCTCAGACAATCTGGAAGCCTGCCTATACGCCCAGTAAACAATGCTGTGCCCACAGATTTACACCACCATCGGCCTGGCCCATCTTCCTGCACCTGGAATGAAAACACAATGGAAAATTAACACTGATTTCCCCATATGGAGGTCTTACTTATGGTCTGTACACTTCAGAAGGCCAACAGTCAGTTGCCTGAATTTTCCTAGCCCCCCATATCCAGCTCTGCCATTGTTGCAGCAGTCCTGAATGAGTAGGAACCAAATTCATGTGCTGGGAGCCCCAACCTTGTCAGTCCCCATCTCAACATGTAACCAACTGATATGCTGTGAGAGGACTCCTGTCACTGTGCGTAGGGAGGGGCTCATTCTTCCCTGGTCTTATTGCTGTGTATGCCCTGAAAGCCTCCACTCAGCAGACCCCAGGCTTGCCATCTTCCTGTAGGTTTATAGATTCACTGCAGCCTCCTTGATCAGTCTTTGATGTGCACAAATTTAAAATAACTGCTGGCTCCTCCCAGGGTAAATCCCACAATTCCAAAGCACTTCCAGAAGAATCCTTATAGGACTTAAGTACCAAGAACATAAGACTGGCCATAGTGGGTGAGACCAATGGTCCATCTAGCCCAGTGTCCTCTCTTCCAGCAGTGGCCAATGCCAGGTGTTTCAGAGAGAATTAACAGAACAGGCAATCATCGAATGAGCCATCCCCCGGTGTCCACTCCCAGCTTCCGGCCAAAAGAGGCTAGAGATACCCAGAGCATGGGGTTGCATGTCTGACCATCTTGGCTAATAGCCATTGATGGACCTATCTTCCATGAATTTATTTAAATATTTTTGAACTCCATTATAGTTTTGACCTTCACAACATCTCCTGGCAATGAGTTCCACAGGTTCACTGTGCTGTGTTAAGTAGTACTTCCTTTTGTTTGTTTGCTGCCTATTAATTTCATTGGGTGACCCCTAGTTCTTGCATTATGTAAAGGAGTAAATAACACTTATCTCCACACCATTAAGAATTTTCTAGACCTCGATCATACCCCCTCCTAGTCATCTCTTTTTCAAGCTGAAAAGTCCCAGTCTTTTTAATCTCTCTTCATATGAATATCATAATCATTTTGGTTGCCTTTTTCTGTACCTTTTCCATACCTTCTCCAATTCTAAAATGCTATTATCAACCCCGGGAACATGCTTTGATGCAGATGCATTGTCTTGTTTTCAAATGGATTGATTTTGGAAGCTGACACCAGAAGCCAGCAAGTAACCCAAGTGGATGCTTCTAAGTTCTAGCACTATGGAATCTTGGGGTATGATGATTTTCACTGGAGCACAGAGGTGAGTGGCTTTGTGGGCATTGCAGAGCTATGAGAGATTTTACTGATTTTGTGCAATTTCAGGATCTGGAAGGCTGGTCACGAACACATGTTACAGAGGAATGTGTGCTGCAGTACACTATGTCTTTCATACCCGGATGAGTGGCATCCTCAACCATCTCCAATCTCCTATCTGCCCTTATGTTTGTCAGTAGGCTGAATGGTTAACCAGATCCAGGCCACTTGAATCATTCTCTCTTGCCTCTCCCACCTGCAAATGCAGACAGCTCACCCACAGGCATTTGTTTTCCCTGGTCCACCTCAGTTGATCCATCTCAGTTTATCCTTTGATAAACAGACAGACTGCCCTGAGATCTGCCAGCCCCAGTCCGGTGTCCACCCCCTTGTCCAAGAGGCAAGGACCCCCTCCCCTCCCTCTTCTAGCACTGCTGCTATGCCTAGCCAGCAGGGGGAAGCCGCCGCTCCCAATCTCACCCACCTGCTATGATTTGAAGCAAAGTCTGAAACCTGGTTTCTCTCACCTTCTCCCACAACCTGCCTGCTACAGTCCTGTTCCCATGCAGCGCCATGCAGATTGGAGAGCTGGAGTCCTTGCTGCTCTGCCTGGCTTGCACCTGTACAATCTGCCCCTCTTCTGGTCACCCGAGGGATGAGTCAGCATCTCCATGCTGACCTGTTCTGTGTCTGCAGCAACGTCCATGCCTCTCTATCTCTTAGAGGTAAAGTGTGGTGTGGTCATTGTCTTGACCCCTACTCCATTAACTCTGCATGTCTTGTAGGACCTCACTTCGACACATTGCACAGAACTTATACATAAAACTGATCAGCTATTGATGGTTACAAAATTGTGCCTTTTCTAGATCGATTGAGTATTCTATACCATGACACAACTATGGTGATTATTTTAAAGGTTTTATTCCAAGAAAGAGATTCACTTTTGCTTCATCTCCTGATCTCAGGAGAATGCACTATATTTTTGCACAACTGGAAAAAACGGCACTCTTCCAAAATTCTGGCAAAGGTGTTAGCAGATATTCCAAAATAAAATTTAACTTGTCATGAAACAATTTGTCTTGCTCAGACAAATAAATGGTTTCAGTGCTCAGTATGCACACACATATTTATTTGCAACATGTTGGCATGGCTTTGTTTTGGATTAAGTTCTTTAGTTATGACAAGGTTGCCCTTTGGGGGACAGGGGTCAAAGGAGTCGAAAGAAATGGATTTTATATGTAGCTGTGCTATTCAATTGCTGTGTAACCCTGAACAAGTCACTTCACCTTTCTGTACTTTAGTTTTCCTATTTATAAAAGGATCATTATGGTAAACAGAGACCTATTAAAAGGTGGATGGAAAGCACTATCAGAGGTAAGTATTCATTATTAAGATATGAATTTCAAATGTAGAATTTATTACATGTCAGTAGTTACAACTAGCATAGAATCATAGGGTTGGAAGGAATATTTAGCTTATTGTTTTCATCCCTGCACTGTGGCAGGTCAAATCTCATTATCCCTAAGCCATTTCTGATAGATGAATGACATGTTTAGCCTTGAATACCTTCAGTAAAGGTAATTCCACATCCTCCCTTGGTAGCTTCTTCAATAGTTCAAAATAAATCTTCCTTTAGTTCTAGAGCTTTACCCACATTTTCACCATTGACATTAAGTCCATTACTTCAAGTCATATTCGTATTGACTAATTATTGTAATTGAGCTGTCTTTATAACACCCTGAATATATTTGTAGGTAGGTTCTTTTCTCTAGACCAAACACGGCTGGTTCTCTTGAACTGTCCCTTACAGGTTATATTTTTCAAAGCTTGTATCATATTGCTTTCCTTTACACTTTTCTAATGTGCCTTATGAAAATGTGATGCATCCAGTGTTTTGAGGCCTTATCAGTACTGAATAGAAAGAGCCTGTATGCTCTTATTAATATTGCACAAGCTTATCTAGGATCTTATTCTGACATTACTTGCTGTGATGTAAATCACAAGTAATTACTGAGATCAGTTAAATTTCTCCCATGTTAAATCCATATAACTGAGATGAGAATCTCCTAGGGCAAAAGAATAAATGGGGGCAAATCAAACATCAGGAATAATAGTATACAAAAGCCAGTAGGAAAACACTTCAGTCTCCCTGTACATTCTATAACAGATTTAAAAGTAGCCATACTTGAACAAGAAAACCCTTCAAAAACAGACTTCAAAGAGAAACTAATTCATTTTCAAATCTAACACCATTAATTTGGGCTTGAATAGGGACTTTCTCTCTCCTGGCATTGATACCTCCTCATCAGTTATTGGGAGTGGACCACATCCACCATGATTGAATTGACCCTGTTAAGACTGGTTCTCCACTTGTTAGGTAACTCCTTTCTCTTTATGTATCAGTATATCTGTGCCTGCATCTGTAATTTTCACTCCATGCATCTGAAGAAGTGGGGTTTTAATCCACAAAAGCTTATGCTCAAATAAATCTGTTAGTCTTTAAGGTGCTACCGGGAAGCCTCATTGTTTTCTAGGGCAGAGTTTGTTTTTGCGGAGAACTCATGCAGAGCAAAGGAAATGCTGCAGATTTCATCTGCAGATTTGAAATCCTGACTCCACTGAAGTCAACAAAGTTTTGCTGTTAATTTTGATGATTTCACCCCATAGCTTCCTATTAATTCTTCCACAGAGGACATGGAGGTGAGGGGAAGAAGGAGGCAGAAAAGGGGAAACCACAGGACCTGAGGGACATCCAAACAGTTGCCCCTTGCCTTTCTACTCTGCTGACCAGCCTCACCAGCTCCAATTCAGGCCTGGAGGAACCATATTTGCAGGGACTTCCCCTGTTACTGTTGCCCTCAGAACTGTCTCTAAAGTAGAGGTTCTGCTTCACAGAGTGAAGCAACTTAAGTTAGCACTGCTCCACGCTCTATTAACTTGTGCTGCTTTTCCCCAGGCATTTTCTGGAGGGTGAAAACACAAATCAGTATAGCCAGCTCCTCCCCTTGTCACCCTACCTTCAGTAGAAGCCTCTCAGGCCCCTCAATGTAGGCAAAAGCTCTATATTATCTGTTGGGTGGGTTTCTCCAGGGTCAGGGAATAGAAGCATGTTTCAGAGACTGATCGTCCTTCCCTCCATGGACCCAAGTTCTCCAGTAGGGGTCCTACAGTATTTACATTTTCTGAGAATGCACAGAATTGTTGCATACAATTTATCATGCTCTAAAACCCCCATGTCCTTCTTTGCAATACTATTGCCTAACCTGTATTCCTCAACTATATATTTAAATAACTGATTATTCCTTCCTGTGTGAATTACCTTGCATTTGTCTTTACTGAACCACATTTTTATTGATTTCAGCCCATTGCTCTCATTTATCAAGATTATTCTCAAGCATCTCTGACAGCTACAGTGACAAAATGTGTTTGAACGTTTTGTTATGAATTTATTATATTGCCAACAGCTCTTTGTTTAACCTCAGTTCTTAGTGTGCGTCTCTGATTCTGACTTATGCCTTTTCCTTTGGTATAACATCTCGAAGACAGCACAAATAAGCCTTAATAGTCCTTTTTCTTCTTATTTATAAGATCCTTTCTATTCTGCAGCAATTTGGATTAAAGGAGTCTCCACTACTGTTAACTGGAGTAGCTCCACTGACTTCAGGGAAACAATGCTGATTTACACCATCTGAAGATCTGGCCCAAAGTTTGCAGAAAGGCACTATAGTTTTTATAGCACTGTGGTGCAGCAAACTGAACATTCTGTAACAGATTAATTCACATTTAAGAAAAAAATGGTTTTTAAAAATTGAATTATGTATTTTCAATCAGTATATTCTTCCTGTTATTTATGAGTTAAAATTCAATTTTATATTCACCCAAATGTTTAATGAGGCAGATTTTTGCATTGACAACACACATGTGCATTTTAGAAGTCGTTGAGTGGTGAGAAGCCAGAGGTATAGGCAGCTAGGTAAAAAATGGGACATATCACTTAAAATTTAGAACCCTTTAAAAGGCTGACATGTTTGATCACAGGGAATATGTTCATAAAAATGATAGATTATATGAAAAAATGGATAAAAAGGGGCAGGAACTTAAAACTACTTCATAGATTTATTTCTTCAAGAGCAGTACTTTGATGTCTGCTCTCAAGAGGTGAGGGCTACAATGTGGGAGAAATCCCTAACATCTGTAGATGCAGCTGACCTGTTTGTACAAGCACAACTCCCAAAGGAAAGGGCAAAAGCCCATAGTAAAGTAGAAAGGAGGTATTATTTCTGAATTGCTCTGTCTAATGTGGAAGCTAAAACAATTATTAAGGAATTGTTTTCTGTATTCAGCGGAATGCGTTTTCCAAAAGAAAAAATATCAGATTGTGGGTCAGATTTCATGTTCCAGCTATTTAGTGACATATGGAATGTGCATGGAGGTATAGCAATTAAAATCTGTCTTATATCATACACAGCCAAACAATTTGATTGAGAGGTTGAGTGGGACTCTAGAATCTATGCTGGGATGAGAAAATATGCAAACAAGACGGCCAGTGATAGGGTAACATTACGTCTCAATCTGTTACTTGCTTACTAGGAGGTGACCCAAGACTCCACAGGGTTTGCCACCATTTGACTTTCTATATGAGAGAAGTCATAAGTCCCCTGGATCATCTCATCGGGGACTCCTGGGAGGGTAGCACTGAGGTGGAAGGGGAACCATTGGCTGAATATGTGCAAACGTTTAGAGGGGATTTAAAAACTACAGTGGGAATGGTACAGGAAAACCTCACAAAAAGCCGAACAGCTCAAAAAAAGAACAGTACGATTACTATACTTGTGAACAACCATTTGATGTGGGTGATCTGGCACTGGTATTAATCCCTATTTAAAAAACAAAGTACAAAATGGAGGATGCCTGGGAGGGAACTTTTGGGGTGATAGAAAGGGTTAACAGGATTACTTACAACATATGAAAGCCCTACAGCAGGGCTGCACCTCAGACTGTGCATATAAACAGGTTTAAAACGTATCACAACTAAGAAGCCATTGTAAACATGATATGCTGAACAGAGAAGCATTCTAAAACACCACCTGTGCGGGATCACAACCTGCACGCAGCAGAGCATACCAGATAACTGGTAAATGCAGGAGCAAATTCTTAAGGAGATAAAAAGCATGCCTGCTGTGGGAATAATTACGCAGTGAGAGTCCCTGGGCTGCTACAGTTGTTATGATCCCCCCAAAAGGATAGGATCATGCGGTTTTATGTTGATTACAGAAAGCTTAATGATGTAGCAGTTCCTAATGTATACATTTATGCCCAGAATTTATGACATGCTAGACACTTTAGTCCAGGCAAAATTCCTGAATGCCCTGGATTTAACAAATGGATATTGACAAATTCCCTTAGACAATGAAGCCCAGAAGAAAAAAAAAAGCAACCCTTGTTACTTATTTGGACCTTTTTGAGTTCAAAGTGTTTTCTGTTGGGCTAATTGATGCAGGAGACACCTTTCAAAGGCTTGTTAACCAGGTATTAAATGGGTTGCAGGACTTTGAACAGGCCTAGATAGCTGATATTGCAGTCTCTAGCAATTCCTGCTGGATCATTAAAAATGCTTGGGGATTGTTCTGGAAAGACTCAAAGATGGAGGTCTAATAGTGAAAGTGCCAGGGACAGCTAAAGTCATTTACTCAGGTCATTAGGTGGTAGGGGGCTAAATTTGCCTGGATCCCTTGAAAGTTGAATCCATTGTTAACTGGCCTCTACCCAGAACCAAAAAGCAAGTGCAGTCTTTTATGACTATTTATTACCACAGGTTTGTAGGGGGAGTTCAGTGACTTTGTGTCCATTCTCACAGGTTTTGATTTTTTGTACATGTCTAACATGGTGGTACGGACAGCAGTCTGTCAAAAAGGCTCTCCTGAGGTAAAGATAATTCTGTCAGGAAAGCCTGTTCTGGCCAGTCCAGATTTTGACAAGATGTTTGATCTGTGCACTGATGCATCTGACGTGTAGTAGGAGTGATACTAAAGCAAACAGGAAGGTAACAAAAAGCATCCCATTGACTTTGAGTAAAAAATGAAACCCTACTAAACAAAAGTACTCTGTCATAGAATGAGATTGTTATGCATATGTGTGGTGGTTAAACAGTTAAGACCCTACCTATTTAACAGGGGGTTCACTAACAGATCACTTTCCATTGGTATGGCTACACAGAGCAAAAGGTAGCAACTCCAAACTGCTGCACTGGAGTATAGACCTCCAAGAATCTGATATGGAAATTCTATACATTAAGGGTAGAGAAAATGTGGTAGCTGATGCCCTGTCCAAATAGGAGATGCCTGAACTGATGCCAGTGGTTGACTCTATTCAGTCAATGTAAGAGGGGAAGGTATAACTTTGGGACCTATTGGTTCCAAGTGGCAGAGGGCACACGGGTGCATAAGGTTTGCAGGGATCCCCTGGGTCTGGTATCTACATATTAGTTTACCAAAGTGTGTCATGTAAGATCTCTACTGAAAGTCTGTATTGTGCTAATTGTAATAATACAGAAAATATCTAAGGAGTTATGTATATATACTAAAAATTATGTTCTTAAAATCTGTGAGTTGGTGCCGGTCACCAGAAATTGACAAACATCTGCTGGGGAAAAAGTCCTGTTTATTTGTCGATCTGTCTACATGTTAATTTAGTATTCCATATCTCACAGTGAACACCTATTTACTGTCTGAGCAAAACGCTAATCTAGTGATTGCAAAGTCTCCAGAGGAGATCCTAGATAGGAAAACACAAACAGGGAGGGATATCCTGTTTGCAAGTGAAGACAATGGGTTTTTGGACTATCGCTGTAGTACAGAGACAAATTGCTTCTTTCTACTGAGCCAAGAGGACAGTGTGTTTGAATCATGTACAGAAGATCACAGCCTGATGAATATTCTTGAAGAATTTTGGGAGAGCTTTTGCTTTATATGACCTGGCAATGTGGTGTTAGTTAATTTAGGTTGAAGTATGCACATTATGATTTAGCTTTATAGGTAACCCTTTGTTTCCAATATTTCTGTTTGCTATCATTTGTATTTCTGTTCGGTGTCAAATGAACTTACATTTGCTTTCTCTATAAACAAATCTAAGAGCTGCGTGGTGAGCAGTGCTGTGTTCTACAGTGTAACTAGTAAGCTGGTGTACTGTTGCTTTATGAGAAGAGCATCTAGGAATTCTGTGTTCAGTGGATCACGGGTGGGCATTCCAGAGAGAGTCTTGGAGAACATAAGAGTTGGAATGTGCCTATTGTTAACCTGTCAGGAAAGAACAGGGCCTATGGAGGCCTGGAAGGCAATGCTTGTGTTGCCAGAAGCTGGTGGCATTGTGGAAATGATCCATAGCAGGCTCAGACAAGGCTTCCTCAGGCTAAGGTCAGGTGGTAGTAAAATATCTCACAAACCTAGATAATCCCAAGGAAGCATCAAAAACATACGAAAGCACATATGTGCAGGACCAATACCAGGAAATGGACAGGATAACATATGTCAAAACCGAACAGAAAACCAAGCTGTTCCGCTTGCCGGTAACCTAATGAACACATGGATTCTTGCTCTTGAAGGGTTCACCTCTGCCTTGATATGATTTGCCTAGTCTCTTTGGTACTTGTTTGGGTTCCCCGCTTTATTGGCAAATACAAACAGGAGCACAGGTATGTGATGAAAGCCCTTTCTTCTCACATAACATGATTTAGGAAATGAGATGGAAACTTGTCTGAAGCAGAGTTGAGTCTGAGTCTCAAAAGTTTTGATTTGCATCCAGCTGGTAATCTGAACTTTTCAATACATTTGAGATGTTCAGATTTGGGGATCTGGAGTTGATAGATAGACCAGAGTTATTATGTTTGCATCCAAAACTGTACATTCCCAAAATTCAGGTATAGGATTCTGGCTCAGGTTCATCTCTCATTAAAACACAAAGGTTGGGGGAAAAGTTCTGACAGTAGCTTTTTCATCTCCAAGCAGGTTGTTAATCAGTGTCATTTGCTCTGAAGGGCAGCAAGAAGAAATATGATAAAAAACAACATTGGAAGAAAAGCCAGATACTTTATGGTAATGAAGAACTGGAGCTGTTAGTCCATTTGTAAGCTGAGCAAACATTTAACTGTCTGCTATGCTCACAAGAGGAAATAAACACTTTGGAACTTATTTCCTGAATGATTCATTCATTGCGTCATCTTATGTTATAATGTGGTGCTGCATAATGCACTGTACAGTTCTAAAGAAACAAAAGTGTATTTTGTGTGCAGTGCCCCAGGTATGGCTTACTTCCAAGAAAGCTTATTTTCTAAGTGAATCATAGTCAGTGTCAATTCCAACTGCAATCACTGCTTATACAACTTTCCACTCACTGTACTTCTGATTTATTTATTTGCATTAAGTTTACACAGAAGTAGAATTAGATATTGCATGTCTTGCAAATTCTTTTAAAGGATTTAGTACACTGGGAGCACTTAGATATTTTTATTTATTGGAAAATATTACCAGCTAGAGAGACATTCCAATGCTCACAGTTCAGATTCTGCCACTCTTTATTCATGTTACATAGCATTTTACTTGAGATAAATAGGGAAACTTGCTGAATAAGGTGCTATTCAATGTGAATAAGGAAAGCAGAATCCATCCCAGAATAGGAATGTGGCTAGAACCAGTAAAAACTTTCAGTTTTTCTTCTGTTTATATAGTACCTAGAACAATGGGGTCCTGGCCCATGACCAGGGCTCCTAGGTGCTATGATACCATCAAATGGTAAAACTTTTTGTCCATTGTATGATGCCAGCCTTGATTGCATTCAGCTTGCTGGAGGATTCTCTGCAGCTTGAGGTCTTCAAACCACAATTTGAGGTCTTCAATAACTCAGACATAGGTTAGGGGTTTGTTATAGGAGTGGGTGGGTGAGATTCTGTGGCCTGCATTGTGCAGGAGGTCAGACTAGATGATCATAATGGTCCCTTCTGACCTTAAAGTCTAAGAGTCTATTTCTTCCACAAGCATCTTTCCATGCTGCCAATATACATGAAATGTTCTCTGTGCTCTAATTCACCAAATTAATTCTCTCATTTAAATTCTGAAACGCACTTACTCTACAATGCACTTAAGTGAGTCAATAATATTCACTAACGTGTACATTTGTCTTCCTGAATTATTAAAATAAAAAAAACGTCACCAGACACTAAGATGTAAACATGCTTAAAATGAGTAACCTTGTGTGATGAGGCTTATCTCTGGAATGGGAAAAAACAAATTAGTTATGCCCTGTACTTTGGGGGTGATTGATTAATTGCCTTCTGGCCAGAGGAGGTGGAGGTAGGCCTTCTGAGTAGATTGAGGAAGCTCATCTGGGAAGAGACCACAGAAGAGAAAGGTCTTTGTGGAGGAGAGATGTTCTGGAATAGGGTTTAAAGAGAGGCTATAGCAGAAGAAGAACATCTCTAGAGCAGGTTAGATTTCTCCAGGGGAAGCCCTCAGATAGAGCCAGCAAAGCAGCTGCAGTGAAGCCTGAGAGAGGGCTATTTGCAGATTTCACTGGACTTTCATTTGGACTTGGTTGTGCTACCCCAGACGAGGTTTAGACTTTTATGTGTCTTGGATGGAGGGCCACTACACACAGCACCATGAGTGGAAGTTGGGAGAAGATGCAGAAAGGTCACTGCAGGTTCAAGGGAGAACTCAGTAACAGGTGCCAGAGATGAGGACCCTGTGCAATACTGTGACCAGAGACAAAGGGCCATCTGAGAGACGACAATATGCTACGAAACCATGTGATTGTATTGATGTAATCCTCATCCCTATTCATCATGTCTGCCACAGATTTCTATGCCCGTGCAGTGCCCTCACTTAAACTATAGAAAGACACAATATTAGCTCCACACACTTTATAACATAAGGCCCTAATCCTGCCAAAAGAAATGCCCAGGTAGACTCCTAGTGAAGTAAGTGAGACAAACGGTATGTCTACACTACGGGATTATTCCAATTTTACATAAAATGGTTTTGTAAAACAGATTGTATAAAGCCGAGTGCACGCGGTCACACTAAGCACATTAATTCGGCGGTGTGCGTCCATGTACCGAGGCTAGCGTTGATTTCTGGAGCATTGCACTGTGGGTAGCTATCCCATAGCTATCCCATAGTTCCCGCAGTCTCCCCTACCCATTGGAATTCTGGGTTGAGATCCCAATGCAAAAACAATGTCGTGGGTGATTCTGGGTAAATGTCGTCACTCAATCCCTCGTCCCTGAAAGCAATGGCAGACAATCATTTCGCGCCCTTTTTCCCAGGATTGCCCTAGCAGACGCCATAGCATGGCAAGCATGGAGCCCGTTTTGCCTTTTGTCGCTGTCACCGTATGTGTACTGGATGCTGCTGACAGACGCGGTACTGCAGTGCTACACAGTAACATTCATTTGCCTTTGCAAGGTAGCAGACGGTTACCATCCCTATTGCACCATCTGCCATGCTATTGTAAATTGGCAATGAGATGATGATTATCAATCGTTCTGTACTGTCTGCTGCTGTCATGGGTGCTTCTGGCTGGCCTCGCTGAGGTCGGCCGGGGGCACATGGACAAAAATGGGAATGACTCCCCGGGTCATTCCCTTCTTTATGTTTTGTCTAAAAATAGAGGCAGTCCTGCCTAGAATATAGGGCAAGTGTACTAGAGAACCAGAGAGCACAGCCACTCCGTGTCAGAGCCCCAGAGATTCTGCAGAAATGATGAGCTGCATGCCATTCTACAGGGTACCCCTGCAACAACCTCACCCGTTGCTTCCCTTCTCTCCCCCCTTCTAGGCTACCATGGCAGTGTCCCCCCGCATTTGTGTGATGAAGTAATAAAGAATAGAGGAATAAGAAACACTGACTTTTTAGTGAGATAGAATGAGGGGGAGGCAGCCTCCAACTGCTATGATAGTCCAGGCAGTACAGAATCTTTTCTTTAGACATGAAAGGGGGGGCTGATAGAGCTCAGCCTCCAGTTGCTATGATGAGGATGGTTACCAGCCATCTGTACCATCTACCGGGAATGACTGGGAGTCATTCCCATTTTTACCCAGGTGCCACCGGCCGACCTCACCGAGGCCAGCCAGGAGCACTCACGGGCTGATGATGATGATGGCAGACAGTACAACATGACTGCTATCCACCAGGAAGGGGATGCAAGTGTTCAGTGCTGCAGCACCCCGTCTACCAGCAGCATGCAGTAGACATAGGGTGACATTGAAAAAAGGCGAGAAACATTTTTTTTCCCTTTTCTTTCGGGAGGGGGGAAGGGTGTAAATTGACGACATATACCCTGAAACACCTGGGAAAATGTTTTTGACCCTTCAGGCATTGGGAGCTCAGCCAAGAATGCAAATACTTTTCGAAGACTGCAGGGACTGTGGGATAGCTGGAGTCCTCAGTACCCCCTCCCTCCCTCCATGAGCGTCCATTTGATTGTTTGGCTTTCCATTACGCTTATCACACAGCACTGTGCTGTGGACTCTATATCATAGCCTGGTGATTTTTTCAAATGCTTTGTCATTTCATCTTCTGTAACGGAGCTGTGATAGAACAGATTTGTCTTCCCATACAGCATTCAGATCCAGTATCTCCCGTACGGTCCATGCTGGAGCTCTTTTTGGATTTGGGACTGCATCGCCACCCATGCTGATCAGCATTCCACACTGGGCAAACAGGAAATGAAATTCAAAAGTCGTGGGGCTTTTCCTGTCTACCTGGCCAGTGCATCCGAGTTCAGATTGCTTTCCAGAGTGGTCACAATGGCGCACTGTGGGATACCGCCCAGAGGCCAATACCGTCGATTTATGGCCACACTAACCCTAATCCGACATGGCAGTACCAATTTCAGCGCTACTCCTCTCGTTGGGGAGGAGTACAGAAACTGGTTTAAAGAGCCCTTTATATCGATATAAAGGGCCTCGTTGTGTGGACAGGTGCAAGGTTAAATCGGTTTAACACTGCTAAATTCTGTTTAAACGCATAGTGTAGACCAGGCTTAAATGCCGGTGTGGGAATGCACTTGCATATCATTGCAGATCTGGGGTTGTAGTTTGTAAGTCTGTGGTGTAGTGTTACTGTGACTTTAACAGAATGAATAGTCTATCCAGGGTGTGCTAGCTGACAGAGGGAGGAAGCAGCTGGTTTGAGGTTAGACAGATAGATTGATCTGAGATAAAATGCTCTGTATATATCTTAACTATGTGTCAAATAAACACTGTTAAATTATTAGCAATGAATTGTATTAAGGTGGATTACTTGAATATACACTACCACATGGTACCAGGAGTGGGGTAAGTGATAAAGAGAACTGGAAGAAGTTGAAACAAAAACAAAAACAAAAAACAACCTGAACTAAAGGTTGCTGAGAAGATAAAAAGTTTGAATGAAATAAGATGGATCAGTTAAGAGTTCCCATATTTCTAAAAATGTTGAGAAATGCTGCAGGAAATTGGAAAAGGTTCAAACAAGAATTTAATTAATTTTTGAGGGCATCGGAATCTACTCAGAAGGAAGATGAACAAAAGATTGCCATTGCATGTGCTGAAGCAATTTCATTATAAAATTCATGTATGTGTAATAGAGAACGAGCGGACTGAGTTTGTATTTTTTTTAATTAAGCAATACTGTTTACCAAAAAGAAATCAAGCGTCTAAAAGATTTCAGTTTCACTCAAGAAATCAAATAGAGGAAGAGACTTTTGGATCTTTTTTTTTAAACAATCTAAAGAGATGAAGTCAGACACATAATTTCCAGTCAATAAGAAAGCAAACTGTAATGGGTATAAAAGATATCAATGTAAGGAAGAAATTTTGACAAAAGACAGATCTAAATTTGAAAAAATGAGAATGAGAATTTGCCAAACTGCTGAACAATGATTGCACATTTTAGAAAGAAAACAAACTGATGTGAATATACACTTAATAAGAACAAGTTAAAACAAGTCTATGGAAGAAAACAGAGTGAAAATATTAAAATTAAAACATATGAGCATATGAAAGAATGTTCCATATGTGGAAGGAGAGACCAACCTAGACAATGTCCAGCATATGGTCAAACTTGCCATATCTGCAAGAAACAGAATCATTTCACAGAAATATGTAAACAGAGAAGTCTGGGAAAACATAGAAATATATATTTAGTTCAAAATTCAAAAATCTCAGAGAAGATTCCAAATAAGGAATACAGAGGTGACATTACAGATGAAGAAAATTTATTTGGGAGTATTTTGAAACAGTTTGTGAACTGCACAGTCTAATTTGTGTAGTGTACAGGATAGTGTAATTTCAGAGGAAATTATAAAATTTCTAAAAGTAAAACCAGTAGTAACAGAAAAAATACATATTAATTTACAATTTTATAGTGGTAAAAAAGTGCTGTTATGGGTATTTATGAATTACAGATCATAGTTAAAGATAATTTAGAGACCATATGATTTGTAGCAGGTAAGGGACAAGGTATTTCTATTCCAGGTTTGCAAACATGTTTTTAGCACTAACTCTAATTAATAGAATTCAAACTATTTGGGATCCTGAAACATTGGAAACAGAACATCAATTTAAAGAGTTATTCACTGACAATGATAAATTAGATACAATGTATAAAGTATTGTTAAATGAAACAAAACAATTATACATGCAAGTAGAAGAGGTCCTTAGCTTTTAATAAATAGCATACAAAAAGAATTGGGAAGGTTCTTTAATGTAGGTGTAATTAAAAAGAACGGAACAGCCAAATGAGTGGGTGAATTCATTAGTAATAGTAGAAAGGAAAGGTGCATCCTTGTATTTATGTGTAGATCCAAAAGAGTTAAATAAGTATGTTAAAAGAAACATTTAAAAATACCTGTCAGAAAAGATATATTTGGACAAATGTCAGGAGCAGAATACTTTTCTTCTTTAGATGCTCTGCATGGATTTTTCAAATACCATTGAAACAAGAAAGTCAATTGCTAGGTAAGTTTAACACACCTTTTTAACGTTATTTTTTTTAAAAGACTATCTTTCGGATTATGTTCATCTCCAGAAGTATTTTATAGAACAATACAAATGATTTTTGTAAAATATAGATGGCACACAAGAATACATAAATGATGTAGTAATATGGGGAAGAAATTTAGAAGAGCAGTATCTAGAGCAAAAAGAAGCAGATTGAAACTTAACAATAAAAAAAGTTAAATTTAGAGTGTAAGAATTAATGTTTCTAGTAGAAAAACTGACCATTCAGAGATTACAGATTGATCCAAAATGAATACAAGCTATTGGTAATATTGCTTTCCCAAAAGAGAAGGAGTCATTACAGAAATTTTTGGGTCTGGTTAAGTTTTGCAGGAAAATACATGCCTAACCTAGCAGAAAAACAATAATTTTAAGGGCTTTGTTTTGTAAAAATAATCAGTGGAAATGGGTCTGTCACCATCAACAAGAATATAACCATCTTAAGCAACTAATAAAAACATCTCCAATATTAAAACCATTTGATAGCAACAGACTTACAAAATTGCCTCAAAATTCATCCAGAAAAGACCTAGCAGTAGCTCTATTACAAAAAGTATGGTGATCAATGGAAATCAGTTGCTTATGCATCTAGAGTTAAGTCAAAAACTGAATGTCAATATGCTTAAATAGAAAAAGAGGCTTTGGCATCAGTTTTTGCATACAGAATGTTTCACATTTATATCTGGTAGATCTGTACTGGCAGAAACAGATCATAAAGCATTAGTTAATATTTCAGAAAGGAACACGACAGACATACCAGCTGATAATTTTTTAAGTTGTAGTTATATGATTTTAATTTTTAGTACCAGCCACAGAAATCATTAATTGTTGCTGTTGCTCTTTCTAGAGCTTATGATGTAACCACTGTAATTCAAGAAAAAGACGATGATGATGTGGTACATATAGATGTACTTTAAAAGTTTCCTATATCAGATAGAGTATGGGAAGAAATGGTACAAGCAACTAGACAGGATGAGAATTTACAAAGGGTTATTACAGCTATTGAAAAATAATATAAGAAAAAAAAAATACCAGAGCCACATACTTGAGACTTATCAGAAATTGAAGGAATTCTGTTTAAAGGTAATAGAGTAGTAATTCTTTTAGGGTAACAGCAGAGATTGAAGCACATACGTGAGGGACATTTAGACATTGAAAAATGTAAATGTAGAGGGAGAGAGGTCCTGTATTGGCCACACATAAACCAAAAGCTAGAGAATTATATAAAAGAAAGTGACATATGTCAAAATTCAGAAATACTCAGTCAAAATAACTTATGATATTTATTTAAGAAAAACTTAAGACCTTGGTCTAAATTAGGTTTAGATCTATTTGAATATAAAGGACATGCATGTGGTAGTTCCTGATTATTTTTCACATTTTCCTGAAATATGTATACTAGAAAACACATGTGCCAGAGAAGTCACTAATAAAATTAAATCAATTTTTGCAAGGCATGGCAAACCCAATATGTAATGATTGATAACGGACATCAATTTCACAGTCAGTAATTTAAAAGTTTTGCCATAGCGTATGATTTCAATCATATTACATCAGGTCTATGTTACTCAATTTAATCAGCTAGTAGAAAATGGTGTTAAAATAATAAAAAAGATTACTACAACAGCTGAAGAAATACATACTGATTTATATTTGGCATTATTAAATTATAGAACATCACCATTACAAAAAGATTTATCACCTGCAAAGTTATTTTAAAAAAGCTTAGAAACAGATTACTTATGTTTTCTGAAGAAGGATATAAGAAAAGGAATAAGTATAAATATCAGTCAAGTTTATATCAAAAGAATTATTATGAGAGAGGATCACATAAACTACTCTACTTGAAACAGGATGATACAATATGTATCAACATTGGTAGAAATTAGGCTCAGATAGCCACTATTAAAAAAGAGGTAGCACCTCAATCTTATGAAATCATGACTAATAATGTGTGTAGATGATAGATCTTTTATTCAAAGAAGAAATTATATAGTACAGCAATAAGAGCAGCAAAAGCATTAAAATGACATAATTCGTCTAAGTAATAACTTCAATAATACAGCAAATACAGAAGGTAGATGTTCATAAAGTCAAAGGAACCCATTAAGACTTATAGAAAGCTGTTATAATTCTGGTGTGTGTGTATATATGAATAAATTTGTTTTAAATACATAAAAGAAAGGAGATGTGTTCCTGCAGCTTTAAGAAAATGAATAGAATATCCAGGGGGAGGGGAGCTGACAGTGGGAGGAGGGAGTTGATTTTAGGTTAGCTTGGTAGATTGACCTGAATTAAAATGCTCTCTCTATAAGTTAACTAGGTACCTAATAACCACTCTTGTTAAATTACTAACAGTGAATTATTAATAAAACTAGTGGATTACTTGAATATAAAACTACACATTTGGGCCTGGCGTTTTTCCTTTCTGTTTCTTAACTGAAGTACTTAGAAGACTTGGGGGTGGGGAGTACCTTGCAACAAAATAAAATGAAAATAATGTATAGTGTAAATAATGTGAACTGCAGGATGCACACTGACACTGAATGACCTCAAAAGGCATGAAGTTTGCCTCTATATAATAACAGAGCTGTTCAAATGTTTTTGCATTTCCACAACATTTGGAAAGAAGGAAATATACAATTCTGCGACAAATGTACAAAACATTTATGTCTGTTGTTCAACAAGCTCTAGTAACAAACAATTTTTAATCTAACTCCTGTTGATCTAAATAAAGAGTTTTGATTGGGCACTAAGTGGGAGATGGGCATATTTCATTACAATTGTAAATACCATCCTGTTTTTTTTGTATTTAAGTATTTGCTACCACATTGTTGTGCAGGTTCCTTATTACTCTTTACTAGGTGCCAATCTACATATCCATTTGTAAATGAGCAAATTATTTAAAGAACTTTAATAAAAGAGACATTGTTATAAATGAAGATCTACATAAGCAAAATTTCACAATTCTATCAATTGAAGAAGTTTGTTTAGTGTAAGAAGTGGTATTAAATAGTGTTACCATAGTAAGAGTTGCTTGTTTTCCTTGATAATGTATATTGTAGTAGATGTCCTCCAGTAGATAAGAACAACAAATTATATATTTTAGATTAAAAAAAATCATTAATCAGTGAATCACATGGCACTAGTACTCCTGCTAGATTTGGCCAAGGATTTGCAGAATTTTTCTTTGGCTGTGAGATGGGCCAAGATCATTGCTCCAAAAGATTATAGTAAATTAAAAATTATTTCTTTCTCACTGAAAATGCATATCCACATAAATAATGATGCCTTCAGGGACCTAGCTCAGCATGTTTTCCTCTGGCAGTTGGGCTTTTAAATCCAGAAGAGGTAGAAAGCTGTAGTCCTCAAGTGACCATTTTGCTACTGACAGGCTCAGGTTGTTCTAGAGTTCTTCCTCTTTTCTGGCAATTAAGTATTTTGACTCTTGGGTTTTTTACAAACCGTAATGATCTAGAGGTTCATTAAATAACAAACCAGTGAATGAGAAAGGAGTAAAACTTTAATAAAACAAACTGGAGAGCTTCTGTAGTGAGCTGCTACACAGAACCATGCAGTGCCACTCTACCCCGATATAACGTGACCCAATATAACATGAATTCGGACATAACATGGTAAAGCAGCGCTCCGGAGGGCAGGGGGGAGGGCTGCACACTCCGGTGGATTGAAGCAAGTTTGATATAATGCAGTTTTACCTATAACACATTAAGATTTTTTGGCTCCAGAGGACAGCATTCTATCGGGGCAGAGGTGTGTTCCCAAACCCTCTCAGGCCACATCTCCAAATTCCCACACTCACAGCACTGGTCCCTTCTGAGGGACCATCTCCAAATCACAATCTTTCATAAACATATCTCTACACTACCTTTCCCTTTCTTTCAGTCATAGGACATATCCTTTCACTGGGCTTGTGCATCAAGTAGGATCTAAGGAATGGCATTGATTAAGGATACTTCCCCAGCTCCCCCAAAAAGCCATCTGTACCTGAAACTGAATGGAAATGTAAAATACACTACTTCCTTACCTCCAACCCCTTAGGGGCCTGACCCAAAGCCTACTGAAGTCAACAAAAGGATTCTCATTGACTTAAATAGACTGTAGATCAGGCCCTGAATGAGCTATTACACTTCCAATACATAATTGATATATGATAGTGATATTTTTTTCCTGTGGATGCAGTGCAGTAAAAGATCCATGACCACCAAAAGCCTCACTTATGAAACTGTGCCTTAGAAGCAAATGAATATAAAGTTTGATCACTTGAAACAACATATACCTGAATAAATGTACTCTTCACCATCAATACTGGTTATTTAGGGCACTGTTCACCTATGCACCAGTCCCTGTAATCAATACAATTTTTTTTTGTTTGCATGTGAGCAACCTGACAATCTCACTTACATTTAGCAGACACAATAAACCAAAGGTAAGCAAATGTTTAATCATTATTATGCCTATCACCTACAAGTGGTATTTAACAGAGTATATTTTTATTGTTGTTTATTTAATGGCAACCTTTTGGCTAGATGTATCAGAACATAACATGATTTAGCTGTAGAGGAAAACATAAGCAAAATGATCAATGCATCTTAAGTGTATACTTTATTTTAATGTAAACTAGAATATAAGAATTAATTGCCTTGAAGTTACATACTTGCCACAGCGATGTACTGTAATTAAAGAAATAAATTAAAATAAAGTTAAGGGAGGTGATAATGAATTATCTTGTAGTAATATGAATGAAACACATTAAGAAACAAATGTGCTGAACCAAAAATGATTAAATGACACTAACTAAGACAACACTGCATTGTGCAATTACAAACTGAATGCTTGCTGACAGAGTGGTTTCTTTTTTACTATGCTCAATTCAATAAGACAAATTGTGATTTTTATTGATGAACGGTTGTTTTACAATTTTATGTTCAATAATATTTTCAGTAGTGAATGTGAAAGGAAGGGAATTTAAAACATTAAATCCTGCTAAACATTACAGTATGCCTATTTCATGCTGAATTTAATCATAAATACATTAAATGTCACTGGTAGGACAGCAGGTTTGCTCATGAGTTGAACAATATGTAGAACTCAGTCCATTGGTTTAATGTGGTAAATTAAGTTGAGAGGGTTTTTTTCCAACTTTGGTCTGAACAGTAGCTAATTAAACTTGGTGACTATAACCATAAGTGAAACATTGGAGTGATATTGCTTCTCAGAGCTATTTAGGACTATATTTCATGAGAGGGTGGCTATGCTTGAGTTCTCAAAGAAAACTTACACTCTCAGTCCATTTTTACACGGTTTTATTGTTCTTAGAAAAGCTAGAATGGCCAGAGGTGATCTTAGTCTGATTCTCAAATTGTCATATAAAATAAAGGCTATGATCCTAATGGTTTCCTGTCATGAAATAGTAGCAAATATACTAATTGTGGCAGTGAATCAGATTTCATATCCCATAGGCATTAACTCACTGAAGAAGAAATCCTACCAAAATGACAATATTTTTAGTCCAGTTCTGGGAGGGGTAGAACAACCTTGACTTTCTTCAGCTTCTCTTGAAGTTGAGTGTGCTGAGAGCCTTGCAGGAGATACTCAAAATTTCACAGGACAGACTCCAAATTAGAATAGTATGTTTTCTATCTGATGAGAGACTCATCTGTTCATGTGCACAGGGCTACTTTAACTATGTCATTCTCCAGGTTAAATTGTTTCAAGATAATTAAAAAACAAAACACATGCAGCCCTACAATATTCTGATGGTCACAGTTTCTGTGAGAAGGACAATTGCCTATGTAGTGTGACAAACTCAGACTAGTGGGGTATAGGAGTCTGGTAGAAGGCAAATATACTGGTCACTGAATGAACAATTTTCTGTTCCCTGAGTGACCAGAGCAGAGGCTGCCCTAGAGCAATCAGGAACCTGCTAGAACCAATTAAGACAGGCAAGCTAATCAAGACACCTGGAGTCAGTTAAGAACTTTCTCAAATCAATTATAGCAGGCAGGCTAATCAGGACACCTGGTTTATAAAGGACCTCCCATCAGTTAGTAGGGGTCTGTGCAAGGAGTGGGGAATGAGAAGTTGTACTGCTGGAGGAGTGAAGAGTTCAAGTGTAATCAGTCTTCAGGAGGAAGATCCTGCGGTGAGGATAAAGAAGGTGCTGGGGAAGGCTCTGGAGAAGTAGCCCAGGAAGTTGTAGCTGTCACACAGCTGATACAGGGAACATTATAGACAGCTGCCAGCCACAGGGCCCTGGGCTGGAACCTGGTGTAGAGGGTGGGCCTGGGTTCCTCCTCCATCCCCCCAACTCCTGGACACAGGAGGAGTTGACCTGGTCTGTGAGAAACACCAGAAAGGAAGGTCTAAATTGGAAAGGGATATGGCCTGTCCCCGACCCACTAGGGGGGACACAGAGATTGCAGGGATTGTTCTCTGTTTCCACCATGCTGGCCAGTGATGAGGTTAGTTGAGTGGATGGCAGGTTTGAGCCACTAGCAAAAGTGGCCAAATTGAGGGCTGCCATGAATCTCTGAGGACCCACCAAAGCAGAGGAGGAACTCTGTCACACTAGCTAGCTCTAATTATTAAGAAGGTGGAGTTCTGTAGGCAAAGCACAAAAGATACCTCTAGGTCCCAGAATTCATTCAAGTCTGTCAGCAGTGTTATCTTTTGTGTTGGTAACTCTGATTACAGAATCTAACACATTCTTTGCACCACTGGAAACAAATAATAACTTCTGAATAATGTACTTTATCACAATAAAGCAGCCTCAAATGTCACATGCTGGCTGCATCTCAAAATTGCAGGCCTATCAAAGACCTAGAATAGCCTTTATTATTCTCATCCAATAAGCTTAACCTTCAGAAAATTCCCAGAGGAACAAATGATGAAAATATCTGTCTTGTTGCTGTTCAATATAACTTTGTAAGAATGACAGCTCTTTGATGGTTTCTGTTCACTAGGAACAGAGTCTAATATTATCCTTTGTTATTTATTCACAGCATGGCCCATGGTCTACTGAGTGATTGCCAAAGACTTATGAAGGACTGCCTCTTCTCTTTGGTGCTCACAATCTATGGAGTAAGGTGTCAGTCAGTATGAGTGAAGTATCAGAACTTGGCCCTAAAGGACTAAATTGACCTGAATACTAAAGTTCAATAATAGAAAAATCTTCACAAATATCACAGGCTATGTAGGGAGTAAGAATCACTCTTGGACATTTGAATAGACTACGGAGATATAAGATCCTCTCTACTCAGCCCTCCCTTCCCACCCAGCATATGGACAGGGACTTTTCTAGGGATGGGGAATGAGCGGCAGCAAATTTTGACTATCTAACCAAATGTACACATCCTTCTCCCTACTAGCTTGACTGTTGTACTAGAGTGTTTGCAAGCTTCTGATTATGAACATAAATAAGCATTTATTTTTAACCAACACTGGTATATTTTTTTAATTAAAATAGTTTTATTAGAGAAGTCTTTGTTTAATATGAATTTCATAAATTGTTGCTTGTTGAGACTAATTTACTTTATATATTACTAAACAAATACATTGTACAGCTTTACTTATGTAGTTTTCTTTTTCCTACTCTTGCCTTTATTATTTCTAAAAGTTCAAGTGAACATGAGCCAGGCCTCAAAACTCCTCTCTCATTGGTGTCTCTGACAGCAGAGAGCTTGATCAATCTTCCTGTGTATTCTAGATCAAAAAGGGAGATGATCACATTGAGGAATGAAACCTGTAAGGCTCCCGATCTTGTAAGGTGTAATCTTCTTGGTTGGACTTCTGTGGGTTTGAGCAGTAAAACTAAGTGGGGCTACATGTGGGTGCAAGGGTCTGCTCTCATGATGAACTTTGGAGGATGGGGGCCTAAGAATTAATAGCTGGTAGTCAGTACAGTTAACTCACATATACAAAACCCGTTTCTTAAAAGCTTTGGCTAAAACACTCAAATAAACCAAATCTCTGAACTAAGCTTTGGGGATCAAATTTTAGTGTTGACTATATTCTTTTAAAAGCCAGAGCTACATATAGTAGGCTCTCAGCTATAGTCCCCTATAAAAGTGGGCATTTTGTTCCAAACTATTTCTTTGTTGTTTAACAATTTGCGTTTCATTTTATAAAACGATGTGAAGGAGTATTTAAAAAAAATTACAGAAAAGAGGGAAAAGCATAGGGTCAACCTTTTAATAATAAGATGTGTCTTTCCTTCTGCTTCTTTAAATTCCAATGATATGCAAAGCTAAACCACTGGAAGTATAATATTGAACAGAAACATCAAGGAGGAAATCCAGAGCTTTCTGTCAAAGCCAGCAGCAGCAGGAAACCTTACCTGAGATGAAAAACTCAGATGAAAAAGACTTCACTGCCTGCCAGGTGGCACTACATCACATTGGCTTGTGGGGAGAATGGGTTCAGATTCTATGCATCTGGAGATTAGGAAAGGTCAGAAAGGGGGTGTAGGCTATTTCAAGCTTGCTATGCCTTTTCTTTGTTGTTTTTTTTTGATAATCTATACAGTAAATTTTAGTGGTAGTTTGTCCTCCTTATAGAGGAATGTGTATGTAGAAGAACAAAAATATTAGGCGAAATTGTGCGTGCACTCCTCTTCTCCAATCACCCCGAAAGGCATGTTTGCAGTGCTCTTTTCAAATATGCCCTAAAATAAGCAGTGCTGCCTCTGCCACTTCATATGATTCTGGGAGCACTAAACAGGTTGTTTAGTGCAGTGCAGGTTGGGGTGGGAGGCTGGACAACGACAAAATCACCTAATGGGACTTTCATGTCTCTAGTTTTTGTCATACACTGAACCAGTTTTTGTCATACACTGAACCAAATGCAATCCTGGCTAGCCTGAGAGGAAGTGGTGCAGTCAGAGATACAGTTGGAGGAATAAATAAAGATACTTTAATATCTTGAGTGAAAGTATGTATTGTTTCTCTCAATACTAAAGAGACTGCTCTATGAACTCTTATTTAATGTGTTTTGATAATTGAGGATTGTGGAGCTCTTTCAGCTAATTTCATTGATTCATTTTCAACAACATAACCTAAAATAATTTGTACAGATGAGGGCTTGTTTTTCCTTACATTGTAAATGGTAAAAATATAATCTTTTTGAAATGACATAGCCAAAGAAATGACATGGCCCAAGATGTGTTTTCTCTTTTGCTGATCATAGAGCCCTCTTGCGCCTTATCTTATCACTCTCTCTGCATCTTCAGTTCTCCTCCCAATACTCCAGAATCTTTCCAGACTCTATACTTGGCCATCTCCTTTTCTTCCTCTATAATTTATTTCTTGGAACCTAAACTCTTCTAGCTGGTACCCTTATGCGGATACCTGACAGATCTTCTTTTCCACCCCGATCTCTGTCTATTCAGATGTACACATCCAACATCTCATCCTAGATATCCTGCTGCCAACTCTAAACAGCTGAGGCAACAAAAAGTGACTGAACAAGGTTCGTCTCCTCCCCTTCTTGCTACCTATGTGTTTGATGAGACTGTAAAATATTTGTGGCAGGAACCTTGTCTTAACTGGATGTGAAGTATATTGCACACTTTTAGTGCTACATTAATAATAATTAAAGAGGTATATCCAAAAAGATGCATCCATTAATAATCTCATATGCATGACCAAGATCTGTATGAAGTAACTTTCAGAGTTTCTGTATAATAAATATACTGGTATAAAACAGCATCAGCTAAATGCAAAACTACACACACTGAAAGAAAAGGAGTGTGTGAACAAACTTAAACATAAGTGACACATTTTTTCAGTCTTTTGAATTTGACAAGTAAATTGGCTTCCTCTTAATTAAAGTTTGAAAATAAATCAGTTGTAATGATGGCTATTGAATGCTTATGGTGAACTAGTAATATGCTGATGTAATTCAAAAGTGTCTCTGTTGAAGCCAGTGCAGTTATACTGTAAAATTAATGTCAGTAAGAGGGGACTAGACCCATAGTCTTTGTCTTTCCTATAGATGTGTTATATGAAGAAAGATTCTACTTAGTTTTAACCTATTTTTGACTGGAAACCTCAGGAAAGTAATGATACATAAAAAATGAGTTTATAGTATGTTTTTATAAAAATGATATTCATTTCTGTGATGTGTATTTAATATAAAGCCATGTCTCTTGGAGACAATGGATTTTATATATTATTAGTAGCTGCTCAAAACATGAAATTTTACTGAGATATGCTGTTTTGCCAAAGTTTTCAGTGGGCAGGGGAAAGAGAGACTATAGAGCCTCATGGTTAAGACACTGAGGAGACCTAGGTTAAAGTCCTTGTCCAGAGTAAGCTGGGATCATTAGATTCACAGAAGACTATTTGGAGTAGGGACTTGACCATAGGTCTTCAATATCCCAGATCAATACACTACTACTCCCTCTTCCCCCCCAACACACACACACATACTCTCTGTCTCTCAGGATTTGATCTGAAAATGGACACTTCAGAACAATTTCATCTTTGCTCAAATATTTAAAAGGTTTTTATTTTGTTCCAATGTGGAATAAAAACAAATTTGGAAACCATGAAAATTTCCACAAAGTCGAATTGTCATCCTCTAAGCCTTAATTGTAAGGCAATGAGACAGCATCTGGAATACTGTACAGGGCTAGTGCAACCATTTAAGTGACCTAGGCTGTTGCCTAGGGCACTGGGATTTGGGGGGGCACCATTTTATTCAGCAGTGACTGCAGAGGCCAGATCTTCGGCTGCCCCGGTTGCCACCAGCATTTAGGCAGAGAGAGCTGGGGCAGGGTGTCGTGGGGAGGGCCACCTGCACCAAGTAAAGGTTGGGGGTGGCATGCAGGGGAACTCCCCGCCTCCTCCCAGAGCATGCTGTCGCTGCTTCACTTCTCCTGTCTCTCAGGCTTGCAGCGCCTAAGCTGATGGCACCACAAGCCTGGGAGGGGAGAGAAGTGAAGCAGCCATGGCGTGCTCAGGGAGGAGGTGGGGCAGGGGTGAGCTGCTTCACTTCTTCCACCTCCCAGGCTTGCGGCACCAATTAGCTTAAGTGCCACAAGCCTGAGAGGTGGGAGAAGTGAAGCAGCGATGGTGTGCTCAGGGTGCTCGTGTGCGGAGCAGGGATGAGCTGGGGCAGGGGGTGCCCCAGGGTGGAAGGTGGGGGGTGGGGAGCCACCACAAAGGGGGCTGTTATAACCTTAGTCCCAGATTTGGACCTTAGCGTCCAAAATATGGGGGTTAGCATGAAAACCTCCAAGCTTAGTTACCAGCTTGGACCTGGTACTTGCTGCCACCACCCAAAAAATTAGAGTGTTTTGGGGCACTCTGGTCCCCCTGAAAAACCTTCCCTGGGGACCCCAAGACCCAAATCCCTTGAGTCTCACAACAAAGGGAAATAATCCTTTTTCCCTTCCCCCCTCCAGGTACTCCTGGAGAGATACACAGACACAAGCTCTGTGAATCCAAACAGAGTGATTCCCCCTCTCCGTTCCCAGTCCTGGGAACAAAAAGGACTTTCCTATTCCCCCAGAGGGAATGCAAAATCAGGCTAGCCAATTCAACACACACACAGATCTCCCCGATCTCTTCCTCCCACCAATTCCCTGGTGAGTACAGACTCAATTTCCCTGAAGTAAAGAAAAACTCCAACTGGTCTTAAAAGAAATCTTTATATAAAAAAGAAAGAAAAAATACAAATGTTCTCTCTGTATTAAGATGATACAATACAGGGCAATTTCTTAAAAGAATATTGAATAAACAGCCTTATTCAAAAAGAATACAAATCAAAGCACTCCAGCACTTATATTCATGCAAATACCAAAGAAAAGAAACCATATAACTTACTATCTGATCTCTTTGTCCTTACACTTAGAAACAGAAGACTAGAAAGTAGAAACTACTTCTCCAAAGCTCAGAGACAGCAGGCAGACAGAAAACAAAGACCCCAGACACACAATTCCCTCCACCCAAAGTTGAAAAAATCCGGTTTCCTGATTGGTTCTCTGGTCAGGTGTTTCAGGTGAAAGAGACATTAACCCTTAGCTATCTGTTTATGACACGCCCCCCAAATTGCAGACAGTGGGGAAGCTCACTGGCGGCAATTTCCTTCTAGAACTTGAAAATAAACAGGTTAATACAACACATGCACCTTTACATATACTACTAAGTATATAACTAACAGACTTTTACATTTTAAGAACACTTTTTAACTACTGGATTCTGGGAAACTCTCACGGGAGAGTGCATCAGCAACTTTGTTAGAAGCTCCTGTGATGTGTTGAATTTTAAAATCAAAATCTTGGAGAGCTAAACTCCAACGAAGAAGTTTCTTGTTGTTCCCCTTGGCAGTATGAAGCCACTTTAGTGCAGCATGGTCAGTTTGTAGTTGGAACCGCCGTCCCCAAACATATGGGCGTAGCTTTTCCAGGGCGTACACAATGGCATAGCATTCCTTTTCACTGACTGACCAGTGACTTTCCCTCTCAGACAGTTTCTTGCTGAGGAACACGACAGGATGGAAGTTGTGATCTGTTGCTTCCTGCATGAGCACTGCTCCTATACCACGCTCAGATGCATCCGTGGTTACTAGGAATGGCTTGTCAAAGTCCGGGGCCCTGAGCACAGGGTCAGACATGAGCATTGCCTTAAGTTGGGTAAAGGCCTTTTGACACTCATCAGTCCACTTAACTGCATTTGGCTGGGTCTTTTTGGTCAGGTTGGTCAATGGGGCAGCGATTTGGCTGTAGTGTGGTACAAATCGCCTGTAGTATCCGGCCAAGCCTAAGAAGGATTGGACCTGTTTCTTTGACCTTGGGACAGGCCACTTTTGGATAGCATCCACCTTGGCCTGTAGGGGGTTTATGGTTCCTCGACCCACCTGGTGCCCCAGGTAAGTCACTCTGTTTTGGCCTATTTGACACTTTTTGGCCTTAACAGTTAGTCCTGCCTGCCTGATGCGCTCAAAGACCTTTTCCAGGTGGAGTAGGTGTTCGGGCCAGGAGTCTGAAAAAATGGCCACATCATCGAGGTAGGCAACTGCAAATTCTCCCAGTCCAGCTAGTAGACCATCTACCAGCCTCTGGAAGGTAGCGGGTGCATTTTGAAGGCCGAAAGGAAGGACATTGAATTCATACACCCCCGCATGGGTGACGAATGCTGACCTCTCCTTGGCAGGTTCATCTAGCGGTACTTGCCAGTACCCCTTGGTTAAGTCTATTGTAGAGATGAACTGGGCACGTCCCAACTTCTCCAATAGTTCATCAGTACGTGGCATTGGATAGTTGTCCGGACGAGTTACAGCATTTAGCTTACGGTAGTCCACGCAAAAGCGTATTTCCCCATCTGGTTTGGGTACCAGAACCACTGGAGATGCCCATGCACTGGTCGATGGGCGGATTATACCCATCTGTAGCATGATCTGGATCTCCCGTTCTATAGCAGCTTGGGCATGAGGAGACACTCGGTAGGGTGGGGTTCTGATTGGGTGAGCATTACCTGTATCAATGGAGTGGTATGCCCGTTCAGTCCGTCCTGGGGTGGCTGAGAACAATGGGGCGAAGCTAGTGCACAGCTCCTTGATTTGTTGCCGCTGCAGACGTTCCAGAGTGGTTGAGAGGTTTACCTCTTCCACGCCACCGTCTTTTTTCCCGTCGTAGTAGACACCGTCAGGCCACTCAGCATCATCTCCCTGGACTGTAAACTGACAAACCTGTAAGTCTCTGGAATAGAAAGGCTTGAGAGAATTAACATGGTACACTTTAGGCTTTAGTGAGGAATTGGGAAATGCTATGAGGTAGTTTACAGCTCCCAGGCGCTCTTGGACCGTGAATGGCCCTTCCCATGATGCTTCCATCTTATGGGCCTGTTGCGCCTTCAAGACCATAACCTGGTCTCCTACCTTGAAGGAACGTTCTCTGGCATGTCTGTCATACCAGGCCTTTTGCTCTTCTTGAGCATCCTTTAGGTTCTCTTTAGCAAGGGCTAAAGAGTGTTGGAGGGTGCTTTGTAGGTTGCTTACAAAGTCCAGAATGTTAGTTCCTGGAGAAGGCGTAAACCCCTCCCATTGCTGCTTCACCAACTGTAATGGCCCCTTAACCTCATGACCATACACAAGTTCAAATGGTGAAAACCCTAAACTGGGATGTGGTACAGCCCTGTAGGCAAACAGCAACTGCTGCAACACTAGGTCCCAATTATTGGAGAATTCGTTGATGAATTTTCGTATCATGGCCCCCAAAGTTCCATTGAACCTTTCCACCAGGCCATTGGTTTGATGGTGGTACGGGGTGGCAACCAAGTGATTCACCCCATGAGTTTCCCACAGTTTTTCCATGGTCCCTGCCAGGAAATTAGACCCTGAATCTGTAAGGATGTCGGAGGGCCAACCTACCCTGGCAAAGATGTCTGTTAGGGCCAGGCACACAGTGTTAGCCCTGGTGTTGCCTAGAGCTACTGCTTCTGGCCATCGGGTAGCAAAGTCTACTAAAGTCAGTACATACTGCTTTCCTCTGGGTGTCTTTTTTGGGAAAGGGCCCTGAATATCCACAGCTACTCGCTGAAATGGGACCTCAATTATGGGGAGTGGCTGGAGAGGGGCCTTGACCTGGTCTTGAGGCTTATCCACTCTTTGGCATACCTCACAAGACCGGACATACTTGGCAACATCCTTGCCCATCCCCTCCCAGTGGAAGGACTTCCCCAACCGGTCCTTGGTTCGGTTCACCCCAGCATGGCCACTGGGATGATCATGGGCTAAGCTTAAGAACTTCCCCCGGTACTTAGTTGGAACCACCAACTGTTTTTGCGGCTGCCATTCTTCCCGGTGTCCACCAGAAAGAATTTCCTTGTATAAAAGTCCTTGGTCTATAACAAACCGGGATCGATTAGAAGAGCTGAGAGGCGGTGGGGTGCTCCGTGCCGCCGCCCATGCTTTCTGAAGGCTGTCATCTGCTTCCTGCTCAGCCTGGAACTGTTCCCTTGAGGCTGGGGTCACCAGTTCTTCCTCAGACTGTGGACTTGGGCTTGGTCCCTCTGGAAGCGATGTAGGTGATGGGGTTGTTTCCGTTGCTGGTGAACCGCTCTCCGCTGGTGCACCTGAGGGTATTTTAGGCTCTGGCTGAGCCTTTTGGGTATGGCTGTCTTTTGCTTCTGCCAGTTCTGGCTCGCTGGCGCCCTCTGGCGTTGAGTTTGAAGATGTGGTTGCACTTGCTGGTGCTGGTTGCTGTTCCAGTTCCGGGCCTGGGACTGGAGATGCTGTGGCTGTTTCAGTGGTAGGCATGGAATCCGGGTCCACTGCCTCTGTCTGGGTCTCTGGTAACACAGACGGGGCCTCTGTGGACGGCTCAGGAACAGGAATGGGTCTGGAAGCTTGCCTGGTTTGGCTACGTGTAACCATTCCCACTCTCTTTTCCCGCCTCACCTGGTTGGCCAAGTCTTCCCCCAGTAGCATGGGGATAGGATAATTGTCATAGACTGCAAAAGTCCACATTCCTGACCAGCCTTTGTACTGGACAGGCAGTTGAGCTGTAGGCAAGTCTACAGCTTGTGACATGAAGGGGTAAATGGTAACTTTGGCCTTTGGGTTGATGAATTTGGGGTCAACGAAGGATTGGTGGATAGCTGACACTTGTGCCCCCGTGTCTCTCCACACAGTAACCTTCTTTCTGCCCACTCTCAAATTTTCCCTTCGCTCCAAGGGTATTTGAGAGGCCTCCGGGCCTGGGGATCTTTGGTGTGATGGTGGTGTAATGAATTGCACTCGCATGGTGTTCTTGGGACAGTTGGCCTTGATATGTCCCAGTTCATTACACTTAAAGCATCTTCCATCTGATGGGTCACTGGGCCGAGGTGAGTTACTGGAGACTGGTGAGGTTGAAGGGTTGGGTATCTGTGGCTTTACTTGGGTGGTATGTGGGGTCTTTGGCTGTCCTCGGTTGTAGGGTTTATGATCTGTGTGCCCCCTGTGGTAATCGTTCCCCTTGACAGTAGCTTTCTTGCTTTCTGCCAGTTCCATCCATTTGGCTCCAATCTCCCCCGCCTCAGCGATATCTTTGGGATTTCCATCTTGTATGTACCATGTGATGTCTTCAGGAACACCATCCAAGAACTGCTCCATTTGTATGAGGAGGTTCAGTTCTTCCAAGGTTTGAATGTTGTTTCCTGTTAGCCAGGCCTCATAGTTTTTTGCAATGTAGTAGGCGTGTTTGGGAAATGACACCTCTGGCTTCCACTTTTGGGTTCTGAAGCGCCGACGGGCATGATCTGGGGTTATCCCCATCCTGTATCTGGCCTTGGTTTGAAAAAGTTTATAGTCATTCATTTGCTGCTTAGGCATTTCAGCTGCCACCTCTGCTAAAGGTCCACTGAGGTGTGGCCTTAATTCTACCATGTACTGGTCTTCGGGGATGCTGTACCCAAGACAAGCTCTTTCAAAATTTTCCAAGAAGGCCTCGGTGTCATCACCTGCCTTGTAGGTGGGATATTTCCTGTGCTGTGGAGCAACAGTTGGCGCCGGGTTGTTAGGGTTGGCTGGGACATGCAGCCCAGCTTTTGCCAAGTCCAGTTCATGCTTTCTCTGTTTTTCCTTCTCTTCATCTTCTTTTTGTTGTTTTTCCATTTCTCGGCGGTGGGCCAACTCTTCCTCTGCTTGTTTCCTTCGGTAGGCCACCTCTTCTTCTTCTAGTTTTCTTTTATGTGCTGCCTCTAAGGCTGCCTGTTCTCTTTGGTAGGCTGCCTGTTCTCTTTGGTAGGCTGCCTGTCTGATCTGTTCTTCTCTTTCTTTCATCTCCATGTCTTTTTGTTTTATTTCCAGCTGTCGCCTGTGTTCAGCTTCTCTCAATTGGTCTTCGGCCTCAATTTTTGCCTTAGTAGACATGGTTCCTGTTTTCTTGTGTTGGGGTGCCCTCCGGTGTTTCTCTTCTGAACTGCAGGCTCTCTGTTGCCTCCTGAAGTCTGCCTAGCAACAGTGCCTTTAGCTAATCTTCAATGTTAAGTAAACCTGAAAAACCACTTTATTTGCATTCATATAGTGCTGGTATGACTCTCAATGGGAGTGCTATTGTGTGACAAAAGACTGTTAATAGTCTTTAACGACTTCTTGCTTAACATGAAAGCCACAAACTGCCAGAGAGAGCAGAAAAAAAAAATTCTCTCTGGTTCCCTTTTAAAACCAACTGTTTCTCTCTGCTAAAAAGCCCTTAGCAGAGAAAAGAAAAATATAATATTCCTACTGGCTTCTGGATTCTGTCTATCTCCCACCGGCTGCCACTCATGTTATAACCTTAGTCCCAGATTTGGACCTTAGCGTCCAAAATATGGGGGTTAGCATGAAAACCTCCAAGCTTAGTTACCAGCTTGGACCTGGTACTTGCTGCCACCACCCAAAAAATTAGAGTGTTTTGGGGCACTCTGGTCCCCCTGAAAAACCTTCCCTGGGGACCCCAAGACCCAAATCCCTTGAGTCTCACAACAAAGGGAAATAATCCTTTTTCCCTTCCCCCCTCCAGGTACTCCGGGAGAGATACACAGACACAAGCTCTGTGAATCCAAACAGAGTGATTCCCCCTCTCCGTTCCCAGTCCTGGGAACAAAAAGGACTTTCCTATTCCCCCAGAGGGAATGCAAAATCAGGCTAGCCAATTCAACACACACACAGATCTCCCCGATCTCTTCCTCCCACCAATTCCCTGGTGAGTACAGACTCAATTTCCCTGAAGTAAAGAAAAACTCCAACAGGTCTTAAAAGAAAGCTTTATATAAAAAAGAAAGAAAAAATACAAATGTTCTCTCTGTATTAAGATGATACAATACAGGGCAATTTCTTAAAAGAATATTGAATAAACAGCCTTATTCAAAAAGAATACAAATCAAAGCACTCCAGCACTTATATTCATGCAAATACCAAAGAAAAGAAACCATATAACTTACTAACTGATCTCTTTGTCCTTACACTTAGAAACAGAAGACTAGAAAGTAGAAACTACTTCTCCAAAGCTCAGAGACAGCAGGCAGACAGAAAACAAAGACCCCAGACACACAATTCCCTCCACCCAAAGTTGAAAAAATCCGGTTTCCTGATTGGTTCTCTGGTCAGGTGTTTCAGGTGAAAGAGACATTAACCCTTAGCTATCTGTTTATGACAGGGGCACCTCAGGGTGAGGTGGGGAGCTGATATGGGTGGGCACCTCAGGGTTAGGGTTAGGCATGGGGGGGGCGCAAGGTGGAATTTTCGCCTAAGGCGAGAAACATCCTTGTGCCGACACTGATGCTGTGTATAGTAAATTCTAAAGCTCAATCCCTCAAGGCCTTTCTAAGGTAATGCCTACCTACCAAGGTACGTAGTCCAACTGAAGTCAGTCAGTCCATCAATCTCCCACTTTAAAAAAAGAGGCTGAGAGATTAAGAAAGCTCAAAAAAAGGCAACAAAACTGACAGATCTGAATATGCCCTACAAAGAAAGGTTAACTGTACTGAATTCCTTTACATTTGTGAAAACTGTAAGGGTCTGATGTGTCTTCCTTTTAAAAAATAAAAATAATATGAAGAAACAACACAGACACAGGGCCCAAATAACTGTGTTTACTAAATGTACATAAACATGCAAGAACTAGCTACATACTGTACATAATACTGCTCTGGCTGATTTCTCTCAGCTTCTGCATCATAGAACACAGTGAGCAGCCTTAGAGGGTTCACAAACTATGTAAAGAGATACTGCCTTATAAACAGGAGTCATGCATTTAAATATTTTTAAAGCAACAAGTGGAGATAAAGACTGTTAGCTTGGATAACAGTACTAACACTAGGTAAAAAATAATTTAATATACAAAAAAAATCTTGTATTACATAAAATTTTCTGTCAGGACAGATGATCAGAAAATAGAGTAATTTGGTTAATTCTTATAGTTATGGTTCATACATTCAGGAACTTCCAGGGAAAGTTAGAGAAATGTGGTATATTTAAAGTATAATTTAAAGTCCCTAGAACAGGACCTCAGGGGGTGGAGCTATGATATTTACATCATCTGAGGATCTTTCCCACTGCTCATTGACAGAGGTTCCACTCTTCCCTCCTAATTTACTATGATTTTTGCATAAGTGCTAAGTGCATTGGGTTAACCTTGCTCCCCTTGCAGTCAATGAGAATTTTACCATTGACTTCAGTTGGAGCAGAGTTAGGCAAGCACTGAACAATTTTGAAAATCCCATCTCTATTATGGAAATGTTAACATGGTACTTCATAATATTTATCAATGACCCTCAACCATAGGTTGACTGCATTAACACAGTCAGGATCTGTCCCAAGTCTTTTTATTTATGCCTAGACATTCTAATTTGTGAAACTATGGTGTTAATGATGTCATTGATATTATACTGTTCTAAATAGCATTTAAAGGTAATAAATTTATTTATCTAAATATTTTTCCAATCTTGTGTTGCCATAATGAATATATGAAATATACAAAAATAATACAAGATTTTTACCTCTATAGTTTTTTTGAAGAGCACTAAGTGCTGCCATGAGTCCCATGATTCCTGTTAGCGAATAGCGGTCCTGACATGCTGATGTCAGTAATCAGCAACAGAACTCTGCATTTGAAAAGCAGGTCAGCTATCTTGCACTATGAAAGGCAAGTCCTTTGTTGTTTCTAAGTATTGCTATTGATAACAGTAGTTTATCTATACAAGATGAACTAATAGCAATTCCTCACTCTCCAGCACTAATCAGTTGTACACTTCAGCATTCCAGTTCATCTTGGGACTTCTGATTGCCAGTAGTAAGTCCAGTCACCTACAGCAGCACTCTAGCAATTTTTAAAACCACTAAAGGAATTAACAGTTTTGCATTCTCTGTAGCGTTTTTCACCTTGAAAGATATATATATATAAAAATATTAACTACTCAATTTCTGTTACATGTCATTTTGTGATCCAATTCTTCCCATAATGTGATAGATCCTCTATGGATCTCACAGGTTGTAAGGAAGTGTCTGTTTTTATTAGAATTCCATCTCAGTGTTTTGTCTTACATATTGTATCTTTGGCATGTCTTGTTGTCCTGTGCCTTCAAAATGAATTAAATCATTAAGTAATTAAAAAAAAAACCTAATCACCACAAAACATTCATAATGTAAGTAATGATTTGGTTCAATTATATGCTTCAGTGAAGTTACTCCAGATTTATATTGAGGTAATTGTGAGCTGACTATGGCCCACTAACCCCATTTTACAGTTTGTCAGATGGAGAAACAAAGTTAGAGAGGTTATGGGACTTGGCCAATGTCACTGAAGGAGTCAGTGCTATCTTTGGATCAGCACTCCTGAGCTTCTGGCTCCGTGCTATGAGAGTAGACTAGAATACCCCTCTCTCCTTAAAACTGCTTTATTAATTTGAGCACTTTAGTGCTGTTTGCATAAATCTACTGAGGCATTTGAGCTGACACTAATATTCAAATCTTAAATTGCATCCTGTTTATGACTTTGGAATGAAAGAAATATGGTTTTAAATTTTCTTTGTCATTTTCTAGTTGTTCTTTATGGGGCTTTCTGAAAAAATTCAAGTAAGAAAATTAAAAGAAAAACTTGTAAATATTATTTCTCTTTGCTCTGAAGTACACAATTTCCTTTCAACTATTGTATTCTAATAAAATATAAGCCTTTTCTATAGACATGGAGACAGAGTCCAGACTACATTACATCACTGTATTATAAAAATAAATGGTTTTATCTATTTGTGGTGAAAAATGTATATTTTTTTAGGAAATTACTAATTTTCCTAAAGTGACTGATATTCATTTCTTTAGAAAGAAATATATAGCTGTAATAAATTGCTAGAGCATTCCTTGAGGAGTTAGCAAACTGCAACTTAATTTCTGGTGAACCCAAATTAAGCTTCCATAAAAGTTATTTTCCTTTATAGTCTATGAAGATGAGGATTCTCCTGTTGTCTTTCTCCAGTTTTCTAGGACAAATTTCTAGGATTGAGAGGATAGTTCAACCTTCATTCTGTGCTTCACCCCTCAGAAAGGGTAGCCATCAAATAATTAATGTTAGCTGTTTTTGTTATTGCTGTATTTTGGAGTCATGTTTTGTGATGCAGGCCTCTGTGGACTGGGAACTGGACTGAAAACAACAAACTCCATTCACACTAGGAGGAATGGGAGTACACTTTCCAACTAAATGTTTAATCTATTTTAATACTGAGCATTTGAAACTTACAGAGTAAACTGTCTGAATTATTCAGAATCTCGAGAGATGTCAGGATGAGGAGTAATTGCCCAAAGCAAAGATTTGGTTGGGAACAATTCTTGACAGAAAGAGTGACTAGACAACAGAATAGACTCAAGAAGTTCTGGAGGTATCATTACTGTTGAAGTTAAAGAATAGAGTAGATAAGTGTGACACTTTGTCTTTCAACCCAGGACAGTCACCATCTGCCCTGCAATTCTAGGTGCCTTAAATGTTATGTTCCTGTGGCTCACAGCCTTGATGCCAACAGCCATTATACAAGCATGCAGGTCATACCCTGGTTTCTACCACCCAATTACTTTTTGCAGTGACCCCAACACTCTTTCAGTCCAGTATTTCCCCAAAACCTTCTGTTGGGGTTCCCATTAGTGTGAGGCCCTCAGCGTGTGAGAGTTTAGCTACTGCTAAACTGTTACAACTTTGACACACCAGCTTGTCTGCCTTGTCAGCAAATTCTTCAGTATTCTGCCAATCCAAATCTTGCCTTGCAGCTAACAGTGAACCCCAAGTTCCCCACAGATGTCTCCCTGCAGCGTCCAGCCCTCTCCAGGAGCACTCACAGAAGTCATTACGTTCATTGCTCCTTTAAAAAGACAATACGCTGCAGCTCATTATCTTGACTGGGGCTTGACCAACACTCTTATTTCAATCACAGAACTGAGCTGGGTTATAGTAAAACAACTTTATTAAACAAAGTTATAGGTTGAAGTGATATCAAATATAATGAATAAAAAAAGAAATGTTTAAAAACAAGCAAAAGTAAAAATATGCTTCTGAGACTATAACTTAATTTCAGCAAGTACAATCTTTGCCTAAGCAGGTTTCTCAAATCTCCAGTTCCCAGAGACTTCCACCCCCTTGGCTGAAGGATCCAGTGTTCTGTGATTCCAAGAGCTGTGGCCCCTCAAATCCCCCAGGTGATGGATAACTATGGGGTTCTCTCACCTTTTGTTTTATAATCCAATAAACCTTTGAAATGTATACTTGTACAAGTAAGCCCAGCCCAACCATCTCTTTCCAACTGAGCTGTAGAAGCCATGCTGCCTTCCCAAAGTTCATTGACCCTGCTTCAAGAGTCAGGCTCCTGAAGCACTGCAGTCTCTGATATTGTGAAGTATTTGTCATTCCCCACTTGCTCTCATGAGGGCTTTGCTTACCTTGCATGTAAATGTGCTCTTCTTTGTCCTTGGTCACATATCACCTAATTTATATCAGAGACACATTCAAGCAGATGGAACCACATTCCTTTTTCTGGGGTGGGGTATTTTATATGATATGATATTAGCATATGTTTTGTAATCTTGCCTATGTTACCTGTACATACAGCACACAAAAATATTAGTGATCAGTGAGTTATGAGTTTTCCAATAACATATTACATGCCATCTTTTGGGGATATATCATGACAACAGTGTGTTAGGTGTAGGCCTGAAAAAAGTTTGCTGACAGGGTAGTGAACCACCAATGGGCCTTTATGTTACAATTTCCTCATCTTATTTAGTCCTGCAAAATATGGTGGATCAGACTAGATGACTCAGTAGGTATTTTCTGCCCCTGCATCTGTCTATAATTCTATTTTTATCCTTGAATTTTCATGATTATAGTTTCCACACATTTGTCATCATTGCTTATAATGTCATTTGTGAGGTCAGGAAACCTTTTGTACAACCTTCTTTCATAATTGTCATTTACTCTTGAATATGAGCCAGAAATATTTTCAGTTGCTTTGCATTTCCTTTTAGACTTTTTTTCTTTATGCATTCCATTGCATCATTCTATTTTCCAGAGCTTGCACGATTGTCTTTGATACATGGGTAAAATAATTCAACCTAAATTTTTTGTGATCATCTAAAACAACAATTTTTTTGTTCAGGAAAAGAAAATATTCAAAGGTAGGAATACTTTGGAGGATGAAGTATATAAAATGAAGGACTATTCGTAAATTCCCTATTCCTATATTTGGCACCTGCAAATTACTATTTTTTTAGGAATTGTTTAATGAACATATGTGTTTAAATCTGAGACTGGCTGAAACCAAATCACCAGACCCAAACTTCCAGAGCACTAGAGATTTGAATTCAGAGGCAGATCTGAAATTTTGCCATTCATGCCCATCTCTTTATATTTCTGTTTAATTTAAATGGAAATTTGAAATTAAATATTTTGTGGTTTTCAGTCCATAGAGAAGATGAGATCATTCAACCTTGCTTTACCTTTTCTCTTAGCTTAAGATCTGAATTTTTATAATTTTTGCTGTTCTGTTTGCTACAGGACTTTCTTATCATATTTGGGTATGTTCCAGAAGCTGACGATTTGTACAAGAGAGCCCCATTCGCTTGAGGGGGTCAAAAGTGTGAATGGAAAATCTCTGAAAATTATCTTTTTCAGAGCCCAGAGAAAACTCCCATCGTGGCTTGTTGCTGTCTTAGTTTTTGTACAATGATTTTCAGACCATAGGACATATATTACCTTCTGTTATGCTATGTTTAGCTTCCTTAGTAATTCTTTTATACTTATTCATTCTTGTCTGAAGGGATTTTATTTTCTAATGAAGTATCAGTTTATAAGAGTTGCATTCAAATGCAGAACTACGTTTCCACAAGACACTTGGGAAGGCTTCTGAAACTTTAGCTTTCTTTCCTTTTATATATGGCAAAATAAAAAATGACTTCTGTAGTTTAAAAAAAAAACATGAGTACTTGTGGCAACTTAGAGGCTAACGAATTTATTTGAGCATAAACTTTCGTGGGCTACAGCCCATTTCATCGGATTTTTTCAGAAGTTGTTATACAGATTGTGCAATTATCTCTGCCATGGTAAAGACCTGCTGTTATCCTACACTGTGACTAAGTAAATGACTCTGATGATTCATTAAGAATAGGTCCATGCTCATTATCATAAGTAAAGTACTTGAAATTTAAACAGAATCTTCATCCATAAAATGCTGCTGCA
The DNA here is from genome assembly GCF_007399415.2 of Gopherus evgoodei. NCBI lineage: Eukaryota > Metazoa > Chordata > Testudines > Testudinidae > Gopherus > Gopherus evgoodei. Next base: position 81,256,330 of record NC_044326.1, on the reverse strand, counting down.
GCAGGTACTGAACTAGCTTCTGACACAGAGTGATGAGTGTTGCACAATGTGAGTGCAAGATAAGAAGCTGTAACAATAATATAAAAGGATCTTCAGAATAGCAATCCCATAACACCATGACAGCGCTTAAGAGCCTTGACAGTCCTGACTGGAAGATAACTGGCAAAAACAAAACAAAAAAAAACATGCTTGGTAGATATTTCTTAGCAGACATTTTTCTTTTATTTTACCACCGATTGAATAGATTGTTTTGGTCTCTTCCAGTATTATTTTCTCTTCTGGAAAAAGATTACTATTTTAAGCTAGGGACAGGAAAACTCAAAATAAGAAGATGCATAACTGTTACGGAACAATGCTTTTCAGTCTGTAGCAAGTATACCAAGCTTCACTTGCAGTCATCCTCCTGTTATTAGTACACCCTCTCTTTCCTGTCACTTTATTTCCTAGGTAACATTCCCTACCTTAGATATTAGCATATCTCAGCATGGTCTACTGAGCAGAAAAACCTTTTGGTTTCTCTTGGTCTGTTTTCTAAAACACTGGACAATGTGAGGGTGGATGCGCACAATCGACTTTTTAATATCTGTTTTATAAAATCGGTTTAAGCTAATTCGAATTTATCCTGTAGTGTAGATGTTCCCTAACATAGAACAATTGCACCGTTTAAAGGCAATTGGTGAAGTATTACCCACACACTAAAAAAGTATTATGTCTATAATTAAAATTGCCTTGACTAGTGGATTTCATGGCATTTTGGAAAAAATAGCACTGCTGCAGGTTTTACTGGTAAAACATAGGACATGACCCGGGGTGCTGGAACTAGGAGTGCTGAGGATGCAGCAGTGCTTGACGTGCTTTCCATCATATTCAGGGTTTACAGTTTTGTTGAATGGCTTTCAGCACCCTCATTATACAAATTGTTCCAATGCCACTGACATGGCCCATAGTTTGAACAACACAGAAGTGAATCTTAGTCCCACTCAATTTATTTTCCATGCATTCCATGTGACAGTATAGAGTTGTTTTTGAACATTGAAACTTTCCTCACATTGACATTGCCTAAAGAGGTCTTAATGTAGGTTAATGAAACCTAATAGTTATGTGTTCCTCAGCAATATGTTGGCTAGCACAAGACAAGAGGGGCTCATTACTTTGGATGACCAAGAACTATATTACATCCCAAGGGCTTCTGAATAGCCTTCTATTTTATATGTTGGGATGCAGGACAACAAGCTAGATATGATTCATACAGCATTTTTGATAGATTACACACACAACTGACCTTAGAATCTAGCCAGAAACATTGATGTTGGTAAATACACTGAAAATATGGATATGTATGATTTTTAAGTTATTTTAAAATTAGGTTTTCTCCACAGGATTCAGAATACTGGCTCAAGTGTTAATGACAATTATTGGAGTAAAAACTCTTAGCATTTTCCATGGCTCATTACTCCTCTACTTTTATTATTCAAAAGCAGTTTAAGAACTATAAGAAATCAAGGCTCCAGTCCTGCAATTCACTATTCACAGGTGTACTGCTGCCCCCAGCAGCTCTCAACTGACATATATTGAATTGAAGGATGAAGGCCCAGAGATATAGGATGGGTGTACGGTAATTACGAGATGTCTTTAATGAATGTCATCTAATGTCTCAACCCTTACTCCAGTATTTCTAGAGTGGAGAGCTATACAGATGTCTTTCTTCCTTATACAGAATTGACAAATGATTTTTTTTATTGCTTTTTTAATGGTGCCTTTCAGTGAGCAAGAAGGTTTTTCTTTTTAAAAGTTTACTTCTATAGCAAGTATTTATTTTGAAAATCTTCATGTTATATGTTTGTGGTCTGGTGAGCTGTAAGCATTTCTTAATTTTGTTTATTTTAGCAAGGCTCTTTCTATGCAAGCTATTTCTTCAAGCAGGTACTGTGCAAATATGCGTGCATATTAGTAATGTCTAGACTAAAATTACTTATTGACTTATTCTTGAAACAGAACATCAAATTTTATTTTCTTTGTAAATTGGAACATGGCATTTTGGATCCTAATAACTGGATATTTACATCCCCCTGCAGTTTTAGTTCTGGGTCAGAACTGAAAAATGGAACAATATTTTGGTTTGAGGTAGCTGAAGTCTCATGAGAAGAGCTCTTCCCATGTGTGATGGGCTACCATGCTCTGCCCCAAAAGGAGTGTGAAAGTAGAATGAATTATATTGTGAAAATAGAAAGGATTAAAGAAATGCTATCTGTACCTTTAAGCAAAACTGTTGAAATGCTGCAATCCAGGTGTCAGGAATACAGACATTTAGGCCTGGTCCACACTACGCTGTTAAACCGATTTTAACAGCGTTAAATTGATTTAACACTGCACCCGTCCACACTACATTGCTCTTTATATCGATTTAAAGGGCTCTTTAAATCGATTTCTGTACTCCTACAAAACGAGAGGAGTAACGCTAAAATCGATATTACTATATTGATTTAGGTTAGTGTGGACGCAAATTGACTTTATTGGCCTCATTATTTTACAGTAGCTACCCACAGTGCACCGCTCCAGAAATTGATGCTAGCCTCGGACCACGGATGCACACCACCGAATTAATGTGCCTAGTGTGGATGCGCACAATCGACTTTATAATATCTGTTTTATAAAATCGGTTTAAGCTAATTCGAATTTATCCTGTAGTGTAGACGTACCCTAACAGAACAATTGCACCGTTTAAGGGCAATTGGTGAAGTATTAGCCTTCGATCAATAAGAGTAAGGAAGTAGGATATGCATGCTGTACCCCAGGTGAATTTTACTGTTTTGCTTTCTTTGTCCCTTTGTCTAATTCTGCTCTTTTATCTGTATAAATAAGACTGTTTGGGTCTTCCATGGCCACTCACATTATCTGGGTGGTATTGGCGGAGCGCTGCGCTAATAAAACAGAGTGGTCTGACAAATTGTGAGTCCTGATTCTAACTTTGACAATTTGGAGGTTCCACTGTGATGGCAACCGTCTTCACTGGGGCTGTGTGATTCCTGACTGTTTTTGTAGGATGACCGTGGCAGCTGGCACCTGGGCATTTGGCCCGAGCGGTCCTCCACTAGAATGGAAAGGCGCACAGCCACAGTGAGGTCTACGCCATCAAACCTGTTGGTTCCCACTCTGTTCTGGTAGGGATCCCGGGATCTGATATCAGGAATCTGGTCAGGTAATTATTTCTGTGTTTTGTCCAGACTGAGGACTGTCCTGTCTCTGTGTCTATCCGTCCTCTTGTGGAATGTTTGAGTCTGGGTGCCGTCTCCATCCGGGGATAGGCCGACCAAGGGATTCCTGTCCCCGTGGTCTGAGTGAGTGGAATCTGCACAATTGCAGTCGCACTGCACTTTAGGTAAAACCCCTGGTATGAAAGCAAGGGCGATTGAGGCAGTAGCCTGTGGGCTCCTTTTATGTGTTGCACTGGGCATCGCTCCGACGAACCCAAATTTCCTTCTTATGTGATTGGTGTGTGAAGTCCTCCTGTATTGGTAACCAGACGTCTAAGTCGGGACCGTTCCCTAAATGAATGCCGGCTCATTTTATGTATTTAAGATGGGTCCGAACTCCTGTAAAAAGAGTCCAGACTCCCGTAAATTTCTGGAAAAATGGTCTAGGCTAACTCACGGGGATCCCAAAACTCAGTGGCCACTGTTAAAATCTTGGAACAAAGACTGAGTGGATGTCTTAAAGGACAAACTCGGCCAACATAAAACTAAATTGGCTAAAGGAGAGGTTAATTGTTTCATGCAGTGGTGGCAAGAGGCAAATCATAGGTGGACAAAATCAAAACTTGCTTCTCTCAAATATTCAAATAATAAGTTAAAAGCTTTATTAAAAGCCTCCTCTCCCACCACCAGACTGAGTGCTCCCTTTTACCCCGTTCTCCAAACCCCGGATCGACCCAACCCCCTTCATACTCCCATCTCATTGTAAAAAGGACAAAAAGCCCCTTGTTCCGTTCCCCTTTGTTGTCTGCCTCAAAAACTGATTCTTTAGTGTTCCACTACCAATTCAGCAAGGAGGGTGGGCTTCTCAACTAGCCCCCACCCTTCCCGGTCCCTTTCCTTGAACATTTCTTTCAAAATTGTGAAGTGACCACAATAGCACTCACAAATGGTTCATTGGAAAAAGCAGGATCGGGCCTGTTATAACCTTATTCCCAGATTTGGACTTTAGCGTCCAAAATATGGGGGTTAGCATGAAAACCTCCAAGCTTAGTTACCAGCTTGGACCTGGTACCTGCTGCCACCACCCAAAAAATTAGAGTGTTTTGGGGCACTCTGGTCCCCCTGAAAAACCTTCCCTGGGAACCCCAAGACCCAAATCCCTTGAGTCTCACAACAAAGGGAAATAATCCTTTTCCCCTTCCCCCCTCCAGGTGCTCCTGGAGAGATACACAGACACAAGCTCTGTGAAACTACGCAGAGTGATTCCCCCTCTCCGTTCCCAATCCTGGAACAAAAGCACTTTCCTCTTCACCCAGAGGAAATGCAAAATCAGGCTAGCAATCCAACACACAGCTCTCCCCTTGATTTCTTCCTCCCACCAATTCCCTGGTGAGTACAGACTTAATTTTCCTGAAGTAAAGAAAAACTCCAACAGGTCTTAAAAGAAAGCTTTATATAAAAAGAAAGAAAAAATACAAATGTTCTCTCTGTATTAAGATGATACAACACAGGGTCAATTGCTTAAAAGAATATTGAATAAACAGCCTTATTCAAAAAGAATACAAATCAAAGCATTTCCAGCACTTACATTCATGCAAATACCAAAGAAAAGAAACCATAGAACTTACTATCTGATCTCTTTGTCCTTACACTTAGAAAACAGAAGACTAGAAAATAGAACTACTTCTCCAAAGCTCAGAGGAAACAGGCAGACAGACAAAAGACCCAGAGACACACTTCCCTCCACCCAAAGTTGAAAAAATCCAGTTTCCTGATTGGTTCTCTGGTCAGGTGTTTCAGGTGAAAGAGACATTAACCCTTAGCTATCTGTTTATGACACGCCCCCCAAATTGCAGACAGTGGGGAAGCTCACTGGCGGCAATTTCCTTCTAGAACTTGAAAATAAACAGATTAATACAACACATGCACCTTTACATATACTACTAAGTATATAACTAACAGACTTTTACATTTTAAGAACACTTTTTAACTACTGGATTCTGGGAAACTCTCACGGGAGAGTGCATCAGCAACTTTGTTAGAAGCTCCTGTGATGTGTTGAATTTCAAAATCAAAATCTTGGAGAGCTAAACTCCAACGAAGAAGTTTCTTGTTGTTCCCCTTGGCAGTATGAAGCCACTGTAGTGCAGCATGGTCAGTTTGTAGTTGGAACCGCCGTCCCCAAACATATGGGCGTAGCTTTTCCAGGGCGTACACAATGGCATAGCATTCCTTTTCACTGACTGACCAGTGACTTTCCCTGTCAGACAGTTTCTTGCTGAGAAACACGACAGGATGGAAGTTGTGATCTGTTGCTTCCTGCATGAGTACTGCTCCTATACCACGCTCAGATGCATCCGTGGTTACTAGGAATGGCTTGTCAAAGTCCGGGGCCCTGAGCACAGGGTCAGACATGAGTGTTGCCTTAAGTTGGGTAAAGGCCTTTTGACACTCATCAGTCCACTTAACTGCATTTGGCTGGGTCTTTTTGGTCAGGTCGGTCAATGGGGCAGCGATTTGGCTGTAGTGTGGTACAAATCGCCTGTAGTATCCGGCCAAGCCTAAGAAGGATTGGACCTGTTTCTTGGACCGTGGGACAGGCCACTTTTGGATAGCATCCACCTTGGCCTGTAGGGGGTTTATGGTTCCTCGACCCACCTGGTGCCCCAGGTAAGTCACTCTGTTTTGGCCTATTTGACACTTTTTGGCCTTAACAGTTAGTCCTGCCTGCCTGATGCGCTCAAAGACCTTTTCCAGGTGGAGTAGGTGTTCGGGCCAGGAGTCTGAAAAAATGGCCACATCATCGAGGTAGGCAACTGCAAATTCTCCCAGTCCAGCTAGTAGACCGTCTACCAGCCTCTGGAAGGTGGCGGGTGCATTTCGAAGGCCGAAAGGAAGGACATTGAATTCATACACCCCCGTATGGGTGACGAATGCTGACCTCTCCTTGGCAGGTTCATCTAGCGGTACTTGCCAGTACCCCTTGGTTAAGTCTATGGTAGAGATGAACTGGGCACGTCCCAACTTTTCCAATAGCTCATCAGTACGTGGCATTGGATAGTTGTCCGGACGAGTTACAGCATTTAGCTTACGGTAGTCCACGCAGAAGCGTATTTCCCCATCTGGTTTGGGTACCAGAACCACTGGAGATGCCCATGCACTGGTAGATGAGCGGATTATACCCATCTGTAGCATGTTCTGGATCTCCCGTTCTATAGCAGCTTGGGCATGAGGAGACACTCGGTAGGGTGGGGTTCTGATTGGGTGAGCATTACCTGTATCAATGGAGTGGTATGCCCGTTCAGTCCGTCCTGGGGTGGCTGAGAACAATGGGGCGAAGCTAGTGCACAGCTCCTTGATTTGTTGCCGCTGCAGACGTTCCAGGGTGGTTGAGAGGTTCACCTCTTCCACGCCACCGTCTTTTTTTCCGTCGTAGTAGACACCGTCAGGCCACTCAGCATCATCTCCCTGGACTGTAAACTGACAAACCTGTAAGTCTCTGGAATAGAAAGGCTTGAGAGAATTAACATGGTACACTTTAGGCTTTAGTGAGGAATTGGGAAATGCTATGAGATAGTTTACAGTTCCCAGGCGCTCTTGGACCGTGAATGGCCCTTCCCATGATGCTTCCATTTTATGGGCCTGTTGCGCCTTCAAGACCATAACCTGGTCTCCTACCTTGAAGGAACGTTCTCTGGCATGTCTGTTATACCAGGCCTTTTGCTCTTCTTGAGCATCCTTTAGGTTCTCTCTAGCAAGGGCTAAAGAGTGTCGGAGGGTGCTTTGTAGGTTGCTTACAAAGTCCAGAATGTTAGTTCCTGGAGAAGGCGTAAACCCCTCCCATTGCTGCTTCACCAACTGTAATGGCCCCTTAACCTCGTGACCATACACAAGTTCAAATGGTGAAAACCCTAAACTGGGATGTGGTACAGCCCTGTAGGCAAACAGCAACTGCTGCAACACTAGGTCCCAATTATTGGAGAATTCGTTGATGAATTTTCTTATCATGGCCCCCAAAGTTCCATTGAACCTTTCCACCAGGCCATTGGTTTGATGGTGGTACGGGGTGGCAACCAAGTGATTCACCCCATGAGTTTCCCACAGTTTTTCCATGGTCCCTGCCAGGAAATTAGACCCTGAATCTGTAAGGATGTCAGAGGGCCAACCTACCCTGGCAAAGATGTCTGTTAGGGCCAGGCACACAGTGTTAGCCCTGGTGTTGCCTAGAGCTACTGCTTCTGGCCATCGGGTAGCAAAGTCCACTAAAGTCAGTACGTACTGCTTTCCTCTGGGCGTCTTTTTTGGGAAAGGGCCCAGAATATCCACAGCTACTCGCTGAAATGGGACCTCAATTATGGGGAGTGGCTGGAGAGGGGCCTTGACCTGGTCTTGAGGCTTACCCACTCTTTGGCATACCTCACAAGACCGGACATACTTGGCAACATCCTTGCCCATCCCCTCCCAGTGGAAGGACTTCCCCAACCGGTCCTTGGTTCTGTTCACCCCAGCATGGCCACTGGGATGATCATGGGCTAAGCTTAAGAGCTTCTCCCGGTACTTAGTTGGAACCACCAACTGTTTTTTGCGGCTGCCATTCTTCCCGGTGTCCACCAGAAAGAATTTCCTTGTATAAAAGTCCTTGGTCTATAACAAACCGGGATCGATTAGAAGAGCTGAGAGGCGGTGGGGTGCTCCGTGCCGCCGCCCACGCTTTCTGAAGGCTGTCATCTGCTTCCTGCTCAGCCTGGAACTGTTCCCTTGAGGCTGGGGTCACCAGTTCTTCCTCAGACTGTGGACTTGGGCTTGGTCCCTCTGGAAGCGATGTAGGTGATGGGGTTGTTTCCGTTGCTGGTGAACCGCTCTCCGCTGGTGCACCTGAGGGTATTTCAGGCTCTGGCTGAGCCTTTTGGGTATGGCTGTCGTGCGCTTCTGCCAGTTCTGGCTCGCTGGCGCCCTCTGGCGTTGAGTTTGAAGATGTGGTTGCACTTGCTGGTGCTGGTTGTTGTTCCAGTTCCGGGCCTGGGACTGGAGATGCTGTGGCTGTTTCAGTGGTAGGCATGGAATCCGGGTCCACTACCTCTGTCTGGGTCTCTGGTAACACAGACGGGGCCTCTGTGGACGGCTCAGGAACAGGAATGGGTCTGGAAGCTTGCCGGGTTTGGCTACGGGTAACCATTCCCACTCTCTTGGCCCGCCTCACCTGGTTGGCCAAGTCTTCCCCCAGTAGCATGGGGATAGGATAATTGTCATAGACTGCAAAAGTCCACATTCCTGACCAGCCTTTGTACTGGACAGGCAGTTGAGCTGTAGGCAAGTGTACAGCTTGTGACATGAAGGGGTAAATTGTAACTTTGGCCTTTGGGTTGATGAATTTGGGGTCAACGAAGGATTGGTGGATAGCTGACACTTGTGCCCCCGTGTCTCTCCACGCAGTAACCTTCTTTCCGCCCACTCTCAAATTTTCCCTTCGCTCCAAGGGTATTTGAGAGGCATCCGGGCCAGGGGATCTTTGGTGTGATGGTGGTGTAATGAATTGCACTCGCATGGTGTTCTTGGGACAGTTGGCCTTGATATGTCCCGGTTCATTACACTTAAAGCATCTTCCATCTGATGGGTCACTGGGCCGAGGTGAGTTACTGGAGACTGGTGAGGTTGAAGAGTAGAGTATCTGTGGCTTTACTTGGGTGGTATGGAGGGTCTTTGGCTGTCCTCGGTTGTAGGGTTTATGGTCTGTGTGCCCCCTGGGGTAATCGTTCCCCTTGACAGTAGCTTTTTTGCTTTCTGCCAGTTCCATCCATTTGGCTCCAATCTCCCCCGCCTCAGCGATAGTTTTGGGATTTCTATCTTGTATGTACCGTGTGATGTCTTCAGGAACACCATCCAAGAACTGCTCCATTTGTATGAGAAGGTTCACTTCTTCCAAGGTTTGAATGTTGTTTCCTGTTAACCAGGCCTCATAGTTTTTTGCAATGTAGTAGGCGTGTTTGGGAAATGACACCTCTGGTTTCCATTTTTGGGTTCTGAAGCGCCGACGGGCATGATCTGGGGTTATCCCCATTCTGTATCTGGCCTTGGTTTGAAAAAGTTTATAGTCATTCATTTGCGGCTTGGGCATTTCAGCTGCCACCTCTGCTAAAGGTCCACTGAGGTGTGGCCTTAATTCTACCATGTACTGGTCTTCGGGGATGCTGTACCCAAGACAGGCTCTTTCAAAATTTTCCAAGAAGGCCTCGGTGTCATCACCTGCCTTGTAGGTGGGAAATTTCCTGTGCTGTGGAGCAATAATTGGCGCCGGGTTGTTAGGGTTGGCTGGCACATGCAGCCCAGCTTTTGCCATCTCCAGTTCATGTTTTCTCTGTTTTTCCTTCTCTTCATTCTCTTTTTGTTGTTTTTCCATTTCTTTTTGTTGTTTTTCCATTTCTCGGCGGTGGGCCACCTCTTCTTCTTCTAGTTTTCTTTTGTGTGCTGCCTCTTGGGCTGCCTGTTCTCTTTGGAAGGCTGCCAGTTTGATGCTTTCTTCCTTTTCTTTTATCTCCATCTCTTTTTGTTTCATTTCCAGTTGTCGCCTGTGTTCAGCTTCTTTTAATTGGTCTTCGGCCTCCATTTTTGTCCTGGTAGACATGGTTCCTGTTTTCTTGTGTTGGGGTGCCCTCCGGTGTTTATCCTCTGAACTGCAGGTTCTCTGTTGCCTCCTGAAGTCTGCCTAGCAACAGTGTTTTTTTCCTTTTCTCTCTCTAGCTAATGTTCAATTAAGGGAAACCAGAAAAACCACTTTATTTGCATGCATATAAGTGCTGGTACTTTGCCTCCTAATGGGAGGGCTATTGCATGACAAAAGACCCTTAACAGTCTTCTCGCTTAACATGCAAACCACAAACTGCTAGAGAGAGCAGAAAAAAAAAAATTCTCTCTGGTTCCCTTTTAAAACCAAACTGTTTCTCTCTGCTAAAAAGCCCTTAGCAAAGAAAAATATAATATTCCTACTGGCTTCTGGATTCTGTCTATATCCCGCCGCTGCACACCATGTTATAACCTTATTCCCAGATTTGGACCTTAGCGTCCAAAATATGGGGGTTAGCATGAAAACCTCCAAGCTTAGTTACCAGCTTGGACCTGGTACCTGCTGCCACCACCCAAAAAATTAGAGTGTTTTGGGGCACTCTGGTCCCCCTGAAAAACCTTCCCTGGGAACCCCAAGACCCAAATCCCTTGAGTCTCACAACAAAGGGAAATAATCCTTTTCCCCTTCCCCCCTCCAGGTGCTCCTGGAGAGATACACAGACACAAGCTCTGTGAAACTACGCAGAGTGATTCCCCCTCTCCGTTCCCAATCCTGGAACAAAAGCACTTTCCTCTTCACCCAGAGGAAATGCAAAATCAGGCTAGCAATCCAACACACAGCTCTCCCCTTGATTTCTTCCTCCCACCAATTCCCTGGTGAGTACAGACTTAATTTTCCTGAAGTAAAGAAAAACTCCAACAGGTCTTAAAAGAAAGCTTTATATAAAAAGAAAGAAAAAATACAAATGTTCTCTCTGTATTAAGATGATACAACACAGGGTCAATTGCTTAAAAGAATATTGAATAAACAGCCTTATTCAAAAAGAATACAAATCAAAGCATTTCCAGCACTTACATTCATGCAAATACCAAAGAAAAGAAACCATAGAACTTACTATCTGATCTCTTTGTCCTTACACTTAGAAAACAGAAGACTAGAAAATAGAACTACTTCTCCAAAGCTCAGAGGAAACAGGCAGACAGACAAAAGACCCAGAGACACACTTCCCTCCACCCAAAGTTGAAAAAATCCAGTTTCCTGATTGGTTCTCTGGTCAGGTGTTTCAGGTGAAAGAGACATTAACCCTTAGCTATCTGTTTATGACAGGGCCCAGACAAGCAGGCAAGCAACAGATAAATAAACTGAAAAACAGGTTGAAAGCCCTAAGGGAATAGTATCAGGAGTAAGAAAAGCAGTAAGTGACGGCATGAACCCCTGGAACAATACTTAAAATGGTGAAATCTGAGGTGATAAAGGTGTCATTTTGAGACATAAACAAGTGATTTAAGAAAAGAGAGTGAAAAGTTAACTCTACAGAGGCTGAAGAGAATTAAGCAGTTAAACTTTGTGGAAAATGTTAAAAAGGACCATGTTGAAGAGAGAGAATTCTTGACTTCTTTGCAGCCATTCTGAAGGGGAAATGGGCCCTTTTCCAGAAGAATGCCTGTAAATAATCCAAATATATATACAGCTATGTAAAAACAAAGCAGTATAAAGAAATGTTAAGGAAAAGAAAATGTGTATGTATCTATTTGTCTGTGAAAATATATAAAGTTCTAGGAATCTAAACCAACGCATCTGGTTTGTAAAACTCCTGTTTTCTAGGTGTGAGACAAATTGGTTTTGTTTTTATTTTTAATGCCACTAAAAATTCATTTGACTCTTTAATTCAAAGTTGCAAAACTGACAGACCTTTTTGCAACACCCAGGTAATTAGTGCTGTTTGGCTTTGATATTTAGCATTTAACTCTTAAGGGGTAACTTGATTCTTTACAAAAATCAAAATGTTTTTAAATAAAGGCCAAGTCATGGCTGCAATAGGGCAGTCAAAATCAGGAGAATAGGGTGAGATTCTGAAGTCTTTTTGTTTGGTTGGGTTTTTTTATAACAATAGCAGATAAAAGCTGTAATGAAAGAATAAGAAATTAACAGTGACCCTCTGAAGCAACAGCAGAGTTGAGGTGCACAAAACAAAAAGAAACAATGTTAAAAACACTGAGCCTTAAAATAGCTCTGTGTAATCAGACTGTCACTTTTATAAGGGTACATGGAAACTCTGTAAGAACAAAACAAAAAGTTACACCTTATGTGTAAATTAATATGTCTAATGTTTTAAAAAGTTATAGTATAGAAAGAATGTGCATTTTCCCTAGGACATGTGTAGTGTATATTGTAGAAAGGGGTAAAAAAAAATGCAAATGAAATGTGCTGCTGAATTAAAATCCTATTAGGGCTCCAAAAAGAGCTGCAATAGGCTGTGTTTTCTTTTTCAGATCCCTGTGTGTTAAGACAGAGTCTCTGAGCTCTGCTGATGGCTTTGAATCCAAAAGCCAAGCCTGTGTTGATGCAAATTACCTAACTGATAAAGAAAGTTGAGAACTGCCAGCACAAAAGAAGCTGCAAATAAAGAACATACCTGGTCAGCAAACAAATTGCTTACATAAAAGGCATAGTATAACAAGATACCTTTAATAGATTTGATGCTAATGTTATTGTTAATATTGAATATTAAAATAAATTTAATGTTAGTAAGTACCCCTGTAACAACTTATAGTGGGTATGATTTTTGGAAAAATCCTTTAAAGTAATATGGTAATGATGCTTCTCAGCTATTACCTGTGAATAAACTTAAAGCTTAACACAGCAGGAAAAACATTAAAACCTGGCCTGCCTATAAAACCACCACCAACAACACAAGAAAATATGGGGGTAATTCCTCTGTTTTGCCTGCAATCAGCAAGGGTATTTGTAAAAGAAAGGAATCTTTTAAGTAATAATCAATGCCACCCCAAAATGGGTAGAAAAATGTTATTTTTGTCTTTCAGATAATCCAAAGTACTGTATAATGGGCTATGTGTATGTGTTAATTCTTGGGGGAAAGTGTTTAAAAAGTGTTAGCAACCCACCAGAAGACAAATGTAAATGTAAAGTAAGTACTGTGTTTACCAATAATCACATTTACTATTTGCCACAACAACAACAAAAGAGTCTCAGCTTACTGTAAGCACTCATTTAGCTCAGTTCTCTATCAAGCTTGGCATTGAATGGCAAACAGTTACCAATCATCTGTTAAAAGGTAAAAATAGTTCCTAAAAAAAACAAAAAAACAAATGTGGAAAACTGGACCATTCATATTATACACACAAATGGGGACATGTTAAGAATTGCCACTACAGAAAAACATAACAGCTTACCATTGGTATAACATATTTTCTGGATGGTCTCCCACAACTACTGGCATACTAATGTTACTACCCGTAATTGTGTTTTTTGTTTTAAATTGTATGTGTTTAATTGAAATGTTTAAAATGTGCTGGTGGATAAAACATATGTGTGCAAAGCTAAAGCCACAGGCCCAAATCACCTCCCAGTATTTTCTATTACGGAGACTAAATAAGAAGTGACACTGGCGATTAATAATCTTAGTGTCAAAAAGGGGTTATGTAGAAGTAGGATTTTATAATGTCCCATAAGAATTAATGTATGATTTGATTTCATCCTGCTAGCCACCCTTTTTGAATAGCAGAAAGAAAAGACCCTCTGGGACTATAAGATTCTGTTTTCCCATATGCATTACAAATTGGGCCCACTCTTAACTCTTTGTTTTAAGATTTAGTTAGTAAGAGACAGGATTCTCTATTGTGTCTATGTTAAGTAAATTAGAGAAACATTAAAGGCCTGGGTCTCAATGTAAATTGTCTTGGTTATCAATTGTAAAACTTAGCAAGGTTTAATTTGCAATGCCTTTTTTTTTTTTTGCTCGATATAAAATACTACTGTTTGTATTCTCAATCTGTTTGTGTGAATGAGGAATGTATGCAACAGGAAAAGATAAGGTGTGAAGGGCATTGTTATAGCCAGAGTCAAGGAAGAAGTAGTAAAGAGACTTAAAGAACATCAAAGAATCATCAGACACTGCTTACTACCCCGACGGCTGTTAAACTGTCTGGCATCTCAGAGTGGCTACATGCTTCGCAGTGTAAGAATGCACCACCCCAGTGAACCAATCATCATCTCAGGACCATGCAGAGTCAATTTTGACTCCAGAAGAAGACGTAGAGGAGCCCTACGCTCTCGTAAAGGTTGCCGGAAGCAGACGACTACCTAAAGCAAGGCCCAAGAAGAAGCAGTAGTGAGCCTAGCACCTGCTGTCTGGTGGACATAAAACTGTGACTGCAGTTCCCTCAGTTGAGGTTGTCAGAACCAGAAGGGCCCTGCCTCCAACATGCACCTCTGGTGGTGCCTGTTCCCTGGCTGTTGGTGTCTTAAGGTCTGGGGAGTCCACAATGACAATCCTTTTATCTAGCAGCAAGTGTGGATAGCTCAGACCCTTAATATTTCTAAATGCTGGGTCTGCAGCCACATCCCAGCCGACTCTCAAACTGGTGTTCCTGTCCTGGCTACCCATTCAATTCCCCAGACCTCACTGGAGGACCTTGTCCATTTAACACAATATGGAACAGTAATGACACCTGGGAAGAGGCTATTGGCAGTTCCTTTATCCCACTTTGGGGAGTAATACACCAGGCAAAAAAGCTCCTGAGGTTACAAGCAGTAGTTAAAATAATGGCAAAAAAAACTGGAGAAAGTTTAAGAGCCCTGGCCAAAGAAACTGGTGTATCCGACAGATGGCCCTCCAAAACCATCAGGCATTAGATATAGTGCTGGCGGCCAAAGGAGGGACCTGTGCTCTCACTGGAAAACAATGTTGTCTGTTTATACCTGACAATACCAATGAGGTAATAGATCACTAGCCACTTAGAACAAATCACATATCTTCCCCATGAAGAGCCAAGTTCTTTATGGAAGTGGCCAAGTAACCTGTTCAATTTCTCTGGCATAGGAAACTGGTTGTTTCAGGGAGCCCTAACTATCCTGTTTGGAATCTTAGTGATTTTTGTATGCTTTCAGTTAATCTCCTGTTGTATCCAGAATTGTGTCACCCAGTTGACTGCCCCAAAACAGAGTGCTAATATGATGATTTTGAATATCGCTAATGAACAAAGAGATAAGGAACGGTTAATTTGTGGAACCCAGTAATTGTTGGTCATGGCGTGTGCTTGACTGAAAGGAGGGATTGTGAAAGTAGAATGAATTATATTGTGAAAACAGAAAGGATTAAAGAAATGCTATCTGTACCTTTAAGCAAAACTGTTGGAATGCTGCAAGCCAGGTGTCAGGAATACAGACATTAACATAGAACAATTGCACCGTTTAAGGGCAATTGGTGAAGTATTAGCCTTCGATCAATAAGAGTAAGGAAGTAGGATATGCATGCCGTGCCCCAGGTGAATTTTACTGTTTTGCTTTCTTTGTCCCTTTGTCTAATTCCTGCTCTTTTATCTGTATAAATAAGACTGTTTGTTTGGGTCTTCCATGGCCACTCACATTATCTGGGTGGTATTGGCGGAGTGCTGCGCTAATAAAACAGAGTGGTCTGACAAATTGTGAGTCCTGATTCTAACTTTGACAGGAGCAATGGAGATGAGAGCTCCAAGCAGCCTAGAGAGGCTGCATGAAGCTTAGCCAATCAGAAAAGAGTTGCAGGGAGCAACCAGTCCAGGCCCAACAGACTCAGATAAAAGAAAACTGCTGGGCAGAGCAGGGTCAGTTGCTGTTGGGAGCGCGTGGGGTAAGGGCTGTATCACTGGAAGGCTGAGAGAACTGTAAGCACCTTGGATAGAGCAGCTGCTGGCAGGGGCTGGGAGGATCAAGATGGAGCGACTGGCTGGCTGCTGTGTCTGAGCAGCTGAGGGCCCTGACATGAGCAAAGAAAGTGCTGGGGCCATGAGAAAGCAGCCCAGGGAAATATAATTGTACTGAGAGAAGTTAGAGACACAACAGGAGACTGCTTTTAGAGGGTCCCTGGGTTGGAACAGTAGTGGTGGGCAGGCCTGTGTCCCCACCACTGGGGAAGTGGCTGGACAATAGGGTCATGATATGCATTTCTGAAAGGGAAACATGGATGGTGGCCTACCCAGAGGGCTGTGCTGCAGTTATGGAAGCTGAGGAAGCAGAAATGGAGTGATGGTGTGCAGAACACCGATGGGGGTGTCTGCCTTAAGCTAGTCCCCAGAGTGACCAGGAGAAGGTGCTAGTCTGGCAATAAGGGCTGCACTCCATGACACTGTTGTTTTAAATTAGAATGGTAGAAATTTGAGAGACCCAACTGTGTTACCTAGCCTTGTCTGGCCCCCGAACCTAGTACTCCTTTGCAACCAGATACTGCCCATCCCTGCTTTATATGGTGAAATACACAGCTAACAAGCACCTACTTTCCAAATATGGAAATGTATGTGTGTTTCTGATTAGTGTGCAATTATTTTTTTAAGGGACTTTCTCAAGTACTAACAGTAACAAACAATTATTTCACTGGCAATTTGCTAGAAGCTTATAGGCTGTAACCCATTTGCATGTACATCTACAAAATTTTGCATTACTAGGGTGTACATTTGTATTCCTCATTGGGTGTAAATAAACCAGTAGTGAATTAGGAGTGATCACCTTTGTAAAGATAACTAGAAGAAGAAAAGGAAACTCTTTTAACATAACCTTCCAAGAGAATAGATTTACTGGACTGTATTGTGTGAATTCTTGCCATATATTTTAGTGTTTTAGCAGCAATAAATACATTAAAATATAGTCCTTTTTCTCATTATAATATTTAAAAAAATTCTCCTATTGGCATTACCACTTCTTCTGTCAGATCATTTTCTCTTTCACTTACTTTGTTGTATCTTTCCCTTCTAGGAGATTCCCTCCAATCCCAATGACTCTTTTTTTCTTTACTCCCTGCCTCCTTACTCTTCGCTCTGGTCTTTACTGTTCTCCCCACTTGTTTCCTGCTTTCCATTCATGATTCTCCTCTTTGCCCTTCTCTTCCTTTTTCCTTATGATGTGCTTTCCAACCTCCATTCTAACTCTGTCACTCTCCAGTCTCATCTTTCTTTTCTCTCCCAGCCCCCACTGTTACATTTGTTCAAATGCAGAGAGCAAACCACTACTTCCAGTCTTACTTATGTTAGATTAAAAAAAACAGCAAAACAAGGACGAGCAAATTTCTGCATGTGTCTGCCCTCTAACATACTCAGTCAAGCCTCATGAGTTGGCAGCAGATTGTAAACTCCTCAGACAGGGCCAAAGTCCACTGTGTATTCATACAGAAATGAGGCCCCAATTCTGATATGGCCCTCTGGGCACTTCCATCATGAGAATATTTAATTCACATTCAAACAGCAGCCTTCTAAAGTTGCAGCAGTACACAGAAAACAAGTTCATAAGTCACATACCTGCATAAACCATATTACCCTTTTTCTATCTACTCATTCCCCCCATCAAACCCCTTGCTGATGGCACTTTGAAAACAGCAACTGTTTTTTGCCATGCTCCCATCTAGGACCATCTCCACTGTGTGATGCCACAGACTATTGGAACTTCAATGAAGCGCTGCAGCATAGAGCAGGAGTTCTATTCCCTACTGATCTGTGGCAAGATTTTAAATCCACAATCAGCAGCATCCAAGTGAGATTTGATAATAGATTCCATTTTTCTCTTCCCCTCATTTCTAACCATTGGTAACATAGGGAGGGAAAATCACTTTTAAAAATATTATTCTTGATTAGACTGTGTCTCTTTAAATTCTGAAGATGTGCAGAATATTTTGGAATGTGAGATACAGTAGGGTACCAAAAGTATGATGTGATGTTGCTAAGCAACTTCCCCCCCTTGTTTTAAACAAATCACACAGAGCTGGCAACAGCTGCCAAAACTCTTGGCTCTTAACAATAACTCAGAGCTGAAAAGAACCTAGAACAAAGGTCTTCCAAAATGAGCTGCATTAAATAATGGACGCTCACAGTGCCAGTAAAAAGGACTCCCTATTTGTTAAAATAATTTATTAAAATTATAAATGTAGCTGTCTGTTGGAATTCTGTCTTTAAAAATATTTTCAGTGACAATTATTCAATATTCTTTAAAATTAAAGATATAAAACCCTGTTTAATAAATTGCTGTTTTGAAATGGTGCCATTTTTCCTTTTCTGCATGACAACAAATCTGTAGGAGTGAACAAGGTCCATACCAGATGTCTGGAAAAATGCTTTAGCTTATCCAAAAAAGATCTTTATTTTTTTTTTCTTTTCTTTTCTTTTCAAGGGTGTGTTCTGTAAGCAACCTTTGCCCTGCTATTGATTGTGTCATCATTTAGGCATCTTACAAGAAGAGAGGTGTTCTTCTTTTTCAATGTCAGATTCAATAAAAGTAGGTCTGGCTTTAGCATATTAAAAACCTTCAGAGGTTAGCATATGCTCTAAATTACCAAGCTGACTGGATTTTTCACAACCTTTTTCAAGTCTCTAGCTAGATGCCAGATAAAGATTTTTCTTTCTTCTGGGCCTTTATTAGTCATAGCTTTTGTGAGCAATAGTTGTAGAATTATAATTTAGCAATACCTGAGTGTTTCAGTGACATTTGCTGCCCTCTAGTAAGGGGCAAAGAGTTCTAGGTAATACACTGAAATTACATAAGTGAATCCACTTATGGCAGCTTGTCACATATTGTTTATTTCTTGCTGTGTTTCAGAATTAGTTGTAAAGTGGTAAAGGTGCATGCCTGCTAGCGTGTTTCTGAGAGCCGATGGAGTGGATCAAAGATATAAGAGGATCACAGAAAGGTGTTCTGTTTAGCGGAGAAACTACTATCAATGTTAAGACTCTCTCTGATTAGAGACTAAGGGTAAGAAAGTTCATTTATCAAAAAACATACATTTGTGACTGTTTCACAATTGCTCAATTTCTATATTGCAGCATGAGTATAAATTACTTTTTAACACAGTGGTGTCAAACAAGATATACAAGGTGGCATTTTGGTCATTATATATATGATAATTAGCCACAGTCTCTATTTTCTAACACATACATGCCCCCATACACACAAAAAAACAAATAAGTGATAAGCCTATAAATGTGTAAAACAGGGCTTTGTTGCCTAGAGCGCACACGGTAGTATACACACTCACATTTAAAGTTCAAGGATGTATGATCATCTTGCATTTCAAAAGATACAATTCTAAACTCATATGCTCTACTAATAGGATGAATGATCAAATAAATAGTGACCATACTTCATTAAATTCCACTGGATAATTTCTAAACAGCTTTGCAGAAAACTTTGAACACAGTATAAGATTATATTGGGATGATTTACCCATCTAAATACCAATAGATTTAATGGTAAGTTTGTGAGTAAATTATCAGTCATCTCACTGAAAATGCAGAGGCTATTAGATGTTAATGTATGTAATAAGATTTATGAGACACTCGATGAAATATCTGTAGCATGTATTAGTTCTTGTACATCAATAATGTTGTTGCACCTGGGCTTGCTACTATAATAGTAGGAAGAATCTTGTGGTGTTTACTGTGATGTACACTACTTAGACAGGGTAGGAGGACTCAGTTGTAAATTGATAAATCCTCTTCATATCCATATAAGAAGAAATGGCTAAGGATAACACTGGGACACAGCTCCTCTCTCAACATGACATTTTAAGCCAGATGCCATCCTAGAGGCTGTTCTATAAACATTAATAATGCCCAGAAGCAGCTGGATGTGATACATAGAGCAACATATTGTCATCATAACTGGCTCATTTTTTGTTCCCTTCCTCATACGGTTATCCCTGAAGAACATATTCCCTCAGCATGGTAGCTAGTGCTGCGAAAGGAAATGCAAGAAATCATGGACTGAACTGTTCCGCTCCGCAGAAATGTGTATATAAATGATAGCAGAGACCAGGAAACACTGAAAGAGCAATCTTGTAGATTTTCCTTCAGATAGTCTCCTCTGAAGGGCTACAGCAGAGAGATGAGGAAATTTTTCCAACCCTGCAGCTCCAAGGAATCAGAAGAGAAGAAACCTTATTCTTCAAACTCATTTGTCGACTTCCTGGCAGCTCTTTCTTGGCTGTGGAACATCCCCCTCTAGTATTAATTTAGGATGGCCAGCAGCTGAAATACATTCTGCCATGAACAGGGAGTGTTCTGCAGAGAGTGGCAGCTCCTCTTTGCACTCTTGGCCCTGCCCACTAAACCCGCATGGCAATCCAGTGAGTGTCTTCTTTGAGTGTGTTCAGGCTGGGAGAATGATCTCTCCCCGCAATTCCAAACAGGGCCCCTGTCATAAACAGATAGCTAAGGGTTAACGTCTCTTTCACCTGGAAAGAAGTAATCTGAACCACCTGACCAGAGGACCAATCAGGAAACAGGACTTTTTCAAATCTGGGTGGAGGGAACTTTGTGTGTGAGTCCTTTGTTCTTGGTTCTTCTGCCTGTATGCTCTCTCGGCTATGAGAAGTGATTTCTGTTTCCTGCTTTCTAATCTTCTGTTTCCCAGTTGTAAGTACCAAAGATCAGATAGGGATTTATATGTTCTTTTGTATTTACATGAATATAGTTGCTGGAGTGCTTTGAATTGTATTCTTTTTGAATAAGGCTGTTTATTCATATTTCTTTTAAGCAATTGACCCTGAATGTGTCACCTTAATACAGAGAGACCATTTTTATGTACTTTTCTTTCTTTTTATATAAACCTTTCTTTTTAAGACCTGTTGGAGTTTTTCTTTAGTGGGGAATTCCAGGGAATTGAGTCTGTACTCACCAGGGAATTGGTGGGAGGAAGAAGTCAGGGGAAAATCTGTGTGTGTGAGATTTACTAGTCTGACTTTGCATTCCCTCTGGGTGAGGGGGGAAAGAGAGATTAACTCTCGGTACTTCTGTTTTCCAAGGCTGGGAACGGGGAGAGTGGAGTCCCTCTGTTTAGATTCACGGAGCTTGCTTCGGTGTCTCTCTCCAGGAACACCTGGAGGGGGGAAGGGAAAAGGATTATTTCCCTTTGTGTGAGACTCAAGGGATTTGGGTCTTGGGGTCCCCAGGGAAGGTTTTTTGGGGGACCAGAGTGCCCAAAACACTCTAATTTTTTGGGTGGTGGCAGCTTTACCAGGTCCAAGCTGGTAACTAAGCTTGGAGGTTTTCATGCTAACCCCCATATTTTGGACACTAAGGTCCAAATCTGGGACTAGGTTATTGACATGGTGGCAGTGGTGGGATAGAATCCAGAAGCCAGTAGGAATATTATATTTTTCTTTTCTCTGCTAGGGGCTTTTTAGCAGAGAGAAACAGTTTGTTTTTAAAAGGGAACCAGAGAGAAATTTTTTTTTCTCTGCTCTCTCTGGCAGTTTTTGGCTTGCATATTAAGCAAGGAACCATTAAGAGACTATTTCGGGTCTTTTGTCAGACAATAGCACTCCCATTAGGAGGCAAATACCAGCACTATATACATGCAAATAAAGTGGTTTTTCTGGTTTACTTTACATTGAAACAATTAGCTAGAGAAAGAAAGGGAAAAAGGCACTGTTGCTAGGCAGACCCCAGGAGGCAACAGAGCCTGCAGTTCAGATAATAAACACCGGAGGGCACCCCAACACAAGAAAACAGGAACCATGCCTTCCAATACAAAAATGGAGGCCGAAGGACAAATCAAAGAAGCTGAACACAGGCGACAACTGGAAAAAAGACAAAAAGAGGTGGAGCTGAAAGAAAAGGAAGAAAGCATCAAACTGGCAGCCTACAAAAGAGAACAAGCAGCCAAAGAGGCAGCCCACAAAAGGAAACTAGAAGAAGAAGAGGTGGCACACAGAAGGAAACAAGAAGAAGAAGATGCAGCCCACAAAAGACAGATAGAACTCCCTTCTGCTTTCATTTTCTTGAGTAATGATAGTGACCAGGATGGAGGGTGGGAGTGCTAGATGGCTCTGATGACTGTCCTCTAGTGTTGTAACTCAGGGTTCTTTCAACCCAAAGCTCTTGGTAACTTACTCTGTGCAAGGAGGTGTCAAGAAATAAATCAGGGGAGCCACGGCCATCTGACCTATAGATGGCTGGCACAAACAGGACAACACAAGACTGCTTTCACTTAAAGCTAAACTTTACTTAGTCTCAAGCACTTACACACGTCCACAACAAGATTAGTAAAACACCCCCAACTCTTGATAATTACCAAAGCTGAGTGTGGCTCTCGAGTGACACAGCAGCAGTCTTCTGGTGGCCAAATCTTCTGTCTGCCGGTGGGGACTGCAAGATGTATCCAGAGGGAGAGTCCAAAAGAGTCCCCAAATGAGTCCAACTATCTCAAGCTTCCCCCTCATTTATACATTAGTAATAGAATGACATGTTCCTTAAAGAAACCTTGTTAAGTAAGCAGTTTCAATGATCAAGCAAGAGGTTCCTTCTGATTATTGATTAACCAGGTATGGGTTTTTCCAAAGTCTGCAGCCTTGAGACCCCAATAGACATTCCTGAAGGTACATCCTGCTGTTTTAAAACGATGTATCAGCAACTTCAACACAATTCTTATCAGGAAGGACACGGGGTCAAACTGCCCTTTCTGAGGCACCCAAAACTCCTCTCCCCTCCTGCCTTGGTCAACCTGAGATTGCTAAATGGTCAATTTACAGCTTGCTGACTAGGCCGCCTTTAACAATAAGCCATAGTGGTTTCAAGCACTTTACTGGTTTGCCAAAGTCTCCCCATACAGTGTGTCTATTGAAGAAATAATTGATTAACTGTAGTTGATGCAAGTGCAAACTAGTAACATAGATAGTTCATCCAATTGTATATTCAAAGTCCTAGGTCTGTGACACTGAACACAAACTAACCACTGCATTACTGCGGTGACCTTCAGAACAGAGAGATGGACTTTGGACCAACTATCAAAAGATATTTAGGTGCCTAAAGTTACAGTTAGGTCTTTTGAAAATCCCAGTAGGCACCTAGGTACCTAACTCCTCTGGATTCCCATGGCCTTGGTGATTCATTTGCAAAAAATCTATTGCTGGTAGAATCATCTGGCATGCACATATACTAACTAGACCAACGAGGGACTCACTTGAGATCATACAGTAGTCCTGAGCGATTAAAAAGTTCTTCACTTTAACTAAGTTGGGGGGAAGCCTCTGAAGTCACATGTGGGGCAGACCAAGAACAGCAACAGGGCAAAAACATCTGCAGTTGTAACGGTCTTTGCTCCTGGCACTGATCTCACGTATACTGATTTTATACCAGGATATAACTGGTTGACAAGTGACATTGCTCCTGATTTACACAGATATAACTGAGAGCAAACTCAAGCTCTTTATTTCTAGTGTCTTAACTCAAGCAGATTGTTGCTGCCTCTTGGTGTGGTCTCCCAGCTTCTCCTAACTAGCCCTCCTCTATTTGTTTTCAGTCAGCTCATAGACCCTTGCCTTAAGTTGAATCTATCAGCCCTTCAATTCCAGGATTCACAGTCTCTTTCTACCTCCTAGCTGCTTTCTCAGAAGCAGCCTGGTGTGAGGCTATCTTACACCTTTCTCTCCCTTTTATAGAAAATCTTGTTTTCTCTGCTGGTCAGAGTTGTGAATGTCCATCTCCATGATAGGCAGGTCTGGCAGCTGTGTAGGGTTGTGAGGGAGCTGCTTACCTGTAAGTAAAAAAGATTCTTCCCTTCTGTCTTTGCTTAGTATGGGGTTTGTAAAGTCCATTACTCAGCCAAGTAGACATACACATCTTCTGTCTGCTCACAGGAAGTGCTGCTTCTGGGCAACAGGGAGGGAAGGCAACTGAAATATAGCCTCTTCATTTAGCATGTTAGAAATGTACGCCTCAGAGCTTCAGCTCGGTGCTGGTATGTTTCATTATGGTGGACTGCCAAGAAGTTATCAGTTGAGCGCTGGAATAATTCTGGGCCAGATATCAGTCTGGCTTTGAAGTGCCAGAATTTCACAAGGAAAATGAATGGATATGAATCATGCTCCTCCAGATCTTAGCCTTTCTAAAAATCAGCCTTCCAAAAACAAACTGTTAATGTCTCTGGAATATCTCTTTCTTGGAATGAGGCATTATAAACATCTAGGAGTATATTAGTTACCCTTTCTGCCATATGTTTATACAGTTTTGGTCCTTATCTGTCCCAGAAGTTTTTCAGAGTAACTTGATTCATGATTTAAATGATTTTAGAAGCTTAGCGGAAACTTGTATTCTAATTTATTCTAGAATGCAAGATAATTAATCTTATGTTTAAAAAATGATGTAATATGTCTTAAATAGTTTGTGTGTGTTTAACTTTTTAAGTATTATTTTCTTGCATTGTCTGTTTCCTTTTGGATTCCTGATATGTTTAATTCAAATGGTTCAGTTTGTTTACAAGATCCAGCATCTGAGATATGTACAGCGGTCACATATTTTGCATTAATGACAGTTTGAGGGTGACATTACATGTTAAACCCGAATAGTTTGCAATTCATAACATTTTATAACCCTTTCTATAAAGGTGACTTTGTTCCTACAAAATCCTGGCTTTCATTTCCTCTTCAAAGGAGTTTGCTGTAATTTGTACTTTGGCCAATGAGTAATTTACTTATTTTTTAATTTAGCAGCTGAAAAGAGAGGCTGAAAAGCCTCTTAAAAGGGCTTTATAAGTCTTCCAAAAAAGCAGCCTTCCTTGCTTCATGTTAATAGAAAGAAATAATTCACACTGAGTATTAAATATTTAGCAGATATTATATTGAAAAGATAAATATTAAGATGATGACAAATTGTATTTGATCATTTCCCTTCCAGTTGTCCAGTGGGTAAAAAATAGTTACGAGAACAGCTAATTTTAATTATGACATCACCATTTTATACTATTAATAAGCTAGATCATCTCCTGTGTTTAATTTAAATAGAGAGTCAAGACCCATAATTTGTACCCAGATTAAGATATTAATCCCCTCTCCCCTGAAATGTGAGGGCCATTCAGATCTAGAACTGTGCTAGTCTCAAAATTCAGATCTCAATCCTAGTTTGAATTCTGACTCAATCCCTCATAGAATATCAGGGTTGGAAGAGACCTCAGGAGGTCATCTAGACCAACCCCTACTAAATCATCGCAGCCAAGGCTTTGTCAAGCCTGACCTTAAAAACCTCTAAGGAAAGAGATTCTACCACCTCCCTAGGTAGCTCATTCCAGTGCTTCCAGTCTTTAAGGTGGATGGTTTTTAACCTTTTCTGTGCAACTATGGGTACTAGAAACATAATTTTTTTTAATGAAAGCTGAGATTCTCATGTTATCGCAGGATTCCAGCAGTGAGGTGAGGAGTGGGGGTAAGCAAAACAGCAAATAACTGAAATGTGGTAAAATTAGGGGAGTTGACAATATTGTTTATATAAAACTGTTGATGTGTGAAAATGCACACAACCTAACTTGAAATGTCTAGGGAATACTAAGTGTCTGAGGATAAACCTAGGTACATATAGTATTTTTTTAATTTAACATTTAAAAAACTGCTTGTCATTTTACTGTGTAAGTAGAGTTTCAAAGCCCTTCTGCTGAAGGGCAAGGAAAACAGCAGACTTGATTAAAGTTCAGGTTCAGCACTGGCTTGGTGGTTATTATGTTCTCAAGACCTAGTGTATTTATTCCATCAACTGAAAGTTTAATCTTTATTCACACATGTGGTAAAAGAATTTTCTCTGTTGCTAAAGAATGGAGTAGCCTCAGCTAAAACAGAAAGATTCTTGGGTCATAAAAATAAGCTAAAAATGAAAACACCAGACTTTATTATCAACTGTATTGGCATATTCATTAATCACAAACAACTGGGCTCTAAACCTACTGTACACTAGAAAATTGGCTCAGAAAAGAGGCTCTCTTTCGGGGGCCTTGTCAGAAGAGGAACTTTCCTGACTAACACATCTGTAACTGATTCTGATTAATTCTCTAGACAGCTTTTGTCAGAGAACCTTCTGCCTCACCATTTTTGCTCCATTATATTTATAACATTATCTGAAATGTCTAATTCTGCACTTATTTCCTGAGATGAATCTATCCTTCATTTCAAAAAGTGTTATTACAAGTGATTACTTGACGCGGACAGGAATTGCTAAGAATATTAAAATTTGAAAGTGAATTTAGTCCCTCATGCTGACAGTTCTGGAGCATTATATCCTCCATTTGTCTGCATGCCAGTGACAGAATGGACTGTAGAAATGCTGATATCTATCTCACTAACTTGCCTCAAAATGTGACTTATGGCAACTATAATAGCAATCCTTTTGTTTCTCCAAGCATAAAGGCTGCTCAGGTCTAGTACTATGGCCAATGCTAAAACTCACAGTAGGCCCATAGCCCCATCCTTCCTTTTGAGCCAACAAGAACTAATTCAGCACATGAGAAGGGCATTTTCAGGGTGGTGTATAGGCCAGGCCTACTCTATGCTCCTTGAGGCTCTTTACGGTACAATAACTTCAGAAGCAGTTCACGTGGCAGGTTTGTCTCGCACCTACACCTAGCACGGCATTCATAGTATAGAGAGACTTCAGCTAGATAGAAGTCACTGGTCTGGCTTTTGAACTCCGTGCAGTTTGGGGATATTTGTGTCCGGATTTTAGTTCAGCCGAAGACTTAGCCACTAAATTCAGATCAATATTTAGTTTCTGTAAACTTCCCTCATCCATACGTCAAGTGATGTAGTATGTGGTGTTCTTGTGGGAAGGAGAGGTTTAAAATCTGAAATTATAAATAGAGAAGAGCTTGGTGGACATTTGTCCCCAGCTCAGAACCCCGGAGTACTCTACATATGGTGTTTCTGGTCAGGAGTAAAGGGCATTATCAGAGCTGTATAGGAACACTTGTATAGTTTGCTTCCACTCCATAAGAGGCAGCATGTCTACTGGATTGGGCTCAGATGGGAATCAGATGATCTGGGACCTACACCTGTTTTAGTAATTACTCAATGTGATTTTGTGATTATTTGCTTTCTCTGTACCTCAGTTTCTCTTTCTGTATTAATTTTATTACTGGCTCAAGATAGTCTCTTATTTTCATAAGTGCTAATACTTATAGAAATTTAAACTTAAAGCCAGTCTTATAAACTTATATATAGTTTTCAAATCAGCAAAAGCACACTTGTGATAAGTGGTGTGCATTGTCAACTGTATTATCCTCTTGTGATACTTTTAACAGTTTTTTATTCTTTTTTTGGGGGGGAAAGGTGGAGGAGAGTACAATCCATTATTCCCAATGAAAAGATTATGTGCTGGGTTTAAAGTTAAAATTGTTTACATCACTGTTGCAGTTATTCAGTTGAGCATTCAAATTCCCTTTATTTCTAGATTCAATTCAGACATTTAAAATGGCAATGGTTAGTGCTGCTATAATTGATTCTTAGAATTTCTGTCATTATCCACTATTTTCACCACATGAAAATTCTCTCCTGGTGAGAACTTTTTGTAGAGAGCCTTACTTAGGCAGCAAACTTTCAGTTTACAGTTTTTTAAAAAACATATAGGAGTTTAAGTGAGTACTACCAACTTTCTTGAAGGAAACTGCTTAGGTGCCTGACTACAAGAGAAGATTCATGGCTTTGAATCCTAAGTGGAGATAGGCATGTCTGTCCACCCAAGACTTAGACCATACCGTTCACCTCAGCATTTCTTATGGGCAAACTCAGGCAACTCCTGCTAAGCATGCTGACTTTTATGGAACCCATTCTGAAGTGCCTTTCTCTCCCCGTGCATTGCAGAGAGCGCCTATGTGCCTTACTTGGGGATCCGAATTCTACTGGGTGACAAAGCACCTAAAATTTAGGTACCACAATGCTGAGTTTCAGAGTAGCAGCTGTGTTAGTCTGTATCCGCAAAAAGAACAGGAGTACTTGTGGCATCTTAGAGACTAAAAAAATTATTTTAGCATAAGCTTTTGTGGGCTACAGTTCATTTCTTCGGATGCATAGAATGGAACACACAGACAAAAGATATTTATACATACAGAGAACATGAAAAGGTGGAAGTACGTATACCAACTGGAAGAGTCCAATCAATTGAGATGAGCTATCATTAGCAGAAGAAAAAAAAACTTTGAAGTGATAATCGAGATGACTCATAGAAGGTGTGAGGAGAACTTAACGTGGGGAAATAGATTCAATTAGTGTAATGACCCAACCATTCTCAGTCTCTGTTTAAACCTAAGTTAATTGTATCTAATTTGCATATTAATTCGAGTTCAACAGTCTCTCTTTGGAGTCTGTTTTTGAAGTTTTTTTGTTGCAAAATTGCCACCTTCAAGTCTGTCACTGAGTGATTAGAGAGGTTGAAGTGTTCTCCCACTGGTTTTTGAGTGTTGCAATGCCTAAATCCCTTTGTGGATTGAGGCCATAGTTTTCATCTTTAATTATATCTAATCTAATAGTATCCATCTATCTATTCTGGTGCAATACAAAGGCTTATAATAATCTGATAGTAACATGGAAATTAATAATGCCTACTGAGCTAGAATCCTGGCATTTGGTACATTCATTATAGACACTGAGTATATTGAAAAATATTTCCATATTGAATTTAGACTGGTGACCTAAGATAGAATAGCCATTATTCTTTGATTTCAACTGTTCAAGTGCTCTTTTGAGCTACAATCTCACATTTTGATACTTATACATTGGGGACTGCTGATTACAGAGAAAAATGTAAATTTTCTCAGACAATCTACAATTAATAAAAATTACATTAATTTCATAATAAGATCTGTGTAAAGCGAACGTTCAGACTGTAAAATGGGGCACTCAGAAATCAGAAAAGAAAAATAAAGTTGCCAATTCAACCTTGCATAGATAGTTTTTAATTACATGATTACATACTCAGTATTGCCAACTTTGAGTTTAAAAAATCATTAATTTGACTTAACCCTCATGAGTTTTTAAAACATAACAAGTAGTCAATTTTGGTCTAATGCCTGACTTTAATGTTTAGGGAGAAGCACCCACCTCCAATCTGTATGTGACTGTTAATGATACAAAATTCACTCTTCAATGCATACACAAATACAAGCTTCCTCCCTAACTGCTTGGAGTGTGACTCCCTCCATGTCCTCTCTCAACTTCTGAGATAAGGAAGCTAGTATTCCATCCCATTCCGCATCCCTCTCCTGCCACTTTCTCCATTCACCTAACTTGTCCCCGTGAGTCTCCTGTCTGCTTCTCTCCTGCACATTTTCCCTTCCTTTTTCTCAAGTCTTCTCTGTACTGTCAAACTGCCAGTTGCTGAGAATGGGTGCAGCCAAACTGGTGCACACTGCAACTTCTCTGAAAGCATAGAAAAGGACAAACTATGCCCAAAAATAAGGTTAAAAACTTCCTGTGTAAACAAGAATTGTTTTCTTGCACTACACAATATCCCTGCCTGCCCACAATATTCCTCTGTCTCCATAGTCATCCTTTTTGCCCTCCAGTCTATCTCATCACGATCTTTTTTGCATTCTCCCCACATTCAGTTTCCCTGCCTCACCCAATGTTCCTTTGTCCATATTTTCTCTCTCTCTGCTGCAGCTAGGATTTCCTTACCCCCACTGCATTTTTTTTGTCTCCATAGTCTCATCTCTTGGCCCATCTGTGGCCCACATGAGGTGACCAAAGGGCCATGCTCTTCCCTGAGGGCAGCCTGCTTCAGATCTATTGGAAACAGTGAGAGATGGCCACTGCAGGTGTTAGACAGCATAGTCTGAATAGGGTCGGTTTATTTTGTCAGCAGCGCTTTATCTCTTATAATTGGCTGTGTGCATGTGTCCATGAAAACTGAGGGAAGAAATAAAATCGTAACCAAAATTCAATGGAAGCAAACTTCAGAACATACAAGACAAAACAACCTATTTGACTTCATACTGTGCTGATAAACGTGAGTTTTGGAAAGAGGTCAGGATCACAGAATTTTTTTTCCAGCACTTCTAGGCCTCTTTGATACAGTTTATTATCTTATGAATATCTACTTACTTCATTAGAGAGACAAGGTGGCTGAGGTAATATATTTTTTTACTGGGCCAACTTCTGTTGGTGAGAGAGACAAGCATTCAAGCTACCCAGAGCTCTTCAAGTCATGATAACTGTAACCAGTAAACAAATGTTTTATAGAGTATTCATTTTCCACATAAATCTCAATTACATTTATTTAAATTATTTACTTTGTTTGTTATTATTTGGGTTACAATTAGCCTGCTAATTCCCTCTCCATATTTATTTCCAAAAGGCTTTGTGTTTCAGCTGTAAGGATGAGAAATATAGTACAGTCATCTGTATAGAGATGTAGCATCCATAAAGAGAGTGATAAAGCGTTATGCACATTTGTGTAGGACAGGGTTAATTATTTTTTGTCAAAGTCCAAATTTCTTGTAAAGGTCCAAACTCCAGACAAAATAATAATAAAAAAATAATGATAATAAGTAAAGATTTCGGAGTCGGTTCAAAAGCGTCCGGTGGCCTGGATTTGTCCTGCAGTCTGCTTATTGACTAACCCTGGACTAGTATTATCCTACACAGCTCAAAAAATATTAGACTGGCCATAAAGGATGGAAGTAAGATGACCAAAATATTTATTAACTCTTTGGAGAAAGAACTGAATGTCACATCTCCTGTTACCCTAAATAAACTGACATCAAATCCCACAACGCTCTATTTCTACGCCCAGTGGATACTTTTTGTTTTATTGAATCGCAAGCTATCAGTGCAAACTTGTGCTTGAAACATTCCATTTTGAATAGGTGCAGATAAAACATGGAAAATGAAAAATGCACTGGCACTGATCTTCCTTTGCAATATGCACAGGACTTGAGTCACAAACACTGCCTATTCCCACTCCCTGGCTCAAAGCCACAAGAAAATTGCCTACACTTCTGTGCAACAGGATAAGAAATTATTCTCGTGGGAACTAGACAGGCTCTGATATATAGTACATCCACACAACACTTTTAGTTCTTGTTATGTCTACTATAGCAAATTTTCTTAAGAGCCCATTGAAATAGAAGGAGGGAGTGCCTGCCCCAGTACTATTTGGTCCTGTCATTTGCATTCTCTTTATTCAACTTTGGCAGCGTGCCATGTTTCAGATATTTTTAATGGAATGCTTTCCAGTTATAGAGAGAGAAATAGCAGCTAAGGAAGTAATAGCACCATCATATTTCATACCATTAAATTTTGGTTAATCAGTATCTAGCGTTGGTGATTTTTTTTTCTTTTCTTATTCATCATGTTTTAATTTGGGATTTATTTTGGTTCCTGATGCTGGCTTCCAATTAGTAACTTGAAAGAATGGGATGCAGACAGTGTACTCAGAGACACAATTACAGAGTGAAGCTTTTATTACCATTTGATGCTGTAGTGAAATTATATTCATGTCCTGAAATGTCCAGAAAATAAACATAGTGTGCAGATATGTTGGTGTATGTATTTTGCTTGAGAGTCAAGAAATTGTAACCCTAAGTAGAGGCCAATTTGTAGCTTATGTTTTCATGGGATTGAAGGCCACATTAGCCAGAAGGACAAAACTGGTGGTGGGGTGGGGGAAGCAAGGAGTATTGCAGGGAGGAAAGGTTTGTGGAATGCTCCAGATGAATCAAACAATAGCAGTCCAGGTATTAGAGAAATCCAGACAAGATCAGAAGGCTATAGGGTTCTGATTATGATGATGTTGATTATGTAATGTCAGACTCATTCAGTTAGAAAGAAAGAATATAAATGGATGAAGATTGTAAGTCTCATACATATTTTTCTCTTGCTTGCCAGTCTTCTCATATAAAAATGGCAGACTGTAGGTTTGGCCTTGTTATGTGAAACTGACACAAGATATAGATTCACTATTTCCTCTTTACGTGCAAAATACTTAGTTCTTCCTTGGCCACAGGAATGTATTGAATTCTAGTGGGCAGGAGGGAGAGATAACAGTATTATTGAAAACCAAGCTGTTGTTATGGCAACTAAAAATCTAGTTGCTATGGCAACTGGAATTTGACAGCTCAGTAAAGATCTTCTTTTTCTAATCCTCTTGAAAAATTAATCAAAACAAACATTTTAATTTTCTGGTAGCTAATCATCTGTAATGGTCATGGTTATTGCTATATCTAATGTTTTTCAACTGTTCACTTTCAAATTACTTAATCAAGAAGACACATGAGGACATGCTTTAGTGGACCATTAATACATACCTCAGATATATTGTTGGGTTACAAGGTAAAGGCTGAGGGACTACAGCAATCAGATAATGATTTAATGGCTACATAAACTATGGGCTTTTTAATGTTTTTTTGCTGTTATGTGTTCACAAATCACACATTTCATAAGTATAAATACATGTTAATATTCCAACATTTTACCTTTTCATTCAGCTTCCTCCAACTTCCATATTTGGCCTTATTTTTTGTCAGTTCTCCAGACTACATCAAGCCTCTTTTCTGGCATTTTTAGTCCATAAAGCTCTGATCTTCCATTTTGGGTCTGGTCTTCCTTAAATCTGTTTTATTCCAATTCTTTCATTTATCTCATATAGCAACATTTAATTGGCATTTCTAGGCCACTGCTTTATTTTCCTTTGTCCTGAGCCATGTGTATATAGTAAATCAAAACAATGTAAGTTGAAGAAAATCTCTCTCAATGCCAAAATGATGATGACAAATGGCTCCACACCTTAGTTCCCACAGTGTCTAATTTATTCCATTTCTTAAAAAATAACAAAAGCTAATTAAAATAGCGCAATTTTTACTTTTTGTTCAGTGTTTTGCTTCAACTTGAAGCTGGGGCACACTTGGTGGGTCCACATAGATTCAATTTTATTGTTATCAATAACCAATGATATAACCCCTTTTCATATCTGTACTGGCTGTTGGCTGGGGCCCTTGGTCTCTAGAAGGCCATGGTCTAGCCAAGAAGATAATTCTGGTGGGTTCAAAAGGGATAGCAGGGCCAAATGAAGTCCTTTTCCACTCTACTCCTTTGACTAACCGGATTACTCTGGAGGGCTCAGTCTTTTGGGCATAAAGACTGGAGAGTGTTCTAAATACATTTATATGTTACAAGATGTCAGGCTTTGGGATCTGAGATGAACATGGTCTGGTGATTGGAGACCTGAGATCATGAGCTCAGTAGGATCCGGATGGGTACTTTGTATTGTTTTTCCTATGACCAGGCTGGTACCAACATGGCTGGAAGAATTATCTGTCCTAGGCAGTTAGATAAATTATAATTTTGATTTATTACGCTGAACAAGTCTTCAGCGACTGGTAGGATTATTATTATTATTATTCTTTATGCTCAGAAAGCTACACATAAGACTGTGAATTTGGAGACTCATCTTCTCTTCCCAGTTCTTCACCAGATTGCTGTACAACTTTGGGAAAACCATCTTCTCCTTGATTTACTTTCATCATCTGTAAATTGGGAATAATACATGTAGTGCCTCAGAGGGAGTTAAGGCTAAATCCCTGCATGTTTATAAAGCACTTGAGTAAAAATTCTCTGCTAGGGACCACAAATGAAATGCAAGCATTTGTTCTCTAATTTTTGTTTATTAGATGCACTAGGATGGGATTTGCAAAACTGCTCAACACTGGCCTTATGCTACTCCTGTTGAAGTAAATGAGATTTTTTACTATTGACATCACTGGAAGCAGATCTAGTCAAATGTTGAGCTCTTGAGAAATTCCCACTCTGCCCAGATAAGTGCTCTTAATGAAGACTGTTTCATTACTATGTTCTTCCATGACCAATTTGAGCATGATAAAAATGTCCAATAGATACCAAAATGTTGTGATGCTGCATCCTCACACAGTAAATGCTGGTTCTAGGGCTGCATCAAAATGAAAAATACAAATGAAACTCTTTAATTAGCTTTTATTACTTTTTCTAAAAATGAAAATGTTATAGGAATTTAAGCTATGTTGTAGCACTTAATATTTTGTCATTGAGTGGGAGTTTCTTCCGCTTGTACTGGTTTGACTTAATGTGTATTAAAGTGGTTGTACACATAATTATTTGAACATAATACATACACTGTAGATTGCTTGCTTGGTGACTAAGCAATTCCATACCTCCTTCCTTCCACAAGAGTCCTCGGTATATTCTTTACCTTTCTTTCCCTGCTTAATGCATTATATTGGCAAGAATTAGAGAGGTAATACAATGATTACAACTAGATCACTTGCTGAAAGATCAGGTGGTAATACTTTATATTAAGGTAACATTCATAATTACAGTGCACCAAATCCTGAAGGCCTTATTAAAAACTGAGAGAGGATTTCAGGATTTGGCCTTTTGTTAGTAAGTAAGTAATTAATGCATGAAAATTGCTGCATATGACACACTTTTAATTGTATGTATTCCAAACTTTTAAGTGCTTTATTTACCTGGTAAATAAACTTTAAAAAGTGGTTACATGTTTATTATATGTATTATAGCTAGATCAATGTGGAAGGACACTGAAGCGAAACTCCTTCAGATTTCGTGGAAGGGGGTCAGAATTGAATCATGTCCATAATCCATTCTTATGGTTTCGTTCTGTGTTGCCTCCAAAAACAGAAGAGGCCTGTTTTTCAGTTCCAGTTTGGAAATGGCCAAAGTCTCTCACAAACAGTTATTTTGGAAAGATATTAAATAGATGGATACAAACTTAGAAAGTATAAGAGGGGTGACATCCCAGTCCTGTTGAAGTCAGTGATTATGTCCCTAAACTAAATGGGGCCAGAATTTCGCCCAAGGCTACTTGCAAGCTTGAACTGTAAAAACATTCACCACTTCTTATTAGAAGTGAGAAGTATTATTAGTATTGGCATTAATTGGATCTTCTATAACAGATGCTTATGCTGTCATGGAATCCCACTGAAAACAGCAGATCCCATGGATTTTAGGACCATACTATTATTGGTATTAGTAGTATTTTATTAGCCATTAGAGGTATTTTTATTAGTCATATATTAACTTCCTACTCTGTTTTGCTAAAGCTAAAGTTTTAAATGATTTGCAAACTTACCATTTTCTTATTAGTAATTATGGAAATAAGCACCATTTTTTGGTATACGTAATAAGTAAATAATGTCCCTAATGACAAAGCATGTTGAAATGTGTTTAACATTCTCTTTCTGAAACAAATTTTACAGGCTTATTTCAATCAGAAGACTCAAGTCTCAAATACTATAGTCTAGTATGCTTTTTTAAAATACATTTAAATACATTTTCTGTGCCAGAATTTGTATCACAGTTTAGCATTTCTTATTGAATTGAACAGTACACTTTATCTAAGGGTTTAATGTTCCATGTTCTGATTGTTGCATAAAAAATAAAATGTTGATTATCTGAAGAGAAGATTAAATGGCTTTGTCTGTTTTGGGCACCGCTGTGGATGCCATGGTAACAGAATACAGTAAAGGAATCTATGACCATGCACAACTTAAACTTCTCCGATCTCTGCATTTTCCAGCTTTTTATTTATATAGTACATTTTAAAAGAATACCACACTGAAAATTTCCTGTATGGATCAGTGATCCAATCTGGTAAGTCTCATCTTCTGAGGACTTAAAAGTAGTTGCTCCTACAGTGTAAGGCACCAGGGCTTCATAAATTCTCTGCCACTGTTGCATTTATGGCCAGATTGAACGAATTATCTATGTCTCTGTATTTGGGGCAGTGCAGAGCTGAAGAAGGAACTATTCCTTCCAGAACCCTATATGCAGAGATAATGGTTAAATACCCCTGGTCTTTTGGTGTGACTTTTGCCCTTGGGGTTCATGGCAAGAGCAGTTCTTGTGTTTTCCCATGTGCGGGTTCTGGCTCTTTTGTTGGAGTGTTAGAAAAGATGGCTATTT
Organism: Gopherus evgoodei; assembly: GCF_007399415.2. Taxonomy (NCBI): domain Eukaryota; kingdom Metazoa; phylum Chordata; order Testudines; family Testudinidae; genus Gopherus; species Gopherus evgoodei. The sequence continues at coordinate 81,220,665 of NC_044326.1, read as the reverse complement.
TATGCTCACCTACCTCAGGACCCAGAAAAAGGAATCTAATGGATTTAAAGGGCCAGACCCTCAACTATTGTAAATCTGTAACTCAGTTGGAATCAATGGAGTTTTACAAATTTACTCCATTGCAGATCTTGCCCCAAAGGTCTCTAAATATTATATTCATGAAACCCCACAGGGTATATGAGAATCTCCCTTTTTGCATTCTCTCAATATATATGACTTTATCATTAGAAGGGAAAACAGTTACCTGTGAAGGGACAGTATCAGGGCCTGATGGAGGTTCTCAATGTTAAATCCAAATGTCTAGTTGTTTATCAAAACTAATATTCCAAAACTGAGATTTCCTCATAGGAAGCAATTTTTAAATCTGATGTCTGAAAAGGTTGTGCTAATTATTAACACAATATATTGGTTACAGCTGTGAAAGTTGTATGATCTCTTTGTTCTTCTTCGAGTGCTTGCTCATATCGATTCCAATTAGATGTGCGCGCGCTGCATGCACGTTCGTCGGAAGACTTTTTACCCTAGCAACACGCGGTGGGTCGGCTGGGCACCCCCTGGAGTGGCGCCGCTATGGCACCAGATATATACCCCTGCTGACCCAGCCACCCCTCAGTTCCTTCTTACCGCCCATGTCGGTCATTGGAACAGTGGAGCGCGGCTTAACTGACCTCCACTTCCCTAGCTACTCGTAGTTCTCTCGTTCATTATTGTGTAGATAGTTGTAAACTTTTTATATAGTTATACCTAGTTTATCTGTTTATAGCATAGTTAGGGTAATATAGTTAAGAGGGGTTCGGGGATTAGCCCCTTCCCCGCACCTGGTGCCGGGGCCCATGCCCGGTTCACCGGGTTTCAAACCATGCTCGGCCTGTCGCAAGCTGATGCCGACAGGAGATCCACACAACTCCTGTCTGAAGTGCCTCGGGGAATCACACCTGACAGCTAAGTGTCACATTTGCAAGGCTTTCAAGCCATGAACAAAAAAGGAGCGGGACTTCAGACTTAAACAGTTCCTCATGGAGGCAGCTCTCACCCATCTGCCTTCGGCACCAAGCGCTGGTCAATCGGTGAGCAGAAGCGCCTCCTTAGCACCGGACCGCACTGGTACTGCCAAGGCCTCTCAGCACCGGCTGTTGCTGGCACCGAATTCGGCTCCACACTGCTCCATCTCCCCGAGGTCGAGAAAGACTAAGACTCCTGCTGCTTCTGTGCCACCTGCACCGCAGCCAGACAGCTCATCTAAGTCGGATCGCCTGGCGCCGACCCCCTCCACATCACCACAATGTCGGCACCGTCGATTCCAGTCCCACAAGGGCTGTCGAGTCTGGCACCTATTAGCTCCCCGGTGCGAGCCACAGTAGAGCTTTCTATCCCACCCATGCCGGAGACGTTCTCAATGGCGAGGGATCTGATTGCCACGACAGAGTCGACGCTGTCTCTACCCCCGGCACCGCCAGTGCTGGTAATACAGTCTATAGGCAAGCCGGCCTTGATAAGACCACCTTCTGTCGGCACAGCGGACCGGCACCGTTCACGATCACAGTCCCGCAGACGTTCTAGGTCCCGACGGCGCTCCCACTTCCGATGCCACTTGCAGTCCCGGTACAGTTCTCCTCCTTGGTACCGGTCTCACTCGCGGCGCCGGTCGGTATCCCATTTGCCAGCCCACTACTCTCCGCACCATTCCAGCTCCTGGCACCGTTCCAGGCACCGTGACTCCTGTAGCCACTCCCGACATCGAGCCTCGAGATCTCGGTCGACCTCCCGGCACCGCTGCGGTCGCAGGTCCCGATCTCATTCCCGGTACCAGTATGCCTCCCGGTACCAGTCTCCGGTGCCGAGTAGAGCAAGGTCTGCTAGAGACAGGAACTCTGCCCAGGGCTTCTCCGCTCCACCATGGCCATCCAGACACACTTCAGTGGCGTCCCACGCGGACAGCTCTTTTGCTCAGGACTGCGATTCTGATGTGCCCACTGGAGTCTTTCAAGAGGCCCAGACCCAGGACCAAGGCCCACATCAGTGGTCCTTCTGGACACCTTGAGCGTACCACCAGGCCCAAGGTGCTCCAGTAGTTCCGTCTTGCTCTGCCCCATCAGATCACCCAGTGCCAGCAGCACAGCTAGCCGTCCCCCTCCGGCTGGTACGGAGGAAGCACCAGTCCACCCACCGGTCTCCCCAGTCCCACTGGAGCAGGATGTTGCCCAAAAGCAAGAGGCCACACAGGAATCGCTCGTCCCCGGCATCTCCTCTTCCTCTTCTCCAGATGAGGCAGTGGCACGAACATCCTCCTCGGGCCCTCCTCCAGTCGACCTGAGAGCTCATCAGGACCTCCTCAGGAGGGTAGCACTCAATATGAACCTCCAGGTGGAGGAGGTCCCAGAGGTAGAGGACCCAGTAGTGAGCTTTCTGGAGGCAGATACCCCTACCAGAGTGACCCTACTATTTATTCAGACCATCCAAGCCAATGCCGACACTATATGGCAATCTCCAGCCTCTATCCCTCCTGCAGCCAGGGGAGTAGAGCGTAAATACATGGTACCCTCTGGGGGTACGAGTATTTGTATGTCCATCCTCCTCCCTGCTCACTAGTCATTCAGTTCGTTAATGAGAGGGAGCGCCATGGCCAACAGGCACCAGCCCCGAAGTCGAAAGAGGCTAGGCGAATGGACCTGCTCGGCAGCAAAGTGTACTCGGCAGGCGCCCTACAGCTCTGGGTGGCAAATCAACAAGCCCTGCTCAGCCGCTATAATTACAACACCTGGGCGGAGGTGGGTATGTTTACAAAGCTACTCCCTCAAGACTTCCGCCAAGAGTTCGCTGCCTTCTTGGAGGAAGGGAAAAAGGTGGCCAGAACTTCCCTCGCTAGATGCAACCGACTCAGCAGCCAGGACTCTGGCCTCTGGTATTGCCATGAGACGCATCTCATGGCTGCAGGTTTCCAACCTCCCACCGGAGCTGCAGTATACCATCCAGGACTTGCCGTTTGATGGTAAAGGTCTTTTCTCGGAAAAGACTGACCCTAGACTGCAAAGCCTGAAGGACAATAGGGTCATAATGCATTCTCTAGGCATGCATATGCCGATGACCTAACGCAGGCCTTTCCGTCCCCAGCCTCACCGCCTGTATGTTGTGCCTAGACACCGACAAGACTTTGGCAGGTGGCGCGGATGAGGTGGGCGTAGACGCCAGTCAGGACCCCAAGGGGGCCAAAACCAAGGTCCCTCAAAACCACCAGCGGGACCAAAGTCCAACTTTTGAAGGTGCGCCCAAGGACGGCGTACCAGTTACAGACCAGGATCCTTTTCCTCTCTTCTCCAACCGTCTCTCCTACTTCCTCCTGGCATGGTCCCAGTTAACCTCAGATCTCTGGGTCCTACGAACGGTAGAATATGGATACCACCTCCAATTTGTTTCAGCCCTGCCCTCCCACCCTCCAACCCCATCCCTCTTCAGGGACCCCTCTCACGAGCAATTCCTCTTGCAAGAGGTGCGGACACTCCTCGCCATGGGATCGGTAGAGGAGGTACCAAAGGACGAAAAGGGCAAGGGGTTTTTCTCCCATTATTTCCTAATCCCCAGATCAAAGGGAGGTCTCAGACCTATCCTAGACCTGCGAGGACTCAACCAGTTTATGATAAAGTTGAAGTTCCGCATGGTATCCCTGGGGACCATTATCCTGTCCTTGGATCCTGGAGACTGGTATGCTTCCCTCGATATGAAGGACACGTACTTTCACATCGCCATTTTTCCTCCGCACAGGAGGTACCTTTGCTTCGTAGCCGACCGTCAGCACTTCCAGTTTACGGTCCTGCCCTTTGGCCTTTCTACAGCCCCAAGGGTATTTACAAAGTGTATGGCCGTAGTCGCTGCATATCTCCGCCGATGTTGGATACACGTTTTTCCGTATCTGGACGATTGGATCATCCGAGGACCCTCCGAAATACAAGTCACCCAGCATGTGGGCATCGTCAAGGACCTATTCACACGTCTAGGCCTGATGATCAATATGGAGAAATCCACTCTGGCTCCCACGCAGAGGTTAAACTTCATACGAGCTACCCTGGACTCCAATCTAGCCAAGGCCTACTTACCAAGGCCTACGGTTTCAGGCAATGGCAACAATCATCCAAGGTCTACAGAATTTCCCAACGACCTCCGCTCGCACTTGTCTCAGTCTCCTAGGTCACATGGCTGCCTGCACGTTCGTGACCAAATATGCCAGACTCCACCTCTGTCCTCTCCAAACTTGGCTCAACTCGATATACCGCCCAGGCAGGGACCCAATAGACACGATAGTCACCATTCCCCCGAGCATTCTAGGCTCCCTAGACTGGTGGCTGACTCCCTCCCTGGTATGTGCAGGGCTGCCGTTCCATCCGCCCCAACCCTCAGTGTCCCTGATGACAGACGCGTCATCTCTCAGCTGGAGTGCTCACCTTGGACGTCTTCGTACTCAAGGCCTCTGGTCATCTCAGGAACTGGCGCTACACATAAATGTCTGAGAGCTGAGAGCAGTCTGCCTGGCATGCCTGGCGTGCCAGGCGTTCCAGCAACATTTACAAGGCCCTTGTGTCTCAGTGTTTACAGACAACACAATGGCCATGTATTACATAAACAAACAGGGAGGGACTTGATCTTCCCTCCTTTGTCAGGAGACCATCCCACTCTGGGATTTTTGCGTAGCCCACTCGATAGACCTGGTAGCGTCCTTTCTGCCAGGGGTTCGGAATACTCTGGTGGATCAACTGAGCAGGTCCTTCCTGTACCACGAGTAGTCGGTACGCGCGGATGTTATTCATTCGGTTTTCCAGAAGTGGGGATTTCCCCACATAGACCTGTTCTCTTCCCGCGCGAACAGGAAATGCCAGATGTTCTGCTCCTTCCAGGGTCTTTCACCGGGTTCAGTCTCGGATGCATTCCTAATGCCGTGGAAGAACTGGCTGCTATATGCCTTCCCACCGTTCCTGCTGGTTCACAAGGTCCTGCTAAAACTCCGCAGGGACAAAGCGAACCTAATCGTGATCACTCCAGCGTGGCCCAGGCAACACTGGTACACCACGCTGCTCGTCCTGTCGATAGCCAACCCAATTACCCTGCCACTGCACCCAGACCTCATAACTGAGGACCACGGCAGTCTTTGCCACCCAGACCTGCAGGCCCCTCACCTCACGATGTGGCTGCTGTGTGGCTAAACCAGTCAGAGTTGCGTTGTTCTGCCTCAGTACAAGTACTCTTGGATAGCAGGAAGCCTTCCACTCGGTCAAAGTATCTGGCCAAGTGGAAGCTTTTCTCCTGCTGGTGTGGAATGCAGAATGTTATTCCCACTGAGGTCTCGATCCCTACCATATTGGACTACCTCTGGTCTCTTAAGCAGTAGGGCCTGGCGGTATCTTCATTGAGGGTGCACGTGGCGGCCATCTCTACCTTCCAGCCAGGGGAGAGTGGCTGCTCCATATTCTCGCACCTTATAGTTACTAGATTTCTCAAGGGCCTGGAATGCCTATACCTCCAAGTACGCCGCCCCGCCTCAGCATGGGACCTCAACCTGGTTCTAACCAGACTTATGTCTGCCCCATTTGAGCTGTTGGCAATATGCTCGTTGCTATACCTGTCCTGGAAGACAGCTTTTCTCGTAGTCATTGCATCGGCCAGACGAGTTTCCGAGCTTCGTGCTCTCACGGTGAACACACCGTATACTGTGTTTCACAAGGACAAGGTGCAGTTGCGACCACACCCAGCATTCCTCCCTAAGGTGATTTCCGCCTTTCATGTTAACCAGGACATCTTTCTCCCTGTCGTCTTCCCGAAGCTGCACTCATCACGACGGGAGCAACAATTGCACTCCCTGGATGTCCGTAGAGCGCTCGCATTTTATATCGAGCGGACAAAACCATTTAGTAAAACACCCCAGCTCTTCGTCGCAGTGGCGGACAGAATGAAGGGTCTCCCTGTCTCAGCCCAGAGAATTTCATCTTGGGTGACGGTGTACATCCGTACTTGTTATGACTTGGCTCATGTTCCATCGAGCCACCTCACCGCACATTCTACCAGGGCTCAGGCTTCGTCTGCCACCTTCCTGCTACGCAGCCGAGTGATATCAACATTGAACAGAGCAGAGCACTACACCGATAGCATCTGACAACACTCACCTTTGTAACTGTTGTTCTTCGAGATGTGTTGCTCATATCCATTCCAAACCTGCCCTCCTTCCCCACTGCCAGAGTAGCTGGCAAGAAGGAATTGAGGGGTGGCTGGGTCGGCAGGGGTATATATCCGGTGCCATAGCGGCGCCACTCCAGGTAGCGCCCAGCCGACCCACCGAGTGTTGCTAGGGTAAAAAGTCTTCCGACGAACATGCGCGCGGCACGCGCACACCTAATTGGAATGGATATGAGCAACACATCTCGAAGAACAGCAGTTACAAAGGTGAGTAACTGTCTTTTCTACCCAGACACAGCTGGCTTATTTCTTGATTACAGCTAATCAAAACAGGTCACGATTTTTTATGAAGAACTTCACACATTTCTAATTCATTTTTATTCCACATGTTTTGAAAAGGAATGATTTTTTTTTCATGTATTTGAATTTTTTGTTTTTTATTGAAAATGTAAATTGTGGAAAAATTGAGGGTTTGAGTATTTTCCTCTTCTTCCTTCCCTTTTCTCTCCCTTTTTTCTGTATTTGCCTTTCCCGTCTTTCCTTTTTTTCTCAGTGGCAAACAAAGGCAAGAGGAAGGGAAAAAATATTGAAAACTTTGAAAACATGGTTGCTTTAAAGATAACTTTAAAAAAAGGGGAGGGGCAATTTTCAACACACTATTTTATTACTAGCACCAATACTGATTTGGGGAACCTTAACATGGGTAGTGGGGATAATCAAAAATTCTGGCTCCACTGAAATTAATCACAAAATTCCCATTGACTTCAATGGACTTGGGATTTAATCCAAGGTTGATATTTAGGGCCCAATTCTCTTTTCATTTGCACTTTTGCAAACCCACTGACTTTAAGAGTTCCAGCTAGTGTAATGGAATTTGCTCCTTAAACTTATTGCAGATGTAACCTATAGAAGTAAAACAAATTTTGAACTCCTAGTCTAAGCGTATATGTGTAAGGCTAGCACATTAATTCATTGCATTGCAATAACCTAGCCCACCAATTATTTTCTTTTAAAAAGATAAAGAATTATTTAGTTCCATACCTACAGATTTTTAATGTCTTAGAAATTTATTTTTCCTATGGCCTTCCTAAAAGACCCTGACCCCAAACTGCATATACTAAGCAATATAGTAACATTTGAATGTAAATGCTTCTGGATTTTTATTGCTTTAGGCAGATAATAATGGAGAATGTTTTCTTTGTATTCTGTGTCTAGTAGTGTCAAAGGATAGTACACATAATACAGACCTGGGAAAGAATGTGAGCTTCATGATTAGTGCTAAAATGAAAATCCAAATGGTTTTAATGTTGGTAATAGTATGAAAAGCTTCCCAATAGATGCTGGTGCTTGGAATAAATGGTTTTACAAACAAATATAAAAATCATCTCTGGAAAAAGGTTGCTGGGATACTTCTTGGAAATAATTGCTGTGGAGCTTTTTTTTTTTTAATAACTTAAATGTTCCTAAGAACATTTTTTGTGTATGGCGGAATCTTGGAAATTTGTTGGAGATTTGTGGGAAAGTAGGTCTGGTACCACCACTAGTATAACGAGAAACTAGTAGGTTCCTCAGTTGCAGGACCCAGGCTGAGACTAAGGTTATGATTAGTTCCAAATGAATCAAAATTACCATAATAGAAGAAAGTAATGATGGCATGTAAAACGGTGTGCAACTATTTCCTATGAAACAAAACCAAAACTAAAAAAAATATTATATTAAATTTGTGGTTGTATCTCTCATTACACTCCATTGTTTAGGGGTTGGTGGTGCAACCCGTAGGCATATTGAGGAGTATTTTACTCAGTGTGCAGTTTATACTAACACTATCCTGTCCATTTAGTTAATTTTCCTGTTTGTGCTTTTGCAATTGTCTTTCCAAGCTTAACCTACATTTCCCTTTTTTAAAATTCCATGCACTTTTTGTTTTACTTAGTTATTTGTGCCCTCTTTTTAAATCCTGTATTTTTAATTCTCTCATCCTCTGTCTCTTTGTTTATATATGGTTTATTTTATTTCATTCCCTTACTTCTAGTTTTCAGTTTTTCACTTAATTTTGTTTTTTGTCTCCTATTCCCTACGGTCCCCTGCTTCACTGAGAGAAAAGCACATACCTGATAACCACTTATATTTTACTGGAGAAGCAGTCACAGATCACTGTTCAAGTCTGTGTACGACATAGCATGTTGGGTAGTGTGCATAGTGATTGACAATAAAAAGCCATAGTTTATTAGATTCACTAAATATTTTAGTTTTACTAAGATATGTTCTTGTATTGTAAAAGTGGGGATAATTTCACTAGACTTTGTTGTTCATTGACATTTGTTCTTGTATAATAATTTCTGAAAGCAAAATTCAAGTCCTGTTCAGTGCTAATGTTTTTCCTCTCCTACTTACATTCAAACTCTTGGTGCTGTCAACTTGAATGTCCTCATTTATGGAATTGGCACCTCCTGAAGGAGGTATTTTTCGAGACTTTCTGATGTAGGATATCAAATTAATATCTGTATCAATAGTAATATTTTAATTATTATTTAATAGTGCCCAAATATAAGCTAGCTGCTGCACAGAAGATAGCAAAGACTCAGTCCTTTCCCAACAAAGCTTAAACTCAAAATATTAGATATGGCCACTTCTCCGTATAGAGGCTAGTAGCAGTCATAAACTATCACCAATAGTGAGGCAAAAAGGTGACATCTTGTCAGACAACTTATTATTGCTGAAAAACAATCATAAACTTATGTTTTCATTGTATCTCTTAGCAATACCTCCTGTCAAGCTATGTCACTTACTTTTGTCCCAAAGTAACCTACATTCCTACAAATTTGGTGTTCCTTTACTTATTATTGAAAACTATTCAGACCAGAATAAAGACCCATGCCAGTGTTGTTATAGAGCTATTTGCATTAGAGGAATGATTCCCATGATTGAGTTTCCTGTATGACAGATTTTTTTTGTTTCCTTCACTCTGGATTTTTGTCCCCTTTGGTTTTACATTGGAGGTAGGCATTGGGACGTGACTGTGTATATAGACCCCATATGGCAATGAAGAATAAAGAGTTAATGAAGAGAGCAATCACTCTCCAAATTGGAGCTAACTGGCTGATTAGCGGCTACTAGGATAAAAAGTTGCAACCCAGACAGAGCAGGGCAACTGCTGGAGGGGCTGCGAGTCACTGTGGAAAAACTCTACTCCATCAGATGAAGGACAGCCACCCAAACAGACCAATGCTCTAGCAGAAGGCCCATGAGAAGAAGATGCCTGAAAAGGCCCTAGGTGGAAAACAACCCAGGGAAGTAGCAGGTGACTGAAGCAAACAGTCCTTGACTGCCTAACAGAGGGTCCCTGGGGTGGGATTCAGAGGAGGAGGTGGGCTTGGGTCCCCCTACAATCCTCCACAAGGAAGGGTGGCAGAAACTGCTGAGGCTCAGACTTGTGACAGTCCCCACACAACTTTTTGGATTTTTTTTTGTCCCTTGTTCAACCTTCCTTGTTCCTCTCACACAAAGGAGAGTGGGAGATATCAGGCCCAGGGCTAGAGATTGAAGGCCCATCAGAGAACACTTATGCCTCTGGAGACTAAGACTCCTACTACTCCAAGAGGGGAGGGACTCAAATGACCCAGCCACAGGGTTGTAGTTGTAACAGAGGCTGAACACTGCAGGCCCTATTTCTAAACTGATACAAAGGGAAGTTGAGGCCAGGCTGCTTTTACTAGCTCTGACTACAAGGGGGGGATATTAAAAGCTGAGAAGCCCAATAGCAGGAACATTGAGCTGTGTTTCATAGGTGGTCAAAAATGAAGACTAAAAAATTAATCTCAAAATTGTAGTGATATCTAAGTCAGTTTTTGCAAGCAGTGAGCTTTACATTTAGAGGTGAATTCTCATAAAATTCCTTTCCATATTTTATACATTTTATACTCCTAATTCCTCTGCATCTTGCCCAAAGATGTAGAGTTTTGAGTTATTCTCCATTAATCACTGTTAGTTATTTGCTGTATTTATCTTAGAATAGCCTTTTTCCCCCTATTAGTTAAGGTAGCCAGGAAAGTTGCATCCCTTGGCTTGGATGAATATTTTCCTAAACCAATCTTTTACTATTCATGCAGTAGGGGTGGGAAAAGGAAATCTGATATTGAAAAAATGATCAGAATCTTTTTGCAGGGCTTTCTTTGTCCCTGTGTGTATGTGTTGTGTGCCCATCTGATCTGTCCTTTTTAACTGACAGCTAAGAAATTTGTTTAAGCTATCAGAGATGTGATGTGTCATGTCAAGCAGTGCCAGGACACTATGTGCACGATATATGAAGTGGTGATACATGGTTTGACTGATTCAATCCAAGTAATGTTCCAGTGTGATGTGTCATCCAGCACATTTCACAAAAAGAAATGTTAAAGTTAGAGCTTAAATAAAATAGTTTGGGAAGAACTTAGAAAAAACCTTATGACCAATTAAATGTTCCTTGGTCACTTCCATAGGAATTATTTGGCATATTCATGAAAACAATGAATAGGTTGTTTTTTTTTTAATAAATAGGGATAAGGAGTTAGTCAAAGTCTTGCTGAATTTTAATTCAGAGTTTTTGATGAAGGGTTTTATAAGTGCCAGCTCAAGCAAACAATAGATATACAACGTACAAAGCATGTGACAAAAAAAGAGAGGGGGGAACTGACTTGTTTGTCCATAATAGAGCATGGGGATGTTCTCAAAGCAGCCTGCTTTAAAAAAACAAAACCAAAAACCTGCTCCCTTGCTTCCCCTCCCCCTTCTCCCCAAAAAAGCCTTCAGTGCAATTATCTGTGGGTACAAATACTACCATTAGGTATTTAATTACTGATTGCACTCTCAAATTAGGTAGTTAGATGTCAAACTACTAGTATTTTCACCTTTAATAGTAGATGGAAAATTGCAGGTCAAATTGAGGTCCCTTTAAAAACAAACAAAAACTTAGCCATTAATGTATAGGCCACAATAATTGTGCTTAGTTATTGAGCATTATGGGAGATCAGTGTTAATACAAAAATGAGTAAGACTTTTAATTTATAAATTTATCATATAATACAAATATTGCATGCCTCACGAGATTTCTGAGAGCTTGTAAACCAATTACAAGCACAATACTTGAGATTTTAGGATACAGAAATTGAAGCTGGGATGATGTGAACCTTATTTGGTGGGATACAGAATGAGATTTACAACCCTCTCCAAACCAATGAAATAGCAGAGCAAAATATTTCATAAAGTCCACTAAATATCTCATATTTGCCAGTCTAATTGCTAAGAGGAATCCAGATATAAGTAATCAATCAACTCCCGCAGAAGAGCATTCCCAATCCAACTGAAACTAAAAGTGAGAAGGAAGAAGGATCAGAGAGACATGAAGCAAGGCTCAGAACAGAAAAATGGAAGAGAGTTTCCAAGTCACAACCCTACTACTCTGTGCAATGAGGGCCCTATAATAAAATCTAACCAAATCTTTATGGTGTTAAAATGGCTTTCCCCTCACTAGGAAAGCAAGATACTGTTTCATCTGAGAGGGTCTTTATTATTATTATTATTTTCCCCATTAACTTTTGGATATAAAGTCAATTGAATTTAACAGACATCTGTTGGTTTCAATGGGCTTGGAATCATGCCCTAAGGGAGAAATTGCTGTTGGACTTTCATTCCGACATTGGAGGAAGATACCGCTACTTCCAGTGTTTCAGTACAAAATTTGGTACAGGTAAGAGCTGTGTATATATCACGGAGATATCCTTATCAAGGGTGAAGAGGTGGAATTTCTCAGAAGGGCTAATACTTCTGAGACGAAGGAGCAGATGCTTGGCCCCATATAGATGACCATGTGGTTGGATCAAAGAAGGTATGCAAATGGCTGTATCTCCTTTTTATTTTGATGTCAGTATGTTGTAATCTGTTGAAGAGATTCTATTAGGATTAGACTTGGTTTAGAAATGGATCTGGTATGATGCATCTTCATCTTCACCCAAGTGGTGCTCTCCTGGGAGATTTCAAGTTGTTCATTACAATTTTTTGTAGATTGAAAAAAGAGGATGAGTAACAGATGACATTTAGTCATCGGTAACACTGGTCAGCAAAGTATGGGAGTCTATCTGCTTTGAAGATAAATTCCTTAAAGTGAGAGTTGGTTGATAGCTTTAATGGCAGGCCAGATTTCAAGTAGAATAGGAGTTGAAGTAAGGACTCCCAGAGGATGTTGAAAGCTTTTTCTTCTACTCCTTGAGAATAGATTGACTTTCTTAAACAATATGGCCAAATCAAATGTTCCTATCCATCCTCACAAGTGTGCACTATGCATGAAAAAAGGAAGGGGAAGTAGAACTTCCTTTCCTTCACTAAATGAAAAGGTAACATTTCCCCATTGTCCTCTCTTACTGGGGCTGACTGTGAAGCCACTCCACTCTGCAGGCAGTCTCAGAAAATGGGTGGGCTGGAAGCAGATACCGCAATGATCTGGCACCTGCTCTTCGGGAAGCATCTCTCTCTCTCTCTCTCTCATTGGTCCCTGGTGAATCTCAGCCACCATGGAGAATTAACCAGGAGGCAGACCAGGCCAGTGGTACAGGACAGAAGATGGGAAAAGAATCTGCTCTGAGCACCTCCCAGCTCTATCACTCCCACCGTGCAGCCCATCTACCAGTGACCCCAGCAAACCCTATGCACACACAAACAACTTCAGCATTCCCTGAGCTACCCAGCACCTACCTGCCTCAAATACTCATTTACCTCACCATCCTGGGTACATGCCATAAACATTCCATCCGCCTTTCCTGGAGTTAAGGTACCCTAGGTGTGTGTGGAGATACAAGGTATCCCAGGATGATGTAGTAGAAGCAGCTTCATTGGGGTGTGGGGTGGGGAGGTGGGCAGGGGAAACAGTCAAACCACCAAAAGGAGCCTTCGTCCAAGTAGCAACCATGGTAGTGAAGTCTAGCTCTCCCCTCCTCATGTTACCCTTTAACCAGCTGGTGCAATCACCAAGAAGTATGTCACTGAAAGGGACGTCTGTACTAGAAAGATACACTAATTGTTTCCTAATACCTAAAATGTAAAAGTGATTTACAGGCTCTTTCAAAATCTTGGTTCATTTGTTTGCTTGCATTAAATCTCAAATTGTAGTTTACTAATCAATGATGTGGCATTATTTCTCTGAAGGTGCTTGAGAGCTACTAATGAACCCTAACTCTAGGGCCTAATACAATGGCCCTGAGCTTGATTCTGTGTGAAATCCTGGAGAGATAGAACTCTGGCCTGTACTTCAGCAGAAAGTTAAGTGGAAGGAAAAGGAGTATGCCTAATTTACTCTGCTCTGTATGCATGCACCATTGGAATAAAAGTCCCCTGCTATATGGAATTGGTGAAACTAACTAGAAAGGCACCTATAACTCTGTATCTCTCTACCACAAGGAGGTCGACAAATTGCATGAAGTTCAAGGAAAAGCAACCACATTGACTAATACTGCAGGGATAGAGCATGAAGGAAGGATTAAGAGATTAATATATTAGCCTGGCTGAACTATGGTTGATGATCAAGAGAATGACAGCTTCACACATACATTACTCAACTACTATGAATAACATTCAAAGGGAAATACAAGGCAATTAAAAGATTTTGATTTACTTATAAGTACAAACATAAATCTCAAATGCTTTTGTTGTGTACAACAATACCTTGGACTAGTTTTATGCTGATTACAGGAAGAAGCCTGATTGATAAATCCTGAAGTTTATTCTTAAACGTGACTCCATTCTTTCTCAGGCAAACACCATTGGCTTTAAAACTGAGTAGTGATCACGGGACTTGACCTGCTATAAATTTATGCATGCTTTTCATGTAAATTAGATTAAAGTATATGAAATAATTATCTATAATGATGCATTTGTAAAAATGAATACAGAAATCACAAAAATGTACTTTTTTACAGCAATGTAATTGTTTGCGGAATCATCTCAATTTTCATAGGCATCACCTAGTTGGGGTGTTACATTCAATTCATTTAAAATTGCCAATAGCAAAGTAAATGGAAGCTGTTTAAATTTGTCAGTGACAAATAGTTGCTTTTCCATCCCAGAGGGATGGGTTGCACTTCAGTGGCTAGACATTGGTTCTCCTATGTTTTTGTAACAATGCAGTAATTTTTGGATGAAATTATTGCTTGGATGTAAACTTTATTTAATTGTTCACATTATCCAGAACAATGGACATCTTAATTGAGGCAGCAAAAATTACTTCTCTTATCCAGCTGTCATGAAAGGAGTCTGTCATACCCACACATTGTTAATTCAGTCAGCACAAAAGAACTTTAATGTACATCACAGAACTATAAGCATGTCATGTACGCAGGCGTTTTTCTATACCTTAGTTGTATGGCATTGTAAGTTCTGTTTGTTCATTTCATTTTGGGGGGTCAGATTCTGCAAACTTCTTTTTAAAAGGATCCAATTTTTCAACACTTATGTTAAGTAGTACTTAAGGACATAGGACTTGAAGGCACTTCCTAAGACACTGAGCCCGGGTCCTATCGCCAGTAGTATAGCCAAGGACCCAAGTCTGCTAATTCCCAGTCAAGTGCCCCATCCACTAGATCGATCTGCTTCTCAATGAGCTCAATGGGACTACTTTATATGAGTAAGTATTATTCAGTGTAAATGCTGTAGATGCAGGCTCTTTTTAAACAAGAAATTTGACCAATCTGGTCCTAAAATTGCAGCAAAATTAAACAGAACGTGCAAAACCTGACTAGAAAGGCTAGATAGATACATAGTGTATACACATTTAAGGATGTACATTAGTTATTTAGCATTATAAAATGGCCACCTGGATGTGACGTTTTAAAATTTCAGCTGTCTGGCAGAAAGGGAGAATTCCCTTCTCCCCAGAGGAACCTAGTGTTGTTCAGTAGAATCCATCCCTATTTAACAGGTGGTGTTTTAAAGTCTTTAGGACTGTCCAGTACATTTTAAAGATAGACCATACTTATTTTTAGGTATCTGAAAAGTACATTGCACATTTTTATACATGACACAGACACATACATACATAGCTGTACTTTAGACCCCTACCAATGCCTGGTGTCTAAGAAATCTCCAAAGTTGGGCCCAGGATGCACACTTTGCTGGTTGGGGCCCACCTCTAATGTTGTAATTAGAGTTGGCAAATACCTTTTAACAACCAACCAAACAAAAAATCTTGTAGATGTATGATTTTTTAAAATTTCTCTTAAGTCGTGATCATTCCAATTTTGTGTCATTTTTCTACTGTAATTGACTTCTACAAGCACACGTGTTTGCATAAAAACATTTCAAAGAGATTTGGGGTATTCATTGATATCAAATTCTGTGTAGGCAGGCTCAAATATTTTGTGGTGGATGGATTATGTATTCATCTAGTCAGGGAACAGAATCAATACCTGTGGCTTCTCTGGCTTGACACTGTTAAACAACACAGATGAAACAGGAAATTCTCACTCAGAACTCTTTGAGAATAATCCATATTTTAATACTTTCCTGTGTGAAAAAAAAGCCTTCCATACAAACACTCTCAAACTTAATAGAGATGGTTTAAAACATTTTTAATTTCAAATCTGAATCTGAATTTTTGCAGCTGTAGCCAGTTCTGCTTCCCTTTTATTTTGTATTACACTATAATCCAAATGAGAGCGTTCTAAAAACTTGATTTCCTATCTGATTTGTTTCTATAGTAAAGATTTCATTCAGTCCCAACATTTGTTTATTGTATTCACCTTTTGAGAATAAGTTATTAGAATAGATCTGACACAGAGTGTGTCATTTATGGAGGAATGGGAAAATACCACATGGTACTTTGCCATAACAATATGGTAACTTGAAAGCAACTGACATTCTTGCTACTGTGTAGTATCCTGTTCATGCAGTTAATGACAACTCATATCCCCACTGTGCTTAATTTTCTGGGATTTTGTAAATGGTAGATTAAGAGCCTTAAATATTTATCACAAATTAACACCAATAGATATGTACAGAGAGTAATCTATAAAGAGGTACTAGTATAATTTATATTACCTACTGTATTGAGTCTCACCGTCTGATATGTTGTTACAAAGAGTAACTCAAATACACCTTGTGGTTATTAATTATAAACTAATCCTCTCCACCTTCTAGTCACTTATTTGCTTCCCATTTACAAAATTCTTTAATCTATATTCAGAAGTCATTAGACAGAGACAGCCTTTCCCCACCTTTCCTGTGGAAAAATTCATGGACGGGTGCTTCAGAATGGTAGGGAAACTTGGTGAAGTTTCTGTTTGGGAATTTTCTATAAACTATAACCTCAAAGGGGAAAGAGGAGGTTTCCCCTACTAAATGTACTAGGTTTTACCTTAAACCCCATAGATTCCCAAGACTCCTGGATCTTAGAGAATCTAGTGGTATCATGGGCCTACATGTAAAGAGGACTTATTCCTTTGTGCTTTCTCCAACCCTGCCTTTCAACCCACAGGCTCCCTTGCACTCCTATTTCTGAATCTTCTTCTGGAAAGATTCTTCAGCAGTGAGGATCTCTGGGCAAAAGTTTCCACAATTAACTTCCACTGATTTAAAAGTTTTGACCCAGGTTGTTCATGCTACCTTTCACAGTCATCCTCCTATCCTGCCTGATCCAAACACAAGATAATTGGACTCATGGAATTCCCAACAGAGGGTCCAGAACTGGGACAATGGTGTCACAAAGGTGGCATAACTCCCGATAATGCACTCAAAGGCAAGTCTTCATTCCACATTCTCATGAGGTCTGATTGTCTTCACCAGATGTTTGCCTGAGTAAGGATTAAAGGAAATCTCAGTAAGGACTTCTGAATTTGGGGTTTTGTGATACTGGAGCTAGTTTCTTCAGGCTTTCAGGTCCTTGCTTGTCCTCCAAGAGGATGCCAGCTGAACATATTGGTTTCTGAAAACAAGTTCTTTGTAATACATGATATAAAATGTGTATATTTCTAGCTATTCTTAGCAATTACATACAAATGAATAATGATGGTCAGACTAAGAGATACAGTGAGACAAGTCAGAGTTATGAGAGATAATCCAGGCTGTTATAACCTTATTCCCAGATTTGGACCTTAGCGTCCAAAATATGGGGGTTAGCATGAAAGCCTCCAAGCTTAGTTACCAGCTTGGACCTGGTACTTGCTGCCACCACCCAAAAAATTAGAGTGTTTTGGGGCACTCTGGTCCCCCTGAAAAACCTTCCCTGGGGACCCCAAGACCCAAATCCCTTGAGTCTCACAACAAAGGGAAATAATCCTGATTCCCTTCCCCCCTCCAGGTGCTCCTGGAGAGATACACAGACACAAGCTCTGTGAAACTACGCAGAGTGATTCACCCTCTCCGTTCCCAATCCTGGAACAAAAGCACTTTCCTCTTCACCCAGAGGAAATGCCAAATCAGGCTAGCAATCCAACACACAGCTCTCCCCTTGATTTCTTCCTCCCACCAATTCCCTGGTGAGTACAGACTCAATTTCCCTGAAGTAAAGAAAAACTCCAACAGGTCTTAACAGAAAGCTTTATATAAAAAAGAAAGAAAAAATACAAATGTTCTCTCTGTATTAAGATGATACAACACAGGGTCAATTGCTTAAAAGAATATTGAATAAACAGCCTTATTCAAAAAGAATACAAATCAAAGCACTCCAGCACTTATATTCATGCAAATACCAAAGAAAAGAAACCATAGAACTTACTATCTGATCTCTTTGTCCTTACACTTAGAAACAGAAGACTAGAAAGTAGAAAGTACTTCTCCAAAGCTCAGAGAAAGCAGGCAGCCAGAAACAAAGACTCAGACACACAATTCCCTCCACCCAAAGTTGAAAAAATCCAGTTTCCTGATTGGTTCTCTGGTCAGGTGTTTCAGGTGAAAGAGACATTAACCCTTAGCTATCTGTTTATGACACGCCCCCCAAATTGCAGACAGTGGGGAAGCTCACTGGCGGCAATTTCCTTCTAGAACTTGAAAATAAACAGATCAATACAACACATGCACCTTTACATATACTACTAAGTATATAACTAACAGACTTTTACATGTTAAGAACACTTTTTAACTACTGGATTCTGGGAAACTCTCACGGGAGAGTGCATCAGCAACTTTGTTAGAAGCTCCTGTGATGTGTTGAATGTCAAAATCAAAATCTTGGAGAGCTAAACTCCAACAAAGAAGTTTCTTGTTGTTCCCCTTGGCAGTATGAAGCCACTTTAGTGCAGCATGGTCAGTTTGTAGTTTGAACCGCCGTCCCCAAACATATGGGCGTAGCTTTTCCAGGGCGTACACAATGGCATAGCATTCCTTTTCACTGACTGACCAGTGACTTTCCCTCTCAGACAGTTTCTTGCTGAGAAACACGACAGGATGGAAGTTGTGATCTGTTGCTTCCTGCATGAGCACTGCTCCTATACCACGCTCAGATGCATCTGTGGTTACTAGGAATGGCTTGTCAAAGTCCGGGGCCCTGAGCACAGGGTCAGACATGAGCATCGCCTTAAGCTGGGTAAAGGCCTTTTGACACTCATTAGTCCACTTAACGGCATTTGGCTGGGTCTTTTTGGTTAGGTCGGTCAATGGGGCAGCGATTTGGCTGTAGTGTGGTACAAATCGCCTGTAGTATCCGGCCAAGCCTAAGAAGGATTGGACCTGTTTCTTTGACCTTGGGACAGGCCACTTTTGGATAGCATCCACCTTGGCCTGTAGGGGGTTTATGGTTCCTCGACCCACCTGGTGCCCCAGGTAAGTCACTCTGTTTTGGCCTATTTGACACTTTTTGGCCTTAACAGTTAGTCCTGCCTGCCTGATGCGCTCAAAGGCCTTTTCCAGGTGTAGTAGGTGTTCGGGCCAGGAGTCTGAAAAAATGGCCACATCATCGAGGTAGGCAACTGCAAATTCTCCCAGTCCAGCTAGTAGACCATCTACCAGCCTCTGGAAGGTGGCGGGTGCATTTCGAAGGCCGAAAGGAAGGACATTGAATTCATACACCCCCGTATGGGTGACGAATGCTGACCTCTCCTTGGCAGGTTCATCTAGCGGTACTTGCCAGTACCCCTTGGTTAAGTCTATTGTAGAGATGAACTGGGCACGTCCCAACTTCTCCAATAGCTCATCAGTGCGTGGCATTGGATAGTTGTCCGGACGAGTTACCGCATTTAGCTTACGGTAGTCCACGCAGAAGCGTATTTCCCCATCTGGTTTGGGTACTAGAACCACTGCAGATGCCCATGCACTGGTAGATGGGCGGATTATACCCATCTGTATCATGTTCTGGATCTCCCGTTCTATAGCAGCTTGGGCATGAGGAGACACTCGGTAGGGTGGGGTTCTGATTGGGTGAGCATTACCTGTATCAATGGAGTGGTATGCCCGTTCAGTCCGTCCTGGGGTGGCTGAGAACAATGGCGCGAAGCTAGTGCACAGCTCCTTAATTTGTTGCCGCTGCAGACGTTCCAGGGTGGTTGAGAGGTTCACCTCTTCCACGCCACCATCTTTTTTTCCGTCGTAGTAGACACCGTCAGGCCACTCAGCATCATCTCCCTGGACTGTAAACTGACAAACCTGTAAGTCTCTGGAATAGAAAGGCTTGAGAGAATTAACATGGTACACTTTAGGCTTTAGTGAGGAATTGGGAAATGCTATGAGATAGTTTACAGTTCCCAGGCGCTCTTGGACCGTGAATGGCCCTTCCCATGATGCTTCCATCTTATGGGCCTGTTGCGCCTTCAAGACCATAACCTGGTCTCCTACCTTGAAGGAACGTTCTCTGGCATGTCTGTTATACCAGGCCTTTTGCTCTTCCTGAGCATCCTTTAGGTTCTCTCTAGCAAGGGCTAAAGAGTGTCGAAGGGTGCTTTGTAGGTTGCTTACAAAGTCCAGAATGTTAGTTCCTGGAGAAGGCGTAAACCCCTCCCATTGCTGCTTCACCAACTGTAATGGCCCCTTAACCTCGTGACCATACACAAGTTCAAATGGTGAAAACCCTAAACTGGGATGTGGTACAGCCCTGTAGGCAAACAGCAACTGCTGCAACACTAGGTCCCAATTATTGGAGAATTCGTTGATGAATTTTCGTATCATGGCCCCCAAAGTTCCATTGAACCTTTCCACCAGGCCATTGGTTTGATGGTGGTACGGGGTGGCAACCAAGTGATTCACCCCATGAGTTTCCCACAGTTTTTCCATGGTCCCTGCCAGGAAATTAGACCCTGAATCTGTAAGGATGTCGGAGGGCCAACCTACCCTGGCAAAGATGTCTGTTAGGGCCAGGCACACAGTGTTAGCCCTGGTGTTGCCTAGAGCTACTGCTTCTGGCCATCGGGTAGCAAAGTCCACTAAAGTCAGTACGTACTGCTTTCCTCTGGGCGTCTTTTTTGGAAAAGGGCCCAGAATATCCACAGCTACTCGCTGAAAGGGGACCTCAATTATGGGGAGTGGCTGGAGAGGGGCCTTGACCTGATCTTGAGGCTTACCCACTCTTTGGCATACCTCACAAGACCGGACATACTTGGCAACATCCTTGCCCATCCCCTCCCAGTGGAAGGACTTCCCCAACCGGTCCTTGGTTCGGTTCACCCCAGCATGGCCACTGGGATGATCATGGGCTAAGCTTAAGAGCTTCCCCCGGTACTTAGTTGGAACCACCAACTGTTTTTGCGGCTGCCATTCTTCCCGGTGTCCACCAGAAAGAATTTCCTTGTATAAAAGTCCTTGGTCTATAACAAACCGGGATCGATTAGAAGAGCTGAGAGGCGGTGGGGTGCTCCGTGCCGCCGCCCAAGCTTTCTGAAGGCTGTCATCTGCTTCCTGCTCAGCCTGGAACTGTTCCCTTGAGGCTGGGGTCACCAGTTCTTCCTCAGAGTGTGGACTTGGGCTTGGTCCCTCTGGAAGCGATGTAGGTGATGGGGTTGTTTCCGTTGCTGGTGAACCGCTCTCCGCTGGTGCACCTGAGGGTATTTCAGGCTCTGGCTGAGCCTTTTGGGTATGGCTGTCTGTGGCTTCTGCCAGTTCTGGCTCGCTGGCGCCCTCTGGCGTTGAGTTTGACGATGTGGTTGCACTTGCTGGTGCTGGTTGCTGTTCCAGTTCCGGGCCTGGGACTGGAGATGCTGTGGCTGTTTCAGTGGTTGGCATGGAATCCGGGTCCACTACCTCTGTCTGGGTCTCTGGTAACACAGACGGGGCCTCTGTGGACGGCTCAGGAACAGGAATGGGTCTGGAAGCTTGCCTGGTTTGGCTACGGGTAACCATTCCCACTCTCTTGGCCCGCCTCACCTGGTTGGCCAAGTCTTCCCCCAGTAGCATGGGGATAGGATAATTGTCATAGACTGCAAAAGTCCACATTCCTGACCAGCCTTTGTACTGGACAGGCAGTTGAGCTGTAGGCAAGTCTACAGCTTGTGACATGAAGGGGTAAATTGTAACTTTGGCCTTTGGGTTGATGAATTTGGGGTCAACGAAGGATTGGTGGATAGCTGACACTTGTGCCCCCGTGTCTCTCCACGCCGTAACCTTCTTTCCGCCCACTCTCAAATTTTCCCTTCGCTCCAAGGGTATTTGAGAGGCATCTGGGCCTGGGGATCTTTGGGGTGATGGTGGTGTAATGAATTGCACTCGCATGGTGTTCTTGGGACAGTTGGCCTTGATATGTCCCGGTTCATTACACTTAAAGCATCTTCCATCTGATGGGTCACTGGGCCGAGGTGAGTTACTGGAGACTGGTGAGGTTGAAGGGTAGGGTATCTGTGGCTTTACTTGGGTGGTATGTGGGGTCTTTGGCTGTCCTCGGTTGTAGGGTTTATGGTCTGTGTGCCCCCTGGGGTAATCGTTCCCCTTGACAGTAGCTTTCTTGCTTTCTGCCAGTTCCATCCATTTGGCTCCAATCTCCCCCGCCTCAGCGATATTTTTGGGATTTCTATCTTGTATGTACCGTGTGATGTCTTCAGGAACACCGTCCAAGAACTGCTCCATTTGTATGAGGAGGTTCAGTTCTTCCAAGGTTTGAATGTTGTTTCCTGTTAACCAGGCCTCATAGTTTTTTGCAATGTAGTAGGCGTGTTTGGGAAATGACATCTCTGTTTCCACTTTTGGGTTCTGAAGCGCCGACGGGCATGATCTGGGGTTATCCCCATCCTGTATCTGGCCTTGGTTTGAAAAAGTTTATAGTCATTCATTTGCGGCTTGGGCATTTCAGCTGCCACCTCTGCTAAAGGTCCACTGAGTTGTGGCCTTAATTCTACCATGTACTGGTCTTCGGGGATGCTGTACCCAAGACAGGCTCTTTCAAAATTTTCCAAGAAGGCCTCGGTGTCATCACCTGCCTTGTAGGTGGGAAATTTCCTGTGCTGTGGAGCAATAATTGGCGCCGGGTTGTTAGGGTTGGCTGGCACATGCAGCCCAGCTTTTGCCCAGTCCGGTTCATGTTTTCTCTGTTTTTCCTTCTCTTCATTCTCTTTTTGCTGTTTTTCCATTTCTTTTTGGTGTTTTTCCATGTCTCGGCGGTGGGCCGCCTCTTCTTCTTCTTGCTTCCTTCTGTGGGCCAACTCATCTTCTGCTTGTTTCCTTCGGTAGGCTACCTCTTCTTCTTCTAGTTTTCTTTTGTGTGCTGCCTCTTGGGCTGCCTGTTCTCTTTGGAAGGCTGCCAGTTTGATGCTTTCTTCCTTTTCTTTTATCTCCATCTCTTTTTGTTTTATTTCCAGTTGTCGCCTGTGTTCAGCTTCCTTTAATTGGTCTTCGGCCTCCATTTTTGTCCTGGTAGACATGGTTCCTGTTTTCTTGTGTTGGGGTGCCCTCCGGTGTTTCTCTTTTGAACTGCAGGCTCTGTTGCCTCCTGAAGTCTGCCTAGCAACAGTACTTTTTTCCCTTTCTCTCTGTAGCTAATGTTCAATGAAGGGAAACCAGAAAAACCACTTTATTTGCATGCATATAAGTGCTGGTACTTGCCTCCTAATGGGAGGGCTATTGTATGACAAAAGACTGGTAATAGTCCTTAACGACTTCTTGCTTAACATGCAAGGCACAAACGGCCAGAGAGAGAGCAGAAAAAAAAAATCTCTCTGGTTCCCTTTTAAAACCAAACTGTTTCTCTCTGCTAAAAAGCCCTTAGCAGAGAAAAGAAAAATATAATATTCCTACTGGCTTCTGGATTCTGTCTATATCCCGCCACTGCCACTCATGTTATAACCTTATTCCCAGATTTGGACCTTAGCGTCCAAAGTATGGGGGTTAGCATGAAAGCCTCCAAGCTTAGTTACCAGCTTGGACCTGGTACTTGCTGCCACCACCCAAAAAATTAGAGTGTTTTGGGGCACTCTGGTCCCCCTGAAAAACCTTCCCTGGGGACCCCAAGACCCAAATCCCTTGAGTCTCACAACAAAGGGAAATAATCCTGATTCCCTTCCCCCCTCCAGGTGCTCCTGGAGAGATACACAGACACAAGCTCTGTGAAACTACGCAGAGTGATTCACCCTCTCCGTTCCCAATCCTGGAACAAAAGCACTTTCCTCTTCACCCAGAGGAAATGCCAAATCAGGCTAGCAATCCAACACACAGCTCTCCCCTTGATTTCTTCCTCCCACCAATTCCCTGGTGAGTACAGACTCAATTTCCCTGAAGTAAAGAAAAACTCCAACAGGTCTTAACAGAAAGCTTTATATAAAAAAGAAAGAAAAAATACAAATGTTCTCTCTGTATTAAGATGATACAACACAGGGTCAATTGCTTAAAAGAATATTGAATAAACAGCCTTATTCAAAAAGAATACAAATCAAAGCACTCCAGCACTTATATTCATGCAAATACCAAAGAAAAGAAACCATAGAACTTACTATCTGATCTCTTTGTCCTTACACTTAGAAACAGAAGACTAGAAAGTAGAAAGTACTTCTCCAAAGCTCAGAGAAAGCAGGCAGCCAGAAACAAAGACTCAGACACACAATTCCCTCCACCCAAAGTTGAAAAAATCCAGTTTCCTGATTGGTTCTCTGGTCAGGTGTTTCAGGTGAAAGAGACATTAACCCTTAGCTATCTGTTTATGACACAGGCAGACTATTAATCTTTACCTCCTACCTTGATATTGCAGGCTATAATAACCCGCAGAGTACCTCGTCACCAGGAGAAATATGGTGAGGGAGTTTGGGCTGTATAATTAAGACAAGGTAATTGTTGACAGTGAACTTCCTAAGGCTATTGCAAATCCTCTTCCCAAAGCTTGTGGGGCTCAATTGTGAATTGTCTCTAAGATGCTAATAGGAATAAAATTTTTGTTTCAGCCTGATTTCTTATTTGGGACACATTGTCCTCAGTTCTTGGCATTTTGTAATACTACATAATTTTACATCTTGCATATACAGCAGTGCTAAAGGACAACAGGCATGAGTGTCATATCGTTAGTTTATAGTATCAACCTTAACACTTAGGAGGCTATGCATACTCAATGTGTGTGCATGTACATATATACGTCACAGTTTACCATTTATTTGGCAGGCAATCTGAAAATACAGCATTCTAAATGTTAGCTCTTGATTTTAGTTGTTTAACTCAGACATTCAGTGATTTTTACCTTTTTGTGTGTGTGTGATTTCTTTCCCCGAAACCCGTCATGGACAGCTGGAACATATATAGTGTATTATTTAGACCAAAGACTGGAATTGTGGCTTGGGGTAGTTCCAACTTCTCTGTTAAATACATATAGTAATTTGGGCAACCTATTAAAGTATTATTTACCAGAGAGACTAAAATTTCTCCTCTCTGGAGTAAAAGGATCATTAGGTATAATTTTGGAATGCATCTTACATGTTTGTGAAATCTGAATATCAGCCTCTTAAATAAATGATCATTTTAAAAGCAAACATATGTATCGCTTGTAGTGTCAGCTGGTTAAGCTCATGTGTGTGCTGCATCTGTCAGTCATGTAGATGGATATAGGCAGTTATATCTTAAAATATAGGTAAGGAAGATTGGATGGCTGAGAACTGATTTTTGGGATATGGAGCTTGTCTCCTCTATGTTACTGGTACAAATTAATTGATAAACATCACCTTAGAAACTGTAACTTCATCAAGTCCCTGGTTCTCCCTGCCCTGCAGAGCTGTGGAGTACCACAGGTTTCCCATACCTTAGCCTTCCATGTCTCACACTGCTTTATGGAGTTTAATATTGAACTGCAGGGTTCACATTTTTCTCTTCATCTTGCACAAATTTCTATTAAGCGGTGACTTTTCTTTCTAATTGTGCCCTTGATACTTAACTGAATATGAAGTTCAAATTTTAACATCAAGATGTTTTTTTAACTAAAGAAGACCCCCAAAATATTAGCCCCAATGAATAATTATTCATTTAAAAAGTGTGTATGTGTGACAGTGGTGGGGAGGGGGGCTAACCATCAACTAGAAATAAATGTCTTTATAAGAACAGCTTTTTTCTCATTGCATTTTGGTACCCTTGCTGCTGTTCTTTGCTGAGACCAAGAGGTGCAGGAGAATATGCAAGTAAGAGCAGAAAATGGTAAGTGAACTTTTTTAACTCACCAAAAGGTTTTGTTCAGTTTCTTTGATCAGTTCCAGTTCAAGTCTTATTGGATCATTTCCTGCCTCTGGGCTTCCAACAGATCTATCTGTCTATTTTTGTACAGTGCCTATCACAATGAAATGTTCTCAATAGCTCTTTTGTGCTACTATGACACAAATAACAATTTTTGCTGGGCCCTGAATGATGTACATATAGTGGCACACATTACAGTCAGAGGCATATGAAGCACCAGAGTTCATGAGAAATGAATGAGAATGAATCTAGAGAAGAAACTCATCTGGGCCCAATGATGTGAGGAGAGTTGGAGATCTTGCTGGCCAGCTAGGTGAAGGGATAGAGAAGATTAGTTATAGAGAAGAAGTAAGAAAATAATTATAAATTTCTTCTGAAGTGAACAAATATTGAGCCTGAAACAAGGATTCTAGTTAAGTCCAAAGAGAGAAACGAGACTGGAGTGACTATTCATCCATGGTCATTGTAAGCTATATGTATGTTCACATTACAATGTAAACCCAGGGTTAGTGGGACTTGAATTTGTTGCCTCATATTAGGGAACACTGGGCTTGAGTGTCTACAATGTATCTTAACCCTATGTTAAGACTTTTCTAAACCATGCTCCAACCTAGGGCTCTGGCATCCACACTGCAGTGTGCAGACCTGAGTCAAAGTAACCATATCCCAAAGTCCCTAGCACCCTTCTCCCCCTGAAATGTAGCTTCTCTAGCCCTAGGGCTATGATGTACTATGGGAAAACGTTACTGTCTGTCCAGCATGTTATCAGGAAGCAGCTCACTTTGCAAAAGGATTGATCGGTTCACTCTCCATTGCAAACCCAGAAGGCTCTCTGATAGTGTTCTTGCAGATCAGTAGTCAGAAGAGAATGGGTTAACGCTGACTTGAGCTGCTGCTGTTTGCAAAGGGGGAGGGGGCGTTGGCTTCTGTTTTCAATAGATTGGAATGCAGATTGTTGGGCTAGGACTATTGAAATTATCCCATGAATTGTGGGATACTTCCAGCTGACTCCCGAGGGGTTGGACCTCGGGTCCTGGCTTAACTTGAACTTGGATCCAACCTTGCAGGGTCTTGGGACCGAGTGTAGCTGCAAGACGTTAGGCTTGAGCCTGGGCTCAAACATGGTTTTACATTGTAGTATAGACATACCTAATGCTCTCCCCAGCTATATGCCTAAAAACTGCCATTGGTACATTTGGTGTTTTTAAGTTTATAGGTATTTTCAGTGCATTGTCACACAATTCACTATGTGCATAATGTCCCACAAATCAGCAACTTAAAATCAGATGGAAATTAGGCAATCTGAATTTAGGTGTATTACAGGCATCTTTCTAACAATTTGATTCTCATTCTGAGTGGGTAGTTTCAGAAGACTGCATGAAATCTGAGTAAGAATTTTCTTTAAAATTGTTCTTTAAATTACACAAAAAGTCCAGTAGCCATCTATGTTAGCTGCAAAAAAAATGTTATTAGGAGATTAGATTAGAGGAAGGAAGACTCAGGAGGCACTATCCTATGGGGACAAAATGATACATAGAAACAGCATCCATTCCACTTTGGACACTGCACAAATTATTAAGTTTTCAAAAAAAGTATGACAAACATAACACATTTGATATCTTGGAAAATTTGACAAGCTGAACACACAGATGCTAAAGAGTGTTTGTAGTGGCAGAAATCACACAATTTATAACCTTCTTAAGTACTGAACACACCATCAACTCAAATAATAATCCCAAGAGAAAAATCTTTTTATTGTTTCCTTTTGACATACAGCTGCAAGACTATGCCAGGAATGTTATTCAAAGGACATGAAAATAATCTTCTGGGAACTATAGAATGAAGCATACTCAGTAGATAACTGCCTCAATCTCAAAATGACAAAAATGTCAGGATAGAGCAATGAATTTTTCACCCTTAAATATGACATGAAAGATATGATTGGAAATGCCACGCTTTGGGGATGTGAGCATTTTTCACATAATTATCCAACATAAATTGTTTTAAATATTTATATTCCTGTGTTGGAAGACACACAAATTGAAAGCATGGGTTGAAAACGCTGTGATGTTTTGAATATTTAGCCTAATATGTCATCATATTTATGATACTGACTTTCATTGTTAAACATTTTTTCTGAAACATTACTGAAAAAGCAACTACACAGTGCAGAGTAGTCAAATTTGTTCTAGTTCTCAAAATACTAAAAGCAGCCAGCAGACTATACAGTGATCCCCACAAAAGTCTTTGCAATTGTATTCTAAAAGTAACCATAGTATGTAAGGTTAGAGGATGTCGTGAATACTGTGGTGATGTCATCAGACTAAAAGGAAAAAGTGTAATGCTTTAATGACAATCACTCTATAATAGGCATGTATCTCCATAAATTACAAATCTAAAATCGAAGTATTTAGATAAAATCATGCAGTCTTCAGAAGTTATTCACTTTTGGGGGGCTGGCTAATTTGATAAAGTCTAAATCAGGAGTGCTCAAACTGTCTGGCTCTGAATCAATATACTTAACTATGGTCTTTACTTTGCACGTCAGTAGTCCATTTCAAATCAATGAGACTACTCATGTATTGAGTTATGCACATGCTTAAATACTTAATACTTAAATAACTCGCTGAACCACGGCCAAGATCAGCAACACACTTGGATGCTAACAGCCATTTGTATAAATTAGGCTGTATCTGTCCTCATTAATATACAGCTCTCACCTTTGGAGAGGGCTTATCCCAGCATACAAAATTCCATCTTGTTCTGAGGAGTTAAGCATAAATATTTGAAGCAAGATTGAGGATAGCATGGTAGGAACTATATTCACTGCAAGCAGTGGCTCCACGTAAAAGATGAAGACAGACTCATTGCAGTACATCTTGGACAGCATTTCACCATCCCATGTGTAAACAGCGAAAAAGAATGTGTGTCTTCTTTTTCCAAAATGTTCGAATCTAAATTATGTTTTTGAGCCAAGGACGATATATAGCTGGAATGATTGTAGCTGAATTCTAAAGTTCTTAAAGTAGTGATTTTTAAAAGGGAAATATTAAGATTTACTACAGTTAGGTGACTCAACAATAATAACAAGGTTTAGAAAAAGAAAATCTTATACTGAAAGGTCACACACTAAGCAGTGAAGAGGCGTGCATGAAAAAGACTTAACTGCAATAAAAACCAATTTCATTTCTGATCTCCTTTGGACAAGAACAAGTTTACAAAAATAACTGTTTTATTGTGCCAAGTGGAAGTTATGCTTCTAATAGGATAGGTAGATATGAAGGTCAGAATGTGTATAGTGGTTGACACTACACATTTTTGCTTATCCATGGGTGAGTGGGGTGAAACATTGTTCCTTTTCAATTTTGATTTCAGTTTTTAAAAGCTGTTCTTAGCTTTGTGGAAAGTGCAAGAGGAACAATTATTTCTTTATTAGAAATGGGCCCAACTTTAAATAGAGAACTCCTTGCTGAGGAGACCAATTCAAACCCCAACATGATTTAGAGTACCCACAGAGCTGCTCTTCATTCCTTTAGCTTCAATAGTTAATTCACGGTATGGCTGCTCTCATTTGAGCTAGGATAACTCAAGTTAACTATGCAGTGAAGACATAGCCTGAGGCTTACAAGTGACTTGCCAAAGACCACATAATGAGCCAGTGACAGAGCTAGGCCTAGAATTTAGAAAGCTGCCAAATCCAACCTTCTATTCTATTTGAGTTCTGATGCCACACCCATCACTGTGATATTGTACTGTCTATCCAGTTTATCCATTGGGGGTAAGTTTTATCCTTATTCAGGGGCCCCACATAAGTCTTGTGTATCCTTTAAGTCCCATATATGCCTTCAAAGTTGGCCTTCTGCTCAGGGGTGCCTACTGCACACTTAATAAATTTAAATAAAATCTTTTAGAACTTCTAATTGCTGCAGGTTTTTTGTTCTGAGAAACTTATCAGGCCTGACAACCATTTCTCAACACTTTCTCAAAGGGGGCAGGGGGATTGTTTGGGGCAAATGATGCAGAGAATGATGGCCCCTCTAAAGGAACAAAAAACAACTGTCCAAGGATTAAGAACCAAGTCCTGAGAGGGACTCAGTGCCCTTCTCTCTTTGCAGTCAATTATATTTCAATTAAGGAGGTTACAAGGACTTAAGGGCGCTCAGCACCTTATAATATCAGGCCTATTGTTTGGATTCAGCCACCAACCCATTCATTTGGTGCTATTATTATGAACTAATTTAGAGTTGATAACATGAGAGACAAAGAGATGGTATTGTTTTCAGAAAGCCATATTCTGCCCAGATTTACAACTCTTCAACCTTGTATGGGATTGTGGAAGTACACACGTGAAAGTGAGGGTATTATTTGGCACAGAGTTAGTATTTTAAACAACTGAATTCCCTTTGGCAAGATTGCAGTTCACAGTTGGAAAACTGTACCTTGTGCCCTCTTAGCAGGGTACATATTTTGCCAGAATGTTAGGACCTTGCTAGTGTATTAATCACATTTGGGCTTTTGGGGGGGCCTGGACTCCCTGCAAATCATTAAAATACCTGGCAAAACATAGACATGTCATCTGTTTATTGTTCTAATATAAATTTTGATAAGGTTAGAAGAAGGATGAGCCAAATTAAATGTTTTCTCTTGCCAAAAATGTGGTTTTCAGGTACTTCTGAAGGGAGTGCCTGGAATATGTATGTGAAAAGGAATGGGCTTTGTCAGCTTTCAAAAACAGTCATGCAATTCTGTTACAGGGTGGTGACAGGCTCCTAGTTAAAGTCAACATAGTCATTCTGTATATGAACAAATTGTTCAGATTCCTTTGTGCACAGCAGTATTTATCTAAAATGAGGATAATATGAGCCTGGGATGAAATGTCAACAAGAAAATGGTCTTTCAGTTAAACTTTCTTCTTAGAGAATGACAAAAATTATTTCGTGATTCTATGTTGGTTCTGGCAAGTTCAAACATTTAAACAAATTGGAATGTTTGAAACAATAAAGGTGCTCCAATTTAATAAGAACAATAATAAATAATTTGTTCAGTCCTTTAGTGTGTTTCTTTGAAACTTTCATTAGTGCAGAGCTATCTGCTAAACATTACATCTAAAAGCTTTTCACTTCTGACAGATTAACACACTCATTCATTATATTGCATTTCAGCAGAGCGCTGTGAGAACCTGCAGAAAATGGAGAGAGGAAAAAAAAACATTTAAATGTTTTCCAATAACGTGCAAGCCGTCTTTGCAAATATTTAATATGTATTTTTTCCTGAATGAAAATTATAAATGTGTTGACTAAATGGAAATCAGTGGGTGTTGTACATGACAATCTGATGATAGAATTCAATCCATTGTCAGTATCATAGGCGCCAACTCCATGGGTGCTCCCGGGTTAGAGCATCCATGGAAGAAAATAGTTGGTGCTCAGCACCCACTGGCAGGCCCCACTGATCAGCTCCTCACCCTCCCCCCCAGCACCTCCCTGATCAGCAGTTCAACAATGTGCAGAAGACACTGGGGGGAGGGGAGGAGCAGGGGCAGGAAGAGGTAGGGGGAGGGGGCAGAACAGAGTTGGAAAAGGAGGAGGAGCAGGGGGAAGCTCGGGTGGGAAGAGATGGGGTGGGGGCGTGGACTTGAGGAAAGGAGCAGAGTGGGGACACGGCCTAGTGCAGAGGGGGTCCAGAACCTTCAGGGAAATCACAAGTTAGAACCTCTGGTCAGTGTCTAAACATATGGTAGGATGGTCTCCATTAAAAGTCAGCATTTGGCATTTTACAACACAGAGATTTTACTTCTATTTTTGGAATGGGAAATTCAGTGGGAACTGTGAGACAAACAGCAGACCCTCACCCAGTAATACTGACTTGCTAGAATGTTTAATAACATTATTGTTTAATAATGTTATTAAACAATTAATGTTTAATAATTAATGTTTAATAATGTTTGTTACAATTCTATTTGTTTTCCACATCACTTATTGCTAATGAACTATCTATAGTTGAAAAAGAACTGGGTAATAAATTTAATTCAAAATACTTATAGTAAAGAGAGGTGAGTATGCCAAGCCTCTTTCACTTTCCTGGTTTGCCATTTTAATGGCAACTCTGGCAGAAAATGAAAAATATAAAGGGAATAAAAGTAGGGACTATCTTACGTGAAATTTCTGATTTACATGAAATATGGATGATTTTCTGGCTATAAAATGAATGACATGAAAACAGATACTATGATGCCAAGTTGGCAAACACGTAAAGATTAGAGCTGTGTGGATAATAGATTTTTTTGGTTCACTAGCCAGTCTGGAAAATTGGGGAAAAAATTGTTTGGGTCCTTCAGAAATTAATTTTTTCAGCAAACTGGGGTGGGCGGGAATCATTTAGGGTTGGTTAATCAACAAGTTTCATTCTACCTGAAATGTTTTGTTTCATTTTCAACTTTTTATAACTATTTTTTGATAAAATTGAAGTATTTTTATTTTAAAAGATTTTGAATGAAAAATAATCTTTTTTTTTTTAAAGAATATGTTGAAAGAAAAGGTTTTGACTTTTGGGGATTTTGTTTTCTTTTAACCAAAACAATTTGGTTAAATCTGCATTACACACAGAAATCTACATTACAATCTCTCTTTCCCTCTCTTTTCCTCTATGGACCATGTGAGCATCTTAAATAGGCCTTCTCTTCACAACTTCTACTCAGAACACTATCTTGTCTGTTGACTAGTATCACTCAGCTATGTTACCTCTAACTAAATTGCCTGACATGGTTATTTCCTACTTCTTATGTTCTCATCTTCCGACATCACTTTATGATTTCTGCTAAGGGCTCCAAACAGACAATGTACTTTCTCCAGAGGTAGGACATGAGTAATTCCACTGAACATAATGAAAATAATTTATACGCCGAGAGGGGAAAAAGAGGGCCGAAGGAACTAAGATCTGCATTGTTGAAGTCAGTATAGGATTGTGAGGGGATGGATTATGGAATATTGTTCAATGGCTACTGATTGACTAGAGAATAGATAATTTTATACATGTATCACCTATTCTGTAATACTTTTGCAGTTCTTCTCTAAAAATTTATTAAGGTATAGTGTTAAATTCCACTTTAACTCCACCAGGATGGATTAGTGCCAATATTGTGTGGGTGGGTTTGAAATCATCCTAAATATCATTCTTATTTTTAATGGAAATAAATATTAGAAGGTTGAAAGACAGAAAGTAAGGCAGGAATAATTAAAGTAAAATGGAATAAGAAATTTTAATGTACTGTAAGAGTAATAAATTAAAGTACATAGCAATTATATAGAAATAATTCTGCCTGGGAATATGAAACTGGGGATATTAATTAAAATATTAACCAGATGACTGTTTAAAATTAATGATTGTCATCAAAGTCAAAGGACTGACTTAAGGAAGAATATATAATTACATTATGACATAAGATGCTCTGTTTCCGCACATCTGTTACTATGCAGGAGTTAATTAAAACAAAGCAGTTCAGAAGTTGAAGCAGCATAGCTAGCCCCCTTTACATTCCCACTTTTGTTTATGTAGAAGACTAAACAATAAAGAAGAGTCTTTAGCTGGGTTGTTAGCCAAAGTAATGTGAAAAATGTGTGATTTTATGTTCTGATGTGTCGCATAATCACAGCAGGTTACATGTCACACTGCGTAATATGATGACATGACATAATACATCAACACTTCTTAAGTATCACTGTTTCATGATACAGTACACTATGTTAACCATTTTTCATGGCAAAGCTCAGTGCTTAGAGGAAAGTAATAAGAACTGTAGTAGGGAGAATAGGATACACAACTGCATGCCTGCCAACGGTGCATGCTTCCCACTGAATTATCAGTTGCTTCAGTACTTCTCTATTTCATATGCGAGGGAAGTAGCTGGTACAGTGAGTGTATCATACATCTTTGGATTGTCTCCAACTCTAACAATATGCTTCTACTTTGCCAAGAAAGGATTCATACCTTGCATTTTATCAAAATGTGGTCTTGGCAGACCCTGGAGGAGAGTAGTCTTAGGGCTGTGCAAACGTTGCATTTTTACCATCTGTATTATTCATTAGATCCTTCTATTTCTTTAAGTCAAAATAAACATAAGCAATTAAACTGACTAGATATAAGAGTAATATAAAGGAGCATTTCTTTATTAAGGGTTTTCATG
The DNA here is from genome assembly GCF_007399415.2 of Gopherus evgoodei. Classification (NCBI taxonomy): domain Eukaryota; kingdom Metazoa; phylum Chordata; order Testudines; family Testudinidae; genus Gopherus; species Gopherus evgoodei. Next base: position 81,186,749 of record NC_044326.1, on the reverse strand, counting down.
ATTGTTTTGCAAATTCTGCTGCTATCCATGTTATCTTTCAAAACACAATTTTTAAAAAAAAATCCTTTCTTGGTTCTGTTTCTTTATTGACCACAGTTAGAGCTGGCATAGGCCTGTTCAGAATTGTAAAAGAGCCATTTTAATAATTAGACATTTCCTTTTTAAAACATTGAGGAATATTCTTTATTAATCAATCGGGTTTTTATGCCATGTTCAATCTTTCAAAAACGGACTTAATTTCATGCCATATTTCAATCCTCTCTTCCGCTCAGACAAACTTATGTTTCTGAAAGTGACTGGTCTAGAAAGTCTACATTTCTGAGTGAGATTTCACTTGTAATATTTTTAATTTAAATAGTAACAATACTTAGCACTTTGGGTTCCCATGGTGTCTTATAATGTGTATGTGATAAATCCCCACAAATATTCTGTGTTGTAAGGTCAGTGAGTGGGATTTTGAAAAGTTCCTAAGTGACTTAGAAGCACAAGTCCTGTTGAGCAATTTTCAGATCCCACTTAGCATCATTATCACCATTTTATAAGAGGGGAAATGGCATTTCTAAGGTTACACAGCAAATCATTGGTTCAGCTGGAACTAGAATTCAGAAGACTGATAAATTCATTGGCTTACGTGTTTCCCGCTTCAGAGAATTATTAATTATTTAAATTCTCCAGACACTTGAGAAAGTGCAGGGACTCTCTTTTTGAAAGTTAACATCACTGGGGGAATACTTAGCTTCTTAAGATACTATAGTGATGACAATTAATGTGTTTTTATTTATATGGTGCCCCATTCTTAAATATTTCTGGAGGCCTTACAAAATTCAGCTAAAAAACAAATATCACACCAACTTCAGCAGTAGTGTAAGTGGCTGCAAGTTGCAACTCCACTGTCTTTGGGCTAAATTTGTCACTTTGGGTTCTCAGACATCTGCAAAGCATTTCTTATGTATTTGCTCCTGTAACTATGGCCAAAAATGTTCAAACCTGGAGGCCTAAAATTAGGCGTCTAATATAACAGGCCTGATTTTCAGAAGTACTGAGCACTCTTAAATCCCCCTGGAGTCTGACAGTTGAGGGTGTTCTGCATCTTTGAATATCAGGCCACTATTTAGGTACCTAAGTATGGACTGAGGTGCTTAACTGTCAGCTCCCAGATTTGAAAATTTTGGCATCTCTGGATACAACTCCTTTATATTCCCTTTTCCTTTTAGGTGCACAGATCATTATATTAGTGTGAAATGGACATATTTGAAATGTTCTCCTCCCTGCTTTTGTGTGGTTTCCAAGACCATTCAATTGGAGATGAGAGGCAAATGGTGAGTAAGCACTGATGAGTGCACAGTTGCAGTGACCAAAGCAAATGAAGAGCCTAGTGATAAAGGAAATAATTACAGTCTTCTACAGAGAGATAATTTTGCTTTTAAAATGCATAGCTGTAGATAAAATATAAAAAATAACCAGTTACTGATGGCTGAGGTTGGCTACTGAGCAAACCAAGAATTAAAAGAGAGGGGAAATAGTCTTTTTTGTTCTTTATAATGTTCTTTAGAAAAGCTGAATAAAAATATGCTACTGTAAAATGGAAGTGTCAAGAGAAATATTATTCTCATAACAATTTAATGAAAAATTCCTTGAAGGAAAAACTATTCCGTCACATAGCACATATAATGGAAATGTGACAAGAATTCTTTTTTCTGTGGTGTTTCCAGTGAGGTAGCTTTCTAAAATATTTCCTTTCTATTATATTGCAGACTATCCAAATACGGAAAAGGAAGGTCATTTGGATTTGATTAAGAGCTCTGAAAGAATAATTGGAGGAGAAAAAGTAAGACAAATTGAAGAAGTAGGCAGTCCTCATTAAAATGGAGGGTGATACTGAGCAGAAAATAGTTGATGCAGTTTGGAAGGAGAGAGAGAAATAATCCATGGGGTGATTAGTGCTCTTTAAGCAGTCAATGTAGAGAGGACTAGCCTGATTTCATGCTATGGTGAGTATTGCACAGTAGAGTAATGTTGTTTTAAGAATAACAAAGGCATTTGCCATCCCCAAAATTATGGGGGGAATGGATTGTAGTATAACTAACAAGCTGTCTAACTTATTTTAACTCCATTTATTAAGAAAAGACTGGAGCAAACCACAGCGATAAATCTTTGGAATAGATCCATCCCACTTTGATTTGCATTCAAGGTCATGATGAAGTTCAGTAAAAATGCAGCTCTTGGAAGAACAGCTCTGAACATTTCAGCAATTTCTCTCTTTTTGAGGTGGCCCTAAAGCATCATGCTGCTGTTTATATAAATTCTTCTAAACACAGGGACCTATATGTGCTTGCTTATGCAGATTTCTCCACAGGTACATACATCCTTCATACGTTCACCTATAATGTTCTAGTGTTAGTAGGAATCATGCAATTCTGAACCTTAATGTATAACTAACATACACAGAGAGCTGTTATCAGTGTCACAGACAGTGCACATTGTGTCCATTTCTTGGTTGCTAACACAGTCTACCCACAAGGCTAAATTCAGAGGTGATTCTAAGATGATATAATTTTGCACCTTCATCCATTTTCCTCAGAGTGTAATTCCTCTTATTAAACTCCCTTAGAATAATATGTGAATTTGACCCTAGTCGCTAATGAAATCTGGTGTGGATTTAAAAATTCCAGAGTTGCTCCATTATTTACACCTCCCACTTCCTAAAATCTTTTAAAATTATTCTTCCTTGAGCCCTTATATCAGCTATGTATGTGTCTGAGAACTGGTCTGAATTAGCCTTTGGAGCTTATCTATCCTACCCTTTAATTGGCATATAAGGTCCCTATTGAGTAATATCAAGATACTGCCTCTTTCTCCTCATTTTATACCTGTCAGTCAGAGTAAACTACCTCTCCAAAGTTGTCAGCTATTACCTAACACATGCCTCAAGTCATGGAATCAAACCCAAGTCTCTTAGGCAGGGAGCGGGGAGAGCATTACAAAGAAGCTACTGTGGTATTCTTTGAAGTAGATTACAATTAAACCACCAATTAAAGGCAGACGGTGTATTACATTTCATCTCCCCCTTCCTCTACCTTCCTTTCCTCACTTATCCCCTCGCCCTCGTACATCCTTCTCTGCCACCTGCACCACTCATCCTCCTCTTCCCCTGCACATAGTTCCCTGTCACTTGGCTCCTCCCCGGACATGTCACCTGTCCTTCCTCTCTCCTGGCTCCATTGAACAAACTGTATCGCTCATTCATTCCCTACTCCCCTGTACGTCCTTCTCCCACTGGTGGTTGGCAACTCAGTCCCTGAGTGTGGCTCCTATTCCCTCTCCCCCTTATCCTTTTTTTTTTAGTATTAGCAACTCTTAGTGGATTGATCGAGGTCATCGCCTCCTGTTGTCATAGGCATCCAGCCTCTCTGGGAAGAGCCTGCACACCTGTAAAAGCAGCTGGAAACAAAGACAGATGCAGAGAGCTGCTCTTGTAGAGGTTATGTAAAACAAGAAGCAGTGTAATATGTATTTCTATGGAGACAAGAAGCAGGCCGATCTCTAATGTATGTTTATGTGCAGAGCTGAAAATGCCTCAAAGACAAGCTGGGGACAACTCCAGTTTCTGAAGAATATGTGGGTTATGGGAAAAATTTGAAAAAGTCCTGCCACATGACTAAGCTGACCAATCAAAATTAAATAAATGTAAAAAACAAATAAAACCCAAAGCCCAAAGAACAGCATAACAAACATTAGGGTATGCTTTGTTCATTTTTGTTTTTCCCCCTCTAACATTTTTGAAAAACAGAATTTTATAAATCCTGAAATATTTCATGAACAAATTCTCTTTTTCTTTTCTTTTCTTTTTAAAAGCCAAATATTGCAGAAAAAAAGGATTTGATCAAAAACGGTGAGTGGCTCCAATTAATTACTATTTTGAACTATGTAGCTGTGACAACCTAAACATTCAACATAAGTCATAATGCTGCAACAATCGTCAGTGTGTGGGCAGAATTGCACAGTTGCATAGTAACAGTGAACAATGCCCTGCAGAAGAGCGAATTCTAAGTAAGATCAGACCAAGTAATTTAATTTTCCCCTTTTTATAACATACATGTTACTCATGAACTGAAGCCACAATGTATTTGGATGCTCTCTGCCATCAATACAATGTCAACTTTATTTAAAAAATAAAGATTGTAGGGCTGAGCAGATTGAATGTATATACAGGTATTAGTAAACTAGGTATCTGATTTCCCATCCTTTTGTCATTGACTTGTGCTGTTATGTTAATTTCCTGGCTAAAACCAGCATACTTAGGATGTGATTCAAAGTCCACTGTGACTAAGGCTGATGAGTCTCTCAGAGGGTTTTACATCAAGCAGTAAGAGGCAATGCAGAAGCGATGTATAAAACTTAATTTCAGCTTGTAATTACAGGATTTCAGTGATCAGAGTTTAAGAGTTAATGATCTTTGAAAGAATATTTTTATTGCTCTAAAACAGCAAGCGCATTAGACACTGTTTCTGGCATACTATAAGGATAGACACACACTATTTGGCATACAGTAAGCATAAGATATAGATGGCAGCTGCTTTATACACATACACAGTCAAACTGATACTTATTCTCCACAGGTTTCAGCAGGTTACCTTTTGTTTTCCACTTACAAGTGAGGATAGTTTTTACTTATTAATGAAAAATTGCATGCCCTTTGCCTTAGAGAACATGTTTTTTCCCCCAATATCTTATGGAAAATCAACGCAATATCAACAATGTGCAAATAAATCATAATAAATTATAATTCCTACTTGAAGTTTTATTCCTACAAACTACATATTCCTTTGATTTATTTATTTTAAAAGATGGTATCTTGTTTTTGCTGCTGCAGAAATAAATATTCTATAATCTTAGAATGGTGAATAGAATGAAATATACATAATATAAAAGGAAAAACTGTACAGCAGTAAGAAGACAGCCACCAAGTAATGTGCTACTCTGCCTTTCAGACTGTCTGTCTGTTTGCCTAATCCAAAGCCCATTGATGTAAATGGAAGATCCCCATTAACTTCACTTGGGCTTTGGATCATGCCCCAAATACTGAAGCACAACACAATGTGATATTGTGTTGAAGACAAGGGTTTCCCAACTGATGATGAACAAACTAAAACTTAATATATGCATCTGAAGAAGTGAGCTGTAGCCCACAAAAGCTCATGCTGAAATAAATGTGTTAGTCTCTAAGGTGCCACAAGTACTCCTGTTCTTTTTAAATATATTCTCTCACACACACACACACACACACACACACACACACACACACACACACCCCTCTACTTATATTAATTTTAAGGTTGAAAAGTTAAATACTCCAAAGATAGGAAGTTTCAAAGTTGCCTGTGCATTATGACACAGTTTTTAATTTAAAATGAACATATACCTTTTTCCCCCCGGGACCCTTGCACCATAATGCATATGCACAAGGGGGACAAACTATGATAACACCAACAACTTAATTCTGACATTTCCTAGTGTATGAAAACTTCACTTTGCAACTTTAACATTTTTAATGTAGTTTTTTTTAGTGTAATTTCCTAGGTATTTAAAAAAGCAAACTGAACAACAAAATTTCATCATGCAAAACCATATTGACACTGACACAGGTCGTTAGCAGGTTGGAACCTTTAGTTCCACCACACAGACCCTGCTACTTGAGTTAAAGGAGTAACTAAGAGCAGTAGTAGGTTGTCATCCTTTGTGTGGACTAGCACCAGAGGAGGATGAGACACTTTGCCAATGGGTTTCACAATTTGCTGACAGCAGAGGAATAGTGAGACTCAGGAATGTGGCATCCAGTCAGCTCTGGAGGGGAGTGTGCTGAAGTGGGCACAGACTCTTCTGCCTGTTTTCCCCCCAAACTTGTCCCCTGCTGCCCCATCCCCTCCACCCTATCCCTGGCCCAGTCCTGTCTCTTACCAGACCCACTGTCCTCACCTACCAAGTCTCAGTCTCTGCTTCTCAGGCTTTTCATCTTATCACAACCCCATGCTTTGGGCATCCCTAAACCTCTGACTGCCAGAACCTGGGACTGGAAGACAGTCCTGGATCACTCGATAAATTGCCCTGTACTGTTCATTTCCTCTGAAGCATCTGACACTGGACACTGTTGGAAGAGAGGATAGGCTAGATGGACCATTGGTTTGAACTAGTATGGCCATTCTTATGTTCCATTTCCCTTGCCTGGCTAGTTCTAGTGTCCTCGTCTGGACTCTACATCCCAGTCCCAGTCTTCCCCCTACCACCACCATTCCCAGTGCACAGCCACTCCAGGTCCCTCTTAATCCCTCTTGCTCTTTGTTCCCAGTTTTCTTGCTCATCCAGTCCCAGCTCCCCGCCTGCCAACTCTGCATCTGATGTGTCTTTGTCCCTCCCCTCTGTCAAGTCACTCTCCACTGGTTCTAATCCCAGTCTTCCTCCTTGGGCTTCTTGCCCAATATCAATATCCCATCCCCTCACTGGCTCCTTGCCCACGATTCTTTGACCAGTCATTCACACTTCTCCATCTGCACGCTGATCCTCATTGTATCTATTGTTCCCACTCCTCCTGCCCCACTCTTTCTCAATTCCAGTATCCTTGTGTGATCTTGGTCTCCCATGCACCTGCATCTCTGTCTCATCATTTCCCTCTCCAAATCCAAGTCTCCTATGTCCCCTATCTCCCAGTTTCCTTGCCCAGTTAGTCTCAGATCTGCCCTCTTCCCCACCTCTGTCCAACTCCCAGTCTCAGTTTCCCCTCCCTCATCTGGAAGGTCTTCAGTCCCACTCTCCTACCCCATGCCAGATTCCTTGTCTCAATCTACTCCCCTTCCTACCCTGTGGGTCTTGCTGTTGTCCTCTCTGTATTCAAATTAACAGCTTCCTCTAATACACTGCCTAGTCCCAGTAGGGAGATCATTGAGAACACAGGAAAGGAAAACTTCCTGCTCTTGGTTCCAAGTTCTGGCCTTGACCCCATCTCTGACTCTGCCCTGCAGCAGCTCAGAGCTGCAACTGCAGGTTGTGTTGCTTATGGCACTGCAGCCTTTGGGCTAGAGGCCATGTTCAGTGTGGATGCTGTGAATCTCTAACAAGTCTCTACTGAGTAGGTGTGAACTGACCTATAGTTATAAGTTTAAAGACTTATAATTTGGCCAAATTTTAAGAGAATTTTCACATAACAGCAAAAGGCCCATCCCTGATTCAAAAGCCACCTCTCTCTCAATATTCAAGTCCCTGCTCCAAAGCATGCAGGTGTTAGAGATTCTCAAAGAGAAGGTTCCTAAAAAATTTAACATGATCAAAAAGATGTCTTTTTCTCTAGCCCCAGAAATGGCTTAACAAATTTGGTTGAAATTTTCTAGTAAATTTCAGACTCTGGCAGACACCCAGCATGGAAAATTTCAACCCTAACAGTTCAAGTTTAGCAAAGTTATAAGCAACCTTACAAGATATATCCAGCTACCTGCCCCACCTATAATAGAAAACCAGTGTCATCTGTTGCTTTCCAGGAGTGTGACACTGGTGATTGCTATGGAAAGTCTGAAAATCAGAATGCAAGTTTTCAACTTTTCTGATGTAAATGTTAATATTTGCAGTTTGTTCACTGTTAGCATAAGGCTTTGCCTCCTTTATTTGTATGACAGGCAGCATCTTCAGATTGGACAGGGCATGCTCTCTGTTCTTAATTAGATAAAGATCTCCCAAATGGCTAGAAAGGGCTTACTGATGCAGCTTCCTTCCAGAGTTATGGTTTGGAGAGGTAAAGAAATATTGCTGCAGTCAGTTCTTCTGTCATATCTGTTGTATACAGTGCCAGTGCCAGCTCTGAAAACGTTTTTAGAAAATATTGTGTTGTTAGTGAATGTAAGACAGAGCATAAACTTTTGAGTTAAGCTGGCTACCAACAGAGATTACCCATCAACACAGCAAAGACAATAAAAAAGTGTGCTAGAGCATGACTTCTGGAGAAGTAATCAATATAGAAGTCGTAAATAAGCAAGGGTTGGAATTAAACAGTGAGATTGTAATTGCTGGCAATTTCAAAACAACGGATTGGCTATGACAGGTGATTTAAATAAAATAAAAAAATGAGTCAATCCAAAAGCGGTTTTCATTTCTCTGCTTAAAGGCAAAAGAAAAGCCTTTGAAACACACACACACACACACACACACACACACACACACACACACACACACACACACACACACACACACACACACACACACACACACACACACAGAGTTCTCCAGTCCCAGTGGAGAGAAGGAAGGACAGGAACACAGTCTGGTTATAAAGGGGCTTTTTCTAAGCCTTTGGTACTGTTGGACCCACTGATTGATTAACAGTTCATAGACAATGATGGGAGGTGACATTTTGTCTGGGGATAGGAATAAAGTCCAACTGATTGATGCATGATTCAGGCCCACAATGAGAGACAGTTTTGATGGTGAATCCTTTTTCTCCAGCAGAGGAGCCTGACTGGAAATATGCAGTATATTGGGCTCTATTTGGCTAAAAGATAAAAGGGAGATATTTTTAGTTACTGAATATTAACAAATCAAAGATATTCCTAAAATTATGAGTAATAATAATGTAATAATTACTCCCACCATTAACACTGAGATAATCCTGTGTAAAAGCAGTTGAAAGTTATGAGTGAAAGGTTCTATGTATTTTTATTATTGTTGTTGTTATTTCCTTTGAAAAATAAACCTATGGAAAAGCCCGTTTGGAGTGGAGTCTGTTTATCTGAAAATTCTGTACAAATATTAAGTGATTTCAGAGAAAATTATGTGGGGTTCCCAATCACTCTAGTGGATGTTGTACATGGATATATGAAGCTTGAATGTTACCTTAATTTATGAATCCTCATAACTTCCCTGTGATGTAAGTAAGTTTTATTACATCCATACATCAAACACTGAGAAGTTAAGTGATTTGCACAAAGTCATACTGTAGGTCAATGGCAGAACTAGGAAAAGAACCCAAAAGTCCCAGCTTAAGATCCTCCAATCTATCACTGAAGTATACTTTTGGCAAAAGCAGCAAAGAGTCCTGTGGCACCTTATAGACTAACAGAAGTTTTGGAGCATGAGCTTTCATGGGTGAATACCCACTTAATTGGATGCATGTAGTGGAAATTTCCAGGGGCAGGCATATATATGCAAGCAAGAAGCAGGCTGGAGATAACGAAGTTAGTTCAGTCAGGGAGGATGAGGCCCTCTTCTAGCAGTTGAGGTGTGAAAACCAAGAGAGGAGAAACTGGTTTTATAGTTGGCAAGCCATTCACAGATTCAAAAGTCAAAACTGTTTGAAATATCCAGTATGTATACATTAACAGGTCAGTTTCATTGGAAAATGGACTGATTGTGGCTACTCATAATATATTCTCTCTTGTAGGTACTTCACATTGGAAAGGGCATCATGGTTCCTGTTGGATTCATAATTAGAAGTTTCTCTTATGAAATTCTGGGGATCGTATTGGATTAACAGCCAGTCAGGTCAACTGTAATATTATTTTTGAGGTGTGAGGCTTATTTCCAAGAATGAGCATCCAAGATAACAGCACCCAGTACTTTAAAATGAGATTGATGAGAGAATTTTGATAAGCAAAGGCATTAATTCTGTATTAAACATCAATAGTAGATACATAATAAAAGGTTCTATTAGTAATCACCAGATTATATTACAGTAGAATCTCAGAGTTACGGACACCTTGGTGTCACGTAGTGTCAGGGAGTCAGGGCCCTGCACCCTCTTCCTGGGATTCACAGTGACTCACAGCCAGCCAGTAAGATGGAAGGTTTATTGGACAATGGAAACTCAGTCTACGGCAGAGCTCGTAGGCACAACCAGGACCCCTCAATCAAGTCCTTCTGGGGGTTCAGGGAGCTTAGACCCCAGCCTTGGGGTTCCCAGCGTTGTACCACCCAGCCCAAACTGAAACTAAAAATCCCTCCAGCAGCTCTCTTCCCCCTCCTCTCTGCTCCTCCTCCCTTTGTTCAGTCACCCTAGATGTGAATTCTCCCAACCCCCCTTCTGGCTCAGGTTACAGCACAGGTAGATTTCTTCTCATCCCCAATCTAATCTCCCTGCAACATTTCCGGGTAAAATCCGCCTTGCTCCCTGCTCCGCCACACTCAGGAATGGTACGTCCCTGACCATTTTGGCAAATAGCTATTGATAAGCCTATTCACCATGAACTTATCTATTTCTGTTTTGAACCCACTTATACTTTTGATCTTTGCAATATCTCATGGCAACAAGTTTCAACAGATTGACAGTGTGTTGTGTGAAGAAGTATTTCCTTTTGTTTGTTTTAAACTTGCTGCCTAAGAATTTCATTGGTGACCCCTAATTCTTGTGTTATGTGTCATATGGAAGATGATCCATCCCCCTAATAATTTTCTTTGCACTTCTTTGTACTTTTTAAAATTCTAATGTATCTTTTTTGAGATGAGGTGACTGGAACTACATTCAATATTCAAGGTGTGGGCATAACATAGATTTTGAATAGTGGCATTTTGATAGTTTTTGTCTTATTATCTGCCCATTTTCTGATGGCTCCTAACATTCTATTAGCTTCTTTGACAGCTGCTGAACACTGAACAGATGTTTTCAGACAACTTGCATTGATGACTCCAAGTTCTCTTTCTTGAGTGGTGATAGCTAATTTAGACTCCATCTTTTGGTATTTATAGTTGGGGTTGTGTTTTCCAAGATGTATTACTTTTCACTTCTCAGCATAGAATTTCATCTGCCATTTTGTTGCCCAGTCATCCAGTTTTGTGAGATCTCTTTGTAACTCTTTGCAGTGAGCTTTGGACTTAACTATTCTGAGGAATTTTGTATAGTATGCAAATTTTGCCACCTAACTATTCATCCTATTTTCCAGATCATTTATCAATAAGTTGAACAGCACAGGTGCCAGTATAAAGTTTTGGGAAAAGCTGCCATTTACCTCTCTGCAATGCACATACTGGCCATTTATTCCTGCTCTTTGTTTCCTATTTTTCAACCAGCTATTGATCCATGAGAGGACCTTCACTCTTATCATATGATGCCTTATTTTGCTTAAGAGCCTTTGGTGAGGGACATTATCAAAGACTTTCTGAAAGTCTAAGTACCTAGATACACTGGATCACCCCTCTCCACATGCTTGTTGACCTTCTCAAAGAATTCTAATATATCTGTCAGACATGATTTGCCTTTACAAAAGCTATGTTGACTCTTCTCCAACATATAGCTGTCTGCTAATTCTGTTCTTTACTATAGTTTCAAACAGTTTTCATGGTACTGAAGTGAGACTTGCTGGCCTGTAATTGCTAGGATCACCCCTACAGCCTTTTGTTTTAAAAAAATTAGCATTACATTATCTATCCACCAGACATCTGGTAGAGAGGCTGATTTAAGTAATAGGTTACATTCCCCAGTTAATATTTCTGTTCCTGGTGACTTATTACTGTTTAATTTATTAACTTGTTCCAAAATCTCCTCTACTGACACCTCAGTTTGGGACAGTTTCTCAGATTTGTCACCTAAAAAGAATGGCCCAGGTGTGGGAATCTCCCTTACATCCTCTGCAGTGAAGACTGATGCAAAAAATGCATTTAGCTTCTCCACAATGGTCTTGTTTTCCTTGAGTGCTCTTTTAGCACCTCAGTCATCAAATGGCCCCACTGACTGTTTGGCTGGCTTTCTGTTTCTGATGTATATGTGTTAGACTCAGTTTAAGCAACAAATACAACATACATATACCCTATAACAGGGAGGCTAATATTACTAATATCTGGTGCATATACATCATTATTAAGACCAAGAAATATGAATAGATCATGTAAGATTGATTTATAGTTTGTTATTCATTCTCAGGACAAATAACTAGACATTTTTTTTTAATTTTTACACCAGAAAAACCTCCAGATCATAAATGCAAGAAAACTGAAGGGATGTCTTAATGCATTCAGTGTTTCTGTCATTTGCCCAGTGTCTATAACCTCAGCTGGAAACGTGGATTAGTTTTCTAATGCAGAATTCTTCAGCACATTAATAACATTCCACAAATCATCAGGTGAACACAGTATTTCAGCTGCCGGGAGGTACAAAATGTATCCTACTAGGCAAAAATTGTCACTGCATAACCAGCTACGCTGCCTGTAGTGAAAGGAAAAATAATTTTTGAAGCTCAGTAAGCAAAAGAAATTTACAGCATTTTAGGCTCCAATCCTAGACAGAGAGAGTTGCTACAGAATAACCATGAACTTTGATATGGAACTGAAAACATATCTGATAACAATTTTTCATGATACATTATTTCACATTTTATGTCCATATGTTTTAGCCTTTGGTTGATATTACTATTATTTTTAACATTTTTATTGTATCACTGTCCAGGAGCCCTAAAAAGGATTTGGGCCATATTGTGCTAAGATCTTTGCAAACACTCCTGCTCTGAGGACTTTACAGTCTCAGGTTTAATCGTCAAAGAATCTGGCTTTTACACATGTGAGTCGTGTCCTTGGGACTACTTGTGTATAAAATTACTCACATGCATGAGTGTTTGCAGGATCAGGGTCCAAGAAGACAAATGATATTTAAACTGTGGAGGAGAGGGGAAAACAGGCACTGAATTGCCAACATTGAACATTCAAAAATCATGAGTCAGGCCCCAAAATAGCATAATATTAATAAAAAAAATCTAGTTTCTTTTGATTTGCCCTTTGAATTTTGAGCCTTTAGGGCTTGTGTGGTCAAGCTTTTCTACACAACCATGAGTGATAGAAACTTGATTATTTATTTATTGTAAAAACCCTAAGAGACTCATGTAAACCCAGGGCTCCAGGAACTGGGGCTTTAAGAAAAACTACAAATACACAAGACTTATGATATAATCATGAGAGTTGTCAACACTGGATACAAATATATATATAGCATGTGCATTTGGCCGTATGCTACCATTTGGAATATTCCCCTGATCTTGGGGCCAGCTGGAAGCCAATTTTCTCCTAGTATAACTCAGAGCAGCTTCAGGATAACTCTAAATTGTGGTGACTGGTACCAGCCCCAAGGATCCACTCTGCCAGCTGAGAAACACAGAGGCACAGAAATACGCCATTCAGTTCCGCATCTTATCCTAGCAATGCTGTCTGAGGCTATGATCCTTCAAACACCCACATATGTGAGTAACTTGTGCACATGGATTTTGAAATGTAGAAACATAGACAGCTTTTATGTGTCTTTTTCAAGCTTTCATCCTGAGCATAATAATGCTCAGAATGAAATGACATGAATGACATGAATGACAATGCACATGCAAAATCTCTCTAGGAGGTCTGGAGAGATGTTTTCATGACTATGAGTCTGAGCATGCTTGATTGAATTAAAGCACAAAGGATCTTTGTACAGACTGGTTTTGTCTGTTCGTGTACGTATGTGTATTTTTCTTCAAATTATCTTTCTGTAGTCTTATTTCTTCAGTGAAAGACCTTACAGCAATAAAATGTTGCAAGTGTTGCCATGGAAATAAGAATGTCAGAGTATCAGGATCGTGTTAAATCCTATGATAAGGTTATTACTCATGCAGTTTCATCAGCAAAAAGACTATCTGCTGCTCAATGTATTTCCATGCATCCTGCTAGAAATGTTAAATGGCTATATGGTCATACTATAGTTATATTTGATAGTAAAATAATCTTTTTACTCCCATGCCAGTAGTCTCATTGACTTAAGTAGGCATATTCAGACCAGCAAGGGAACGAGCAAGGGTTCTCGGATTGCACCTGAACAGAGAAGAAATATCTCACTAATAGTCTGAACCAAGACACAGGTTCTTCTAATTTATGCCAGTTTAAAGCAGGAGTAACTTCACTACAGCCAAGTGAGTTATGTAGGTCTGAAATCACCGTACTTGAAAGGAGGATATGGGACAAAATATTGAATCCCAGGATACTAGCTGTTAACATAATACGTATTTTGTACACATGGAAATCTTATAATATTTAATCCGAGAGAGACAAATTTACTCATTCTGGCAAATAGGAAATTTTGGATGTATCTGCAACTACAAAATCACTCCGAATTTCATCTCCTTTTTCCTTCTTCCCAGGGATGGGGATTAGCATGAAAACTTCCAAGCTTAGTTACCAGCTTGGACCTGGTAAAGCTGCCACCACCCAAAAAATTAGAGTGTTTTGGGGCATTCTGGTCCCCCCAAAAACCTTCCCTGGGAACCCCAAGACCCAAATCCCTTGAGTCTCACAACAAAGGGAAATAAACCTTTTCCCTTCCCCCCTCCAGGTGTTCCTGGAGAGAGACACAGAAGCAAGCTCCGTGAATCTAAACAGAGGGACTCCACCCTCCCCGTTCCCAGTCCTGGAAAACAGAATTACTTCCCTCTTCACCCAGAGGAAATGCAAAGTCAGGCTAGTAAATCTAACACACACAGATTTCCCCCTGACTTCTTCCTCCCACCAATTCCCTGGTGAGCTGCAAACTCAATTCCCTGGAGTTCCCCACTAAAAAAAAAAACTCCAACAGGTCTTAAAAGAAAGCTTTATATAAAAAGAAAGAAAAATACATAAAAAATGGTCTCTCTGTATTAAGGTGACAAATACAGGGTCATTTGCTTAAAAGAATATTAAATAAACAGCCTTATTCAAAAAGAATACAATTCAAAGCACTCCAGAACCTATAGACATGTAAATACAAAAAGAAAAACAATGGAAACCTTACTGTCTTATTATATTGTACTTACATCTTGGAAACAGAAGATTAGAAAGCAGGAAATAGAAATCCTCTCATAGCTGAGAGAGCATACAGGCAGATGACCAAGAACAAAGGACTCACACACAAAAAACCCTCCACCCAGATTTGAAAAAATCCTGTTTCCTGATTGGTGCTCTGGTCAGGTGCTTCAGGTTACTTTTTTTTTTTAGGTGAAAGAGACATTAACCCTTAGCTATCTGTTTATGACAATCTGCAACTACAAAATCAATCTGAATTTCATCTCCTTTTTCCTTCTTCCCAGGGAGTTGAGTTCATAGTTGAAGGAATCACATGGCCTCATATATACATTGCTCTGTATTATGACTCATAGTTTACAGAGTAAAATATGGATATATGAATGCTCTTGGCATGCTTAATTAATTTAAATGTATTTTCTTCAGAGTTTGGTCAAGCTTTCAAAAATAGAGACTGTGTCTATGTCCTGTCCTCCTTATCACAAATAGACAGGAAAAAATTAAAGGTACCAGTTTTCGTTAAGCCAATAAAAACAGTGTTATTCTGGGTTGTTTTTCATAAAGCTATTTTCTGACTCAACCTCTCTGAACCTCAGTTTTCCCACCTGTATAAAAGAGGATAATGATACTGGCATCTTTTGTAAAATGTTTTGAGATTTACTGATCAAAAGTGCTATATAAAAGCTAGGTACTGTTTTATTATTCTCTATTGTTGGACCTGGATTTTGAATCTAGTGGATCAAATTGTGTATCAAATAATGGCTTTAGAATATTAGTGCCCCTATGAGAATCACAAATTCCCAGTCTGGTTTTAATTTTAGAATTGTATTTTTAAAAGTCTGTTAATCAGAGGAATGGGATTCACTAGCTATTATACTCTTACAATGACCAAATAAGGCTTCATAGGCCTTTGTGTGACCCTTCACAACAGATGTCATCTTGAAAAGGAATCAACAGCTTGAAATGAAGGAAATACTGTGATTCCATCTTATGCCCATTTTCATGTTTTCTTACTATCCTCAAATGTCTTCGTGCATGTCCAGAAGCCTTTTAGAATATCTCTTTATCTCCCATGGCTCTATGGATTGTATGTATCCTCATTGCTTAACTCTCTCTTTCTCCTTGCAAGCCATACTTTCTTTTCTGTATCAGCAGTGGTACAGTAAGTATATTATTTGTGTATTTAAGGACTGGTCCAAAGTACAGTGATGTCCATAAGAGTCTTTCCATTGACTTCAGTGAGATTTAGATCAGGTCCCTACTAAACTACATAGAACTTTTCACTTTGAGTAGTAGCTTTCTAGCAGTTAGCCAAAGATATCTGTGAATGTTTGCTGTGTTTCTCTACTCTTACATCTGTTTGTTCCTGTCCCACATTCATCAAGTCTATTTAAAGCTCAATAATAGGAAGTCAGCGGTTTTTCACATATGTTAATTTGTCCCTCTCTAGTGAGTCCAACAAGGTGGGTGACTTAATACCTTTTATTTGACCAACTTCTGTGGGTGATAAAGACAAACTTTCAAACTTCCACAGAGCTCTTCTTCAGGTCTGGAAAAGGTACTCAGAGTGCACATCTACGCAGCAATGAAATACTCACAGCTGGCCCAGGTCAGTTGACTCAGGCTTGCGGGGCTCAGGCTGCAAGGCTGTTAAATTTTTGTGTGGATGTTCAGGGCTGGGCTGGAGACTGAGTTCTGGGACCCCATAAGGGAGGATTTGCCAATATTGATTTCATGGAACTTTCACAAAAATGTAGCATTTTAAAAAAATGTCAGCAAAAGTGTCATTGAAATTGAGAATATTGTTTTTCTCTGGCAATTGTCTGGTCAGAGTCAGTTTTCCACAGTGCATTGTTGAGCTGCAAGTTTGACTGGTTGATTTTTATTATATGATTGAAGCCACATGGTATTTCTTTTGGATCCCTGATTGACTGAGCCTACCACATGTACAAGTAACAGTCAGGGAAAAGCATTTTCTCTTATATCTTAGAGCTGGTACGTGGGAGGAGAAACAATCCCACAATATGCCAAGGGGGAATATGGCTTGGGTTCCATCAAAGAACATTTTCTCCCAGGTAACTTACACCAGGAAGAGAGATACATAGTTGTTGGTAGGAAGGATCTGTCTCTAGGTCCTATTGGAGGGTGAATTGTGTAAGAACAGAAGGCTGTAAGACTTGGTGGGGACCTCTGTAGGTTTGCACAGTTCAGACAAGTATTCAGAACCAGATTTTGATCTCAATAAAAGCACTGTAATTCTACTGAAGTCATTCTGGATTTAGATTCTGTGCCCTACTGCCAAGGATTGGGGGTAATCATTGGGACAAAGAAATAGTGCCACCTCACATGGATAGTCCAGGCATCCTTCAGATTCCCTGGGATATGTTAGGTTTGCCCCAGGAAGACAAACCCCACTCATCTCTTCTGACATAATGATAGCAGAGGAATTCCGTGCGTGGATCCTCATGGAGACTGCCTGCCCCCAGAAGCTTACTATGGGAGACGAACAAGTCTATGTTACTTCATTTCATTTGTTTTATGTGTGGGTGGGGTAGAGAGGGATTAAAACAGTATGACTCATTCTTAATCTTTAGAGGGAAGCCAGTGCTCTGGTTCTGAAAAGAACAAAGGATTCCGATTTTACCAAGATGATATCTAAACAGCGCTTGTGAGAATGGTACTGCTATGGGGAGTAGTTTGGTCCTTTAATACACCATCCATTTGTCATGAATTTAAATAAAAAAGTTTTTGTCTTCATAGGGGAAAGAAATAAGATGTGTTTTCTTAGGAGTTCAAAACATGCCTAAGTGCATGCCAGGGGCTTTAATATTCAGTATATGACACCCTGAAGATCCCTCTGAGCATAGCAATTATATATATATATCCCTGATGACTGAGCCCTTAAAAAGCCATACCATTCTCACTTATCTTTCTCCATTATCCAAGAATCTTTCCCACTGAAAGGATTTTTTTTTCTTTGAGCAGTAACATAATTTTATGTACAAAAGGAGTGAATAATTAGGCTAGCACCAAAAAGACAGCAAACAGGGAGTAGCTACCGTGCTACAGGGTTTTTTGATAACCCTGTTCCCATTCACTACACTTAAGTTGAGGAAAAAATAGCAAATTTTAAATAAACTCCTATAGAAAAGATACTTAATGTACTAGTATATGTTATTCTTGTACTGATGAAAGGGCTAAATAATTTCCCTAGAAAAATCTAAAATTAATTCCTGCATATTTAAGAGATGTATTTAGAAAGTAGGTTAAAATTAGGTTGCTAGGAAACAGAAGTGGATCCTAGCAACTGCTATTGAAAATGAAAACCCTGTGTATGTAATTTTAAGGACACAGTTCCCAACCCACTGCAAGAATATAAGAATCCAGCTGGTTAAAATTAGTTTCTTAAAGATGCATTAATTTAATTTTCAATATCTTTGCTTTATATTTGCAAAACAATTTTTTTTTATTTCTGCCTTTGTTCTTTGAAATAGTAAATCAAATTCTGGTCCTGTATTTCAGAAACTCACAACATAGCTGTGATACACTTGACATGAAACTGGAACTGAATCTTAACCCTTGTGCTCTATATCCCCTATTTATATCCAGGGTCTCACCTTTAAAAGAGATATCAATTAACATATGGCAACCAGGTAGCCAATACTTCCATAGGGTAATTTGCTTTGCTCGATTTTTATTGTTAATTCCTATGACATTTAGGTAGATTAAACTGGATTGTAATATTCAGTTATTATCCCAGTCCTTTTTTCAAACAAAGAAAAAAGGTAAAATAGTCTAACTATTTTTTAGGTAGATTTCTCTTCTTAGTGCTCTGCTTCTTTCTTTCTTTCTTTAATTGTCTCTTCCCTTTTATTGTCATTTCCCTTGTGTCTCTTCTCATTACCTTATTAACTCCCCCTTTCCCCTAAGCCATTCCCTTTCTCCCCCTTCCACCATTTTTCCTTACTGGATTGCCCCTCACCCACTGTCATCATGGCTGCAGGCTAAGCCTGAAAAGAAGGGAAGAGGTGTTGTGTGGGAGCATGTTTAAACAATTTGGTTATAAGTAAAACAACAGAAGAAATGTATGAATAACTGATGAGCTGGATGAAATTCTTCTTAGCTGTGATAATATTTTAGAGTTTTCCCCAGTGCAGAAGAACTTCTCCATGTTTAAACCTATTACTTCCCTTGTGTGACATTAAAACTTGATGTGGTCACGTAACACAATTTTAATATGGAAGCGAGCGCCTGGTTATTGAATGGAGAATAGATTTTTTTATAACCAATGTCCTCTATCCTTACACCTCTGAGTGGTGGTAATTTTTTTTTAATCCAATTTCCTTCACCTCTAGGCTCCTGACATTTTAACTGAGGATCCTGCACAAACTAGATGCCTGTTCCTCATAGGCTGAAATGACCTGTAGTATTTCCTGCTTAGGTGGAAATGGTGAAGTAAAAACTCTTAGTTATTTGTGTGTGCCTGTTCAGCCCTAGGGCTTATGGTAAGGACCTTCAGATTACTCATTTCCATGTAGACAGTGGCATCTATTTGATATCACAGTTGCCTGCAGATTTCTAAAGATAGACATGTGGGAAGGTGTGATTTTATGTTCTATAAATCTCGCAGGTTAACTTGGGGCCCTTAAACAAGGATTTTGGTTTGTGCAAGTATTATGTAATATTATGCATTCAACTCAGTTTTTTTTTTCTATATACACTAGTATTCTGTGCATCTGGCTGCACATAGAGAAGTTATGCCAGCTGAGTGCTGATTGATGAGCATGCTTAGGTGCACAGTAGGCACATATCTGCATATTTAGGCATCTAAATACCTTTGCAAATCTGGCCCATAATATCAAATCCTGCAAATACTTACACATGCAAGTAACTTTGTGTACATGAGATCAATGATCACGAGATCAAAAAGTTAGCTACTAACGTGTGTTTTCAGGATTGTAGTGTAATTTATGCGCTGGGATTGTTTTTAGAAAAACAACAACACTGAAACATTAAGTTATGGGCAAAAATACTCTGCTTGTATAATAAAGATCAGTTCATCTTCATAAAACCCAATTAAATGAGCTTTAAATATGGGAAGTTTGTTTGCGGAAGGAACTGGGGAGGGGATATCTACCAACCTGAACCCAAGCCCATGGCGTAGAACGGCACTTTAGTCTCCCTCACTGTGGCTGCAACTTTTGAAGCAGCCACATATCCTCCATGCTACTTGTACAGGGTGATAGGATCACGGAATCGACATAATACCAGCTATTATGGCACCTTCCCCATACCTCCCTCCACTGTGGTTTCCACGAAGTTATCATGCAGACCCTCTTCACAATAGATACAAGCTGCTTGAGGCACTTTGTGTATCTGCTCCGCCAACAGCCAGCCATGTGCTGCCTTACAGTATTGAGTACTTTGCATAGGCCGCTGCATCTGGGTAAATTTCTCCCCAAAATAATTACTTACTGTGGTTGGTAAGTTAATGTAGGAGGAAAATCTGTAGTGTTCCTTTAAGACAATAAAGACCTGTGTCATAATAAGTGATGTCTTACAGTGTATGTCATACAAATACAAATATTAGTGCAGAAAGAGAAACATAATATTGTATTTGTATTCTTGATTCAGTGATAAGCAAATACAGAATTCTAGTAAATATTTATGTACAATTTGGAAACAATAAATAGCAGGCATTTGGAATATTAGTGCATGTATGGGGTAGGGACAAAACACAACATTTTGAGAGTGCTGGAACGTAAGTAGCACAGAGAACCTGTATCCTTTGTCACCTCATTTCAGGTATCTTCCCATTTTTCTACATTTGTTATTGTTTCCTGCACTGTAGTCATTTAGCATAACTTCTAATGTCAGTGTCCTATATTTTGTACATGCAAAGGCAGGTGTGTCTGTGTGTGTGTCTGTGTGTGTGTGTGCAAGTAGTTTTACCGAAAATTGACTGAGTCATAAGCAATTACTTTGTAAAAGTTACACAGAATTGCCCATGTCTCAAAGTACAGCTGAGCAGATGACATATTATATATTTAATTGAAATTTTCATAGATCCAAAAATGTAGCTGAATGAATAAGCTTTTATGTTTAAAATTAAGGGATTGTTTCCAGTCCAAAACCCTGAATTAACTACAGCAAAAACAATCCTAATGGCTCCAACACTCTAGCAGAATTAAAGTAAATGTGCGCTAAAGCTGACAGTGATCATTGATCAAAACCTCAATCTTTTTAGCCCTAAGGTAACTGAATCAGATTTCATCAATGTAATCCTTAAGGTATAAAATAGAAATTGAACTTGCATGGTGATGCAAGCTGGCTTTGAAATTAGGAGGCTTTGGCTCACAAAATATAAAAAGTTGGCATACCCAATGGAAATGGTGTTCAAAGAAGTTCACAGCAGGAATGGGAAAAGCAGGTTGTACAGATCTGGAAGAATAAACAAGCTGTTCTTTTTTTGCAACACTCATATTCCACACATTAATGGATAGTTGAAAAATAATAAATGTCTGAAATAGGACACACTCCTTTTGAAGTTTCCGAATGTTCAAAAATGTCCATTATAAAACTTGTGTGTGCAGACTATCAAAGCATTTCCTTTAAATAAATAAATAGAAAATAAAAACCTATGAAATTTTCAGTTTCAGGTTTGCAGGAAAAGGTCTAATTAGCTGGCTGATGATGTGTATGTTCTTGCAATAAAATTCCTCTCAGATAATCCAACACTTAAAGCGAGTCTTTGAGTGAAAGGCAGAAATAAATCAGTACCTTTTGAGGTTAAATATTTTCATTGGAAACTTTTGTGGCCATAAAGTTCTTCATTACTTAAGTCAAACTGCTTTAAACACATTAGAACACAAGGAGAAAGGGAGTTTAATTTGCTCTTGCTACAAAAGACATAGTTGATGCAACCCTTGTTAATGCTAATAGAAGTTACAGTATGGGCCAGATCCTGTACTTCTTACTCAGGTGAGTAGTCTTATGAATATCAGTGAGCCATCGAGCATTTGACATGCATTTCAGTAGTGAGGAGTACTGGCTGAGTTGGAGAAGGAATCTACATAGAATAAATCTGAGCTATGCTCAGTTCATGTCAATTCTAGCTGCTTTCACTTTGCTGAACACAACTGAGATAAGACTTTAGTGGAACGACTCCCAGGAATAAGGGAAATGGATATTATGTTCTTATGAGAAGAGAACAATAAATACCACCAAAATATTATACCTACTGTAAGTTTTTCCATATATAACACAAGAAATGTTTCCATTGAATTTACCTCCAGTTTCATTTCCCTCTGTCACCCTTATTTAATACTTAAATATTCTTCATATCCTCCTGCATCAAAGACGTTTAATTATAGAAAGAGAATAAAATGTCAAAGCCAAAGTCCCATTTGAGCCCAGGGCTCATCAGATAAAGGCAAATCAATTTTCATGGCTAGCAGTACACATCGGAGTGATGTAGCCAGCACCATGTCAGACTACATTGAAGGTGGTGTTCCAGTGGGAGAATGACTGAGATTCGAAGTAACAAGCTTCAGTACTGTAGCTGAGAGCCCAAACAACCCAGCCACTGCTGTTCCCCTCCAGGAATAAAATGTAAATAATTTGTATAATTATTTATTGGTTCACATCTTATTATACTCTTTTCTAAATACTTCATTTGCAATGTAGTAATATTATAAGACCAAATCCTGTAGGCCCTGGGTGGCTAGTGAAGACCCAAGACATAGAAGCAACATTTCTGGCATGCAGGATCACTCTATTTAAGACACAGCCAAGTTCTACAGCAACTATCTCTGGCATGCAGGATCATTCTGTGCACTATACAGCTAAAGTCTACAGCAGGACTGTTGAGAAGAGAAGCAAGAGTGTGGCCTGTAAATCCATGAACTGTAGCTCTTCTTGATCACCGCTCTACATAAGGATTGTCACCATGGGCTATGAGGCACTATAGGATCAATCCTGCTCCCATTTAGTTTGGTGATATCATGTCAATTGATTGCAAAGGTGCAGGATTGTGCTCTAAGTAGCCATCAGCAGGTAGTGAGAAGTAGTGGCTCCAGTCAGATTGCATAGGTGTTCTGTACCCCTCTCAGGGCTCACATGGGATAGGTTTACTCTAACACTGAGGTTCACCTTAAATGAGTTCTTCACAACTATGATGTTTTGCAGTTGCTCTCATGTTTTAATACCCATCACTTTTTTTAAATGTGCAAGTCGGGTAGGGTAAAGAGTTACTATTATTCTTTATTAATTATTATTCTGTTTCTATTGACATTTTTGACACCAGAATGATCACCTCCTTTTCATAGCTCCAAGTACCACCTCTCATTCAGGGAACATCAGCAGCAGGCCAGGGTGAGACACATCATTTCTTGGGGCTGCCTGAAGTCAATGGGCTGAGACTTTTGGATGAAAACCCTGAATGGATAAATGTGAGTGTTTGGCAGCAAAGAATCTGGCAAAAGACAGGTCCTGGGGCTGATAGAATAGATAGACACTTCCCTTTCCTCCCAGTGGCAAATGAAAGGTTCACAGGAAAGGGCTCACAGGCAAGCTATGGGAGAACATTCACAGTAAACTTCCTGCTCAGCTTCCTCACAGTGCCCTCATTTACCTCCAGCCCAGTTATCTTTGAGAAGAGTTCCTCCAGGCTGCCCCAGATTCTGTTAGGGAGGGAGGCAAAACAGCTATCTTTGTCCACTGTGGGCTGTCTTGGATGTGGGATGTGTTCTCCTGAGGTTTCCCGTAAGCTGCTTCAGATCCTCTGTGAGGAATGTTCTTCCCTCCTCCTCATTTTATAAGAAGCTATGTGAGTAAGCGGAACCGCACTATTTAACTAAAAAGTAGAGCAAGTTATGTGGCTTAGTGTATGTGATGTTTTTCTTATGTGATATTTATGAACAGCATGTAAATGTTCACACCAGAATATAAGTACATTAAGTGGAACATACTGAGCTTAACAAATATTAAGGTATTCAATAGGTGTGGCAGTGTTAAGGTTTGTGTTTGTGGGTTGAATAGTAGGTATGTAGTGATGTTGGTTTAACTTTGTATTGCTTTACTATTGTAGTTTAGTGTCCATTATATTATGTGGGTAGCAACTCTAATTGACTCAGAACAAAGGTGTTTTGCTATGAATATAAAATATAAGAGAAACCGAACATTCCTGGTGTGGGAAGGGGTGAGGAAGACTTAATGAGGATAGACATTTACAATAATTCATCTGACTATAATGGTCCCTTCTGGCCTCTGAATCTATGAATATGGAAGTCATTGTATCAATTTTGTCATCTCATATATTATGTCCTATATGCCAGGGCTCTTGAAAGGTATGTTGTGGGGTCGGGGCAGTAGGGGTGGGGTGGGGTGTTATTTCTTATGTTTATGAAGGAGAATATTAACAGAAGTATTTCTTCAGTTCTTCAACCAGGAGGAACCACCCCATAAGTAAGTAACTAAAATTACTTTTGTAATCATTCTTGACATATTTAAGTATGAAAATTCCATGAGGTGTTACCTCAGGGCAGTGCCACATTACAATTTGCTTTTTCATTGCTTCCTGCAATGTTGTGCATGAGTGGGCCATGCTAGGGGAGAAAGTGCAATATTGTGACAAAAAGATCAAATGCTGTCCTTCAATGTATAAACGGGGGAGTAGCGTATAGGAGTAGGGAGGTGATTTTATTTCTGTATATGGTATTTGTAAAACTAATAGTGGACTACTGCATACAATTCTGGTGTCCACATTTTAAAATATATGTTGAAAACCTGGAGAGAGTGCAGAAAAGGGCCACAAAAATTATTTGAGACCTGCAGAAAATGCCTTAAATGAGAGACTGACAGAGCTCAATCTGTTTAGTTTATCAAAAAGATGATTCAAAGGTGACTTGATTACAGTGTATTACCTTCAAGGGGAAAAAATCTAGATAGTAATGGCTCTTTCATCTAGTGAAGAAAGGCAGAACAAGAACCAATGGCTGGAAGCTGAGGCCAGACAAATTCATATTAGAAATTAGGCTCACATTTTTGAGAGTGAGAGTGATTAGCTCCTGGAATAAAGTAGTAAGGGATGTTGTGGATGTTCCACCTCTTGATGTCTTCAAATCAGGACTGGATACCATTGTGGAAAGTATGCTTTAATCAAACACAAGTTATTGAGCCCAACCCAGGGGCAACTGGGTGAAATTTAATGGCCTATCTAGGTCAGACTAGATGATCTAATGGACTCTTCTGGCCTTAAAAACTTTGAATCTGTGAATATGCATATCCCTTGTTCCCTGAAAAGGTGAGTATCATGCTTGTCCCAGTTAACTTAACATGATGAAGATTGAGCCCATCCTTTTATGTTGAAGATGAAGGTTATGGACCAGATTTCAATTAATGTTACTGAAGTCAGTGACTTTCAATCACAGATGAATTTGACATGATGCATCTAACTAACTTCCTTGCTTGACTCCCCAGTATAAGCATTGATACTCTCTGTATACTTAGTATTAAAATATCTTTATTATTGGTAAAGTTTGCTAATCCTCATGGAAAGCACTGAGTGTATCTGTTTCCTGAAATTATTATTTTTTAACTTCCAAATCTGGCAATGCTGTGCTCATTTCTGGGCACCTCTGCCTAGAAAAATGTAGACATGTAGAATTTCTGGAAAACATTACAAGATTGACATCTATTCAATTGGGGGCTAATCTCTCAAGAATAGTGAAAGAGGCCCAAGTCATTACTACAGTAATTTAAAACTGAACTGAAAAATATGGACAAAACACTTGTGAAAATACCATAGAGGGCAATCCTATATTGGCAGAGGACTAGTTAAAAAGATAGAAAAGTTCTAGTCAACCTCTGGGGGGGGTTGTTTGTTTGTTTTTTTGAGAGGCACATCTGACAAAATGAGCATTTTTGTGGATGCTCTCACTATAGCACTTCAGAGATATAAGTTTAGGAAAAGGATGTTATTCACCTTGATAGTTTAATTAACAGCCATGGACAATAAGTGTTCCAGATCTGTGTTACAGATTTCTGTTATGCCCATCACCATGCCGTCTAATAACTAGATCATATTCTGCCTTGGTATATAGTACATCAATTAAATGTGATGATGTGACCTCACTAAGAATTTTAAAATATTTAAAGTCAAGCTCACAAATCAATTTTTTAAAGCAGTTTTGTTCATCTGTTTTATTATGTTTTATTGTGTCTTCACATATAGTCATGTAAGTTCTATGGCCAGAAGCCTCCAGAAGGGAAAGTGCTCTCACTCCCTCTATAGGTGAAAAGAGAAAATGCTACCATCAGGATCTGTATTTGCATAGACTACCTACCCACAATTCCTCCATTGACACTTGGGGAGTCACCATATCTATATATGAACTTGAATGTTTTGAAGTCGTGGGCTCTGAGTGATTCACAGATCAGGAAAGAGCTCTTATTTTGTAGTAAAGGGCTCATTTTCAAGCAGTTAAGACAGCTCAAAAGTTCTAAGTGCTCTTGGCTCCCTATCAGTGTGAAGGTCATGGTAATAACACAGATCAAAGACTTTGTTATGAGGGATAGTGCAGAGGACAGCAACAGATCTGAGTGGATTCTACTAAGGTCCTAGCTACACAGTCCCTTAATAGACTGAAATCACTAGGTTGAATCGGGAAAGCAACTCTTTGGAATTGGAGACAGATCGGCAAAGAAACACTTGGACTACTGTATTTGCTAACCCAAACTGTGAGTTGGTTTAATAGATGGCTGAATTGGTGCAGGTACTGGACCTGTGGGACAGGAAAGGAGTTAAACAGACTGCTGCCAAAGTTTCTGGGAGAGGGAGTATTTTACTATTTATTTGAATATATATATATATGTGTGTGTGTGTATTCTGCTACTGTGTTTTCCCAAGATTATGACTTTATTCTCTTTCTCTTAATAAAGATTTCCTTGTTTGTACAGAGTGCTGGAAGTGGGGAAGTTCTGTTTGTTAAGGGAAGCCAGGAAGGGTGTGTTCAGCTCAAGCTGGTTTAGTTATTTGTCAAGGGGGACCTTAAATATATTGAACTCAGCCCTTTTTGCTGCCATCAGCCACCAGGGTTACATTCATTTCACTTGAAGTGGCGGAAGCAGTATATACAGTAGTTCACTAAATTGGCCGAGCACTTTCAGCTGTTGCTTCAGGATTTCTAAGTAAAGTCCTTGTTAACTTTTTCCAATTCAGTTCCAATCATCTGAAAATCATCACCAGCACTCTTTCACTGGACAGAAAAAATATTTTATTGGAATATTTCAAAATAGACTTCTGTGAGCTATTAGCATATTTCATATCTGTGTAAAGAAAATACACTTATTATCCTTTGATACTTTGCTTTTATAACAATGTTACTGTTAAAACCACTGGGTTGTATGGTGAATCATTGTGAAGTGTTGCATTCAGTTTTATTGCACCTTTCCAAATAAAATTAAAGGACTTTATTTCTTAAAGCAATTAAAAGGCCAAATTGCTTTTCCCATTTGGTTTCAGTGGAAGAATGAACAGATCTATAACATAACTCAAGAAGGTACAGAGCATAAAGTATCACAGGAAGATATGTGAAACATATTCAGTTCTAAATTATAAACAGATAAATCCTCTGGAGAAATCTCAAAAGATGGATAAATCCTCTGCAGAAGAAGTTGGAAGTGTATCTTAGGTTTCCTCACAGATCCGTTTCTATTTATCTCTTGCCTTCTGTATCATCAATATAAATATATTCCATTTACACTTGTATTCTTGTTAATATTATGGGTCACCTCACCACTCAGGGACATTATAACCAACCAGAGTCACATCTCTAGAAAAATGCTTTTCTATCATTCAGAGAAATTACTGAAATATGCCAATAAATATATTTATCAGAAAAAATGAACAGAGTTGCCTGCTAACATGCTGTCTAAACCCCCAATCTAACAAAAGTATTTAGGCCTCAACTCAGGAAATCATCCCTTTTCAGGAAAAGCACATCAGCAGGTGCATCCAACAATGCTAAAGCTAGCTCTGGAACCAGAGTCTGCCCAGACACTCCCTGTACCTACCCTCTCTTCCTTGAGGCATAGCTCACTGCTATGCATGGACTGCCTTGGGGGTTGCATAAGCATGAAGTGAATGTTAAGTTGTCTTTATGCAAAATTGTCTCTGATCAGAAATTAATAATCATTGGGCCTACTTTAGGGTATCTGCCGTGATTGCAGTTATTCATCCCTGTGTCAGAGTTGTCCCTACATAACGTCCCTTTCTTTGTAAGCTAAAATTTACGGTAAAATATTATGGTTGATAGACTAGGATCAGAAATGTGGGTTCTTGCTAATGACTTGTTTCTTTCTTTTTCAGTATACAGGAACTCCTCACTTAACATTGTAGTTATGTTCCTGAAAAATGCGACTTTAAGTGAAACGATGTTAAGCGAATCCAATTTCCCCTTAAGAATTAATGTAAATGAGGGGGTTAGGCTCCAGAGAATTTTTTTTCACCAGACAAAAGACTATATATATGCACACACACACAGTATAAGTTTTAAACAAACAATTTAATACTGGTCCACAGTGATGATGATTGTGAAGCTTGGTTGAGATGGAGGAGTCAGAGGGTGGGATATTTCCCAGGGAATGCCTTATTGCTAAATGAACTAGCAATTGACTAAGCCCTCAAGGGTTA
Source organism: Gopherus evgoodei (assembly GCF_007399415.2). Classification (NCBI taxonomy): domain Eukaryota; kingdom Metazoa; phylum Chordata; order Testudines; family Testudinidae; genus Gopherus; species Gopherus evgoodei. The sequence goes on along the minus strand of NC_044326.1, from coordinate 81,158,296 downwards.
ACTCTCACAACACTCTGCAAGGCAGCAGGAAAGGAGGGAGGGCAGACAGAGACACACACCGTGTATGTGAGAGAAAAATGTGCATTTTCCTTTTAAGTAGCTGACCCCAGGCTTAAGTACACTGCCTTGTTAATTAAATCAGCTTCCTGAGACCTAAGATGGCACCTACTGCCTAGAAGCTCCCTCCCTCCATTGTGTGTGTCCCCCCTGCTCTATGGAAGATGGGGTAAGTGGGGTGCAGGAGACGGGGGGAGAGGGAAACACTCTGACATTAGCCCCCCTCTTCCCTCCTCCCCGCGTACAGCAAACAGGAGTCTCGGGGAGCAGCTCCAAGACAGAGGACAGAAGCAGCACATGGCAGTGGGGGGATGGACAGCTGCTGCACAGGGAACTTAGGGGAGTAGGGAGCTGATAGGTTGAGCTGATGGGGGGCTGCTGGTCCACCCTGGTTCTAACCACCCTCCAGCTAGCTGCAATGGGCTGCTCTTTCTGCAAGCAGTGGACAAAACAGGCAGCTGCCAAATAAGGTTAGAGAGGAGCATTTTGCAATTTTTAATGAGCATGTTCCCTAATTGATCAGCAACTTAACATCAAAACAACATTAACCGGGATGACTTTAAGTGAGGAGATCCTGTATTAGATAAACCAGTGGGTTTTTAAAAAACAGAGCCACTTATAGACTCATAGACTCTAGGACTGGAAGGGACCTCGAGAGGTCATCGAGTCCAGTCCCCTGCCCTCATGGCAGGACCAAATACTGTCTAGACCATCCCTAACAGACATTTATCTAACCTACTCTTAAATATCTCCAGAGATGGAGATTCCACAACCTCCCTAGGCAATTTATTCCAGTGTTTAACTACCCTGACAGTTAGGAACTTTTCCTAATGTCCAACCTAAAGCTCCCTTGCTGCAGTTTAAGCCCATTGCTTCTTGTTCTATCATTGGAGGCTAAGGTGAACAAGTTTTCTCCCTCCTCCTGATGACACCCTTTTAGATACCTGAAAACTGCTATCAGGTCCCCTCTCAGTCTTCTCTTTTCCAAACTAAACAAACCCAATTCCTTCAGCCTTCCTTCATAGGTCATGTTCTCAAGACCTTTAATCATTCTTGTTGCTCTTCTCTGGACCCTCTCCAATTTCTCCACATCTTTCTTGAAATGCGGTGCCCAGAACTGGACACAATACTCCAGTTGAGGCCTAACCAGCGCAGAGTAAAGCGGAAGAATGACTTCTCGTGTCTTGTTTACAACACACCTGTTAATGCATCCCAGAATCATGTTTGCTTTTTTTGCAACAGTATCACACTGTTGACTCATATTAAGCTTGTGGTCTACTATGACCCCTAGATCTCTTTCTGCCATACTCCTTCCTAGACAATCTCTTCCCATTCTGTATGTGTGAAACTGATTGTTCCTTCCTAGGTGGAGCACTTTGCATTTATCTTTATTGAACTTCATCCTGTTTACCTCAGACCATTTCTCCAAATTGTCCAGATCTTTTTGAATTTTGACCCTGTCCTCCAAAGCAGTTGCAATCCCTCCCAGTTTGATATCGTCCGCAAACTTAATAAGCGTACTTTCTATGCCAACATCTAAATCGTTGATGAAGATATTGAACAGAACCGGTCCCAAAACAGACCCCTGCGGAACCCCACTTGTTATACCTTTCCAGCAGGATTGAGAGCCATTAACAACTACTCTCTGAGTACGGTTATCCAGCCAGTTATGCACCCACCTTATAGTAGCCCCATCTAAATTGTACTTTCCTAGTTTATCTATAAGAATATCATGCGAGACTGTATCAAATGCCTTACTAAAGTCTAGGTATATCACATCCACCGCTTCTCCCTTATCCACAAGGCTCGTTATCCTATCAAAGAACGCTAGCAGATTAGTTTGACACGATTTGTTCTTTACAAATCCATGCTGGCTATTCCCTATCACCTTACCACCTTCCAAGTGTTTGCAGATGATTTCTTTGATTACCTGCTCCATTATCTTCCCTGACACAGAAGTTAAACTAACTGGTCTATAGTTTCCTGGGTTGTTTTTATTTCCCTTTTTATAGATGGGCACTATATTTGCCCCCTTCCAGTCTTCTGGAATCTCCCCCGTCTCCCATGATTTCCCAAAGATAATAGCTGAGGCTCAGATACCTCTTCTATTAACTCCTTGAGTATTCTAGGATGCATTTCATCAGGCCCTGGTGACTTGCAGGCATCTAACTTTTCTAAGTGATTTTTTACTTGCTCTTTTTTATTTTCTCTTCTAAACCTACCCTCTTCCCGTAAGCATTCACTATACTAGACATTCCTTCAGACTTCTCAGTGAAGACTGAAACAAAGAAGTCATTAAGCATCTCTGCCATTTCCAAGTCTCCCGTTGCTGTTTCCCCCTCCTCATTGAGCAGTGGGCCTACCCTGTCCTTAGTCTTCCTCTTGCTTCTAATGTATTGATAAAAAGTCTTCTTGTTTCCCTTTATTCCCATAGCTAGTTTGATCTCATTTTGTGCCTTTGCCTTTCTAATCTTGCCTCTGCATTCCTGTGTTATTTGCCTATATTCATCCTTCGTGATCTGACCTAGTTTCCATTTTTTATATGACGCCTTTTTATTTTGTAGGTCACGCAAGATCTCAAGGGTAAGCCAAGGTGGTCTTTTGCCACATTTTCTATCTTTCCTAACCATTGGAATAACTTGCTTTTGGGCCCTTAATAGCGTCCCTTTGAAAAACTGCCAACTTTCCTCAGTTGTTTTTCCCCTCAGTCTTAATTCCCATGGGACCTTACCTATCAGCTCTCTGAGCTTACCAAAATCTGCCTTCCTGAAATCCATTGTCTCTATTTTGCTGTACTCCCTTCTACCCTTCCTTAGAATTGCAAATTCTATGATTTCATGATCACTTTCACCCAAGCTTCCTTCTACTTTCAAATTCTCAACAAGTTCCTCCCTATTTGTTAAAATCAAGTCTAGAACAGCTTCCCCCCTAGTAGCTTTTTCAACTTTCTGAAACAAAAAGTTGTCTGCAATGCAGTCCAGGAACTTATTGGATAGTCTGTGCCCCGCGGTGTTATTTTCCCAACATATATCTGGATAGTTGAAGTCCCCCATCACCACCAAATCTTGGGCTTTGGATGATTTTGTTAGTTGTTTGAAAAAAGCCTCATCCACCTCTTCCACCTGATTAGGTGACCTGTAGTAGACTCCCAGCATGACATCACCTGTGTTTTTTACCCCTTTTAGCCTAACCCAGAGACTCTCCACACTTCCGTCTCCTATGTCCATCTCCACCTCAGTCCAAGTGTGTACATTTTTAATATATAAGGCAACACCTCCTCCCTTTTTCCCCTGTCTATCCTTCCTGAGCAAACTATACCCATCCACACCAACATTCCAGTCGTGTGTATTATCCCACCAAGTTTCAGTAATGCCAATAATGTCATAGTTGTATTTATTTATTAGCACTTCCAGTTCTTCCTGCTTATTAACCATACTTCTTGCATTTGTATATAGGCATCTAAGATACTGGTTTGATCTTGCCTCCCAGCTTCGCCCTGACCCTCCTTCCTCTCTGCCATTATAGCCCGTTCTCCCTCCTGTTTCCAACCCATCTCCCAGGTCTTGTTCCCCACTTACCTGTGGGCTTTGCTCACCTGTCCCCGTCGAACCTAGTTTAAAGCCCTCCTTACTAGGTTAGCCAGTCTGTGCGCAAATAAGGCCTTTCCCCTCTTCGAAAGGTGAACGCCATCTTAAGAACAAACTTGGTCCCATGTCTACTATTCAGCTTAGCCTGTTTTCTACTGAGTATAGCCCAGAATCATACTACAAATATGACATAGAAATTATTTCAACCCACACAAAGTGGGGATTGGTACCTCTAAGCTTGAGCTCTCAGGATGTGAACTTACAACTGTTGCCGTAAAACTCATAAAATATGTTTTCCCAGTTAACTAAAATGAATATGGTTAATTCAAATTCCCTACTGATAACTGATTCAGTTGTTTTATTTTCTCTAAAAGAAACTGTCTCCAATGTGGGGGCCCAGGGAGGAGAAATATTTTGAGAATTAATCTTTGAAAATATTGCTTTTCAATATGTGTCTTGAAGTTCCACTCTTGTTTTCCAAAATGAAAAGGCCTGTTTCCACAATTGTACATAACACCAACAGCTAATTGCTAGGCCCATAAGAATCTCAGCAGTGACAGCAAATTTGTTTCAGTGCTTCAGATTCAAAGGGTTGAATGATCCGTAATGTAGGTATAATGACTTTGCATTATAAGATTATTTGAAAACTCTCCTTTTCCAACTAAGTCAAGGTGTTAGCCTTCTGTCCATTTGTCATTGTATGTTTTATAGTACATAAAACAAAATGAAACACAGTAATCAAATATCAATTCTCCAAGGTCCTGGTCTTGCAAAATGCAGAGCACTCACCTCTCTGAATGACTTCAGCTGGCTTCTGCTCATAGCTCTTTTTCACAGCCAGGCCAAATAGTCAAAGGAGGGGAATGAGGATATTTGGTAGCTTTCTGTCTGCTCAATTAATCTGAAGAACATTTGGAATGAATGGTCACTTTAATGATTTTTTGTCTTATTGAGCCTGATTCTGGTCTCACTGATGTGTATTGTAGTTTGCCATCAACTTCACTAGGAGCAGGGGCAAGACTACTGTGTATATAGCATGTAATAACAAAAGAAGTAATTACATTAAAATAACATTGTACTTTATACAATTATATTTAATTGAAAACTAAGATATGTAAAATACATCTCCAGACCTTTGTATGCAAATAATTCTGCTCTCACTCTCTCTCTCTCTCTCGATTTAACTATTGAATTTTGGCCAGATTGTGGCCCTCAGTAAGGCTTCTTTGTGTCAGTGGTGTTAAAGCCATATTAACCATCTATCTGTAGACTGCCCTGTATAGGTTGAGCGACCATGGGAAAGGGAGCATGGCTTTAGTATTGCTGTGGCTGGAGATCCCTAGCTGCAGGAATAGCCACATGGGGTTACTACAGTCAGAACAACTTATGTTAGTTCTGAGGTTGCTCTCAACTGTTCTTTGGAACTAGACCAGTACCTGGTGGCTTGAGGGTCAAAGAACCACAGTGGTGACATAGGCACCTCTTCTCCTCTCCCAGAGCTGTGGCAGGCACCAAACAAAACTGAGAATTTGTGTGTGTGTGCGCGCGCATGTGTGAATTTTAGTCCCAGGAAGGGAAATTTCTCAGTAAAATTTGTGAAAATCAAGGAATCAATATTTCACTGAAAAGCAACAAATAGTTTATATTTATGTGGAAAACATACAGCCTTTGCAGAGCTTATATAACAGTGTTATATGTAAATTAGGGTTGCAACATATAGTTTACAGGAGGCTTAAGTAGTGGTAATGTGAGTAAGGTGTTTTGTGCATGAATGTCCTATCAAAAATGTGAACCAAAGCTCATATGAACTTATATACAAAATTTCAACATTCATCCACGTAAAGCTAAATATTAGACCAGCAGTGATTTGTTCAAAATGGATTGGAACGCTGGAGAATAAACCCCCTGGGATGGCATGAAAAAAATAAGGGTTGCTTTGTGTTTCTCTTTAAAATATACCAGCATGCATTGTAGCTCTTCATCCAGCCCACATTCCCACTCTGATGTTCCCTCAAGGGATTACTTTTCTAGAGAGCAGACTATGGGATTTAGGATAATTTATTGAGAGAGACTTATAGAGAAAGATTAGCCGCTGTAGAATATTGCAGCTGGAGAGTATTAAATTCAATCCTCAAGATAATGATTGCATTTAGAAAGCTCTTTGCACTTGCCACTTTAACATATGCTTACTGTGCCTGGACACACACAGAAACACATCAGAACAGGAGCCTCTCAAAGTGACTTCTAGAGGGGAAAACTGCATATTTTAAATTCAGGAGTATAATTTTTAAATAGAGTTTCAGCATATATGAATAACAACTTTTTTTTTATTTTTTTTTTTTTGGTGGCTGAAGCTAATACTGAGGTATTCTCAAAGAACATGCCTCATTCTCAAATCCTACTCCCAGGAGCAAAGGACATATCTGAAGAGAGCAGTAGTAGTATTCTTTGGCTGGATGCAGCCCCAGAATGGGAATAAACGTATTTTAAAGTGTCATCAAGAATATAGTTTTTCTTATACAATATGTGCCCTGCCCAATTTAATTTCTGATATCATTGCCAGATTCATTTGAGCTGGATGGCCAGCTGAGCTATGTTAAAGGATTTACAATATAATCATGGTTGAAATTCAGCAGTAACTGGGATGTAAAGAAGAAAGCACCAGACTGTAAAAGATAGGCCACATCTGTCCCAACTTCTCTCAGCCTCAGACAGCATGCTACCTGGTGATCTTTATCAACATGAGTAATAATTTAGGAACATGGGGAGCTAATTTGCTATGTCGCCCAAACAGGAAGATTTTAATTAGCTGCACAAAATGTTCTCTGCAACTCAGATGGAGCCACAGAATGTTTTCAATGCTACTTTATCATTTTCCTGTTCAACTCAGACTTATTGGTTGCAGCTTTAATCATAAAGAATAATTGTCGTAAGTCCATGTTTGTAAAAAACTTCTTCCTAATATTTCCAAACATCCTCAATGGCCCAGTGCTGCAGATGATTTTCAGTCTTTATACAGGTAAAAACAATTTGAAGTCATATGTGAGTTTTTTCTGAGACTAGCCTAGATACAGACAAGAATTTTACAGGATGTGTTTCCAAATCCTTTAAAACTCTTCTCGCTTAAAATCTGAATTTTGCAGTCCCATAGTTTCCACACAAAATCCTATTCAATACACAAATTACTCACTGTGAAGTGTAACATTTTTAACATTTTTACACTGACTTTTCAATCGATGGGACTTAGGCACCTTTTCAAAATTTTACCCTGGTACCTACAGTCTCCTTAAGAAATAAAGGGGAGAACCTGAACAAACAAATAGCATGCCTATGTACTGAATAGGCTTGGCTGGCTGGAAAATGTCATTCTGCAGAACTCTGTCTTTTATTATATTTGTTTTCATATCATGTTGAGATCTCCTTTTCATTTGACAGGAAGTCCATGTTGCCAGATTTATGGTCAGGAGCTACTGCAGTGTTCCTGCATGTGGAAAGAGAAAGAGATAGTCACTGCCTAGCTGTCAGAAGAAATTACCACACAACTAGAAACTCTGATTATGTGATCCCAAAGGAGAGATTAAAACTAGAATATGCATCTAGTAGCACATTCAGTTACCTTTAATATTTGCTTCATTAAGCTACCGCTGTTATTTAGCCTGAAAAAAAAAACCAACCTAGTGATGTAGGAATCATAGACTCAAAATTGATTCTGGGGGTACTCATTGCTCCCAAGTCCACTGCAGTCACAGTGCTCACACATGCAAGATTTCAAGTAGTTCCACAAATGAAGGAAGAAGACTTCTGCTATGCTGATGGAATACACACACAGGAGCTAGATAGAAACACAAAATACTCTTTCCTGGAAGGTTGCAATGTAACATTACTTTATTTCTTAGAATTCAGACTCATACACAAAAAACCCAAAACTCAGAGAGAAAAAGAAGGAAACTCCCTAAGGCAGAGATGTTCAACTCATCCCACTTTTTTCTAGCCTCTTTAGAGATTGATTTATTCTGATGACCAAACATTGCTCTAAAGCGCTCTCTAGCTTGAAAGCAGGACCAGGAAACTCCTGTGCTCTTAACGTGCTAGCTTGCAATTCCAACATAGTCCTCAAACACACAACCTTGTGTCAAGGTATGAAGCCCCACTCTGAACCTTAGCATCCAAAAGATGGGGTACCTGCATGAACCCCCCTAAGCTTAATTACCAGCTTAGAAATGGTAGAGCTGCCACCACCCAAAAATATAGTGTTTTGGGGCACTTTCTGGCCCCCAAATCCTTCCCTGGGGACCCCAAGATGCAAGCCTCTTGGATCTCAAAACAAAGGGAAATAAACCATTCCCCTCCTTTCTTCCTCCCAGATTCTCCCCTCCCTGGGTAACACTGGGAGATCCCTGTGATTCAACTCCTTGAATCTTAAAACAGAGAGGAAATTCACCTTCCCCCCCGCTTCTCTCCCGCTCCCAGACTCTCCCTGAGAGAGAGACAGTAATCCTAACACAGAGAGAAACCAGGCTTTTCCTTTCTCCCACCAATTCCCTGGTGAGTACAGACTCCCTCCCTTTGGGTCTTACACAAGATAACCAAAAAATCAATCAGGTTCTTAAAAAGGAAAACTTTTAATAAAAGAAAGAAAAAAAGTAAAAATTGTCTCTGTAAAATCAAGATGGAAAATGTTACAGGATCTTTCAGCTTATAGACACTAGAGAGAATCCTCCCCCTCTCACAAATACAAGTTGCAGCCACAGAGATACAATCCTTCCAGCAAAATACACATTTGCAAATAAAGAAAACAAACAAAAAGACTAAACCGCCTTTCTAACTGGTACTTACTAAATTGAACAGAAGAGGCTTTTTCAGAAAGATTGGAGAAATCTGCTTACATGTCTGGCCCCTCTCAGAACCCAGAAAGAACAAAGAAAAAACCAAAAAGCACAAACAAAGGCTTCTCTCCACTGAGATTTGAAAGTATCTTGTCTCCTGATTGGTCCTCTGGTCAGGTGTTGCAGGTTTACTGAGCTAGTTAACCTTTACAGGTAAAAGAGACATTAACCCTTAACCATCTGTTTATGACACCTTATGAGAGGGTTTTTATTTCCCTTATCAGTTGCAAGTCAAGCAATTGGTTTCTATAATAACATTAATTAAATTAATATTTTAGAGACTTCCCTTTTTCTCCTGAATTTAATTTCCAGTTTAAGGACTCCCCTGTATAAACAGTGTACCTACTCAGAGGAAAAAACTTAGGCACCAAGTGAGTTTAGGCACTACAAGGTTAGGCAGCAGCCAAGCGTGAGTATTGTGGATTGCACTGATGTCTAAAAATGCGACTTAGGCACTTGGGTACCTTTATGGATTGCACTGTATTTCCTGTCCTGTGAGATGAGGTGAGTTCTCAATTCTCACTGAAGTCCATAGGTGTCAAGGGCATCTTGCAGAAGACACATAAAACTCTTTCAGGACCTTGTCCTATGTTTCTTCGATGGAGATTAGTTTGATATAACATATAGTTATATTGACCATAAATCCAATATTCCATATTAAAATTAAACCTAAAATTAAGGGAATGAATACTGGGCTAGGTTTTTGCTACAGTTTCTTTTGGAAAGTATATAAATGGTTGAGTGGGGGGAGCAGAAATCAGGAATGAGTACTTTAAGAGTACATCGCTAAAACATTAATCTAAATTTTTCAAAGCTTACTAGCTGCAAGACTAATTTAGCCATTACCTTGTATTATGTTAATGATAAGAATAATAGGGTAAATGATAATTAACTTACATTTTAAAGCCAGTGTTTTATTAATATTTTAAGGAAAATAGATGTAACATTATCTAGATAATGTATAGAGAACAGATAATGGGACAGCTCCTACGGTAGAAAGTTTTGGCTGGGTAAGGATAATAGGATTTGGTTTGATATATTTCCATTAACTATGCTCTGGTCACAGAACATATGAGGAGCAGACTAGAGTAAAAACTCACTGAAATAATTAGATTATTCTGGCCAGTTAAGTTTATTCAAGTGAGGTCCTATATAAAAGAACAGATACATAATCGCAGAAATGAAGATCTGTCACTAATGTAGAAATGCTCATACAAATGAAAAATAATGTGCCTGAACGCCTACTCTAACACATCTGATTAAGACATTTCATTATATCTGAGGCAGTTTAGTAACTTAAAAATCCAACATAGAGGAAAAATGTGCTCTACAGAAACGGACATATTGCAGAATAAAAGACTAAAAACTGATTAACATTTCACCTTAAACCAATCAAAAACACTTGGAAACCGCCTTAAATGTTTAACTTTTTGTGTGTCAAAACTCTATAAAACATAATTTACATGGGAAATCAATTGCACTACTGCAGTCAAATCATTTTAACAGACATGCTTTTTTTCTTCAAATGAGCACTAGAGAGAAGACAACAGCTTTATTTGGGGATATTATCAGGAAAATGCCTATGCTTACAGTGCAGCATCACAAGAGTACATAGAATTAGTATAGAGGATGAGCCAACTCTATGAAACAAGAGATGTTTCAAAGCTTTCAGAGCGAATATTATTATTAGAACCTAAATCAATGGGAGCTGCTGGTGCTCAGTGCTGGAGCTATTCCAAGTTTTTTGAAGTTTGAAATTACAACAAAAAATAGTCAAGATTTCAAATTTCAGTGCAACAAACTAGGAGGAAGTGTTGATGAAATTTTTGCAATATTTTCCCAGTGTTTGACCACATCTAATCAGTACCCCTGAAAATCAGACCATATTTTTATCAACCTAAATATGGATTCCAAAGCCAAAACTTAGGCTCCTGGGTTTGAAAATTTTGGCGTTCAAATTTACCTTTGACCCTCGTGTCATGATATTTTAGGTATTTACTATTCTTGTCCTTTGCAGCAGGTACCTCCTCTATAGATATTTAGACTGTCAACTCCCCAGGGCTTACATTCTTACTAGCCCTGTGTTTATACCGTGCTTAGCAAAATGAGGCCCTCGTCCAGGGTGGAACCTATAGATGCTACTCCTGATACAAATAATAAAAATAAATAGAGTTTACTATATAATTTTCCCCTACTAAAAGAACAGGCTTTTTCTTCCTGATGGATTTGAGAAAATTGTAAAAATAACTTTAATGAAGTCAATGGAAGTAGGATTACCTGGTAAGTTTGCAGATCAAACTGATAACTCAGGTAAGTACCTGAACTTCTGGAAGTTTACCTGAATCTACACTTAACTCTGGACCACTTGAGGTTCTCCCATCCCTATTAGTAATCCAGCTAATGTATATAAAACCAAAGATGCTTTTTTATATTATTATTGTTGTGCATTCTCTAAAGCTCAGATCCTGCAACCAGTTCTGAAAAGTGTCCATGGATATCCAACAGCGGAATAAGATCTCCAGTTAATATGAAATTCCTTGTTATTTATGCACTGAATTTTCTAAATATAACAGGATATCAATGGGAGTACTTGTTTGAGTAAAGTGAACATAAATTTATTTATAAAACCAGGGATGGCTCTAGGTATATTGCCGCCCCAAGCATGCCTGCCTTCGGCGGCTTGCCTGCGGGAGGTCCCCGGTCCCGTGAATTTGGTGGCAGCCTGCGGGAGGTCCGCGAAGCCGTGGGACCAGAGGACCCTTTGCAGGCATGCCGCCGAAGGCAACCTGCCTGCCGCCCTCGCGGCGACCGGCAGAGTGCCCCAAGTGGGTTGCTGTCCCAAGCACGCGCTTGCCATGCTGGTGCCTGGAGATGCCCCTGTTTAAAACTAAACTAAAAAACAACCTGATCTCATATCTATTCTATAAATAAATTACTAACTTGTCACCAACAAATTTCCACATTTATTTTTTCTGGGGATTCTAGCAACCAAATCAAGGTTCCAGTTGACACAAACACTTGGAACTTCTGATACATGATTGCATTCATTCAATAAATCTATATTATTGACATGAGAGAAAATGAGTTATTTTATGACTTGATGGAGGCATGATCTTATTACTCATCATGATGAAAAATAAATAAATCACAATTTCATTTCTTCATCTTTCCCATTCTCCTAAATAGGATATATTCTGTTGTTTTATTGTTGTAATTGTTCGCTATCGCATATGCTTGCTAAAAGAATTATTCTTCTAAAGAAAATAGATGTGAGAGGGATCTGCCACCAGGGCAGCAAAATGAAATGAGACAAGTTGCAGTCATTTGGTTTTATTCATTCTAGTACATTTTGTAGCTTCCTGTTTTTAAAATTTACATGACTTCTTATTGTGCACAGGGCTTCAAAAAGTGTCTTGTTCTCAGTCCTCCTCCAAGAATTCTTGTGATATATGTCTACTGCTATAATTGTCATTCATGCTTATGACTAGCGACTAATGAAACTACTTTTTTATTCAGATTTGTAGGACTATGTGGTAATTTTGGTGATTTTTTTAGAAGAAAAGCTTGCAGTTTCTTAACTTATGGACAGTTTTATATTCAACTACAAACTTGTATTTAAAGACTCATCAACAAGAGCTCAATCCTATGAATATTATTTGTGTGATTAATCCTTACTCGTAAAAGTAATTTCAGTGAATTTAATGGGACTTCTCAAGCGAATAAAGATTATTTTCAGGACTAAGGAGTATAGGTTCCCCCTCCCCGTTTTGGACCAGATCCTCCTATGGTGTAAATTGGAGAAGTTCCGTTGACATCAGTGGAGCTATGCATATTTACACCAGCAGAGGATTTGGTTCACTTAGTATAGTTTCTGAAACTATACATTGATTATAGTATAATCTGAATTTACTCTATACGAAAATCCTAGTTGTCCCCCATTTAGCCCTGTGTTAGTTAATAGCACTTCTGCTTATCCCTGTGGCCTTTCGGATAACCAGGAGTGTACTTTAGATGCATGTCACTTTTGAACTACTGTTTTGATAATATTTGAACTAAATGAATTTCCACGCCATCCTAACATTAGTGTAAAGCCCTGCTTGCCGTATTCATAAATGTACTCTTATTTATTTCAGTGACTCAATTCATTTTAATAATCAGAACAGGAATTGCCCTAAAATAAACATTATGCTCTCTCAGATATAGCCCTGTCTGTTACACATGAATATACCTTATACAGAGGTAGAGTCTGCATGAAAATCTAACAATGATAATAGTCAAATAGGGCAATCATCAGTATGTTGAGTTAAGGAGAAGAACAATGTGTTGAATGAAAATATTTATGCTAATCATAACTCATCATAATTCTTAACTCAACCTGTTGGGATATAGACAGATTACTTTAAATATGGGCACTTATTTAAAAATGAAAAAGATTTTGGTTTTGAAGATGGAGAAAGAAAGAACAGTACCATGACTTTAAAAAATAGAGAGATACATAGTGCTTGCTGAATAGCTGTTTTTGACTGGTGGTACCTTTTACTGATGCCAACAGCATAAGAAGTTCACTATTTTTATCTGTTTTCATTTTCCAATATCTTTACCCTACTTAAAGTGACTGTCTGGTGAAAAAAAGAATGAAGGTATTTCACATGTTCACAGTCTTAGCAGAATATGAACTGAAATAAAAAAAGAGGGTCATTTTTTTCTATTTTCAGTTAAATGGGTATAAATCAAAATCATTGCCATTACATTTTGTGGAGTTATTCTAATTTACACTGATTTAAGTGAGAACAGAGTTTGGTCCATGATGTCTTGTTTCTGCTTAATTCATATTCACAATCAAGGACAATAGAAATATTTCCCACATATGCAGGATTTCTGCATGGGATTTCATTTCTGTTTTGTATTCTGTTTTGAACCCTTCCCTATATTTGAATTCCTCATATTATTGTAAGTCAAAAAGAGGCTTATTCAGAAATATTTATTTGCTTCCAAACCACCGCTGGCCCATGTTAAATAGAAAACATACACAATTCCATTTTTCCCCATATTTTTTTAGCAGATGACACTGCATATGTTTGTTTTTCTCTCCTTTGTAAACAACAGCAAGTATTCTATAAAAGTTAAAACAAAACAAAAACACTTTTTCCTGGAAAACTAGCCCCCATTGCCTTCCCTTTTCCCCAGTTTCATGAGCTATGGAAAATAAATAGGAGCTTCCAAGAATGGAGTAGCCCTTGAAACTGGCAGAGATTCCCTGGAACAGTTGGTGACACCAATAGTGGAGCAAGGGAGAGGCTCAGCTGACTCCTTTGCCCTCCAGAACTTTCACAGCTTTTGGATGGACATGATATCCCCTGAAGAAAAGTGAATTTAAACACAGTGTGTGCAATCTTGCCCCTGTTTAAATCAATGGCCAGGATTTCACTATGTTGATTCAGCTCTCAGAGTTCCTCTGGTGTGTGCATGTGCGATCCTACTTTAGTGTACGTCCCCCATAAAAGTTTCTATAACATCCACTTCCCAGCCATCAGTGAAGGAGTCCCAGTGCATTGGTAACATCTGTTCCAGAAGCTGAGAACCTGACACTTTTGAACTACTGTATTGCTAAATACAACAATATTTAATACAAAACAAAATAATGCTTCCTAATGTTAGTGGCAAAACCAATACATGAAATAAATGAAGGTGACAGATCCTCAGCTCCTGGAACAGATGTTAGCAGCTGGGATAAATCTTTAGGCTTGCACTGGCCCTAAGATGGAGTAGCCACAAGTAAGGGTAAGAAAATCATTTCACCTCCCTTCACCCCAGATTTTCATTAAACCACATCCAAGGTGATCCAGGGGATATGGACCAGTATCTTCTAAAATTCCCTGAAGTATTTATAAATTATATTTTCAATATATATAAATTATAACGTCAATAGCCTAGCTCAATCCACACAAGCGGTCCATTTCCTAGACACTACTGTGCTAATAAGCGATGGTCACATAAACACCACCCTGTACCGGAAACCCACTGACTGCTGTACTTACCTACATGCGTCCAGCTTCCATCCAGGACACACCACACGATCCATTGTCTACAGCCAAGCTCTAAGATACAACCGTATTTGCTCCAATCCCTCAGACAGAGATAAACACCTACAAGATCTCAATCAAGCATTCTTAGAACTACCCACCTGCTGGAGTAAAAAAACAGATTGACAGAGCCAGAAGAGTACCCAGAAGCCACCTACTACAGGACAGGCCCAACAAAGAAAATAACAGAACGCCACTAGCCATCACCTACAGCCCCCAACTAAAACCTCTCCAGCGCATCATCAAAGATCTACAACCTATCCTTAAAGATGATCCCTCACTCTCACAGATCCTGGGAGACAGGCCAGTCCTCACTTATAGACAGCCTCCCAACCTGAAACAAATACTCACCAGCAGCCGCACACCATACAGCATAAGCACTAACCCAGGAACCTATCCTTGCAACAAAGCCCAATGCCAGCTCTGTCCATATATCGATTCAAGTGACACCATCATAGGACCTAATCACATCAGCCACGCCATCAGGGGTTCGTTCACCTGCACATCTACCAATGTGATATATGCCATCATATGCCAGCAATGCCCCTCTGCCATGTATATTGGCCAAACCGGATAGTCTTTTCGCAAAAAGAATAAATGGACACAAATCTGACATCAGGAATCATAACATTCAAAAACCAGTGGGAGAACACTTCAACCTCTCTAACCACTCAGTGACAGACTTGAAGGTGGCAGTTTTGCAACAAAGGGCTTGGCTACACTTGGAGGTGTGCAGCGCTGGGAGTTACAGCTGTCTTCGTACAGCTGTGTAGGGACAGCGCTGAAGTGTGGCCACACTGACAGCTACCAGCGCTGCAGTGTGGCCACATTTGCAGCATTTGCAGCGCTGTTGGGAGTGGTGCATTGTGGGCAGCTATCTCACAGAGCACCTCGTCCCATTTTGGCACCGTGAGTTGTGGGAAGGGTAGGGAAGGGTGCGGGTCATTCCGCTTCCTGTCCCAACGCCCCATGGTGCAATGCTTCACATCCCATCAGTCACTGTTTTTCCGTCCACATTTGGCGCCATTGTGAGTCTCCCAACAGTTTCTATACAGCGCGATTTCTGTGGGAAATGGAGCCCGAGCTGCTGAGGACTTTGCTGATGAGTGTCGCTAGCACATCACGTTTGGCAGTTGAGCTATTCCTTCAGCTCCAAAGTGACAGTGAGGAGTCCGAAGATGATATCAAGTTGCCTGATGCGTGTGACACTTAATTGCTTGTGGCAGTAACAGAAGTGCTCAGCACCATGGAACGCCGCTTTTGGGCTCAGGAAACAAGCACTGAGTGGTCGGATCACATCATCCTGCAAGTCTGGGATGACGAGCAGTGGCTGCAGAACTTTCGGATGAGAAAAGCTATTTTCATGGGACTGTGTGAGGAGCTTGCCCCCACCCTGCGGCCCAAGGACATGAGATTGAGAGCTGCCCTGCCAGTGGAGAAGCGGGTGGCTATTGAAATCTGGAAGATGGCAACTCCAGACAGCTACGGATCGGTGGGGAACCGTTTGGAGTGGAAAAGTCGACCATTGAAATCATGTTGATGCAAGTTTGCAGGGCCATTAATCTCATCCTGCTAAGAAGAACCATGACTCTGGGGAACGTGCAGGACATTATGGATGGCTTTGCACAAATGGGTTTCCCTAACTGTGGAGGGGCGATAGATGGGATGCATATTCCTATTCTGGCACCACCCCACCTAGCATCCGAGTACATTAATCGGAAGGGGTATTTCTCTGTGGCTCTCCAGGCACTTGTGGATCACCGTGGGCGTTTCATTGACATTTACACAGGCTGGCCTGGAAAGGTGCATGATGCACGCATCTTTCAGAACAGTGGCCTGTTCAGGAAGCTGCAGGCTGGGACTTTTTTCCCAGACCGGAAGATCACAGTAGGGGACATTGAAATGCCCATTGTGATCCTTGGAGACCCTGCTTACCCGTTAATGCCTTGGCTCATGAAACCATATACAGGGAAGCTTAACAGGAGCAAGGACCGGTTCAACTACAGGCTGAGCCAGTGCCGAATGACTGTGTAGTGTGCTTTCGGCCGTTTAAAGGGCCGCTGGAGATCTGTTTATGGGAAGCTAGACTTGGGGGAAAGCAGCATCCCTGCAGTTATATCCGCGTGCTGTACCCTCCATAATATTTGTGAAGGGAAGGGTGAAACATTCAGTCAGGAATGGACCTCAGAGGTTCAACGCCTGGAGGCTGAATTTGCAGAGCCAGAGAGCAGGGCTACTAGAGAGGCCAAGCACAGGGCTACAAGGATTAGGGATGCCTTGAGGGAGGAATTTGAGGCTGAAAGCCAACAGTAATGTTTGGTGCCTTGCACGGGAGTGAAGCACAGTGGTTACAATGATTTGCAGAGCCTGTTTTTGTCTTGGGGTATGGTATCTTTCACTTTCTGCAATAATAAAAACTGTTTTAAAAGCCAAGAAATCATTTATTGAAAAGAAAGTAAGTAAAAGGGCAGGGAGGTAGGGTTATGAACTGTACAGTCACAGGTTTGAATATGTCCTGCCTGCAGTGCTGTGCAATGACTGCTGCACTTCAGGATGAAAATGCTGCATGGTGATGGGGCTTAAGTGCAGAGGGTAAGGGTCGTAGTTCTCAGGGCTGGTAGGTGAACGTATAGGTGTTGGGGGCAGCTGGTGGCGGTAAGAACCTGGATGCTGGAGAAGGGGGTTTTGAGCTGACATTGGGGCACAAGGGAGAGAGCTTTGGGATGGGGGGAGGGCAGCACAGTAGTGCTCTGCCTGCATGGCTACGAGTGACTGGAAACAGTCCGTTTGACACGCCAGGAGGCTTATCAGCTGCTTCGTGCTTTTCTTCTTAGCCAATTCCTTTCTCCTGCTTTCTCTTTCCTTCCAGTGCTGCATTTTTTCTCTTCAGTCCTGTAGCTTCTTACTCTCTCTGGCAGACTGATTCATGGTGTGTTGTAAACAAGACACGAGAAGTCATTCTTCCGCTTTACTCTGCGCTGGTTAGGCCTCAACTGGAGTATTGTGTCCAGTTCTGGGCACCGCATTTCAAGAAAGATGTGGAGAAATTGGAGAGGGTCCAGAGAAGAGCAACAAGAATGATTAAAGGTCTTGAGAACATGACCTATGAAGGAAGGCTGAAGGAATTGGGTTTGTTTAGTTTGGAAAAGAGAAGACTGAGAGGGGACCTGATAGCAGTTTTCAGGTATCTAAAAGGGTGTCATCAGGAGGAGGGAGAAAACTTGTTCACCTTGGCCTCCAATGGTAGAACAAGAAGCAATGGACTTAAACTGCAGCAAGGGAGATTTAGGTTGGACACTAGGAAAAAGTTCCTAACTGTCAGGGTAGTTAAACACTGGAATAGACTGCCCAGGGAAGTTGTGGAATCTCCATTGCTGGAGATATTTAAGAGTAGGTTAGATAAATGTCTATCCGGGATGGTCTAGACAGTATTTGGTCCTGCCATGAGGGCAGGGGACTGGACTCGATGACCTCTCGAGGTCCCTTCCAGTCCTAGAGTCTATGAGTCTATAACTGCTTTCACCATATCTTCTTTGCTTTTTCATGGCTTTCTCCTCAGGTTTTGTAGCTTTTCAGCAGTCTCTGATACGACCAGTCGAGTAGTAGTAGTAGTCAAGGACACTGTTATTAGAAAAAAAAGACAAAAATTGAAACATTTAACAGAGAGGCAGCATTGTGTGTAATCACAGTGAAGGAGTTTACAGTCTCATTTTAGCATACTTTCCACATACCAAACACAGCACAGAGAGCCCACAGTAGCGAAGACATGGTGAGTAAGGGGGAATGAGTGCAGGAGTTAATTAATCCTGGAAGCCATCTCGCTGCCGCGGCTCACCTGGGAAGGGTAACTGATTGGTTCAGGGTTGCACTGGGGTTTCTGTGCGTTGGGGAAAGCAGAAAGCTGCGGGGGGACCTGCACTGAACTCTCTCCCTACATTTTCCACAGGAGTTAATCCTGGAAGGTATCTCACTGCTGCGGGTTACCTGGGAAGAGCGGGAGGGTCTTCTACAGCAATGCGGATTCCGCCCTGGCCCCTATGCAGCTTGCCTGTGTGCAGCAATGTTCTCCCCACCCCTCGTGGCACAGTGGCGCGGACGCGTTAGCCTGACTGGGACAAGGACCACAGTGGCTTTCCCTATAAACTTGCTCAAGCACATTGCCCACGCTCTGGCAGAAACTTTTGAAGAGATTACTGAGGCCGATTACCGCGACATGATAGATCACATCAATGGGCTACTCCACATCTAGGCATGCATGCAGGCAGCCATAACCCCCCCTCCTCTCCTGAAACATTTCCATCCTGAAAATAAAAGCTGCTTACTGGGAACCCGCTCCTCTGCTTCTTCTTCACCAACAAGTTCCAGCTGCTGCGACTGGCTAGCTTCCTCCTGGCTTGAGAAGAGCTCCTAGCTGCATGCCTCCTGGGACTCCAGGGTGTCTCCCCCCACCCCAGTACCCTCACTCTTGGTTCCCCCCCCCACGTCTCTCTCCTCTCCCTGCTCTGAACTGTCCATCGTGCTCCTCGGATTGGCAGTGGGGTCACCCCCAAGTATCGTGTCCAGCTCCTTGTAAAAACGGCAGGTCGTGGGGGCAGCACCTGAGCAGCGGTTTCCCTCATGGGCTTTGCAATAGGCACTCCGCAGCTCCTTTACTTTAACCCTGCACTGCACCGCGTCCCGGTCATGGCCCCGTTCCATCATGGCCTTTGATATGTGCCAATAGGTATCATAATTCCTATGGCTGGAGCGCAGCTGTGACTGCACAGCTTCCTCACCAGAAACATTGATGAGGTCCATCAACTCCCCATTGCTCCATGCTGGGCTTGTTTGGAGTGTGGAGGCATGGTCACTGATTGATTGCACTCCACACCTAGCTGAGCAAACAGGAAGGGGATTTTTAAAATTCCCGGGGCATTTAAAGGGCGGGTCACCTGAGGCCAGGCAGTAGAGTGCAAACTGATAAGCAGAGTGGCTGAACAGGTATTCTGGGATACCTCCTAATACCCTGGAGACCAATTACAGCACTTTTGGTGGCCACAACTGACGAGCAGCGCTGCATCACCAGCACTGCAATCATTATACCCAGAGGGTATGGCTACACTTGAAACTTCAAAGCGCTGCTGCAGCAGCGCTGCGGCAGCTCTTTGAAGTGTGAGTGTGGTAGCAGCGCCAGAGCTGGGAGAGAGCTCTCCCAGCGCTGCACATAAACCACATCCTAAGCGAAAGTTGCAGCGGCTGTAAAGCGCCAGTGTAGCCATGGCCCAAGCAGACCAGGTGTACAGCCAGAGCTGCAGCCAGGGAGTTGCAGCGCTGGATGTGCCTTGCAGGTGTGGATGGTTACTAAGTTGCAGCGCTGTAAACCCACCACCAGCGCTGCAACTCTCCAGTGTAGCCAAGCCCAAAATAACTTCAAAAACAGACTCCAAAGAGAGACTGCTGAACTTGAATTAGACACAATTAACTCAGGCCTTAACAGAGTCTGGGAATGGTTGGGTCATTACACTAATTGAATCTATTTCCCTATGTTAAGTTCTCCTCACTCCTTCTATGGGTCATCTTAATTATCACTTCAAAAGTTTTTTTTCCCCTGCTGACGATAGCTCATCTCAATTGATTAGACTCTTCCTGTTGGTATGCTTACTTCCATCTTTTCATGTTCTCTGCATGTATAAATATCTCCTGTCTGTGTTCCATTCTGTGCATCCGAAGAAGTGAGCTGTAGCTCACAAATGCTCATGCTGAAATAAATTTGTTAGTCTCTGAGGGCTTGGCTACACTGGAGAGTTGCAGCGCTGGTGGTGGGTTTACAGCGCTGCAACTTAGTAACTGTCCACACCTGCAAGGCACTTCCAGCACTGCAACTCCCTGGCTGCAGCGCTGTACACCTGGTCTGCTTGGGGTGTAACGATTGCAGCGCTGGTGATGCAGCGCTGCTCATCAAGTGTGGCCACCAAAAGTGCTGTTATTGGCCTCCAGGGTATTTGGAGGTATCCCAGAATTCCTGTCCACAACAAACTGGAAGAATGGCTGAACTCCGAGCTCCCTGGAGCAACTTATCTAAAAAACAAACACAGCTGCTCTTTGCTCCAGCGAGTGACGAGCAGAGGCAGGGGAATTGCTTTGGAATGTTCACAGCTGTTTGCTTGAAGAAAGAGGGGAGTCTGTGTTGAGCAGCTGCTTATGTGGCCTGAAGGCTATTTAGGAGTGCATAATTTGCATTTAGTGAATAAGAGAGGGGTGGGGAAAGGGGTCAAAACTTTTTAAATGATTGAAGGTAGGTGCTGTGTATCTTCCAGCCCTTAGAACTTGCAAGGCAGGGAGCTGAGAACAGTGTCAGCTCCAAAAATCCACTCTCTCTGTCTCCCCCATGCTCCCTGTCACACTCCACCCCACCCCCCCTGTTTTGAAAAGCACGTTGCAGCCACTTGAACGCTGGGATAGCTGCCCACAATGCACCACTCCCAACAGCGCTGCAAATGCTGCAAATGTGGCCACACTGCAGCGCTTTCCTTACACAGCTGTACGAAGACAGCTGTAACTCCCAGCGCTGTACAACTGTATGTGTAGCCATACCCTAAGGTGCCACAAGTACTCTTGTTCTATTTTCAATATGTTATGTGTCAGAGAGTGATTCCAAGCTGTGAGTAATATAAAGATTTTATTAGCACTCATTTGGAGTGACGTGTATTACTCACAGCTGGCGAAGTCATCTGGCCATCCCAGATTTATGCCAATAAAGCCTTTGTGCCACACCAAACCATGATGACCATTTCTGTCATGAAGAGAAACATATTTATAAAACTCACAGCAGTGACTGGTCAAGGGGCTAAACTCAGTACAATTAATATATGACTTTATAAACTCTAAGTTCCAGAAGGCTATGTATAATGGTTTTGTAGTAAGCTGACACATCACAGGAAAAGTAATAGCTTACTTCTCATTGTGTGAGGGGAGAATGAATACTTGAAGGGGATCTGATTGGCCTGATAATGGTTAGATTTCATTACAGAGGGAAGATTCTCTTATTACTTTGTGTGTGCAGAACAAAGGAAAAGTGGTGACTGATAAAATTGTGCGTTGGGACGTAGATTCCTAAGACCCTTAGGTGGGTTTGAATGTTTTACCTTAGTTTTTCCTTGCCTTCACTTATGTATTTTTTCTCTGTACATTTTGATATCTCTTGAGTCATCTTTTAACTTTTTTTTAATGACTATTCAGTGTGTTTGCTCTGTTTATTTCTGACTCAACCATTGTGTTTTATTGCAAACAACATGGCTGTTAATTGTGCATCCCCTTCAAGGGTGTGAAAGATGTTGACCTGAGATGAGTGTTTGCACCTGACGAAGAAGAGAGGATTTGATCAAAAATTGTTTGCCAGGAGTCAGTTGAAGTGACAATTTGTGACCTTGTTTTTATCTTCTTGTTCTCTGGAGAGTGGGGCTCCTCTGTTCTTTTTTCACTTTCAAGTATTATGTGTGATTTTTCTACCATAGCAATCTTGTATTTTCTTCTGTGCAGACACCATTCTGTGTGAGGAATTATTTTTCTGATTGATGGATTATAGAATAATGATAATGAAAACACTTAACATGTATACATTACATTTCATCTTACATCACCAGTCCAATGCAGTCAACCCTCAGAATAAAGACAGAAGTCAGCTATAAGCTGCACAATCGTAGAAATTTTGGACATGGACAAAAGACAAGCTACTACCTCAAAGCAGTGACAGAATTTTTAGAGTCCATGAATAGAAAACAGGAATCTTAAAATCTCTACACAGTAGACTGCATGACACTCTGTGAATCCACCTCGAAATGATGATGGTTTGAAGGGCTGAATCAGCCATAACAACATTTGAACCTACTATGGTGCCAGGGAGTCTAAGCATGTTGCACTGAACTATCCCCTTCCTGTTTTTCTTTTTCTTCTTTAAACAGAGACTCTTTCAGTTTACTTACATTTTCCTATTTTTTCTGCCAATGGTTTTGGCAGTCTCCTAGATGATTTTATAGCCAGAGTGATTACATGTTTGCTTAGTTGTGAATTTGCTGTCTCTGTTTTGATATCAGTCTTAATGATTTGTCTGCCTGATGTTCAGGTCCCTTCTGGTTTCTGCACAAAGGTTTTAGAAATTGAGTGCACATAGTGGTTTGTGTGTTATGGTGAAAGTTGTTCCTTAGAACGTTGTGTGAGTTTTAATTTTGCTCTTTTCCCAAAAATATTCAAAAGCAATTACTTTCTCTGACCCATCCTGAATAGTAACATACAATAAATATAAGAGACAGGCAGAAAAACCTATACTGGCCTGCCAACCTCTCAAAAAAAATTCAAAACTGGAAGTCAAAACCCAAAAATATAAAAAGGCATTGTTTGATATGGTCTCACCACTGTACATAGATAATTCCCAGATTTTAAAACTCTACCACTCATAGGATTTGGCTAATTTCATAGTTTCAGAAGTAACGGGAACTTCTAGTGAGCAGGTGCTGAGACTGGATGAAAGTTTATGGCTGATCAACTATGAATAAAAGGGTTTGTAGGCAGGGGTGAAGGACTTACCGGTACTCCGGAGTCCTGAGCAGGGGGAAGGGCCTCAACCGGAAAGGGGGTGCCTCAACTGGATGAGGCAGGCCTTTAGAGCCCCAGGTCTTTTAAATCAAAATGTAAAGGGCCCTGGGCTCCGGCTGCAATAGTGGCGGCTGGGAGCCCCAGGCCCTCTAAATCACTGCCAGAGCTACCAGCCGCAGAGGTGGCTGGAAGCCCTGGGGTTTGGGGACCATTTAAAGGGTCCAGTGCTCCAGCAGCTGCTACTGCAGCAGAGCCCCGGGCCCTTTAAATCACCGCCTGAGCCCTGCTGCCAGAACCTTGGGGTAGCAGCAGTGGCCAGGGGCTCCAGTGGTGATTTAAAGGGCCCAGGGATCCCAGCCACCACTACCACAGCGGAGACCTGGTCCCTTTAAATTGCCGACTGGGCCCTGGGGTCCCAGCTGCAGCCGCTATCCCGGAGCTCGGGCAGTGATTTAAACAGCCCAGGACTCCGGCCACCACTACTGTCCTGGGCCCTTTAAAACTCCACCGGCTATGGCATCTGGGCTCTGGTGGCAATTTAAAGGGCCTGGGGTGGTAGTGGTGGCTGGAGCCCAGGGCCCTTTAAATTGCTGCCAGAGCCCTGCTGCCGCTACCCCGGGGCTCTGGCAGTGGGGCCTGGGTGGCGATTTAAAGGGCCCAGGGATGTGGCCACCACTACCACCCTGGGCCTTTTAAATTGCCACCTAAGCCCTGCTGCCAGAGCCCTGGAGTAGCGGTGACAGGGCTCCTGTGGTGATTTAAAGGGCCAGGGGCTCCCAACTGCTGCTACCGCAGTGGAGCTCCAGGCTCTTTAAATCACAGCCGGAGCCCTGGGAGTCCCAGCCACCTCTGCTACCCCGGGGGCTCTGGCAGCAATTTAAAGGGCCCGGAGCGCCAGCTGCTGCTGGGAGCCCCAGGCCCTTTAAATTGCTGCCTAGGGAAGCCGGTCCAGTCTGGCATACTGGCTCTTGCCTGTATGCTTTACCAGGGTGTACTGGCTTACTTTCACCTCTGTTTGTAGGACAAAAGGATAAGTCTTAATGTGGGAATCAGGACATCACACAATGAAGCTTCTGCTCCCTGGAAAAGTTTATTGTGTTTTAAACATGCTAAAGTAGCAGACAGAAAGGATATTTCAATTTTTTTAAAACAAATATGCATGTTGTTATGCTGCTAAAGACAGGTGGGGTGCAGGACTCTTTTCAAAAGTAATTAAAAATGTGTTTTTAAAATGGGAACTGGAATCCAAGTTCTCTTCCTACGTACTCCCTGGGCTAAAGCAATGCTAGACAGGGCTGTGCATAAATTGCTAAATTGACCCTGTCATAACCTTAGTCCCAGATCTGGACCTTAGCGTCCAAAATATGGGGGTTAGCATGAAAACCTCCAAGCTTAGCTACCAGCTTGGACCTGGTACTTGCTGCCACCACCCAAAAAATTAGTGTTTTGGGGCATTCTGGTCCCCCTGAAAAACCTTCCCTGGGGACCCCAAGACCCAAATCCCTTGAGTCTCACAACAAAGGGAAATAATCCTTTTTCCCTTTCCCCCTCCAGGTGCTCCTGGAGAGATACACAGACACAAGCTCTGTGAATCCAAACAGAGTGACTCCCCCTCTCCGTTCCCGATCCTGGAAACAAAAAGGACTTTCCTATTCCCCCAGAGGAAATGCAAAATCAGGCTAGCCAATTCAACACACACCGATCTCCCCTGATTTCTTCCTCCCACCAATTCCCTGGTGAGTACAGACTCAATTTCCCTGAAGTAAAGACAAACTCCAACAGGTCTTAAAAGAAAGCTTTATATAAAAAGAAAGGAAAATACATACAAATGCTCTCTGTATTAAGGTGATACAACACAGGGTCGATTGCTTAAAAGAATATTGAATAAACAGCCTTATTCAAAAAGAATACAAATCAAAGCACTCCAGCACTTATATTCATGCAAATACCAAAGAAAAGAAACCATATAACTTACTATCTGATCTCTTTGTCCTTACACTTAGAAACAGAAGATTAGAAAACAGAACTACTTCTCCAAAGCTCAGAGAAAGCAGGCAGCCAGAAAACAAAGAACTCAGACACAAAATTCCCTCCACCCAAAGTTGAAAAAATCCGGTTTCCTGATTGGTCCTCTGGTCAGGTGCTTCAGGTGAAAGAGACATTAACCCTTAGCTATCTGTTTATGACAGACCCCGTATAGTATTTAGCAAATCATGGATGCAATATATGTAATGGATCAAATTGTGCTCTCTGTTCAGTGATTAGTGCACTAATGTAGGATATAGGAGATCCAGGTTCAAGTCTCTGCTTCTCCACTGACTTCCAGCATGACCTTGGGGAAGTCACTTAGGTCCAGATCCACAAAGGAACTTAAGTGCCGCAATGCCTAATTTTTAGGCTCCTAGGAAATCATTGGAACGGCAATGAGAGATTCACAATGCCTGAGTCAGGCCCCTAAGATATGAAATGGTATGAAAAGAGCTAGACACCTAGGCGTGCTATCTACAAAAGCCAGTGTGCTAGGCTTTGAGCCACCTAAGCAAGCCAATAGGAGATGCTGATGAAGGCATATCCCAAGCCCTGCACCCTCATGAAGTTCACCACCTAAGTCTCTGCTGCAAAGAGGTGCCTGTCACTGCTTGTGATCCATAGCCGAGAGCCCTTCTCCTGAAGTCAGGAGGCTGAGGTGTCTAAGTCATTTCCTGTGAGAACAAGTGAGGCACCTGCCTCACTTCACCCAAAATAGCTAGAGGAGAAGGTGGTGGTGGTGATGACAGTGGCACTACCTTCCTTCAAAACTTTCAACCCAGTGGTTAGAGCATTCACCTGGGAGGTTAGGCTTGAGATGGGCATCTAGATGCACAGAGTGACATAGCAGGACACATATTGAGAGACAGAAACGTAGGAACCAAGGGAGCTTTTACCCTGAAAATGTAGGCACCAAGAGAGTTTAGGCACCTACAGGTTCAGGTGGCAGCCAAGTGGGGATTTGGGGGGTTGCAGCAGTATCCAAAACTGGGACTTAGCTTCCTAAACATATTGATGGACCTGGGCCTTAAGCTGTCTATGCCTCAATTCCCCATCTGTAAAATGGCAATAATAGCACGTCCCTGCCTCACACAGGTGTTGTGAGGATAAAATACATTACAGATTGTGAGGTGCTCAGATATTACAATAAAGGGGCCATAAGCACCTCAGATAGAAACTGTTTTAAATCGATTGACATCTGCGGAATCAGTCTAGATTTATACCACAGTAAATGAGAGGAGAACTGGGCCCAAAATCTATTTTTATGCCATGCTACACTGTAGCACTATGGGCTTGCCCCTGACGTCTATACTTAGTTCTTCATCTCCCAAATTCCTACTAGCCTCAATACAAGCTTTGCCTAAGTAAAGACAAAGGGACTAGTTCTTTGAGGTACCTTTTACACAAGAGTATGGGCGTGGGATTACTGAGAACTATTTTTAATTATACCCAATAACTTAATTTAGATCTATCCAACACTGAAACCAACACTCAGACTATTTCATCCAAATACAATCATAGAAACCAAGAAATTGTCCTAAATTATAATGCAAGAGAGTGCAGCAGATAAATATATCACTCACAAAGGGTTTGATCCTACTCTCACTGAAATCAATAGCAAAATGCACAATGATTTCAGTGGCAGCAGAATCAGACTAAAGTAATTAACAGCAGTGAGTTTTCCATAAATCTTTAAGCTAAATTAATTGCTGAAGATCTGACTTGGAAGGCAGATCTGTCATGTAACAACATAATTGGTTCTGAAACTCTGACACTTAACTGGTAAAGAAAAACTTATTTGCCTCACTATTGGTTAGACTGTTTGTGAAGCTCAGACCTCAGTCCTACAGAGTTACGTGTGGTACCTAATCATGCAGGCTGCACAATTCCTCCCACAAGGCATCAAAAAATATTTAATAAATTACAATTGGGATTCTTTTACCAGTGCAATTAAAACTGTGATTAATCGTGATTAATTTTATAAAACACAGTTAATATTTTTGAGTTAGCTGTGATTTGTACTTTTTACAGTTCAAAACCTAGCACCATAAACTCCAGCCAGAGGACAAGCAAGATGAGCCACTAGTTAGAGCACTAAGTTAGGGGTCATAGGTTCAATTCCATGCTCTGCCAGACTTCCTGTGTGACCTGGAGACAGTCATTAGCCTTTCTTTGCCTCAGTTTCCTAACTGTAAAAACGGTGACAATAGGACTTCCCTATCTCACAGAGGTGTTGTGAGGATAAATATGTTAAAGATTGTGAGGGGTTTTTTGGATACAGTGAAAAGAAAAAAAACCTACTACTGTGTATTGTACAGGCAGTTATAATACTGGACAGATAAGTGATACTGATAAGTGAACTGAAGAATAAAAGAGCTGAAAGCATATTACAATATGTCATCTATAGATTTCATAACAACCACACTACACTACCAGTGGGAGGCACAGTGAACAGACAAGGGAAACATGCCAGTTGCTGCATACTTCAAAAAGCTATAGAATGTGCTCTTATCTGAAGGAGGTAGGGTCATGGCCCCACTTCCTTCTCATGCATTTTGTGCTTGTAAGGAGCAGTGCATGCCTGACAAACCAGCAACAGGCTTGAGTGAGAATGGCTTGTTCTATGGTGCTTGAAGATCCTAGGTTGAAAGCCTGCTGATTAACTCTGTGTGGGCTCATTACACATCCCTTTGGGGCAGCTCAAGAACGGAAACTGTAGCCAGTCCCTCCCCTTTACACCTATGCAAGAAACAGCCTAGGGTCTATAATCCAGATTACAGTGTTAAAATATAAATCTTGCTAGGTAACAGAAATATCAGTTATATGGCTGGTGGTTGTGTCTCTCCCCTGGTCTGACTACTACAAACAGTAAACACTCTAAAACTACTTTTGAAAGTACTCTCTGCCACTGAGAGCAGAGGTGTTGTAACTTCCCTTTCAGGTAAGTATCTGTTGCCTGAGTTCCTCCTTTAAGTACCTGCAAATCCACTGTGCTTGTTGAACTTTTCCACTGAAATATTTGTCTGTTTAAATCTAATTTATTATAAAAAAAATCTGATTTCATTTAGCATCTTCACCATTTTTATTACAGTATTACCACTGTGTTTATTATCACATGGATTTTGCTGTTTAACCATTTGTCAACTGCATTGTGTTTGCTCCTTAAACAGGGAAAGCAAAAGGTATTTCATTTGTGAATATAAACTGAAAATATGGGAAATAAAATGAAGATAATAACACACTGGTACAATTTAGAGTGCTATAATTTACCCTTAAGGAAAAAAAATGTAATGAGTGAGAATAAAATTGAATCAAAACCTCTGTAGCATTTAGGATGTTCTACTTATTAAATCTAGAATAGTGAAGGCTTTTCCTGACATTATCAATTATCATGGAAACTCCCCTATACATTAGTTTATATGTCACAGAGATAAGGTACTGGATGTTACTTACTTCTCAGTGTAGGTGCTTATTTTCAAAATATCCAAAATATTTACTAATAAATTAATGTATAGATTTTAAACTGTGTCAATAATAATACCTTGCATTTAATGTGCAAACTATTTTCATCCAAGAAACTCAAAATATTTACAAATATTATTAAACTGTATAATCTCCTTACCAGATGCATAACTATTACTAGATTCATTTTTTAGATAGGTAAACTGAGGTACACAAAGATGACATGACTTCTCCATAGTTCTCACAGTTGAGGAAGGCACAGACTATGCTATTGTGAAAGGATTACAGATTCTAGAAACCTGGGAGTGGGGTGGATGAACGGCTGTTCTGTTAAGGTCACCTTTAGCCCATGCGTCATCAGTGTGCATAAAGGTGAAGAGTAATTACTGCTGAGTCAGGCTGACAGGTGGATCTTGTTAGTGCCAATCTGGATAGAAGAAAGGAGGAAAAATAGGGGCTCTTGTATCGGAGGGGATTTGCTGTTGGGAAGCAGTAGGGGGGGAAAATCATCACCACAATATGGGGGAGCAAGTTTAAGGTAAGGTTTATATTTTGTTATGGTTAGCTCTGTTATCAAATAAGCCAAACCTGGGAAAAGTGTAAGTTTGGGTTATATTCAGCATGTATTCTCTGTTTGGCCAAAGCTGCTTTTCTGGTTGAGATTTTAGTGTATAAATATGGCAGCAATAGGCAATCAGAGTTTGGGATATAACCTAGGTGTACTAGCTATAATTATGCTTGTTTTTGTGAATTTTTTTTTTTATGGATTCATATTTCCCTCACCTTAATTCAACCAAAACTCTGAGTAGGACTGTGACTAAACTACTAAATTTTGAAGGACTTTCTCTATGACAGATCATGCTGTTTGACTTTAAAATGTGACAACTTCTCTGTGGAGTTGCAAGCTAACTCATCTTTTACTGTATTAATATTACTGTATAGAAACTCCTCTCCTATAAATGTATATCTTTAAACTTTTAATCTCCACCATTAGAACTGTACAGTATCTATCTACTCAGTTAATTTGCCAAACAGTATCTGCAACGTCTTTCTTTTGGAAAACCCACCCTTGCAGAACTCCATGGTTTTTATATATGAAAGAAACACTATTCAAGTCTCTGGTTCTCCTAGTGCCCCTTACATCACCACCACAAAGGCAGCTGTTCAAAGAAGGGTGATGTTCAGAAGGAGAAGTCTGTCCCTCTTCAGGCTGATGGCTCATTAGACTCTAAAGCATTGTCACAGCTTGACAAGAACAAGAGTTAATCAGTAGAGGAAAAAGACAAGAGGCCAGCTACAACAATGCTAATGCTCACTAAACACTTTCCAATATGTGTGGCTTCTTTACTTACCAAATAAATTTTGTAGATTGTTTATTGGTTTTGGCACCACTACTGTGCACATGAAAGAGGAGATAGGGGGATCATAATCCTTCCTGGCAGAGGCATGAAAACACTTTATCAAGCTACTACTCAAGTTAGTCTTGTATTGCTTTGTTTTGTAATCATGATGGGTTTCTAAAGCAACATCACATTTCAGCTTGGAAAGCATTATCTGGATTAATGGAAGCTAGAATGAGCACTTGCATACCAGAGTAGAATATCCAGCACACACACATCAAACAATAGCAAAAGTCCTAGATAATGGTCAATTATATTTTCATCAAGGTCATGGCAAAAGTTGCTCCTGTGGATTGGGAATTTTTCTTTATCCCCAATATCTACAATTAACTGGGATTCTTGCTCCTGAGGGCTCCTATCCCGGGATGGGGGTGGGGAAGAGAGGAAGAGTCTAGACTAGGAAAGTGTACATGGGATATGGGGGCTTACTTACATATGAGCTCTTTTCTCTCTGAGTGTCTCTAAGGCATTAGAGTTTTTTCCTTTCTCTCCATCTGGTTTGAGAGTGCGGGGAGTCTTATGCTTAGAAGAATGTTAGACAATATTGTTGGAACCATGACTGTGTCCTGGCTAGATGACTGCTCTGTGGCAATGGTGGAGCTGCAGTAACACAGAACATAGGCTTGCAGATTTTTCTGTTATGAGCAAAGCTGAGGTATTTTCTATTATGTAAGAAACAGATTAGAGTGGAACATGGTTAACATAAAGCCTTGCATGCTTAAGCTGTCCCCCATGCATTTTACAAACAAAAAATTCAACTCTACTCATGCATGCACTACAGAGAGAGACCGAAAGATCATTATATGCTTATTTACTATGTCACCAAGAACTTCCTTCTGTATCTCTTTGAGACCTAACTTTTTCAAAGCTGCTTTTTTTTTTAATCTAGAAGTGAACTAACAGTAGTGTATACTACTTGGTTTTCCCTCATCCCTCTTTCTATTTTCAAGGGCAAATGGAGTTTGCTAATCCAGTATTTAGGATAACTTTGATTTACTAGGGGATAGTAAGAGACATGAAAACTTACAGCATTCTGATCTTGTAGTGGTTTGTCTGTTTAAACAGACTGGAATGACCAGTGCCTGCCGATAGTGGGGGCATGGACTGAGGGCAGCTGACATCAGCAGTTTACTGAGCATGCTCAGTACAAGCCAAGCAGCAAATTTTGGGGGGGAGGGATGACAGTGACCCTGCACCCCCACCACACACACATCCCTTCTGTAAAATCTGCCATCTTCAAAACTTTGCCACCTAGATTAGACTCTCTCCTTTGTATTTGTTAAATCTCTTTTTAAAAAATGACCACCACCACCACCTTTTCTGGTCAGCCCCAATATTGTTCCTAAATTCCCCTGTGTGCTATCATTAGAAAGCCCCCAGGAGCTCTGAGTGCAGGTGAAAAGTGTGTGCTCTTCAAATACAGTCCCTCCCCAGTACATTTGTTAGGGAGTCAAAGGAAACTGTTCAGAGACTTCAGAAGCCAAGAGACACCTAGTGCTCAGAGATAGAGGGGAGACTGAGGAAACAGCACTGGTTCTGATATCTTCTGCACTTGGAATACCACAGAAGAAGGCCTTACCTTCTTGTGCTTAAAATATTGTGAGGCACTCAGGAAGTAACTTCTGTTATTTTGGCATGAACATTCAAAGCCCTATAAAGATGAATGCAATGTACTGATTTCAGTAGGAGACTGATTACTGCTGTGATCTTTTTCTTACTGCACAGAGTGGCAGTGAGCTGTTCGCCTGCCAGTGAGAGAGATGAAAAAGCCCCTTAATATTCTTTAGCTTAAGTTTGTAAAGCTTCCAACATTTATCTGCTATATATGTGCAAAATTGTCATCCTGATGCACAGCCTTCTCAATTTCCCCTCAATCTGTGAGCTTTCCAAATCTCTCCTGACCTATTTGTTTCCCCAACTCTCATCTCAAGCTTGTCCATGCTAACACTGCAAGAGTACCTAGCTTCTTGCTGCTT
Organism: Gopherus evgoodei; assembly: GCF_007399415.2. Taxonomy (NCBI): domain Eukaryota; kingdom Metazoa; phylum Chordata; order Testudines; family Testudinidae; genus Gopherus; species Gopherus evgoodei. The sequence goes on along the minus strand of NC_044326.1, from coordinate 81,126,246 downwards.
TGTTCAGCTGTTCTGGGCCTCTCTAATCACACTAGCTTTTTTTGGCTCCAACCAACCAGCCCCTGTGTGCCTCTACAGTCATCCCAACACTTTATTAATGTTTGTCTAAGTTAAGCCTGGCAAACACCCTTTATTTTTCTTTTTAAAAAATTGTCATAAGTCTGCTGGCCAGACATATTGTTCTAGACTTATAGCAGAATCAGTGATATACAACTTCATCCTGCTCAGAAGGATAGGAAGAATAAAATAGCTGTTATCCGCATCCTATATAATGAAAGCACTGCACTATGAGCAGCTTGTCTATTAGTTTCCCACTGGACTAATGTTAATAAGTATAGTGCTTAATTCCCTTCCCTCCCCTTACACCTGGCATTTTCCAGGAGCACCTCCATTGCTAATGAAATCTCTGGTGTAAATAAGAAGAATCAGGTCCATTAGTTTTACTTGAGATGTGAAGATTAGAAACGGCTGATTGCAAAGATTTTTCAATATCCTTCTCTAACTGATATCCCTCCAACAAAGGAACGCTGTCTCTTATCTTTTATGGGGTAAATAATATGCTCATTTTTAACTGTGGGTTTTAGTGTCGGTAAGCTCTTTGTTACCCTCAATAAGTCTTCACCAATGAATGAAGTGCACCCTTCCTAATCTGTAAATCAAAGTCATTTGAGTATCTGCTTGTTGAACCAGGCTTTGTTCATCTATGAAATATTTAATTTGTGACACCGCTCATTCAGCCAAAAGCAGTGCAACATCTGTGACTGTTTTCAGTAGAAATAAGCTAAGTTCAAAAGTAAGTCGTGTTTCTTTAATGACTACTTCTACAATTTCCATTTTAAAAAATCCCTTGAAATGTCTCCTCAGAGACATCCAAAGAATGGGAGGGATGTACTGTGTATGAGTGAGTATGTCACACTAGTTGCTTCAAATACCATAGGGAATAGAGTAGGGAGAAAGGTCATCTTGTTTTACTGTCCCCTTTCTAATCACTATTACCAAAGAGTTTGGTTACAGTTTGGGCAGCTGAGGAGTTATGATCTCTCTGCCAGTATCCCATTAAATATAGCTTTCCAAAGATCTCAAGTGTGTGTTTGTCCCTTCAACCAGTCATTCTGTTGAATTCCGATTTAACTCAGACATTCTTAAACATGGATGTGGACAGGTGTGAGGAAAGAACTACATCTGATGAGTATGCTAACAAACTTCTGAATGTAAAACCAAGAAGGCCCCAATCGTCAGCTGGTGTTGAGGAATGCATCGGAATCTAGGCTGAAGTTCAAAAGTGGCTTTAGGCAGCCTTTATGGTCTCCTGACCCTAAGCTGGCTGTGTCCTAGTGTAGTCCCCTGATGTTTTAAACCCTGGGTCAGCAAGTCTCAGAACCTGGGCCTACAGATTCAGGGTTGCATTATGGTGCTAAAAACAGCTGTGTAGACAGTCAGGCTCAGGCTCGAGCTTGGGCTCTGAAACCCACCCCTACCACACAGCCTTCAGAGCCCGGGCTCCAGCCCTAGCCGCAAGATATATGCACCTCTTCTAGTGCCATAGCATAAGTCTACATACCCTTCTATGCTATACAGGCTGCCCTGGACCTCAAAGGTTTGGACCTCAAATCTCGTGGCCGGGTTGCCAGGGCATGTTATGCACCCTTGTTCAATTTTTCTCTTGCAGTGGCTGAAAGTAGGGGTGGCGCAGGAATTACTATGTCAGTCTGATGGCACCAGAAGCATCATTCATTGGCCCTCTAAACTGGGTTTAAAAGTGCTTTATGTTGCCAAAGCAGCACTACATAGCCTTACATTTTTGTGGTTAGTCTTGGTTCTTGCTAGGGCAGTGGAGTGTCCTGCATTATGTAACAATAATAATAATGGGCCTTACATATAATTTGGTATTATTGCTTAATGTTACAGGCATAAGCATGTATTTCCATCATAAAGAGATGGCTGGAACTATAATCTGGAGTGGATTTGGGTCAAGATTATTCTGAGTTGAGATTTTTATCATTTCTGATCTTGTGATATGTGAGGCTGAGCAATCTATTCATTTTAATGTATATTCAGGATTTTTTCCAAGGGCACTCTTTGATCACTTCTTTAGTATAAATCAAAAGGAGAGAAGTCTTAAAACAGAAGGAAAAACCTGATACTCCTGGATTCCTCCAGTAGTTTTTTATTTGGAGCATTCATGTACAGTACATTATGAGAATGAGAAGTATCTCAAGTTTGCAGATGACACTAAACTGGGAGGAGTGGTAGAAGGGAAACAGAAGGACTTAGATAAATTACAGGATTGGGCCAAAAGAAATCTGATGAGGTTCAAAAAGGACAAGTGCAGAGTCCTGCACTTAGGATAGAAGAATCCCATGCATTGCTACAGACTAGGAACCAAATGACTAGGCAGCAGATCTAAAGAAAAGGACCTAGAGGTAACAGTGGATGAGAAGCTGGATATGAGTCAACAGTGTGCCCTTGTTGCCAAGAAAGCGAATGGCATTTTGGGCTGTATAAATAGGGGCATTGCCAGCAGATCGAGGGACATGATCATTCCCCTCCATTCAGCATTGGTGTGGCCTCATCTGGAGTACTGTGTCCAGTCTTGAGCCCCACACTACACGAAGGATGTGGAAAGCGTCCAGCGGAGGGCAACAAAAATGATTAGGGGGCTGGAGCACATGATTTATGAGGAGAGGCTGAGGGAACTGGGATTGTTTAGTCTGCAGAAGAGAAGAATGAGGGGCGATTTGATAGCTGCTTTCAGTTACCTGAAAGAGGGTTCCAAAGAGGATGGATCTAGACTGGTCTCAGTGGTAGGAGATGACAGAACAAGGAGCAATGGTCTCAAGCTGAAGTGGAGGAGGCTTAGGTTGGATATTAGGAAAATCTTTTTCACTAGGAGGATGGTGAAGCACTGGAATGGGTCACTTAGGGAGCTGGTGGAATCTCCTTCCTTAGAGTTTTTTTAAGGTCAGGCTTGACAAAGCCCTGACTGGGATGATTTAGTTGGGGATTGGTCCTGCTTTGAGTAGAGTGTTGGACTAGATGACATCCTGAAGTCCCTTCCAACCCTGATATTCTGTGATTCTGTCAGTAATAGTAATGTGCCAGGTTTTACTTAGATTAAATTTTCTATATTTGTGGAATTTATTTTTTTAATACACTTGATCTTTTGTGCCTGGCAAATCTGGATGATACTCTTTAGCTTCCTAATACAAGAGAAAATATTGACAGGTCTGTATTAAATGGTACACACAAGATTGCACTGGACAAAGCACAAGTAAATGTACAATAGGGAACAATTTTACCTTGGCAGTGATAAGTCCCTTCAGGCTTTGGAGTCTGATTCTATGCCAGTTAATTTCAGAAGCTCATCTAACATTTTTGAGATGAGAAGAGGTACACTCAAACATGGATGAGATATAATTATATTTCTTGTTGCTATGGAAACTCTTCCAATTTCAATTCTGACTTCATTTTGAATACCTTGGAACAGTAGCACACAAGAACCAGCCTGTTCTGTGGTTTAATAAAGCTTTGAAAAAGGCCTCAAGATCTTGAGTTAAGCCATCACAATATTGTGCTGCACATTTTGACCTAACAAAAATGAAATGATAGCATAGCACTCTAAGAACAGTGGGAATTTATCAATAGGATTAATGAGTGAAATTGGAAAGCTTAATCTAAAAAATCGGTTCTTAACTTTATAAAATTGAGTTCCTACCTCTGATACATTTAATAAATGTTTAACGTTTATAAACGCAGTGTAGTTGTAGCTGTGTGGGTCCCAGGTTATTAGAGAGACAAAACTGAGGTAATATCTTTTATTGGACTCTCTCTTCAACAGAAGTTGGTCTAGTAAAAGATATTACCTCACCCACCTTGTCTCTCTATAGTTTATAAGTATAATTATTTGTATTGCCATACCACAGAAATAGGAACCTATTGTGTTTTTCCTACAGAACCCAGCACCTAAAGATATGACACCTAACTCAAAGAATGTACAGTTTAAAGACAATCTGCAGATGATGAGGAGAAATGGATACAAGCATGCTCCACAATTCACAATACAATATTGCAATAAAACAAGCAATATAAGTGGTGCACAGGATTTTCAGAAATGAGTACAAAACCTTTGAGTTTTAAGTGCATATTTTGGCACCCAAGTAAGTGGCCCGTTGCTCAGCATTCTTAACAGTTTGGGGAGGGAATGGGGCTTTTGAAATAAGAAACTGCTGTGAGCCTGGACTGTTACAGGACTTCCACAGGCAAACCCATAACAAATTTAAAGTTTCTCCGTTTGAGAATGCACCCACTATACATTGCTTTCTGTAAATTGCCCTTAGTCACTGAATTAACTAACTTTATGTAGCCATGGTACAAGGTAGGAGCATGTTTTCATGTTTCAAACCTGTAGAATTTAGTCTCAAAAGATAAGGTAAGTGTTGTCTCAAAATCAAATAGCTCTTTATTTAACAGGCAATCCTCCCTCTTCTCTCCCCAAGTTTGCCCCTGAATGTTGTTGCAGAGAGCCTCAGAAGTAAATACTTTAAAAATAAAGAAGCTTTAGCAAAGCTTTTATTAACTTTTAATTAATAATTTATTAATTATTTATTTAATTAATACGGTCTCCCTCTAATCTTTCCAGCAAGTTAAATAAGTATGGGTTGGATGAATGGACTATAAGAGGAATAGAAAGCTGGCTAGATTTTTCGGGCTCAATGGGTTGTGATCAACGGCTCAATGTCTAGTTGGCAGCCAGTATCAAGTGGAGTGCCCCTTTGTACTCTGACATAACTTTGGCACCATCAAAGCAAGAACGTATTTTAAGGGTCAAGACTGAGTTTGTGGAGGTCTTTCAAAACTTGTGTAATATCTTCAGAAGTGAGGCCATGTACCTGGGTTACTCCAATAAGCCTTTCCTTGGCATTGCCATCAACAGAGTTGCATGAAACAGTGGAGAAATGTTCTACATTTATAGCATCTTTTGTCAAGTTCTTCTGCCTGAAATGTGACACTACATCACCATCTTTCTGAGGCTCTTCAACAATAACTTTCAAAACTATCTTCATAATATCAATTATTTCATTCTGAGTTTAGCAGAAGTGTAATTTTGCATTTTTTAAATACTTTTTTTTCAGAGCATTCTTGAATTTTGGATCTTGACCTGGAGTAACCTTCAGTAGTTTGATGAAAAGTCCTGATGAATTGTTTAGAAGGAGTGTTAAGTCCTTGAAGTTTGAGCTCTTGATCTCCTCCGAGGCAAATTATTTATGACAACAAACCAGATAATTTTTGCCAAGGTTTTTAAATAGCACCTGTTTCTCTCTGAGGGATGACACCAAAACAGAAATTGTGACACCTGAAAAGAAGTTATGATAAAACCAATATTATAATCAAATTCATAATTCAGCAACATTCCTAAGCAAATGAATAAACTTTAAATCCTAAAATGAGTAAATTTCTTGTATACGGGATCTAATATAGCAAGTTTTGGAGCTCAGTCCCTCAATAAATCCCTTATCTTATAGGTGTTGAACCTGCTTTTAAAAGGGCCTCTCTCTTTCCCCCTACCTCCTTGGCATATTGACTCCTGGTTTTCTTTTTTGTTTCAATGTTTTCCCATTAAATTTTGAATGGTCCACTATTTGTCTCTTTCCCCCCCCCCCCCCGGTTGTGCAATATTAGGTACTTGAAGCTAGTCTCATCTGGTTGGGGAGGTGGCCTGTTTCACTTCCCCGTAGTAAGGTGAAGCTGACTGTTGCAGCACCAATTTCTGAACACAGTTTTAAATACATCAATTCATAATCACAATTTGCATACATATCTCATAATAACTATCAGATTCCACTTTCATAAGAGACCTTACTTAACGTACTTATACACAGTAATATTGTATACCACAAGTTGATTCAATTGAATAGTCTTTAGGGTTCAGATCCTCTGTTCTCCCTTCGATGTGTCTGGACCCCAATTGTCTTAAATGTGGAAATAGACAAAAAATGACCTGTTGCTCCTCTCTTCCTTGCTGCAGTCCACTCAGCCATTGCATTCAAGTGGACTAAACAGTTTTCATGTTTGATTAAACCTTTTTGCCTTGAAACGGATTTTTTTCCAATTGCAAAAGCCAGAATTCATTGTTTTAAATCCGCTCCCCTTCCACCAGTAATATCAGGGTGTGCATACATCCGACAAACCAAACAAAAGGCCTTATCAGCTTTAACAGAAATGGTACTCCCAATACTTTTGCCAACCAATCTAGGTATTCCCCTTGACTCTTCAGTAGTGTCACAGTCCCCCGGGGTTGGCAATCTAAGGGTTCTCATGGATTCTTGTGGAGCAGTCCAGTGCTAGTCAGTCTCATAGACTCATAGGTCAGAAGGGACCAATATGATCATCTAGTCTGACCTCCTGCACAAGGCAGGCCATAGAACCCTACCCGTCCACTTTTATAACAACCCCTAACCCAGGACTGAGTTATTGAAATCCTCAAAATTGGTTTGAAGACCTCAAGCTGCAGAGAATCCACCAGCAAGCGACCCATGCCCCATGCTGCAGGGGAAGGTGAAAAACCTCCAGGGCCCCTGCCAATCCACCCTGGAGGAAAATTCCTTCCCGACCCCAAATATGGCAATCAGCTAAACCCTGAGCATGTGGGCAAGACTCACCAGCCAGCACCCAAGAAGGAATTCTCTGCAGTAACTCAGTTCCCATCCATCCATCACTCTCATGTGCTCCAAAAAGAGCTTTCATCTCTGTTTGAAAGGAGGGTAGCTCAGTGGTTTAAGCATTGACCTGCTAAACCCAGGGTTGTGAGTTCAATCCTTGAGGGGGCCACTTAGGGATCTGGGGCAAAATCAATACTTGGTGCTGCTAGTGAAGGCAGGGGGCTGGACTCAATGACCTCTCAGGGTCCCTTCCAGTTCTGTGAGATAGGCATATCTCTATATTATATTATTTTATTTTACTTTCTCCCCTTCAAACAGGTAAGCAGGGTTTCACAGAAACTCCAGCATAGAACCCTCTGTCCTTACTTTGCTGCTTTGTATATTTTGTAGGCCTTCCTGCAGAAGTCCTCTCTGCTGACACTTTCCTACCAGGGTTATACGTCTTTTTATTATAGCAGCAACATACTGCAGTCACCACACTTCACTTGGCTGAAACTCAGTCAATAACCTCCTCTTCCACCATGGGCTATTGGAATTGTAACTATTACTGTGTGCTGTAGGACTACAATCACTCATATGAAGAAACTCAGACTAAGAAACTTGCGAGGCTGGAGGGGGAAGGAAGAACTGGAGCACATCTTATTTCTACAGAGGAGTAAAGATATGTCAGGCGGGGAGGGGCATTGAGCCCTCATGTTCATCTTAGCTACTAGGCTTATTTCAAAATTTTACTTCAATTCAGCTGCATTCAGAACTGTTGATATTAATGAATCAAAGGTTTGGAGGCAATCTAGATATCTTTCTGTAAATGCTTGTTCATTGAATGCTTCCGGCTGCGAGGACAAAACCTGCCTCCCACTTTATGGAACTCTGTTTGCTTGGGGGAATCAGATGACTTAAGTGAACATCTTCCAAGTCTGGTTTTCAAATCAGATTGCCTGCCATTTGCAATATTAGTTGAATATTCTTGATCTCAAAATCATGAGACAGTCAAAACTTTGTAGCTGATGATGCTATTCAACCAACTAATCAGTATTGCCAATCCCAAATGTTAAGAAATCATGAGTCAAACTCATAAAAATCATGTGATTGGCTTTAAAATTATGAGATTATATAAAAATAATATATTTGGTGGTCTTTTAATTTGCTTTCTGCTTATTGAGCCTTTAGAATGCACTGGGGTCACATTTTGAAGTTTTTCCACATCCATGAGGGCTAGAAACTTACAAAGACTGAAATCATCACATATCCACTTGACTCCAGGAAATGAGGCTTTAAGAAAAACAATAATTATCATCAGACTCGTCACAAAATCATGAGAGTTGGCAACGCTGCCTCCTATTAATACATTGATATTATATCAATCCCAAATATAATCCTATTGATAAAAATTGCTAAACGAGGCTTATGATATAAGCAGAACTTGATTTTGAGTTTGTCACCAGTTTTGAGAAGTCTGGCTCTGAAGTCACTGCCACCTAAACATATTCAGCTGGGTGTTTCACTGAAAAGTTTTTCATTTACAGTACCTTATCTGGCTATTAGCTTAAACATAAATTTTCCTCACTTGTATCTGTTGGCTTTGTTCTAAACCAAAATCTGATTGCACACCCATCACATTTTCCACACGTTTGGAACTGAAACCTCGATCTGAATCTTACCACTTGCCTCTAACTCTGGAATTGTTCAGACCTCTTCAAACTTTAGGCAGTGAGACATTTTAAAAAGGTGACCAGTGTTGATCAGTATAGGTAACTTTACATTGTAAATTTGTAGCAATACCAGTCACATTTAGCCACTGAAGTAGTGCCAAGAATCTTGAACTACTTCCTTCTTTCTGGATGAGTCGGATTTAAACAAACAAACAAACAAATAACCCCCTTCTGTTCTCCCCCCCCCCCCCCAAATAAACAACCTACTTGAGGATTGGTAGGAATGCAAGCCATGGCTAATTGTTCTAATTATCTCCATATTAAAGAGGCATCCTCTTCAATTGTTCCTGGTAGTTTCTATAAGAGAGACTGTAGCTGAAGTCATCAGTAGATCATATCAGCAAGAGAAGTAGGGTGGGAGGCCAGATTACTCAAGGGAGGAAGGAAGTACTGGCAAATACCTTTTGTAAAACTGCCACCACTAAATTCAGTAGTCACCCATTCTTCTGACTCTTGGTCCTAATTCCAAGTCCTCCTCTTCCATTGCCTCCCTCACTGTTTCTTTGCAAAGCCAAGAACTTTTACCAGACAACAACACTGAATTTCAGAAGTAGCTGTAAAATATCCATCTTATCCAAATAGTTTCCATCATACAGCTGACGCAGACTCATCAGATCCAATGTAAAGCAGCAAACAGGAGGATTTTAAACCATTTGAAATTCTCTGGACATCATAATCCAGTAATTACTTTTATGCATAAGTGTCTCCTAAATGTTCTATATATGACATTGTATCTCAAGATGCAGGAAAAAAATACTCAGTTACTGGTGTAGCACTTGATAGACAGCCAGTCCAGTTGTCAATGGCTGTTAGAAGGCTTTACATCCTCAACACATTGGGTCACTTGCATGTGCAGATGAAAATCCCTGAAATTGGCATCCTTTTCTACACACATTGCTTCTCTATGCATCAAATCTCATTCAGCATCTTGGATGAGCTCAAAAGAGAGATAGGTTTGAGCAAAGTGGGAGAGCCTTTCCGTAGTTTCCAAAAATGAGATCCGTGCTGCTTCTATCAAAGTCAGTGGTAAAACTGTCACTTGCGGAGCAGTCATACCCACTGGCTGCCACATAAAAAGTCATTGTCAGGTAGCATCATGTGCACATCCTCTACTTTTGTTGACTGCTTGAAAATATCGAGGCACTACTTAATGGAGGAAGTGGAAGAAATAAAACACTTCTACAATATATGATGGTCCTTGCATAAGACACAATTGAAATACGGTTTTGTCTGTACAGCAGCTCATCTTTCCTTCCCCCTGTATCTTTCTCATATTTGTTACTCTGGCAAATTAGGTGCCAGCTCATGCCAAGTTCCCCATGCCTCAAATGAACACTGATACATACACAACTGGAACCAGTCTGGTTCACCTTTGTGTTAGTATTGTTAAAACAATATTAGTTATAAAAATATGCTTAGTGTCTAGACTTTATTAAATGTTTGTAAGTTGCACTTATAACATCTGTATCCTATATTGTACAGTAACATTTGAGCATTTGCCCTATAAGCCTCTAACTGTATAAATCATCGGACTGGAAAGACATAAATTAGTGTGAAATGTTGGCTTCCAACCAAAGGTGTTGGGGCCTGCCTAACAGAAAAGGTCCATCGACACTAGACAAACTATTATGGAATATCAGAGGACAAAAGATTTTGATTGCTCTCCCTTCTCCCCCTAAGAAGAAATGTGCAAGTAAATACCTCTCATCATCTAAGTTGGCAGCTCAGAGAAGAGGGAAAGGGGATAAGAATCCCTGACAAGGAGAAACTGAATCTCTAAGCTGACTGGACTCTGAGGATAAGGTTTTCTAGGTATAAGCAAAAGTGCCCCAGGGTTTATCTGGGCTGGTCTAAAGGATTTATAGATTTTTCTCATTATTACAGATGCTTCTATCACCTTTGAAGCTTTGTGTGCGTGTGTGTGTGTTTGCCTGATTTAACATTGTAAATAACTCATTTCCTTTTCCTAGTTAATACATCTTTAGTTAGTTTGTTATAGGATTGGCTACAAGAGTTGTTTTTGGTGTGAGATCTAAGGTGCAATTGACCTGGAGTAAGTGACTGGCCCTTTGGGAGTAACCTTAATATTATTGTGGGTTGGTTTGGTGTAAGAGACTATCACAAAGGCCAGATTGTCTATGTGTCAAGATCAGAGTACCCAAGCGACTGTTTGATTCCTTGGTTAGGGTATTATGATGCCTGGGGGGTATAATTTGATACTTGGTTGATGAAATCTAAGTATAGAACTCAGAACCAAGTTGCCTCTTAACAGTCTGTCCTGAGGTTGGTGTCCAGGCTCTTGAGCCACTGCAGGACAGCTTGACAGATGTCATCACTCTTATTTGAAGTGGCTGTTTCACTTGTGGGCACTACAAAAATAATCTTAATTATAATTAAACATAGTTTAGTAAGTAAGACTGTGCATCTGCTTTCTGTAGAAAGCCAAATGAACCTCTAAGTATAATGGCAAATGCTAATAAATCAAAGTTGTTTGGTATCCGTATTCTTTATTTTCCACTGGCTTCTTTGCCTCAGGCCTCTTTGCCTCTATTTTAAGGGGCTTAATATAGGGTCTGGTCTATCTAGTGTTTTCCATAATCCAGTAACATAAATATTACACACAGACCAAATCTGATGTTGTTTGCACCAGAAATGGCTCTTGAGTTGTCTGAAATAGCAGCAACATGAAAACATATAAAGACTTCTTAGCCCCCACATGGGGGAGGGGGAACGCTATTCTCTCCAACTGTTAAACAATATTTTAAGATCTTTCCTCCTTTCTTTAACTCTCCATTTGCACTGAAAACATTCCAGGAGAATCATGTGTTATAAGGATCAGGTTTGCAGCAGCTTCCCAAATAGAACTAATGCTTGCCAGTGATTTCCCTTTAGTGAAGTTATTATGGTGTCCTGGAACAACAGAGTTCGTTTTATACAATCATCAAGAAATTGTCTCAGTGGGAACCTTCATTTGCTGAACTATCACAGGACTTAACTGATTGCTGGAAATGGAAATGTATTGCAGCACAAACACACAATACTCAGCTCCAACAGATATGAAAGGTCACTAAGTTCAACAGTCATATGTTCAAGGAAAAGAACATATTTTTTTGTCTCAAAGTGTTAACTGTACTTTCTTGGGGGTTGTCATAAACAGATAGTTAAGGGTTAATGTCTCTTTTACCTGTAAAGGGTTAACAAACAGGGACCCAAACACTTGACCAGAGGACCAATCAGGAAACAAGATTCTTTCAAATCTAGGTGGAGGGAAGCCTTTGTTTGTGGGTTTGGGGTTTGTGCGGCATTCTCTCTGGGTCCTGGACAGGATTAGAGGTGCAACCAGGTTTCTGCCAATCTCCCTGCTACAGTCTCTTATCTATTCAGAATAGTGAGTAAGTACAAAGGCGGTTATAGTCTTTGAACTTATTTTTCTTTAGTTGCAGATGTGTACTTGTTGGAAGTAGCTTAAATTGTGTTTCTGCTGGAGAAAGCTTCTTTCTATTGTCTATAAGCTATAAAAACCCTGTATATTTACCATCTTGAATACAGAGACAATTTTTATGTTTTTTCTTCTTTATTAAAGTTTTTCCTTTTTTTTTTTTTTTTATTTTTAGTTCTTGTAGTTTTTTTTGTCATGTCTCGCTTGTGCTGTGCGTCTTTGATTTGTTCCTCTCCCTCCTATCTTGCTCTTCCTGTTTCAGGGCATCCTTGGTAGTCATGGTTCCCGCTTTCTTGCATTGGGGTGCCCTCTGGTGTTTATTGCCTGAACTGCGGCTTTTCTGTTGCTTCTCGGGTTGCCTAGCAACAGTGCCTTTCTAACAAGCCTTCCTGGATAAAACTAGAACAAAAAGAAACCCTTTATTTGCATGTGTGTTCTGCTAATGTAGTTGACTTACAGCTGGAGTTCTATTGTCTAACAAAAGACCCTTGTTAAACTTAATGGCCTGCCTGAGGCAATCTCTATTCACAGCCAGAACGGCGCAAGGAAAAAAAATTTCTGGCTGGAGTTTTGAAAACCTTCTCTCTGCTACAAGCAGCTAGCAGAGAAAAAGAAAAATAATAATCTTACTGGCTTTTGGATTCTACTATCCCACCTCTGCCACCATGTCATAGTATAATTCCCAACTCTGGACCTTAGCATCCAGGGGTACTAGCCTAAAGTCCTCTAAGCTTAATTACCAGCTTAGATTCTGTAGCGCTGCCACCAACCAGGAATTCCAGGGCCTGATGCCCTCTGGTCCCCCCCAAACCCTTCCCTGGGGACCCCCAAGACCCAGATTCCTAGAGTTTCACAACAAAGGGGAATAAACCATTTCCCTCCCCCATCCTTTCTTCCTCCCAGCTCTTTCCCACCCTGGGTACACTAGGAGACCACCGTGACTCAACTCCTTGAATCACCACCCGAGAGGAATGTTATCTTCCCCCTCCCTTCTTCCCTGGAGAGAGATACAGAGATAAACGCGGAGAGCAGGTTTTTCTTCTCTCCTCCCTTTCCTTTCTCCCACCAATTCCCTGGTGAGTGCAGACTCCCTTCCCTGGAGTCTTACAAAAGATAACCAAAAAATCAATTAGATTTAAAAAAAAAAAAGAGGAAAATTTTAATAAAGGAGGAAAAACCTAAAAATTGTCTCTGTATTCAAGATGGTAAATATACAGAGTTTTTATAGCTTATAGACAATAGAAAGAAGCTTTCTCCAGCAGAAACACAATTTAAGCTACTTCCAGCAAGTACACATCTGCAACTAAAGAAAAATAAGTTCAAAGACTATAACCGCCTTTGTACTTACTCACTATTCTGAATAGATAAGAGACTGTAGCAGGGAGATTGGCAGAAACCTGGTTGCACCTCTAGTCCTGTCCAGGATCCAGAGAGAACAACGCACAAACCGCAAACCCACAAACAAAGGCTTCCCTCCACCTAGATTTGAAAGTATCTTGTTTCCCGATTGGTCCTCTGGTCAGGTGTTTGGGTCCCTGTTTGTTAACCCTTTTACAGGTAAAAGAGACATTAACCCTTAACTATCTGTTTATGGGGTCCAGTTCCAATGTTGTCCATGGCATCTTCGTGGTCTTACTGTCTCAAATAATGCAATGCTTTTTGAAATACTAAAAATTCCCACATAGGCTGGTCTTGTGCTGCTCCAGCATTGTAGTGCATGATTGTTGTAAAAAGATCATATTCATTGCTAGAATCTGCACTGCATCTATCTGTTGCTGTGGAAATTGATATGGTTGCAAATTCAGCATTGAGACTTCACTGCTGGGAAGAAGCAAGCTCTTGGATTAACCCAAATCTTCAATAATTGGATAATGAAGAGCAAACACATTTTTAAAAATGGAAAGATTAATAGATTTTTGCTTTGAGCTTCGTGCATTTTCAAATGCGTCACACTGAAAGTTCTATATTAACCCTTTTGGCAATGGACAAGCAGATTAACTCTGCAGTGGTCAATACCCAATGCTTTTTGGAGGGGGTGCTCTCTTGTACAGACTACTCTTCTTTTCTTTTTCTGGCTGTTGGAAACTTAGAAGAAACCCAACCCATGACCAGACCTGCCATAAAACACCCTCTCTACTCCAATCTATACACAGTGTGACCATTCTTCCAGCCCCTCTATTGGGCCAGGAACCCGCAAAAGGAAACATGTCACATCAGGTGCTGAGACTGTTTTCTTCCCACTTTCCCTCCATCCTCAAAGTGGGACTGGAAACATACTGCATGTGAAAGCAAGCAGGGAATCTAAGACTGTCAGCTCAGACACGGAGATAATATTCAGCAGGAGTGAGTTGCAAGGGGATGTCACACTGGCAGGGAAACCTTCACTTGTGGATCGAGCAAGACAGATAGAAAGGTAGTATTCCATTCTTCACTCCTCCCATCCCAGAAAGAGAAATTAGAATGATTTGTGATGCACCATTGTCTCGGGAAAGAGTGTGTTCATTCTTGGTATCCTAAGGGTGAAAGTCAGGAGTGAAGGTGAGGTGGTGGAGAGGAGGGAGTTAGAGGGAGAATTCCTCCTATGCTAATAGTATGAGTAGACTATCACTCCTCCTTAGCTTAGGGGAGCAATGCTCCCCAACAGCTGCTCCTACTATACTTGTGTGGTTAGACCTCCCTCCTCATATTCAGTGTAACTTAATGATGGGTGGTTAGGATAAACTCACATAAGTCTTAACTGAGTCTAACTCTTTGTTTTTCTGACAAATCATGAATTAGTCTCACTGGAGTGATAGTGTTAGTGCTTCTACCTCCACTGAGAGCAAAGGAGGTAATCCATGTCTGGGACAAAAAGATGCCTGAGAAGTTATTTTAATTGCATCTCATTATTTATCTCTTCAATAGATTGAGAAAAGGCAACGTTCCCCTCTTTACCAAGCTCATCAGCATCTAACAGAAATGCAGACTAGGATTGTCTGACCCCTAGGACAAATCCAATAACTGAAATCATTTCTGATTACTGATGGGCTGTCTTATCCTGCTGCATCCTGATGACCAGCATACCTTGAACAGTCAGCTTATCCCATTATCTAACACTTCCTCTGACAACTACCTGAAACTGATCACCCTCAGAAAATAGCTGCTGATCTAAGGTGGCATGATGTAGATGCTTTAAAGACTAATTTGATCATCTATCAAATAAAGATGTCACAAAAAGACATTTCCATGGTAAAGGATGAGACCTTTGTCAGTCGACTCCTAGGGATTTCTTCTTGTTTCTGTGAAGACCAGTAGGCTAAATTCCAGGCATGCAGAACCAACTAAAACTTGGCACATGATAAAACAGAACTTCTATTTTTAGGTAAGATATATTCATCATATCCCCTGCCTCCATCATTGGTTCAGTCTTTCTAGACCAGTGGCTCTCAAACTTTTTTACTGGTGACCCCTTTCACAGAGCAAACCTTTGAGTGCGACCCCTCTCCCCCTCTTATGAATTAAAAACACATTTTAATATATTTAACACCATTATAAATGCTGGAGGCAAAGCGGGGTTTGGGGTGGAGGTTGACAGCTCGTGACCCCCATGACCTCATGACCCCATGAGGGGTCCTGACCCCTAGTTTGAGAACCCCTGTTCTAGACCCTTTATTAATCAGATGAAATGTTGTTCATCCCTTTGTTACATTGGAGTCTTCTTTCTGTAGAAAAACATTCATGTAGCATGAGGCTTGCTTAAATTGGAACTGCATTTGGCATGCTGAAATTCATTGAAATAACTTTTTCATTGGTATTAAGTTTCACTAATTGGAGTTCACTATAAAATAGCTCTACTGTATGGGGTAGATTTTTAGCAATTAGTCTAAAAAAATCCTCATGCAGTGATCTCAGGTTGACTGCAAATTTTTATTCCTGGACCATCTTAACCACCAGTCACAAAGCACACTTGTACCCTACAATATGTATCTTTGTGTGTAATCCTGTGTTGCCATATCATATGTCATGTGTCTCTTCCAAGGAGAATTCTAGGGCCAAACGTTCAGCTACAATCCACTCTATGCAGTTCCATTGACTTTCATAAGGCATCATCAGGTATACAGCATATTAGAATTTGGCACGAAAATACTATTCAGTGGATACTCTGACCTTGTCTTATGTTGCTATGTATTTATGCTACCTATATTAACCACACCACGTACGCACCTACCAAAACAAGTCATACTGCTGCACACACTTCTCCTGATGAGAGGATGAGAGAACAAATGCATGATAGATAATAGTCATGCTGCTTAATGCATAACTATGAGGAAGGTGGTATAATGACCTATGCAGAATTAAATATTTGAGCATTCAGGCTTAAAACTAACCTTTTTTAATACACTCACAAGTGTACTTGTTACTCCACAGATGACCTTAATGACAGATTGCAATCTCTCAGAGTGGAAACCTAAATATATAGATCCATGGTTGTGGGTGAATAGTACATAGAGTAGCACAGGTGAAAGCTGCAAAGGGACTGTGCACTCAGGTTCTCTGGAGTATTTTAAAACTTCCTTTAGACTGTACTAAATTAAGCCGTTTACTAATGAGCCCAAAGGATTAGCAGAGAATCCGCTACAGCCCTTCCTCCAAGAACATTCCCTATGCTGACTGCAAGGATGAGGGGTGACATGTTTCCTGGTAGGTATGATATAATAATGGAATGCATAGTAATGCTGATCCAGGGCCTGATTCTCCTCTCATCTATACTTGTGTAACTCCATTGGCTTCAATGACATTACTTCTGATTTACAGGGGTGGAACTTAGAGGAGAATCAGGGCCATTTAAAAAAAATACTCTGTTCCTGTTGCCAGTCAGGTCCTTCCCCTCCCTTCCCCTACCATGTGTTTCCCATAAAGGCCCTGGCTGTGTTGAGTGCTATATGATAGCTTGTCTGGAAGCTGAAGACAAGGTGCATGTGCTTTTGCTAGAAAGACTTTCTGAATGACTTATATACAGTAGCTAAAGTTGCAGCATGCTTCTGTCTTACAGTGTCTGGATGTGGTCACATTTACAATGTTCACACTGTAACTTTCACAGGGAAAGCCCTTTCATGATGAAAGGGCTTCAGTTCATACAGTGTGATGTAAAAATACATCTATGAAAGATCTGAAAAAGGAAAAAATCTAAAAGGCAGTACAGGACAATGCAGCACTGTGCTCTTATGGGGGAGGGAAATTCAAAAGCATACCAAACAAATACAGTGAAGTATATAAAAAATTTCCTCTGCCCAAGGCTGTTTTTCTTTGAATTCTCTATACTCAGAAAAAAAATCTTTAGATTTATTTTCTGTAGAGTGACAGTTTTACTTGTAGACAGTAAGAATTATACAGTGTTCATCATTTAAAAAGCCAGCATTTACTGATCATTGCCATGCTGTTAAGAATATTGCAGTATTTCTCTATATTATGAAATACAAAATGACTGAAATCTGAATATTGTGACTTGGTAATGTTGACTGTGTAATGGTTCTCTAACAAAGTCACATTATTCTGGGAATTCATATCCCTTATTGATTGATTTACACTTCCATGCAAGATAGGTGTTTTGTTTTTTACATTTATTTATTTTAATTTCTGGGTGTGGTCAAGCTGTGTACCAGAATTTAACAAAAACAACATCTCTAGCTGAAGTCAGTCAAACTTTCCTTTCAATCCAGTGGGAACAAGATGTAGTTCTTAGACCCAAATCTTCCTCTACTTCCCCAGTGAGTAGGGCCCCTGACCTAACACAACTGCTGTGGTTCTGCTGCATGGAGCAGGAAAGGCTGGACTCCTTCTATAGGGAGTTCTTCATGGAGGTTTCCACTGCAGCTATGTGCAATGGGAAGGAAATAGCCAGAGGGTATGCTGCTGGTATAGGTGATGGAGGGGAGAAAAGTGGCTGTGCAGGCTGCTCTAGCCCTAATGCTGAAGTAGTCTTTGAAACCATTCTTTTGCCATTTAATGATGATGGGCTTTGCTGGTCAGAAGAAGGGAGATTATTCAGATTTTTGTTGCTTACCCAAACCATGATAAGTTACTAGGGTTAAGTACCGGGGCAAGGCTTGGGGCTGAATTTCCACGTTTTGCACCTGTAAAGGAGGAGCTAATTCACAATATATTCTGGGCCTGATCCAATCCCAATACATTCACTGAGTGTTTTTACTCTGACTTCAATAGGCATTGGTTTAGCCACTCCATGGTCACAAAGGTTTTTTGAAGTATTCCATGTAACTGTGCAAGTGCACCACAATCTTGACCTGCAACTCCCCTACCACTCTAATCCCAGGCTTTTTTCTTAAGTGAAAGATGCTAGTTGTAACAAACTTTGTGGCAGTTCTGGCGTTGTGCACAATTAATAAGGAATTGACTAAGACTGCTCATTTTCGCTAGTGACAAAAGATGAGATTTGAATTTAAGTTAATTTCATGTGCATATTTATCTCCTCTGTAATCTTTCTTGTTCACCTGTGCTTGAATAGAAATTAAGCTTTTAATATAATGACAGAAAAAAAAATCCCTCTGGCATGGGACAGGGGATTTCCAAATACAAAGGGTAACCATGATTTATACGTACCATATCAGTGCTAGAAACATCTGAAATCTCTAGACATTTATGGGGAAAAAATAGACACAGGTCCTTTTAACTTCATTTTAATTACACTATTATAGCAGAGCTTTCTTTGGAAGAATAAAATGGGAAAGGCAAATATTTTGCTGAACATAACATTTGCCCTTCCTAAAAAAACATGATTGGGAAGGAGGCTGCATATAGTAAAACCAACAACAAACAAACCTGGCCCAAAGTGTAAAACTCCCCTTCAGATTAACTTTCCTATAACTATAAATAAAAACCTCAAAAGAGGAAATAAATGTACACAAGAAGGAAGGGAGATAAAAATAAATAGTAGAGGAGATGAGAGAATTAAAAAATCAAATTGCACTATATTTTTAAAAAATTCACTCAACCTTTTTTTCACCTGGCCATAAAGCTATTTATGGATTGGATTTAAACTATTTTAGTGCTCAGATGAAATAGTAATTGGCACCATTTTAAAATCTAGTTGGATAGCTTGACTAGATAGAACTTTCAGCAGAATATCCCCACTTTTAGTGCACTGTATTAATTATTATACTGGTTTCTGAGTGTGGACAGAGAGATCAATATTCTCCTCTGTTATAAATATGCAATAAATATGCAATGGAATTGTATCCGTGTAAAGAGAAAATTTAGCCCTCATTGTCTGGTGGGTAAAGCAAGCTTTATTTTTCAAACCAAGACAATGAATTATAAATATTAACTTCTGAGTTAAAATATGATTATCTTCTCTCACAAATTCTGCTAGGGTTGTTCAAACTAAACCAAAATCTGAATTTTGCAAATAGGCCGCTCTTTCTAATGGACTGAACTGGAATCCTAAACCTAAACACCTCTAATCTTTGGAGTTTGAGGTGGAATTCGCTCCAAACTTCAATTTCAATTTTGTAGCCTGGGGTTATTTGCAATAATTTGTAACTTAAATTTTGTGTTGGCATCATGGAGTACATGGTTAACTTAATTTGCAGTTCTTTACTTAAATGTATGAGACAGAGTATGCTAATCCCTGTGAGATGATAGATGTTTGAAATCATTTGCAATTAAAAAAGATGTGCATATATTTTTGCTATACATCTAGTTATTCATTCCTATGTACTATCCTTGAATTTCTCCATAGATGGATATGTGGCTTGTTTGTTTGTTTGTTTTTTCTGTTGTTTTTGTTTTGTTTTTTGCAGAGGGTGGACAATATAAACTATTTTGTTGCCATTTTTCACAAGTGTAAACCCAGAAATCAGTAGATTTAATCTGGATTCATATTGAAATAAATGCAGACCTTGCCTTCAGGCATCTAAATCATCTATGTATTTAATAATTGTATTTTTACAATTTCCTTTATGTTAAAATAACTCTTTCCACATATTTAAAAATATTTGCTTAGTTTTACTAAGTGATTTGTAGTTTTAGCTTATCAGTTAAGGTATGGTTCAGGGGAAATAATTTAATGTTTTTAAATAAAATTACAATTTTAACTATAAACTGCATAAATCTATATTTTAGCTAAAACTGTGTGAGACCTAGGGGCAAATGAGTTTTTGCTAAGGAAGTCTGTTTAGAAGTGGGAACAAAAATCATACTGCCAACTGCACTAAAGCAGCAGGTTCTCCTGATCTGAGCAAGATTTATCATAAATTCACTTATTCATTTCAATGAGAAATACCACATGATCTGCAAGATCCTGTGATATCTCATGGGAATGTGACAAGATGAAACAACTTCTCAATGACCACTGTACAACAGCAAGGATGGGGAAAAAACAATAGGGAGGGGAAAATGTAAAAACAGAGCAAGATGCATGTTTTAGTCTGCTGGATATGCTGGAAGGTTTTAATCTAATTTATAGTAAGAAAGTGTAAATGTTTCTTATCACTTAAGTCCATTCTGCCTCTCTGAAGGGCCAGTGTAGTAGGGGGTTACAGATAAGCCACCTATTCAGATTAATACAAATAGCCAAGAGTAATGGACTTGAATATCAGAATTCAGCCACCTTGACTGGGGAAGATGGCTAAGGTGGGAATGATCAGTGATCTCTGGACTGCTGGACTTGGACTTGGAGAAAGGAATCTGCAAGCCTTCCAGAGCTGGGTAGGGTTGGGGAAGAAATGATAGCTTAATGAGGAAATGGTAATCTTTGTATGGGGAACAGAAACTATTTCACTTCCTCTTGATGATTCACCTAATCAAACACTACTTTGTGAAAATACTGGCATGACCCTCATCCTGATATGATGATGAGCTCTACCATGGAGACAAAGTGAATCAAGGGGTTGAAAAAACAAAGAGAGATCTCAGAGAGAATGGACACTGCATTCTAGAAATTAGCTTAGGACAGAAGAATGAAAAGTTAAGAGTATCTTTATCTTTATTGCTTCTAGGCTTGTGAGGAGTATAAATCTGGATCTATTGTGCAAATAAAATCTTTTGAAGATATCGGAAACTATTTTGAATAAGCCTTATATTAATGAAGACTGTTATCTGTAACTTCATGTGGTCTTCCCCAAAGGAGATGAGAATTCCTCGACCTATCCTGTGGGTGTAAAAAAGTGTTGAGCCTTAAATACACTCTCAAGGTTTCAGTCAGAGGAATGGATTGAGAAATCTTTTCCCAGGAGATCAGTTGCCATCAGCTACAATCCAGTGAACATAAAAGATAAACCTAAGGACAAAAAGGAGGCAAGTTGATGGGTGCAGGTGATGGACTTTCTCTTTAATACATTCTAACAAAGTCATCTGACTGAAGCAACTGATGACAGATACTGACAGGGTGTGGTAACAAGAACTGGCTGGGGAATTTTCCATCAAACTCCACATTTGGGGCTAAAACTTTTTATGCAGGCCTTTCCCATCTGTCTGTCTCTCCTCTGGCACTGGTCCATTCAACCTGAGAGACGATACATGACAGCTGACTTACACAGGTTGGTCATCCTTTCCTTCTAGTTACCAGAACGGGAGTTAAAATGTTATCTCTTTGCTTTTTCTTTCTCATTCCTGAGGAGAGAGCACATTCCTACTGATGTCTAGTACAGATAGATCAAAACCTCAGACCATTCCACAAATATCTGTAATAAATCTCAATATAACAAAATTGTTCCACTGAACAGGGACATCCTTATCATTCCTACGTCCTCCATTTCCACAGGGTAATGCACCTCCCTCTTTGTTCAGCGCCATATTACTTCATTCTCCCCTTCTATGCTGTTTTATGTATAATTGTCCAGGGTGTGTTGCCCACTCATATCTCCTCTGTCTTATCTACCTGCTATTGTGTCTGTTTCTGTTTTCCCTATCTCCTGAAAGAGACAGCTTTCAGCTAAGCCAGAACAGAATGAAATGATGGGATACTAAATAATTACTTAAATTTTCTACTAAAAGCAAAGCTCCTCTCTAGTTCCTTTCTGTGTTAAAATCTTAGGAATAGATTTTAACTATAATTTTCTACTGATGCTATTTAGAGCTGCTTAACTGTTCTGGGTAGTGGCTGGATCCCTCCCTAACATACCGAAAATGTTACCTTTTGCTGACACAAGACTTCTCTTTGTCATTGTGAGCACTAGCTAGGTGAATATATTTAGACTGTCCAACAGCTCCTTTTTGTTGTTGATTATGGACTTGCATGAAGTATTAAGTAGCAACAATGCTCTGTCACTGCCTGAAGAATCTGCACAAAAGGCTTAGCAATTCCATTCTCCCGAGGGATTATACTACACATCTTTTGTGAGTGAATTGGTTTAGCCTTACCATATACTGGATCTCTCATTGGCTCATTCCTGTTTTCCTTACATTTTACCAGCTTCTGCCCTAATGATTGTGTAGGGAGTGGAAGGGAGCTGGGAGGCCCTGCTCACTCCAAATGTATGAAAACCGGCTCTGTGGCACTGTATTCCCCCCTTTCAAGTTCCTTGAGGAGCTTGTCATGTCTAGTGAACTGTGAGTGAGGTGCAGATGGGAGAGAAATATGCATCCTCCCCTTCCAATGCTGCAGGAAATCCATGAGGGAGTTGTTGTGGTCTTTGGCTTTATTAATTCATGAGTGGAGGCCCATCCATGCCACACACTCTCCCCTTGAATCCCCACAAGTGTGAGGGAAATCTTCTTCTGTTGCACAGTGCCATTATTGGAGTGCCATTATTGGAGTCCCACTAGTGGTGCACTAGTCATGGTAGGTGTGCTGAAGGTAGGCTGCTGAAGATTTTACCACAGTATCATCCAACCCTGCTCAAGGCATTTTTAGATGGGATATGGACAATCTGAGTAGGGTTGTAGTGTAATGGCGCCTTTATCAAATAGTGAAATGTCTGGACTGGTCGCTAAAGCATCCTCTTGAGGCTATTTTATGACTGAATATTTAAATTTGTCTTTTTGTTTAATTTGAAAAAAAGTGTTATGGAGCTGGAGATGCAGAAGAAAGAGGGATTAAATATTTTTATTTATGTTTTGACTGAATATATTACACTGCTTTACAGCCAAAATGCTTCTGAAATAAATGTAGTCCAACTTTACTAATTCTGGGTCACTGAGAATGAAAATGATGCTTAAAATTGTTGATTGGCTCTAGTTTTCAAGATATGCTATTGGGTCAGTATATACAACCCTTGACTTGGGAATGGCAGAGGATAAGTGAGTTATAAAGGGAAGGGATCTCAATTTAAACCAGAAATGACTAAAATACATCTTTGACTGGATCTGTGACTAAATCTATGACTGGGTTTGGACAGTACTTGCTTTTTAGGCAAAACAATGAAAGATGCAATCTGAAGCTGGTATTGCATCATACATGATATGAATTGCATCATGCTTTTCCTAGAAGTCATGGATGATGCAATCATAACGAAGCTTACATCACTGCTGAACAAATTGCCCTATATCAGCTCTAGAAATCATAGTGTCATGCTCTCTTATTTGTCAGTGTTTGATTTTGCAAAGGGACACATTTCTGTTTAGCCAAAGTGAGCAGAGATGCCTCATACTTGTGTGAACAGTGCAGATAACTTCTGCTATGTTTGTGGTGAAGTGACATTTGCATCACAAAAGCGCAGTCTAATCACTATGGTTAAGAAAGCCTATCACCTTTATTTTGGCTGCAAAACTGGAGATCAGGACGAGGTGGGCCCCACACATATGCTGCAACACTTGTGCAATAAATCTTCGCCAGTGGTTGAAGAGGGAAAGGAAATCTATGCCTTTTGCAGTCCCATGGCACCATAGACTGCACTAAATCATTTACTAGTCAAAATTATATTTTCAAAAAGAAGAAGAAGAAATTGGCTGCTGATGTCATCATTCACTATGACAATGCATATTTTCAGCAAGTTTGAGAGTTCTGCTCATTGTGGACACCCTTGCAGTATCTTTTCCCTGAAGGCATCAGAGGAATATCTTTGACATCCCAAGAGTAGGTATTATCTAAGTATTCTCCTTGTGCATTGATCTGTGTGATATGTTTCTCTAAGTATTAGCTCACAGGCTTGAAGCAAGGGCCATTGGTCAATGTTGCACGGGTTAATATAGCAAGACTTTGTAGCATTTATGGGAACTCAGAGTAATGAAGACTAAAATTCTAGAACTCAGTCTAAAATAGTTCATGTTGCAGGTACCATATTTGATATCAGAGTAATATTGCTTTTGTTATAATTAGCAATTACTCTATAAAACATATGTAATTGTTATAGGGATTGTTCAAGAGATGACTTGTGCTGAGCTCTCAGCAACTCCAATTACAGGTACTATATTCCTTGCACTGTGTCCATGGTGACATCTCCATTCCTTTGAATGAAAAGACTTGTTTTTATAATGCACACCTTATCAGCTCTCTGCTAATTGGAGTGGTCTGTGCCCATCTCTAACTGTACTTTGTGTCACTTACTCTTAACTTCTTGTTTGAAGCTAAAGGAGAAGCATTGAGTGAGAGGAGGAGATAAAGTTCTGTGTAGTTAAAGAGCAATTGTCAGGTTTTTAGCATATAGTCATTTTCCACTGTCAAGCTATATACTGCATCTGGCAGCATCTCAGCACTTGCTTACCAGGAAAGCCAGAGCTCAAGTCCTATGCATGAGCTGGTTCTGTTTATCAATGTACCACTTGTGTGCATTTATTTTAATTCTGAATTATTCAGGTTGAATGATTCTTTAAGTCTTTTTATAGAAAAAAGACCATAGCGCCTACTTCTTATCATCACTGTTCTCATGGTCTCTTCACCCTTGTATACTTCTGCCAAATTCTAACCCATTAGCATCTCTCTCAATATATTTCACACAGTCTGCACAGCCTTTAAGAGCTTACATTCTCACTGGAGAAAGAGGGCTGTTGAGAAAGGATGTTTTTTCCAAAGACTTGAGGAAAGAAGTTGAAAATCTAATTAGCAAGAGCAATACCCAATAATTAATGCTAGAACTCCAAGGAAGCAATATTGGCCTGAGCCGCAATGTCTTGCTTCTGTTTATAAATATAGAGTGTGCTCTGTTTGCTCCAGATATTGATCTTCATTTCAGAATATATTGTATTTCTGCCCATCAAACGAAAAGGAAACCATACAACAAGCAACTGAAAAATGTAGGGCCCTTGCATTTTCCACGATAACGTGTAAGCTCAGTTGCTTCACCTGAGAGCTATAAAAAGATGTTATTTTGAGCTTGATTTAAAAATGAAGAGTAGTGATAGCTGATATTTTATTTGTTAGTCAATATGTTCAATACAGTATGACCAGTGATGAAGGATAAAGTCCCTATCTCTGAGGACTTCTCTGAGGGCACAAAGAGGTACACATTCTTTCAATACAGGAACACATTTTTCAAATGTACATGTATGCTTCTCTACACAAATCAGGCAGCCAATGTGCTGATACCATGGCTTATCATTCTGACCAGCATTGTCTCATTTCCTTGTGCTGCTCCTTCTGTCTGTTTGTATTCACCTGTTTCTTGTCTGTGCCTGACCTGTGACAGAGGTTCCTACATACTACCACAATACAAATAATAGTGCTTTCCAGCGTGAGTGAAAATTTGGCCCATGTTTGCCGAAAGGTATTCATAAATAGATACATTCATGAAAAATTTGCCCTATGAGAGTTTCATAATAAACTGCATTTGCAAATGATGGCTGATATGACTTATGAGGAAAAATCAAATTGTAAATAACTGTCAAAATGCAGTGTAACAGATAGACAAATTTTATGTCCATTTTTAGTCTTTTGCAACATACAGTGCTTAACTAAAATATCTTTGAATTCATTGATTGCTTAGCAAATTGTAGCAACTGTTCAAGTCTTTGACAATAAATATTTTATTAATTAGAAATATCGTTTAGTAAGCACAGTTACTTGCCTTAGAAAATTTTTAAATCTGATCCAAACACTGAGACCACCTGTCATAAACAGATAAGTCAGAGTTAATAAAACAGAAGTACTTCATATCTCTCTTGCCTGTAAAGGGTTAACAAGATCAGTGAGCCTGGCTGTCACCTGACCAGAGGACTAATCAGGGGACAAGATACTTTCAGATCTTGAGGGAGGGAAGTTTTTGTGTGTGCTGTTGTTCTCTCTGGGTTCTGAGAGTGACCAGACGTGCAATGAGGTTTCTCTCCAATCTCCCTGATACAAGTTCTTATAGATTCAAAATAGTAAGTACTAGGTGATAAGGCGAGTTAGGCTTATGTTTGTTTTCTTTATTTGCAAATGTGTATTTGGCTGGGAGGAGTTCAAATGAGTATTTGGCTGGAAAAGGATTTTAATTTGTACTTGTATACTTAGGCTGGGAGGGTATTCCCAGTGTCTATAGCTGAAAGACCCTGTAACATATTCCATCTTAAATTTACAAAGATAAGTTTTACTGTTTTTCTTTCTTTAATTAAAAGTTTTTCTTGTTTAAGAACCTGATTATTTGTTTGTTTTTTATTTCTGGTAGAGGCAATGGTGGGGGAAAGGGTTTACTTTCGTAGTGTTAAGATCCAGAGGGTCTGGGTCTTGAGGGTCCCTGGGCAAGGTTTTGGGGGGACCAGAGTGTACCAGGCACTGGAATTCCTGGTTGGTGGCAGCGCTACAGGTTCTAAGCTGGTAATTAAGCTTAGAGGAATTCATGCTGGTACCCCATCTTTTGGATGCTAAGGTTCAGAGTGGGGGATTATATCATGACACCCCCTAGTGCAGAGATCGGCAAACTTTGGCATGTGGCCTGCCAGGGTAAGCCCCCTGGCAGGCCAGGCCAGTTTGTTTACCTGCCGTGTCCACAGGTTCGGCCGATTGTAGCTCCCAGTGGCCATGGTTCACTGCTACAGACCAGTGGGGGCTGTGGGAAGCAGTGGACAGCACATCCTTAGTCTTGCACCACTTCCCACAGCCCCCATTGGCCTGGAATGGTGAATCGCAGCCAGTGGGAGCCGGGATATTCAGTCAAAACATAAATAAAAATATATAATCCCTCTTTCAGAGCCCCAAAAGCATATGTGAGTTTATTTGGATGTTAGCATGAATATAGAAGTTGCTTTAGATCAAGCTTAATTCTATTCTTTCTTTAGAATACACAATAAAAAAAATCCCCAGTTATAATATACTTTACTATGGGTAGATTAAATGTAAAAAATAATATAATAGCAACTGTGAGCACACTTTCCATCTGACAACATTGAATTCTAGGCTTCTACAGAATTCTGTCTTGTCTTAATGTCTCTACTATGTTCTTTAGACTCCTAAAGCCTTATTTATGGAAGCCCAAGAGAAGTTTCAGGCCCTGATCCGACAAATGGCTCTGTGTGGGCAGACTTACACTTGTGCAGACCACCTTACATTCAGTGGGACTCTGTATGGCATCAGCATACACCCAAACAGAGCTAGTTATATGATTGAAGCCTTATTTGGAAGCCAGTGGGTTTTGGCAACAATTCCTCATAGATGTATTCTTACATTAAAGATTAGGGAGCACTGCTTTAAAATGTGTCCTTTGACCATTTTCGCAAAGAGGTTGAGTACTCAATATATGTGAAGTGTTGTCTCTCCTAAAGGGGCAGTTAGGGATAAGTTTGCAATTATATAATCTCTTCTGTTCCTTTACTATATGTAGGAGATTTCAGTATGGAGCTTTCTTATACTGTCTCCTGAATATATGCATGCATACCCTGCATTTAACTTTATCTTATTAAGCTAATTTCTCTGTTTCACAGTTTAGTGTGCAGAAATGGAAAATGGTTATCTTTGAAGGGATCTCTGAATGTGGTGAGTTTATTCATTCTGAAGCATTATATATCTGGTTAATACTAATATTCAGGTAAAAGTGTCAAACAAAATACATTGTCAATTGCCAACCACGGCTTAAAGATCTTAAATTAAATCTATTCAGAGATCACAAACTTACAGCTAGATATTTGATTGCTTTAAATTGGGTTAGATCTGTGAAGTCAATAGATCTGCATTGATTTACACTTGTTAAGGATATTGTGAATGGCTTATACCTGTGGTTATTAGACAAATACCTGTAAGGGATAGTCTAGGTACTTAGTCCAGCCATGAGTGGAGAGGACTGGACCAAATGACTTCTTCAGTCCCTTCCAAGTGCTCTGAATCTATTATTAGTCTTTCTGTAAAACACTGGAGCCAATATTATTCTCATGGACTTCAATGGGAGCAACATTGGGCCTAATGTAATGTACGTGACTCTTATCCAGATTGCAGTTATAGCTAATGCAACACATAGCCAGGCAGGTCTAATTCTAGAATATCTCCACTGACTTAAACTCATGTAAATTAAATCAGAATCTGGCCTAAAATTTTCAAGCTTGATATGTAGAGTTACAACAGTAACTCTGCTCTCAGAGGTGTAAATCAGTATTCTACTAAAATCAAGGGAATTATCTGGTGTAAAAGTGGCATGAGAGAAGAATGAAGACATTCAGACCAAGATTGACTTTTGGGGTGATTCACAGGATATTATTCAAAGGGTCAGCACAACTTAAGTCAGGACAGAATTTGCCTCAAAGGGTTCTACTAAGACTATAATTCATCTTATACTCAATTATATGAAACTGTATCTTTCAATCTCACTCCTAGCTTTGGAATGCAGCACCTCTTTCTATAGAGCAAGTGTTCAAAAAGAAAAAACAGTCTCATGGAATACATAGTATTAGTAAACTATATTCAAGTAAGCTATTTCAATTCTCACCCAGCTGCAGGGAACTGTCAAGCTCAAGGTTGAACTTGAAGGGGAAATAAATGTCCTTTGGGGATTTTGGCTGTCAAGCTGTTTCTTAATCAGTTATGAAAACATTGGTTTGATCACCTTAAGCTTTCAAGAAATAAAAAGCAAGAGACAATAAATCTGCTACAAACTTATTACAATATGGAATATATTATTTGCGTCACCACTGTTCTCTCTGTTGTGTTTGTTTGCTCTGTAGAATCAAAATGGTGGTGGTTTTTGTTTCTGCAATTTTAGACATGAGTAATTTTTTAAAAAATTACAGCCAAATTCTAGACCCTTAAACTGATTCACAGAATGAGATTTTGTTTCCATTTGCAAACTGTAGGGGAAAAGACCACCACCTTGTTAATTGATCAGACAGCCTGAGGCTCCTTTTATTGAGAAATCAGCAATACATGCATGCGCACACGGAGAGACAGCGTGTCCCCTAGCAAGGGTTAAGTCGCTCTCTCGAACTAATTCTTGCCACAGCTTATAAAGTGTAAAACCACACATTAGCATATGTACTTACACCTAAATTATAACCTTATTTGGCAATCATTTGACATACATTTCCGAAAAGCAACTGACATTATCCTTATATGGTAGGTATAAAAATTGCAAGCTCTTATATTATACTTCCTTAAGGATGTTTTCGTGATAGTCAGGAGACCCTGACATCAGTTACCCTACTTGCGGTCTAACTGACCTGCCTCATGAGGCCCCTTGGGACTCAGTGTCCAGTGTTTAGTTCCCAATTCTGGCCAGCTGTTGCTATGCTGATACTTGGGTTATGCTAACGCAGGCTTTCTAATGTGTTACTGTAGGGCAGTGGTAAGCTGGTTCTTAGGAGAATTTTCCCTTATGCTAGCAGCCTTATGGTTTGTGTATAACAGAACTGCCTTCTGGGAGGGCAGTTCCGCAGTGATTATGTTGGCAACTTATTTTTTCTGTGTTAGTACCTTAGGTCTATGATTGATTCATAATTTATATAAGCAGATTAGATCTGTTACGAAAAGGGGGGGGTAGATTTCCCTGTCAAAACCAACTTTGAATATTCACTACTATTAGTTTATAATTAATAGTGAATGAATGAGTACAAAACAACCCAAAGAAGAATCCTGAGCCAAATCTTTGTAAATGTTAATAATTTGGTAACGACTAACCCAGAAAGGTTTTATTTATAAAATAATGCCAGCATAATGAAAAGAGGAGATGTAGGATGAATAGCTGTTTAGCCATGTTTGCAAATGCTCTGCATTCATATTTTAACACTGCAAAAATAGAAAAGCTGCATATGGTTAAAATATTATATTTACAACATGGTCTGTGGCTTACAATGAGTATCAGCTTCTTTATTTAAAAAAAATAATTTGTCGATATCAAGTGCAAGCCCTAAGATGCTGAAGCCCTTGTCATAAACAGATAGCTAAGGGTTAATGTCTCTTTCACCTGAAGCACCTGACCAGAGGACCAATCAGGAAACCAGATTTTTTCAACTTTGGGTGGAGGGAATTGTGTGTCTGAGGTCTTTGTTTTCTGGCTGCCTGCTTTCTCTGAGTTTGGAGAAGTAGTTCTGTTTTCTAATCTTCTGTTTCTAAGTGTAAGGACCAAGAGATCAGATAGTAAGTTATATGGTTTCTTTTCTTTGGTATTTGCATGAATATAAGTGCTGGAGTGCTTTGATTTGTATTCTTTTTGAATAAGGCTGTTTATTCAATATTCTTTTAAGCAATTGACCCTGTATTCGTCATCTTAATACAGAGAGACCATTTGTAATTTTTCTTTCTTTTTTATATAAAGCTTTCTTTTAAGACCTGTTGGAGTTTTTCTTTACTTCAGGGAAATTGAGTCTGTACTCACCAGGGAATTGGTGGGAGGAAGAAATCAGGGGAGATCGGTGTGTGTTGAATTGGCTAGCCTGATTTTGCATTCCCTCTGGGGGAATAGGAAAGTCCTTTTTGTTCCCAGGACTGGGAACGGAGAGGGGGAGTCACTCTGTTTGGATTCACAGAGCTTGTGTCTGTGTATCTCTCCAGGAGCACCTGGAGGGGGGAAGGGAAAAAGGATTATTTCCCTTTGTTGTGAGACTCAAGGGATTTGGGTCTTGGGGTCCCCAGGGAAGGTTTTTTTCAGGGGGACCAGAGTGCCCCAAAACACTCTAATTTTTTGGGTGGTGGCAGCAAGTACCAGGTCCAAGCTGGTAATTAAGCTTGGAGGTTTTCATGCTAACCCCCATATTTTGGACGCTAAGGTCCAAATCTGGGACTAAGGTTATAACAGCCCTAAAGTAAATCTTCATTTAAAAAAAACAAAAAGTATAGCTGTGGGTGAGTGGGGTGGAGGGATGAACACATTACAACTGAATTAGAGTTAAGAGTTCCTTTGCACTATGCATGCAGCATAGGTGGCTCTAAGCCACCTGTCTCATCCAATCCCAGGGCCAGTGGAGGACCAAACTGGCCCCTGGTACAGTGAGAGCAGCTTCAGGGATACTCTAGTTTACACTAGCTGGAGTGATCCACTAAGGATCATTGCACTGACTCCAAGCTCTTAGCCTTTGCCTTCTTATGCCCTCTGTGCTGGAGTTGAGGTAGTATGTAATAAAGCCAAGCGGCGAGATTTCTCAGATGTCCAGTTGGGACTGGTTTAAGGTTCTTTTTCATCTGTTCCACTGATATAACGGGACCACAACAATGGCTAAGGATCAGATCCATTGTGATTCTTCTGGCAGTAATATCTTATTGAATTGAAGTTTCACTCCAGAATCCACATAACTAATGTATAAGCAGCAAAGAGTCTTGTGGCACCTTACAGACTAACAGATGTTTTGGAGCATGAGCTTTTGTGGGTGAATACCCACTTCGGATGAATGTAGTCTATATGCACATACATTAGTTGTGCATATAGATGACCATACATCTCGGAGAGAGAGATCTTTGTTTTTGTAATATGTTAAATTGTAAACAAAAAAAAAATCCATAGAAGTCTAGTTCACATATTGCATTTTATAACTTATTCATCATTTTATTTTTCAAATCAAGATTGAGTAAATGAAATATCATGTTGTTTTAATTCTCTTGGGTTTTACATAATCAGTTTTTGTCAGACTATTTCATAGAAAAAATCTGAAATTTTATTTCTCATCAGTTCCAATGTCAAAATCAATGCGAACAAAATGATTTGTCAAATTGACAAATATATATTTGTCATACAAAAATATTTTATAAACATAATGTGCAAAGTCAAGCATTCAAAAATTAGGAAATGAAACCGTAGTTTGGCCACCTTTTGCCTAGGAAATATATCTTAAATTACATAATCACGTTATCTTTTTCCATGGAACTCTTCCCTTATTCAGTGCACAGGATGAACCATGCTCAGGAAATTAAACCCTTAATCCATTACACAACCAGAAATAAACCCTTAATCCATTACACAACCCTGATTTATCTGGATGACCTATGCCTCATTTGTTGCAGAAGTTGGAAGATGTGTAATGAATGAAGCAAGGAATTGCAAGAAGAGTGAGAATGGCCTTGTGGTTAAGGCAGATGAATAGCATGTTGGAGAACTAGATTCTATCCCTGCCTCCACCACAGAATTCCTGGTGTTGCTGGGAAGTCACTTGCACCAAAACTTTCATAATTGGCCACTATGTTCCTCCCCTCTGGGTACCCAACTTTAGAAACTCGGGGTCTGATTTGCAGAAGTACTGAGCACTCGCAATTGCAACTTTGGTCAATAGCGTTCTGTTCTGAACACATATGCTAAATACTTCGGAAAAATATAGACTTGAGTGTCTTGAATTGGACATCCAGAATTACTAGATGTTTTTTATCCTAATCTGAATTTAGGTCCTCAGTTTTTAACAGTGAGAGTACTCAAACATTGGAACAAACTGCCAATAGAAGTGGGGGATTCTTTGTCTCTTGATGACTTCAAATCAAGACCTGGGCCACACTTTGAATGATGAGGATGAGAGAAAAATTAATAGCCACCTATCAGCGAGTGCCAGCCATCCCATGCCCTGAGTAAGCCAGAGTCCTATGGTGAAAATTGTATGATTATGAAATTAATGACTATCATAACACATAGAAGGGGGTCATATCAGGGTTATATGGGTAGATTTAATCCTGACATCTCAGAACTTCTGAGTATTTAGTTTTGTAAATTTAATGTGTTCTCTGTAGTTCTACTGAAACTTCCTAAGATCATGTGGTTGTGGGGGTTTTTCTGTTAATATAAATTGGAAAAAAAACCCATCATATACAACCACATTGACCACATAGGTCACCAGCAGTGGGTTTCACAGACTTTTGCTGATGACAGCCCCTGACTCCCAATAAGAGTCACCTTCTATATGGGAGGTTCTGTTCATTCTGGGAGCCCTGGGATGGAATACACTCAGTTATTCTGTAGGGGCAGTGACTGTGCAGTTCAGTCAGTGTATATGAACCCTTAATCCTGAGTTGTGTGGTGACGGGATGGAGCATGCTCAGTACAGACAGAATCTTCAGAGAATCATCTAACAAGCCTCTACTGAGCATGTATGAGTGGCAGGGTTTTTTGGGTTTTTTTAGGTGTTCTTAACTTGGCCAAATGTGGACAAACTTTCATGGGGATGGCAAAATGCACCTCTCTGGTATCAGGTTAGCACCTTCTGCAATTTCAAACCTTTTGCGCCTCATTGCTTTAGAGGAGGGCTTTGGGGCAAAATGCATTTTTCCCTACATTAATTCTCCAAAATTGCTAAATACCGCACATTCTGAACAGAGACCTGCCAAAATACAGGTGGTTTTTTAATATATATAATGTGTGTGTGCACACACACATACACAACTGAATACTGGGTCTTTTAATATAAAATGTTATGTAATCTTAACCTTAGGCATCACTACTAGAGTTGTCTATAATTAAAGTTCATTTGTCTATCACATGTGAAGCAAACATGATTATCTAGTATCTTCTCTAAATTGAAACTTATTTCAATCAATGATTCAGTCAAGTAAAGGCATGTATGAAATCCATTCTCATTAGGTAGATGTAAAATGCTTTAAAATTATCCCTTCCTTAGTGGTTTACATGAAAACTCTCGATGAGACTACTACAACTTTCTTTAGACTACAGTCTCTGTTAATCTCATAGGGATAAATCCTGCACTACTTAACTTTACTATCCAGTTAGATGAATTTGGGCTAACAATAGAAAACCAAATGAGTTAGAACTCAGGAAGTTAATCATATTTTCTTCTCAAGGGGAGCAGGTCATGAGATCATGGAAATGGAACAGAAAATACCACTGAATATGATGACTAAAACAGTCTATATATATACATTTCTGTTTTTTACTCGATGCAATTCCTACCACAAAGGTTTTAGACATTGGTTGATTGCAGTTTTGTGTTTGGTCTCTATGTTTCATGGACAAACTTAGGTGACGACTCCTCCATATACTGGAGTGCCTCACGAAATCTGTCGGGGCTCCGTACTAAAAGAACATCATGAGTGTAGTCAAGGTCTGTGAGTGAGAGATCACCAATCTCAATGCCTATGGACCTGACGGAATGCTGCATTATGAAATCCATTGCCTGACAAAAGAGCAACTCTGCCTAACACCAAATACTGATTTAAAAGGCACTGACATCTGGTTCTCCAGATGAACACAGGCAATGGTTCCGTTATGCAGCTCTCTAATCGAGTCCAGCAGAGTGGTAGAGACTTCCATAATGTGACACAGACTATTGGATCAAATGAAGACTTAAGATCAACATACACTACGTGCAGGGGCTTCCTGAACTCGCAATGTATCTCTGAAAACAAGTGAAGAACCAAAATGCTGTCTAATGTGGGGTAACTTCATAGCTAGAAGGAATCTGTAAGTTGTGGGTTAGTTCCTTCTATAGAGGCAAATCAGATTTTAAGATTAATAGAAGGCTTTCTGGCTAAAATATAACAGAAAAGTACTGGCAGCGTACAGGTTTAATTCAGGACAGAGTTTGGCCTAATTTCTTTAAATCAGAGCAGTGAAGGTTGTAGCCAGAAATTGCTTCCTTCGTGTGTTTAGACATGAAAAGCAGATTCTGACTAACCATCAAATGCACAATGCCAGCAACCATGAGTTCCTCCATGCTTTCTGAATGAAGCACATTATTCCCTTTCTGGAAGACCAGTGGGTGAAAGGGCTGAAACCTGTACTCAGCCCAAACCTTGATTTATAATAGTTTCAAGTGATGCAGTTATTTACAGACCACTGTCCCAATCACCCCCCTATGCATTATTATTAAGTTATGTCTGAATGACTTTCTTAGTGATTGCATTGTTTTGAGCTTTTGGACCCTAACTCAGGAGAATATCACTATTCAGGAAAGAATTTACTCACCATTGAAGGCAATGGGATCTAAACCCATGTTCAAATGCTTTTCTCAGTTAGAACAATTCTGAGCAGAGAACCTGAGCTCATGGAAGATGATAGACTCAATGAGAACTAGTGGGAAACCATCTGGCAATAATGACTGGAATGATCAGACACTGCTTGCACTGGCCAGCATGTAACACGGGGCCGGCTTTAGGACAGGAAGGGCTGATTCAGATGCCACTGTTTCTGACAGCACTTCGGTGGAGGGTGTGGGGGCCCCTCTTCCGGACACTGTGGGGCCCTCTTGGCTCGGGACCCGATTCCCAGGAATCAGTGGAATTGCCCTAAAGCCGGCCTTGATGTTATGCATATTCTTCTTTTTGCATGGATAATGAATTCTATCTCTACACAAACCCTAACACTAAAGTATCAGCCTCAAGGATCTTAGTCTTTTCTAATTTTCCATTTGACTTTCCTCCACTATTTCATTCAACATGGAGTTCTTGTTTAACTTTTTTTCCTTTGCTGTCAATGGATTTACTTGTAGCCTTTGCACAAGCAGCTCAGCTGGCTACAGATGAATTGTGAGGACAATTCGGCAACATTCAGGTGTTTAAATGGTCATCACGTGTGGTCTTCCACTGAAGACCAAGGGCTTGTTACTTTTTCTCAATTACTTTTTTTTAATACTATAATACATTCATTTTGCACACTTGCAGTATTACCATTTTTTTTCCTTTGCTTCATTGTTGACATCACTAGAAATACTTGGAAAACTTAGGTAGTAAAACAAATATGCTCCTAAATGTATTATATAGTGGAATAGCTTATAGGCCAATATAAACATATTTACATATTTAGAAGTCTAACAAGGAGAGTTGATAGAAAACTTTGAAGAAAACCTGTTTTCTTTAGGATATTTATTTATTTATTTCATTGAAAAAACAAAGTTTTCCCCTCCCTCCCTTAAGGGGAAAAAGTATGACTCAAATAACAAACTTGCAGGTTCATTTTCACTGTGGTCAGTGGACGAGGGTTCAACTTGGGCTTATGGATTTAGAAATTGCTTTTCAAATTGTACCATTATTATTTTTTTCAATGGAGGCCAAAATGAAGAAGAGGAGGGGAGAACTTCCTCCACAAAGCTTTGAACTCACCCCTAAACCTAAACAGGGCTACTGGCAATAATGACGGTAGCTGATGAGACTTTGACTTGCTTCTCAATTGCTTCCTTCTGAAAGTGTGTGAGTTTTTTTGTTTTTTTTTAAATAATACTCTTGTGATACGGCTCAACCTTTAGAAATCAATGCAGATAGAAGGCTGACATTAATTTCCTTACAGTAAAATCAGTCTTGGATTCCAAGGAAAAGCTATAATGAAATGCATTTAAGTAATGTTGACAGACACTTTTGTTCTTAGTTTTAGGCCTTCACTTGTATGTCCCTTAAGAAGACTTAATTATGTAAATATGATTGCATTTATCTAATACTCTGCCCCAACAAAAAGTCTGACAAAACCATACTACTAAAATAGCAAAGATGGCTGAATAAAAACAGCTTGGGGTTTGAGCTCTGTGAAATTTGACTTCAGCAAAATTACCAAATACCTCTTGAAATATATAGGGCTCTGCCTACATAGATCCAGTTGCAGTGTTGGCACCTGGATGATTCTGATGTAAATATGTTTATGGGACCAGACATCTTTGATTCTGTGTGCATGTAAAACTCAAAGGCTCTAGGCTTAAAATACTATTTTAAGTACAGACCAACATCAAATTATTTTTCAAGTTATTTTTAAACCATTAATTTTCCTCATAAATATGTACTTTAATACTACTGTTTGCCTTAACTGGGAATGGATCAGGCTGGTACAATCTAGTGATATAAAAGTTGGCATTCTTACCTCAGGCAGAGGGGACGATAAGAAACAAGGGTAAGAAGAGCCCCAGTAAAGGAAAAAGAAGTTTGTTGAATCACCTCTTTTCATTCTGTACAGTACAGTCTGTTGTAGGCATTTTGTCTTGAATATATTTATTCTGACTGAACAGAGTCTTCTGTAGCATTTTTCTCCTTTGTCTTCAGTTATTTTGCCAGAAGTGCTTTATAAATGCACCTACATCTTTTCACCGAAACTATATTGTTCAGCTCCCATCTCTTGCTGAAAGAGACATCTTTTACTCCAATTAATGGCACAGCTACTGGTTTATCTCCTTCAGCCTGCACAGTGTGAAACAGAGTATTAGTGTATACGTATCTTTTGCATACTCTAATATCACACCTTCACTGGACTCCTGGGTTCTGAGGCTTTTTGTTTAAAAGAGAGTTATTATCATAAAGCTGTCTTTTTTATTAGTGCCACCACATTCACCTGTCTCAGCTCCTTTTTATTACCTCTGCAGTAGCTATAATTGAATCAGAGAAGATGGTCTGGAATTGATGCTGCCATGTGCTATTTCCTACTGGCAGAGAAATTTATGGAAGGAAATTATGGAAGGAAAGTGATGACTTTGTCCTTGTCATCACTACTTAGCAAGGCAGGGTGTAGCTCAGTTTTAAGAGTGTGTTTTTTTTATTATACACCCACCATGGCCTTAGGACTACAGACTAGAGGAAATATCAGCAAGCATGTCTAATAATAACCCAAAACACTTCCTGCTGGACCACAGCCTGTGTATATCAGACCAGGGACGCACAGTATTCATATTAAAAAAAAAAACACTTATGTGAGTAGACTTGAATGAAATTATGGGCTTCATGACAGCAGTGTAGTTTAAGGAGGGACTAAAAGAAGGAGATGATAGGGCAGGTCAGGAAAGGGATTCTGAATGCAAAGGATCGCATGGGAGTGAGAGAAAGGAGCATGATCTTAGATTAGGCAGCAGCTGAATTTAGCAGAATCTTAAATGCACTACTGAGAGAACTTGAATCTGATGAGGAAGATATGAGTGATGTGATCTTAGGCGAAGGGTGAGCATGGTCACTTGCTCTGCTTTGGTATATTTAAGTAGTAATTCCTCAGAGTTCTTCACCTTTGCAAGAGGACCTCATTCTTTTCATAGCAATATCAAATTAAGTAATCTTAAGTAATCTTTTCAAACCTACAGCTTCCTTGTTGGTATTATGTCTCACCATCTGAAATATTTTCCTTTAAACATTCTACTGTACATTTCATGATAGGCTGGAACTGAGGCCAAGTGAATTTTCTCCATAGGTCAGAATTGACCTTCATAAACTAGTTGCAATTCTACACTCACTAAAATAAAATTGAGTAAAAAGAACCCACTTAACTGTGTGCCAAATAAGCATCAAGTGAACACAGAACCCAAACAAAAAATCGGCTTGTTCACCCAGTCACACTGCCAGTATAGTTCCCTCTACCTCTAAAAAATAAAACACTGCTGTTAGAGGATTTCCTTTTATATAAAAAAAATCTAATAATCAAACAATGTGCTGAATTGTCCTGAGACATCAATATAACTTTTCATAGCATCTGTATTAGAATATGAGATTAAAACATTTCCATTGGTGATGCACACTCTGGCTTGAAGTGATTTCCCTCATATACAGGGTTAACAGTTTGGTTCAATGGCTCTCAGCACCCCCACACATTTCTCAACAGAATCATGTGAAAGATGGTAAATAATACTTAACAAAATCAGTGGCCCTGAAGAGGAGCAACAGCTACAGAGTGAATTCTTCAAATCAGCACTACATCAATGAACTCATGACACAAAGCCATACAGTACAATGACCATCAGGATCAATAATTAGCATGTCTGTCAAGCTCAATCATATGAAAGAGTGTCAAAATGGAAGAAATCTCCATTAATAAAATTTCCCTCTCAGGACTTCTTAGCAGGTCATTCAGACACTATGTTAAGTCAAACCAAGCTAATTCATTGTGAGACAGATGTTTGTCAAACATGAAAGCTGTATCAGTGCAGCATGTTAAAGGACATTAGAAATAAATGGTCAGCTGGACACCTTATGGGTAGAAAAGACTTTTTTTTTTCCCTTTGGGTATGTAAAGAACGCTGAATATACTATAGCAAACTCATAGGCACCAACCACCTACCACAGCTGAAAAACAGGATTATAGACATTGAAGTAGATTGTTTTGTTGTTTTTGATAGAGGGAGCAAAGAGAGAGCAGAAGAATGTGTTTGCTTTTGTTTTAAAAACTTAAGGTGATTTTGTTTAAAAAAATCTTTTAATCCTACATACTAATGAAACTACTTAAAAAAAAATAGTACTAGAAAATCATGGCAGAAATTTTATTCTTACCAGTAGAAGCAGTGATGCATGAAAGACTACTTGTTTGTAGCCCTTGGCTGAAAAATACACAGTGCAGATATTAGTCTGAATGCAAAAAATAAACTTTTTGTATGCAGCTGGTACTGTTACTTATCTTCTAGCACATTTTTATTATTTTTCTCTTAACTGAAGACCTACCTTTTACACTGAAAGCTCTAGGAACAAGCTCTTAATCTCAAATTACTTACAGCCCTAGTAATGCATTAGTTATGAGTTCAAGGAGGGACTAGGTAACAAAAATGAAAGTAACCTCCCCCCAAGTACATTTTACAAGCATGAGAGAAGGATAAACGGTTCTTATTCCCTAACAATCTGAAAGGCACAATTCATTGCCTAGTGAATACAAGGCTTCCTATATAGGATGAACCTGAAATATAGTCAAAAAATATTATACCTCAAAATATAGTGGAGAGTATCACGAAGGGAGTAATGAAGGCTGCCAAACAAGAGACCAAATATCTTAGGAGGTAGGGATACAGATATTTAGCAGATAGTCTTTCTTGTCTTTAACCTTTTAAATTCAGCCTTCTCAAATGTAACTTTCCTATCATCACAGCATGATACAGTAGAATATAATACATTTGTTATGTATTTTCCCTTGGGCTGGAGAGAAAATCTTCCCAAATATCAGTGAGATTTTGAGATTTTTATTAAACGTTACCAGTTTCTTAAAAAGGTCACAAACACCACCATTTCTTCAGGGTCAATTAATCTCTTAACATTCCACAGGAGTATTTTGTTAGATAACATAATCATGAGAAAAATATGGAAAAATGTTAATTAATGGGTGAATGTTTATATAAGACAAAAGTCAAGCTTTGTTTTGCAACCAAGTTACAGA
Organism: Gopherus evgoodei; assembly: GCF_007399415.2. Classification (NCBI taxonomy): domain Eukaryota; kingdom Metazoa; phylum Chordata; order Testudines; family Testudinidae; genus Gopherus; species Gopherus evgoodei. Next base: position 81,086,144 of record NC_044326.1, on the reverse strand, counting down.
TAGATCCATGAAGAATTCAAACAAATTATTACAGCAATCAATGCAGGCATTTCTCTGAAATGCTACACTTGCAAGACAATAGCAAGCTAAATGTGAAATGGTATCACTTGAACAGAAAAGGGTTGGACTAGTAGTAGTTAGAACCTAGGAGTCCTGTCATTGGTTCTACGATTGAATTGTTGTATGACCTGGGCCAAGTCATTTCACCCACTTTGCCTCAATTTCTTCATCCTAAAGTGGGAATTCTTCATCTATTTACAGGATGCTGTCATTTGGAATGTGTTTGAGAGACTAGATAAAGGTGCTATAAGAGTGCAAATAACCAGTGTCATAAAAGGAAATGATTGTGAAACAAGCAACCTTTCACAGCACACTGCATATGCCAAGTAAAAATAATGCAGTGACATCAGAAAGAAAAAGGTAGTGTACCATGGCAAAGCTCATTAGTGTCTAACAAGAGTATTTGAAGTGCTTAGATGTTTCTCATAAGTTTTTAAATCAAAGGTATGCCAGAGATACCTGATCATACACAGCACAAAGGCAGATAGGAAGCTGTAGGTTGCTATATATTATCATTTAGATTTTACTGGATTCCTAGCAGGGTTTCACAAACTCCGCAGGTTATTTATGTCTCCACATAAAGAAAAGGTAACATTTTGTACTATCCTGAAAATCAACTGTGTTTATAATAACGAGCCTTACAGTACTTACTGTTTGGCTGACATGGATCCATTAAAAAAAGTCATCTTCTGTAGCTGAGCATCATTCTGTGGTCTAACACAGATCTCTGAAAAACAGTTTGGCAGTTTGTATTAAAACTTGCCTGCTGATCAAGAATTTAACTTTTTTTTTTTTTTAATTCGGTAAGAAAACTTAGAATGAATTAAAGTTGGGGTTTTTTTGTGTTTGCTTTTTAAAAATGTCCATCTTCTGTTGTTGCCAGATGTATTGCATCCGTGGAGGGATAAGACTAAAATTGGTATTTATATTGTTAGTCTCTGGGTGTTATGTACATAAAACTCTGGCCATTCTAATGTGATGTTCCAAACCTTAATTGAGCTCCATCAGTTGTCAGCAGTTTACAAGGCCATGTTTAAAAATCCTCCCTCTGCCTTTACAGTGCTATCTTTGATCTGGCTGCACTGTATCTCAAGGATTAGCTCTGTGCATACTCCTAGTCTAACAGCTTTTCTTGTCTCTTGGCAATATCCAGCTTTAAAGTTGATACTGTGGAAGGTCACGCCTTCTGTTGCTATGCTTCTTTATTTGGGAAACCCTGCATAAATTATTGAGTCTGCTCAGGCTTTAAATTCTTTATGTATAAATTCGGCTGAGCAGCAAGCCCATATGTACAACTTGCTGCCTGTCAGCTAGATTTTGTACTACAAAGCAACTAGGCATAGTTTAGTGATGCTGGCCTTTGTGAATCATTATATACTATAACATTCACCTTTAATTGTGGCATGCTAATATATTCATGACCACTACACCAGAGAGGGTTTATATACAGAGGCAATTTTGCTTATATATTATAAACATTGTTATTTTAACCTTTATTTTTCTTAGAAGGAATACTTAGATTCTTCTTTACCAGCTGCTAATTTCTCACTCTAAGTCATAGGTTTGGTCCTAAGCTATGTCCAACCCTGCTGAGGTGGGGAAGGTACAAAGAAGTCTTCAAGCCTCCTAATTGTCAAGTGGAGATGTGTCCTAGCCATGTCCCCTACACCGGCAGCTGGGTAGGGTAGTGGTCCAGGAGCCACAAAAGGACCTACCACCCAAAGTGTCTCCTTACACAAGGGAAATCCTCATGTTGCTGGGTCCTCACTGGGTTTTAGCCTGCTTTGAATGAGGGGAACAATACAAAGAAGACTTCAATGACTAGGAATCAGTGCCATAGTCCTCTGTTTGTGACGACATAATCCTCTCTACAGCAGCCAATCGTATCACCAAGAATTGTCTTCGTGGTGACGAAGAAAAATAGTGAGGGCAAATGAACTGACAAGGTATAAAGATCCTCTGCATGTACATTTTCCTAAGAAAAACAACCCAGAAAATATCAGCTCAGAACAGGGTTTCTCAAATGGGGGATCGTGAGGTTATTTCATGGGGGGCTATGAGCTGTCAGCCTCCACCCCAAACCTCTCTTTGCTGCCAGCATTTATAATTGTGTTAAATACATAAAAATTGTTCTTAATTTATAAGGGGGGTTGCACTCAGAGGCTTGCTAAGTGAAAGGGGTCACCAGTGCAAAAGTTTGAGAACTACTGTTCTAAAGCCAATGTATTTCAAAGCTGTCCAGAAAGCACTGTCAAGTCTTTAAATAATTTTTTAGCTATTTGATGCAAGTGTCTGCAATGTTCATATTTTTCATGGTTGGTTTTCCACATAGTTTACCATTGTTCCAACCCCTCCACAAGAAAGCTTCTTTCTATCTATCCGTTTTCAACATTATATCTGATTTAATAGGCTGCAAGCCTTTATGTTTTGCATAACATTTCAGGTAAAGTATTTATTGGTGTTTAGTTACTGAGCTATTTTCTAGATTTCAATATATTTCTTAATTGCTTTTAACTAAACAGCTGCCAGATGTTTTTTAGTTCAAAGACATTTGTGAGTTATTAGTGCAGAAAATGTTGTGAGCCTGTAGACTTAATTTATTTTTCATCCTTAACCATTTGCCTGTTTTTTTTTTCTTTTTAAAATAGTATTGTAAAAGGTTGTAATTTTGTATTCCTCAGCTTGGAGTAATTGTTTATGGCTGAGTCCTAAACCTAGACAGACCAAACACTGGAAATGCTGCTATATATTGAATGATAGCTGCTGTCAATATGAGGCAAAGAGAAAAGAAGCAAAACACTCCACACAGGGAATTGTGAAAACATTGTCTGCAGATTCACATTTGTATTAAAGATACTATTATATGTAAATGTCCAAAATAGATTTTGAAAAATTGCATATGCAGTGTATAATTTTGATATGACTTTCTACACAAGCTCGTCTGTATTTTATAAGTACTCTAGAGAACCTCCTGTTTAACACCTAACAGTAATGTATTTCTAATTAGTGATTGAACTCTGAGAACAGAGAGAAGGGAGTGGGAAATGGAATGACAGGGTAATGTCTTGTCGTTCATTTGTCTGGCCACCAGGTGTCATTCTATGAGCACATTTGCACCAGCGTAGGAGCATTACTATGGCAGCAAGTGCTGCAGGTTTTACAGAAGAAATAACATGTGTAAAGCACTTTCCAGCATGTACAATGAAACCACCATGTTCTTTATTTAGAGAGACTGACTGGAAGGAGGCATAGAATATTAAAGGAACTAAAAGGTCCCTTGCTCTCTTTTGGTGAATGCTCTGAATGACTAGCACAATCTTTACATAGACTGTCGGGTTTGAAGGGACCTCAGGAGATCATCTAGTCCAACCCCCTGCTCAAGGCAGGCCCAATCCCTAGGGAGATTTTTTTGCCCCAGATCCTTAAATGGCCCCCTCAAGGGCTGAACTCACAATGAGGGGTTTAGCAGGCCAATGCTCAAACCACGGAGCTATCCCTCCCCCTAATTGATCAAGCAGTGTGTGTGGTGTGGCATTAAACAATGTGTTTCTGAAGTAACTGTTCAGATTAGACACTGTCATTTTTATTCATTATCTTGGATTTGCAGCCACATTGTTCACTTCCATTTAAGGTACAGGAAGGCTGGAAAAGTACAAGAATCCCCTTAATTTTAGGCTTCTATGGATGAGTCAGGTAGTAACTTCCAATTGTATAAATGTGTTTTCACTAACGTGCTACCAAAGTTTTATGCAAGAAGGAATGAGTAGGAAGTGTAATATTGCTATTTCTCTATGGCACCCTTTATGACCGTATCTGAGGCCTTTGGCCCCTGTGCAGTGGGGAAGTACTACTATCCCTACTTTTAGTCCCAGATGGCGAATTGAGGCAAAGAAAAATTAAATGATTTGCCCAAAGTCACACAGGAAGTCTGTGTCAGAGAAAGGAATTGAATCCAAGTCACAGGCTAGTGCCTTAACTACTGTACCATCTATCCTTCTCTTGTAGTCATTTCTTCAAACCCAAAGGAATAACAGTGGAAGAATGGAGGATGCTCTAAATGATTTTACATTATAAAACAGTTGCTTAGCTTTTTATAGACACATCACACTTGCAAAATCAGACTTAAGTTAATTCCTTTACTGATGACAATTGTTTTTGCCCCAGGTTAATTTGGTGTGAATGCTCCATTTTCAAAAAGCTGCTGTATCTGCTAAGAGGGGACAAGAACAGCGGACTTAAGACCGTTAGGCTGCTATCCAGTGGAGAGATTCACTCTGCATGTGCATAGCATTGCAACTGAGACTTGCACTTAGAGCCTTGAGATGCCTAGACAGTTTCTTTCTTTCTTCAGGCAAACCAAACAAATCTCCAGCCCATGCTAGTATAGCTAGTGTCAAGTTAAGCTTATTTCACCTCAAAATGTAGAAGCATGTTTTGATTTTATGAGTCAAATTCTGGATGGGAAAAAAGGGTATTATGGCTGTTATCTAGTTTTCTTGTGTGGTTTTTAATCAGTTTGATCTTATCCCCATGATTGTCTGCGCAAGCTAACCTGATTGCGGGTCATAGCATGGGAAGGAAAACAACCTCCGTATGTCTGCTAATCCCCCTGCCTTGCAAGTGCATGGGCAAAGATAACTAGGGGGTGGACTCTTGACTCCACCCCATTCCCTAAGCAACCAACCAACACCGCTGGTCTGGTGTGTGAGGGGTAAAGTTATTATGACTCTCTATTTCTGAGTCATGCTTTGGTTCCTGCTCTGTGTCAGGGGTCATGGTAACTGCATGATCCAGCCATAACAGATTATTTCTTTCAGCCTTGTTCTGTCTGGACAGCCCATTAGTTTAGCGGTAACAATGTGATCTACTATACAGAAACTTTGGTTTAGGACTGACATATGCACACTCATATAACTGTGAGGATGACAACCATTCATTTACTGAATTTCATACTAAAGGGGTAGCCCTACTTTCATTGCTCTTCGTAACAGCTGCTCACATGCCCCACCTCACCCTTTCAGCCACAGATTGAACTCCACAATCGCAGTTAGATAAACAGCAGAAGTTTAACCCCATCCTCTTCCGAACATTGATTCTTGGGAATACTGGTAAGAGTAGTTCAGACCCCATCTAGACTCACTTTACAAATTTACACCATCAGGGTGGCATTGTACCACAACCCATAGGAAAACTCATTGATTGATTTTATTACAAAATTCTGAACTCAGAAATGTTAGACAGTAAGCGATCACCATGTGTAGTGATCACTGTACTCTGAGAACAGAGAAAAGGTGGATGAAAGCAGATGCCACTTCCTATTAGTGCTGATGTATTTGCCCCGTTTCTTATCCTGATCATGAGGAAATAGTGTTCCGAGAAACACACGTACACCGATACCATTTAAAAAATGAAATTGCCTCCATTTTTATCTGATACACTGCAGTTATTTCTTATTTCAAGTACTACAAAAAATTAAAGATTGAGACGTCATCATTAAAGATGGTAACTGCTGGGGAATGACTTTCTAAAAGGAGTCTACAGTTAAAAAGCACATACACATATATAAATAGTGAAAGCAAGAATTTAGAAATGGGTTGTGTATTTTGTGGCAGAATGTTGGCTGAGAAAGCGAATGTAATTTAGGCACTCGCAATCCATAACAGCACTGCTGCTTTTGGCTTGCATCTATATAATAGTGAATGATTCTTTGATTTTTCTCATTGTCCCCGTTATAGAGAGGTGTTAGTAGGACTCCAAGTAGGAAGACAATAGGGTAAGTGAAATGGATCATGGAGCCTTCCAGGAACAGGGACTAACATAAAGAAAAGCACAGGTACACGAGCAGAAGGAGATGAAAGGTTTAATGAAATGGAGCAAAGTATATTTATTGGGCAATGAAGACAGATCTAGGCAGGGGCAGAGCTTTGAATGTGAAGATGGGAGTCTGAACTTGAAGCAGAAGGGCACTGGAAGTAAATTGGGCAAAGAAGCAGCCTTGACTGTACCATGTTGAATACATTGAAGAGAGGAGAGGAGTGTTTTAGTGTTATACAAACATATTGAATTTGAGAAATATTTTTTCTTAAATGATAGAAATACAAGAAGCAAGTATGAACTATAGCACTACCAAATTACTGGGAAATTATTTTAGAAAACTGACAACAAGCAACACTTCTGGTATACTTCACCTGTGAATTCTCACTAATATCCTGGAATTCTTGTTCTTCTGTGGTGGTAATGACAAACACTGACAACTCCATTGTTAGCTTCTATTTATTCTGCTGGTGCAATCAGTCTGTGGGCGCAACTCTGAAGTGCATCTAGGTGTTTTTTTCTTTGTTTTGTTTTAAGGCAATATTTTTATAGTATGGGATGGGGACATATAAAAGATGCAGTCATACAGGACAGTTTTTGTACTCCCTGCACACCAGGTTGATGAGTGCTGAGCCAGCTCAGATGTACTAGTGTGAAATGAAGCATGGCGGTTAGGACATGGAGGGAGAACACTGACCTTGCATTTAGGAAGCACATAGAGCTCCCATATAATGGGCTGTTTTAGAGTGGATTGGTAGCTTTAAAAGAGCTAGGCCATATTCACAAGGGGTGAATTCCAGCACTTATTGGCACTTATTTAGACTTCGTGCCAAACGGGGAAAGTGAATTTCACCTAAAGAGAGAGAGCGAGAGTGTATTTTCCCTGAAGATTTGAGGCCTTCCTAAAGATAATATCCTTATTTTGCAACGTAAATATAATTTCTAAACTCAAATATGAGATGTCACTAACAGCTGTAGCACAAATGCAGAACTCAGTGGCCACTGTTGTTTCAAATGCTTCTAATTAGATCTGAGCAAATAGTTTATTCAGTAGTTTGGTTGCCCCCGCACCTCACCCCACTCCCCCATTTATGAATTAAGAGACTTCTGTTTTATAGTTTTGAGTTTATAATTTAATTCATAACATGAAATCATTCAGAGAATAACTGCTACAAATAATCTTAAATTTGTCGATCATTCCAGGACTATTTGTGAGTGTGTTTAATAACTGAAATTCAAACCTTGCTGTTGGGCTTTGATCAGACAGATGGGTTACCTCATATTTTTCTGTTCCTCATATAGTTTAGCTTTTAAATAGAATGTCCAAGACAAGTACTTGCATTTGCAAGTTGGGGAAAAAAATCACTTTCGGCAACTATTCTCTAATATGTGCTAGAAGTATTACTGCCAGTAAATGTGTTTACTAGAATATTACTATAAAGCAAACATCAGCACTGTTGGCCACATCTAAAGTGAATTCTGTTTTATTTGAAATGCCATTATGTGTTTTAAGTCAAGTCAAAACTGAAGTGTACCTTGCGCTTGGAGAGGAAGGTGGCAATGTTTGTTCCTCCTGTGGGAGATTGTTGCAGACAGAACCCCCAAGAAAGTTCTGTGTCCTGAACAGATGAGCTTTACCCTTGTGGTTGAAAGTTCCTGACGAGTGGAGTTATGATCTTCACCTGGAGCTTTAGGCAATCTTTTAGATATCTGTGGCCCAGGACATTGAGTACCCGGAAGAGAAGAACTGAGACCTTGAACAGGACTAGATAGTCAATAGGAAGCCAGGTTTGATGTATCTGCAGTAGCGTGTGCTGCTGATGAGCTGTGCAGAAGCCTTCTGTACCAGCTGGAGTTTTCTAATAGCTGATTGCTTTATGCCTATGTACACTGCATTTCTGTAGTCCAGATAGAAGGTGATAATGATGTGTATAACAAAGGACAGGTCATTATCCACCAATACAGGACAATCTTCTGGCCAACAAGAGACAGCAGAAAGTTTTACTTGAGGATGCTGCTATGTGATAGTCCACTGTCAGTGAGGAATCCGGGATCCTCTCTAGAGGCTTAACTGACTAGTTGTGGGTGAGTTTTTTCAAATAAAGGAGGCCACACCAGAGCTGAAAACTCCTAAAATTCTTCCATCTGCCCACCAACATCATTTTTGTGTTTCTCAGGTGCAGCTTCATCCATGCACTGATCGTGTCCAAGCACTGGGCCATCTTCGTGGTAGTGGTATTGTCATATGTGGTGAAGGATACTTTTGTGTGTCATCTGCATATCACTGGCAGTTGAGCCCATGTGGTCTGAGCTGTTCCCCCAATGGCTGTGTCTAGATATTGTTTCAAATTAATCCTTGTAGGACTCCACAAGTGAGGGGGTTAGTGGTAGAGGGACAGCTGTGTTTCCCTCCACCAAAAATTCATGCCATTTTAGTACATTTGCCTATAACCATGCCACCTCTCTCAGGTGCAAGAGTGGTATCTTGTCACCTATGTGGTATAAGATAATTTTTATAATTGTTACTTACTTTTGCAGTTGACAATAAAATGGGCCCAACTGTGAAACCGTTACTCATATCATATGAGTAGCCCCACTGAAGTCAAGTGAGACTATTAGTGGATATCATTCTGTGGCTATCCAAAAAGTGAATCTGTGTCATGGTTTCCCCTAAATAGCTGTTGACTTTATTTGTCTGACACAACAACAGGGGAAATGTGCATACATAAAATAGGAAAATATGACTTGCAAATCCCACAAAAAATAGTTGAGGAGTTGAGGTTAAAGTATCACCACTGGAAACAACTTTGACTCTTTTTAAAAACTAACTAGATTATCAAGAAGACATAGTCCTTTAAGACCTAATTTGTTGGCAAGGAAAGAAAAACACAACTTTTTCAATTTAAGGCTTACAAGCATATGGGGGAAAAGAGGGGAAATATAAAAGTTCAGCTGTAAATTGTAGTTGTTCTTTCCATATATGGTTTGTTGGATTCTCACAAAATATAAAAAAAATGTATCTTTGTTGGAAACATACTCTGTGTGCATGTGCGAGTGTTACTTTTTGATTTCACAGCTGAGATAAAAACCATTTTGGGGGGGATAAATAAAAATGTGACCTAACTGTACTGTTGAGTTCTTAACAGGACAGAAAAATGACATGTTACGTAGAGTTAGTAATTACTGAGAGGCTCACAAGATATATTTGAAAAGGTTTAGCAGATTACTGCTTACAATCATCTAGCTGCTACAGAGTTTGCCTTTTAATGTTAGGTTGGGTACTGTTAAGACACAGTACATTTGTTACCAAGATTACCAAGGTGTGACTTAACCAGCAGATGCCTTGTTTATAAAGTTGAACATTTAAAATTAGGAAGAAAAGCTAGTTTTTTAAAAAGTGAGGGTGTGGCGGGAGGACCAATGACATTTATTTTAAGTGAGGATGTGTGAGGATTCTGCAGATTTAAGACTGCTGTGCTATTGTCCTGAGTGCAATGTGAACTAGGCAGTGTCAGGGCAAGCTGCACTGCCACCTACTCCCACTCCATCAATAGGACCTCAGTCCTAACATGATTGGTGGGAAGACAAGGAATAATTTGCCAGGATATGTGCATAGAAGGGACATTTCTATTAATTTCTTCTCTCTACGTACCAGCCTGAGAGAGGCATTAGCTCCTTCCCACAGCACTGTCCTACTCTGCCCATACCCATGATGTGTGTTCTGTGGGGCCAAGAGATCCATGTGGGCTGATGACAAAGCTGCACTCCATAAAGGAGCCCCCTATAACAAACCCTGTTTCAACGGCATCAATCTAGTTGTAGAACAAAAAGTCTTGTTTCTGTTCTTATTTGGGGTGGGCTGTTACTAGTAATTCTGGGTAGTGCCTATGCCCACAGGACCTTAGGTGCATTATTCGTTCAAGATAATATGTCTAAGGAAAAGATGGAAGCAACTCTCAAACCAAGAACCACACCTGCATGCACCAGTGGCCACTGATCCTTACCTGGAAAGAAAAGGAATAAACATCAGTACCAGATGAAGTTTCTCTCTCCGTTGGTGTGGGACACAGAGCAGAGAAAGGAAGTAACTGAAGGATAACAGCTGCAACTTAGAGAGAAGTTAGAACTGTTTCCACAGCACTGATTTTGATAAGTTTCAGGTCACATGAACTATAGCTAAAACCTAAATGCCTTTTGAGGGTTTGTTCATTTTAAAACAGTATTAATTAGTTGGAGAATTGATTGGGTTATATCCCATGCAATGGATGGCCAGAATGGCAACTTTATATCTCAGCAAACAAAAATGACATTTAGTGATAGTTTATATTGAGTAAGGATACACCCAAATTTGAAAATCTGGAATTGAGAAATTCAAGGGAAAAGACTTATGCATTTCTTTCCATCTTCATATTGCCTATATACAGTCAATAACTAGAGCCTTACCCAATTCACAGTCCATTTTCATAAATTTCATGGCCATAGCATTTTAAAAATCTTAAATTTCATGAAGTTGTAACAAAGCATGAATATTTATTGAACAATGACAACATACAGACATGAAAAAACATACAGACATGTAAAACTCTTCAATCAGAATTTCCCAGAGCTGGATTCCTGGCCTGCAGGCCACTGCTCTCTGGCCATGCAGATCTGAATGAAGTGCCACTCATAGGTGCTGACTCATGAGTGCCCCAGCCCTGCAGCACCCATGGGGAAAAATTGTTGGGTGCTTAGACCCATCAGCAGCTCCCCACCCTGCTCCCCATCCCAGCTCACCTTTGCCTCTGCTCTGCCTCCATCTCCTCCCCTGGGTGCAACGCGTGCCCATTTTTTCCCCTAGCTCCCAGTGCTTGTGCCATGAAACGGGTGATATGCATGGCAAGTGCTAGGAGGGAGGGGGAGCGGGGAAATGTGGTGCGCTCAGGAAGGGGGAGCTGGGGCGGGGATTTGGGGGAAGAGGTGTGAAGGGGGCAGGGAAGGGGTGGGACAAGGGCAGGCCGGGGTGGGGGGGCAGGAGCTACCCACTGGGCTGCGGAAAAGTTGCTCCTACCGTGCCACCAGCAGAAGTGCAGAAGTAAGTGTGGCAATACCTTACTATGCCACCCCTTACTTCTGTCACTGTGCGCTGCTGGCACCAGCATGCATTCGAACCAGGGCACCTAGCCAGCAGCTGCGCTCTCTGGCCACTCTGAAGGCAGCACAGAAGTAAGGGTGGCATACTGTGATCACTTTACAATATGGGTCAGACCCCCAGTTGAAGAAATGCTGTGTACTTGTACATACTTTCACCCTGTGTATAAAGGAGTATAGTTAAGGGTAAAAGTACACAAAAGACCGCTTTCACAGGGAGACCAGATTCATGGACCGTGACCAACATGCCAAACTGCGGAAAAAAATGCAGAGATTGTTTTTGGCTGTGTGAGTTGCTTGTTGGCAAGTTTTTGGTTTGTAGCTTGTCGCTTCCTTTTTTTTAATTAGCTCCTGGTAAGCAGGGGGAAAGGGCGAGAGAGTCAGGGGTGCACACCAGTCCAAACCAGTCCCAGACTGCACAACCCAGGGTGAATATAAGTCAACATAGAGGTAATCTTAGAGATTGGTTTGTTTTGAAATGTGGATTAGCTGATATTTGGCTTATTGTGAAAGTTGGGGTGCTTATTTACTGCATGAAAGTTGGGTGACTCTGAGGTGTTTTTCACAGCTGTGAATTGATAGGGCCCTATCATAATATAGAATTACAGCATACCAGGGTTGGAAGGGACTCAGGAGGTCATCTAGTCCAACCCCTGCTCAAAGCACAACCAATCTGTAGGCAGATTTTTGCCCCAGATCCTTAAATGGACTCCTCAAGGATTGAGCTCACAACCCTGGGTTTAGAAGGCCAATGCTCAAAACCACTAAGCTATCCCTCTCCCCTACTCTAACACTCCATAAGGCTGTCATAAAAAGTGACCCAAAAGCAATACACATCTCAGCTTAATCAAAACTGCACTCTAACAAACGTTTAACGGTGTCTTTATATCAACAGATCATAACATCTGACTATTGTACATTCCAAGCACTTAAAAATGTATTTTGCTTGACTACTGCTGAAGGTCACTGCACTATATTTTTGAGTAGATAGTATTAAAAAACTGGGAAAGTAAAAGTGTAGGCACTCCTGATTCACTTTTTTAATCATACAGCTATCTTCAAGCATCCTTAGTAAACTGCATTGGATAGTTACAGTTTTCATACTTTCAATAGTTAAGTGAAATGTGAAAGAGCTGTTATTAGAAATTCTAAAATATAAAACTGCTTTATACTAAACATGCCAATGTGTTCTTTTAACACAAGTTCTGCAGGATTACAGATTTAAAAAATAGTTTGTAGTTTCTTTACTCAGTTTATCAAAGTAGCTACTTTGTTTCAAGTCCTCATAGACATCTACTCAGAAGCTATTCATTTGAAACTTTGGTGTTGATGTGAATTGTTTCACTAACTTATTTTCCAAAAGTCTTGAAAATTCTGCCACTTTTACAGATGCTGCCAAGCTATGCAATATTTCTGTGGCTCAGCCACAAGGTTAGCACTACTTATTTAGCAGCAAGACTAGAAACATTTCTTTACGTTGATCTCTTGCGGGCTACAAAGAAATATGTTGCTTTTCTACTAAGATTTCAATTTAAAACAAAATATGATTTATGGGTTTTGGAAATAGACCATCAGAAGGCTTCTATGGTTCACATGCTGAGAGCCTAATCTGAATTTCAGAGCAAAATGTTTTTCCACATTGTGTCCATGGACTGCTGACTCCACCACTTTAGCAACAAACCTGTCATCCAATTAACAGGGACCAAAATATAAGAGCTCCTCCCAATCTTTCTATATGAAAGGTAGCCAAGATCGGTGAGTTTATACTGGTGTAAATGAGACATGCTCAGAACGAAAACACATGCACGAAGAAAATGCTGTGGAAAAGGCTGACTAGCTAGATGAGAGCTGTCATTTCACAATTAAAGAGATGCAGAGAGAGCTCTAGGCTGAATTTATCTCCACACTGAAGTCAGTGTAGTTTATCCCAGGGTGAATTTGGCCCAGTGAATCCTCTTTTTATTATATCCACGTTCACTTAGCCAAAGAAGCTCTTCAAGGCTGTGTCCTCTGATGATTGCAACAACCCACTGTGTTTACTTGCAGCAGTGCACTAACTGACTAGGAGACTAAATGTATTGCTTTTCACTTTCATTGATGTCCCCCTACTATTGGAAAATAGTGAATAGCAGTGTTTGCTATTCCTCACTGTACATCCATTTTGTATACCATTATCATGTCCTCTTTTATGTGCTTCTCTAAGATAAACAGTCCCAGTCTTTTCAATCTCTCTTTATGTGGAAATTTATCCATGCAGTCTTTTCATTGACATTCTCTGAACCCACTCGATTTCTGCTATATCTTTTCTGAGAACTTTTAAAAACTGATTCAATAGAAATAATACTCATAATGCGTAATTAAACCATGGTACTTATGCCTCATGACTGAGGCCAAAAGCTAAGAAAGATTTAAAAACAAAACAAAAACTGAACAAGCCTTTATATGGACAGATTAGACTGAAACAAAATTGGGGGGGTTATTTTTAGAAGGGACTAAAATTCCTCACAAGCTAGTCAATTCTGTAGGTACAGATTGGTTCTGTAGGTACAGCCTAAGCAGGGGGACTGGGTAACAAAAGAATGCTGCACTCCACATAGCTAAGTTTGAAAGTACCAAGAGATTGCTGAACTATCATTGTTGTGACCAATATGTGGTTTTCTAAAATCTTCTTATTTTCATCCTAGTAAACCCCTGTGGAATATCAAGTCTGACTATATCAACTGCTAACATGTGACTGATGGATGGGTGATCTGTTCTTGCAAACTGGGATACCAGGTGGCAGCTGTTGAGAATGGTGGGGACATTTGTGTGGACACAGGTAAAAGCATTAGCTATAGTATGCCAATATTTTTAACTCATTTACAGAAATGACAGCAGAGATGCAAATTCTCATTAGGTTATGTTGTCTATCCTCCTGCCAGTACAGACACGTTCTCTCTAACATAGTCTTACAGTTTTGTATTAAAAGATACTCAGTGGGGCTTCCACCACTTCCCTTGGGAGACTTTCACAACCAAAAGAGTATATTGCAAGGAGTATTTTCCAGAGAGCCTACATTTTTCCTGCTCTGTTTCATCTCATTACTCCTAGCTGATAAACACCTCTTTATAAATGTTCTTTCTCCCCTACCCCACCCATTAGCACAATTTAAAGATACTATATAACATATTCCCTGGAGATGCTTCTAGAGCCATTCAAGAACTCACCTCTCTCCTTGTAGTGCATAGCAGGATTATTTAATTATTTACCCTGTGCTCCTGGTAAAACATTTTTTAAAGGGAGGGGAGAGAAATCAGATTTTTTTTTAATAATCCTACATTGTTTTTAATAAAGTGAAGTTTATCAAGCCACAATACAGCAGAGAATTAGGTCTGGACAACATGCTTTGGGCCAACATTTTGAAAAGTACTTTAAATTTGCAACTACCCTACAATTATAGTATCTTTTGGTTGAAAGAAAGGTGTTTACACAATTAGAAGCATATGCAGTACAACAGAACATTAATTATTCTTCAATAATTGTTTTATACTAATTCTTTATTTCAACAAATGAATGCAATAAGTCTGTTCACAAGAATAAGGTGACCAGGAGTTGGCTCCATATCGGTATGAAGTTATATATTTTATGGTTCCTCAAGAGTGCAGTAAATAGAGCACGACATGTAGGGATTAGTTCAAATTGATATGAATGCAACAACTCCCTTTAGGAAAGATCCTTCAAAGGAAAATCATGATGTAGTCTGACATTATGAAAACACTGTCAGGAAGCACATTAAGTAATTTACTTTCCAATTAGGAAATATTTATTAGTTACATGCAGAGGCATGTGGAAACTCACACTCTTTTCTGAGGTAGCTTAAATGACGTCTCAAGATAATCTCATTTGCAGCTTCCATTAATCTTTAGCAATACCTTCCAGTTATTCAATTAACTTGGGTTGAATTCATTTAGTTTTGCTTTCTCCAGACGAGCATACAGATATCTGAAACAGTTGGATTGGCATTAAATAAAAAGGAACAAAATCAGTATCTTTAACGTTCCCTTTAGAATTGCAATACAAATATCAGGCTTAGAGGCAGTCAATATACTAAAATTATGAAAGCATAACTCATTTACATTCCACTTACTTCCCATTAGATGAGAAATTAACCTGACCTACTGGTAATAGAGTTAAGCAGAAGGACAAGAAATTAATGAAGGAGACTGAGTTAGCTTTTAGCTATTTGGAAATTCCCAAATGTTAGCAGTCTCTGAAGTATGTGCCTTTGTATTACAGCTGCAAACATGTCACTACTATAAAGCTATTTGAGATGAGATAAAGCATTCTGTTGTGTTCCTTAGCAGTGCCAAGCAGTAGCAATATTTATGAATCTCACCATGTGGAAACTGTTTTACGGTACAATATAAATAGTAATCTGTGGTCATCAGAACCTTTTTTATATACACACACCAGATGCACTTGCAAAACCAAAATTAAATTCCAGAAGAGTAAAGGAATTAAAAAAAAAACAACCCACCACCAGAATGTGTGGTTGTCATGGGATAATCACCCCCACAGGGGATGAGAAGCGCAGGATTATGCCTGATGCTATGTAGTGCCCTACAGTTATGATTATCTGATAGAAACCACACCCCATTTTGTGCATTAGTACTTACTTATAAAAGTGTCTTACTTATAGAATTCTATGAGTGTAAATACAGCAAGGTGAGAGGAAGGAAAGTGCTGTGGTTTCTGGAGCACTCTGTAATCACAAAGAGCTCAATAGATTTGTATGATACCTTTAATCTTGTGACAGTTAGACTTGAAATAAGATTGACCTAGTGTCATTTTCATTCATAATCATGGATTACAACCACCAATAACTAGTTAAATACTTGGTTATAGTTAGAAAAGCCACTCTGTAAAACATTATGAAAGAATTCTATATTCAGGTCCTGATCCAACAGAGCAAATTTTACATACTTTGTGCTGTAGGTTAAATGGTTTTAGTTAAACCAGCACAAAACCCTCAGCGGACACTCTTTTCACTTTGAAAGGTTTATTTCAGTTTTCCGTAAGGCATTTCCTAATATGAAGCTAAACAAAAATAAGTCTAGTTTTAACTAAAACAAGTATCTACACAGCCTTTTGCACCAGTTAGCTAACTTGATTTTAACAAAAAATAATCACGCTGTAGTGCTCATCTACCCACAGACTGGAACTGAAATAACTAAATTGATTTCATTTCATACCTTAAGTTATTTTTGTGCAAATCATTATGTGAAGCTCTTTTATTCAGAATATGCTTTTCCTAGTTCAATTGGTTAATAAACAAAACAGTGCAACTCCGTGCAGACAAGGATGATGTCATTTTTTACAACTCTCCCCCCATCATGTTTGAAAACATTTATCTTTGCTCTTAATATTCAGTTTCACAAAAGAAATTGGAACTATTGTTCTAAATCAGTTTTTTGTTTTAGATGCCTCCAAAAGTCAGCATGAGTAAATTTACAGACTTTAAAGTCAAGAGGCATCATTATGGTTTTCTAGTCTGATCTCCTGCATAACACTTGCCTTAAATTTCACCCAGTATTTTGGTCAAGCATTTAATAGCATTCCACAATTCTAGGATAGCATTTTCAGCAGGGCCTACGAGTGTTAAGCACCAACCTGCATTGGCCCTCACTGGATACGGGGCACCTAATTCCCTTAGCCTTGGAAAATCCTAGTCTTCACTTTCACTTTGCACTCAAACATTGGGGTAGATCTAAATCTTTGAGCTTAATCTTTCAGAGAAAGATTTAAAATATCCTGGTCAGATAGTTACAGCAATTCTAGGGTTTGGGATTTTGTTTTGTTTTTTCTCTCTCGCCAACACTCTAAAAGTAAACAACTCATTTTTTCTCAGGTTGGAGAGGAAAGGAAGAGATCCCAAACACTGGCATACCATCTTTCAGCCTTGTCTCCTCATATCGTGTCAAATAAAAAATAAGTGTTAGCCCTCACATTTTGATTAATTGATTAAACGCTATCTAGAGCTATAGTAAAGGTACTGCAAGGGTTGTGACCGGAGGAGTATGTCAGTGCCACATACTTTGACTTTTAACTATTTCACATGGCAAAGTCTTTATACTTTGGCCAACATCTATGGCTACCAGGGAATGTACCATGAAAGCAATAGTAACTTGCACCTCTCCTTAGATGAAAGGTACAATAAAAGTGCCAAGTATGAGTATTTTTCTGACATCTCATTAATAATTACACACATTAGGAATGTAAACAGTAAAATAGAGAAACATTCTGAGAGCTTATAAAAAACAGAATAAATGAATATACATATATGGCACTTAAACTCTTCTCTTGTGGATAATGATGTTGCCAGAATAGTTTGTTTTCATTTAATTATTTATCACTGCATAATTATAGGCATATATACATTATATACTCAGTGTTTGCAGGAGAACTATATAATGTTAAAAGAACTCTGAAGTTGCAAACCTCAGCACTCAAACAAGAAAATGCCAAAGTTCTGCACTCTTAACTCAGCCCTTTTGGCATATGTATTACATTACAGTCTTCAATTAAGCATAACATGCTGTTTTTCCTTTATTCAGTGTTTACAGGTCTGCTCCCTGTCCCTTACTGCTTAAAGGATTTATTGTTTCACAGCTTCTGGTGCACTGAGAGCAGTGGATGAGGAGATGAAACAACAGAGTAGTGGTAGCTGCAAACATTATGTTTCTATAGGACCCAAGGCAGGTATAATGCTATGTGGGTGCACAGCTGCTACATATTTAAAAGAGGTGCATAATGCACACCACCCAGTACTAGTCACATGGACAAGCCAATAAAGAGCAAAACCAGGACCTAGCTGCAATAGATAAGCCCTGAGACATGAGTTTTTGCCAGTCGTGCTATTTGGCCTCCATATGCGTGCGGGGAATGCAAGTAGCTGTATTATTCATACCTTGAGTGCACATTGGGTGAGGCAGTAGCTACTCTGCCCCCTCCTCTTAATGTGTGTGAGCAAAAGGAGCCATTATTTGGATTGTGGCTTTGGAACTGTAGCTTTGGGTTACTATATGTTTTCTGCTTATTAGATAACTGCAGAACCCCAGAACAGTATGTACACTATGAAAAAATGTGTATATTATGCTGAATACACTATGTATATATAAATCAAGACTACCGAAGATTAACCAAAGTACAGTATCTTTCTACTCTTAACTATTCCTCTTTTCCCTTTGCATTCTAGAAAGTATATGAGATGCAGTTACTGCATCCTCAGGCCCTGACCATAGGGATATGAATGCGAGATATGCAAACACTATCAGTTGATTGCATCAGAGAAGCCCCTTTTTGTGCCAAACTGAGTAATTCAGACTATACAGGTTTTTTAGTCCTTTCTTGCTCTATTCACTTTCCTTGATAAAAGAAGTAATAAGTTTAGATGTGGATAGTCTTGGAGAAAACTGCTTACTGTATTGCTTTGAAAAGCTCCTGTCTCTGGAGAATACACTAGATTTCTGTCACAGCCTATAAAACCTACAAGCCATTATACATTTTATCAGACACCTCTTCATTTTAAGCTTAGGAAAGTAAAAAATAAGGAGTCTGACTTATCTTAACAGAGAAAACAGATCGCAATGTGTATTTAGATCAATAGTAGGGTGGGTTGATGGAACTTTCATGTCCATTACAACACAATTGTCTATTTACATTCTTTCAGATGCAGTTTTCCATTGTCCCAAACTGGATTCTGCCTGTTCACAGTAAGTTCTTGTAAAATTACTATTAAAAATTGGAGCTGACTGTAAAACCTTGATTGGAAAAAAGATGAAAATTCTCACAAGTTCCCCCCAACCCCATTTTCTTATTAAAAGTGTATTCTGTGCAAATATATAACTGGCATATTACAAACATGAGCTGTCATCCTTTCCTTGTGAGTAAAGTTACACACATGCTTAAATATTTGTGGAATCAGGACCACATGGTATAATCCTATACATCATGTCAATCTTATTCATATGACTTACACAACTCAGACTGATAAGAACAGGCCTCGTGGAACAAAATCCTGCAGCTTTCCCACTGACTTCAGTAGGAATTTTGCCCGAGTAAGATGCCAGAATTTTTGTCTCTCAGAACAAGTCTGCATTCTTTACTCAGAGAGCTTACGGAAAGGGAGGATAGATTCCTTGTCACACTGTAAATCAGGAATAATTCAATTGAACTCAATACTAGTGAGAGTGAGATCAGAAAACTGACACCTGACAATGACAAATTTACCATGCAGAGTTATGTTTGGGGGCCTGATTGTGTAGTTCTTACTCAAGCATGGCTATTGCTTGAAGGTCAGTCTTGCCTGAGTGAAAATGGTAGAATCAGGTCTATCATATTTGTGTATCTTATACTGTTTTTTTCATCATAACATAACCATTATAAAAAAATTTAATAAGCTTATAAGAAGCAAATATTATCTATGACACACAAAAACAAACAACAAATTTGTTTTACTAATTTTGGGCCAATTCCTGCAATCCTTTACTTATTCCTCAGGCAGCACCGCTGACATCTTAAGGAGGTTTCTGATAAGAATTGAGTAGGGACTCCAAGGTTGGTCTCTAAAGATTAAATAATATATAGTAATGGAGTGGTACAAACATTTTAAAGTATTCAGACTAAACCTGACTAGACTACCAATGGGCCTTAATATTGATCTGAAGGAGATTCAAATGATGGCAACAGGGTATCTTGCTTTCTATGTCTGTTCAGCCTTTTGGCCTCTCTGTGGAGATTTCAAACAAGATAGCCAGTTAGTGCCAGTTTTGGCAATAGTTATGATGTGGCTACTTACTTACTGGGAACTGAACCGAGAATTCCAAATTCATTTCATATCAACAATACTATTAAAGTTGAAAGTTACATACACTGATTATATTCTGCTGAAAATTGCCATATCTATATTATCAGTATTTCATGATTTCCCTCTGCAATGAGACTATTAAAATATAAGGAGACAATATCTGAGGTAAAGAATTTCAGTTAAACAGCTGAATATTAAAAGTTATTCCACAGTCAGTGTGATGTTGCACACCATATGCTTTATGATATAACTGAAATATGCTTTATGCAAAAGGTCCCTTGTAAGGTATCATTACAAATCTTATAATCTATTGAGTGTGTTCATCCTATTTGTATGCATGTATCATTCTTGTATCTGAAGCTAGAAATATGAAGTATAACTCTGAGAGACTATTATAGTTATGCAAAGTGTGGGCCATTAATGGTGGTTTAGAATCTTGATGGATCCCATTGACTAGAACAATTGGTTGTAAATGGTTTATTTACCTACAAGCCTTCCTGTGTACCTGTGCTCAAGCCCATGGGTAATGAAGAATGAGATCTCACAGGGACATGTGATCATGTCACCTGAGACTGGAATCCATCTTTTATCTGGTACTTTTTCCAGACAACAAAGACAAAAGATTTTTGCCTTGTGCCAAGCTATAAAAGGGGGTGGAGCAGGACAGAGAGGGCTGCCAGTCATGAGAAAACCCCTGCTTTTCACCTAAAATGTCTGTGGAACTAACAAGGACTGTACCAGGGGAAAGTATTGGGCCCAGACTAGGAAGAAGTCTAGTCTGTGAAAGAAGCTTATTGGAACATCTCTGAGGGCAAGATATTACCTGTAATCAGTTTCTTACTGTATTAGGCCTAGACTTACGTGTTTTTGCTTATTTTGCTGGTAACTTACTTTGTTCTGTCTGTTATTACTTGGAACCACTTAAAATCCTACATTTTATAGTTAATAAAATCACCTTTGTTTATTAGTAAACCCAGAGTAAGTGATTAATACCTGGGGGAGCAAAAAGCTGTGCATCTCTCTCTATCAGTGTTATAGAGGGCAGACAATTTATGAGTTTACCCTGTATAAGCTTTATTCAGAATAAAATAGACTTATTTGGGATTTGGATCCCATTGGGAGCTAGGTGTCTGGGTTCTGGAGTCAGGTAACCTGCAGAGCTGTTTTCATTTAAAGCCTGCAGCTTTGGGGACGTGGCCTGGACTTTGGGCCTGTGTTGCAGCAGGCTAGCATGTCTGGCTCAACAAGGCAGGGTTCTGGAAGTCCCAAGCTGGCAGGGAAAATGGGCTCAGAGGTAATTTCAGCATATCAAGCGACAATTTCAAGGGGGTCTCTGTGACAGAGTCAGCTCTTGGAAAAGAAAACTATTCATCAGAATAAAAAGATCAGAAAAAGTCTTCAGATGGAAATTATTAGACTGTCCCCAAAACCACTTCATTAGCTGAATGTCCAGTGAACTCTGATGCTGAATATAACATCCAAACGAATACAATAACAGTTCAGCAAAATCTTAGTTTTGAATACAAAATTTCACTAAAAAATGTTTCAACTCATTGTTTTATGATATGAATTTAAGAACAAAGGCAAATCCACAAACAGCTAAGTAATATATTTTCCCCATGCTACAGTACTGTACTATACTATCCCAGAAAATAACTTTAAATTAGCCCGTTCCACAACCTCTGTCCTTCTACATGTTAAATAGACAAGATTCACTGGAAATCGAACTCCTCTAAGGCCAGATTTTCCCATATGACTAATCTATGCTTAGCTCAGAACTGCAATGGGGAGCCTGCAAAGATGGCTTTAGGCTTATGTTGCAGCTTCCCTGCCATCACCTAGCTCAGATTAAATGCTGTCCTAAGGACAAGTTCTGTGTATGGCAGGAGGGGAGGTGGCAGAAATCTGGACTAGATACACCCAGAATAATAGAAGATTTAGACCAAACCTCCCTGGAGCTAGAGAAAAGTCATACCTGCCCAGAGGAGAGGAGGTAGACTAACCGAATAACTGAATTTCTGGGAAAGCCAGGAGTGGCCTGTTCACAAGACAGCCCAGGAAATTCCATCTGACACCAGCTTTTGGAGAAGGCAGAACCAGTTATTATTTTTTTATTTTTGTGGTTCTGTAGGTTTCTGTGTGTATTAAAAGGGTTTCATCTAGATCAAGAATATTAGTTAAAACATTCTTCTGATGTGTTTTGTCAGGTTTGCTTAATATCAGGGTGTACTGTATTCCAAAGTGTCTTCAGGATAGACAAATATTACAGAAGTGTTCTTTGCAATCATTTAAGATGTTAATGGAATGTTGTTAAAACAAATCAAATTGATAATATAAGTTTCCTAATACAAAGACGACTGGTGATAACACCTCTTATCTAATTCCAGTAACGGCATCCAGCCATGCCCCCAGCTCTGTATCCAATCTTACTGTTGTATCTACTTCCATCATGTAAATGCCCTATTATGTTGATCAACGTGGCTGGTATACAGTCAAGCCATTTTCCACACGGTCTCTCTGTGGACACAGTCAAATGCTTTCTTAACCAATCTTAATCTACTTTATCAACTTTTTTGACAAACAGCAGCTTTTTTATGACTTGTTGAAGAGTGAACAACTGTTCACAACATGATCTAACTGGACAGAACCCAGCCTGTTCTTCTGATACTATTTCATCCACTACCTTCATTCTGATCAGCATGATGGCAGTCAAAATGCTGTATGGGACTGACAGCCATGCAATAGCTCTCTGGTTTGCCCACTGAGTACAATCAGGTTTTTTGGCAATGCCGTGATGATACCATTTTTCCAGTCTTATGGCATTTGTTTTTCACCCATGTTTTAGCTGGGTTTTCTATACATCAGAATTTTGCCTCCCACCTTTCGTATATGTGCTTGAATTCTGTCAACCACAGGAGCTTTTCCCTGTCTGAGGCCTCTGCTAGCTTCTTTAACTTGATTGGTTATGGTCTTTGCATTAGCAATAGATTGGGTGAGGAAGTGGGCAACAAAAGACATCATGGATAGTGTAAAATGGGTTAGTGGAGATGAGTTACATGACCTTGTCTTTGCTTTACTAAGTATGATGTGGAAAGGAACGATTGCCCTCACATCAGAGGTAGAACAAGAAGCAACAAAAATTGGATTGAAGGTAAATGAAAAGAAAACCAAGATTACGAAGGTAGGAAAGTGGTTGATAGATACAAAGGTGCACATCGATTAAAAAGAAATCAAACCGGTAGAAGAGTTCTGCTATATGGTGAATGTGATGACATTTGAAGGTGGCTGTGATAAAAATATTCATAGAAGATTAGGAAAAACACACACCACTTTTGGAAGGATAAATAACCTCTGGTCAAACAAAGGTCTCCACATCAAAGTAGAGGCCAGATTATACTTTGCCAACTGTACTGAGCACACCGTTATATGGAGCAGGGACTTGGCCAATGACAAGAGCTAACCAAAAAAAAAAAAAAAAAAAAAAGATTAGAAGCTGCCCATTACAGATAGCTGAGGAAAGTACTACACATTTAATGGAAAGGCAAAACAAGAGAGAGTAAGGAAGCTGACAGAGCAGGACATATTAGAAAATATTATCAAAGAAAGAAATCTCAGGTGGTTGGGGCATTTACACCCTATGGAAGATGGGGGACATTGAATTGGTACCTGAAGGAGGAAAGAGAAGGCTAGGAAGAACTAGCAGAAAACAGTGGCAGAGGATATTGAATGTGCAGGTATCACCTGAGAAGTATCACAACTAGCTAGTGACCTAATCAAAGGAGGAACTGGACTGCCCAATTTATCAGCAGCACAGGAGGAACTTTAAGGTCAAAAGTAAGGAATGTGAGATTCCACAATTAAATTATAATAGTAGATAACTTGTGTAAACATGTCATGGCCAATAGTCAGAAATATCCTGACACTCTGGATATCTGTTGCCCTATGGCTATCTTACCACACAAATCATTAGTTCTCTGTGGTGGTCAGCTCCTCGTTTAGGGTAAAGCAGCATAGGTCCATTGAAGTTAATAGAGATGCACCATTGAAGTTAATAGAGATGTATCAATTTACACTATGAGGATCTGGCCACACATGAACAACAGAGGCAATGTTGACTTACTAGTTCTGTAACCACCATCCTGGAAGTATTATGTCACCTTTTAGAGACACTATAAAATAATTGTTCAGTTAGACTCCATATGGGTGCAGAGGTCTCTCCACTCAGAGCAAACTGTAGGATCAGGGCTATATTTTATATAGTTATACATGGAAAAAAAATAAGTTAAAAGACTATCTCGGTGTCTATTTAAGGAATAATTTTCAGAGTAAACTACTAGTATGTAATACAATAAATGGGTTTGTATGAAATTGAATTAAAGGCTGAAGGGTAAATAAGGCATTTGATAACCAAATTATCCATTCCCAAAAGTGCACTTCAACACCATTAGCATTATTCTTGTTGGATGACAAGAAATTAAAGATTCAGCAAACCACAACTTTAAAAATGAGTCTGGGTTTTTTTCCATTCATCCCTTATGAAAGTTTTGAGATTTCCAGGCTGGTGCTTTCTCTCTGATTTTCCATCAAACGTCACTTGGGGCATATGGCCTAGGTGAATAAATGTTTGAAGGTAAGTTCCAAACGTGAATATTTTTTTATGTGCTGGGCTAAAATATGTAAATAATTGTCAGAGGGAGTGTCTGGTGTAGCAGTGGAATCACGTGGCTAGATGAACAGAACCAAGAACCAGACCTGACTGAAGCAAGAGCTTCTCCTTATTAAGTCATTTGAAGCTGTGCCTCCTTTCCCTGTTGCTGAGTTTGACCTATAGCAACAGTGAGGATTGATAAGTGTTTTGCGATCACTGGGTAGAAGGAACTAGATATTGGTATTTATGACAAGACGTCATGAAGTGAGTTCTAGCCCACGAAAGCTTATGCCCAAAAAAATTTGTTAGTCTCTAAGGTGCCACAAGGGTTTCTCGGGTTTGTTTGTTTGTTTGTTTGTTTTTGTTGTTGTTGGTTTGGTTTGTTTTCTTTTGCTGATACAGACTAACATGGCTACCACTATTACTTGTAGGAAAGAGATCTTAGGAGCTGGGGATAGAAAATTAGCACTTTGAATAAAGTCTGCTTGAATAAAATATTAATTAGAAACTTCTCAGGTTTATGGTGAAAAGATCTGCTCCTATTCACCTGACAACATTTTGATAGGAACGAACACCCACATGTGAAAAATATCTTTATTCCTTGAACAATACATTTACATATTTTTAGTCTTTTAGAGTGGCTTTTCTTAGGCACAGAGGGGGTAAGCAGTATGTAAGGTTGTGCCTATGTAGCAGCCTGCTCAGTAGCAACTTAGTGACTGTAAATTAAGCCAAGACGAAAGGGAGGAGGAGATAACTTACTAATGAGCTATCCTAAGGTAGTTTTCAATGAAGGGGAAAGTGATTTTAAAAAATGTCCTCTGAGCCTAATTTTTCCAATTAAAAACAAATTCAAGTTTACCTTGCAGAAAGATTCAGATGTTTAATAAGGGAGATTTTTCTGTGAGGGAAGGGGAAGGAAGGGAATCAAGTGATGGTTTAATTTGTGTATTGATAAAGATCAGTGTTTTAAGATCCCAGAAGCTCAGTATGTCATTATGAATGAGAGCTAGTGGAATTCTCGGTTTGGATTGTACACTGTGTGTTTTAGTACTACCTCATACCTTTGGATGAACTTTGGATGAAGTTAGCTAGATAGTCACAGTGAGCCGCCACCCCCACCCCACCTTGCCAAGAGCAATGTTAATACAGGCACCATCCTGGAGCTGATAGAAAAGGGGAAGTCAGTTTATCTGAGTCTGGGAGATAGTGGTGGTTGTGATGGGCCTATAAATACACCAACTGTTAATTCTGTTACTGATTACTGAGCAGACATATAAGACAACTGTCCGAGTGAAAGTCTGTGGCTGTTCTCCTAGGGTCACTTGAGTGTGAGATTTGTCTCTGAAGGTTAAAAAAAATTGCAAATGGATAACTATGAATTTATTAGAGCCAAGGAGTCTCCATGATATTTTGTCTTATGTAGGATAGTATCTGTGTTTAGCCATAGTGTAATACAAAGTCACGCTCCAGATGAGATTTGATCATGTGACGTGAGCCAAGTTTGGCCTAGTATGTGTGATCATTACCCACTCCAGCAGTTGGCCACAAGGAATTCTTCTTTAGCTCAAGTAGTAGAGCCTTGGCTTAATTCCCATCCATGAAATACATGTATGTGGCTACAACTCTTTACACCTGCATGTCCTGTTTAATGCTAGAATTGCTTAGATTCATTGTAAAACTTCAACATCCAAAATACAGAACAAGCCACTATAAATATATTTATACTCTAAGGCAGCACAAGCATGACATAAGGTTAAATTATGAAGGTACTAGTACCATTTCTAACCAAGAAACCACCACACTTTAAAGTAGTATATCAAAAACTAGGAACTCCACTGGGTACACCATCCCAATTTGACAGCAAACCGTTGATAACTACACTTGGAGTTTGGTCTTTCAATCAGTTGTGCACCCATTCTATAGTAATGTCATCTAGACTACACTTCCCTAGTTTGTGTATAAGAATGTCATGTGGAACCGTGTCAAAAGCATTACTAAAATCAAGGTATATCATGTTTACTGCTTCCCCTCTATCCACTAGGTCAGTAATCCTATCAAGGAAGGAAATTAAGTTGGTTTGTCATGACAAATCCATGCTGACTATTTCTTATAACCTTACTATTCTCTAGATGCTTACAAGATGATCATTTAATAATTTGCTCCAGCATCTTTCCAGGTATAGAAGTTAGGCTGACTGGTCTATAATTCTCTGGTCACCCTTGCTCCCCTTTTTAAAAATAGGTGCTATGTTTGCCCTTCTCCAGTCTTCTAGGACCTCTCCAGTCCTCCAGGAGTTCTCAAAGATAATTGCTGACATCTCCAAGATTACTTCAGCTACTTCCTTAAGTACCCTAGGATTAATTTAATCAGGCCTTCTGATTTGAATACATCTATTTTATCTAAATATTATTTAACCTGTTCTTTCCCTATTTTGGCTTGTGTGCCTTCCCCTGTTTGTTAATATTAATTGTGTTGAGTGTCTGGTCATCATTAATGCTTTTAGTGAAGATTAAAGCAAAATAGGCATTATGCACCTCAGCTTTCTTGATGTCATCAGTTTCTAGTTGTCCTTTCTACTAAGTAGAGGACCTACACTTTCTTTTGTCTTGCTCCTAATGGATTAAAAGAACCTCTTCTTATTGCCTTTTATGTCCCTTGCCAGGTGTAACTCATTTTGTGCCTTAGGCTTTCTGATTATGTCCCCACATAAATATGCTGTTCTTTTGTACTCCTCCTTATCAATTTGACCATGTTTTCTCTTCTTGTAATATTCCCATTTGACGTTCAAGTCACTAAAGAGCTCTTGATGGAGCCAGGCTTATTATTCTTTCTAGTTTTCTTTTTCATCGGAATAGTTTGCAGTTGTGCCTTTAATATTGTTCTCCTTGAGGATCTGCTTGCTCTCCTGAACTCCTTTTCCCCTTAGGTTTTCTTCCCATGGGACCTTACCAACCAGTTCTATTAGTTTGTTAGTCTGTTTTTTGAAGGCCATTATCCTTATTCTGCTGTTCTCACTGCTTTCTTTCATTAGAATCATGAAATCTATCATTTCATGATCACAGTCACCCAAATTGTCTTTTCCCTTCAGATTTGCTACCCATTCATCCCCATTGGTCAGAATCAATTCTAAAATGGCTGTTGCTCTGGTTATTTCCTCCACTTTCTGGAACAAAAAGTTGTCCCTGATGCATTCGAAGAACTTACTGGAAATTTTGGGCTTTGCTGTATTAATTTCCTAAGAGATGTCTGGGTAATTAAAGCCCCCATTTCTACCAGGTCCTGTGTTTTGGATATTTCTATTATTTGTTTTAGAAATGCCTCATCCACCACCTCCTCCTCCTGATTTGGTGGTCTATATTAGACCCCACCATGACATCACCCTCTATTTTTAACCCATTTATTTTTACCAAAGATTCTCATCTCCTACCTCTGGACCTCAGAACAAGTGTATATATCCTTTATGTATAATGCAACTGCTTCTCACTTTTTCCCTGCCTGTCCTTTCTGAATGAGCACTTATACCACCAAGTCTCTCTCCTGCCAATTAAATCATAATTTAGCCTATGTACTAATACTTTCAGTTCTATTTCCCATAAACCTTGCATTTGTGTACAGACATCTAAATTGTTGGTCAGATTCGCCTAATGATTTCCTCCTTGTTGCTCCTTTGACCCTGTTGTAATTTTCCATGTTTTTCCCCACAACCTCCAAACATCTAACCCTCTCTTAAGGTCACCTTTTTGTTATATACTTGTCTGTGGGCTTCTGGCCCCAGCCTCACTGAATCTAGTTTGAAAGTATTTTAGTATCGCAGTTTAAAATAAAACTTTTTATTAACATATAATGAGCTTTGTAAGAATAAGTGACACTGCAAAAAACAGCAAAATATTGTGGTTCTTGCCTTTAGCAGCTTACAACCTAAGGGCCTGTCCCTACTGCAGTCAGTAATGGTTGTACAGTTAGCTTCAGCAAAAGCTGGATCAGACTCTAAATCAGCCTACAGCCCATTAAGACTTTATTAAAGAAAAGTATTTTCCTGAAGCAGTTGAAAAAATGCTGCTAGTCTAACTTACTCCATATTACCAAGAGAGTGATTAAATGTTCAAATATGCAGAAGTCAAATGTCCTATTTCTGCTTTAAATCTTTTCCTTTTATAGGCTGGGGATTATACTCCCTGCTTTGAAAACCTGTGCTGTTTAAGAACAGGAATTTATTTACAGTTTTAAACCATGCAACTAAACTTGGATGAATACTGTAAATTAACCTTTGGCACAGGAGTTGTAATTTCTCAAGCCAACACACAACTGTATGGTGCATAGGTCCATGAATATTGGGTGCTTTGAGGGGTTAAGAAGGAAATATTTTCCATGATTCATATCTGTTTTAGTTTGAAAAGTCAACATCTGAATTCCAATGTAGCCAAAGAAGGGTTTTGAGTCCAACATGTCTTCCTGTTTGCAAGTGAATTGGGTTCTTGCAGTCAGACCTGGGCATCACAGAGCACTAATGCATGGCACCAGCTGCATGACTACTTGTGCCACTTAGTTGTACCCAAAATAGTTTGTATATATTACAGAACTGGGGTCCATTTTAGTCACTCAGGAAAACCTCAGCACTAGTACAGCAGAGAGACAGATGTCAGGATTGATCCAGAGTTGTGTGGGGAGGCTTGCATGAAGCTGTCTGCCCACCCTGCACCTTGCTGTTGCAAGCTACCAGTACTCTTTCATGAGTACTAAAGTCATTCACCATTGGTAGATACATCTGGAAAAGAGGAAACTTCTATTTTCCTGTAGTTTGAAACATAGTTAATGGTGAACATTAGAGAAAAATAAGGCCGTGCAATCAGAAACTAGTACTCCTTCCTGCAGATAAATCTGTGGGAGGTGGGAAAGGGATTTGAAAATGGTATGAGTTCAGATTTCCTTTCTAGGGTTAGTATGTTCTGGCCATGCTGAAGGAATAGGGTGTGTGACCTTCAAGTGGCTAGAAGAAAATCAAATTCCAACACTGTGGATCTTAGGGAAGCTACGCTGTAGCTGTTCCCTGGATGATTCCTTCATCCAGAAGCAAGATCCCTCAGGATCCTTAGTACCACTAGCTCTGGTACCAAACCTACATCTTATCATTAACCTTCCACCAGCTGATAGAATACACAAAGCAAGAGTTAATGGTGGATGTGTTTACTTTTGCTGGTTTTTCAAGTGGTATTTGGGTTGCCACACTGTACTACACGGAGTACATGGAGTAAATTCTCCTAGGCTTTGTCCCACCTTGGGCGCAACATCTCTCCCTCAGATCCCCATTAAGTCCATGTGTAAAATGCGATAGGAGCAAGGACTCACGTCCTTTGGGCTCAAGACAGCAGATCCATATAACAAACATCCATTATACAGGTAGGTGGCTTTGTAGGGAGCATGCCAGGTATATTCTGTTTCCCTTTCATCTTCTTTAAGGGTCTTCCACTGCATTTTGCAATCCTCTGCACCACACAGAAAGGAACTTTTGGCCAGTTGTCACTGCTCCACTTGGTATGGGCACAAACTGTACTAACACAAAAATCACCATGCTAGCCCAATAGTCATCTAATATCTTGTTGCTGGCAATAGCCAATGCCTGATATTTAAAGGAAAGTGCAAAATTCTCATAATAAACAGAGACGGAATAACCTGTCGTTAAAGGAGCTTTTTTTTCCCTTTGTCTACACTGTCTTAATAATATGGGTTATATCCCTTGTGAATATTTTATTCTAGTCAGAGGAACTGTGGATGTGCTCACTGAACAGACTGGTCTAATTCCTTTTTTTTGAATCCTATTCTGCATTTAACTCCTTTGAACTTCCACCGATTAATTATGTAGTGTATTGTTATGGTACGAGAGCAATTCCAATTAAATGTTATAAATTGAGTAAGAGGGTTCAGAGAAGAACCCCAATAATGATTAAGGATTAGAAAGTGAAAGGCTCAAGGAGCTCTTCTAATTTAACAAGAAGATAAGGGGTGACTTGATAGTAAGTACCTACAAGCAGGAACATAATATTTGGTGAACGCTTTTTCAATCTAGTAGAGAAAGATATAAGATGA
This sequence comes from Gopherus evgoodei, assembly GCF_007399415.2. NCBI lineage: Eukaryota > Metazoa > Chordata > Testudines > Testudinidae > Gopherus > Gopherus evgoodei. The sequence continues at coordinate 81,055,560 of NC_044326.1, read as the reverse complement.
TCCAAAACCTGGAAGTTGATGCTATACAAATTCAGGCCTGAACTAAGATGCAAGTTTTTAACAGTGAGTGTAATTAACCATTAGAACAATTTCCTAAGAGTCATGGTGGATTCTCCATCATTGACAATTCTTAAATCAAGATTGGATGTTTTTCTAAATGATATGCTCTAGGAATTATTTTAGGGAAGTTCTAGGGCCTGTGCTCTATAGGAAGTCAGGCCTTAGAATCTATGAAAATGCCCTTCTGTTTAGTGAAACAGGGGATTAATGGAATTGCAGCTCTTGTCTGTGAGGTCAGCAGCCAAAGGCTTGGAGGAAGGCAATCAGAAAGGGTAGGAGACAGAAAAGAAGCACTTTTAACATTGTTCTAGGAGAGAGACAAAAGAGGGTACTTTTTTGGGTAAAGTGCAGGCTGGAGTGAGGTTTGGAACTGTGAGCAAGGAACAGTCTCCTGTTATTTGTTTCTGTATGTTCAGGGGAAAGAGGTGTTTGGGCAAAAAGCTTCTTTTCCCAAGAATCAGGCAAGCACAGACAATACTGAAGGGGGTTTATTCACGGTAGTGGGAAGACTGATAAACAGCTTTCACAATATGATGCCACAGTGGCAAGTTATATACATTCTCTTATCAATTCATTTGCATTTATCTGTACATACAGAGACAGATATTGTTACAAGTCAAGACAGAACCCTGAACAAAGATAAAAATAGGAACAGTATGTACATATAGAAGTCATTCTGACTGCATCAAATATCTATGGCTACCTTGTTGGGGGGAAAGAGGCAGGGTGAGGAGGGATGAGTGCTTAAAGATATCCGGTGGGCTGTGAAGGGAGGTTTTGTTCTGTTCTAAGAGCTGAGTTACTGGGCGGACATTTGACCATATAAGTTTGTCAAGTGTTTACAGTTGTCAGTGCCCCTGGGCTACTTAAGCATTCCTGCTTGATCTGTAGTTTCTCTCTTAGCTGTTAGCTAAATTTTAACTCTTGCTTGATATGATTTTATGTACATTTCTTTGCAAATAAACAGGATTGCATTAAATTCTATCATAAATTTCTCTTCCTAGTAGAACAATCTGCAAAGCCCTGATATTAGTTAACTGTTTTAGGCCAAAAAGGACAGCAGTATTGTTTTTACTTCCCTTATGCTTGTGTGTGAAAAACGGCAAAAAGGAGTGCCTGACTGTGCTGCAATATACAGATTGACAAATAAGTGCAGTTCATACATCCTCCTTTGTGATCCTTAACCCCAGACTGATGGTAAACAACAAAATGCAGCACATAAGGAATTTTTGTGCTAAAGTGTGCTTGATCCCTCAGTAGATGTTTCAGTAACAATAGGATTAAAGCTTATTTTCTACCTTATATTTAAAATAACCTGTTTATTTTTCTTTCAGTCTATGCACATTTAAACCTTTAAACATTGCCAGAATCAAACAGTTTTTTCCTTTTCTGGAGAAGTACAGATATAGCACAATTGTGCATACAAAAATAGTAGGCAGAATTTAAACAGCAAGTGTAATGAATAGCTAGATGGAAGAGAGATGAAAATCTTGCCCATTATACTAAAGATTTCTAAGGGTTTCTTTTTCTTCTGACCCATATATCCCATTGCAAAGTCCTTTTAACCTGAACTAACTTAAACATCAACAAAAGTATCTGATTTACACTTCAACTGCAATAATGCTGCTGGAGTTACTCAGGGCTTAATCACAAATCATCTCTTACAGCATCTGCACAAATAGAGAATTATTCACAAACATAGAAGAGGATTGTGTCAGTGTCTGAACAATTCTGGCATGCCTTCAAGGAATAGAAAGTTGGCAGCTGTAGTGAGTTTATCAACATCTACACTAGAGCTACCAAATTAAAATGTGCTGAGCTGCATCAACATTAGCAACAGTGGGGAGAAATCTTTAGAAAACTTCCCAGCTGTAGGCAGGGTCTTAGAACAATATCACCAAGGTTACATGAGGACAGTCTTTGAGAATGACAATCCAGGAGCATATGTAACCACAAGTTTGCATTGCAGTATTCAGTGGTGTAAATAAGAAACAGTGGGAGAGGAATCATAGTTCTTTGTTGGAAGTCTCTGTGTGCCTGCACTCTTGATCATCTGGACAGAATGACTCTAAATGGGTGAGAAACATCCAGAAATAGTGTGATGGGTACTAATATGGCCATGAGCTGTTTGAAGCTACATGGATTTCCATTAAGGGCAAGCAGCCTGCAGGACACAGAGTCACTCTGAGAATGGAACCAATGGAAATCAGGAAGAAGGAGGAGTTTATAAATATGAGTGGGAGCCAGCTGATAAACTCAACAGTGGAGCAGTACAAGAACCCAGAAGGATCTGCTATAAGGATTGTGTTCCAGGGCCTTTCCACTTTGTTGGATTCAGAGTATAGGTCCCCTCACTCCACAGGAGAAGACAACTAGAATTGCTACAGCCTTTGCAAATTGCAGACTGTCATTAAAGAGACAGACAAAGTTTGAAGGAGACTCTGGGACTATGACTTGTTTTCCAGTTTTTTAGGGTACTGAAGCTCCTTTAAGGAGAGTTGGACATCATTCCACAAAGACTGGAAGGTTTTACCCTTCTCAGAGGAGAGACCCAGCATGTGCATAATTATATTTTGCATTTGATAGTAAGAAGTACCAAAACCTGAGGCAGAAACTCCCTGGAAGTGTTGTCTTTCAAAGAGTTACCAATAGTCACAGTTATTTCAAGGGTTATAATTAAAATTTGTGTTTATGAATTGAGTTTTAATAAATGTTTTCCCCTTGAGATTTTCACTTTCCTCCTATCAGAGATTTAACTCTGTATAATTGTGTGTATGTACACACACACGCACACACACGTCTGGAAAGAAGACTAAATGCTGGTCTACCACAGAAGAAAGGCAACATAGGAACAGGAAGGGGAAATACTGTACCTGCTGTTAGTATAGGGCCTCCCCCCAAACCCATTACACATGCTTTTGAGAGAGTGGGCTTGTGGCTAGGGAGGAATTAAGACACACCATGAGACTTGCACCCATTCACGCTACAGCTGAATTTGTCCCAGCATGTTACATAGATGCTAGGACATAGATAAGGATGGAAGCTGCTGGCTGGCTGACTGAAGGTTTAAACAAAGCTCTCTCCTGGCATTTGTAAGTTTTGCTGCTGCTTTTGCCAGTTATTCATTCTCAGAGCACTAATAGGAACAGTGTTCCTATTAAAATAAAATAGGAAAGATTGCCTGAGTCTGTGCACTCATTTTCTATTTCAATAAAGAAATAACCCCCTCTCCGGATGAAATCTTGGCTCCCTTGAAAACAATGGCAAAAACTCCCATGATTTCAGTAAGGCCGGGATTTCACCCATGGAGTCCAGTTCTGTCTTGACTGCAAGTAAATAAGGACAACAGCTCTCATTAACTCTGAGCTGAATATGAATGATCTTTAATTTTCATTTGACACATTTCTTTCCCTGTAATTAAATCCATCCTTTAAATTGTTGGGTTTTTTTTTAAATCCACTTTAAAAAGAAGTGTCTGCCAATCATCTGCATTGTTACTAAGTATCTTGGAAAGTGTTCTCAGATTCTATTGATGCTATAACTCTATTATGAAACAACCAGACATTGACATTGGTACAAAACCAAATGGAGGTGATTCAGAACTTTATAAAAGTATAAATTTCAATTAAATCAATAAACTATTATAATTAACTAATGAGATAAATCTACAAAGCAAGGAAATTAAGGAGACATGTTTAATTCTACACTAGGCCAAGGACTGCAAGGATCTGAGACCACCTGTTTTGTCTATCCTAGACACCCAGTTTGATTGGCAGCTGCTGTAGGTAGCATTAATTCTGAATCTCTCTGGTTTTATAGTTTTAAGTCAAATTTTGTTCTGATGGAAAACTTTACTATGTTTCAGGGGAAAAGAGAAGTGTGTTTTGGTTTGTTTTTAGGATAAAAGTTGAAAGATAATACCTTACTTTGAAATTCCCCACTTGAAGGGAAAATGGAGTTTTGCCACTGGCTTTGACAAGGTAGGATTGAGTCCACAGATAGTAACATTAATTACTTCAGTGCAGTGGTTCTCAACCTGTGTTCTGCTAACCCTTGGGGGTCTGCAGGTTATGTCTAAGATTTCTAAAGGGGTCCACGCCTCCATTTCAAATTTTTTAGGGTCAGCAAATGGAAAAAAAAAGGTTGAAAACCACTGTCTTAGTATATGACTTAGGAACTTCTCAGACAATGCCACCTGTAATACATTAGGTTGTTTTAAAAATGCAAATTGAATAATCAACAATAGATCTTCATTAACATCTATGGTTTAAATCTGTACAGCATTAGTGATAGCATTTAGATCATGCTCAATTTCCACTGTCCTGTTTAGTCCGTTACATGTGTGCAAAATGCTAACGGTCTTTGTTATTACCATTTTACACATGTGTAAATGACTATAAAAGGTGAAGCTGGAGGGAAAAAACAGCCCTTCTGTAATGGTTCCAAATTTGTGGGACTATTATAGCTTTTAATCCTCATTAATTTCTCCCCAAAGAGAAATTTATATTTCAACACCCACAATCCCCAGTCTGTCTTCACATCACTACCATATGTCCTTCATTTTCTGCTCTCCACCCCTGCTTTTTTTTTTTGGCCTGTTGATGACATAGTTATAGTTGAAAGACAATAGGCTAATTGAATGATGTCTTTGTTAAAAATGTTAAACTGTTCAGAATCTAACCCAGAGAGCTGAGAAGTTATCAGAATATTGTGGGCATCATGGCCTACAGAGTGGCTCTTGGTAGGAGTCTACTGTAATATGAATGAATTTTACAGGTGCTCTTTTACAGTTTGTATAGCTCTTTAATAAACTGCCCATGAATGTCAGTTATGAAAAGTTAGACCACAAAGTAACTTCCTAGGATGCAATAATATTGTTTTTAGATATGACACTGAAAATCATGTTCTCTCACACAACATACTGGACATCTACTTTTAAAATCCGGTCAGGAAGTGCAATAATTTCAGACTTTTGGGTACCTGTCTTGTGTTTCAGGGTGGAAGCAGTAATTTCATACCATAGATTTTTTAAGGTCAAGTATAACCTGTACAGATTTTCTTAATTCTTGCACTGAGCCTATGGCTATGCCCTGAGTTTTAATTCATGAGCACTTGCAGTTCCTGGTGACGTCAGTTAGAGTTAGGGTGTTCGGTGCTTCTGAAAATCAGGCTCTTCTGTTCATATATAAAAATCTAGTTTGAACTGCATGTAGTTTAGAGGTGGAGAATAAGGGTCTGCATTCTGCTCCCAGTGATTCCAATGAGAGAAGAATTGGGCCTATAACAAAATCTGTTCTGTTACATTTAGATCATTGCTAGGTCTAAACATAATTTTAGATCAGCTAGTAAAAGGGGGTCATGGCCTTTACCTTCTATTTTAAGAGCAAACTACAAATAGTAGAGAGATTTCTTTTTTTATTCATGTAGATTATATTTTTGTAACACTTGAGAAACAGATTTTACTTCAAGGAAATGCTCCTTAGAGACAGCAACCATTCCTTTTGTCACTGCCTGTGGAAAGATTGCTCCTGTGCCACAGAATGTGATGAAATATTAGCAACCTGTAAAAACAGATACGGAACACTAAATTGCCATTTCAATGAGAATATGCTTTTAGAAACTGCAGCTTTAAAACCAAGGAGCTGAGTATTCTTTTGTTACAATTTACTTGTAATTTACTTATTTTCACATGTTCTAGCTCATATCACATTTAAGATATTTGGTGTTTAGCAGTGTTTGTGTATGTGTGCTTACACTTGTGCACACAATGAATTTCATTCTGGAATAATTTTCTATTTTCTTTTGTATGAAAAACTGTACAAAATAAAGTTATAAAAATTTTATTTGTCACAGTTTAGGGCAACTGGTCCTATATTTCCTCTTTGTGGTCTACCAAGGACACCCCCTTTTAGGCTTCTGGCTCCCTAGCTGTCACCTCTCTTGGTTGGAGATTTATGTTTCTCTCTCGATGGCGATTTTTCCAGACTGCACAGTTCTCTGCCTACACTGAACTACCCAGTAAGTCAGACTGCCTACTTTGCTTTCTCCTCAGAGACTATAAAAAGGGCATAAGTTACTACACAGCTTTTCTGAAGCAGATTTATATTAGTCATATCTCACACACACACACTTTAGACATTGCATATAATCTAACAATAATACATAAATATTGGCATTTTTAATGCAAGGAACTCATGAAATATTTAAGTTAAACCATATCTGCCATAGTATTGTATTCTGTTGTTGCCAATCACAGGTCTAACTCTCTTCTCACTTTCAGCGCCAGTGAAAATTCGGCAGTAATTGCAAGGTGACAATAGAGAGACACAATTGTAAAAATGTACAGGAGGCAAATCAGGTTCATTATCTATATAAATCATAATTTGGCCCTAAATGTGTAAGAGTACTTAAGAATAATAAGCTACCACTTGAGTGCCATTCCCTGAACAGATTTTTCCTTGCAGTAACTCTGTCAATACACCTTTAAATTCTAGCAAGATTAAATATCTAGAAAACTTGACAAAAGTTGCTTTTCAGTTGAACTGCCCATAAAATGGGGTCCTCCACCCATAGAAAACATTTGAGAAAATTTCATTTTGCTGAAACTTTTCATGGAAATTTTTGGTGAAATATTTAACACTTCCAACTGAAAACTTAAAATTTTAATTGAGAACTGTTGCCATGGTGACTCGTGGGGGCATTAGTTCACGTGATTCTCCTGTATGGACCATGTTCTCTGGCCAGACTACATCTCCCATGATATACTATCCACTTGCCAAACATCTTCAGTGAATAATATGAGTGCCTGGTCACAGTGCATGGTAGGAGATAAAATCCAACCAGGGAACCTAGTCTTTAGGTGAGAATGGGTATGGCACACCTGATTTAAAATTCCAAGCTGAAATTTCCCATAGACACCTTTTCATTAAAAAATTTGTTTAGGCAAAATTCCAATTATCAGAAGTTTTGACAGAATATTCAACCAGTCAACCTGTTTCTTAATGGATCCATTAATTCCCTCTGAGAGTTCTTAAAGAGTTTTAGGTGGAGTGGTCAAAAAATGGGATGAAACTTTGACAGAGCTTGCATTAAAAATTGACCCATTTTAATGCATTCAATTTTTTAAAGAAAAAAATCATTTAAATTTTATAACTTTTCTACCACTTACAGTTTTGGGCAATTGCTTCTTGGCCCCAAATGTTCTTGCGTGGAATAGGCAGGATCCAGTTTTATATCCCCTTCTTTTCAGTGTGTTTACCAAGCTGTTAGGAGAAGTCTTAAGGATGTGTGAGCTGAGGTATATTGACTATGCTTAAGAGACCCAGCTCTACATAGCTATCACACTAGAAATAGCTTGTGCAGTGGAATGAATAGCCCATCCTCATAAAACAAAAGTGAATGAGAGCAAGCAAGATGAACCTTAATCCAGACAAAACCCAAGGTATGTCAGTAGGTTGCAGTAAGAAGTAACTAGAAGAAGAGGAGATGAAGGTGATATTGATTCCCAGACTTAGCTTTTCTCCGTAGTTGGGCAGATTATTCTGATTAGATCATGGGGAAAAGGTTACCCAAAACAGCTTGGTGTTTTGCCCACTGAAAACTGTAAAGATAAGGGCTAGCCTGTTCAAAAAGTGAAGCACTGGTTTGACAGGATTTCATTAGTCAAACTTGGTTAGTAATAGAATGCTGCATGCTAGACCATCTGTAGAATTTTCATGTTACTTTCACAGTCAGACCTAGGTCGAGCATATATTAGTAGTAATAGAAATAGAGCATGTAGCTAGGTCTGTAGCCAGGAGAAATGGGCAGTCAATCACCTAGGGAAGATTACATTCTGGCCTTTCTTGGTCTTTGGATGTCTAGAAAAAGCAATGAACTCAAAAGAGTCCTCAGATTGTGCCTCATCTTGACAATCAAAGGCTGTAGATGTCCACAACAGGTGAGCAAGCTGTAGGTCCCACTACTTCAATTTTTTTTCATATCTGCTAGAAACTCCTCTATCTTACCTGCACTGAATTTGAGCTCTTTTCACCCAGGATTGAGTTTCTTCCAGATAGTGGGTTAACAGAGAAACAGCAATAGCCATACTTGCTGAGGAGGGACGTAGCTAGGTGTCCTGGCACATTGGTGCCATATTTTATTTGAGCAACTCATGATCTCTCCAAACAGCCTTACATGTATGCTGATGAGAAATTACAAGACCCAGTCCCATGGGACTCTGCAGATGACAACTTTCTGAGAAAATGAGCACCACTCTATCACACCATCGCAGGTGAAACAATGAAGCCATCCTAACACCATTTGTCTACTCCTGCATCATCACCACAGTTAGGCCATGGGGTTTATATAAATAGTCTGAAGCTGCAGTCATTCTGCATGCTGAGTATCTGAATAGTTCTAAAACAATAAGAGCTATATTCTATATACATTGCACATTGTGATTCCATGGGTAATTTGGGTAAATCAGTGGAATTTGGAACTGAAGTCTCATCTAATTGTGCTTATGGTGCAATGGCAGAATACTTGCTCTACATAACCCCCATATACATGTAAATGGTATTAATGAATTCAGATGAGAAAGAAGGGCTATAAAATGCAATTCAGTATCTGAAAGTTCTTCCAAATGAGGTGAGTTGTTGACTTCTACTCTTTTCTTTTTCAGTAGCACATAATCCAAAACAATTGCTGGGAACTAACGTTCTAATTATTATGCTGGTGTGACTAATGCCCAATTTCCATTTTTGGGAGGCTCACCACATATGGCCAAAATATATATATTATAGCTTCTTTTATGTTTAATGGGGCTCTCATAATACTTTGACAATAGATCAGACACACATGATGAGATCATTGTGCTAATGTTCAATGTGGTTTATCCAACATCCAGAGTTCTGTTTTCATTTATGCTAAAATGTGTGAATCAAGCCAAAATGCACATGTGGAAAAGCTGGAACTGTGAATTAAGGCAAAACTAGATCTTATTAAGATTCCAGTAAATTTAACCTGGAAAGCGCTACTCATCCAATGTACAGAAATATAGGACTTACCCTACTGGATCGGATCACTTTATTTCACCCAAACTACCATCTTTCCAGCATATCAGTTGTTATAGAGTAAGGTGAAAATGACACTATTTAGGTCTTGAACATCAGTTTTCATCTTCAAAGTGCTTTACAAATGTTAATTGGTTGATCCTCATAACCTTCTGTGATATAGGTATGGATTTCTCGCTCTAGTTTCCGGGTAGAAAAACAGAAGCAAAGGGGATCAGGGGCTTGCCTTAAATGTAGGGGACACAGTGTCAAAGACCTACTGAGAACACCTGTCAAAATGCCCTTTTAGGGTATATGCTCACCACTGGCAGCTCAAAATAGACAGTGACAGAATTTGCTTATAACCTTTGAGTTACACAACCTTGGCATTGGAAAAATGAGATGATGATTATGAAGAAAAGGCAGAAAGTGAAGGTGTGTAAAAAGCATTAACAGTACAATTCAGTTTGGAGGATTAGTAATAAAAAAATGAAAAAAACAAGCAGCTCTGATGCGCTGCTTGTTTTTTTTCCAAGATGAAACAGTTGTAAGAAAGGTGCCGAGGGGGCAGAAAGATTAGGCTGCAGGATTTTTAAAAGTGAATACCAGGAAATCTGCTAGGGGAAGGGAGGGAGAGCAGGGTGACAATATGGGCCACACCTGTTGGGGGCCACTCTTCCATTCTATCAAGGTACTTATATGGCACTCAGCATAATAGTATCAAACAGGTGGTAGAAGTGGAGCGGGGGGGTGCATGGAGGAATTTGATTAAGGTAATGTCCCTGCAATGGAAATGTTGTAGGGACTTCACCCCCACATAAACTCGTACACAGCTAGGGGTGGAGGATGGAGGTGAAAGTGGGACCCAGAGGGGCAGAAGAAGCTGCCACAGGGCATGGGACTGGGCTGGGAAGCAGAAAGCAGAACCTGGAGGTGCTGGGATACTCCTTCTTAGCCCAGAGTTGGCTATTTCACCGCCACCCCAAGTAGTTCCTTCCTTCACTCCCCCTCCTAAGCCTACACACGCACACCATTCAGGGAGCTTCCCCCTCCTCCCGCCCAGTGTCAGAGTCCAGGTACTCAAAAGATGCCTGTTTAGGCACATAGGTTCAGCATTTCAGAACCAGGACATTCTTCAAAAGTCACTCCACTCCTACCACCCCCTGTAGGCACTTAAGTTCCCTGCACTCCCTAATGTCTGCTGGTCAGCATTTGCAAAGGCTCCTAAACCCTGATACCATGCCACAGTTAATAAGCAGCTCAGAGCCCTCACTGCAGCCTTGGAGGCCTTGAAGCAGGATTCTCAGATTAGGTGGGGGGGGACACCTCTCTTGCTAGTGTACCTCACTCCTGGAGGCATGCTCAGAGCACATCTAAAGACCTGATAGCTGTCATACCCAAAACGAGTGCCCCCAATAGGTGGGGAGGGCAGCACACTCACACAAAAGACAGCTGGGGTACACACAAACCTTGGGCAAGTGTGAGGGATGCATCAAGTGTAGCTGGCGACAGACTGTTTCAGATGCTAGGGGCTGATTTGATTTAAGTGCCTAACTTCAGACAAGGATTTGTGGATGAGGCTCCTGAATGGAGGAAAGTGCCTATCAAGGGTACTAGGTCAAATTAGGCAGGTCCCCATTAAACTTGTTGGCATCTGAGAATCCCTTTCTTGATGGTAGTTAGAAGCTATAGAAAAGCCCACTAGGCACCTAGACCTTTGAGATCTACTGATGAAAAGTGTTAAGTAAGAGCTAGATAATATTATTATAAGGGCTAGTCTACACTAGAAGCACCACATCGGCGCAGCTGCAGCACACATCTGGTGAAGACGCTCTGTGCCTCCGCATAATAAATCCACCTCTGAGAGGCAGTAGCCATGTCAGTGGGAGAAGCTCTCTCACTGACATAGTGCTATCCACACTGGTGGTAGGTTGTTATAACTTATGTCCCTTGGGGAGGAGGGGGGCGGAGCTTATTCACACCCGTGTGACATAAGTTATATCAAAATAAGTGATAATGTAAACCTAGCCTAAGAGACTCTGAACAAGACACCGGTTTGAGATTTTTAGAGTTAAACTCCAGCAAAGCTTTTCAGAATCAGCTCAGGGTGACACTCCTATCTGGGAAGTAATTAGGTATAATTAGGGACGAAAAGGAGGTTGTTGTCTAGAAGCCAAGACGAGAAGCCCTACGGGCAAGAAAGTTGCTTTGTTTATATAGTTGTGTGTCTCTAGAAGGTTCTGTTCTTTGATGTTTAAGGATTTAAGACTCATGAAGAGAATGTGGATGAAAATTGTAATTGGATGTGTCTATTTGGTTTTACAAAAACCATGTAAAAAAAATAAGCCTGAAACCCCAACCACAGATGATAGCATAAATGGGGCCTTTGGGGAAACTTCTTCGTACTTTTCCAGACCCTGGCACTACCTCAACTCAATGCAGGAGAATTGTTTTTATTATACAGTGTCAGGAATTATATTCAGAATATGTAATCGTTAACTATTTACATATCTGTACATAAATAGCCAATATCGATGTATTTGAGGAAAATATATGCACACTAGTCATGATTCTTAATCTCACTTCAATGGATTTTATGCTGCAATATCACCATTGGCTTCAGCCCTACTCCAGCTTTAACTGTTGTAAATATGATCAGAATCAGACCCAGTATCTAATAATATGCATCAGATTTTCAGTTTACAGAACATATTTAAGTGTTATCAAAGATAAATTTCATAATTTTAAAAAAACATTTAAAATGCTGAAATAATGTTCAGTTTCCAGCAGGTTTTCCTGCAACATGGGGCATTTTTATGAGGTTCTCCCTATGCAGTTATGTGTGATGGGGCTGTCTAGTGCGGTGTGGCCAATCTAAAGAGGGGAATAGGCTACTTTATCCTATTTTATTTTCAGTTGCTTTTTCATTGCTTACCTGGTACAGGGTAGCCATAGTAGAACCATTGTGCTCTCTAGGAAACACTTTTTGCCTGGTCATGGTGCTTCTGCCAGATATGACTCACTCCTTTCAACCCTGGGTTACCATATAGTTTTTGTCTTAGGTTCCCATCATGCAAGCTGATTTGTATGGGTGAAGCTGTGCCCTAACTCAGAGGTGAATGATGTTCCAGATGGAAGCCGAGTCATCCACATGGAGCACTGGGGGCCCCAAATTTCATCCCTATAGATTTGCCAAATACCGAAAATTAAGACTTTTTCCTTCACTTATAACTACATTATGGCTAACTTGCCACACAAGTGTAACTTACAGCACCCTAGGATTTACTCTCTGTGCATTTATTTTTAATTGTCTTAAGATAACATAAAAGGCAATTGCTCGAAATGTCTCAGAACAACTATTTAAATGTGATTGAAACATCCACATTCTACTAGTACAACAGGAAAAACTAACTCTCATTTTCAGTACACCCATAGATAATAAATCCTCTCTCTTATCTTTATTTGTAATGAGTGAGGGTTGTTTAAATATGCAGCTAAAGTATTTCATACTTAAACTTTCTTAAGCACACTTTCGTTTAGGAAATTGCATTTATTCATACATTCTAGTTCATTTTATGAAGCATTTGAATATTGCCTAAAGCCATTAACATTAGGGGAAAAAAGAAATTAAAATGTAGACATTTTTACTGGTCATTAGAGTACATACACTTAGCTACTGTAAAGCCCCATCAGGCATCTGAAAACATCAAACCTCTCATGTGAAAAGTGGTAGAATGGCAAAATGTAGTAGAAAATTACTTTAAAACTCTAAGTGACCCAGCATTATGTGCTTTTAATAATAATAAATTATCTGCTGAAATATTCACTGTGGATCTAATCAGTGTGTGTGTTAATGTTAATCTTTAATATTAATTCAATCATTTAATATCCTTGTTGGTTATGTGATCGGAAAACACTAGGCAATGGGACAAAGTATTGGGAAAATATTTGACAAACAGGTTAACCCAACTCAACCTATAAAAATATTCCATACACTCACTGTAAAGTATGTACATAAATTATTGGCTTATAAAGATTTATTGTCAAATGGAACATATCAGAATGGTTACATGAAAAGAATTGTTCCTAAATCCTATACTTTAAGTTCCATAGGAACAAAGTTCAGAATCTGACCCAGACAGTTGCCCAAGTACAAAGAGCTGATTTCCTGCATCTTTCCAATTGAAATGGGCCATGGGGCAGCATTATCAACAATGGGAGGAATGGGAAGATCCCCTGGTGGCACAAAACTGGTGTAGCAGCTTCTACAAAGTGGCTGCTTGCTGAAAATATTAATATATTGAGCACAGCTGGGGTTCCCCCAACACCTACAAAATCCTGGCTGATATTTTGGCACCTTGGGGGTATTTGGCAGCCAGCATAATACAATGCAACCTCCTGACTACTCTACTTGCTGGGGGGCCAAAATGGCACATTGGTAGCCAGGGACTGGGAGAGTACAAAGTTGAATTTCATGCTGCCTTTTCATTCATCCATACAACCCCCACCTGTGCTGTGTGCTTCTTCTGGACTATCCCTGAGGATCTGGCAGTCTGTTTTGAAGTCAAAACTAACCTCACCAAAGGGGTCACTAGAAAATTCCTGAAGGCTTTGTAGGCCCAAAAATAAGAAAACCAAATTGTTTACTGAATAAAGCCCTAAAGATGTTGAATTAAAATTGAATAGCAATGTTTCATCTGGCCAGAATCTTTAGTTAAAAGAACTAACATAAGAACATAAGAATGGTCGTACTGAGTCAGACCAAAGGTCCATCCAGCCCAGTATCCTGTCTACTGACAGTGACTAATGCCAGGTGCCCCAGAGGGAGAGAACCTAACAGGTAATGATCAAGTGATCTCTCTCCTGCCGTCCATCACCATCTTCTGACAAACAGAGTCTAGGTACACCATTCCTTAACCATCCTGGCTAATAGACAATAATGGACTTAACCTCCATGAATTTATCCAGTTTTCTTTTAAACCCTGTTATAGTCCTAGCCTTCACAACCTCCTCAGGCAAGGAGTTTCACAAGTTGACTGTGTGCTGGGTGAAGAAGAACTTCCTTTTGTTTGTTTTAAACCTGCTGCCCATTAATTTCATTTGGTGACCCCTAGTTCTTATTTTTCCTTATTCATTTTCTCCACATCACTCAGGATTTTATATACCTCTATCATTTTCCCCCTAGTCTCCTCTTTTCCAAGCAGAAAAGTCCTAGCCGCTTTAATCTCTCCTCATATGGGACCCATTCCAAACACCTAATCATTTTAGTTGCCCTTCTCTAAACTTTTGCTAATGCCAGCATATCTTTTTTGAGATGAGGAGACCACATCTGTACGCAGTATTCAAGATGCGGGCATACTATGGATTTATATAAGGGCAATAAGATATTATCCGTCTAAGGGTATGTCTACATCTAAAATTTTGCAGCGCTGGTTGTTACAGCTGTATTAGTACAGCTGTATAGGACCAGCGCTGCAGAGTGGCCACACTTACAGCAACCAGCGCTGCAAGTGGTGTTAGATGTGGCCATACTGCAGCGCTGTTGGGCGGCTTCAAGGGGGGTTCGGGGAACGCGAGAGCAAACCGGGGAAGGAGACCAGCTTCGCCGCGGTTTGCTCTCGCGTTCCCCGAACCCCCCTGCAAACCGCAGGGAAGGAGACCTGCTTGCACGGGGATTCGGGGAACGTGAGAGCAAACCGCAGGGAAGGAGACCTGCTTGCACGGAGGTTCGGGGAACGCGAGAGCAAACCGGGGAAGGAGACCAGCTTTGCCGCGGTTTGCTTTCGCGTTCCCCGAACCCCCCCGCAAACCGCAGGGAAGGAGACCTGCTTGCTCGGGGAACGCGAGAGCAAACCGGGGAAGGAGACCAGCTTCCCCGCGGTTTGCTCTCGCGTTCCCCGAACCCCACTGCAAACCGCAGGGAAGGAGACCTGCTTGCACGGAGGTTCGGGGAACGCGAGAGCAAACCGGGGAAGGAGACCAGCTTGATTACCAGAGGCTTCCTCAGCTATGCTGGGATACCTGCTTATTCCACTGAGGTCAAGAAAAGCGCTGGTAAGTGTCTACACTTGATTACCAGCGCTGGATCCTCTACACCCAAGACAAAACGGGAGTACGGCCAGCGCTGCAAACAGGGAGTTGCAGCGCTGGTGATGCCCTGCAGATGTGTACACCTCCTAAGTTGCAGCGCTGTAACCCCCTCACCAGCGCTGCAACTTTGTGATGTAGACAAGCCCTATCCCCTTTTTAATGATTCCTAACATCCTGTTTGCTTTTTTGACTGCTGCTGCACACTGTATGGATGTCGTCAGAGAACTATTCACAATGACTCTAAGATCTTTTTCCTGATTAGTTGTAGCTAATTAGCCACCATCATATTGTATGTCTAGTTAGGGGTGTTTTTCCCAATGTGCATTACTTTACATTTATCCACATTAAATTTCATTAGCCATTTTGTTGCCCAATCACTTAGTTTTGTGAGATCTTTTTGAAGCTCTTCACAGTCTGCTTGGTCTTAACTATCTTGAGCAGTTTAGTATCATTTGCAAAGTTTGCCACCTCACTGTTTACCCCTTTCTCCAGATCATTTATGAATAAATTGAATAGAATTGGTCCTAGGACTGACCCTTTGGGAACACCACTAGTTACCTCTCTCTATTCTGAAAATTTACCATTTATTCCTACCCTTTGTTCCCTGTCTTTTAACCAGTTCTCAATCCATGAAAGGATCTTCCCTCTTATCCCATGCCAACTGAATTTACATAAGAGGCTTTGGTGAGGGACCTTGTCAAAGGCTTTCTGGATCCCCCTTGTCCACATGTTTGTTGACCCCTTCAAAGAACGCTAATAAATTAGTAAGATATGATTTCCCTTTACAGAAATCAAGTTGGCTTTTGCCCAACAATTTATATTCTTCTATGTGTTTGACAATTTTATTCTTTACGATTGTTTCAACTAATTTACCCAGTACTGACGTTAGACTTACCAGTCTATAATTGCCAGGATCACCTCTAGATCCCTTTTAAAATATTGGCATTACATTAGCTATCTTCCAGTAATTGGGTGCAGAAGCCATTTTAAAGGACAGGTTACAAACCATAGTTTTCAAGTCCTGCATTTTCACATTTCAGTTCTTTCAGAATTCTTGGGTGAATGTCTTCTGGTCCCAGTGACTTGTTACTGTTAAGTGTATTGATTAATTCCAAAACCTCCTCTAGTGACACCGCAGTCTGTGACAATTCTTCAGATTTGTCATCTACAAAATGCAGCTCAGGTTTGGGAATCTCGCTAACATCCTCAGCCGTGAAGACTGAAGCAAAGAATTCATTTAGTTTCTCTGTAATGACTTTATCATCTTTAAGTGCTCCTTTTATACCTTGATCATCCAGGGGCCCCACTGGTTGTTTAGCAGGCTTCTTGCTTCTGATGTACTTAAAAACGTTTTGTTATTACCTTTCAAGTTTTTGGCTAGCGGTTCTTCAAACTCCTGTCTGGCTCTTCTTATTACATTTTTACACTTAATTTGTCAGTGTTTATGCTCCTTTCTATTTATCTCACTAGGATTTGACTTCCACTTTTTCAAAGATGCCTTTTTATCTCCCATTGCTTCTTTTAAATGGTTGTTAAGCCATGGTGGCTCTTTTTCAGTTCTTAAATTTGAGCCTCTATTATGGTGTCTTTGAAAAGTGTCCATGCAGCTTGCAGGGATTTCACTCGAGTCGCTGTACCTTTTAATTTCTGTTTAACTAATCCCCTCATTTTTGCATAGTTCCCCTTTCTGAAGTTAAATGCCACAGTGTTGGGCTGTTGAGGTGTTCTTCCCACCACAGGAATGTTAAAAGTTATTATATTATGGTCACTATTTCCAAGCGTCCTGTTATAGTTACCTCTTTGACCAGATTTTGCGCTCCACTCAGGACTAATCGAGAATTGCCTCTCCCCTTGTGGGTTCCTGTACCAGCTTCTCCAAGAAGCAGTCATTTAAAGTATCGAGAAATTTTGTCTCTGCATTTCGTCCTGAGGTGACATGTTCCCAGTCAATATGGGGATCATTGAAATCCCCCACTATTATTGAGTTCTTTATTTGATAACTTCTCTAATCTCCTTTAGCATTTCATCATCACTATCACTGTCCTGGTCAGGTGGTCAATAATAGATCCCTAATGTTATAGTCTTATTAGAGCATGGAATTACTATCCATAGAATTCTATGCAACATGCGGATTCACTTAAGATTTTTACTTCATTTTATTCTATATTTTCTTTCACATATAGTGCCACTCACCCCTCCTCCCGCCCTCCCCACATGACCTGTTCTGTCCTTCCGATACATTTTGTACCTCAGAATGATTGTGTCTCATTGATTGTCCTCACTCCATCAGGTTTCTGTGATGCCTATTATATCAATATCCTCCTTTAATACGAGGCACTCTAGTTCACCCATCTTATTATTTAGACTTCTAGCATTTGTGTACAAGCACTTTAAAAACTTGTCACTGTTTATTTGTCTTCCTTTTTCTGATGTGTCGGATTCTTTTTTATGTGAATGTTTCTTGTCTGATCTGGCCTCCAGTTTATCCTCATCCATCCTCTTCTCCTGCTGACTAAAACCTAGAGAATCTCTATCATAGACTCTCCCTAAGAGAAGTCTCTGTCCGATTCAAGTGCTCCTCTGCAGCAGTCAGCTTTCCCCCATATCTTAGTTTAAAAACTGCTCGGCAACCTTTTTAATGTTAAGTGCCAGCAGTCTGGTTCCACTTTGGTTTAGGTGGAGCCCATCTCTCCTGTATAGGCTCCCACATCCCAAAAGTTTCCCCAGTTCCTAATAAATCTAAACCCCTCCTCTCTACACCACCGTCTCATCCATGCGTTGAGACTCTGAAGCTGTGCCTGCCTACCTGGCCCTGCGCTTGGAACTGGAAGCATTTCTGAGAATGCCACCATAGATGTCCTGGATTTCAGTCTCTTTACTTGCAGCCCAAATTTGGCCTTCAGGATGTCTCTCCTGCCCTTCCCTATGTCATTGGTACCTATATGTACCACGACCACCAGCTCCTTCCCAGCACTACACATAAGTCTATCTAGATGCCTCGAGAGATCCGCAAACTTCGCACCAGGCAGGCAAGTCACCATACGGTTGTCCCGGTCATCACAAACCCAGCTATCTATGTTTCTAATGATTGACTCTCCCATTACTAAAACCTGCCTTTTCCTAGAGACTGGAATTCCCTCCCCTGGAGAGGTCACCTCAGTGCAAGAGGCAACCCCAGCACCATCTGGAAGGAGGGTCCCAACTATGGGAAGGTTTCTCTCTGCTCCCATTGACTGTTCTACTTCCCCGAGCCTTTCATCCTCCTTAACAGCACAGGGGCTGTCTGACCAAAGGTGGGACAAATCTACAGTGTCCCAGAAAGCCTCATCAACATACCTCTCTGCCTCCCTTAGCTCCTCCAGTTCTGCCACCCTGGCCTCCAAAGTCTGTACACGGTATCTGAGCTCCTTGCACCAAATGCACAGATACGCCACCCACCCACAGGACAGGAAATCATACATGCTGCATTCAGCATAATAAATTGGATAGCTCCTGCTCTGCTGCTGGGATTCTGTCTGTCAGCTACCTAGGTTAATGAAAGGGTTTTGTTTAAATAAAAAAAATTGTAATACAGTTTATTTTACAGGTTTAAAAGGACGGCAAGTGAACCTTTTCCCCTTCCCACTCCCTTTCCAAACTCCCTTGCAAAACTCCCTGTTAGCAGCCCTGTTCGCCATCTCAACTCATCTCAATCTATCAATTTATATTTCCAGATGCATTCCACCACAGAATAAGCAGTTCCTACTGTGAACTTGCTAGTTTGGAAGGAGAAAGGAAACCTGGGTTTTATCTCCCAACTCCATTCAGATTTGTGAAGTTGGGTGAGATTTTCAAAAGAACTGGTCTAACTTTGCTCCTACTGCAGTCAATGGCAAAACTCCCATTGCCTTTTGTGGGAGCAGAATTAAGCTGAGTATTAATGAAAAGCCCACCCTTAGGTTATATCTACACTGCAATCAGAGGTGTGATTGCAGCTCAGGTCAGCATACCCATACTAGCTTTAATCTAGCTAATATGGTTAAAAATAGCAAGGAAGATGTGTTGTCACAGGGTTCAGCCTTGGCATATTCAGTATCCTCATTACATACATTCACTCCTACTTTTACCATATAATTATAAAACAAGTCACCAAGCAAGCATTCTATGGCAGGGAGATAGAGACATCTGTAACAGTGAACAATTTAATTATTCACTAATGGAATGAGACAAACATCTCTCATAAGGACCATGCAAATAAAGGAAGAATGTCTGTACAATCCCTTAGAAATCAATAAACGTAATAAATTACCAACGGAACTTTTTAAAACTTGTTTTTCTAATCCTTCAGTGGTTACTTTTTAACAAGCCTAGCACAAAATAGCACTAAGAAATGGATTGCAGATAGCATAGAATTTCATCATTGGCACTTAGGATATTATATCCAGTTATTAATAATGCTTCCCCACCCCCTTCAATTTTAACTGAAACTAAAAGTGTCTTATCGGACACTAGCAGATAAATTACAGCTAGATTCTTACTCTGAATAATCTTTTGCAAAAGGTTAACTATTTATCTCTTCTTCTTTCTCTCTCCCACCCCCACCACCACCCTGAGGTCAAAAGGAAAAATAGAGAAACAACTTTCTGCTAGGTAGGCAGGTGTCAACATGGATTACTGATATGTTTATTTTATTGTTTCTCTATTTCTGCCAATTTTTGCATGCAGCCATTGTACATAAAAATATTTCCATGTCTGTTCTCCTCCACTTTCTTTGCTTATTTCCTATCTGTTAATACACCCATTTATTGTGCCTGGTTTTAAATGTAGGCCCTCATTCTGCAAGTCATAGCACACAGGACTACCAAGAGGGTTCTGCATGAGTACAAGAGTCCAACTATGTATTGTCCATTGTAATGTCAGTTCTTCAAAGCAGGAGCAGCCTCTTGAGTCTGACGTACATGCTGTTTTTGTACCAATATAATTCAGGTAGGGGTATGATTTTTTTAATCTAAATAGTTATACTAGTACAACTCCCTAGAGTGAATGTAAGTATACCACTATAAAGGTGCCAGACTGGTATTTCTTATTTCCCTTCCTGTACAGGAACAAGCAATGAGCACTTTGATACTTGTATAATTGCATCCACACTAGGAGGGTTGGATTGCTATACCAGTGCAGCTAAAGCAATACACCGTGTGTGTGCAGAGAGGGCCTTACCGTAAGTTTGTACAATGCATACTATAATAAGGCCCATATTAGATGGGGGATTCCGGACACTCCTGTAGATGAATTACAAACAATATATAATTTTATAGTACAGTGAATTCGCATACATTTTGTACAACACAATTAATGTAAATAATTAAAGATCAGTTGAAAGAGTAAAAATGTTCCCTTACAGATTTACATTACAGACAAGTCAAAATAAAATACCTACACAAACGTCACAAAATGAGTAAGAAATGGGAACAATGTGACTTTGGGGATCTTGTGCTGAACTCTAGTTGCCACTAAAGCTGAGGGATTTGTTTTTGTTTTTTTGGTTTTTACCAAACTCATGCAGAAAACAAAAATATCTCCTCCCCTTCTACTATTTCTGCCTTTCTCTTCTAAGGAGCCCCCTTTCACCTTTCCACACTTCCTGTTCCCTTGCTGCGTTATGCTCACATCTACCCTCATTTGCTCTCTTATTTAAATCCACCCTATCCATGACTTCTCATCCATTGTGGCAAATCTGTTTGTGCGCATTTATCAAACTACCTCCCTGCTACTGTAGTGCTGAGGTCTGTTTGTGTTAGCTTCTATGTCTATAGTGCTGCGAGAGGAAGAACATTGTATAAGAGACACAATCAGAGCATGTACACTAGCCAGGCAGAGATAAGAAGCCTCATACCCATATGATCTGAGGGCTCATTTACACAAACACTTAGAGTACGTAGCTGGGTGGTGTGATTCCAAGTTCATGCAGATGTACAGTGCTAACTCTGAAGCTAGCATGTTACAAAATAGCAATGTAGTTGGAGTATAGCAGGTGGCGGGTCAAGCTAGCCATGCAAGTACATACCCACCCAGACCCCCTTGGTATATACTTGGGTGCCTAGTGATTTTTAGTGTGCAAGCTTGAGCAAAGCTACCACTCATACATCTATACAAGCTGGAATCACACTTCACAGCTCAAATGCAGATGTACCTTTAGTTTGTGTCAATCTGGGCTATAGATTAACCCATCCCTCCTCCCCCCCCCACCACCACACACACCTGAGTCTGCCATACACTAAGGCCCAGATTTTTCAGGTTTGATGGGTTTAGGTTCCTAAGTTCAGGCTGCAGGGAGGTGCCCTAATCACTAGTCTCTAGAGTCATTCTAATTCTGACAGAAACATAAGCACCTAGGAAACTTTTACTAGAGAAGAGTTGGTGTCAAGTGACTTTAGGAGCATGGCAGGCAAGTGGAAGATTTGTGGATTGCAGTGGTGGCTAAGTACTTTATGGATTCCCTGTTTAACCATGGAGTACAAAATAAATAAATCTGGTGACACAGGAGGAATTGCAAGGGTGTGGGAAAAGCCCAGAAAATATATAAAGAGGAAGGTATATGAGAGTGGTGTAGTGCCCTGCTCAATGACCATGAAGAGTAGAAGCCTTTGATAACATTCTAGTAATGCTTCATTCTACTCCAGACCTCCTGAATTCTGCTAGCTGAAAAGCAACAGAGCACATTCTCATTACTTTCAGTGATGGAGAGGAGACGCTGCCAACAGCTTTCTTCTTTTAAGAAGTTTGGAGGGGGAGTTATAAAAACAATGGTAAATCTTCCTTCGACTTCATTAAATAGCCACACCCACATCATCACTATCTAATTTCTTTCCATACGGAAGCATTTCCAGAGATAACTGGTGGAAATGACACAGGGGTAGATGATTATGCTTTAGGACAGCTGTGACTCTGAAGAAGTCCAATACTGGTAGAGTTCATCTCAGAGATTTAGTGAACTGAAAATTAAAACTACTGCACAACTCTGGCTCTGACCAAATAAAACAGTGTAAGCAGCCAGTTCAGAACCATGGAACAGATGTCTCCAGCATGCTGGTTGTCTTGTTCTTCTCTTTAGCAGGGAATTTCATTATCAGTCACACTGTTAGGAAACAGATTGACAGAGTGAGACGGGTACCTTAAGTCACCTACTACAGGACAGGCCCAACAAGGAAAATAACAGAACACCACTGGCCTCACATACAGCCCCCAACTAAAACCTCTCCAGCACATCATCAACGATCTACAACCTATTCTGGAAAATGATGCCTCACTCCCACAGGCCTTGGGAGGAAGGCTGATCCTTGCCTACAGACAGCCCCCAACCTGAAGCAAATACTCAACAGCAACTCCACACCACACCACAGAAACACTAACCCAGGAACCAATTCCTGTAATAAACCCAGTTGCCTACTCTATCCCCATATCTACTCTAGTGACACCATCAGAGGACCTAACCACATGAGCCACATGATCAGGGGCTCATTCACTTACATATCTTCTAATGTGATATATGCCACCATGTGCAACCAGGGCCCCTCTGCCATGTACACTGGCCAAATCAGATAGTCTCTACGTAAAAGAATAAATGGACACAAATCAGACATCAGGAATGGTAACATACAAAAGTCAGTAGGAGAACACTTAAATATCCCTGGACATTCTATGCAGATTTAAAGTAGCCATACTTCAAAAAAATAAAAAAGCTTCAAAACAGACTTCAAAGAGAAATGATGAGCTACAATTCATCTGCAAACTTAACACCATTGATTTGGACTTGAATAGGGACTGGGAGTGGCTGGCTCACTACAAAAGTAATTTTTCCTCTATTGGTATTGACACCTCCTCCTCAATTATTGGGAGTGGACCACATCTGCTCTGATTGAATTGCCCCTGTCAGCACTGGTTCTCCACTTGTAAGGTAACTCCCATCTCTTAAGTATCAGTATATTTGTGCCTGCATCTTTAATTTTCACTTCATGCATCTGAAGAAGTGGGTTTTTTACCCATGAAAGCTTATCCCTAAATAAATCTGTTAGTCTTTAAGGTGCCACCAGCCTCCTTGTTGTTTTGTGGATACAGACTAACACAGCTACCCCTCTGATAGAGTTATGTGTTGATTTCCTTTCATTTAATGGTCTGAATAATAAATCTCACTCTCTCTCACACTCTGTAATTATCTGGAAATGTGTTGTTATAGTTTCCCCAGGAAATGTAGTTTAGTTTTATCTTTCACTACTTACTGAGTAAGTTGCTACATCTTCTGGAACTAGCCAGCATGTTTAAATAAAAAAGCAAGAGGAGTAACATTAAAAAAATAAATTTTTATGTGAAGTGTCATAACTATAGGCACTCTATACTTGTTTATTGACTGCACAATTTTCTTATAATATTGCATATATATCATGATACAGCTACTCTGAAGAATTATTTCAGTGATGGCATATGATAGATTGGCTCTCTTTCTGCACATTTAAGTCACTTATTAAATTGTTTTCAAGGGTGAAAAAAAAGTAGTAGGTGATTTATTAGAATCATTCCTATTACTATACATGCTTATTTATAGCTATTCCCTTTGGATGGCTTAGAGCTGGATTAATACAGAATGTGTTTCAAAACATTTTTGCAGATAAAAGTGTGAGTACATGATTCTGCTGTGGAGCCATGGTCTACACTGAAAATTTAGATGGAACCTAGCTGTGTCACTCCGGAGTGTGAATTTTTCATACCTAAGAGTGTCATATTGAAACTGGCCTAACCTCCTGTCTACACATGGCTGGGCTGACAGAAGACTTCTTGCATTGACCTACCTGCCACCAGGGAGGGAAGTGGGATACCTACATCAATGGAAAAGCCCCTTCCATTGATGCAGGAAGCATGTACACCACAGGGCTACAGCAGCATAGTTCCAGAGCTGCAGCTGTGCTGCTGTAGCACAGCCACATCCCGAGACACACTGAGGTCCTTTGCTCCCAGGCCACAAGGTAAAACAGGGCATAGATAGAGAGGGAGACGACTAATAGCTTAAGGTTCTCTCTCTCTCTCCACACAATACCCTGCTCCCCCAATAGCCCCATCTCTTCCCATATACCCCATTGCCTCCCCTGCTAAGCCAGCCTAACTCTCAGGCTCAGAGGACCCAGCATGCTGATCACGTCTACCGTAAGGGAAGCAGGATGACAGCACTGAAGAAGGAAAGCAGCAAGTGGAAATGGTTCAGTCAATGAATAAGAATAACTTTATTTTTATAGAAGAAATGCGGCCTAAGATTGAGAAGTTGGGGCACTCCGTGCGAGCAAGCATGTCCAGCTTAGAGTTTGGGAGCATTTTTGGTCTTAGAGAGACAAGACTATATCAGCTCTTCCCCAACCAATTTTTAAATCATTCCTCTTTAAATCTTTAAAATTAAATAGTGGGGCCGGGGGGGATCAGTTATCTTTTGAAGAGTTAATGTGTCCAATTTAGTGAATAATTTCAAATCATTAAAGTGAAATTTAAGTGTTGCTTTAAACGGAGATCTAAGTAGAACATCTCCTGTGGGCTCACCACCAGCATCTACATAGTTAGAAAGTTACTAATGATATACTGCTGACTTTAACTATTATTAATTAGGCCAGGGCCTAATTCATAGCTTACAACAGTGGTAATGAATACAGGGAGATCAGCATAGCACCAGTTTTGAAGTGAAATTTTATCTGATTGCTGGCACCACTAATGCAAACCTGATCCTTATCTGTCTAAAGTAAAAGCACTCCTCCTTAACAGCCTGTGTAATGCTTTATGACTGCACATACCTTACACAAAATTATAAAAGGCCTATTGTATCAAATATGCACTAAAAAGGGACATTTGACTTCCCAAAGACACATCTGCAGTTTTTCTGTTAGTTTCATGAGGAGAATCTGTTAGACTTTTTGGAACAAAGTACAGTTTATCAAGCTGCATGTTTGACTTCGGTGTTTGAAAACTATTTCCATTTTTCTGTTTATCCTTGTGGCCAGAAAATGAAACATCCCAATGTTGAGAATACTCTGAGTTCTACATAGTGATGCAACAGTTGCTACACTTTCAACAAATAAGTGCCAAACATTTCACAATTTGTAGTTTTCCTTTACTAAGCATAAGTATCATCTTGGTGCATAATGCCTTCTTCTGTCTGGAGTCCAAAACCATTTTCTAAGCCACTTGCCACAAGCTTTACTTCCAGGATGTTTGAACTGGCTGTTTTGCTAATGATGTTTGAAGAATGCCAGTGTTCCCTGCTTTGTAAACTCAAAGTTAACTCATAGTCAGGTTTCAGATCAAATGCAGGGCTAGAATTATTTTTTGTAATAATTGCAATAGCAATAGAAATCTGAGAGGATTAATGTCCACTTGATTTTGATTGCTCATGCTCACCCTTCCATTTTGCCTATTCAGTCTACAACTCATTTTCTTATTCTTACAGCGTAAATACTAAAAATGTGTGATGCATTCTTAAACTAGTAACACATGACTGTAAGAATACTAGAAGGGTTCCATATCAGTACTACAATAAAACAAATATTGATGACTAATGGCTGTTAAGGGGAGGCTCTTCCAAATCCTGAGAAGAACCAGTAAAACAATAGTTTCACACTTCCAAATGATTAGATTTTGAGACTGGTTTATAACTAGTATATGGGTTTTAAACATCCCGAGTCCTTAATACTGTACACTGATTTAAAATAATACTTTGTTACCGCCCAAAGAATTCTAGATCAGTATCAGTTCTATAGTGGCTTATAAGGACAGCCTTGTGTAGTGATGTCTTCCATTTCTACACAGTAGGTAGAGGTAATGGCTACATGTGAAATTTAAGAGAATGCCTATTTGACATGTGGGCATCTGAATGATTAGATTCAAATTCTAGAACTGCCCCATTAGGCATATATCAAGGCAACAAAAGCAGCTCAGTTGTGTAGCCATATTCGTGACCAGTGGCCCATGCACAGCTACCCACACAGGCTACTTCTACTTGCAGTGGGAATAATCTCTATCTGAGGAGGCCATTGGCATCTGTCTCTTAAGTTTTATGCTATGCTATAGTATCGGAGTGTATCTCTGCTCTAAAGATCTCTGCTCTGAAGTGCAGAGTGACCTTTGGTATTGGGCCAGGGTCAGGACCATGGGATATAAATGTATATTAATCATGGGTTTGGTCAAAGCCTACACATAATGGCTGTAAAGGGCGCTGCCTGCTATTTTTAGTGTTTGTTGATGAATTCCCTACACACTGCTTTATCTTAGTTGTGTTTGGAGAGGCTGAATTTCACCCTTCCACCCGGAGCCACTCCTCTGCCTCCCTTGGCTGTTTGCCTCATTCTGGAAGTGAAAGAAGATGGCAGTTACCAGGACATTCCTCTCACATAAGAGAATCCTTGGGTGCCATGGATCCATGCAACTAGGAACCTCCAGCATAGGTAATGTATTGGGGGCATGGCTAGAATGAAAGGGTATACAAAAACACTACTGCATTCCAGTGATCCTCAGCTAGTGTAACAGACTATTAGGGCTGTCA
Source organism: Gopherus evgoodei (assembly GCF_007399415.2). Classification (NCBI taxonomy): domain Eukaryota; kingdom Metazoa; phylum Chordata; order Testudines; family Testudinidae; genus Gopherus; species Gopherus evgoodei. The sequence goes on along the minus strand of NC_044326.1, from coordinate 81,028,827 downwards.
CAAGTGACATAATTTAGAGTAGCACTCAGGCAGATTAGACACACCTTTCTCTTCACATTCCCCTCATCTGCACAAAGTGGAGGTCTGGTACAGCTGAGAATCTCTTCCCCCCACCCCCAATCTATTTTTTGAGATTCTATGGATAATTTCAGTGCTTACTACAAAATTTATAGAAAATATTCAAATCAGAAATTAAAGCTATGGATAGCTTAAAGTGCTCTCACAAGTTATAAAATTATTGAAAGGTTTGTTGGGATAATGTTCAACATATTGTTTGTCTTTATTCTTTTGAAGGTGGGTTGTTTTTCTGGTTGGGGGAAGGGTTCAGTTAATGTTTCGGAAGAAATCAAAAGGAAACCTTAGAAGTCTTCAAAGAAAATCTACTCCTACCAAACCTAAAGAAAGCACAATAAAACAGTCACAATCACATCATTTACAAGTTGTTTTTTCACATAACTGAGCTGTGTCTACAATAAATATTCTGGGCAGTAGATGTCCTAATTGTCCTTTGGCAAGACTTCTAGCTTCCCCAATCTAGTCAAATAAAGTGTCTGACTGACAGACACTTATCGACTAAAGTTTACCTTATAAGGCAAGGAGACTACCTCACTTCAATGTAGACCATAAAGCAGCAAAGACATTATAAGTTTTGCTTTTGGAATAAAGTAGCCCACAGCAAATGTGATTCTAATTGTTGAAAGCTCAGCAATTTTATAGCCAAAGTTCTGAGCCTCTGCTTACTTAACAAATCAAGCAATGACAGTCTAGGCAGATCCCTACATATCCTAATGCAATTCTCCCATTGAGGATTTTATCAGTAAAGCTGATGGGTTTGTTCACATGATAGAATTAGGTCAGTTGGGGGTTGGATTGAAGATAACTCTGGTGGTTAATCAATACTTGGAGGCAATCAATTATTCTATAAATAAAATGGGCCCTTGTATGTAATCAATAGGCCAAAAAATGCACTGACACAACTAGAGATTGAGAGCTGGGAAGCATACATACAGAGTCAAATTCTGCCCAGTTATATCCAAGCAACCAATCCTACGCTCATTGAGTCAAATCCCATTGACCAGTACAGTGTGCTTGATTTATTATAATGAAGGTTAATAAGTGAGAGAAAATGCTACAAGTAAAATATATTAACAATCTTATTTTTCAGTTTACAAAGCTAGGAAAAGGAGCTGAACATGTAACAGCAAACCAAGGTCATTTTTATTTTTACTACAGTATGTCTAAAAATAACTACTGGGGTTTCACAGGCAGTTTTTTTCCCCCACAAAACTATTTGAAATCGACTCTATTGTATAAAAGATGAAAGAAGAATGACTACAGTTAAAAACCATCTAATAACTGTGTAGGTCTATTTAATAACAATAACAAAATATTCAGCTGCTGAGGTAATGATTATCTAAACTATCAGACGCTTTGGGGTGAATATAACTAGGCTGGAAATTTCTGAAAACAGACCCTCTCTCAAGAGTTTCAGTACATCTTGCTTCTGGAAAACGCCAGAAAGGCCAGGAGAATAGCTTTTTTCTTGGTCTGACTCTTCTCTCTCTTACACTGGAGTAAATCAAGAATAACCACTGCAATCAAGGAGGTTGCACAGATGCAAAACTGACATGGCAAGAAAGTCAGGTCTCTTGTCTGGTTGGATCCAAGAAATAGGGCATAAATGACAAATAATGAAACAAATAAATTCCTTTTTTTTTTCAAACCTCAAAGTATCTTCACATTTAGTTCATATTTCAGATAAAGGTTTGGGGGGAAAGAAAAGTTGCTTTCCCTTATTAGCACAATAATTTCAATCCAAAACTCACAGCAAATTCACATTAGTTGGCATAAATTGTATATGGAAGGTCATGCCCTGTGTTGTTGAACCATTGCTGACTACAGTCATTCACCCAAATACCTGTAAGTATTACTACTAAAGTAAAGTATGGTCTGAAAGTGGAATAACTATTTTTAAATCTGATCCAGGTCACCAGGCTCTGGTTTTTAATTTTGCCTCCAAGCCAAACCAGATACACAGGCCATATCCATAAATCACTATTTTGGTTTGTGTGTGAACCCCGGGTATTAATTCAGTAGAGGAACCTGTTATAAAAGAAAATAGATGGCATAATCTTGACCTCAGCTTTTATGACCACATGTGCTTTTTTTCTAGTTAGTGTAGACTCTGAGTTTCAGAGTATAAACCTTACCATTTGAGATGGACAGATTAGAAAAAAGTAAAACACAGACTGTCCCCTTCCATGGCATTGCAGCTAAAACCTTGTCCTTTTTCAGTAAGTCACATGACAGACGTTAGCTGCTAAACACAATTAAGCTGTTTTTGTTTCTTTTCCAGTATGCTCCGATCAGCAGCATGAACCGCAAATAGTGCCTGGCAGTTGGAGAGCGGCAGATGCCTGAACACCATGTTTTTCATCTCACTGCAATATCCTTGACTCATGCATCCTGTCTGAGCTAATGTTAGTTTTCTGATTGCAGTGTGTCTGGAGCTTTGGAATCTCATCAAGAGCCTGAGCTGTTCCAGAAGGGTCACTCCTAGTCATTAGTTGATCTAGTTCTGTGTACGCTTTGCTGTCCCCTTGCTGACTATGTTTGTAAGTGGGCTCATAGGGCCAAATTCTGCTGGCAATTAAACCAGTTTACAGGTGGAATTACTCTGGATTTCCACACAATTAGAACATACATTTAAAATAGTCATAATTTATTCCCTAGGTAAACTCAAGCCAGAATGTTACAGTATTTTCCATTGAAGAGATGGGACTGTCACTCTATTGTATAAGCCAGTAATTCAGCACGCAGAGAATCCACTGCAAGTTAGAGTGAAATGAATTACCACTAGGGACTATTGTATAACCACCCTATAATCCCTGTTATGTTATCCCATTACTTCTATCATATGTGGTGCCCCAATTTAGAAAAAATGGGGACCAGATATATCCATCTGCTGCTTTCTTTACAAAATGAAAAAAAAATCTCGTAGAATTGACACAATTTTGACAGTTTGACATTTTTGTTTTCAGGTTTCTTTTTAATGAAATAATTCACTGTATTCAGTCTGAATTGGTGAATCATTTTGGTGCCGTCCCAAAATTGCCCAACTCTCCTAGGGACCATATTACATAATGACCTAGTACTTTTTTTAAGGTTACGAAAATAAAGATTCCTTTATGTGCTTGGGGAATGCTCTGCAATGCTAAGCACTGAATGTTAGTTAAAACAGGCAAAAAGGATACCAGACCACATGGTAGAAGAAAGAAAATTACATAGTAGAATTGTTCTATTTCACATATTTTAGCTGTGATTTAGAACTAGAACCAGGGGCTGAAGAAAAGAATAAGAGTTTTGAGGGAGGGGGACTTATTTTTATGAATAATGGTTAACTGAGTTTTAAAAGTAAAAAAAAAAAAACAATAGGTGAGGAGGAAACTCCATTTTGATCAGTTTACCCATTGCTAGCACTGACCTGTGTGAATTTTCACATGCAAAACCCACCTAACTCAAAATTCAACATTAGTTCATTCATACAATCACAGGTATGTGGTATAAAACTGGACTTTTAGGCACCAGTAATAGGCACAATAGGCATGTATATTGAATAGAGCTGGGCAAGTGCTTTATAATGGCTGTTTCCAAAACTTTAAATATGTTACTTCAACTTCTGTTCAATCTATTTAATCACTTTCCCTATATCGCTTTTATCCCCTAGCACCTCACAAACATTTATCCTCACAAGGAGACAGGGAAATACTTTTATCCCATTTACAGATGGGGCATTGAGCACAATGCCTAAAGTCACACAGCAGAGTCTGAAGCAGAGCCAGGATTCCAGGTCTCCTGACTCCCAGTCCAAGTGTTTAACCACACCTCTCCATACACCTTTGTGTTTGCTTCCCAAGAGTATTCTAATGAATGAGTAAACTAGGAGGACTGTTTGTGGGAACAGCACACTTTAAGAGCAAATACTGAAGAATATTTGGATTTGAATTCAGACATGAGCCTTCACACCAGAAACCTGATATATAAGCATGCAAGATGTATAAGCATGCACGTTTAGTGGGACTACTGATGTGCCTCATGAACATTCTTCAGTACCTTGAAGAATCAGGCTTCCTAAGAGCTATGCTCATCCAATCAGGGAACAGAAACATACAGTGTGCCAACTGCGAACTTCAAAAGTCTCCTCTTGTGTGCCATGATTCTTCACAAACAAATGAGAGACACTTTACTTGGCCCCAAGGGTTCTTAGGACCTGATCTTGTAACAATATACTGACTTGAATGTAAGACTACTCATCTGAGCAAGAACTAGCTTAGTGAACAAAAGGTTCCAGGATAGGGTCCTATCCTAAGACATGACAACAGGAGAGAAAATGAGGATAACAGCTATATGATCATACAATATGTCTGGTTAGTAATACATACAGCTTATGGGGTAGAGACTTAAAAAAAAACCAATAATGATGCTGTTAACAATTGATTTGTACCCCCATAGAAGAAGCATATTTTAAAGGGAAGATGTGAAGAACAGGAAGGGGGCATCAATTACTGGGTCAGGAGGGTCAGATGTTGAAGGCCATTTATAATAAGGCACAAAAACCAAGAGACAGTGATAGAAACAAAGGGATCAGATGTTGCTGTGGGGCTAGTGATGTGACTTCAAGCAATGATGCCTAACCTGCAGCTGCAGGCAGGTACCTGTGGGTCAAAAGACCCATCAATACTAGTATGATCTATAGTACTCTTCATGCTCTGGTGCCATGTAGTGTTCAGTAAGTGCTCCTTTAAGGTGACTGAGAGCTCTGTAGTGATAACTTGAGCTACCTGTGGAGTCATGATACCTCTCGCAGGCCAGGTATGTCTTAAGTTCTCCCCTCCTCCTAGGGAACACAGAACCTCCATCTAGCCTTCTTTCTGCCAATGAACTCACCTCGCTTCTGGACACATACATTGCCTATTTACTCCACCACAAACCTCTATAGGTGTGAACCACCCCAGCTGTCAAAACATTGGAGGAGCAAGTAGGGAGAAGGTCACACACAGAACCTTGAGCCAAATTAAATGGTCGTGCTGAGCTGCTCCTGTCTCTAATGGGCTCTGCTCCAGAGCTGCTTGAAGAACCATCCTTAGGTCATCTAGAAGTGACCCCACTTGTCCAGCCATTTAGGTAGCCTTTCCATTTTTTGCACAATAGTTATCTAATGATGATGTGATAATAACAAAATGTTAACACTGCGTCTATCTTTGTTCTTGTATTTGTATGCTGGGCCACTTTCCTTATATTATAAACAATAAATAGCTTTCAATAATATAATCATTATGGCTACATTTGTTTAATGACAGATTATGCAGCACTTTGTTAAACACATCACACAGCAGGTAAGTAGGAGAACAAACATTTTCCCTGCCTCCAATTTCTACTTGCACCATTACAAAAAAAAAGCTCTTTGTGTGGAAAATGACTCTTACTCCATTTGAACGGAGGCACAACTGATCTCAAAGGCCTCTAGACACTACTATTATAAACATATAAAAAATGGCAAGAAACGTCTGGATGAGCAATTTCAAAAATAACCAGAACCTACACTGTAATTTGTATTATTCAGATGGAGCCTAAAATTGTCTACTTGTTTGATGAGCCCCAAAGGAAGCTGTCAGATCTAGAGATAAAAATCCATTAGATCTTCCTAATTCTTTTGACATTCATCTAAATCCAAACTGAAGTGCAGATTTCACTTGTATTATCCCTCAAGATCATATTGTAATGGATATGCAGAGGTTGTACAGAAGCCTTGTCTCCCATCATGGTTGAGCAGTCCCCAAGATCTATAAGTCTAAGTTTCATTCCAAAATTTTCATAGCTCTACCTAGTAGTCTCTCTCAGGATTACATACAGCAAACAATAAACCTTACCAACACCAATAGACAGGGCATCAAAGTAAGAATTATTCCTCCTCCGCTGAAGGAGGTGACATAATAAGTCTTTTTCAATCTCTAATTTCTCTGCATATTTCATTTGATATAAAAATGGTTGATATAAAGATGAGAATTCATATCACATATTTATATCATTCATATGTAGATGCTGCTCAGATGTAGCACATTCTGTATCCTTTTCCTTCCAAAGGGATTCTGAACATTTAGATTCCATTGGTTATGGTCTTTGAAAAGCTTCACACGGTAATTTTGCTCATTATTATGGGATTCTTCACCCATACGGGATGGAGGCTGCTTGCTAAACAGCTTTGTGACACAGATAGTGCATTGGGATTATCAGGTAAGAAGATGAGATTGAGGAAGAAAGGGGACACCTATAAGGCATTTGCTCAAGAGTAAACGGTTGCTTCCAAGGGAATGTCCATATCCCATTGTGGGAGTTTTAAACAATTTGATATGAGATGTAGTTATGTGTAAGTGTCACCAAATAAAAGGTGACTGAATTATTTTAAAAACAAATACAGTCCCTTGGCCAGGTCCACAGCGGTTGTGAATCAGTACAGTTGACAGAGCTACAACTCTTTCCATCAGCTGAGGATTTGGGGCTCTCTGTCAAAGGAGGAAAAAAACCTCCAGCAGGGCAGCTATAAAGGAAAGGTGGCGTTGTATGATATTTCATTTTCTATCTGCATATATTACTTCCAACTCCTCTGCAAAAGTACTATGTGATCCATGAACCACACAAGAAACACAGAATAGCCATGCTGTGCCACATGTTCCACCCTCAGTCGGAGCTCTGCACAGCCCCTAAACTAGGTCAGAATGTCAGTGACAGGAATTTGGCCTATAGGTAGAGCACTTGATGCAGGCTAAACAACCCAAACAATCTGAACAGAAGGTGTTGCCTAAGTTATTTTTATAGTGGCTAAATATATAATGTAATTATTACATATTGGCAACATTTTCCCTTCCATTTGAGAGTGAACTCAGAAGCTTTAGGCACTTATCTTGTCAACTATGTGGAGTTTTTGATTGTGTCTGACATTGCTATAATTGATCACTATGATGATTAATATTAGTACTACCGTAGTTGCAGGGGTATTTATATGCAGCACTAATTTCAAAATGCAAATACACCACTACCCTGATATAATGCGACCCGATATATCACAAATTCGGATATAACATGATAAAGCAGTGCTCCAGGGCACGGGGCTGCGCACTCTTGCAGATCAAAGCAAGTTCGATATAATGTGGTTTCACCTATAATGCGGTAAGATTTTTTGGTTCCCAAGGACAGCATTATATCGGGGTAGAGGTGTATTTATACCAATACAGAATGCTCATAGGTCTCAGATTCAGACAGTTTAAAATATTATTTACCCCCAGTGGATACCTGAGCATTTGCCTTTAGTAGTATAGAGCTCATTTAGCAATGTATCGCTAGTAAATGATCCACACAGATACAAATGTTCCAGTGGAGCTGTACAACCAGAATAGTTAAAGGCTGAAAATAGCTTACAGATTTATATACATGAGCGGTAAGTAATTGTCTCTTATACATAAAAGCTGGAATGGGGCCACATACCAACTGTCTTCAAAATCTCAGTCCTCAGGAATGTGAAGAATCTCATTTTATTAATATTTATACATCTTTCCAGTCCAAAGGGAGCTACTGCTCCAGCAGTCAATAAATCTAAATTCCAAGATTTCTCTCATGTTATCTGTTGATAACTCTGTCAAGTCACAAGACTGATTTTCGCAACTCATTGTTTCTCCTTTTTTACTTTGGATTTCCTCTTTCCTGAAAAACTAAAATGAAACTGAAGAGGTTATTAATTTATGAACTGCCTATATTAAGAATCAGTCTTTTGGTGGTGGGGGATGTATCCACACAAAGAGCTGGTATAGGGGAGCAGTAATAAAAGCAGATTTCAGAGAAATAAGAAAGCTAGTATTATGGAGATACCTTTCAACACAGTTCAGTTCTGCAAACTGACCCACCCTTGTGGAGCCTTACCCCCATGAGAGAAGTCCCATTGACTATAGTGAGACTCTGCATGGGAGCAAGTGTCCACATGTTTTGCTGTTTTGAGACTATGACCTTAATCACCCTCTGAAGGAATGAAGTAAGAAGTATGTTTTCTTTGTAGATGTAACAAACTGGAGACCAATCTTGCAGGCCTGCCATCTTGTTCAGGAAAAGCTCTCAGGATCAGGCCCATGATTGCTTTTAAAATGGGTGACAAATATTTATCAGTATATCCACTTCCAGATTCGGAAAGTATCGGAATACAAATGGAGCATGCATTTTCACATCATGCATTCATTGTAGAGACACACATGTTGTAAAAAATTGAGTCCCGCTCACATAAAATACTTCATGGTAACCCATTATTTCTAAACAAGACTAGATCAAAATGTCCCAGACATCAGGTAAATTCCAATATAGTTCTGGATTTGAACTCTGCAAATATCCAATCAGAGCAAAGATTCAGGACCACACTATTTCTCAGTAAGTGGGGGAGATTCTCTCTCCCCACCTTCCTAACATAAGCCCTAATCCTGCAAAGAATTACACAGGTGCTTCATTATAGCACTGTGTATAGTCTCACTGAAATTAAGGTCAATGCAATAAAAGTGAAGCACATGTTTAAGTATCTACAGAATCAGGGGCTTACTTTCCTCTCCTCAAGAGATGGATATTTTACAACCAGTTTAGCCCTTTGATACTCACAAAGATCAAGCTCTCTGTGGTTGCAGGTCCCTTTAAATCCTGACAATAGCCTCAAAACAATCCATTTGATCACCCATAGTGGATGTACCTTAACTACATCTACTATGGCTCTACAGATGGGATTATATTGGGGGCAAAATGTCAATATTTATGATATACTAGACACCTCAGTTCTAGTCAAACCAGAAGCTAACAATTATCTAGCTGTGATATCTGTCACATACGTTGTCTACTTTTCAATGGGGCAGGAGGGCAGAGGATGTTTGGGGGCACTTTGCTGCATTATCATTCTTTCATTTGTTATCCTTTTGTTTAATTTTTTTTCCAACTTGTAAACATAACTATGAATTTTATGGCATTTGGGATGCTTGCATTTTTAGAATGTTAAACATTCTATTAATGTCTACCCCTCACATATCCTTTAAAATTATTGGATATTTACACCTTTAACCTCACCACCTCACTTTAACAAAGCCTTTTTTCTTTGGAAGCTCTATTATTAGCACGTCACTCTGCAAGACATCTATTGTTGTTCACTATTGATACTTATGGCTGGATTGAAAAGTCTTTAGGAAGATTCAAATGGCTGGTACTCAATACATTTTTCTGTGGGCAGATTTTCCTCCCATTTCAGGGAAGAATTGAGTGTCTTTAGTCCCAGCTTTATGACACATAAATTATGTTACAAATATAAATATAAAACAGATAAGTAAATTATTGTTGTACCTAAGTGATGCTTATTGCAGTTGGAAAAAGTAACATTTCTAATTTTGAGTAAAATTATACATAGTTTGGGTTAGCCTTTAATTAGTTAACTGTTTTTCATGACTTATTTAGCAATATTCTTGATTGACACAAATTGATCAGAGTTTGGCTTGTGAAGTTGAAGAGGTTTCCCCCTTCCCTCCTATTTAATTAAAAGTCTGCTCTCTCTAAGTGCATATTTCCAATTTTCACAGCTACAGCCCATGTTGTGCACTGTATTGCCTGAGGTTCATGACTCCAAGCTGGGACTCCACTGTGTGTTCTGAAAGCCAAGAGAAACTGCACTCATCATTCAGTCATTATGAGAAAGAGAGCCAGAAGCCTCAATTGAAGGGCTGTTCAAAAGAAATCTGCCAGAAAGTTACAGCTAACAAGAGAAAGAAAATTATTTCTTTTTAAGCATTACAAACAAAAAAAAAACTGTGAAAAGATTTAAAAGTCAAGGTTTTTAACTCTTATGGGAGGGTAACTAACAAGTTTTTAAAGTCATTTCTGAATTCAGTAAGGCATCGATCTACAGAGACAAGACTTTGTTCTATATAGTGCTTTAAGAAGCCAGAATGTTTCCATCATGCTTCATTTATTTTCTATAACTATGAAGAAATCATCATGTCCACTCTCTATGAGCCACCCTCACCGGTCTCCCAGAATTCTAGTAGTACAGTTGCAGCATAATCTACATACTTGCACAGCCCTTGAGAAGCCCACACTGAAATAATGCCCCAAGGGAAAAGTTTCATTCTCTGACCCTAGTCATAACTAAGCCCTGTGCCTAACCATGTGAATGAAGATTGTTGAAGAAAAAGAATATAAAACTCCAACAAAAATTTCCTCTGCCACTACTGGTGCCTTGCCATGCAATGCCTACAGTATACAAAAGCTCCATGGAAGTCAAATAGCAGCCCTCCAGCAGCCCCCATGGGAGAATTATGAAAGTCTCTTTGATCTAGATGTGCCTTTTCAATCTGAGAAGACTCACTCTCTGCTAGAATGTTGAGCCAAGGATCCAACTGTTCCAAAGGCAGTTGCTCTTCCACTTGAATTTAAAAAAATATAAATAAATCCTAGTGTTGTCAAGTAGTATCTTCTTTCAGGCCTTTAACTCATAGAGTACATGTTTGTTGCTGCTGAGTAATGGTGTTTCTTCTATTCATTAGAAATTGAAATTGTAAGCATTGAAAAGAGGTTTAATTACACAGTGTAGAAATAGAACCATAGAAGATGCCTCGTCCCTAACCTAAGCAGAGTTATGCTGGGGTGGGAACACTCTATACTTGTTCAGGAAGGAAAACGGTTAATTCTCTACAAAAAGCAAGTAAGGCAGAGGACTTTTCATGCCCTGAAGAAGCTGTTCAGCATGCTAATTAGTGATAGTGTCACCAGATCCCACACATACTTGGGAAAAGACAGGAGCTTGCAATTGGTCAGAGGAAATAAGAAGAGGCCTGCCTCTCTTCTTTCAAGTCTGACTAGGAGAAATGCAGATTCATGAAGACCTGGCAGTCTCTCCATCTAAAAAGTCTTGGATGGAGGTGGGAGACTGACAAAAAGAAGCCTTCAGAAACAGAAGTTTGTTTACTTTGGCATTTCCCCCCAAAACAGGACTGAGGATGTGGTTCACAGTATTTAGAGAGTTGTCATGGGAGGCCCAAAGACTATTTTTGTATCACTTGTGCGTTAAGGAAATCCCATTAATACAAAGATCAAGTTTCAGTTTCTTTGCACCATAAAAATATTTTTGGTTGATATTTATGCAAATATTTTTCAGGTACTATTGCAAAGGTCATTATTGAAAGTACCTAATAACTCCTGAATATGATAGTTGTACTATAGGGTCCATAAAGCACCTCCTGGAATGATGCAATGACTCTCCCCATTAACTCCTGCTGGAAAATACCCACCCCAATACTAAGCACAGCCAAACTGGAATTAATGCATTCACTGGCTTTGGTGCCCAGTTCTGTCCCTGAAAAGTAATACTGGTTTTATATTAAAGTCAAGTGCTATGGGATAAATACATAATAGCAATAAGAAAGTGCTCTATTCCTTCTGCAGATTATTACTTTTTATGTATCCAGTTTGAAGATGACACACACAGTGATTCATTCATTCCACCCTCTTTTAACCTCCCAAATTCTTTCTGGTTGCAGATGCTAAACAACCCATCTCTAACATATTAATCCTGTTCCCTAGTGAGTTGTGCTTGTGTCTTCTGTGTTTTGGGATCAAATATGTGATTTGCTTTGGGCTCTCATCCTGAATACAGTGCCCTACCAATGTAAAATATTAGTCTCAAAACCTTCCCAATATGCATGAGTATGATACCTCAACATGCCTTACCATTTTATGCCTGTGAGCTTTCTAATGTAATTATAGCAAAAAAAAGAGCATATACTTTTAAGGATAACTTTTATTTATTTTTAACACCCATAGCTGAATGGGTGTTGAAATATTGCAATCCTAACAGCTGACTTCCACACCTTGCTCAGTCCTGTCTTCCACACACAGCTGTTACTTTTCCATCCTTTCCCTAGTTATTTTCATTACTTCATCTGCAAATAAAATAAAAAGAAAAAATCAAAGTTAAGCCTGCTTTTAGCAGCCAAGAGTATGAGCCATCAGCTTGAATGTAGCTGCACCAATGAACACCAGCAGAGAATCTGACTCTGTGTTCTTATAATCCATCCCCATTATGACTAGGGACATTGCAGAGGAACTCAGAGCAGTGCACACCAGAGTACAATCATATCTTCAGCAATACCTGATCTGGACCACAGTTTTGCACACAGTACTCTGTTGCTGTATTGCCAACTGCAGGCATTCAAAAATCATGAGTCAGGCCTCAACATTGTGAGAATGTTTTAAAAATTATGAGTTTAAAAATATTGGGCCTTTTAATTTTCCTGATTTTTGAGCTTAGTGTCCATGGTTTTCCAGCTTTTTCTTTGAAATCATAAGGACCAGAACCTTACCTTTTCCCCTCCATTGTTACACACACACACACACACACACACACACACACACACACACACACAAAGATTATCAAGTAATCACCTCATTACAGGAGATTGGGTTTTAAGAAAAACACCAAATATCATGACAGTTGGCACCACTCCTGCAAACTGAGGTCATTGTTAAAAAATCATCACCTTCTAGGTTGCATTTGCTAGAAATCCAGAAAGGGGTTAAGCTATAGCCGTCTTGCAACATTTGTGTCTGTGCTAGTTCTGTTCATGTTTGATGGAAAAGTGGGTTTTCAATGTTAAAAACCTGCTTTCTGCCAGAAGTTTTGATTTTCCAGTTTTGGGAGTTCTGATGAAAAGTTGAAATTTCAGTAAAAGAAAATTATTTGTTTCCATCTAAATTATCTACAAGGGAAAAAAATGTCCAGCTTGCTCTACTTTGTTCTTGATTTCATTGCTTCTGTATGTGTTACACTTTTTAGGGTATGTCTACACTGCAGTCAGAGGTGTGATTGTAACTCTGGTTACCCACACTAGCGTTAATTCTGAGAATATACTCACATTGCTAGAGGATTTGTGGAATCCACCCTGAAGCCCACACCACTGTGCCGTGACTACCAGTATTAGCCATGCTAGCTAGGTTAAAGCAGGGTATGCCTGCCTGAGCTGCGATCACACCTTTAATATGAGAATCACTCTACAGTCAACACTTAGAATTGCAGCACTTTGTGGAGTCAGCCCTGGACGCCCTAGCCATGAACCAGGATCCCATTGTGCTAGAAGTTGTGTACAAACACTGAACGAAAAGAAAGCCCTTGCCCAAAAAAGATTATAATCTAAGTAAAAGACAAGAGACAGATGGCTCCAGACATATGGTCTATCCTAACTTGGCTGCAACCCAGGATATATATGTGCATATAGAAATATTCAGCTTTGTAGTTAGCCAGCTTCTCATGCTTTACTTAAGCAGTAATATCAGCTCAGTGCTTAAGAATGAACTCACTAGTAAGGAAGGGACCGTGTCATCTCTAAATAAATCATGCAAGGTTAATTACCAGGATATTTTTGTATAAAAAGAAGCTCTGAAGGGAAAGAAAACTCACAGAAAAATATGTGGTGATTAAATACAGGTAAAACATTAAATTATTTTTTTAAGCCTTGCTGAAAATAAAGCCCATCTTTCTTTCTGCCTAGAAGCTGACTCAGTCACTGTTATTGTGCTTGATCAAAACTCAGCATCTCTGTAGCCCATATTTTTCTCTCATAGGATATCTATGTTGCTAGGATGAGCAGAATTTACTGAGGACTAACAGAATAGCTCTCACATGCAGATGTATTGCAGATCTACAAAATGTCACCAGAATTTACTGAGCCTGTCAGGGACTCTTTTGTTATAGCTTTTGTTTTAAATCCAGTACAGTGTCAGTCTCCAGGGCAGAAAAGTTAGTGTTTTTAAAAAGAGGTCCAGATTTATTCCCCCTGCTTTGAATAAGTAAGAATGTGTTTTGTTGAAACCTCCCGAGAAGTAAATGGATTTACTCTGGAATCTCCTATTGTTTATGGGTTTGATGAAAGCATTTGGCACTTAATGATTCCCAGACTAATCTGAGGGTTTTTTAAGAAAGAAAAAAACCCAGAAGAAATTGAATATGCTGAGTGTTAAAATGTTTTCCACAAACCTTACAGCAAACTTAATATAAAGACTTCAGGTATCAGAGATTATTACGATGGTATAATGTTTATTGACCTACTTCTTAAGCATCTAGACTCAGTATAAACCCACATACTGTTTAAAAAAAAAAGCAAAATAAAAAGTATGGAAAAATAATTAGTCCATCCAGGTGGCCTCTTGAAACCCAAACCTTTCCCTCTCTACTCTGGTTTAATTATCTACCACTCCTCCCATATTTGACTTTCCCACAAAATTTAGTACTCCTCCTCAATCACTTTTGCAATGTACTCACTAGCCATCCCTTTAATAGCCATAAATATATTCATTTCAACCTGCAATAAATTAAGCACAGTGCAAGTGTATTTACAACTGCAACGCTAGATTGTTGGACAGATTTGTCATTAAATACTATGGACTAAAACAACTTTAGTGGAACACTTCCTGAGCAATTATTTAATTTTAGTTCTGCAGGCAAAGAGGCTCTAATAAAAGACCTCTAATAAAAGACACTGGCACCAAAAATGCACAAAGAAGGTTACAATAAGTTGAATCTATTTGAAACATTTATACTGTAGCAGCAGCATTGGGGCGGGGGATAAGTACTATTTATATTACAATAGAGAGAAACTACCAAACACACTTCCATAAATATTTTAAAATTGATACACAGAGTTTGGATTAAAATACAGGTAGTTAACGGATCTCTGCACTACCAGTCATACTTTGCATAGTGTGTGTTTATACTCCATTCCTTTCAGTGTAAATACTACTGGGAACTGTTGCTGGAGTGTATGTAGAGTTCAGTAGCAATTAAGAGGTTAATTCCAAATAAATCAAAACTAGAAGTCAGTTACAGCACCATGGTTGAGACTGGGAAAAGGCCAAAGAAGTGGTAATTACAGAACAGTATATGGAGGCGGAGTGTTTTGGAACCTCCTTCTCCAACATGTTCCTCAGATCCCTTGGAGGAAATGTAGGGAGTTGAATACAGAAAAGTATGGTGT
Organism: Gopherus evgoodei; assembly: GCF_007399415.2. Lineage (NCBI taxonomy): Eukaryota > Metazoa > Chordata > Testudines > Testudinidae > Gopherus > Gopherus evgoodei. The sequence goes on along the minus strand of NC_044326.1, from coordinate 81,013,732 downwards.
CTGGCCACTCAGATCCCCCTGCTCCTCTGAAGCCATCACCAGGGCATGGCACTGGAAGAGAGTGGGAGGTAGGAAATACCTGCCAAATTAAAATGAATTCCTGATCCATTTAACCCATTGTACTCCTCAAAACCTGGTTCTCTTCAGACTGTGGCTCATTTAGGGCTTAATCAATCTCCAGCTGACCTCATTGGTGGCCTCTCACTCCATTACATTTCCCACCCTAATGGTCTTTGTGGTAGTCCTGGTATCAGGCTCTATAATTCTTGTCGCTCCCAGTCCCTCCCCTGTCTCCTTACTGCATGCTTCCAATACCTCTCTGCTCCCCTCACCCACACAGTCTCCTCATTCAAAGTGCTTCCGATTGTAAAGTGCATCTGGGTTTTCTCTTCCTTGTCCCTCTAAATGGCTACTGTTGGTTGTCCTCTGGCTCTACATAATCTTCCCCCTCTGAATTTATTTTTTGTCATATAAAACCCAAAGTATGCTATATACTTTATAAACAAATAACAAGCTAAGGTCTCTGTCCTGAAGGCCCTCTTAGCCAAATAAAACAGCATTTGGTTGTCCCTCTTGCTTTCATCTCAGCCCCCTACCCTCAATGATTTTTAACCTCTGGTGATGATCTACCTGACTCTGCTGTCTCAATTCCATAGGTGCTGGAACTAAGAGTACTGGAGGTGGTTCTGTGGAAATGGTTTCCATCATATACAGGGTTTACAATTTGGTTCAATGGCTCTCAGAGCCCCTGCTCACTTCTGATTTCTAACTTCCTCATTTTATCTGAAATTCTGAGTCAGTTCATGGTCTTACTGCTTTGGTCACCCTACTGACTGCTCTTCACAAAAGTGCCCCTTCAGTCTTTCCAGTCACCACTTATTATCTGTAACATAACTTCCTCCTTCTGCATTCTCTGACTTTACTAGTCATTTTCCCTTCTTCCCACCAGCGTCACTGACTTTTTCATAGAATCATGGAAATGCAGGATTGAGAGGGACCTCAACAGGTCATCTAGTCCTGTGCCAGGCATTGAGGCAAGACTGAGTATTGTCTAGACCATCCCTGACAGGTGTTTGTGGAATCTCTGTCACTGGAGATTTTTAAAAACAAATTAGACAGCCTCCCTAGTAATTTGTTCCACTGCTTAACTAACCTTATAGTTAGGAAGTTTTTCTTAATGTCTAACCTAAATCTTCTTTTCTGAAATTTAAGATCATTACTTCTTGTCCTGTCCTCTTTGATTAAGCAGAACAATTTATCATCCTCCTCTTTATAACAAACTTTAACATACTTGAAGACTGTTATTATATCCCCCCTCAGTCTTCTCTTCTCCAGACTAAACAAACCCAATTTTTTTTTCAGTCTTTCCTTGTAGGTCATGTGTTCTAGACTTTTAATCAATTTTGTTGCTCTCCTCCCGGACTTTCTCCAGTTTGTCCACATCTTTCCCAAAGAACTGGACACAGTACTCCAGCTGAGGCATTATCAGTGCTGAGTAGAGTGGAAGAACTACTTCTTGTCTCTTGATTACAACACTCCTGCTCATACATCTAGAGAATGGTGTTCCCTTTTTTTTGGCAACAGTATTACATTGTTGACTCATATTTAGTTTGTGATCCTCTATGACCACCTTTTCTGCAAAATTCCTCCTTAGGCAGTCATTTTCCATTTGTGCAGTTAGTTATTCCTTTCTAAGTGTAGTATTTTGCATTTTTTCTTATTGAATTCCATCCTATTTATTTCAGACCATCTCCAGTTTGTCAAGATCATTTTGAATTCTAATCCTGTCCTCCAGATTTGTCAGATTTCAGTGCTCTTCCTTCCCCTATTGTTTTCACTGATACCAACAGCTCCAACTTCCCTTTCAACATCCTTTGCCCTGTTTTCAACCCTCACTCTATACAAGCAATCCCAAGCTACTTCCTCTGCGCTTATTTCCATTCCTTTGTTCTTGTCTTTTATAGACCACGTGGACTTCCTCTACTAAAAAGGTCATCTGTGTTTTCTTCTTCCCTCTCTGTAAACCCACAAGACTTGTAGCCTTGTCTCTGCCTTAAACCCTTTCTCCTCCTCTCTTCAGCCCAGGATCTCCTTAATTTCGATAAAGGGAAGATAGTTCTGGCTTGACTTTCTCACCCAATCCCTCTCCCCTATGCCCCTTTCCTGCCTTCAGCATTCTTTTAAACAGTTCATCCTCCTCTCTCCATTGCTTTCCCTAGGGCTCTGTTCTTAATGTCAATTTGGCTGTTGTATGTGCTCATTGAGTTCACATGATACAAGTTCTTTTGAAGTTTTTGTTAAAAGAATGTCTTTATTTACAGAAACTGGCTCATATGTAGATATTAGTCCAGAAAACAGTGTATGAAATGCCAGTTACTAACAAGGTCGGTCATCACAGGACCTACTCATTAAAATTTAAAAGATGATCTATTGAAAAAAAACCACATTTGTTAAAATGTATATATTTGAAAAATATGTACTTTGTGGCCTTTTTCACACATGATTCAAAATGTCTGTGTATACGTTTTCTAGACAGTCAAGACAAATTTTAATTTTAAAAAACTCACAGTATTCAAGTAAAGTTTCAGTGTTATATTTGTATGCCTCTCAATTTTGGATGAAATCTTTAACATGAGAAAAACAGAAGCACTTTGTAACTTGACTGAGCATGTAAATCTATCTTGCAGGATAAAGTTATTCCACTTCCAAGAATATGAATTCTGTGCAATTAGGATAATCACCATCTGTTGATATTCTGTCTCTCTTGGGGAGCTTGATTGCAATTCTCTATAATGAAACATTGACAACAGATTGCTCGGAAAAATCCCTGAAACAACATGTAAATCAAATGCGTATCTTTCAAAGTCATTCATTTCATCATAGCTTTTCACTTTTACTTTACACATCTAAAATCCAAATGTTGTTCTACATTAGAGCTGTGGGAGCTTTGAATTGTACTTTTGGCAAGCAAATCTCTCATTTTAAAAATAAACTCCTTGAGTTCCCACTCTAAGGAGGAAAAACTAAATATATTAAATTCCAGAAACAGTCAGCTTCTAAGATGTAGAACATTGGTGGAAGATGTTCAAGACTGCTTGCTTGCTTTTCAGTAAAATTCTGTTAATGAGGATCCTGCAACTTATCTCAGGACACTCAATAGCCATATAAAACCAGTATGTAATGGCAATGGCTTAGTTGCTGCCAAATAACCTAAAACACCCAATTGTTACACTTGTGAATTCAAAAAGCAGCTCGTTTTCTGCTTTGCTCCAGTTACTATTATTCCTATCTCTGTACTGACTAAATAAAAGATGACAGGAACAAAAGCGGTTACAAATCAACCAGAACTGACTCTCAAAATCTAATCAAAACAACCACCTTGTCAAAAATCCCACAGCACAGAAACATTTGCAGAACTGCTACAGGCTTGTGTTCTTTAGTAGAGGAATAGATTCCAGTCTCTCAGTTACGCCATTGTAAACCTGGAATAGCTTTTTAGTTTAGTTGAGTTACTTCAGATTTATAGCACTGTAGCTGAGATCAGAATCTAGCTGACAGTGTGGAGAGTTTGGAAGGAAATTTATTAATGTTTGAAGCAAGATATTGTTCTTTTCGGTTTAATTTGTGTAATTATAATGATAGTTCAAAGGTCAAAATCATTTGTTTATTCCCACAACGTTCCTCCACATAGTACCTTAAAACCAAAGTCTTTCTCCCTGAAAGATGACTCCTTTGTTGGCTGGATATAGCATTCATTTACTAATAAACTTTGTTGAGTAGTTTCCCCACAAAATTTTGTTTACTATTTGCGCTGCTTGACTACAAACATCAAAAAAGGACATCATATTTAATAGCGGTCAAATAACTGGGGAGTTATTTTTTTCTGATCTAGCAATAGAGTAAGTTGCTCATTTATGGAGGAATAAAATGTAAAACAGAATTCCAGGTAAAGGCCCACTAATTCCAGAAGCAAAGAATAATTTGCCTATGCTTGTGTTGCCATCTGCTTATGTGACTGTGCTAAACAGTGAACTGTTCCAATTATTGAGCAAAAACATTTAGGACAATATGTGTAACCCCTTTGGAGATGGTGCTCCTGAAATATCACACTGACCCTCCAAGGGATGTACCCCAGACTTTAGTAGCAATGGTGGTAGAGGCTCAAGCCTCTTTTTCCCAGACTGCCTAGGATATGGGGCAGAGATAGAACTGGCTAGCAACACTACCAGAATCATTTATAAGTCAGAACTCAGAGACAAGGAATTTGTTTTTACTTTTGGCAGAGTTTGGACTTTGGAGTGGAGCCAAGACACAATAAGGAAGCCCCTTCTACCCTCCATCTTCCTTCTTGAACGAAGACTTTGGGATACCTAGGACATTGGATAGTGTTATCTCAGGACAGACCAGAAACCCAGGAGGTTGAGGAGAGTCACTGTCAGGTTCTCAAGAGCCAGCCTAACTATACATTTGAATCAAGACCAGAGAGCCACAAAGATGATCTTACCATCCTTGGTGCGGATACTTTGTAAGAACATTTATTTATTATAATATTATATTTTAAGATGGTCCCCAATTTCAGTGTTGCACCATCCATCAAAGACTGGACCCAAACTCACTATTTGCCTGCTCAGGTGCTGGAAGGAGGCACAGGGTGGTTTGTAATGGCTGTAAAAAATGGGAGGGGTAGACATTATTGTTTTTGTTTTTTATTATCCAAATCCTCTTTTCCACTATCCTTTATCCTGACTTCTGCAACCTTATAAAGCCCAATTACTGTTTCCTTAGTCTGGGAATTGTAATAACTATTTTATTTATGTGTGCTCTAACAGCTTTGAGATTGTGTGTTAAATATTTTTCCTGAGGGATAAGCCCTCCATATTCTTTGCACTAGGAGGGGGTTTCTTGGGTGGAGGCATCAAGCATCCTTATAAATGAACCCAGCACCCATACCCCTCAGGAGAAAAGGGAGAAGGCTGCAGTCACACCTCAGGACTAGAGTTACGTATGCATCTTAATTCAAAAGAGACTGAGAACAGACTGTAATTACTGACTGACAGGGTCTGCTGAAGCATGAAAGACATATGCCATGTGGCAAGTACTTCAACTGAAAGCATTGGGTTGGGAGATAGTTGCTTTGAAGCCGGTGTCCCACAGCCACTAACATTTTCCTTCAAATGGCTCCACGCTTACTCCTGCAGTGTCATCATCCTTCAGTAGAGCCTCTTTCCTCCTTATCCAACTCACAATAGCTATGTCTTCATTACAAAAAATAGTCACTGTGATAATACAAGTAAACAATACATTGAGATTCAATTAACCCAATGAAAACTCCTAGTGGAGATCAATGGTGTCAATGCAGATATTTGGTGTGTCAGTGGGGGAGTCCTTGCTTCCTCTGGTCTCCCACAGCTGGGGAGTTCTCCCTTCTCTCTGATCTACACAGTGCATGATCCAGTGCTTCCAGGAGTCAAATTCTCAGAAACTCCCCTGTGCTCCATCATACAGAAATGGACTCCTGATGGGCCAGGTTGCAACACCACTCACTGAAGTTAACCCAGTCACCCTGCCTTCTGGACATAAGTATGCTTGGTTTAAATCTCAATGGTGTTGCGACAAAGCAGCTGGAGCAATGCTCCAGACTACTCCAGCAGTAGCCATACTAATTAGTACAGCCCTACAGCTTCATGGCCCATGAAACTTTGAGCAAGGCATGGGGAAAGAAAATTCACCCCTACTAAATGGCCAATTGGTGCCACTGGTGGAGACAAAGTACTGTAGTTTTTGCCTTTATGCAACTAGTCAAGGTGTGTGGGATTTATACAGTAATGCAATGTCAATGACGCCCATGTCCAATATGCATTACTTAAAAGCAGAATATGTAAATGCATTCTTTTGTTCTTAGCAAGAAACATCATTGCTTTGTAGAATCACAAGCAAAATGTGAAATATAATATATTAATTAAAAAACTCCCTCAGCAGTGCAAAGAGCAAGCACTCTGGGGTAGAGAAACAGTGCTGTTTGTGCCTTTTTTAGTTAAGGAGAATTTTGCCTTTGGCTTTTGTGAAAACAGGAGCAGACCTATAATTTCTAATGCCAAATATTCTGTTAACATTGGAACACTGGAAATTCGGAAGGAGATAAAACTAGTTGTCCTTCTAGTCCAATATTTGTTCACCAGGGTCCTGATTCCATGACAAGCAAAAAGGCTCCCACTGACTTCAGCTGGGTGTTGGATAGAGTCCCAGGTGTTTCAGAACAAAGGTAAGACACTTCCCAATAGATAATTATAGAATAATCTGCTCATAGGGAAAGTTTAAGATTTCTCTGATGCTTCTATTATTTACTTATACAATATATTCAAATTACTTGTACAAATTAACTACAGCATGAAATGAGATGTAGATACAAGTATATATTCTTTTGTATAAAACAAAAAAACATTTCTGCAAACAAAGTAGGCAGCTAATGGTAACAAAGTATCAACAATCATTTCATTATCTGTGGCAATTCTGTCAAAGGGGTGGAGCAAAGCTATTGGCATTGGAGAGTTAGAATACCTCAACAGGGGTAAAATAGAAGACCAGTTTTCTGATTAGTCTTAATCCAAGTATAAAATTCAGTGCACAATGTAAGATAGTACACAGAAGTACAATGCAATAAAATACAGTAAAAAAACCTCTTTCTGCACATGAAATAAAAGCTTAAATGTTGAGTTGTGTTTAAATCTAAGTGCCCATTTACACACATCCCGAAAATATTTGACTACACCCAACATTGTCTAGGAACATAGAAGCTGCCAGACTATATCAGACCAAAGGTCCATCTGACAGTGACCAGAACCAGAGCCCTCTGCTTTTGTTATGTCTTTGACTATCTGTATTTGATTGGGGCAGTTGATAAGACCAAAAGCACAGCTTTGTGCTTACCCAATTCAACTGGGCTGTCCTAAATGTATTAATACATCATAACTGTAGTAATATTGTCATCATGAACTTACTATATTATCATCACAGCTAGAGGGAAGTGTAAGAGATTATATTGATTTTGGAAGTTAAATTTTCTTTGTAGCATGTAGTTAAAGTAAGTTTATATTGTGTACGGTTATTGAGAAGTTAAAACTTGAGACCCCTGAAAATAATCCAAAAACATGCACCAGCCATGTAGCACAAAGTAACATCAAATTAATCCTATAACCACAATAGGTGCCAGTACAGAGATGTACTATAATATACAGCATAAAGCATTCTCTGTCCTGCTTGATTACTAGAGACTTTAAAATACACACAAATAGCTATAGTCTCAAAGCGTGTGTCACTACTTGTAAACTTGTAAGCACCTGGCTGTTCAGTGATCAAATACCTCTTTCAGACATTTCAACATATTTATAGTTTCTAACCAATTTCTTGGACCCACTACACCTAGATAGCAAGTACATTGGGAGAAGATTGCTTCTATAAAATCTTCCCAGAGAGTTTAAACGTAATGTATTCTCTTTTTCAAATCACTCTTCTTGCCAGTAAATGCTGAAACTGTTTATCCTTTACCCAGCATCTTCTCTTTAATGAGTCATTGCCATTTTGGAGGATTTTTAGACTGTTTCTGGACCACTGAAATCTGCTATCACCTTGCACAGTGCTGTGGTTTGGCACATCAATATAGTTAAAGGGACAGTACTCAGACTGTTCTTAGCACGGAGGTAAAAAGTTCAAGAGAGCAGAAGAACATCCATAAGAAACGAACTATGGGAAGGATTTAAAAAGCAAAGTATGGTTAATTGTAGATTATCCATTGAAGGTGTCAGTACTATATGATAAAATTACTAGATAGAAGTTGGATACTATTTTTTGGATTAATCAGGAAGGCAAAAGCAATAACTCCTATGTCTGTAATTTTCCTATGCAATACATCTTAATATGAAAAAAAATTTCCTTCTTCCTGTATTTTGTAACAATTGCAGGGCTATGCAGAGTTATGCTGCACTTGATGGTCACTCAGAACTTCATGGCAGCAGCCAGGATAGTGAATTCAGGTCTTCCTACTACATAATCAGTAACCCTTTCCACATTTCTTACCTGAGAATCAACCTTAGCTGGTAGAAGTAAGGGTCTATGTCACACAATGAGTAGCTCTGATTGCATTAATTAGAAGGCAGTAGCATATATACTAGCCTCTTTTTTACATTTCAGAATTTGGTTATGAACAATAGGCCTGATTCTCTTCTCAGGAGAGCAGGAAAAACTCAAAACCAAGTCATCAGTGGCACTTTGGCTTGTGCCTGCCACCTTGGGAGAAAGTGCTAATTCACCCTGAACTAGCTCTGATTTTGTACTGTGGTCATAAACAGACCATGGGCTTGTCTGTATAGAGAGTTAGTGTGTGGCAAGCTGGGGTGTGAATCTACAGAACACCAGGCTTCCGTACACTAAGTTATCATGTGGGCCCTGCTACCAGACACTAAAAATTCTGTAGTGCTCTGTGACCTGTTGCTGTTTCCTTCACCCATTTTCACCTGTGCTCAAATCTACAGCGTTTAGCCAAGAGAACTGTGCTGAGTAGAGGCAAGGAGGGGAATCCTCCCAAGCTATGGAGTGCCTGCACAAGTTATGTGCCTTAGTATGGCCTCCTGCAGGAAAAGGAGGAGGGTTCTGTGCTGTGGTAAATCTTAAAGTGGTATACCTGCTCCACCTCTGCCCCAGTTTCTCCTGCACACTGTAACATAGGGAGCTTGCACAAAGATGGTCTCCATGGAGGCCATCACATCCAGACATCTTGCTCAGCAAAACTGAATCAGTTCTGCTGTTAAAGGGCCCCTCCATGATCATAGACGAATGGGCTGGATTTACTCTGCTGAAACCTAAACCAGCATTAGAGCCTAGATGCCTAGACATGAAAGTGGTGTAATTGGTTAAAAACTTTGATTCAGAAGATTAAACATATAGCCTTTTGATGTGAACATCAAAACTGGAATTTGCGTCTTTACTTTTCCAATAACCTTGCACATTTTAAAGACTACTGAGTGTAGGGTGACTAGATGTCCCAATTTTATAGGGACAGTCCCGATATTTGGGACTCTCTTTTATATGGGTAGCTATAACCCCCCGTCCCGATCATTCATACTTGCTGTCTGGTCACCATGAGTGCCATTGGGCCACATGCACACGCAGGACAGTAACGGCTCATCTGCTTCTATTCACTATAAAAGAGCAATGCTTTTGATCAATTAGCAGTGCTCAGCATTCATTCCAGGGAATTCTTTTTGAAATGTACCTTCATCTTGATCAATTATCTCAAACTGGCCCATACTGTAAACACTAGAGCAAAAAGCTACAGTTGCTTTATGCAGAACTTTATCTGATTACCAGATTTCAAAGCAGCTAAACCTGTGAGAATCTACCATATAAAAAAGAGTCAAACTAGATTTTTGAATGCACTTCCTTGTTTTAAAACCTAGCAAAGAACCTAACATTTAGCATAGTTTTGTCTGTGTCATACAAAAATGTCTGCTATAGTTTGTCACCAAAGTTTATACCCTATTGAGAATACTACTTTATAGAGAGCATTTTGCATTGATACCTGAAATGAGAAAACTACCACTGCTTTGTGGTAAAACCATAAAGCAAAAAGGCTAAAAACTACTTCAATACATCATGAGAATAAATGTTAAAAAAAAAGGAAGGAAAAAAAAGATACTGGTTAAGCAAATGTATGTATATACAAACATTAAAGAGAAATTTACTAGTGCTAGAAGTAACAAATGTAATATATTCCTATCCAAAGACATCAATATTTTAGTTGTTTTGTTCAAAACCAATGAATGACAAAGAACATTGCAGATATAGTAGGTAAATCAATTTATCTTTTTTCAGACTGCAGTAGCTTTAATGCAAACGAAAGCAATTTTTTACGCATAACATCTGTAACTTTTAAAAAATATATAAATGCTTTAGGATTGGGAGTGCCAGCTGGTGTTAGATTGAAGGGAATCCTCATGACATCAGCAAGCAAGAATTGTATTTCATTCACCCTTTTCACCATGGTACAGAAGTCAACATGATCCAGATGGTTGGTCTGGGTGTATAAGAGCATCTGCTTTGTAATTGTTATCTGAGACACAAGTCCTTTCTTAATAGTGCTGAAATAATTGATTTCATCCAGCAGTAAAGAACTCAGAATTCAGCAAAATGTTAAGCCATTTAGAAGGTTCCTCGCCCTGAAGAATAATGGAAGAAGATTGCTGGTTACCATGAAGTTATGTAGTTTACCAAGAGACCAAACAAGTCAGGAGAAAATTGTAATCCATGATCTGATTTCACTAAGTAATAGTATACTAAGAGTGTTAGTTGGAGTGCTAGCAAAGTGCTAAAGGACTCTTTTATTTTTTGAAAACTGTCATTTGTCATTGCAAATACATAACAAAGTGGAAAGACTTTGAATTTCTACAGATCTATTTTCAACTGAGTATAAATGTGTGGGATTGTTTATTTTAGAAACAAAAATCAAAACAAGTTCTCAGTTTGTACTTCACTATATAATACTCCTTAATGTAAATGCATACACTTGCTTCTGAGATGCAAAGTATTCAGATACAGTATATTCTTCTGCAAAAATATATCGCTGTTGCTTACATGGATACTTTTTTCTTACAAATCCAGCAGACTTGGAGGAAATAAGCATTCCATCTTTGCTGTGATATAATTTTTGACAGTGTTTACTTAACATCAGGAGCTGGGTTTGTCAGGAGAGAAGAGATACAGTCCTCTTATTAAAGGCCTAATCCAACTCCACTGCAGTCAGTGTAACTGCAGAAGTATCCACTTCTTTCTTGGCCAAGCTTTTGGAAACACAGTGGACATGCTTAGAGGCTTAATTTAGTCATCAGCATAGACACACTCATACTAACATGGTAGCAGAAAAATTATACCTACTATATCATAAGGGAAAAGGGGACTACAACTTCATCCAGTTCAAATCTTACACTGAAAAATTACCAGCATTAAGATCTATGAGGTTGAGGATTTAAAGTCTCACACTGCTTTCCCTTAATTATGCTATTTGTATCCCTTTCCATCATCTCCCAAGCAACAAAATACTATAAAATTTTTCTTTCATTGATCACGAAGATGCCATTTCAAATAGACAGTCCAGCCAAAAATTAGTCTTCTCAGTGGAGACTCAAAGCATAATATTGTACCTCATATGTTAACAGCAACACAACCAAGAGTGTTGTTACATTACAGAGCTTCCCAGTAGGGGCCACTAATGCTTTCGTGTGATTATGTCTAGGTGCTTAGAAAGTACTTTCAGGAAAGGCTTGATGAGAGACAGCAATGAATAAAAGAAGGAATAAAGCCTGAATGTTGCCCTGTCCAGGCTCTCTCTCTTTATGCTTACACATAGAACATGCATGTACCAGCACCGTATCAGATACGCGGTAGTAGAGGAGGCATTCAGATACCACAGTACTAAATCAATATCTAGACAGATTAGAGAACATACATTAAAAAAAGCAAGCACCATCATTACACAGGAAACAGATGTGTGTATCAGGGAAAAATACCATACTATATCCCTGTAAATTCAATACTCTGCAACCGGAGTATACCCACTGGTTATAAACTCCACCTTCTCTTCACCCCATTCTTCCCCCGTCCCCACTTGGTAGGTTCCAAGAGACTCTCTAACTACTGTGTTGACCCAACCATCCATGGCTAGCCCATGTCAGCTGACTCGGGCTCACGGGGCTTGGGCTTCAGGGCTGTAAAATTGTAGTGTAGATGTTTGGACTTGGGCCTCGTGAGAGGGGAGGATCTCAGAGCCCAGTCTCCAGCCCAAGCTGGAACATCTACACCACAGTTTTACAACTCTGCAGTTTGAGTCCCCATAAGCCCAAGTCATCTGACCCAGGCCAGCCATGGGTCTTTAATTATAGTGTAGACATAGCCTCGGAGGCCTCAGAATATACTATATAGCTGACTTACACAGAGAGCAGGTAAGGAATGTATGAAGGCAACAGTGGCTTATCTTATCTTTCCACTCCCTGTGCATTGCCAGTACTCTTAGATATAGTTACAGCAGCCTCTAACTTATTCCAGGTGCAAATGCCTCAAGAAGATGTAACCACAGCAGAGGATTAACATAGGGCAAGGGCCTTTAAGCTTCCTCTTTTCGTCCAGCCGTGTTCCCTTTGCCTGTTGTGCTGGTAGTGGAGGTATGTGAGAGTTAAGAGTCCCTACATCAGTTTTGTACACTGAAGTGTTCCACCAATCTGTTTAAAATGTCTTCTGGGCCAAATTATACCTGCAGTGTGGGTACGAGAGGGTCTGACCTCACATCAGCATTAAAGGGCTAACAACATTTGGTCGTAAGCGTCCCTATGATGTATTAGAAAGAGAGTGTGTGAACTGTAAAGCCAGATAATGCAAAGTTCCACTACATTGATTATTTTAAGGTAGGTCTCACCTAAAAACTGTGTAATTTTCACAGTGCACCTATATTGCATAATGTTGGCACCAAGGGGACAGTAATCTTTTGATACCTTGTGCATAGAACATGTTTGTAATGAGCATTTATTTTATACAATATGTGGTGAATGCCAAAGGCAGCAAGCTGTGAAAATATCCACCCACATCAGATAGGAACTATTTGCATTAAACAGATGTCGCTGCAAGGCCAAAAATCTGGGCAAGAGGAGAAAAAAAAATATTTCTTAAATGGGAATCCAGATATGCATTGCCAAATGTATAAGCCTCTGAAATGGCTCCTACTGAAACTTTCCCCAGGTTATCAGGAAGCTATAAAACCACAAAACAACCAGGCTACCAAATTAGTTATAAGAAGCGACTATTCCAGGTAGGCATACATATGTATCCTGTCCCTGTGATGAATGGTTGTGATAACATGCAGATGTTTAACTGAAAAAAATTAGGGGGAAATAAAAAGCCAGAGGTTGGCATCAGCTTCAAGAGGAGACCAAGGAAACTGGGAAGCAGACTCCAAATGCAACCCTAGGGTAAGATATGCTGTATCCAGGAAAGTAACTAGAATATGGATGAAGATGCAGACAAAAATATTAACAAAACGAGATTTTTCAACACGGAGGTGTTCTCAACAAAACACCTGAGGAGGTGCTTATGTCCACTCCTAATCAGAGAATACTTAAGCAGAGTTCCATTGACTTCTGTGTCACTTAAGACCATGGTGAAGTGCTGTGTTGACTAAGACTCGACTTAGGGTATGTCAACGCTGCAATCACAAGGTATGATTTCCACTTGTGTAGACATACCCTAGCTAACATTAATCTATATAGCCTGAGTACAAAAGCAGTGAGGCTGAAGCATGTACTTCAGCGTGGACTGTATAAGCTTGTCTAGAATCCTGGGTAATTACCCATGCAGCTAGCCAATGCTGAAGCTCACACTGCCATGGTTTCATTGATCCAAGACCTGAGTTAGCTAAATTAAAACTTGCTTGGATATATCTAGATGAGCTGCAGACGCAGGTCATGACTGCAGTTTAGACATTATCCTAAATCACATGCCTAAATGATTTGTTGAATCAGAGATTTATGAAGAAGGCAAAGTCCCATTTTCCTAAATTTTGACTTAAAAAAATTAGAGTACCATAAAAGAATAGCTTGAAACACAGAGAACAAAAGGAAGGAAGCCATTAACAATACACCAAATTCCCTTTTCCATTCTAACCACAAACAGACTGCTAAAGAAAGAGACCTCCATTTGGTCAGAAGGCATTTGACAACCAACTAATACATATAATCATTCATGGAAGTACCACAGTTACCACAGGCAACTGGTAATATTTCAAGTAATAATCAATTATTCCATCCATTTTGCTTGAAGCATGTATAATGGTCTAAAAATATTTAACAGAGAAGCCTTATCAATATCGGAGGAGGAGTTCTCTGCCAATGTGTATCCAGTTGCTATACTACAGCAACATGATCTGAAAAAGGTACCTTCCGAAAATCCCACACAGTGGTGATAAAAGGGCTTCAAGAGCACAAATCCCATTCATTTCAGAAGTACTGAGCATCTTCAACCCCATTTAGAGTAAAGGGGAACTGCAGGTGTTCAACATCTTTAAGGGGAAAAAAATCAGAAATTGGGGCACCCAAAATTTGTGGAAGCTTTAAAAAATGTGGCGTTAATCTTTCTGTGCCTCTGTCCTCCATAAGTAACATGGGGATAATGATAGTTTCTCATCTCACAGTGGTATTGTAAGGATCAATTCATTCATGTGAGTAAGTCAAAGAAAAAAAACAAATAAAGGAAGACATTTTTCAAAAGCATTTTAAAGTTATTTAGGATTAGAACTATGAATTACAGATATTTTTCATTCACTGGCAATTCAAAGCAAAATCTTTAAAAAATTGTTTGGGATCCAATGAAATGCTTTGTTTTAACAAAAATCAAAACACTTCATTTTGATTTTGGTAGTTTTTAAATGTTTGATTTAAAAAAAATACAGTCAAAAGGAAGTTTTGAAGAAAAAACAAGTAATTTCAAACCAAATAATCCAAACATTATTTTTGCAATTTTTGAAACAAAATGTTTTGGTTTTGATTTTTTAAAAATTGTGGGTGGCAGAGAAAATGAGTTGACCAGAACAATTAAAGGAAACAGACAAGATTTTGCAAAATGTTCCAGTATTGCATATCTGCATTTTTTGGTGGAAAAAAAGTTTCATCAAAAAATTTCACCTACCTCTGCTTAGGAGCACAATCCCATTATAATCTTTTTGGAAATTTTTCATATAGCTATAATACACTTTGTCCAACCTTAATTTGTAGGATTGCAGCAGTCACTTCTCATTCAAAAAATTATTAAAAAAGAATGCTAGATCCCTGCTCTCTCACCTCAAAATAGACACAGAATTCCATGACTGTTTTAAACTATTTTCCAGTAATTCCTTTGTTAAGTCTGTTTCTTCTGTAGCCTGAACACCCTTTCCCGTAATCTGCCTGTCAAAAAATGACCATCTTCTTTCTCCTTTTTCTTCGTCCCTCCCCCACTGATTATTATAATAACCTATTACATTTGACCAGAGTAGTATGGACAGAGGTAATATCCTCCCTGTCATGGAGGTGAGCAAGGAGGGACCTGGCAATGGAGAAGATCATGTTACGTGTTGCAAAATGCATAGGTCTTCATTTCTACATAAAGTTGCCTGATACAACCATTTCTCTGTTCATTTTCAGTTGTCAAACTTCCACTGGAAGATAAGAGGTTAGTATTTGTTTTATGTTAATGAAATTTCCACAGGGAAGACATACATGTTTCATTTTACAATGGGGGTGGGTGGGAGAGAAAGCAAAAGCATATTGTTTGCCAAACTAAAAAGACACCATTTTGTGAAGTGACAATTTGCACTCCTTTCCCAGACATCCCCACCACCAACTGAATCCTGGATTGTTACTGTTTCATAAAGTCCACCTGTTATGATCAGAAGAAAGAGAAGAGACAAGATTGGATGACAAACCCAACCTCTCACTGAAGCAACCACCAGCATCTCTACATTGCCACATCAGTCATATCTTTGACACTAACAATAACCAAATAGCACTCCCCTTCGTTTAACCCTCCATTATAACATCATACTTATTATAAAAGATACTGTGAATTCAGTACAAAGTTGAAACTGCATTACATGACATTTAAAATTCTTCTTAATGACGACACTGACCTATTTTTCATTTCTACTCAATCCTATTTTTTGTTAGTGAATTTCATTAAATCCCTGGCTACCTAGAACTTCATATTGTCACAGTGCTGTATACAACATGCACTCTGAGCACTTCAGAGCAGCAATGACAGAATTCAGATTCTCCTGCTTCAAAAACTATATCTCCTTACAACTCAAGTTAAAATAGAATCTCCATTAGCTAGTAGCAATATAGCATCTGTGACAAATGGTTGAACAGTACTGATTGCATGTGGTAGAAGGCATGATAGCCAGCTGATAACTCTCTTTTAAAAAATAAAGAACATTAATCCTGATTATCCCTTTATACCAACATAAATTGGGGGAACATTGCTGAAGTCAATGGAGTTACATGGGTTGACAATGGATATAAATGAAAGGAAATTTAGGCCCAGTGCTCCTGTTTTTTAACTGGATTACACAAATGACTCAACAACTTCAAAATATCCAGAATTTACATAACATATTAATGAAAGTTAGGACATAACTACTGTACCTTACTGTGAGGTGGTACATTTTACAGAACTTGCATGTGTTCAAACAATAGGCCTCAAGGTGTGATGCTATCTATGCTTTATTCTTCAGGTTTAAACCTTATCTCCTTGTTAGGTGTTCTGGGTAGAGAAATCCAGCAGGTAATTACCTGTATAATTACAACAGCCACTAGAGAGTATTTAAAATATTATGTGCACATATTACTATATTACACGTGATATGGGAGATACTGGTTTTAACTTTCCTATGTTTTAACTAAGGCCCCACTTTAATGGATGTATAATCAATAGGACTACTCTCATGCTTGAAGTTAAGCACATGCTCAAATACCTTACAAAATTGGCATCTAAAAATGATAGACTATATTGTCCCCAAAAAGTTTCTAGGACAACAAAAAGATGTAGCTAAACCACTTTTCATATAAGCAAGAGAGAGTCTGAAACACACACAGGACCTGTAACAGCATTAAGGAGGGTTTAACTTGGCTGTACTATATTAGAGATGCCTTAATTTTGTGAACATTACATGGCACCATTTATAACTTGGAGGATAAATTCTGTAAGTGATGAACAAAATTACTAATGTTACTGCATAATGAAAACTGATGTTACTCATTTTTACTCTGACCCAAACCAAAAACAACAGTTCTTATATTCCCATCCTTTGTAAAATACAGATGTGTTAAACTCTACTGCAACATATCTTGACTTGTTTTAAAGAATTCAGAGATAAAGCTATCACTCTGCACCTAATTTTAAAATCTTTATGAAAGGGGAGTTGAAATCTTAAACTATTAAATTCCTGACAATGTATAACTATGTTTAAACAAAGACTGCCTGAGATACTGCATACAAAGAGACAGCTGTGTAAAAGGTGTTTATTCAGCAAAAATCATTTACCTCTGCATTTACTCAGAAAACAAAAAAATTATCACAATTATCCTAAAATAAATCAAAAGTGCTGTCTACCTTGAGACTATCTTATTTTGTATGAATCATTCTGATTTCAAGTGAGGACTGCATTTAGATAATTAAGTGAAAAAAAGAGTTCTCTCTAGTTTCTAATATTGTGCAACCAAAAACCTTCAAATATGTAACCATTTTGCCCAGTTATTATATTTGTATCCAGACATTTGTCAACATTAAAGCAGTTTTGAAATTAACTTTCTTGCCTGTAATATTTAATGTTCCTGTCTTGTTAAAAGTTGTGTTTTATTATAGCTAATCAGCACATGTGGAATCTGTAGATAATTCTAAAGGTTGGAGTTGTAAAGGATTAATTTGGGAAACACACTCATTTTGCTCATGCTATTTTAAGTTTCAATGGTGGTTTCCTTCTAGATATTTTCAAACACTCCTTTTTCAGTGGATTTAAGGCTAATGAAAAAAGTGCTGAACTGAAATGGATGCAAAAGTCCTTTTGCCATAGAACAGGTGCATCTTGGGAGAACCATGGAAGTTAAAAGCAGCAAAGAATCCTGTGGCACCTTATAGACTAACAGACGTTTTGGAGCATGAGCTTTCGTGGGTGAATACCCACTTCTTCAGATGTATGTGGTGGAAAATCCAGGGGCAGGTATATATATGCTAGCAAGCAAGCTAGAGATAATGAGGTCAGTTCAATCAGGGAGGATGAGGCCCTGTTCTAGCAGTTGAGGCGTGAAAACCAAGAGAGGAGAAACTGGTTCTGTAGTTGGCAAGCCATTCACAGTCTTTGTTCACTCCTGAACTGATGGTGTCAAATTTGCAGATGAACTGAAGCTCAGCAGTTTCTCTTTGAAGTCTGGTCCTGAAGTTTTTTTGCTGCAGGATGGCCACCTTAAGGTCTGCTATAGTGTGGCCAGGGAGGTTGAAGTGCTCTCCTACAGGTTTTGTATATTGCCATTCCTAATGTCTGATTTGTGTCCATTTATCCTTTTCCGTAGAGACTGTCCAGTTTGGCCGATGTACATAGCAGAGGGGCATTGCTGGCATATGATGACGTATATTACATTGGTGGATGTGCAGGTGAATGAACCAGTGATGGTGTGGCTGATCTGGTTAGTTCCTCTGATGGTGTCGCTGGTGTAGATATGTGGGCAGAGTTGGCATCGAGGTTTGTTGCCTCCTGCTGCAAGACAAACCCAAGAAAGAAACCAACAGGACTCCACTGGCCATCACATACAGCCCCCAGCTAAAACCTCTCCAACGCATCATCAAGGATCTACAACCCATCCTGGACAATGATCCCACACTTTCACAGGCCTTGGGTGGCAGGCCAGTCCTTGCCCACAGACAACCTGCCAACCTGAAACATATTCTCATCAGTAACTGCACACCGCACCATAATAACTCTAGCTCAGGAACCAATCCATGCAACAAACCTCGATGCCAACTCTGCCCACATATCTACACCAGTGACACCATCACAGGACCTAACCAGATCAGCCACACCATCACTGGTTCATTCACCTGCACATCCACCAATGTAATATACGCCATCATATGCCAGCAATGCCCCCCTGCTATGTACATCGGCCAAACTGGACAGTCTCTACGGAAAAGGATAAATGGACACAAATCAGACATTAGGAATGGCAATATACAAAAACCTGTAGGAGAGCACTTCAACCTCCCTGGCCACACTATAGCAGACCTTAAGGTGGCCATCCTGCAGCAAAAAAACTTCAGGACCAGACTTCAAAGAGAAACTGCTGAGCTTCAGTTCATCTGCAAATTTGACACCATCAGCTCAGGATTGAACAAAGACTGTGAATGGCTTGCCAACTACAGAACCAGTTTCTCCTCTCTTGGTTTTCACACCTCAACTGCTAGAACAGGGCCTCATCCTCCCTGATTGAACTGACCTCATTATCTCTAGCTTGCTTGCTAGCATATATATACCTGCCCCTGGATATTTCCACCACATGCATCTGAAGAAGTGGGTATTCACCCACGAAAGCTCATGCTCCAAAACGTCTGTTAGTCTATAAGGTGCCACAGGATTCTTTGCTGCTGTTACAGATCCAGACTAACACGGCTACCCCTCTGATACATGGAAGCTAAGACTCAGATACTGAATACTTATTAAACTACTTAAATAATTCCTTCCATGAGTAGCCCCACTGATTTCAATGGAACTTCCCACAATACTAAAGTCAAATTCATGTGTAAACATTTGTTATAGCAAGGCCTTATGAGGCACAGTGGTGAGTATGAGTGAACATCTGCCCTAGAGAAACTATATGTAAGGTTGGTAATTTAGTTTCCATTCTCATTCAGTCCTTCAGCTTTGCTGAGACCACTGTCAATGCCAATTATTAGGAAGTTTTTGTATTGTTCACACACGTGTAGTGGGAACCACACTGTGGTCACCAAGGGTGCAATCCACATAGGTACTTAGGCATTTTAGTCCCATTTTTAGGAATCATTGTGATCCACAAAACTCCAGCCCATCTGCCACTTAACCCTGTAGGCATCTAAATTTACTCAGTGCCTACGTTTTTGCCTCTGGGTATGCATGCTGCTGCCTCACTCTAGGTGCCTAGGCATCCATCTCCTGCCTGGACATACATTCTACTGCCTCATGCTAGGCATCTGTACATTTGTCTCCTGCCCAAGCCTCAGAGTGAGTCACAACCCGGGAAAGATAGGTGTTCAGCCTATCGCATGCAAGGTCCTGATCTGGTAAGTGTGCTCAGTGGTAACCTACCAGATCAGGCACGTTCACACAACACAGCCTCCCTTATAACTTTCAGCCTAGTGGATAGGGCACTCACCCAGGATGTCGGAGAACCCTGGAATCAAGTCTTCCTCACAAACCGCTGTTGAGAGCTTTAACCACTAGGCTATAGGTACTCACCTGACAATCCCTGTTCAAATCCTTCTCTTCTCTAGGAGAAGGGGAGACTTCCCACATCCTGGGTTAGTCCCCTATCCACTGCTCTAATGGTTATAAGAGAAGTCCTCTTCCTGCCCCCAGCTATTTTGTTTTAGGCCCTGCATGCAACTGCCTCCTTCCTATCTTACCCCAGTTCATGAATCTTTAGCAGAGCGAGTCATCTCCCTGCAGACCAGATTTAGGCACGTCCCATTAGCTAGCTTAGGCAGTTCCCACCTAGCATGTGGCTCAGCAGATTGCAGTCTAAGGCACCTCTCTCTCCCCTTTCAGAGCTCGGCACCTAACTCAGGCTTTTTGGATCACAGTGTTGTTCCTGGGATTTTCTAGAAGCCTAAAAGTTAGGCATCCAACACGCTCAGCGATTAGGGCGCCCAGATGGGAGACCCAGCATCCAGTCCCTGGGCTCCAACCAGCCCTTCATTATTTATCCACCATGGAACAGCTTCAACAGAAGAGACAGAGGGAGCCTCACATCAAAATATCCCATTGCCCAGGTGTTAGAGCACTCTCCTGAGAGGTGGGAGAGAGGCTGTTTAAATCATTCCCCTCCCTACCTAGTAGAGGGCGGAATTTAACCTGGGTCTCCTACATCCCAGAAAGTTCTCTAGCCCATGAGCTAAAAGTTATAAAGTATTCATCGCAACAGGCCAGGTTTTGAACGGGACCAATCCAGTGGGCATGCTCAAAGACCACTTGCAACATAGAAAGCGGAATATATATGTTCCCCCAGTTAGTGAAACTGTTCTGTTTCTTAGGCAGGAGACAGGTGTCCAGATACCTAGAGTGGGGCAGCAGAGTGCATGCCCACGGTTTAAAACATAGGTGCTTAGGGAACTCTGATGATTGAAAGTTAAGAGCTGAGTGAGATTTGGCACCCACAGAATAGGCAGCAGCCCAGTGGAAATTTTGTGGACGCTACACATGGGGATTTAGGTGCTTAACTCTAGGCTGTTGGTTCCTAAGTTGCTTGGTGGATCACACTCTTAGTCACTGTCAGTTTGGACTGGTTTAGAATGAGTGACACAAGAGGAACAGCTCTGTATCCCATTATCAAATCCCAGAGTCATTCAATTCACTGATGCATGCTTCATAAACTCAGTGAAACTAAGGAGGATGCAAATAGCTCAATACACTAACCTTCTATGTCTTGGCATATTACCTCTCATTTCCGGAACTGAGCCCTGGAATATTCTTCTTAAACTTCATACCAGGCATTTTCTGCTAAAGACTAGATCAAACCAAAATCCTGATTATAAACATCTGCTGAACCTTGGGCAAGTTCAGATCTAGAGTTCAGATCTGAACGTCGTTGTTCATTAGTCCACATAGTGGGAATACTTGTGATGATTTAATATTAGACATACATACTGCCAGAATGTAAAATAATGCCAAACTTTCCTTCAGAGTGTACATTATATAATAAATAAATTTATATAATAAATCCTTAATTTTCATTTGTATACTTTTGTATCCATTTAAAATCAAATGAATATCTACTTTTCTTTGTGTTTGTGAAGAATGTGGATCGCTGCTTACCTTTTGTTGATGAAAAGGTGCTATGTCTTCAGAAAAAGAGAAACCAAAGACTCCAATTTTGCAAGTAGATCTGTGCAAGTAAAACTTGTGCTTTCACAGAGCCCCAGTGATGTTTGCCCACATGATTCAGAATGTTAGATCGGATCAGGGCCTGAGGGAAAAAAACTAACAGGTGTTAAAAATGTTTATCAGCTGGTTATGAGGAGAATAATAACAAAAAAGTAGCTAATTGCAACATGGCCACTTAGGACTACAGCTGCCTATTCTACCCAATTTAAAGGGACAGTCCTCAGAAAGGAATACTAGGAAAAAGTTCCTACAAAGGGCAACCATATACTGGAGATAGGGACCAGCCAGTCACAAAGGAAAATATGTTGGGAAGAGGCTACTTCCCTATATCACCACCACTATAATCATATGAGCTTGTAAGGTGCCTGGCTGGGGCTCGACCCTCCCTGAGGAGGAGGGGAGCCACATCGGCCCTCGCTACAACGCTGTCCAAGTCTGCCCCTTTTGTCAGGGCTAAGCGACGCTGGCACAGTCGCTTGGGACTCTGGCCTTCTGCTATAGGTGTGAGTAAACAGAAAGTCAGCTCAGGGTCTCAGGCCCTCAGTCCAGGGCTGAGGGCCTCCTCACCCGAGGCTCAGGCAGCTCGAGCCCTGGATACAGGACCGAGCAGTGGCAACAGTTTAAAGGGGCCCAGCCTTTGGTCGGGCGGGGCACCAAACACACAGTTATAGAGGCTCAGCCCCTCTTGGCTCAGGGCTGAGCAAACACCACTAGACTCAGTGGCCTCTTCAGGCCAGGGGGAGGGGAGAGTCTGCCACCCATTGTACTGGTGGCAGGGGGAATACAGGCCACCTACTCCACTGCGTTCCAGCCCAGGCCCTAGTCGCGGCTATAACCGCTACTGGGTCAGTAGGTTCCTGGCCGCAACAACACTGACATGGTTCCAGTACACTTGCAGCCTGACTGCGGCTCGGCTGCCCCTGGGGCCACTTCCAATCTCCCCCTCTGGGCCTACCTGATAGGTGGCGATCAGCCCCTGGGAAATTCCAATAGCATGGACCCCTACCCCGTCTGGGGCTGGGTGGTAGATTCTGGCAGTACCTCTGGTAAGTCTGGCCAGGCCTGCTCCGGGGGTTCTCGGGGTAACAGCAGGTGGTGGGGCGATTCCGGCAGTCCCTCCTCGTAGTGGGCGGGGGAAGCTGCCAGCAGTCTCTCATTGTAGCGGGGGAGTTCCGGCCAGTCCGGGCAACCACCCTGGGCCTCAGCAGTATCCCAGTCATGAGCACCCTCTAGCAGGTCTGCTCCCGACAGCGAGCTGGGCTTCACTGAGCACTGCCGGTCGCTTTTATACTTCTGGGTGGCCTCCTGACCCTCTGAGGGGCGGGTCCAGTGCCCTGTGGCCCCACCCTTCCAGCATCTGGCGGGGGCTCGACCCTCCCTGAGGAGGAAGGGAGCCACATCACCTCGTTACAGAGCTATTTTTCTGATTTTCCCGGGCAAAATTATTTGAGGGCACTGCATGCTACTTCAGTCAAGAGGAATTACAGCTGGTTACACAAAACTGCAGAAAATGAGATTTTGCCACAAAGAACAATCCAACAACAAAACAGAAATTAAAATGATGAAAATTTGTTGTATTTTTTTTTTCTGTTTCTGACCACCTATTGTAAAAAGAAGGAGAAACAAGTATATATAATTGCATGATAAAATTGCTTCTTGGCTTCAACTGGATACCAGATATTCTTGCCTATAAGAAATGGTTTATAAAAACTGACATCTCCCTGCTATGATTTTGTTTTTCACAGCACAAGGAAGTTAAAAGGAATCCTACATTGTTTTTGTACTATGTTATTCCTTTGCTTATATCTTTGCAAAGCCGTAAAAACAAATAACCAGCAGTCTTTAATTAGACTGCAAATTTTATACGTTGTTTTAGAAATTATTTTATTACAATAGAGGAAAAAAATATTTCAAACACATCCATTGTTTTTCTTGTTGACAATTTCTTTGAAAAATAAATATTACAAATGTTTTCCTTCCTCATTTTCAACTGAATTTATAGACCCACTCCACAGAACATGGTGCCTGATTCTGATCATACTTACAATGGTGTAAATCAAGAGTAATTCCATTGTAGTCAATGGAATCACACCAATATAAGGCCCTTATTATCCACTGTCATCCATACAATCAGACTGCTATGGCCATACCTCTACCATAGACTCCGCAACCTTTGGAAGATCAGAATCAGACCCATTGTATCATGTAGTATGAAAATTAACCTATAGCTTGTCATGCAAACAGACAGGCTTCAACATTAAAATTGACATGGGAGTTACTAGTTATTTGTTTCACAGGTGCCCAGAAAAATGTGTTCATTATCAAGAGGTATAATTTTCATTATTTTTGTAAATTTCAATTGCTGTTTGGTAGATACTATACAGTAAAAGACTGTATCATTTTGGAGCTTCAAGCCTGAATTACTCAAATTTTCTTTTCCCTGAAGGCTGTAAATTCATACACTTTTTGGCAAAGTGAGACATACTGTCAGTCTTATATGGTACATTTCTGCTCCATTAGGATGAAATTAACAAAACAAAACATTAGGGCTGAACTTCAGAAAAAAAATCTTTAAAAGTGAGATCTGTTAGACTGTGGAATCATCTCTCTAGGAAAGTAGTGAAAGCCCCATCACAAGTAATCATTGAAAATGAGGACTAACCAAAACAAACAACAAAAACACCCTGCAAAAATATACTGTGTGCAACAACCGTACATTCTTACTTTAAATGCTAGGATTTTAGGAATATGGAACTATTTGATTCAGTCGTTCTACCTTTCAATGTCTTTAGTCTTTCCTTACTCTAGAAATGCATTTCCATGCTCAATGCAAATAACTGTGGCAGAAGTTTCTTTTGATTGTGAGAATCCTGAACTTTTCTGGAGTGATATCCAATAAACATAAATCTGGATATGCAAAGATCTGTGCATGAAACATTACAAGCATTTCTGAAAGTTTTCCCTCCAAAAAAATGAAGTGGACTGAACTCCCACAACACAGTTCTTCAGTGGAGCCAGGATTTTAGGTATCACCCTACTTATTGCACCTCCTCCACCCTGTGACTGTGTGCCAGGCAAATTCACAAGCTTTAAAGCAATCTGAGGACTGTTTTAATTTAGGCCTTGTCTATGCTGTGGATTTGCCCCAGTTACAGCCACTGGCCAAAAGTGTAGTCACTCTGATGCACCCCCTCCCTCTTAGTGTAAACAGGAAAAAGGTACAAATAGAATCTGAAACAAGTACTGGCCCAATAGCCCAAATTTAGTGGAGTTTGATGTAGTGTTTGTGAGGGAATTTTTCCTTTCTTTGTTAGACTTTGTTAAGTTTTCCTTTCATGTCATCATTTAAAGGGTATTTCCCTGTTCTTAGCTTGTCCTCATTAATGCTGAATAGCCTGCAGAGAAAATATGGGTCTGGATTAGGAAAATTAAACTTCACAGTGTGAAGTAATCACTGTGGGGATATCAAGGAATTCACCTCTTATCCCATGTAGGATTGTACCAATAACTAGGGTGCATTACTGTGTGTATGCAGGAAAAATGAAAAGGTGGAAATGAGGGTGTATCAGTTATTGACTACTACTTGGAATAGGATAAATCAATGATCTAAGATAGTTGGTACATTGAATGGTCCTGTACTGTTATGGCCAATTAACATTCCTTACTCTTCGGGTTGCATCTGTCTTGCTGCTTAAAATGAACAAACAAATAAAAATGTTATTGTTACACCGGAATTTGTGTAGAACTTTTCAATCTTTGGCAGTCAGAAGAAATGTATTGTTTTTTGTTATTAAACAAATGTTTTCAGTATTCATGTTCACATTTCTTCTTTGAATGTTAAACTAATGTGATGGGGCACACTGGCCCTTTGAGGACCCATTGGGAGGTCCTGCAGTCCTAGTACAAAAAACCCTGCCCCAGGAAGGAGCAGTGGAGGTTGGTCCTCCAGACCTGCTAGAGAGGTGTGGAAGCAGCCATCAGAGCCTAGCAGGCTCAGAAAAACATAAGAATTGGCCGTACTGGTCAGACAAAAGGTCCATCTAGCCCACTATCTGTCTACCGACAGTGGCCAATGCCAGGTGCCCAGAGGGAGTGAAGCTAACAGGCAATGATCAAGTGATCTCTCTCCTGCCATCCATCTCCATTCTCTGATGAAGAGAGGCTAGGGAAACCATTCCTTCCCCATGCCTGGCTAATAGCCATTTATGGACTTAGCCATCATGAATTTATCCAGTTCCCTTTTAAACATTGTTATAGTCCTAGCCTTCACAACCTCCTCAGGTAAGGAGTTCCACAAGTTGACTGTGCGCTGTGTGAGAAGAACTTCCTTTTATTTGTTTTAAACCTGTTACCTATTAATTTCATTTGGTGACCCCTAGTTCTTGTATTATGGGAATAAGTAAATAACTTTCCTTATCCATCTTCTCTACATCACTCACGATTTTATATACCTCTATCTATCCCCCCTTAGTCTCCTCTTTCCAAGCTGAAGAGGCCTAGCCTATTTAATCTTTCCTCATATGGGACCCTCTCCAAACCCCTAATCATTTTAGTTGCCCTTTTCTGAACCTTTTCTAGTGCTAGAATCTCTTTTTTGAGGTGAGGAGACCACATCTGTACACAGTATTCGAGATGTGGGCGTACCATGGATTTATAAGGGCAAAAATACATTCTCAGTCTTCTTCTCTATCCCCTTTTTAATGATTCCTAACATCCTGTTTGCTTTTTTTGACCGCTTCTACACACTGCGTGGACATCTTCAGAGAACTATCCACGATGACTCCAAGATCTTTTTCCTGACTCGTTGTAGCTAAATTAGCCCCCATCATATTGAATGTATAGTTCGGGTTATTTTTTCCAATGTGCATTACTTTACATTTATCCCAATTAAAATTCATTTGCCATTTTGTTGCCCAATCACTTAGTTTTGAGAGATCTTTTTAAAGTTCTTCACATCTGCTTTGGTCTTAACTATCTTGAGCAGTTTCGTATCATCTGCAAACTTTGCCATCTCACTGTTTACCCCTTTCTCCAGATCATTATGAATAAATTGATAGAATTGGTCCTAGGACTGACCCTTGGGGAACACCACTAGTTACCCTTCTCCATTCTGAGAATTTACCATTAATTCCTAGCCTTGTTCCCTGTCTTTTAACCAGTTCTCAATCCATGAAAGGACCTTCCCTTTTATCCCATGACAGCTTAATTTACATAAGAGCCTTTGGTGAGGGACCTTGTCAATGACTTTCTGGAAATCTAAGTACACTATGTCACTGGATCCCCCTTCCACGTTTGTTGACCCCTTCAAAGAACTCTAATAGATTAGTAAGACACGATTTTCCTTTACAGAAACCATGTTGACTATTGCTCAACAGTTTATGTTTTTCTATGTGTCTGATCATTCTTAACTATTGTTTCAACTAATTTGCCCAGTACCGACGTTAGACTTTCCAGTCTGTAATTGCCAGGAGCACCTCTACAGCCCTTTTTAAATATTGGCGTTACATTAGCTAACTTCCAGTCATTGGGTACCAAAGCTGATTTAAAGGACAGGTTACAAACCTTAGTTAATAGTTACGCAACTTCACATTTGAGTTCTTTCAGAACTCTTGGGTGAATTTCATGTGGTCCTGGTGACTTGTTAATGTTGAGTTATCAATTAATTCCAAAACCTCCTCTAGTGACACTTCAATCTGTGACAGTTCCTCAGATTTGTCACCTACAAAAGCCGGCTCAGGTTTGGGAATCTCCCTAAGATCCTCAGCCATGAAGACTGAAGCAAAGAATCCATTTAGTTTCTCCGCAATTACTTTATCATCTTTAAGCGCTCCTTTTGTATTTTCGATTTGTCAAGGGGCCCCACTGGTTGTTTAGCAGGCTTCCTGCTTCTGATGTACTTAAAAAACATTTTGTTATTACCTTTGCAGTTTTGGGCTAGCCGTTCTTCAGACTCCTCTTTGGCTTTTCTTATTACACTCTTGCACTTAAGCTGGCAGCGTTTGTGCTCCTTTCTATTTGCCTTACTAGGATTTGACTTCCACTTTTTAAAGGAAGTCTTTTTATCGCTCACTGCTTCTTTTACACAGTTGTTAAGCCATGGTGGCTCTTTTTTAGTTCTTTTACTGTGTTTCTTAATATGGGGTATACATTGAAGTTGGGCCTCTATTATGGTGTCTTTAAAAAGGGCCCATGCAACTGCAGGGATTTCACTTTAGTCACTATATCTTTTAACTTTTGTTTAACTAACCTCCTCATTTTTGTATAGTTCCCTCTTTTGAAATTAAATGCCACAGGTGTTGGGCTGTTGAGGTGTTCTTCCCCCTATGGGGATGTTGAATGCTACTGTATTATGGTCACTATTTCCAAACGGTCCTGCTATAGCTACCTCTTGGACCAGCTCCTGAGCTCCACTCAGGATTAAATCTAGAGTTGCCTCTCCCCTTGTGGGTTCCCGTACCAGCTGCTCCATGAAGCAGTCATTTAAAGTATCAAGAAATTTTATCTCTGCATTTGTCCTGAAGTGAAATGTTCCCAGTCAATATGGGGATAATTGAAATCCCCCGCTATTATTGGGTTTATTAATTTGATAGCCTTTCTAATTTCCCTTAGCATTTTCATCATCACTATTACTGTCCTGGTCAGGTGGTCGATAATAGATCCCTAATGTTATATTTTATTAGAGCATGAAATTTCTATCCATAGCGATTCTATGGAACATGTGGATTCGCTTAAGATTTGTACTTCATTTGAATCTACTTTTCTTTCACATATAGTGCCACTCCCCCCCCCCCACACACACACACGACCTGTCTGTCCTTCCGATATATTTTGTACTGGAATGATTGTGTCCCATTGATTGCTCTCAGTCTACCACGTTTCTGTGATGCCTATTATATCAATATCCTCCTTTGTCACAAGGCACTCTAGTTCACCCATCTTATTATTTAGACTTCTAGCATTTGTGTACAAGCACTTTAAAAACTTGTCCCTGTTTATTGTCTGCCCTTTTCTGATGTGCCAGAATCTTTTTTATGTGACTGTTTGTCATCTGATCTGGCCCTTACATTATCCTCTTCCGTCCTCTGTCCTGACTATAACCTGGAGATTCCCTATCATCAGACTCTCCCCTAAGAGAAGTCTGTGTCCGATCCACATGCTCCTCTGCAGCAGTCAGTTTCCCCCATATCCTAGTTTAAAAACTGCTCTGCAACCTTTTTAATGTTTAGTGCCAGCAGTCTGGTTCCACTTTGGTTTAGGTGGAGCCCATCTCTCTTGTATAGGCTCCCCTCATCCCAAAGTTTCCCCAGTTCCTAATGACATAAACCCCTCCTCTCTACACCATTGTCTCATCCACGCATTGAGACTCTGAAGCTCTGCCTGCCTACCTGGCCTGAGCATGGAACTGGGAGCATTTCTGAGAATGACACCATAGAGGTCCTGGATTTCAGTTTCTTCCCTAGCAGCCTAAATTTGACTTCCAGGACATCTCTCCTACCCTTCCCTATGTCATTGGTACCTACATGTACCACGATCACCAGCTCCTCCCAGCACTACACATAAGTCTGTCTAGATGCCTCAAGAGATCCACAACCGTCGCACCAGGCAGGCAAGTCACCATACGGTTCTCCTGGTCATCACAAACCCAGCTATCTATGTTTCTAATGATCGAATCTCCCATTACTAACACCTGCCTTTTCCTAGCAACTAGAGTTCCCTCCCCCGGAGAGATCACCTCAGTGTGAGAGGCAACTCCAGCACCATCTGGAAGGAGGGTCCCAACTATGGGAAGGTTTCCCTCTGCTTCCCATGACTTCTCTGCTTCCCTGGGCCTTTCTTCCTCCTCAATGGCACAGAGGCTGTCTGAGCAGCGGTGGGACAATTCTACAGTGTCCCGGAAAGCCTCATCAACATACCTCTCTGCATCTCTTAGCTCCTCCAGTTCCGCCACCCT
Organism: Gopherus evgoodei; assembly: GCF_007399415.2. Taxonomy (NCBI): domain Eukaryota; kingdom Metazoa; phylum Chordata; order Testudines; family Testudinidae; genus Gopherus; species Gopherus evgoodei. The sequence continues at coordinate 80,984,084 of NC_044326.1, read as the reverse complement.
GGCCTCCAAAGTCCATACGTGTCTCTGAGGGCCAGGAGCTCCTTGCACCAACTGCACATATATGCCACCCACCCACAAGGCAGGCAATCATACATGCTACACTCAGCGCAATAAACTGGATAGCCCCCACTCTGCTGCTGGGCTTCTGCCTGCTTTGTTTCCTAGGTAATGGAAGGGTGATTTAAAGAAAGGGGTTTTGGAATATGATTTGGATTATAGGTTTTAAGGGGACCACAGGGGAACAGGTAGGACCGACAAGGGGCCCCCCCTCCCTTCCCAACTCCCTTGCAAAACTCCCTGTTAGCAGCCCCTGTTTGGAAGCTGCCTGGTCGCTTGTTGCGCGGCTCTATAAAGCCCTGGCCTGAGTTAATGCCCCACCCACTGATAAAGGCTCAGTCAATTATTAGAGGCTTTGAGCTTTCAAACCTTCCTTGAAGCTCATGGCCTCCAACTGCCAGCCACAGCATATGGTCCTTCAAACAACCAAACAAACAAACAGACTGCCAAACACAAGCTCAGCACACAGCAATTAACCCCCAAACACAAACACACACTTACCCCACAGATGCTATATTTGCTCCTCCTTCACCTGGAGAACTCCCTTGCAAAAACTCCCTGTTAGCAGCCCCAAAGGAGATGCAGGGGCCAAGCAGGTCAGCTCTTTGCTGGCCAAAAGTGGTTGACTAGTTGTATTTACTGGACTGGGAAAGGGAGGACCTGAGAACTGTAATGAAGATAATGAATGAAGATAAAGTGTTCAAGTGGGAAAGCAGCAGCAAACAACTATTAATTAAAGGAAGTTGTATGTGGCTGCCATTTACGGGATCCCTGGGCTGGAACAGGGAGTGCTAGGTAGGCCTGGGTTCTGCCACTGTTCACTGGGTGAAGGGGCTTGAACTTTGAGCACAGAACAAGGCTCCTTTACAGGAGTGAGCAAAAGGCTGATTTAAAAGACCCCAAGATGGAGCTGAAGACCCTGGTGTAAAAGGCCCAAAGATGGAGCTGAAGACCCTGGTGGGGACAATTTGGTGAAACCATTGCTACCCTGGGAGGGGCTCATATTGACAGTGTGACTTGTATTAAGGGCTGAGCCACTGAAGACCCACCTAGTGAGATCAGCAGGAGCATGCACAGGAATAAAAATTTGTCTGCTTTTGGAGGCACTAGCTTGCCCACCATGTGGCTTGAGGTGCTGGCTTGCACTCTCCCTGCCCTGGCCCCTAGAGAAGTTCTGTGCTCCCAGTGATTGGGGGCAGGCTGTGCCCTGTCTTGCCCCTCTTGTGCACACCCCTGGACACCAGCAACCAAGAGGGGGTGCCAGGAGTGGGAAAAGTGGCATACCATACCTAGCTAGTAGGGGGTACTCAATAGGTGAGTGCTGCTCCATCACACTCTCCCTGTATGTCTACAACAGCCAGCATGATATTGTAGGCAAGCCTGGAAACAGGAAAACCCTGGGTTTTACTCCTAGGCTTCTGTACACATCTTGTAAGCTAGCACATATCTTAAACCTTGTGCATTATTCTCCCTACCTATAAATGGCAATAATAATCCTTATTTCACTAGGTGCTCAGAGACTCATCTGTTGGTATTTGTAAAGTGATCTGAGATCTTCAGATGTAAGGCTCTAGTTAAGTGCAGAGTATGGTCATTATTATAGGTTATTTATTACAAAAATACAACTTGGACCTTCAATATGACAAGAATTGGCTTTCATCATGCATGCTTTGGAGATTTCTCTGCTCACAATCAAGGCTTAGTTTACATTTCAAGGTTTGTATTTTGTGCTCCATTTTGTCTGTGTACTACAGGAAAGTTGGTGGTCTGAATTTTCAATGATTTATGGTATCAAGCACAGTTTTTCTACTCTTCAAGAGGGCAGTTAGACATTTTCAGAAGCCTCTAAATATGCTAAACGTTTTTATGTGGCCTTCAAAGGATACTATATGATAGTGACACTTGTGGATGACCTGTAAAAGCTGCACCCATGTACTGAGCTTGTCCATCCTTTGACATCTACATGTAGTTTTCAACACCTGGAACCTTTTATCTGAACCCCCAACATTTTGATGGTTAGGATATGGACTTGAAACAAATCCATACAAAATTAAAAACAAACAGCCTGCCCAACAAAGAATAAATGATTGGAGTAGTCTTGCAACCCAGGATCATCCCTCAAGGGATGAAAAGTGAGAACTTTGTGATTTTTTTTTATTATGGTTAATTTAAAACAATTCTCTTCTAACTCTGAGCTTCACCATGGCATGAGTGAACTCCTGAGGCTTAGAAGGGTGTATAAGTCTCAAAATAGCAAATGGTTGCTGCTTGCATCTTGATTACATTTCTCAAAAGCAGGCAGACTCACTTCTGCTTGCAATGGCCTCTTGAGCTATCCCTATACTATGAACCAAGGATGTGATTTTCGTGCGTGTGTATGCATACTTGCACTGCTCTCATTAGAATGAGTAGAAATAGCCCAGTAGCAGCATCAGTAGAGGCACAACTGAGCCGTGCCAAGTACAAACCCATGTGAAATGCTGAGAGTTAGTGTAAGTATGTGTACGCAAGTAGGGGAATCACACCCCTAGCTCATAGCATGGACATAGCCATAATGACAAATACATGGCTCATGCACTGACCTCTTTTTTTCTCTTCACTTTCAGAAATGCCACTTCTGATGTGGCTACACTGTGAACGTGTTCTGTAAAATCCACATTGACTTTCAGTGAAGAATCACTGTTAGAAAAATAACCACTGTACACTTAGTTTTGCAAGCTGCCAGGTCATCACAATTTGGCTTAAGCAACCTTTCCTTAGGAAGCTCAAAATTGGGTATGTTTTATCCATTCACATTTCTCTATTCCCCCCTCTACTATGTCCCAGGTTCTTTATCTGGTTTTGAGAGATTTAGTGGCATCTCAGTTAGTGTAAATTGGCATCCCTCCATTGCTCTGGCTCTTAGTACAATATGTAAAGGAAGAAAATGGGCTCAAGTCTGGCTATGAACATTGCAGAGATTGAAAATTGGCTTAACTTGAAGCAATATAATTCTGCTGTTGCAATTGAGCAGTTAGAATTCAGAACACTATCTTTAGAAATAAGGCGTTTGATTCCCCTTCCACTGACAGTTTTACAGCAGTGTAGCTCCCTGGACTCAAAGCAGTGTAAGAAATTGGCTCTTAGAAACCTGGCTGTTCAGTGCCTTGAATCTTGTATAGTCACAATGTGGTTGTAAATGGTATATTCATATTTACTTTGTGCTGTTTAAATTACTACACAGGATAGAAGGCAATGGAGAATTAGAACCTAGGGGCTCTGTCACTAGTTGCTCTCAGCACAGCTGATTTGTGAGAGTAAAGCTGGCTTTATACAATGTCTCCCCTATCCAGTTCTGAGGCTATCTGGAAACCCAGTTCAGTGCTGGATTCTCTAAGTTGTCTGATTACAACAGCTTCTAGCGGGGTGTTCTGCCAGCTAAGGATCACTGAAATGCAACAACACTCCTGTTCCCTCTTGGCCCATGACTTAGGGGACTTCTAGAGGGCCAGTCCTATACCACCTAAGTATTCATGGAATATTTCAGTAGTGTAGGGAAGAGAGAGAAACTGACTTTACAGCCACTTTGCACTGCCAGTTTTGAACAATAATCTGCACTACAGCTAAGCATCTGGTCTGCTAAAATGCCTAATACAGCTTCCATAATATTTAGATATGCCTGGAGCAGAATCCCAGATGCATTCAAGACAATTAAATCAAAACTTTAAAAAACTGGGCTCCCCTTTTATGCTGCTGCTGCATCATCTCACATTGCTTTGCAATTAGTAGCATGCAATGACCTCAGCCTTACTTGTATTCAGATATAGGTTCCGCACATAATTCTATGAATAGTGGGCAGCTTCAATCAGAAATCTTACATGAAAAGAGCAGCAATTTCAAAAGCTCTTACATGGAAGCCTTGGAGGCTGTTTGTCAGACTTCAGTGGCTATGTTTGGAGCATGGGTTTATAGAGATTTTACTGTCCCATTAATGTCAAGGAGTCATGAGGTTAAATGTCTGTGCGCTATTGTAACAATGTACTCACAAAGGTCTGGCAAAGAGCCTGTTGCAAGTTCTAAATGCTATGGGAGGTGAGCCTCAGCTAGTGTGTAGCTCCACTGAAGCCAAGGGAGTTCAGCTGAGGATCTGGCTCAACCTTTGTAAATAAAGATTCTGTAAAGCAAAACAATAGCTTTTTGTTTTAAAAACTGAGGGAGAATGTATGGCCACGTGCATAACAGACTTGCACAAAATAGCAAAAATACATGGCAAATAACTTCAGTTAAGTTTTGAAAGCAAATGAGAACACTGTCAGCAAAATCTACAACACATATTGGTTTAATATAAGAGCCATGCTGGCAGTCATAACAGAAGTGTTACTACCCAAATTATTAAAATAGTCCATTTAGTTATAGGCTGCAAAAAGGTGCTTTTTGTAGACCCACAATTAAGCTACTGTACCAGAAGGGGCTAACTTAAAATGTAGCCCAGAATTTCAAAATCTTTTGATCCTGCAATCTGTTTATTAACACCTGCAGTTCTATCACATACACTTTCATTGGAAACAATCTGTTAACACTGTAAAATTGTTATAGTGTAGTCCCATACCATGTCACACTGTGGCAGTGCCTTTGATCTCAGTCCCTGGGAAATATTTTTTTCATGTGGGCAGCAGCAGCTGTAAATACAATGTTAATACTATTGGGGTATCAAATCTCCCTTTTATTTTGCTGGCTGAAGTCAGAGGGTTTATGCAGTACTACATTTCCCCTATAACATGCTTTCAAGTTTCTGAAGTTTCAAGATAGTCCATTTACTAGGTTATTTTAGATACTTTTACAATGGAATTACATGAGAGGAAAAAAGACCTCTCTGTTCTCTTTAAATCTGGAAACACAATCTGTGACAATTATGATTTACATTTTGATCCTTGGCTTAGTTGACTCACAGTCAAGCTTTTCCTCTACAACTTTGACTAGAAACAACCTTTTTTGGCTAAGTCTTCAGCTAACTTTGGGATTATGCTTGAAAGTAGTCTGACTGGATTCCCATTGCTTGTGACACTAATGAAGAAAAGGTTGGTTTAAAAAAATAGAATTATCCCTGCCAGCACTTCTGTTTGTCTTCTAGCAGCACTGAAAACCTAGTCACATTTACTTTACCCCATATAGATTAATATAAAACTCTGCCTGGATCACTGCCCACAACAGCACTGTGCACGCTATTAGCACCCGTGCCTCCAAATCAATAGAATATAGATTAGCTAACATTCTCAGAGAAACCTTATAAAGGATAATCTACACTAGGTACCATGTCTGATAAATATAAACACCTATTCAGAGCTCTAGAGTAATGCTACCCTAATTTCCATTAGTCTACTCTAATACAATTATTTTGCAATACCTTCTTGGCTATTCAACATATGAAGTTTTATGCAGGCTAGCTTCTAAAGATTAGGCTTTTATTTTATCTTCTCTCTACTGGATGTGCATGGTTAGTACATACATAAATAAAAAATGCTCCCACTTTCTACTTTTTGCATGCAGAATATGACAAACATGCACCAAAGAACCTTGGTTTCATGATTTGTTTTATCCATGCTGGTCTTGGACATCAAGTGGCTTTCTGTCTCTCTCTCAGGTTTTCTTTTTCCAGATAAGTGCTGCAATAGCAAGATATGGTGTGACTGGACAAGGTCCCACCTCTGTCTACACAGATTAGTCAGAGACCTTCATTTGTCAACCACCATCATGTAACTTATTTACATAGCTCTCCCAGCTTAGGGATTCATACACCACATCACTTGCAGTTTCAGTTCTTCTCAAATCTCTGCTAAGGAGAAAAGGAAAAGCTCTCTCCACCCAGAGATCTTCTAGGAGCTGGCTTCTAGCCTGCTTTTCTCCCCAAGCACATCCTTCCTATGCTGATTTCTACCCTCTGTTAATGGGCTAATTAGTACTTTAGCATTTCCCAGCTCATTCTAATTCCCACTAATTAGGCAGTCAGGTGTGTCTATGGGGTGTTTAACTGACCATCTATTGGGTATCTGGGAAGTGGGCAGGCAAAGCCCGCCCACTGCTAAAGGATCCTCCCCCAGCCTAAGGGGAGGAACCACAGGGCCACAGAACCCACTGAGTGCGGGGGACAACTAATAAAAGAACAGGGACAGGAGTGAGGTCAAAGGGTCAGAAGGAGGGATCCTAACGGGGACACCGAGCAGAGAACCCCGGACAGCGCCCACTGCTCCTCGAAGGCGTCAAGGGAGCCAGTGGACGCCGCCCAGAGGAACTCCGCCCGGATGCGTGATCGGACCATGGAGCGGAAGCAAGCCCCACAGTCACCGGAGCCTCCGTCGGCCAACCTCCCCTCCCTGGTCGCGTGGATGGCCTTTTTCGCCAGGGCGAGGAGGAGGTTGACCAGGAGGTCCCGGGACTTCGTGGGGCCACGGATAGGGAGTGCATACAGAAGGAGGTGAGGGGAAAAGTGTAACCAAAAACGCAAGAGGATGGCTGTGAGGAGCCGGTGTAGGGGCTGCAACCTGGCGCACTCTAAGTACACGTGCGCCAGGGTCTCCCTCACGCCGCAGAAGGGGCAGGTGTCCGGGACAGGGGTAAACCGCGCCAAGTACACGCCCGTGCTCACGGCCCCGTGGAGGAGCCGCCAACTGATATCCCCAGTGGGCCGTGGGACCAGGGTGGAGTAGAGGCGTGTTTAACTGACCAGACTGCTGCCTCTGCTGTTGGTTCTCAGCACTCTATCACACAAGGGTATGTGAGGTTTGTAGATGCATTTGGGGTTCTGTGCTTTGGAGCAAGCTGCATCCAGTTCTTCTTGATAACCAACATGTAAGTGGAGGGACTAAAATACAGAAGACAGACAGTTTAGTGTTTCTGAGCTAAGGAGGGAATCCTAAACCAACCTCTAAAATTGATCCAAAGCCTTACAAGGATAAGAATTTCACAAGGATGTTTCAAAATGAAAAATCTGCAAAAAACCAAAAAGGAAGGAGAATGAAAGATAGGCCTGTGACTAAAGATACAGAATCTAAGTGAAAGAGGGCCTGAAAAAATCCTTCATTCTGACTAATGAGACTTTTGCCATTGACTTCAGTGGGAAAAGGATCAGTACCAACACTTGGAAAACTCTTCAAGACAGTAAAAATGTTGTTGGGAGTGGTGTTTAAAAAAGAACAACAAAGTGATTCCCCAAGAGGAATTAGAGAGAACAAATACCTTTGTGGTCTGTAAAGTGAGACGATATCTTTGTGATATTTAGTCCTTAATATGCCAGTATGTGATCTGATATTGGCTTTAAAGGCCCTCTCTGTAAATATCCAAAATTGAGGATTAGGCAGTTTCTATAGCTACGTAATAGTTCTCGTGTACCTCTAAACTTCTGCTTTTGTTACCCTATGTTGGCTACTGATTCTATTACTTTAATAGAAAATGAAACTGAACATTAAAAAACCTGAACTTATTTAACAATATAAAAGGAGGTAAACAACATTTAACTTCACATGGAGGGGAATATGCAAAAGAAGAAACCACCAATGCAGACAGTATAGGAGATGGAAGTGGTAGATGTGCAATAATTGTCTACATGCACTATTAGTAGAATTGTCAAATTTTGTGCAGGTGGAGATGGCCAGTTGTGTGATCTGAGGCTCGAAAACTATTAGGCACTCAGGATATCTCAGAATAGCTTGTTATGAGATCCAAGTCTCCCATTTTCTTGGTGTTTCCACAACTGGGTGCTCATCTGGGATTTTCAAGAGTGCTTAAAAGCACCCCTATGCTCCTCATTTGTTGTCAGGGACAGTGCCAAGCCTGTAGGCCCAGATTAAGCCATGCAGTTTACAGGTACCAGACTCACTCAGTTGCTCTGTACATAACATATCCAGTAACATCACTCCAAAATTATTAAAGTGGGTCAAAATATTGGAGAGGGAGAGAGGAGAACTAACATCTTTTCCCCTGTGTTTTGCTGAAATTTCAAAAGCTTCTGACCAAACTTACTAAAACAAACATACAGAGGTTGGGTGACAGTGATTCTGATCCTCAGATAGACCAAGTTGTGAAGGGCTTTGTGGCTACCATGGAGATAAAAGAGAACAGCAGAGGAGAGGACTGGAAGGCTTGGGGGATGAAAGAGGGCTGAGGACCTGTCTTGGGCTTTGTAGATCTGGATGGGGGCTGAAACAGTCCTAGGCTTCAACACAGCTCCTGACCATGATAGTCACAGATACACAAATGCTCCAACAACACAGGTGCACCCCAGAGGTCAGCATGCACCTGTGAGCTGAGCATAAAGATCAATAATTTTGTTTTTTTTTGTCATAGATGCCGTAATAACATGTGGGCATATAAGGGTGGAATAGGCTGTGGCTGTTATCAGTTTCTATTTACTACTTTTGTTTCTTTGTACATCAGACCTTCTGATCACCCCTCTCTGCTAGGTCTCTTGTTCCTTCTCCTCTTCCTCCCCATTGATCAGTGAGCAGAACTTAGGGTTTAGGGGGATCTTTGCACAGTTCCCTTCCAATAGTAAATAGGGCAGGGGGCTGCCCAGGATGTGATCTGTGAATGTTGGTACTAGTGAAAATTTGTCCTAATAGTGAGTGAGAAATGATTAATAGATCTCATTTAATCACTTCCTGCTCAGAGTGCCTGATCCAGTCTCTGTTGCAGTGATTGGAAACTTTCCCATTGACTTCAGCTTGCTTTGAATCAGACCCAGAGTGAGGAGAGATTCCTCTCAGGTCTGTTGGCTCTGCTTGACTTGGAGAAGAGCAGATAGTTCAAACAAAAAACTTGCCTTCTTGCCCCAAAAGGTCTTTGTTCCACTTATGGATTAAATTCCCTCAAAACAGTATAGAGTTAAGGCCCCAAATCTATATCATTTTAAAGTCAGAATAATGGTGTCCAGGAACAGTTAGATTTAAGTTTGTCTTTAAGTCTGTGCATACAGTGATGGGAAAAATCTTTTTTTGAATATAAAAGGAATGAAACCAATAGTCTTCTCCAAACCTATAGTTCTTTAAAGAGAACATTCCATAAAACTCTTTCCATATTACAGAAAGCTATTTAACTTTTGTCTGAAGAGTTGCTAATCAACTGCCCCTTTTTACCTTCTTTGTTCTACTCTTGTATATAAACTTTCACCTATGTAAATATATTTACAAGTAATTATTTTTTGTTGCATTTAGTAGACATTTTCACTATACATCTTAAAATTCTGGAATCTGGAATTTATTTTGAATGATATTTAAAGAGTATTATAAAACAGAACATTTTTTTCAAATGAAATCTGTAATGAGTTGTAGAGAATAATTCAACATTCTGAATGAATAAAGAGAACCAATTAAAAAATGCTTGAAACACAGGAAAACATTGCAAATAGTACAATCAGAATGCAGAGCTTTGTAAGTAGGGAGAGAGATACTTATTTCTGGAGATAACAGGAAGTAATTATAAAGTTGCTTTTTGTTACTGTGGCTACAATAAAGAATTGTCCATAGAGAGAATTTGGGTTTAACTGTATTAAAGAAAAAAGAATTAGCAACTAATTAGTATGCTACTATGTCTTTCAAGGACACATAATCCAAGGTTTGTTTTTTGTTTTTGTGTTTTGGATGGTGGGGTTTTTTTATTGGCTTTTGATATTTAGAGCATTGTTTTGAGCATAACTACCAATTCTCATTCTGAAGCTTTTGGTCTCCCTGTTTGAATACGTATATATATATGAAGTCTAGAGTTTGTATTTTTTTTAAACCCTCCAGATATCTATCAGTTCTCTAGCAAAAGCCTTTTGTTTTACACATTTACAGCAATTGAAAACTTAGACTTTTATGCTGGTGCTATTAAAGAGCATAATTGGCACACTAGTAAAAACATATGAGTCACAGGTGCCCTGGGTAAATGTCACTCACATGCTAAAGGACTAAATCCATAGATTATGCTGTAGAAGGAAAATCAGAAATGACAGTAAAGAAACTAAAGTTTTCAACCAATTTCCTCAAACCTACAGAAATCTGAAAATAGAACTGTGTGGGAGGCATTAGCATCTACTACCTGCTGTTCATCATTATGAATGAGTCAGATTTTCTGTTAAATCTTCTCTGTATGTGAGTTTCTACCTCTCTGCTGCAGCCAGAGGAATGCACATGGTACTATATAATTGCATAGGTATTAAAATCATAGAATCTCAGGGTTGGAAGGGACCTCAGGAGATCATCTAGTCCAACCCCCTGCTCAAAGCAGGACCAATCCCCAAATGGCCCCCCTTAAGGATTGAACTCACAACCCTGGGTTTAGCAGGCCAATGGCACTGGCACCACACTGTTTTGTGTACAGAAGGTAGAATCCAAACATAATTCATAGCATTTTAAACATTAAAGATTCCTGAAGCTAGAAGCTTCAATAATGGTACAAGGTTTGAAATTACAGAGAGCAGAAAGACAAAGGAGAGTGATGAGAGCAAAAGGGGGAAGATGCATGAATGCAATTCAAAGAATTCAGGTCAAAGTCTGCCTGTCATTGAAGTTCTAGCTCTTTCACAAGGTATCTGGAATGTCTTGAGAAAATCCTAAGACTTCTCCCAACTGGCTTTTCAGTTAAAGAGGTGGGGAGAACCTATTTCTTTGATTAAAAGTTATAAGGTCTGAAAACAAATAGTTACTTAGTTGCTGAAATCTCTATTTTAGCCTCATATATCCCAATGACAGCATTCATAACTCTGGGTGGGATTTCCAATGTTGGCCAAATTCGGCTTCCATTGAGGTCAGAGATTTCTTGATGACTTCAATGGAAGCAAAGTTAGGCCAATGCTGAGTTGTGTTAAGTCTATTCTTCATGCTTAAACCCAAATCAATTTTTTCCATGCATATATCTTTATCTCACCTACATGATTCAGCATAGCTCATACAAGTACAGGATCATATCAGTTGCTGAAAGACGTATTCCTTAACAGCTGCTAGTATTTCCCCTACTTTCAAATGTCAGCTTTCTTCTTTTATATTTTAAGTGGTTAAGCCTGACTTTTTTCCTACATATTCACCCGGATTGAAGCCTTGAAATGTAACCTGTACCAGACAAGTAGTTATTCTTAAAACTATTTCTGAATTATAAATATCTCTATTTTACTGAGTCTGACGTGTTGTATGACAATTGGGACAACCTAATTATATTCAAAGGTACAGTTACAATATATGCTTATCTAGTTAAGGAAAGTATAGCACAGATTCTAAATACTATATGAACATTTTAAGAGTAGGGCTTTAGGCTACCCATATACATAGGTGCTGGGGGTGCTGCTGCACCTGCTGGCTTGAAGTGATTTTCATTATATATATGGTTTAAAGTTTGAGTCAAGGGCTCTCAGCACTCCCACCATAAAATTTGTTCCAGCACCCCTGCCTATATGTGCACCCACTATATGCTATCCCATGCTATTTTGGTAATATAGAATTAGAAACTCTTAAATGAAAAGGAACACACAAATATGATTAGAAATATCACAAGTTATATTAGCATTCGTGTTCCTTTAAAAATCACTATGTACATTTTGAGGAATACAGTTCAAAGGAAGAAGTTTGCCTTTGCCTTCTAACTATTATAGTAGTATGTCAAGCTTTATTTATGGTGTAAACTTGTTTTTTTCAGTGAATACGTCTATGTATATAAACGGGCAAGTGATGTGTGTTAGGCAATGGTGAATAGAATACTGTATTTGCCAAATAGCACAACTGAGTGCTACTCAATGAGATAAAGATGGCCTGAATGTTCAGCTTGCATGTCTTCAGCTGCCCATCCTTCATCAGGCTCAGCTAGTTCTCACTGCCTGCAACAGTAGAAAGGTTGAACAGTTCTATCATCAGCCAGACATCTAGCCTCCCGCTTTCCACATTTTAGACCTAAGCAAAACCTCTTCCAGTGGCCTGGAGCATCCGTTACAGCAATGAAGGGTAAACAGTAATGAGAGAGAGCATTTTCTAGCTCCTCTGCTTTTTCAACATAGGTGGAATGGGAAAAGTGTCTCCCTCTTGCTATGCTTTCAGGTCCCTACTAAACTAATTTACATAGAATTTACACTGAATTTTGCCATTAACTTCAGTGAGGCCAAAATTTCATTCAGTCCTCCAACATTGATCTCCCTATTGGTGCTGTCCCCTTGTGTTTGAATATTGTTATTACAGACTTGGTTGGGGAGCCCCTTGTTGGACACTCACTAAGCTGTTGTGGTTGGGTTCAAGCACTGGATCCTGCAGGCTTGTAAGCTTAGTGAATTGAGTAGTGTCTAGGCACTATTTGACTTGGGGATTCTCAGGCTCACTCCTCACGTGCAGACCTCCTGTCCTAGTACCCCTTCTCGGAATCAAAACCCATGGTCCAAGTCCCTTATGCCCCCTAGGTCAGTGCTGAACCCCAAGGCTCCACAATAGCTTAAGATCACCCATTCCAGAGCTCTGCCCTTGTGGGTACTCCAGTTTAACTCTTCTGGGACATATGACTCCTAGGAACTTGGAATCTTTGCAAAGGAACTTCTTAAACTTCTTATTGTAGAGAAAACAGATATTTTTTGCATGGGTCTGTAAGTAACACAACCTGCCCACACAATCTCTCTCCAGAGCCCTCCCCACTCCAAGAACTCTTTAGGTTTTTGGTCAGCCTTCAGGTTAAGCTCTCTGCCTTTGCAACAAGATCTCTAGCTTTTTCATATCAGTCAGTCAAAAGGAACCTTCTAGGTCAGAAAGCGCTAGTCTCTTCATTCCCTGAACCTCCCAGATTCTGGAGTTTTTGAAAGCCAGTTCCTAAACTTTGTTTTTCTGTTTTGCTGGGGAATTTCCATTGCCACAATTCCCACCACCATCACCACTTGCAGTCAACCTGGAAAAACTAGCTTCCTTTAATGGCAAATATCACTAATATCCATTCAATTGCCAAGGCAAAGACTTAATGACTTTGATTTGTTATGTAGTTACTTCCATATTTGGATGGGGGGAGAGGAGGAAGAGATAATGCGTGACATCGTCCCTGTCAGCAAATGCATGGAGTTATGATTCTTGATTTTATAAACTCTAAGTGATACTTAGACAAATCCCCCAAACCACCATATCCATATATTGGGCCAAATTCTTTGCAGGGTATACATGGACACACGTCCATTAACTTCAGTGGAATTATGCCCAATAATACCAGCGGAGAACTGACCCATTAATTTCTCTAGCTGAATTGGATAAATAAAATAATAATGGCAGGGCTCAAATCTTGTGTTTGGAAAAGATTGCAAAAGGTGCCCCTTTTTGGAAAAGATATTACTCCCAGGTTAAAAGGCATGATTTTTCTCTTACTGAAATGTGAAACATATCAAGTTATACTTGTTTAAATGTTATGCTATCCTAGCTTTAATTAGCCTCTTCAAAAGTCAGTGGGACTTGGGCTCCTACTTAGAGCTAGATTCAAAGGTACTGAACTGTTGCCATGCTCAGACTTCCAATATCTATCTCCAAGGTGCCCTGCTGCCTCGTGGGTTTGTGTGCCCTGAGGTATGTGCCCAGGCTCCCAATACAATGTATGGGAAGAAACTACATGCCTAAAAACAAGAGTCTCAAGCAGCTGTCAATTTGAGGCTAAGCTAGCCAGCAATGAAATGCAGAGGAAATGGGTGGGGTTTAGGACCCAGATTTACAAAAGGGGCACCTAACTCTGTCTAACCACTGGGCTATTGGATCATCTGGTATGAGTGTCTCTCTCCTCTTGAAGCTGTCTTACTCTCTAGGAATTAAATATTCATTGGGGTATACCAATTAAGATGACTAATGCTATCGCCTGGTGGTTAGGGCACTCACCTGGAATGTGGGAGTAATGGTCAAATCTCTGCTCCAATCAATATTTAACTTCTTATACAAAGTGAAATAGCTTCATAAGAGAACAAGCCACCCTAGAACACCCAATAGTCTGATGGTAAAGGCTCCCACATGAGATGTCGGAGAGCTGATTCAAGTCTGTGCTCCAAATCAGGCAGATTGAGCATTTAAACCTGAATCTTTCAGTTTCACGTTCCACATGAGTTCCCCAATCATTGAGTTATCAGGTAGACTGAGTCACACCCATGGCAGTATTTTATGCAAGGCCTGATCCTTGAATGTCAGAGCCTAAATGTTGGATTTAGGTGCCTGAATAGCTTTGTGAATCTAGCCCCAGGTGTCTTTTGAAAAACTTACTTTTCAGCAGTCTAATTCTCAGGATTTTTCCTTGGCTGTTAAAGAAAAAAAAAAGTGCAATCTGTACCCCATTAACAACTTTCCAATCTTTCATTGCAAGGAAATAATATGGTTCATTTATCAAATTTGCTTTAGCAGCTTTCCCAAAATTTGTCATGTCTGATTTAAAGTATTAAAAGAATTGGGAAACTTTCTCAACATTAAAAAAGGAGGACAGGACAAAGTGTCATAAACAAGGGGAAAAAGGAATCAATTAAAGTTCCTGGAAAAGAAACAATCCCTCACAACATATAGTACAGAAAGTTTTTAAGAAGTAATTAGTGGGGGAAGGTTCTTGTAATTCCACACTACACTTGGTTTCCAGTGGCTCCATGGCTCATAAAAGGATTGGAAATGTGTAAGGTATAATATAATATCAATAACATGTATGCCGGAAGAATTGTCACCACTTCCATGATAAAATCTTAAGATGTTATCAACTCCTTTCTATAAAGACTACTGTGCCCTACTGTCTTTCTGAAAATGCCCAAATACCTCTTGTCTCAGTAGCATATGTTGCAGTGATGTTATTAGATTATTGAAATTAAATTACAATTGGATTTTCAAGTTTGACTGGAAATGCAGCCTTTTAAAATGGGGGGGAGGAGAGGAAGGTGCAGAAAAAACAAAACATCCAATATTATCACACATACATCAGATTACATGAGATGGCTACACACCCTCACATGTTTTATTCTAGACTCTTCTCTCTTCAAGACACTTTATTCAGTCTGAGAACAAAACTGATGTCACACAGGAACAAAACGATGTTCAGAGCTTTTCACTTGTTGGATTTACTTCAGAAATCTTGATGCTCAAAGCAGAGAAGAAACCAGATTATGTAAGAAATCTAAAGATCGTAGCATTCCACTCCTAATCTAATTACTATCTTTCTGTCTTCACTTGTAACAACTGCAGCACAGACCATATTAAAAGGCAGGGGGAGAATTACTTTCCATGTAATTAACACTGTTTTTCATTCATGATTTTTGGCTCTCATGACACTTCCCACATGAGGGATGACTATAATATTTAAATCTGACAATAAGTGTGTGAGTGTGTATGTGTGTGTGTACACAAAAAACATTGTGCTGATGTTGTTATACACTAAATTCAGTGGCGTATTAAAGGTATAGATATGTGAGAACAGAATTAGGCCCTGAAAGCTTTTAGTTGTACCAGTGTAAATCTTCAGTAACTCTGAAGTCATGTTATACTGAAGTCAGAGGAGTTTCTTGAGGCAACTGTGTAAATATGAATAACAGACTCTGGCCTCTTTTGTTTGAATTACGCCAATTTAGGGTTTAGTCTGGAAACACTTTGAGCTGGAAGTCTAAATTCCAGCTCAAGAAGACAGAGCCATGCCAGCTCTGATCAAGCTAGTATGATAAAAAAATAGTGTAGCCACAGTTGCATGAAGGGCTAGCCACCCTGAGTACTTGCATAGTGCTTTGAAGAGGTATGTACTCAGGTCAGCTAGCCCCTCCCACCACCATGGCTACAGTCTATATCAGGGATCGGCAACCTTTGGGATGCAGTCCTCCAGGGTTAGCACTCTTGAGGGCCAGGCCAGTTTGTTTACCTGCCAGCACAACGCTCAGCCCGACCCGCTTCCTGCAGCTCCCGTTGGCCTGGAGAGGTGAACCATGGCCAGTGGGAGCCACGATCGGCCAAACCTGCGGACGTGGCAGGTAAATAAACCAGCCCAGCCCGCCAGGGTGCTTACCCTGGCGAGCCACGTGCCAAAGGTTGCCGATCCCTGCTCTCTATTGAGAATATTAGTTCCATCAAAGCCAGCAAGGGTATGTCTCCTGGAGCTGGACTTTAGGCCTCCAGCTCAAAGCAGAGACATACCCTTACACTCAGCTAAATATCCTTAGCTTCATGCCCACTTGCTGATACATGGCTCACTTTTGCATCTGGAATTACTTACATGATGTAGGACCAAAGAAAGTTATTTGGGAATAAAGCAACTAGGAATAGGTCAAAAGGTTGAGCTTAAAATGAGGGTTTTGTCTTTCACCTGTGAAAGAAACAAAAATAAAAGAAAATATTACCTCACTCACTATGTCTGTCTAATATCCTGGGACTGCTAAAACTATTCTGCGTAAAAGAACAAGCAATCTTAAATGCACAAATTAAAGCAATCTGATGGCAAAATGTCTCCACATCATAGACCACTATGATGTCATTTCAGATGAAAGTGAACAAGAGATCACAGTTAGGAGGACAAGACCAATGAAGAAAATGAACAGATGTGACATGGTGTCTCTTCATGAGGATAAAACTACTGAGAGCTATGTTAGCCCTTGGTTGGTATGTGAAGCATTGGGGAGAGCAAGCAAGGGTGAACTTCTTTAAATCCTCCATAACTTCCTAAACTAAGAATCCCAACACTGCTAATACTAGAGTTTAGTGGAAAGGCTGTAGGAGTATGGAGTGTGCTACTAGAGCTCTGCTAATACGTATCTGAAAGTATGCCTGGATTTACCTTCTGCTAGACAGTACAGGCTGCAGCGTTTGAATGTCAAACGTGTCTGGAAAATGCTACCCACCTGCCTCAATGAGTGGGGAAACTTGATGGGGCTGGCTGTGAAGGGGGACAGTCTCAGCAGCAAGGGTGGGAATACTTGCAGAGGAACACAAGGTAGTGTCTCTCCTGGAAGTCTCTGGCACCCATTGGCCAATTGGGAGGAGGTATGCTGGGTGGGCACCACCTCAGCTACCTGCATCCAAATCGGAGTGGGGGGCCATGTGAAATCATTCAGCTCCATTCCAGCAGCCCCACCCTGAACTAGGAATGGGGATCCAACCTGACAGGCTCTGCACATCTAGATGATTACCCATTTGGGGGTAGGGAAGTAATATTTTCTCCAATAGGCAAATTATTTTTTTCCGTCATTACTTGCAGCCAGTTTCTAATGTGATTAAAAGGATAACAATGGTTCCCAAAGGAGATGGACCTTGGGCTCATAGGATCGGGTCAGACCTCATAAACTGAGCTCCCCACCCTTCTGCACCTTCTGTCCTTGCAAGGGAGAGTAAGGAGAACCTAACCCATAACTTGAGGTATCTTGTAAGGTTATCTTGTAACTGCACTCGAATTGGTTAAATGCCTGGTAGAATATGGTTGGTGGTTGGGTAGGGCCCCTCCCCTATGCTGAAGTTTAATAAAAATTGCAATCTACCATTTAATTCCATGCATAATTCCCTCACTTCACCACTGTCGGCATCAAGTAAGAGGCATATTGTTCCAACACTTTAGCTCTGAGTCACTTAGGCGTGTCATGACACCACAATTTTTCGGTGCAAATGCATGCCAAAACCGGCTACAAACCCATCTTGGTTATCAGTTTCCATTGTATTGTGTTAATCCCCATATGATCTTATAATAATAATAAATAGAAATATTTAAATCTTACACTGTTTTTTATCCACAGAGTGAAATGCTGTACAAAAGATGGCAGCATCTCCATCTTACAGATGGGAAAACTGTGGTACAGAGATGAATTAACTTCCGTGACATCTTAAAGCAGGTGAATGGCAGAGTCAAACAGAACACAGGTCTCCTGATTCCCAGTCCAGTGGCCTACCTGCTGAATCATGCTGTGATCACTTTGTTGATACTAGAAGTATGAGGCTTTTTAAAGATGAAACCAATTAACTTACATTTCATAGTCTCAGTTTCTTTATGCACTGAAGTGATCCTTTGGTGCTTTGAAATTTCAGAAGCAATCAGAGTAAAAGTTCCCTGTTGTACAATAAGAAGAATATTAATCACATTGATTAGTCTGTAGATCCAAAAGCAACTTGGGAATATCTAAAATCCACATATTCACGAGTGCTGGATTCTAAATGTTGATTTCTTATTTAGCTAAAGTGCTCTGTAAAAAACAATAATGAGAAGTTCCTAAAACACTTAGGGCTGCAGCTATTCATGGTATATCTAACTGAAGATTACTATTAACTTGCACTCAAAATTATTTCTTCTGATCAACCTTTTTCAATAGTGTAACATCTTAGTGTTCAATGTGTACTCATTTAACTTATTTTTGTGTCCAACCATTCAGTGTGTGTTTCTTGCACAACATACAATATATGAAGGAACCACATGAGCACAGTGGGGCCCAAATAACTGTTTACTAATCATACACAACATGCAAGATGTGTTCAAATTCATATAAACCCTGCTTTTCTGGTAAGATTCTGAGGGACTCAGGAACACAGACACTGAGGGTCACTAAAGGTTTCACAAGCTATTTAAAAGTATATGACCCAATTCCTACAGGGGGTATCTGCAGACTAAACCTGAAACCAGGTGGATCTGGAGACCTGATCTTTTGTAAAGACGACAGAATGAAAACATTACCATTATACATATGATTAAAAATAGTGCATCTTCAGTCAGGACAGACATTGAAATAAATATAAACAATTTTAAGTGTACTGGCAAGGGTGTGTGCAGAGGTTTCACTTTGACCACTTTGGGGAGGCACATTCTGTGTCTACTGACCCCAGCAGAAGCTCACTCTGCCTTCTCTCATCCTGGGGTTGGAAGAGTTCTGTGCCCTGATGATTATTGGGGGGGGGCATTCCCCCCCTCCCCCATGCACATACCCCTGTGGCAACAAGTTATATACTTACAGCTCCTGCAGAAATTAAGATATTAGGCAAGACCATAAATGAGGCTAAAAAGAGTGTCACAACATTTGCCTAACTTGAGTTAATGTGATGAAGATCCTAGAGATTTATTTTGAATTAAGATCTTTTTTAAAAAAAAAAAATACTGTCATGAACAAATGAGTGACTTCATCTCACTTTTCCCCACTTCTTTGACGTGACTTAGATTTATCCAAGAATTGTACAGGACCATGTTCCTCAGTATCTAAGTCTCTGTTTAACACTAGAAAACTATCAGAGGGGTAGCCGTGTTAGTCTGGATCTGTAAAAGCAGCAAAGAATCCTGTGGCACCTTATAGACTAACAGACGTTTTGGAGCATGAGCTTTCGTGGGTGCATCTGAGGAAGTGGGTATTCACCCATGAAAGCTCATGCTCCAAAACGTCTGTTAGTCTATAAGGTGCCACAGGATTCTTTGCTGCTTTTACTAGAAAACTAAATATAATGTCTCAATTACTGAAAATAGTACTCCCACAGTAAAATTGAAAGACCAGTAAAGCCAGTGCCAAGAAACTTAACTTTGGAATGTAGGGACAACAGTTTCAAAATAAAGCAATTCTTATTTCCACAGTGGGAGCAGATTACTATGAGAAGTGTCCCAGGTTGTTTTGAAAACACTTATCCATTTGCTAGCCTTGGTTCCCCAAGGGGGAACCTTATGGATATGGAAGCTGGGCACTCTCATGCCAGGTATTGCATCAGTTTGAGCTTTAGGGCTTTAAAGCACTTGTACATTGGTTGTGCTGTCTTTTAAGTAGCTGAAAAGATAACACTCTAAAGAATCTGTAAATGTTTAATAGATAAGTTATACAGATTTTAAATCAGTGAGTTAATGGACCCAAGCAACAAATAGTTACCGTGTATCCCCTCAGTTATGTTGCAAGTCTGGCTAGATAATCATAATATTCCCTTCCAGCCTTAACATCTATGAATCTGCTGATCTGTAAACTTGTAGGACTAGCTTGTGCTTCTGATGCTCAATCACTACTCAAAATTATATAATGGAAATATCAACTCCAAGTAACATAAAAACAATGAGGATTCTGGTGGCATCTTAAAGACTAACAGATTTATTTAGGTATACATTTTAATGGGTAAAAAACCCCACTTCTTCAGATGCATGGAGTGAATATTACAGATGCAGGCATAAATATACCGATACATGAAGAGAAGGGAGTCACCTCACAAGTGGAGAACCAGTGTTGACAGGGCCAATTCAATCAGGAAGGATGTGGTCCACTACCAATAATTGATGAGGAGGTGTCAATACCAAGAGAGGAAAAATAACTTTTGTAGCGAGCCAGCCACTCCCAGTCCCTATTCAAGCCCAAATTAATGGTGTTAAATTTGCAAATGAATTGTAGCTCTGCAGTTTCTCTTTGAAGTCTGTTTTTTGAAGTTTTTTGGTTGAAGTATGGCTACTATTAAATCTGTTATAGAATGTCCAGGGAGATTGAAGTGCTCTCATGCTGGTTTTTGTATGTTACCATTCCTGAAGTTTGATCTGTGTCCATTTATTCTTTTATGTGGAGACTGTCCGCTTTGACCAATGTACTTGGCAGAGGGGCATTGCTGGCACATGATGGCATATATCACATTAGTAGATGTGTAGGTGAATGAGCCCCAATGGTGTGGCTCATGTGGTTGGGTCCTCTGATGGTGTCGCTAGAGTAGATATGGGGACAGAATAGGCAACCGGGTTTGTTACAGGGATTGGTTCCTGGGTTAGTGTTTCTGTGGTGTGGTATGTAGTTGCTGGTGAACATTTGCTACAGGCTGTAGAGCTGTCTGTAAGTGAGGACTGGCCTGCCTCTCAAGGTCTGTGAGATTGAGGGATCGTTTTCAGGATTGGTTGTAGATCGTTGTTGATGTGCTGGAGAGGTTTTAGTTGAGAGCTGTATGTGAGGGCCAGTGGTGTTCTGTTATTTTCCTTGTTGGGCCTGTCTTGTAGTAGGTAACTTCTGGGTACCCATCTCACTCTGTCAATCTGTTTCCTCACTTCCCGAGGTGGGTATTGTAGTTTTAAGAATGCTTGATAATGATCTTGTAGGTGTTTTGTCTCCGTCTGAGGGATTGGAGCAAATTCGATTGTATCTTAGAGTTTGGTTGTAGACAATGGATCGTGTGGTGTGTCCTGGATGGAATCTGGAGGCATGTAGGTAAGTATAGCAGTCAATAGGTTTCCAGTATAGGGTGGTGTTTGTGACCATCACTTATTTGCACTGTAGTGTCCAGGAATTGGATCTCTTGTGTGGACTGTTCCAAGCTGAGATGGTGGGGTGGAAATTGTTAAAATCTAGATGAAATTCTTCAAGAGCTTCCTTCCCATGGGTCCATAAGATGAAGACGTCATCAAAGTAGTGCAAGTAAAGAAGGGGCGCTAGACGATGAGAGCTGAAGAAACGTTGTTCTAAGTCAGACATAAAAATGTTGGCATACTGTGGGGTAATGCGGATACCCATAGCAGTGCCACAGACTTGAAGGTATAAGTTGTCCCCAAATCTGAAATGGTTGTGGGTGAGGACAAAGTCACAAAGTTCAGCCACCAGGTGTGCTGTGACCTCATCAGGGATACTGTCCCTGACAGCTTGTAATGTGGAATATTGGTGTAAAGAGCTTCTATATCCATGATGGCCAGGATGGTGTTTTCAGGAAGATCACCAAAGCATTGTAGTTTCCTCAGGAAGTCAGTGGTGTCTCGAAGATAGAGAGGAGTGCTGGTAGTGTAGCGTCTGAGGAGAGAGTGCAAATAGCCAGATAATTCTGCTGTGAGAGTGCCAATGCCTGAGATGATGAGGCATCCAGGGTTTCCAGGTTTATGGATCTTGGGGAGCAGATAGAATACTCCTGGTCGGGGCTTTAGGGGTGTGTCTATGTAGATTTATTCCTGTGCTATAGCAGGGAGTTTCTTGAGCAGATGGTGTAGTTTCTTTTGGTACTCCTCAATGAGATCGGAGGATAGTGACCTGTAGAATGTGGTGTTGGAGAGTTGCCTGGCAGCCTCCTAGTCATAATCTGACCTGTTCATGATGACTACAGCGCCTCCTTTGTCAACCCCTTTGATTATAATGCCAGAGTTGTTTCTATTGCTGAGGTTATGGGGCAAGTGATGCTGTTTGTTCACAATTTCAGCCTTTGCACATCTGCAGAAGCACTCTATGTAGAAGTCCAGTCTGTCATTTCAACTGTCAGGAGGAGTCCACGCAGAATTCTTCATCTCGTAGTGTTGGTAGGAGGGTTCCTGTGGGTCAGTGCACTGTTCAGTGGTGTGTTGAAAATATTCCTTGAGTCGGAGATGGCAAAAGTAGGCTGCCAGATCACTGCAGAACTGTATCATGTTTGTGGGAGTTCGTGTCAGTATATTTATGCCTGCATCTGTAATTTTCACTCCATGCATCTGAAGAAGTGGGTTTTTTACCCATGAAAGCTTATGCCCAAAAGAATCTGTTAGTCTTCAAGGTGCCACCAGACCCCTCATTTTTTTTAGGGATACAGACTAACATGGCTCCCCCTCTGATCCAAGTAACATGGCTCTACAGGTCTTAATTGTGGAAAGCAGACCATGCCACAAAAACCATAATCCCTCCACTAAGGCACAATTGGGCACTTCAGATCTCACTTGGGAAGTCCCAAGGACTGAAACTGAAAATCTGTTTTCAATTACTATAATCCAATGAGTTAAAAATGACAGCTAACTTTTAAAAAGTTCCAGGGCATGGGTTGTGCCATTCTGTTACTCTGTAACTGAAAAATTCTTTAACTTACCAAAACCAAATAAATAAAACTAACCTGTGCTTCACACCAATCCTTAAGATACCACAGCTTAGATAAACATTTTAAAAATACATAAGTTATTTTAAATAGTCTCTCAGAACATCAGACAACATGTCCCTTGTTAAGAGGATTTTGGTACAATTTCAAGCATAGTGCAAACTTCAAGGCTTATACAAACGAGTATGTACATAGATATCTATGCACATTTTATAGCACTTTTCATCCCAAAGACTTCAGAATCTATGTATAGTACATGCAGCTTCACTGAAATGCAGAGCAACATACTGGATTCTGAAAGTTTTAAAGATGTAGAGACCATCAGGAGACAAAGAGCATTAAAAAATTGTAGGATGGTGAGCCATAGGACCTAGGACAATCCTAGAAAGCCATGGTTTCTTCTTCCAACAACTCTGAATTTCTCTCCTGTAATCCTTTTAAATAAGGGTCTGACTTTTATTTACTATAAGGCCTCTTATGTAATGCAATGGGACCTTAACTGGATGTAAATGTATCTTGCATCCACTTTAATCCCCAGAGGGTGTGATGGAAAGCAGTCTCTATAGATGAAAATGGATCCCACTAGAATTAAGGGCAATATATGTAGCTCATGAGCGTTCACTAATTCCTGGAATTCAGTAATTCCTCCCAAATAGCACAGGCCTTAATATTCTGTTTGGTGGTGTCCTCCCACAGCAGTTCCTTAAAGATGAAATGTTCCTGTCCTCACTTCCCCTCACTGCAGGGAGAGATTTTCAAAGGCAATAGTGACTGTTAGACACCAAGCTGCTATTGGCTTTTAACAGGTGACTGAAGCCTAACTGCCATTTTTGGCTTTGGAAACTTCTTCAGAATCTCTGATTTGTGTCTGTGTAGCTCCTGAGCTTTTATATGTTCATTGGTTGCTCTTTCCATTGCTGAGCTGAAACATCCCTAAAGATTGTTTTTACCTTCAGGAGCACATAAGCACAGCTTCAGGTGGGCAGGCAATTCATGTAAAATAAACAGATTCTGGAGGCACTGCAGGCAGGCTCTAAACAACAAACTAAATAAAGCTAAACTGTAGGGCTTACTTACTTACATTTGATCTGGCAGGGATGGGAGATGGGGGTGAGGTGGAGGGCAAATTTAAATGTTTCAAGGACAAAGTAATCCCAAGGGTAGGGGTGGGATTGCCTTCCCTGCTCAATAGAATCACACTTCTATCCATCTTTCTGAAACCTAAGAATAAATCTGTGACTGGCCTTTTCTCTAACATTCAGATAAAAGTGGGTTTCATCCCCTCAATTCTTAATACTCTTTCTCTCACAGATCACAGTGATGAAGGTTTGCATTAAGGCACTGCCCTCCAAGTAAGCTGTGAGGGCTGTCAAAATTCTCCAACCCTTCAAGACTGTTTAAAACTGAGCCTCCATATTCAAGACAATATCCTTAACCCTAATACACCAACTGGCTTGAAATAATTGTGTTAGTATAGCAGTGATATATTAATTACAGGAAAATATTTATGAACAAGATCCACTGTATAACTTTCATACTGGAAAGAATGCTGCTCCTATTGACATAATGTTATCCTAAAACACTGGTAAAGGGGAGTGAAGTGCAGCTTAAACACTGTATTTGTTGCTTCACATTCCCATGGGTTGAAAAGAGACTCAAAACATGTCATGATAGCGTAGCGGGCTCTTAGTTCTTTTTTCTGAGCAGAGACACATGTGATATCATTTGGCTTTACAAATCATTTCAAATGGACTATATGGATAAATCATACTCAGCCCAAAGTGGACACTTTCAACCATGGGGTCCCATGGGTAATGGTCATCCCACCCCACTGGACCACTGAGTATTTCACATACTAAACTGGTGGTTATAATCCTGTGGAGCCTCATTCCTGGGCACTGCTACTTCTGTAAATAACATGTTAGTCAACCACAAGATCTAACTGGCTGGTTTTAAACTGATGCCATTTCCTGGTAGCAACTCTCTCTCTCTCTTTGCACATATCTAGCACCTTTTGTCTAAAGATCTCAAAATAAAATGCACATAAATAACCATATTCTTTTGTTACCCATTATATTCTTATGCATCATGTAAAGCAAACCAGTCTTGTGGGAAAGATTAACAAGTTAATTATTTGGCAACAGTTCAAAGGCTATTGTTTATACTAGAAACTTGATCCTACTTGGAAAAATAAAGGTGTGATTTCACACAGGATATTGTTCCAGATATAGACCTTTTCCTATCACATAACATCTGACAATTCCACATTCTTATCTTTACATTTTAACTCTAAAGTAATGATTCACAAAGCAGATAGGAACTGCTTCAGAAGTCCATAGCAGGTGAAACTGAAAAGTTTGTGAACTATCCGGTCACACACAGTACAAGGCAATTTAACACGCAAACACAATTTTCATGACATAAGGAAATATTTGACTTTTTGTGTCTTAATTCATAATCCTGCTCTAGCTGAAGTTATCTCCCACAGTTAGGACGTAAATTCAGCTTTTCTGGGGGAGAGGGGGAATCTTATTTAAAGAATCTTATTTGACATGGTTTAAAAAGTAGTAGAATTTATGCTTTTTCTTGGGCTGGGTTGGTCTCTCTGGTTCAGCTCCACAAACTGAATAGGGAAAAATCAACAAGGCCATAATACATTTATTATTTCTTACTTTTACAAGTACAGAAAGAACTAGATTACTTTGGCATTAACATGACATGTTGCTGAATTACTGGAAATGTAAAATTACCAAGGTTTCTGAAAGGAATTCTTCACAGCCAAGGCTTGTTTTCCATTGTGGTTTGAATCATTGTCTCATTTTCTTTGAGATTTTTACAGATCATCTGTTTAGATACGACTCCACTTGCAAGTTTATATTGCAGTCTTTTAATATTGCTAGCTAGATTATAGTTGTCATTGGTTTAAAAAAACCTAACTGTTAAGGTTTTTTTGTTTCAGTTTAGAAGCAGTAAAAGAAGTATTACCTTACGAAAACTACACCCATCTACAGAATTAGACTTATAGAAGGAAAACATATATCTGTCTGCTACAGTAGACTTTTATAGAAATCTTCCACAAAATATGGCTTTGGATACTGTTTAAGAATCAATTATTTTTATAATAATTGAACACCAGTAAATAAAACAGCCTGCTCATATAGGACATTATTACTTTTACTGAACTGCTTATGCTATATATTAATGTTCTATTCATTCTGATAAAGGTATTTCTTTTATCTTCAGCAAATTTCTCTCCCCTTGATCTTTGGGTAAAATAGTAAATCTGGTTAGATGTAGATGCGTGTTTAGGTATATTAGAGGAAATTCAATTTACAAATAATATGTGTTATCAAAATCACCAATCTGTCAAACATGGCCAGCATTTAATCCATATCGTATCTCTACTAACTTGTAAAGTTGGCCCTGTATCTACTTACACTCTCTGGGGTTGCTTTGAGTCTCATAATAACTGACCAATCCAGAGTGAGAGAGACAAGGTAAGGGAGGTAATCTTTTGGTGAAGGGACAAGATTTTGAGCTTCAAAGAGCTCTTCCTCAGGTCTGAATGGGTTTTCTAATTATGGGTCATTCATATTTGCGGTCACTGCATTCCCTGTGATTTGGGGAGCACTGGGACTACTTACTACTGCTTCCCCCTCAAGGGAGCAGGATGCTGTAAATGGGGTTGGGGGAAGTACCATCTGCTCTAGACCATGGATGAAACCAGCTATGGAAGAAGCTGAACATGGAGAGATTGTACCTTCCTGAAGTTGTCACCTCACTGCTCTTCCTGGGGTGATGTCGCCATGCTGTCCTCTCCACAGTCATGTCTGTAACTGTCCTGATGTAACCCTATAGCTTTACCACACAATACAGAGCAGAGATTCCTTTACAATCAGCATTGTGTACTGTGTAAATCTTTGGATGAATTCAGTACATAGTTTAAATAACAGGCATGAGAGAGCTCTAGTTCTCAAATGTTTGCCTATAATATTAGACATGTGATTTGAGAAATTTACAAAAGCTCAAAGATACTACAAAAAGGGGCACTGGCAGTGTGGCTTCTCACTTGCAGGCTTTGTGCCTCATTTTCCCACTCTGGAGTGCATGAATAGCATTTCATATACTTGACTCACTTACAGCAATATGAAGACATTGACTTACTACTTCCCATTTTAAGGAGGTCACGTAAGTGCAGAAAGGGTCCATTTCAGGCAGATCTGCCACCTTGTTTTCACTGCAGGGGGCAAGCAGTACACTAGTCATAGTGACACACAAGATATTATAGAATTGAAGGAGTACATCCTGGCTACATTTTAAAATACAGGACTCCAAGATCTCTTTGCCTACCTTTCTCCTGCCAGTGAAGGTGATTTATCATATGCCAGGAAGAGCCCCACAGATTATATCAGAGGTAAAAACAGATCATCCTTGACTAAAATTGTGGGGGAGGAGTGCAACCAAAGCTTAAAATCACTAACTTCTGGTCAGCCTCAGGTCAATTCATTTATATAAGCAGCACATTTTATTATCTTGTATGCACCAATGCACTATAATCCTATCAGAGCACCCCACAAGCATTGAGGTATGCAGCATCTACATGAAGAGCCTGGTGAGACTCTTAGCTACGTATGGCACAAGCCCACACAACCTCCCTCACCCTTCCCTCTCAGAAGATTGGACTTAGAGTTGGTTTGTTGTTGATGTCAGGCCTATGAGATTTACAAGGCGCAAGTGTACCTCAGCCCACCACCAAAGCACAGTGCAGTGAAACCAAGTGGCAGGTTTTCCTGCTGCCCCATCCTTTTAATAGGCATTGGATGTCTGCAGGGTAACTAAGTGCAGTGCTGACTTACTGGGGCATGTGTGGCTCATTAAACCCCCCAACCTAAACATAAGGAAGGTGGGAACAACTCCTTGGGGACAGGAAGTTAGGGTCTTGGACAGACTGGTTTTAAAGGAAAAGTGCTCTATGAGCAGCAAAGTCTGAGGAAAGGAGGTAGTCTGGAATAGAGTCTCTACAAGCAGACAATATCTGGGGTTTATGTATTGTTGTTATTGAATTAACTTTATTGTTAACAAAAAAAGTTGAAATTTATTTCCTTTACTTCTCCTTCCCCTACAAAGAGGTCACTGAAAGTTTGCCACTTATCTCCCAAACACGTATGTGGCTCAGTCGCTTGTATGTTTGTCTTTTTGCATTCCTCTATTATTGATTATGGTTATTGTGTGTGTGCTTGCATATTAAGAGCTTCCCATTCCCACTGGCTTTAACAGCACAGGACTAGTGCTGTATTAAGGACTAATTGTTGCTCACATGAGTAAAGGCTGTAAGAGTGTTTAGAATTTTTCTGTTAGGGCAAGAAATGTTAACCACCCATTTTAAACACGAATGTCTCTTCTACAGTTATGGTGTAGCTCTGTTTGTCTCAGCATATTGGAAATCAAGGTGGGTGAGGGTGTTTTTTTTTTTAATCAACTTGTTGATGAACAAGACAAGCTTTCAAATTTACAGAGCTCTTTTTTGGGTATGGGAAAGGTACTCAGTGTCACAGCTAAATACAAGATGGAACAGAACTTATAAGCAGTTAACACATGGTTAAAAACCATTCAAGATAAAGTGGCCAAATAATCCCTCTGCAGTCAAAGGACTAAAAAAAGTGCTAATAAGCCATAAATCTAATATCAAGTTTATGATTTTTAGTGTCTAGCAAAACTATGAACTTAGGCTCTCAGTATCTTCTTTGGAAGGTGTTGTACAGGTTTTCTTTAAGGATGAGGTCAGAGGTCAAATACGGAGTCAACGTTTTGTAAGTGTTTACCCATAGATGATATCTTGTTTTTTGTCTTATCACTATTCTTGTGAGTCAATGTGCTCTCAAATGAACTATCTCATTTCATCAGTGTAATTGATGTTGGAGCATTGAGTGCACTGGATGGGGTACATTGCATGTTGTGATAGGCATGTGTAGGACCAATGGATCCTGAAAGGTTTTTTTGTGTGGGTAGATGGGAGGGGGGGATATTGCATCTGTTTTGGCAGGGTCTGGGGCTGCTTTGTGTTAGTGTCCTGGTCTGTGGGAGCTTATTTCTGAAGAAGAACTTAGAGGTTTTGGGGAGACATGGTTTGAAGGCCAGAAGAGGGCACTCAGGAAAGATTGTTCAGGATATTGAGTATGGGTTGTAATTGTAATAACTGTTGTAATTTAATGATACCCTGTATGTGTTTGAGTGGGGGGTGGTAGTTGACAACTAGGATATGCAGTCACAGGGTTTCTTCCCCCCCACCCATATTGAACTATGTATTTGTGGGGGGGGATCTGTTTCATGATGTGATCTCTGGAAAGTCCTTCTTTGGTGAAGCCACTTTTAAGTGTGTTAAGGTGTGTACCCTGAAGTTTCTCCTTGCAATATGTTCTGTGGTATGAGTACTTGGCTGTAGATAATAGATTTCTTGGTATGTTTGGGGTGAGTTTTGGATCAGTGAAAGTAAGTGTGGTGGTCTGTGGTTTTCTTGTGTATAGTTATCTGTAGGATTCCATTGCTGAAGCTGATGGTGGTATCCAGGAAGTTGATGCTGGTGTGGGAGTGTTCTAGAAAGAGTTGGATGGATGGATGCCTGGTGGTGGTTAAAGTTGTGGTGGAAATCTATGAGGGCGTTTAGGTCAGCTGTCCAGAGGATGAAAATATCACTGATGTAGATCATTGGGTTTTGTGGTGCATTGGTCCAGAAATTCTTCTTCAAAGTTGCCTCTGAAGAGGTTGCCATGTTGAGGAACTATCCTAGTGCCCTTGGTCTGGACAAAGTGTTTGAATGTAAAATTGTTTTTAAGAGTTAGGATGAAATGGATGAGTTTGGCAATGGGTTTAGGGTGGATGCCTTGTTTTTTTCGATATGAGGCAGGCAACAATACTATTTTCAGGAGGGATGTTGAAGTATAGGGAGGCGATGGTGTTCTGAGGGAGGTTGCTAATGTTGCAGAGTTTCTAGAGGAAGTCATCAGTGACCTGAGGGAAACTAGCCCTTTATGTAGTGAGTGCTTTGAGGATGATTTCTAAGAGTACTGATGTTCCTTCTGCAGGAATGTCATGAGCAGATATGATTGGTCTGCCTGAGTTCCTTTGTTTGTGTATCATAGGAAGCATGTAGAAGTCCCTTAAGTGGGTTTGTGTGGGGGTGAGGTTGTAGAGGTTACTCTTGAAGCTGTCTGGAGAAGGATTTGATATCCTTAAATTCTTGGATGAATTGTGAAATGGTGTTTTGAAGATCTTTATAGCAGGTGGTGTTCGGGAATTGTGGGTTGGCCTAGTTAACTTAGTCATCACTGTTGAGGACCTCAGTGGTACCCTCTTTGTCTGCTGGCTTTTTTTTTTTTTTTTGCAACTGTGTTGCAAGTTTGAAGACATTATTGAAAATAACCCTTTAAATAAAAAACCTAGAGCTAAATTACTTTTAAATAACTAGGGTAATTTAAAAGGAAAGTAAGTCCACAGTACATAAATGGATACATGCAGGAATGTGTGTGTAAATTATAGGTACTTATTTACATTCAAATATAGTGCACATCTGTTACAGCTTTTGACAAATTTTTCCATATCCATAAATATAGAGCACATAAAGGCAACATGATGACTTTCCACACATATTTTGGAAAATCTGAGCTATTTAAATTTTTTTCCATTAGTTCACCTGCTTTATTGGCAAAATTCAATTTTCTTCCTTTGGGAGATATTATATGCTTATGATAGCCTTCATTTAAGATACTGAATTGACTTATTTGTCATTTCTCTATTGCTTACCACTATTGCAGGTAACATCAATGAGAGAATATAAACAAAATAAAGACTCCACTTATGCTGGGAGGCATGAATACAATGAAAGCTATTGTGACCATGATTGTTGCTATAAAAAAATAGCAAACCGGCCAATGGGAAAGATGACTAACCCAGAAACAGGTTAAAACCAAACAATGTGAGTTAGGTGCCTAGGCACCTAGTGGGATTTTTCACGAGTGCCTATCGGCATCTTTAGATGACAAAATACTTTTAAAATTTGGCCTTAAGCATTTTTGGAAATTTCACTCAGTACATCTAGGTTAAAGGCTAGCAGTTACCCATGACAACTGCATCAATTCTGTGAACACGAGGCTGTGAAGCCTCATATATGGAAAGTCCATGAAGATCACTGTAATTGTACTTGTGGGGTTGTAGACTTTCTCCCCTTTGGTGGGGAGAGAAGGCTTGCTCAGACATCTGGCCACTGACATTCCTACTGCAGTGCCTGAAGGTTCTTTTTCTTAACAGCTGAGAGATGGTAGAGCTTATCTGAACAAGCAGAAAAGGCAAATTCAGGGCTCCCCGGGTGTTAAGATATTGACTGAAAGATGGAGGAATATAACAATCAGCTGCCTTTTCTTCAGCAGTAAGGGGGAGTTCTACTGAAGCAATGAGCGAAGAGGCAGGCTTCTCTCTAAACAGCTTTGTCCTATTTAAGCTGAACTATTCCAATCTGAGGAGTTAAAATTTTCCTCTGGGATTTTGGTGGGAACAAGGTGGGGTTTTTCCTGAGTGTCATCAACAGGATTGGTGGACTAGAAAGGCTGTAGGGGAGAAGTGCTCAGGGGAGGGAATAGGAACCAGGAGATCTGGAGAATATTCCTAAAGGAGGGCAGCTCTTTGTGGCTTTCTCAGACTCTGAACAACTCCCTGATCTGAAGAAGATTGAGCTAATGGAAACAGACTGACTCTTGGGTGGTGGAGTAACAAATATTCTTAAAATAATTAGACTAGCTAATACACCTAAGTGGAAGAGACAGTTTTGAAGGAGACCCTTGAAATCTTGATGTTACAAAGCCTTTGTGCAGTGAGACCACGCCATTAGTTAAGGATGGTGGAAGCCAATGCTTCCACAAAAGATCCTGAGTTTTTTTTTCCTTTTTCTGTAGACATGGTGCATTCAACACAAGTTGATTTTAAGCAGCTAGTGGCTGAATGCCAAAGTGTAAAACTTATCTTTGATATGATCCTCCATCACGGTTCAGAGTCATCCAGGTACCCCAAACAAAGACTCAGAAGGTGTTACCTATAGTGACTCTGCATGATAAACCCTTCTTGCCCATCTTTCTTTGTTCATCCACACTCTGATTCATGAGACACATATCTTCTTTTCAGTTGGAAAGGTGAGAGTATAATCTCATAAGCCTGCGGGCTCTTTGGGGCAGGGACTGTCTTTTACTAGTTGTTTGCACTGCAGTTAGAACTTGATTGTAATACACTGATACCCAGAGGGACCAAACAATCAATAAATGCCAACATTTGCTTCTGTAGCTGCAGCAAGGCAAAGCAAGAACTAGGGCAATTGGGATGAGGAGGAACCAAAGCTCTCAGTAACAGTACTTTTGTGCTGCCCGTCACTCATGCACTGAAGTGGCTGGTGCAAGAGTTCCAGAAAGGTAAATGCTCATAGTATCCATAGAACAATGCACAGCATGGATCATGGACACCAATTTTTTCTCATGGGGTTGGCTTACTTTTATTGTAAGGCTTCTAAAGTGATTCATGGTAGAATCCTCCCTGTACTGCCTACAGTGTTTTGACCCTTGGCTACCTACAGTAGCTGCTTTAGCTCAGCTGTTTCAGTTAGTTAGGCCCTTTATAAACTTACTTATTTTGCCACCTCTTCCTATTTCATTCTCATGAAAATGCCTACGCTATTGTAATTCAGCAACTCTCATCTTGAAAAACCCTACAACAAAGCCTAGCAGTGCCATTTCAATGAATAATTCATAAAAACTTTTTACCCAGTTTGCCAGTTTTCAACCTCTGCCCACATAGCATATTGTTACATAGTGATTCAGCTTCACTGGAGCCCTGCAAAACCAGAAGTGAAAACATTGTTTATATTATTGATTAAAGATTAATAGCTAGATTACACTACGATAAGAATTAACTTTTGAAATAAGACACAAGCAATACTATTTAGATGACAATCACAGGACTATTGCTTGAATGTGAGATGTTGATTTAGATATACATAAAATCTTTGGTCTGCCTTGTGACAGCAACAAATATTTTTTTAATGTTATCTTACTGTCACATTTCATTTTACAGAGAGAATCTTCAGAAATAAACAAACTACTCCATGGTTTAAAGCAGGGGTCGGCAACCTTTCGGAAGTGGTGTGCCGAGTCTTCGTTTATTCATTCTAATTTAAGGTTTTGCGTGCCAGTAATACATTTTAATGTTTTTAGAAGGTCTCTTTCTATGTCTATAATATGTAACTAAACTATTGTTGTATGTAAATAAGGTTTTTAAAATGTTTAAGAAGCTTAATTTAAAATTAAATTAAAATGCAGAGCCCCCTGACCGGTGGCCAGGACCCGGGCAGTGTGAGTGCCACTGAAAATCAGTTCATGTGCTGCCTTCGGCATGCGTGCCATAGGTTGCCTACCCCTGGTTTAAAGGATTACATGGGGGCAGGGTGTATTTATATTAAGTAAAGCAAGAAGGGAACTATGGGTGATTGTCAAAGTACACTAGGATTTTTTGTTTAAAGACAATTACATAACCCTCTACAATAAATATCTTTAGAAACAGCTCAATTGCAATATTTAAAGTAAGGCTAAATGTTAGTGAATAACAATGCGTCCAAACAAAAAGAATAGTACTAGTTGATACTTTCTTCCCTCAGTGGTTCTTACCATTCACCATGTTTATCATTTCCTATTTGTATGGTAATAGCACTGAGGGGACCTAATAAGGACTAAGCACTGTACAAGTACCCAGAAACTAAGCCTGCTCCAAAGAGTTTATTTATTTACCCTTCTCGTTCATATCTGCATTATTTTTCTCCTGCCCTCATCTTTTTTTAATACTGTCTCTCATACATGCCCTGCTCCGTCTATTCTTTAGCTCCCTTAGTTTCAAAGCCTACATTATTTCTAACTCCTGCCTGTATCCCCTCTCTTGCAATAACAAAGCCAGAGGGCTCACAGTCCGATGCTTACTGAGAAGCAGGCTGGGAGCCATTGCTGCAGTGGTGGTGGTATTGCAACTTGAATCTCATAGCTGTAAATGAAATCAGGGTTGACTTCTGTTCTTGTGCTGATCAACTGAGAAACAGTACATAATCTGGAGCAGGGAAATGGTTGAGACATAGCTCCTGAAGCCATTGTTGTGTGAATTGCACACAGTCACAGGGATTAGAGCAGATGACGGGAAGCATTGGAGACTGACCAGATGTCCCAGCATTTTAATCCAAGATAAGACACTCCTAATTTTGACAAAGCCAACAGGAATATCATAGAAACCTTGCCATCTATCATTTTACCAGTGACTAAACATTGTAATGTTTAGTGTAGGTCAGGGACGGGCAAACTTTTTGGCTTCAGGGCCGCATCAGGTTTTGTAAATTGTATGGAGGGCCAATTAGGGGAGGAGGTCGAAGCCTGGCCCCTGCCTCCTATCTGCCTCCCCCAGGGGACTCCTGCTCCATCCAACCCCCGCCCCCCGTTCTTTGATGGCCCCTGTCCCCTGACTGCCCCTGGACACCCGCCACCTCATCCAACCCCTCCTCTCATTCCTGACAGCCCCTGGGGACACCTGCTCTATCCAACCACCCATTCTTCCTGTCCCCTGACTGCCCCCAGAACCCATTCCCCTGACTGCCCTCTGCTGCCCCATCCAACTCCCCCTCCTTTCTGACTTCCCCCCAGGACCACTGCCCCCATTCAACCTCATTTACCCCCAACCACCATCCACACCCCTGCCCCCTGACCACCACCCCAAACTCCCCTTCTCTCTATCCTACCCGACCCTGCTCCCTGTCTCCTTACCACGCTGCCTGGAGCACTGGTGGCGCTACAGCCGCACTGCCTGGCTGGAGCTGGGCCACTTCACCACTGCTACCACGCAGCACAGAGCACTGGGTCAGGCTGGGCTCTGCAGCTGTGCTGCCCCAGGAGCTCACAGCCCCGCTGCCCAGAGCATTGTGCCGGCGGCAGAGTGAGCGAGCTGAAGATGCGGAGGAGGGGGAACAGCAGGGGAGGGACCAGGGGCGAGCGTCCCAAGAAAGACACTCAAGGGCCAGGCAGGAGGGTCCCATGGGCCAGATGTGGCCCACAGGCCGTAGTTTGCTCATCCCTGGTGTAGACAGCACCTCCACTATTAGATGGTGCTATACATATATTTTTAAATTGTTGTCTGTTGTTAATCTGACTTGGCAGGGGTTAGTACGCTCTTCAGCTTTATTTCTGTGGGCAGGAGCTGGTACTTGTAGTTTCCCAATAAATCAGTGATTCTATACATATTACAAATGTTATATTTATGTCTATGCTTTCATTTTACTCATAACTCTCCTAAAAACTTACTACTGCTGTGATGGATGTCTACAACTTGCAATTTTGTAATAAAACTGAAAAACCCTCACAATATTTCTTCCTGTAGCTTTCCAAGTGCAGCCTGTTTTCTTTGAGTCTGTTTATTGTCCAATACAGGATATAGAAATGCCCATCAGTGCAAAGTGGATGCAAAATACTGCCATTCAAAGTTACTTACACTAAAACAGATGGCTGGTGCAACTTTGAAAACATGCATAATGCAAAAACTCACTAGTTTTTATCCTGTATGCAGTATATTATAGCATAAACAATTCTGATGATTTGTTGGCTACAACAAGCCTTTAGAGCCTGAAAATCCCATTTGTGCTGATAACAGCCTTTGCTCAGAATACCATGTATCCCTACTGCTAGGTGGGCCCCTGCTCCCAAAAACCAGACCTGGACCAACAACCATCTATTGGGCGAAATCCTGCTCAAGCAACCCACCGCTGACTTCACAAGAGTTGCAGGATGGAAATGAGAGTATAATTTAGCCCATTAGAACTATTTAATATTATGCTTGGTGCCTAATCATTAAGGTTTTCCTGTTTTTTACTTTAAGCATCTCATTCTTTAAGCATCAAGCATATAAATAAAGTTCATGTTTCCCTATATCATATTTTTACTCACATCTAATTAAAGGCTGATTATTTCGACAATGGGTTTTCAGTTATGCCAATAGCTAATCCAAGAATCTTTCTTCAATGTTTATAGTTCTGAATACAAATATATTGAAAATAAGTGGAATAAATGCAACTAAGACAAGATATATGCTATCAGCATATTAATATGCATAATCTCACACTCCAGTGACACTGAGGTTGAGATCTAAACCTAGGAGAATCTGACATTTTATCCTTAATATTTTATAGTACAGAAGTATATTTTCCAAATTTGGCCTAGGTATAAGTCTTTGAAAAATTTCAGGTCACACACTCTCAGTAAAGACTTAAGAGTATGGCAGCTAAATTTTCTGAATATTCAGTTTGCACTGAGCATGCTCCATCTCCTCACACATCTTTAAGTGTCAACTAGACTGCACATGCACAATCCCCACCAAGAGAGACCCAGCATGCACCATGCAGGGCTGAAGAGATGGAACAGGATTTTCCTGCAATTATTCTCCTAGCTATCGAGGCCTGGCAGAGTGAGAGCAGATGAGGAGCTGAGGGGGTGAAGCATGGAAGATGGACTGGCTGGGCAAGGAGACAGACTAAATGAGCTGGGGGTAGGTGGAGGGACAGCCTCAGAAAAGGGAGACTGGGACTGAAAGTCAAGGTGGGGGAGGAAGAATGGGGTGAGATGGCCAGGAGTGTGCAGACTTTATCTGGAAAAGGGAGATGGGAAAGAGACTGGGACAATAAGGCAGGGAGATGATTGCAGGGAGAGACAGAAATGGGCCAAGGTCAGGCTCAAGGGGACAGGGAAAGATCAGGTCAGAGGTCAAAGAGTTTGTGACCACTAGAACCTGCTACCCCTCCAAACCTGGAATGGACCCTGAGATTCCTGAGTGTTATCATTCACAGCCTGGGTCCACATAGAGAATGGTAACCTATTACTGCATTTGGTGCCAGAGGTCAGTGGGATGTATCTAAAGGTTTCAGCCCTGCTGATAAGCCATGTGGTGTCTGTATTATGTTATATGATGGAATTTTTTTTCAGTTTTTTTCCTTTTAAATCTGGGAAACTAAACACAATGTTAAAAGAACATTAACTTTGCAAATTCAAGAACTCAAAAGCTAGAAAATGTGGATTTCTCTCTAACAGTTACTGTATAGAAGACTTGCATTTCTCTAACTGATTTTCATTCTAGCAAATATATTTCAGGTTTGTTTTCATTTAATATAGACCAGACACCCAATACATAACCACACAGACATTTGTTTCTCCCAAAATTAGCATTATGACTTTATTTGGTGCTTTGTTACAATCTGTAAATCCAATAGTCAAAATATAAACTAGGCATAATGTTAAAGCATTTTACAAGCAAAATACTTTATTGTTTTCTCTCCAAATTGCATAGGATGGGATATGTGTACTGGTTAAATGATATACTGTACATAAACAAAACTATAATTCATAAAACTGTACTGAATAGATAAATCAATAAATCTTGGGAGTCACTGATTTTAAATGGACATAACCATAAAAGAAAAACCATACACCTGGAGCAATAAATATGGCTGCCTTTCTATGAACACACTGTCTCATGAAGACAACAAGCCACTGAACTTCTCATGTTGTTGTAGACCTTTCTAATTCAAAGAAATTAAACAATAAAACAAGCCAGAATGGGTCTATATATACCTGATTATTTTTTTTCCTATTTGACAAATGGCCAGAATATAGAGGGATTTTGATAGCTATTTCTGAAATCATTTATAGTAACATCTGTTTTTCATATTTTCAGTATCCTGGAGCCATCAAGCTTAGAGCTTCATCCACACTAATAATCTTTGCGTTTGTCATTACTCTGTTTAAATGTGTAAACTCACATTTGTTCCATTGTCTAGCACCAGACAATGTAGAAATAGATGCTTTGCCATAGTAACCACATTTCTGTTCCTGCAACTGTGTACCCCTGGCTTTAAAGTCTTACAAAACTAAAATATAGTTGATCTAGGTTGTATTAAAAGAGAATATTAAATACCTTTGGTAAAAATAGATATATTTAACAAGATTAGAAAAAGCAAATAGTTATATTGTCAAAAGGAGAGTATAAAATGTACATGATAAAAAATACAAACAAAAAAAGTCATAGGCCATAGTAATTAGAGTAAAGCCACTGTTCTTTTCAGTGTTTGCCTCCTTAGCTCATGCTTATTGTCCAGTCAGCTTTTCTAAAAGGCAGGTGCTTTAATAGTGGATGTGGAAAAATCCAGTCTTTCCTACAAGTATCAGAAAAATTAAGTTTAATTCAGAACAGGACAGTTTGTTTTAAAGCAAGTTTGTAAGACCTAGAACTCTGATTTAGAGCATGTGGGAGTGGTTGAGTACAGAAAGAGAGATTCCAGATGTTGTCAATCACAGGCCAGGTGTATTGGAGCTGTAGAAGTAAGGCAGCCAGCAGAGTCAAGTCTTCATGGTGTGAACACTGCAATTTTTTACACTAAATTCTTAAATCCATGTAATGTCAAGCCACCTGGACATGATATATACTTCTAGTAATCCCTTACTGATGCCTTTCTCCCATCCTTTGACTGGGCCTCCAAGCAACAGAGCTTTTACACAACAGATAATCCCAGT
Source organism: Gopherus evgoodei (assembly GCF_007399415.2). Lineage (NCBI taxonomy): Eukaryota > Metazoa > Chordata > Testudines > Testudinidae > Gopherus > Gopherus evgoodei. The sequence goes on along the minus strand of NC_044326.1, from coordinate 80,945,713 downwards.
TTGGTTTTTCCTCTCTTTAGAACTCACTGTAAATCCTGAAGATGGAAGATCCCCAAAGCAAACAACTGAGATTAGGGAAGGAGATAATGCACAAGCCCCATAACAGAATCAGCCATTAATTGAATGTACTTTGAAAGAAAGAAGCACACTTAGCCAAATTTATCCTTCAGTATTCCCTTTGCACACACAGGCACACGCCTCATGGTGTTCCAGGGGTACATCTGTCAATGATTTATGCAATCCCTTTACACCGCTCCTGGGCTTCAGCTGAAGAACCTGAAAGAACACAATTGGAGCCAGGCTTTTAAGTAAATCATTAAACATCTTGTTCATTATCTACAGTACACTGGAAGTAGTAAACTGAAAGACAGGGAAACTACTAAAGGAAACTCAATCAACTCCACAACTGAGTTTCTTCATTTATTCTGCTCGTTAATATATATTACATTTTTTTTGGCCTTACCTCAAGCGTTCCACAAACTTGATTAAGACATTAAGATATGCTAGATAGACATTTACTCATGCCATTGTGTTACATATGCCCCTTCCTTTCCTTTTAGAAAATTATCACTAGTCAAATCTGTTTCTTTAAAATTGGATCATATAGTACCATTAAGGTAATATATATTAAGATTATATAATATTTTATCACAGACACACAATTAAAAAAACATTAGTGAGTCACTGAATCCATACACCTGCAAATTTAGAATATAGGTAGAGATATTAAACTGATATATTTAGGTCTATAATTACAGACACTGGAAAAATCTTACATGACCTAGAGGTTGTTTATTGTCTTTTACATTCTAAAAAGAATGTAAGATGGTATCTTCGGGCTTGGCATATTAACAACAAAACTGTAAAATGCTAACCTTCAAACTAGCCCAGTTGCTTGTTAAGCTGAGCATGAACAAACAGCAGTTTCAATTCACTTTTGTTTTTAAAAACAGAACATCTCATTTTGCCCAACTTAGATAAATTCTTCAAATGTAGAGCTCTTCAGTCCACAGTAACTTCACAGGGTAAATGCCCTTCTTGTCCACAAAAATAACCTCTATTCAAAAAATGACATTTTGGAGTGAGAGCACAGGCGCTGATTTTTTTTTTTTTAACTCTTAGTAAAAGAGAGAGCTTCCTCCAAATGTGTCACTGTACAGTGACATTAGCCTTATCCTATGAACTACGTTCTGGTCAGCATTCACATTCACAATAAAGATTGTTTCTTGAATGGATTTTCTCTGGTCTCAAATATAAAACACAAAATGAGATACGTACCTCGTGGTATTTTTTGGTGACTTTGGTTGGGACGCATTGGCACTCATTGCAAGTATAGTGACAGCAGGCACAGTTTCCACCACAACGTTTAACCAATAGGCATAGTGGCCAGAAAATAGTGTCAGTTCGCTTCAGCTCCTCCCTCAATGACACTGAGAAGTTGCGAGGAGTACAGCTGTAGAGTCGCACCTCCTCTTTTAGAAGGTTCAGATCCACCACTGAAAAGCAAACATATCTTTCTATGACTTGTCTTTCAAATGCCATCAATAAACACACTTGAATGCTCTTGTAGCTTCCCTAAAGAGTGCAAATCCAAAGCCTTCAGAGACACTGCGGACCAGATCCTCAATGGTATTTAAGGCTCTAAACTTCTATTGACTTCCATGGGAGTTCATTTCAATGGGAGTGAGATGCTAAAATACTTTTAGGGTTCTGGGCCTGAGAGCTCTGCCATTGTGGAACTTATGCAAAGTGCACTTCAACTCCCAGGCTGCAATAATGGCCTTAGTGAGGCCACATTCCCAGGGTTCTCCCTCTCCTCAACCCCAATGTAATTTCCCTTCAAACCCTCTACTGACACAGAATTTAACCGCTATATTAAACTGCAATACACAAAAGCTGTCTGTGGATTTTTATTCTACTTCATTATTAATTAAGGACTCCACTGCAATTAAAGAATCTTGCAAACATCTCTTTTTAATTAATTTTTTTTAGTTTGTAAAACTTGTTCGAAGTGTGCAAACGTTGTCTTCACTATCTTTTCAATGCATGCTTTCAACAAAGAAGATTCAATTGAAAGGAAAAACAAAACCTATTTTTCTAGCTAAAGGAAAGTCTGTACCATGGCCTTATCATGGAACTTCTGGAAAGCTATGCTTACATCAGTGAATGTCCTATATACAGTGCGTGTGTGTGTGTGTGTGTATACAGAGGGAGGGACTTATAAAATAAAAAAATAATTATCAGAAGAGTGCTAAGATTTTTCTTTTGTCTCCTCCTTGTCCCTTTTATAATCAGTCTGTCTGTGTCAACCTCTGTTGCCTCTTTCCATGCCATTTGCACTTTATTTATTTATTTATTTATTTATTCTTGCTTCTCCCACAAGCCACCCTCCATCAAAGTAGAACTCAGTAATATTACTCCGTTGAATCAAACTTTTAAATCTGTTACATTTAAGTAAGTTCAAAACTTGGTAAAACAAGTTAAGTCATCTCCACCATACATGGAACTTCACTATATCAGTTTCCTTATAAACAGATTCCACTGTAGCATATGAAAATTTTAACATGCTGAGTGCTGAACAGCTTATGGAAATGCCAAAAATAGGGCAGTATACTTCTTGTTCCCCTAATTCCATGGACAAGAATTAATGGGCCTTGAAAGGGGAAAATGCCATTAATGAAAAAAAACTAGGGTTAGTTTTGTGGAACACTGAACACATTTTATTAGTGCAGACTGTGATGAAAAGCACTGTAATTTGGCTTCTGGTAGAAAAGGAGGTTATAATGATCTGTGATATTTGGACTGATTTTCCCCCCTCCTCCCAAAGGAATAGATGCAATGTGTAATGGTATCTGCGATTCTTTTCACTGGTGGGTTAGCAGCATTACATTTTCCTCTTTGTATACACCTATGCCAGGATGGCTTTTGGAAATACTGAAATAAAAATCTCAGACAATCTAGCCCTGACATTAAAAAATAACCCTTTTCCAGAAGACCTATGATAGAAACCTGGGGGGGGGGGGAAAAACAACCTAAAATCATCCCATTTATACTACAAATAAATTCATATTAACATTTGGTAAAAACAAAGAAAACCTTTGCATAAATTTCTAGTGGTTCAGAGAGGGAGAAAATAATCTTGGAAGAGATTACTTCAATTCCAATTAAAAATGTAATAATTGAAAATGAACAAAACAGAAGAAAGAATGTATGTATTATTAATCAGTGGTTACCTGCTGCTTTTGTTAAACACTGATCTGCATGTATTTCTATGGAAGAGGGTCTCTGATTTCAAACGACTAAATATAATTTCCCCACCACTATCCTCATGGCCATATTATGTTTTCTGAACACAGTTAGCTATTTCACTACATGCCAAGATGAGATGGCTTAACACTTTGTTTTTCTTTTTAAATATGTGAATAACGTACTACAGTGCAACTATAACTGATTGGGCCAACTGAGGGATAAATTGATAAAGTGTATGAGAAAGTAACCCTTGGTCCACTTTAAAAGAGTCATTTCAGTTCTAAGATGTCCTATTGGGAATTTTCTATGTTCAAAACCAGCACATTAAATGTAAAATAAAGCTGCTATCATTACTACAATAGTGTCTAAAATGGAGTAGTCACTACCATCACATGAAGAAAGACACAGATCCTGCCATAACAATCCTGCAATCTGAAGATTAAAATACAGTTATGGGATTTCGTACTCATTGTGACTAAGATGAAAAGGCAAACAAATTATGTCTGTAATAATAATACAGTAACGAGTAATACTGTTTGCCATGGCATGGCAATACAGGTGTAGACAAATAGAGTATACTTGCCTCTTCTGGCCATCGGCCTGGATGTGCCAAGCAGGAAAAAGAGATTTTTGTTTTTAACCTAGCTGCAGGCAGGCTTACTTAGATGACTTTCAGAACAGAGTCTTTTTTTTTTTTATCACTAGCCTCTCATCCCAGAGCTGGCACCTAAGAAAGCAGTGTTGTCCCATAAAAATAATCACCAGGTAGGAAAATGTGTTTTTCCCTTGGCATGACTGCCACTGTCATAGAGGGATGGTTCTGACTAACAGTATCTCTAACTTTAGTGAGTGAGAACTAATTACTCAGCCCGAGACTGAATCAAAAACAGGAAAAGAAAGGTTTAAAGGGGAAGGTGGGAAGGCTGGCATTGGATAACCTGGGGTAGGCAACCTATGGCACATGTGCCGAAGGCGGTACGTGAGCTGATTTTCAGTGGCACTCACGCTGCCCAGGTCCTGACTATCAGTCCAAGGGGCTCTGCATTTTAATTTAATTTTAAGTGACGTTTCTTATACATTTTAAAAACCTTCTTTACTTTACTTACAACAATAGTTTAGTTATATATTACAGACAAAGAAAGAGACCTTCTAAAAATGTTAAAATGTATGACTGGCACACAAAACCTTAAATTAGCATGAATAAATGAAGACTCGGCACACCACTTCTGAAAGGTTGCCGACCCCTGGGATAACCTCTCCTCAGCAATAGCAACCCTTCTGTTGCTAAGGGAGAAATGCTTTATGCATTCAGTACTCAAATCCTGCATGGGCCAATATGCTTGGTGTATAGTATCATGTGACCAATGAGCATAGTTTGTCCAAGGAGATGTATTTCCCCCTACCCAGGAAGTGGTTACTGCTCTAGTGGAATGGTCTAGAGCAGTGGTTCTCAAACTATTGTACTGGTGACTCCTTTCACATAGCAAGCCTCTGAGTGTGACTCCCCACTTATAAATTAAAAACACTTGGTTATATATTTAACACCATTATAAACACTGGAGGCAAAGTAGAGTTTGGGGTGGAGACTGACAGCTCACACACCCACATGTAAGAACCTCAAGATCCCCTGGAGGGTCCTGACCCCCAGTTTGAGAATCCCTGGTCTAGAGTTCAGGAGAGTAAAGTAAGTGGTAAGGAATAGGCAAGATGAATACTGGATCTTGGGTCTGGGTATCGGATGCAGAACTTGGGTGTCTGGTGGCTAATGCTGGAGGCAAACAAGTGATGGATGAAATCTGTATGTTGCCTCCAATCCATGAGACTTCCACTTTGAAGAGGGACCTCAAAGATCCGACGAATAATGGATAGATCTGGGTTCTGTTGAGAGTAGTCAGCATGGATGTTCAGATGGCTCAGGATATAGAAGGTTTTCAGAAACCCAAGTGTTTTTCAGCAGGGATTGCCTCTTGGTTCCTACCCTTGATGGTTTAAATAAGCCTTGGGAGTGGTGATATCTGACCTAATAAGGATGTGTTGTAGACTGTGGCCTTCCCAGTGGAAGGAGAACTAGTCAGATCTCCCATAAATACAAGATACTGATGTTGAGTCTTCACTCTAAATTTGATAATTTTCTCTGAAAAGACCTGAGAATGCTGTAGTCCCAGTTCCTCCATAACAAATATGACAAAGGGAATTTAGTAAAACATGAAAGGGATGTAAGGGGTGGTATGGTTCATTTTAGAAATAACTAAATATAAAATTCCAAATGGAATCTCTGTAGTTAACCCCTAGCATTGATCAAAGGTGGCGATTTGCTGGCTTCTTTCAATATGAAGACAATCCAATGGCTCAGTTGCATGGGGAAACTGATAATTTCTAAGATTCATGCCTGGCCACTTGCATGCCCAATACAAAGCTCTTCCATTCAAACTGGCACCTGTGTCACAGAACAAAGATCATGATAGTTGCCACTTTCAGAAATCAAGTCTCTGTGTGTGAATGCTCCAATGAAACACTGGATTAATTGGGCAGAGTAATTTCAGCAAACGTCCAGAGCAGTCACCAAATCTCTATAGCTATTTCTGACTTTCAGCCTGAATATAAACAGAGTCAAATGTTCCCTGATCCTCTGAAGTATCTGCGTCACCTGAGGACCGAAGGGCAGTGTTTGGACTTCCTGGCACATTTCTTTGGCTTGCCTTTCTTCTCCACCCTGAAGATACTCTAAGATGGGGACCTCAACCAGATATATCACATGCTTCTTTTAGCAAGGTCAGAAGCAAGCCAGGTGGAAGGATGTCGGGAGGCTACCTGCAGGAAGTTCAAAAAGGATATAGCTTGGCAGAAAAAAATCTCTTCCTCCTCACTGACACTTCCTGCCTGAGCAACAGCAAAGTTACATACCTATTTGCCTATGACTGTTACTGACATGTCATGGGGCATGGGAGGAGGGGGGGTAGTGGGGATTATCATTTTAGAAACAATTTGGATATGGTTTGAACAAAACCCTAGATCCAAATACCCCAATTCTGGAAGGGTTCTGAATGTGAACCCAGACCCAACATTTTCAATTCAGTATATTTTAGCATGCTTTATTGTAACAATAGAACTTCTGAGGTGTTGAAAAGCTTCATGTTCAGCTTCATGTCTAACAAAGTACCTAAGGGGCATAGCTTTTATATCACAGCATGCACCCTTGCCCTATCTTTCTTCTTATTAAAAGGTTTGTGGCAAATTTGTCCAGTGCTTATGTAATCATATCTTTGAACTGTGTGAATGAAGCTCTTATTTTTTCAGAGTGTATCTGTCTGTCTAAAATGTATTTTAACATACTGTGGGCACAAAACTAGATGACAGAATGTATATACTCCCTTAAAATGTTTACTTAACCGTAATAAAAGGTTATATGAATTTCCCAAGTGAACTAAGTTACAATACCTGTTATAATGTGAAAATTTAAACACACTTTCAACTTGGCTTTCACTAATTTATCATGGTTGACATAACAGTCAAAAGTTCTTTTTTAGCACTAGCTCAGAAAAAATACAGGTTTTTTTTTTTTATTTTTTTTGTAGAACCAAGGTATTACTGAGGAAGGAAAGAAAGAAAGAAAGAAAGAAAGAAAGAAAGAAAGAAAGAAAGAAAGAAAAAGAAAGAAAGAAAGAAGTGATGCGGGTTGGTCTAAAATAAAACTGTATTTCAAAATAATGTATCTTCATTAGTTTGTATCATTTAAATATACTAAGTTCATATCAATCTGAAATTAATTGCTTTTTATAATTGAGGCTATAACTTTCTAACAAATCTCCAAAGATGTGTACTCAAAAAGAATCCCTCTTTCCCAAAGCATTTTACCAGCTAAATTCTGGTCTAAATAAAGCCGGGGAGAGGGGCAGATTTTCTCCTGCAAGAGAAGGTTGGTGTGTGCGTGTACGCGCATCAGGAAAGTGGTTATGGCTTCTAGACTCCACATCACCTAGAGATGCTCCCAGTGGCATAGGAGATTTAATGGCCCCTAAAACAGTAAAGGATTGGCATAACACACCTGCCACCGGCTCTTCTTGTCCTTTGCCAGGAGTGCAAGCAGCAGAGGCACATAGTCTCAGTACAGATATATGAACAGGCAGTTCCCACACACCAGGAGAATTATCTGCTTCTTGTACCATGCATGTAGCATAAAAGAGCTGTAATTAGGGTGCAGAATGTGGCCCATTGATTACTCACTGATTTTTGTGGGAGTACGACTGGACTACTTTTTTTCACTGCAATGCACTTTTTAGTTTTTAATATGTATAATATTCAAAAGGAACTTAGTTTTTATATATGTAAATATTTTGGAATATAGAACCAAATTTTGCTTTTTGGAATAACTCCTTTGACCTGACAGAGGTATTCCTGATTTACACAGATATAACTGAGATCATAGTTTGGTCCTAAATTCTGGACATAAATATGGCATTTAATTAAAATGAATAAAACAAAAAGAAAACTGGCCTAATTATAGAATTTGAAGGGTACAATGTAGTTTTAATTAACTGATAAACATTTTAAGACAGATAATTTTCTATAGTACTTCTTAAAATAGGTTTTTAATGCAGTAGAGCATGTTATTAAAAACAACAATAATAAAAATAAAAACAAGGAAAAAGTTCACATTCTCTAACTATTCAAAGCACCTAACAGTTAATACTTGTCATCTTAATGAGACACATTTTCTGCCCCAGGCTATAACATTACACACTCAGTAATGCAGTCTGAGGGTGGTCCTTTTAAGATGAATGTGGCAATACTCTGATATGTTTATTCAAAGGAAAATCTATTTCATTGTCTAATTAGAAGTCTTTAGAAGATTTACTCTGATAGTTTCTTGGGAAGATCACTGTCTCGTAGAGAGTTGCTTTTGTCTATATAGATGTTATCCAACACCTGCATTTCTGTTTATGTAAAGTTCCACAAATATACATTACTTTTCTCTCACTTATTATATGCTTAAAATGGTAATGCAGTTGACAAATGGTGAAACTCTTTAACTAGGAAAGTGCTAAATGAATATTTGAAAGATGTGCTTCATAGCTGAAAGCTTTTAAAGACAAACTGCCTCCTATCGAAGTCTTGATTTACCTATGCATAGCTGTAGCAATAAAAGCATGGCTAGAATAGTAGATTTTTAGCTCTGATCCAGGGATCAGCTGTCAAAAAACTAAATCTGTGTTATGAAAAGGATTCATCTTCTCTCCTTCCTTGCTGACTGAATGATAATCTACTTTATATTTGCCAACATAGGCACTACAAACTGATATTTCATTTACACTTGAATATTTTCATTTTCATGCTATGTGATAGGAAGGCAAGAGAGTGTTGTCTGCATGCTGTTCATCAACATGCAATCTATAAATATGAAATAGTGGCAGTATTTCCAGGAGATTTGGTGGAAAATGCACAAATTTCCAATGTAAGCAGAAGGATATGTCTTTCCTTGATTTACTCTATGTAAGGTAAAATCCTTAATACAGGGTATATACATTACACCTTCAATTAAGCAATTGCCTACCTCACCAAGTGGTGGCCAGGGACACCACTGTTTCATGGGATAGTGGAAGATGGCATTAACACAAGTTGCTCTGAGGCCATAAAGATTGCAACATTCACATTCTGAGACAATCTAGACTATACCAACTGAAAGAAGGTCAGAGATGGGCTGCACATCAGAGAGGTACAATTCCTTCCTGAGTATCCCAATGCACAGTTTGAGAACACTACTATACTATAGGTGATAAAGAATATAGGCCAATTTGTGACTGGCCCTTGTGTGCTGGATGCTGAGAGATTCTCCTTTTTTTGCACACAACGGACAATCAGAATCCTTGCATTTTGAGGCAATAAGAAGTCAAGTGCCCACAGCTCCAATCAGTACAACATGCCAGGTGCAACCTTTCACCCCACTTTGGTCTCTCTTCTGTGTATACATTCTATTGCCTCCATAGATTAGATCAATACATTAGATCAACAGATTAGAGAGAGACTGCATCGCCATCTGAGGATACAGTATCTTCTATAGTTACAATGTCATAGAGTACTACACACAGATTGCACATGAGCAGTATTCTACAAGGGCATGCTAGCTTTTACAATTTGAATGGGCAGGCTATCATTTTATGGCCTTCCTCCAGGCTTGACATACCCAGGTCAGGAAACACAACGCTATAGCCTTTATTTGTCAGCCAGACGAGTAAAGCTCTGTTCCATGGCCTGAACAGATATCTACTGAGTTGACCTTACAACAAACATCCATTATTCTTACTGGAAGGCTGCTGGGATTCTTTACACCTGGCCACATCATCATTTTCCTGAGAGCAAATTTCCTAAGGTGCAGTACTCATTTTGTTCTAATGAGAACATTCTCATTTCCACTTGGAACTCTCACTCCCTGCCTATGCCTCTTCTCAGTTAGCTTGTCAGCTTAGCTACATCCAGAGAAGCCCCTTTCTGATGTTATGGCCCTTTTTGTTCCCAGTTGCTGTAATCTTTTTGGTAAGAAAGAAAAAAATGTCACGATGTAAAAGAGTTAATGGCTGATCATATGGGTGGGGGCAGGGAAGACACTCTGCAATTATGATCAAACTCACCAGCGCACAAGCTGGTTGGTACAGGGGAGGAGTGCAGGACCTGGGGCTGTATTAGGTAAGAAGCTCCATCAAAGTCCATCTATTGCTCTGAAGAAGGAGGACTTCACTTTGAGTTCTATATTTTGGAAATTTCAATATAATATTATTATTTTAAATAGGATCTGGAGTGGCTATTCTCTCCCAGGGCTGAGCCTGGCACAAATGCCTCCCAAATTCCCTGTGCTATGAATAGAGCCCTACCAAATTCAAGGTCCATTTTGGTCAATTTCACAGTTATAGAATTTAAAAAATCAAAAATTTCATGGTTTCAGATGTTTAAATCTGAAATTTCAATGTTATAATTGTAGGGGTCCTGACCCAAAAAGGAGTTGTGGGGGAGAGGGGAGAGGGAGGAGGGCCAAGGTTATTATACAGGGGTTGTGATACTGCCACCAGGACCCCAGTTTGAGAAACACTGATCTCCCCCATGAAATCCGTACAGTATAGGGTAAAAGCACACAACGTGGGGAGACCACATTTCAAGGTCCGTGATGCTTTTCCTCTGGCTGTGAATTTGATAGGGCCCTAGCTATGAAACATGGAGCAGTGCTCTGGCACTGGTTGCTTTTTGCTAAATTTCTCCATATTTTTGAGGAGACATTTTTAGTTATTGCCCTTTGTCTAAATCATAAACATGTGGGAGTATCTATACTCCGCAAAGAATATAGAAAATTAAAAGCTGTAGGACAGGGTGAAGAATATGCAAAATGACTGTTCCTTTGCCAAGATAAACATCTATGCAGAGCCATAAAATGCAGAAGAGAGGGTTACCTCTTGATTTTCTCTCACGAATATATGCCTTTCCAAGGATTTGCCATGTTGGTCTGTACAGATCTTCCAAGTCCAGTTGCCATCTGTCTGGTTCCAGATACCGGATAAGTTCTTCCACAGTACTAAATCCAGCAACAGCATTGTTTAGTAAATCTAATGGTAAAGATGATGGGGGTAACATGGATGGGCTGGCAGCTTCTGTATGGTGCTGCAATAAAACAAAGGACAGCAACAGTTAGATATGTAAGGGAATTGCTTAGGTCAAACATTGTACTTTATAAAGCTGGATAAACTTGGCAGTGGAAATTATAAAAGTAACTAGCTGTTTAACAAATTTACTGACTAAGACTAATGATAATTCAGGGAGCATCTAAACATTCCCCCCATTTAAAGTGCTAATTTGACTACACATTTTTTTCTTCTTACTTTCTTGGTTTTAAAGAATGACATGCTACTATACCTCTTTTCTGGAGAAGTTCACTAAATGATGGATGACATGTCAGAAATAATTAGAGCAAATGGTGCACTAAACCTTTGATGGAAAAATATAGCTCCATTACAAGCAATTACTCCCTCCTGAAATCTTAGGAAACTCACATTTCTCATGCTGCTTTTAGCACAAGGATTAACTGGCCTTTTGTGGGGTTTGGTGTTGTATAGTCAAATATGAAACTATTCTAGCGTAACAATAGTAGAAAATCCTGTTGCGGCCTATTGATGAAAAAGGGATTGTATGTTCAATGAAGTTTCAAGCATAGTAATGCTGTCAACCAAATAATTCAGAAGGATAATAGTAGCATTGTGTGTTATCTTCTAGATTAACCGTGCTATATAACAGGTAGGTATTATTTAATCTGAAATGCCCTCTCAACACTGCACACTAAACAGAACTTCTTTAAAATGTTGAAAACAGCCCTGAAAAAGCCACGACATACACCATCAGAATTTGCTGCTATTCTACCAAAGTTTCATTCCACTAACTGTAAGTGAGCCGACACCTGTAAACTCTCCAGGAGGATGGGCACTAGATTAAGTGTGTGTCTGAGGGCTGACGTGATTGTGGGGGAGAAAGGCAATGAGTGGAAGTAGTCAACATGCCTTTCCTAATATTTGCTTTCAAGGAATACCATGAGAATGGCTGTCCTTGCTTTATTTATACCATATGCATGGTCCTTGGTTGTTTTTTTTTTAAATCTAGGAATCATGCAAGCATAGAAATATGTACAGAAATACCCAGTCTGTTGGTATTGGTAACTTCTGTAGGGATCTGTATCCTGTCATTCTAGCATTATTTCCAACAGAGAGGCATCCAGCTGTCCATTATTGGTGGGTAATTTAAAGTAACATAGATCCCAGAAAAGTAAGTGTTTATTTCCCTCATCTTCCTGATGCCCACATTACAAATAGCATGATGATCTGTCCATTGGGTTATGATAATAAACCAATATATTCTGGACAGTAATTTAAAACTTATACTGCACAATGCGTGGTGCTACAAATTTCAAAACAGTGCTGTAATGCTATCCAGACTATAAAGAAAAATAAATATTGTAAGATTTTTCTCCCTGTTTTCTTCCAGAAAGAGTATTTATACATAAATATATGTTAATATTCATGTTTTCTGTTTTGAAAGTGTGGGGTTTTCTTTTGCTCAATAATAAGTAAATATCAGGAAGATTAAACTAGCAATCATTCTGAAGAAAACTCATTTCCTATCGCTAATTTCCAACTTTTTCTGACATTTTTTTACAGCATGCTCACATTTTTGATGCGCAAACAAGGCCTGATACATCAGTGTTTTACTCGAATTTTATCCTGATATAACCCAAATGAAATTGTATAGTTGTTTCAGTGTAAAACCAGAATAAGGAAATAGTGAATCAGACCCATATTGCTTCATTGCAAAATGGATAAAGTAGTTTAAATACAAAAATTGTCATCGCTGTCCACTAGTCTCACTTTAGAAAAACAAAATAAAACATCATTAAAATATAGCAAAATTTCACACAATTGAAGATTCACATCTCGATGAACGGTAGTTACAAATTTATATCATTTATCAAAAACAATTAAGTTTAATAAAATTGCACAAAGTGTAAAAACATTTATTGACTACCTAATTTAATGAGTATATAACTGCAAAGTTGTCTTTAAAGATGTGAATACTGTAATTGATATTTACCACATAACTTCCTACTAAGTCTTAATTACATGCATAGTTAAGTATTTTATGACAATTAACATGTTATTCTTTGTTAAAACTGCTAATGGTTGTTTATTTTTCATTTAAGCATTTTAGGTAGAATGTCAAGAGTAGTAATAAATAGTAGTATCTTTCTTTTGGCTATTCCCATCATTCGTAACACGTTATTAGGAATGGCAGCTTTATCTAGCTTGCAAATGACAAGAATTCACTAGCATTTCAAAGGTTTTTTTAAATGATTTAATCTGTAGAAGTGTCATGACTTCTGAACACTGAGAAAAGTTTATATTCTAGGAGGGGGTACTTTCCTTGTTAGGAGAGAAATGAATTGACAAAAGATACTGTATCCTAACTTATTTACAAGTATGTACATTCTTTACAGGGATGTCAGATGGCAAAAGGTAAAGTGTAGATGAGTGGTTTTCAATCTGTGGTCCGCGGACCTCTAAGGGTCTGCAGACTATATCCATGATTTCCAAAGGGATCTGCACCTTCATTCGAAATTTTATAGGGGTCCACAAATGAAAAAAGGTTGAAAACCACTAGTGTAGATGATAATTCTCAGAGATAGCATGGGAGTTGTAACCTCAAGCAAACAACTCTATATTCAAGTTCTCAACCAGACAGTTTCTCTCTTTCTGCTGTAGCAATGGGACAACAATGTAAGAGTATCAAAACCTGTCCATTTGTTAGTGAAATGTGCTTGGACTATCACTCAAATTCACGTACAGTCAGCTGATCAGGTCTATACAAAAACCATCTATGGGTACTGCCAGCTATATTGCTATTGATGTTTTGCAACATAAAATGAAAACTATTTGAATTCAGCAACCGTCCCTCAAACATAAGAGCTCAACATCTGCCATTAACAGATTCTTCACTTTGATAGCACTTATTGCTCTATCTAAAGTGTGACTCTGTTCCATAGTTTGTTTCAAAACATTGTGAAATTCCATATTTGTGTTTGATAACTGCATACCTAGTTACTCCCAAAAAAACTGGCTCAGCTTTATGATGTAACGACTCCTAAAGGTTAATTAAGCCCATCAGTGTCATTAAATTTTTTTAATACAAATGAAACAAATTAATCCCTGTTGAAAATCCATAGGGCTAGAATCTCACCTGTGCTGAGTAAATCTTGGCGTGTTCTGGCTCCTTTGGTCCTGCTGCAGCCCTGTCACAACTTAAAGCTGTTGTCAGCAGCTTTAAGTTGCACCATTGGTTTAAGATCCTCAACAGCCCTGATGACTGTGTGCAAAAAAAAGTTGTCTTTTACAGTGGGATAGCTAATGTACAACAGTTATCTCACTGTGAAATCCTAGTGGATACAAGGCACTCTAGTTTTACCACAGGGTAGCAAGGTCAGCACTCTATTCTCTGGCCTTGATTGCCCATGCCTAGTTTCCCACAGTGCCTTATCTTCACTGCTGCCTAACATGCATTAGCAATCTCCCTCTTTTGATAATGAAGACTTTGCCTGAACAGAGCAAGACTCCAATACGTCTTTTCCCCACTCACTTCTTTGCGGAGAGGGTAGCGGTCAGGCACTGACTGCACCAAAAGCAAGCTTCCCTCCAACAGGGGAACTCCATAGTGGACATTTGCAGTTGGGATATGGGCAAAGGGGCCGTAACACAGCTTATGAATAGGGCCCATTGTATCCAGTGGGCTTACACCAGGGAGAAATACGGCCCAGTCTTTCTAGTGAAGTTGAGGCACTCCAGAATATGGAATAAATAATTAAAACTTTTCTTTCATAGCACCACATATTTGATTAATAGGAATGTTTGGGGCTTTCCCCTTCCCCAAGGATGAGTGATTCACATCAAAACAGCAAAATGCAAAATAATAATTTGTAAAATATCTTGACAAATGATGTATTTTAGCGTGTTCCTCTCCCCACATTAAAAACAACTTAAAACTTTTTCAATTTTTGTTTTTATACCCAGGGAACCATTTTCATTTATTTTAATATGATGAAACATGTTTAAACACTAGATAGAAACAAACAATTTTATCTTTACTGTGTTATTAAATATGAATCAGAGCGAAAACCAAAAACCATAGTAAAAAACACTAGAGCAGTAGCTGCCCTGTAGTAAAAGCCAAGAATTACAATTAGTGTTGGATCCAATAGAATTTCCAGTTAGGCTATTTATACTGCATTTTCCTGAGTAGATTTGAACCTATTGAAATGAATATCTTACAGATGTGCCCGAAGGAACTCTCAATCTTTATAAAAAGTGGGAGGGGCAAAAGATTTGATGGGAGGGAGGAAGGCTGCGAGGACAAGATGCGACAGGAACCAAAGGACTAAACTGTAACTTTACAATCAGCCTCACGTAAGGGTTGACTTACAGCTGCACTTTCTCAGGAACAGCTCAGAGAATGAACTTTGAGTTAGAAAGTTAGAATTACTCCCCTGGTACCTCTTTGCTCAGGGACAGTAAGTTATTTCATCCCTTTTCATAGAGCAGCTTCTTCCCCACCAGACTCCCCTCCCCCATTCTTCCCAAGTGCTTGACTAGCTAGTCTGGCTGGAAAGGGGGCAGGGTGCAGTCATGCCTCCTCTCACCCTCTACGCACTCACTTGATGGGGTGAATATCAGTCAAGTGGTCTTTTCTGTCCCCGAGGCCAGAGTCCCAATCTGAGCAAAGCTGCCAGGAGAACAAAGGGGACCTTATTCCTCTACATAGGTCAGAAATAGTTGTAACAATCCAGCCCAAAGTGAGCATTCTGATGTTAGGAGAGGAAGGACAGTACAGTGGTAGGGATGCTACCCTGGGATGCAAGAATTCTGTGAACACTTCTCTGTTCTGCCACAGACTTTCTGTGAGACCTTAGGTATGTCACTTTGCTACGTTTTCCATCTGTAAAAATGGGGATAAATAGCTCTTCCTTACATCACAGGGGTGTGATAAGGCTTAATTCACTACTGAGGGGGAGGTGCTTAGATGCTATAGTAACACAGACCATAGAAGTACCTTAGATAGACAGCTGCACAGTTGTGCAGGTTATTTTACTAAACCCTTCTCTTTCTTCTTCATCCCTCAGCCCTACCTTCCCCCCCACACTTATCTCAGTAGCTGTGGCTGTGCAAAAAGAAAAGAAAAAACCCAAACACATAATCACATGACATCAGTCAGCTGGCACTACAATTCAGAATGGCCCAGAAATCAAGGAAATTCTAGGTATCAAAAATATAACAGGATTATCTCAGTAACTATGTTAAGATGAATCATAAGACACACATCATTCCATTTCTTCTTTTTTATCTTACAGGAAGATGTGTGGTAGCTTGATGGTGCAGAAGTAAGGGAGGCAATGCCATACCATGCAATACCACTCTCTGGCCCCCAACTCTGAAGGCAGCCTCGTTGCCAACAGCGGTGCAGATGTAAGGGTGGCATGAGCATCAGTATGCTTCTATGAGTAACTACAGTAATTTATTATCACTTTATTTGGGCGGGGGGCGGTCATCACAGCCTGAAATATTTTCAAATAGGGGCCTACAAAAAAAAGTTTGAGAACCCCTGAGCTAGACCTTGCATGCTGTGTATATTTAGTAAACATAGTTATCTGGGTCCCAAGTATGATTTTCTCATATTGTATTTGTTAGCCAACACAACCTGGAACGATAGGATATCAAACATGTCTCTGGATATGAAACTGCCCTGGGAGCCCATCCCTGGTTCATCAGACTGGGAGTGGGATCTGGATATAAATGCTTTCAATTGGTTCTAGGGGATGATGTCCCTATAGGCATCTTCAAGAGGTAACATTTACAACGGCTCCCCCAAGCTCACTGTGGATAGTTTTAAAAAAGACTGTCAAACAGAGCATTGGCTGACTGTGCCCCAGTTCTAGGCAGAAAAGACACTGAATATTATCATCTATTATTGATGTGGGTTCTCAGATATTATGGAGTGGGGCTATATATTACCTAAATAGATAGATAAGGGCAGGGTTTGAAGTCAGCAGATTTGGCCTCAGCCATGATCAGCATAGTGGGCCCTCAATCCTGTTAGGATCCTCTTAGATGTACTATAATATACATTAATAATAACTACATCAGGAGACACTGAGTGACATTGCTGATTTCGCAGCAAAGAGTCCTGTGGCACCTTATAGACTAACAGATGTATTGGAGCATTAATTTTCGTGGGTGAATACCCACTTCGTCAGATTGCTGATTTCCTGATCTTTGCCTACAATGTAGATAATTACTTAAGTAGAAGTTAGGGCTGTGCTCCCTTATATATTTTTACATAGGTGGCACAAAGACCTGAGAATCGGGCATGCCCAGCCCCATGGACACTGCTGTCTGAGGAATTGCAAACTTATGTGCTGAGGACATGTATATAATCTATAGTGGGGCTCCATGCAGGCAATTTTAAAAGAACAACAGTTATTTCATTTGGATTTCTCTAAGACCACAAATGTCAGAAATAATCCACTGCAACATGCCCAAAATGCAACAGAAACAGAACTAATGTTCATGCTGTCCAATGTTATGTTGGAGACTTTGAAATCAATTCACTGCATTGGTGGCATATGTGCCTGGACTGCAGTAGTTGTAATGTTTCTATACAAAGAAAGGAGAATATAGAATGATAAATGTTTAGGAACCTATATCTATGATGCATTTGTATGACAACATTGGAATTATGGAAGTGTTCAGTGCTAGGAAGATAAACAATAAGATAAATGTCACCAAAGCAGTATTCAGTATCTCATGAAGAATTTATTGAAATTGCACTGTCACCTACTGTCAGCCATATGTTGTTTATTCTACAAAATACAGCATCAGGAGAACTGGTGGCACCCATGTGAAATAACTTTGCTATTTATTGATTCTTTCATTCCTTCTATTAACTCATGAGATCAGTAGTAAACAGCTCTGTTAAACAGCCATGCTTCCAGAAAGCCTGGGGATTAATGGGACCTGGAAGCAGAGCAGTTGCACAGGGCCTCTGTGAAGGTGGCTTATCTCCTTTGGCTTCCCTGGGCTCCACAGGACTTGTGGTCTAAATGTGTGCCTCACCTTATTGGTGGGGAGATGGTTCCTGGAGCTTTGCTTTCTTTTAGCCCCTGAACATAGGTTTTTACTGTGGATAGGGCCACACATGCTTGTATTGGGATTACCCCATAGTGATGAATGCAGTCTAAGGACCTAAGCAGACAAGAAGTAATGAAGAGCAAATGAGATCCCTAGTGACTAAAGGCCCAATTCAGCCAAACACACAAGCATATGGTTAATTTAAAGCACATGCTTAAGTTCTTTGCTGAACTGTGATGGATTTAAGCATGTGCCTCCATGCTTTGTTGAACCAGGACTAAAACTATACAAGTTATTGCTATGAAGCCATTTTGCTGTATGAAAGCAAACAAAACTGGCTTCAAAAGGAAGCCCTTTAACTCATTTCTTTCCCAACTTTAAATCGGTATTTTGGGGTTTGTTTGTTTCTATTTAAATTACTATAGCTACACTGAATGTTTTATTAATTTAATATCTGTCCTTTAGTTCCTGTCAAATAGAATTTCTTTTTGGAACATTAACAACAGAATTATTACTGTTTTCATAAATGATGTAGTTGCTTATCTTTTAGCAAGCATAATCTCATCGTTTACAAGTCTTTTCCTTGTTAATGTAATTTTTAAAATATTTCATTTACAATGAGCTTTTCCCACCCCACGCACACATATACCCTCCAAGAGAAAGAAAGTTTACCTTTCAAGTCCTACCAACAGCTGCAAAATATTTTGGCCTCTGAACTTCAAAAAGATTTATGCCTCAGATTTCTTAAGCCAAACTCATATGGTACATTTAAAACTGATAAGATGCCTTTTCACCTTGTGCATATCCAACAGAAGATGAAGGAATGAAGATTAGGTTTTATTGTTGTACTCTAAGGAAAAATAGAGTTAATCTAGTGGAAAACAAACTTTTTAGTATGGTAGCTCCATATCAATGCAAAGGTGTAGCTAATCTCATTCAGGCCACATCAAACTTTTATCTGCACTTTAAAGAGCTTAGGAAGAAGATGAGGCATGCAAACAAAAATGCCTGCCAGTAACAACTGGGAGTAGGCTCTGCAAAGGCACAACTATGCCCTGGAACAATTTATTGAAATACTGTTTCTCGCACCCTATCAAACCTTTCCTCAGAAAGAACTGCCAAAAATGTATGTTGTTTGGGTTACTGAATACGATGATTTAAAAAAAAAATAAAAAAAAACTATGGAGGAAAAGGAAAATCATAAATGCTTATTCTGATCTTAAAATTCAGGGTGCTGTACATTTAAGGAAAATATACATTACTAACTGCAAGTGTGAAATCATTTTGATGTTTGGGAGTATCCTAATGAAATTAATCTTGAATGTAAATCAAAATGTGTATAATTCTTGTGTAAAAGATTTAGCACATATAAAAAAGTATGTTTTTTTTCCCCTTACTGTTTGTCCCCTTAGAGTCTGTTTAGTTACATAACTGCATTTATTTCTTAGACGGGTCTAGTACATTAACACACAGCTGGGAATCAGAAACTTGTAGGATTAATTTTGGTTTTGCTAGGGACTCACTAGGACAAGTTGAGTTCTGATATAAGCAGGTCCAAACCAAATCCCCTATGCGATAATTAAGGAAATATTATCCACATTGTCCACATTTTACAGGTGATAACATTGACTCACGGACAAGGTAAATGCATTTCCCCAGTCTACACCTACAATCTACTTGCTTATCCAGGCCTCAATTTAACCCACTGTGTAGCACTGGGCAAGTAACTTATTGTGTGACTTAGTTTTCCCATCTGAAAAATGGGAACAATATTTACTTAATCTACCTCACAAAGGAATAGTGAAGAATAACTATTGTGGATTGTAAGCTTTTGGCAGCAGTGACTTTTTCGTGTTATGTGTTTGCATAATGTTTAGCACATGATGGTCTCTGATACGGTCCCCAAGGTGCTAACACAATACAAATAATAAATGTTTGTACGGTGCTTTTGGAAATGTGAAGTTCTGCGGTGTATATAGCTGACAGAGCTGGATAAGTTATTCACTGTGAATAAATTACCTGATTAATATAGCCCTTATTTCTGTTCACATACCCTTCCAAAAGGTATTCTGATTACCAGTATGGTATTTGTTATTTGTAAGTATTTGCTCAATAATCTGGGTGAATCTCTTTTACAAGACTTTATTTACAGACTCTTCAACTTAAGAGTATTCGTTATTCCTAAAATGACTAATTATATGCAAGCCATGTGGTATCATTTCTGCTTCCTGAATGGATGACTAAATTTTTTGAAAACAGAATACTGAGTATTGTGTATTCTGAGTAGATGCATGAAGCCCCTGGTTTGCATGCAAAAACAGAATTCTAACAAGAACAATTATTCTTAAACATGAGAATGAACAGATATAAACATGAATGAGCAGATAATTGAAGAAATTGTGTGGTTTTTTAATTGTTTTTTGCAGTATTTATCAAGCTTTACTGGTCAGGATCCCCCCCACCCTCCTTCTTTATATAGTATATTAACATAGTTGTATAATGTTTTGTCCATGAAATGATATTTTTGAAATGCCATGTTTTGATAGATATTCTATGGTACATTTGTCGTCCCTTTTTATAAAAGAAGTCTTATCAGGAATTATATTTTAAAAATTTGCCACAATAAAAGACAGTTTAAGAGAGTTTCTCTGCTCTTCTGCTCAGAAAGGTATCCCAATAGGTACTTTTTATAGCTCAGATCAAAATTCAAACTTAAGTTTAAAAGTTTCCTGGCTCCAAAGCTTTACAGAAACTTTGAGCATACTATGTAATAATATGCGAATCTAAACAATGTCAAAATGGCCAAGCTTCTTTCATTGAATCTTTGGTCTAGATAAAGCACTCTGTATGTGAATTGTATCAAACAGTTTGAGCAAAGACCAAAGCCTCTTGTTCTGTACACTGAGAAACAAAGCAACCATCATGGCTAACTGAATCTCATCCAGTTAAGGAGAAGGTTTTGCAACACCACAAACTGATTATATATTGATATTTTAAACTGATATCATCCATTTAGAAACTATCAGAACCTGTGATCAGAGAAGTAAAAATATAGGCCGCAATCCTGCAACCAGATACATGCCAGAAGACATTTGTGCTCATGAGGAGCCCAAATGAATCCCATCTTGTGGCACATGGGTGCAGAGGAGCACTTGCCCAGATCCAGTTTCAGGATCGGGACCACAATTTCTAACTGTTTCATTTATACATTAAAATTTGCACCAGGATGCACTTCCAACCAATTACATTTTCTTATGCTCTACAGTAGAACATTATTTTTTCTGCTTTATTTGCTGAGCACCAATCTGACAGCTAGTAAGGAATAAACAGCCCAACATACTAATATGTCTTCATAAAAGGAATATAACTGTGCCCAGTAACAGAAACTTGGTGCACAATTCTATGACAGGGAATGTGGTCAGCTATAATTAAAGGATGTGTTCTTAGCGGCATATTTTTAAATTATTCATTTAAATCAAAATATGTAAAGTTCTATGAAAGCTAAACTAAATGGAGCATCTGTAAATGTTTGGAATCTCAGTGGGAGATTATTTTTCTTAGTTTTTGTACAGTAGCCTGACTGTGAGCTGGTTATTTTGCAATGCAAAGAAAGGATCATCAGTGTGTAATGTCCGATAGGAAGGATACGGTATGCCCCTACAAATGGATTACAAAGCTATTTGTCACAGCATTCTAGAAGTCACTGAGGGCCAGATCCTCAAAGGTATTTAGACACCTAGCTCTTATTGATTTCTATGCGAGTTAGTCCCCTAAATACATCTGAGGATCTGGA
This sequence comes from Gopherus evgoodei, assembly GCF_007399415.2. Taxonomy (NCBI): domain Eukaryota; kingdom Metazoa; phylum Chordata; order Testudines; family Testudinidae; genus Gopherus; species Gopherus evgoodei. The sequence continues at coordinate 80,923,972 of NC_044326.1, read as the reverse complement.
CCTGAGCATTCAACAGAATTTTGTGGACAATTTCTTCATGAGACCTGTTCTGTTTACTTAGTAGAACAATGGGTTAATTTTCAGACCTGTGTAAAGTTCTTTTTCCCACACTGAATTTCAAGTGAAAACGTTCACCATTTCCTTTATATTGAAAAGTCTGGAAGTTCTGAAATTTGCAGTTCATGTGAGCAGCCATATTCACTCAAAAATAAACCCAACTTCACTAATCACTATGAATTGCCTTTAAAATATTGTGCATCTTAGTGGAATTTCTGCAAATGTGTGCCCATTTTCTTGTTTTCAATCAAATCCAAAAAATAAAATAAAAAACAGAAATTACCAATCATTTTGTGCTTTTATCCAAGTCTATTATACACTGTTAATTTCCCATTACCCATTACCCCTTTCCATGTACCTGTACATGACAGCCTTTTGCCTTTGCTGGCACTCTTAATTATCTTTTAAGATTCCTCTGGGAATTAGAAACTGATAACTGCTGTCCAAATTCCTGATTTTCCAGGCATATTCCACAAGATTCATTAACCTATAAGTATTTGGAACTACTGTCTATTGCCAAATGTACTTGAGGATCTTAACAACATTGAAAAATTCTTCTACAATATAAGCAATTTTAATTTGATTTAGAATCCCTTAATTTAAATTTGTTAAAACTATACTTCATTCCAGGTTTGTGTGGAGATAATGTGTGTTCATAGCACATACAAACACCAATGAAAAACATGGGCTTTGTCATGCAACAAATCCACAAGGTTAACAAATGCACATTGTGGTAGAACAGAGGGATTGAGTTCCAAAGCCAAAGATTCTGCATGTAGAATAGCATGCCAGCAAACAAATTACCTTCCATTTTAGCTGAAGGAGAGGGATTTAGCTAGAACATCTCTACTAATCACAGCTATGGCACTATCACACGGGGAGTGAGGTGATTTCTAAGTTCTTGGTAGTCCATCGATCTGATGATGACAAATCTGAGCAAATCATCTATTGTTGGTCTCATGATGTGCCTTCTGATGGCTATACAAGTCAATTCTAGAGGTGCACATTTGGCTGCAGATGGTGCATGGGAAGTTCGCAGTCAGTGGGTTGTGCGCTGCTGGTGCTCTGTGACGTCGTTCGCGTGCCTTGTAGACGCCGGCAGCGGTTTTTCTCAAAGCCGATGCAGGTATATCTGACTGTTGCACGCCACTGTGTTCTGTTGCTGGTGGCGTCCTCAAGGTCCCTGGGTTTGATACTGCTATACTGCAGATTGGCTTTGATGGTGTCCTTGTAACGTTTTCGTGGACAACCTATATGTTGGATGCCCTGGGAGACCTCATCATAGAGAAGCTGGCGGGGGATTCTGTTGGCATCCATGCGGCTGACATGACCGGTCCAACGTAGCTGTGACTTCATGATCATTTCGATGCTTGTCATCTGTGCTCTTTCGAGGACCTCAAGATTGGGCACTTTGTCTTGCCAGCGGATCTTCATGATGTTGCGGAGGATTTCTAAGTTAGCTAGGTCCCAAACACATTAGGGAGTTTTAAATGTTAAGATACTTAGGATATTTTAGGTTAACATGAATAAAGGTTGCACAATCTATCAAATAAGGATAGTGATAGAATTACAGTGGTGTGATGTGTTCGCAAACATGCTGTAGATTTCCTTTCAGAGATTTTAAAATAATCTGTTCAGTTAGAGGCTATGGCTCGAATCTCCTGCAGCCAGGACGTCTAGCATGGAACCTGATCTCATGTAAAGACCTGCTGACTTCACTGACGTTCTGCATAGGCACATCTTACAAATTTGCAATGCTGTGAAATTACAAACTCAAATATCATTATCTACAAAAGAACAAGTGTTACACACTGAAGCAGCACTAATCTTAACCCATTTACAAAGCATTACTCTACCCTATTAACATCAAACAAGGGGAACATTTTGTTTCAAAGGAATAGTTTTCATAAATATTGTAAGGTCTTCAGAAAAGCCACTGTTCATTCAATTTCACATGTGCCATTTTATTATTTAAAAACTGAATACACCAAGTAATCCCTGAAACATACGTATTTTATTTATGCCAGAAATTATTTACACTTAAAAATATTTTCTCTCTTAACTTCTTATTTTCCTGTTCTCCAACTGGGCGTTTTCTGATGATTTCAGGCAGAATGCATGGAAATAATCAGAGAACAGAGACATCAACATTGTGGTTTTTCAAGCTTTGACTAATTGTGGTTTCATGGGCTGCTGATCTCCACAATCTAGGAAGTGGCTAGCTGTGGGGGCTCTCTGTGTTTTGTTCATTCAAAAACAGATTTATATTATGCATGACAATGATTTCACCTGAATTCTCCAGTAAGTTAGTAAATCTCTGAACTTTAGACATTGTTTATATTTTACTGAATCCAGCATTGCTGCCCATATTATTTATTGAATTTGCTTACCAGATTGGGAGATTCTTGATAACTGCAAGACCTTTTCTTTGATCAAAAGACAGTCTCTCAGGTACATATACTCTTATGATAATAAATGACACCAAATCCTCCTCTCTTCACTCAAGCAAAACTTTCACTGAAGGATACCAAAACATATTACCCAAATAAATTAATACATATGTGGTGGTTGCCTTTAAAAAAGTTGTCATTTGCCACTAAAATACCACATATGAAATACCACATTTGCCCCATGTGCTAATTGTAATTCTTGCATCACCTTGCCGAGAAAAAAAATAACAGTAACAAGCTTGGTAGGTAGGAATGGCCAGAAGCAGCCCTTGACAAGATCCAAACACCGAGGACCACGATCATGTGGCTATCTGCGGGGATACTGCCTATATTAGAGCTATGGAATGAGGCCCCACAAGATGATTTGTTTAAAGCAGGACAAAACAGTTTTTAATTTCTCCCTGCTAAAATAAAATGTAACTGAACTGGCATAGATAAATAACAGAAATGTTGATATTAAATGAAATAGTGTAAACAGGCCAACCAAACTGCCTACAATATCAGACATGCTCTGTAATTGTTTTAACAGAATTGTTGAAAGTATGAAAGATTCTAAATTGATATGTGGAGATTAACCAAAGAGTAAGGGCTTCTCTACATATGAAAGTTGATATGGAATAAGTTTGGGTGTGAATTTAAAGCACATTAAACTATCCTGATTAACTCTATATTTGGTGATCTTTCTGTTGATTAAGACAATTTTGAATAAGGAATTCTTATTCCAGAGTAAGAGCATGCACACAAAGAGTTAATCAAGAATAACTCCCCATGTAGACAAGTCCTAAAATTTATCTTCCACTGCATTTTCATATAGTATATTCAATTACCAAAGAAACAATATTCTCTCTCTGTTTTTAACCTTTACTCACCTTCAGTTAAAAGGGATTAAACAACTCTTAAACATTTGTCAGTCCTGTAGGGTAAATGTGTAATACAAGGATTGAAATTAATTAGGAGACAGGTGTGAAAAGGGGGCAAATTCTGCACTCATTTAGACCAGTATAAACCTGGTGTAAATCCACCGCATTCAGTTGAGTTACACTAGATTTATCTCAGGATATCAGAGATCAAAATTTGCCCTAGTAGCATTACACTTGAGTGAAGATTTCTGTTCTCTGGACAGAGGTATAAATTAGCTATGCTACATTCACATATTCCTCTATTCTTGTTCTTTATATACAAAACAAACAAAAAAAACCCACCTTTCATTATCCCTGTGAATCCTTGTCTGATTTTAACACACATACAGTAACAAACAAATTCTAATTGGGAGTCATTTATTCTTTTCCATATAACCTTTGGCATCCCAGTGACATCTTTCCATCTGTTTCTGATGTCCTCCCTAATAATCTCAAATTGCCTGAACAGCATTCTGATGTAGTTCATGTATTTTATTTCTAACATACAGTTCCTCATTCTGCAGGGGAAATTTTAGTTGTTCAAGCAATGAAGAATCAGATCCACACAGCATTACAGTTACAAAGTAATATAATTTAATTATGAATGATTTGGACTCTAAAATTCCAACCACAAATAAACAAGTGGATAACAGTTCTGAGATGAGGCACTCAGGTACTACTGAGATGAGGACAGCATAAAAACCTATAGGGGATAAAATATAATAGATCAGTCTCCAAGCACAAATTTGAAGTAGGACCCCTTTACGTGATTTTGGAGTACTTTATTCCCATACTTAGCCCCTTCACCACCAAACCCAAATGTCTACTTATCTCTCCTCCTCATAAAATCTGTGTCTCGGTCCCCTCCTCAGATTTCAAGTCTCTAATCCTCTCCTTGCCTAGTCTGGCTTGTCTGGCCCTTACCTCCCTGATCCTTGACATCTGTGGTGGCCTGACACAGTGCTACTACTGCTGTGTGCTGCTCCTCCGGGGTGAAAGTTACTAATTTCCATCATTGCCTGCCCCTTTAGCCCCACCCAGTAACCATCAGGTCTCAGTGGGCCAGATAGTCTTGCCTGGCTAGGAGGGAGGCAAATATTTGACTCTCGGTTCAATAAGGTGATTGGACCAAATGGTGGACAACAATCAGAGTGATCAGCTACAGTTAGCCATGGTAGTAAAACCTATATGCTTCTCCTTTTGTTATTTATTTAACAAAAGTTACAGGCTTTGCTCCAGTGTGGTGCTTTTTTCTTGAGATTACATTAGGCAACTGTTACATGCTGAGGGATCTGAAGGAGATTGAGAATAGCACCTCCCTGACACACACACACCTACATTTAATTTATACCCTGTCATGATATAATTCCCCAGTCTGAACCTTAGAGTCCAAAAAATGGGGTACTAGCATGAATTCCTCTAAGCTTAATTACCAGCTTAGATCTGATAAGCTACCACCACCCAAAAATATAGTGTTTTGGGGCACCCTGGTCCCCCCAAAAACCTTCCCTGGGGACCCCAAGACCCAAATTCCTTGAGTCTCACAACAAAGGGGAATAAACCATTTCTCTTCCCCCTCCTTTCTTTCTCCCAGATCTTTCCCACCCTGGGTACTCTAGGAGATCACCGTGATTCAAACTCCTTGAATCACAACACAGAGAAATCAGGGTTTTTCACCCCCTTCTCTCTCCTTCTCAGGCTTTCCCTCCCTGGGCTATCCTGGAGAGAGAGATAGATTCAAGCTCTGTGAATCTAAAACAAAGAGATTCCACCCTTCCCCCCTCCCTTCTCTCTCCCTGTCCCCATCAATTCCCTGGTAAGTACAGACTCAATTCCCTTGAGCCTCAACAAGGGGAAAAAATCAAACAGGTCTTAAAAAGCAAAACTTTTAATAAAAAGAAAGAAAAAAAAGTAAAAGTTGTCTCTGTAATTTAGATGGTAAAAGTTACAGGGTCTTTCAGCTTAAGACACTAGAGAGAAGCCTCCACCCAGCAAAATACAATTTAAAATATTTCCAGCAAACTACACATTTGCAAATACAGAAACAATCAAAAGACTATAACCGCCTTTCCTAATTAATACTTACCTTTCTGAATATATAAGAGACTGTAGTAGGGAGATTGGCAAGAAACCTGGTTGCACGTCTAGTCCCTTTCAGGACCCAGAGAGAACAAAGCAAAACCCAAAAAACACAAACAAAGGCTTCCCTCCACCAAGATTTGAAAGTATCTTGTTTCCTGATTGGTCCTCTGGTCAGGTGTCTCAGGTTCCCTGTTTGTTAACCCTTTACAGGTAAAAGAGACATTAACCCTTAACTATCTGTTTATGCCATGCCCACACTATCCAAACACCCCTACAGAACATTAAACCAGTATGAAGTACATACATTTGGGACACTGAATGCCAACTTGGTCTAAGTTCCACTAATTTGCTACCTGTGGACACTTCCACCATTTTTAAAACAAATTTTCTACCAATATATAATTTACACCACCATTTATTTCACAGCTGAATTTGGCCCAGGGGGTATAGTCCATTAAATTCTGATTACACATTCAATGAAAAAGAAAGATTAGAGGAGTGAGAAGGTGCTGTAAAATAAGAGCCTAAGTAACAGAATAATACACACACATATACCCTGCAAGTTGTTGAATGTTAGGGAGACAGATTTTCAAAAGTGCTCAGCTTCCATTTAAATAGGCACCAAATTTAAGTGCCCAGATTTCCAAAAGAGCTCAGCACTCAAACAGCTCCCATTGAGAACAATGGGAACTGCTTGCTGCTGAGAACATTTGAAAATCTGGACCTTAATTTTCAGAATTTCTGGACCCTAAGGCTATTAGGGCAGAATTTAAATCACACTAATAGCCAAAGCTTCCATAAGCCTATTGTTTGGAAAGTGCAACTGGATTTTTATAATTTGTTGAATTTATATAGTGTGCCTATCTCTATATGTCTTGGAATATGAATAACGTTTAAAAAATAAATAAAACCAAACTGAGACAATGTTAACAATAACCCTTAAAGTACCCACTTCTACATAAGATTAAGACTTCCCCTGAATGCATCTCTCTCAGGAAAAGCCGGAATAAATAGATAGGTCTTGCAATGACATTCTGGCCTTATGACATTTTGCATACTTAAACACCTCTGTAATTTAAAAAGGTTTTTTTTCCTTTTTCCTTTAAAACAGCCACTATGTTTCAACAGGAACATAAGAATGTGTTTCAATAGGAATATAAGTTTAAGAGAAGCAGCCGTGTTAGTCTGTATCCACAAAAAGAATAGGATTCACAAAAAGAACTTGTGGCACCTTAGAGACTTAAAAATTTATTGAGCATAAGCTTTCGTGGGCTACCGCCCACTTCATCGGATGCATAGAATGGAACATACAGCAAGAAGATATTTATACATACAGAGAACATGAAAAGTTGGAGTAGGCATACCAACTGTAAGAGGCCAATTAATTGAGATGAGCTATCATCAGCAGGAGAAAAAAATTTTTTTGAAGTGATAATCAAGATGACACATAGAAGGTGTGACGATACATATCATGGGGAAATAGATTCAATTAGTGTAATGGCCCAATGATTCCCAGTCTCTGTTCAAACCTATCTATCTAATTTGCATATTAATTCAAGTTCAATGGTCTCTCTTTGGAGTCCGTTTTTGAAGTTTTTTTGTTGTAAAATTGCCACTTTCAAGTCTGTCATGGTGGAATTCTTCGAGGGCTTCTTTTCCATAGGTCCAGATGATGATGGTGTCATCAATGAGGGGCAAGTAGAGTAGGGGCATTAGGGGACGAGAGCTAAGGAAGCGTTGTTCTAAGTCAGCCATAAAAATGGCCATGCAGGTACCCATAGCAGTGCTGCTGACTTGAAGGTATATATTGTCCCAAAGTGTGAAATAGCTGTGAGTGAGGACAAAGTTCAGCCACCGGGGATATTATTCCTGATGGCTTGAAGTCCCATCTTTGTGTGGAATGTTGGTGTAGAGGGCTTCTACATCCATAGTGTCCAGGATTGTGTTTTCTGGAAGATCACAGATGGATTGTAGTTTCCTCAGGAAGTCAATGGTGTCTGAAAGATAGCTGGGAGTGCTGATAGTGTAGGGCCTGAGGAGGGAGTCCACATAGCCAGACAATCCTGCTGTTAGAGTGCCAATGCTTGAGATGATGGGGCATCCAGGATTTCCAGGTCTATGGATCTTGGGTAGCAAATAGAATACCCCTGGTCGGGGTTCTAGGCATGTGTCTGTACAGATCTGTTCCTGTGCTTTTTCAGGGAGTTTTTTGAGCAGATGGTGTAGTTTCTTTTGGTAATCATCAGTGAGATCAGAGGATAATAGCCTGTAGAACATGCAGTTAGAGAGCTCAAATAAATTTGTTAGTCTCTAAGGTGCCACAAGTACTCCTGTTCTTTTTAATAGGCATATAAGAACTGCTATAATGGAAGAAACCAATGGTTCATTTAATCTAGCATTCTATTTCCTGTAATGGTCAGTATCGGAGACTTTGAAGGAGGACATAAAATGTCCATAATGCATAATAACATGCCATAGGAAGATGTTTCTGCTGGAGGACTCCTGTTAGAATATATACTTTCTCATCCCTAGACTGAAGGGGACAAGGTGTGGATTCCTTCACAAAAAAAAAATCTTCTCGTGGTTTGGTTAGAGATTTGATGTAAACAAACAGAAAATAGTGTTTTAAATAATTATTTAAAATCATTTCCTTCCTCCTTTGCTATTGATGTAATAATCCTACTATTTTGCTTGTCTTCCAAGGAGTTACTTTTAGATTTAGACAAATCTACACCCATGAACCTCAGCAAATTTTGCATACTAAGCTATAGCACATTTCAGAAATGTTAACTTGCTTCTCTCATTTAATGATGCCTTGGGAACCTGCACGATTCTTTTAAAAATCTATTAATCTTTTTATCATGTTCAGAGCAAAAGGTGCTGTTTCTGTTCACATTAAAGTTGCTTTTGATTTACTAATTTTTTAGTTTTCCTCTATAATCCCTGAGTGCCTCAAACTAATGAAATATCATTCCATGCCACGGGAATTTTATTTTATGATTTTTTTCTGCAACTGCAAGATAATTCTGCTTTTTAACTTAAAAGAACAGTTTTCCAATGTAACTTATGGAAACCTCATCTGAAGATAGACATTTTTTTTTTAGGTTTCACATTCAGCCCCCTTTTTAGTTTAGTTTTACTGGGAGGGATGAGAAAGATAAGTATAGTTATGAATAGCAGATGATAAAATAAAGAAAGTGAAAAAGTGTGGTGATTTCATTACAATGGGGTGGGGTGGAGGAGACAGAAAAAGACTGAAAACTTTACTATTATCCTCAATGTGTAATTGCTGCCAGCAATGTACATTTCAAAACATTTTTAGCTTATAACTTTTTCCCTATTAAATCTTATTCCTAAGAAAGTGTTCTTTACCTAAATGAGATATATACAGTAGTGCCTCTCAGAAGTAATAGTTGGGTTGCTTTGTTCATCTCTCATCATGGGATCAGCCTAAAGATGGTCTCAGTGTTTAAATTTGGACATATTGTTGCTGCTCAGTAGCACATAGCTACACCAGTGTGGTTTACCACAGCAGAACAGAAAGCTGCTGTGTGCTTGGCAATCTTCCACTAGGCCGCACTTGTGCTCTTGTATAGTGGGCTGCTTTACAAATGGTGACTTTTCCTCATACAGCAATTGTACTACATTTACTAACAAACTGTGAATCTCAACAAAACATACCTTTCTGCCTCTATTATTTTGTACTTTAACTTTACTTCTGAGACCAAGTGGCTTGATATAGACACACATTTTACCCAGTCCTTGCAACTTTGCAAAATGAGCTCTTCAGCTTTAAATTCTAGTTAGCCTTGTGTCTAACATTTTCAAATTGTCAAGCATTCTAACACAGCGTTAGCTAAATAGTGAATATATTTGCAGCTTGCTTCTCTGAAGTTCTAGCATTTTGACACTTGCTTTGTTAGTGAAGTGGTAAACTACTTTCAAATTTACATATTTTCTCATCCACGTAAATATTTAGATCTAAAAGTAATTCCTCAATTAGTCTTTCTTAATGACCTTTTGGTATGTACTGTGAAAACCCCTTCGACAATTTATGGCTTTGTTTCTTTCTACTGTTCATTCAGCTATCTTTGGTTTCCAGTAAAAGGCTGAGCTATGTGCTGAAGCCTTTCATACCAGTGAATGGTTTGAAAATGCACACATAAAGCTCATGTTTATATTTATTTTGCATGTAAAATGTATAACTACTTTAAGCCTTTGATTGTTGGCCTTTTCCAGACGATAGATGCCTATCTGTTGCTTAGAAGTCAGGCAGGTAAAAAAGTAAATATATTATTTTAAGTAATATTTATTGGCTGGTGTAAAACTAGTGCAAATGACACAGGGCTAGAACAGACACAGGGCTTGACTACACTGACCTGCTTTAATGTAGTCCAGTTTGAAAAGAACTACACTAGGAACCATTTAGTTCACCCCCACAATGTCCATCCAGAGGAATTACAGAACCGCTATTTATACCCTCCTAGTACAAATTGCGGGCCAGTGTAGGCACAGCCTAAGGCCCCAAATCTATTTGTACCAAACAAAGATATGAATTCCACACCCAAGTGGTTGTTCCATAGAAAATTCAAGACCTGGAAGTCTTCAGATATATCTATGATTTACTAGAGCACCCTGTATTTTTAGGCCTCAGAGCATGGATACACACACAGACAGAAGTTTCAGAGAGTACATCAGATCAGAATAATGATGAACTTTAAAACATTAACAAAATCAACTTTATCAGCAATATTAAATTTAATGGGGATGGGTATAAAAACTAATGCTGAAGAAATACACTGGAAATGACTGCCCTGCACCTTTAAGCAGGAGGCTGTTTAAGCAGGCCGAGTGAAGGGCATAGGCATCGACTCCGTGGGGTGCTCCGGGGCTGGAAAAATTAGTGGGTGCTCTGCACCCACAGGCAGTCAAGTTCCCCTCACCCCCCCGCCCCACTTCCTCCTCTCCCCGAACATGCCACGTCCCTGCTTCCCTGCCTACCTCCCAGCGCTTCCCGCATGGCTGCCTGTTTGGCAAAGGTTTTTAGGCACCCAAAGATGCAGCCAGATACCTAGTGGGGTTTACAAAGCATCAAACCTTCTAAGTGCATTTGAAAATCTCACTAGGTGCCTAAATATCTCTGAAAATCTGGCCCTTAGTCCGTGTGTGCCTCAGTGCCCCATCTTTACAATGGGATAACAGGATTGTTCTACTTCACCGAAGGACTGGGAGGAGAAATAGGTTAGACATGGTGATACCTCAGATACCATGGTGATGGGACCACTTAAGTACCACAGGTAAAATGGGAACTTCCCTATACACTGCTAGCCCTTCCCTGGGTTTGACCCCTTCTTTTTACCTATACCCCAAATCTCCCCCTTTGCTGAATGAAACCTAGGCTCAGTGCTTTGCTGTACTTTTTCTGAGACCCTCCCTCCCCCGTGTTCTCTCTAAAACAAACCCTCCTCCCGCTGCCACCTCCACAGAGGGATTCCTCTTTTACAGGCTAAACTTCCATATCCTTAATTTAATCACCAGCCCTTTCTTATCTTAATCACCCTGCCTCTGTAAACAAAATACTGATTCCCTGCCTCAGGGGCACCTCTCCTCTGCAGAACTTACATTTCACACTAATGCTGTGCTGTAGTTAAGAGATCCACCTGGGAGCTTGCACAGCTCCTGTATGAAACTCGGTGTGAGGGGAGGGGTGTTATGCCCTCCCTTGCCTCTGCTTACTGACACTTACTGACTCTGGCATAGTATATGGGGCAGCAGAGTTGTTTTGGGAGGACGGGGTTCTTTTGTTCGACTTAGGTGCTGTCATGTTTTTAACTGATATAAAATATCGAATTAGGAGATGTCTGGAAACCCAACTGGGTGTGGGGAGGAGGCAGCCAAGTTAATTGTTGGCATCTCCTTGTGGCAGATGTCCAGTGCAGGTACTCCATACAGTGACCGGATAAATGGCCTGTAAAAGGACTTTAAAAGAGGTATGCATTAAAGGAACGAACAGGGAGCAACTGGGGACTCCTATGAGTGGTACGGCAGAGAGCCAATCCCCCATTCTTATAGCCCAGCTTAACCCTTCTATGGGGGGGTGGGATGGATGGTAAGGTCCCAGCAATAGATTTGTTGGAGGGACTGGGAAGGAAAAAGAGGGGAAACTGGTGAAAGCCCCCTACCCTGGGTATGGTAAGGTTTCAACAATGGATTTGCTGGAGGAACCTGGATGGAAAAAGAGGGGGAGCTGGTAAAAGCCCCCTGGGGACATTATGGAATAAATATGGGGTACCTGTACTGTACACTGTTATCTGCTGGGTAGTCACAGACATCTAATAAAGTTATGCCCTGATTAAACCCATGTCAAATGTCTCCTGTCCTTCTTTTGGCATAGCCAGACAATGATCACCCTGCGCCTTTAAGCAGGGGGGTGTTTGGCTGGCAGGCCGAGTGAAGGAAACAGTACTTTATGGCTGGGGGTAATAAGAAAAGGCTAATCACTCTGACCTCTGTATTTGCTTTATGTATCTCTAATCCATGAATTTGGAATACTAGTAGCATTTGATTTGATTCTTGTTTATTAGCTAGCCGACTAGTATTATTTGTGTTAGGAATGTGAGTTTTTTTAAAGAGTTTTCAACTGCTCACGACAAATACCACTTATTAGATTCAATCCTCCTACTACAAAATATTAGATACATTGAAAAGAGAATGTTTATGTTGAATTGTAATTTACATTTGACTTTTCTTCTGTATTCCCAGAAAGGGAACAATCTAGTACTGTCTTTAAGACCAGTTTCTGTCAAACTTCTAAATAAGAGAATGAGCATGTATCCCTTCCGGGCAAAATACTTATTAATTTAGGTTATATGAATCAGGCCAGATTCCAGCTTCTGCTGATCGTTTGTCAGTGGCTTTAGGACAGTTAAGTAAAGGAGTAGTGGTTGGGGATTCCAGCACCTCTGGTGAGTGAGTTTATAGCCTACAAGACACAGTGCCGTGGAAGGCCAAGATGAAAAGGCCTTTCCTTTTTCCTCGAGCCTTCCTTTTTACATGGACCAAGGCTGAAGCAGGACTCACCCTCCGTCCCTTTTAGGTAGTAAAATACCAAGTTTGGTCAATACTTGCTGTGGGATTACACTAGCCACACCTTGTTTAGGGGGGCTGGGAAGGAATTTTTCCCTTACTACATATTGGTTTAGTTGTTTTTTTCACCTTCCCCACATTGGGTTTCAGGAAGGGCTCTGTTCATGCATGGCATGGCAGGCACTTGGCCATATGTTGCAACTCATTATTTAAGTGTAGGGTGGATATCCAGTGCAGGTACTCCATAGGGATGGTATACAGTGACCAGATAAATGGCTTTGAAAAGGACTTAGAAAGAGGTGCTCATTAAAAGAACAAGCAGGGTGCAGTTGGGGACTCCTATGATTGATACGTTAGGGCGCCAATCGCCCCATTCGTATAGCTCACCTTAACCCTCCTATGAGTGGGGGTGGGTGGTATGGTACCAGCAGTGGATTTGTTGGAGGGACCTGGATGGAAAAAGAGGTGGAGCTGGTAAAAGCCCCACAGGTAATTATGGAATAAATGTGGAGTTACCTACACTGTACACTGTTGTCTGCTGGGTAGGCCTAGACATCTAATAATAAAGTTGCGGTCTGATTAAACCCATGCCAAATGTCTCCTATCCTTCTTCTGGCATAGCCAGACAACGATGTGAGTGTGTGAGAACTAGTGTGTTTCATTTTCACTCATCTTGTAAAGGTTAAGGTTCTAGAAGTCTAAAGCTTTATGTTCTTAAAAACAGAGAAAGGTGTAGCAGAGGACACCATAGGTAACAGACCTATGGTAACTCTTATTATATGAATTTAGCTGTACTTTTTACATGCTAAAAAACTACTAGACTGATAAGTTTGAAAAAAGAAGCAGCAGCAAATTAACAAATATCAACAGCACTCCTGCGAGTTTCTCCACATTGCCCCAGGAAGGAGTTCAGCTGTGAGCTGGAGGAATGCAGCACTACACAGTTGGGTGATATTATTGTGGAATTCCCCAAATAAATCCTTTGGCAGCCCCACCCCTTTGGACAATAGGAGCAAGCTAGTTTGGAACGTCTGAAGTTACATATTCACAATCTTTTCCAAAAGCTGTTCCCTTTACTTTTGTACATCCAGCTTTCAAAGGTCTTTAAGCCAAGTCTTTGGCACACTAAATGGCTTCCTTTGATTTCCCTCAACTATTTAAAGCCTGGCACATACTGTTCTCTCTCATAAAAGATTATTAATATTTTTCTTTTCCCCTGTGAATGTCTTTATTACCTAGCTCATAAGTAGTGTGAAATGAACACTCAAATTGCATGAGAATTCTCTCTCTAGAAATGCCTTTTGCCAGCTTGAATTTCCCTCAGTGCTCTCACACAACATTTTTTAATACATACAGTTCTTCAGCAGTGTATACCAACCATCAGTAGATGGCACGTTAGTGACCTCACAGGATTCTTTCCCTTTCTTCCAAGAGCTGGATGCATATTCAGAGATGAATGAAAGCCTAAGTGCAATGTCTTTGCTATTACTTAGACTTTCAGGGGAAAAAAAAAAAGCATTTCAGCAAAACTCTTGGCTTGCTCTGTCATACCCTTAATTATCATAATTTCTGAAATCTTGATCGTTCATGAAAGATGAGCAAATGACAGCTCATAAACCTTTTTTGTATCACCACAGGACAAGCATTGTAAAGACAGGACAAGTGCAAATCTCGGCATTTCCACAATGCATATTATCCAGGCCTTTATAGGAACAAAAGTGATTCTTTTAACAACACTAACAACATCTATGCATTAACCTTTCCATGACCAGACACTTGCCCTAGAGCTACTGCACTGTGTTATTATTCTGCCAAGAATTTCTCCCCTCATTTCCAAAGGTGCTTTCAGTGGTCTATAACATTCAACTGTGCAGCCAGTCTTCTACAGGAACAGCTGCATGGTTTGATCTTGCATGTTTAGAACTGTATCAATTATTCCATTTCCTTCACAACTCTGCTTTTGCTAACAGCCCCTTTCATACCTACAGTATATGCATCAGGATAAGTAGGCTATACTACGGTATTCTTTTGTTTGTCTTGTCTCAAATAGTCTTCATTCCTATTTTTATCTTATCTTACATGTTCAAAAAGAAAACTCATACCCCCTAATTATTCACTCAAGCCATGTTTTGTTAGGAAGAAGCGATGGGTGGCATTCTGATATGACAATCTCTAAGAGATTAATATTAACTTGACAGGAAAGCAGTGAGAATGTTTAACTCATATAAATTAAGCTGCTAAATAAAAATTAATGTCAAATGTATGTCTACTTTCATTTTTCATCAGTGAGCATGTGAGAAACTTTATTTATTTATTTATATTTTATCTTTATTTCTGAAGTATAAATAGATTGAGGGTCATATTGCAAAGGAAGGTACAAAGGTCCTTGTGCCTTCCCTTGTGCACATGTGCAAGGATCAGGGATTAAGCTAGCCTCTAATAAGAAGTTACAGGAGGAAACAATACAATCTGACAGTTGGGTACCTTAAAACATATGGGGTATAAGGCACAAAATGACATAAAAGAACAATGATATTGGTAATTGGAAAGGGATAGGTAACCATACAAATGCATTCCCATAATTCTTTAAGTTAGTCTTAAGGGAAAAGATAAATGCAGCAAAACAAGGCAAATCAAGCTAATGGAAAGAGAAATAAGAGTGACTTTACAAATATATTAAGGGGAAAAGTACTACATAAAGAAAGTAGGTCTAAAAAATGAAGAGATGGATGAAATTAAAGATGACACAAAAACAGCTGAGAGACTGTACTCTTAAAAGCTATCAACAATAAAAATATAGAAATTAAATTTGAAAAAGTAAGAGGAGAATGTAAAACTAACTATAGGAAAGATCAGATAAAGAAATATTTGGAAAATACTGATATTGCTGTAGCACACCATAGAAACACAGACACCAATTAGGAGACTTGACACATCACAATAAGAGTCATACAAACATATATGAAGCACAACTCCTCTCATACGGAGCTTGCAATCAAGAAGTCATATGACTTACACATTGTATTTTTAACTAGTGTGTGTGGTAAAGTTTGCATAGGCAACCTTATTTTGATATTTCCTAATCTTACCTGTGCAATCGTAATAAATGTGATAATGTAATTAAAAACTGTATCAGAGTACATAAATATAAGGTGGCTGGATTACAGTTGCACTGGTGACTTTAATACTGGCATTTCCAAACTTATGAGAGCTTGATTTTGAAAACTTAAGAATATGCTTTTAATATTCTTTTTTTCTGGGAAATTTCTTAGGATTTTAAAAAAGAAAAAAACAAATTCCACCATAGCATCATATTGACACTCACATGGGGCACCAGCAGGGTTGGAACTTATAGATCCACAGCACAGACCTCTGTCACATGAACAAATAGTGTAACTGATAGTAGCAGTATGTTGTCATTTTTTACGTGGAGCAGCATTAGAGGGGGATGAGACACACTCTTTGCCATGGATTTTCACAGAAATTTGTTGACAGCTGAGGCATGATGAGATTCCAGAATCTTGGATCCTATTCCAGGCTATGAGGGGAGTGTTGTCTAGGTGCCACAGACTCTTCTGCCTATTCCTCCCAAACTTGATCCTTTATATCCTATTCTCCTCAAACCCATCCCTGTCCAAGTCCTGTCTGGTGCAACCTGAACTGTGGGATGGCTGTATCCTCTGTCCCACCAATCTGGGGTACGCCTCTCAGACTGTGAAGCTGTGACAAGCTACAAAGCTTTGGCAGGTACTGCCCTTACACAGACATCCACAGGCAGGAACACACCCAACTGAGTTACATGAATGCTTTGCCAACCACTCATAAGCCAACAATAGAGAGGCTCCAGCCAATTCCCCCCAGCTCCCCAGCCTTGCACCCCAGAACTGCACCATCTTGTCCTGGTCAGAAGCCTGACCAGTGTAAATTCATCACCCAGTCTGCCCCTCCCTCAGTGTGGAGAAGAGACACACTAGCTGGGAAATCTCAGCTCTGTTTACAAAGGCACTTCATAAGAACATAAGAATGGCCCTACTGAGTCAGACCAAAGGTCCATCTAGCCCAGTAGTATCCTGTGTCTTCCAGCAGTACCAGTGCAAGGTGCCCCAGAGGGAATGAAAAGAACAGGTAATCAAGTGATCCATCCCCTTTTGCTCATTCCCAGCTTCTGGCAAACAGAGGCTAGGGACACCATTCCTGCCCATCCTGGCTAACAGCCATTGATGGACCTATCCTCCATGAATTATCTAATTCTTTTTTAACCCTGTTTTAGTCTTGGCCGTCACAACATCCTCTGGGAAGGAGTTCCACAGGTTGACCTTGTGCAATGTGTGAAGAAATACTTCCTTTATTTGTTTAAACCTTCAACCAAAATACACTGTTTTAGATCAAATATATAACATATTTATTAACTACAGAAGATAGCTCTTAAATAATTATAAGTAGTAAGCACAGAGATCAAAGTTGGTTACCTAAGAAATAAAATAAATTCATAGTGTAAGTGTAAACTAAACAGGATTTGAATCAAGCAGCGTCTCACCCTGGCAGGTGGTATAAATACACAATTGCACAGGCTGAGACTCTCCTCCAGCCCAGGACCACCCTCCCCAGATCAAAGTCTTTGTCCTCCAGATGTGTTTTCGGGTTTTGAGTTGTGGGGGGAGTGAGGCCAAATCATGATATCACTTCCCCTCTTTATAAGATCTTTCCAACAAGATGGAAGAAACATGCTTGTGATGTGGAGGTTCACCCCCATAGGTCAAACAGCCTCCACTGTCTATGTGCTCTCTCTGAAAAAAGTCTTCTGGGATGGTTGTTGGGAAAGTGGATTCTCTTTAATGGGTCATCAGCGTGTCTGGCTACTCCACTGTGTACCTGAAAGGCTGATTGTGAGTGTTCCCAACCTCACAACATATTTCAGTAACACATATGTAGCAAAATTTCATAACATCACACAGAATGATAACACATAAAATCCAAAAGTATATTCATATTCAACAGATCAAGACTTTTAAAATTATGCCTCACAGGGCATACTTTGTACAAAACATTATAATCATATCACCACGGTACATATAGGTGGTGCCAGGGTGTTGGTTTGGGGTACAGAGTGCCATATATATCCCATCCCCTTCCAACCCATCCCTCACCCAATCCTGTCTCTTCCGAATTCATGGCTCATTGTTTCAATCTCATTTTCTTCACATAGACAGTCCCAGTTTCCACACCCCAAGTTTCTCATCACAATCCTGGTCTGCTTTTTCCAGCCAGTCCTACTCTCCCATTTCAGACATCCCGGTCCCAGTCTGCCTCCCACTTCCAGTCCCATTATCTTTGCCTAGCCAGCTCCAATTTCCTTTTCCTAGCTCCTTTTCTGATCTGTCTCCCCTTACCACTGGCCTCCAATTGCCATCTCCCACTCATGTTTCCCATTTCTCCTTCCTCCCAATCTCCCTTTCCAGGATCCTTATCCAATCACTCTCCCTCTATGGATCTCCCAGTACCTACCATAGCTATTCACCTTTCTGGCTTCTTGTTCCAGTGTATTTGCCTATCTTGTTTTTCCCATGCAACATGTCAGATCCATCTGTCCAACCTCCTTTCTTCTACCTTGCCATCCAATCCCAGTCTCCTTCCCTGCTCACTCCTCATCCAAATTCAAGTCTATTCCCAATGGGTCCCAGTCCCCCTTTCCCAGTCAGTACCAGTCTCTCTTCACCCCAGTCCCAGTCTCCTTGCCCAACCACTCAATCTCCTCTGGCTCCCAATCACCTCCTCTTTACCCCAATTCAGAGTCCCAGTTTCCCTCTACCGCCCTATTCCCGTCCCAATTCCCACCACCCTCGGGCGATTTTTCCCCCAAATCTACCTCCTCATCCCACCAGTGATCTGGCTCTTAGCCTCTCTGCATTCAATTCAGGCACCTTCTTCCTCCATGTTGAGGGGGCCCATCAGAGGGACAGAGAACACAGGAGTCACAAACTCACTGCTCTCAGTACCAGTGCCTAGAGTCGGCCCAGAGCAACAATTGCAGGGACAGTCCTGCTCAGCCCTGGGCTGGAAGATGCACTGTGCAGATGGAATCTCCAGAGATTTTAGATGGGAACTGCTAGCAAGTCTCTACATAGGTATGATGTTTTTCAAAGGTTTATAACTTGGCCAAATTTGGGTGGATATTTACAGAACCGCAAAAGCAGACTAACACGGCTACCCCTCTGATACTTGATCCCTGATGAAAAGGCCACCCCTTGCCAAATTTTAAGTCCCTATTCCAAAGCATGGAGGTTCTAGATCTTCTTAAAGAAAAAGTTGCCAGAATTTCATAATATGGGCAAAATAACATTTTTTCCCATTGATTCTGGCTGAAGTTTTCCTAAAGCCTCAGGCAGATACTTAGCATGGCAAATGTCAGCCTGAAATGTTAATATTTGGCAAAGTCATAAGCAATTCAAAACATAGTTTTATAATGGGAAGTGTCCATCAACCTTATAGTTGGTGTTCCAGCTTTGCCTTCATTTACATACACACACACACACACACACACAGAATTTATGGTATCATTATAAATTGACAAATAGTCAACTAGCCCCATCTCCCCCTCAACATAGCCAATATTAATTTGGTGATTTTTTTAAACACACACATTCTAGCAGAAATTGGTCTTAAGGACAGCTTTGAAAGAAGAGACAATATCAGCCCTAAAGATCAGTTCAGAGGAGGTTTGTCATGTGTGCAAGCAGAAAACAACAAATTGTTTAAAAAAAAAAAAGACCAGTATTTTTAGCTGTCTTCCTCTAATCAGCTGTAAGAAAGATAAGGTAGCAACACAGCTACAACAACACTGCATACTAATCAGCTGTAGTTAACCATATTTGCATAAATGTAATTAAAAAAAGAAAAGAAAATCCCCAAATATTCTAGGAAAGTGTTTTACCATTTGGAAAAATAGGAACTATTTCTTTCACTATGTTAAATACTTGCAAATTCGAAATGTCCTTCAAATGCACAGTCAATCATAAAATGCAAATAAGGATATATTTAATTATAATAAAAAATTCCAAAACCTTTTTAGGTAGTGCACGTTTTATTTCTTCAACCTTGAGGATATTTAAAAACTGTAAATAAAGAAACAGCATTTTGCCAAGAAATTTAATTAAACAAAAATGCTAAAAAATAGATGTTAGGATTATATTTCTAGGGCATCATGAGATGAACAATTTATTTGTGAAGATAAACATTTTAAAATCAGGCCACTTATTTAGATGCCCACATTTGCACTCAGGAGCTTGACTTTAGGTATCCATATTTTAAAATCTTGAGGTCTAATCTCTACTGTCTGATTAGTGAATGCAATCTCAGAGCTAATCCAGTAAGATTTTTTTAAACACTTCAACATTTTTATAACTTATTTAGAGTACTCAGAAACTCTCCTTTAAATTTAAAGAAAGGCTCCCAGAAAAGTCATGTGACTGACAGTGCTAAAACCCCAGGACTGAAAATTACTTTAAGATCCCTGGTCTGCATTGCCTGCCCTTAACAACATAGTAGATGTAAATTATATTTAAGTTCAATAAAATCAATCTGTATGGCAGGGATAATACCAAGACTAATTACTGTGTTAATTTACATGGCTAGCCAATCAATTCTTTTCAATTCCCCAAAGCACTTTCCTTATATACACGCATAGCATTTTCTTTTTTCCATTAATATAGACCTGATCTGCATGATTCTCAGTTTCCTAGGACTGTATAGGATTTGATCTCTTGAACTTTTCAGAAACAATGGTGAAATATTGTTCCTTTAGAAATTACCAAAAAACAAATTACTTGAGGTGATATACATATATGGCAGTCAGATCACTAAACACATCTTCAGAGCTCAAAGTTTTTAGAAGGTTATTGAACTTGTAAAAGTCAAGGAAAAGGAAGACTTTTTCAAAATTTGGAATTTTCTATCTATCCTTAATTTCTCTTGAAAGCATTTCAAATAAAAGGGAGCAACAAGCCTAAGAGTAAGTGATATATAATTAATTTGTAAACAGGACTTTTCATATTTCCTATTGTGGCACAGAAACAGGTGACTGAAACATTGGATATTACATGAGACACTCTAAATGTTTCCACACCTCACAATCACAGTCCTCCAAGTTATACCTTGACTTTAGCAAAGCTTTTGATACAGTCTTCCACAGTATTCTTGCCAGCAAGTTAAAGAAGTATGGATTGAATGAATGGGCTATAAGGTGGATTGTCGGGCTCAACAGGTAATGAACAACAGCTCAATGTCTAGTTGGGAGCCAGTATCAAGCAGAGTGCCCCAGGGGTTGGACCTGGGGCAGGTTTTGTTCAATATCTTCATTAATGATCTGGATGATGGGATGGACTGCACCCTCAGCAAGTTCGCAGATGACACTAAGCTGGAAGGAGAGGTAAATAAACTGGAGGATAGGGAAAGGATCCAAAGTGACCTAGACAAATTGGAGGATTGGGCCAAAAGAAATCTGATGAGGTTCAACAAGGACAAGTTCAGAGTCCTGCATTTAGGACGGAAGAATCCCATACACTGTGACAGGCTAGGGACCGACTGGCTAAGCAGCAGTTCTGCAGAAAAGGACCTGGGCATTACAGTGGATGAGAAGCAGGATATGAGTAATAGTGTGCCTTGTTTCCAAGAAGGCTAATAGCATATTGGGCTGCATTAGTAGGAGCATTTCCAGCAGATTGAGGGAAGTAATTATTCCCCTCTATTCAGCACTAGTGAGATCACGTTCGAAGTACTGCATCCAGTTTTGGGTCCCCCATTACAGAAAGGATGTAGACAAATTGGAGAAAGTCCAGCTGAGGGCAATGAAAATGATTAGGGGGTTAGGGCACGACTTATGAGGAGAGGCTGAGGGATGTGGGGTTATTTAGTCTGCAGAAGAGAAGAGTGAGGGGGGATTTGATAGCAGCCTTCAACTACCTGAAGGGGGATTCCTAAGAGGACGGAGCTTGGCTGTTTTAAGTGGTGGCAGATGACAGAACAAGCAGCAATGGTCTCGAGTTACAGTGGGGGAGGTCTAGGTTGGATATTAGGAAAAAGCTATTTCACTAGGAGGGTGGTGAAGCACTGGAATGGGTTACCCAGGGAGCTGGTGGAACCTCCATCTGTAGAGATTTTTAAGGCCCGGATTGACAAAGCCCTGGCTGCAATGATTTAGTTGGGATTGGTCCTGCTTTGAGCAAGGGCCTGGACTAGATGACCTCCTGAGGTCTCTTCCAACCCTAATCTTCTCTGATTCTAAGTTGGTCTCATCACAACATCACCAGCCCCACATCTCAGCTCCAAATTTCCCCTCACCAACACAGAGTCCAGCTTCCTTTCTGCTCCCCTCCCCGCCTCTTTCTCCCTATGGAATTTACTTATTTTTTTTCAGGGTCCCTTCTCATACCCTCTGCACCCAGTCAAATTTCTCCATCTTTCCTTCTCCTCTATCCTGTTGAAGGAGGAGAGGTGTAGAGGACTGGAGACGAGTTTCCCTCCTCTCTCAGTGCCTTACCTTTTCAGAAAATAAATATTACACCAATTTCATAGAAATTGAAACGGTAGGGCTTGAAAGAAACTTGAGAGCCCACCTCGTCTCTACACCTGCCAGTGAAGCAAGAGGAAATATACCTAAACATTCCTGACAGATGTTGTCTAATCAGTTCTTAAAAACCTGCAGTGATGGGATTCCACACACTTCTCGTCAGTAACCTATTGCCAAAACTTAACTATGTCTTAGAGTTTGAAAAATTTTCTAGTATCTAACCTAAATTTCCCTTAGTGTCATCTGCAGATTTATAAGCATACTCTCTACTCCATTATCAAAAGAATGAAAAAATTAAGAGTACTGGAACCAGGACAGACCTTTACAGGCTCTCACCTCCATGTTTTGACAGTGATCCATTGATAACTACTGTAAATAAGCTTTTCAACCATTGTGTACCCACTTCATAATTTTTTCATCTAGACCACATTTCCCTACTTTGCTTATGAGACTGTCATGTGAGCTGTGACAAAAGCCTTAGTAAAATCAGATAAATCACATCTACAGTTTCCCACTCCACTAGAACAGTACCTGCCCAGAGAAGGAATTAGGTTGGTTTGTCATGATTTGCTCTTGACAAATCCTATTATCTTCTAGGTTGCTAGCAAACTGTTGTTTAATCCTGTTGTATTCCTCTCTCCTCTTCTCACCCTCATTCCTCACAAGCCACAGTAGAAAGGGCACTAAGCAGTGTTCTCCCCACTTGCCCACGAAGGAAGAAAGCAATGATTTGGGGAGCTTGGCACTAAGTGTCTTTCTTCTCAGAGGCTGGGGGCTATCAGTTACTTGGTTCAGGTGACTGTGGGGTAGTGGGCAGGCAGAGTAAGTGTTGTTCACTCCTAAATTGCCCGGCCTCCTGCTAGTTTCTGTCAGCTCTGCTTGAATGGTTGCTTCTAGGAATGGGATATCCTGAGAGACCAATATGCAGCCAGTATCACTGGAAGTTAGACAGAGAGAAGTTTTCACAGGAGACCTCTGCTTACTTTACCAACCACTGTACACCAGCTGCCCTCTAAAGTGACAGATGCTGGGATCCCCTTGATCCAGCTTTTGCAGATCCTAAGGCACCCTAAAATTGATTAGATTAATGGGAAAATATCAGATTGGAAACAGAATTAGCTGAGCAATCGAACAGTATTACTAGTAGAGATGAAAAAAATCAAAATTGAAAGAGAGAAAAAGAAATAGAATTAAAGCTGGAGGACACAGAAAATGGAGACTGCAGGAATAACATAAGGATGAGAGGTATTCCAGAGGAGACTGAATTGAGAAATCTGCTGGACACATTAGATGACATTTTCCATGACATATTAAAAGTGGCCAATAAAGATTGCACTCATATTGAGAGGGCAGATCTCTTTTCCTCAGGCCCTCAATCAGGCTCCACACCAAGAGACATGACTGTCCAACTACTGTCAAGACAAGGATAAAACACAGAGGATAATGAGGAAGATGAGCTGAACCAATGATGATTCTTAACCAGTATATACAAATTTTCCCAGATCTGGCATCCTCAACCCTGAGAAAGCAAAAGGAACTATACCAGGTGACCACAATTCTTAGAAAGAGCATAAGATACATAGGGGCATTCCCATTTAGACAGTCCTTTAAATGGAAGGACAGATATGTCTATTTCAGATCCAAAAGAAGGGAAACAGGTACTTATGGACCCAGGAATAGGCAAATTAGATTAAAAAATATGAATGGGATTAAAGACATTGGGTTCTACAGATCACCAAGAAATCACTGGAAATCAGGGATATCAAAGAGAGCCTGAACAGCTCAAAAAGATGCATCACCAATACAACAGGACAGATATGAAAGCAGAAGACACAGTCCAGATCCAGAAGAACAAGATTAGTATATAGGCTAACACATTACAATAGATAATAGATACTCTATCCATGTGGTTATAATAATAAAGGGATATAGTGAAAAGAAAGCCGGGCTGTAGAGCACCCAGGATATTTTATTCTAGGTGGATACAGTATACGTAGTAGATATAACATCATAGTTAATTTATTTTATAATATTAATTTAATGTTGTGGTCTATAACAAATTAGCAGGAGGCCTAGATCTCCCTTACTGAAGTAAGTTTGACATTAGAGAAATTACAAACATTCCAAAATTTATGTTAATTGAAGGGTCATCTTTGGTAGAATATTTTAAGAATAGGTAAACTCAAAGATGGTATAATAATCTCACAAGATCCAATGTTATAAAGGTGTTTGGCCCAACTAAATAAGGCTTAGTTCTTAAGAATATATCTTTAAAAAAAGAATGAAAAAGAAACCCTTCCTTTGAGCAGGGAACTAACAAGCCCATGGAGGAAGTAAGGAAAGTCTGGGCTCTCATAGTTAGAGGGGATCAGGTGACAACGGGGGAATGCCCAGGGAGGGTGAAGGGAAACAGGGGATAAGTGAACAGATGTTAAATATTGTTGTATGCTTTCATAGAAAATATTACATTAATAAAAAAATGTTAGGGCCCAGAATTTAAAAGTTTATGGTAAATCAGACTCAGGATCAGGGTGCAACAATATAGGCATTACAAAGGAAAAGCAACATGTGTGACTTTTAAAATGACTGTGTGTTGATGGGACCACTATCAAACATTTTACTTACAGAAGAATGACAAATATAATGGAGCCCTGGCATCTGGCTAGGGGAGGGAGATCTCATGACTTTTAACAAAGAGTAGTATACAGGGGTGAGAGCAGAGCTGGTAGTCATGGGAAAGTTTATTAACGTCATGTTTGTTAACATGAAAGGGATGAATAGTCCAAAAAAGGGAAAAGTATATTCTGTTCATTGAAAAGGTTTTACTAGTATAATCTATTACAAGAAGCACACTTGAAGAAAATGAGTATAAATACTTGAACACTTCTTGGATACAGATACCATATGTCTCTCCAGAGCAATTTAACAGAAGAGGGGTGACACCACTCTTGGCTAAACACTTCCCTTTTACTGTTTCAGCACACACTGTAGAGGACAGATGTATTTTAATTAAGGGGTCCTTTAGAGGTAAACTTTAATCTTAGCCAAGATATACGCTCTCAGAGGCAAACTCCTCTTTTTAATTCATTTTTTAGGGATTTAGGAAGTTTCAGTGAAGATGATATTATTCTAAGAGGTACATGCCTAGCAGGAGCTGAATCTGAATGTCAGGGACTATATATATTATTCTGCTCCTCATGGACTTTATTCCAGATTTATATTATTTTCGTGTCTAGGACCCTGACTAATTTAGTGAAAAAATTTATCTGGCAGATATAAATTGATGTGTTCATGCTTCTGCATATATCAGATTAAAAGATTGGAACTCAGTGGAAAAACAAAAGGCCTGGTAGTTGAACAGAGCTTTTATGTATGACTCTCTTAGAATTCAAGAGCTGGAAGAAAATGTTGAGCAATACATAGACGAAAACTATAAGGAAGGGAACAATAAAAGTGTTCTCTGGTATGCTGGAAAGGCGGTAAAGAGGAGGATCCTTATAAATAAAGCATCATACCTCAAAAAGATGGGAGGACTTGAAGAAGAGAGTTTGGTTCAAAAACTTTCTGTTTTGGAAGGTAGACATAAATCTACAGGATCTAAAATAGTATAAGAAAATAAATTAGAATAGGGAAGATTAACCTGTTACAAACAGGTAAGGCTGTGCAAACACTTAGATATATTAAACAAAAATATTATGAAAAGGGCAATAAAGTTGAAAAAAGCTAAAAAAAGTAACAGAATAATTCAGCCATCCCTTTAATTGAAAATAAAAAGGGAGATTTATTAATTGGCATCAAAAGATCTCTGAAACATTTGCTAACTTTTTCCATACTTTGTATGGTTCAGAAAATCCAATCCCTGAATAGCTCTCAGAAGATAATGTGGCAGCTCTCAATGGGCAAATTGCTGCTGAGGAAGTCAAGCTGTAATTAAGACTTTAAAATTGAGTAAAGCTCAAGGTGCCGATGGGTTTTCTGCAGAGTATTATAGAGTTCTAAAGCAAGTGCTGGTCCCTTTTTTTTTTTTTTAACTGAATTGTTTCATGATATATCACAGGGGAACAAGATTCCAGTTTCATGGGAAGAGGCAAAAACTGTGGCTATTCCTAAAGAGGGAAAATATCTTACCAATTGTGCATCATATAGACCTACTTCTTTAATTAACATGGATGCTAAAATTAATGCCAAGGTGCTAGCAAACAGATTGAGCATCATCTTGCCCAAATTTGCTTACCCTCTTCAATCTGATATTATAAATCAAATTCAGAGTTTTTCTAATGTTAATTCTGGCAATTCTTGCTGCATGCTTCTTTAGATGCTGAGAAAACCTTCAACCTAGCTGGAGTGGGAGAACCTCAGACAGATTTTGGTAAAGTTTGCTTTGGAAATCACTTTTATAGGGGCAACTTTTATAGAGTCTGCTTGAGTTAATGGTCCATCATCAATCCCCTTCTTTTAATTTGGCTAGGGGTACAAGATAGGGTTATCCCCTTGTTTATTTTTGTAATGGAGCCATTTGCAGCAAATGTGAGAAATGTCTCCTCAGAAAAGGGCATCAGAACACCTTCTGGATTACAACACACAATAGCTTTGCATGATAATGATGTCTTCTTACATTTGTAGGATCTAAATCCTTGTTAAAAATTACAGAGAATTGATATTGGAAATTGGGCAGGAATGTTAGGAAGTTATATCCCCTAAAGGGTCAATATTTAAGAATAAATATTGTAGAGAAAAAATCTTTTAAAGGCAAATTACCTTCCAACGTGGAATAAAATAGAGACTTGCAGGAATAGAACAAATATGAAATTTCTTGGCTAGGTAGGGTAGCCTCAGTAAAGATGAATAGCCTTCCAAAATTGTTATTTTTGTTTGAGTGCATCCCTGTTGATATAGCTGACATGACATTAAAAACATGACAGAACGTGGTATTAAAATTTACATGGAAACAAAAAACAAAGGGTAAGTTCTAAAATTCTGTATAAGCCTACAAAGTGTGGTAGACTAACTTTCCCTAAGATGGCTTATTATTATTATGCATCACATTAAAAAATGTGATCAACCTGAGTTAATAACAGATTACTCAAACAGAACTGGAGCCCAGATAGTTATTCATAGTAACTCTTGGGTAACAAGTAATGTAGGTCACCAACTCTAAAAAATCAAGCAAGCAATCACCCATTCATCTAGACCACCTAAACAGCTTTTGACCATTTTTTTAAAAATTCCTATTGTTGGGGCCCTCTCCGTTAAATACTTTCATTAAGAATTAGGAATTGATCCCCAGGAAATATCGAAGTTACTATTTATTGTGGGTAAGAGCTGAGATTACTCATTTGGACAGCTTGTTCCTGGATCTCATTTGAAATCATACCAAGTAGCATGTACCAATGTAAATAAAAGGTCCCATATTTTAATATTTACAAGTCAAATATTTTAGTGTGAAATCTGGATATAAGGCAGCTCTTGTAAAGATAGACCCTGTAAAGGGAGACCTTCTATCCATCGAGGAGGTAATCCAGGAAGCAAGCTGGAACAAAAGCTTCAATTTGTATATACAATTGTCATTGACAAAGATGTTGGTAAGGAAAACCCAGATAGGAAAATGGAAAGAGAGATCTGGAGAAAAAAATTCCTCTGAATGAGTGGGCCTCTATATGGGAAAAGGGATACACATCTTCAATTTCTATAGCTCAGAAATACTTTGTGTAATTTATAAATATTGTTAGATGGCATTTGACTCCAGTTAATATCCATTGTATTTTTGCTGGTAGGAAGACAGTTTGTTGAAGGGGTTGTGAGAAAAGGGGAACATGCTTGCACATGTGGTGGTTGTGCCCAGAATTAGATGAATTTTGGAGGGTTATTCTCATTACAATGGTTAGGTGACAGAGTTAAACCGCCTTGGACCTCACTTCCAGTTTATGTCTATGTTCCAAAAATTCATACTTCAGCGGTACAGCCAAGCACTGGCAGGGTCAGGAAGGGATTTTCCCATTGCTTGCGTGTGTTCTGGCAGGGGTTTGTTTTGTTTGCGTTACTTTTATCTCTTTCTCTGAAACTGTAGGGGTGGCCACATGGAATATGTTATGTAAAAATTAAATGTTTTCCTCATTTAAAAAAAATCATTGATTTTTAGGCAATGACATATATTCTGTTACACTGGAATAAAGAGTGGGATAAAAAGGATAACACAAATCTTAAGCATATCTCAGATCCCTGTGTCATGCATATAATGAACTGATAAGACTAAGCAAAATACTTGGCAAAAAAAAACAACAACCATTTTTTTCTACAAACACTAATCTCCACCCAATTAATCATTAAGTACTTTCACATTAAGGTCACTGAAAGTTTTCTTCTTTTCCTTTTATTTTTTAAAATGATTTTCCGTATGAGCTTCTGTCAAAATGGTTTTACAGACTGATTTAAAAGAAGAGAGACACTCCAGTGCCGAGTAAACTAAATATATTCCAAGTTTAGTGTGAGGGTAAGAAACCTCGTAAATTTTGCAGATGAGCTAAAATCATTTATTTAGTGGAGCAGTTATTAAGAGAAGTATATTAATCTTTTTCTTCTGAGAACTCAGGGAAACAAGATTTGGCTTTAATGATCTTCTCCCATCAGGGTTTATGA
Source organism: Gopherus evgoodei (assembly GCF_007399415.2). Classification (NCBI taxonomy): domain Eukaryota; kingdom Metazoa; phylum Chordata; order Testudines; family Testudinidae; genus Gopherus; species Gopherus evgoodei. Next base: position 80,895,197 of record NC_044326.1, on the reverse strand, counting down.
GAATTAACATCCCAAAACAGCTAAGATGAATCCTGGCTCCACCAAGTCAACGGAAAAACTCCTATTGACTTCAGTGGAGCCAGGATTTCACCCCCTGTTGGGCTCTGACTTGTAGCAATGGAATTGCCCATCTGATTTCCTTTGCAGGATAACAGCCTTCATTCTTTCTGGTTGCTGCAATGTTCCCCTCCCCCTTATCCTCATTGTTTCAGTTTTTGATTTTTTTTTTTTTGGTTGTCGGGGCTGGGGGCAGAAAATGTTCTTACATAAAGACACAAAAAAAAACCCCCATCAAGCAAACCAAACTAACACACTTAATATAAGCTAATGGGGTGAAACAAGCCTTTGATGTTCCACAGCTTTGCTGAACTGGAGGGAATACAGTACAAAGTGACTAAATAGCTCTAAAGGGAAGATCTCTGCAAATTTCTACTCTAGAGGCCGCTCCTAAAGGCTCTTCTTTTATGTCCATAGTACAAATTAAAAAAATTTATTAAAGCTAATGTTAAAAAAATTATATAATACATAAGTGGAGAAAAGTGTGTTTGTATAGTGCTTAGATTATCCCCATGATACAAGGTTTGTTTTTAAAGTCATAAAATACATATAGCGCATGAATGAATTTAAGACTACAGTTTAGATCAGGGGTCGGCAACCTAACACAAGTGTGCCAAAGGTGGCACGTGATCTGATTTTTGTTGGCACGCGGGGTGGGCTGAGCTGCTTAGCCTGGTGCCGCTCTGGGGTTCCTGCTGCTGGTCCCTAGCCAGCCGGGGTCCCACTGCCAGTCCCACTCAGCACCCGCAGCCGGCCTGGGCCTGGTGGGCTGAGCAGCTGAGCCTGCCGCCGCTCTGCTGTTTGGCTGACAGCTCCTACCAGCCGAGGTCTCAGCCCTGCCAGCCTGGGGTTCCTTCCCCCAGGCTGGCAGTGGGCTGAGATCCCAGCTGGCAAGAGCCAGCAGCCAAACCCTAGAGTGGTAGTGGGCTGAGCTGCTCAGCCCACCACCACTTTGGGGGTCCCACTGCTGTGCCCTGGCCAGCTGGAGTCCCACTCAGCACCCGCTGCTGGCCTGGGGGAAGGAACCCCAGGCTGGCAGGGCTGAGACCTCGGCTGGCAGGAGCTGTCAGCCAAACAGCAGAGCAGCGGCAGGCTGAGACGCTCAGCCCGCCGCTGTTCTGGGGTTCCCACTGCTGGCCTCTTGCCAGCGGGGTCCTGTTGCTGGTCCCACTCAGCATCCGCTGGCGGCCTGGGATTCCTTCCCCCAGGCTGGCAGCGAGCTGAGACCACAGCTGGCAGAAGCCGGCATCCGAAACCCCAGAACGGAGGCGGGCAGAGATGCTCAGCCCACCGCCGAAACCCCAGAGCTGGGTGGGCTGACCTGCTCAGCCTGCTGCCACTCTGGGGTTCCAGCTGTTGGCCCCTTGCCAGCTGGGGTCCCCATCTCAGCCCCACTCACCTTGCTTCCGGTTGGAGTTCCAGCGCAGGCCCCCTGCCAGACAGGGTCCAGGCTTCCGGCCCTGCTCAGCCCTACCAGCCGCCAGCTCCACTCACCTCAGCTGCCGATCTGGGGTTCCTGCCAGTTAATAACTGATCACTCAGAAGCTGGTGTGCAGCTTAAAATATCCAAATACGTGCCACCAGACATTGAAAAACTCAGCAAGGAAAAGCAGGGGCAAGGATCACACTAAGCTAAGATCTGCATTTTAATTTAATTTTAAATAAAGCTTCTGAAAGATTTTGAAAACCTTGTTTACTTTACATATAACAGTAGTTTGGTTATATATTATAGACTTATAGGGAGACCTTCTAAAAAACGTTATAATGTATTACTGGCACATGCTTAGATTATCCCCATGTATAGTGCTTAGATTATCCCCATGATACAAGGTTTGTTTTTAAAGTCATAAAATACATATAGCGCATGAATGAATTTAAGACTACCGATTAGATCGGGGTCGGCACACCACTGCTGAAAGGTTGCCGACCCCTGGTTTAGATATTAGCATCCATGCATTCGGGTACATTACTCATGAAAAAAGTTATACAGAGAGTTGGTGGCGGAAAACAAAATATATCAACAAGTGAGGACTGTCCCTTAGTAATTGAGAATTTCGGATAGCTTGTCCATTTAGAGAAAAAACAGTCCACCAGGAAAGTATTTTAGTTACTTTCCCGACTGCGCTCCTCATGGCACTCCAGTTCATTCCTTCTGATATTGCCAGTGTTCGGTGATGTGTTCTATGTAGATGCCGCTCGACCACCTGATGGTGTCTGACACCAGGAGTTGCTGCATCAGCCGAGCATAGCATTGACCGACTCCACATTCTCTCAGCACTTGCTCGTTACCAGGGTCTCATGCTCCCAGGGATCCGACAATCAGCGTGTGAATTTGGACCTCATAGCCCCTTGCTCTCAGGGTGTTGGCCAGAGAGGCATATTTCTCTAGCTTTTGAGATTGGGCATCATGGAAAGCCAGGTCCTGTTTTCAAAGGGCACTGTGATGTCCACTATGATGATCTTCTTCCGGTCTCATTGGTGATGGACAATGTTAGGCCCACAGTTGGCTGCTGGTTCTGGGGATGGTGGAGTTCACAACAGCCTTCCCCACAGGTGGCAGGATGGCTCTGACCAGTCAATCTTGCATGGCATTGTATCGCAGCTGCCAGGCTCTGGAATGGGGCTTGCAGCTACACAAGACATGTGGTAGTGTCTTGTTGGCATAGCTGCACTGCCTGCATTCCTTGTCCCAATTTCCACGGTGCATGGCTATGATCAGTGGGACGCAGTTGAACCAGGCCCGGTGGATGAAGCTCCAGTTGGCAAATTGGGTAAAGCTGCCCCCGGGGAGGAAGTGGTGCTGGCGTCCCACTTGTACATCACCTCAAAGGCCTTGCCCTGGTCCGGCTTCTGTTTCAGGTTTTCCACATGTTGCAGCAGATGGCATCCTTCAGGGTCCTCTCCAGCTTGGTTTTGGTTCTCGGATTGATGATGGTGCACTCCGTGTTCTTCACCTCTAGCACCAGGACTCCCATCTATTACAACCAAAGCTAAAGCATCTGACAAATTACCTTTAAAACTAGGGCGATCTTTCAGAAGATTTCTGGATTTCCATTTCCATCTCAATTTGTATACAAGAGGGTAAGTATATTTCTTGCATAAAAAGTTTGGCATGATCTTCAATGACAAATGACATGCTACCAAGTGCCAAGAAAGATGGGGGATATAGTCACCCCCAGCTTCAACTGAAGCAGCTTTGTTCTCAATCCCCTGAATAATTAATAACTACTTTGGCAATCAGTCATGCATTCCTTAATAGCACCTGAGGCATCAAGTGTCCCATTCACTTGCTCCCCCAAGTAACAATAGATTTTTTTACATCAAAGTTTCTAGGCCAAAGTTGCAACTGACATAACTGAAACTAAACAAGTCACCAGAAAGAATGTTACCCAGACACATATTGTAATAATTCAATAGTTCTTTCAATCGATATGGTTACTGTGTAAATTACCAATGTATTGGGGGAAGGAGGGAAGAAGTGGAACAGGCTTTCACAACATACTTGAAGATTACTGGAAATCATTTTTTTGGCAACATTTTTTCCCCTTTTACACACCAAAAAGCTGAATTGCCAAATCATCATTAAGTAATCCTTAGTACATAATGTACCTCTCCATGAATCAAAGACTCAAAACAATTGGACAGAACATGGAAGAATGACTCAAAATGATGGACATTTAAAAAAAAAAAGTTAGGAAGCTTAAAATGATACCAAGTTAGTTTCTATAGTACAGACAATTTCCAACAGCTCTGCTTCAGAAGACTCCAAAACAAATAATTTACTAGTACAAATTATATATACAAGTGTATGAAGTTTCTGGAGAACAAGTATAAAACAGAGGAGATGAAATAAAATTCGGTCTAAAATAAGGGATGGCCTGCTGGTAAGTACTCAAAAAGTGAAAAGCTTCACATGACTGAATTCTGTACTATGTATACAAGTATTTGAAGAAAAATAATTAGATCTGGTCAGGAATCCTTGCCATCTATGCTGGTTAGGGTCTGAACTAGAGTAAGAGCTTTCTATAAAATGATGCTGCATCTAGTGACACTCCTACTGAAACTCTTTTTGTCTGATTAAATCTGAGAAATAAAAAGTCATCAGACTTACCACTATTCTTCGGATACTAAATCATCATGTAAAATGTTGGTCTGCAATTTAATATACAAATTTTAAAAATAAAACTATTATAAATTACAGCAGAATTAAACAGTCATTCCCCCCGCCTTAGGAGTACTGTGCCCCTCACTGTGTGTGGCCTCCAACAACAGAAACAAGCTTGCACTGCTTTATTTCAGTTTTGCTTCATTTCTCCTCAAACAATCTCTCATTGCTAATCTGCCAGGCCTACCCCTTCCCCCACTCCCAGCAGAGTGGGGGTGGGGGGAGGAACATGTTAACTGTTTAGGACCAAGTTATAAAAGTAGACCAGTTATTTTTCAGCATCCATTTGTTACTTTACTCTAAATTCATTTAGACTTTTTGCTCCTGCACAACCAGAACCATCTTTCATTTTTGGACATGTGGATTTCTACTTCTTTTGAAGTATAGTGTGATATAGGATTACACAGAGGGGGTGGAAGGTCCCTGGGAACTAGGGAGAGGTAGAGGAATAGGAGGGGGAGTGAGAGCGGTCTCCAGGCGGGAAGGAGGGTATCAGGGTTCCTACCTGCTCCCAGGCCTGGTCCAGACACTCTGGCTTCTGCTCCATGGCAGCCACTCCAGATCCTCTGGGTCCCGCTCCCATCATTTCCCACTCTTCCCTCCAGGGCATGTAACAGGTTTATGTGGAGGTAGAGCCCCCCACAATATTTCTATTGTAGGAACACTAACCTTCCACCCCCCAGAATTACATTTAACAGCAAAATCAGTGACAGTAAGTTTTGTGCAACAGTTTTCAATATCTGTAGCTTAGATTAAGTAAATTCAGTTTTGAAGCTCATCACTTGTGATTAATGTGAAAAATACAGTGCCACATAGTTGATGGTTGCATGGGCTGCATATTGAAATATGAAATATTATACTTTATAGCTTGTTACACGATGAAATTTGGGGTATAAAGAGCATTTCCTATTTCAAAGGGAGAAATGAATACATAGCCACACAATTACTTTTGGAATTGAAAAAAGGGTATTTGTTATACTTAGGGCTTCTGTTTGGGGGGGAGGGTTAATGCACCAGTTAATGCACAGTTAATGCACCAGTTAATGCACAACACTTTAGAGTGCTTTAAAAATCATAGTCCCCATAGTCCACCTTATTGCTCTACGTAGACAAGTATCCATTTCCACTGTTTACTAGATAAACACCGATTTGTTTTTTCTTTTTAAATCAAGGGTGTTTTATCTGATTCTGAACTCAAACCAGTGAAATTCCACTGATGTGAATGGAAATACTCCTGACTGATATCTATGCAAGTGAAATCACTATGACTATGTGTATATATCTAAGATGATTTATATTTGTACCATATTGTATATACAAATTGTATGTATAATATGTTATGTATATACATACCTCAGACGTACGTGATAAATTGAGAATTATGAATGTGTCACTTGCCCACTAATCCATCTCTCAGACACACATCCTCACATTCCAAATCTCTTCAAATCTTCAAACAGCTCCCGTTGTTTTAACTCAACCTTACAAAGAAAGATTTCCTCCCTCTACTTCTGCATGCGAAACCTTACCTCCAAAATTACATCTGCCTCAAGCCCAGAATGGGTAAAAGTCAATAATGACAGAGTTTCTATACAGATAAATAATACAACCTTAGAGTTGATGATCTCATGATCCTGCACAGCTAGAAAGAGGAGTTTTATAAAAGCATAAGAAAAGTGAGATTTCTCTATGGAATAACATATACAGAATATATAACAGTCTGATGTGGTGATGTGGGTTTTAACATCACTTGTTTTGAATAATCTGGATAACCTAATAGTGTCTTTACCACTTGTGTAACATGCCCATTTTAAACTCATTTATTCATCATTTGTTCTTCAAAAACTTCATTCACTTGATCCTCTCAATGGGATAAACCTCTTAAACTCAGGACTTTTTGACAGACTGGATAATAATACAGAGAGCAGAGGATAAGTGCATCAATGTCTATTAGTTAGGATAGGTGAGGATAGTGTCCCTAGCCTCTATTTGCCAGAAGCTGGGAATAGGTAACAGGGGATGGATCACTTGATGATTATCTGTTCTGTTCATTCCCTCTGGGGTACCTGGCATTGGCCACTGTCAGAAGCCAGGATACTGGACTAGATGGACTGTTGGTCTGACCCAGTATGGCCATTCTTATGGTCTTACATAGATGATTGGAGGAAGAAGCTACTAGGGCAGAAACAACATTCTAAAGTTTTTATTACATTCTTGTCCAGCAGAAAAATGGCTGATGCTAACCAACTTACTCTTCAACAAGTTATGAGGAAGATAATATAAATTCACCTCTCTCAGTTCAAGTAAGTATAATCAGCTCTTATTACAGCATCTGTTTTGTACAGAATGGCATAAATGTAAAGATAAGGGAATTCTGAAACTTATGAATTTGTTTATTTAAACCATTCCACAAATTTCAGATGGATTTTGGATTACACACAAATCCCACCTGTTAAATGTGTCAGGGAGAAAATGAAAGAGCTAGACAGCTGCCCAAAAAACCCAACCTATTTTTGGATTTTATGTTACCATTTTCTAAAATTGAATATACTTGGTCAAATTTTGCCCTCACTTATACATGTTCCACTTCCTTTAATTCAGCTGTGTGAAACCGTAAAGCATAGCTACATTCACAAACTGAACTGAATTTTGGATTCATATGAACATTTGGCAATGAGCTAGTTTTAGGATTCACTGCGAGTATGTCACAGTTCTATTAAGAAGTTATCACACCAATTTGTTACATATACAGGTGGCAAATGTATGATCTTTTAGCAGGTAAAAAAAACCTTAACGTTTCACATTTTTGCTAATAATTTGCAATTATTTTGTCCTTACATTTAAGTATCCAAAGCACTTTACAAATATCATTATTATTTATTTGTACTGCAATAGCACTTTGAGGCCACTATCAGGATTATGCGCCCCTCCTCCCCCCAAAACCACAAATTATGGGAAAACTGAAGTGAAAATGGCAAGAAAACTCAAGTGAATGAGCCAAATGAACTTTTGGTGCAATGCCACTCAAGTTCGTTGGCTTGAAGCATAAAACTGAGTTACAATATGGGTTATTACAATATGGATTACTTTGACCCAATATGTATTTTTCTTCAATAATGAGTTTAAAAATAGTTTTAGCCAACATGGCCAATAAGGGTAATTAGGAGATAAGACACACAGAATAAGCTATGAGGAACTGGATTAAAAAAAACCAACCCTGTAGTTTTGAAATATAGAGCAGGCATTCTGGACCAAATTCATTCGTGGTGTAACTCCACTGATGAATTTGACCCTTTATCAATATTTTCTCATCCTTGGAAATATATAAACATTATTTTGGCTCCAGAAGGCAACAGCAATATGCTGAAGAAGAAAATTGATATACATTAGTGCAGGCCTGCACAACATGCGGCTCGCGTGGGCTCACTGTGCGGTCCGTGGGGGATGAGTAAGTGAGCTCATTGTGCAGCCTGTAGGGGGTGAGTAGGCAAGTGGTGGGTGGGTGGGGGGGCTGAAGAGGCAGGTGGGCAGTGGTGAGGCAAGCCAGGGGGGTAGGGGACTGAGGAGGCGAGCCGGGAAGGTGGGCGGCTGAAGAGGAGAGCGAGGAATCAGTGGCTGACCTGTTCTACTGATCTGGTCTGGCTCCCATCCCCTCTCCAAGGGTTGCAGCTGTCTGGAGGTGCCTGCCTTCCACGCCTTCCTCATTCACACCTCATTCATTCAACAGGGCAATTGATTACAAAGTAGGGGGAAGATCTTATTCTACTTCTAGCAAAAAGACATTTTTCTTTTACCTTAATTATACTATCTTAGGGACTCGCTATAACATATTAGCGAGGTTCAATACTGCTGTTTTGGCGGGGCAGTGCTGGGGAAGGAGGGTTTGTTTCCGCGGGGTGGGCAGTGCTGGGGGTAGGAGTGTTTCGGGGGGACTTGGCGGTGCTGGGGGGCAGTGGGAGGCAGGCCCTCAGCTGTTTACTTTGGAGTAATATGGCCCTTGCCGCTTTACTAGTTGTGCAGGCCTGCATTAGTGAATGATATTTCAGAGAGAGGACCTGATCTTGAGATGTACTGAGTACCTGGAAGTTACAAGTAAGCTCTCAGGATCAGTCCCAAAGTGTGTTCCCCAAGAAAATGTAAAGAAAAGCAAGATATAACTTATTGCGTGTTTTGCTTCTACTATAAAACAATTAGCAATGACCACCATTTTTCTGTATTTTAGCTATTTATAACCATTTGTGCCACACAGAAACTTGGCTGTGTCCTTGTAATGGCAAGTCACAACTAGCAAATACATTTATTATTTCAATTTTTCCCCTGAAAGAATTCTGGTTGACCTGTGTAATTTCCCAATGAGCTTTGAAATGTTGTTTTCCAGCAGACACAAAATCATTCTTTATGCCGGCTGAACTCTTCCCAAAACTAGAAAAAAAATGTCTTTTTCACTGTACTGCAAGAGTTTTTCTGAAGTTTCTGCATGAACAACTGATTCCACAACTTCTCAATCCAAAACTATCCATGTTAACCACAAGAACACAGTAGTTATATTACAGAAATAAAATTTATGGTCCTGGAAGAAAGACTTAAGAATAATAATTGTGATAATAATGAAAGATAACAATTAGTAACTAACTCTAAACAATCAAGCCACTCTCCTGAGAAGTAGTATTGTTAAAATTTTGTTTTCCTGATACCTCTTGGTCCTGAAACAATGTTACTTACTGGAATGAGGAGAGTATAATGGATGCAGAATCCAGGTTCAGAAGAAAAATATTCATCGGATACAAATCTTATCCTGATCTGGTTTCCTTTGGAGATTTGTTTACTTGGCACAGTACTGGAACCACACCAGCGCCCTAAAATAGTGCCATCGCTCGGCTCTTCAACTTCTACAAAGTCGTACCTGAAAGAAAAAGAAAATCAAACATTCATTGACTGATGCATTTCCTACAAAATCCTCATGATTTACTCAACGTAGTCACACTTCATTTAAAAAAAAAACCAAAACAAATGTCTCTTTTCATACTGAAAGTATGTCATTGAAGCCAGTAATTTTAATCCTAGTGTCTTCATCCAAGTTGCTACTGGCTTAAACAGATAATAAAGTCATTCAGTGGAGTTAAAAAAAAGTTAGAAAGTTAGCATTTTGAACAAAAACTCTTAGTAACAAATGTTTGTTTCTTATATGGAAAACAAGTACAATATATGGGATAGAGAGGAAGAAAATAATCATAAAAGAGAAAAAAAATAAAATAATTTTGAAATATTTTAAAATGTGACACAGTAATTGGCATGTGCTATATTTAGTAGCAGTGATAGTAGTATTTTGCTGATGACCATTGTTCAATGGCTTCTTTTGCAGCTAATAACTTTCTCCTCCTGTACTCAGACAGGAAAGAAAGCTTGGAAAGGCTTCAAGTGGCATTAAGTTCTCAGTCCAGCAAAGCTCTTAACCATTTTCTTAACTTTAAGCATCTGTGTAGTTCACTGCGAGTTTTGCTGGATAGGGCCCTAAGTACAGAATGCACCAAAAATTATCCAGCATTTTGGGCAACTGTCTCACAGTAGATGGTCTGGAGATTGAGTTTTGAAGAAATAACACAAACAATGAAGGTATATCTCATCCCAGTGTTTTGTCACTCCTATCCACTCCACTCCACTCATCTTCTTCTCCAAGGAACAGTCATTAAGAATAACCATCTGAGTAGACTGCTTTCTACTTCACCCCTCAAACAGAGGCACAGGCAGAGGTGTACAAAGAGCATAAGGCTAATCCAGTACTGAAACTCCCAGGAGATGTAACACAAAAAGGGGACAATTGTGCTTAAGCCACCTTTGTGTAAACCAGATCTTTGACCAGTAGAAGGCCAAAGTGGACCCTAATGTAAGTTAGGTATCAGAGGGGTAGCCGTGTTAGTCTGGATCTGTAAAAACAGCGAAGAGTCCTGTGGCACCTTATAGACAAACAGACGTATTGGAGCATGAGCTTTCATGGGTGAATACCCACTTCGTCTGTTTGTCTATAAGGTGCCACAGGACTCTTTGCTACTTTAACGTAAGTTAGAGCACTCATGGAGTTAGTTTCCATTTCTCTACCACTTTCTCACTACCATAAAGTGCATACTTCCTTTACACCACCCTTTTTGCAGTCTTGGCTTTTGAGTCACACTGCATCAGTGAATACCTCTAGTTTCTAGCTTCTCAGACCTTCCTCAAACAGTCATGAAAGGAAATTATTACTGTTCACAGGATTCTGAACAGGAGTGAAAACATGGCAGTTCTGGTCAGTTTCCCCTCTGCTGCAGCTTGGGAATCTCTGTGCAACAGCAAAGGCACTAGAGTTGTCCATCAGATGACGTACGAGGCCGCACTGCTATTTAAGCTTGAAGGTGTCTTTGGAAGGTTATATTATAACCATTAGGGATGGATGTTATATATATATAAAATAATCATTCAGATTTTGAAAACAGTGATTGCAAATGCCTGGGGAAGTTTCCTACTCTCCCTCAATTTTTCTAGTATTGCTCACATTCGTATACACATATATACATGACACATGCCAAATACATTTCTCAAAGCAACCTGAATTGGTAAATCATAAATATAGTTCAATTTTTTTCTTAGAAACAAATAGTACTACCCACAACTGTAACTAATACTCTGATTTTAAAAAAGAAGAGAAAAACACACACACTCTTCTAAATAAGGCAGGCATTGCTTAATGTGAAAATCATTACTTGGTAACAATTTTCCATTAAAGTTTTCTGTATTTTTTTTCAGTAAACTTACTCTCTATAATTATTCCCAGTTCCCTAGCTAGACAGCAGGCAATAAATTCTTGTGCTGCATGTCTATGCAAGTCAGGCTCATACATTTATTATCTCTGTTTAAAGGACCAGTATTTTTTCCACTTAATTAAAAATGAATAAAATGAACATGCTCGTTAAAATGTGTTCGCAAGATATTACTGCCATGTATTTGAGTTTTAAATCTTCATTGAACTCATGATATACTAATAATTGCTTTATCACCATTGTATTTGATTTGTCAAATCAGCATCATACACTTATACAATTTGATTCTTAAATTCATCCATCAGTATTTTTCTTTTATGATCATGTGTTAGTATAAACACAATGTGAATGTAGTAGTACTACAGCCTCAGGGATTTGAAAACATGTTTTAATTTGCCATTTAAACGCAATGTATATGTTTTTAAGAGGGTCTTTTTGTAGCTTCTAGCCTCAGCTAGAAAACAAAAGAAAGAAGCCATCTCTTCTTCTATTTCATGGAATGTGAATAAAAATCTGTTAGGTGTTATATTTACTGACTTCAAACTCAAAAGTATTGGATGTCAGGAATACTACAGTCACCAGTGCTTCTATATAATTTATGCACTTCTTTCTATTGCACCTTCCAGACTCCTGGCACCCTAGGGGTAAAAGCACAATTCAAATTCCATAGCTTTAAACACAGAGCTTTTTAAAATGAACACTAATAACTCAGCTAGATGGGAGACTAGGTAAGGATTCTGTCTAGTGTACAAAAGCCAGGAATGGGAATAATGACTTATATGCAAAATAGGCCCAGATAAGAAGGTTCATCTTTGGCTCACTTTTATATTCAGTCCTTGTCTTCCCAATCTTTGCACATGTTATTTGAAAACAAGTTTCTGTTGCAACCAGTATACTTTTAATTCAGCATATGTGTCGCTAATGATAACTTGATTGAGCCTGACTTTGAAACACTTGAAAGCGGTTTAATATAAAAAGAACAGATCACATAAAAGTAAAAACAAAAAAATAACCAAACCCAATATCACTGATAAGTAGAAAGCCATATGTCCCCAGGTGACCATTCAGGAGACTCTGTAATCCTTATAATGCACTCGCTAATATTGTATTGCAGTGTGCACTATTGCCCAAATCACTATTTAAAGGATTTACTAAACCTATTTTATGAGCCAATTAAACACAACTTTCTCACAGCAACATGATACAGTGCATACAGAACTAAGTGGTTTATAATGATTACTCCCTTTTTCTAACATCTCCCTGGGGACCTATAGAGGATTTATGTTCAACAAACAAATCTGGTGTTCTAGACAAAATTTCTGCTCTCATATGGGAATCTACAAGCTGTAAAGATGAGTTTCTTGCTGTTGAACACAGTGGTAGGCAAGTTTTTGTACAGAATAGGTATTACACCATTAAAAGAGGAGAATCTTTACACAGTCTATCTGCATCAGCAGAAAAACAGCACGTTTCCCAGACATACTGAAATTCTGTCAATTAATTTTATCCCTGTCAGTTATCTAAACCAACTGTTCAGTCAGAGCCTGCCAAATGGATCAGATGTGCATCTCAAAATTCCTAGCATTGCACGAGTTGACTGGAGTCTAAACTTGCTGTGAAAGATAACAAAACAAACAAAATGGTTAGGAGTCTCTAGTGTTTACAGGCTCAAACTGTACTTGGATGATGTGCAAAACTGAACTTTCATGTGACAGGGCTGAACAGTAGCAGTGGCAAAATCCACAGCGATCCAAAACTATACTTTCCGATGTAGAGATTTGTTAGTCAAAACTCAGAAGGCACTGACAACAGATAAATTGTTTCACACTTTCCAATGAAGTTACAAAGATGATTTCTACACTAAATAATTGTTTGCCTTTAAATAAAATACCTTTCCAGTTTTTCTTTTGTTATATAAAAGCTAGCTTGAGACTGCACCGTCTTCAGTACTATAATGAATTATAGCACTAATATAGTGCTTTACGTTTTCAGTATATTATACAAACAGTCAGATTTTGGATTACAGGGCGGTTTATTCAGGAAGTGAGGTGACCTTTTTAGTCATGATCAGCCCATTTTTCTTTCCTCTATTTCTGTGGTAGCAGGCATATTCCACTTATTGTTGGTATATGTGCCTGGGACAGTGGACTGAATTAACATATTATTTACGCAAGGGGCTATTTATTTGTAACGAGCGAATAAACAATGAAAATTGCTCTCTAAATTTCAAGGTCTTTCTAGCCAGGAAATGTATTTTTCCTGGGGAATGTATTTTTCCCTCCTCTCTGTATTTTTCTGTGGTTTGCATTGTCATTTGCTAAAAATATAACATGCTAAATACCTGGGCCTGCAGCTTCAAGACGTTTGAGCATCTTCCCCCTGTCTCTAGTAATTTCAAAAAATAAATCAATGAATCTATAAACAGAAGCCCACAGTTAGTATAATTCATCGGATCAGAGAACTTGGCTCTTTCTGTTCTTCTATGTGTGCGTGTATGTTTTATAAATTAACATTTACTTAATAAAAATGCCTTTGCTTTGGTGAGGTGTAATATTACTCCCTCCCTCAAGTGCTAGTTAGAATACAGAATTGTTCTTTTATGAAAGAATAGGAAATTGGTAAGAACCTCCCACTTGTATAGCTATTTGCTTGATCCCTGTGTCAATATATTTTCTCTCCCTCTCTTTAGAGAAGATTGTTAGGGACTAGAGCTGAACGAAACATTTCTGATGGAACATTTTGCCTTTGGAAAATGCTGATTCATCAACATTGATAGCTCTGTGGGAATGTGACTATTTCAAAAAATTCTGATGGACATACGTTAGGTTTCTGATGGCACCTCGGTTTCCAGGAAATATTTCAAAAAGATGAAAAGGAAGTGTCATTTTGACTTTTGCTAAACAAAATTTTGGAATGCCCATTCCACAGGAAATTTCATCTTGTTTTTAATTTTTATTTATTTATTTGTTACATTTTGGAACTAATTTTTATTTTTGCAACAGGGTGGGAAAGTCAGTTTCTGGCATGGTTTACTTGCGACTGTGGGTTAGATTAATAGAATATCTGTCTACGTAAGGGGACCAAGGAGTTGACAGCAGCTAGCAGGCTATACAGAATTCACTCTAACTTACTGGTGTTGTAAGTGATTATTAGATGTTCCTGCAGGGGTGGCAGAAACTGCCTAAAAGGGAGGGGGAGCACCAGTGCCCCAACTGTGACTCCGCCCCCACAGTGCCCCTCCCACCAAGGCACCTCTTCCTTCCCCCCCCGAGGCCCCGCCCTCACAGCATGCCTTTCCTCCAAGGCCCTGCTTCTGTGGTATCCCTTCCCCCCTGAGGCCCTGCTTGTTCACCATTACGGTCAGTAAAAAGTGTGAAGGGGTATGGGCCCCAGGCCACCCCATTCCAGCGCACCTGTGTTCCTGGTGACATTAATGTTGTCATTTTTGGCCAAGCAAATTAATGCCTTAACTTAGTGGCATTTATTTTCGATTGTTTTTTTGCAATGTGATAACTGTTAAACACCACATCTGATCAATTCCAAACTTACAGAGAATGTTCTAGGCACCAACGGGCACTGAGAGCACCTGGCATGGAGGAAGGGGACATGGGGAACATACAGAGCTAATGGAATGTGGCAGAGGGTGAATGTGGGGCTCAGGGTTCCTAACATGGTGGAGAAGGGAGGAAAAGGGGGAAATGGGGGGAATAATTGCTACCTGTACTGCACCTTTTAATATGTATACTACCAGTCCAGTATCTTTCCCTGAGACTAAAATACATTAGCCGAGAAGATAGATGCTCTGTGTGTCTTCTCTCTTTATACAGGAAATAAAAACAACACAATAAAAGAACTGAAAACCAAAATGCTAAAATAATATTGTGATGATATTGGATCACAGCAACCTCTTGGGGCTGACACTTGATGTGCCAAGACTACTTCTGCCCCTGCTCTCCTGCCCTGGCAGCTTAGGATTTCAGTGCCCTGTCTGGTTTGAGCCAGACACATTAGCCTGCTGCAAACCCAGACCCAGAGTCTAAATCCCTAATAGCTGTAGGCTTGACTGAAACTTACAGAAGTGTTCTTGTCTTTAACACTCAGATGCCCAACTACCAATGGGATCAAAATGCAAATAAATCTGTTTTACCTTGAATAAAGCTTATACAGGGTAAACTCCTAAATTGTTCGCTCTCTATAACACTGATAGAGAGATATGCACAGGTGTTCCCACCCCACCCCACCCGCACCCAAGTATTAACACATATTCTGGGTTAATCAATAAGTAAAATGTGATTTTATTATATACAGAAAGTAGGATTTAAGTGGGGTCCAAGTAGTAACAGACAGAACAAAGTGAATTACCAAGTGAAATTAAATAAAACATGCAAATCTAAGCCTAATACAGTAATACAACTGAGTACAGATAAAATCTCACCCTGAGAGATGTTTTGGTAAGTATCTTTCACAGACTGGACACCTTCCTAGTCTGGGCACAATCCTTTCCCCTGTACATCCCTTGTTCCAGCTCAGGTGGTCGCTAGGGGATTCCTCATAATGGCTCCCTCTTTGTTCTTTTCCACCCATTTATATATCTTTTGCATAAGGCGGGAATCCTTCGTCCTTCTCTGGAGTCCCACCCCCTCATTCTCAATGGAAAAGCACAAAATTAAAGATGGGATCCAGTTCAGGTGACATGATCACATGTCACTGTAAGACTTCATTACCCACTTACCAGCACATCCATATACAGGGAGACTTACAAGTAAAACAGAGCCATCTGCAGAAAATTGTCCTGGTTAATGGGAGTCATCAAGGTTCCAAACCACCATTAATGGCCCACGCTTTGCATAATTACAGTAAGCTCTCAGAGTTATATTTCATACTTCTAGTTTCAGATACAGGAGTGATACATTTATACAAATAGGATGAACACACTCAGTAGATTATAAACTTTGTAATGATACCTTACAAGAGACCTTTTGGATGAAGCATATTCCAGTTACATTATATTTAAACTCATTACCATATTTTCATAAAATCATATAGAGTGCAATGTCACAAATATAAATATAACTAATGCTACCAAGAGCACTGTGTTCGAATCTGAAAGAGGGAGTGTGAGAATGGAGGAGGCATTTCCTACCGTGGTAGATTTCATCCCCTTCTCCAGCTATTGCCAAATCACTGGACCCAGGGTACAATTTTATCCCTAGATCTGATCTTAAGGTATTTCTACACTGGCAAGTTTCTGTGCCACAAATTATACCACTTTTATTAAAACTCTGGAATTAAACCACTGTTGCGTGTCCCACTGTGCTCCTTGTGACACTGGAGCGTATCCACATTAGCAGCTCTTGCAACAGCAAAGACAGCAATGCATTGTGGTAGCTATCCCACTGTGCAACAGGCCGCAGGGTACTTTGGGAAGCGTTTGCAATGCCTCATGGGGCAGGCACAACGTCATGTGATGCAGGTTTCCCAATCCCATTGTTTCATGGGCATCCTACTACATTGCCAGCTGCTTTTCAACTGAAGTGGGCGGGGGGGGGGAGAGTGTGTGTATATGGGGTGGGGGGAGACAATGTGTTTTGGGGGACAGAGTGTGTCAGCATGCTGTCTTGTAAGTTCAGACAGTGGCAGGAATCAACTAGTCCTGGGGCAGTGGGAGGGGGAAACCCCGACATCAGCCCCTGCCTCTCTCCCTGGGATCTCACAGAAAACTCTCTCTTTCTCACACACACACACACACACACACACACACACACACACACACACACACACACACGCATTCCACATTAATGGTTTGCTCTGTGTCCAGAAGCAGATCAGCACAGCACGCAAATGCTGTCAGAGAGGGTGCCTTGAAAGGGCAGGGGCGCATATCTCCAGGGCAGTTGAGTTCAAAACAATGAGCAAAGCGGTCACTTGAGGCATTATGGGACAGCTCCAAAGGCCAATTACAGCGCAGAAAGCAATCGAGTGTCCACACTGGCAATAGAGTGCTGCAGCCTCTGTGCAAATAGCCTCATGACTCTCTTTGAGATGTTTTTTTTTGCAGTGCTGCAACTGAGGAGTTTCTGTGCACAAAGTGGCTTGGCAGTGTGTACATGTCTGCAGTTTGAGTGCAAAAAGCTGCTTTACTGCACAGAAACTTGCCAGTGCAGAGAAGCCCCTAGAAACTTCAGAACAGCCATTTAGTTCTTCTGTCTTTGAAATAGACCAGGTAACATTACATTTATTTATTTATTCATTAATTTCCACAAGAGGATATTCCCCTGACAAATCGCCTTCCTGGATAAAAAGACCACTTAGCACAGGGGTGGGCAAACTATGGCCCGGGGGCCGCATCTGGCCCTCCAGACGTTTTAATCTGGTCTACAAACTCCCTCCGGGGAGCAGGGTCCAGAGCTTCCCCCGCTACAGCTGAGAAGCACGGTTGGGGCCTTGCCACACTTTACGTGGTTCCCACAAGCAGCAGCATGTGCCCCTTCCTGCTCTTATACATAGCGGCAGCCAGGGGACTCTACACACTGCCTCCGCCTCAAGCCGCCCCTGCAGCTCCCATTGGCCGGGAACCATGGCAGAGTGCAGAGCTGCCAGGCTGTGCCTCCATGTAGGAGCCAGAGCAGGGACTGTCACTGCTTCTGGGAGCTGCCTGAGGTAAGCACCACCCCTGATCCCCTTCCCATCCTCTGAACCCCTCGGTCCCAGCCCAGAGCACTCTCCTGCACCCCAACACTCATCCTCAGCCCCACCCCAAAGCCCGCACCCCTATTCAGAGCCCTCACCCGCCCACCTCACTCCTGCATCCTGAACTCCTCATTTATGGCCCCACCCCAGAGCCCACACTCCCTCCTGCATCCCAACCCCCAATTTCTTGAGCATTCATGGCCCACCATACAATTTCCATACCCAGATGTGCCCTCGGGCCAAAAAGTTTGCCCACTCCAACCTACCAGCTGCCAAAACAAAACAAAAAAACCCCCACCACTCCTCCATACTTTAGAGAAAAAAACAACACCTTAGCAGACTTAGAACCCTTGTATCTGCATCAACAAAGATTGAGTGTCTGTATGGAAAAGGAGTGGGAGGAACCATTTTGATTACAATTAATAGAAATGTATGATCCAGGTGCTGAGAATTTAAAAAAAAAAATGAACACTGTTCTAAACAACATCCTCATAATTTAAAATGATTGTAAGAGCTCACTTTCTGTCTATTCTCTTTCGGTGAAAAGTTGCCTAAAAGCAGTTTGCCTGCTAAATTGAGCAGCCTGTGTAGTGTACTACCCCCACTCCTCCTCCCCTCTACATGGACTTGGCTGGGCCTTGCGCTAGGTCAGAGGGAACTCTTTAGGACACCACTACAGATTATGCAGCAGTTGGAAAGGAGAAAAGCTGTGCTTATTAAATTACAATATTGACTATGGGCTGCTTCTTTTAAATAAAAATGTAATAATGATTTCTCACCCTCAGTCATCTGAGCTGAAACAAATTTCCAGACTAGTATCTATACTGCACAGTATAATTTATGTGCTCTAATAGCTAGTAGCAAGATGCAGCCTACTCAGACGTGATCCAAAAAATTAAAAGTGAATACAAACTCTTTCATACTTGGAAAATGCTGATAAACTTATACATTTTCAGTAGTAAATATTACTTTCTGCCTATATAGCAGATGAGGGTGATATTGAAAAATAATATACCACAATGTCTCTATTTACTATGAAGTAGTGATACTGGCATAATTGAGAGATTAAGAACAAGTTTTGCTGTTGTTCAACAGATATGTGGGGAGATATGCCTCAGATGTATGTGTCAGAGATATCTGATATAAATCAACAATAATATACTGCAGATTCTACACCAATCTAATTTTAATTATTTCAGTCTAGAACATGCAGTGTTGGAGGTCGGAAATTGGCTTCTTGAGATGTAGACTCGTTTACAGATCTGTCAAATGTTTGCCTGGTGTTATCTTTCAATTGTAATGTTCTCAAACTAATTAGTTGTGGGACCCAGTATTCCAAATACAAACAACTAGTTTTGTATTTCTATATGATTATCTAGGAAGACACCCTTTATAAAGAATGACCTAGTCTTTATATTTCATATGAACAAAAGAACTAGGGGTCCAATTTTCTTCTCATTTCCACTGCTGAGTTAATCATGGATTTACATTAGTATAAGTGAGAGGAGGATCAGGCCACTAGGATTAAAAACAAAAATCCAATTTTCAAAATATTTAACTGGCAACATAGACGCACATTAATTCACCAACCTCTCTCTGGTCTTACAGACCACATTTCATTTTTTCTGAATCTGCCTTAGCACCTTATCCACCTGAAGCTGGAGCCTCTACATCAGGAGTTGGCAACCTTTCAGAAGTGGTGTGCCGAGTCTTCATTTATTCATTCTAATTTAAGGTTTTGCGTGCCAGTAATAAATCTTAATGTTTTTAGAAGGTCTCTTTCTCTAAGTCTATAATATATAACTAAACTATTGTTGTAAGTAAAGCAAATAAAATAGACTTTTAAAATGTTTAAGAAGCTTCATTTAAAATTAAAATGCAGAGCCCCCTGGACTGGTGGTGAGGACCCGGGCAGTGTGAGTGCCACTGAAAATCCACTTGCGTGCCGACTTCGGCACCCGTGCTATAAATTGCCTACCCCCGCTCTACATCTTGCTCATTACATCTCATTGCTTAAAAGTTTGGCTTTAATCTAAAATTCAAGAACTCTTTTCTTCAGCTAAGAGTTCTTAGAGCATCAGCAGCGTATTTCAGTGCTGGCTGATACTGAAAACGAAATAAAAAGAGCTATGGGGAATAAACCATCGCTATTGCTATCTTAAGCGTTTACAAGAGCTGTACCTAAACACATGCTTAATTTTAAGAATATGAGTAGCACAACTGAAGTCAGAGCCTTAGTGATTCAGTCCAAGTGAACTGGTAGTGCCAATACTAGCTGTACTGGTAGGCCTATCACAGGTTATGTGCTTAAAGAATTCCATATTTAGGCATTGATCCTGCATGCATCCATCTCAAAAAGATATATTGGAATAGGAAAAAGTACAGAAAAGGGCAACAAAAATGATTAGAGATATGAAACAGCTTCCATATGAGGAGAGATTAAAAAGACAGACTTTTGAGCTTGGAAAAGAGACGAGTAAGGGGAGATAAGATAGACGTCTATAAAATCAGGACTGGTGTGGACACATTGGAGAGAGTCCGGTGGAGGGCAATGAAAATGATTAGGGGAGAGTCTGAGGAAACTAGTCTTATTTAGTCTGCAAAAGAGAAGAGTGAGGGGGGATTAGATAGCAGCCTTCAACTACCTGAAGGAGTGTGTGACAAAGTTCCTCCTCTACCTTGGTGGGTCCTGCGCTTATTGGCAGAGTTTGCTCACCTCAGTGATCTTCTCCACAGTCTGGGTCAACTTCTCCTGTGTCTGATAAGGAGTTGGGACGTTTTGGGGGAAACCCGGGCTCGCCCTCTACTCCAGGTTCCAGCCCAGGGCCCTGTGGATTGCAGCTGTCTGTAGTGCCTCCTGTAACAGCTGCATGACAGCTACAACTCCCTGGGCTACTTCCCCATGGCCTCCTCCAAACACCTTCTTTATCCTCACCACAGGACCTTCCTCCTGGTGTCTGATAACGCTTGTACTCCTCAATCCTCCAGCAGCACACCCTCTTACTCTCAGCTCCTTGCCCCTCTTGCTTGCAGCCCCTCACATGCACTTCCTCTCCTCTGGCTCTTCTTTCCTTGACTGGAGTGAGCTCCTTTTTAAACCCAGGTGCCCTGATTAGCCTGCCTTGATTGGCTGCAGGTGTTCCAATTAAGGCAGACAGGCTGATTAGTTCTAGCAGGTTCCTGATTATTCTAGTGCAGTCCCAGCTCTGGTCACTCAGGGAACAGAAAACTACTCATCCAGTGACTAGTATATTTGCCCTCTACCAGACTCCTGTACCCCACTGGCCTGGGTCTGTCACAGGGGGTTACAAAGAGGATGGATCTTGGCTGTTCTCAGTGGTGGCAGATGACAGAACAAGAAGCAATGGTCTCAAGTTGCAGTGGGGAAGGTCTAGGTTAGATATTAGGAAACACTATTTCACTAGGAGGGTAGTGAAGCACTGGAATGGGTTACCTAGGAAGGTGGTGGAATTTCCATCCTTAGAGGTTTTTAAGACCCAGCTTGATAAAACCCTGGCTGGGATGATTTAGTTGGGGTTGGTCCTGCTTTGAGAAGGGGGTTGGAATAGATGACCTCCTGAGGTCTCTTCCAACCCTTATCTTCTATGATTCTACATAAATGTTATTTACTCTTTTCCATAACACAAGAACTACGGATCACCAATGAAATTAATAGGCAGCAGGTTTAAAACAAAAGGAAGTATTTCTTCACACAACGCACAATCAGCCTGTGGAACTCCTTGCCAGAGGATGTTGTGAAGACCAACACTATAAAAGGGTTCAAAAAAGAACTAGATAAATTCATGGAGGATAGGTCCATCAATGGCTATTAGCCAGGATGGGCAGGGATGGTGTCCCTAACTTCTGTTTGCCAGAAGCTGAGAATGGGTGACAGGGGATGGATCACTTGATGATTACCTGTTCTGTTCATTCCCTCTGAGGCACCTGGCATTGACCCTGGTCAAAAGACAGGACACCGGGCTAAATGGACTTTTGGTCTGATGCAGTATGGCTGTTCTTATGTTATGTTTTATGGATAAGGACCTTGGTCATTCCATAATTCAGCTCTAAGCAGCCTTTTGGCTAAAGGTGTACCCAGCTATAAAGCATTTTTCTGTTAGTAATCCATTACTAAAATGACATGAAGCATCATTAGAAAAAACAGCGATACAACATCACTGTTTACAGACAAAAATCAGAGGCAAGAGACTAAAATATTGCCATTCAAGACTCTCTCTTATAATTTGTATTAGTTTTAGGACTGGAAAAAAAAATCCAGCCTAGTACCTTGATTTATTTTACGCAGAGTTTCCACTAGCCACACACTCCTGGGGTTATGGGAGCAGTCATAGCCAAGGAGGGGTGTGTGTGTGTGTGTGTGTGTGTGTGTGTGTGTGTGTGTGTGTGTGTGTGTGTGTGTGTGTGTGTGTGTGTGTGTGTGTGTGTGTAGTTATAGTTATAGTTATAGTTATAGTTATCTTACACTTACCAAAATTGAGACTCATGTAGATTTCCTTCCCCTAAACCCCTTCCTGTGGGTTTTACCAAGTGAAAAATCCGCATAGTGCACCCAAGCAATTTTGTAGTTCTGTACATGGGGGAAGAAATGTGCTTCTAACCCTTGCAGGAGCTCAGCTTATGTTTGAAGTATGAAAGGACTTTACTCTCATTTAACTTTGCACAGCTACAAGTTAGTGATCATAAAATTATCCACGCATATATTAAGCCCACCCACAGTACATGAACCAATGACCTGTATGAAATAGTATTTCTATTATTTGTTGTCTTTTTATTTGGCCTTTGTTTCATGTTATGGAATTGCTCTTTTGCCCTACAAATTTTTTTATCCTTCCCAGACTAAATAATCCTGCTTTTTGCACATCTTCATTATATGTACAGCCTGCCAGACTTCCCTTGGCTGCTCCCCACTACCACACATTGGCCCTATGCTTCAGTGATTCTCCCATAGCTAGCAGGGCTGCCAAATTTCTACTCACACAAAACCAAACATCCTTGCCCTGCCCCCAGCCCCACCCTGCCCCAAGGCCCCATCCATGCCTCTTCTCTGAGACACTGCCCTCACTCAGTCCATCCTCCATTGCTCACTATTCCCCCACCCTCACTCACTTTCATCAGGCTGGGGCAGGGGACTCCAGCTGGGGGTGCGGGCTGGGACCAGAAATTAGGGTTCAGGTACGGAAGGAGGCTCTAGGCTGGAACAGTTGGGTGGGGTGTGGGAGGGAGTGAGGGCTCTGGGTGGGAGTGTGGGCTCTGGGATGGAGCCAGGGATGAGGGTTTTGGGGTACAGGAGGGGGTTCCAGGCTGGGGTCAAGGGGCTCAGAGTGCAAGAGGCGGGCTCAGGGCTGGGGTTGGGTTAGAGCGGGTGTGGGTTCCAACTGGGGGAGTGGGCTATGGGGTGGGGCTGGGGATGAGGGGTTTGGGGTGCAGGAGGGGACTCAGAGTTGGGGCAAAGGATTGGAGTGTGGGAGTGGGTGCAGGCTCTGGGAGGGCATTTGGGTGCAGGAGGCGGTTCCGACCCGGGGCAGGGGGTTGGGCTGCAGGAGGGGTTTTGAGGTGCAGGCTCTAGCTGAGCAGCGCTTACCTCAGGCAGCTCCTGGTCAGCGGCACAATGGGGCTAAGGCAGGCTCCACATGGGTCCCAGAAGTGGCCCACATCTCTGGCTCCTAAGTGAAGGGGCTGGGGGGCTCTGCACACTGCCCGTGCCCACAGGCGCCACCCCTACAGCTCCCATTGCCTGTGGTTCCCAGCCAATGGAGCTGCGTAGCCAGCGTTCGGGGCAGTGGCAGCACACAGAGCTCCTGTGCCTAGGAGCCAGACATGCTGGCTGTTTCCAGGAGTTGCACGGACCCAGGGGAGGCAGGGAGCCTGCTTTAGCCCTGCTGCACCGCCAACCGGACTTTTAGCAGCCCAGTCAGTGGCAGAGTCTCTTTTCAACTGGCCATTACAGTCAAAAAACAGATTCCTGGCAACCCTAGTGGCTGGCGATGTTGGGTTTCAGGCTGCATTGTACCAGTGGAGCCATGGCCAGCTTTAGGAACTGCGGGGCCCGATTCGAAGGAGCTGCTGCCGAAGTCCCGCCTCTGTCTTCGGTGGCAGCTCAATCGCTGCGATGGAGGAAGAACCCTCCGCCGAAATGCCACCGAAGACAGTGGCAACGATTGAGCTGCTGATGACGACAGTGCCGGGACTTCGGCGGCAGCTCAATCAGCTGCCGCTGTCTTCGGCAGCATTTCAGCAGAGGGACCTTCGTCCGCGGCAGCTCAATTGAGCTGCCGCTGAAGACAGTGGCAGGACTTCAGTGGCAGCTCCTTTGGGACACTGTGGAGCCCTCGTAGGGATGCGGTGCCCGATTCCGGGGAATCGGCTGAATCGCCCTAAAGCCGGCCCTGAGTGGAGCAGCTTAAAACAGCCACAGTGCACAAAAGGATTGGGGACAATATTATTAAAGTTATCCAAATATAATACATACTACTCTTGATTTATTTCACCTGAATTTAGCAGTTCATCCCAATATATAGCAAAATCCATATAATTTGCTTGAAGGTGCTGAATATTTAGGTAAAAAGTATGAGACAAAAGGACAGTGAAAAAAAGAAGTGAAGCTGGACAACAGGTGAAGAAACACAAACGTCTGTCTAGGATTAGGACAGTTGGTATGTCTGCTGTTTCTGATGATTAAACAGGAGGAAGCTGCTTATAAACCTGACAGTGAGCCTGCTGACTGTACCGTACTCAGACGTTCGGTAACTTAAAAACATCAGGGTGGGAGTGCATGCTATGTATAACTTACAGTATTTAGAGACTATACATAGTAAGTTTAGATTATGCTGTTGGCCTTGTCTTTGTAGTTTGCATTTAATTCCTGACATCATGATTTAAGAAACCACACAAGAAAGTATCTGGACTCTTGGAATCAAAGCTGCTAAACTATCTACACCACTGAACACAGAAGGCTACAGCTGTAGAGTCTGAGTCTGTTTTTAAGCCTTTTAGTATATTCATTTACTTGTACCTTTCAATAAGTAACCAGAGGAAAAAACTCCATCAACATTGACTGTTCCCAGAGTGTCAGAGAAAGAAACAAAGATCTAATAGTACAGAACTCATTTTCAAAGAAAATAACTTCAGTCTATAACATTAGAAACAGACCCGACAACAGTAACATGAAACATTTTAGAAGCAATAAATTAGGATTAGGTTCATTTACCAAAATATTTTGATACTGTGGATCTAGTTTACTTTATTTAAACAGTCTGCTTGAGACAGAGTACCAGTGAGGAATTTTAAGGAGTATGAAATGTTTTCTAAATCAATGCATGCAGTCTCTGGTGTGAGGAAAGGGTCGGAGTTAAATCAGCTGTCTCCTGTAGGGCACACCCCCTGCTAAACTAGGAACAAAACTGATATTGGCAGTAAAAACAGATATTCAAATGCTTTCCAAACAGAAACAATTGTAGGCAGTAGCTTTCTAGTTAAGTATAGGTAGTGAATGTGATAGTCAAATTTGTAGCTATAAACTCAGCTTCTGTCGAGTATGGTTAGTGCATTTGAGCTTTAAATATTTCTTTTTGGTCTCAATAACCTTTGTTCTAACTGAGAATATTTTGAGTTTTCTAATTTTGTCTCCTCGTGTATTGTTTGTGACTTTTTTTGCTTTGTCAACTCTGCATAAAAAGTGGTATATAAACATGATAGTTATTCAGCAAATTTTAACAAGTGATAGACAAACCTCAAAGAATTTGGATCCATATTCTACATTCATGATTACCCCTTCATTTGATGTATCTCTCTAACTTTGCTGGTATTACTACCAACTCCACTGCAAGTTTTCAGCAAGTCTTGCAGTTTATAATTGGCCAGGTTCCATCTACAAAACTGCAGTGCCCTGGGACTTCCATGTGCCATAGAATCTCCAGGAGACTGTGCACTGGTTCTCAAGCCAACAGGTGATTCAACAGAGGGTACGTCTACACTACGGGATTATACCGATTTTACAGAAACCGTTTTTTTAAAACAGATTGTATAAAGTTGAGTACACGCGGCCACACTAAGCACATTAATTTGGCGGTATGTGTCCATGTACTGAGGCTAGTGTCGATTTCTGGAGCATTGCACTGTGGGTAGCTATCCCATAGCTATCCCATAGTTTCCGCAGTCTCTTCCACCCCTTGGAATTCTGGGTTGAGATCCCAGTGCCTAATGGGGCAAAAAACATTGTTGCGGGTGGTTCTGGGTACTGTCTCACCCCTCCCTCCGTGAAAGCAGCAGACAACCATTTCGCACCTTTTTTCATGGGTGAACTGTGCAAACGCCATAGCACAGCAAGCAGGGACCCTGCTGAGCTCAAGACAGCAATCATGGACGTTGTAAACACCTCGAGCATTATCAGTCTATGCTAAATCAGGACCTGCAAAACCAGGCGAGGAGGCGGTGGCTACGGCAGCATGGCAACGAGAGTGATGAGGACATGGACACAGAATTCTCTCAAACCGCGGGCCCCTGCGCTTTGGAGATCCTGCTGGTAATGGGGCAGATTCTAGTCATTGAATGCCGATTTTGGGCCCAGGAAATAAGCACAGACTGGTGGGACCGCATAGTTTTGCAGTTTTGGGACGATTCCCAGTGGCTGCAAAACTTTCGCATGCGTAAGGGCACTTTCATTGAACTTTGTGACTTGCTTTCCCCTGCCCTGAAATGCCAGAATTCCAAGATGAGAGCAGCCCTCACAGTTGAGCAGTGAGTGGCAATAGCCCTCTAGAAGCTTGCAACACCAGACAGCTACCGGTCAGTCGAGAATCAATTTGGAGTGGGAAAATCTACTGTGGGGGCTGCTGTGATGCAAGTAGCCAAAGCAGTCATTAAGCTGCTGCTACAAAAGGTTGTGACTCTGGGAAATGTCTAAATCACAGTGGATGGCTTTGCTGCAATGGGATTCCCTAACTGTGGTGGGGCGATAGATGGAACCTATATCCCTATCTTGGCACTGGAGCACCAGGGCACCCAGTACGTAAACTGCAAGGGGTACTTTTCAATGGTGCTGCAAGCACTGGTGGATCACAAGGGACATTTCACCAACATCCACGTGGGATGGCCAGGAAGAGTTCATGACGCTTGCGTCTTCAGGCACACTACTCTGTTTAAATGGCTGCAGCAAGGGAATTACTTACCAGACCAGAAAATAACAGTTGGGGATGTTGAAATGCCTGTAGTTATCCTGGGGGATCCAGCCTACCCCTTGATGCCATGGCTCATGAAGCCATACACAAGCAGCCTGGATAGTAGTCAGGAGTTGTTCAACTACAGGTTGAGTAAGTGCAGAATGGTGGTAGAACGTGCATTTGGCCATTTAAAAGTGTGCTGGCGCACATTACTGACTCGATCAGACCTCAGCCAAACCAATGTCCCCTTTGTTATTGCTGCTTGCTGTTTACTCCAAAATCTCTGCGTGAGTAAGGGGGAGTGTAAACGGGTAGACTCACCCCCGCGGCGCCTCCTGCTGGTTGCTTCGGGGAATTAGCTCGATTCCAGCTATGGAGCACCTTCTGCAGGCTGGTGATCCACCTGTCCTCTGCTGGTCCCAGGCCCCTCCCTGGAACTCGGTGCCCCTTTAACTGGGTCTCCCTCCCACCCCACTATCCCCACTTTGCCTCAGTATTGGCTACTGCCCAGTCATTGTCTAGCCCCCATGCCCTGGGGCAGACTGCAGTATCAGCCACTCATCACAGGCAAAGGGGTTTTGGCCTGGGTGCCTTTACCCACCCTCCGGCTGCCCCTCTGCAAGCCCAGAACCTTGCAGGCCTAGAATTAGGCCTTGCAGCCTGGGGAGTTGCTGGCCTAGGGCTTCTCAGCTCCTAAGGCTTTTCCCCAGCCCTGCCTTCCTCTAGGTCCCCTGGGTGAGTTCCCAAGCAGCCAGGCCTGTCTCTCTCTCCAGTCAGAGAGAGACTCTCTGCTCTTGGCTTCCCTGGCCTTCTTATTAGGCCTTGTGGCTCAGTTTGGGGCATGGCCCCCAGCTGCAGCCACTCCCGCCATCAGCCCAGGCTTCTGGCTCCAGCTACGGCCCCTTGCCAGGGCTGTTTTAACCCCTTCTCTCCCAGAGCAGGAGTCCACCCTGCTACAGGGAGACCTTTATGGCGAGGTAGAAGGTTGAGGCAAATCACCTGGTCACTGATTTCACACAGCCAGACACCAGGGCGATTAGAAGAGCACACCAGGAAGCGGTGCGCATCAGAGAAGCTTTGAAAAAGAGTTTCATCACGGGTTAGGGTATGGTGTGACTGCTGTGTTTGTTTCCCCTTGATGTCCCCCCCCCCTTGATTGACTCATTCCCTGTAAACAACCCACCCTCCCCCTTCGATTACAGCTTGTTTAAGGAAATAAAGTCACTATTGTTTAAAAATCATGTATTATTTATTAATTCATTATAAAGAGAGGGAAAGAACTGACAAGGTAGCCCGGGTGTGATTTGGGAGGAGGATAGGAGGGAAGGAAAAGGCCACTAAAAAAATTTCAAAGTAATGACAGCCTTTTGGTTGGGCTGTCCATGGGGGTGGAGTGGGCGGGTGCATGGAACCTCCCCCCATGCGTTCTTACACGTCTGTGTGAGGAGGATGTGGAACATGGTGAGGCGTGAGGGTGGTTATACAGGGGCTGCAGTGGCACTCTGTTATCATGCTGCTGTTCCTAAAGCTCCACCAGATGCTGGAGCATGTCAGTTTGATCACGCAGCAGCCCCAGAGTTGCAACCCGCCACCGCTAATCTTCCTGCCTACACCTCTGATCTTCCTGCCACCACCTCTCATCTCAAGCGTCCCTCCTGTCCTCACATTCACTGGCATCTTTCCTGTAATTTGATACCACGTCCTTCCACTCATGCAGATGAGCTCTTTCATTGTGAGTCACTTCCATGATTTCCGAGAACATTTCGTCTCGTGTTTTTTTTTCCGCCGCCTTATCTGAGATAGCCTTTGGGATGGAGTATGGAGGCTTGAAAAATTTGCAGCTGCATGAGGGAGGGAAAAAAAGGGAGAGAAGAATTTAAAAAGAAACATTTTACAGAACAATGCTTATACTCTTTCACGGTGAACAACACTATTCACCTTACATAGCACATGTGATTTGACTACAAGGTTGCATTTTGCATCTTAATATTGAGTGCCTGCAGCTCTGGTGTTAGAGATCTCACAGACGCAGGTCTGGGCAGCAGAATTCGGCTTGCATGCAGCCATGGTAAGCCTCTGTCTTCTGCAGCCTTCATATATCCAGCGCCCTCCTTTACCAAATAGCAAGTAAAGCTCGTTCAGTGCTGCTTCTTTCCTGTTAACATGCAGCAGCAGAAATCACGCCCCCATCCAATTTTCTGGGATGATCACTTTACCTCTCCTCCCACCGCGTGGCTGGTATCATGGAAGATCACTGCTAA
The DNA here is from genome assembly GCF_007399415.2 of Gopherus evgoodei. NCBI lineage: Eukaryota > Metazoa > Chordata > Testudines > Testudinidae > Gopherus > Gopherus evgoodei. The sequence goes on along the minus strand of NC_044326.1, from coordinate 80,866,051 downwards.
ACACCCCCCTCTCCCTCACCGCGTGGTTGGTAGCAGGGAAGATCCCTGCTATCCAAACGCGAAAAAGCTCAGAGCCAATCACCCGCCCCCCTTCGCCCTGCTTGGCTACCTGCAAGGAAGGATTTCTTTTAAGCAACAGGCAAACAGCCCAGTAGGAATGGCCATCTCTGTCCCCTTAATTAAATTCCGGAATTTCAACCAGGTTACCATGAATGATATCACTCTCCTGAGGATAACACAGCGAGATAAAGAAAGGATGTTGCTTGAATGCCAGCAAACACCGGGACCATACGCAGATAGGCTTTGTCATGCAATGATATCATTACTTGCTCCATGCACGGCGTGGTCAAGTGTCCTACCATGGAGGACGGAATAAGGCTGCCCTGCCCAGAAACCTTCTGCAAAGGCTTTTGGAGTACCTCCAGGAGAGCTTCATGGAGATGTCCCTGGAGGATTTCCGCTCCATCCCCAGACACGTTAACAGACTTTTCCAGTAACTGTACTGGCCGCAAATGCATCCCAAGTCCTCAGGGCAAATTAATCATCAAAAAACACTTGCTTTTAAACCATGTTTTATATTTACAAAGGTACACTCACCAGAGGTCCCTTCCATGGCTTCATTGTGTAAGACAGTGGCTTGGGAGGGCTGGAAGGGTAATTCCGTCAGGGTGAGAAAAAGCTCCTGGCTGTTGGGGAGAACGGAGTGCTGTGTGCTCTCTGCAAGCTCGTCCTCCTCTTTCTCCTCCTCAACTTTCCCGTCCACAGAATCCTCAGCCATGGCTGAGATTATCACCCCCACCTCGGAATCCACGGACAGGGGTGGGGTAGTGGTGGTAGACCCCCTTGAGAATTGCATGCAGCTCAGCGTAGAAGCGGCATGTTTTTCGGCTCTGCCCCGGACCTTCCATTTGCTTCTTTGGTTTTCTCGTAGGCTTGTCTGAGCTCCTTAACTTTCACACAGCACTGTACTGAGCCCCTGGTGTGGCCTCTCTGCATCATGGCCTTGGAAATTTTTTGAAATGTTTTTTCATTTCATCTTTTGGAACGGAGTTCTGTTAGCACGGAATCCCCTCCCCATACAGCGATCAGATCCAGTACCTCCCGTGTGGTCCATGCTGGAGCTCTTTTTCGATTCTCAGGAGACTGCATTGTTATTTGGGCTGATGAGCTCTGCATGGTCACCTGTGCTGGTGAGCTCTCCACGCTGGCCAAACAGGAAATGAAATTCAAAAGTTCGTGGGGCTTTTCTTGTCTACCTGGCCGGTGCATCCAAGTTCAGATGGCTTTCCAGAGCGGTCACAATGGTGCACTATGGGATACTGCCCGGAGGCCAATACCGTCGAATTGCAGCCACACTAACCCTAATGCGACATGGCAATACCGATTCCAGCACCACTCCCCTCGTCGAGGAGGAGTACAGAAATCGGTTTTAAGAGTCCTTTATATCAATATAAAGGCTTCGTTGTGTGGACGGGTGAAGGGTTAAATCAGTTTAACTCTGCTAAATTCAGTAGAAACGTGTAGTGTAGACCAGGCCAGAGATTGTCAATCCCTGTGAAGCCCCACCATGTATGATTCTATGAAATATTACCCTGTATGCCAGGAGGAGAATTATCAGAGATCACAGAGAGCTTGGGATCCGTATACAGATCTTCCAAAACAAAAAGCCAAGATATAAATGGTTTCTTCGTTCCTCCACCCCAAAACCTAGCTTACTCATCAGTAGTTTCAGCTAAAAGCTAGCATCTTCATAGAATGAACTACAGCAGTTCACCCAGCCTGGATTTATGCACAAGCAGATCATGTCATTTCTGCGATGTCACAAAGTTTGCCAGTGCTTCATTAACAACAACAAACCAGATGAGGCAACCAGGCTTTTTCTCTGTTCATCAGACTACAATATCACAATAGTTAAAAGAACAGGAGTTCTTGTGGCACGTTAGAGACTATCAAATTTATCTGAGCATAAGCTTTTGTGGGCTACAGCCCACTTCATTGGATGCATGTAGTGGAAAATACAGTAGGAAGATATATACATACACACACAGAGAATATGAAACAATGGGTGTTTTCATACACACTATAAGGAGAGTGATCAGTTAAGGTGAGCTATTATCAGCAGAAGAGAAAAAGAACTGTTTGTTGTGGTAGTGAAAATGGCCCATTTCCAGCAATTGACAAGGAGATGTAAGGAACTGCGTGTGGGGGCGGGGAAGAGGGAATAAATATGGGGAAATAGTTTAAAAACTCAATTATTAGTTTACTATTGCCTTTTCCAGGATTTTTTTTTTTATGTGAATCAGGATGCTCCATGATCTCACAACCATGGATCAGTTTAGCTTGTTGATTAAATTTCACCCAGCTTTTAAATCTCTCCAAAATAGTTGCCATCATTCAGCTATCTTACACCAAACTGGTTGGACAACTCTGCCAGGCATGAGAGCCAGATACTCGAAGAGCCAAATATTAATATTTTAAAAATCATCCCAACAAACAGGGTTACAAAGCACACACAGATTTCTTCTTTGCACATGAACGGTCTAAGAGTGAAAAATAGCACAAGCAGCAAATGGATGCTATACTATAGAATTGCTGTAGATTTTATAGCTGGTGAAACAAGAAGCATTTAAATTTTATAAATCACTTAGGTACCATGTGTACAGAGTCACCATTGTATGTGCTGCAGCATCCTCCAGCTTTCTCAGAGCCCAGCCAAAATCAGTGCCTGGATAAAGAGTGTATGGCTAAAGCTGAACTCAGCTAACACTGAAGTGATAATTGTGAGACAAAGGAAGCACTATGAAGATCTGGCCTCTTGTATAACATTCTCTACTAGAGAGGGTGCCTGGCCATAGACTGTTATCAATTTGCCGCCTTGCCGTCTTTTCGGGCACCTCACTGCTTTTGAATGCCTAAATAGCCATAGCAGGGGGAAAGAAAAGTCCTTCCATCTGTGAATGGACATAAGATTATGCCCCCTCCCATCAAACAGAGCCCTAGCCAAAGTGATCCAAATGGTGATGATCTGTCACCACTCATTATACAGGCATCCAGGAATGAAACACCACACCCCAAAAAGCACCCTATGGCACAAAATGCAGCAGCCTAGCTTCTTAGCAGCACTCTCTGTGTGAGTTGTCCTTTAAACAGAGCCTAGTTCAAAATCGAACAAAAAGGATTGTGCCCATAAGTGTACAGAAAAGAACCTTCACATGCACCACGCCTAGCCTATGGAACTCATTGCCACAAAAGCTAAAAATGGCCAGATAGCAACCCTTTCAGAACTAAGTGTAAATCTTATTTCTTCATCTTAACCTGACATTACTATGTTCTGAATGAATACATAGACATCAACACACACCCAATCCCACAAGCACAAACAATAAATAAATCAAGAATTATTTGAGAGACTGCTCAAATATTTTACCACCCTAGGCAAAACTTCAGTCTGCCAGCCCCTGCAAGTCCCCTGAGAAGTTTTTAGCCAATTCCCAGCACCTCTCCCACTGCTTCTACCCACATGCCTCATGCAGCTGGGTCAGAGGCTGGAGGTAGACCCCAGCCTAGGGTTGCAGAGACCCCTCAGTCATGGAAACAGTCCAAGGCCAAATGAAAATTGTAGTCCCCCTACCCTGGCCTCTGCCCTAGGCAGTGAAAGTGGTCAAGACCCACTCCCTGGGTGGGCAATACCCCTCAGCTGGGGCTGCCCTTTCCCAGAAGGTCAGTACCAGTTGCCTGCAGCTCAGCACACCTGGCTCCTTCCCCCAATGGCATGTGGGCCAGGGGTGGCAGAAACTTCCTAAAAGTGTGTGGGGGCACTGGTGCCCAAACTGTGGCCCTGCTCCCACAGTTCCCCTTCCCCCCAAGGCCCCAATCCCACAGCATTCCAGTTCCACACCAAAAGGCCCCACCCTCCGCTCACTCTTCTCTGCCCCTTCCTCCTCTCGCTTGCCCTGACAGCCAGCAAAAAGTGAAGGGGGGAATGGCCCCCTGGCTCCTCCGTTCCAGCGCCCCAGACGTGCGCTCTAGCAAGGGGCACATCCCAGACTGTAAGGTCCTGGTTAACAGGCAGCAGAGATTCACCCCCCAACCCCACATGAAGCCACCTGGACTGGAAGCATTGCTTTCTTTTTAACAGGGGGCAGCAGGCTCCTTACTACTGGATGGAGTTGAGGTCTCCACGCCTCAGCCCCCACACTCCTGGCCAGGCCACAAGTCCATATCCCTTGGCTAAGCCCCTCACACCCACATCCCATCCGGATGCCCTCCTTCAGGCAGTCTTGCCAGCCTCATGTCCTGCCACTACCAATCTCTCACCCCAGGAAGCTGCCAAGTCTGCCTATAACTAAAGTGGCCTCTGAATCAAGCTAGTTTTTCTACTGGCTGTGAAGGAAGATATTGAAAGATTGTTATTTCTACTTTGAAACATTTTGGAGGTGCTCTGACACTGTAGTGATGGGGGCCACACAAGTATCTAGACCGATTAATAATCATCATAATCGGTTTTATCAATAACACCTAGGAGTCTCAGTCAAGGACCAGAACCCCATCTGAAAGGAAAAGGCATAGGTCTCGTCTAATCAGAACAAAGTTGTTCCACATACTATGCCCCGTGCCTATGGATGTTGTAATCCTTCTGTTACAGGGAAACCTCTCGGGGGCATTCTATAGCCAAATGTTTAGTCTATTTATTATGTTTACCATAACTCAACATTGTACAATACTTATATCCCTGAGTACAACAGCTAAGAAAATAATTTTCCATTGCACAGCTACAGACTACAAAGAGAATGCTACATTTCAGCTGTCTGTGTGCTTCTCTTTGATACTTGTGTGTCACTGCTAAAAGTTAAGTAACAACTACAGAAACACTGATGATAATTTTCTAGCCTCAGATTAAGTAAGGAAATAAATGAGTACTCAGAAGGCACATGTTGCAGAATACTTCTCCAAACTGGTTAATAGTCTGCCTATGCTATCTGGCCACCAGAGGATTTCTGTATTTGTCCATGTGGTCAGCAGGTTTCAGCTCCCTTCTTGTAACTTACACTGGGTTGACACCTTTAATTATCCTTCAGGGGAGGAGAGACTTCTCTACCAGTCCAACCGCAATACACCCTAGAAGTTCTGTAAGCCTCACCATTGTGTCACTGCTGAATTCAACCCCAAGGTAAATTACAGAATATGCTAAATCTCTGTAAAAGATCAAATAAGCACCAGGTGAACCTGTTGTAAAAAGGTATTAGAACCTGCAGTAGGATCAAGAAAAGGTAAAAAAAAGGTAGCGAAGGCAGGACTGTAGGATAAAGTGAGAGCTAGGGAAGCTGCATGGAAGGTAAAAATATGGTTGGAGGGACTGAGTTAAGATATGAGGGAAGGGCAAAAACTAGTGTTGGAGGAGCTGAGAATTTATTGGTAGGCAGACCTCATTTATAACTATAAGCAGCATCTGATGACAATAGTGATCATTGCATGCAGTTCTGGTCACTCCAAAGCATAATAGATGTATTAGAATTGGAAAAGGTACAGAAAAGGGCAACAAAAATGATTAAGGGTATGGAGCTGTGTGATGGTGCGCGGCCAGGGCTCGACCCTCCCTGGGGAGGAGGAGAGCCACATCGCCTCGCTATGTGTCGTCCGAGGGCCTCTGCCCTCGAGGTTGAGCCGTCAACAGTTCGAGCAGCTCAGATCCTGTAGGCAGGACCGAACACGGGCACAGTCAAAGGGGGCCCAGCCCTTGGTTCGGGCGGGGCACCAAACCCACAGGTACAGTAGCTTAGACCCTTGTGACTCAGGGCCACGCAGTTAGCAGTTCAGGCAACTCGGGCCCTGTAGACAGGACCGAGCAGTTGCACAGTCAAAGGGGGCCCAGCCCTTGGTTCGGGCGGGGCACCAAACCCCCAGGTACAGTAGCTCAGACCCTTGTGACTCAGGGCCCAGCAGTTATCAGTTCAGGCATTGATGGTCTCCTTTGGCCGAGGAGAGGGGGATTCTGCCGCCCGGGTACGGGTGGCAGGGGGAACGCAGGCCCACCCACTCCACCGCGTTCCAGCCCGGAGCCCTAGCAGCGGTTAATGCCGTTAACGGTCAGTGGGGAATCCTGACCAAAACACATGGACATGGGTTCCGGCATACTTGCAGTCTGACTGGGGTCAGCTGCCCCCGGGCTACTTCCTATCTTCCCCCTCTGGTCCTACCTGATCGGGGCCATCAGTCCCTGGGAAGCTTAGTAGCATGGGCTCCTCCCGGCCAGGGCTGGGCGGCAGATCTGGTAGTACCTCAGGAAAGTCCGGACAGGCCTGGTCCGGGGGTTCCTCAGGGTAGTAGCAGGGATGGGGCAGCTCCAGCAGCGCGTCGTCGTAGCGGGCATGGGGCAGCTCCGGCGTCTCCTCGTCGTAGTGGGCGTGGGGCAGCTCCGGCGGCTCCTCATCGTAGCGGGCGTGGGGCAGCTCCGGCGTCTCCTCGTCGTAGTGGGCGTGGGGCAGCTCCGGCGGCTCCTCGGGGTAGCAGGGAAGTTCTGGCCAGTCAGGGCAACAGCCCTGGGCATCCGCAGCTTCCCAGTCGGGAGCACCCTCTAGCAGATCCGCTCCTGGTGGCGGCAGGGCTCCAACTGAGGGCTGAGAACCCGCTTTTATACTTCCAGGGTGCTTCCTGACCCTCTGAGGGGTGGGATTACCGCTCAGTGGCCCTGCCCCTTTTGGCATCTGACGGGGCTCGACCCTCCCTGGGGAGGAGGGGAGCCACACCACCTCGCTACAAGCTGCCATATGAGGAGAGATTTAAAAAATTGGGACTGTACAGCTTGGAAAAGAGATGACTAAATCATGAATGGTGTGAAGAAAGTGAATAAGGAAGCGTTATCTACTCCTTCACCTAACACAAGAACCAGAGGGTCACTCAATGAAATTAACAGGCATCAGGTTTAAAACAAAAGGAAGTACTAGTTCACACAATCAACCTGTGGAACTCATTGCCACAAGATGTTGTGAAGGTCAAAACTACAACAGGGTTCAAGAAAGATTAGATAAAGTTCATGGAGGATAGGTCCATCGTTTGCTATTAGCCAAGATTATCAGGGACAAAACCCCAGAAACTGGGAGTGGATGACAGGGGATGGATCACTTGATGATTACCTGCTCTGTTCCATTCCCTCTGAAGTACCTGATATTGGCCACTGTCAAAACACAATGGGTTAGATGAACCATTGGTCAGACCCAATATGGCTGTTATGATACTCTTATGTAACATGATTTGTTTTAAGAAGGTGCTAAATCATTTGCATTTGTTTTTAAAAATCAGTATCTGTACACGTTTTCAGCAGAAAATACATGGCAACATTTTTGTCAGCATTTAAATAGTCAAAGGAAAATATTATTGTATTGTATAATCTTTCCATTATGCAGACAGAACATCAAAGAATTTATTCTGACCTCAGTCATCCACTGGCCCAGTCTGCTCAATTTATTTTTACAAGAAATTTTTATGCATTTTGGTTCTATACCTCAAAGGACCACTTTCCTCAAAGGGGCCATGTTCACAGAAATAAGGCTGAAATAGTTACTTAACTTGATAAATACATAACTTCAGAATATTATTCACAGATATTTGATCCATTGTTAACATTTTAGCACTGGAATTTCCTTCAAGTGACTCATTGTCTTCAGGTTAAAAGTTCTCCATATTCCACATGTAAACTAGACCCACTTTGTGCAAGTTTTTTTTTTTTTTTAAATTATAACCGTAGGCATTTGTTTAAGTACTGTTTACTATGCTGGTAAACATAAACAATATTAGATGCTGAAAAAACAGTGATGCTACTGTTGATATTCAAAATGCTCATAGCACTGAAGAAAGGCGCTGGTGGGAACTCCTCTCTGGCTCCTCCCTTCCATGCGAGTATATCCTTTGGGGAAAAGGCCTAGGGGGGTGCAGCCTCGGAGGGGAGCGTGGGTGGATTAAGGAGTGGGGTCACTGTTCAGGCACCTGGGCCCATAAAAGATTAATCCAGCCCTGTGTGTGCTGAGCACTCCCTATTTTTTTCAGTGGGCTTCATGCATTTGGATTCCTAAAAATCAAGCTCATTTCCAGTAAGTGGCCATTTCTCAGTAATCAATGAGTTGCACCTTATTTCACTTTCACACAGTTATTTTCACAATTCTATCTAAGGCGTTTATAAAGTACCCATTACTGTGATAGCAGGGCATGTTCTTGTGTTATCTTAAAGCCTATAAAGTAATCTTAAGGAATGGTAACTGATATTTTTAAAAACTAAAATTTTTAAAAAAGCAATTACATGCAGAATGCCTTAAAGAAGCAGAGAAAAGGAGGCATAGAACAAACTATACAATTATATAATAGGTTTTTAAATTTCTTCTATTGTGGGTCCTTGATGTGATGTTCCAGCATGCAAACTACTGGCAACACCTGCTATTAAAAAGGACTGCAGCACACAAGCTCCCTATAAGGATACTGTACAATTCACCAAAGCTTTGATTATTTGCTAGCCTTACAGACACAAAACAGCAATTTAGGAAACAAATTGGGCTAAATTTTCTCCTGTGCCAGAGCTCCACTCAGTGCAGAAGAGGAGATGGGCATCGCCAAGGAGCTGGTTATAACTCCCTGATCATTTTTAGAGAAGTTATCAGGCTACTCTAAAATATGCCACTAATCTAATGGCCAAAGGGTTAATACACCACTGAAAGACTGGCATAATGGAGTTATGGGTTTGCCATGCCGTTTGTCTACTCCAAACTCTTCTTCCCACAACCTCGTCCCCTCTTTATTAGGAAGGGGAGGTTTGCAGGACCTGAATCCTACACATCTTCCCAGCTGAGAGATCTCTACTAGCCAGCCATCGACAGTTTCTGGAGTCTTTGCACCATCTGTAGAGAATCTGCCACTGTCTTCGGAAGTAATGAGAAAAATCAAATGGAATAAAGCACACAGGTGAGTCTGAAAATATTGTAATATTTCAGAAACTTATATATCCATGTTACCTCTTGATAAATAGACTCAAGGGCCATTTTGGCTCTAAGACACGTGGATCTAACTCCCACTCAAGTCAATGGGATTTGTACTCACCTATCTAAAGACATAACTGACAGTAGGGCTACACTTAAAACACTGCAGCGGAGCAGCTGCACTGGTGCAGTTGTAGCACTTCAGTGAAGATGCTACTACACCAAAGGGAGAGCTTCATGAGAGGTGGTAACTATGTGACAACTGGAGAAGCCCTTTGGTCAATATAGCAGTCTACATCAGGGGTTAAGTCGGTGTAACTGCATTGCTCGGGGGTCTGGATTTTTCACACCCCAGAGTGAAGTACTTGTACAAATGTAAGTTTATAGACCTGGTCTTAGTCTTTGAATTATGGAGACAAGGTGGACATGGTAACATCCTTTATTGGACACACCTCTGTTGGTGACAGAGACAAGCTTTCAAGCTACACAGCAAGCTGAGGTCTGTGTCTCCTAATATCCTGGGACTGACACAGCTACAACAACACTGCATGCATCCTTTGAATAATGTTTTTTATAGGGCATATGTGAATAGCCAAGGAAGTAGTAAAAAATCATTGTTGAGAAACAAGGTGAGTGAGGTAATATCTTTTAAACTAACTTCTGTTAGTGAGAAAGACAAGAATTAAATCTAATATAAAATGTTAATTGGACTTTGAATATGAATGGATGCTCACCAAAGTATGCAAGTAAGATTATCACCAGTTGGCCTTAAATTTAGAACGTTGAGGTAAGAGATATTTTTTAGCAGAAACAAGCTAGAGAAAAGGTAATACAAGATCACTTGTGGTGGTGAGTCAGGAAAGCATTTAAGCACAGACTTCAACTGGACTTCACACATGCTTAAAGTTAAACACACGTTTAAGTGCTTTGCTGAATTGGGGCCTCCCTCAGGAGGGCTATACAGCATATCCAGAATATTAGAGATTTCCCCAAATCAGACTCCTGTAATGGGATGAAACTGATAAGTCCAGGAAAATAGGAAAAACAACTAATAACTCTAAAATTATAATTAACAAAAAGATATTGTCCCATACCCACAGAAGTGGGTGTGAACCTACTGAAGAGATTCATAGTTTTCTTGCCAGAAACTCCAACAGAGGGGAAGGAGGGCGGGATGTGGAATAGACATGAGCAGCACATCTTGAAAAACACCAGTTACGGAAAAGGTAACTGTCTTTTCTTCTCTGAGTGCTTGCTAATGTCCATTCCATATTGGGTGACTCGAAAGCAGTACACCTGGAGGTAGGAGTTCACAGACATGTAGAGTGCAACACAGCTCTACCAAACCCCAGGGCTACCCAGAGGATTCAGGGGGCCTGGGGCAAAGCGGGGGAGCTGCAGCGCTTGTACTCACCCAGCAGCGATCCAGGTCTTCAGCGGCATTTCGGCAGCAGGGGGCCCTGCCCTTCAGTTGCTCCGTGTCTTCGGCAGCACTGAAGGGTCCCCCGCCACCGAAATGCTGCCGAAGACCCCACTTGCCCCCCTGCCCCCCGGGCAGCCCTGCTGAACCCAGCATCGTGCCTGGCCTGCTGAGTGATGGCATAATGAATGGTAAACATGTGGACAGAGGACCATGATGCAGGTCTATAGATGTCCTTGATAGGTATGTGTGCCAGGAAGGCTGCCAAAGATACCTGCGCTCTCATCAAGTGGGCTCTGACAATCAGCAGCAGCAGCACCCCTGCCAGGTTGTAACAGGTCCTTATTCACAAAGTAAAACAATTGGAAATCCTCTGCGAGGACACTGGATAACCCTTCATCCTATCCGCTGTAGTGATGAAGAGTTGAGTTGATTTACGGAAAGGCTTTTCAAGTAAAAAGCCAAGGCCTTCCGGACATCCAGGGTGTGAAGATGCCTCTTCACTGGTCTTGTGTGGTTTGGGACAGAACATGGGAGGAAGATGTCCTGATTCATATAGAAGGTGGAGACCACCTTTGACAGGAAGACCAGGTGGGGCCGCAACTGAACCTTATCTTAGTAGAAGATCATGTACGGTGATTCTGAGATCAAGGCTTTAATTTCCGAGATCCTTCTCGCCGACATCACCACCACCAGGAATGCAACCTTCCATGACAGACGGGAAAGGGAGCAGGAACCCAGAAGTTCAAAGGGCGGGCCAGTGAGCCTAGAGAGGAAGAAGTTAAGATCCTAATGCGGGACGGGAGCCTGCACCTGCGGGAAGAGTCTCTCCAGACCTCTCAAAAATCTGACCGTCATGTCAGGGGAAAACACTTGTCTGTCCTTGGATCGGCGGGTGAAAAGGAGAGATGGCTGCAAGATGCACTCTAATGGAAGAGTGCCAGGCCCTGGTTCCTCAAATGGAACAGGTAGTCCAGGACAGCCTGTATGGAGGAATGAGAGGAAGAGATGCCCCATTTGGATGCCCAGTGGGAAAACCTTGCCCACTTGACCACGTAAATCAGTCTAGTTGAGGACTTCCTACTTTCTAGGAGGACCTCTTGGACTCCTTCCAAACAGGTCCACTCCTACGGGTTCAGCAACTCAACATCCACGCCAGGAGGTGGAAGGATCCAAGGTTGGGGTTTAAGAGCCGACTATGGTCCTGCGACAGCAGGTCCAGTCAGTTGGGCAGGGGCCAGGGAGGGGCTGCTGACAGGCTCATGAGCAAGCCGAATCAATGCTGGTGAGGCCATGCCGAGGCAATCATGATAAACTATGCCTGGTCTTTCTTGATCTTTACCAGGGCCCTGCTGATAAGTGGAATCAGAGGAAATGCATACATGAGTGTGGAAACAGGGTTAAAGGATTTAAATATAGGCCTCTTAGTTGTAAGAAACAGAGCAACTGTCATGCTAAGGCTTAGCCTAATATCGCAGGACCTGTAGAAGCAGCGATCACATCAGAAGCGGGTGGGAAGACAGCAGAGTAGAATCAGCGTGACCCAGCCTTGAGATAGCAATGTTTTGAGAACAGAAGTGAGAAAATACAGGAATGGGCAGGACATAACATAAACAAACTGCAGATGTTTTTATTAATTCATGCCACTAAAATGTATAAATGCTTGTATGATATTGCTTGTACTTTGAAGAAACTGAAGCAGAGATGCTCTCTGTCAGCTGTGTTCTTCCCTTGCAATTGCACGTCCTGAATAAAGCTGTCTCTGATTGTGTTGCTTCCAACCTGAGAGTGGAGTTTGTTTTTTCCACATCAGTATCTCTGATCACATCAGGAGGAAGGCATCAGAGAGGGAGTCCTTGCTCAGACCCTGTCGAGAACAAAACTGGTGGCATTTCCTGTTCTGTCTGGTAGCAAACAGGTCCACTTGTGGTGAGAGGAGAAGTCCCTGCTGAGCTGGTCTGCCAGTGTATTCCTGACGCTGGGAAGGTGACAAGCTTCCAGGTGTCAAGTATCAGTGGGGTAGCAGTGTTAGTCTGGATCTGTAAAAGCAGCAAAGAATCCTGTGGCACCTTATAGACTAACAGACGTTTTGAAGTATGAGCTTTCGTGGGTGAATACCCACTTCATCAGAGACATGCATCTGAGGAAGTAAGCTTCCAGGTGGATTTCGCAGCTGATACAGAAGTCCCACAGACAGAGTGCCTGCTGACAGAGAGCCAACAAGTGCGCTCCCCCTTGCCTGTTGATATAGAACATTGAGGTTGTATTGTCCAACAGGACTCGTACCACCTTGCTCAACAGGTGGGTCAGGAGGACTCCACATGCCAGCTGGACTGCTTGGAGCTCTTTGACATTTATGTGGAACCGTGCCTCCTCCAGGGACCACATCCCATGTCAGGAGGTTGCCGAGATGCGCACCTCAGCTGACATCTGAGGCGTCCAACACTAATGCGATGGAGTGAGGATGGCATCGAATGGAACCCCCTTCAGTACTGTCCTGCGGTCAGTCCACCATGTCAGTGAGGTAAGTATCTCCTGGGGAATGGTAACTATCTTCTCCAGGGGGTCTCGGGACTGGGAATAGACCGTTGCCAGCACTTGTTGCAGTAGCATGTAAGTGCATGCTGCTATGTGGCCCAGTAGGCATGGACAGACCCTGGCTATAGTCAGAGGGAACACGGAGACTTCTGCAATGAGGTTTGACAACAATGTGGAACCTTTCCAATGTCAGGAATGCTCTGTCACAGGTAGTGTCAATGATCGCTCCAATGAACTCTATCCTCTGCACTGTCACTAACGTCGACTTTTTGTCATTCACCAGTAGGCCCAGAGAGCTACATGTGGCTTGAAGCACTGCGATATCCCTTTGGACTTGAGACCTGGAGCCACCCTTGATAAGCCAGTTATTGAGGTATGGTTAGATCTGGATAACCTGAGGTAAGCCGCTACCATTAAAAGTTCCTGGTGAGCCTTGGCGTCATCCTGAGGAACTGGGTGAGGGGGCTCTATGATAGCCTCATCTGGCGATGATGAGGATGATACCAGTGCTGCGGGAACCTCTATGTCCATTGGTGGTCCAGCAGCTTACTCCCCTGGGTCCTCCTGGACCTGCAAGGTCTTACCCCTTGAAGGCTTAAGCACCAGAGGGGGTTGGGATACTGAGGACACTGGCCTCTCTGAGGCTCCTGACACTGATTGAGCAGGCTGTGAAGGTTGGGTGAACCCCCAGGGGTTCCATGGGTACCACGGCACCAGCCACTGCACTTGGGTCCATGGGGTAGGTTTCAGTGCTGATAATGTAGTTGGCACTGCCAGTACCGGAGCTTGTCCCTCAGTCAGCGAACCTCACGCCGAGCCAGAGTTACCAGCAGAGTGATCAGTACCGGGCAACCAGAATCGAGCTGAGTGGTGGCTCTCGTCCGACTGGTTCCAGTCACTGCATCCTGAAGCTGACCTGTCAAGTGAGATTGTTTTGGTCGAGCTCTCAGGGACCAACAGCATCTCGCGGATCTGCATTGGATACCTGGCAATCAACGCCTCACACTACGCGAACTGTACCTGGACATCGAATGGGACCCGGAGTTACTATGGGCTGGTTGCCAGGAGTATCATAGATTCATGACTCTAGGGCTGGAAGGGACCTCGAGAGGTCATCAAGTCCAGTCCCCTGCCTTCATGGCAGGACCCAATACTGTCTAGACCAGCTCTGATAGACATTTATCTAACCTACTCTTAAATATTTCCAGAGATGGAGATTCCACAACCTCCCTAGGCAATTTATTCCAGTGTTTAACTACCCTGACAGTTAGGAACTTTTTCCTAATGTCCAACCTAAATCTCCCTTGCTGCAGTTTAACCCCATTGCTTCTTGTTCTATCATTAGAGGCTAAGGTGAACAATTTTTCTCCCTCCTCCTGATGACATCCTTTTAGATACCTGAAAACTGCTATCATGTCCCCTCTCAGTCTTCTCTTTTCTCATCCTGAGTAAGACAATCTCCTTCTTGGAGATGGGTGATAATGGCCCTGCGATCGGCAGTCTCTGGTTTTGGATTGGTCCCGGGATTGACCGGGCTCTTGTAGACAGTCGGGGCCAGTCCTGGAGTTCTTGCAGAGGATCTGCTCCATTTCACCGGTGAGGTACGCCTCGAGTCCCTCAATCGATGCTGTGATGGGTTAAGACTTGAGACTGTCCCCTGATGTTCTGAGAGTACCCCTGAGCCCGTTTTCCCTGCCAGCTTGGGACTGTCTTGTTGAGCCAGACATGCTAGCCTGCTGCAAACACAGACCCAGGTCTGAACCACGTCCCCCAAAAACTGCAGGCTTAACTGAAAACAGCTTAGGAAGTGCTCCCGTCTCTAGCATCCAAACCACAAATAAATCCATTTTACTCTGGATAAAACTAATACAGGGAAAACTCATAAATTGTTTGCCCTCTATAACACTGATAGAGAGATATGCACAGCTGTTTGCTCCACCAGGTATTAATACTTTCTCTGGTTTAATTAATAAATAAAAAAGTGAGTCTATTAAACATAAAAAGTAGAATTTAAGTTGTTCCAAGTAATAACAGACAGAACAAAGTGAATTACCAAGCAAAATAGAACAAAAACATGCAAGTCTAGGCCAAATACAGCAGAAAACTAATGCAGGTAAATCTCACCCTCAGAGATGTTCCAATAAGTTTCTTTCACAGAACAGACTTCTTCCTAGCCTGAGGCCTTGGCTACACTGGCGCTTTACAGCGCTGCAACTTTCTCGCTCAGGGTGTGAAAAAACCACCCCCTTGAGTGCTGCAAGATACAGTGCTGTAAAGCACCAGTGTAAAAAAGTGATTAGTAAAAGCTAATCTCCATGGGGAGCTGGAGTACGTGCAGCGCTGGGAGAACTCTCTCCTAGCGCTGGCGCTGCGACCACACTCACATTTCAAAGCGGAGTGTAGCCAAGCCCTGGGTCCATCAATCACTCACACCCCCGTAGTTACTGTCCTTTGTTCTAGTTTCTTTCTTCTGAGCCAGCTGAAGACAAAATGGAGGGATTTCCAGGGCCTTTAATATTCTGTCTCTCGTGGGTGGAAATTCCTTTGTTCTCCTGTGCAACATCATAGCCACAGGATGGAGTCCCTAGCCACCTGGGCAAGTCATATGTCTATGAATGATTCAGCTTTTTGCAGGCCGATGCCATTGTTTATATGTTAGTTTGAATGTTCCCAGGAAAGCTCAGATGTGGATTGGCATCTCCCAAAGTCCATTGCTAGTTAAGTATTCCCAATTACTTGAATAACCCCTTCACACTATGTTGATTAAATATGCCTTATGTGCTTCCTACAGCAAACACTTTAAATACAAGCATAGTGCCAATACTCATAACTTCAGATATAAAAATGATACATGCATACAAATAGGATTAATATATTCAGTAGATCATAACCTTTGCAAAGATGTTACATGGCATATCTAGCATAAAACATATTCCAGTTGTGTTATATTCATAAGCATGTTTCCATAAAGCATTATGGGGTGCAACATCACAGGTGCCCCCGGTGCGGGGACTGACGAGGGCTCAGCTGAGCCTGCCTCTCTAGCCCTGAGGCATGACGGCTTTGGGCAGGCGAGTGATGGCGGGACGCTCCTCTCAATGGGGAATGGTGCCACTGAGACAGAAACACACATATAGATCCCAACGTGGGTTTTTCCTGAGATTAAGATACCACCGGAGCCGGTGTGGGAAGCACTGGGAGGGTCAGGATCTCCTGAGCTGCTTGAAGGGATTCGGATGTTGATGGCACCTGAAGCTGGCCTGGGCCCACACAGCTATCCGTGGTCGCAGGGGAAGTATGGGATGGGCTGCACAGCCTGACCTGAGCTGGGGCCCGAGTTTCCAATGGGGGCATTGAGCTGCCCGGCATGGCCCTCTCCTTTCCCTTATGGGAGGCAGGAGATCTTCCCCTCACAGTCTTTTCTGGCTTCTTCACCAGAGCCGTGGATGGGGACTGGTGCTGGCTTGTGGCGCTGGTGGACCACTGCATATGCAGGCTGTGGTGCTCAGTGCAGTGTTGGACCACTGCTCCAGTGCCAGAGTGAGTGCCAACTGAATCAGGAGCACTTTTGGATGGATATTGTGCTCTTTCTTCATCCTAGGTTTGAAGGACTTGCAAATACAGCACTTGTCACTTATATGCCCTTTGCCTAAGCACCTTAGGCAGCTGGTATGTGGATCACTGACGGGCATAGTTGTCTGCAGCGATCGCAGGGCTTAAAGCCTGGGGACTGGGACATACCCTGTCCCCCTGCTGAGTCCAGTTTGGGACCAATGAAGAGTTGAGAATTACTACTAAGGGTAACTATATACAACTATATTACAGGTTTTCAAAACAAAAGAATGCTAGTCGAAGCAATAGAAGTTCCAGCACTGTCACTGGGAGCAAGAAGGAACTGAAGTGGGGAGCGGGGGGAGAGCCAGCAGCACCGACAGATACTGCTGAGGGAAAATCTTCTGGTACTGGTGCATGTGGCGAGCATACACACCTAATATGGAGTGGACATGAGCAAGCACTTGAAGAAGCATGAACAATTACAAAAGAAAAGAAGAACAAAATAATAATTAATCAGAAATAAACACACAGCAACTATAAAAGAAGAAAAAAGTCATTTTTAATTATGCTAAGTAGGCAGCAGGCTAACTCTTCAAGAAGGTTAATGGCGATGAATCTTTTCCCTATGTTGGGAAGAAGGTTCAAGGACTGTGAATCCTCTTCTCCCTGCTCCAATCCCTTTTAAGTTAATTTCTGTATGGTGATTCAGTCAGTTTAGACTGTAAGCTCCTTGAGGCAAAGACCAGGTCTTTTAACTTGTTTAATGTGCTTTCTAAGTCATATACACTGATGGCCTGGTTTATAAATAAAGATATACATACATCACTGATGGGCATAGGCCATGGGAGCAATGGGGATGAGGATAAATGACAACAGGACTGGGGGAAAATGGGGAAGGGGCACCATCAGCTCCACATTCCCTTCCACGTATGTGCCACGATCTGCGACCACCTCAGCCTATCTATGGGGACATGACCCCCCCTTATTTGCACCTTCTTATGTGAGCCAGGTCCTGGAGGGGACTTACTTACCTTGGGGGGTCGAGTTCCTTTCCTTATCCTTCCTTTTTGAGCTGGGATCTGGGGGGTCCCTGTCCCCCACAATGGTGTTTCAGCTCCACTCCCTGACATCACATGTGTCAGGATCTGGGGTGTCTTCTGCCCATCTGTGGGGATGAAACTCCTCTTTCCTGCCCCCCATTTGTGCCAGATTCTGGGGGCTTGCCTTTGTAAGTGTGTCTGAGCTCCACTCCCTACTCTTGCCATGTGAGCCAAGATCTGGAAAAGCCCTGCCCCGGTGGGTGGGGAGCTTAGGACACGTATATTCAGATGCACCGAGAACACACTGGCGAGACTGGGGTGCGGAGCTGAGAACAGATATGTCTGACACATACCAGAAACCCTCCAGCCCTGGGGAGAGTGGAAGGGAACTCTCACTAACATGAACAGAGTTACTGTTCCAGGCTGTATTCATCTCCACTGGTTATTCTCTTTCCGCTGAGAACATCTCATTGAAATGAGTGGGCTACTTAACGCCGCTCTGAGACTGCCCTCTCTTTCATTCTCCCTTAAATTTATTACAATATTATAAGAGCATCAGTTTTGCTCTAGCTAAGGTTGGGAAGCCTCTTCTCTTAAAAAGATCTCTTCTTAGTACTCAAAATCGGTGTGCGTCCAAGGATTGTTTTGCAATTTGTGCTATGCCTCATGGTAGTACAGGATAGGGTTAGTGATCCAAATGTTGGGTCATCTGAGCAAGGAGTTCCTGAGATACAGCTCCTAGAGCAACCCCTTCCCCAACAAAATAGCATTTCATTGACACTAAACTAGGAGGAGTGGTAGATACGCTGGAGGACAGGGATAGAATACAGAGGGACCAAGACAAATTAGAGGATCGGGCCAAAAGAAATCTGATGAGGTTCTACAAGGACAAGAGCAAAGTCTTGCACTTAGGACAGAAGAATCTCATGCACTGCTACAGACTAGGGACTGAGTGGGTAGGCAGCAGTTCTGTGGAAAAGGACCTAGGACGAGTGGGCGAGAAGATGGATATGAGTCAACAGTGTGCTCCTTTTGCCAAGAAGGCTAATGACATTTTGGGCTGTATAAGTAGGGGCATTGCCAGCAGATCAAGGGACATGATCATTCTCCTCTATTCGACATTGGTGAGGCCTCATCTGGAGTACTGTGCTCAGTTTTGGGCCCCGCACTACAAGATGGATATGGAAAAATCAGAAAGAGTCCAGCGGAGGGCAAAAAAAATGATTAGGGGGCTGGAGCACAAGACTTATGAGGAGAGGCTGAGGGAACTGGGATTGTTTAGTCTGCAGAAGAGAAGAATGAGGGGGGATTTGATAGCTGCTTTCAACTAGCTGAAGGGGGGAGTTCCAAAGAGGATGGATCTAGACTGTTCTCAGTGGTATCAGATGACAGAACAAGGAGCAATGGTCTCAAGTTGCAGTGATGGAGGTTTAGGTTGGATATTAGGAAAAACTTTTTCTCTAGGAGGGTGCTGAAGCACTGGAATGGGTTACCTAAGGAGGTGGTGGAATCTCCTTCCTTAGAAGTTTTTAAGGTCAGGCTTGACAAAGTCCTGGCTGGGATGATTTAGTTGGGGATTGGTCCTGCTTTGAGCAGAGGGTTGGACTAGATGACCTCCTGAGGTCCCTTCCAACTCTGATATTCTATGATTCATTAATTTCACAGATTCTAGCAATTTTGAAACCCACACTAGTCAAGAGGGGTTTGTGGCTGCAGTAAGGCATGGTGGTATTTTGGGGAGGGAGATAAATGGAAACGGCGGTAGAGGTGGAAAGAGGATTTGAGGGGGCTCAGGTAAAAGGCTGAGGGATAGGGACTGGGGGAGTGGAAGATAGAAAGGCAGGAAGTGTTGAGGAATGTGACAGGAAAAGAAGAAAGTTGTGGGGTTAGAGGTAGTGGGGCCTGTTGGCCCTGAATTCTCTCTTTCCATGTGTATGCTGGGATCTGGAGGAGCCCTACCCCTCCATAAAGGTCTGAGCTTCTCTCCCTCCTCATTGTGTGTTCTGGAATCTGGGGAATCTTGTTTCTCTTGGAGTGTGTGAGCCCTTCTCTCCGCCACTCCAGATGAGCTTGGATCTGGAGTGGAGGGGATAAATGTAACAGAAATGTAAACACCTGAAATCCAAAAATGAATAGTTAAGATATACATACCCCTGTGGGATGGCAGGAGCTGGCAAGAATGTGTGAGGACATGGGCCCGATTTGGAGGAGGGGCAGACTGGGTGGAGCAGGGGCTTCACTGGGGAAGCCTGGCTAAAGCATAGGCGAGAAGACCAGCTGGGTCAGTAGTGGGAGTGAGGGGCCCAACTCAGTGTGCATCTTGGGCTACCTAACCAAGGTAATGTGCAACCCTCCAGTAAGCTGCTGCCTGTTATATGTGTACGCAACAGCATAGGGCTGGAGGCACCAAGGAGCAACTTCTTACATATGGCTTAATAGGATTAGAAGGAGAGAAGAAAGCTATATTTTGCAGGGAATGGTGAAGGAGGGGGTGGAGAAGAAGAGACATACACCAGTCTTTTCTCACGTGCTTAAAATTATTATAATAACTACGTAATAAAACTATCAGTGTTTCATGATGTAGACCACGGATAAATTTCTCTTTCATGCTCTGTTAGCAGTTGCACATTGCAAACATTTCAAAGCTTGACCAATGTATCCAATTCACTATAGCAAATATAGAAGAGCAGGGAGGAGCACTGAGGAATCACATAGCAACTGTAGCCTAGTGGAAAGACAGATGAACTGGGATTATTCTTAGGCTCTGTTACTGGCTTGCTGGCTGACATTGGGCAAGTCACTTCTCTTCTCTGTGCCTCACTCTCCCATCTATAAAATTGGTGATAATAATGTCAGGTTCTTTGAGATCTACTGATGAAAAGCACTATATAAAAGCTTAGTTTTAGATTACTGTCTCACCACAGTAGTATATCAACTGCAAACCTAGGTGACATCTAAACTTCCTAAATGACCACCAGCTCCTACTAACAAGCATTGCTCTTTGTTTAAAAAACTAGAAAATGAAATGGCAAAAAAACTGTGCTAATGCAGAGTTAAAGTTGCTCAGTGACAGCTTGTCCCCTTCCAGAACATTTGAGTCCAGCAAAACTCAAACTGCTGAAAAGTAGGAAATACAGAGTTAAGGTAACCATCCACACAACCTTAACTCTTCCTTCTTTAAGCAATGCCCCAGTATGCCCATAATACACCCACTCTCATTCTGCCTTTTCACTGTAATGGACAAGTGCTTTTAACTTGTCCTATGATCAAACACTTAGCCTACTCCCCCAACAGAATACCACATTTGTAAAATTTAACAATCACGTTGTACTCTTTTACAACCCCTGAACACTTGCATTCAGGGTACCACCTAAACCTATACTTTCCCCTACCTATCATTAAATCCACAGACTGCTCTCATATCTGACTTCACTACTGACAGTACCTATGGCAAAAAAATTCTTTATTGAAATGAGGCAGACTCAAATGTCAAGTTACACATGTATCTCTTACCTTTCATAATACACAAAGGGATAACACACTCAGACCCAGATCTCCTTAATACAATCAGAGCTCTTCCAAGCTGCTCCAGCTTACCATACCACCATGCAATAAGTGGTGTTACCTAGCAGCTCTGTGCTCTTGGGGAACCAGGGCGCAGTACCCAGCCTGTCTGACTCATGAAAGACCTCCCCCCCACCACCCCATGCCTCTGCTTTGAACCAAATCTACATCAGAAGAAAGACTTACGAAAAGCAATTAAAAGGCAGTGGGAGACACACCTAAACCTATGGGATAAGGATAAGTATTAAGGAAACTCCCCTAGCCTTATCTGCATCTCCATAAGCATACACAATGTAAAAAACAAAATAAATAGTATTTTTCAATTCACCTAATGCAAGTACTATAGCGCAATCTCTTTATCATAACCATTAAACTTACTTATGTAGAGTTATTTACAAAAAACAGAGCTTTGGAGCTGTGCTCCGGCTCTGCTCCAGCTCCAGGAAAAAACCTACAGCTCCACTGCTCCACGCTCCAGCTCTGGGCTTCACTCCAAAGCCCTGAAAAAAAAAAACCGCATTCAGAAAAAAAACTTTAGAGCCTACAAGTCCATTCAGTTGTACTTCAGCCAATCGCTCAGACAAACAAGTTTGGTTACAATTTGCAGGAGATAATACTGCCCGCTTCTTGTTTACATTGTAACCTGAAAGTGAGAACAGGCATTCTGGTGGCACTGTTGTAGCCAGCGTTGCAAGATATTTATGTGCCAGATGTGCTAAAGATGCATATGTCATGCTTCATGCTTCAACCACCGTTACAGAGGACATGCATCCATGCTGATGATGGGTTCTGCTCAATAATGATTCAAAGCAGAGTGGACTGATGCATATTCATTTTCATCATCTGAACTAGATGCCAACAGCAGAAAGCTGATTTTCCTTTTCGGTGGTTTGTGTTCTGGTTTCGCATCTGAGTGTTGCTCTTTTAAGACTTCTGAAAGCATGCTCCCTCTCAGATTTTGGACAATACTTCAGATTCTTAAACCTTAGGTTGACTGTTGTGGCTATTTCTAGAAATCTCACAGGGGTACCTTCTTTGGGTTTTGTCAAATCTGCTGTGAAAGTGCTCTTAAAATGAACATGTGATGGGTCATCAGCCAAGACAGCTATAACATGAAATATATGGCAGAATGAAGGTAAAACAGAACAGGAGACATACAATTCTCCCCCACGGAGTTCAGTTACAAATTTAAAAATACATTTTTTTTAATGAGCATCATCAATATGGAAGCATGACCTCTGGAATGGTGGCCGAAGCATGAAGGGGCATACGAATGTTTAGCATATCTGGCACGTAAATACCTTGTAATACTGGCTACAAAACTGCCATCTGAACGCCTTTTCTCACTTTCAGGTGACATTGTAAATATGAAGCAGCCAGCAGTACTCCTATAAATATAAACCAACTTATTTGTCTTAGTGATTGGCTGAAGTAGAACTGAGTGGACTAGCAGGCTCTAAAGTTTTACATCGTTTTGTTTTTGAGTGCCAGTATGTAACAAAAAAAAATGTATATTTGTAAGTTACACTTTCACAATAAAGAGATTGCACTACAGTACTTGTACAACATGAATTGAAAAATACTATTTGTTTTATCATTTTTACAGGACAAATATTTGTAATAAAAATAATAATATAACGTGAGCACTATACACTTCGTATTCATGGTTGTAATAGAAATCAATATATTTGAAAATGTAGAAAAACATCCACAAATATTTAATAAAGTTCAATTGGTAATCTATTGTTTAACAGTGAGATTAATCACAATTAATTTTTTTTAGTTAATCACATGAGTTAACTGTGATTAATCAACATCCCTAGCATGCACAAATTTGAGCATGCAATGATTGTAAGTATTTTTGTAAATGCATCTTTTGCTTTGGGATTTTTTAAATTTCACCACTAATATCTGTTTGCATTCAATAACTGTTTACTCAGAATAAGTGTACTCCCAGAAAAATATTGCTTAGTAGCTGGCAAGTTAAATAATTAAAAGAACATTTCAACTTCTTGTACTTTTTCTTTGTAAGTGGACAAATGAAGCACCTTATTTGGATTTTCTTTCACTTGTCACTTCACTCTGCCATATGCAAATAAAAGAAAAAGCAAGCTAAATTTTCACTTAGAAATATGGATATATAAAATATTGTGCAAAGGGAGTGCACACATTTCAGCAAACATATGCTGTACAGTACATAGTATGTCTGATAAGGCTGCAATAAGAGGAAAGAATTACTCCCTTCAGAGGTGTACATTTGTATATTAGTTATGGAAAGGAGAAAAAACAAGCAAAGAAAACAAAATTAAGATGAGTGCAAAAATATCCTCATTTACAATTTAAATTTTGTAACAAAATACTGGTAAAGAAAACAAATAAAATAACTCATAAAATCAAGAGAGATTAAAAGAAAGCATCAAATTAAATGAGTACACAGGGTAAACAGATCACAGTAAGAAGGAGCCATTTGATAAATATCTGTCTATGAACACGTAAATGCAACGACATATTCAATATTTTGCTCAGGTGAAATAACCCAGTTGAAGTATCATTATCCATATATGCCTTTTTGCTGTTGTTTTGCCACCATAACCCACTGCACTGCAATCTTGTCTATCTCACGAATTAGGAGCTTGGTCTACCTGGCGATTAAAAACACACCAAGCTGAGGTGTAAATCTACAGTGCACTTTAGCCTGCTGCACACTAACTGGCTGTGTGGACCCTGCTTCCACACACTAAAATTTCCACAGTTCACTTCAATGAACCTACAGCCAAAGTGTATTATAGAACTTTTAGTGTGTGGTACCAGGGTCCACATGGTGACTGACTGGCTTAGCGCACTGTAGATTTACTACCCAACTTGCTGTGTACTAAGTCTCTCTGTGAACAAGCCTTCATCAGCATCAGGCTGCTAAACATACTCAGTAAGACATTGTTCCTGTAGAAAGCTGTGTTGGTGATCCAGTAGATGAAATAATTCTCATGGAATGATTATGAAACCAGTGCCATGACTTGGCTTGTTTAGCCTAACCAAAAGAAGGCTGACGGGAGATATGATTTCTCTTTATAAATACATCAGGGATAAATACCAGGGAAGGAGAGGAGTTATTTAAATTAAATACCAATTTGGACATAAGTACAAATGGATATAAACTGGCCATCAACAATTTAAGGCTTGAAATTAGACGAATGTTTCTAACCATCAGAAGAATGAAGTTCTGGAACAGCCTTCCAAGGGGAGCAGTGGGGGCAAAAACTTAACTGGTTTCAACATGGCTTGATACATTTATGGAGGAGATGATATGATGGGACTGCCTACAATGGCATGTGGCCCATCAATGACTGCCAGTAGCAAAAATCCCCAATGGCTAGAGACAGGACACTAGATGGGTAGGGTTCTGAGTTACTACAGAGAATTCTTTACCCAGATATCTGCCTGGTGGGTCTTGCCCACATGCTCATGGTCTAACTGATCACCATATTTGGGGTTGGAAAAGAATTTCCACACAAATCAGATTTGCAGAGACATGAGGGCTTTTCATCTTCCTCTACAGCATGGAGCAAGGGTCACTTGCACATTTAAACCAGCATAAACGGTGAATTCTCTATAATGTCTTTAAACCATGTTTTAAGGACTTCAATAACTCAGCCAGAGTGGATGGGTGAGGTTCTGTGGCCTGCAATGTGCAGGAGGTCAGACTAGATGATCATGATGGTCCCTTCTTCTGACCTTAAAGTCTCTGAGCCTATGTCAAGGGGCACTGTATCTTCACATGCCATTTTTCATATAGAAATGAGATCCTGACCATTTGTGAATATTAGAAGATTATATGGTGCTTTTATTAGAATAAGGGTGTTACATTCTAATGCCTTGATCAGAATTCCATCTGAGGTAATATGCCTACGCAAATTTCCTCTGCAGAGCCAACTGGAGATACTTTCTTCTTTACTTCCTGCACTAAACTGTGTAGTGTTGCACTGCACTGCTAAACAGAAGCTGTATTCCTCCCAGATACGACTATATATATTTTTTGTTTGTGGTTAGGGATGTCATTCTGGATTTTCAAAGGTGCCTGTTTGCTTTTGAGATTCTAAGAGTTTGAACCTTTTAAGGTCAACATAATTCTATGGCTTATATGTTAAATGAGGGGGGGGGAAGCTTTTTACTGTAAGTGTAGATACTTTTCTGACATCAATCTGAAGACAACATATTACTAAGGTACATTTTATTACTGTGCAAGTGCTGTGTTTTGGTAAACTTGATAGTGCCAACATAGCTGTCACCATCCCCTCTTCAAGTTGTATATCAACTAAATAACTTACTTGCATATGTCATCTTCTGGGTCCTCGAGCCCAAATCTTTCATCAAAAGTAAGCTGTATCCATACATTCTCCTCCACTGCTACTAATCTCCATACCAGTACAGTGTTGCGTGGGTAAGCATGTGGGAACTTGGGACTGTGAATACTTCCATTAGTAGACACAGTAATAATCTTCTCATGCTGGGGATCTTGTACTCCTATAATAGAGAGATATACACAAAGCCAGATATAGTTAAGTCTTTATTATTTTTCTGCAGAAGTTTGTTTCCTGCACAATCAAAAGCTTTTTTTGTTGGTGGTGGTGGTGGCTGGGTTTTTTATTTTTTGGGGGGGGGGTGCAGTTGGCAAGGATTGCTGAGTCTAGGAAGATTTACATAAAAACAACATAGCAGACTGCGGAAGAAAATACGTATTTCTTTTTTGGTTTCTAAGTAAAATGCTCAGACCCAGATCCTCAGGTGTGGTTGAGGAGAGCACAGTGAAACTCAGGAGCGGGACATCTGCAGTGGGTGCTCCCCTTATCCTAGGCAAGCTGTGTGCCAGAACAGTACCCTAGCAAAAATTAAAGCAGCCACAAAGACTATTTAAACTGTTCAGGTTGCAATGGCCCCTATAGGCCATTACAACAACAAGAAGTCACTGAAGTTTAGGAAAGCCCTAGGTATGCCTACAACAGAAAAAAGGATGATGTTGGAGCAGTGATACTGACTCCACCCCAACAGAGGTTATCCCTAAACTGGTGGTTTCCTCCTACGGCTGACTAAGCTGGCTTTAGGACTGCCCAAACACAGGGAAGACTCTGGGTCATAGTTTTAGAAAGTTTCTAAATGTGTGAAGCAAGGCATTTATGGATGCATTTAGAGCAACACATTACCCTTAAATGATGGCGAACCCTCCTCGTAGAGGGTCATTGCCTCAAACTCTCAACAGGTGTCAGCCTATCATAAAGCTCTGGAAACTCAAATGCTTGGCTTATCATAGGACAACATTCGAACCATGAAATGAATAAGCCACAAACTATCTCTGCCCTTTAAAGCATACAGCAACAGGACCCTACTGCAAAGACTACCTACTTCAAGTTAGGAACTAACTACTATAAGGAAACATAGGAAGAAAAAAAATATTTAACTGGAGAGTGGTGATGTACACACACACACTAGGCAAATCTTATTCCTAAGGATCTGAAATTCACATAAATTCATATTCAATAGTTAGGCATTAGTTTGTAACAAATTAGTAACTGCAAACAGATGCTGACAAAACTGGATAGATTTTTAATTTTATGGGATACGAGACCTGTAGCCCCAAAAACAGAGTCCTGTAGCCCCCAAAACAGAGTCCTCAGATAAAGAAGAAATTTCATTAACTATAGTAGTAGGATTTCCATCCTCTGTGAACTAGCCACTGATTAGAGGATGACAAAAATCATACACATAAGCAAGTACGACATCCCACCCAGTAGAGGTGAGTGGTGCACATACCGATCATTATAGTAACTAAATTTTTCTTGTAGTTTTATACTGTGCTACACTGTTTTATGAAAATTATTTATTAATTTTGTTTCCAGAGGAATGGTCTCTTACAATTCACTATTTATCCTATTATATTTTATTTTTATTTAAAAATGCTAATACATATTTCAATTATGTGTTTCATAGTAAAATGTTTATCCTTTGGTTTATAGTGAAGAAAATTACAATGTAATTGTAATCCTTCTTTTAGATCCACAGCTAAATTTTGGCAGCTAGAATTAATGTATTTCAGAGAGAAGAGAGTACAGTAAAAACATTACAATTTCAGAGGAATTAATCTGCAATTAAATATAATTTAAAGTCTGAAGGACTAAAGCCTTTTATTTGTGGTACAAGAATAGTAAATTCTCTTTCAAGTTGAATTGCTACTCACATAAAACTGATAAAGAAAACTGCGGTTTTACTGAACATCCACACACAATTTGCAGATGACTGTCAGTCTTGTGTACAACTAAAATAGCACAGCCTATAATAATAAAAAAGAAACAAATGCAATGAGGAATGTCCTAATTTAGACTCTTTTCTGCTTTTATGTTGGCTGAGTCACAGAGCATTTCTTCAATAAGGTATAAACTGAGATTTCCACACTAAATACTGAAGCCAACAGTAATAAAGATGACATTACCAGAGATTATATGAGAGTGCTATTTTCAAAGTATGTAATGGCCTACTCTTTTGCCTATATCTCAACCTTGCTACTGTGGCCTTGCTACTGTGGCATTCATGTCACTATATCAAGCACCACACTTTTTGATATTATATTTAGAGATTAATTTTCCTTTAAAATGTGCACAAAACTGCCATTAATACTAAGTTTTACAGTACACATGTATATCCTGAGAAACCTAAGGTGCCTCTCCCTTCTTTTCTATACTCAAGATTATCCTCTAAAGAATGCTGCAGGTTAGGAGCGAAAAGTATTGGCTCATCAAAAGATTACAGCAAATTCACCAAAAAGGGGCAGAAGAAAAACTATGGGGTAATTTAGTCAATGAAGTTTCAGCACCTCCATTTCCTTGAACTCATAATCTGTTTACAATGTAAAAATATATTTGCTTTAGCATACAGCCTTGTTCTATGAACACATCAGCTTCTCTTGTGCAGTGCTTGTTCCGTTTTAAATATTTGCTCTTGCATGGTAGAATTTCTTCTCTTTCAAGAGTAATATTTTATGTGACTACAAAGGCAAGTAAACTGCTGTCACTGGAGAATAAAGCTTGCTATTTGTCTTTAGATATGGTGTTGTATTCCTTCTCATTCACTGTACAGAAATGCATGCCAACCAGAATCTGAAAAAATAGTCTCTTCTAGCAAGACTAATTGGCTGTTCATGCAGATTCATTTCTGAAACCTCTTTTGAACAAAGTGGGTGTGAAGAACAATGTCACAGGAATATAGCTAAGGATACTTAGCACCTTTCACATTGGATTTGAGCCAAAAGTAGTAAAGTTGCTTCACAGGGAGGAGATGATATATCCTAGTTATTTTAGGGATAAATCAATCAAAATCAGAATTTAAAAGGGAGTGATCCAATTTAGCTGAGTTCATGGTTACCATCTGCATAACTTCCAAGTTATTTACATTAATTCTCTATTATGCTCCATCTGCTTTTCAATTAAAAAAATAAGAGCAGCTTTGGACAATGTGGGCAGTAAGTTTCAATGAACCTCTTCTAAAAACCAGTTTAAGGAACAGCAGGCACTGAAGCAGCTGAGGCATCCTACTGTTTTAGTCAGAGGGAAATAACAGACAAGGTGGCTGACAACACATGTTCATTTGCGTGTGTGGGAGTGGAAAAATGGAAAACACATTGGTGGTTTCAGAATGGGATGGACATAGCTGTAGATCAGTGGGGAAAGAAATTTGGTAGGATCAAAGAATACTGTGCAGAGAAAAACTGAGATAACTAAGCCTAAGGCGTCTGTGAATATGTGGTGATGTCATTTTCACTGGTTATTAGGCAATAACATTACAAACTTGCTGTTTGTTACAGGATGTTCCATTCTGAGAAATAGGCTAGCAACAGTTTCCTTTAATGTGACACCAGATACTACTCACCTAATTTAAATATTTATCAAGGTAGAATGTCCACCACAGAAAATAACAGGATTCCAAACATTCTGAAAGCACTATACTATACTGACCCCTTAACTGAATAGGTAAAATGGACATGAATAATCACACCAGGAACCAGATAAGCCATTGGGTCTGTAAACTAAAGCTCAAACCACTAATTGGACAAGCACAATCCTATCCATTTCAAGATACAGTAAGTCTCTTCCCCCAATGGGGCATTAGGTTTCAAAACTGCAGACCTGAAGAAGAGCTCTATGTAAGCCTAAAAGCTTGTCTCTTTCTCCAACAGAAGTTGGTCCAATAAAACAGGGTTTCTCAAACAGGGGTCGTTGCTTGTGTAGGGAAAGCCCCTGGCGGGCCGGGCCAGTGTGTTTACCTGCCCCGTCCACAGGTCTGGCCGATCGCGGCTTCCACTGGCCACGGATCACTCCTCCAGGCCAATGGGAGCTGCTGGAAGTGGCGCAAGCCGAGGGATGTACTGGCCACCACTTCCGCGATCAACTGGACCTGCGGATGGGGCAGGTAAACACACCGGCCCGGCCCGCCAGGGGCTTTCCCTACACAAGTGGCGACCCCTGTTTGAGAAACCCTGTTTTAAATTAAGTGCCATGATTCCTCTATAAGGTAAAAATTAAGTAAATCAAAATCAGATGTGGGGACAGAGAGAGCAGGGTAAGAGGAAAGAACGAAAGGGAGGAGCTTGTACTTTGGGAGTGCCACTGTGAGGGCACATTCATTTAAGAGATTGTTAAAATTGATCTAGAAAATTCTTTACTGCACTGCCCACAAGGTACACTTCCTGTAGATAAAACAAGCTGAGAGTAAAGCTGAGAGTAAAGTAAAGCTAACCATGCCTTACCTTTAACATTGACAATTATTTAAGTGTTAATCCTTTATGAATTTCAAATACTCTCATTTGGGCTATGTAAAAGAGACTTTTAGACATCCAGGGGACAGGAATAGCATCATTCTGTATACGTTCAGCACTGCCTGGAAAATAATGCCAAGCTAAAATGTACAGGAATCTCTCATTCTTTCATTGTATAGAGTGCGACAGAATAAAAACAACTCTGGATTAATAGGTGATATATCTTCAATAGAATTAATGGTACAAGAGATAATTCTTATCAATGTGAGTTCTGTCTCTTAAAACTTAAAAACAAAACAAACAATAAGCTGCCTGTTTAGGCAAACACTTCTGGTCAGGAATAAGAAATAGTAAAAATGAACTAATTTAGCATGCCAAAAGGATTACTTCCAACACCATTCACCTGGAGGGAGGAGGGTTGCAAGCTGCAGCTGTTCATTGCCAAGATTTTTATTTGAAATTTTCATTAAAATTTTCTTTTTTTTAAACTATTTTGACCGACTACACAACTCTTCAAAATTTTGAAAAGAGAAACAAAGGATTTTTTATCTAATTTATTTCCTCCTTTTTGGTCTACTGTAATGTGAATCTATTTTCAAAAGGAAAATCTAGAGAAAAAAGTAATAGGTTTACCCCTATGCAATTGTTAAAAACAGATAATGACTAAGACATACAGTAAATATTTCTTAAGACATGAGAAGCCTGTGTGAGAAGACATCTAGATAAATACCTTTTGGGGAGTTGGGCGTGATGCCTGGTTTTATACTAAACAGATTAATGCCTTCAAGGTCAAACTGACCACAGATTAACTAGAGGGGTGATAAAAGATGAGAAATGGAAGACAAAAAAATGGGTCTTTGACAGGCTGGATGGGAAGGAAGAAAAGGAGAAAGGACTGAGCAAACTTTTCTCTTTCCCTCCTCATTAAGTAGCTTGACTCTACTTGGTGTACTCCCACCCTCCCCGCTTTGATTGGTAGTTTAAAAATAGTGAGCCCAATGTTACACTGCTACCACCATGCTTCCTTTGTTGTCTCTGAATGGCAAGCAGGGCTGGAAATACAACACTCTTAGTTACCCAGACACCACTTCTACTTGTCTAGGGTTGCCAACCCTCCAGGATTGTCCTGGAGTCTCCAGGAATTAAAGATTAATCTTTAATTAAAGATCATGTCATGTGATGAAACCTCAAGGAATATGTTCAACCAAAATTGGCAACCCTATACTTGTACCAGGTCTCTGGACAGTAGGATTCTCCTAAGAGGAAGGAGTCCTGTGCCTCAAAGGAAGCATCCTCTCTTCCATGCCCATATTAGACTGTTTCGGTCCCCATCACCCAATTTGGGGTACAATCTGGTCAATTTTGTTGTCATCTGAAGCTGAACCCTTCAAACAAAGCATCTTCAGTGCCAGAGACTGAGGAACTATAGAGACTGGAAAATTATTAACAGGCAACATTTAAATTAACCTCAGCAGAAATCAAAAGGCTTTATCATCTCACATATTACAGCCAGAAGACTGAAAGCAAATATATGATTTGACTTCTTCATCAAAATCAATATTTTTAATATGGGGATGACATGACAAACTTTTTGGCCAGGTAAAATAGTTAAGAATGTGAACATCACGGAGGAGAATCCTGAACATTCAGACTGAAATCCAAAGGTGCAGCAGCACAGATGGAGAGGAAGGATTCTGTGCAATGGGAGGGCAAACTCAAGAATTGGTCACAAATTCAGCCTGGCCCTTTTTAAGCTCAAACTCTGCTACTGAGCCAGCCTCTTTGTATGTGTAATCTAAATTGACAATATACCTTCTGAATTCAGATACTATATATACAGATATTCAGATACTATATATACTGTACACATCTTGTGACTGTTTGTACAGGTGGTCAAATAAGTGGAAGTGTATATAACTGTGGGAACACCTGATGCACTTCAAAATTAAACTTCTTTGGGATTTTTCACATAGTGGAATGCAGGTCACTGAAAGCAGTGTCAGGAGTCACAAGAACGTACCTTATCTCATCCCATGTTTCATTTACTGCAAAGCAAATCTGACCTGCTTCCTGGAGTGGGTAAGTTTTATGTCCCAACACAATGCTGGATAGGAATTAACTTTACACAGGTATGCAATTTCAGCTAGTCTAAATTAAAACTGTTCCGGAGTGCTCTTCAGTGGCTTCTTTCTGAATTATTTGAAATGCTTTTTTAAATGAGTGGGGTTTTCCTTTGACATTTCCCATCCAAGTACTGACCAAGCAAAATGTCATTAGAGCTACTTTACAGTAGATAGTTACCTTAGATATCTGGTATGGTTGCATGGATTTTCTGAGTTAGACAGTTACGAGTCTGATGCATGCTTGCTTTCTGGGTTTTGTGTTAGCCTATACTCTTTTATAAAACTGCATATGTGAAATCTACAGATGACCCTCCAATTATTTTCATCCTGAGAAATGTATCTAAAAGTCTGACAACCACAAGAATATGGTAAACTGACTTCTTAATTAAAAATCTTAATTAAATTAAATTGATGAAAAGGTTATAAATACTAATATATACACAGGCATAGCTACAACCTATAAAACTTGAAGGTTATGCAACAGTTCAATCTGTATGTATTTAGAGAAGGACATAGCATATCTTGTTTATATTAAATATACAGGGAAAAAACCCACTTAGAAGCACACTTAGAAAGCTGTCTATCCATTTAATTCCTGCAGGTCCATCCAGATGTTTTCAGGGTTTCTTCTTTAAGTGATCATGCGAATGCATTTATGGTTATATCCTCTATTGCTCCCTCTAGTAGCCTATTCCAGTTCCACACAATGCTTAACCTCTGGATAAAGGTATTTCTCCTGAACGTATTACCTTAATGAGGTTCAGAAATAAAACCCTGAAATTTGACTTTTTTGACAAACTGAAAGTGCTTTATCAATTTATTCTTTTCCAAAACAAATGATTCAAGAATTTTTCCCTAGACTAAAAGAATGTTAGAAGCTCAGCACTCACAACCTTACATTACAGTTCACATGTGATGAATAAAAATATTCGGTAAAGAAAGACATTCTAGCTGTCAATGGAGCTAGAACAAGAAAATAAAATAAAAATAAATGAGGTACCTGCTTCTCAGATAAACCAAGCCTGTCAGTTGTCAAGTTACAGTAAGTGGGTTGAGGGGAAACTTCCAGAGAGTTGGATAGAGTTTATACATGACTGGAAAGAGATTAGGCTTTTTTATTTATCCTCCATTTCTTCTTTACCTCCTCTGGCTCTTCCTCTGTTCCTCATCTTACTCTTTTATTGTAGCTGGGTGGGAGCATTGCATACCCGCTTACTGCCAACTGGCTCTTCTCTCTCAGTCAATCCAGGAAGAACCTCCCACTCTGCTTAAAAACATATTGCCAGAACAAGGAGCAGAGTATACCAATCAGAGGTGTGCTCATGTGTTAAGCACTGCAAGGTACAAGAGCCTGAAGGGTTCTGGGCTCTCAGCTCTGGCCACGTGTTTTAGAAATAAGGGTGGAAAAGGAGCAGAACAGCTGAGCAGCTCCAAAATGCCTGAGTGGGGCAAATGGGATTTAATAGGAGACTAGAGGAGATTGCCAGGGGTGAACTGTGTCAAAAGCTTGTGCATTGAAGACACAACATTGTCGATCACAGCCAAGGAGTGCAAGTGCAACTCAGGAGGGGATGTTGAAACATTGCCTTTAGGCCATTTTTGCACTCCCCTGAACCTGGTGCCAATGTGGACTGAGTCAGTCCTCAAGCATAAACACAGCAGTAAGAATGCTCCTCAAAATTACACCATCTACCAACGACCTCAAAGGATTGTTGCTGCAACTGATGATTGCCAGAGCTCAGGAAAGCTCTGGCCATGCCCCTGTGTTCCCAGCATAGGAGGAGCAATGGAATGGCCCAGGAATAACTAAACAGCACACAAGGATCCCACTATGTTGGGGTGATCCTCCAAAGCTGTACAGCTGCTTTATCTAACAGTAGGGTGCAAAGCAGCCCAAATGCAAAGGAAATCCTGAACCGACATTTATCCTGAATGTTGAAGCAGCCATAGCAGTAGGAAGTGATAAGAACATTGAGGAGCCATAATAATTAGTTAGTGAAAGTTCCTATTCCTAAATTAAACAAAATAAGGCAATGGTCAGTTAAAAATGTACTAAGAGTAATAGAACCACTAAAAATTAACTAAATTTCTAACAATGGCATAACTAAAATATCAGAGAAGATGACTACAAACTGGGATATCTGTGATTCAAAAATATAATTTACAGGTAAACAACACTCTTATTTTGGTTGTCTCCAATACACTGGGATCTATCTAGCAGTCCCTTATAAGAACCAGGGCTGAGGTGAAGTAGAACTCTGGTTTAGAGCCTTGGACTTTGGTAGGAAACTGAGAAGGGAATATTAACGTTTAAAATCATTAATGTTTTCACAAACTGACCATTGGAGGTTTGAAATACAGACTGAAATAATATCTCCCTGGGGTGAGAGGACAAAATACCTGTGGATTCCATGCTGCATGGTGCAGGCAGAGGGAATACTACCTCTGTGGCATGTTCCTTCTGGATTCTACAGAACCCCTTCTGTGGGACTGGAATCTGCACCTCTAGCAGGTCATCATGTCATCATCAATTCCATGCGAAATCCACATCAAGTTAATGACAGAGGGTGCAAGTTAGGTGCACAAGTCCCAATGAAAATCAATGGAATTTGAGCACTTAAGTGCTTTTGAAAATCCCACCTGGAGTCAGGAATAACTTTTGTACCCACTCCCTCCATGCTGTAGAATTGCTCTGGAGAGAGGTTCTGGGGGATGTGGCAGATGGGGGGAAGCACTCAGCAGCCTGGCTCCTTAAGGAGCCACACTCTCAGGGACCCAGAGGGGACTAGGGAGAGATAGGAGTGAGTGTAAAAGCACAGGACGTCTGGCATCCACTCTGTGATGCACAGAGATCTAAAAGATGCATGCGTTTTGGTAGCTGGACCCAGATAGAGACAAGAAAATCACCTTCCCAAGAGAATGATCAAGCAAAAACCCCAGCAGCAGAACCCAGTGATGTTCCTAGTCTGCTATGTGGATGCATCCTACGCTGGAGACATGGGTCATAATCATTACTAGATACACTGATAACTTTCCTTTGATTCTAAGTTGTATAAAGAAACAGAACAAGCACGAAGTTTATAATCCTTGTATGTTCTGCCAGACCACAGTCTAGCACTCTGGATACTTCTCAAAGGAGAGGAGGGAAATTAAGCACGGAGTTTTCATAACATGCATGTTAAGAATTTTTGCAATAAAAGTAAACTCTAAGATTTGATTTCAGACCAAATTCTTTTGGAAAGTCATCTTGATCTGGAATGTTTCAACATTTCTTCCATTAGATAGGTATTTCACTTTAGCCAAGTTTAGGGATTTCTTTTGACAGATGTCAGATGAGGTACAGTACTTGTGGCAATACCAGAATAAGTGGATGTGTTGCTATTGGTTTAATATCGGGTAAAATCCTAGCCCCAATGCAGTGGATAGCAAAACTCCCATTGATTTCAATGGGGTCAGAAATTCACTCAGATTTTATTAAACTCAAATATTTATAGGAGGAGGATTTTGTAATAAAACTGGTACACCATCAACCTTAGGTTTTTTTCAACCAACAATCCTGTAATCAGCATGATGGGAAATATTTAACAGCTTGAAAATATGTTCACCATATGAACATATAAAGAGTTTTACAATAATATAATCAAAAGGTCAATCTGTTTAGTAATACCCTTTTTTCCTTACTGATGAAAAACAGCTCTTTTTAGTCACAACAGCTCTATGGCACTTCCAACTCTTTTCCTTTAATTGATTCTTAAAGACAGATTTGTCAAAGAGGCTTTTGGAAACAGCATATATGAATTCTGAATTAGTGAATACATGAATAAGTACCATCCTCCAAAGAGCAGTACTAACAGAAACAAATTTTTTACAATGCTAATAATGCAAATATTGAGTTAAAAACCATAGCTATATTATCTCATCACCCAGCAGCACATTGTAGAGGTCCTAAAGTCAGGGCCGGCGCTACCATTTAGGCGACCTAGAAAATGGCCTAGGGCGCCAGAATTTTTGGGGGGCGCTATTTTGCCAGGAGGGGCGGCACACGGGTTCGGTGGACTTACCGCAGTCATGCTGGTGGACGGTCCACTGCTGGAAAGGCTCTGGTGGAGCTGCTGCAGTCATTTCACCGGAGCCTTTAGACCAGCGGACCGCCCTCCGGCATCACTGTGGCAGCTCCACCGGAGCCTTTCCAACAGTGGACCGTCCGCCTGCATTACTGCGGTAGGTCCACCGGGGCCGCGAGGGGCGATGAAATGGCCGTCCACCTCGGGCATCAGAAACTCTGGCGCCGCTCCTGCCTAAAGTATCATATACAACTATGTTAATTACCGTATATACTCATTCATAAGCCAAATTTTTTTTAGTTAAAAAAATAGAGGGGGAGAGGTGGGACACAGCCCTTCCCCTCAACGAAGGAGCAAGGAGAGGCAGCACAACCAGCAGAGCCAGAAAGGAAGAGGCTTCTGGCCATGGTGCTCTCCTCGCAGCCTCTGAAGCAGCTGCAGCTCCGGGGCTGGCGGGCTGCAGCCGTGCCACTTGGCCCCACCCCCTAGAGCAGGCTGTGGCCGCACTGCCTGGACTGCAGGAGCATGCTGCAGCTGTGCTGCCTGGCCCAGCCTGCTGGAATATGCTGTGGCTGCGCCGCCTGGTCTGGCCTGCCAGAGCAGGCTGTGGCTATGCTGCCCAGCCTGCTGGAGCGACCCCAGCCAGGCCAGAGACATCCTTCCCTAGCCCTCTCAGATAACGTGGGAACAGATGGGATGGGGAGAGTGTGGGGGTCCCAGGCTAGGGGTGGGGTCATGTGGGGGGTAGCCACAGGGCTTACTCCTCTGACCCTCAGCTTCTCCCCCCTCAAAAAATTTACCCACCAGTTGCTGTCCCGGCCTGTCAGGGTAAGCAGCTGGTGTGCCAGGACACTTTGTTTACTTAGGTTTACCTCTGTGCCTGCAGACATTTGAGGTAAACAAACCATCTCGGCCCACCAGCGGCTTATCCTGATGGCCCGGGAGCCAAAGTTTGCTGACCCCTAAATTATAGGGTCAGTTAATGAACGTGCTATAAAAAAAAATTTCAATTTTTCCTTACCCATCTTGGGGGGATCGGCTTATAAACGAACCGGCTTATGATCGAGTATATACAGTAATTATTTTGCTATTTTAAAAGTATACTCACAATTTTTGGGTGCATGAACAATAAATATATTTATAACATTTTACCAAAAGTAAGTCATTAATTGGTCCTTGCCCAATCAGCCAATCAAAATTAAGAAAGCTCTCCCTTAGTTATAAGCCAACACATCCTCAAAAGCTTATAGGAACAGACCTTTGGAGTGTGCCCTTAAAGTCAGCAGAAGTGAGCTGTATCAAATCAAGGGGGACACGTGAAAAAATTCTAGTCAAGAGCCCTTACTCTGAGTGATCCCTTCCACTAAAACTATGGGACTCTTAGTTTGACAGATTGACTTGATCTCCCTTGCTGAGGTATCACAAGAGAAAAGGAGTGGTTTTTCAGGTAAGGAGCTCTCAAACTGTATAGAATTTTATTGGTCAAAAATCGTATCTTGAATCACACTGGAAATGGATTTGAGATTATTACAAGTCAAAGGGCAAATGTGATATGTGTTCTCAGAGAGAGGCACTCCACAAAGTTAATGGGCAGTCACATTTTGTGCTAGCTAAAGTTTCCGAATTGTTTCTAAGGGGGGTAGCCTACAAGATAGAACACATTGCAATAACCTGATCTCAGCGTGACAAAGGTGTGGATAATTATAGCATGGTCCACATCCAAAACTATGGGCTACAGTCTTCTGGCCAAATGCATATGGAATAAAGCATCAAGAAGTAGTTGTGGTTCTACAGATATTAGTAGGCTGTGAACCTGTCTTATAAAAAGTGGGCATACACTCCCTGTCAAATAAGCAAAAAATTCCCACCCCCCAGATTTTGATGTCAGTTCCTCCATTCAAAGAGTACTTCCTCAGTCTAATTTGGACTGAGTCTCACCTAACTAGTGCTTGTCGGTGCACCTGTCTCACTATTAGATATTGACTAAATTGTTCAACTGCATCAGCTAGGCTGAATGAGGAAGAGATATAAAAGGTGAGTGCCATCCACACACTGAAAGCACCATAATGAATACTTCCTTGCTAAACTTCCTATTGGCCCAATATACCAGTGGAACAAAGGCAAGACAGAATGGAAACCTGTAGATTCCTGAATGAGAGGTGAAATTACCCAGCAGCGTTCTCTGCGATGTTTCAGAAAGAAAAAGCCCTCTACTCCTCCACAAATCTGCAGATGGGTGATCAGTGGTATCAAGGGCAGCAGACAGATATAGAGCAATCAGCATGGACACCTGACCCTCATTCATCATCAGCATGACAGATCATCAACAGTATTTTCCCTAATTATGTATCTCCTTACATCATTTTTTTCCCTTTTACGATGCTTGGAAACTGAAACCATTTAGAATTCATGTCCTATATAATTTTGTTGCAGCTTCTCATATCTTATTTTCAATAATGGTGAGAAAGGACCCAGTCCTTTAGACACTTAGCACACAGAGCTTGCATTAACTCAAAGTGGCTTGAATAAGTACACCATCATATGCATTGAAAACTAGTTAAGAGACTGTAAACAAAGGTTAACGATAAAAAGCAACATGTCTAGTTGCAGGATGTGGGAAATCACAGAGATCAGCAGGAGGTTCAGTTTTATTTAACATTTTTATTAATGAACTGTTACCAAGAGTAAACAGCATATTAATGAAACTCAAAGACAATACTAAACCAAGTAGAGTCATAAAAGTCAGAACAATGACACAAAGGAGTGATTAAAAATATGAGCAGATAACAGTAAAATGAGATTCGCCTTGTAAAAATGCAAATACCCATCAATTTTGGAGAAAAACAACATGAAGCACATATACTCACTAGGAGAGGACACTGGGAAAGTGCAAGCCTCCCAGCCCAAGGAAACACACTCAAACTTGCAGGGCTCCAGCTAACATGCTATTTTTAGCAGTGTGGACTTTGCAGCACCTGCAGAGGCTTGGTCTAGCCAGTCGAGCTCACACTCACCCTACCCACTGAGTCCAAGCTCAGGTGACTAGCCTGAGCATCCCACAGCGCTGCAAAGTCCACACAGCATACTAGCAGGAGTCCTGTTGGCATGAATCTATCTGCTTGGGCTGGGAGGTTCACTCTCAGTTGCAGTGTAGAAACAAGAGCAAACTGGATGAGTCTGACAACAAAAGAGAAATAAGTTTTCAAGAGGACATCGTGAATGGGATTTATTTCCCATCTTATGACTTCTTATAGATGAGCAAAAAATAAATAAAAATTGGAAAAAAAAAAGTGATGTAATTTTGTGGTTGTTTTTTCCCTCAAATATTTTGGTGAAAAAATTCATGTTTTAACTAACATCTTTCCACATGTTTCCTTTTTCTTGTTTTCAGAGTAATAAATATTTAAAAAAATAAATGTCAGCTTAAAATAAAATAAATGAAAAATGTTAACAACATTTAATGAAAAACATTTGTACAATCCCCCCAAAATCATGAAAAATGTATACGTGAATAATTGGCCTTTCAATTAAAAAATGTCCATTGTAAAATTACAACCACTCTATTATTATTTAACATTGTATTAGGACAGTGCTTAATGGCTACAATCAATATTGGAACCTATTGTGTTAGGTACTGCATCACACGCATCCACACACAGAGTCTTTGTCTTAAAAAAATTTCAGTCTAAATAGATAAAACAAACAAAGGAAGTATGATTAACCCCATTTTACAGATGGGGAGTTGAGGCAAGAGAGGATTACACGATATGTCTAAAGTTAGACAGGATGTCTTTGGCATAGCCAGGAATGGAATCTAGATCACATTAATCTCAATAACACCCTCCATCTCTTAGGAATCTCTTAGGACATTCTGATATCTCACAAATGCAGTTTGATTTCATCGTTCTTGAATATGCATGACCAGAACTGTACAAACTGTTCCGGATCAGATCTTACCAGTGTCTTGTATAATGGTATTAATACTCCCATACTGCTACTGGAAATAACCCATCTGATACATCCTAGAATTGCATTTGCTTTTTTTGCAGCCATAGTCTCATAGCCATCCCCTGCAATCAGCTAATACACCCAAGTCTTTGTCCTCTTCTATGTGTAAAATCTAGGGCTACACTAGCTATTCAAATGTTGTTCAAATGAACCCATCTCACCAGAGCTGACCTCTCCTTATTTATCTCCACAAATGTGTGCCATCTGGAAACTTTACCAGCAATGACTTTATACTTACTTTGTGATCGTTGAATAGCACTGGACCAAGAAAAGATCACAGCAGGACCTTCTAGAAACATCTCCTCTAGAAGATGTTTCTCTATTTACCATTACTTTTTGAGATATTCAATTAACCAGTTTTTAATCCACTGAATATGGGCTACATATTTTGTGATTTTAGGATTTTTTAAAATCAAAATGTCATGTGGAAGTAAGTCAAATGCCTTTCAAAAATACAAGTTTATGAAATCAAGGCCGGGTCAGAGGGAGCTTGGCTGCTGGTGGGTGCAGAGCATCTGCTAATTTTTCCCGTGGGTGCTCCAGCCATGAAGCACCCACAGAGTTGGTGTCTATGAATCTAAGTATAGACTGACCTCAGTTGACCGTCCAGATCACTTTGCATTCTCAGTCTTAAATCTCTAGGTAGTATGGGAGTATACTATACTAATGTTATACTAATATAAGCCATGCAAAGTGACCTACCATGGTAGGTGCTTTATAAATGCATGTATTTATCATTTTACGCATAAAATAATGTTACCAAAATAGTTCTTATGGGATGCTGATATTAATTGTCTGTAATTGGAGATGTGTGAAGCTCCCTGCAGGTGGGGCTGAAAATCAATCTGTTCCTTAACTACTAGAAAGCAAGTTTCAATGCTAAACATACAATAGGGGTTCAGGATTTCCTCCCACCACTTATGCATATGCAGCAAGGATCATTCAGAGAACCCTTATGAGACTACTGTATCGGAATAGAGAGAGAGCCTTCCTCCATCTGTCTCCTATTTATTCATCATTCCTGGCCAATGGCTGGGAATGGCGAACCGCGGTCACTGGTAATTGCGAGCGGCCGTATCTGCGGACACTCAGGTAAACAAAGCATCTTGCGGCCTGCCAGGGGCTTACCCTGAACAAGCCGTGAACCAAGTTTGGGAACCACTGGTCTAGATAATACTTTGTCCTGCCTCAGTGTAGGGGACTGGACAACATAACTATTGAGGTCCCTTCCAGTTGTACATTTCTGATTCTATGATTGTAAGTCAGCAAATATCAGACGTCTGTTCTTGATAACACCTGCCCAAATAGATCATTAAGTCAATATTCTCATCAGAATCACCTAAATTATTTAGTGGTTGCAGTGCCTTTTTCTGAAGTATTTCTTCTTTAATCATTCTATACAAAAGGATCCAAGTGAAATATTCCATAAGAGCCACCAGTCACATCCATTTTCAACTTAAGTTTTTGGAACTAGTCTGATTCATTTCTACAAGTTAGAACATGAGAATGAAGCAATATTTCTTTTTCCTCTCTAAGGGTATGTCTACACTATGGGATTATTCCAATTTTACATAAACCGGTTTTGTAAAACAGATTGTATAAAGTTGAGTGCATGCGGCCACACTAAGCACATTAATTCAGCGGTGTGCATCCATGGTCTGAGGCTAGTGTTGATTTCTGGAGCGTTGCACTGTGGGCAGCTATTCCGTAGCTATCCCATAGTTCCCACAGTCTCCACCGCCCCTTGGAATTCTGGGTTGAGATCCCAATGCCTGATGGGGTAAAAATCATTGTCGCGGGTGGTTCTGGGTAAATGTCATCAGTCATTCCTTCCTCCGGGAAAGCAACGGCAGACAATCATTTCGCACCCTTCTTCCCTGGATTGCCCTGGCAGACGCCATAGCACAGCAACCATGCAGCCCGTTGAGCTTTTTTTTACTGTCATCGTATGTGTACTGGATGCCGCTGACAGAGGCAATACTGCAGCGCTATACAGCAGCATTCATTTGCCTTTGCATGACAGCAGGGATGGTTATCAGTCATTCTGTACCGTCTGCTGCGCCATTTGAGATGACCGTTATCTGTCGTTCTGTACCGTCTGCTGCTGTCATGGGTGCCCCGGCAGAGGTCAGCCGGGGGCGCAAAGACAAAAATGGGAATTAATCCCTGAGTCAATCCCTCCTTTATGGTATCTAAAAATAGAGTCAGTCCTGCCTAGAATATGGGGGAAGTGTACTAGAGAACCAGTGTATCAGAGAACCAGAGAGCACAGCTGCTCCGTGTCAGATCCCGCAGAAATGATGAGCTGCATGCCATTCATGGGGGGTGCCCTGCAACAACCCCACCCGTTGCTTCCCTCCTCCCCCAACCTTCCTGGGCTACCGTGGCAGTGTCCCCCCCATTTGTGTGATGAAGTAATAAAGAATGCAGGAATAAGAAACACTGACTTGTTAGTGAGATAAAATGAAGGGGAGGCAGCCTCCAACTGCTATTAGTCCAGGCAGGACATTAAGCAGTGTGGGGGAGAGGAGCCCAGCATCCTGCTGCTATGATAGTCCAGGCAGTACAGAATCTTTTCTTTACACAGGAAAGGGAGGGGGCTGATGGAGCTCAGCCACCAGTTGCTATGATGAAGACCGTTACCAGCCGTTCTGTCCCATCTACTGGGAATGACTGGGAGTCATTCCTATTTTTACCCAAGCGCCCCCCCCCCCTCCAGCCTCACCTGAGGCCAGCCAGGAGCACTCAGCAGATAGCAAGCATATTGTACCGTCTGCCACCGGGGAGGGAAGAGGAGCGGATACTGCTCTTTACTGCTGCAGCATCGCGTCTACCAGCAGCATTCAGTAGACATAGGATGACATCGAAAAAAGTCAAGAAACAATTTTTTTCCCTTTTGTTTCACGGGGGGAGGAGGGGGTAAATTGACGAGCTATACCCTGAACCACCCCGGACAATGTGTTTGACCCTACAGGCATTGAGAGCTCAGCCAAGAATGCAAATACTTTTCGGAGACTACTGGGGACTGTGGGATAGCTGGAGTCCTCAGTACCCCCTCCCTCCCTCCATGAGCGTCCATTTGATTCTTTGGCTTTCCGTTACTCTTGTCACGCAGCACTGTGCTGCGGACTCTGTATCATAGCTTGGAGATTTTTTTCAAATGCTTTGGCATTTCGTCTTCTGTAACGGAGCTCTGATAGAACAGATTTGTCTCCCCATACAGTAATTAGATCCAGTATCTCCCGTACGATCCATGCTGGAACTCTTTTTGGATTTGGGACTGCATCGTCACCTGTGCTGATCAGAGCTCCACACTGAGCAAACAGGAAATGCAATTCAAAAGTTTGTGGGGCTTTTCCTGTCTACCTGGCCAGTGCATCCAAGTTCAGATTGCTTTTCAGAGCGGTCACAGTGGTGCACTGTGGGATACCACCCGGAGGCCAATACCGTCGATTTGCAGCCACACTAACCCTAATCCGATATGGTAATACCGATTTTAGCGCTACTCCTCTCATTTGGGAGGAGTACAGAAACCGATTTAAAGAGCCCTTTATATCAATATAAACCACCTCATTGTGTGGACGGGTACAGCGTTAAATCGGTTTAACACTGATAAAATCGGTTTAAATGTGTAGTGTAGATCAGGCCTTAGAGTTACTGTAAATAAGGACCAGATTCTGATTTCAGTGCAACACCACTAGTTTCAATGGTATTAATTCACGTTCTGTCACTGGGCAAGTAAATAGTCTACCTGTAAGGTGACAAGACCAGAGATAAGATATTTATGTCACTTAAAAGATATAACATGTAAATGTAGATGGCTAAAACAACTAGTGATAATCATCTGCTACATCTGTGTGTCCCTAGGGCTCAATCCTTCAAGATGTTGAGCACAGTTACCTGATGCAGCAAAGCCTTTAAGCACAGGCTTAACTTTAATTATGAATAATAATAAAACGATAAATAAAACAATAATGATAATCATAATACCACCTAGTTCGTATAGAAATCTTTTAACCAGTGACTCCACACAACTGAGGAAG
This sequence comes from Gopherus evgoodei, assembly GCF_007399415.2. NCBI lineage: Eukaryota > Metazoa > Chordata > Testudines > Testudinidae > Gopherus > Gopherus evgoodei. Next base: position 80,821,933 of record NC_044326.1, on the reverse strand, counting down.
AAGAAAATCTAGACTACTTAATCTAGCCTAATATGAATAATAAAGTTGAATACATTCAGTATTTCTGTCTTTTACCTAATGGCATTGTCATAAACAGATAGTTAAGGGTTAATGCCTCTTTCACCTGTAAAGGGTTAAAAAGTTCACCTAGCCTAGCTGACACCTGACCAGAGGAACAAGATGTTTCAAAAGGATGGAGGGAAGTTTTCCTTGGTTTAGAGTTTCAGTTTCAGCCGGAGTGAAAAAGATCAAGGAATCAGCCTCTTATCAGAGTAGTAAGTTTTAGAAAGGGATAAATAGGTTTATGTTTATTTTCTTTGTAACTTGTCTTGGTAGCACTAAGGGAATTATCAAAATTGGGTATTTTTTTGTGTAACTAAATTTGTGCCCAGGGGAACCTCCTCTGTGTTTTGAATCTGTTGTCTGTGAGAGTAGCTGGTATGGTAATCTCTCCCAGAGGGTTTTCTTTTACCTTTTTCTTAATACCTGATTGATTGTTCCTTGTTTTTAGATCCAAGGGGATTGGATCTGGACTCACCAGGAATTGATGGGGGAAAGCAGGGGGAAAGGTTAAATTCTCCTTGTGTTAAGATCCAAGGAGTTGGATCGGTGTTCACCAGGAACTTGGTGAAAAAGTCTCTCAAGGCTACCCAGAGAGGGGAAGGTTTTGGGAGGAAAGGGGGTGTTCCAGATGGAGGAATCTGGATGGTGGAAGCGATACCAGATCTAAGCTGGTAATTAAGCTTAGAAGTGTCCATGCAGGTCCCCACATCTGTACCCTGAAGTTCAGAGTTGGGAAGAAACCTTGACAGGAATTTCATTAAGCAGCATGTTTTCAAATGCTTTTAGAGAAAAGATGACGTTAATAATGTACACTAATCCAGTATCTTTAATACAATAGGATTGTGTCTTCCAGGGAGTCAAAGCTAGAAATAAATGTATCACATATTGCATCCTTGAATGCTTAACAAAACCAATAAAAGCCACTCTCATAACAGAAATATACATTCATGTGACAGTTCACCCATAAGATTTAGCAGTAGGTTAAAAGTGGCATATGAGAAATTCATTACAGTTTTTTTTACAAGTCAGTGTGTTTATTAACAGTTTTTTAAAAGTGGCACTTCAAATTCACTTGGAACTATTTCATTTGAATATTTAGACTAGCCACAGTAGTTTGATGACATAATCCACTGGAATCTCTCATCTGCCATTGCTTTCTTTTATTTCATTTACATTTCAGATGGAAATGTGGATCCAATCTGGATGTCATATAAATCATAGCTGCTTGTTTCTATTCTACCTGTCAAGTGTTCTTCTTTACCCACAAAAAGGTAGGTTTATTCTATTACTGTTCATACTAATATAACTCTAATCAAGATCAGTTCAGTTAAAAAGAACCCTATCATGATATCTCCCCACAAGAAAGAAAAATCTTTCTTTCCTAAAATGTGGACACCTCTTAGTTAACTCTTGTGCTAGCTTAACAACAACAAAAATACATTAGACACACATTTTCTATGTCCCTGTCCATATTTATAAAATGGGAAGATGCTTACCTTCCTTTATGATCTATAGGTGAAAAGCACTACACAAGAATTGATCAGCATCATAATCATAATTAATTCTCTTAGAAAAAAGTCAGGCTTCTAAGCCTCATCTTAAATCACTTATGAAAATGGGACTTAAGCATTTTTGAAAATTTTACATCTTATTCCTACTTTCACATCAAACACCCATTCATCACCTCAGTGCCACCTCTTGCTGTTCCAGGGCATAGCAGACTCTAGGTAATTTATCAAGTAGCAGGGTTGCCAAATAAGCATGCTAAAACATTGACTCATACATGATTAATACACTAATTAATAAATATTAATATTAATAATCACAGAGTTTTACATTTTCAAAGCACCATGCAAATGTTAAACTAAGGATGTACTAAATATTTAATTTTAGGGTTTGAATGAATACGGAATAAGTAGAAGTGGCATTTGATCAAAGTTGAATTATAAGTGGAATTGTAGAAACAGCAATAAATGGTACTGTTATAGTTATTATATGAGACTGTTTATTGCAGCAAGATGTTAGTAATAAAAAATATCAATTCAGCTTCATAACCTCACAAAACATACTGAATGTTGCTTTATATATTGTCAAATTGCTATTGTTAGCAAATTTTATGGACAAATCACTGCAAATGGAACATCTACTTTTGATTGAAAACATGTACTTTATAAAATCATTAATACTTTTGCTTCTAAAAAATAAATTACCTTGGTACAGACTGTTCCCCTTCTAACCCCAACTAACTACAATAATTTGGATACCACAGTGATAGGCATTTTCAGAATTACAGCTACATTCAGTCATATCTTAAACTGAGGAGGTTGAAATTGTTCTTCCCCTCTTTCACTCCCAACAACAGAAAAAAATAGCCTTCCAGTTGGTAGATTTTTTATAACAAATTTGTTGTGGATTTTTTCTCTCTTTTTTTCCCCAAGTAATTTGATAGATTTTTGAAAGGGAAAAAAAGTTTCACATCTGCAAAGTTACAGAGTGGCAAAAGGCAAAATGAAACTAAGCAAAATATCCATTCTTTCTTGGAAAGGAAACAACTTCAAATGTTTAATTTTTTTTCCTCCAAAAAAAACTGTCCTATTTTTGACAAACCCTACTTAATACATTTATTAAAGTTCTGGTGATATATATAGTATGCTTGTTTTCAAGACTCTGAAGAGCTACTAAGTTGGATCTATGTATTTCTGATAAACAAGATGAATGCCTTTAAAAATGGATAAAAAAAGCTTACCAGCTTTTCCGCTCTTCCCACTGTTTACAAATAAGAGGCTTCTATTATAATGCATTGAGTACCACAAAACATTCTGAGCTAAGAACTGTGGGTCAACACTGTTTACTCAATTATTTCAAAGGGGAAAAAAAGTACACAATCTCACCTTCTTCATGCCAAGTTATTTGATTGTTATTTTATTTGTTATTATTATTATTGGAAGAGTGTGTAAATAAAGATCTTACTTCCTATTTTTCTAACAAATGTTATTCTAGTTTGAGTGTTCTTCCCTGTTGATGTGTAATACTGTTCTTTTAAACTATTTCCATCTATAGAATTACAGTTAAAATACAACCTCTACAAGAACAGAGATCAAAAATGCTTATCTACCAGAAACAAATTCAAAGGGTTGTTAATTTAAAAATAATACATTCCAAAGTCTATCCATATTCCTATGTTCCAAACACAGATTTTCAAACGTTTTTCCTGAGATCAGCTTTTTTTCTTTCTGTTTATCCAGTTATTGTCATTACCATTTAGATACTACTACCACTACATATACAGAGAAACAAAACTATTCTCATACTCACGGAAATGATAGCACAGCTACCTCTATGACAGAATAACAGTTTCTTACATTTACATTTAGAGAGTCTACATACTCTATTTATATAATCACGACATACATCTTGTTACTTTTCCAGCAAACAAGGAAGTGCTATATCTGTACAAAAACATTTACCAAGACAAAACATTCTGATACCAGGTGTCTATTTCCAGAAGGATGGGCTGTCCATATGCATGTGGTTAGGGAAATGTACAAGCTAAATAAATATTTTTTTTAAAAAAGCTTACTCCTGCAGCTGTCTTTGTTCTGTCTGTTCAGCTGTGTAAACTATGAAATGCCCACCTCAGATTAAGTTTTCAATTTTTCAGTATTTTTAAAAGAGGATATTAATTGAACGTCAGTACATTTTATGACCTTTTATACGACAGTACACAAAGAAGATACTATTTTGATTTAACATGAAATACCGAATAAATAGGAATGTATTCATATCATCATAGCTGCACTGCAATAATTGTAAATACAAATAATGAAATTATTCTCTGCTTATAATTTACCCAACAAATTGTATAATTTTTCTGGATACAGGTTATCTGCAAGAGAGGGTAATTTTGGCAAATATGTTCATCATTCATAGTTTGGAAAAATAGCTTTTGCAACAAAAACAATCCTTCAATTTGTGCCATGTGATTCACTATCAAAGTCAATTCTCACAACATCCTTATTTTTCTAGCTGGATGCTGTATTGTTACTATTTTCTAGCTCTAACAAGAGTCTAACTTCCCTTCACCCCCTTTTTTCTGTCTCATATTTTCAATATTCGTAATTGCTTCATGGCTCTATTAAGTGAAAAATAAGAAGCTTTTCAAAATATCTAGCCTTTAAAATCTAAATACTCTCCCAATATTTATTTACACTAGCATTCATGATGTCTTTAATTTCTGAAAACATTCTTGCAAATAAGAACTCTCACCCAAACCTAAGTGATTAAAAAAAGCCAGATTCTGTCATCCCCACTAACTTTAGAGACTACTCACAGAGTAACATACTACACAGCATGCATAACAGGAGTAGAATCTGGTCCTGGGTCAACAAATGATGTTGTGAATATTAGAGAATTCAATTCATTTAAAAAAAAATCTATCATATATACTATTGTGATGGCAAAAGTTTAATCTGTAGGAAATAAATCTACTCAGGATCATTAGGCAATGTAGATTTGAACAAGTATAGTGGTCCTGGTAGTAAATTGTTTGCAGCTAGGAGTGGCTCAGCATACATTTTGGACAGGTTACGTACCGGTCCATTTATTCAGAAACACTACTATGCAAGGGGTGGTTACATCTAGTTACAAGATCAATTTAAGGCCCAGTTTTCCTGTAACGAAAATATTAAGGGCTAATCCCTAACTGAAGAAATAGCCACATCTGATAAAATCTCATTAAAACCACCACCAACAAAAATCTTTGATTTTTTTAAATTACTAAACTCATATTTGTTAAATATATACAACTCTCATAACTTGAAGTCAACAAGAAGAGAATACTGCTTCAAACTAAATTCTTACATCCACCCCATCCCAACTCAGGCAAAGCATGAGAAAAAAAGATGGGCTTTTTCTACACTAAATTATACTCACTGCTCATCAGGTGGAGCCAAAGTGAATTTCAGAGACCAGGATTGTCTACTGAGGACACTGTGACAGCATCCGAGATCCCAAGATACTTAAATTAAGACATGGTGGCTCAAGGTCTTCACCTATTTCAACTGGCTCAGCAACACATGGAGAAAGATAAGGTATCTCAGATAATCAGAGCCCAAACCAAATGAAGTTGTAATGACGTGCAAGTGAGGAGATACTCACTGTTATTCTGTGCCAGCTGCAACTTCCAGCATAGAGCATATTAAAGTAGAGCATATTGGAGTAATCCATTCTTTTCTAAATTTGAAGTCATAAAAACATGAATGACTGTGGTGAGGCATGGAACTGAGCAAACTGGCTGCATTTACTTTAACCACATAGAATAAAAATGAGTGAAAAAAATTGCACCACTAATAAGCACCTGGGATTCCAGGAATAGCCAGGAGTCCAAAAACACTCTAAATTGTAAACCTCTTGGACAAAGGGACAAAAATGTCCTCAGTGACAACAGAGAAGCAACCCTCACCATATACAGAATATCCTTCCCCAACCAAACTAATATAACTTCCTTCTACTGAACCCAGTTCACTCTCGTCTGTCTTCCAATTCACCCAGACACTATGGGCTACAATGTACCAAGCACTCTCAACAACTGGAAAATAGTGCTCTTAAAGAGCCTAGACATAACACGATCTGGATAAAATGAAAAGATGATGAAAAGATTCATGTAATAAAGTAAGGACAATGTTATTAGATATTTAAAATGTTTTTAAATATTGCTCTGATTGTTGTGTACTTTATGTTGCTATGGCAACTGAGTCAGATTCTTAGCGGATAGCCCAGCCAGTTTTGGTTAGTTCAGAGTGTGTCAATAAATGGCTGCTTTTAAGGTTTACAGCCCTCTGTGTCTCCAGTGATTTCTTCCTAAAACTGTTGCCCCTAAGGACATAACAACGTGGCAACGAGGGTGAGATGTCTGTGCTGCCCCAGCAACAGAAGGAAGAAGAAGTCAAGGCACAAAAAAAACCCTTTTTGCTGCTGAGAGTGAGAGAGAACTGGCTTGTTTGCACTCACTGTGCAAACTGAAACTAAAACCATGGCTACACTTAAAGGGCCACTGGAACCTTTTGAGGAGATGATAGTGCAATGGCATGTATATACTGAGCGTTTTGAGATTTTTGTTGTTACAAATAACATTACAGAAGAGAAGAAGGTGCCAATATTCTTAAGTGTTATAGGAGCTAAGACCTACTCCCTGCTAAGCCAGATATCAAATCTTACAGTGACATTGTGGAAATCCTGGGGTCCCATTTTTCTTCAGAACCATTGGTAATTGCTGAAAGATATAGGTTCCACAAAAGAGACCAGAAAGATGACGACACAATTGTACAATTTGTAGCAATTTTGAGAAAGCTTGCAGAACACTGTAAATTTAAAGAGATGCTAAATGACGCCCTACGTGACAAGTTAATGTGTGGCCTGCACTGTGAAGCTTTACGGAAGTGCCTGTTGACAGAGGCTCAGCTTACCTTACAGAAGGCAGTTGACATTGTGGTCTCTATAGAATTAGCAACAAAGAAGCGCAATCCATCGGTGCATCCCCTAGAGTGCATACGGTGTCACAAGAACCTACTCACAAAAGTGTGGGGAGTCAGGAATGTTACCACTGTCATAAGCCGGGTCACCATGCACCATGCTAGTGTAAGGACCTGCTGTGTCGACACTGTGGGAAAAAGGGACACAATGAGTGTGCCTGTAAACAAAAGAAATGGAGGCCTGTGGTCTGGCCGACAAAAAGGGAAATCTCCATACCCTCGAGCAGACCCAGGATGACCAAGGAGATACCTCATCACAAGAAGGAGTGCCACTCCATGTTTTGCCTTTGGCAGTGGGCTCACATGAATACTGGGTAACCCCGTTGTTGGACGGCAAACTTACATGCATGGAACTGGACACCGGTGCAGTCATCTCGCTAGTCTCTGAGACTGTCTATCAGACGAGCTACAGCATCTTCCACTTAAAGCAACAAAAACAGTTCTGAAGACATATATGTGGGAGAAGCTGTGCCCATGTTGGGCACTACTGATGTTAAGGTGGAGCTCAATGGAAGGCTGCTAAATTGCCACTGTGGTGAGGAGGTAATTACCCAGCCTTAATGGGTAAGTCTTGGCTTAGGAAGATCCAGCTGAACTGGGCAGTCTGCCAGCTATACTAAGGAAACATGCTGTTGTTTTTGGAGAGGATCTGGGAAGTATGAAGGGAGACGCTGTGACATTGAACATTAAACCTGACCGTCAACCAAAATATCTGAAAGCCAGAAATGCCATCAGGCCAAAGGTTGAAGCAGACCTTGAGTGCCTGGTCAAAAATGGAGTCCTAATACCAGTTACCCATAGCCCATGGAGAACTCCTATTGTTCCAAGAGTGAAGAAAGATGGCTCCTTCCAGATATGTGGTGATTTTAAAGTCACTGTCAACCCAGTGTTGTGTGCAGAGCCAATTCCCTGTATTGATGGCCTGGGAGACAGAAGTTCCGCAAGATTGATCTGAGTCAAACGTATTTACAGATGCATGTCGATGAAAAGTCCCAAGAGCTGCTGACTATTGTGATGCATAAGGGGCTTTATTGATACTGTTGCCTACCCTTCAGAATAACATCTGCTCCTGCCCGATTCCAGAGGGCTATGAACCAGATCTTGTGTTGATTGCCAGGAGTCCAGTGCTATCTGGACGACATCCTGGTCCCTGGAAGGAATGAGAAGGATCACCTAAAGAATTTAGAGGCTACCTTACAAAGACTGGAAGAGTATGGCTTATGAGTCTTCAAAGTCAATCATGAATTCTTCCAGCTCTCTGTTGAATATTTGGGACACATCATTGATGCTGCAGGTCTTTGTAAGGCCCTTGCAAAAGTTAAGGCTATTGTGGAGGCTCCTTCTCCTCAAAAAGTTAGCCACACTGCTAAAACCACTTCACGGACTCCTTGGGCAGAACAAGGCCTGGAAGTGGACTGAAGTCTGTGATGTTGCATTTAACAAAGCTAAGGATGCATTGCTAAATTCTGAAGTTCTGATGCACTTTGATCCATCCTTACCCCTACAGTGTGAGGAATGCACCCCCAGTAGGCACCCTACACCCATGAGACGGGCCTGAAAACCCATAGCAACGTATTCATGCTGACTTCGCTGGCCCACTTGAAGGAAGCATGTTCTTGGTGGTGGTGGTAAATGCCCATTCTAAATGGCCAGAAGTCTGTACAATGCAGTCCACTACTGCAGAGAATACAAAAACTACGATGACTCTCTAGTTATTTTGGTGTGCCAGAACAACTTGTGAGTGACAACGGACCACAGTTCATCTCTCAGGAGTTTCAAAATTTTATGAAGGCAAATGGGACACACCACATCACTTCAGCACTATATAATCCATCCACCAATGGATTAGCTGAAAGATTTGTGCCAACAATAAAACAAGCTTTGAAATTGGCAAGGGACAATTATCCATTCAAAAGCATCTGGACACCTTCTTACAATCCTACAGAAACACCTCATACTATGACCAAAGCATCCCCGGCCTTTCTAATGATGGGACGACAGCTGTGTACGTGCTTTGATCTGCTGAAACCTTCTGAACCCTGACAAATTGTGCAATGTTAGCAGCAAGATCAAGTCATCAGGCATGCACCCAGAGCAAAAGACCAAACCTTTAGCCCAGGACAGCAGGTTTTGGCTCGGAATTATACTTTTGGAGCTAAATGGGTCCCTGTCACTGTCATCGCTCAAACAGGGCCTGTTTCCTACACAGTTCAGACTGCAGAGGATCTCACCTGGCGGCGACATGTAGATCAGCTGCTGCCAGGTCATACCAGTCCTCAGGACACATCTTCAGTTGAGTTGCCTGACTTTACCACTTCCAGCGAGACACCCCCGAATCAAGAGTCACCTGTTCCTGACTCTTCCCCTCCATTACTGCCGGCAGCAAAGATACTCCTCTGCCTGGAACAAGCTGATACCACATATTCACCCATTCGCCCTATGAACACCGAGCCCATTGTCAGACCTGAACCCAAGTCCATTGTAATCCACCTAGAGACAGACAGACTCCTCAATGGCTGGATATTTAGATAGGGCAAACCCACAGTTATGAGGCAAAATAATCCCTGGGGTTTGGCCGGGAACGAAGGCAATCTAGTTTAGTGTTTGTTTTATTTAGGGGACGTTCTTATTAAGGGGGGAGGAATATGTTGTGTATTTGGTTGTCATGGTAATAGAATCTTGTTGTTGCTATGGCAACTGAGTAAGATTATATGTGGATAGCCCGGCCAGTTTTGGCTGTTTTTTGGTTAGTTCAGTGTGTGGCAATAAATGGCTGCTTTTAAGGTTTACAGCTCTCTCCGTAATTTCTTCCTAAAGCTGTTGCCCCCAAGGATATAACACTGATAGCAGAAATTAAATGTCATGGCGTACTGTGCATGACACCAGAATAAGGAACAAGCTCGGACCTTGAACAGTATCGTAATTTTAGGAGTTCTGCACACACATTTGAGAAAAAAATGTGACCCTAAGAAGTTTACTGGAACTGGCCAAATGACCATTTGAAAGATTTGTTTCCACAGTATATGTAAGAAGTTGGAAAGATGGAGACAGAGGATACCTAGTTAGCTATTATTTTTCATTAAAAAGATCTGGGAACTATGGAGTGACTTGAGTAAAGTAGATTGGCAATGGTTTCCTTCACAGGAGTGCTCAACAACGCCAGATAGAATTTCTGAAGAATTCAGATATTCATGATTTCAGAGGTTAGCTCAGTAGAATTGCAGTGCTGCTTTCTACTACAAATAGGTGCTGTATGTGGATGTATTCAATGCATCCAGTGTTTCTAGGAACATCCTCAGTTCCTCTAGTTATTTTTTTATATTACTTTCATTATTATCCATTGTAGGTGACTGAGTAGACTTGGTACATAATCCATCAGTATTATAACTAATGTAATTCTATGCACATTTGCTCCCACCTCAAAATTCAGTCTTATAATTTTCAAAATTTGGAGGAATAAAAAAAGGTTGGACAGATTAGTGAACCCTATATATGTGTGTGTGTGTATATATATTTAAAGAAAGATTGGGTTGGAATGCACAACCTGCCACCTTCTGACCTGCTAATGGAAATTCTAGCTTTTATATAAAGTGTTTCTCAAAAACACCTGAATCTCTAAAACAAGGCTTCTTGTCTTATCTGTGAATTGACATTTTTTCTTAATCTTCAAATTCTTTAACAAGATTCTCCAGAGACTGCCAGGAATAGAAACAGTCTAGAGATGACTGTATGCCAAACAAACTTTAATGCCAGCATTTAAACTCATTAGGAATTTCTTTCTGAAGAAGCATATACCCCAATATTTAATGCAGCAGTAGGTAGCTGAAAGGAAGTTAATTTCCTATACAAAGGAGACATTTTTACATGGTTTCTCCTGCTTTTAAATAAGAAGGGGAATAGTTCTGTAATCCACATTGATATAACAGGAACTGAGTAGGCAGAGTGAATGCCAGTTGGGAAAGCAGCAGTGCCCATTTTTAAATTGTTATCTTGGGTGGCCTGATCACTCTTCTGGGGAAAGAGAGGGAGAGAAGAACCCTGAGCTAATAAACTAAATGGTCTGTGCTGCTGTTCATATTAAGGACCTATTCTACCTTTGATATAATCTCAGAGATCAACCTATGCTGTACAGTATTGGCACACCTGACTCTCAAAGAGGCCAAAGCCATTTCTTAGCAATAAGGTTTTTAATGGTGTGTTATACAACTGGAGGACATTAAATAAAAGGTTAATGGCAACATTTTAGCTGTAAAGGGATTCCCGCCTAGTCCCCTCTTTAACTTGAGTGGCAAGTTTAGCCTAATAACCTCCTTCAGGTTGAAACATTCTCATACAAAAAAAAAAAAAAAATCTCCTCTCTGATCTCATTTCTACTTCCTAATAATGCAGCCCTCCCCCCAAATTTCTTGTGTGAATTAGTTATTTTTTTTAAAGTAATTACTAACACAGATGGTCCAATTAGTCAAGATTAGATATTGCTCAGCTAGTTCGACAAAGTGCAGATATCTCTGAATACAAAGGTTTTCAGAAGAATGCAAACATATAAACCAAACTGTCATTTAAGAGAGCACAACTGTCCATCTAGCAGTATTCTGCTTCCAACTGGAGAGTCTTCAAAGGAAAATATGATACCCTATATTGCCCTTAATAACCCGGTATCTCTGACATTCCATAACAATCAATATGAGTCCAGAACATGGAGCATAGATAGGTCAATAAAAAGGGATATCAAGTATAGCTTTATATGTTATTCTTGGTTTTGCAAAAGTCTAATCATGTGTTGAAGAATACATTGCTATCAAAGCGTTCAGCAGTTATGGAGTGTTTGGTATTTTGAACAGGGACCCCAGTGCTGATGTGTGACTCCTCTAAAGTCAAGATGACCAGGAAGCAGCACAACTTTTTGTTTTTGCAGATTATTCTGCACTCTCAGTTTTGATAATTCTGAAATAAGAAAAAAAATCTTGGAACTTTTCAGTAGGAAGAGGGAAGCATCAGTAACAATTTATTTAAAACTGCAGATTTACACAGTGCTTTAGACCAGCGGTTCTCAAACTGTGGGTTGGGACCGCACAGTGGGTTGGGGCCCTATTTTAATGGGGTCACCAGGACTGGCTTAGACTTGCTGAGGCCCAGGGCTAAAACCCGAGCCTCATCACCCAGGGCCGAAGCTCAAGGGCTCAGATTACAGGCCCCCTGCCTGGGGCTGAAGTCCTCAGGCTTCAGCTTTGGCCCACCTGCCTGGAGCAGTGGGGCTGGGGCTTTGCGGTCGCCTCCCACCCAGGGCAGCAGAGCTCAGGTTGGCTCAGGCTTCGGTCCCCCCTCATGAGGTTGTGCAGTAATTTTTGTTGTCAGAAGAGGGTCACAATGCAATGATTTTAGAGAAACTCTGCTTCAGATATAAAATAAGATATTTTCCTTTCCCCAAACAGCTTGCAACCCAAGGCCTCAATCTTGCAAAATTTATATAGGTGCTTAATTTTAAGTACTGTGCTTCAGTCCATTGAAGTCAATGGAGCTACACAAAAACTTGCACTGAAATAATTAAATCACTTTTAGTGCACACCTTCTGCTATTTTGATGCATGTGTATTTAGATACACTTATTCTGGAATAAAAATATTTTATTTTGATTTTTAAAGTTCCCTGCTTAGATTTAGCTTAGCAAAATCAAAATAGGGCACTTTTATTTTAAAATAAATGTCCATACATAGGCTTGAATCAAGAGCACACAAGGGAAGAATTAAATGTCATTGAGTTATTTCAGTATGTTTGCATGTATACCAACCATAAAGTGAAGAACATGCTTATGTGTTTTCAGAGACTCTAGAAGTTGTCTGAAAGTTGATGTATAGATATTTAATTCTTTCTAGATTAGTTTTTATCTAAAGTTTAGTTAGCTTTATTTGTTTATTATTTTAGCTGGTATTAGTTAGCCGGTAACTTTTAGTATTAAATAGGCAGAAAGGCTTACCTAGCCAGTGATTTTTAAAGGATTTATTAACAAATAAACTTGTTGCCTCCTGTTTCGATAAGATATATCACCCTTTTAACACATTTTCCCTAATGTCTTTAAAAAGGCACAAAATGAAAATATTACATTGTCATATACAAAATATTATAAATTGAAAGAAGGCTAATATTAGCACAAACAAAACATAAAACAAGTAAAAACATCCTACTGGAAGAGGCCATTTAAACTTTAATGGTCTTCCCCTGCTCCCACACTTCTTTGAAGAAAAGCTTTTGATGTTGTAAAATATATATTGTGTTAGGGGATAAAATAAAGTTTAGTGGTACAAGTGTAGTTGGGAGCTCCCATTTCATCTTGAACTTAGAAAATAAATGAGATGTCATCACTCCCTGAAGACTGAATTAATATATCTGATTTCTTCAGGGCAAGAGTTATGTCATTAACAAAGAACCACGATTTGCAAGAGCTTATTCATTTGAGCTTCTTTCCAGCTTGATTGCCACCAGCTCCATCACTAGATGAATCAACAAGAGAGACGGAAGACCTTTCTGATGCATACGCTCAGCTTAACTGACTTCTTGGAGTACACTCTTTTATACACAACAAGTGGCAGTGGTCTCATGTAAAAAAGTTTATATACAATCCGTAAGGGTTTTTTTTCTGAACTTCACTCAAACAATCACTCTCTCTGCACCAACGAAGAAAGCTACAATGAGCACTCTACTAGCTATAGTTAATCTTTGTTGCGTAAAAGATGTCTTGTATCACCTACAGACTAGGTGTGGGTGTTTGGTTTTTTTAAGAAGTCTGCTCAAGATGAATCATGTCTGTAGGGAAGAGATTTTTCCAAGGTGCAGAGGGGAATTAGGCACACAAATTCCATTGAATAACTCCCATGTGCTCCTTTAAAAATCTCCCTCTGGATAATTACAGTAAATATTTTTAAAAGTATCTTGGAATCCTGATTAATAAGTTGCATAGGCCTGTAAACTTTGCAACTCAAAGGTGGTCTGTCTTCTGTATAAAAATGTAATGGTGAAAAGCATGCTTTCCTACAGATACATTTATAGAATCCAAAGACAGAATATTTATTATCGATCTACCCAATTTTCATAACGTTTTCCCTCACTGTACACCTGTATCTGAGCACCTCCCAAAGTATCAAAAACCAAATCCATTACAACCTGTGCATTTTTGTTTTGGTTTGTTTGGTTTGGTTTTGAACTCATTCCTTACTTAATCTGGCAGAATCTTATGAAATCAGAAAATGAATCACCATGCTCAGGTTTTCGCCTGACAAACCTACACATTTTATTTCTTATATGCTATTGATATTTCCAGCAGACAGCCATATTCTGACACTAGCTGGGGCATTAAGAACATCAGCTTCATATTAAATTCCTCATTTTCCAAGCAGTTCCAAATCCTGCTCGCAGTTTCATTTGCGCAGCTGCAATGTGCTAATTCATCATTTTATCATGAGCTCCACAATACCTAACATTTTTTTCTTGAAAGTCCCAGCTGCTGGAATCATGAGATTGCCTGAGACTCTCAGCTTTTATTTACTTTTTTCTTTGTTTCAGTAGGCTTCTGGTTTTAAAGGCTGTGAATAAAAGTTTGAAAATGTGAGCTGAGTGCCACGTGAAGAGTCAGAAACCAGAAGGCAAATAAGAAGATCCTAAAACCATAATACAGTTTAAAGAAAACTAAGGATTTAAGCCAGCATCATTGGTTTTGTTGGGCCTGACTCATTATTTTTGAAGTCTTTGGGTTGGCAATACTGCAACTGCTTCAATGCTTGCACTGATACATCTTAAAGCAGAATTTGAAGATAATGGGATTTGCATAGGTGTAATTCAGAGCAGATTTGACAAGCAGAATTTTTATTACTGGTGGGTGCATGCAAACCAGAAAGAACAAATCTTGCAGATCACAGAATCATAGAATATTAGGGCTGGAAGAGACCTCAGGAGGTCATCTAGTCCAATCCCCTGCTCAAAGCAGGACCAACCCCAACTAAATCATCCCACGCAGGGCTTTGTCAAGCCGGGCCTTAAAAATCTCTAAGGATGGAGATTCCACCACCTCCCTAGGTAACCCATTCCAGTGCTTCACCACCTTCCTGGTGAAATAGTGTTTCCTAATATCCAACCTAGTCCTCCCCCACTGCAACTTGAGACTATTGCTTCTTGTTCTGTCAAAAGCTGACAGATCCGAAGTTGAATTTTCAGTTGTGCCATTGACACACACGTTTACTAATATAAACTGAGCAAATGAGTACTGTAAAACATGAGACCCCACAAATTTAGAACCCCTGCAACATCATTTGCATAGTGTCACTTTAAAGTTGAACTACACTTTAGGAGAAATATTTCCCTTAGTTCCATAGTTGCAGAGGGTCCTCTGGCACTAGAAGCAGTGTAGTTGCTTTACATCATAAGGTAGTGAGATGTTGGAGAATCAAATGTTTCATGGTAGGGCAAGAAAAATGTGAACCAGAAGATCCACTATTGTGTGGATCCTCTGCCCTCACTAAGGGCAATACTAGGACTGTTGAGATAAATCAACAGCAGAAGGAGTACGCAGGTGATAAACTGCAGAATCCCCAGCAGAGATAATCTGAACATTAGGGTCTGGACTAGCCCTTTTATATCCATTAACTTTTAACCATTTATTTTCCCTTTACACTGTACAACTTCTGCATATGCAACTCTCTTTTAGAAATTTATTGTTTTGTAAACTTCTGTCTCCCTCACGTAATGTAAGATTTCCCAAATATATACTAAAGTGCACTACAAGACACAAAGGAACAAGGCTCATTCCTCAATAGTATCACCTGAACCCACAGGTAGGAAGAACAAGTAACGAATCACGGATATTTTATGTCTAGAATCCCAGTGCTTGGATTCTTCTCCTGGGGGAGGGGCAGCGGGAAGGGAAATGAAAAGAAGTGGCACGTAAGCAGTCTTTCTCCAGAAGTTTGTTGATAAACATAGTATGACAAAGACATGTATTAACATAAAAAATGCCAATGTGACGGGTTGGATTTGGACCCAAGGTGGCCATCATCATGCGCAAATAACCAAAAATTTTATTCTAGGCTCAGATTGACCACAGGGCACTGACCACGGATCCCAATTCCTCCCCATTGAAATGTAGTAGCAATGAGAGACTACTCACCTCCATAGAGTTAAGCAGATATCTAAGTGTTGGAAGAAACAGACCTGGGCCCTGATCCTGCCAAGAGTTAGCTTTATGCCCGTGAATAGTCCGCTTGTCTTCACTCACAATGTGTAAAGTTAAACACATGTGGAAGTCTTTGCAGAAGGCCTTAAATTATAAGCTTTTGGGGACAGAGATCATATCTTCCTACGTTTACACAGTGCTTTATACTTTTCAGGAAAAACTAACAACAACAAAGTAATTTAGAAATGTAGAATGAGGGAGAAGAGAAAAATAAGAGAGAATGAAGACAGAAAAAAATGTAGAAAGACAAGAAATGAAAAGAAACAAGTCAATTATTGCATATATATAGAAAGTTGCTGCTGAAATTTTATGACAAAATATAGATATTATTAAAAATATACATAGACACACACTAAGTATTTTATACACTAACAACATTCAAATATATTTTCTTTGCATATTATGTATGATGGAACATTTTATCTTAATTTGTTGAAAGACTGATCCACATGGAGAATGGATTTTGATCTGCTATCCATATGAACACAATATTGTAGAGTTCATTTGGATTTTGTTAGTATTTAACAATCTATTTTTATGAGGAAGTCTTGTAGTGTTAGTTTACTATAACTTACCCTAAAAAAAAGTTACAGCATGCAGTTTTGTTTTGTTGGGGGCAAGAGGGTTGTTTTGGTAGTGTTTTTTTGTTTTTTGTTTTGTTTACTAAAACCAAATATTTCACTTCTGGATTTTTCCCTGAAGAATGGAATTTTCATAAATAATCAGAAAAAAATTGGGAATACAGACTGCATAATATTTATTCCAAATGGTAAATTCTTTAGCAGCTTTCAGGTTCACCTTCCATGTCACATTACCTACTCTCAGGCCTTGTCTACACTAAAGGGAAAAGTCAATCTAAGCTACGCAACTTGAGTTACGCGAATAGTGTAACTCAAACCAATGTAGCTTAGATCTACTTACAGTGGTGTCCACCCTAAGCAACATTGACAGGAGATGCTCTCCCATCAACTCCCCTTACTCTTCTTGATCAAGTGGAGTACAGGTGTCGACAGGAAAGTGATCAGTGATCGATTTAGCAGGTCTGCACTAGACCTACTAAATCGACCGCCGAGGCATCGATCGCTGCAGCATTGAACCTCCAGTAAGTGTAGACAAGCCCTTAGTCAAATATCAACAAATACTACTTCCCCAGTGGATTCAATTAGTCTTCTACATCTAGTTCCATGTAAATCTTGGTTGCAGCCTTATGTGGACCACTCTCTTTACACTTCATTATGCCATCTCTTTCTCATACCAGTCTTTCACTATGGCACTTCAGGTATCTATACCAGGAATACACAGTATTGCCTAATTCCTCTTTTTCCATTTAAAAGCCTATCTTCTTCCAAATGATCAGACTACTACAGCTCGTTATACATATTACATATATATGGGCTACATAAACAACAGTAACAATTAAGCTAAGGTGCTAAGAGTTTGAATTTCCAATAAGAAAAATTTCTGTAATCATATAAAATTTGATTTTAAATAGTTTTTTCCTCCAAGTTACAAAGTTCCAATGAAAACCTAAGGCACTTTAAATAGTTTTAACTATCAACATTTATATCACTAGCACACTGTCAACATTAACGTAGGGTCTACCGGTTGGCCTGAATCCTATAACCACAAGAGTACAGAGGTTTTGGTGTCAATTTTTAGAGCTTAAACTCAGTTTGACTTTTCTGTCTGATCTAGTTCAGGGAACAAGCAACTACTTTCAAGAAATTCACATAAGTAACAGAAAAAGCACATGGCTGGCAGTATTAAACAGCCACAGCAAGTTTTTGCTTCCAATATAATGAATGTGAACTTACATTCCAGGGAGACCAGCTGAAAAATCATTTTATTTATCTTACTTTTATTATATCCCATATAAGAGAGTATCCTTAACATAGAGATGGGCAAACCTTTTCAGATTAAGTCAGAATGGACCCAAACTTTTTGCTTATTTGGTTTTCTGAGACTGAGGGAAAAGTTATACTTTGTTTTCATCTTTTAGTTCTTTTTTTACATGTCTCTACCTCCAAAATACTATAAGAAAGGCCTGCTTTCACAAGATTTCCAGTCTAATTTTACAGAACTAACTGTGGTCTGAGATGTTCAGAGCAAACTGTAATTTTTAAGGCTCCCTGTAACCATCATAGCAGCACTGTTCCAGGAGTCAGCATTTCACTGATCTGTACCTCTAGCACCCCTTTTGGCTGCTTCCTCTGCACTGGCTTGTCTTTTGTCTTCTGAACGAGCCCTCCAGCTAGACACTTCACCAGTCTCATCCCCTTCCAGGATATAAAAAGGCCCATGTTATAAGCTCCAAATAACCACAAAGACAAAAAGACCTTCCACTGCACCCCAGAGCTATGTTAAGGTTGCCTCATTAGAGCCTGTCTCCCTCCTTCAATCTCTCTCTCGCTGCACATCCTCCTTTCTCTGCAGTCTTCCTCCTCCTCCCCAACTGAGTTCCCTCAGACACCTTATAAGGCCCAGTTGACTAATGGTTCATCACCAAGCTCTGCCCTTCTGGCCATGAGGCAATCAGTCAATCACCTTACAGGTGGAGCGTATCTCTATTTTTTCCCCTTCTCTGGCAGGTGATGGGAGATCACCTCATCACACTTACCTACCACTTCTTAATGTTATTTGCTTCCCATGTTACTTGCTGTATGAAATATTATTTACCATCTAAAACCATGGCTATCTTAAGAACTCTTTTGATTCTCACGTGGATCATCATGCATCATCAACCCTGCTCATCCGGAAATATATACATGGGAGTGCATCAGTCTTGTCCACAGCAATATATCCCACTACCACCACCACCCCTCCTCCAGCCCTGAGGGTGGGCCATCAGTTGCCACACATGCAGAGGGTTGGAAAGATGCACTATATATCAGCTTTGCAGGAAATCTGTGGGTAAGACGTTATAGCCTGCAGATGTAGTAATATTTATGCAGAGCCCTTCTATACTGCGAAACCCCCTTTAATGAGATCCCAGAGGCAGCCACAGGCGTGAAATCCAATGGAATAGCAATATTGAAGTCAAAGAGAAGATAGGAGTTGTTGGAGCCAGTGCAGACACACAAAGCCTCCATGATACTACTACTTCCACAGGGAAGTGGAAATGGGCAGCTAAGCCTTCTCTCTGACATAAGAATCTGGAAGAAGTTTGATGAGGTGAATTTTGCTGTTAAGTGATCATGCATAGATCTACTTCTCTTACAAACTGATAATCCCCAGAGCTTGCAATTTCATCTAAGCGAGGTTTACACTAGAACCAGAGACTGTGAAAAAGCCAGAAAAAAGATTAGTATGGGAAGACTACAATATCCTTATCAACTTCTGAAACTGCAGACATAAGAGATATCTCAGTTTTGGTGTGAAGTCACTACATATGGCATTGCATGCCAAATCATTCCTTGTAAGGTTCTTCCTACTGTCTCACATCACACAGGATGAAATTGTGTACTAATTGTTAGAACAATATATTCTTATATATTTAACTACTGAAACACAGAGCACATCAAAATTCATAAGTTTGCCTAACAAAATGTGAGGTGGGAACTCTTAAAAAAAAAATTAGGAATCTTCTAACCAAATAGGAGACCATTTGAACATATCGCAGGAATGCAAAAAAAACCCAACACATACCCAAGGAGCTGGGCCTTTATAGATTTAATGGTGTAATTCTACAGTAACACATACGTTTTTAGCCACAAACGTCCAATTAAAAGTAAACAAAAACCACATAAACTCCAAACAACTCCTAGGAAGTGGGAACTGCCAAATATCTCCTTCACACACCAATCAGGCATATTAAGACCATTCCACAACGGGATAGAAAAAGCATCTTTTTGGGACAGAATTACAACATTTGACAAAATGATAGACATGCCACAGGTTCAAAGAAAGAAAATGTTCTTTGCAGCTGTGGTGTCCTAAAACATGGGCTCTAAAACTTCTGTAGACACATTTATCAGGCACTGGGAGCTGGAACGAAAAGAAAAGTTCCATGTTAAATGCCATACACAAATGTATTGACTGTACAAAGCTTCCAAGTGAAATGGCAGGCTGACTATATAAGTGCTAGGAACCAGAAGACTCAGATTTATGTTCAATGTCAAAGCATTCTTCACCGGTTGAATGTACAAATATGGGCACTCTTGAAGGCAAGAAGCTAATTGAGACTACTCCTCCCACCCTCCATACACACACTGTAAAACCACTACATTGTTATTCTTTTATTTCAGCAATAGATCTGATTATGCCTTTATTATTTTCTCTTTATTTTTTCCCTTTCCTTTCATTGCATGGTTCTTTGTATATAATTGAGCCTGGGTAAAGAGACAAGCCAGTTGGTTGCAGCTGGAAGTATATAAAACAAGAGTTTAAAAAAAAAAAGTTTTAAGCCTCTGATCTCTCATTTAGTGTCGCAACTCACCAATTCAAATTGGTCCATACTGAAGAACTCCAGTTGAAGCTATCCTAGGGCCCTCAGTCTGTGTTCCAGGATCAAGTTTTGCTTCTGCATTTCAAGTAAAGTTACTGCCTTCATAGGCATCTGGATGAGTGACGACTGATATAGTGTTAATTAAATGAATATTGTATTCAAAACCCACTTCTTTCCATAGAGTCTCCAACAGTGACCCACACTCCCATGCAAACTAGTAAAATCTAAGTAGAAAAAAAAATCATCTATGCAGAATCAAAGAACTTCAAGACCTTACTTTCCATTTCTCGCACTCATTCTGCCTGACCTGAGTTTCCCCAGTCTCTTACCATCATATTATGCCTAATCTAGGGTCTAATCCTGCAAACACTTAATGCCAGGGGTACTCATAGCAATACACACTACAAACAGTGGTTAATATTAACAGGAATGGGCCCTCAGATTGTATAGCTCCAGAGTGAAAACTCTGTACAGCTCTATGCACATTTGGTGCTCTAAGCAATGTTAACAATAATAGAAGTAATCAGCAATAAAGTATCAGGCATATTTCACATGCCATGCCAATGTAAAAATGCATAAAACACAGCAGCAGAAAAATAAAAACAAAAACTGCAAAATTATTTTGTTTGCTTAAGTAGATAACTTGAAAAAGATAAACATCTCTGATTAATTAACTACTGTGCATTACCAACTAGAAGTATTCTTAGTCTTCTGAAACCTTCCTTTTTTTCCATCCTACACCAGACTAGCATGTGATAAAGCAGATTTATAGAATAAAAACAATCAACATTATTTCTTCCTGTCTCCTGTTTTCTGATTATCCAGTTAAAGCCTTGTAATTGAGCCAAATGTAATTTACAGCCAAAAGTTAAACAAAATGAATAACAGGAAACTTCAAAGTGTTAAATTTCTTTACAATGCACCACTCAAAGGCAGACAAAACAAACCTGCTTAGCGCTGTAGCCCCAATAACCATGCTCCATTAATCAATTGAAAATTGTAATGCTTTTCGGTTTTAGCTAGTTTTTTGTTTCTTTGAAATCAAATTAGGCTTAAAAAATGAAATTGTGAGAAAACCTTAAAGGGCTTTACTGGGATAGTCTATAGTATCACAAATGTAAACTGAACATCTGACTATACGAGCAAGAAGGCTGAGAATGATTACTGCAAACTACAAGTCCCCAGGGCTATAAAGTATAATGCTATTCAGACTGCTGTCCTTCAACAATGTTCAAATGAGGCTACTGATTATAATTTTGAACATGCTTCCTCAAAAAGCTTCTCTCCCTTTGAAATTTCACAAATCAAACTTCTTGTAGCCACACTTTCACCAACTTTTCAGCCTTTTCACCAACTTTATTATTTCCCAACAAACAACCAATCAAATTCAGTTACAGTTGTATGCCAGATTGGACAGAAGGGATACAGTTGTGGGAGCAATGCTTGTAATAAAATTATGAGCAATGACATTAATTTAGCTTCTTTTTAATGTTACCTGGAGAATGATAATTATTATATCACCTATACAGCATACCCTGATTTTTGAATTTTATAGCAGCAAGTCAAACAGATGGGGAAAATGATTACATCAGTTGAGACATTTCTATTCCTGGAATTATAATTTTTAACATTACCAAAGCTCAATTAATACTGCCAAACATTCTTAAATAACTGCTCCAATTAATAAATGAATTTGCTTTATCCATGCCTATGCCCCTTGTGGGCTCTATATCCATGAATATTCACATGATCAAGCTATACTGCTGTAAAGTTTGCAGAAAGTGAATTTCAAGTTGTATACGTGAACATTTATGGAAACAGGGTTTTTAATCTGGATGACTATTTAGATAATCATACAAGTTCTTCTGAAGTAATCTAGGAACACAATAATACAATCTGATTTATCCTAAATGACAAACCAACATAGGCCATATCAATATGAAAATAAATATTGAATACGTAGAAATAATTGTTTGTGATCAACACAGAGTTAAAAAATGCAAAATATATTGAATAATATAGAATAAAGGAAAAGTACATGGAAATAGCAATATGCTGTGAGTAAAGAGAGACACTATATTTTTCAGATAAATAATTTACTCTAGAACTGAGTGACAATTTAAGGACAAGGAAGAACAAAGAGTAAGAATGGTAATGAAATAATTGAGCAATTCTATATTAGCCAATGATGGGTCTTTTTTGTTTAGTGCAGATAACTAATGAATTATTTTCTGCTGCCTGAAATGAAATTGTAATGTCATTTACAATAAAATATAATCCATACAGACTTTATTTCCTTCACTGACTTTTAGCTGCCAACACCTAGAAAGGTCTTCGAAATTTTAGCTATAGAAACCATTGGCTGAGAAACAGCTGTTAAAAGATCTCTACTACTTTTACTGATTGTTTCAGGGCACACTATCTGCATTACCAGAGCAGTGGCTCAGTCTTTAGGACATTTTTAACCAACAGTTTACAATAACTTGACTTACTCAAAATCATTAAAAATGAGTTCAACACACTAGTAATTTTCTTAAATTTTGAATAGTTCTCTTTGAATGCTGTTATTGTGGAGGTGTCCAAAGGGAGATGTAATCTTCTGTTTTATATAGGTTTTCATACTGTGCTCATGACTGTAGTAGATAAGCACCTTCCAGTAGTGTATTAAGCAAATGAGTAATGTGTCACGTTTGTTCTTTCTTCCATTCCCCAGAGGAGAAAAGTGTGTACAGAGGTGTGTCATTCTGTTAGGGCGTGTGATGCGGGGAGAGAGGGTTGTGTTGAATTGCTTTGTTTTTAATATATATGGTTATTATTTGTGTTAGAGAAGGCAAGATAAAATAAATGTATCTTGCACTTGGAGCTAAAAGCGATGAAGTTTGTGATGGTCCTTATTTTAGGGCGGGGGGAAGGAGGTGGAGGGGCAGTTCATTCCATTGTACTGTCCCCCTAGAAAGTTCTGTCTCCCACTCAGGTAAGCTTTACTGCTATGGTAGAGTATTCCATTTTGCCAGAGATGCAAAGTTGCCAACCATGGTTTTCATCCCACAGCTTTAGATGGCATTTTAGATATCCATGGAGTGCACTGAAGATAAGGACTTAGACCTTGAACTTGAGTTGATATTCTATGGAAACCCAGTGTAGAGAGCAGAGGACAGGTTTGATGTACTCACGGTAGTTTGTGTTGATGAGATGCTCTGCAGTGTTCTGTACATGTTGGAGTTTCCTAAGTGCCAAAGGCTTGATGCACAGGTATATCACATTACTGTAGGTCAGCTGAAAACTGATGAAGGCATGAATAACTGACGCCAGATCATCATCTACCAGGATGGGACACAGTTTCCCAGCCAACTGGAGATGTTAAAAAGTGCTATTCACTGATGCTACTATATAACAGCTTAGTATCAACAAAGAATTCATTAGTACTCCTAAACTATGGACTGAACTGACCAACAAAAGGAAACTGCACCTGAGCTGTGAATGCTTCAAAATGTTTTCCTCTGTCCACCAGCATCACCTCTCTCTTGCTTAGGTTCAGCTTTAGCCAGCTGTTCTTCCTCCATGAACTGATCTCATCCAAGCACTGGATCACCCTAGTCATTTGTAGAGCTCTTTGTCATGGACATATGGCTGGCACTTGAGTCCATGTCACCTGAGCATTTCAACTAATGGCTGCATGCAGATACTGAAAAGGACCAGAGACAGAATTGATCCTTATGGGACTTCACAAATCAGGGGCCTAGTGGTGAAAATGTAGTTTCCCATCATTACTGATTCCATAAGTCCCTCCAGGAAGGACTCAAACCATTGTAGTGCATTACCTTGCAACCCTGTCACCTCTCTCAGGTGATACAGTAGATATAGCTTTTTTCCCTCCCAGTTGACAGGGGAAAAGCTGTGGTTAGATCCAGTAGGATGAGAATGGATCACTTTTGACAGAAAGAATCATGTATAAGTGCCACTAAAGCAGTTCCACTTCTATGTGCTGGCCTGAATCCAAGTTTTGCTGGGTCGAAGACATTAGCTTCAGTTAGACGTGCTTTGGCTATCCTCTCTATGAGATTGCTCAGGCATGGGAAGTTTGACATTGGGAAGTGGTTGGCTAGAACAGATATATCCAGGGTATATTTCTTTAGTGTCAGTCGAAGTCTTGGCATAGGTAAGAAAGATTTCTTCTGAATGATTCATTAGCTATTTCAGTCAGGAGTGGAATGTGTTTTCATTATTCTCTTTCACAGGCCAGGAAGGACATGGGTCATAAGCACAAGCCTTGGGTCAAGACTCAATTAGGGTGCCCATAACATTTTGATGTGTGAATATACTAAACTCTGGGAATGCAGTTAGTTTATTGACTGAGGAGTCCTTCAGGCAGTTTGACCCAAGTCCATTTCAGGCATTGAAGATAAGGACCAGGATATTTTAAATAGTCTCAATACAGGATAGACACCCAATGTTAAGTCTTTGGGGAATTCTCTAATAATGGTGGTCACTTGTACAGTTTTCATTCTGGGTTTAGAGTTAGACTACTGTTTAAGTGAGACATTAATCTCTTTATGCAATATAGCCCTTCAGAACCTGGTCTAAGGATTCTACAGAGTTGTGCATCTTTAAAAATAATTAAATGTAATATTTTAAGGATTGATCAGCCATTCAGAATGAAACCACAACACTTCCATTATCTGATTACACAGATATATCTTAATACACTTTGCCAACAGACAGCTGGAGTGATGTTCTGTCTGGTGAAAAAGGCTGCCCACTAGCTGAACAAAGGCAATTTTTTTTTGTGTTTCTAGATGGCGATTTACTAGACAATATTTAAATATTTCCCAGAAGCACAGAGAATATGCCGAGACTGGAAGTTGCATAGCAGGTTAAGGCATATGATTTTTCAAAGATTTATTTACTTTCTAATTCAAACAGTCCCCACCAAAACGGCCATATTCAGATTTAGTGTAAGCAAGTGCATTGAACTCACTATAGATGCACCTTGCTTACATCCTGTAAGTGCTGTTCTCAAATGTTTGCAGAGATAATTCAAATATATCCTAAAACTCAACTATCCAAGTTCTCTATTCCTAACCTGGATCAAAGTTCTCCTTTTCACTGCAATAAATGTCAACCCCCCACCCCAAGCACATAGAATTTGTTAGAGCTTGTCTCTTCTACAATAAGCTTCAGGCACCACCAGATGCTTCCAGTTAGATGACAGAACTGAATTATCATCCAACTTTAACAGGAAAGGCTGGAGCTAGAAATCATAACTCTGGCCTGAAGATGGTCATTCTGAGCATGTCTGTAACCTCTGGCAGGACCTGAGAAGTATGAGATTTTTCAGGAAGTTAGAGATAAGAAACATGCTGCAATTTCATTTTATATGTAAAGTAATATTTTGCCGATAAGAGTAATTCATTCTTATTAGTTCCACCAAGGAACCTGGAATGTTGAGGACCCAAATGAAAAAACAAATCACCAGACCATATGTGGATCATTTCCCCTCACTGTCATTTATCCATATCCCAAAGATATTTGTCTTTGTAAATTCTCCTGTAAATCTCCTAAGAAAATGCTTAAGAAAAAGTAGTCACTGATGCAACCATCACATATTGTGGAACATGTATTGATGAGGCTTCATGAGGAATAGGATAAAAAAAAGGTAGGTACCAAAGATTATTTTCTCCCATTGGTCATTTCCATTTTTTCCAATTATGTCTAATAATGAGAGCCTCTCAATTTCCAGCTGGTGGAGCTTGAGAGAGCCGAAAGAAGATGTGTCATAAAAGTGATATCAATGGAGTTAATTGCAGCTCAGGGCAGGATTTATTTTTTTATATTCTAGCAGGAAGACAATTTTTTTTCCCCCAGGAATGATTGACTTTCAGTGCACATTAAGCCATGTCCTTATTTCTCTAATGTGAACTGATTGCTATGATATGTGATCTACAACATAGATTTTATATTGCTAACGTGGCTCTGATTATCACTGTATTACTAACCTACCATATGTCAAATAAGGAAAGCACTATGTACAAGCTGGAATCTACATAGCGTAACTTTGCAAAATAAATGGCAAGGAAAATATATTCAAATCATACTGATGTCCAAAGGGAAAACAATTATACAGAGTAAGTTTGAGAGGTGTTTTAATCATTGCTTGTATCACATACAGCATCTAATATGTAAAATAGATTACATTACAGACACCTCAAATAATATGACCACAGCATTACCAGGACTCTTGCAACTGGATTATCCATTTTAGATTGTATATCATCACACAGTACCTTTTAAACTGCTCATTTTCATACTCAGCTCTTGCCTAATTTGCTCAGGACAGGGTATCCATTCTGTTACTGTCAACCACACTGTTTATTCATTCCATTTAATCTCCAATTTCTTAGAGAACAGGATTCCTCCACTTACAAGTTTGTTCTCCTATACTTCAGTCATGTGTTGCCCTTCACTTTGGCAGATGTCCTACTTTCCTTTCCTAGTGCCACCTATCTTTCACCCTTCATACCTGGTACGCTTACATAATAACTTTCAGCTGTTAATAAACGAGACATAGCAAATGGTCCTTCTACATTCATATGCATTTCTTATCAAAATGTATCTATAGTTTACCACAGCAAATGTAATATACACAATTTAAAGATACCAGTTTAAAAAGCTACAATAATTATATCAAGTTCAAAATTATAGGACATATTCTTTAATATAATCAATGAAAATCTCTTGCAGAGGGTAATTTAAATCCTAGGAAAAACTTAAAGTTCTAAAAAGATTATTTTGTACTGTTTTTACTCAAATTCCATCACCTTTAAAAAGTCATTTTTACTACAACATATATGAAAAGTCTGTGATGCTACAAAAGATTTCCCCAGAACCAGATATATGTCAATTTTACTTTCCAGAAACATTCATTTTTCAGAATACTAAATTGTGCATTTTTTTATTAAATTATGGTACATTTATATTTCAAGGTGTTTTCTCTGTACATTTTAAGGGATGCATAACTGTGCATAAGAGGCTAGTTTCTCTCTAGAATCATTCACACAAAGTTTGACATGAAACTATTTCAAAGTATGTTTAAATAAGTGCAAGAGATGAGAAATAGATTAAACATTTTACATTTACTTCATCATAATTAAGCATGCTTTTGGAGGTAAACTAAAAAAGTATGAAAGGTAAGTTCACAGCATTTTAATATTATTATTATTATTTTTGAAACACAACAAAGGTTTTTCTGTGACACTTGAATATAGATGTGACAAGTGAGGTTTGACTTCCATGTCTCTTTCCATGCCATAAGAAGTCATATGCGTTAAAGTCAATTCTAGCTTATCCTTTTATCAGTAAAAGCTCAGGTAAGATGAAATTGTTCAAATTAAATTTTAATGGTTCACTGAATCCTTAAATGTGCTTAATCCCCTCCATTCTGAGATCTGTTTGATGTACCTTCTAACAGGATGTTGAAATAGCTGTCTTCAAATAATCTTAGAAAAACTGAACTCTGACAAAAAAAGTGTTCAGTAACTGAGTAGACAGAAGGCAAATTTTAGACAGGAAAGACTGTAATAAACTATTTCTCTTATAAAGCTAATACAAAGGCTACAAAAATTAATTAGTGGTTTGAAAATAGAAAAAAATGTGGCTTTCAAATCACTGATTTATTTAGTTGACTTTATGATACTTTAATAGTTCTCAAACACTTGTAATGTAAAAAAAATGGACATCTCTTACTATGGCTAGCTAACTATTAAATCAGAAGTGAGATAACTGAGTTAGAAAAAGCAATTGTCAACAGCCAGTTCCTTTAATGGAAAATGTCATATGATGGGAATGTTAGCATAGTTATATATTGGTAGATAAACTTTCTAGGTGAGAACTGAATTACCAATCCAAAATTCTATTTGCAGCAGTTGTATAAAAGAGACCAAATCCTGCTTGTTTTAACCACATGTAGCCCACTGACTTCAATTACGGCTAATCGTGAGATTGTGGTGAACATTATTTGGTACAAACTAATCAGTCATCAACATTTTGCAGCTGTGTAAACTTAGCATGTAGCATGAAACAATGATGGGTATCAACAGGGAGAATATTCACTTCTTTACCTTTTGTAATAAGCTTCACCTTAATAAATACAAAGATTCAGCTTATGAAGTAACTCATGAGTCTTCCTTTTATTTTTTCTAGATCAATAGGGACTCAAGATCCGTAACCCAAGATGCTGAGAATCAATGGGAGTTGAGGGTGCTCAGCACCTCAACAGATTGGGTCTTCAGTGCACTACCAAGATAGTACTGATTTTTTTAGTCTACCTATTTATATTACTAAAGCACCTGTCAACCAGGGTAACCAAACCTAACACAAGTATTAAAATCACAGGGAATGTACCCAGGGGACAGTCAGTTGTTTGTCCTACTTTCAGTGTGATCACAGCTCCTATTCTTAAGTCCAATATTAATTCTCCATTCCGATGCAAGTTTAATAGCAGCCTGTTACATATGAGGTTCTGTCAAGATTGTTCCCATTCTAGTTCTTTGAGGAATGGTATGATGAAAACATTTGTCTTACAGCATGATCTGAATATGGCCTGGGTAAGACTCACATCAAGATCTTCTTTGGGCCTTTGCTTTTAGAAAGGCATTACCTCCCGCTCCCTCAAATCTGTATCTAGGTTAAAATAGACTTACTAAACCAGATAATTGTAACTACCACCAATTGTCTCTGAAAAAGTAGCTGCCTTTGAGATAGCGTAGGCCTGTCCCACTGAGGGTTTTGTAAATCTGTATCAAAACCTTCAGTGAATTGCACATTTAAGAGGATGCTAAGTATATCCCATTATTTTATAATGGGAACAATTGCTACAGTTTAAGGTCCCATAATGGTCTTCACCCTCATCCTTCCTCTATCTACCCTCATATGTTTCCAGAAAAAAAAAATCTTTCACATTTTGGGCTGAAGTTTTTAGGAGTAGCATCTTCACAAGATGATTTTTTTTAAAGCTTCAGAATAAATAGTATGATTTTTTTTTTAAGAATGTCAACAGAAAGTGTGGGGGAAAAGAGAAGACCACTTTCCCTATTAGAAAAAAAAATTCTTCTGAAACTTTAGGTTGGGGAAAGGGTTATAACTCTTCGAGGCTGTAATGGCTAATGGTTGACAGCTGAGATTTATTATGGAACAGTTTTCTCTAAGAAATGTTTGAGTGTTTGTGTGTAAACTAGTTTTCATTTTACTCAGTAATAAGCCTTTTAAAAAAAAAAATCACACAGCATATTTTAGTACATTTTTAAAATGTCCTTTGCATGCTAAATCCATGGGCAAGGAAAGGCAAGCATGTGTTATTGAACTTATCCATGAAAGTGAAAAATTTATTAATCGATTTTAAGATCGTAAAGAGCCATTGCAATCTTCTAGTCTGACCTCCTGCATAATACAGGCCATAAAACAGGGGTGGCCAAACTGTGGCTCGTGAGACATGTGTGGCTCTTTTACAGTTAAAGTGCTGTTTACAGAGCTCCCCATACACCCCTGCCCCCCATTTTCCACCTCCCAGACTGAGGAGGGGAAGCCTGGGACCTTTGCCTTGCAGTGGGGTGTTGGGGTAGAGACTTCTGCCTAGAGAGAATGGGGGATTCAGGGCTTCAGCCCCACAGAGCACTCCTGCTGAGGCTTGGGGCTTCAGCAGGAGCAGGGCTGAAACCCCGAGCCTCAACAGGCACCTCCTGAGGGGTTGAAGCCCGGACTCCCAGCAGGTGTGCCCTGGCTCTCAAACTTCTGAAGATTGTTGTATATGGCTCAACGGGTCAGTAAGTTTAGCCATCCTAGCCATAGAACTTCACTCAGTCATTCCTGCACAAAGCCTAATAACTCTCAGTTGAATTGGGCAAACACTGCTAACAGGGCAATGTTTTCTTTTTCCACATGTTAAATAGTAATAATATCAACTATACTTACCTAATTACCTGCAGTGTTGTGGGAACTATTTAACAGCTATCCATTATTTTTAAGACTTTAAGAGCTACCTGACAAATATTAATAAATCATAAAACATAATGATAAAGAAAATCTAATTTATTCCCTTGCCAGTGCAAAAAATTGTTCTCACAATCTCTTCTCAAATGATTTTTTTTTTGGCATTTTAAAACTCTCTCTAATTTTTCAGGCTTGTTTTAATGTAGTAGTCACATTATTAAGACAACTTCTTCTGGAAAACTATTATACAATCTAATATGGTTTACTGTCAGGGAGTTTTTTCCTGATATTCAGTCTAAAACACATTTTTCTTAATTTCAATAAATTACTTCTATTTAATCCCTACTTTCACCATCCTATTTAAATCCCATCCATTCTTAGGGCTTTCATTCTTCAAACATTTGTAGGCTGATAGTTAACATGTCTCCCTTTAATTATTACTCACCAAGTTATACATATTTAGCTATTTAATCTTTCCTTTCAAGTCACTGCCTCCAACCAATTATTCATTTTTGTTGGTCTCCTCTGAACTTTATGCAATACAATGAGGTACCAAGATCCAAATGCAGGCTCACCAAAGTCTTATACTTTTGAGAGAGGATATCGCCTCCCTGCTTTCTGTCTTGATGTGTGTATGCATTAAAGCATCAAGGTGTAATCACCTTTATTGCTGCCATATGGCATTGCAATTTCACATCCACTGTCTCCTGATCTCTTTTGACATTACTACTTTTAGTATTTCCTCCTCCCATTGAAACTCCTCTGTGTTATAGTTTACTATCAGGTTATTTTTTTCCAGGTTATTTCTTGTTTTGTTATTTCCTACACATATTTCTAAATTCTGGGTCTCTTCAGATATTTCTCTATCCGCAATGGTATTCACAGCCCTTCCTAATTTAATATCAGTTATAAATTTTATTTTCATATTGTTCAATCTTTTTCTTATTAATTATGAAGGATGTTATTAGCAATATAATTAGGTAACATTTATCGCTATTACAACCACACCTGCTTTTCTGTTGCACTTGATCATATCATAACATGACAGTTTGGTAAATTTGTGTGTTAATTCCCTAACATTCCTCATTTATTGTCAGCCATGCTTCCAACCCCACACACTTTTTTTTTACCTTCATATATAAATCAACACATTTAGCCATCAGATTATTTTAAGAAACACAAACTTTTCTCATTTACACTGAACAAATAGGGCAAGAGCCCCATCTGATATTAACTGGTATTTCATTGACTTCATGAAAAATCCCTGTTTTTAAAATTATTTCTCTACATATTAGTGTGTATCTTTCATGTTTGCTAAGAATTAACCATCATCAACTCTTTCTCCAGTGCACCACCAAAATGAAGAAGACTACATTATATTCAGTGACCAGCTGTGACCAGGTGACCAGGAACACCAGTCGAAAAGGGATCCTAGTGACTTCAATCAACACCACAGTCTGGGCCGTTGACTGTCTGGATGGCAGAGCCACACAGTGGGGCTGGCAGGCTCCCTGCTAGGCTCTATGCCGCGTGGCTCCCGGGAAGCAACCAGCACGTCCCCTCTCTGGCTCCTACATGTAGGGACAGCCAGGGGGCTCTGCACATTGCCCCCACCCTAAGCACCACCTCCGCAGCTCCCGTTGGCCAAGAACCGTGGCCAGAGGGAACTGTGGAGGCAATGCCTGAGGACAGAGCAGCGCACAGAGCCTGGCCACACCTCCACGTAGGAGCTGGAAGAGGAACATGCCGCTGCTTCTGAGAACTGCTTGTGGTAAGCACTGCCTGGAGCCTGCATCCCTGAATTCCCCTCCCCTCCCCCGCCGTCCCAGTTCTGACCCCCCTCCCACCCTTCAAACCCCTCAGTCCAGCCCAGAGCACTCTCCTGCACCCCAAAGCCGTCATCCCCAGCCCCACCCTAGATCCCGCACCCTCAGCCAGAGCCCTAACCCCCACACACACCCCAACCCCCTGCCCCAGCCCAGAACCCCCTCCCACACTCTGAACCCCTAATTTCTGGCCCCATCCCAGAACTCTCACCCCCAGCCCAGAGCCCGCACCTCCTCCCACACCCCAACCCTCTCCCATATTCTGAACCCCTTGACTCCACCTCCCAGCCCAAAGCCCCCTCCTGCACCCCAAACCCCTCATCCCTGCCCCCACCCCAGAGCCTGAAAACCCAGCTGGAGCTCTACCCCCCCACACACACACACACCCCAACCCCCTGCCCCAGCCCAGTACCCCTCCCACACTCTGAATCCCTTGGCTCCATCCCCCAGCTCAAAGCCCCCTCCTGCACCCCAAACCCTCATCCCTGGCCCCACCCCAAAGCCTTCACCCCCAGCCGGAGCCATCCTCCCCTCTTGCATCCCAACCCACTGCTTCAGCCTGGAACTCTGAACTCTGAACTCCTAATTTCTGGCTTCACTCCGGAGCCCGCAACCCCAGCCGGAGCCCTCACCCCTTCCCACACCCCAACCCCCTGAGCCAGCCCAGTGAAAATGAGCAATTGAGTCCAGGTGGGGAGAGCAAGCAACAGAGGGAGGGGAGGATGGAGTGAATGCGAGCGGGGCCTCGGAGAAGGGGCGGGGCATGGAACAGGGCAAGAGTGTTCAGTTTTGTGTGAGTAGAAAGTTGGCAACCTTAATTGTATTGTGTCCCTGGGCTGTAAGTCTACTTTTGACACCTCAATACAAAATGAATTAGGAGTCATTTTACTGTATTTGATTAGATAGTTCATAACCACAACATTTTTTCATGCATTTTTAGCATACCCTCAATTCAAGGGAAGAAGACAGGCAGGCAGACATACACACACACTTTAAAATTAATTTTTCTTTTGTGAGAGAGTGCAAGTGAACGAGTGTCAGAGAGAGAAAGAAAACCTCCAAAAGCTGCTGTGTGAGAAACATGAGAAACCTCCAAAAGCGACAAACTGCAGTGAATATATGTGCATTTAAATCACAGGCACCTTCTTAAAATTATAATGTAGTTGTGAATCATGAGATTTTATCCTCCTTGTATTTGTAACTAGAGGGCAGAACAGATGGCAAATGTTTAAAGTACACTGCTTAAACAGTTAGTACCCTAGCTTACAATGCTTCCCAGAAAATCTTGAAATTTAGTGTTCTGTCCCAGGAAAACAACTGTAGCAAAGTCCTTTTACATGATTGTTTCCTCTTTTCACAGAAGGGTACCTCGTGATGGATGACAGGTCCAAAATTCAACCTATACCACATATTAATTTATTAAAGTAAAAATCTTCATCATAACATCATTTTTCCTACCAAAGAGCATCAATATAAACAAAGTTTCTATTATTTGACTGTTATCCAATCATTGTGTATGTTTACAATTGAAGGTGCCCAAGACACAAGCCTAAGAACCTTCCCTCTGCTCTGCTTCTTTGCTCTATTTTGTGATCAACCATGAGACTGTGTTGAGACACCAGCATCATGTAAGTTTCAATATCCAACATGCAAGAACTGAACAGGCATTCAGGGCAAAGGAATTGTATGACACCCACTCCAAGGCCTGTAAACCTTATCATAGCTGATAGATCTACATTTTAAGCCTACCAATCTCGACAGGCTCCGTTTAAGATCAGCAAGAATTGTTCCTGGGTATGCCCACTAAAATTGAGTATTAATGAAAAACAGTTCAACATAGCTGGATTATAAACTACCAGATTCAAAACAAATCTGTGACTTGCACAAGAAGTGAACAAAACCTCTCTCATTCAGTAAAATACAGGAAAGAATCCTTGAATAGCTCAGTTTTATGATAACATTGTGTATCTAAACTCATTTTTGAAGGTAAATGATGAAGAAAGTTACATTGTGATGAATAAATATTATTGTTTTCCTATTTCCTACAACCACATAGCCAGACAGGCTTTATCTCAAATCTACTAAAAAGAAAATCAAAATACACATGCAAATACTATAAATTATTTAAGATTCATTCCCCACACAAAAAATGAGATTTGGTTTTAAAATCTTCCTTTAAAATAAAAGAGAAAATACTGAAAAGTACTTAAAGGGACACAATTTGATTTTTTTTTAAATAATTGATTTTAAACATACCTAGTTTTTGTCAGAACAATTTTTTTTTAAAAGAAGTCCTGATTTTTAAAAATATCCTTTAAAATTTCTAAGGGTTTAGTTATCATGGCTGATGTTTACAAGGGTTTTATTACCAAAGAAGAAACACAATACAAAGGAAACTGTGAAAATTAATACACCAATCATTTCAGTGTAAACAAATTGGGGGGGAAAAAAACCCCTAAGTTCTTTCAGTGCTAATATTCTTCAGAGTTACTTGTAACTACAGTAGTCCAAAATTTTCAGACAGAAATGTGATTTTCAGGTTGATGCCTTCTCTCTCTAACAATAGAGGCTAGAAAGGTTTTAGTACAAATTATTTTTTGCCATAATGATTTCTGATTTCCTGACAATTATCATTTATTAGAAAAAAAGTGTGGATTTGTAAATGTAGGGGAGCTGCTGTCCCTTTGAAATGCATACATGTTATTATTTCTGCTGCAGTGACATTCGGAGGTCTCTGACAGGATCAGGCCCATGTCAGAAAGAAGCAGTCAAAAAGATAACAGTCAAGGAAAAGAAATACAGCAGAAGGTAGCATTCATTGAAGGATCAGGGACAATCAGAGTCCCTGCACACAGAGGAGTACAAAGATTGCACCCTTCATACTGTCCCAGGGAAGCACAACACTCAAAGTGCTCTCTTCCCTTTCCCCACTGGTGTGTGTTGTCAGATTGGTACTCAGGAGTGAAGAAGAAAGAGGAGTATTTTACATCTGATTCTGCTCCAAAGAACTACCTTTGGGGTAGTGAAAGCCCATTGTAGGATTATGCCTTGAAGAGCTAATATTTTGAATTGTGGGTAACAAAAATATATTAAATATTGAATTGTTCTACTAAACTTTAAACTAGTACTACAACCATCCTTCCCAAAAGACTTTTTCCAATAGAATCTAGGAAGAAGTGATTTTTTTTAAAGCTATTGCTATTGGTCTAGGTCTTTTCACCATCTGAGGAATGTACCAACTGATTATTAAAGACTTCTGTATTTGTCAGTCCCACTGAAGTCAATGGGAATTTGTCTAAGTAAGTATGGCAGCACTGGCTCCCATTTTCCTCCCCTCTTTCACCCCCCCTTCTTTTTTAAGGGTGATGTATCATTTTTCCCATTATTCCCTCAAAAAGAAAGAATGGTCTAGTGGATCAGCACTAGCCTTCTAAGGACCTGGGCTTGATTCCTAACTCAGCCACAGAGTTCCTGCCTGACTACAGGCATTCACTTAATCTTCCTTGTAAAATGAAGATAATATTTCCTTATCTCACAGAGATGTTGGAGGGCGGAAATCCATCAATTATGATCAGATGCTCAGATTCTACAGCAATAAGAGCAAGAAAAGTATCTGGTTGTTAACAACTCCACATTTTCATATTTTTGATAAATCAGAATTTGTAGAAGGGTCATTGAAATTATATTAAGGGAACAATTTATTCATTTGTAAGATGTTAAACTAATATCTTTTCAGCCTGTCTTTGGTAGACCAACTGAAGATTAAAATTCTCACAGAACTTTTGGAAACTAGTAGAGGGCACCCTAACATCATAGCCAACAAACTCATTCTCAATAAAAGTGTTTCTGAAATTCCAAGGCTGAGTGGAAATCACTGGTAAGTGAAAAAAATTGCTAAAAAATAAGCAATTGCACCAGGAAGTACATTGATATATAGAGAATTTATAGAGATGTGTGTGTGTACACATACACAAAAATTACACACACACACACGACTTAACACTTACCAAGTTACATGTCTCCAACATTACTTACTAATTAAAATAATGTTTCCAGAGCCACAAAAATGTCTCTGAATATACACCAAATCACTTCCAAATGTAAAGTAATTTCTAAACTGTCAACAGGCACTATTCGCAAATTAAATTGAAATATAAAACAATCCTGGGGCACAGCAATGTGGTATATGGTACACAGAAAGAATAAAAATGTAACAAAGCTTTTTACTTCAGTTTGATGAATACATTCCAAAATATTCATGTTTGAGACATTTTTTCTACACTTTTGAAAGCAAGAATGTGCCTTGCCCTGCTAGATACCCTTTTGATAAAGACAAACAACAGAAATAGATATTGTCTAGAGGCCCTCATTACAATGAAAACTGTGAGGTCAAGAGCATCTGCATAATCCCTGTACCATCTCTGCAGACTACCTGTCCAGGAATTCAACTGTAACCAACTGATAGTGAACTGGAGATGGGGCAGAGGCTCCCAGATATGGCAGAAGCACAACGATGTCACATGGATTTTCCCGGCCCCTAGCAGATCTCCAAGGTCCAATCAGCTCTGGAAAGACCCATGGATCCTGGGGATCTAACGCAAAACATATTCTGGAAGCCAAAAACCTGGGGCACATCCTCTGGCCCATCATGGGCATACATGTGCACACAGAACATCTGAGTTTTCCTCCTCAAGTTCCCTCCTGACATTTTTCCAGTGGAAGAGGGCAATGTGGTCCTTTCCAATTACAGTAGTTACATTGGCTACTACATATACCTCAAAATGAGCCACTATTGATGCTGAAAGAAGTTATTAACATTATAGCTCATGTATGTATGTGTTACATTGCAGTCAAATATGCTGAAGTGTTTATGTTTAAGATTGTAGTTATATATTTATGTTTCCTTTTAAACCAAGTACTGGTTATTGAACAGATCCAAATGGTAGAAGATGGAGCAGACTACTTTAATATCATTCTCTCTCGGTAGGGAAAGGAGAAGTAAGTACTGCTCATAAATAAAAGGCTTTATGTTAGTTAAAATGACAGGCTTGCTGAGATAAATATATCAGTATTGGACTCAGGGGAAAAAAATCACAGAAATTTTAGCTAGGAAGCTGTATAAATGTCACTGTTCTGGCCATTCACAGAACCCTGATGAAAGATGGGTAGTCTTTTTACTAAATCCTTGCTTTTACTGTCTCAAGGCCCATTTCTGCTCATACTGAACTCACTAGTTGTTTTGAACCTGTTTCAATGACAGCAGACTTGGGTTCTCAGACATTCTACAAATGAAAAACTAATTCATGCACTTTTTAAAAAACCTACTGTTAAAAAAAGAAAGACTTTAGATAACAGGGTCTGGGTTAAGAAGAGACAGCACCACAAAGTGTCCCTATTTCAGAATTAGCGCTGGCTAATGTCAGTGAAGTCAATAGTTGTAAGGTAATTAAATCTACTGACCACAAATAGAATTACATGGGGTTTGAGTTAGTACAGAACAGAGTCCATAAAGATTAAAAAGTATGTAATTTCTCCTTCCATATTCAAGAAATTCTTTCTACTGTCAATTTTATTACCTGTCAAAATAGCTAGCTATCAGCACCACACTGCTTTCACCACTGGTATACTTGATTCTCACAAAAATGTGCAGAACCTACTTAAAACGCGCACACACACACACACACAAAAACTAAGTTACAGGAGCATAGTGTCTTTATCAATATAAACTGAAGTTCTTAGAGAAGAAGAATCTTGGATGAACTTTACTGCAAACACCTTAATTAGTTTTTCCTTATAGTGCATAATTTGTACAGCAGGGGAAAAAGTTTAAATCTAGACTAGTTATATTTATTCCTTAATATAAAAGTTTTTTTCATTTGAGATTTTAGTCTAGGATATCCTAGGAAACCTTCTCTTACATGTACAAGTCTCATTTTATAATTTCCATCTTAGTCTATCACATTAATGGGGCTTTTTGGACTTGTTCACAGACTCCCAAGAATAAATGCCCTTGCACATTTTAGTCCATATTGAATTGATGCTACTTCACAGCCTTCCTACATTGAGAGGTCCTGAATTGTAGCATTGCGATACATAAGTCTGCATAATACAGACATTTACTCAGACTTCCATATTTATTTCCATGTGACCTCCTCCCAGTAGAGTTGCTTTGGAGTGGACCGGACTGGGTATAATAGAAGGCCATAGAGGAGAAATACCAACAAGGTAAAAAGACTTAAGCAGCCAGGCATAATAAAATTATGTTTATTTACAAGATTTCCAAAACTAAAAATCATTTCTCGCTTAAAACAATCTCACTAAACAACAGCAACTGACCTAACAAGAAAATACCAATAGTACAGACACTTCAAGAATAAAATCAGCAAAGAATCCTGTGGCACCTTATAGACTAACAGATGTTTTGGAGCATGAGCTTTCGTGGGTGAATACCCACTGCCTCAGATGCATGTAGTGGAAATTTCCAGGGGCAGGTATATATATGCTAGCAAGCAAGCTAGAGATAACAAGGTCAGTTCAATCAGGGAGGATGAGACCCTGTTCTAGCAGTTGAGGCGTGAAAACCAAGAGAGGAGAAACTGGTTCTGTAGTTGGCAAGCCATTCACAGTCTTTGTTCAATCCTGAGCTGATGGTGTCAAATTTGCAGATGAACTGAAGCTCAGCAGTTTCTCTTTGAAGTCTGGTCCTGAAGTTTTTTTGCTGCAGGATGGCCACCTTAAGGTCTGCTATAGTGTGGCCAGGGAGGTTGAAGTGCTCTCCTACAGGTTTTTGTATATTGCCATTCCTAATGTCTGATTTGTGTCCATTTATCCTTTTCCGTAGAGACTGTCCAGTTTGGCCAATGTACACAGCAGAGGGGCATTGCTGGCATATGATGGCGTATATTACATTGGTGGATGTGCAGGTGAATGAACCAGTTATGGTGTGGCTGATCTGGTTAGGTCCTGTGATGGTGTCACTGGTGTAGATATGTGGGCAGAGTTGGCATCGAGGTTTGTTGCATGGATTGGTTCCTGAGCTAGAGTTATTATGGTGTGGTGTGTAGTTACTGGTGAGAATATGTTTCAGGTTGGCAGGTTGTCTGTGGGCAACCGACCGCTATGCCTACCTTGTCTGTGGGCTACCGACCGCTATGCCTACCTTCATGCCTCCAGCTTCCATCCCGGGCACATCACACGATCCATTATCTACAGCCAA
Organism: Gopherus evgoodei; assembly: GCF_007399415.2. NCBI lineage: Eukaryota > Metazoa > Chordata > Testudines > Testudinidae > Gopherus > Gopherus evgoodei. The sequence continues at coordinate 80,782,651 of NC_044326.1, read as the reverse complement.
GCACTGAGGTAAAACCGCATCTGCTCTAACCCCTCAGACAGAGACCAACACCTACAAAATCTCCACCAAGCATTCTCAAAACTACAATACCCGCACAAGGAAATAAGGAAACAGATCAACAGAGCCAGACATGTACCCAGAAGCCTCCTACTGCAAGACAAACCCAAGAAAGAAACCAATAGGACTCCACTGGCCATCACATACAGCCCCCAGCTAAAACCCCTCCAACGCATCATCAAGGATCTACAACCCTGATTGAACTGACCTCATTATCTCTAGCTTGCTTGCTAGCATATATATACCTGCCCCTGGAAATTTCCACTACATGCATCTGAGGCAGTGGGTATTCAACCACGAAAGCTCACGCTCCAAAACGTCTGTTAGTCTATAAGGTGCCACAGGATTCTTTGCTGCTTTTACAGATTCAGACTAACACGGCTACCCCTCTGATATTTCAAGAATAAAATGTTTCTTACCATATTTAAATATTGGAATTACTTGCTCTTTTATATTTGAAATACGTATAAAGCCCTTCCAGTGTTGCCAGAATGTGCATATACCTCAAACAGCAGTTTTCACTGAAAACATGAGGGAATATTAAATATGCCTTGCTACACTGCATAGGAAAATTTCTTATATATAAAAGGTACATCTAGCAAAAAATAAAGGCTTATAGCATCTCTGAGAACTAGCCCAATTTGAGGTCCTTTTGGCATGGGTTTTGTGTTTGTTTGCTTGTTTGTTTTTGTTTTGTTTAATGCATTTTAAATAATAAAAGCCTAAACTGTAACCTAAAGGACATAAAAGTCATTTACATTTAAATACCTTTTAAAAATGCGTTGCTGTAACTCTCATGCTTCCTTACTGTCTGCTCCCTATTGTTCATCATCCTCACTCATTGTGACATGAGATGTATGTGAGTTTAATGGAACTCATGCAAAAAGTTAAGGATATGCACAAGAATTTGCAGGAACAGTTTTGTGAACCACATAGTATAAAATAGTTGTCATTAAGAGCAATAAATTATCTCCTGCTATTACCAAATCAAACTCAATTTTAGACACTGGAAATTTTGGAATTGCACAGCAATTGCTGCAGATGCACTATGAGACAGAGAAATATTGAGATTAAAAAGGAGCAGTACTGTAAAGAAATCTTTCCCCCACCCTTCAAACACTGCCTAATGCAATGCCTTGTACCACAACAGAATTATCTGTTCCTGCAGTTTCCGTTGTTGTTATCTAGTCCTTTTCAGGCATTCAACAAGAGAAAAAGAAAAATACAGGAGAGGTAACACTTACAATGAATCAAAACATGAAAACAGGAGAGGACTGTGTAATTGGATAATATGTTCAATTGTGCAAAAGATGCCGTTTAGTAGGTTCTTTCTTCTCAAATTGGGCTTTGCCAGTAGACTTCTAGAGCACCAAAACCATTCACTTTCAACACAGCACAAGTCTATGTCAGAATCCATTATTTTAACCAATTTTCCACTGAACACAGTAAACCAGTGTACCTAGTTTTCCAAGTTCTATGGTTTACAACACCAAAACATTGGGAAACCGAAACTGAATTCTGCCTGTGAGTTTAATTGAACCACTTGTGCAAAAAGTTCAGTGTGTGCACAATTGAAGCGGAATGTCAGATACTTAGAGTACATTTCCCAGACTTAAAGAAGAGTGGTGTGTAAGCTTGAAAGCTTGTCTCCCTCACCATGTGAAGTTGGTCCAATTAAAGACATTATCTCACACACCTTGTCTCTCCAAGGTACTTAACCAAGTCATTCACTTACTTCCCCCATCCACCCACAATATATTTTTTCTTCTCTTCCCCTTACAGTTCCTCTGAATCCCACATTTCTTTCTCTTTCCCCACACTCCACACTAGAAGTTAGAAGAAGGGAAATAAGTGCCCCTCTTTTTCCTCTTCTGCCCTTCTTCCTCTCTTACCAATTCACATCTTCCCAGGTCCCTCTATCTATGTAGGTATCTACACCATACATAGGGCCCTACCAAATTCACAGTCCATTCTGGTCAATTTCATGGCCAGATGGTTTTTTAATTGGTCAATTTCACAATTTCAGATGTGTATATCTGAAATTTCAGGTGTGGTAACCATGGGGGTCCTTACCCAAAATGGGATCATGAGGGGGGTTGCAAAGTTGTTGTAAGGGGGTCCCAAGATTGCCACCCTCACTTCTGTGCTGCCTTCACAGTTGGGCTCTGAAAGCAGCACCCTCCCAGCTTCCTGCAATTAGGGAAAGATTCTCAGAGGTTGAGGTGGGTAGAATCTCCCCCATGATGCTGAAAGTGTCCCAGCTGGGGCCTCCCAGCTGTTAGTCCAGGCCAGGGACAGATTAAGGCAGGGCCCCCCAGCCAATCTGGGGCCCCAAGGAAAAACGGATGCCCCAGCCCTGGAAAAAGCCCCAGAGCAGAAGCCTCTACTGGGTCACACCAAACCCCAGCAGGAGTTGCAAGGGAAGAAGCCCCGAGCCTGGGCTGCGCTGAGCCCCGGCTGGAGCCCTGGACTCCCAGCAGCAAGGAAGATCAGATTTCACAGTCCATGTCCTTTTTCATGCCCATGAAATTGGTAGGACCCTACCCATACCCATCACTACAATACTGCTCACTCTTTTTCTGTTTCCTATAGGATTTAAAGCTGTTCAGACAGTTTTGGCCCAGCTTCCTGCACAGGTTTCTCCTGATCTCTCAGTTCAAATGCTGTTCCTCTCTTAACGGGCTCTCTGGGATGTAGGCTTAGCTTCCCTTCTTCAAATTTCTCAGCTTCTATGGTGAGTTACCATCTTCCTATACAAACCAAAAGTTTTGTGTACAACTCGACCATCCTCTATCTTTGTCCTCGTGTACCAGCAGAATTTGTCTGCTTCTTCTACTGTGCTATTTAGGATTTAGGGAACCCAATGTCTCCCACTTGAGGGAGATGGTTCTTGAATGAAGGGTTAGGAGAGTCAGGAGGGCAATGATTGCCTTTAGTCCAGTACCATTTGGTGCTGGCAGAGGAATGGGAAAACAAGAGGTACCAGTATTGGTGCGGGGCAGTGGTAGGGAGAAGCAGAACAGTCTCTTGGGGTGGTGGGTGGGAAATCAGTTTATCCAATCAAAACCTGGACAGGTGGCAAAGTCAGAGTGGAAGACCACAAAAAAAAAAATCACCTTGCTGGGTTGGGGGAGGGAATCTCTCTTTAACATGACTACATGACACACTTGGAGTTACACCACCAAAGAAGGCATTTAGCTGAAGTGTTTATCTACAGAATTTCAGATTTATCGTAGAGATTAAATAAATCACTTAAGAATACTCAATCACTGCTTCTTCAGGGGAGGCCAGTTACATGTGATGCACAGATGCATGTGTGGGGTCCATGCCGAGGAAACAGCTGATTACAATAGCCAGGTCAAACAAAGTCAACAGTGAATCACACTACTCCGAGGGGTTCTGCACTACTGTATGTCTCAAGCTAACTAGCAAATATGGAGATTAATACCAACAATGAGTTCTTTAACTTTGTTTAACAACAATCCGGGGTTTCAAAAAAAATTGAAAGATCTTAAAAGTGCCCTATGTTTTAGAAACTGTATAAAAGTGTGTGGGTTGTTGTTTTGTTTTTTTTTTTGTTGTTGTTGTTTTTTTGAGAGAGACATCTCATTGTTTAAGTTAATTAATTAAATTAACATGGCTGGGTTTGATATCACACCAACTGAAGTCAATGGTAAGATTCCCATTAATTTTACTGGGTATTTGATTCTGGGCTCATAGATCCTTCTAAATAATTTCTGCTTGATCTCTATATTTCTCTTTATAAAATCACCAAAAGCTCTGTTGTAATAATTGGGCCTACAAACGTATCCTAATATTGAGCTCAAATGTGAGAAATGAATGAAAGCTCATAAAATAGTACAATAATCTATATAACAACAAATGTTGCTGGGACAAGGCGGAAAAAGGAAACACAAGGACTGAATTAGTCCAAACAAAAAGTCAGTGGTAAATCCAGAGTAAGTTCACTGAAGTCCAATCCATTTACCTAGGCACAGCTGAGAACAGAATTTGGCCCAGTGTGTCTTCCAATGAAAATAATAAACCATTACAGTGTCCAGTGTGGGAATCAATGTGTGCAATGTTATCGTTCAATGAGCTACTACCTAAAATCAAATCAGAGAATTATAAAGAACAAAATATTCCAATAGTCAGCTGTTTGTTTCATATAATCAGTCAGTTATGTGGTTGCATAAACTACGTTTCAGCAAGACAGAGAGATATACACCTGGAGAATACTGTCAGTTTTTTAAAAATGAGACATGTTCATTTCAGCTCCACTCAAAAAATAGAAGAAACAAAATCAATTAAAAAACATTACTTGACATTGTTCTTGTAATTACCTATTATGTTTAAATACCAGATGAGGTCTTAACTTTGTACTTCCTATCTATTGTCACTTGAAGAAAGACACTCCACCTTTCATTATGAGAAAGAAGATAGGAAGACATTTGTTAACTATGGAGTGGCAGTGCAGTGTCAGAAACGCTTGCCTTAATTTTACAATTTTTGGCTTTTACCACTTAAAGCCCCTGAGGCAACAAATGCTCACTAATGCACAACAAAGTGCAAAATAGATAAGTACCTTTTATTGTATAGTAATTTTGAAAAGTATTCATTATTTGACCTACAGACCTTAACAACCCCATCTATAATTTCTCTGTATTTATTCACTGATTTAAATCTCAAATTTAACTTAGTACAACTTGTTGGCTTATTTGACGGTGTTAACTTGTGCTTATTATTCTACAATGATTAAGACAAATCTTAAATCTTGTAAATTGATTCACATTCAGAACTTCCACTGACCTCAATAGGAATCATAAACATGGAGTAACTACAGGATTAAACCTTATAATTATCAGCAGAAGTTTGTCACTTAGAAACCTTGGGCCTGATCCTGCAATTCTTATTTACATAAATTGAGGTCATGGGACTACTTGTGCAACTAAGATCTACTTAAGAGAATAAGAATTGCAAGATTTGGCCATGTACGAAATGTATCTGTTCCTTTATGATCTGCTGTGTTAATACAGCTACCAAGAATAAGGAACACACCACCAAGATAAAAATCTAAGACTAAGATACTTTTGGAGAAACTAGTTATTTTTAAATCTGCCACTCCATCACTGATTTAAAACAAATGGCCACTAATTTATCATACATTATTACATATTTTGTGCTTCCTCTTTGACAGCAGCAAACTGATGCACACTTTACTCAAAGCTATGGGTGATGCAGATAAATGGATAAAGATTTACTAAGTAATTTTAAATATGCAGTATCCCTTTAAAAATTTGTGGGTTTTTTGTACAACTAATAAATAGTAAGGCCTATTAAACCCTTTTTTCTGAACATTGGAAAAGGATGTCTGGGACTCAGTGTTTGCAGTGCAGTGAGAAGCTCTATTGAGCAACTGTGTAACTGATAAATGTGTGACCAATTCATGGATTATTTAAGTAACATGCACTATGTTATACGGGCACTACTCATATTTCTGAAATTAAGGGTCTGTCCATGTTTCTTCAGTAAATTCCTGCTTTCACAGGGCTAAAGATTGGTTACAAAATATTAATTGGGCACAGATTGGTATTCAATTTCAGAACACAATGGGACAGTATATGTTTAAATGAAAAAAATTTATAAATCATTGGAGGAAAAGAAGTTCAGTTTCAAGTATTTCTCTGCAGAAGGACAACTTTACATTTTATTTCTACATCGAAGTCATTTTAAACTGATTCCTCTATTTGCATTTGATATTGGGGATGGGGCGGAGGGGAAGAGAAATGTAAATTCTCTCTTTCCCTCCTATGAAAGAGACAAACAAGTACACATCTAGACATTCAAAATACAGAGGACTTTCCTCTCACCATCCTAAGTGGGTTATACAAAGTTTCTAAGGCTAATGTTTCTGGTTTTTACAAAAACTGAAAATTTCTGGCTGAAAACCAAAGATTTTGATTCAGAAATGCAGCCGCAGTGTCTCACGGGATTTTAGTCCTGGTAGCACGTATGGCAGCAGTACTTGCTGCACTACCTCAGGGTCTGGTCACTCCTGCCAACATTAGCCTCCATTCCAGCTGGCTCCAGCTGGTCATATCGAGAGTTATGACTGAAGGCCAAAGGCGGGCCCAACAGAGAAGGGAAACAGATCCTCAAACAGTAGTGAAGGTGGATGAGCTACGATGAAACCATCTGCTACAAATGGAAGGGTTTGGTATCCCCAAACAAAATCACCACTCTATATCTCCCCTGTCCCAAAGACAAAGAGTGAATCAAGGGACATCTGATAAAACATGGTTCATAATCTAGGCCGAACTCCATAATGCCCATGATTGATTTGAGAAAATCGACCAGATTTGCCATCTGGAATGTACTGACCCTTAACGACAGCTGGAAAGATATAACATTGCAGTCGAGACTAGTGAATAATGCTCAACATTCTGTGGTGGATGCAAGCCTATTGTACTCTGAAGTAATCAGGCATGTAAACAGGGTGGTGGCACTCTTCCTCTGATGGCCTTTTAATAAATCACATACAAACGGGGCACCCTGTTTCTGGTCGACTGCTATACACCAGGGTGAGGTATCACTGTGCTCAGATGTCCATCATCATGGTCTACATTCCCACCAAGAAAGGTAAAGATGTTAATAAAGATGAATTTTATGAACAGCTAGCAGCAGTGATACAATCTGTTCAGTTGAATAACAAATTTATTATACTCTGAGATGTGAACGCCATATTAAGCCCAGAAATGCTTTGAAACTATTATCAGGCTATTTTGCTCTGGAACAATAAATGACAACTGTGAGATTACTGTCCTTTTGTGCTTCTCACATTACTATCACCAGTATTTGGTTCATGCCCTTAGACATCTACTAGGAAACCTGGATAGCCAACAATGGCCAGATGAGGAAGGAGTTAGACCATATATTGGTCTGGAATTGTAGTACAGTAAGGTCACACTGGATCAACAGAAGTGCAGTCACAAAACAGTTTACAAAATATTAGAAATTTAATAAATGCTTCTAATCTCAGAGTTTCCCAAGATCACAGTCCTAGGTTCATAAATCACCCTTCTCTCCCAAGCAGCCTCCCCTCATATTCTTGGCACAATCTCTGTCTGAAATCAGCAGCCTAAGTAAAGATCCTTTACTGTATATTCATTACTATCAAGTCCTGACTCGTCTCTGCTGAGCAGGACACTGCAGTGTGTCTAAAAGCTCTGTTGTTTTTTCTGATTTTACATCACGTTTATAACACATGACCAGTATGTCCATGTTCTGGACATGGTCTTATTAAAACGGGTATTTCTAATAAACTGTAAAAATAAGAAAATGAACATGTGGAGAAATGAACATCAGAGTTTCTACACAGATTTGATTTAAATCTAAACCTATTGTAGAACTAAAAATGCTCAGATTGTATGCAGTGTCATAGCCATGATGGTCCCAGGATATTAGCGAGACAAGGTGGGTAGGTAATATCTTTTATTGGAGCAACAGAAGTTAGTCCAATAAAAGATATTATCTCACTCACTTTTAGTCACCATATCGGCTACATTTTAAGGTTCTGATCCTGGAAACATTTATGGAGATGCCTCAGTGAGACTGAAGTGCATTGGCTCCAGTGGGAATATTCATGTGCATAAACGTTTACAAGATTAAGGGCCTGATTTGTTCTGCATGCTCCAGAAAGTCTCATTGCTGTTTTGCTTGTAGAAGAGAACAAAGGTCAAATTGAATAGTCCTTCACTATTAATCAGGACACACAGGTGAATGAAAACAGACAAAAGAGATGGGTTTAAGCAGCAGGCCACAACTTATTAATTTAAATACTGGAAAGGGGCACTATATGCCCCTCCTCAACTCATCTCTGACCTACCAGACATTTAACTGGTTCCAGTGCAGGGTTCCAGTGTGCCTACCTTGTAACCAATAGCTTGGGGTAGACGCTCCGCAGCCTACCTCACTTCTGAATCATCTCAACCTCTCCCCCATCCCAGAGAGGGGAACAGCTGATACCAGTGGGAGACCATGGTCTGCAAAGACTTCAGAGATCTTCTTCACCCATAGGCACAAAGGTCTACAAGTGAAATCCCAGGTATCTTATTTTAAGAGCTAGCCCTTTTCCCCTTTATCTGCATTGGACACTGGCTGCAAGTTGCAACAAACTAAACATTCTTAGAAATTTCTGTTAGGAATTTGTAAGTCCTAATCCTGCTTAATTGAATCATAATGCTATGAGGAAAGTGGAAAAAAATTCACCAGATCTCTGCAATTTGGCCCCAACATCAAAAGTTACATTCTGGGAGTCGGTAAAAATGAATCAATCAAACCCGCAGCATTTTAAAAACATTGCTCCATTTCTACTGCTACAGGGAAGGAGGGTAGGGCAGCTAAGGGGAGCCAGAGGTTCCCAAAGGCCTGGGCAGTTTTAAATTAATGAGGGGAAAGCGATGGGCCAATCATTTCCAAGTTTGCGCTGTCTGACCAATGAAAAGCGGAGAACACATGGAGCGGGAGCCCAGCCCTGCACTCCTAGGCATGCTTCTCCTTGCCCTTTTAGAATATGTCTACATTTAAACTGCTATAGCATACCCATATATTGCAGCGAGGGAAGGGGCGCTCCCATCATATAATCAATCCACTTCCCAAACAGATGGTACTTAGGTCAACAGAAGAATTCTGCCGTAGATCTAGTGCTGTCTATTTCAGGGGTTAGATCAGCTTACCTACGTCACTCAAGGGTGTGGATTTTTCACACCCTGAGTGACGTAGCTGTGTCAACTTAACTTTTTAGTATAGACATGGCCTTACTGTGACATCCAGACCAAATGCTGCTCCAATCATTCCCTCCACCCACTTACGTCTGGTCTACACTAGGTAGGGGGGTCGATCTAAGTTACACAACTTAGCTATGTGAATAACATAACTGAAGTCGATGTACTTAGATCTACTCACTGAAGTGTCTTCACTGTGGTTACTCGACAACTGACGCTCCCCCGTTGACTCTGCCTGTGCCTCTCGTGGAATACCAGAGTCGACGGGAGAGTGCTCGGTGGTTGATTTATCGCGTCTAAACTAGACAAGGTAAATAAGACCCCCATGGATCGATCGCTGCCCGTCAATCCTGTGGGTAATGTGAACAAGCCCTTAGACTGAGTGTGTGTAGGACATTATCAGATTCAGAGCACAGCTTTTCTTTTCATTGCAGCATTATGTTGACAATAAAACCCAAGTCAGCAAACTAACATGTCATTTAAATTAATGTTTCCTCCTATTTGTTTCTGTTTTTTATATTGCCTCTATTTAAAGTTAGAAAACTCCTTTTATGGCATGAGACAATGGGTTTATACAATACATGGTTTCCAACAGAACTTGGCTATAATGTTTCTTCTTCCACAAGTTGCTTACATGAGAACCCAATTTTTTAAACACTAGTTGTCATGAGATTAGAATTTTGCGGTTACTGAAGATCTAAGTGTTTATCCACGCTGTGGTTCTTAATAGGACTATCATGCTAGCAATACATGGTCTTATTTACAAGACAGCCAAGCACGATAACAAATAAGTTTAGCAAGCAGCACTGCACAGGAAGAAAGGAGAAAATACACAAAGGAACTCAATTTTAATCACCTAAGGTGTTACTAGTTACTTATTATAAAGCAAATGGGGGCAGTGTGATCCGAAGAATGGCTATACTGGATCGATCAATGGTCCATCTAGCCCATTATCCTGTCTTCTGTCTTTAGCAGCAACAACTTGAAGTTGATAACAGATACATGTATAATTTGGTCAAAATCATGCATGTCAGAGCCAAAAAGTAATGTCAGAATTAAATCTGTATTCAAAGGATATAAAGAGATTTGGCCAATGCATAACAAATCAAACTGGTGAAACCATTTTTGTCCCTTTTTTTCACAAAGCAGTAAGAGTGAAAAAAAAATTAATAAACTTAAATCATTTAATCATTTAGGAATCTGCTGGCTCAACACTTAATATATGACTACAGAATTAAGAAACTTTACCTCTATATACCACAGTGTGAACTTTCTTCTTGATATTAAATTAATTTTACATCACTGGAAGAAAAAATATTAATTTAATCAAAAATTCTTCTAAGTCAATAGAATCACCCATAATTTATCTATCATATTCACCAGCTTCCTGGCCCCAAAATTCTGTGTCTTAAGGAGACTCTCCCTATCCATCTCTTCCTAGCCACCTATTGTAAGAAAAAAAGAGTTCAACCAATCAAAAAGAGGATAGGTCTGTCAATAGCTATTAGCCAGGATGGGCAGGGATGGTGTCCCTAGCCTCTGTTTGCCTGAAGCTGGGAATAGGCGACAGAGGATGGATTACCTGTTCTGTTCATTCCCTCTGGGACACCTGGCATTGGCCACCATCAGAAAACAGAATACTGGACTAGATGTACCTTTGGTCTGACCCAATGTGGCCGTTCTTATGATCCCACAGAGCAATAATATCCATCTGTCATTTTTAATTAGAGATGGGATAAACTTAAGGCAAAAAAACTGATTTAACACAAAGTAGTTGCAAACAAAATAGTGACTCTGAATTATTCAGAGTTTGAAAAGTATACCAGATACAAACATACTAGCCAGAAGTCAACAAAATACACCTCTACCCCGATATAACGCAGTCCTTGGGAGCCAAAAAAATCTCATTGCCTTATAGGTGAGACTGCATTATATCGGATTTGGTCCAGTACGGCGTATCGGACTGGTCCGGCTTCCCCAGCGATGATTTAAAGGGCTCAGTGCTCCAGCTGCTGCCGGGGAGCCCTGGGCCCTTTAAATCACTGCCAGAGCTCTGGCAGTGGGGCTTGTGCGGGGATTTAAAGAGCCTGGGGCTCCGCACAGCGGCTGGAACCTCTGGCCCTTTAAATCACTGCAGGAGCTCCAGCAGTGGGGCTCAGGCAGGGATTTAAAGAGCCCGGGACTCCCCGCAGCGGCTGGAGCCTCTGGCCCTTTAAATCACCGTCCAAGCCCGGCTGCCAGAGCCTCGGCGAGGATTTAAATGGACCGGTGCTCCAGCTGCTGTGGGGAGCCCTGGGCCCTTTAAATCACAGCTGGAGTTCTGGCAGCAGGGCTTAGGTGGGGATTTAAAGGGCCTGGGGCTCCCTGCAGTGGCCAGAGCCCCGGGTCCCTTAAATCACTGCCGGAGCTCTGGCAGAGGGGCTTGGGCAGTGATTTAAAGGGCCCTGGGCTCCACACAAATTCGGATATAACGTGGTAAAGCAGTGGGGCTCAGGTGGCGCTCTAAAGGGCCAGGAGCTTCCCACTGCTTTAACATGTTATATCTGAATTCATGTTATATCGGGTTGCATTCTATCAGGGTAGAGGTGTACAAATAAATAAGATGATGATGGGGGGCTGGGAATGGATGGTGTTGAAACTTATAGAGCAGGGGACTGTCACAAGATCTTGTTTGGGGTTTCCATCTTTCCCATTGGCCAATGACTAATAGATCTGTTAATCTGCCACCTGACTGTTTGTGTTGAGAATATACTACTCTACCATTACTCCAACTTACTTTTAGCCTTCTCCCCTCTCCTACCCCACAAACCGCTCCAGGGCCTGCCTCAGCTGCTATCAATAATTTTTTCAAACAGAAGGAAAACTAAATTGACCAAATTCTTGTCAATTTTGTGGATAGCCAGATGGTTCTGAGGAGTGGCTGCTAAACAGTCTCTCTGCTTTCACTTTGTTTCTGTCTGGCAAAGCTGTAAGAAGTAGCACAGGTTCTAGTGCTCTCTCTTTGGACTCTCAGGAGACACGACTATGCTGGTTTGCATTCAGTTCCCATTTTGAAAGTAATCTGCACAACCGTAAGTACGAGAAACAATATTTATGTCAAATAACAAGGTAAAGTTCTTCAGAAATTGATGACTTTCCTTCCACCTGTTCCACCCACTGTCCCACTATATACACACACAGGCACCCTTGTGAAGGGAAGCGCCTGCTCACTGTTGGTGAATAAGTGAGTGGATTTTTCAGGCCCTAGACTATTTGATACTCTAAACCTCATGAGAACAAACTGTTAATTAGCGTCGGTTGTGTTTATCCACAGTTACATACGGATACCAGAGAATGTGTCCATTAAAGATCCATGCAGGTGTCCACAACACAAAGAAGAACTGGCAGCTGATGAAGCTGAGACTGTAATTTCATCAGCCAATAGGCAATGCCCTACCTAAAAGCTGAGGGGGTCCAGATGAATAGCGAAGGATAAGATTCTTACATGCAGCAGCTCAGAAATTACTGGCTTGTATAATGGCTCCAATAAACAGAAGAGAACAGGTACGCATACAGGGGAGAGGTAAAAAGAACAGCAGCAATGTTTGATTATGAAGAGAGACAGAACAAAGGATTCAGTACAGCGGAAGTATATAGACGGATGCGTGTTTAAAAAAAAAAAAGTGTGTCCATATTGAAAGCAAAGATCTTCCCATTAAGAGATGCAGACCCTTTGTATTAGCTCAAGGAACCATGTGTACTTAGACTAGAGTTTTTTCAAAATTTTGGGTGAAGATTTTAAAAGTTTAGAATGGTGTTGTCATCATCACAGTACAAATGATCCCTAAACACAGCTCCCATAACCTAAAATCTTAAGTGCCACTTATTCAGTGACCCTTCCAACTGCTTATAAGCCATAAAACCAGAAATCTCAGGGGTGTCCCATAACCGATACTAAAACAGCCTTCCTTTTCTCCACCCACCTCATTTATATAGTACAGCAAAGAGTTTATTATGGAATTGAATTCCTGAAAAAACCATCAGCTCACATTTTTTGAAAGACATCTTCAGATGTCTATTCTCCCCTTGCTATTTGCGCTAAAGCTAATTAGCCTTAATATGATTTATACATGTGTTTACTTGTGAGTTTACAATACTTAATCCTCAGATTATAATGTACTCATACAAACAAAGCAACAAGATTGTACTTCAAGTTTTCCTTCCATTGAACTCTGAACTTTCTAAACAAGTATTTACGAAGGGGAGGAAAGACCGGGAACTGACTGTACTTCCTCTGTGCCAACCTATGAGACTTGTATTCACATTGCTAACATCTTTAAAATATATAGACTTACCTACTTGCTATGTAACATGTGCAGAATTTCTACATCATATTCTTCTATCAATACATTAACATACAAACTTTTATGAATATGCTTACTGTATCCAAACAGATGAAATTTTCTGGTAGCATATTTGTCCTTGAAATAAAAAAGTCACATATAAGTGAATTCTTTCTCTAATTAGATAAAATCTTGACATAATTCCCAAAACAGACATTCTCAACCTTCTATTTCTGACTTAAGCACAACTATTTCCTGGGTCAACATTTATCAAGTAAAAAGAAGAAGTATTTATTTTTTATTAATCATGTCTATTATGGTAATGCCTGAGGACCAACCAAGAATGAAGCCCCATCAACAGACAGTTCCTGCTCCAAAGCCTGTATAATCTAGATAAAACAGACACAAGGTGGGGCAAGGAGTGAACCATGTGATGGCAGCAAACACTATAGTTGCATGATTTTTTATTTGGTTGGGGTTTGTATGTGGGAGTGGGGGTGGAAGGGGTTACTTCAGAGGGGACAAGATAAATGGAAAGAAAAAAGGAAAAGAAAGGGATAAGGGGGACATAGAAGGAGACAAGAAAGTAAAAAAAAGCAGGTGTGGAGTGAAGCTAAAGAACCACCCTCCTAATGGTTTACATTAGACATGTACAGTACATTGGTGCCGTATGTATAATATTGTAAGGAATGAAATTTAAAATACAAACATGAATTCCATGCACAAGCTACTGGACAACAAAACTACAAATTAAAGGCTTGAAGCTCTGTTTTCATAATAAACTATGCTTATTTCTTCCCCCATATGGATTTTTGTTTCATTAAATTAATAAAAGCAATTAGATACTGCAAAAAAATAAAAAAAATGAATGTATTGACTGTCACTTAAAAAAAATCATGTATCAGCCTTGACAAGCAAGATTCAAACTCGTTTAAGCTTTTCTTATCCACCTAAATACTTCTATGGCCCTTCATCAATGCAGTATTTAAATCCTTCAGAAACATTCATTAATTTACTTTGACAAGACCCCTGTGAGATCAGTATTATCCCCATTTTACACATAGGAAACCTAGGTAGACATACATTTAGAAGAAATACGAAAAAAGAAACAAACAAACTTGTGCTCATCTGTGACAATCAGGGTCCAGATGCTCCAAGAGGAGAAGGGGGTGGGGATCTGACCCCAAAGAACAAGCAACTGATTGCATTCAATGTTATTGCGAATAAACATATGTCAAGTAAGGTCTTTAAGGAAAGGATGTAATGTTCTAAACATCAGGGTCCTTACAAGATCTGTGTACAGGTTATGGTTATGAATGTATGCTTGTGTATATATGTAGAACATTATAGTTGTAACTAGACGTCAAGTGCAGCTTAACCTCACAACAACGGTGAAGTAATCAGGCAGTGATGGTCACCTCCCAGGTTAGTTTATATGAAACTAACTCCAACCACCTAACATTGTACAGCCTAGAGAAAGACAATGTTGGACCACTAAAATTAATGGAAAAATATTGAAACCAAAAAGAAAATCCCAGTCTTGGAAAACGAAGGAAGGAGGGAATTTCCCCTGTTCTGTGTAACCATGAATCATCATAATCAGAAAAAGGGGGAAGAAAACTGCAAAAAGGGATGATGGTTTCGAGAAACTGAGGGCAAGCACCTAAGAGAGGTTCTGGGAAACTGTTCGGAGGCAATAGGAAATTTATATTAGGAGAAAAAAGGAGGAAATAGCTAATATAGAAGTATAAAGCATGAGAATGCATCTTTATGTTTATTTTCAGTGTAACTTGTATGTGTTTGCTTTTCCTCACCATTTCATCTTTGAATCTAAGATTTTTTATTAAATAAAGTGTTGATTTTTACTCCAAACAGATCTCTGTTGTGCAGACTAGTGGAATATATGTGCCAAAGTGAACTGATAATCGGCGACAGGTTTCACTCCTTTGGGGGTGATGAACCAGAGGGGAAAAGTCAGAGTGTCTGGTTAAGAACTCAGGGAGATGGATTTGGGAGGACTCGATACCAGAACAGCTAGTGGGGTCACCCTGCAATGAGTAGCTAGGCAGGCTGAAGCCAGGGATTGGACCTTTGTGCTTGTAGGCTGGCTACTGGTGTCAAAGCTCTGAGCCACAGCAGCATAGCATTAAGACTCCCAAAGTTACAACACAGATGGTGACAGAACTCTTACTTTTCTGGATGATCTGCAAAATGTCACACCATCAATGATTTTGACTGTACCCATATATTTATACATTTTAAATTTAACTAAACTACTGTCCTTATCCAGGACTCACACAGGTAACTGAAGAATCCTACTACAGTTGTGAAATTCTGCCAAAAATGTATTTTAGTTGGACTTAATGTACAATAATCCTGTGTCACATTTTCTGCCACATCAGCTTAACAACAATGCTTCAGTTTTCCTGCCCAGAAACCTCAATTATATTTTCAAACTGTTTTCCTGTAGTCCATAGAAAAGTCAGATACTGTTTGCTGGGATAGCAGGGACGTTGATTCTGAATAGACAAAAAGTGACAAGAATTGTGAAGGCAAAGCATGTGACAAGCTTCAGAATGCTGACCTTTAGAACTTGAAACCAGATGGATGACCCAGCTCTTCAGCAAACATGAATTCTTTTGTATTATGGGTGAAATGGCAAATATTTCCTGTTATTAAAAAACATTTTTGGATTACCTTCCCCTGATTCGAATGCAGAGACAACTGCCCTCAGTGACAATAAAAAGATTGTAAAGAGTGCCCTAAAGCTACAATACAAAGGAGATAATATTTCTGTTAAAAAGAAGAGAAAAATTACAGGCTTTGTCAACCCACGAGAGCATGAACTTGTTTTTGCTGGTGCTTGCATTTCAATACCTTGACAGCCCAGAATAATTCATTTAATAATTTCAGTTTATAAAAACATACCTATGTAGAGGACTGGGTGCATATATACACACACACCAGTACAAAAAATAAATAGAGCTAATGCCAAACAAATGGAGCATTAACGACTAGATCCTGCTATAACTAGAACTCCACAACCCAATAATGCATCCTTCCCACCAGGACAAACTAGCAAGAAAAAATGGAACTTGCGAAAATACCTGAAAGTCAACGAATTTTAATTAGGTAAATGAAAGAAGGAAGGAAGAAAATTTTACAACTGAGGATTAATCACTGAAAAGCTCACCTCCACTCTTTTCTCACTTAGCTTGAATGCCTCAGAATTACACAAGGCAAGATGAGAGGTCTCAACACAACCAAACCAGCTCCTGTAAAACTTATAGCAACACCTTAAATTAAACCCAGATTGTTTGTAAACCATACAGATATTGGTGTGAGGGGATAATATGTCCCTGCAAAAAACACACCATAACAAAAAGTCTGTTGCATTCTGGAGGAAAAGTCCACCTCCAAAAGAGAAGGCTTTGAGCTTTTGGCCATTTGCATAAATGGACAAAAGACAGGAATACACACACACCCCCGCACAAACACACACTGGTAGTCACCGCTGCTCCAGGTCTTCCTTGTTTTCTTTCGTCTTCTCCTACCAAAATTAAATGGATGTGAAGGCATAGGATGGGTCACACTCGGTCCACAAATTTAAAATCAGAGATGATATCAGGTGGAGTTAGAAATGAGTATTTTATATTTTACAAAGCCAGAAATCCTCCTATCCAATGGTATAATGGAGTCATTTCTATTTTGAAAGGTTCGGATATCAAACCCTACAATTTCAACATTATCAGGTGTTGAGTAATTATGTTAGGTCAATTTCTCAAGTTTCATCAAATTTTATTATGATTTTTCCTCTCTGGGAATATCTACATTGCAACAAAAGACTCACGGCACAGCCACAGCTAGTCCGGGTCAGCTGACTCAGGCCCACCCAGGGCTCCAAAAGCAAGGCTAAAAACTGCAAAAAATATGTTCAGAGCAGAGCCTGGGCTCTAAAACCCCATGAGGGGGGTGGATCTCAGAGCCTAGGCCCCAACCCAAGCCTGAATATCTACACTGCAATTTTTGGTCCCGCAGTATGAGCCCAAGAAAATTGACCCTGGCTTCCAGCCCCCTGCCATGAGCCGCTCAGGGCAGGGGGCTGGCAGCTCCCCATGAGCCGTGCACCCCCCACACACTCAGCCTTTTGCCCTGCACCCCCCCACACCCCCCAGCCCTCTGCCCTAATCCTTGAACCCCCCACACACCCAGCCTTCTGCCCTGCACCCCCCACATCTCCCAGCCCTCTTCCCTGACCCCTGAACCCCTCCACACCCAGCCTTCTGCCCTGCACCCACACCTCCCAGCCCTCTGCCCTGACCCCTGAACCCGCCCACATACCCAGTCTTCTGTCCTGAACCCCTCCCACATGCCAACCCTCTGCCCTGACCCCTGAAACCCCCCCGCCCCCAGGTCTGGGGACCCAGCCGCAGGCCCCGCTCAACCCGCTGCGAGCCTAGGTGAACAGAATCCCAGGCTGGCAGCGAGCTGAGCAGGCTGGCAGCGTAAGATCAGCATTTTAATTTAATTTTAAATAAAGCTTCTTAAGCATTTTGAAAACCTTGTTTACTTTACATACAACAATAGTTTAGTTATATAATATAGACTTATAGAAAGAGACTTCTAAAAACGTTAAAATGTATTACCGGCATGCGAAACCTTAAATTACAGTGAAGAAATGAAGACTCGGCACACCACTTCTGAAAGATTGCCGACTCCTGGTCTAATACCTGTACAGAGGAACTCTTTGGCTCATACGTTTTTTGGTTTGAAGTTTTTTGTATGTCTAAATAATTACGTATCATACTCCTAGTGAATCAAGAGATATTTAAAAACACTATGTGACATGAATAATTTAACTCTAAGAATACACCAGCACATCGCACACTACCTTGAGGACTTATTTTCTCTATTTAAGTGCTGCCCACTAATTTTCACTTAAGTAATAATCTCTCTCGTTGCCTCTGAGCAAAGTTCAGGACTACATCATTAATTAACTAGAGACACTGGGATTTCTAGACCTACAAACAGTAATTCTCCATGCTCCACTATTATTAAAGGTCCTATCAAGTACACTATGCCAACACTTCTTACTCTTTCAAACTGGAGTTCACATCTTGATTCATTCCAGAGCAACAGATCGGTACATAACAAGACTTAGACTAAAGAGCCAATGAACCAGGTCAAAATTCTGCACAATATGACTTAGACAAGAAAGTGAGTTACTGACTCATTCAAAAACAAGATATGACAGGTCAGAGGAAAAAGTTCACTTAGAAGGAAAATATCATACTGCAGATTCAGACAAACTCAGCTCTTAGCGGTATTTCCTTTTCATCATCATTTTAACCAAAAAGTTTTTTGTTTGTTTGTTTGTTTTTTAAGAAAAGCCTGCAGGAAACTGAACGTTGGAGCCCACTAATTAACTAATACTGGGAGAACCTGAGACAAATCCATTTTAGGCTGGTCCCATATTCCCTATTAGGAATGCAGGCTAAACACTCATTAAA
Source organism: Gopherus evgoodei (assembly GCF_007399415.2). NCBI lineage: Eukaryota > Metazoa > Chordata > Testudines > Testudinidae > Gopherus > Gopherus evgoodei. Next base: position 80,763,979 of record NC_044326.1, on the reverse strand, counting down.
GTTAAAGGGAGTTTTGCATGGGTAAGTGCTTAAAAATAATGCTTAGCACTTATAGAGTACTTTACTATGCATCTTCAAAGCACTGCACAAACATTAATAAATACAAGACCAGGACCATTAGAGAGCAAGGTCACTTTATTAAAAAATCTCCAAGATGACCAACCTCTTCAATCCACTTCAAACCTAAATTCCTGACACAATTGATACATGCCAAACTAACCTGATCTCTTTCTTTGAGAAGGTAACAGATTTTTTTAGACAAAGAAAATGCAGTGGATCTAATTTACCTCAATTTCTGTATGGCATTTGAAACGGTTTCATATGGGGAATTATTAGCTAAATTGGAAAAGATGGGGATCAATATGAAAACTGAGAGGTGGATAAGGAACTTGTTAAAGGGCAGACTACAACGGGTCATACTGAAAGGTGAACTGTCAGGCTGGAAGGAGGTTACTAGTGGAGTTCCTCAGGGATCAGTTTGGGGACCAATCTTTTTATTACTACCTTGGCACAAAAAGCGGGAATGTGCTAATAAAGTTTGAGGATGACACGAAGCTGGGAAGTATTGCCAATACAGAGAGGGACCGGGACATCCTACAGGAAGATCTGGATGACCCTGTAAATTGGAGTAATAATAATAGAATGAAATTTAATAGTGAAAAGTGCAAAGTCATGTATTTAGGGATTAATAACAAGAATTTTTGTTATAAACTGGGGATCCATAACCTGGAAGTAGCGGAGGAGGAGAAGGACCTCAGAGTATTGGTTAATCAGAGGATGACAATGAGCCGCCAATGTGATATGGCTGTGAAGAAAGCTACTGAGGTCTTGGGATGCATCAGGCAAGGTATTTCCAGCAGAGATAAAGAGGTGTTAGTACCGTTATACAAGGCACTGGTGAGACATCCTCTGAAATACTGTGTGCAGTTCTGGTCTCCCATGTTTAAGGATGAATTCAAACTAGAACAGGTACAGAGAAGGGCTATTAGGATGATCCGAGGAATGGAAAACCTATCTTATGAAATGAGACTCAAAGAGCTTGGCTTGTTTAGCCTAACCACAATAAGGTGGAGGGGAGATATGATTGCTTCTATAAATATATCAGAGGGATAAATATCAGCAGGGCCAGTGCAAGTATTTTTCACGCCCTAGGTGAAACTTGCACCTTGTGCCCTCCCTCGTTCCCGATCCTCTGCCCTGAAGTGCCCCCTTCCGCCTTCAGGCATCCCCCCGTGGCAGCTCCCCCCACCCTGAGACACTGCCCCCAACCCAGTTCACCCCTGCTCCACCTCCATCCTGAGTATGCCGTCGCTGCTTCACTTCTCCCGCCTCCCAGGCTTGTGGCGCCTAAGCCAATCAGCTTAGGCACCACAAGACTAGGAGGTGGGAGAAGTGAAGCAGCTCACCCCTGCTCTGCCTCCTCCCTGAGCACGCTGTCGCTGCTTCAATTCTCCCACCTCCCAAGCTTGCGGCGCCAATCAGCTTAGGCACCGCAAACCCAGGAGGTGGGAGAAGTGAAGCAGCCACAGCGTGCTCAGGGAGGACACGGGGCAGGGGTGAGCTGGGGCAGGGAGTTCCCCTGAGTGTTTTCCCCCCTCCCCTTACTTGCTGCAGGTGGCCCTCCCCGAACTCCCCTGCCCCAGTTCCCTCCGCCTAAATGACGGCGGTGACCGGGGCAGCCGAAGATCCAGCCGCCATAGTCACTGCCGAAGAAAATGCCGCTCCCCATATCCTAGTGCCCTAGGCGACTGCCTAGGTCACCTAAATGGTTGCACTGGCCCTGAATACCAGGGAGAGAGAGGAATTATTTAAGCTCAGTACCAATGTGGACACAAGAACAAATGGATATAAACTGGCCATCAGGAAGTTTAGACTTGAAATAAGAAGAAGGTTTCTAACCATTAGAGGAGTGAAATTCTGCAATAGCCTTCCAAGTGGAACAGTGGAGGCAAAAGACATATCTAGCTTCAAGACTAAGCTTGATAAATTTATGGAAGGGATGGTATGATGGAATAGCCTAATTTTGGCAATTAATTGATCTTTGACTATTAGCGGTAAATATGCCCAGCGGCCTCTAATGGGACACTACAGAGGATAGGATCTAAGTTACTACTCAGAGATTTCTTTCCTGGGTATCTAGCTGGTGAGTCTTTCCCACATGTTCAGGATTTAGCTGATTGCCATATTTGGGTTTGGGAAGGAATTTTCCTCTGGGGCAGATTGGCAGAGGCGCTGGGGATTTTCATCTTCCTCTGCAGTGTGGGGCACGGGTCACTTGCTGGTGGATTCTCTGTACCTTGAAGTTTAAACCACAAGTTGAGGACTTCAATAGCCCAGACATAGGTCAGGGGGTTGTTACAGGAGTGGGTGGATGAGATTCTGTGGCCCGCGTTGTGCAGGAGGTCAGACTAGAAGATCATAATGATCCCTTCTGACCTTAAAGTCTATGAGACTTGCATTGTTCTATCAGAAGGATAAAAATGCATTCAATGATGGCACATTCAAGAATAAATTTATGGTTTATATATCCAAAGACTTAAACACATATGTAACAAAGCCATGAGTAGTCCCACTGACTAGAGTGACTTAGGCACAAGCCTAACTTTACACACTATGGGTTATCCCATTACTGCAATGGGATAACTCACGCACTGTGTATAAATTTAAGCATGCATGTAAGTCTTTGTAGGACTGTGGCTTAAATGGTATATGGGTATTAGCAGAGTGTTATTAGTTAGAGGCATTAGAGATCAATGACATTAGTAAATTGAACAAACAAGGCTTCCCAAAGCACTTAAGCTTAACTTTAAGCACAAGAGTGGCCCCATTGACTGGAGCCCAAATGAACACACACAAAATGTACAGGATTACGTCAATGTAAAATGCACTTTGGCTGTTTATATTGACATGTGTACTTTGATTTTAACTATTTATGATATTTCATAGCATGCATAAGTAGATTATGTGGATCAGCTGGCTCAGCAACATATAACAGTCAGAAAGTCAATAGCAAAACTAACTGATTGTCCTTGCAAAAAGAGGAAAAATTGAGTCAAAGTTTTAAAACATTTCCCTTCCAGCAGTTTGGCAACTTTTCATTATTATTTCTTTTTCTTCACTTTGTGGATATTTTTGGTTCTTTTTCATCCAAATGTTGAAGTTTTTCTGCTTTAGCTGAGGAGAACAAGCAGCTGATCAGCAAACTGGTTTATGGAAGACAAAATGAAAAAAATTCTTAATAGACCTAATCAGACAAGAGTTATAGTAGCCAGTCAGAGAAAAGTTCTGCATATATATAGTACGGTTACTGAAAAAGATAAAATTCTCTTTTACAGAGCTGGCGCTGTTAACAATGGGTCCCAATAGGCCCTTCCAGAGGATCAGTAATCTTATTTAAAAAACTGATGGTGATGTATCAGCAGTGTAGAGGGGAAACTCGCTCAAATGTATAAATATTTTAAATTATGTAGCCTCCTGAATAAAAACTAGTACTTCACATTATAAACCTAATGTTCTACTTTTATGACATGTAAAATTAGTTTTTTTAATTGTGTTCTTTCAAGTTTCTGACATTTATGCCATTTAAATAATTTCTACGATAAATATAATGCAGAGTTGACACTCATTGAGGTTATAAATTTGGTCTCTGCACAAATTCATAGTTTCAGAAATGATCAAAGGAAATGCCTACAGCAATTATACTTACATTTTATAAGTGAGAGAGTGGACACCATGAAAGATCAGTTTCTGTTCTCTGAAATACTTTTGTACTTGTCATACAAGAAAGCATTAATTTGAATATTTTTTTAAAAATAGAGCAAGAATTTTCACATCAGAAGTTAATGAACTGACACCAAACATCCAAAGAGAATGTGGTGTCCCAAAACCTAACTATATAATTGACCTCTCTCCCAAAAACTGACAGTTTGCAGAGGAGAAGAAATGTGCTCAAGTGAGTTTGATTTAGTTACTATTTTTAGAAATAAAACAGAAATGGACACAATTAGGAGAAGCAGAGAGATAGAAACTAGGTTTTTTAAAATATATTTTATTATTGCAGAAGTATCTATAAACAAATGAAAGCAGATGAATGTATTGTTTTATTCTACCTCCAACAACTTTTGCATTTTAATTCAAATTCACGAAGTATTAGACATAGGATTCTGAACTGCATGCTTGGATACCGGTAACTCTGTGGCTAGCACACAGACAGAGGGAAACACCCCTTTTTGACCATAAAAGGTATGCAAGCATGTTCTCAAGAGGAAAGTGTGTGGGGGATCTTATTTACAAATGTCTAAATACATGCCATTCCTTTGCGCTTACAGGCACAATTGAAAGTGAGCCAGAAAAGGAAGTACTAGCAGTCTAGCACAAATAGGATATGAAATTTCCATTGCATTTGTCCCAGCATGGTTTTGTTTTGGCATACACTTTCATATATCAGTTTAATTATGTTCATACTAGTGGATAAATGTCTGTGTAGCGTTAATTGAATAAAGAAAAATATGTAATTGTTACTACCTTTTGAAAAATGCTTAAATATGCAACTGGTTAACGTTGTTACATTGCTGATCAATTAGAGAACATGCTCATTTAAAGTTGTGCAATGCTCCCTTATACAGTCAAACCGCGCAATAACACGCCTCGCCATAACGCGAAATCACATATAACCCGATCACAGGCTGGCTCCCCTTTAAGGCATAATACAGTACAGTACTGTACCAATGGTCCCCAACGCCATGGCAGGGGAGAGAAGCTAAAGCCCCGCACCTGCCAGGGACAGAGAATTCTGAGGCTGTTGGCGCCGGTGCTCTCTGTCCCCAGCAGGCACGGGGCTGCAGCTTCCCTCTGGCTTCTCCAGGGCTGCCGGGGCCAGTGCTCTCCGTCCCCTGCAGGTGCGGTGCTGTGGCTTCTCTCCTGCTTCAAGAGGAGCCACAGCTCCACGCCTGCCGGGGACAGAGAACTCCAGGACTGTGAGCGCCGGTGCTCTCTGTCCCTGGCAGGCACGGGCTCGCGGCTTCTCTTTGGCTGCCGGGGCCAGTGCTCTCTGTCCCCAGCAGGTGCGGGGCCGTGGCTTCTCTCCTGCTTCAAGAGGAGCCGTGGCTCCCCACCTGCTGGGAACAGAGAATTCTGAGGCTGCGGCAGGCACGGGGCCGCGGCTTCTCTTGAAGCCGGAAAGAAGCCACGGCCCCGCACCTGCCAGGGACAGAGTGCACCGGCACCCGCAGTCCCGGAGTTCTCTGTCCCCGGCAGGCGGGGGGCCACAGCTCCTCTCCCCTGCTGGGCAGTAGGCACCAGGGGTACTAGGTGGTGCACATCAATGCACCGCTTTGGGGACCACTGAAAAACTGACTGGTCTGAAACCCCGCTATACTGCGACCCCATATTTAATTCAATGGAATTTTTTGGACTCCAAAAGTCGCGTGATAGCGGGGTTTCACTGTATTTTTTTTTTTTAAAAGCCCGGTCCTGGAGTCACTGCAATATCAGGTCAATGCATGGGGTGGAGAGATCAAGCTCCTATTCCAGCCCCCTGTTTCAAAAATCAATTTAATATACAGTCCTCAAATAAAGGACATATCAGATATTAAACTGATAAGAACAGATACAACTTTTAGATAATGTTTTCACTTGTTTGGCAGCCGCCTGCTTTGTCCATCACTTGCAGGAAGAGCAGCCCATTGCAGCTAGCTGGTGGGGGCTTAGAACCAGGGTGGACTGGCAGCCCCCCATTAGCTCCCCATTTGCCTAAATTCTCTGTGCAGCAGCTGCCCAGCAGGCCACTAATTGCCCACCTACAGTTCAGCTGTCCCTCCCCCCACTGCCATGTGCTGCTCCTGCCCTCTGGTTTGGAGCTGCTCCCAGAGCCTCCTGCTTGCTCTGCAGTGAAAGGAGGTTGAGAGGGGCTAATGTCAGGGTGTCCCCCTCCCCCATACTCCTGCCCCCCACTTACCCCTTCTCCATATAGAGCAGGGTGGGGACAGGACAGGGCTCAGGACTAGAACATAAGAACAGCCTTGCCGGGTCAGACCAAAGGTCCATCTAGCCCAGTATCTGTCTACTGACAGTGGCCAATGCCAGGTGCCCCAGAGGGAGTGAACCTAACAGGCAATGATCAAGTGATCTCTCTCCTGCCATCCATCTCTATCCTCTGATGAATAGAGGCTAGGGACACCATTCTTTACCCTTCCTGGCTAATAGCCATTTATGGACTTAGCCACCATGAATTTATCCAGTTCCCTTTTAAACACTGTTATAGTCCCTGCCTTCACAACCTCCTCAGGTAAGGAGTTCCACAAGTTGACCGTGCACTGTGTGAAGAAGAACTTCCTTTTGTTTGTTTTAAACCTGCTACCTATTAATTTCATTTGGTGACCCCTAGTTCTTGTATTATGGGAATAAATAAATAACTTTTCCTTATCCACTTTCTCCACATCACTCATGATTTTATATACTCTATCATATCCCCCCTTAGTCTCCTCTTTTCCAAGCTGAAGAGGCCTAGCCTCTTTAATCTTTCCTCGTATGGGACACTCTCCAAACCCCTAATCATTTTAGTTGCCCTTTTCTGAACCTTTTCTAGTGCTAGAATATCTTTTTTGAGGTGAGGAGACCACATCTGTACACAGTATTCGAGATGTGGGCGTACCATGGATTTATATAAGAGCAATAAGATATTCTCAGTCTTATTCTCTATCCCCTTTTTAATGATTCCTAACATCCTGTTTGCTTTTTTGACTGCCTCTGCGCACTGCATGGACATCTTCAGAGAACTATCCACGATGACGCCAAGATCTTTTTCCTGACTCATTGTAGCTAAATTAGTCCCCATCATAGAGACTAGGGTGACCAGACAGCAAGTGTGAAAAATCGGGTCTGGGGTGGGGGGGGTAGTAGGAGCCTATATAAGAAAAAGACCCAAAAATTGGGACTGCCCCTATAAAATCGGGACATCTGGTCACCCTACTCAGGATAGAGAGCTTGCTGGCTGCAGCTGCTGTTTCAACTTCCTGATTTTTTTAAAGGCAATGTACTTAAGAGTGGAGTCAGCATACTTAAAGGGGCAATGGGCATCTCTCTCTCCCACACACAGGGTGTGTGTCTCTTCTCTGTTTGCCATGCTGTCTCCTCTAACTCCATTCCTGCTGCCTTGTAGAGTATGAGACTACATTAACAACAAAGAGTTAACCCTTGAGGGCTCAGCCAAATGCTAGTTCATCATTTAGCAGTAAGGTATTCTCCAGGAAATATCCCACCCTCTAACTTCACCACCTGAACCCAAGCATCACAATCATCATGGCTGTGTACAGTACTGTTTGTTTAAAACTTATACTGTATATAGTTTTTTGTCTGGTGAAAAAAAAATCCCTGGAACCTAAGCCCCCCCATTTACATTAATTCTTATGAGGAAATTGGATTCGCTTAACATTGTTTCACTTAAAGTCACATTTTTCAGGAACATAACTATAATATTAAGCAAGGAGTTACTGTACAAGGACATCAAATTTCTCCTCAAACACATATATCCCATCTATACTCTTCCTCCCTTCTCCCCCTCCTCGCAAATGGTGATTGTGATTTTTGCAAGAATAGGAGGACAGCTATAGGACACGGAGGAGAAAGGGCTAACTGATCAGTATTGTGCATAGCAATGAACATAAAATTCTACTATTGGCAAACTTCTTTGATCATTGGCTTGAATGAGTAATTTCAAACACTTGCACTTCTACCTATCTTACTTATACACAAGTTTTGTTGTAACTCTGAATGAATGGCTTTGTTTTAACACCAAGATTTGAATCTGGAGTTCAACTGTTTGTGCAAAAAACTTGGGGATGCAAATAAGACTTGCAAAAAGGAAGCTGCTCATTTTAAAATTTGATCAGAACCAGTGAGAATTATATACATTGCCACCACTGTCAATTACTTTATGGTACTTTCCTTGAGAAGAGATCAATTCTGAACCAATAAAATCAATCTGGGCTTTGCTTAAAGACCCGAGTCAACTCCTGTTGAAAACAATGAAAAGATTCCCAGTGGATTTCGGTGAGAGCTGGATTGAGCCCTTAAAGATTGCAGAGTTTATCCCCTTTTTAAATAACTATTTAATTTTCTTTATATTTTTAAAACATTATAGAAGATGGAAAGTATAATCTTTCAGAAATAGTATTCATTACAGAACATCCCATTGTAAAATATTTCCCAAACACCATCACAGGTTAACTTTAACCTTTCATAATGGCTTATTTGTTTCCATGATCTAAAATGAATAGTTTCCAGTGGCCTGGGGCTAGTAATCCTCTTGAAGAATTTAACACTAGGAAAGTCAGAGAACAAGTGAACTATAGGTCAGTACTTGTAGGCCCAATGAAATTAATTGGGTTATTAGCAGAGTAAGGTGCTATTCAGTGTGAGGGCCATGTTAATAAACCTGATATTGCTCAGTATAAATTACAAAAATCCATCTGGGGTGCACACAGGGAGAAGTAAAATCTTTAATATATTTTTATAAAAATGAGTGTTTTTTTAACTGAAGCCAAAGTGAACACTTCTATATGCAATGTGACATACTGATGCTACCTAAAGAAAAACACCCAGTGATCTACATTCAAATGAAGCTTCCAGTATTTGGAATATGTGTATTTAAAAGCAACTGAATTCAGAAAGATTAGAACTTTTTCCATAAGAAGTAATATCTGGCACCCTATAATGGGGTGCCTCTTAAGCACCCCCTAGCGCCTGCCTGTGGCACCGCTATCATTTACTCACACTTGGCACCCACTGCAGACTGCTGGCCAACCTTGATGGGTCTTCTGTGTTTTGGCCTTCTGGCCAAGTCACAAAGTCCAACTGAACCCCTTCCAAAGTACTAAAGAGTCCAATAAATGAACAGTCCCGTTGCCCTCATTAATGTCTTCAGCCCTGGCTCTGAGCCCTTTAAATTCAGCCCTTTGCTTTGGCTCTCAAATAAGCCCAGTTCCCTTCTTGGGGTTTATGCCACTGTGGCAGTTAGGGAAACCCAGGACCACTCACTATTCTATTTCAACTCAGGGATCCTATAAACACAGCTACGCATTGCTTGATTAAAGTTCATTGCTGCTTCTTCCCTGGTACTCTCCCTACCTGTCTTATTTTAACTTCATCCTTACCTCAGGCCTAAGGTTCTTAGGTCCTCTTCCTCACTGCAAATCCATCTTAAGTAAATGTAGCCAGAAATAAACTCTGGTTATCTCTCAAGCTCCTCTAGCTAGAGAATAGTTCACTTCCTTGCCCTGGTGGGCCCAGCCAAGAACTAACTCACTGCTTGCTTGGCTGCTTCTGTAAGGCCTTGCCAGGCAAGCCTGCAAGACCCACCTTCATTATATTCCTTTCCTATCACTTCATTGCATCCTGGGGATAGTTATTGAAGGACTGCAGGGCCTCCTGTAGGGAGCCACAAAGGCCAGGTACACCAGATCACACACACCCCTCACCCCTACCATAAACCTCCATAAGGGATAGGCAGATACCAGTGCTGCTTATTTAATTTTTACAAAATAGCAAAACTAGCAATGAAAGAAGAAAAGAAAGAAAGTTCAATCCCTTCTTAAACTCTTGACACTGCTAACCTACACTTCTCTTTCTCAGCAAAGTTCTTGAGACTGTCTACTCTCATCTTTACAATCAACTCTCACATAACAATACCCTTGATCATTGTCAGTAGAGGTGTATACTGACCATAGCATGGAAACAGCTCTCCATGAGGTAGCTGATTTCCTTTCTACTACTGGCCGTTCCAAGACCCAAGTGCTTTATATAACTTGGTGGAATCTTCCACCTCTCTGAATCATTTCCCTACATATGCAGCTGTTGACCATCCCCATAATTCCATTACTGCCTAAAAGATATTCTCCCAATCACTCTCTTGATAGTGCCTTCTCTGTGCCAAAGCCTCTCCACAATGGAGTCCCAAAGTCAATTACTAGTTCTAATCTGCAGTATTGTATTTTATTCCACATTATCTCAATCTTCACTTTTAATTACAATTGACAAAATCCAAGCGCACATATTGTGATACCTTTCTAACCATTCCATGACTACCTTTACTAAGCAAGCTGGTTTCATCTCAACTTCTTTTAGTAAAATGTTTCAAAGACAACATTGTTTTATTTGAATAAGAGAAATAGCCTCAAGAACAGCTCTATCTTAAATTCACCTTATTGGTATGCAACCTGGATTAAATTAACAAACTCTTGCTTCTCCTCCTCCTATAAAATCTCCTGTGTTTGGAAGTTAACATCTCTCTGCAGCATTGTCTTGTTTATTAACACTGATTTTTCCCTCTCTCTCTTAAAATCTCCAGCCACGCTTTCATTTCCAAATTGCGTTGACTGTCAACTCTTCAGTGGTCAACACAAATCTATTTAATCACATATCATTATTCTCCCTGCAACTTGGCTAATAAATGATAGATACAGATTAAATGTCAGTTTTTTTATCTAAAGATCCCAAGCCATTTTAGAATAGATACACAGATGTATAAACAGTGAGTAACAGAATTGTAGTTTTATTCTCATAGCTGAGAACTGGGGTGGGGAGGGGCTACAGCTCAAAAAAGGCAGTAAAACAGCTGCCACCTTCCACTACTGAGATAGAGAAGTTATTGACACACAGCAATAATACAGAAAAGAAAAAGAAAAAAGAAAAAAAGGAAGGGAACCAATTATTCCATTAGAATCTGCCCAGAGCAATGGAACATCTCCATTCTGCTATCAAGATAATTGCCATGAGATCTTAATTGTCACAAGTAGTTAATTTGTTAGTTTTACACTTCAACCAAAACATGCACCCCTAGGAGCACAACACTATAATCAGTTAATGCTGAGTCAGCTAGTCATGTTCATTAGTGACACAAGATAAAAACATAAGAATGACCATACAAGGTCAGACCAATAGTCCATCTAGCCCAGTATCCTGTCTTCCCACAGTGGCCAATGCCAGCTGCTCCAAAGGGCAATCATCAAGTGATCCATCCCCAGTCATCCACTCCCAGCATCTAGCAGTCAGAGGCTTAGATACACCCAGAGCATGGGGTTCCGTCCCTGACCATCTTGGCTAATAGTCATTGATAGACCTATCACATATGAACTTATCAATTCCTTTTTGAATCCAGTTACAGTTTTGGCCGTCACAACACTCTCTGGCAACAAGTTCCACAGGTTGACTGTGTGTTGTGTGAAGAAGTACTTCCTTATTTTTTTTTTAAACCTGCTGCCTATCAATTTAATTAGGTGACCCCTTGTGGTATGTGAATGAGTAACATTTCCTTATTCAGTTTCTCAACAACATTCATGATTTTATAGATCTCTATGATATCTCCCCTTAGTCGTCTCTTTTCCAAGATGAATAGTCCCAGTCTTTTTAATCTCTCCTCATACAAAAGCGCTTCCATACCCTTCATCACTTTTCTTGGCCTTCTCTGTACCTTTCCCAATTTTAATATATCATTTTTGTGATGGGGCAATCATAACTGCAGGATTCAAGGTGTGGGTGTACCATGATTTATATGGAAGCATTATAGTTTCTGTGTTATTATCTATCCCTTTCCTAATGGGTCATAACATTGTTAGCTTTTTTGACTGCTGCTGCATATTGTGCAGATGTTTTCAGACAACTATATACCATGACTCCAAGACTCCAGATAATTTAGATTCCATCATTTTGTATGTATATTTGGGATGATGTTTTCCTATGTGCATTAATTTGCATTTACTAACAATGATTTTCATCTGCCATTTTGTTGCCCAGTCACCCATCCCTTTATAACTCTTTGCAGTTTGCTTTGGACTTAACTGTCTTGAGAAATTTTGTATCATCTGTAAACTTTGCCACCTCATTGTTTATCCTTTTTTCCAGATCATTTATAAATATATTGAACAGCACTGGTCCCAGTACAGATCCCTCAGGGACACCACTATTTATTTGTCCATTCTAAAACTGACCATTTATTCCTACCCTTTGTTTCCTGTCTTTTAACCCCAAGTACACTGTACCTCCTGGATCACCCTTGTCCACATGTTTGTTGACCCTCTGAGAGAATTCTCATAAATTGGTGAGATGTTTCCCTTTACAAAAGCCACTGTTCCCCAACAAATCATATTCATCTATGTGTCTAATAATTCTCTTCTTTACTACAGTTTCAACCAATTTGCCTTGTACTGATATATAGGCTTATTGGCCTGTAATTGCTAGGTTCACCTCTGGAGCTTTTTATAAAAATGGTGTCACATTAGCTATTCTCCAGTTAACTGGTACAGAAAGTGATTTAAGTGATAGGTTGCATACCACAGTTAGTACTTCTGCAATTTCATATTTGATTTCCTTCAAAACTTGGGTGAATACCAGTGACTTATTACTGTTTAATTTGTCAATTTGTTCCAAAACCACCTCTTCTGATACTTCAATCTGGGACAATTCCTCAGATTTGTCACCTAAACTGAACTATTCAGGTATATACACTTGACTTACCAGAGTTTATGCTTCTTTCTGTTCTCCTCAGATGAATTTTACTTCTAATTTTTAAAGAATGTCTTTTTTACCTCTAACCACCTCTTTTACTCTATTGTTTAGCCAGGGTGGCATTTTTTGATTCTCCTACTATTCTTTTTTAATTTGAGGTATACATTTAATTTGAGCCTCTATTATAGTGCTTTTAATAAGTTTCCATGCAGCTTGCAGGCATTTCACTCTTGTGACTGTTCCCATTAATCTCCATTTAACTAGTTTCCTCATTTTTGTGTAGCTCTCTTTTTGAAATTAACTACTTCTTTGGTAACTTCTTTTGTATTTTGCCCCTCAGAAGGATGTTAAATTTAATTATTTTATGGTTGCTTATACTCAGCAGTTCAGCTATATGCACCTCTCAGAACAGACCCTTCCTCTGTTTAGGACTAAATCAAGAATTGTCTCTTCCCTTGTGGGTTCCAGGACTAGCTGCTCCAAAAAGCAGTAATTAATGGTATCTAGAAACTTTATTTCTGCATCCCATCCTGAGGTGACATCTATCCCCATATTGGCTGGCTAATTGAAATCCCCCATTATTACTGAGGGTTTTTTTTTATTTTTACAGTCTCTCTAATCTCCCTGCGCATTTCAAATCACCATCACCATCCTGGTCAGTTGTTTAATAGTATATTCCTACTGCTATACTCAAGCATGGAATTTATATCCATAGAGATTCTATGGTACAGTTTGATTCATTTAAGACTTTTATTATATATGACTCTATGCTTTCTTTCACATATAGTGCCAGTTCCCCACCAGCACAATCTATTCTGTCATTCCTACAGATTTTGTACCCTGGTATTACAGTGTCCCATGATTTGTCATCATTCTTCCAGGTTTCTGTGATGCCTATTATATCAATATCTTTATTTAATATCAAGCATTCAAATTCACCCATCCTAATATTTAGACTTTTAGCATTTTTATACAAGCACTTATAAAATTTGTCACTTTTTTGGCTCTCTGCCTTTGCGTAATGCAATAGAATGAGACTTTTTCATTTGACTGTTTCTCTTCAATTCATTACCTGTACTTTATTGACTTCTATCCTTCCACTTTACTAGGATATAGAGAATTCCTGTTAATAGATCCTTTCCTATGGGATGCCTCTGTCCAAACTGTGTGTTCTTCTGCACCTGTCGGCCTTCTCCCAATCCTTAATTTAAAAACTCCTCTACGACCCATTGTAATTTTATATGCCAGCCATCTGGTTCCATTTTGGTTTAGAAGAAGCCCATGTTACCTGCATAGGCTCCCCATTTCCCAAAATATTTCTCATTTTCTAGTCAACCTAAAACCCTCCTCCCTACACTATCATCTCATCAACACACTGAGACCCTGCAGTTCTGCCTACCTAGCCCTGCACAAGGAACTGGAAGTATTTCAGAGAATGCTACCATGGAGGTCCTGTCCTTTAATCTTTTACCTAACAGCCTAAATTTGGCCTCCAGGACCTGTCTCCTATCATTCCCTGTGTCATTGGTACCTACATGTACCACGACCACAGGCTTCTCCCCTGCACTGCACATACGTCTGTCTAGATGTCTTGAGAGATTCCTAGTATTCACACCCAGCAAACAGTTCACCATGCATTTCTCCTGGTCATCACAAACTCAGCTATCTATATGTCTAATGATCAAATCCTCCATTACTATTACCTGTCTCTTCCTAATCATTGGGACTCTCCCACCTGGAGAGGTATTCTCGGTATGAGAGCATACCAGAACATCATCTAGAAGAAGGGTCTCAACTATGGGATCAAACTCCTTTGCAGTTTGATGTGCTCCTTCCCCAAGACTTTCATCCTCCACAGCAGCAGCACAGAGGCTGCCAGACTGGGAGTGGAACTACTCTGCTGTATCCCTGAAAGTCTAATCTATGTACCCCTCTATCTCCATTAGCTCCTCCAGGTCAGCCACTTTGGTCTCAAGAGTCTGCACTAGGTCTCCGAGGATCATTTATACACCACCCGGACACATGACAGGTAATCATACATTCTGCATTCAATGCAATAAACTGGATAGCTGCCCACTCTGCTGCTGGATGTCTAGCTGCATTATTTTTACTTCTCTAGCTTTGCTTTCTTTTTTTATTTATTGGTGGGGGAACATGTTTATTGGCTAAGTTTAGAGAATGTTAGGCATATCTGGCTCTCTCACTCACTGTCTAAACTCCCGTGCAAATCTCCCATTAGCTGCTCCTGTTCGCTAGCTCCTCTGGTCATTTAGGAGCTCGCTTTTTAAACCCCTGCTCTCTTTGAGTAGCCCAGCCCACTTGTTAATGAATCCTAAAGAGATTAGGGATCAAAACCTGTTAAGAAGTTCTAACCCTTGCCTCGAAGGTCTCTAGGTTCAGTACACTACCTTCTCCTTCCCCCGCCAAAAAAACATTGTTTTCTGCAGTACATATACTATATACAACAATCAAGCAACAAAGAGCTCACACCAAGTGTCATGTAGTTGCTCCTCCTTCATCTGGAAAAGTCCATCACAAAACTCCTGTTTGCTGCATATGCGCACCATAGTTGTTTCATCTTTCTCCAAGATGGAGGAGTACCACATACTTCATCACTAGCACCACTTTCTCCAACGTTTCAGATGTCCTTGGAAGTCCACATCCAATTACTTGCCAAACTCAACTCAGATTAACTTTCCAGAACATGCTGGATAACAACCAAACTTCATGCCCTCATTCACCCCTGCTCTACCATATCTGCAGTTATTACCTAAGTAAGATTGTAACATTAAACACATTACTTTGAATGACTATAGATAGCTAAAGTACTTGACAATATTTTTGTATGAAAGAACCAATAAAAATAACTTGTAAGTAAAATGTCCTACAGCGTACATTGAAAGATTTTTTGAGCTATTGTGGAAAGCATTAACAATGCCTGGAGTCTAATCTACAGATGTAGCTCAGAAGTTATAAATCAAATGTTGAGAAGGTGGCATTATCATAATGTAATATTCTGAGGTGAGACCTCACCCAAAATACCTTAACAACTTGAACCAAAAATAATTGTTGTTCTGTGTCTGAGATACACAAAGCAAGCAGAATGTTATCAAGTCTCAGAAATGCAAAGAATGAGAGACTTGTTTTCATAAGAAAATATGGTAATTTAATTGAGGTTTTTAAGGTTATTAAGAGAGATTATTTCTTTGATGAAATGTAGAGCTTAAAAATGCAAGACCTAGTAAATAGTGCTTTAAAAAAAAGAAGGGAAAACCAACTTACCTGTGGTTACTATAAAAGAGGAACAGCGAAGGTTTGGTGAAAACTTTACATTTGGCTATAAAAAATCCAAAAAATAGATGGAAGAATGTACAACAGTACTCCGTCTGCTTTGTAAGTACATTGTTGTACGCAGTGCTGTATGCAATGTTGTTGTAGTCATGTTGGTCCCAGGATATTAGAGAAATAAGGTGGGTGAGGTACTATATATTATTGGACCAAATCTCACAACAAAAGTTGATCCAATAAAAGATATTACCTCATCCACCTTATGTATCGTGTAAGTACATTGTGTGTTTTCACTAAGGGATTTCAAATGCAGAGTTCCTATAAGTTCTCTCTTGTCTCCTACGTTCTCCCATGTATTTGTAAGGAAAGATAACTTCTTTAAAAAAAACAAAAACAAAACAAAAAACAAAACAAAAAAAAACAGACTAGACACTCACCAGTATGCTGCTAAAACACAGTTATACATCTTTCTCCAGGACCTGCTAGCTTTGTTTCTACCATAGAAGGGTGTTTGGATGGAGTTGCCATCTGGATACAATGGAGCTGCCTTATCTCAACCCCAAGGAAAAAAAGTCTTGCTGCTGATAGGGGCATCCAAATGAGAAGACTCTTAACCTTTGATTTTCCACTTACTGAGGTTGCATGTTCATAAGCAGAGTAATGCCCAAGCAGCTACATACTTAACTTTCCTCACAGAGTAGTCTCTTTGACATTTGTTTGAAAAACTGTAGCTATAACAACTGCTACTTTGGATTTTCAGGCAGACAGCTAACAAGAATGTGATGGTGACTTTAAAGAGGTCAGAAACAGCGGAACTTAAGAGGAAAAAACTAAACTGTGAGAAACTTGCCATTTGGGCCATTTGAGCCACTTGAGAAAACACCAGTCACAATTCCGGAAGGAAATGAAGTTCCAGCGTAGCCTGGAAGAAGCTGAGAAAGACAGGACCTCTAGAGCACAAAAAGAAAACAAATAATAAATCATAGGAATCTACTATTAGGGCTGTTGTGCTTGTTAATAGAAGTATTTACACTTTTTATATAATTATTCTGCTCTCTCTTGTCTGGTCCGGACCTTTCCATTCTGAAGCTGAAAACTTGCCTGTATGTAGAAAGACTGGCATACACCCAACTCATCCCATCATATACTATCAAAGAGGAGGCATCTAATTTACAGTAGTCAAATTGAAAACCTGGGCATTATTTTTTACCACGTTCTTTCTAAGGAAAGTTATTTGTCCATCACGGTACAAATTTGATTTTCCAGCTGTGCAACTTTCACAGGCTGCTCCCTTTTATCTCATGACAGTCTTGCACCATCAACTTGTTACTGTAATTTCCTCTTCAGCAGAGTTTCTCTTCTTGCAGCTAGTACAGAATGCCGCAGCAATAGCTGCTCACAGGAATGAACAGTCATGATCATCACATTATGCTTGTGTTGTGTTCTTTATATTGGCTGACTAAGAAGTGATGGACTAATCTGAGGCCGGTTCTTTTGTTTTTCAAAGGCCTGAAGAACACAAGGCTTCAGTTATATTCAAGACCTCCTCCTGTAGCCTTACCGTGATGATTACACATGCTCTAACAGTATCCACTGTCTGGGTGTTGACTCATTGTGCCTGGTATCAGCAGGTGACTGTGTTTTTGGCTGTGGTAGCTTCTAGGGTGTGGAACTCAATTACTAGAGATATCTGCTGCAGCTCATCCTGTTTCCCCTGCACAAGCACAAACACATTGAAACACATCTGGCAATATTTTTCTCCCAAGTATATTTTCAGATGTAATCCTTGTTGGCCCATCTGCACAGAAGTCCCCATTAGAAAGTCAGCATTTGCCAATAGACACTATAGCTACATGCAAACAAAGTGCTTCTTAAAATACATCTGAAAATGTTAAATTTAACAGCTAATTGACTGTCTGACTACCCAGAGAATGTGGTGTCTGGGGTATTACCATTTTTCTGTCATTTTGACTAAATCTGTATCTACTAGGAAACCAGTCCACTGGCATTTGATGCCCACTTTCACAAAAACAACTGTCAGTTTTATTTAGGTGTTCAGTTTAACAAAGCCATACCTGAGAATTTCTGCACATATACTGGCCCAGGCAGACTGTAGCTAGCTGCTTCTGCAAGCATTGGTGTCCCCTCCATAGTTTATAAACACACACAATCATCTCTGTAAACAGAGCACTTGAAGTGTGACTTAATGGTACGTTCCAGCTGTTTTCACAATTGTTCAAAACACAGTAATATATGTCTCTATATATTTACATTTATTGCTTAGAAATAGGATTTAGAGTTCCTTACCCTCTAAAAAAAAATTAAATTAAGGGTGAAAAAGAGACAAAGTGATAAATCTTGGCAGCAGTTTCTCAGAAGAAACTTTAGGCCTTATGCAATCACTCTCTCTTCAAAAATGCCAGACAAAAATGGTTGCAATGATTCTGTTTTGGAATCAAGGTGCAGTCATATAGTTGGTTGGGCTTTTTCACTTTGCTTTTGTTTTTTTCTTTATTAGAATCAAGTTTCAAATGGCCACACAAACATTTATTATAGATAACAAGGCCCAGCCAAGGACACTGTTAGTCAGTTCAAAAGAAACATCTCTCTTAGCATTCATTTATCAAGTTTCTGGACACTAGGCAGTTCTTGTGGGGGGATAGTCTCATTTTTCTAGTACTGTAGTTAGAAGCAGATTGGATCACACCCTTGCCCCATAGAGACTAGTTGAGCAGCACTCAGAGGGTCAGGAAAGGCTTATTGCTAAAATTTTGCATCAGAGGCATGAGATTTTGAATGCCACCGTTTTTCAATTTTAAAAACCCTGAGCCTGATTTTCAGAGGTGATGTGTACCACTAACTCTCATGCAAACCAGTGGGTGCACAGCACTTTCTAAAAATCAGGCCCACAGTATCTCAAGTTATTAGGGCAGGGGTCAGCAACCTTTCAGAAGTGGTGTGCCAAGTCTTTATTTTTCACTCTTATTTAAAGTTTCACGTGCCAGTAATACATTTGAACTTTTTTTAGAAGGTCTCTTTCTATAAGTCTATAATATATAACTAAACTATTGTTGTATGTAAAGTAAATAAGGTTTTTAAAATGTATAAGAAGATTTAAAATTAAATTAAAATGCAGAGCCCCCCGGACTGGTGGCCAGGACCTGGGCAGTGTGAGTGCCACTGAAAATCAGCTCGCGTGCCGCCTTCAGCACTTATGCCTTAGGTTGCCTACCCCTGTATTAGGGTGACCAGACGGCAAGTGTGAAAAAAATCAGGAAAGGGGGAGGGGGTAATAGGAGCCTATAGAAGAAAAAGACCCAAAAACTGGGACTGTCCCTATAAAATCGGGACATCTGGTCACCCTACAAATTATGCACCCTCAAAATGAGGCCTTCAAAAATCAGAGGCCACTTCTGAAATTTTGTCTTTGGTGCACAGGAAGAGAAAAGAGAGAAACAGAAGGAAGGCATGCTCACATTCGAGATCCCATACTGAAAAAGATTTCAGAGCATGGCAGTAGTTTGTTTATTGTTAATTGTCAAATACCTACACAGCACAGGAGAAAAAGTCATTTTGTTTGAATAATGGAAATAACTAAAAATATTCATTTCCCTCTTACCCTCAGGATAGGAATTCCTTGGTTAACATGCAAAATTGACAGGGAAAAGGACCTAGCATTCACTTGTTTCTTTTCCTCAGAAGTTTAACACCATTCAAGTTGGTCATTATGGAGTAATAAAATACCAATGGCCTGTGTTGCAATGTTTCTTTGTAACTAACCAGCTTCAGGAGATTATTAGTAAGGGAATAGAAGGTTGCACACCAGTTGAACCAGGAATCATGTCTGCGACAGAAGTGAGGTATCTAACCAGAAGGTATTTAATGGACACTTCATTTGGTGAGGACTGGCAGCTAAAATACACACACTGGAGAATAATACAAGGCAACATTCTGCAAGATTACTACTAGACTGCAGCCCTTCTACCTTGTACACAGCATGCTTCATTGCTGAATGTTAGTGAAAGATTTCAAATTCTGTGAGGAGTTGGAAGTTCAAGGTTTGAAAGGGAGAATGCACACCAGCTTCCAGTTTCCTCCAAGACTTGAAAAATCAGCACAGATCTCTGTGTGGCAGAGATGGAAGATTAAAGCAGAAGTTGAAGCATAAAAACTTAAAACATAAAAATCATCATTTTGGTAATTACTATTACTAGCAAACTAGAATTATGGTAAAAGTTTCAAGTTTAAGAGCCTTTTTTATTCCATCCCCTCAAGGGAGGTAGAGTATTTATGTAAAAAGGCCATCACCTCTATGTGGTTTACTGATAACACTAGAATCCTTTTCTCCTTCAACACCCTGACCTCCACTTCACATTTGATCTCACTTTCAACACATACCATTTTCTCTATCTCATAACGCATCCAGTTTCACTCAGCCACCTTGCAAATTAGGGACAAGAATTATTTTTTTTCCACCAACATATATCAAAATAATTTTCAAAAGTGAGTTATCCCATTTACTTCATTAACTTCAGTGGGACTCCTCACCTGATGATTAAAGTCATTCATGATCATAAGTGTTTACAGTTCCCATAGTAAACAACTCTCTCTTCCATGTGATTCAAATAGATCATTGTACCTTGCAAACTCACATAAAAATTGCAATACATAGATATTTATGTTTGTAAAGTGTAGCTATGAACTAGAGCTACTATGGCTTTGCTGGTTTGTTGTCTATGAGCTTTTTAAAGAAAGCTACATGCTGGTACACTGACATACAGTATACTCAGTAGTGAATCTGATGCTGCTGTCATTTAAAATCAATAGCAAAACTCCCACTGGCTATAGTAAAGGCAAGAGAATGCCAAGCATAAATTACCAGGAAAAAATAGAGAAGTGTACTTTTAAGAAATATATTTATTGCAGAATTTGAGTTTTCCAAGCAATTAACATGCTGGTAATTGCAGGTGAAAAGTAATTAGTGTTATTAGGAATACTGGCTACACATACAACAGATAACCTCTTCTCTGAAGTGCAGCGTTATTTCGATTGTGGTAGTGCCCCAGGTCCCCCATGAGGATCAGGAATTGTGCTACGTGCCATACAAATATGGAGGATGTTTTGATTTGTTTACAAATCCATTCATTTTCAACATATTCCACAGGTATTTTCCAGAGGTGGAAGAGATGACAAAATAAAAAAATCAATGTGTTCCTAATCATTCCAGGCATGATAGTTTGTTTACACTAAAGACACACTCAATTTTATACATACCATGGTATATCCCTGAGTATCCTAGAAAATTAACTAATGTGTATCCATAAACAGGTTGGGAGAAATGATCTAGCAAATAGGAATAGGACTGAGTCCCAAATGGTACACTATCCTTTCAATGAAAAAATAAATTAACCCTAAATTTTAGTATAAGAACATGAGGAAACAACATTAGTTTATGTATAAGTAGTAGAACAGAAATAAACACATTATATTCTATATGAAAAATAAATTAAACACACACACCAACAATAGTATTTTCCAACAGAAGGACTGAAATGCCTTCATACCAACTATATAAAAATTATCTGAAATCTGCATCCCTCAAGCAAGGGAAAAAACTTGTAGGGAAAGACTCCAGATCCAGCTGGATGAATAACTACCTAAATAAATACCAAGAGGTTATTTAGTTCTATAAATAAAAAGAGAATGAAGAAGGATGAGGATAGGTTGCTGCATAGTGTGGATGGGAAGGAGATTAAAGATAATCTAGGTATGGGCCTGTGACAGGGTCTGCTTAACCCACATTAGCCCCAACAGGGTTAAGCCCATATTATGGACAGCGGAAGTCCTGCCTTCCTGGTGAGACTGGTCATGCGCCAAGTGCTATAGTAGTATAAAGGGAGGAAGCCCTGCTCATTCTGGGCTAGAGGCTTCAGGGGAATGACCCACCTGGGAAGCTCCTGCAGAGGGCTAGCCACAGCTATTGACTGCACTGGGAATCAAAGCCTTTTGCGGCCTGCCCGCACTCCAGCAATTGGAGTCAAGTATCAGAGGGTAGCCGTGTTAGTCTGGATCTGTAAAAGCAGCAAAGAATCCTGTGGCACCTTATAGACTAACAGACGTTTTGGAGCATGAGCTTTCGTGGGTGAATACCCACTTCCTCAGATGCATGTAATGGAAATATCCAGGGGCAGGTATATATATGTGTGCTAGCAAGCAAGCTAGAGATAACGAGGTCAGTTCAATCAGGGCCTCATCCCCCCTGATTGAACTGACCTCGTTATCTCTAGCTTGCTTGCTAGCACACATATATATACCTGCCCCTGGATATTTCCATTACATGCATCTGAGGAAGTGGGTATTCACCCACGAAAGCTCATGCTCCAAAACGTCTGTTAGTCTATCAGGTGCCACAGGATTCTTTGCTGCTTTTCCAGCAATTGGAGGAGCCCCTGGAGATGGCTGGCCCCGCTGAACACAGAAAACCCGACACCATAAGGGAAACACCAGCACAGACTCTGGTAGGAAGTGACCCAGGGAGGGTGATGGTTTCCTGGGCATGAGGTACCACTCCATATTTCGGTAGGACCCCCTGCTTAATCAGCGGTAAGCTGGTATGCCACCTTTAGGGCCCTGGGTCGGGGCCCAGTGGAGTTGGGTGGGCCTGGGCCCCCTTACTGGGATCAACATACCCCTTAGTGGGTGCCCCAACTTTATAGACCTCTGGCTGCTAGGCCACACTGCCCTGCATCAAAGGGCTACTTTATGAACTCTGGCCACTAGGCCAGGCTGCCCTGCACCGAAGGGTGGCTTGATAGACTCTGGCCACTAGGCCATGCTGCCCTGCACCAAAGGGCTGCTTTGTACATGGAAGTTGAAAGTTGGCAACCCTAGTATGGGTGGGCTTCAAAACTTTTATCAACATTCTAAAATCATCTATAATGATTTAGAAGACAGTGTTAAACTCCATTATTATCGTCCTTACTCTGTATTTTTGAAACATTAAGTTATCAAGAGCAAGTATGAGATGACCTGCTTTAAAAAAATCACTGAAATCAGTAAGTTACTGTAAAATAACACTTATTTGAAAAAAGATCAATAGCTGCTCATGTTTATCAAAAACTGTGTTAACATTCTTTTACTTTGTTCTTACCACATTGTCTTGATATGAATTGATAAAGGACATAAAAAGGAAGATAGGCGGGAGGCTAGGTGGTGGATTTAGTTAATGCATTAGCTGTGTAATCTGATAACTGCTTCAAAACAGCTTTAGGATATAAAAGTTATGAATGATGTCCTTAATGTAGTTCCCAATATTCCACATCTTCAAACCATTATTCAGTTTGGTACATATCAGCAAAATTGTATGTTTCTACTGAGGAAAAGAAAGCCCAGATGTAAAATACTAGGCAGTGTTATATGTGAGTCGTGATTTCCACTAACAGAGATTTTTTTGGAGAAGCTTGCATAACATCTGCTTGGATTGATCCAGTGCTGCTATTCTCTCTGCTACTGTTTTTCAAAACAAAGGCAATAAGAAAAATGGGTTTGCTAGAAGAGGGACAGACATAAAGTAACAGATAATACTGCTGCAGCTGGAAAAATACTCGTCACCTTAATGGTCTTTGACAGGAAGTTCAGTTAGTATTCAGTTGTCCAGCTATGTGTTTTAAAATGTTCCCAAAATAAAACAACTGATTAGAGTTGAATTTCTGATTCCCCTGCCCCCCACCGCACTGAATAATTTACATTTTTCTCAAGGTACTGAGAGATGCAAGTCTTTCTGGAGGTGTCTCTCTCTGTTACTTGAATGGAAAGCAGCCCTCATTTTATACAACAGCCAAGCATTTAGAAAGACACAAGGCACAGGAAATTCTTTTGGGGTGTGTGTTAATGTATGGTTTTCCAATCTACAAACATTGGTCTGAATATTTCACCGGTAGTGGTGAATTATAGGAGGCCACTTCCATTTGAGGAGGGCTTGCCTTAACTAGCTTGTGGTTCTGGGGCTCATTCAAACACTCTAAAATAAAATAAAGGAATGGATGTAATTACTTCTTTATGGAAAGGCCATAAAAAGCTAGAGGGCCATGTCAACAAATTGGGTCGTTTACTAGATGTTTAAGTGATGAGTTTGCAGTCCAAATTCAAGGGCGTGGATTATGTTTTACAGGCATCTTGACTAAATTTCATCCTTGTAATAAGACTCTTGTCATAAACAGATAGCTAAGGGTTAATGTTCTTTTACCTGTAAAGGGTTAACAAAGGGAACCAAACACCTGACCAGAGGACCAATCAGGAAACAAGACTTTTTCAAATCTGGGCGGAGGGAAGTTTTAGGTGTGAATTCGTTGTTCTTTTGTCTTGGTTCAGTGACGCCCTCGGCTCTGAGAGTGATCTTTCTATCTCCAGGCTTTCTAATCTTCTGTTTCCAAGTTGTAGGTACAAGGATAGTAAGACAATAGGTTTATATTGGTTTTTTTGTATTTACATGTGTGTAGTTGCTGGAATGTGTTAAATTGTATTCTCTTTGTATAATGCTGTTTATCCATTTTTTCTTTTAAGCAATTGACCCATTATATATTGTCACCTTGATACAGAGACCATTTTATGTCTTTTTCTTTCTTTTTATATAAAGCTTTCTTTTTAAGACCTGTGGATTTTTTTTTTTTAGTGGGGGCTCAAGGGGATTGAGTCTGCAGCTCACCAGGGAATTGGTGGGAGGAAGAAGACAGGGGGGAAGGGAAAATCTCTTTGTGTTAGATTTACTAAGCCTGACTTTGCATACCCTCTGGGTGAGGGGGAAGAGAGATTTGATCTCTCGGTACTTGTGTTTCAAGGACTTGAAGCAGGGAATCTCCTAGAGTACCCAGGGCGGGGAAATCTGGGAGGAGGTAAAGAGGGAGGAATCTCTTTGTTTAGATTCACAGAGTTTGAATCTGTATCTCTCTCCAGGAACCCAGGGAGGGAACACCTGGAGGGGAAGAGGGAGAAGGGAAATGGTTTATTCCCCTTTGTTGTGAGACTCAAGGAATCTGAGTCTTGGGGTTCCCCAGGGAAGGTTTTTGGGGAGACCAGAGTGAGCCAGACACTGGAATTCTGGCTGGTGGCAGCGATATCAGATCCAAGCTGGTAATTAAGTTTGGAGGTTTCATGCTAGCTTCTCATGTTCTGAACTCTAAGGTTCAGATCTGAGTTAGGAGAGTTGTGACAACTCTGATCTAATTATTATTTTTTCCTCAAAGTTTCATTATGGGTGACAAATTAAAATTCACTTTTAATATTTCAGTTTCCTTTATCATAATACTAATTTTTTGTTAATGTTCTCTATTTTATTTTTGTTCTCTTCTGGGAGAAGAGACAAATGTTTTCTGGGGAAGTGAGGAACATTTCCTTCATGATAGAGGCAATTATTTTATAGAGTTATGGTAGCATCATGTACTGTTCTAGAAGGGAAAAAATTAAACTGCAGTTTTCCTTCTGAACTCTGATGTGCTTGGACGAATCACAAAATAACTATTTTGGCTCTCAGGAGTGTTCATATAAATGCAACTGTTTATTTAATTTAACACATGATATTCTAAAAGGATAGTACTGTAAGTATCCTCTTAGTATTTCAACTGCTTTCTTTAAATGTTTGAATATCTCATGTTGCTACTTATCAGTTTCTTGTGCAACTTCAGAAACATCTATGCTACATTTGTTTGTAATAAACATTATTACTTGCAAAGAATTATTGGAATGTCTCTAGACCTCTCAATTACTCATTTTTTTCCTTTGAAAAAAACGGAAGTTCTGTCTAAACTCCATGTTATGTGCAGGATAGTGCTGTGTACTACTAGTGTGGCCCCAACCCAGAGCACCAGCCGGAACACTGGAGTGGGGCTGGAAGTTGTGATGCGGCCCCGACCCAGCACCCGGCTGGAGTGCAGGAGTGGGGCCGAGCCGTGTGATGCAGCTCGTGGGCTGGCTTAAAATGGCTCGCAGGCCAGATTCAGCCTGCGGGCTGTAGTTTGCCTGCCCCTTCACTAATCCATCTCTGAGAGGACAATAAATATTTTGGCTTGGCAGAATTCAATTTTTCCCCCCATAATTTCAGCAGATATGCATTTTTTAAAATGTTTTTTATCATTTGCAGGTTTCACAGTTGTGGAAAATTGGGTGATGTCAGACAATAGTGGAGTCAGACAATTTAATGACAGTAAATTGAGATTCAAAAAATTAAAATTTTACAACGGTTCAAACACATTGTCAAGATCACGTCAGAATAGAAAAAGTGAATATCTTTTAAGTCAATCTATAACAAGTTCTTAAGCAACATTTTTCTTTCTTTGCCTGTGTGTAAACTTCAGTGATTATTGATGGAAATATTTTTTCATGGTGTGTGTGTGTGTGTGTGTGTGTGTGTGTGTGTGTGTGTGTGTGTGTGTGTGTGTGTGTGTGTGTGTGTGTGTGTGTGTGTGTGTGTGTGTGTAAAACAATAATCACAAATAAAATTCTAAGAATTCCAAACCTATTTATATTTCAGCTCTGATATTTTTCCTCCTCCTTGTGGCCCATAATGGTCCCCTGAAAGGGCACTAACCTGAAACTGAGAAATATGTAATTCTGGATCAATGACAGATATCAAGACCAATATTCTGTGAGCCATATGGGTTAAAAATAGATTTTTTTTTTATACCAAGAAACTCTGCAGCCCTTGCCTTATGAAGAAGATATTTGCCTGTCTCTTGGCTAATGATAGCAAATGAAAAGTTGCTGGGTTTAACTGAAATTATCAATATTGCCTTCAAAGAAGATAACCTTCCAACATCCCTGAAGAATGCCATGGTCCACCTTGTTCATCAACACGTAATACTGACAAGCACTCCAGATTCTGGTGGTCCTGTTTCCAACCTTCACTTCCTTGACAAATTAATCAAGATGATGAGTATTGAAAATCTGAGAGTATACAAACACCCTCCATAATCGAGTTTCCGATTGGAACATGGCTATTCAGTCTCACTGCAGTTTTCAATACAGCTGATTACAAAATGTTGCTGACTAGATTACAAGACCTAGCTGTATGGTGCAGCACTATAATGGCTTCAATCATTCCTCTCTAACAGGGCTTGGAAATGGACAATTTCCTCATCCCCAAGAGTCCTCACATACAGAATGTTCCACAGATCAATACTATCCATTTTCCTTTTCCATATTTATATTAGACCTCTTGTGAGATGCCACAGGCTTCATTGTCATCATAATGGTGATAACTAACTTTATTTTCCCCTCATGGGGCACAATTGCATTGCATTTGATGCCACAATGTTTTCAAGAGAAAAGGACAATGATGAAAAACAAGCAGTTTAAACTGAGCCCCAACAAGATTGTCCAACATGATGGTAGGAAGAAGAAAATACTTTGGAAGAGCTAGACAAGACATTGACTAATATCTAAGGTGAGGAAATTTACACTGTGATTGCCATAGTAGGAGTCTTGGGGTCTCATTGGCCTCTAACTCATCCTGGGTATTTAGAAAATAGTAATAAGAAATCTATTTTATTAACTTTATAAACCACCAAGTAGGCACTTATTTAAAATTACAATAACCCAGAGTCTTTTCAGTCAAGTTGTCTCTGTCAGTAGGCAAACAAGCATATTTTAGAGTCAGAGTTTAAAGATAGAAGAGACCAATAGATTATCTAGTCGGATGTCCTGTATACCACAGGCCAACACCACCACCCAACAACTGAAATGAAACCAAAGTATTATAACCTGCATGAGACAAAGATATTTTGTGGCACAAGTTGAGAGTAGGAGGGACCAAGGTACACCAGTGCTTGAGGCCCCTGCAATTCCTTGGAAATGACTGAGAGAGATTTCCAGATAATCCTGTCAAGTGACCTGTACCCACATGGAGCACAGGAAGGCAAAAAAGCCCCAAGATCACTGCCAATATGACCAGCGGGGAAATTCCCCCCTGGTCCCCAGATATGGGGATCAGTTAGACCTTGAGTATGTGAGCAAAAGCCAGCCAGTCTAACACCTGAGAGAGAGAGAGACTGGTCGGTGCCACCTCAGAATCCTGGCCCCACCCTGTCTAGTATCTCATCTCCAGCCATGGCTCTCTGATACTTTGGGGTGGGGTCAAACAAACAGAAAACCTTAGAATATATTGGGGGAAGAAGAAATCCCTCTTCTCCCCTGCAAGTGGCCAGCTATGAAGCTTTTAGGGACATATGATATAAACTGGAAATGAGTTACAGGGCTTCTGAGCCCTTCCCCCTACCATCACAAGCAACCCCGTCATATAATCACACTCCTAGATTTGTCCGTTTCTCTTAAAACTATTTTAGTTATTTGCTCCCACATCTCCTATTAAGACACATCCAGAAACCCACCCCTCTGATAGGTAGAAACCTTCTAAATTTCCACCTGACTTTGTTCCTGGCTAGTTTATATCCATTTGTTCCTGTGCCATCCTTATTCTTTAGCTCTTCATCCTCAGTGTTATCTACCCCCTAATGCATTTATTGAGAGCATTCATATCTCCTCATGGGACATGGAATGGGGGGTTTGGGGTGCAGGAGAGGCCTCCAGGCTGAGGCAAGGGTTGAGGTGTAGGAGGAGATACAGGCTCTGGGCTGGGGGTGCAGGTTCCAGGGTGGAGTCAGAAATGAGAGGTTCAGGGTGAGGGAGAGAGGTCCAGGCTAGGGCAGGGGGTAGCAGTACAGAGGGGGTGAGGGTTCTGGCTGTGAGTGCAGGCTCCGGTGTGAAGCCAGGAATGAGGGATTAAGGGTGCAGGAGGGGGCTCCAGCCTAGGGCCGAGGGGATCAGAGTGAGGGAAGGGGCTCCGGACTAGAGCAGGGAGTTGGGCACAGAAGGGGGTGACGGGTGCAGGCTATAGGCAAGACTTACCTCAGGCGGCTCCCAGAAACAGCAGCATGTCCCCTCTCCGGCTCCTACATAGAGGCACGGCCATGTGGTTCTGCATGCTGCCCTCTCTGCAGGTGCCGCCTTTGCATCTCCCATTGGCCGTGGTTCCCAGCCAACGGGAGCTGCAGAGCTGGCACTTGGAGTGTGGGCAGCGTGCAGACCCCCTGGCTGCCCCTACACGTAGGAGCCAGAGGGGAGACATACCACTGCTTCCAGGAGCCACATGGAGCCACAACAGAGAGGGAGCATGCTTCTGTCTCGCTGTGCCATCGACCGAACTTTTAACGGTCCAATCAGCAGTGCTGACTGGAGCCACCAGGATGTCTTTTCAACCAGGCAGCCCTTTTCATCCAGTCAAAAACTGGACACCTGGCAACCCTAACCTGCACTCTCCTTTTTAACATTTTGAAACTGATAATAGGAAATGCATAACGATAGCTACACTGGGAGAAATATGATCTAGCAGACAGCGCTGAACTGTGAGTCAGGATACTAGGCTGTATTCCCAGCTATGCCATTGACCTGCTGTGCAACTGCAAGGAAATAAATTTTCTGTCACTTCCCCATCTGTGTTGTCTATTTAGATTGTAAGATCTTTGGGACAGGGAAAATTTCCCACTGTGTGTTTGTAAAAAACCAGGCATAATGAAGCCCTAGGCCTTCTGACACCCTAAGCACTACTTTAAAACAAGTAATCATCTCTTCTCTCTTATGCCTCTCTAGTCCATGAGGAACATTAGGCCTTCACCACTGCCTTCCAGCTTTGCCTGTCTTCTGCTGTGGTCTTAGCTTCTTACCAAGTCATTCTGATAGCTTACAATTCTGCTTCTATTGTGCATTTCCATATTCTCCTTTGTCTACTTCATCACCTCTTGCCCTGGGGTTTCTTGTCCAATGCCTGTCTTCTTATGTTACTTTTCTCCATGTATGTCCTAGCCATCTCCATTTTTATCCCATAATTTCCTCTCCTGTTGGTTTCTGTTTCATCCTCCACCAGACCTCTTCACTGGTGATTTTTTTCTGGCCATCTGATATTGAGGATTTGTCTAAGACAGCTGTTTATGAAAACGTGGAGCTTAGATAATAACTTCTTAAGTCTCCAAGTCACCAGACAGGAAGACCAATTTTACAATGGTGTTGAATATTTCAAGTTTATCTTGGAGAGCAAGATTTCTATTTCTCCAGATCGGCTTTAAGGTAACAAAAGCCCATTTAGCCTTTGCTATTCTGGCTTTAATGTCTTCGTTTACAATGCTGACAAGATATATAAAATATATATCTTCTACATCAGTCCCAGAAAGTAGTATAAGTATTTCTGTTGTGTGTGGATTCTCATGCTTTTAGTTTTCTTTAATTGTATGTAGGCCTGGAGATATGTCTCTGTGGGTGTGGGATAGCAAGTTGATGTCATCTGCAAAGTCAAGGTCCTCTAACTTCCCTGTGAAAGTCCATTGTATGCCTCATGGCTATTCTATGGTCTCTCTCGTTACCCATTCCACACCCAATAAGATCATGGGTGACATCAGACATCTTTGTCTGACCCCTGTAGTAAACTCGAATGGTTTAGTCAGCTCGTTATTATGTATAACTTCCCATTTCATATTGTCATGGAAGCTCTGAATGCTGTTCACAAATTTCTGAGGGATTCTATAGTGATGTAGCAACTTCCATAAAACTGTCCTTTCCATTATATCAAAGACTTTTTTGGAAATCTATAAAATTCATATAAAATGACAGGATTATCATTACTACTCAGTCTGACCCCTGCCTGTTCTCATCATAACCTTTATTCTATTGCTTTCTTTATTCTGTCTGAAAAAATCTATGTACCTATCTTACTTGGGAGAGACAGCAATTGAATGCCCCTCATGTTTTACACTGGCTGAAGTCTTTTTCCTTTGACAGCTTCACTATATGATCCTTTTCCCACTCATTTGTTTTGGGGTTTTTTCTTCTTCCCACACGTTTTGTAAGGTCTGTCAAACTGTCTACTGTATTCTTTGAGTCCACCTTAAAAACCTCCATTGGAATGTTATCCAGATCTGGTGCCTTTCCACTTTTTAACCGATTGCCCTCTCTACTTCTACTCTGGTGATAGGTCCACAAATACATATTAATAAAAATCCAGGAAGAATTTCAAGGGTGGAAGTATATGAGGGGTTTTGCACAGGAAACAGGAGAAGACTTGAAAAATCTCTTCTTCCTTTTAATCATATTTTCAGTAAATGTTTACACTTCATTCACAAAAATTAATTAAGAGCCAAATTTCCATAGAAAAAATGTTTAAGGATTCTTCCTTTGCATCTCTTCCACCATAAGTACAAAGAAAGAGTCTGACTGTATGCAAAATAACTTTTGAACACTGCCTTATTTCTATCAGAGTTGAAATGTGACAAGGTGCAGGGTTTACTCAAATTCTTTTACCCTCCCATGAATACCCACATAAGTGGAAAAACTATAAAATGGATGAACTAAGAGACTATGTCTTCACTGCAGAGTTAACTCCTCTGCAGTTAGCCTAGTTCAAGTAAGAGCAGCCACACTGGCAAATAACACTCAAGCTGCACATATGGATTGAATTAGCAGCTAATGAGTTTCTGCTATCTCAAGTGTAACTTATACCCCACCGTGGGCCAACTTGAGTTAAAAAACCCACTGGGCAAAAACTGAGTAAACTCTGCACTGAAGACATGCCCTCAGACTGAAGGTCCAATACTCCACTGACTTGCACAGTTGTTTACACCTGTTCAATGGGAATGTAAAATGCCAAATCAGAATGCAATATTTTACACCACTTAGCATTCATTTGACTATTTGCAATAGAGTGGAGAATTAAGCTGCCAGCCCAGGAGGAGAAACTCTGAGCAAGGCCTGGTCTACACTATGCGTTTATACCGATTTTAGCAGCGTTAAACCGATTTAACGCTGCATCCGTCCACACAACGAGGCCCTTTATATCTCTATAAAGGGCTCTTTAAACCCGTTTCTGCAATCCTCCCCGATGAGAGGAGTAGCGCTGAAATCGGTATTACCATATCGGATCAGGGTTAGTGTGGCCGCAAATTGACGGTACTGGCCTCCGGGCAGTATCCCACAGTGCACCACTGTGACTGCTCTGGAAAGCAATCTGAACTCGGATGCACTGGCCAGGTAGACACGAAAAGCCCTGCGAACTTTTGAATTTCATTTCCTGTTTGCCCAGCGTGGAGTTCTGATCAGCACGGGTGGCGAAGCAGTCCCAAATCCAAAAAGAGCTCCAGCATGCACCGTACGGGAGATACTGGATCTAATCACTGTATGGGGAGACAAATCTGTTCTATCAGAGCTCCGTTACAGAAGATGAAATGCCAAAGCATTTGAAAAAAATTTCCAGGCTATGATACAGAATCCACAGCACAGTGCTGTGTGACAAGCGTAACGGAAAGCCAAAGAATCAAATGGACGGTCATGGAGGAAGGGAGGGGGGACTGAGGACTCCAGCTATCCCACAGTCCCTGCAGTCTCGAAAAAGTATTTGCATTCTTGGCTGAGCTCCCAATGCCTGTAGGATCAAACACATTGTCCGGGGTGGTTCAGGGTATATCTCATCAATTTACTCCCCCTCACCATGAAAGAAAAGGGAAAAAAATCATTTCTTGACTTTTTCCAATGTCACCATATGTCTACTGCATGCTGCTGGTAGACGCGGTGCTGTGGCACTGAACAGCAGCATCCTCTTCTCTCCCTTCCCCGGTGGCAGACGGTACAGTGCAGTAGGACTGGTAGCCGTCCTCATCATTATCCCGTGAGTGCTCCTGGCTGGCCTCAGGTGAGCTCGACTGGGGGCGCCTGGGTAAAAATAGGAATGACTCCCGGTTATTCCCGGCAGATGGTACAGAATGGCTGGTAACCGTCCTCATCATAGCAACTGGGGGCTGAACTCCATCAGCTCCCCTCCTTTCACATCTAAAGAAAAGATTCTGTACTGCCTGGACTATCATAGCAGCAGGATGCTGGGCTCCTCTCCCCCCCACCGTTTAATGCCCTGTCTGGATTATCATAGCAGCTGGAGGCTGCCTCCCCTTCATTTTCTCTCACTAAAAAGTCAGTGTTTCTTATTCCTGCATTCTTTATTACTTCATCACACACATGGGGGGACCCTGCAACGGCAGCCCAGAAGGGTTGGGGGAGGAGGGAAGCAACAGGTGGGATTGTTGCAGCGGCACCCCCCATGAATGGCATGCAGCTCATCATTTCTGTGGGATCTGACATGGAGCAGCTGTGCTCTCTGGTACACTGGTTCTCTAGTACACTTGCCCCATATTCTAGGCAGGACTGACTATTTTTAGATACAACATATAGGAGGGAACGACCCAGGGGGTCATTCCCATTTTTGTCTTTGCGCCCTCGGCCGACCTCAGCGAAGGTCAGCCAGGAGCACCCATGACAGCAGCAGACGGTACAGAACGACTCATAACCGTCCTCTCATTGCCAATTTACAATGGCATGGCAGACGGTACAGAATGACTGGTAACCATCTCTGCTACCTTGCAAAGGCAAATGAATACTGCTGTGTAGCGCTGCAGTACCGCCTCTGTCAGCGGCATCCAGTACACATACAGTGACAGTGACAAAAGGCAAAACGGGCTCCATGGTTGCCATGCTACGGCGTCTGCCAGGGCAATCCAGAGGAAAAGAGCGCGAAATGATTGTCTGCCGTTGCTTTCACGGAGGAAGGAATGAGTGACGACATTTACCTAGAATTACCTGCAACACTGTTTTTGCACCATCATGCATTGGGATCTCAACCCAGAATTCCAATGAGTGGGGGAGACTGCGGGAACTATGGGATAGCTACGGGACAGCTACCCACAGTGCAACGCTCCAGAAATCGACGCTAGCCTCGGTACATGGACGCACACCACCGAATTATTGTGCTTTGTGTGGCCGCGTGCACTCGACTTTATACAATCTGCTTTACAAAACCGGTTTATGTAAAATCGGAATAATCCTTTAGTGTAGACGTACCCCTCAACAGCACTCACTAACCTGTTTCTAAGGACTGGGTTGATCCAGAGCGTGAGGAAGTTTTTAACTGATATTTCCTTTTGCTTATATTACCTAGCTTGCTTTCTGTTCATAAAGATTTTCCCCAGAATACTTGTTATGTTTTGTTTCTACTCAACCATCCCACCAACTTACAGAGATTAGCTGTTTTTATAACATTATTTATCTGTTATTTGTAATTACATCAGAGGACCCATTAATACAACAGGATTTAAAACCAGATAATCACATGCTCCCACAACATGTTAACTGTATATAAACCCAGTGTAATATTGGCAATATGCTGTCTCTGCAAAGGGATCAAAAGGCAGGTGCATACTGCAGCTGATACAAATGTGGATCAAGAAGAATGCATAAATCTTCTGGACCCTGAAAACTTAAAATAGTATCCCATAAGTCTCTCAAGAATGTGAAAATTATACTGCAGCTTTGTGCTGATAAAACATTATGAGGTTTCATCTATGTGGTGTTCCCAAGTATTTCAAATTCAAATAAAAGTTGTACAAGTCTTCCAAACAAGGAATAACAGGTCTGAGTAAGCCACAGTGTGCAATTAATTTATTAATCAGGTACATATACATTTATTTAAGTGCTTATTAAACGTTCACATATGGGAATGCTACTTCTGTTATTGTTCTGTAGTACAATTGCTTTACAAAGCTATGTACTCTGCTGAAAGTTATTTGTCTACTGGGACATCCTCCAGAGAGCTCACTCTCCATGAGGTTCACTTTGCATGACATCCATTTTGCGACTGAGGTGAAAATAGCTCTTTTTTACATACTCCACCTCTTTACGGTTTTTTGTAACAGCCTAAATTCCACTCAAATAAGCTAACCTTGTGAAAAGGAAAGCAGACTGCAACAGTTATGAATTGCCAGACAGGTCTAATGACTACATGAAAAACACTGCTATAATGCAATACCACTGCTGCAGGCAGGAAAGCACAACTCTGCTACTACATGTCAGCTGGAATAATAATTAGAACCAAAAAGTTAGGATTAAATCCTAACCATGTAAATGACTTTATCTACAGAGTTCAACATGAAACGTTCACTAGAATGGCTCTCATGGGCTTAAGGTATACATTCCGTTTCTCTCTCTGATATGAAAGTACTGTATGAAGTGCAAAAAAAAAAAAAAAAAAACCCAACACAGTTTAAACACTAAATTTGTGATTCAAGGTCTGTAAATCTATTAGAAAACAATAACTGCAAGGAATCAGATTTTAAGCAAACTGCATTCAATTTTAGATACATAACAAATGTAGAAAAAAGGCAGGAGTGCAAAGAAATGGGAACATGTAGGGAACTTTCCACACTACTAAACCAAACTTTACATAACAGAGACGAGTAGCTGAAATAAAGAGAGGTTACAAGTAGTACTGTAAATAGTGGTATTAATGTTAGCAGTAAACTAAAGCAAATGATGAGTTTTAAAATGTTCTTGCATAGTTATTTACTACACTCATTACGCATTTGAAGATTTGTTAAAACTTTTCCAATTTGCCACAATCCCTTGTTTAAAACTTTAAAAAGGGTGTTGTACAACTCTTAACTCTTTCCATTAAAGGGTTTTAAAGTTTCACACCAAACCACATTTTGAACAAACAGATTAAACTATAGAAGTTTTTCAGATCTAATTTTCCTTTTAGATAAATACAGTTCTGAACATGTGACATCTCTTTGCCAATGAAGAAGACTGCACAAAACTGCACCACCCAGCATTAGTGAGCAGATTTTCTTGGTAGTTATCAGACCAGTTATAGCTGGTAGCAGAACATTTAGATCTGACTGTTTTGAAATGCATTGCTTTATTCTCAGTAGTTTTCTTATCTAAATATTCAATTTAAATTAAGTTTATCCCTGAAATCATTACTTTCTGAGTCTTGTAAGATTTGGATTGGGGATATATATAATGCACAGGCTTCTATAGGACCGCTTAGAGTTTTGAGTTAAGTGAACTCAATCCTTCAAGAAAAATCCAGCATCAGCCCCTGACCATACCATAATCAGTTACCTTCCCCTACAGAGCCTCAATCTCTTTGAAGATATGTAATGTAAGAAGTGGGTAACCCCATGGCTTATTGTGAGAGGCCAACCATGGGTACGAGATTCAATGAACACTGGCTCTTCAGCTGTACATTAAAACTCCAACCACGTTCATGGAGCTTTTTGCAGGCCACAGGCTGGAGGTTTGAGTGTATCATCCTCCAGTGAACTTCAGATTTGTTGTAAATAATTCAGGCATCTCTACTAAGAGTGGTGTCACTCTCCACTTCAGAATTTTTTTTATAGACTACACTTTTTATCATCTTTTAACAAATTGTTGCAGGAACTAGAACACTAAATCATAAGCAGAGGTGCCTTGATGAGACAGTCATTTGTAGAAAACCAGCACATACACTCGTGTGCTTTCTGTGATTGTTGCTATTCATGCTCAAAACTTGATTCCATGTGAATTAATATTTCTAACCAGTTGATTTTGGTTGTGTGTTGATCGATCTCAAGCCTTTGGTCTCCTGAAGTTCTACGGTAGTGTATCATTTTTTAAATGCAGATTACAGATAAACTATTTTGTTATACATGGCATCTGATAATAGGATTTCCTGTCATCTTATACAAGTATTATGTAATATTCTTGTACCTATGCCCCGATTTCTATAGTTTTATGGAATTGCTTTACAAAACTTATCTTGCCCCACAACAGCCAAGAATATGGCTAAGGGACCTACATTCTCCTTTCACTTCTATATTGTGGCCAAATTTGCTGATAGATCAATAGACAAATCTCCTTTGTGGTAAATGAGTTGCCCTCACTTCTGCCAGTGGTGAATTTCACCCATCCAACTTATCAAATGTTGAAACTATAGAGCCATGAATGGGGGAATGAAAGACCAAAGGATTGGTTCGGAATTGGCAGGATGAAAGGAGTAACAGGAAAAGAGAGATGATGAGATGTAATAGGAGGAAGAAAAATGCAAATCATCCCTGAATCAAATCTTATGCAAGGGAGATTGGGAACGTCTCAAGAGTAATTGAATCCCAGAATTTTTTTTTCTTCACCCCTGTTTTGGTATGGGTACAAAGATGGCAATGGATGTATTTTAGAGAGCTATAATACAAACTTACAAAGCTTTGTGAACTTGCCAACCCATTCAAGCAGAACCCTCTTGGTCAAAATTACACAGAAATGTGGAAACAATTCATCCATATAAATAGCAGCCTCCACCAAGTATATCACATACTCCAATCTCAGGCCTACCAAATGATCACTCACCTTTGAACCTCCAAATACAACCACTTATTAATCTTTAGTTTTGTAATTCAACTGAGTAAAGATTTTCCAGAATTAAATAATTTAAGATTCCTTAATGCCAAGCAGAATTTACAAATAAACCTTCAAGAAACTTGAACTGATTATACCAAAGGGCTGATAAAAGCAAGTATGTAGTTTTAAGTGGTTTCATGTAGAACTATATTGGCCCCACAGCACCTATCATGTTGAATTCCTGGCTGATGGTGGTAAAATACTTATTTCTCACAAGAATTTCTACCTTTAATTTGTGTACAACAGTTCAGCCTGGGTAATCAGTATCTAAAATGTAATTCCTAATATGCACTGTAACAAGAGAATTCCATACATTTCCCCCATCCCCTGGCCAAAAAAACACAAAACACCTTGAGTCACACTGTACAGTTACATCTTCAAGTTAATGGTCTAGATTCTTGACACTAAGGCCCTGATCCTGCAAATACTTACACACATGCTTAACTTTATTCAAGCAATAAAGTTATTAACTAACTCCCAAAGCAGTTTGAACCAATAATTACTCTAGCATGCAGTCATTACCATTTTAATTTGTTCTGTAGTACATCTGTTTGGCTAGATATCAATTTAGCAATTGGGAGACAGAACTTTTTATTTGTAAGCTGAGGAAGAAAAGTGTTTCTCCCTCCCAGCCATCACCACCCCTGCCCCCTTTTTCTTTGAACCAAAACATTGTATATAAAGCTTTGCCATGTGAACAGCAACATCTCCTAGCCAACTACAAGGAGTTTTAACCTGCCTCTAGCTAAAAGCTATACAATCTTTAGGTTGTTGTGGAGTTTAAAAAAATCACTAATTAAATCAAGTCAAAACTGGTTTGACCAACATTACTGATCCCCCAAATAATTAAAGGATGTCAAAACAATTAAGTATTGGTTTTAGTTTTGGCTAAACTTTTACATTAGACTAAGTGCAAGAGTTAAGAGCTAGAAATGAAAGCACAGGTAAACAACAATTCAGATGGCTATATTATATGAACGATATTTAATATATTAAGAGTAACATTTTTGGAACTCTTTTCTGTTTCTTCTGGGTTTGTATTTGTTACAAGACTCTGATGTAGTTACTGTACCTTACGAAGTGACGAACTGGATCATTAGCTACCTGAAGCTTGACCTCAGTCAGCTGCATTACCAGTGTATGAACAGTGTCTAAGTTGTGCTGTCAGATATAACTATTTATATTATCCATAAATATTTATTTTATAGCAATTCTACCTCTCTCCTGTGTAGCAGTTTCACTTTTCAGACTTTCTTATTGGTCAACTAGGCAATAAGGCCTTAGTGCCTATTTAAGACCCTGTTGCACTGTCACATAACAAATCTCTTGTGGAAGACTGACAACCTGTTATGTCTCTCCCCTGAACTCTGTCTGCTTTGAGAAAACAATGGTAATTCATACACTTCAATATGCTCCTTGTATACACCACATAAATAAGAGAGTAAAGCATATTTTCATTACATTTGCCCTGACTCCACTTTGTCTCTATCTGGCTCCCTAAAACCTCCATCAGTCAGATGAATTGGGAGGATGGGAGGTATTTCTATTCTCACACAACACAGATATTTTCCTGTACTGAGGACAAAGGTTAGTTTGATTAATTTTCCTGTCAGGGTATAGCTGGGTTTCTAACTCTTTTGATCACTTTCCCCTAGCCCTTTGCAGTTGCTCTGATTAGAGACTGATCCCTGTGCTGCTCTTTGATCAGTAGCCCTGGCAGTCTGCAGGTGCCATATGTCATCACATTAGCAAACAGCAGCAATATTAATCTCTTCTTCTGATAAAATTGATAACACTACACATTCTATTAATTCACATAATGTCTGGAACAGGCCACTTAGTTCTTCATTTGTTTTGTATTAAGAGATGCAGTATATAATACTTACATCAAGGGAGTTCCAAGTTCAAAGCTGACAGTTTTTGCTGAACTGAGCAAGTCTTTAAATTTGCATTTCTGTTATGTTTCATTTATAACCTACTAAAACTTTGAGAGTATTTTGCTTGCGCCTTTATGTTGGTTTGTCTAGGAAAAACAACAGTCCAGCTAACAGGCAAACTGCTAAGATTTTTCCCCTTATATATTGGCATACATCACTAGAAAACAGGGTGTTTAATAGTCTAATTGTAGACATTCTGCATAAATAGTATGGTTTCATGTGCCACACAATATTTCTGTTTTTAAAGTAGTCTTTAAAATGACTTCATAATAGTAGATCAAGAGAAAAGGCCCTTAAAAATCTGAATAATGTAAATCATATGGAGTTCAGAGGCTAAGCAAATTACACACCCTGAAGCTGCCCTTGCTGTATGAAAGGAGCCTTTCTCCAGCTCTGAGCAATCCCCGCCCAAGGGAACTTGCATCTGAGAGTTTTCTAAACATTTCAGGTACACTTGAAAGCTGAAAGTAATTCTCATTTCCTATGCAGGAATAGCTGGTTTCCACACATACAAAATAATGCTCATTCACCAACAGACACAAAAACACGCCACCAGAGAAGGAAGGATTAGGGCACAAAGGTGTAGTTAGTAAAACAAAAAGGAAGGAAAGAAACATTTTAAACCACCACCCACAAAATAAAGTCTCCAAACAGGCTGTGAGCTTCTTTCTTTGCTATCTTCCAGCTAGTAAATGGGTGCCCTTTTACCTCTCCTGCTTCAGTTAACGAGGCTGACAAGTTTCCTGGAGTGACAAACACACAGCGAAGACAGACCTGCCAAGTCTCATTCATTTGGGCTTCGATCTTAAAGGCTCACTCGGGCGATGCAAGATTTTTTTTTTCCTCTCCCGCAGTGAGTTTCAGTGCACGGCGTGTTGTGCATTGTGAAGTTACTCTCACTTGAGAGGGTCCCAGGTTCGTGACAGCCCGGCCTCCGAAACTGCAGAGTTAATGCACCCCTCCTTCCCTACCCACCTCTCCTCCCTAGCACGGAGGGGGTCACCGGCCGTGCCTTACCATTCTGCTCCTTGGCGCTGGAGAACTGCAGCTTGACGCTCAGATTGGACTCCGCTTGGGCTCCATGTCTCTGGCTGGCCAGGGCAGATGTCAGCAGGAGTAGGGCGAAGAGGAGCATTTGGCTGACCGGGGGAAGTTATCACACACACCAGGCACGTTCGGCTCGCCGGCAAGTCCCGAGTCTCTTTCACCACCACCAGGCGCCGGCTGCGCCGCTGGGGAGAAAGCAGCCCTGAGCCTGCTTTGGCAGCGCAGAAGTGCAGGGTAGTTTCCACATAATCCCATCCAAAACTTTGTCCTAGCGCCTTTCTCTGTGTCTCAGGTGGGGGGCAGGGGGGGGCGCTAAAGGATCAAAGCAAAGGCTGGACCCAACCCAGCTTCGCAAGGGCTCCGCAATCCGCGCGGGGCTGGGAGGAAGAAGGCTGGCGAAGGCGCCCAGCGCACACTGGGGCCAAGGGAGGAGGGGACGAGAGGAGTCGCCGCTGACTCGGAGCAGCACCTGTCAGCTCCACAAGCAAAACAGCGGGGAGGGGGCGGGGAGCAAGGCCCCTTCTTCGCCCTCTGCTCGACAGCCGCGCTGCCAGCCGGGCAGCGTCCCTCGCCCCGCCGAGGGTCCGCTCCCCCTCCCGCGCGTGGCTCTGCCCTGCCCTGCCCCTCGGCGGCCGGCCTCAGGGGAGGGGGTGGGAGAGCGAACAAAGTGCCCGTCCCAGCGCACGCAGCCCGGGCAGGCGGCGGCGGCGGCTGCTGCTGCTGCTCGGCTCTCCCCCGCCAGCGGCTGCACACAGCACGAGCCCGGCACCTGGTTTGAGTTTGACGCGACAGCAGTTCGCGTTAAAAGAAAGAGCCGGGACTAGCGCCGCCGCCCGGAGCCCCCACCAAGCCGGCCCGGCTCCCCTCCCCCAGGAGCCTGCCCCTACTCCCTGCGGTCCACCTCCCAGAGCCCTTCGGCCCTTCCCTCGCCCCCCGATCCCCCTTCTCCTCCTGCCCCGCACCCGCTGTCTGGATCCGCTGCCCGGGGCCGCCCGGCCCGGCCCAGGGCTCCCGCCCGGGGGAGGTTACCCCTCGCGTCGCCAGGAGGGGCGCGCAGGGAGGCGGAGTGGCCAGCCCAGCCGGGGGCTGCTGGGGTGGGGGGAGCTTGCCGCTGCGCGGGGAAGCGGGGCAAAGTGGAGCTGCTGCTGCAGCCGCCTGGCTCTCCCTGCCTTTGACTGCCAACAGGTGCGAGCAGAGCGCGGCGCTGCCGGGCTGGGGCTGAGCACCGCCAGTCTCGGCCCGCCCCAGGCAGAGGAGAAGGCTTCAGAGCAAGCAAAACAAATGTTAACCTGCCAGACAAGGGCTCCACGCCTCCAGGGAGCCCCTGGCGCTTGCGAAGGCCGCCAAGACACGGGAGGGAATATTCGGGCGAGTTCTGCCCTCTCTCCCCATGCCCCCGCCGCTCCTGCTTTCATCAGCTGGATGTTTGTTGCCAGGTCACAGCGGATCGCAGGAAACGGCTCATCGCCACTCGCTCTGGCTGAGTCAGGGCGTCTTGTCTCCACTACAGCGCAAGGAGCCTCTGACCCTTCCAGCGTCGCTAGTTTGGGTGGCTCAGTCACACAGCCCAATAGCCACCCCTGGCTGTGGGGTTTGAAATAGAGATGGGCTCGATCCCCAGCTCGGAACACCGCCCAGCTTTGGCAGGTTCGGCTCTCCAGCCAAACTTCACAACTTGCAGCAGCCTTGATAGTAAGCCCAGTCAAACGCCTGACTCCAAAGTAAGTGGGAGTTCAGTTCCACATACAGACTTTGGCCCTATTGCTGTAAACAGGTCCCTGGGGGCAGACCCACAGCTCCATTGACTTCAGAGAGGGCTGGCAAGGGTTGTCCATGGGGATCTGAATGGAGAATCAGGCTCTTTGTACTTCAGGCCACTTTTTATTTTCTTTATTCATTGTCAAATTCCTTAATTAAGAGGAATCATTATGGTGGCATTTGTTTATTGTGCAAGTCTCCTATATTTATGGGGTTTTGTTTATTTGTTTTGATGGCAGTTGGCTTCTATTTGAAAAAAAATAAATGCATAGTTAAACCCTTCATTTAAATTGTTCCCCTGATATTTGGAAATGAAATAGGAAGAGATTTTTTAAAAATGCTTATGGTACGGCTTAGTTTTCTTTCATCACTACATAGTATTTCATCTACCTTGAAATGAGAACATTAAGCCACTTACTTAAATAAATTGAAATGCTACTTTGTGTCATTCAACATTTGATAACCAAATGTTATATTCCTTCTTCTGAAATGTTATTTTGTAATCTGCAGCATTGTTCAGTGAGTCAAGCTACATCCTTGCCCCCTTTAAGCAGCCACGCTCTGGGACAGCTTTTGTGCTGTTTCTTTAGCTGGATGAACCCCAGTTCTGTGAATCAATGAGTGCCCTCAAATCTCATTAAGTTCAGTAAGAAATGATGATATGCAACATCTTTCAGGATAAGACCTGTACAAGTATCATCTCAAATATTGTTAAATCTGCCACAGACTCATTAACCTGAGTGCATTAAGCCTCACACTGGCAGTCCAGCACTCAACCTGAGTAAGGGGATGAATGCTTGATAGATGTGTTAGAGGGCAAGGAGGATGAATCATCTCCCTTCCCTAGTCATAATGCAGTTCTGTAGCAGTTCCTCAGTGGTTACTACAAAACAATGGCCCTGAGCTGACTGGGGGGGAAGATCTATGCACCAATGGATGCTCAGCCCTACCCCCAGTAAAGCTCCACCTGTGCTCTACCAGGGTCATCTTTGGCCCTCCAGAACCTTGCTCTTCTCTTGCAGAGCAGAGCTGCATTTCTTCCACACATAGGGGAGACTCTGAAACTAGGGAGGCAGGGACAGGGGTTGTCTATTTTGCATGAATCACGTTGGAGTAGCACTTAAAGGCCACAACTAGGTTGTGCTAAGCTCTGTACAAATTGCAGTGCTTTGGAACAGGCCTGCCGTGCAAAGGAGACTGTATTTGATTTCTCTCTTCCAATGTCATTATTTAAAAATGAGAAAACAAATATGACAAACTGAGTGCTTTAAAGAAATCTTACCTGTCTGATTATAAACAATAACATTTGGTTATCAAACAAAGTAGTATGTATTTTAACCAGGTTTTATTTGTTTTGAAAAATACAAGTTAGATTTGGGTTAACAAACATATGGAGAGACTTACAAATATTTAAATGTATGTTACTGGAATAGACATTTTTGCTGGGGTGACATGCTTATTTATTCCTTCCAAGATTTTAAAGTTACTACACATAGGAACATTGACCAATTCAGCAGTGA
Organism: Gopherus evgoodei; assembly: GCF_007399415.2. Classification (NCBI taxonomy): domain Eukaryota; kingdom Metazoa; phylum Chordata; order Testudines; family Testudinidae; genus Gopherus; species Gopherus evgoodei. The sequence continues at coordinate 80,720,637 of NC_044326.1, read as the reverse complement.
TATGGGGTGCCTCCAGCACTGAGCAGAGGCAACTTAAGGGGGACTGATTTTCAGAGGGTGGATGCTGAGTATTTTCTGGAAATTCAGACACTTTCAAAACATTTCAAGTTAGACACCTATAAATTAAAGCACTAGTTGCTTTCAAAAGTTTTGGCTAGAGGAATTTCCATACTGCATTAGACCAGTGGTTCTAGTCCAGTATCCTGCCTCTTATACTTGCCAGCACCAGATGCTTCAAAGGAAGTGCAAGAAACCGCATAGTGGACAACTATGGAATACAATTTTCCTTTATTGGGAGGTTTGTTTTGTTTTATTTTTCTAAACCCTCATCAATTAAAAATTGGCTTATGCCTTGAAGCATGAAAATTTATATCCTTTACAAAAATGTTTTTAAATCCTAGCTATATAAAAGGATAATCTTTTTTTAAAAAATATCATACTGTTTTTCTTTTCAGTGATATCTCGTTGCATAGTTATCATTTTAAATTTGTTGCTTTTCAGTTTCACTGAATGTTTCTTTGTCTTTGTATTCTGAGAATAGATCAATTGAAGCACTCAATTAACCTTCTCTATCCCTTGCATTATTTTTGTATACTTCTGCCATATCTCCTGTTATTTCCTCTCTATAAATTAGATAATTCTTTACTTTTAAATCTCTCATTAAATCTCTACACATCTAGTTCTTGTCCACCTCTAAGCCCGCTCTATTTCTGTTGTATCCTTTTTAGAAAAGGACAGAACTAAACAGTATTCCAGGCATGGAATAATGTTTTAAATATTATTTTTCATCACATTTCTTATGCATTCAAGATTTGTTTGAAGGTTTTTTATTTATTTAAATTGCCACTGCACATTAAGCAGAGGTTTACCTTGAGTCACCCACAATAACCCCCAAATTTTTTTTCTGAATGGCTGGTTACTTTAGGATACAACAATGTATATGAGTTGTTCAGAATATTTCTTCCAATGCACCTTATCTTGCATTTGCCCGTACTGAATTTCACTTATGGCAAGTCTATACTACAGTACTACACCAATGCAGCTGTGGTGCTGTAGCGTGTCTGGTGAAGACACGCTATGCTGACGGGAGAGTGCTCTCTCATTGGCATAATTACTCCACCTCAGCGAGAAGTTCAAGCTATGTCAGTGAGAGATGCTCTCACGCTGACAAAGCACTGGTATGGAGAGCATGAAAGTTGCGTCACTGCTGGGGGGGGATTTTTCACATCCCTGAGTGATGTAAGTTAGGTTGATTTTATCGGTAGTGTAGACCTGTCCTTAGGCCTGTTCATCCAATACTATTAAGTACTTCTGAAATTCCGCAGTCTATTTTAGTCTTGACTAACCTAACTAACCCTGTGTCATCTAAAATTCTGACACTTTACTTTCTTTTTACAGATACCGACTAACACGGCTGCTACTCTGAAACCTGACACTTCACTGTTCATTTCCTTTTCCAGATCATTGATAAATACTTTGAACAGCACCAGGCCCACATAGAACCCTATGCATCTTAACCCATTGCCATGTTAAAAAATGACTATTTATTCCTCCACGTTGTCTCTTAGCCGGTTCTATACCATGAGAGTACTTTACCTCTCACCTCATGACAACTTTGCTTCTTCAGTATCTTAATGTGAGGGACTTTATCAAAGACTTTTAAAAGTTTAAATAAATTGTGTCAACCACTTCATTATTTTGTTGACTCTCAAAAATTTCTACTAGATTAGAGAGGTGCAATTTTCCTTTAGAGAAAGCTGTATGGGTTTGTCCTTCTTATATTTGTTCATCATGATTTATAATTCCATTTTAAAATTATAATTTCAAATTTTTTCCTGCTACTGGAGTGAAGTTCACTGGTCTGCAATCTCTAGGATTACCCCAAATTGATTAATTATGAGCCAAATCTGAACGTCCTTCCTTAGATAGTGTCACTACTAAAGGCAATGGAAGTTCAGCCTCATGACTGAAGGAGTATATTCTTTGATCTGTTAGGATTTCTCACGTAAAGCTGGATTTATGCCTTTTAAGAGGTGGGGGAGAATTTGCCATAGTCTAGCTCAAAAAAAATTATTATTAATCCATAGATCTTTGATGTGGATTAGTAGTAATAGGCATTGTGAACACACATATACTGTCCTTCATGATTTTAGGTGACACTCCCATTGAAATGAATGAGAGTCACATGTGGCTTGAGGAAGAAAGAACTTTTAAATATGGCTGCTGTATTAACATACTACCCCAAAATAGCCCAGGCAAATGAAAAAATCATGATATTGGCATTACCCATCAGGCTATTTGCAAACATTGAGTGAAGTTAAGTGTTTGAGAGTTGAGTGATCTAGATCAGCAAAAGTGGATCAGAGACAGTGATTACACTGAATGAATTTTCTCAGCTAGTCAGTTACATTTTGGGGAAGAACAGGAATATGATATTTGCCAAAAAGAGGAAGAATAAATTAGCGCTGACCCACAGTAGCTCTAATTTGGGCCCAATCTAGAACACTTCGACATTAATAAAAAGAGTCCCAATGACTTGAATAGACTTTGAATTAAGTACTTATTGCCCTACAATGCTGAAGATATTTTTGCTTTCTTACAAATAGCAAGCAATATCTGTAGATTTAGAAGTGTCAAGGATGAGCTCATTTAGCTGAGGCTGAGGACTGGCCAGCCCAGCCTCCAGGCACATTGACAAGCTCAGCTGGGTTACTTACAGTAGGACTACCTGATTGAAAAAAGGGAACCAGCAGACCTGCTTTTAAGTTCAGAAGCAGAAGGTCACTGGCTGTTCAGCACTCATGACTGCAGCTGTGATCACTCCTGTTCCCAGCCTTGTTCCTGTCCTGTTTCAACCACTAGGCCTGACCATCTACACTTTGGTTACGACAAAAAGAAAAACACACAAGTCATGCCAGTAAAACCAAGGGGGTGGGGTGCTATCACCCCCATGTAAACACTCTCTCTCTTTCTCTCACACACACACACACACACAAACACACACACACACACACATGCAGGGTGGGGGGTCGGATGCAAGCATGGGATGCAGAGGGGCTGGAGCAGCCACCACAGGGCCTGGAAGCAGGTAGGAACCAGCAGGACCTCCCCCACTTCCTGCCGAGAGCTAGTTCCCTCCCCCAGCCAAGCCTCAGTAGCTCTCCTCTCCCGCATCCCTGTCCCTCCATTACCATGTTCACAATGAGCTTCCAATCCTTCACTCTTCCCCACAAAATAAGTTACTAGTTCAGTTTAATGTACTGCATCATAAATACAGAAAGTATTAAAACACCGTATATATATATATTAATATATATAGTATTAATATATATAGTAATTTATATAGTAATAAAAACACTATATATATATTAAAAACATTTTACTTACAGGCTGTCATAGGGCAACTGCTTCTAGAGTATCCTCTTGCTACCTAAGGGTGACCCTGCAAGGAGCCCCTGCCTCAATTTTCCTTTTCCCTTGGGCTGATCAGCTACCCATGTTGTCCTCCATATGCGAAAAGGTAGCCACAGCTGGGGCACCCTCCTTCATCAGGTCACGGCATAACAAATGAGTCTGCCTTCATTTTCCCTTTTTCCAGAGTCCCCAGTATCTCCACATACAGACAGCCTTTGCAGGGTTAATTTAGTAAAAGAGTCCCACAGCCATAATCCCCAGCACAGTCCAAACAGCGCATTCAATCTTTGAAGTCCCAGCAGTCCAGCAACATACCATGTATAATTCTGGCATTTTTCATCATGCTTAGACACTCAGATGGGGCTTCAGCATCTCTCACCACAATTTACCCCTGCCCCTCTAGCTTGGGTGTTTCTCCACACAGTTTCCTTCCCAGATATGGATCCAACTCTTGCTCAGAATCATCAGAAGGCTAACCCCTTCATCCCTCCTCAGCCTTCAGCCCTCCCTGACTTCAGCTCTCCATATCTGAGAGCCATCAGGAATATCCATCTACTGCTACCAGCCTTCAACCCTTTCTAACCACAGCTCTCTGGCCTGGTGAAGTTTGTAAGTGATCCCAGTTGCCTTACTTGGCTCTACTACTCCTTAGGGAATTCTTACTACTTCCTCCTTCAAGGGCATCTCTTCACTGAAGCTCTCAATTTAGCACTGCTCTTTTCTTAAAGTCTCTCTAGTCTCAGGACTTTCCAACTCACATTCTGGACTCTGGGTTCTGTGTTATCTATTGCTTTTGGGATGATTTCATTTATAACTCCCAAGGGCAGCCCCACTCTCCTCATTACACCAACCACAGCACAACTAGATTGGAACAGGAGAGCTGAGCCCGATTTCAATTAAGGGGCCAGCTACCCTGTTATATAGGATTTAAACAAAAATCTAGTATTGGAATTTGTATTTTTTCCAAATCCTTTTTGCTCCCAACCCCCTAAAAATAAACCATTCAGATAAGATAGTTTCTGTCAATGTGTTTGGATTTTTAAAGATGCAGATATAAAATACAATGACAAAACAAATATATATTGGACAGATTTGGATCCATGCCTGTTGTTGTGGCGATTGGTATAGCTGATTGCTGCAAGGACACAACATGGTCAAATCCAATCTAATCTCTATTTTTCCTCTCTTCTGTTGTTTAATGTAAAATACAAAGTAGAGCAACTAGCAACAATTGACAACCAGATGCAGAAAAATACTAAAAACAAAAACCCAACAACAATAAAAAACAGAAAATACCACAACTGGCTTTGTGTTTTTTGGTTTTATTTTTTACTTCCTCTATGGCATACCCAGCGTTTTTTTAATTGTGTGGTGTTCTATGGCCTGGTCCATAGCCCACAGAAGTCAATGAAAAGACTGCCAGTGCCTTCAATGGGATTTAGATCTTGACCTTTGCAATCTTAACAAGGAACCATAATCTCTTCCTTTCCCTGCATGCTGTCTCCTCTGCTAGGCACAAAGAAACCTCCTATTGTGTATGCTATGGAAGGAGAGCTCTGCTCTGAAGGAAGGGTGAGAAAGGAGGACAGATATTTTTCATGAGGATGGAAGGAAGATTAAGGACCCAATCCTATACTAGGATCTGCTTGCACAGACCTTTTCTTCTGTGTAGAGTGCAAGCAAAGACCTTGATCCTGCTGACCCCTGGCCTAGACTATAATGCTGTTGAGATCCCAATGCAGAAGATCTTCAAGGATTTAAGGATTTATAATATTTATAACCCATGTGAGAAATCAGAAAGTTCAGAGCTACAAGAAATAGTGAAGAATAGCTAGAAGACCATATATTATATGTGGTGACCTAAATAGTCATAAGAAATTTTGGGTTAATAAGACAATTGATAAAAATGGTGCATGCTTTGTTTTAATCAATGAGCATTTCTATCGAGTATCAGAGGGGTAGCTGTGTTAGTCTGGATCTGTTAAAGCAGCAAAGAATCCTGTGGCACCTTATAGCCTAACAGACATTTTGGAGCATGAGCTTTCGTAGGAGAACACTTCAACCTCCCTGGCCACACTATAGCAGATCTTAAGATGGCCATCCTGCAGCAAAAAAACTTCAGGACCAGACTTCAAAGAGAAACTGCTGAGCTTCAGTTCATCTGCAAATTTGACACCATCAGTTCAAGATTAAACAAAGACTGTGAATGGCTTGCCAACTACAAAACCAATTTCCCCTCCCTTGGTTTTCACACTTCAGCTGCTAGAAGAGGGCCTCATCCTCCCTGATTGAGCTAACCTCATTATCTCTAGCCTGCTTCTTGCTTGCATATATATACCTCCCCCTGGAAATTTCCACTACATGCATCTGACGAAGTGGGTATTCACCCAAGAAAGCTCATGCTACAAAACGTCTGTTAGTCTATAAGATGCCACAGGACTCTTTGCTGCTTTTACATTTCTATCCAGTGATTTTCAATGATGTCATCCCAACTAGATTTAATGCAGCAGATGGTAGTTTTTTCTGCTTAAACTGGGGAATTATAACAGCAGATATTGCAAGTAAATGTTACTGGGAAATATAGAAGGAAGAAGGAATGGGGAATGATCATTTCCCTATATTTATTACTTTTCAAGGGCAAGGTAAGGTCAAAGATAATAGAGGAATTTTGGAATTGTACATTAAAAGGAAACAAAGAACCGACAAAACGGTTATCCAATTCAGCAAATATACCCTAGATAGATTTGGAAAACATGTATTTTATAAGACATTGTAATCTCTCATTTCAGGGGACACCTCTGTAAAAATCTTTGGGGGATTATATAGGATTAGGATGAACAGCACCTTTAACATCAAAAGGATTTCAGACTGTATATAAGATAACATGAATCACCTGGACCCTGTATACATGACAAAAATATTATTTTCATCAATCAATTTAGCTCAATAGAGTTACTTTAATATAACTGGAAAGTCCATTTAACAATATTGACCTAGTTTAACACCTTTACAGTCATTAGCTGTCCATGTTAAAACTAATTAGGATTTCAAGAATCACCATTTTTCATCATGTAGCCATCCTTTTGGAGACGGAAGGGAGATGAGACACTTGGGGTATGTCTTCACTAGGATAAAAAGTGTTTTTTTTAAAACACGTTATCTAACACAAAGCTAATGGCAAAGTTTCTATTTACACCAGCTGAGAATCTGTTTTATCTGGATTAGTTTTTGCATAATTTGAGTATATGTTATACAGCCAATTTATTTTTCTCTCCTTTCATAATAAATCTTGTTTTTAATTAGACCATTTGAGACTTAAAATGTTTTAACGCAAAACCACCATTGTATGTATTCTATTTGGACTTGGTAGAGAAGGTGATAGAGACATGGGGGACATTAAAAAGACAGCTGTCTGCTGTGTAGCTTTATTGTTCTGACAGCAAAACAGAAATCAAAACCAATGTGAGGCTTTTCACTGGGGTGAGGAATAGGGGGCACCAAAACCCTTAAACAAAGTGACATCACATTTCTCCACCCTACTTTAAAATACTTTGCAAATATATTTATATTATTTACAAGGCTAACATAAAACATTATATAACCTAACTAAAAGTTGCGGGCAGACTACTGCAGACTCTTGAATTACAAGGGATTATTCTGACCTGGAATAGCAACTCACTAGATAAACAATTTATAAATTCAAGCACACACCACTCATTTTTGCACTCTGTTGGGATAATGTGGTAATGGTGATGCAACATTGTCTTGAACAAAAGGAACAGTCGATGGTAATGAATCAGCTGGATCTGGTACCAAAGTTTCTTCCAACTAGTCATCAAAAATTGGAGTTGTAATGGAAGGAGGTTTGATCAGAAAAACAAAAAATCCTACTGGAACATTTACCATGAACAAAATAGGTTCTGCACTTTACAAGTTCTCCAGGTACCCATTTCACTTTACAACAGTAGCTGAAAGTGCACACTTAGTTTCCTATTGAAAAGAATCATGACAAGTCTCATATTGTGAATCAATTAGCATAGCTTGCGATTTAGCTGCTCATGAGGCAACATCAGGACGTACTTTGTCCCAACAAGTATGTAAAGATCACTGAAAAAAAAAGTTGTAGGTGACATGGGTAGTAGCACATGGTGTTTTCCTATAGACAAGGAAGAGGTTGTCCAATTTCTGCTGATGACTCAAAATAGACTTGTTAGCTCTTATGGCATTCTTAAGTGTCTGTACAAAGTGTTCTGCTAGTCCATTTGTAGCAGGATGATAAGAAGAAGAATGTATGTTCTGAATTCCATTTGAAGCTTGGAACCTCTGAAATTCTTCAGAACAGAATTGAGGTTCATTGTCATTCACTAACTGTAATGGTAAACCAAATTGACTGAACAAGGTGCAAAGTTGTCCAATGGTAGCTGAAGTAGAAGTCCTTCTAAAAAAAATCTAGTCATTTCGAATGGGCATCAACTATGACCAAAAACATAACCTTTTAATGGCTGGCAAAGTGCACATGAATACATGTCCAAAGAATCTGAGGCCATCATCAAATGTGTAGATTAGCTGGCCAGGATCATGCTGAATTTGCTGACATGCAGTACTGCACTTCGCCTTCCTGTCAATGTTTCTGATTCCCAGCCACCAGACATGACTTTGGAATATGGCCTTGTCATAAACAGATAGCTAAGGGTTAATGTCTCTTTCACCTATAAAGGGTTAACAAACAGGGACCTGCAAACACCTGACCAGAGGACCAATCAGGAGACAAGATACTTTCAAATCTCGTGGAGGGAAGCCTTTGTTTGTGGGGTTTGGGTTTGGCTTTGTTCTCTCTGGGTCCTGGATGAGGCTAGAGGTGCAACCAGGTTTCTGCCAATCTCCCTGCTACAGTCTCTTATCTATACAGAATTGTGAATAAGAAAAAAGGCGGTTATAGTCTTTTAATTTGTTTTCTTATTTGCATATGTGTACTTGCTGGAAGTAGCTTAAATTGTGTTTCTGCTGGAGAAAGTTTCTTTCTATTGTTTATAAGTTGAAAGACCCTGTAACTGTTTACCATCTAAAGTGCAGAGATAAACCTTTTACTTTTTTCTTTCTTTTTTATTAAAAGTTTTGCTTTTAAGACCTGTTTAATTTTCTTCTCCTAGGTAAGGTTCAAGGGAATTGGTGGGGAGAAGGGAAGGATAAGTTTTCTCTTTGTGTTAGATTCACGCAGCTTGAATCTGTATGGCCTCTGGGTGAGGGAGAAGGTAACACTCCTCTCGGTGTGGTGATTCAAGAAGTTGAATCAGGCGATCTCCTAGTATTCCCAGGGCGGGAAGGAGCTGGGAGGGGGAAGGGAATGGTTTATTTCCCTTAGTTGTGAGACTCAAGGAATTTGAGTGTTGGGACCCCCAGGGAAGGTTTTTGGGGGAGACCAGAGTCTATCAGGTGCTCTACTCTAAGTCCTGATTGGTGGCAGCCTATCAGATCTAAGCTGGTAATTAAGCTTAGGGGAATTCATGCTAGTACCCATATTTTGGATGCTAAGGTCCAGAATTGGGAATTATACTTGGCAGGCCTTCATCCATACAATGCCAAAATTACTTCATGAAGAGTTTCCAAAACCTGAGATTGAACTGATTTTTTTGGAATGACCACACATTCCCCAATTATTCACCAATAATTGAGGTTGATATCACACAAATTGTGTAAAATGAGGATTCTTATGATTCAACACTGTACCTTATAGTACCATTCCCATCACAAGAGAAAGCACATCATCCTTAGTGGTTTCTTTGTTGATGGCTATGCTAGTGATGGGTAACCTGTCCATCAAATTGAGATAAATCACTTGGTCCAGAGTTTCTGTGGGTTGGCAGAAGCTTGGGTATGACAGCCCACTAGCATTGCTGTACTGAGTCCCTTTACAGAATTGAAAAATTGAACTTAACGGGCAATGACCTGTCAACAACTTTCTTTTTCTTCAGTCACATAAAGGACAACATTACTGATAGTCCATTCTAGTTGAACTTTATTTGGAATATCTATTTTGGTACTAACCTTTCCCCAGAATAAGTTTTCAAAACTGTGGAGGTTTCTTCCAGAGGAACTTGTGACAGACTCTGTTGATAGGCAGATACAGACGTCAGTGAAATGGCAGCTCCAGTCTTGCAGGAATTTCCTCGATGAAGGGTGTGACCCAGATGCCACCTCTTATTCCAACTTCTGATAACACATGCAGTGCTAGGTCTTGGTCAGTGTCACTAGACCTCTTATCTTTTTCCACATTATGAATTTCCAATTTCTGTCCTTTCTTAGATTCTGTCTTCATAAGTGTCATCTTTGATGGAAGGTGGTGACTTTGTCACTGGTCACTGAACTGTGTGACAGATCTTCTGGCACTTCCTGGTATGACCTAGCATGTCCAGCAATCCTTCCCAGTGTGTATAGTTTGTGTACAGTGGCTATATGGAAATTCCTTATGTTCCTGTGGTTCTGTTTCACTGATTCAGGAGGTAAATATCTCAACTCACACTAAATTCAAGAGAACATTTCTTGCAGTTTCCATAGCAATAGCTACCTCAATAGCCTTCTTGAAAGTAAGCCCGATACAGTAAATAACTTTCTCTGAATTTGGTCATTGTGTAACCCAGAAACAAATGGGTCATGTAGGGCATCATTTAATGTTTATTTGCATGACAATGATTTGACAGCTTACTTAGAGCAGCAACAAACTGTGTTACCAACTCTCCACATCCCTGATGTCACTAATGGAATTGACATTGTTCTTCTATCATCAATGGGGTAGAAAAAATTGTTCCCACATTGCTGCAGTAATTGCAGCATACATGGCATTTCCAGACATAATTGGAGACAACAGGTGTTGCAGCAGTCTGTATACCTTCAGACCCATCACTGTTAGCAAGGTTGAAACTCTTTGTCTGTCTGGAATGGAACTGCAAACTACAACTTGTTCTAAACATTTGAGGTACATTGCCCATGAGTCACAGTTCTCATCAAACTCACCTATATTGACCACAAATGTTGCCATTTCATTTTTCTTGTTAACTTTGTGTCCTCCTGGATGGTTCTTTTCCACAGGGAACCTTTTTTTATTTTTCCTTTTTAATGTGCACTGTCTGAACTTGATCTCCCTCTGCTGGCTGAACACTCTCTCAGTGCAGGTAGGCTCTCTCTCTCTCTCTGTAAATTGCATGAGAACAAAAATGGCTGCTCTCATGTTTTGTCTCTAGCAGTTTAGCAGCCACCTCCTACTTTGTTCTACTCTTTTTTTGCCCATTTCCCCTCTCTTGCTTGCTGTTCCTTGCAGCAAAACAGCAGTCTGCCACTTTGTATCTGTTGGTGAACTTTTTTCCTTTTTTATATAATATTATTTGCTTACTGTTCTTGTCCAGGCAATGAGACAGTCATGGGATAGAAGCTCCACATCACCAGTGTTGTTTTTCGACCCAGCAGAAAAATTGATAGAGATGCAGTGAGAGCTGATTTAAAGCAGAGCTATGTGCTGTGGTGACTATATTGTTTTGGCAGCAAAATAGAAACCAAAGTGAGGCTTTTCACTGGGGAGGAGAATACAGAGTGCTCAAACATTTAAAGGGACAGTACATCACAGCATATATGTTCTTGAAGGGGAAACAACTTTTTAACCTCTTATGAGAGACAGTCAGAGGAAAAACTTTATCTTTGGCACAGGAAACATCCTAAAATGAGATATTAGTGACTGCCAATCAGTAGGAGCACAGGAAAAAATATTGATCACAAGGAGTAGCAGGCTTAGGGAGACGAATGTTTATAATGCCATAGTAATTATTTGTACCTTATTTTTCAGTGAAGGCCATGCTGAGCTTGACAAAGCTCAGGGAACTGTGTGTATGGAGAGGTGGGAGAGGAAGGGCAGTGTTTATATGCTATATTTGTGACATTCCCCATATATCAGTTTAAGGGGAGGATCTAATTTATAGTCAGCTGTCAGCATCCCCAATAGGCTTGTGCACAGCTAAATGCAGCTAGAAGTAAGAGATTCTCTGATCACACTTCCTATCCTGATGATTGGATAAGTGTATAAAAAATGTACTGACTGATATTATTTGTACTGGTAAATTCTTGGTATTCCGTGGAAATATACCATGAAATACATTGAAGATTTGTCCAGTAATTTTTCATACCTTCAAAGTTATCCTATTACTAATCACTGTCGTTTCAGGTCATCCGTTTACACACACCCCTAAATATTGCCAGCATTTTTCTTTACTGATCATACATTGGCATTGAATCACAGTATCTTATTCCCAAAGTACTGTGGGGGGGGGAATAAAGGACAATTTCAATCTCACTACCATCTGGATCACAGATTATCCCATAAAATGTATCCAGGTTGACAGAGGTCTTTGAAGCATAATTTTATCACTCATTTCATATTATGGTTCTTATATTGAAATGTGTTGTACCCCATCATGACCCATTGTGACCAGCGAAGAATTATCACACACCATTATAACACAAGAACAATATAATTATTATTTTTTTCCTTTAGATAAAATAGTCTATCAGTTCGCCGTTACGTATTTAGGATAAATTTGAAAGGATTAACAGTGATAGCAGGAGTTTGGGGTTTTGCACTAAGTACTGAGTCCTCCTCTCAATGTCCTTTCTTGTCACCAGGAGTTGCAGGTTCTCAGTGGAGTAGGCATCAAAATACCTTTGAGGCTCTAGTCCTCAGCACCTCATAGGATAAAGCTCCAATTCAGGAAAGCACTTAAGAACATGCCTAAAATTAATCACATGTTTAAGTATTTTGCCTTATAGAGATGGATTGTTGAACTGAGACCTTAATGATTTCAGAAGTAAATGACAAAAGAAACTCTACAGTGTTGTTGTAGCCATGTTAGTCCGATGATATTAGAGAGACAAGGTGAGGTGAGGTATTATCTTTTAGTGGACCAACTTTTGTTGGTGAGACTGACAAGCTTTCGATCTTATATAGAGCTCTTCTTCAGATCTTTGTGTAAGCTCTAAAGCTTGTTGAGGTCCGAAGAACTCTATGTAAACTCAAAAGTTTGACTTTCTCACCAACAGAAAGTTGGTCCACTAAAAGATAATACCTCACCCATCTTAGATGATGGAGTCACAGGTCCTATGCTCTGGAACTGCCTGTATGAAGCCAGAAAGGACTCTGGGTAGCGTGACTCCCCTCAGGGCATGCTGTTCAGGGCAAGGAGCCTCTTTGGCTATGGCCTTCCTGGGACTGACCTCAGAGCATTCAGCATCCCTTCTCTCTCCGTACATTTCCCCTGGACAGGTCTACCTGGATGGGAACCCCTGTGGAAGCCAGAGAGCCCTGCACCCCAACTTCACAGTCAGCATTGACCCTCAACCAGCAAGTAAAACAGAAGGTTTATTAGTTGACAGGGACACAGCATAGAACAGACCTTGTTAGCACAGAAATCAGTGACTTTCATCAAAGTCCATCTTGGGGGGATGCCGGGCTGGACATCTTAGACTCCCCTGCTTTGAGTCCTCAACAGCCCACTGCCAAGCTTCCAGCAACCTGACGTTCGACACACCCATTGCCTCTCCTCCTGATCTTTGTCTTGCTTCCTGGGCAAGGTATCACCTGGTCACATCTCTCTTCTGGTTCTCAGGTTATGAAGGGCAGTGTCCATTGCTTATGTGCAGGCAGCTTGAGCAGACTCACCTGCCACTGAGGTCCTCAACAAAAGGCACGCACCCTTATTCCAAGCACCTAGACATTGGTGTAATGCACTAGGACACTGGGAAACTGAGGTACACAAAATATTAGTGCAAAACAGTAAAGCTCACATAGACTCACATACAACACAACAAGGGGAAAACCCCACTTCATCACATCTTGTCTCTCTAAAATAAACTATTTCTAAACTACTAACCAATAGCCAGGTAATGCAGACTTTTGCTCACTTGAGTAGTCCTAATTCATAAGGATTGAGTTCCAAATTCCATTCCCATCACTCAGATGGGACCAGAACCTGTAAAGTCTTACTCATGAGTAATCCTATTGTCACGAGTCCCGCTGTGTCTAGACTTGTGTAAGGCAAACAAGATTTGACCATACTCTAGTGCAGTGCAATTCATTTTACAAGTCATTTTAGCAAATGAATGAATGAATTCTTAACACCATTATAAACATTGCCCAAAAAAAAAGCAAACAAACTCCAAAGCCATAGAGAAAGAAAAAACTCCAGTCCAAGGAAAGAAATAGAGTGTATCATTGGGCAATATCCTACGTTCTCTAACTATATTATTTATAGTATAATTAACATATTTTAATCATTTGTGAAAATAGAAAAGAACGTAGTTTTAATTCCATATCTGGTCACATGGAAATATGTATTAGCAAATTAGTATGATGGTTTTGAAGGATAGAAATAGCTTCAATGGTTATGCACCACACTTTTGTTGTTCTCTTGATGTCCCCCTCAATAATGTTGCAGGACTCATGCATTTTTATTCTTGGTCCTCCCTAAATTTTCTATGATGACTGTATCTTTATTCTGAAGAAAATACAAACTAACACCTACTGTGTTAATCCTGTTTAGTACCTTCCATGAAAACTGTGCTTGCTGAAAGCCATACTCAGTTTGAAGTTTCATATGCTTCCAGAAGGAGGGATCTTCTAAAAGCCAAAAGGTTCCAGTGACTAATTATAGCAATAAGGACACACTGCAGTAATCTGTAGTATAGAAGACCAAATCCTACTGAAATTAGTGGGAATTTTGCCTGGGTAAGGACAGAAGGAGTTGACCAACAGTGTTTAAACCAGTTTACCCCAGTGTAAATCTTTCAGTGGAATTACTGCTGATTTACAGTTATGTGAGAATTTGCTGGTAAAATGCAAGCTTTTACAGCAAATGCTGAATAATGATCACAGAGATTCATGTTCATGCTCATTTCTTATACAAGTTCTACAGTTAGAGGTCACTATTTGTTTGACCAGGTCTATTAGTTTCCCTATTAAGGAAGGGGAGTGTATGAGACAAGGCAGTTCAAATAAACTATTAGTATTTCTACATCCTTTTCAAACAAATGGAAAATAGTTATTAGGAAAGAAGGCAAACATTTTACACAACCCATGGACAGTCAGATTTCTCTGTAGTGGAGGTACACATAGCATTGCAGACATAATTTTAACTTCTGAAAATTTTAGTTCAGATGCTATCCATCCAAATGTTACATATTGCCTTAAATAACAGAGAGAGATGACTGCTAATTGAATGGATAAGAAAAGCATTAGTCACTGCACAGACTAATTCAAAACAAATACAATTATCAGACCTGGGAGTTTTGCCCAACGTGAGAGTCTTTGTTATATCAGTTAATTCTTTTGTGAATATGGTGAAATTATAAATAGCTGCTTCATCTTGTAACAGTGGAAAGTTTGATATGCTTTTGCAAATCTTCTCTAATCCTTATTGTAAGGTTGTTCACTTTAATTTACAGTTTTTATATACTGCCTTACTAAAATCACTAAATATATTAATCACCTGGCGCTATAAGGTTTTTTAGGTAAATCTGCCCATAATCTGATAGATATGTCTCTTAAATAGTAGTTTCCTTAGCTTTTCAAAGTGCTTAATTTAAGGTTCCAAACTGTACATTGTCATTTATGATAAGCAACATATTGAACTATAGAACATATTGGAGAAAAAGGGCCAAATTCTCAGCTATATATGAAAAACAAGTCTGGGATATGCGTGCAAAGGTGACTTAAATCTCACTCATATCACATATCCATTCCAATAGTAAGTAAGGAGGATGCTTAAATGCAGTTACCGAAGTTGGATATTTAAATCAGCAGGTTCGGATAACCTGCATCCAACAATTTTAAAAGATGTGGTCACCGAACCATTGATGTTGATTTTTATTAGATCTTGGAACACTAGGGAAGTTCCAGTGGACTGGAAGAAAGCTAATGCTGTGTCAATATTATAATATTTAAAGAGGATGACCCAAGTAGTTGCAGGGTGATCAGCCTGACTTTAGCCCCGTGTAAATTAAAGGTACAGCTGATATGGGACTTAATAAAAAATTAAAAGAGGGTAATATAATTAATATCAATCATCTTGGGTTTATGGAAAATAGATTGTTAAACTACTTGATGTGATTTTTCATGAGATTACAAATTTGGTGGATAAAGGTAATAGTGTTGTAATGTACTTATACTTCTGTAAGGCATTTGATCTGGAAACACATGACATTTTGATTTGGAAAATAGAACACCACAAAATCATCATGGTATGGAAAGTAGAGCTGGGCAGAGCCTTGAAGGAAAGGACAAGGGCAAGACTCTTAGGTCCAAAACCTTAGGTGGTGTAATCCAGCATAGTTCCACTGACTTCAGTCCATCAGCCGAAGATCTGACTGTTTAACGTGATATGGCAGGTAAGGAGAAATGGTGGGACAGATTTTGCTTTCAGTTACACTGCTGTAGATCTGGAATAATTTAATTTACTTCAGTGAAATGAAAGAATTATCTGGCCCAGTGGAAGATTTCAAGTGGGGCGTGAAATCCAAATACCAGGCAAGTTTCTTAGTTAATTGGAATCACATTGGTTCTCAAAACAAAGGCTAAATTAAAATGTAGTGATTCCTTGTAAAATTAGGAAGGGAACCTCTTTCTCTGAAAAGAATGGCTGGGCAAACCGCAGTTCCAGGAGTGAATAAAGTACCGCTTATCCTGAAACATCCATAAGGTGCTTTGAACCCCAAACATGCAGTAGAATCAATGGGATCTGATGATACTCAGAGCAGGGTGCTTAGTACTTGGCAGGGTTGGGTCACAAGAGAAGATGGAGTGACAGTACTGCTGAAGAAAAATGCTGATCAGATTGAAAACTAAATACAAACACTAGCCATGGGTAGCAAAAATAAACTAAAATGGTACTTTGTTCCTGATTAGCAAACAGTATTAAATGCTGTCACAATGTGACAGTTTGAGTTCAGGCATTTTACACTTAGTATGGCTGGCACCTTAAAAGATTTAAAAAAAAAATCTTTGCTAGCATAGAACTTCTCAGTCACTTTAATCTTTAGGGGCATTTGAGTCAAAAAGACACTCATTTGACTTGAGAATTTCTAAAGAGGACATGTCTTGAAAGTCTGCAAAGTCATCATACAATTGTGACCTTGCCATTCATTCAAGAAAGGATTATCCTATAACTATACTCTTCATCTGGGGACTTAAAAGTTCTTTAAAAGGTAAGTAAGTAGTATTATCTCTATTTTACAGATGGGGAAACTGATGCATAGAGAGATTAATTGATTTACTTAAGGTCAAACTACAAGCCGTGCATGGTTGGAAATAGAACACAGGTCTCCTCATTTCCAGTCTCCAGCTCTAATCACAAAATCAAATTCACTCTGTACGATAATTACCCCTTCTGACACTCATTTTTTTGGATTACAATGAATATAAAATTGTGAAACAATTCAGTGGAAGTATATGACAGGGTGGCTGGCCTCTTTAAGAAGGAGTGGGGTCTGGTGCACTGATTACCCGCTGCCAAACTGGTCTTAAGGGAAGCTTATAAAGGGTAAGACAACAGCAACAGAAAGAGGGCTATCCATTGCCCCCTCTCAGCCCTGGGAGGTGAGGATAAGAGTAGGACTTCCTTGCCAGCCAGGCCATGGCACATTCCTAGCCATCACATGTGCAGCTGGTAGTTAAAACTACTGCATGCACAGCTGCAATAGTGCAGTGAAAACCCTTCCCATTATCTCTTTTGACTGGAAAGGCAGGAAAAAAACAGCCTGTTGACAACCCTTCTCATACTGTGGGTACATCTGTGCTGTAGCTTTAATTTAGTTAACACACCTAATAGCAGCGAAGACTCAGCAGTATGGGCTAGCAACTCAAGTATGTAACCAGCCTCCCCAGTGGGCTTGTTTTGGGGCACCCAGCATGTGCTGAAATCTGTGCCACCACCTCTTCACTACTGTTGCTTCCACACTAGCTAGATTAAAGCTAGCACAAGTATGCCTATCCCTGACATACACACTTTAATTTGCAGTATAGATGTACCCTGTGCGTCAGTGGGAGCTGGGTGCCTAACTCTGGCTTTCTGCTTCTACTCACATCTGTAATCCAATCAATGCCTGTGTTTGCCAACAATTCCTAGGGAAACCACTCAGCCTGCATGGCTCAATTTCTGCTCCCACCATGCCATGCTGGTCTATGATTTTGGGCAGTGGTGGCTTCTATTGTTTTAGCTACTACTAAACAAAGGGGAATTTAATCACTCCCTCATTTAGCTGCATTTCATTCAGCCTATCAGTTTCAGTGAATTGCTCAGAGATTCAAGACACACGTCCACTCAGCTGTCAACACCCTCCAACATAACAGTATATTGGAGTCCAAATGGCACTGAAAACCCTCAAAGAGTGAAACACAAGGTTAACATGTATCTGCTAAATTTTTAAGCAACAATCTTGGGCCGCCATGCCCTCAAGGAGGCTTTTACAGTCTTTTTTCACTTTATGAACTAACTTTTTTGTTCAGTCCCTCTAGATTTCGGTCTGGGTAGTACTCATGGGTGCTGGAACTAGGGGTGCTGCCGGTCCCCCTGGCTTGAAATGGTTTCCGTTACATAAGGGGTTTATAGTTTGGTTCAATGGCTCTCAGCAGCCCCACTATAAAAATCGTTCCAGCACCCCCGGTAGTTTTGACCATGACAGTAAGCTTCCCTGTTCACTGGCTAGTAAGAGGTTAATGGAGCCCTGGGGAGGCTGCAGAGAAAACAGCCAATTAGAGAGGGGCTGTGAGGAGCAGCCAGTCAGGGTGGGCAGACTCATATAAGAAGAGTTGCTGGGCAGAACAGCTGCAGTTGTTCCCTGGAGCTCAAGGAGGGAGTACTGACTGCCTTGCTGGAGGAGGCAAGCTAGCACCCTGGACAGAGAAGTGCTGTGCAGGATCAGGGGAGAAAGTATGAGCTCCTGGCTGATGGCTAAGCTGAGGCCCTGAGATAAGAGCGGAAAAGATACTGAGGTTGTGGGGAAGTGGTCCATAGAAGTAGACTGAGAGGTTGGAAGGGATGCAGTGCATGGCTGCCATTTACAGGATCCCTTTTACATGGGCCAGGATCTGGAGTAGTGGGCAGGCCTGGATCTCTCCCTCCCTCACCGCTGAAGAACTGTGATACATTCCCCCAAAAGGGGTAGGAGGGGCACAGAATATGGCACAGCTGGAGGGCTGTGTCCTGAAGAGGATGCTGTGGTCCTTGGAATGACATGGGTCCACTAGCAGAAGTGACAGCCAGTGCACCTTCTCCTGGTGATGTCTCACCACAAGAAGGTGCACTGGCTAGCAGAGCTAATCCCTGGGACAGCCAGCAGGAGGTGCTGCAGAGGTAAGTTGCACCCCATCACAGAAGGATTTTATAGGAATTGTAGGAAGAGGGGAGTTCAAGATCATGAATGATATCATGGTTATGGGGTTATTTAGTAGCTTCAGCTCTTAACCAGAGCTTCAGTTTTATCTTTCTCAACATAGCCATCAATCTAGAAGCCACTGCACTAACTAAACAGCCCTCATGTTCTACCACAAAAATAGGCAGCATTTAAAAAGCAGCCCAACCTAATAAATAACAATCAACCATCTCTAAAATATCTGTGGCTGCCCTGTAATGTCAGTTCATTTCCATGTGAAACCTGGCAAATTTGGAAGCAGCAGCAGCAATGTTTATCAGTTCAGCTCCTCTTAGCATTTCAAATACAAAACCACACTTTCAAGAGTTTATAGCCAAAATAAAAATGTGTTGCAGACTGAATTTGGCATGAATAAACAGAACTTAAAATGGCAGTATGAAGGAGGTATAAAATGAAGTTATTGTGCATGCCTCATGGGTTCTTTTCTACTAATAATGATCATATTGTAAAGCTCTGAGCATGTAAACATAATTCCCTCTCCTGGTGCTAGACTTGAGGACATGGGGGTTCTATTAGTAATTTCAGCCAGTAAGTGGTTGACTGTACATCA
Source organism: Gopherus evgoodei (assembly GCF_007399415.2). Classification (NCBI taxonomy): domain Eukaryota; kingdom Metazoa; phylum Chordata; order Testudines; family Testudinidae; genus Gopherus; species Gopherus evgoodei. The sequence goes on along the minus strand of NC_044326.1, from coordinate 80,701,208 downwards.
ACTTTTTAAACTACACTCTGTTCCAGTCATCTTGTTTGGCAATGTGTGAAAACTGATTTCCATAGTTGCTCTTGTGGAAGGAAAATCAATCTCAAACAGTGTGATGAAGACATGATAGTTAAGGACATTGGACTGACTTTTCAAAAATGGGTGTCCAAAGTTAGGCTGCTTGTCACACAGTGAACTGGCCCTTTAAGAGGAATGAAGCTTACTTGCACCTATGCCAGTCTTAGTCCACTTCTCCAGGTGGAAGGAATTAATAGAGGGATCAGATGACAGAAGCATATAATTCAGAACTAGGCCTGCTAGGAGATACTAAGGGCAGCATGAGCTCAGTGATGGAAAGTCTCAAAGGTGTAGATGGGTTGTAGGAGTTATCCAGACATAAAGCCTTGTTGTAGCTCCTGGGTAGGAGGCTTAGAGAGTGTTGTATTCAGGGAGCAGAGCCGCCTAGGTGTGGGGAGCTACAGCAAAGTCTCAGCAAGGACAGAACTAAGAACCCTGCAGCAAGGATTGTGAGTAGAGTTATGAACATGATTGACTTATTGGTTTGCTGGTATTCAAAAACAAATTTTGGTTGAACTGAAACTTTTTGGAATTCTTGGTGAATTTGGAAAAAAGTGGATAATGTTTTGGGGTTGAATGGAACATTTTGTTTAGAGCTTAGGCATTTTGAACACTGCTTAGTAAAAGCAAAGGAAGTGAAGGGCTTGACTCACAAAACCAGAGAGGTGGTGCTGACCTCAAAGGGAGCTAGGTACCTAATTCATTTTAAGATTCACTACCCTAAATCCTCTTGTAGTGTGAGGTTAACTTGGCCAGGGCTTTCTCAAGAAAAACCACAGATGAGGAAATAGAAGTATTGGTGGTGCTGCAGTCCCCTCTAGCCCAGTGCTTAGAACATTTATCCAGCATAAGGGAGACTCAGATTCAAATACCCACTCTGCCTGATTCAGAGCAGGGACTTGAAACCTGGTTTCCCACCTCCCAGATGAGCGCCCTATCCATTGGGCTACAGGAGGGTATTCTGGTGTGGTGGAAATTTATTCTTTTTTTCCTCTGTGTACTAATTAAATAGTCAATTGGGCAGAAAGAGAAGTACTCATGGATAGGGTGTTCGCTCATTATGTGGAAGACGTGGGTTCAATTTCCTGCTTTGAATCAGCCAGATTGAGGGGTTGAACCCAGGTGTCACTCACTGAGTGAGTGCTCTAATCACCATAGCCTTCTCCTCTGCCTTTTGTGCAGGTGTGCTCTGAGTACTGGATCAGGCCCTGCAGATGAGATAGGCAGAGGAACAGCTATTTTATGAATCCCACTGGGATTTAGGTGTGCATGGGCTAAGGGTCAAGTTGTTCAGTGATGTCAGGACATAGGTAGCTTTTCACGTGCAAAAACTCAGGTGCCTATAGGGGTAAGTGGTGGTTTTGTGAATGCCACTGGTCCCTAAATGTTGCAATTAGGTGCCTAGCTCCCCCTTGTGAATCTAATCCATCTTCTGTAGGATCTTGAACAAAAAATATGTGGATGTGATAGGAGAGAACTGATCAGACTTTTCTAGGCCAATGTCTCTTTCTTGGATTTCTCCCTCTAGTTCAGAGTGAAAGAATTTCACTTCCTGCCAGGATGCCCCATAAATGAAAATGAACAGGCCCACCCTTTCATTCCCCTAAAACAAATTCCTCCTACACTTCAAAGAAATTTGATATTTTTGTGTCTTCAGAGGTATATCAAGAAAAGTACTGGAAACTTCTCATTTTGATTTGCAGCCATTTATGTATATGCCAAGTCAGAATAATAGGAAACTAAAAAAATAAGTAGCAAAGTGAACAATAATATTTAGAAAACTGCATGTTTTTGGAACGTGGGGAGGAATTGCACTTCTTCCTAAACTGGACACCACCTCCAACTGAATATTAAATCTGAAACGTTAGTATTTCATTTTTAATAACCTTACTGCTGTCTCAACAAAGTAGCAAAAATCTGCCTCCTTCTCTCTCTACATGGATTTTCTCAAACCCATGAAAACTCCTTTTTGGATGGAAGTGCTTAAATAGTTTGAACTATAAGAATCCACCGAAGTCTGGGAAGGAATTATCCTCTGAGGTGGATCTTCCTCTGTCCTTTGAAAACTGAAAACACATCTGGGAAATGTTAGATGCACATCTACGCATCCAGTTCTATGTATACAAAATACATTTCACTAGATGTTACTAGTGCAGGGACTGATGTAGAGAGAATATTTAACTGATTCTATTGAGTAATGGAAGTGTCATCTAAACAAGTGTTTCACATGATTTGAGGTTCTTCAAAACTTGACATCATCTGTTTGAACCATTTTGCATCTACTTAGAACTTTAACTTAACTCTTCATATTATAATGTAATTATACACTGAAAGATTAGTGTAAAAATGAGCTTCCATGTCAATGGTTTCCATATCAACTTTGCTGACAAGTAAAAGTTTTTGGTTTTGTTTTCCTCCCCATGCACCCTCTAAATTCCACCTGAATCTGTTGTCTTTCTGGATCACACATCTGTGTACTATGCAAGAGTAATGTCACCATATTCACTATACCAGTCAGAAAGTTAATGCAACTGAAAATTAACTCTGCTGATGCTATAGAAACCAGATAAAAATCCAGGTCATTGTCTCAAATTGCTTGTAGAATATATATTTCTGAATACACACAGACAGCACTCTTTTTTTAAGAGATGGTCACTTTTGTGACTTTAAACATTATGCATGGTCAAACTGGTTTCAAACTCTTGACTTTTTTTTTTAGAACCAAACCTTGTTTTACTCCTGCTGTCTGATTGGGACTGTAATTGATCATGCTGAAATAGCCTGAGAGAGACTGTTTCCAAAACTTTGGCAGGGACAGGTAGCAGAAGTGCTGGAAAGCTGATCAAAGCCTGCTCTTACAAACTTCCAGCCCAATTTTCACATAGAAGTCTTGGCTAACTCAGGTAAACTTCAAATAAGTGCCTTATCCAAACTGAACATGGACTTTGAACCTTTTCAGAGCTGCACAATAATAAATAGGATTCCAGAAACCTTAGTACTACATGATGGCCATCTTAATACATTAACCTCACTAACAATAGCCAGGAAAGTGATAAACCCCCTTATTCTTGAATCAAACCACTGCACTGAAATTATAACTCAACTAAATACATAGCCACAAAAACTGCATGTTGGAATGAAGTGTTAAACATTAGTAAGCTTCCTCCCCACCCACTGTTATGGAGTTAGTTTTAAATTTATCAAATCCAATTAGAATGGAAGTTACTCTGCCAGAAGAAATTGATTAGCAGGCAGTATAGACTCAGGCCCTGTGTAGCTGGGAAAACTGTAAAATATAATGACACTGTATGCTCAATTCTAGGTTAAAGAATGAGGTAATATAGACTATGCTAATAAAATCAAGAGTTACCAAACAATAGAGGACTATAAAGAAATAGGGAAGGAATTAAGAAATGCACTTCTCCTTGCATGGGCAGGATATCCAAATCATTGGAAACACTCACTCCTCTCAGGAAGATCCTAAACTCTATCTGACAGCTGGCTGGGTTGAGAGAGATACTTTATACTATTATGTCAAATCTTCAGGTAACTTAACCAATACTCAGGGCAACTAAGTTCACAGCTGAGTTCCTGAGCTCATAATATTTTAGTCTAACTGTGTTTATATTCTGCTCAGTGTTTTTGTTTGTGATTCTCTTTATTTTTTAATGTATGCCAGGTAAATTTAGCTTTTGTTTTAGATAACTTGGATCACCTGTGTGGAATGTTCCTGGGGACAATCACAGCTAGGTGCCACGTAGAGAAGTAAATTGGCTTCTGAATTTAGTGGTAGAAGCAGGAGTGAGGAATGGGGTTTCAGCCCTCAGGCAAAGGAAAAAGCTTGTGATCCCCTGCCTGAAAGGTAATGTGAAGAGGCTGGCTACAGTAAGTGTGGGCACATGGTCGCAAAGCCACAAAAGCACCTAGGAGCATAACTTACCACTTTAGGAGCCTGAATACAAAATTTAGATGCCGTGGAGATCCTCAGTCCATGCTGAGCTGCTTCCCAACCCATTAGGCATCTGAACTCACTTGATCTCTGAATTTTCCCATAGAAAGCACCTAAGCTTGTGTCTATGGGCATGCACATTGCTGTCTCATGCCTACAGGGCCCAGTCAGGTAGGTGTGCTCCAAATGCACCTACCAGATTGGGTCCCATTCAAAATCTGGCTGGAGGAGAAAATGATGCTTCCTGTGTGCCACTTCCTTTGTAACTTTTAGCCCAGTTGTTGGAGCACTCACCCACGATGTGGGAGACTGCCTGGTGGGGAGAGAAGATTCGAACAAAGATGTCCACCTTTCAGGACAGTGCCCACTGATATGATATGTGATATTCTGATGTGGTTCTGATCTCTCCTGTTGAAGCTGTTTCACTTTGGGTAAATAACGAGTCATTAGAGTAGGCCAAAGAGTCCGTCCTTCCTCTGACCCAATGAGTATATAAGTATGACTATTAGCTAGCTTAAGTGGTTCCCCAGCTAGCATACTGGCTTTTTGTGGATCTCATTCTTGGGTTCCTGTCTCTCCCCACCATTCATTGTATAGTGAGCCTGGGCACCTAACTCAGGCTTTGCAGATTCTGATGACTTTCTAGATGCCTAAAAGTTAGGTGTTGCAACACTGAGCATCACAATGCCAAAGTCCCTTTGTGGGTCCAGGCCATGAAGAACTCAGTGACTGGAAGGGTACTAGACCTGATTAAATGCAATTTTATTTGTAAAGTTTTTAATTGTTCTGACTTTAGGATCGTCTCCCAGTAGTAGACAATTGAGTTCAGATTTTCCTTGAATACTGACTTAACACTCCAGGCCAGGGGTGATGGATTATTCCTAAAAGTGGGGTGGTCATGAGGCCCTGCCCCTCCTCTCTCTCTCCCCCCCCCCCCACCTTCCGGTCCTTCCCCACAGCCAAGCTGGAGTTAGGTCGTGGAACCGCAGACCCTCTACCTGCCCAGCCTGGTCTGGGGGTGAGACCTCAGCAGCTGAAGAACTGCAGCTGGGCCATGGTAAAACCCTCCCAGGCAGCTGTGGACCCTCCACCTGCCCTGGGCAGGGAGCCCTGGGGGTTGGGAGATGGGAAAGGGCTAATCTGGGGCTCTCCCCACCCTAGGCAGGTGGAGGGTCCACAGCTGCCCGGGCAGCTCTTACCCAGGCCAGGCTCCAGATTCTGGTCTGGACAAGGTGCAGGCCCTCGGGGGAAGAGGAGAGGTGGGGGCTGGGCTATGATCCTTGGCTCTACCCTGTTCCAGAGCCCCTTCTCCAGGCCTAATTCCATTTCTCCAGTAGGCCTCATTCTCCAGTGCCTTTACACCATGGGCCAGATCCTCTGAGTGCAAACTGGACTATCTGCATAGATATCAGTGGAACAACACCTATTTACACCAGCTGAGGAGCTGGCCCCTTGTGTAATCATTTACAACTCTGAAAGACATAGTAGAGAATGATGCCACACAATCCCTTGCCATGTGCTGTACCTGAATGTTACAGTCAAGCCCATAATTATCTAAGGCAACTGTGCTTTTTTTTTTTCTTCAATCATTATACAAATCTAAGCAGGTCAGCAGTTTGTTTCAACCATATCAACTAAGGCTAGGGATGCTTTGCAGTTCAACACACCCTACAAGTTAGCTAGCAATCTCTTTGCTGTTTAAAAATTACAAGTGATTGGCCTACACTTAGTGATAGCTCAACATAGCTAAGCCAGTCAGGGTGGGAAAAGCACACCCCTGATTGTCAGTTATACCAGCCTAACCCCTGTGCAGACATAGCTATGTTGATGGACCAGTGCTTCTATTGATGTTGCTAATTTTGTTTGAGGAGCTGTTCCTACTGACTGGGGGAGGGAGGAACTCTTAAGTGGTGTAGGTTGTGTAAACTACTGGGTTATAGCAGCATAGCTGTGGCACCATAGCTAGCTAGTATAAACTCATAGTGTAGATATAGCCAAATAATCCTGGAGATCTAGCCCTCACAGAATAGACCATGGGCCTGCCCAGAAACTGTATTGAGTGAGGACTAGGGACAGGGAAAGACTAGGATGAGTGTGGATCCTAAGAAGCTAGCAGAAGATGTCGGGGTCTCCACAGCATCCATCTCCCTGTCTCCCTCACATAGCCCTCGTCCAGACTAACCCGCGGCTTCGGCGGGTTAAAATCGATTGCTCGGGGATCGATATATCGCGTCTAGTCTGGACGCGATGTATCGATCCCCGAGCGCGCTTACATCGATTCCGGAACTCCATCAATCCGAACAGAGTTCCGGAATCGACACGGAGAGCCGCGGACATCGATGCCGTGCCGTCCAGACTGGTGAGTGCCTCGATTTTAGAAATTCGACTTCAGCTACGTTATTCCCGTAGCTGAAATTGCGTATCTAAAATCGATTTTAATACCTAGTCTGGATGTGGCCATACACTCATCCTGCTCCCTGGCAGAATGGCTGCCAGTGGTTCCCTAGGCCACAGAGTTCTGTTCCTGCTGATCTTAAAAAGTTTAACATCCTCATTAGTTACTAATGAGCTGAAGATAGTTCCTCATCCTTGTGTGACACGAATATAACATCCTACTTTACTCAAAAGTCTGCAGGGCTAGTGTGAAGATCATTCAGTTCACTCACTCCCTAGTCACTTAGTTTCCACTCCCCACAGAGTATGCAGGAAAGAGGTCTCACAGAGGCAGTGAGGGGAAATCCATATTTAGAGAATCCCTTCCACATATGGTGGCTGAGGAGGACAATCTATCTTCCCATGCACATTTTTAATTCTTATACCTTTACACTCGTAAAGCATAGTATTTAAATCACTTTCACAATTTCAGACTTCCTCATGAATTTGTTTGAACTCTATCATCAGAGTATCAGGATCATATAAAAATACTTTCACACTGTGATAATCCTAATTCTGCTTTATTGCTTTGGGAAGAGCACTTTCATCTAGGCAGGGGTCCTTAATTCAATCACTTTACAGTCACTCAAGTTTGTCAGCTAGCATTTAGTAATCAGTAAATTATAAAAATGCATCCAAAGTTAGAAATTCTAATAATAATCAATTGTTTAAACATCAATTCAAAATGCAATCTCCCCAGATTATTAATACAAAATATCTACTTTTGTGCATGTGCACATACAAAATGTGACATTAACAAACCCTCAATATACACACCAATTATTTAATAATAGCTTTTACTTTCTTCTGAAATGCATCCCCTAGTTATAACCACAGATACTTAATTTACCTTTTTTCTTCAAGTTTACCAAATTGTTATGTGTTAAACCATAAACTAAGGTAAATATTTTAGGATTCTAGTTCTCTAATGTATCAAGCCAAGCTATGATTTTTTTTTTTCTGATTATCTGACACTAAAGCTATTTAAGTATTCAATGCTTTGCTACGTCCTGCCTGGAACACACTTCCTTAACTTTGCCTCTGCATGTTCGCTACCACTTCCCATTTAAGCTGTAATGGACTGATCTCAGTTCATATAATGAAGGGTTTTTCCCTCTTCCTGCCCCCCGCTACATTGCACATAACAAATGCCAAGGTCTCAGCACTGTTTAATAATCACTTTGGAGCAGAGCTAGCGCTAGGCATAAGAAGACTAAGCAATTGCTTAGGGCCCAGAGCTGCTCAAAGGGGCCCTTTATAAATTATTAGTATGTGTTTGGGGGCGGATGGGACAAAATATTCCTACTTAGGGCCCTTACTGGGCTAGTGCTAGCACTGCTTAGGAGGAAGAGCATTTAGTCATTAGGCACAAGTAGCGCTAATCCTCACGAATAATGCCACAAGTGTCAGATGTATTGTAGCTAGAATTCTGTGTGGCTGAAGTACAACAGCATGCAGTGCAAGCTGTAACCACCATGGGACTTCTGGTATGCCTCAAGCTATTCCAGATCTTGGAGGCTGCAGTACACTTGAATTCTGTGAGTGGCTACTGGCCCTGCAGCATGTAGACTGGAAGCAGTAGAGTGAGGAGTCAGACACAAAATAAACTTCTTGAGGGGGGGTAATTCAGGTTTGCACCACAAAGGCAGAGTAAAGGGCTAGCTATACCTTGAAGCCCCTGCAGTGTATGGGCTGTAAACAGCTGAGAGAAGAGGCACAGAATAGAGAAGTGTGGCTTTTGAGGGTTTAATTCAAATCTACCCAAGAGAGGAAGTATGTGCTCTCTGCATAGTCCTTCCCTGCTGTCTCTGCAAGCCAAGCAACAAGTGGAGTGTGGGAGGGAAGAGAGTAGGATACAGCTAGATTTGAAGGAGACAGATTCAAACTAGGAGAGAACAGTCAAGAGGAGACAGACTGACTATTTTTCCTGATTCTTGTTAACTGTCCCAGTTTTTCCTTCTGGACAGGAGGGAGGTGAGAGAGGGAAGATGACCCATTTTCTTTTCGCATCCCCAGCAATTGTCCATATCAGCCACTGAAATATTACCCTATGATAGATCCCTACCTCTTGACCACAGCATCTCAGGTTGTCCTCTTTGAAATTATAATCAACATACAACAGAAGAGTGGAAGAGGAGAGCTAAGGAGTTGGGCTGTGCCTTGGAGCCTGTTACTTTTTCTTGGGCACTGAGTGCTGAGAAATTTTCAATCCTTTGTTCCCAATATGAACCTTATTACTCAGACACAAGTAAACATACAGTTAAGGAGTTGTAGTGAATTAAACCATGCATATGCTTTCTGTAGCTCTGGTACACTTTCTGGTTAACTTAAAATAAAGTTGTCACCTGGAGAGCAGTATATTCAAGTATAGAAAAGTTTCTTAGGCTAGAGCTGATGTTGCACGTGAATTCTTTAATTTGCTATGAATGCTCCATCTGTCCATGTTCAGTAGGAATCTTGAGAAATAGAATTTTCAGTTCAGTTCAGCTGATGTATTACTGTTAAAACCTATAGTCTTTTACAAGTTGATTCCTTTATGGATTGAAAGTATATGCCTGTTTCCTAACAGGTCTTGGATGTTATCTAAGAGAAGATCTACTTTGGTGATCAGCCTTCCTGTCTCCTTATTCATTCAGTGTCCAGGTGCTCTTCAATGAGGAAAGGAAGCAAAAGTTTTGAGACCATGTTTTATTCATAACTGAGGGTATGCTCACTTTAATTCCTATACAAAAAAATCCTTAATAAATCATCATAGAAGATATTCTTTGTGGGTATTCACACCAGGACAGACAAAGTCAAATAATACAAATGCATGGAATCAAACATGAAGGGCAAGATTATGGACTTTGAGGTACAATGGGAGGCAATAGAAGTTTATTCATCCAATCTCTAGCAGCAGATCAAGTCCGCAATCAGAAAAAAATTCCCAAATGCATTAATCAAATTTGTTTGAGGAATTAAAATAAAATACTGGATTGATTGGGAACAAATTGTTGCCTCTAAGATCACTTTCTGCATTTGTGGGAATAAAGCCTCTTGCCACTGCCTCCACCCCTTAATGTGGGTATTACTCAAAGCCAGAGTTTAGTTCTAAAAAGTATCAAAGATGGCATTTAAAATTCTGGCTAAAGCCTTCATCCAAGTCCCAGTGTAGTAAGTGGAAATACTCAATGTGATTTCAGCAGGCATTGGATCAAGTCTCTCTTGCTGAAAGAAAAATGCATTATAATATGTCTCGAAAAATGCCAGTGGTCAATATGTGATTAAAAAAAACTTCAAAAGATACAGCAAGGTGAATTTATTATTGTAATAAGAAACCTTTGACACTTTTTGGAAAGGCTTAGCTGTGTAGATTAACCAAAGGAACTTCTTTCCAACCTCATTTGAATTTTACTTTTAGGGTCTATATTGAGCTACAACCTTACAGTTTCTTCTCTTCAGAGGCTACTAAAAGATTACAATTTAATATAGAAACATGACAAAATACAAGCATGTTTCCAAGTGTTTAACTCATTTTCTAGATATATCTTACCATAAGTGAATAATAGGCAGTGAGTATTTCTTTCTGAAGGCAATAAATTTTCTTTCTTCACAAAACATCCCATGTATTCCCATACCCTTCTAACTGTGTGGCTGAAGATACATTATTGATATTTTTCATCTGTGGTGTGCTTTGAGTAGTTCAGAATAGTCATACTTAAGTGTGTGTGTAAAGTACTTTCTATGATTCAGAAGATGTTCTGTATTAACATTAATGTTCATATAGTGTTACTGCTCTACAATACAAATCTATACAAAATGTATCATTAGTATTTTTTCTTAATGTGGGGTACTGATGATGCCTTATAAAAAGTTATTTCAATAAATGTTAGGTCAAAAAGAAAATAAAGAAGCCCAAGCCTAGAATGTTTCATAGGGATATGAAGCTTTGGTGCCAGTTGTCAAGCCCTGCCCTTGTGTCCATGCTGTGGAATACTTGATGCCAATACCTGTACCCTTGTGGATGATGCTGAATAGATACCAGAGACACTGACTGAATTGGAAGGGGATGTTTGGGGTAGAGTGAGGAAGGTTCCCCATGGCTGAGTGCCAGCTGTGGGAAATGGTAAAGGGCCATGTTTCCCAAAAACTATGCTTTAGGCTGACCATTCTAAATGCAGCTGAGAGAGGTATCAAGTCAGAACTCTGCCCCCTCCACCAAGGCAATTGGAAAGGGACGAGAGATTTCTTATGATTCCACAAAATATAAAAAGTGTGGTATGGAAATGCCAGCCTGCAGAGACTGGCCTGACCATTTTATCTCCAAGACAGATCTGTGCTGTAGAGTTGCTCCCGTGCTGGGAGAAAGAGGTGCAGAATGCATGGAGATAAACATGGGGATTAAGAAAATCATGCACTCCCAGCACCAGGCCCAACAATTTGAAGATCAGTCAGGTGTAGGGTTGTTTTACATAGGGAAGCATAATTCCTTTACCTCTATTTCCTGTGTATCTATGGGCTAGGGTTTGACCCTTAATATTTAAAGATTTGTCAGTTTTGGCATGACAGGCAAGGATGCACATTTACTATGTGTTCCTTTATTTTGTCTCTATCCCTACTTTTTATTCCATTTTAGATTCAAGCAGGCAAACCTTATGACAGGCCTACACATGATACTGTATCCTGGTTGCAGATGCCTACCTGTGGAAGTCATTTATTTGTAACTTTAATCCCTGAACTTGTTCAGATAAATAGGTCAATAGCAGAGAATCATTGGGATAGATGAAAGTAACTTATATCCCATCTTCTGTGTTTGCTGACCAATGAGAATTTTTGCATCATCATTTGGTACATACTCAGTAGCAGGCACTTAATTTAGATAGCATTCAACTGCATACCTCAAAATGTAAGGACTCAACATTGTTCCTATTGAAGTGAATGGAAGTTTTGCTATTCAAAATCAGTCTGTATGGGGATCAAGCAAACACTCACACATCTCACTCACACTAGATCCCTTAGTCTATAAGGTGCCATAGGACTCTTTGATGCTTTTTACAGATCCAGAATAACACGGCTACCCCTCTGATACTCACACTTCTGTATCTCTTCTTTGTTTCTTATACACTGAAAAGTCACTTCTAAACAAATATCTACCCCATCCCCCCAAAAAAGCTTGTAAATGATTCCTAGGACAAAATAAAGCTTAAAATTAAATAACATTAGTAGAAATGCTGATAGATGAAATCTCTTGGGATTGTCAAACAGCACATGCTGTTTGATAATCATTATATAGCATCTGATATATCAACTTCTTGTTTTCTCTTGTTTGTTCCCATTATGTTCAGTCTGTGAGAGAAACCTTTCCTGACTCTTGGAGGTTTGTGTTGGCCCATCAATTTTAATTTTTTATTTTATTTAGAAGCCCCATGCTCACAATAAAACCTCATAGCATTGGCATGAAATAGAAAGGAATAAGAATGTTGACGACAGAAGTGGCACCAGTGGGATCTCTGTAGTTCTTAGCTACAAACTCTTCCAGTCTGAACAATAGCTTGTGTTTTTGTTTTTTTTTCCGCCCCCTTGATTTCACCACCATCATATTGTCAGCTTCTCAGGGCTGGAATCTCATACCTTAGATGTGTGGAAAAGCTACATTCAGAAGTGGCAGGTAGGCAGGAAGTTTGCAATAGGTTATCAAAACTGAAGAGTTAATAAGAAACTTTTAAGGTCAAAAGATAAACGGTTTCTGAGTTTTTTGAAGTGTAGGTCTCTATTCCAACTCAATCCACACTTTATCTACTGCTGACCTCATATCCATGGAAGGAAAGCTAGAAAAAAAATTAGGACTATCTGTAATTCTAAAACTCCATAAGATATTAATAGCATGGTTTTCATTTTGTGTTCTCAAACTCAATAAATTAGATACCCATTGTTTCTAAGTAGGAGGTAGGACCCTATATAACCACCAGAATCAACTATAAAAATTCTAATAACCTTCACGGGAGTGCGATTGGGGCCTTAATGATAACTTCATTAGTAACTTTGCTTCAGGACTTTTCCCCTCCAGAAAACTTACTTTCCACATCTAGAATTGGTATGTTACAACAAACTAAACACACAATAGGCCAGATCAAGCCACTAATTTCTTTTTAATAGAATTGTACCAATTGATTTAATTAAATGCTGTTTCAAAGTTGGTACTTTTTCTGTAAAAATAACTCAAGCTTGAAAATATTTCTGGAGAAGTATTGGAAGTTGAAAAATGGAATACAGACAAAGAAAAGATCAGTCCAGCAGCAATCAATTGAAAACAAATGTTTTTTGCATGCCTGTATAAAGGCCATGGAAGCTGTAGATCAAGTTCGTAAGTTTGCAGGGGCCGGTTCTTTTCACTCTATCATTTTAGCTTTGCCAACCAGAATTATTTTCAATTTATTTGAATGTTTGTAAGCTAATAAGAGTTCTGATATTTGTGAATACATGGCATACAGGAGAAAATGTTACAAAATGACTATACATGAATGATTTTTGTGCTAAAGGCAATCTGAAGGTATACCAAACAACTTTTTCTCACTTATTGTCCATGCACTGCAGCTTTCATTTGCTAAATTTCAAACTGGTAGGAAAAAAAATTGTGATACATTTTTAGGCTCAAATAATGTTTCTTGTTCTGAATTTCAGGGTTATTTAATTGAAGTCTTCAAAGCAGCGTAGGGGATATGATCACACATCTTCCATCCAAATTTAATTAAATTATTCTTCATTTAAGTAGTTATTATGACATCAAGTATGCCATCAATCTTTCACTGGCTGAAGTGTTCACTCCCTTAAAGGGAATTATTCAGTGTGGAAGGGGTTGCTATGGAATATCTGGACTTAGCAGATGAAAATATTGTCAGAGCTAACAAAATTGTATTGGAGGCACTAGGATTCAGGAATGAAGTTAGCCCCTAGTTCAATAGTTGCATTGCAACAGACGCACACTTCCAAAATTAAAAAAAGTCAAGATTTCTTCCATTTAAATCATGTAGGCCCTCTTGAAAAGTTTACCAACAGTCATTAATAGATCTCTTGAACTTTGCAGTCTTTATTCTGACCTAGTTCCTTCCCTAGTAGTGACTAGGAAGGGTGCTTCACTGACTTTCTGAAGCATTTCAGAATTACTCCTTTATGTCTACTGGTATTTAAATAGGGCACTGACATTATTCAAAAAATGTACTGGGGTAAACTTTGGTGCCTATTTTCAAAATTCTGGTGTGCAGAAGGTGTCTCCCAATTCTTAATGAAGTAGGAGATGTGCACTTATAAGTTTGGATGAAATCCTGTAGCAGAGTATAGATTATTTGGGACCAAATTATGTCCAGTTACCATGTGTAAAGAGGGTACAGGACACAAGAAACCCCATCAAGTTCACCTGCCTCTGTATCCAGGCAGTAGGCAAGCATAATCATAGTGCTGGCACGCTAGTTCTTGCAACACTATCATCCTGTAAGGGGACAAGGAGGAATGAGGAGAGAGAGAAGGGACCTGTTGCCTCCAATTTCCACACCAGCCTGGTGAGCTGGCCAGATGCAGGGGAGAATATTCTGCACTGTGCAGCTGGTACTGCAGCAGCCATACTGCTCCTGAGCCCTGCCTGAAGTACAATGCGTTCTGAAGACCATGCTGAGATGTAGGGAATAACCTCAAAAGCACTGTCGATCCCAAATATTGTGTAAGTCTTTAGGGCAGGGACTGTCTCATCATACGTTTTACACAGCCTCCTAGCAAAATGGGGTCAGATCCATGACTGGGCTATTGCAATACAAATATTAATGAAAATAAAAGTAATTCATTTATAAAAATTTTGGCTGAAAAAAATTTCAATGAAAAATGGCCATTTAAAAAAAATTGGAGACTCTTCTATGATAAGCTGAAAAGAAATTCAAGTGGTGGTGGAAATAAGTATTTTTTTAAAAAAATTTCCACACTTTAAAAAGTTAAGAATCTTTGTTTCTATACAAACTTTTAATTGAAAACAGTTATCTTATAAACAGCTATAGCTTTAAGCCTTATTTTATTTCTCTGCACATTTTTTAAGGCCTAACATATGTCGGGGTCTGAAAGTACTGTTTGTATTGCTGTGTTCCTGAAAGCCGTGATCAAAATCAGGGCCCAATTGTGCAAGGTGCTGTGCAAATATAAGATGAGACAAACCTTGCTGAGAAGAATTGCTAAAGATCTTTATGGCTTTCAGTGATCTTATTTCATAACGATGGTACTGGAAGTAAAAGAATGTCCTTGTCCAATCCTTAACCCTGCAGATGCTTGCTTGTTAAATGCAGGGTCTCCTTCATGCATTAGCTATGACTCTATCGGGGGCAAGATTGGACCTTGATTATTGCAAACTGACAGCTTGATACTGCAAACACCAACCCATGCTTACACTTACTCCCATAAATAGTCCCACTGGAGTCAGGACAGGGGTGTTAGTAGTTCTTATACATGACTAATTTATTGTCAAATCTTTTCTATGTACACTAAGCTAATTACATTTCAAACTACTGTCTGCAATGTCACACTTGCACAGACTGTTTTATTTTCTAACATTTTTCTTGTGTTATTCATATACACCAAATTGCTTGTACAGTTTTCCTGAGTAGCTTAGGTAGATTAATTATAAGAATTCATAGTAAGACACTAAAGAGACCAAATTCTTATTTTAATTAGAGGATAAACTATGGTGTTTTATGTTTCAGTGAATGATTTGGTATTCTTTTTCTCAGCATAACCTTTTTCATAACTCTATGCCACTGAGATGATGTGGAAGCAAATTTTTATTAACAGAATTTCCAATTCTACAACACTATTTTAATCCTTTTAGAAAGAGGAAGATCTACAGGTTATTTGAATCTCTGGTTTTCTAAATTCATTTCAAGACAATGGTCTAAAGAGGCCAGTGCAGCTTGGATTTCTTACCCTCTTTCACTCTGCCAGGATGAGCTTCCTTGCTTTTGCAAATCTGTATTCTGAATTCTGTGTAAAACTTGACTGAGTTTTAAGAAAAAAAAATCATTAAAAACAATGCAAAAGTTTTTTGTTTTTTTGTCACAAAACTGTCAGAGCTTTGTTGATCGGGATATTACTGAAGGGTTGGGCAGGTTATAAAGTATGTTGCCTAAAGAGGAAACTGATGCTGGCAGTTGTGGGTATATTGAGCAATTGGTATTTTTGAGCAATCCTTGTTTGTTTTTTAGCTTATATGGTGATCTTTTGTGAGGATTCTATGGGCTGTGTGTTTGTTGCCTCTGTATGAGGCAAGGGGCCTGGATCAGTCATCTTTCTTTTTACAACCACAAAGCAACGAATGCCATGCATATGTGTAATCATGCTGAAAAATATGTATCGGTTTACAAAATCAGTAACTTTAAAAAAAATGTAATTTTACATTCATTTACCTATGTGGTTTCAAGAATATTTGTAATTTCAGTCAGTGATGATGGAACTTTGGGGAAGTGTGTGTGGGGTTTTTTTTTTTATTTTTTTTATTTTTTAAATCTTCTAACCTTCTCCCACCATAACATTCCCCAGGCACACATCTTAACCACATGAATACAATTCCCAAAAGTCTAGTAGCACATTTCAGCTCATATCAAAAAAGTTATGCTTCGCACTGAATCAAGAACTAATAATGACCCCTAGGACAGACTTCTCACTGTCATTGCTGAAGAAAGGTCACAGAACTAGCCTCTAATTTAATGAAAGTCCAAGAGTTCATATTTTCTTGTCACTAATAGTTTCTTCAGCTTAAAGATTCTTGACAATGAAGATGTCTACAGTACTTGTGTCTGAAGATTTTCCCTGGTTCACTGTTTACCAAATGAACAATTCCAACTGAATTTTAAGCTTTGAATAACCAATTACATGTTGATGTGATCTCTGATCAATAAACCTTTCTAGGAACATATGGACAAAACAACTTTGCAAAGAGTACCATCTCAAGAGAAGGTACTCTCCAGAAGTTGTGGCCCTTCAAATAGAGGAAAACAAAATACATTGTCTGAAAGGATGACTTCCTATGCTATTGGGAAGTATTTTTTACCATTGAAAGTGCATGATTATTTTAATGGAAGATATGTGGCTAATGCCTTTCCTTACATTCCTCCCTTCCCCCCTCCCTCCCAACTCATTGTTTTGACAATATAGGCTTCTGAAGTTGGGTGGGCAAGGATCCATTGGCAATGGTTCATGTCAGCACTAATGACATTGCATCACAGGATTTCTTGCAGATAATGGATGACTTCAGGAAACTCAGATGTGTGCTGAAGAATGTCTAAACAGTCTTTGAAATCAGAAGGGAGAAGATTCTAGGTAAATGATGTATGCAGGGTGGAGGGTTGTGATTTTTGTGGAACACTGGTCCACCTCTTATAACAGGGGTTCTCAAACTGGGGGTTGGGACCCTTCAGGGGGTCACAAGATTATTACGTGGGGGGTTGCAAGTTGTCAGCCTCCACCCTAAACCCCACTTTGCCTCCTGCATTTATAATGGTGTTAAATATTTAAAAGTGGTTTTTAATTCATAAGGGGTGGGGCCGCAGTCAGAGGTTTGCTATGTGAAAGGGGTCACCAGTACAAAAGGTTGAGAACCATTGTTCAATAAGGAACGGAAACTGTATTGCTTGAATAACCTTCACCTCAGCAGAAAGGAAACCAACTTCATTGGGGACAGGCTGGCTAAAATTGTCAGGAGACCATTATCCTAATAATGGAAGGGGAAGGTTAAAAGAAAGATATGAGCACTCATTTAGCTGCAAATTGAGATGCTGAGAAAAACATTAATCATGGAACAATATGTCATGAAGAGAAGAAATTCTTTAATTGCCTGTCCAATGGGGGGAGCCTAGCTAACAAATGAGGAGAATTAGAAATGCTCATTTATGAGCATAAATTTGATCTAGTTGGTTTTACAGAATCTAGGTGGGATGATTCTCATGATTAGCATGTTAAAATAAATGTTTATAATCTATTTAGGAAGGACTGCTGGGCAAAAGGCCTTAATGCCAAAAATGGTATTACCTTTTTCTGAGTCACTGGCCACCCAGAAGAAGATGCTCTTGAATGTTTATGGATCTACATCCTAACAGATTAAAGCAGAGGATAAGTCTGTTTCAGACACCAACTAAATACTCCAACTTCTTACACCACTATGTATGTATAGGGGGAGAAAAGCTGCATGCCCATGAGGCACATGAATTTGACTGTCATATGCTGGAGGTCTCCTACTCCCAGTACTAAAAGATCCTTGGAATTTATAAATACTGTAGATGACCATTTCCTAACTCAAAAAGTATTGCACCCACCACAGGGAAATTCTATATTAGATCTTGTCTTGACAGAGAAGCTGATCACAGAACTAAAAATTAATGGTAACTTCATTAGAAGTGATCATAACTTGATCACATTTACAATGTACAAGCAGACTAAAGTCTAAAACAGCAATATACACTTTAAAAGGGCCTGTTTCACAAAGCTGAAACAATTATGAGCCAAATCAGCTGGAAGGAAGAACTTAATCAGAAAAATGTGAATGGTAATTGGGAATCCTTTAAGAACCCTTTACTAGATGCCCCAAAAGCTACAACAGAGGGAGCACCATACTGGTGTAAAAATACTGACCAAGTTTAAAAGGGAACTGAAGGTAGCTGTTTACATATTTACATAATCTCTAATAATATACACATAAATTGAAGAAAAAAGGCAACAGTAAGAAATATAAATCAAACTCAGAACTGTAGAAAACTGATAAGAGAAGCAAAGGGGCACAAGCACATCTGTGACCAGGAGCGTTAGGGACATAAAGGAGTTTTAAAAGTGTATTCTGAACAAAAAGAATCGTAACAATGCTATCAATCCACTCCTAGATGGAAAATGTAGAATTATCAATAATAATGCAGAAAAGGTAATGTTCAATAAATTTCTACTCTGTAGTGGGGAGTGGGAAATAGATATATTTTCCACTCTGACGGTAACTAAGGGTAATATTAAACAGCAGCTGTTAAAGTTAGGTACTTATCAATCAGCAGGTTCAGATAATTTAAGGCTGAGTTTTGAAAGGTCTGGCTGAGGAGCTTGCTGAACCAGTAATGATTGTCAGTAAGTCTTGGAACAATTGGAAAGTTCCAGAAGACTGGAAGAAAACTAATAGTGTGCCAGTGTTTTCTTTTTAAAGGTTAAATGGGATGACATAAGTAATTATGGGTCTGTCAGTCTGATGTTCATCCCAGGAAAGATAATGAAGCAGCTGATACCAGACTTTATTAATAAAGAATTAAGGGAGGGTAATATAATTTAATCTTAATAGACAGGGTTTGTGGAAAATAGATCCTGTCAAACAAACTTGACAAACTCATCAAACAAACAGATATCAAGTTTGCTTGATAAAGGTATTAGTTAACATAATACACTTAGACTCATGGGCATTGACTCGGTGGGTGCTTTGGAGCTGGATCATCCCTGGGGGAAAAAAATCATAGAATATTAGGATTGGAAGAGAATTCAGGAGGTCAAAGCAGGGCCAACGCCAACTAAATCATCCCAGCCAGGGCTTTGTCAAGCCAGGCCTTAAAAACCTCTAAGGATGGAGATTCCACCACCTCCCTAAGTAACCCATTCCAGTGCTTCATCACCCTCCTAGTGAAATAGTTGTTCTTAATATCCAACCTAGACCTCCCCAATCTCCTTCAACTTGAGACCATTGTGGTGTGGTGGATAATCAGCTGAACATAAGCTTGAAGTGTGACTCTGTGGTTAAAAGGCTAATGTGATTGTTGAATGCCTCAAGGTGGCAATTTCTAGTAGAGAGGTTATTTTTACCTCTCTATTTGAGACTAGTGTGACTGCTTTTGGAATAGTGTCCATTTCTGGTGTCAGCAATTCAAGAACGATGATGGAAAATTGGAGAGGATTCAAAGAAGGGCCATGAGACTGATGAAAGCATTGCAAAACTTATAGTAAGAGACTCAAGGAGCCTTATCTATTTCGCTTAACAAAGATAAGGTTAAGAGGTGACTTGTTTAGTCTATGTCTATATGGCAGCAAATACTTGATAAGGGGGCTCTTCAATTTAGCAGAGAAAGATATAACATGATCCTGTGGCTGGAAGTTGAACCTAGACAAATTCAGTCTGGAAATAAAACATATAACAGTGAATAATTAACCACTGGAAAAGCTTAACAGGGTCATGGCAGATTCTTCAACACTAAAAATTTTCAATCAGGATTGGATGTTTTTCTAAAAGATACATGCTGTAGTAATTTTTCTGGGAGGTTCTATGGCCTACATAATCACAGTGGTCCTTTCTGGCTCTGGAATATATGAAAAAATGTTGACCTTAATGACTTAAAAGCATTGAAATGAGATGTAATTTCCATATGGACATTACTTGTCACCAGTTGGAGCCTCTTGTATCATTTATCCCTTGTTCTTGCACAGAAATGAGAAACTGTCAAGGAGAGATGATCTCTCTGGATCAAAGCTAAAAGTATACTAAATGCTTCATGGAAATGTGAAATTGGTGAGACACATACATTTTGACATAATATGCAATCCATCTTAAATATATCCAGCTAAAACTATTCCTAACAGTAAGTAAAAATGCCTAGTGAATTATCTGAAGCAGAAGAATCATTTAGGAGTAAAGAAATCAAGGACGAATGGCTACTGAAGCAAAAAACCGTAAAAACTATTCTTAATGTCATTGAAAGAACAAAACTAACCATTGTTAAAGTAGAATTTTTGAGCCAGAAAGCTTATCTGGGAATACAATCTAGATATTAACCTGTTTTCCCTCTATGAGCTGTCTCAATAAGACTGATTTTCTATGGAATGAGATTCAGCAGTATAGCCAGAAGAATCCCGTTACACGAGTAACTTTAAACTCCCATGTTGTAGGCTGATGACATATCTTATCAGTATGATGACAACTGTCTGAAGATATATGTTCGCCTAATAGCAATGATGCGCATGGGTGTCTTGACAAGAATTACTAAACTATTGTTGCTAAACTTTCTTATTGGGGAAAAATTTGAGTTAACCTGCATTCTCATACCCCTTGGGTTTACCAAATGGCTAAACAATGTATTGAGCAAAAGCAAATAAGATACTTGTATTCCATTCACTTTATTAAATCATCGTGAGGCTTTGAAAAATAACGAGAGAGCTCCCTTGAGGCATTTTAAACAATCTGTGACGCATATAAATACCTGTATTACGTGCCTGCAAAACCCATTAGTCAGATCCTACATTTCCATTTATCTAAAATTTGGCAACGTAAGCCTCTGAAATTCCGTATCTTACCCCTGTGGAACTCAGAATGCTCAGGAGCTGAACTTTTCCTTACTCAGCTCAGAGTTCATGGACTGTATGATGGACATGGGACCATATTTTATATTGTCAAGGATTGAACAGAATTGAATGTGAACAGTGTACATTGCTTTGCCAACTGAGCAGAGGAACTCCACATAGACAACTGCCTGCAACTTCTACATTGTTGTCTTAGAAGTCATACGTGCTCAGAGAGAGAGAGAGAGCGTGTCTTGGACAGATTGAATGAAAGATGATGAAAAAGGACATGTCCTCTAAGATGTACTGGTAGTGATTGTCCCACCAATGAATATAAGTAACTCCACTGAATGGGGTGGTCTAGACATACTTAATCCTGCCTCAGAATGGGGGAAATGACTAGAACACTTCCTGAGTTCCCTTCCAACCCTCCACTTCTACAATTCTATCAAGTCAATGGTAATTGCCTGTATTCTGTGGGTGGAGAATAATGCACCATAAGTTATACTTTTATTTATAATCTATAGAAGATTCTCTACTTGAGAAAAGACACTTTAGCTGATAATTTAGAGTCTTGAAAGCAGTTTCTTTATTAGAACTGGATTCACATTATTATAGGAAGATTTGCAATTTCAAGGGTTGCAGGAAGAGATAACTCATGATACAGTGTTTTGTAAAAAGCATTACCTCACTTATATTTTTGCCTTGGTCAATGGAAGGATTCATAGCTTCCAAGGCCAGCAGGGACCTTTCTGATCATGTAGTCTGACTTGTATGCCACAGGCCATAGAACTCCCCGAAAATAATTTTTTAGAAAAACATCTAATCTTGATTTAAAATTGTCAGTGAAGAAGAATCCACCACGACCCTTGGTAAATTGTTCTAATGGTTAATTACTCTCACTGTTAAAACTTTATACTTTATTTCCAGTCTTAATTTGTCTAGTTTCAATTTCCAGATATTGGATGACAGGATTAGTCAAGGACTGCAGTACAGAGTATATTCTCCATTGGCTCAACACGCCCTCCTTCTTCTCCCCCGCACCCATTTTCAATTATAGGAAATCATGCCTACTTTCCAAACATAGACATGTCATTAATTTTTTTACTATTCCTATCTTTTGAATACTGTCAATTGTAGAAGACAAAAGCAAAAACTATTTCTATTTGCATGAAAAAAGGCCTTCTCACTATAGAATATGCAAAATATGCAAAATCTGTTTCCAGCTCTGGAGCAAATTTCCTAAGTGACACACTCTCTGCCTCCGTTTTCCCATCTGGAATGGGAGTGAGGGATGGGGGAATGACATTACTCTCCCCTGACCAACAGGGATAGTTTGGTCTTTCTGCCCTTCACAATTCTTATTCATTGACACTTTATGATCAGTTC
This sequence comes from Gopherus evgoodei, assembly GCF_007399415.2. Lineage (NCBI taxonomy): Eukaryota > Metazoa > Chordata > Testudines > Testudinidae > Gopherus > Gopherus evgoodei. Next base: position 80,679,070 of record NC_044326.1, on the reverse strand, counting down.
TTTAACTCGGGACTCATAAACAAGACAAAGTATTTGGGCAGGAAAGGATTTTTTTTTTAAAACCAGATACTGGAACTTTTCATTTTTGAAAAGTAGACTGGGCTGACTCAGAGGCAGATGATGAACATCATTGCCATTGCCATGTTTTTTCTCTGACATCCTTATAAATAGAGAACTGTTTAGTTTTCAAATAATGGCAATTTCTTAAACAGCTTATTGTTCCTGCCCTTGAAACGGTCTCCTGCCAACTGCAAGTCAGATGTTGTGGTGTAATGTGGTTTATTTAAATGTATAGAGGAGGAACACAAACATTAAACACTAGGCCAACATATCTAAACTGAGACAAAGTAGGTACTATGCTCCTCCTTCTCTTCCCTTTCCACCCACCCCCACCAACTGCAGGGGAATCCTGTGTGCGATAGAACAGATATAATGGCTTTACCCTCATCCTCCCGTCACAGCATCTAGCATAAGTCATGGTTGGAGGGCTGCTGTCTTTTGCCTATTCTCAGGGCATGGCTACACTGGAGAGTTGCAGCGCTGGTGATGGGGTTACAGCGCTGCAACTCACTCTGTATCCACACTTGCAAAGCACGGCCAGCGCTGCAACTCCCTGGTTGCAGCGCTGGCTGTACACCTGGTTTGCTTGGGGTGTAGCGATTCCAGCGCTGCTGATGCAGCGCTGGTCATCAAGTGTAGCCACCAACAGCGCTGTTATTGGCCTCCAGGGTATTAGGAGGTATCCCAGAATTCCTGTCCACAACAAACCTGAATGGCTGAACTCTGATCTCCCCGTAGCTACTTAGCTAACAAACAAACACAGCTGCTCTTTGCTCCAGCGAGCGAGCAGAGGCAGGGGAATTGCTTTGGAATGTTCACAGCTGTTTGCTTGAGGAGAGAGGGGAGTCCGTGTTGAGCAGCTGCTTATATGGTATAAAGTCTATTTAGGAGTGCATAATTTGCATTTAGTGAATAAGAGACAGGTGGGGGAAAGGTCAAAATGATTGAAAGTAGGCACTGTGTATCTTCCAGTCCTTAGAACTTGCAAGGCAGGGAGCTGAGAACAGTGTCAGCTCCAAAAATCCACTCTCTCTGTCTCCCCCAAGCTCCCTGTCACACACCACCCCACCCCACTCTTTTGAAAAGCACATTGCAGCCACTTGAACGCTGGGGTAGCTGCCCGCAATGCACCACTCCCAACAGCGCTGAAAATGCTGCAAATGTGGCCACACTGCAGTGCTGGTAGCTGTCAGTGTGGCCATGCTGCACCGCTTTCCCTACACAGCTGTACAAACACAGCTGTAACTCCCAGCGCTGCAGATCTCCAAGTGTAGCCATACCCTCAGAAGCTAACAAGGATCCTTGGGGCTCAGGGCAACTGAGTATACATTATTTAGTCCTAAGGCTGCTCTGAATTATGTCAGAGGCTGGATCCAGGATCAGATTTAAAGCCACCTTTGCTCTGCACATTGTGTTCCTGTGCCAAGTGCAGCTTGGCTGGAAGAGCATATACTGAGGTTTTCAAAGTGCTAGATAATCAATATATAATCACATAACCACAGTGACCCAAAGTCTGCTTCTAGTACTTTGTGCAATTCTATTACTTCAAAGGGAGTTACTTTTAATTTACACTGTTGTAACTGAACACAGATTTTTGCTGAGTATCTGGCTTTGTTTAAAATCATAGGCCCTGGTCTAATTACCACTAAAGTCGATGGAAAACGATCTTTCATTGACTTCAATGGAGTGGATTTGAATCCATAAGAGAGACTGAGGTCTGGTCTACACTGGGGGCGGGAGGATTGATCTATGTTATGCAACTTCAACTACGTGAATAACGTAGCTGAAGTCAACGTACTTAGATCTACTCACTGTGGTGAGTCAACTGCTGACACTCCCCCGTCAACTCCGCCTGTCCCTCTCACTCCAGTGGAGTACCAGAGTCAACAGGAGAGTGCTTGGCAGTCAATTTATCATGTCTAGACTAGGTGCGATAAATCGACTCCAGCTGGATCGATCGCTGCCCGTCAGTCCAGCGTGTAATGGCAGCAAGCTTAGGGCTTGTCTACAAGTGAGTGACAGTTGTCTTATAAATTGTGAGAGACATAACCATTTATGGGCCAGATGAACAGTTAAACATAACTTTGATACTAATTTTAGTGGAACTAAAAGTAAAAAGTTAGTTATCTTTTGAAGATTACTATAAGAGGATATATGGCCCCACCCCTTCTTTAGGGTTGCCAGGTATCTGTTTTTTGACAGGAATGTCTGGTTGAAAAGGGACCCTGGCAGCTTCAGTCAGCACTGATGACTAGGCTGTTAAAAGTTCAGTTGGCCACCTACAGCAGGGTAGGCAGGGTGCCTGCCTGGCTCCCCATGGCTCCCAGAAAGCTGCTGGCATATCCCTCTGGCTCCTAGGCTTAGGGATGGCCATGGGGGCTCCGCACACTGCTCTTCCCCACACCCCCAGCACTGGCTCTGCAGCTCCCATTGGCCGGGAATCACTGCCAATGGGAGCAGCGGGGCAGCGCCTGCAGGCAGGGGCAGTGCACAGAGCCACCTGGCTGCGCCTCCACCTAGGAGACAGAGGGAGATGCTGACAGCTTCCTGGGAGCTGCCTGAGGTCAGCGCCACCAGAGCCCACACCCCACATTCCTTCCCATGCCCCAACCCCCTGTCCCAGCCTGGAGTCCCCTCCCATACTCTAAACCCCTTGGCCCCAGCCCAGAGCACCTTCCTGAACCCCAAACCCTTCATCTCCAGCACCACCCCAGAGCCCACACCCCCAGCTGAACCCCTCACACTCTTCCATACCCCAACCACTGCCCCAGCCTGGAGCCCCCTCCTGCACCATGAACCCCTCATTTCTGGCCCCACTCTGCAGCCTGCACCCCCAGAGCCCATACCCCCCCACACCCAAGATCTGGATTCTCTCCCACACTCCAAACCCTTAGGCCCCAGCCTGGAGCCCACTCCTGTACCCCCATTCCCTCATCTCTGGCCCTACCCCAGAGCCCTCACCCCTAGCCAGAGCCTTCTCCCCCTCTCGCACTCCAACCGCCTGCCCCAGCCTCATGAAAATAAGCAAGTGAGCCAGGATGGGGTAAAATGAGTGATGGAGGGAGGGGTGATGGAGTGAGTGGGGGGTGGGGCCTCAGAGAAGGGGTGGGATAGAGGGCAAGGGTGTTAGGTTTTCTGCAAATAGAAAGTTGGCAGCCCTACCCTTGTTTCCCATTACAGTCTCTCTGCATCATCAGTCAGGGGAGAGCAGGCTTTGCAGAGCTGCTACTCTCTCTGCACAGACAGATAAGAAATAGTCAAAGCCTACACTGCCCTTTCCCTCACACCCCAGAGGATTGAGCAATGCAGCTGAGCTAACATGAAGGAAGAGGGTAATCTGTGTCATACAATCTAGGGGAAACCAAAAGAAGGAAGTGTAACTGTTCCTTCCTGAGTTTGTTCATGGAGTGATGCTGTTGCATTCTCTCTCTCTCTCTCTCTCTCTCTCTCTCTCTCTCTCAAGCAAAGCAACACTTCTGAGCCAGATCTTCAGCTACTATGAATTGCTGTCAATGGAATGACACCAATTTATACTAGCTGATGATCTAGCCCAAATTCTCACTCTTGCCTGTTATAATTAATGAAAATCTGTTTTTGCTAAAGGTAAGGAAATGCTTTAGTTCTTCACAGTAAGAGAATGAATTATTGGACAAATGCTAAAGGAATGGTCATTTAAATTCCTCTCTTGGCACATCAGCAACATAACATTCTCATGAAAGGCACAAGTTTAATAGCTCTCAGAGAATTCTAGCTCATTAAGCTAGTGAAAGCTTTGTGAGTCCCGCAGGTGTCAGCATTAGTTTCTTGAGGCAGAAGTGCTAATAGTAATTGCTTTGATATGAGCACTTGACCACCAGATGTTTCAAGAAATAGTGTAAGTAGTATAAGTTTGGGTGGGGACTTTATTCTCTTGTCTCCCTTAAATGGATACCCACAGCGGCCAACTACAAAGGAAAGAGGCAAGTATAAGTAGTCTAGTTTTGGGCAATTAACATTATCTTCACTAAGTATATGCCATTTGGCCTGATTTTTGGTTAATCAAATAAAAGGTTCTGTCTATACATTTTCATTTGTTTTATCACCTAGTATATTAACCCAGCTGCAGCACTTTTAACTTAAAAAATAGGTAAATGACAGCTAACTAAAGCTGCTTTGCTTTAAAAGACAAGAAAACAAAAACATTTTTTAAAAAGCCTTTTATACTGCCAAAGATATTCCATAGTAAGGGCTTTGAGCTTTACAAAGCTATAGATCAAGAGGCCATAAGAAATAATTCTCAAAGGAAAATACATCAGGTCATTTGTATGCTTTTGCTAAATTAAACTGCTGAATTAAAAATCTTATCTTAATTATACGAGATGCAACAGGCACTGGGATGGAAAAGAAAATAACAGATTTTTCCCCCCATTTTCTGGGTGATTCATCTAGCTACTGATTTAAAGATGCTTGGCGTATCCTTGATCTGCACCTGCAATTACCATTAAAGTTAATGGAAGTTACCCTTACATTTAGGGGAGAATAGGCCCTTGAATACAGTGCATTCAGTGTGCACCCTTTTTAACTTTACACTATAGCTGTCTTACCAAACACCTTCACTTTTTTTCACTTACAGAATATGTATTCTCTATTGGGACTATTCTATACATTTTTACTGTAGATTTACACTGGGGTATAAAAATAAGAATTTTATGTGCTATATGCAACTTTATTTTCTCTTTCGGTAAGCAAGATTTTCATATGTGTACTAACAAAGAAATGTCATTAAACGTGATTAACATATTAAACACAATGCACTAATTTGACAATCTTCAGTAAATATTTATTTGACTGTACATCATGTGAAGTCTATTTCAATTGCACACACTGCAGAAAATCAAAGTATGATACAGTGGAACCTCAGTTATGAACATCAGAGTTATGAACAGACCAGTCAACCACATACCTCATTTGGAACAAGAAGTACACAAGCAGGCAGCAGTGGAGACAAAAGAAGAAAAGGCAAGTACAATACAGTACTGTGTTAAATGTAAACTACTAAAGAAGGGAAAGTTTTTAAAAGAAAAATATTTGACAAGGTAATGAAACTGTTTCTGTGCTTGTTCCATTTAAATTAAGATGGTTAAAGCAGCATTTTTCTTCTGTATATTCAAGTTTCAAAGCTGTATTAAGTCAATGTTCAGTTGTAAACTTTTGAAAGAACAACTAGAAGGTGTTCAGAACACTGAGGTTCTACTGTACTCTGACATAGCACACAATTAGAGACGATGGGTGAGGTAATATCTTTTATTGGGCCAACTTATACTAAAAATCATGGACTGAACAGACACACTGGATTTATAGCTTATTACACTGTCTGTAACCCACTAACCCCCTCTTTCTGTCCTATCACTGCAAAGGTGTTGCCAGGCCACTCTACCTTGAATGGTCCCTTATGATCAGGGCCGGCTTCAGGCACCAGCTCAGCAAGCAGGTGTTTGAGCTGGCCAATGGAGAGGGGTGGCACGTCCAGCTCTTTGGCGGCAATTCAGGGCGGGTCCTTCACTCCCTCTTGGAGCGAAGGACCAGCCTCCGAATTGCCACCAAAGACTGAAACGGCGGTGGTAGAGCTTATCACGATCACAGCTTTTTTTTGCCTTTTTTTTTTTTTTCCCTGCTTGGGGTGGCAAAAGCCCTGGAGCCAGCCCTGCTTATGATATGTGTTAATTACTTATGTTAAACAATCTGTTCCGCCTTGCATTTTGCTGTGACACTGGGAATACCTTTGCAAGACTTGAAGAAGAGCTCTGTATGGCTCAAAAGCTTGTCTCTCACCAACAGAAGTTGGCCCAATAAAAGATTATCTCACTCACCTTGTCTCTCTCATAGCCCGGACTGGCTACAACTACACTGCATATAGCATACAGTTGGTTTGGCTAAGCTAACCAAAGTCCCAGTCCTACAGGTGTTTGTCTGACCTGTTTTTAAAAACCTCCAATGACTGAGATTCCACAGTTTTCCTGGGTAATTTGTTCTAGTGCTTAACTACACTTAAACATGAGGAAAAACTTCCTAACTGTAACCTAAATCTCCCTTGTTGCAATTTCAGCCCATTACTTCTTGTCCTGTCCTCAGTAGATAAGTACAACAATTGATCCTCCTCCTCTTTATAACAACCTATTAAGTAGTTGAAGACAGTTATCATGTCCCTTCCTCAGTCTTCTACAGACTAAACAAACTCATTTTTTAGTCTTTCCTAATAGGCTGTGTTTTCTAGACCTTAGTTTTCTTTTTCGTTGTTCTCCTCTGAACTTTGTCAAATTTGTCCCCATTTTTCCTGAAGTACGGTGCCCAGAACTCCATCTGAGGCTTTATCAGTGCTGAGCAGACTGGATGAATTACTTGTGTCTTGCTTACAACTCTTCTGATGATACATCCCAGAATGATGTTCACTTTTTCTGCAATAGTAGTATATTGTTGACTTATATTTAGTTTGTGATCCAGTATAATCTTCAGGTATTTCCTGCAGTACTCCTTCTTTGGTGGTCATTTCTCATCTTGTATTTATGCAATTAATTAGTCCATCCTAGGTGTAATACTTTGCATTTGTCCTTATTGAATTTCATCCTTTTCATTGCAGACCATGTCTCCAGTTTCTCAAGATCATTTTTAATCCTAACCCTGTCCTCCAAAGTGCTTTCAACACCTCCAAGCTAGGTATTGTCTGCAAGCAATACTCTTTATGCCATTGTCCAAATAATTTATGAAGATACTGTCTACAACCAGGACAGATCCCTGTGGGACCTCACTAGATATGCCCTTCCAGTCTGACAATGAACCATTGAGAAATACTCTGAGTATGGTTTTCCAAACAGTTATGCACCCACCTTATACTAGGTTCGTCTAGGCTATATTTCCTATTTTGTTTGAGATGGTCATGTGAGGCAGCATAAAAAGCCTTATTAAAATTGAGATATCTCACATATATTGCTTCCCACAAGGCTTTTTACTCTATCAAAGAAGGATATAAATTTGGTTTGGCATGATTTGTTCTTGACAAATCCATGTTGACTGTTACTTATCACTGTATCTTTTAGGTGCTTACAAATTGATTATTTGCTCCATTATCTTTCTGGGTACCAAAATTAAGCTTGACTGGTCTATGATTCACTTGTCTATAATATCTATGATCAGTCCTGTTGAAATCAGTGAGATTACTCATTTGCTTAAATATTTGGGCCTAAATTACTTTACATACAGAAATATACTAAAATGCTGATGTGTCTTGCAGAGAATAAAGCATATCTTCAATAACCAGATTGTTTTCAAGGGTAAAAATAAGTATCCCTCTTTTCTAGCAGCATTGATGTCAGATCCATTAGCACATGCATTTCACAACTATTTCGAGAGAGAAAGATAATGTGTTAGAGAAAAAAAGTTATTCTAAGCACATAGTGAAAGGTCAGTGTGTTTCTTTTGTGCTGAATGACAAAAAAATACTAAAATCCTTAATGTCTTTATACATAGTTAGACAAGGAAAATAGTAAGATTAAAATTAAGTACTTGATATGTCATAAACTCTCTTGCCAGGACTCCTCGAACTTTCACTGTTAGATTTGTTCATGTTATAAATGTTAGGTTGTTTGAATTATGAAACAATGCTTAAAGAAATGGTTGTTGTGGAAATAGGTCATCCTTATGAGATGTTGTGCAAAAATTGTCAGATGAAATAACATAAATGTTTATTAATTTTGTACCATGCGGAATTCAGGCTTTGTTTTTTTGACAGCAGTCATTAGCTCACTCTCAAGCCCCTACCATAGGATCAGTGTTCTGACCCTATGGCCTGTCTGGCATGGGTGACCTACCAGGAGTTATGATCCCACCAGCACAGCTCTTGGACTCATGGGTGTACGCAAGGCTTCCCATCACATCGAAACAAAGTAGATATGGAAACCTACACTACTGCTATGAATATGTACATTAACAAGTTGATGGAATACACTGTTGTATTGAAATGTGTTTTTTTTTCTTTGTGAAAATGTTTTCATAATCTTTGTGCAAACTAACTGAGGGGAAACTTGGAGGAGCTGCTTCTCTAACTTGTCTGTATGACAAGGAGGAAAATGATCATAGAATCAGAGGACTGGAAGGGACCTTAAGGGGTCATCTAGTCCAGTCCCCTGCATGATAAACTGAATTTCCATTAATATTTACAGCAAAATTAAAAATCATGGAATTCACTAAACATTTTTGAAATTCAAATATGAAAAATGTCTTATGCTGGGAGGGTGGAGGTGAAAGCTGGTAAAATTCTTTCCCTAGCCAATAATTGGTTGGGCAAAATTCACGTGAGTTGTTTTGGGAGCACTTGTTTTTGACTAAAACACCTATAATAAAAGGGTCCTAAAATCCTGATTCAGCAGAGCATTTGAGCATATACTTAAAATTAATCAAGTAGTTTTTAATCTAGCTTTCTTACTCCACATGCAAAATTCTTGAGATTTCTCCCATGCAGCTTAGTAACTGGTTGATTGAGTCATTTCAAATCAAGTTCACAGGCCAAAATCAATCAAATGAAAGTGGTTCTGTTGCTATCCCTGTAGTCACCATAATGAAGTGAGGCAAGGCAGAGTTGCTTCTGACAGTTTTTCTGATTTTTTTTTTTTTTTTTTTTGGTGGTTGTTAGATTACAACTGAAGAAGAGAACATGTATAAGTTGCCTAAGAGCCAAAATCTAAAGTCTTTACATAGATAAAACTCCCAGGATTTGGCCCTAAATAAATGAGGCTCTCTATATATCTGACAGCCAATACCATCACAAACAGGGACAAATAAAAGTGAAATTTGTTGCTGTGAAATGGAAACAAGGACATTTTGCCTAGAAATGGAGTTTATGCTAGTGGTGATGATATCACTTTTTTTTGGAATGGAATTGCTAGGATTGGCTAAATAAACATTTTCTAAAATTAGTTATAGCACAGATGCCCAGAAGTGTCCATTTTTTTCATCCTAAGGACTGAAATCAGCTCATACCTAGTTTGCCAACATTCTACCATAATAGTGGGTATCTTGGGGAAAAAAAATTCCTTTGGTTAGGATTACTTAGCTGGCAGACATATGATATACTTTAGGGTTTCAGTATTACAGTGCTGGTTGGTATTGCTCATTGGGTCTAGATAGGTTTTGTTCCTTCTGCAGGCATTGACGATGCCCTCGGAGTGTTCCAGCAACTGAAAATGAGCATCTTGTGGATTTTAAGTTTCACCCTAAGGGCCTAAGGCATCATATGTCTAGCAGGTAGCTGACAGCTGTGCAGACTGTGTACAAATCAAGAAGCATTTAAGAAAAGAGCAGTTAAGATAAGACACTTCAGTGTTGTAACTAGACAGAATGCATGTGTTATGGTGAGCAAGGGGGAACCTTTTGAGCTTTGTTTTTCAGTGGGCTCAATTCTGCACTCATATACACCCTTATAACTCCCACTGATGTCAGTTAGAGTTGTGTGTTTATAATTTCTGAAAGCAAAAATATGCCCAAATGTATTTCCTCTGGTTATTAATATTATAAGTGCCTGAAAATGAAATGCTTTCTGCCAGGGTTTGGCTTCTGATGCAGGGCACATCTCTTCTTTTCTATTTAAACTTTAAGGAAAGAAAATGAGGACAGGTGCTTATTTATCTTATGCATGTGGATGTGTTGCCCATTCCCAGATTCTGGCAAACAGAGGCTAGGGACCCTTCTTTTATATTTGAAAGCTAAACATCAGTAGAGGGGCCCTCAAGTACTGCAAGACACCTAGAAGACATGTCCTAGCCCCAGCAAACCTTAGTAATATGAATGTCTGTTATAACCAGAGAATACTCTATTAGTTTTGACACCAGTACCAGTTATGTAATTAGCATCAAGGAGATGGAACTGTGGAGCATCAAACATGCATTGTCTATTGCAGACAGTTGTGCCAGCCACACTGACCATGGTTGATGGTGTTGCGGCAAGCATTGTTAGGGCAATTCCTACACTTGACTCAATCCTGTGAATCCCCAAATCGCCACAGGCATGGTCAGGGCATTCACCCCTTTGCCCATTGAGAGCATGGTGTGCTGGGGTGTCTTTGTCCATTTTGGCAAGATGGCTGAAAAGCAGGCAACGCTCATTCTGAATATAATGAGCAATTGAAAGAAAGCCAGATCTCTGAGAGAGTATGACTTTTTTTGCACAAAGTCAAACCATTTTATGTTCAGCATTTGGTGCTGGCAGTGCATATGGAATGTCTCTAGCCACTCCAAGTCTGCCTGTAAGAGGGTCTAGGTTCTGACTCTGAGAACAATACAGGTAGTACACAGGTTTGATAGTTCCTGAACTTTGTCTCAGCCCAAACACATTTTTATGTCCTGATTTCGTACAGGAGGTGAGACTTATTCATCGAAGAACATTGTTTGCTGTGATTATATGAACACTGCTTACAGCCTAGGTAGATTAAACTCATCACAGCTCTTCCTGCTACTTGACCCCGTCTGCAAAGGGGTTTCTGCTGGCCCAGTTCCGAGATTCTGGACTATGGTTTTCAACCTCATATTGTGAGCAGCGTCTTGAAGACCTTGGAGGATGAGGCTGAAATTCTCTGACTGCTCTGCAAACAAGGCATCATTGGCATAGTCTTGGATGATGAACACTTCTTGACCAACCTTGATTCCATGGTGTGGCATACTAAGTCCTAATATTCACTTGATAGCTTAACCGAATAGTGCTGGGGCAAGAATGCATGCCTGCCACACACGTGAGGTTGTGTAGAAATGCTATAAAAGCCATGAATCGATGCACACTGTTGCACCAGGACTAGTGTGATAATCATGCATCAGGTTTAGCAGAATGTCTAGAACACCAGTTCCCTTAAGTACTAGCCAAAGAGTTGACCTGTTGACTGAATCAAAATCTGTTTCATGTTGATTATATGCCTTGTGAAGCAGGGGTTAAATTCTCAGTACAGCTCAGCGAGAAGCTGGAGGGTGAGGACAGTGTACATTGTCAGCTGTCCAACAGTAAAATATGATTGCTGTGGAGGATGATATCTGCTAACAAGGGGCTGCATCCTACCAAGGAGAATGTGAATGAAGACTTTTCAAGGAACTAATAGCAAGGAGATCAGCCTGTAGTTGCCACACTTCGTATGAGATCCTTTGCCCTTTTACAGGTATACTATGGTGCTGTCTTTCTATTCTGCTGCTATTTTGCCAGATGTCCACACTTTTAAGAACAGTTGATGCAGACTGATTCTTGCTGGTTCTGAGGCACCTTTGAATGGCTCAGGTGAAATGCCAGCATGTTCAGTAGCATGTCCAGTCTGTAAATTTTTAGATGACCTTTTGTACTTCCTCAAGTGTCAGTGAACAGTGGAGCACAAATAGTATAATAGCATTCAGCAGCACTGTGTCTGGAGTTTTACAAATATTTATACGTTGATTGCATTCATCACGCCTAGTTTAATTTACATACATGAGCAAATCTGTAGTTTGCATGCAGTCCCTCAAAAGTCCATAAAATTTGGAGGGGAGGTCTTTTTATAAAGAGCAAACAAAATATTCAGCTGATATTTGCTACCTTTTTTGTCTGTTTTTATCTAAAGTTTTTTAATTAAAAAAAGTCTGACCAGCTTTATGTAACAGTCTTATAGCGTCCAGGGCTGAAAGACCTATTAGGAATGCGTGACTAATGGGGCTAGGTTGAACAGAGTTACTGTCTCAGAAGAATGAGGCATTTACTTAGATCTGTCTCTCTTTATTTTGGTACAATAGTTTTAAATGAGAACGATCCTGCTAGGTGTCTAAGATTCCATAATTTAAGCAAATAGAATTGTAGGTTTTATAAAACATCTGACCATGTTAAAATATACTGCAGGTATGATAGTTTGTATTATTGTTTAGACAGGGAAGAAATCTTCCAGACTTGCAGCACCTAAGCGAGAAGGAAAATAGATCATGTTACTTTTGCAGTTTTAGATGCCTTTTGTGCTAACCTTGCCCTGAATTTAAAAAGAAAGCTACTGAATTTCCTTATATACAACTTTTTAATGAAATTTATAATATTGTATATAAAACTGACTTGAGTCCTACAGATTGTTTTGAATTCTTGTATTCTCACTGAAACAAAAGTGTCTTTGCCTACTCTGTAACATCTACAACTTTAAACAGCACATTGGTTCTAGTTGAATAGATTGACTCATCCAAGTTGTTTCTTTCCATTGTGAGAAGAATTTGTGGTGTTTTGAAGATAAAATTGATCTGATTTGAACCACTTTGTTGTGGTTTTTTTCCTGTGGTGGTAGGGCTGTATGTCAAGGAGACAAATGCAAAGACTATTTTGTTTGAGTTTTGACATGTGTTGCTGAAAGAGGTTCTGGAGATGTTGATAAAATTTTCATTCCGTAACCTGAGCTTTGGTAATAAGTCTTCCTTTGCTGGTGAAGACCAGTGGAATATTATTGGGTCCATTGCTGTAAAGATTATCAGTGCCTCCCCTAGAACAAAAGGGGGGCCAATTCTCTTTAGGCAAGTACTTGTACTTGGTTGAGGAAACTGTTTCTTGATGTTGATCATCTGGCCAATTAACTGACTTGTGTTATTTCCATTTTTTCAATAAGAGGTTGAAAAGGTTGAGGTGAGAGACTTTTCCTGCTATCTAGGTAGCTCATTTCCTGAACTCTTGTCTGTCTGGGTTTGGACCTGGATAAGGTGCTGAGACTATTTTGGTGCTGAGACTATTTTGATGACTATCTCATACTGTATCTCATGATGTGTTGATACATCAGCACACCCTAGCAGGAGTGGATGGAGTCACCTTTAAGGGGCTAGAAGGTGACAATTGATTTTCGGACCCAAGGCTGCTCAAATGTAGGTTCCAAATTTTACATCTCCTATTCAAAGTGTACATGGGGTTGCTAGTTGTGTGGCGAGCCGGATTACAATGTTGATGATTTCAACCCACATGTCTCTCACTTACCTGACTCAGAAGGTGTGACTATGTGCTTTACTCTGCTGGAGATTAGGTCATCCTCAGCTGTTTTTAGAAGATCAGATAGCTGTGTTCTGGATTGCCTTTATTTTAATCTGGAAAAAAAAGGTTGTGACCTTTTTCCTGGGATGTGGACCATTGTGCTTTACTGCATTGTGCTTTACTGTACAGAGTGCTGCACTTTAAAAACCATTCTGAAACTTAAGCGGTTTGAAAAATGCTACTGCCTGCATGTTGAGTGGAGTCTCTAATTTGGAGCACATTACAACAGTGCTGCATAGTCTACATTCAATGTCTATTAGCTGATATTAATTTGTGAAGCATTAAGTGGCCTGAGCCCTCTCTAATAAAAAGACATATTCCATTCTGCTACCTTTACTATCAGTATCAGAAAATACCTGGGTTTGAGTTCTTTCACTTTGTAAGAGAAGGGAATGCAGCTAGAGTACTTTCTGTGAAGAAACCTTATCATTAGAACTCAGTTTCCAACAGTCCAAAGTAGCCTGAGTTTGTTGACATTCAAGTCACTCTGTGACACTTCTTGGGGCAACTAGAGCTGTGAGTCACCCTGTCATCACTTGCCTCCAATGTGAGTGGGTCTTTCTTGTGCTGGCTGGGTATTAGCTTCTAACAAAACCAGCCACTCAAGCACTCTGTTCTACGCTATACCTGCCCTGTCTTTGCCTTTTACGGTGACAACAGGTGCACCTGAGCCTCTGAGTCCTTTCAAAGTGTCCCTCTGTGTTATCCAGCCCCACAGAAATACACCCTGAATTCCCAGATCCTCTGTTCCCAAAGGAATAGTGACCACAGTTCACCGTAGACCGCTGCTCCTGTATTACACACAGCATTTGAGTTCAGTTATAAAACAAAGAAATTTATTTCAGAAAGAATAGAGATTCAAATAAAAAGTAGCATGAAAGTTGGGAACAAGTGGTAATATATAACACAGCATCATAATGCATTCTGATGCCTAAACTTAACTAACTAGTTATCCTTCTGTTTTAAAGAAGGATATCTCATCCAAAGTTCTCTTCAGAATTTTCCGTGAAGCCTGACTGAGACCCCTTTTTCATGAAGCAAACTCTGTTTACTTCCTAGATGTCTCTTTGCACCCCAAAATATACCAGAACAGATCTTTGATGTTCACCTCAGGATAGGGGGTCACCCCGACCTGCAGCTTACCTTTTCCTGTTAGTTTCCTTCCAAAGTTGTCTCCTCATTAGCATTTGACTTAAAATGCTAAGACTCCTATTGTATGACATGCAACACACAATCACCCCACCCTCCTTCTGCCCAGAGATAAGTGTCTCCTACCCCCTTTCTGGTTGAGGTTTGTCTTGAGTGATGTGTTTTTAACTACAGAGCTAGAGAACATAATTTTTAGTGTATATACACATAACTCTGCACTTATTCTCCATATGTATATCTTGCAATGATTATGATGACCTGTATCAGAGTTCTCAACCTTTTCTCTTTCTGAGGTTCCCTAATATGCTATACAAACTCCAGAGCCCAACAGAGTGGGAGGGGGAGCTCAGGCCTTATGTGGGGGCTGGGGAGCTTGAGATTTCGGGCTTCAGGTGGCAGAGGGAAGGGGCAGAGGGGGCTCAGGGCTTCTGCCCCACAGGCAGCAGGGCTGGGGCTTGGGACACCAGGTTGAGAGACTCTCTGACATATGTGACACAGACTTTCAGTAGAGACCATACATGACATTTCTGTGGTGAACTCAGGGATCCATATGTAGGGATATTTAAAGGTTTATATTAAACATGGTTTATATTATTGATTTATTGTTAATTAATACTTTAGAACTTAAGGTTTATACTTTAGAACTTAAGGTTTATGTTAGAAGTAAATTTGGGATGATTTATTGTTAATTGATACTTTATAACTTAAGGTTTATGTTAGAAGTAAATTTGTAATGATTTATTGTTAGAAATAGCTGTGTCTGTGTGAAGCCAAAAAGATACTCTGTATAAAACTTGTTAAATGTCAATAGACTCTAAGGGCCTGTTCTCTAAGTGAAACTTTGTAGTGCTAAATTGGTCAATTGACTCAGTGGCAAGCCGTCAATTGACCCTATGCCTCAGACAAAACTGTATAATTACTACAAATAGAGACCCCCATCTCTGTAAATTCATTTTTATTTAAAGATCAAGAGTGTATGTGAATGAGTGCCTAGTTTAAATGATGAATGAATGGTTAGGGAGTTACCAGCCTGAAAAATTCAGTGTCAGCCGAAGAAGGTGTCAAGTGGAATCAACCAGATGACCCCCGGAGGGCGAACTGGAATCCACCCCAAGCACCTAACAAACATCTGACAGAATGGAGCCAGCTACCTGCTGATTGATCTAGCAACAGCAGAATGAAACAACTCCCATGAACTAACATAGGAAAAAATCCCTATAAAACTGGACTCTGAAGACTGAGGACTTTGAGTCTATGGTTCTGCTGCCAGCCTCCAGGAGGATCAGGTGCACCTGACTTGGACTCGGCTGCACTCTTGTGTACAGGGTACCTGGCCAGTATTCTGTCACAAGCAACTTTAGGCTGGTAACTATAATATCTATATAGAACCTGTATGAATGATTGTGTGAATGGAGATATATAAAGTAATCATAGGAATAAGTAGACAAACAACATTGTTTGCTGTTATCTTTTATTATGGTATTGACAATAAATGTGACAAATGTCTTATCCCCTTTAATAAGATCCTGCTGGTTTTTACTTGTCTAGTATAATTGGTATAACACATATACCCCAGTACCCTCTGCTAGCTGGTATGCATTAGGTTCTTGGGTAACACTCTGCAAAGGTCATCTATTTTATTGAATGTTTGAGAAAGATTGAGACGTATGGGAGAACTGGAGTTTGTAGAAATGTCATCTTTTTTTCTTTGCTTGGTTGTCCAGCTCATTAATTATTTCAATTATTGTGTTTATATGTTGGTATTTTATGCTGAGTTTTTCTTTTTAAGTTTCATGTATGAATTAAGGTGCCTAGACTTCTAATAAGTGGCACCATCATTCTTCACAGAGCATGATGTATGCACCGATGAGTTCTTTGATGGCTGATTAGTCTGCTGCATGACTGACAGTCCCATCCACAGCTCCGGCACACCCATGCACTAGCAGTGCTGTGAATCTGAGTAGCAGATTCTTTTCATCTCTGACACTGGTCATCATAAAGCTTGATCCAATCTGCCTCACTTCATCTACAAGCTGACTCCACCAACCAGAGTGGCATTTGCATTCTTTCCCAAAGGATATTGTCATTTTTTTCAAGAATTCTGAAATCTGTGCAGCAGTCTGCCTCTCTTTCTAGACCCTTGATGAGCTTCAGAAAACAGCACACTCTTCGGGATCCTGTAATCGCATTCGCTTGACGTGTCCAAGCTACCTGAGTCTTTTTTCTTACAAATCAACATTCTCATGAATGACATACCAGCACGGTTTAAGACTTCCACATTTGTCACACTGTTTTGCTATCTTATTCGAAGAATTTTATAAAAGCATCTGGTATGAAAGATATTCAGTCTTTTGGTATGTTTGGCGTAAGTTGTCCGTATTTCTGAGCCATATAGAATGGTGGATAAAACAAGTCTCATAGACATGGATTTTCATTTTTAGTTAACAATTTATTTTTTCCAAGCTCTGTGTTGCAAAAGACCAAAGTTCTTGGTTGCTTTTCAGATTCTACTAGTGAGCTCAGCTCTGTGTCAAGATCTACATTGCTGATAACAATAGAGCCAAGGTAGCAAAATGGTCAAAATTAGACTTCTAGGTGACAAATTAATCAAATGCCATTTCCATTTTGGCCCCTGGCACCCATAAAAACTGACATTTTATGTCAGGTCTGTCATCTTATCTTTCCCCAATCTGAACCTTAGAGCCCAAAAGTTGGGGTACCAGCATGAATTCCCCTAAGCTTAATTACCAGCTTAGATCTGATACACTGCCACCACCCAAAAATATATAGTGTTTTGAGGCACTCTGGTCCCCCCAAAAACCTTCCCTGGGGACCCCAAGACCCAAATTCCTTGAGTCTTACAACACAGGGGAATAAACCCTTTCCCTCCCCTTCTCTTCCCCTCCAGGTGTTCCCTCCCTGGGCTCCTGGAGAGAGAGACAGATTCAAGCTCCGTGAATCTAAAACAAAGGGATTTCACCCTTCTTCCCTCCCTGTTAAGTACAGACTCATAGATTCATAGATTCTAGGGTCAGAAGGAACCAATGTGATCATCTAGTCCGACCCCCTGCACATAGCAGGCCACAGAATCCTACCCATCCACTTCTATAACAAACCCCTAACCTATGCCTGCGTTATTGAAGTCTTCAATTTGTGATTTGAAGACCTCAAGCTGCAGAGAATCCACCAGCAAGTGACCCATGCCCCAGGCTGCAGGGGAAAGCGAAAAACCTCCAGGGCCTCTGCCAATCTGCCCCAGAGGAAAATTCCCTCCCGACCCCAATTATGGTGATCAGCTAAACCCGGAGCATGTGGGCAAGACTCGCCAGCCAGCACTCAGAAAAGAATTCTCTGCAGTAACTCAGATCCCACCCCATCCAACATCCCATCACCAACCACTGGGCATACCTATCTGGTGATAATCAAAGATCAGTTGCCAAAATTAGGCTCTCCCATCATACCATCCCTTCCATAAACTTATCAAGCTTAATCTTAAAGCCAGATATGTCTTTTGCCCCCACTACTCCCCTTGGAAGGCTGTTCCAGAACTTCACTCCTCTAATGGTTAGAAACCTTCGTCTAATTTCAAGTCTAAACTTCCTACTGTCCAGTTTATACCCATTCGTTCTTGTGTCTACATTGGTACTAAGCTTAAATAATTCCTCTCCCTCCCTAATATTAATCCCTCTGATATATTTATAAAGAGCAAGCATATCCCCCCTCAGCCTTCTTTCGACTAGACTAAACAAGCCAAGCTCTTTGAGTCTCCTTTCATATGACAGGTTTTCCATTCCTCGGATCATCCTAGTAGCCCGTCTCTGAACCTGTTCCAATTTGAATTCATCCTTCTTAAACATGGGAGACCAGAACTGCACACAGTATTCCAGGTGGGGTCTCACCAGCGCCTTATATAACGGTACTAACACCTCCTTATCTTTGCTGGAAATACCTTGCCTGATGCATCCTAAAACCGCATTAGCTTTTTTAACAGCCATATCACATTGGCGGCTCATAGTCATCCTGCGATCTACCAATACCCCAAGGTCCTTCTCCTCCTCTGTTGCTTCCAACTGATGCGTCCCCAATCTATATCTAAAGTTCTTATTATTAATCCCTAAGTGCATGACCTTGCACTTTTCTCTATTAAATTTCATCCTATTACTATTACCCCAGTTTACAAGGTCGTCCAGATCTTCCTGTATGATATCCCGGTCCTTCTCCGTGTTAGCAATACCCCCCCAGCTTCGTGTCATCCGCGAACTTTATTAGCACATTTCCACTTTTTGTGCCAAGGTCGGTAATAAAAAGGTTAAATAAGATTGGTCCCAGAACCGATCCTTGAGGAACTCCACTAGTAACCTCCTTCCAGCCTGACAGTTCACCCTTCAGTATGACCCATTGTAGTCTCCCCTTTAACCAGTTCCTTATCCACCTTTCAATTCTCATATTGATCCCCATCTTTTCTAATTTGACTAATAATTCCGCATGTGGAACCGTGTCAAATGCCTTACTGAAATCGAGGTAAATTAGTCTACTGCATTTCCTTTGTCTAAATAGTCTGTCACCTTCTCAAAGAAGGAGATCAGGTTGGTTTGGCACGATCTATCTTTAGTAAAACCATGTTGTACTTTGTCCCAATTACCATTGACCTCAATGTCCTTAACTACTTTCTCCTTCAAAATTTTTTCCAAGACCTTTCATACTACAGATGTCAAACTAACAGGCCTATAGTTACTCGGATCACTCAATTCCCTTGAGCCTCAACAAGGGGAAAAAAATCAAACAGGTCTTAAAAAGCAAAACTTTTAATAACTTTTACTTTTTTTCTTTCTTTTTATCTCTGCAATTTAGATGGTAAAAGTTACAGGGTCTTACAGCTTATAGACACTAGAAAGAAGCCTCCCCCCCAGCAAAAATACAATTTAAAATACTTCCAGCAAACTACACATTTGCAAATACAGAAAACAATCAAAAGACTATAACCATCTTCTCCACTAAATACTCACTATTCTGAATATATAAGAGACTGTAGCAGGGAGATTGGCAAGAAACCTGGTTGCACATCTAGTCCCTTCCAGGACCCAGAGAGAACAAAGCCAAACCCAAAAAACACAAACAAAGGCTTCCCTCTACCGAGATTTGAAAGTATCTTGTCTCCTGATTGGTCCCCTGGTCAGGTGTTTGATTCCCTGTTTGTTAACCCTTTACAGGTAAAAGAGACATTAACCCTTAACTATCTGTTTATGACAAGGTCCCAGCCTGGTATTAGAATAGTCAATTCACTGGCGCAGTTTGACTTCACTTCTTGCCACCTCGTATTGGCAAATAGACTTTTATATCACTATATATCTATGTGGCAGAGGTGAATTCAATGGAACGCTCTACATTCTTGGGAGGGAAAATGCCTAACAAAATGGTTTATTTCTATCGGGTTTGTTCTCATTAGTGTCTCCTGTGAAGAGTCAGATGTCTGTGCTATCAGTATTAACTTGAGTTGGAGGTGTAATGGATGAAGACTTGCCTGTCTAATCTGACTAATCATGACCTAGTTCTTTTATAAAAAACTGTGCATAAATTGTTTGTCAGGTGCAGCGTATTGTTAGGAGTGAGAGAGAGAAGATAACTGGCTATACCTTTTGAAACTGCCACTATGTAACAGAGGCAATCAAAATGTGTGACAAATAACCAAAATGAGGAGCATCAGTGTTTTTTGTTACGTCACATTATAACTGACAAATTGTTGTTTTTTAGTATAAAACCTTTTAAAAGGAGTGTTAATTAAATCACCCAGTTATATAAAAAAATGAAAAAACAAATTTCAACATATGCAATTGCAAGGACCTTGTGTGTGAGTTGTCAGTAGGGTTTTAGTCTGGACTTTCAGATGACCAGCATGAACCCTTACAACTTGAGCTCAAGAAGCAATTGGCATCCCCAGTTTGGAGGAATCCTTATAAGAGGATTAGATATTTATTACCAGCGGTTTATGCTACTATTAGTAATAGAATGCTGGATATCAGGAATTTTGTGATCTCTTCCTGAATCTGCAAGGTGAACATGATCAAATATTTAGAGACAGGATAGTGAAGTCCACAGGTTTGGCATATGTGTTTTGGGAGGCACAGTGGATAAGATTTGGGTTTGCATTTTCGAGAACTATGTTCTATTCCTAGCTTCTGTAACTTACTTATTGTTAAAAGAAGGGGTGGGATGATATTAGCTTCCTTCTAGGCAGGGTATGAGATCTTGTTCATTAATAAGTGCACAGAAATATAAACAATCAGCAGAGGTAAAACCATAACTCATGGTCTCTTGGCGCCGTGCTACAGAGCATGTGTGGAGAAATCCCTCTTCATCTCTTTGATCCACAGATACCATTGCCCTGACTGGGCAGTGCAGTGGACCAGATAGCAAACAGGACAAAATGTAAAACATCCTGCAAAATCCTGTACGTATGAAAGCCCTGGGTTTTTCTGGAAAGCACAGAGCAAGGAGGGGGAGTAACTATTGCTCTGCCTATTCCCTGGCACCTTTCCAAAAACTTGCTCTGGGGTTCTAGGGCTGTGATCTTGTCCAGCTGTTACACAGGCTTTTCAAGGGCTGAAGGGGAGACCTCGCTCCACTCTATGCAGCTTCTTAAGGGCTAGCCATAATCTGTCCACTATTAAGTATATCTTTAAACAAATCAGTTTTATAGGAATACTTGCTCCTTGTATTTGTGGATTTTGAACCATATGGTATCATCTATATATATAGCTAGAAAGGGAGAATCTATATCTGACTCAGACAGGTCTTCTATGCCTGTGTTTTGTAACATGTATCTCATAGCTACTGTGCTAGGTAAAGATTTTTGCCATTTTTTCTCATTTTCTTGAGTCTTGGGGTGGGAGGTGGGGTGGAGGACAAGAAATGCATTACTTTCCATATTTCAACTTAAGTATTTGGCTAGCACTGATCCATCCATTAGCTGTGTGTAGCTGTAGCAGCAGGTTCTTGCAAATGTTAGTGGATTTGCAGCAAGCCCATAGAAGACAACTGCACATTTTGCAATGTAAATAAAGTTTAAAGGCACCATCATTGTGTGGCTGTGGGAAGACGATTGCAGGAATCAGGAACACTTTTCAGTGTCGCTGTTGCTGCTGCTATTACTGCACATGCTGCAGGTACTACACTGTGCTCCTCCGTGTTAATACTTTTCTGAGCAAAAAGAAATTGGAACAATCAGGTGGCCAAATCCCTTATCATATTCTAGGGAGCCAAAGGCATCTTGACAGCATATTTCTGCTGCTGCTTTAACCTTTTCCTTTAATCTCTGTCATAACAGCAGTCCACATACAGAATATGAGATGCAGTCAATGGGGCACTCCTCTTGTAATGTGCCCATTATATCAGGAGAAGCCTGTTGCCGATCTTAATTTCTAGCAATAAAATCTGTGGTTGCAAATTCTGAGCGCACAGCAAATATTAGAAAGTACCCCAAGCATTTGATGTATAGTAGCAAAGGAAAAATCCCCAGCACATACCCGCACACACTTCCATTACTACAGGGCACATTCTGGTGGGTGTAGAATACCCTTTTGAATGTGCCCACCCTCCACTAGCACCCATGCCTCATAGCACAGAATGTTTGAGGGATATGAAATGCCTCAGAATGTGCCCATCAATACATTCTCATCTCTTATAGCAAGACACATTCTAAGGCATATGCTCAACAGAGTGTGCTTGCCCTTCCATTAGCATCAATGGTCCCTTACAAGGAACATTCTGAATGGCACAAGGCAACGCTCAGACTTTCTTTCTGTAAACCATGGATGAAGAGCTGAGGATGGGCACACTTTGAGGAATATTACATAATATTGAGAATATGCCCTGCAACAAGGAATGGTAGCTGAAAGGTGCCCTGCTAAGGACCATGATGCTAATGGAGGAGTGGACTTGTTCTGTGCTGAGTCGACTCAGATGACTAAACTTACTCCTGCATGTGTTTCCATAATTTGGCCTTAATGCTCTGATTTTGCAAGTATTTATGCACTTCATTGGAACTATTTATATGGTTAAAGTAATGCGCATGTGTACATTTCAGCACAATTGGGGCCTAATTTTTTTTGTAAATGATGTCCCTTTCTATTCACTCTTAATTTATAATACAACTAATTTATGCAATAATTAAGAGATTTTATAATATAAAAATTACAGTATCTGAAAGATGCAAATGTACAATAATCTTTGAAACAGAAATCCTTTTTTTCCAGTGGAATTATGCTAGTTTAAATGACATGCTCTGTCATGCTCTTCAATGCCCAAAGCTGCTCCAACAAAAATTTATCATTATTTTTATTTGCATTATGGTAGTGCCCCAAGGCCCCAACTGGAACCATCTGTGCTAGGCCCTGTACAAACACATAGGAGGATTTAGTCTCTGTGATTTGTTCACATAATCTAAAACAAAAAATGACAAAAAGAATGGGCAAATATACAAACAGAATGAGCAGGGTGGTCATAGATACATATCTTGTAGTTCAAGATTATTTCCTCTTATTTATTTATTAAAATTGTCCTATAGTACTGCTCTTGCCTATTCTGATTTCCCCCCCTCCATGTTTTTCTGATATTTTTAAATTATTTCATCCCTCTCATTTTTAAATTGCATTAACTGTACATTCCTATTTCATTTCCCCTACTTTTGTGTAGTTTCTATTTCTAGTGTGTTAATTGCCGTTTTCCGTTTACTTCGAAACCCCTTTAGATACTTATTCCCACCACCATATCCTGATCCAGGGTTTCACCCTACTACATGATTTCCCCTGGGAATTCTGCCTTCCTCTAGCCCTCATGTCTCACAGTGGGTGCCCACCCTTCTCTATATCTGAACACGCGGGGGTGCCCACAAGAGCAGGAGATCTGCTTGAGAAGAGGTGGGGAGAGTGAGCCTAGCGTTTTCCCCCCTTATGCCACTGTACCAGTTTAACTTTTTTTTTCCTCCCGGAATTCTAGCAGTGAAGCTCATAGATAAGAGCGAATATGCATCCCTAGTCCCGTCTGTCTCCGCTCCTAACTATACCTCCCCGCATTCCCTCGGGGAAATAAGCACACAGGGAAACTGAGGGCAAAAGGCTTCACTTCCCCAGGGCACATGGGCAAGCGCTGTGCACATGCTCACTAGAGCCAGCCCGAGCATTTTGCACATGCTCAGTAGCGGAAAGGGCGCATTTTGATGCAGGGTTCATTTTGTTACGGCTGCTGGAGGAGCTGCTCGGTCCGTTGCGGCTGTGCCATGGCGCGCTGCAGGTTCCCGGGCCACCTCCGGCTCTAGGAATCGGGGGCTGGGGCGTCCTGCGCTCGGGCTGTGGTATGTAGCGGGTGTTTGCAGAGTGGGCCGTGAGGCTGCGTGGGTGCCACGTTTGCACGGGCGCGGGTGGATTCGCCCCCCCCCGGAGAGGGGTTTGGAGCTGGGAAGCGGCGGAGGAGGTGCTTCATCAGCCCCACTGGCCCAGGGAGCCCCTGTCTCTGGGGCCCCTGTGCACGGTGCGTGCTTGCCTCCTCGCGAAGCGCCTTCAGTACCTCGGCCAGCACTGGGCAGCTGGTGCAGACGCTGCTGCTCGCGACCGTGGGGAGCTGGACAGGCAGGGAGTCGGGGCTGCTGCGTGCAGGAGGGGGTGGACAGAGAGCCTCAGGGCTGGGCTTGCAGAGGCCGGCGGGGAGTCGCTCGCGCAGCTGTTGCAGGTGGGGTGGCTGCTGCTGGAGAATGGGGGGCCCAGGGAGCCCCTGTTGTCGCTGGGTTGGTGATGAGTTTAGTGCAGATAACGTGGCTAGCACTATACAAGAACAATTTATGCTAGAACAGTTTGTAAGTGGGGATGCTGAGAACCATTGAACCAAACTGTAAACCCTGTATCTAAGGGAAACTATTTCAGGGGGTGCAGCAACCACCCCATCTCTAGTTCCAGCACCTATGTACCAGACCCACAGCTGAAGGGAGCCCCAGAGAGCTTCATGTGGTTGGAGAAGGAGGCACTGGGGAACCCCATGTTGCTCTGCTTGAGTCGGGGAGGAGTAGAAAGTCGCTGTTGCTGTGATTGGAGAATGGTGTGTGGGTGGGTGGGGGGAAGTAGGTTAGTGGGACCGGATGCTATAGTTAGAGAGTATGTAAAGATCCCTTATGTGCATTTTGTAAAGCACTTTGGGAGCCTCCAATGAAAGATCCGATATACATGTTTATTATTACTATTGTGTATTAATGCTGCTTTCTTTGAGGGGAGGACAGTTTTCAATGTGGGAGAGAGGACAGGAAGTCCCTGGATGCTCTATGTGAGTGAAGGTGTTAAGGTATCCCTCATCCTCCTGCTGCTATTGTGATTGAGAGTCAAAAGACTGCTGCTGCACTTGTGGAGGGTATCAGAGAGCTCTGCAGCTGTTGCTTGGGAAGGAGATGGAAATTCCCATATCTTCTAATTTGGCAAGGCGCCCCTGCTGCTGTTTGCTTAGGGCATAAGAAGCCCCTTCTGTTGTTGCTTTTGGAGCGTGGACATGAAGCTCCTTCTGTTGCTGATGTTAAAAGGAGTATAAATATCCTGCTGCTTCCAAGGGAGAGAGCGATGCAACTACCGTTTCTTAAAAATCCATAAAGTGCTTCTGTTGGTCTAGAAAGAAAAGAATGGAGAAGCTACTTGTGGTACTTGGGACACAAAATGCACAGGAAAGCATAGTATTCTGTAGGTTATTGGTCACCCTTGCTAATTACCATGTTCATTATAATCTGTAATTTCTATAATACTTGTTATAGTATATTCATTGTTGTCTAATGTGTTATATTTGAAAGCTATTCAAATATACAATCCCATTTAAGAGCTTACACGTGCAGTCTTTGTTCACACTTAACTTTTAGAATAATGAGACTAATTGTGAGTTAAGGTTGAAGTGTGAGTCGCTAACTTTGTGTCTTGTCTATTAATGGTAAATTTGTTGATCACAATGTTTTAAAATGAAATATGAAATTCTCATTATCTCAATACTTGGCATACTGTGGGGCATACTGTTGCATATAAATGTCTCTGGGTGAAGATGTTGGTTTTTTTGCGGGGAAGAGGAAGAGAGGGAAGTCCATCCATGTCTGGTGAGACATTATAGGCCTCTTGAGTTAGGGCTTCTTTTATAGGGTTTAAATGTATTCCTCCAAAACACAGCAACAAAAATATGTTTATATCAACCTGTTGTGTATCTCCTAACTATCATACAGTCTATCCATGTACGTAAATCTTGGGAGGATACTTAAAACAGACAAAATGATCTCATTTGTAGCCCAGGAGCACCTCTCTCTTGAGATAACTTACTGAGCTGAGTTTTCTGTGGTCGCTGTGTGTGAATGAAATATATTTGTTTACTTCCTATATGTAGGTGATCACATTTTCCATAATTAATCCCACTAATATAGTCCTTTTTTCTTATCTACCATAGATGAGCTGTACTTCTGAGACTTATGCCCTCAAGATGAAGTTCTTACTGGCAGTTCTCTTTTTGTTTTTGTTATCGTTATGGGTTGAAGAAGCATATTCTAAAGAGAAATCTTCAAAGAAAGGAAAGGGGAAAAAGAAGCAATATCTCTGCCCATCGTATGTTCCTTATCTCTTTTATACTTTTTGTGTGACAAGACTGATGGATATTATCTTTCTTTTATCTGAAGAGATTGCATACAATTATAAAGCGAAGCCTGATTTTTTCCTATTTGAAAAAATATAGTTGTTTAATAAGTTTTGTGGGTGGGAAAGAGAGCAAGGGCTTTTGGTCAGTATAATGTCTTAAAGGTCTATCAGTTGGCATCCGTTTTCTGACGTAGACTCCTTTTGGGTTTCCTTCAAGTTTCATGAAAAAAATCTGATGGCAAAATGACTTTGTTTTTAATTGTGATTTAGAATGTTGTGATTTCAGCCCAATACCCTCAGATTTTTGCAAAAATAATACTACAGGCTTATAATTTTGTGTTATCTAGCATCAGATCAAAAATATACTAGTAAATAAAGAGGGTTTAAAACGTGGTATTAAAATCCATTTCCTGGATATGTAGGTTTTGTTCCAGCCAAAAAGTAATGCAGCTGTTCACATTCGTAATGTATTGGTAATGCAACTAGTGTCTTTAATATTTCCCAACTGATAAGATGTAAATATTCATTTTATATTAAAGGAAGTACCATTGATGGTAGCTGTATTAGATGAAGTGGCACGTGCCTTTTTGGAACCTTTCTACTAATGAAATATAGAACTTAAAAGTTATTAATTACCAAGTTGAATATAAAGAACTCAGTAACAGAGAGCATATACAGTAAAACCCTTAGTGAAAATCTAAGATGATTTCATTTTGCAAAGACTTCCTGTTTTTAATGTCAAAACACTTTAGTTATACCTTAGTTATATTCAGCCTCTAAAATGGCATAGCAGTTTTCTCATGGACAAATTGCCCTTTGTCATCTTTTGCATGGTGTGATGTAAAGACTCCAGGCAGAGACTGACAAAGTAGAATGGGTTATCACTAAATATAGGAAAAACATGCTGTAAATGCAGAGATTGCCAAAGTAAAATGGTGAGGCTAGAGGCCAAGTATGAGGTACCAGAGTCGCCAGTTAAAAAATCAACATTTTACACAGTTATTACACAGAGATATCTGAGATACTGCTGTCACTTTGTGTGCTTCTGTGCTAAATGTAGACTTTTTAACCAGTGTCATTCCTTAAGGCACTATAAGAAAGAGGCAGGAATTAGGAGACATATCTTCCTGGGAGAAGAGAGAGGAGATATTAACTGGAAAAGCCATTATTATTTTTCTTTTAAATGCCAGAAACAAACACTGGTTGTGTATACCCTTTTTGAACTCTCATTTTGAACAATGGCTATAGTAATTGTTTCTGATCCTTTGCCAAATAAACAAACATCAACCTATGGAGGGAAGTATGTATGTATGTATTTTTGTTGTTTTGTTGGGTTCAAAGAATTGGGTGCTGGTCAGTTAGATTTGGAACTCTTGAGTTTTTAGTGTCATATGTGACCAGGGATCTCCTGAAATGTTACAGGTAGATTTTACTTTGTGTTCTTCTACTTTTTTTTTGTCGGATGAACAGTACACCTCATTGATTTGGTTTAAGAATTTTTTTACCGTATTTAGAATCCTTTGATAAAATGTTTTTAGGTCATTGGAGAGAGGTTGTGTAAGGAAAAGCTGAGGCCGATAATAATACCTAGCTTTTATATAGCACATTTCATGAGTAGATCTCAAAGAACTTTAAAAAGGATGTCAGTATCATTATTCTTATTTTAAAGAGGTGGAAACTCAGGCTTCAGGTCATTAACATAAAGGTAGGCCCAGTCAGATTTTCTAAAAATAAACAAAGTACCCATATTTGGCATCTCTTAAATTCAGAGCCTCACAGCCAATAGGATCCTGATGTTATAATATGGAGGAGTCCCTGTTGGAGTAGTTAGAAGACATTGAGAACACATCAATGTCAATGGGTGTTGAAAATACTAATTTTTAGAATTGAGGTAGAATGATATTGTGCATTGAATCTGTGCAGAAATATTCTCATATTCTGTTTGCTATTGTCCTGATGAGAAAAGATGATGACTCAGCTATGAACCTACCAGTTTCTGCCAGTTGATTCCAAAATCCTAAAAATTACATACCTAGTCTGTGTGAGTTTGCCAGACCTGAGAGAATTTCCCATAATGTCCCTTAAACTGCATAATACAGATTGGATACTTCTTTAGTTGATGACCTTGTATATTTATTTGGGGGATTTTTTTTTGTTTGTTTATTTGCTTTTTGCTGATGACATAATTAAGTATTTTTGTTAATACTATTTATGTAGAAAAATTCAGGGAACATCTCTCCCTCCCGCCAATAAAGTTAAATAAGTAACCTCTTAAGGGGTGACTAAAATAGCCTCAAAGGAGTGGTCTTTTCATAAAGTGGGATGAAAATGTTACTTGACAAGCAAAAAGGAGGGATAACTCACTGGTTTGAGCATTGGCCTGCTAAACCCAGGGTTGAGTTCAATCCTTGAGGGGAAAATTTAGGGATCTGGGCAAAAATCTGTCTGGGGATTGGTCCGGCTTTGAGCAGGCGGTTGGACTAGATGGACCTCCTGAGGTCCCTTCCAGCCGTGATAATCTATGAATCCTATAAAAGATTAAATTTTCTTGATGCGGAATATTATTGCATTCTTTATTAAACTAATATGTTTTAATATTTTAAGTACAAATAACTGATGAAAACATGCTAAAGTATATAAAGTCAAAATGTTCATCTGTCTTCCATTAACACTAGCCATTAGTGAAGAAAAAATATATAGGCTGTTATAATCTACTGTAGGGGTTCTCAAACTTCATTGCACTGTGACCCCCTTCTGACAACAAAAATTACTACATGAGCTTGGGCGGGAGGGGGCTAAAGCCCGAGCCCTGCCACCTGTCGCTGAATCCCTTGGGCTTCGCCCCTGAGCAGTGGGGATCGGGCTGCAGTCCTGGGCCCGAGCCAATCTAACGCCAGCCCTGGCGACCCCGTTAAAATGGGGTTGTGATCCACTTTGGGGTCCCAACACACAGTTTGAGAACCACTGATATACTGTGAACTATGAATAATTAACCATGTAAATCACAGTCCTAAGTCATTCAGGTATTCTCCTAGGAAAGATGTATACTATGTCGGACAAATATTTGGTTACTTTGGTTGGAGAGATTGTAATTTACTATAGGTAATTTAACACTGTAAAATGGACTCTTAATGAAGGTCATCTTTAAACTTTGTCACCAGGTTTCTCTGTAATACAGGCAAATATGTCAGTACTTTCCCCCTTTACCTGCACCATTCCCAGTGTACTAGCTGTCAGCCAAACACTACTCTCCCTTGTGAAATTGACTAGTGTCAGCATGAAACTGACAGATGGGGAGTGCAGAGAAAAAAAAAGTTGCATTAAGTTAATTTTATTATTTACAAATATTTACTGGAAACTAACTTGTTTTGCAAACAAGAAAATTCTAGTTTCTTTCTAAGACAAAAAACTCTTGTCATGATTATTTACGATTCCTTTTTTTCTGGGTGTTCTATTTGATTATACAATTGGTGAGTAGTATGATGTGCTGCCCTCTAGTCTGTTTGGATCTGAACCAGTTTGCCAGTTGTGTTTTGAAACAGTGCAGACTCTTGCTTTCATTAAATAGACAATTAACAGACTATTAAGATTTAATGCTTATATATAAGCCTATAATGATTATAGTAGAATAGAGCTGCTGTAGTGTCTGACCCTTGAATATTTTCCCGATTTAAAGAACAAATTGATATACTGGAATTAAAAGGCCATAATAGGGAGCTCTGCTGTATAAACCTGCAAAGAATTCCACGGATGGGAAATGTGTTTGTGAAATGATTTGACATAAACTCTTGCTCAAGGAACTACATAAATCCCAGTGTCTCCATTGTTCATTAAGTGGAGGTGACTGCGTGCTTGTGGTGTGTCTGCTGCAATTAACCAGGAGTTCAGGTATAGAAAACATGATGAATGCATTTGTGAAGTGAATCCATGATTGCCACTGAAATCTTTGTAAAGATCTTGGGTGTTAGAAAGATTTCAAAGAGAGGAATATTGAACTGACAATGGTTTCTAAGTAGTAAAAATCTTAAAGGGACACTGTCCTGTTGATTAAGGCACTAATGTGACCTATGTTATAAAAGTATTTATTAGGTGGGAAATGTTTATCAGATTAAAAGTATTTATTTAATTTAAAAATCCATCCTTGTCACAGAGAAGGAGCATAAGATAACTAATAAATGTTAGCCATAGATATAAGTATTGTGTGCTATTGATGATGGATAAGTATGTGTAAATGGGAATCTTTGAGACTGGAATTCTATAGCCTGCTTCTAAGGTTTGTTCAAAGCAGTCATCAAGTAACTTGTTTTTTCCTAGAGTACATTCTTCTCAGTTCCCTGGTATTTCTGATTAAGGAAAATTGAAATGCATTGAGATGATTGCTGTATCATTCTTGTAGCCTTTTTATAGGGTTACCAGATAGCAACTGTAAAAAAATGGGGTAATAGGTGCCTATATAAGAAAGTCTTAAAAAATGGGACTGGCCCTTTAAAACGGAACATCTGGTCACCCTACTTTTTTCAAGATATTCTCCAAAACCCTGGTCTGTACTCAGTAACACACATCAACCCCTTCTGAAGCTGAGAAGTAGCCCCTTTAAGCCTTTCAGAGAATATCACTTCTGCCATTGGCCAGAAGCAGAAACTCAAAAAGGTCAGAGACGACAAAGTCCAATAAATCACTTATTTTAAAAGAAAATGAATCCATTTTACTTTTTAAAAAGTTAGTGGAATTGAAGATTTTCTAGGTGGCTAAAAAATGGAATTACTTGAAAATTTATCCTAGAATTTTTATTGGTGAACTACCAGTCCACAAAATACTCCTTTAAATAATTAAAAAGAGTAGAGAATGCATCGTGGCTCTGCAGAACCTCTCTGGCACACCACACAGCAGTAGAAAAAATAACCTCTTGTTTCCTTACCTGGTACCTAACCAAGTACTTACTTGGCTCCATTTCTGCAGTGGCTGAGCACCTCCCAAATATTTAAGGGTATGGCTACACTTGCAGCTGTACAGCGCTGGGAGTTAAACCTGTCTTCATACAGCTGAATAGGGAAAGCGCTGCAATCTGGCCACTCTGAAAGCT
Source organism: Gopherus evgoodei (assembly GCF_007399415.2). Classification (NCBI taxonomy): domain Eukaryota; kingdom Metazoa; phylum Chordata; order Testudines; family Testudinidae; genus Gopherus; species Gopherus evgoodei. The sequence goes on along the minus strand of NC_044326.1, from coordinate 80,648,110 downwards.
ACCAGCGCACTGTCGTGGCCACATATGCAGCATCTTCAGCTGCATTGGGAGCGGTGCATTGTGGGCAGCTATCCCAGCGTTCAAGTGGCTGCAGTGTGCTTTTCAAAAGGGTGGAGTGGTGGAGTGTGACAGGGAGCGTGGGGGGGAGAGAGAGTGGATTTTTGGAGCTGACACTCTGTCAGCAGCTGCAAGTTCCGACCCCCTCCACTACTCCTCTCTCGCTCACTGAAAGCACCAGATAAGCGCGTCCCCGAAATGGACCCACTCCCCCCCCGTCCCGCACGCCATGCTGCTTCTCTCCTCAAGCCCCCTCTCTTCAAGCAAACACTAGCTATGGGCGTTCCAAAGGGAGGTCATTCACAGCAAACAGGAGCTGTGTTTGTTTTTTTGATAAGTAGCTTTGGAAGCCCAGAGTTCACAGCAAAACAAACAGAGGCATCACAACAAAACAAAGAGTGTAATCTTTACTTAAAAGCATTATGGGAAGCTTCCGGAGGTCAGTTACAGCGTAGTAAGGTTATTCCCTGTTTACACTGGCACCCCAGCGCTATTCTCTTTATTCCTCTCGTCGAGGTGGAGTACAACCAGCGCTGTAGCCAGGGAGATACAGCGCTGTATGTGCCTTACCAGTGTGGACGGGGAGTGAGTTACAGTGCTGTAAAGCCAGCACCAGCGCTGTAACTCTCAAGTGTGGCCAGGCCTAAATATAAGGAGTGTGGCAGGGAGGGAGAAGGATGAGCAATCATCTCTCTGTTTTTTCCTTCTTTCCTATCTTGTGGGAGAAATAGTTTGCTAGTTTACAAGGGTTTTGGGGTGAGTGGCTGGGGGTGTAAGTAAATTTATGAGGAAAAGCTAAATTGAAGAAATGAGTTGTGTATTTAGTTTTTAAAGTTGTGAGGTTTTGTGGCCCTTCTGAAAATAAGTAAGCTCCATAATCTACATCTGGCTCCTGTGAAATTTCATTATTCACATACTCATAAGCCTCCCCTGTTGATCAATAGTTTCATTGTTCTGGTGGCACATGGCTGTCATGGGAAGTTATGGGGGATAGATGATCTCCTAGGTATCTAGGGACAGTCCCCTGGTGGGCATTCAGTATCAGGATAGCCCTCTATTCAATATGAATAGACATTCTGGAGAGTAAAGAGACAAAATTCTGTATAAACTGGGCATTATATTGTTTTTGTAAAATATTTATACTGTAATATTACACATAATAATCTGGGCCTATTTATGCAACCCTCACTCAGTAGTGCTTGCTCACATGTGTGGCTATACTGCATGTATTTTGACCACTGGTGTGATTTAGATACTACTCCTTGGGAGTAATGGTTACGCAATCTGTCCCTGTATTTCTTCTTATAGTTACTAGGTTGAGAAACACTTGTAACTTCCCCTGGAAATCTGTCCCACAATACAACCATATAAGAAGAAATTTAAGGGGTAAATTGTGTTCTCAGATCTGTCAAATGGATCTTTAAAAATTGACTAAAGTATGTGTGATGTATCTCCATTTATATTTTCTAACCAAGATAATATTATTCCCAAGATCTGTATGTTATCTGTGTGTGGCTGCACATATTTAGGAAAAAAAGAACATGGCAAGCGAAAATGTGGGTGGATTAGTCTAAAACATGTTTCTTTGCGTGGTGCTCTTTAAAAGAGGCAGATGCTGGCCATGTTTCATGTGTATATATATATAATAATGCTAACACTAGTTTGTGTATATACTTCACTTGGGGGCCAATCCTGAAGCCTTTGTGTATGTAAAAACTCCCACTAAATTGAGAAATGTTGAGTATGCAAGGAATGTATGGTTGGATACTAGCAGTTATCTGTTTACATGAGTATACACCTAATTATTCAGAGATATACAGATCTAAAATAATATTATGAGAAATCATGTGAACATGTTTGAATTTCTGGAGGATTATTCTTCCTGATATCATTCAGTGCTTGTCCCAAAATGGATATATTGTACATGGGGCAGTTATTTAAATGCTGATATTTATCACATACATATTGTATAATTCCCTTCATACTGAAAAAAGTTATATGGTACTAGACCTTTTCTACAATATGATGCATATCACTCAGAATATCAAATGCCCACATCACAAAAGACTAATAATTCATATCAAAAGTAATAGTGCTTGTGGTTTACTGTGATATGTCAGATATCTTATTGCATTATGTTATGTTTCACTGCATTGCCTTTTACTTTATCGATATCTGCATCACTGTTATTTATGTATCACTGTTTGTGTAAAACATCTGCTCATATCACTGTGGTTCGATAAGCTAGAATCAAAGTCCGCTTGAGTGATATATTGTTTTTTTTTAAAATGCTTGAAGTTAATACAGCAGTGTTATTTACCACACTCTCTATCAGTCAACCAGCAGTCTTGAACTCTTCAATAGTGGGACAAGATGCTAAATCAGCTAATGTCTAAGCTATAAGGAGGTTCTGGCAACTTGGTTTACATATCATATGGCAGTCTGGACAGTAGTACAGTGTTTTATAAAATGACACATGGATTAACTTGGCTGAGACATGTCTATTTCTTCCCTCATAGTCATGCTACATGTCAACGGTGTATACCACACACTCATTAAAATTACAGATGCCACAGCATAATGAGATCTTAGGACAAGAGGTAACTGATATGAGAGCAAGACAATGAGAAACAGTATTCATTAGCAGTTCTTTCCCCAAATAATTATCCTTGTATAACATGGTCTGTTAGGATAAGGATTCCCTGTAACCTCAGTGAATTGTGTGAGACAATAAATCCCATCATATGTATGTCTCAGAAGCCCAAAAAATGAGACGTAATGTATCTTGACAAACTCAAGGAAGCCTTATAGACTTCAAACTGAGAATGCCACCTATATGTCTGCTCAGACTTGCTGAGCTGAACAAGAGTTCTAAGAGTCACCTTTTGGTCAATGAATCAGTTCCTGATCTCACCACCATCAATATAAATGTATTTCCTCCACCACACATTTGATAATGCCTTGCTTCCGTATCATATATGGGTAAACTGTCTGAGAATTCGTGTTGACGATATAGGATCCATATGGTTTGCAGGGATTATACAGGTGAGATGATTGGAAATCTTTCATTTAAAGTCATTGTTACATCCTGTCAGTACTGCTAATGGTTACTGATCAGTTAATGATTATTAAGAGGTCCAACGTATTCTACTGTATTGTGATGATTGCAACGTTAACTGTATCTTTGTCCCTTCTTGGCCTCTTTGAGTGCACCCTCCTTTCAGCTGTCAGGCCTTGTTTCTTTACCTTTCCTGCGGTGGACTTCCACAGTATTTCTGCCCTTTGACCAGGCCCTGTTCTACAGTGCTCTGTGTATCAACTGTACTTAACCCCCAGGTCCAACTGAACGTGGGCGCCTGTCGGTCTTCTTTTTGGGAGTCTGTGACCAGTTGTGTATATAGTGACCAGAGAGTCTTCTTAAACTAAAGTATTGTTTATTTTGCAGTAAGAACAAAGCGTTTAGAGAGAGGATTTTAAAATAACAAATGGACTACTTGCATGGCTAGCTTACCTAAAGACTTATCATTCCCTGATGGCAGTCTATGCAGGCCTAACTTTTCCAGATTTCTCAGCAGATACTTGTGTCTTAGTCTCGTTCCCCAGAACAACTGACCCTCTGTCTTGAGAAAGTGTTCTTTTTTTTTTTTTAACTGCTGTAGTTCTTTTGATCTCCTGCGTTCATTGGACTCTTCCTTTCCTGCTTTGAACCACTTTTGCAAATTGGGTGGAGAAGAGGCAAAATAGTAAAAGCTAATAGTCTTGGCACTTCCCCTGTAACAAGCACCAAGTGTTTGTGGAGAGGTGGCCCTCTTGAGCCGTTCTTTCCCTTCCTGCCTATTTTTCTAGACAGCCTCTTGTTGATTTGAAGCCAATGTAATCAAACCAAAAAACCCATCCCTATAACTAGCCAATATACTTTACTTATGAAATATCACAGAGCATCTCCAAATCCATCACAAGGTTATTGAGGTAATAGAGACATTGGGAAAGTGATAGCAAAATGAATGTGAATTTTAACCCCCACCCTTAAAAAACAAAAAATCCAAAACTGCTCCAGTAAAGTGACTGAACTTAGGAGTGGAGAACAGGGTTTTTATGGACAACCTTAATGAAGTCTTAATTTTTAAATTTGGTGTCCAGATACCATGGCAATAGGCTCATTAAAAATGACGAGAAATGATAATCAGGAAAAGGTTATATATTTCCCATTTGTCTAGGAATAAGAAACCGATCTCTCTCTATCTCTGTCTCTCTAACACATTTCACAAAATTGCAATGACAATGTACTTTTGTAGGTATGGTAACTAAGTTCTGAAGGTGAGTTTCCATGGAATATTAAAGGTCTCTCATATCAGGGACTGCCACTCACGTGGCTGAGACCCTGATTATCTACCTTAGCTACTTATATGGTCACCATCACCATAGTATATGAGCACTTCTCAATCTTTAATGTCATTGTTTCCTCATCCTGTCTGTTGTTTTCCTCCAGAGGCAGCAGATCATATTTTGACTGGCCTGTGACCACACAGGCTAAAAATGTGTTTGTATTAACATGCCGTGAGGATTACGTTTCAGGGGAAACTATTACTTTAGAGGAAATTGCTTTATCAGTGGTTGCAGAGGCAAGAAAATGTAGATTTAGATGCAAGCAAGATTGAGCTTTAATGTCCTAGACCGGGGGTGGCCAACCTGAGCCTGAGAAGGAGCCAGAATTTACCAGCATCCACTGCCAAAGAGCCACAGTAACATGTAATGATTATATACGTGTGTGTGTCTGTGTCTGTGCACACACACAATAATTTATGTAAGTTGATAATGTATATTTATTATGCATTTATAATCTATAGTTAACGATAATAAAAAACATATGAACGGCCGTACTGGGTCAGACCAAAGGTCCATCCAGCCCAATATCCTGTCTACCAACAGTGGCCAATGCCAGGTGCCCCAGAGGGAGTGAACCTAACAGGTAATGCTCAAGTGATCTCTCTCCTGCCATCCATCTCCACCCTCTGACAAACAGAGGCTAAGGACACCAATCCTTACCCATCCTGTCTAATAGCCATTAATGGACTTAACCTCCATGAATTTATCCAGTTCTATTTTAAATGCTGTTATAGTCCCAGCCTTCACAACCTCCTCAGGCAAGGAGTTTCACAAGTTGACTGTGCGCTGTGTGAAGAACTTCTTTTTATTTGTTTTAAACCTGCTGCCTGTTAATTTCATTTGGGGATCCCTAGTTCTTGTATTATGAGAATAAGTAAATAACTTTTCCAACTTAATCTTTTACTTAGTGGAACTTCTGGCAACCTTTGCTTTCAACAATTACCTTGAAGTTTAGTTTGTATTCAGTTGTGCTCCAACACAGCAGTTCTCTTAAATGGCTGTCTGTCAAAATGGTTCGGTGCTTGGATTTCACGTGTATGAGTGTTCAGAAAACAGACTCAAAAAGATAGGTTGAGGCAAACATTGTGATTAATTTTAGGGCTGCACCTCTGATGTTGGTGTATTTATTCCTTGGTACAGATATCCAGAAAGGAAGGGTCCTTCTGTCTTCTGAACAGATTTCAATCTGTCATCTTCCATAAGTTCTGTTATTTTCATCTGGGAGGTTGCTTCATCAGTGACTAAAGGGGGCTTCAGAGAATCGGCTTCAGCACTAAAAGGGTCAATCAGAAATCTGATTTGAGGTCTTTTCTGCTGCAAATCTTGGAATCTTTCCTCAAAACTGTCCTTAAGATCTTTAATCACGCTCGCATGCCTAATTGTGCTCGTTTTAGGGGTTCTGCTGCATCTTCTTTTGATCTGGCTTGAAGTTGAGGGAAAAGCATCAGCTGTCCCTCAAGCATTTGTCTGTGAAACAACTGCAGTTTGTTCATGAACACAAATATGCCTTGCACTAGATCAGACAGCAACCAGAATCTTCCTTGTAAGTCCACGTTTAGTTTATCCAAATGCAGCAGCATGTCTGCAAGAAATGCTAAGCCTAGAACCCATCCAGGATCTGTAAGCTTGGGGTGTATTCTGTGCTTCTCCTCCCTAAACAATTTTACTGGTTCCAGGAGCTTGAAAAAATGGGAGATAACTTTACCTCTTGAGAGCCATCCAACTGCGCAGTGAAATGGCAAATCGGCAAGGGAGTCATCTTCATCCAGTTCAACTAGATTTTTAAATTGTCTGTGATTGAGTGCACATGAGAGAATGAATTTGACAGTATGCAAGACAGGTTTCACGATGTGATAAAATTTGAGATTTATAGATACCAGTTTCTCCTGATGAATAATACAGTGAAATATCTAAAATCGGGAAAGCTCTTGTCAGACTTACAAAGCCCTACTAATCCATTCTCAGATCCCCACAGGACGGAGCCCCATCCATTGCAATGGCAGTGAGCTTCTGTAAAGGCAAGTCACTTTTTGCAACTACAAACATCAACACTTCCTTTAGATCTCGTCCACGAGTTCTGTCCTTTAGAGACACGATATCAAGGAGTTTTTCCCTTACAACACAATTGTCAGACAACTTGCGGACAAATAAGGTTTATCCTGTGCATGGCACGACTCATCCAAAGTGATGCTCAAATAGTCACACTGCTGAAGCTGCGAGTGCAGTTGCGGTTTGATTTTACTGTTCAGGTAGGAGATTCTGCATTCTGTTGTGTGGCGTGAAAGCTGCAGGCCAGAAATTTTCTTCTGTAGATTCTTGTTCTCTGGCGACAGGATTGAAATCACATCAGTGAGGCACGTTTTTATAAGCTCTCCTTCAGATTAGAGCTTTTTCACAGAAGCTATGTGTCAGGCCACATAATAGGAGGCTAATGTTACAGTCTGCGATTGGTTGGCTAATCTGGTGAAGAACTGGGCTTCTATATCTGTTTGTTTTTTCAAAGTTTTCAGTTTTAAAGTGTGGAGTTCAGAAACTTATGGGAATTCTTGATCCAAGTGTGCATGGCTCAGAGCAAAATGATGCCGCAAGTTTGAAGATTTGAACTCAGAGATGCATGTCTGGCAAAGAAGACACATGGCCTTACCATTACATTCAACAAAAAAGTACTTATTCTCTCGCTCCAGATGGAACCCTCGATTTTCATTGTGTATTTTCTTTCCTATTTGCACTTGCCTTCCATTGTTAGATAGTGTAAGAAAAATTTTGATTAAAAATTTCCACACCAGCTAGTCACCGTGTGCTTTATTTAAGGAGATGCTGATGCCAGCTAGTGGGTTCTGGACTCCTGGCTCTGTCCCAGGCCCCGGCCTCGGCCCCAAGCCCTCCCACCTCCGCCACATCTTTTCCTGGCCCCTTCCCCAAGTGAGCCGTGTCCTCACTCCTCCTCCTCCACCAGGGATTTCTCTACATCTCCCCTGAATTTCCCCAACCCCTCGCCCAGTTTTGTGAACTAGTTACATGCAGTGTTGCCAATTTGGTGATTGTTTGGAAATCTGAATTGAAATTGAAACATTAATACACACTTTAAAAGCATATACAGTGTATGATAAAATACATGTATCTGGAAAAGTATAAACATAGACTAGTTTCCTTATACAACTGTTGTTTTTTATGACCATGTCGGTGCATTCATTTCGGTGATGTTGGCCAAGTTAATAATTTCAAATTATTATTTGTATGCAAAGTCTAAATGAGCTCTCCCTGACAGCCAGTGATGAGGTGGGGGCTGGGGGGAAAGGCTTCAGGACCAGATTGTATTTACATTCACACCTAATCTACCTAGATATCCAGCAAACAGAGCTGTGTTGCCCAAGTGATAGATTTTGGCTGCGGTTGGGTTACAAATCACTTGAATGCAGGGGGTAATGAAACGTTATTCTTATTGTACGAGTAAAGAGCAGTAGAACTGTATTTAGCCTGTGCTGATTGAGGGCATCAAGAGAGAGGGTGGGAACAGCTGTTTTGCTTGATGATCTGCCTGAGTCACAAGTACTATTTGACCTGCCTGTTTCCACCATTTAAAGACAGAGCTGATTAGGCTCCATACATAGTCTTTTGTTAAGTGACCACAACAGCTGAAATCACTGATAATCAGGTCCAAGTGCTTAGACCTGCTGTGGGATGGTCTTTCTGTGGAAGTGATGGCCCAGACTGCACTAGCAGCGAGGTTTCCCCACTGAGAGCTCAGCAGAAATCACTGAGACCTGGGCGGAACCTCAAGAGACCAATTTGCAGAGGTCACAGTGTCAGCAGAAGGTGACGGCTCAGGGCCGTTGGCAACAGAGCAACGGAGTGAATGGTGACACAACAAACAACAGTGGCCAGAGCAAACAGTGAGCAGCTGAAGGAACGAGCAAGGTGCCTTCTTGTCCCCCACCTTGGAGGAGAACTCATGTGAAAGCACCTTTGGAACTCTGAGTCTCCACTGGCCAAGGACAACACCGGTGAGTAGGGTGCGGTGGAGGGAAAAGTGAGGGGCAAGTTGTATAAACATTTATTTGTTGGATGATATTTTAGTGACTTTGCTCCAGAATGCTAGATTTGTGACTCGGAATGGAAACTTATATAAATATGCTTCCTAGTAGGCCAAGATTTTTAAAACACATTATTTGTCAAGGTTATCTCACATCATTGCTATCTTGAGAGGTCATTTTGTTGAAGTTTCTGTACTAAACATTTTTATTATTATAATTAATTTTTACATAAGAATGGTCATACTGGATCAGACCAATGGGCCATATAGCCCATTATTCTGTCTTCCGACAGTGGTCAAGGCCAGGTGCGTCAGAGGGAATGAACAGAACGGGGTATCATCAAGTGATCCATCCCCTGTTGCCCATTCCCAGCTTCTGGCAAACAGGCTAGGGACACTCAGAACATGGTGTTGCATCCCTTCCCATCCTGGCTAATAGCTGCTGATGGACCTATTCTCCAGGAATTTATCTAGTTCTTTTTTTAATACTGTTATAGTTTTGGTCTTCACAGCATCCCCTGGCAAAGAGTTCCACAGGTTGACTGTGTGTTGTGTGAAGAAGTACTTCCTTTTTGGTTTGTTTTTTTTAAACCTGATGCCTATTAATTTCATTGGGTGACTGCTAATTCTTGTGTTATGTGAAGGATTAAATAACATTTCCTTATTTACTTTCTTCACACCAGTCAAGATTTTATAGACCTCTATCATATCCCCCCTTAATCATCTGTTTTCTAAGATGAACATTCCCAGTCATTTTAATCTCTCCTCCTATTTCATACCCCTAATCATTTTAGTTGCCCATCTTTGTACCTTTTCCAATTCCAATATCTCTTTTTTGGGATGGGGTGACCAGATCTGCACACAGTATTCGAGATGTGCACGTACCATGGATTTATATAGAGGCAATACATTTTCTGTCTTATTATCTATCCCTTTCTCAATGATTCCCAACATTCTGTTTTCTTTTTTGACTGCTGCTGCCCATTTAGTGGATATTTTCAGAGAACCATCCACATTGACTCCAACATCTTTCTTGAGTGGTAACAGCTAATTTAGACCCCATCATTTTGTGTGTATAGTTGAGATTGTTTTCCAATGTGCATTACTTTGCATTTGTCAACACTGAATTTCATCTTCCATTTTGTTGCCCAGTCAACCAGTTTCGTGAGATTCTCTTTATAACTCTTCGCAGTCTACTTTGGACTTAACTATCTTGAATAGTTTTGTATAATCTGCACATTTTGCCACCTCACTGTTTACCCACTTTTCCAGATCATTTATGAATATGTTGAACAGTAATGGTGCCAGTACTGACCCCTCAGGGATACCACTATTTATCTCTCTCCCTTCTGAAAACTGACTATTTATTCCTACCCTTTGTTTCTCATCTTTTAACCAGTTACTGATCCATGAGAAGACTTCCCTCTTATCCCATGATGGCTTACTTTCCAAAAGTCAATTTAAATTAAATATTTGTTTTTGTTTTAGAAATCTAGAACTGTTCTGTGTTTTGATGTAATTTGCATTATCCTTATGCTAAATTTGCATTATCCTAACAAAACATTTAATTTATTCATATCTCTTTTATATGTTGAAGGTCAAAGTGAAAATGAAAAGACAAAAAACAATGCAACAATTTTTTCCACTCAAAGGCCTCAAAAACCAACCAAGGTGAAGAACACATCAAGAACCAAGAATATATCAACATTTCATCTGAAGGTTCAAGTGGTATATCTATATACAACCAGCCCGAAGCACAAATACAGGTACCTACTGAAAAAACAGTGTCTCCAAAACCTAAAGGCAGTTCCCGATGTTTGTCGGTCTAAGTGTTCCCATTTATTGACGTTACAAAAGAAGGCTACTGGTCCACTCTTGTAAAAAAGCTTATGAAGAAGGAAAGCTTTCTAATGGTATAACTGGTAAAAGTGGAGGAGCTTTGTCAGACCGATCAGCAAAGCCAATGCTGACAAATTATGTGAAAAGGCTGCAAAACACTGTGCCTCTGGAGTGCATCAACATGCAGAAAGCCTTATAAGGCCACTTGCAATGCCAATTTTAGAAGTACTTAATGAGACTGTTAAGAATGCTGGAGACACAACACAGTTCATGCGAACAAATATGGTTGTGGCATCATACTTTCTATTTAAGCAAGAGATACCACACACTACAGACTGGAGGTCAATGTTAAGTGCATTGTCTCTTGTTCATCCTGAAGTTGAACACTGGTTCCAAACAAGACCAGCAAATGCTCACTATCTTTCTGCAAGAAACTCAACTGACTGGCTAGAAGCATGCGGTGCAACAGTGAAAGACTCAACAGTTGAAAAAGTGAAGAACGCTCTCACCATAATCAAAAAGATTGCATACATGGCTGATGAATGCACCGATGAAAATGGGAATCAAGTATTAAGTCATTGTGTACATTATCTTGATGTCAGTGGTAGGCCAGTAGATGCATTTCTAGATGTTCAAGTTATAGACAACACATTGGCTGCATCCATGACAACCCACATCTTAGAAGAGTTAAATGCTTGTCAAGTAGACCCCAGACAGATGGCTGCTTGTGCATTTCGCGGAGCTGCAAACTTCTCTGGAAGACATGGTGGAGCACAAGTTTTGCTCAGAGAAAAGTGTAACCCTAATCTCTCCTATACACACTGCAGAGGCCATCTACTCGAACTAGTGCTAGTACAAGCTGCAGACTCTTCAAAAGACATTAAAAAAGCTACAAATTTGATGTCTTCATTATATTCTTTTTTCAGAAAGAGTCCAAAAAGACTGAATAGCTTGAAAAATATAGAAGATACACTGGGACTGAAGTTCAAATTAGTCCAACCTGGGAAAGCCCGCTGGCTTTCTCATGAGAAGTCCTTGGCTGTTGTCTTAAAATTACTCCAGCCATTATTACTGGCTTTGGAAAGTATCTACCAAAATGTGATGGATCTAAGTAGTGAGGATAGTGGATTACTTTTGCTACTACATTCAGAGAAGACTATTGCCATTCTTTTGTAAGTCCCTTGGGTCATTAAAAAATGCCATCAACTCATCTGCTACAACAGTAATAGATCTTTGTCCAGCAATAGAAGCTACATTTCGATCAATCAGAGCTATCCTTTGAAAAAGTACTGGAAGAAGTAAAGACTTCAGTCCAGAAATTGACTAATGAAGGAATTTATATCGAATCCTTAAGTGAAGAGGTCAAGAAGTGTTTGTTAAGACAACTTAAAAAGTACACAGACTTCATTCTTAAAAATCTACTACAGCAACTTCTAGATTCTACTCAACCTCTAAACAGCTTTTACAGATGCCTGTCCTATAAAACACCGACAGTTGAGTGGAGTGAGGCACTATCAGCAATGCGGCTGCCATGTGCTCAGGACAGAATAGAGAATTTGGACACAGAGTGGAATATCATACGACGAATGAATGAAGATTTGACTTCCACTTCTTTTTTATCATCACTAGTGGCTCGACCTGATCTTTGTTCTATGTTTCCTGGGATGAAAGAAGTAGGAAATCATTTCTTGCTACTCCCAGTCACAGTAGCTACAGAATTCTTCTTCATCATTGAGTAGAATTTTGTGTTCTGAAAGAAGTCGCCTTCTGCCTGATCATGTGAATGAACTAATGAGCATATCAATTGAAGGAATGGAAGTACCGGACACACGAGAAGCCACCAAAGATGAATGCATTGCTTTCGAGACGTTCATTAACAGAGTTGTGCAAAATTATAACAAGAAAGCAAGAAGGATGTAGATGTATTGCTTCATAGAAGGCTTGAGTAGCCAGCTTTAATTTGTGTGGTGATGATTTTAAAACGTGAGTTAATTTTATTAGATTTATCATCAAAGATTTTTACTATGGTGCCATACAGCCCACTTTCACCCTCACGGTCTCTCCCCTCATTGGCCCTAACTCCACCTCCCTACCGTAAATTCAAACACCTCCCCTCCATTTCAATTCCTGGGGAAAACACTGTCCCATTTCCCGACCCACTCCAGCCTCCTGCGTGTCGCAAAACAGCTAATTGTGGTGGGCGGGAGGCACAGGGAGTGAGGCGGAGGCACTGGGGGAGGGAGGGGTGAGGCTGTACACTGCATCCTCACTCCTCTGCCCTTCCCACCCCTCGAACCTCCTGAATGCTGCGAAACAGCTGATCACAATGAGCAGGAGGCCAGGGGGAGGGAGGAGGAGGCGCTGATTAGGGGGGCCTTCGGCAGGCAGGAGGTGCTGGGGGAGGAGAGAGGGGCTGATAGGGCTGTCGGTGGGTGCTGAGTATCCACCATTTTTTCCCCCAGAGTGGTTCCTAGCAGAAACCACATATTATCTTTTGAAGAGTCGCATACAGCTCCGGAGCCACAGGTTGGCCCGCTCTGTACTAGACTGTACACGTCAGCTATCCCACAGGAGTCCACAGATAACTGGCTATCCTGGTGATTGATGTTGAATGTGAAAACTTCACAATAATAGTCTGTGTCTCATTTCCTATGTCAAGAAATGGATCTCTAGTTCAACTAAGATTGCACAGAGCTGTCGCAACCCTAAACCTATGCTCAAACATGGCATCTGTATGGCCAATTTTCGGTCAAAGGGTCACATTGGTGCCGTGTGCTACACTATGGTGCGGTGTGCAATATTATAGTGCCATGTGCCTATTCTTGAACCTCCTGTCTGGTCAATTGTGGGTCAAGTTAGTGCCATGTGCAGAAGAGTAGGGTGTCGTGTTCAAAAAAGTAGTGTGCCGGGTGCAGATCTGTTTATGTAGAGGGCACCAGCTCGGAACCTGGAAGGCGAAGGAGCTAGGGACCAATCAGATGCTGACACGAGTAAGAGTCTTCAAATAAAACTAGGTCTCATGCCAAAAACGGCAGGAGTATCCGCTTGTTAGCTGAAAGGCCTGATCACCCTTTCAGCCAGGGTCTCCTCCGGATTTTGCCGGCTCGTGTCGTGTCGTTTCATTTTTTTTTTCTTGGATTATTTCCCATCAATTCATCAGGCTCTTGGTGTCTGTACTGCTGGTCAGCTGCACTTGGAGTGTGATATGTGCATTTTAATTTTCTGTAAATACTCTGTTTGCTTAGCCTCTTCCCTTTTTTCCCTTCCCTTACTTGGTGCAAAGTTGTGTATACAGTATATGAGAGCCAAATTGTTGTATTAATTGCTATTGTGGTTGGTTGATGTATTTTAAAATATTCGGTTAATGCTCAAGCAGTTTACTTAGTTTTGTGTATCTGCTCTAGTGTTTAGTGAGTAGTTGATTACAGATCATTTGGTTTCTTGTTGTTGGATGTAAATAGACTGTTTCAAGTTGTGTATGGTTTTATTCTGGTAGTATTTCTAGTTGATAAATCACCTTTTCCTGCCCAAGTTGTAACTTATCCCCATTAATAAATAGCCACGTGGTTTGAAATCTCAATCTGTCACATTTTGATTTTCCTCTCTCAATCAAATACTTACTTGAACCTGCATTGGTCTCAAACAAGAGCCACAGTCATTTATTCCTGGTACATGAAGAGATCAGTAAACCTATCTGAATGTCTTCTACATCTGGCTTCCTTTTTGTTTTTGTTTTTCCTGCTCATTTCCTAGTCTCTCTAGCTCTCTCTTAGTATTGTTGCTCTCTTCTTACTTATGTCTGCCATCTCCCAATTTGTAGAATCTATTAATTTAATTTATACACAGATAACATGCTACATGAGTCAGACAGATATCACTGTTTAACCACTTTGGGCTAGTACTATAATCATATACTATAGCAACCAGGACAGTTTAGAAATGTGCGCCAGAAACTGGTAATTTATGCTGCTAACAAGGGTTTCTAAAATGTTTCATATCTTAAATGCTGGACATATATAATTTGGAAAGAAATGCTATTGCCTGTGAAAGGAAGACTCCGCTATATATAGGAGTAACAAAAATAAGCCTTAGGCAGGGTCTGGCCCTGTCTGTCTGACTATGATCTCTATTGTTTTCAGTGGTTTTACTCTTGTTTTATATGGATGTGATTGAAATGAATATCAAGCCAAGAGTTGACAGCCCTCCAGGACTGTTCTGGAGTCTCCAGGAATTAAAGTTGAATCTTAAAGTTTGTCATATGATAAAACGTCCAAAATTGGCAACCCTAATCAAGCCAGGTTTACAGGTAGTTTAAATATCAGGTTTTTCATGCTAGCTCAGCAGCTGCTGGTAGACGATATATGGTTTATTCAGCTTTGCGGGATCGGCAAGGAAAGTTCTCATATAGATTATAGGTGTTTTCCCTCCCCCCCCACCTTCTTTTGGAGCATCTTGAAAGTTATAATTGTAAAACTAGTTGTGATGCATTGTGCACTCCTGACCTTTCACTGTTGTATAAATCTTCTGGGATTCCATTTAGTTTATGATTTTGGTTCCTGAAAGTATCCTTTTTATCATAGCACATATTACATTTTGGGGAAACAGCCAATAATACATTATGGTAATATGTGGATGAGTGGAAGACTGATCCTGTTGGTATGATGATCCATTGTCTGAGATATTAGAAACTTGATTATTTCATTTAGAAGTGCTTCTCAGCATGTAGAGATGCTGCTGCTCCTATAATCACAGCCTCTACACTAATATAATCAAGTTGAGGGTAGTACTCTAATAAGCGAAACCATACTTCACATCCAAGGAGGTAATCTTGGATTCTAAATATAAAATATACTCTGTCTTCCACATGCACAGCGTTTAGTTGTAAATTTTATGAACAAAGGTAACATCAAAAGCTCTCAACACATTCACTGAATCCTCATGTAAAATATGTACAAGCAAACTGAAACATCGTAACAAGCTGAGCAAATTAGGTCCAGTGACCTACTATTCAGTTTAGAGTGAGGTATGAAATAACCTCACCGTCTGGGTTAGGTGATGCAACACACTTGTGTATAAACTTACTGTCTTATCTCCTATGGAGTCTGAATCAGGGTGTAAGTAGTACAAAATGATAGATTTGTTTAGTCATATGATAAATCACAAACAGGCTTAGATTTGATGTTTCATTTGTTCTCATGAGTTTTGTTTGAGGTTACTCTGGAGTCTTGGAATTTCACAACCACATGTACATAATCTCACCAGACTCTGTGTGTGTGGATGGTCCATTGAATTGCATGGGTGAGTTGCAAGGAGGGGTGTGTGTGTGTATGTGGTGTTGTATGCACACATGTGCCTGCTGACCTTAGTATCAAAGTTCAGTAGCTAAGCTACACTTACCTATCCCAAGCTAACTAATTTTACTGATCACCCGAAACATGAATTGTAATGGGAAGGTTAATGAGGATTGCAATTCTCCCGGCAAAAGTAAAATGAGAATCTGCAATCTCTTTTTCAATTGAAAAGGGTTATCACGATTTACCAATTAAATTACGAAAAGCCTTTAACTCTCTGTGGGATAGCTGAGTCTGTCACATGAAAGCAATAGACTGCCAAAAACCTCTGAATATTTTGGCTCCTAAAATTGCTTGTCAATTTGTTTGTTACTAATTTGACAGTCACTAAAAATAGTCCTGTAGGCTGCTTCTACTAATGAAGAAATTAAAGCATCTCCAATATGTCATTAGTACATTTTTGCTTATTTGATGTTTTTAGTTTTTTATTTAGTTTACAATCAAACTGAGAGTTTTCATTGTTTTTATAACATTATGAAGAAAATATTGAAATGTCAGTACTACAGTGTATTAGAGTAAGATAGGTAAAGGAAGATTAATTACTATAGACGTTACTTGAAAGAAGTGAACTTGGGGGAGGTGTATATGTATGATGCCTTTTTGATAGTTTGAATGGCATTTTAAAATGACTCAGGAAGTTCAAAATTACAGTACCTACTATCTTAACAATAACCAATGCGCTTTTCACAGCCAGCAATCAGCTGAAGATCTTGCAAGAGTACCTGTTAATTCTACCAGCAATATCTTGAATAGGCTGTTGCTCACTTATGATCCCAGGATAAGACCAAATTTCAAAGGTTTGTCGCATATAAAAGACATTTTCGACCTTGTCATGTTATTAACATTTCCTTTTTTTATTTTTTATTTTGTTATTCACATGCACAGAATCTGTGGAAACTAGATTTCTGGAAAGATACAGGATAAAACTTCTGAAAAGGGGGTGAAACTGCTGAAAGATATTTACCCTTTTTAGCTGATGGATAGATAGCATATGCATATTTCGTGCTGCTAACACATGGAGTGTTTTTAGGGATTTTTTTAATTAATAGCTTTTTAAAAATTAAATTATATGGTTTTAAATGGTTTTATTTAGTATTTGAATACTGTTTTCAAGGCAATGTATTTTTTAAAACATTAAACAGTTTTATTTAATTGCTTGTAAGGAGGTTCTTATCGATGATCATGAAAATACTACAGAATTTAGGCCCTACCGTGTTAGTATTTCTAAAGCACACAGAAGTTATAATTCCCTTAAACCTGTGCTAAGTCCTGTTGCTGCATTTTGGAAATTAATGTGGTTCATATGCTTAAGTACATGCCCTTAGCAGCTATCACTTCTGTACAGTTATAATAATGACAGGAGTATATATCCTCCTAAATAATATGTGATAATTCTCACAGCTGCATCTTAAGTTTTCCAGGAATGAGATTCTTTCTAAAAAAAAATCAATTTTTATTACACTACTTAAACTGCAGCTTGTGAGTGTGGCTTTTGCCACATTAAAAATCGCATATAAATATGCGTGTGTAGGTATAGAATTGTAACACACATACATATATAGTATGAAGAAAACTACTCTGGAAAGCTATAATCTTGATTGTACTTCTGAGGAGAGTGCTACAGATCTGCCATTACCACCTTGTCCTCAAGATAAAGACTTTTCCTCTTCCCAGTGGGAAACAGTTCTTCAGATAGATCTATTCAACTCACTTTATAAAAGTATTAACCCCGCCTCCCAACCTCAAATACTATATCTTACCTCAGAAGAAACCTCACCCCTTTTTTGTTCACTATGGAAGCTTACTCAATTATTTTCAACACTAGGCATTGTCACAGGGGTCGCCTGACCACCTAATAGGCTACTTGATATTCAGCAATAGGTAGGCATATAGCCCAAAATCTTATTGTCAATATTTGATTCCTTCCCTCCCACCTACTCCCATCGCTGGCAGTCCACAATGAATCAGGACTGAAGAAGAAAGAGGAGAAATGTTACATCATTTCAGAGGGAGGTAATGGAGGAAGAAGAATATCTTCTGACAAGTGATTTTCCCACGTTAAAATATTTCTCAAGCATGACTGATTTACTTGGCTTGCACATAGACCTGGCCTAAATCTGCAAGGTACTGAGCACCCTCAATGGCACTGAAGGCATTTGGAGTTGAGGGCACACAGCCACTTGCAGGAGGGACTCAGTGTGACATAGTATCAAGCCTGCACGTAAGGTAGAATCTACACTTTCACCAGTCAGTCTTAGCAGCATGAATTGGAACAATATTAATTAAATAAAATTTATGTTAGATTCTGAATCTGAATGTTTTCCATGTTGTCAGACTTTATTTAGGACACAAACAAGATTCTGCCATCCCTGTCCATCATGCTGGTTGCTGGAAAGGCTACCGTGTTGTGTCGGCCTCTCTCTCAACCCAACCTGGAGGACCAAAGGACTGCTTTTCATCTGGTCCCTTTCTATCCTTTGACCGTCCATCTTGGGTGACCCCACCAGGAATTAAAACTCCTGCCAGCATAGCTCTCAGGGTCATTGGAGAACATAAGCTGCCCCCTCATGTCAAGTTGTAGTCTCCAGGGAAGAGTATATAAGAGCAACCTTCAGGTTCAGTTAAATTATGTTGTGCTGCAGATGAAGAAACTGCAAAGGGCCATTTTTATACCCCACCACAACCACCAACTCCTTCACACACTCACACCAGACTTGCACAAAGAACAGTTGGTCTGGAGAATCTAACCAAATATGACAGTATAAGTCACAAATCAGTGAAGAGAGACGAAAGTATGTCTTTCCTCTGTATGTATGTTGTCTGTATCCATTACACTATATACAGGGGCTGGTACTAGATTGTGAGTTTTGTGGTAACACAGAAGCATTACATTTGCAAACGATTCCAATTTACTATTCATGTACCATTTTAAGCTTAGATATGTGGACTGAGGAATTTTTCTAGTTTCTTATCACCAGAATGAAAATAATTTTCATAATTTTTATTTTAATGGGAGCAGGATTGGACACCATATCTTTAATCTGGCAAATGTATATTAGAAGATAAAAAATACTAATGGCCTGATTCTTACCTATATTTCAGTGCCAGAGCAGTGTTAAGTACATTTAAAAGGGGCCCTAAAGTGGGTGCAGTTCAATTTAAGGACCCTTTACATTGCCAGAATGGTATAAATGGTCACTAGTTCACAAGAGAATCACACCCTAAACCTTACATTGTGTATTTTCTATTTTTTTTTCTTTAGGAATTCCAGTCGATGTAACAGTCAACATTTTCATTAACAGCTTTGGATCAATCCAAGAGACAACGATGGTAAGTGTGAAATTTAAATATTTGCATATAAAATTTCTAAATTAAACTAAGTTAAATCTACTCATCCACAAAGAGGATTGTATCTTGTTGTTCATAAATTGTGAGAGGTTTTATTATCTGATGGATTCAAGGCCTGAAAAATTAAAAGGAGTCCAGTGGCTCCTGAGAAGTGTGAAATGTGGTTCTTCTTTGCTTAAAATATGCAACTCAGCAATGTGTTAGTGTGTATTAGTGTGAGGTCAATGACCTCCCTGAGAGCCAGTTTTGTCACTTATGCAATCTTGAAGTAAATGTTTGGTCCATAAATGAAACACACAGAAAGGTGACCATGCCAAAAGCAGAAGGATGTGTAGTATACAAATTCTTAATTTTCCAGGCACCTGAAGATATGAGTAAGCCCAGTGGAAGAATGTAAAGAAATGTAATATCAATGTACAGTTGATCACACTTATACCCATGTTTGTTACCCAGGATGAGCGAAGGTAAATTTGATTATTGATAAAGCACAGATGGTAGTGATTGGGAACTCCCTACTGCAGTAAGTCATTTTGGTAGTTTTTCTGAGTACCAGGGTGAGAAGCATTCTCTTATGGACATAAAAGTTGAGAAATATTCAATAGCTTAGTCCTTGTTGGACCCAATGACATTAGCAGAAGTAGTGTGAAAGACTTGCATTTAAATTTGGAATTTGGTTTAGGAAAGGGAAGTCTAAATTTTAAAGCTTTTTCATTTGTCACAGTCTGTTCCAATCTTCTGATCACTCCCCTCTCTGGCCCCATCCCACTGTTTGGATTCATATTCAATAGTCAGTAAATGCCCAGGCCAACTATTTGGTATCAGGTCAAATACAAATAACCTACATTCATCACACCCCTACGTGTGCATCCTATATTTCATTGGCTTCTCTTATTGCCATATTGCATTATTAACTCACTCTCTCTGCGTTAGCTTTTCAGGTTTTTCCCTCAGACTGAATGTCTACTTTGGGATTATTTTCCCCCAGAGATATTAACCTGCTTTTTTCAAGATGAATCTAAATTGTGTGTTTTGCTCATTTTTTAAATCCCTTTAAGTCCCTTTTGTATTATATCTCTGTCCTCACTGATGTTTGAAACTCCTCCCAATTTCCTACAGGACTGCAATTTCATCTGTGAATTTCATTAGTATGACATTATTTCCTCTCCTGTATCACTCAGGAAGATTTCATTTAAACAAACCGGATGTAACACAAATACCTGTGGTAATTCATTGGATTCCTCCCCCAGCTCAGTCCTGCTATTTTCAGTTATCATTAGCTTAGTCATTCACCAGGAATTGATTTGAGAATATATTTTAGGAGACCCAGTATCAAATACTTTACTGGGGCCTAAATACCCTGTCATATATCTACTATTTTCCTTAATCCAGTTTTGTGACCCTTTCTCAAAAAAAAAAAAAAAAAAAAGGGCAATCAAGTTTGTCTGGCAAGATTTTTCTTTTATTAAATTCTCACTGCGTATTAACCATGGTTCCACTATCTAAATACATGATTCTTAATATATGCCAAAAATTAGGCTCCTCAATCCATATTCAAACATCTAACTAAATAAGGATCTCTTCTGAAGCCCTTTGAAGTCACTGGGAATCTTTCCAATGACATCAGTAGGCTTTGGATCAAGTCCTTAATTACCTGGTTTTTCAAAGGTGCTGAGTCCACCAACTCCCTTGGGAGCTCAGCAGATTTGAAAATTTGTCCATTTACTTCAGGTTCTGATTTAGAAAAACTTCCCTTGTTAAAGACAGTATGTAAGCACATGGACTACAATATAAACGTTTAATAATAATAGTAAAAGCCCCTTTTGATGTCAATGGACTTAAACGTGCTTAAAATTAAGGACACACATAGGTGCTGTCCTAAGACAATTTCAATGGAGTTGCTCAAGTGCTTAAAGTTAAGCGTGCATGTAAGTGTTTGCAGTGGACTGACACAAAAATTTAGAAACATGTTTCATTTTTCTTTTCTTTGTTGTTTATTCTGTGGGTCCTTAGTATTACTTCTCTGCTCTATTTTCTTCTTTGACAATGTAATGCCATATTGTTAACATACCATCTAACCAACTGGAGCATGTGCTGCAGTTTACACTTACCAGGTCATTGATGTAAATGTGAAATACGCATGGGCCCTGCCTGATACCCTGTTGCCTGAAATATATATATATTGTAGAAATATGATACAACACTCTGTCCTCATTTACACACATGTGGCACCATTGGTGTCATTGGGGCTGCACAGATGTGAGTGAGGGCAGAATTTGACCCATAGTATTGTAATTTTAACATGGCTAATCTTGAGAAACAAAGCATTTATGTAACCTAACTTTATGTATCTTATAGCTAATTCCTTTAAAACCAAGAAGATTGGGTGCTGAAGAATGATCAGCTGTATCCATTAGAGGAAAACCACAAAAACTAAATAGATATTTTTTCATTTTAGAACCTGCATGTCTTTTTTGTATTGTTTTTCTGTTTTGTTGTTAGATTAATATACACTTGCAAATTCTTCTCATCAGGATTACAGAGTCAACATCTTCCTAAGACAAAAGTGGAATGACCCCAGACTTAAATTGCCCAATGACTGGAGGGGTTCAGATACACTGACAGTGGATCCTACAATGTTCAAATGTTTGTGGAAACCAGACTTGTTCTTTGCAAATGAAAAGAACGCCAACTTCCATGATGTCACTCAAGAAAATATTCTTCTATTTGTATTTCGGGATGGAGATGTTCTAGTCAGTATGAGGTATTGTGTTATTTTTAATTGTAAATATTTACTATTGGTTTTATTTAAATTTTCAATAAGTTGTTTGGTGTAGGACATACATCTCACTTTGCAGGTTAGTAATATGTATAATTTACAAAGATAATCATTGGTAGAACTTTCAGCTGATATTGATATTAAAAATGCATAAAAATAAATCAGAGTGAATTCTCATAAAACTACAGATTCTAAAGCATATTGATTTATATTTTGGCTAGTGTGAAAGATTCTGAAGCGTAGATATGTATTAGATCATTTTAAGATATCAAATGTAGGTAAAATAAGATTTTACAAAATGGAATAAAGATCTTAGTGAGATAGTTGGCCAAATTCAGCAGAAGCCTGGTGAAACTGACAATAATTAGGGTCTTTCAGAGTAAGTGATACAATTTTCAGACCACGTTATATGCCTCTTAAATTAATAAGAATTTGATTTATAGCTACTAACAATTGCTGCAGCCAGAGGCAGAAAATGGAAAAAACCTGTATGTAGGGGATTGTCCATTGGTCTGTAAACGTAGCAGGAAAATACTGATTAGGGTCAGTGTAATACTGGATATAAGTTTTTCAGTGGATCCAAATATTTTTTTATTAGAAGACTATCTTACAAATACAATTAAACTTTTTTATTGAGGATTGAGTTAGTGGTAAAAGACACGCAACAGAAATAATGTGCTATAGTATAGTTAAATACAGAGGCTTGCAACCTTATTAAAACTACTGACCAATGGGGGGAACCCCCGCCCTCCCACATACAAACTACCTGGCAGGACTGCTCTTGTGTGGGTTTCACCTGGCATCAGTGGTTCTGGGTTCTACAAACCTGAGGGTAGATATGGGAGCAATGCCCCCTTTATTCCCTCAGGCCTGTCTGGAGACCCTGGCTGGAAGTCAGAGTCCCAACCCATTCCTCTCCTCCACACAAGAGGTAGAAGGGATGAGGAGAGACATATGCTGCATGAAACATAGAGGCAAGCCCATCACTATGCAGTGTTGTGCATGAGGCTCATTCCCCAGCAGCCCATTGGGGTTATAGAGACCTCACTTCAAAAGTTGCAATGAATGTAATTTAAATTCCCCAGGTAAACCTTTCAGATGCTAGATGTTAGGTGAAAAAACCCACAGAGCAGTTTGCCATTTTTCCATATGGGAAAACAAAAATCCCTTCCAGACCCCAAACAAAATTTGGCAATCAGCCTCATCCCTGACATCGTGAGATCCAGCTCTACACAAAAGTGGGCCTGGAAAAGAGCTTAAACGGCTACTTGCCAACAGCAAGCAGAAACAATCCTCCCCTAGTCCAGCAGGTGAGAGCCAATCAGCTGGTTTATCCTGACCCTCTACTGCTGTTCAGTGGAGCAGGAGCAGACAGGTCATGGTCCTCCCCCTTTTCCTCCACAGCCTGATGGGGGAGAGGGAACGAGAAAGAGGCAATACCCTCCCCACAATGTAGTACTTCCCCAACTGTTCTCACTTGAGAATTTCCCCCTCCCACTACCTAGGGTGAGGGGAGATGCCCTCCCAGATAGGGTTACCAGATAGCAACTGGGGGGAAAAAAGGGACAGGGGTGGGAGGTAATAGGTGCCTATATAAGAAAAAGTCTCAAAAAATGGGACTGTCCATTTTAAAAACAGGACATCTGGTCACCCTACTCTCGGATCCATCAAAGACACATCCTGACTAGTGAGTTGAGCATTTTTTCCCCTCAAAATGTTATCCATTAAAACCTTATTGCACTATTTTTAAACCATACAGAATTTAGCCGACAAAATACATGAATAAATTTTGAATTATGTATGTTCAATACCTCAGTATTTTGGAATCAGACTCTATGACAAGAGAAAATTATTGAGGCTCTGCTCTATACATTCTTGTTGGTTTTGTACTTCTTTAAATTTAAAGCTATAGATATATCTTAATCTACTTTGTTACTTACAAAACAGTTCAAATTGTGTCTAAGATCTATTTTTCCATTTTCAGATTATCCGTTACTCTGTCATGCCCTTTGGACTTGACCTTGTTTCCTATGGATACACAGCGTTGCAAGATGCAGTTGGAGAGCTGTATGTAAATCAGTCTCTGCTTAAAAACAGTTACCTTCAAGGCAGGCCTGAAAATCAAACAAGAAATATATTATATATGTTGTTTAGTGTAAACATTTCTTAATGAATTTTAAAATTAATATTCCATAATCATTACAAATTTAAATATATGGTTCTTTCCTACAAAAATTTCTAATTTTTATGGCACCATTTGTTCTATTTTTAGTTTTTTGCTAGCAAACACATAATGACACTGTTTAGCATTTCTGAAGACATTTAAAATGTATTGGGTAAAGTCAGGACATAAATATCATTTGAAAAAATGAATTAGTAGTTCTCTCAGGTAGTTTTACGTTGCATGACAACCACTTTCTCTGCAGAATATTTTGGGATAAATTAGTTCTTGTATTATTGAGTGTAAATCTACCAAATTAAATAGGTCTGCCCCTGTTTATAATAGGTTTGAATTAGGTTCTATACATTTAATTAATACTGGGCTCAGTCCTACAGTCCTTTGAATCCCCAAACCCTTGATATCAGTGGAAGTTTGCCTGAGAAAAAACTTCAATACAAGGCTCATTAGCAGCATTATAGATATCATATTTACTCAAGGAAGAAGTATTCTCCACTTTATTAGAAACACTGACCTTTCTTTAATAGCAGTCCTGCTAAATTCAAATTGGTGAGGAGGAAGAATTGATTATCAGCCTCTCCCTTGAGTGATAGTCTGATTTAAGCTTTTGCCCTTTTTTATTCTACTAGCAACAGTAAGAAGTTAGCTCATGGCATAACTACCTGTATTCCCTTCCAGTTCCAACAGTGGGGATGTTTTCTTGTTTTACTTATTTGTTACCTATAAGATGTTTTGTTTTACTTAATTACTTGACTAATGGAACATCTAAAACCAAATTGTTTCTTACATAATGTCAGTCTTTTTTTTAAAAAGGTCACCATCTGGAAAAAAAATCATGAAATTCACTAAAGTAAATGGATTTGACTCTGTGCTTATGCTCTTGAATTCTAGAGCAATCTTATTAATGTGTCCCTGATGGAAGGTCTCTGGATGCATTTTCCCCAATGGTATGCATTTAAGCATTATTCTGACCTCAGATTGAATACACGCATGTCACAAAATATTGGCATAGTATGTGTATTTTAAAAAAAGCTCCCGCCTCCATTTAAACTGTAGCTCTAACAATCTGCTAGAACAGCTATGTATCTCATCCAAACAGGGCCGTTCTTAGCCATAGGCAGAATAGGCAGCCGCCTAGGGCACCACTAGGTCTGGGGGCACCGCTCTGCTGGGAGCCCGGACAGATGGGAAGCAGTGGAGCATGTAAGAGCAGGGCTGCTGGGTCCTAGAGAGAGCCGAATGCAGCACAGTCTGAGGGAGGGGATTTGCTGCTGTGGTCTCTGGGTAGGGGTGGGGGAAGGAACTCACCTGTAGGGTGACCAGATGTCCCGATTGTATAGGGACAGTCCCGATTTTTTGAGGTTTTTTTCTTATATAGGCTTCTATTCCCCCCACCCCCATCCCAACTTTTCACACTTGCTGTCTGGTCACCCTGGGTGGGGGTAATTGGTACCTACATGAGACAAACCCCAAATATCAGGACTGGCCCTATAAAATCAGGACATCTGGATTTGGTCATCCTAGCTAGGGAGTGCATCTCTCTCCTGGGCTGGCAGCGATCCATCTCATCCGGGGGGAGCTGCACAGGGTAGAATGAGCTGCTGTGGCTCCATGGGTGCCCCGTCCCTGAGATCAGATGCTGTGCTAACTTCACCATGGTCTGTTGGGCTGGCGGTGGTGCCCATTGGCGTGTGATCGGACCTGAGGGTTTGCTGCTGCTGTTGCCACTCTGCACCCAAAGAGGTGGATTTTGAGGTCTTGCAGTTTTCCACCTATCTCCTCCTCTACTGCAGCTGTTAGACCAGCAGGCTTAGGGGTGAGCCAAGCATGAAAGCAGTACTGCGTTGCCATTTAGATTGTCATTTAACAAATTTGTTTGCCAAAAATGCTTGCTAACAATCCTGAATTCAATTTCAATATTTTTTTTTAAAAATCAATATCTTAGCCAAAAACAGAAAATTAAGTTATTGAAATTATTTGTGACAAGTTTGGTACAGGGAAGGGAGTGGGCCAGTTTTCATCAGAGAAACAAAAAATGTTGACTGACTTTCCTATAGCCCTATTACTGCTAAATAGAGCCCTCCAACAACTGTAATATGTTCATCTCCTTACTAATGTATAGAGCAGGGGTCAGCGACCGATGGCACATGTGCCAAAGGTGGCACGCGAGCTGATTTTTGATGGCATGCAGCAGTGGGCTGAGCAGCTCAGCCCGCCACTGCTCTGGGGTTCCAGCTGCTGCCCCATTGCCACCTGGGGTCCTGGCTACCGGCCCCACTCAGCAGCCACTGCTGGCCTGGGGACCCCCAATGAACCTCAGGCTGGCAGCGTGCTGAGCAGGCCGGTGGCTGATACCCTGGCTGAGCCACTCAACCCGCTATCGGCCTGGGGTTCCATTCACTCAGCTGGTAGGTGGGCTGAGCAACACTAAATTCAATGAAATAGGAAGACAAGAGCAACTAATGACAAAGTGCAAGAATCTAGAGCAGTGGTCCCCAACCTTTTTCGTCTGGCGGGCGCCAGATGAAGGACTGTGGGGGTGGACGAGAATCCGCCAAAATGCTGCCAAAATTCAGTGGCATTTCAGTGGCGACACCTCTGGATGACACTGCTTGATGGCGGCAAGCGGCGTCATCCAGAGGTGTTGCTGCCGAAATGCCGCCAAATTTCGGTGGCATTTCGGCGGATGCTCGTCTGCCGGCCAGTACGCGGGTGCACTGAGAGGCCCCAGCGGGCGCCATGGCACCCTCGGGCACCGCGTTGGGGACCCCTGACCTAGAGAGCCTCCTGAAGCATGGCGATCATTTTGATTTAAATGGACATGAACTGTATGAAGAATTGAGTACACTGTCATCAATGGTGCCACATGCAAAATCGATGATGGACATTGTACAGTTTACTCATACCAGCAAACTTGTTGACATATATCCTAATGTGTACATTGCCACTCGTATTCTACTGACAATTCCTGTAACAGTAGCATCAGGAGAGTGGAGTTTCTCAAAACTAAATCTCATTAAAAACTATCTCCGCTCTACAAGGAGTCAGGAACACTTGATTGGTCTTGCTATTCTTGGATTCAAACAAGACATCACTTTGTCTTTGTCATACAATGACATTATTACTAATTTTGGAGCCAAACAAGCCAGAAAGATTGCTTTTAATTAAAAACAAATCCTTGTTTCAATACCTCTTCATATAAATTTCCAATAAATTTTTGACAAATTAAAAAAAATTATATTATTTGCATCATTCTGTCAAATCAGAATTTTGTCTATAGTGCTACCTCTTTAGTGCTAGTCCATCAGTATTACAGTGTGCTTAATTAAGTTAAACTGGTTTTAATAACATGCATGTGGCAAGTTTTCCAGTAGTGTAAGCTTATGTTTGTGTTGCTAAGATCAAGACAGGCACAGGGGCACCAGCTTAATAATCCCGCCTAGGGCACCATAAATCCTAAGGACGACCCTGCATCCAAACCTTTGATTAAACATACCAAAATGGGGCACAGTTACTAAAAACGGTGTAATAAAGCCACAAACTGCATACATAGAAACATCACAGTGATTGGAAAAAGCTTTAAAATGGTATTGGGGATCATATGAACTCTTGATTCCAGTCACCTAGGTGCATATCACTTGAGCTAAAGGAAAATGGCTGGTAGCTAGAGAAGGATTACAGTTAAGAGCTCTGTTTTAGTGGACTAGCCACTAGATGAGCAGAGAGCTACATATAGTAGGAGGTCTTTATTTACATACAGACTCTCGGGCTTTAAGGATTTAATGAGTGATGGGTTTGTTTTTTTAGATACATCTTCTGAACAATAAATCCCACCCAGGCTTTACTTTAGATCATAAAGATCAAATGTTTTAAAGTAGTAATAATTAAATATTGTCCTGGCTTTGGCTTTGGATTCTTGGGTGGGTTTATCACTTGCTGTTTTGAAAGTTTAAAAATTATGGGCCAAATTCTCTTCTCTTCTCGTTCTACTCGGGAGACACAAAGGAATCTGGCCATAGTGGAGTAACTGGGAATGCCCCAATGTAATGGGGGCACTCATCACTCCCTGGAAACCCAGCTCAAGGAAATGCAGTCAGAAACAAACTCTGGTTATCTCTCAAGTTCCTTTGAGCAGAGTCACACCTGTCCTTAATCCTCTGATCCCAACCAGGAACTTACTTGCTAAGGTCCTGGAGCTCCTTTTATCTGACCTACTGGGTTCTTATTGGCTTCTTCCATGAGGCTTGTCTAGGCAGGCCTGGAGGACCCACCTTTGCTGCTGCTTCCCTGTCACTTCTCTGCTTTCTAGGGTGGGGTACAGTAGAACCGCTGGGCCTCTGTTAGGTAGCTGCAAAGGCCAGGTATGCCCTGTCACACCCCGCTAAGGAGGATCTCTCAGCAGGAATGAAGCCAGCAGATCTGGCTCCTTTGCTGACTTTCTCCTTATCTCTGTGTAGAGGACAAGGAAAGGCACTTTGTCTGCAGTTCCACTCCACCAATTCTTAACTGGCAGGTGATAACTTACACAGCTGGCATTCGGCAGCTGTACTTCAGAATAGGGGAGCCATAACCAGATCTCAGCAAAGAGTTCTCCCAAAATATTTCTTTCTCTCATTCCAAAGTCTCTAGTAAGCTCTGTGTAATTTGTGATAGTAATTACACTACATAATCTGAGTTGGAGAGGCTTTGAACACCCATAGCTCCTGCTGACAATAATGGAAGTTGTGGACATTCTCTCAGAACCAAGCCCTATATTGTGTTTTTTAGGGGGGCTGGTGGTGGGTTTTTTTCCTGACAACTTGCTTCTGTAAAAGCATTCTCCATTGCTTACACCTTGAGAACCCCTGGCATAATGATGAATACAGAGCCCTTAAGAGATGTAACAAGGTGACCGGCTCTTTAAGGGGAGAAGGGTCCAGCCTCACCTGTAACACACATAGCTTACCTCTCCATATGGAGAAAATGTTGGAAGTCATGTGGCAGGCAAGTCTTATGACTAAATCAGGGTTTCTGGGATGGGGTAAAACAATACCCCTGGAGAGCCAGCGGGGAGAGAAAGAAAGACTTATGTTGAAAGTCCTGGTAGTTGCTGCTTGATAGAGAGCAGAAAGAGACTCTCCCTAGTTCCCCAGCAGCAAGTTTGGGGGTGCATGTCAGCAGAGCGCAGGAGTCAGTGAGGATGGATAGAGTGTGGAGAATAAGTCTGCTAGAGAAGAGCTTCAGCAGGGATAGGACTAAGAAACCTGCACCAACAGTTGAGTCAGCCAGGACGACTGGGTAAGGGTTCTTGTGTTTCCTTGAGAACTTTGTTAATAAACCCAGACCCCAAGAAGGGGTGTTATTTGACACATAAAAGCTTATTTTGACATTACTGGAAAGCCCAAGGGTGGGAACTGAGACAGACCAAGTAGGTATGAACGTGTTTTCCTCTCATCTATTAAGATGCTGTTTTATTATTCTGCAGTCTCCAAAGACTGGGAGGGATTGCAACTGCTTTGGAGGATAGGGTCATAATTCAAAATGATCTGGACAAATTGGAGAAATGTTCTGTGGTAAACCGGATGAAGTTCAATAAAGGCAAATACAAAGTGCTCCACTTAGGAAGGAATAATCAGTTTCACACATACAGAATGGGAAGATACTGTCTAGGAAGGAGTATGGCAGAAAGAGATCTAGGGGTCATAGTAGACCACAAGCTAAATATGAGTCAACTGTGATACTGTTGCAAAAAAAGGCAAACGTGATTCTGGGATGCATTAACAGGTGTAACAGGTGTGTTGTAAACAAGACACGAGAAGTCATTCTTCCGCTCTACTCTGCGCTGGTTAGGCCTCAACTGGAATATTGTGTCCAGTTCTGGGTACCGCATTTTAAGAAAGATGTGGAGAAATTGGAGAGGGTCCAGAGAAGAGCAACAAGAATGATTAAAGGTCTTGAGAACAATGACCTATGAAGGAAGATTGAAAGAATTGGGTTTATTTAGTTTGGAAAAGAGAAAACTGAGAGGGGACATGATAGCAGTTTTCAGGTATCTAAAAGGGTGTCATCAGGAGGAGGGAGAAAACTTGTTCACCTTAGCCTCCAATGATAGAACAAGAAGCAATGGGTTTTAACTGCAGCAAGGGAGATTTAGGTTGGACATTAGGAAAAAGTTCCTAACTGTCAGGGTAGTAAAACACTGGAATAAATTGCCTAGGGAGGTTGTGGAATCTCCATTTCTGGAGATATTTAAGAGTAGGTTAGATAAATGTCTATCAGGGCTGGTCTAGACAGTATTGGGTCCTGCCATGAGGGCAGGAGACTGGACTTGATGACCTCTTGAGGTCCCTTCCAGTCTTAGAGTCTATAAGACAATTGAAATCCTCACTTAGTCCAGAAGAGTATCATAGAATATCAGGGTGGTAAGGACCCTCACGAGGTCATCTAGTCAAAGGGAGACTAATTCCCAGGTAGACTTTTTCCCCAGATCCCTAAATAGCCCCCTTAAGGATTGAACTCACAACCCTGGGTTTAGCAGGTCAATGCTTAATCCACTGAGCTATTCCTCCCCATACCACTTCACTTACCTGACTCCTTTTCACTCTTCCAATTATCAGTTATCAAGTGTTTGCAACATCATTGTAACACAAAATTTCATTAATCCATAACAGCACCACAGCCACCAACTCCATAATCTATCTGCCTTTACCGCTAGCTAGTCTTCCCCAAAAATCTATAGTTGTTCTGCTCCTACCACATCTGGCTGCACGAACGTTCTCTTGGGAAAGTAAAATGCCTCCTTCTTGATCTCCCTACCACCTCTGGTCACCCTGTGTCTGTAAGAAAATAGCAGAAATAGAGGGGGTTTAGAAACAGGTGATGAAAATTAGAAACTGAAGAGAAGAGAAACTGAAAAGACTGGCATTGCTTAGTTTAGAGGGAGGTGAATAGACTATATAATAGTTCAGAGAAGGTAAATTAAATGCTTCTGTTATCCTCTCTCATAATTCAAGGACAAGAGGACATTTATTGTAGTTGAAAAGCAGCAAATTTAAAATTGATAATAGGTAATACAATTTTATTTAAAATAGAATTAACCTTTGAAACTCATTTCCACTAGATGTTGTTGAGACAGAGCCTGGTGGGATTCAGAAAAGGAGTATCTACAGTTACATTTAAGATTCTAAAAATCAAGGGATATAAACCCTCCTGCATCATGGGATAAGTCAAACTTTGTGTGGTGGGTTTTGGAAAAATTTCCCCAATGAGCAGGTTATGCCATAATTGTCAACTATGAAGTTTTATGCTCCTTCCTCTGAAGCATGTGGTCTGGCCAGTGTTAGAGACTGGATACTGGACTAGATTGACCGGTGTCCTGATCTGGTATGGTAGGTCTTAATTCCTAACTCAGCTCACTCCATTCAGGATGCCTTCTAGCTTTAGCGCCCTGTATTACCATCTTCATTTTACTTTGTAGCATTTTCACTACTGCACTAAAAATTCCATAATTGATAAGATATCTATTTTTGACCCCAATATTCCCAACAGCTGTTACCACCTGCACAAGTTACACTCACTCTATAAAGTGTTGGTAAGATTAACTTTCTCCAATTACTTTACTGCTCACCTGCTTTTGATCCAGCCCTGTATGTCTTCAACCTCCTCCATGGCAAGAAACTGCTTTGCTTGGACTGTTCAGTTATCTCTTCCACTTTGCTAAAGATAACTCCTTGTGCTATTTATTCTTAATCTCAGTGCAGCATATGACATCAATGTCAAGAAATATACTCTTTGACTGGCCTGAACACTAAATAGATATGAGTCCCTCCTCACCAAGTTTGGCTACTATATCTCTGATGACCATTTCTTTGTCCCTAGTTTCAGAGTGGTAGCCATGTTAGTCTGTATCAACAAAAACAATGGGGAGTCCTTGTGGCACCTTAGAGACTAACAGATTTATTTGAGCATAAATAAGCTTTTGTGGGCTAGAACCCACCTCGTCAGATGCATGAAGTGAAAAATACAGGAGCAGGTATAAATACATGAAAGGATGGGGGTTGTTTTACCAAGTGTGAGGTCAGTCTTATGAGATAAATCAATTAACAGCAGGATACCAAGGGAGGAAAAATCTGTTTCTTCACTTCACCCTGGATATTGCAGGTTTAAGAATGCTTGATAGAGATTCTGTAGGTGTTTGTCTCTGTTACCTACGTGCCTTCAGCTTTCGTCCAGACCACATCACATGATCATAGTCTACAGCCAAGCTCTAAGATACAACTGCATTTGCTCCAATCCCTCAGACAGATAAACACCTATAGAGTCTCTATCAAGCGTTCTTAATGGCAGAGGGGCATACCCTCCTGGTGAAGTGAAGAAACAGATTGACAGAGCCAGAAGGGTACTTACTACAAGACAGGTCCAACAAAGAAAATAACAAAATGACACTAGCTGTCACCTATAGCCCCCAACTAAATGCTTTCCAGTGCATCATCAAGGAGCTACAACCTATCCTGAAGGACGATCGCTCACTCTCACAGACCTTTGGAGACACACCAGTCCTTGCCTACAGACAGCCCCAAACCTGAAGCAAATACTCACCAGCAACTACACACTACACAACAAAAACACCAACCCAGGAACCAAACCCTGCTACAAACCCCAGTGCCAACTCTGTCCACCTGTCTATTCAAGGGACGTAATCATAGGACCTAACCACATCAGCCACACCATCTGCGGCTCATTCACCTGCACATCTACCAATGTGATATATGCCATCATGTGCCAGCGATGCCCCTCTGCCACGTACATTGGCCAAACTGAACAATCTCTATGCAAAAGAATAAATGGACACAAATCTGACATCAGGAATCATAACGTTCAAAAACCAGTAAGAGAACACTTCAATCTCTCTGGTCACTCAATAACAAACCTAAAAGTGGCAATTCTTCAACAAAAAAAACTTCCAAAACCAAATTCCCAACGTGAAGTTGCAGAACTGGAATTAATTTGCAAACTCAATACCATCAGATTAGGCCTGAGTAAAGACTGGGAGCGGTTGGGTCACTATACTAATTTCTCCGTACTGTTACTCAGACCTTCTTGTCAACTGTCTGTAATGTGCCACCCTCTTACCACCTCAAAAGTTATTTTTCCTCCCTTGGTATCCTGCTGTTAATTGATTTACCTAATTAAACTGACCTCACACTTGGTAAAGCAACCTCCATCCTTTCATATATTTAGACCTGCTCCTGTATTTTTCACTTCATGCATTTGATTAAATGGGTTCTAACCCACGAAAGCTTATGCCCAAATAAATTTGTTAGTCTCTAAGGTGTCACAAGGACTCCTCATTGTTTTTATCTCTAGTGATGACTGTGCCTTGGATTCTAAACCATTCTGCTCTAGTCTCCCAAAAGCTCTCTGCTTCCTTTGCCTCCTCTTCTTTACGTTAAAAATTTGGCAATTTAAGCACAACTACCACTCTTATGCCAGT
This sequence comes from Gopherus evgoodei, assembly GCF_007399415.2. Classification (NCBI taxonomy): domain Eukaryota; kingdom Metazoa; phylum Chordata; order Testudines; family Testudinidae; genus Gopherus; species Gopherus evgoodei. The sequence continues at coordinate 80,614,669 of NC_044326.1, read as the reverse complement.
GACATCTAACTTTGTCTGTCCTTTTAACTCTTTCATTTACCTTTCCCTCAGCTCTCTCCCAGTCTCTCTTAAGCATATAAATCCTTGATGTGATGTTAAATTAAATGTTAGAAAGACAGGTATCCTCCACCTTTGCAAGAGAAGTATCCTCAGCCATGTCTCTAAGACATGCATTTCCTTCGTCGCCTCTGACCTTCCTGGCACTTCACAGGGCTATAATCTTGGAGTTATCCCTGACTCCAAAATCTCCACTGCAGCTTTCATTACTATTTTTTACTAGTCCACCTCTGCAGTGTAGTCCGCGGCTTCCTCAGCATTCACACAAAGAACTGCTTTTTTGTGAATTAGTTACTTCATGCCTTGATTTTTACAACACATTTCCTGCAAGTCCTCCTAGAGATCCTCCTATCCAAACTCCAGTCTGCTGGGAGTGCTGCCACCTCTCTCATACCTTTCGCCTTTGTCCTGAAAGACCTCTACTGACTTCCCAGCCACTTGAAAATTGACTCATACTAAGTATCCTTCATGACTATGCCCTTAACTGCCTCTGGTCTCCCGTCTCTTTACTCTTGTGCTCTGCCAATTGAGGTATCCTCTTAGACTTGCATTCTCCCTCTACTCTGATTCTTTGCTGCATCATCAGCTATCCTGACCATATGCTTGCCTTCCACTCCCTCACTAATTCTTCATCTGCAGTTATTGTTAATAATCCTAAACACTTCTCACTGTCTACTAAGCACACTCTCTGTAATCCCCCCACTTGACTATAAAAGCAGCAAAGAATCCTGTGGCACCTTATAGACTAACAGACGTTTTGGAGCATGAGCTTTCGCGGGTGAATACCCACTTCCTCAGATGCATGTAGTGGAAATTTTCAGGGGCAGGTATATATATGCTAGCAAGCAAGCTAGAGATAACGAGGTCTAGCTTGCTTGCTAGCATATATATACCTTCCCCTGGAAATTTCCACTACATGCATCTGAGGAAGTGGGTATTCACCCGCGAAAGCTCATGCTCCAAAACGTCTGTTAGTCTGTAAGGTGCCACAGGATTCTTTGCTGCTTTTACAGATCCAGACTAACACGGCTACCTCTCTGATACTTGCCACTTGACTATAACAGTTTTGTTGTAATTTGCTGTGCATATTGAGGATGTGAGATAAATTTATTAAGGGTGTATTAAAACTTATTTTCATGATAAAGCTTTTATGACACAAATGTGGAGGTAGATAATAAGTATTAAGTTTTGAGACGTTTTAGAGGGTCGTTCACATTTTAGTTTTTTATCACAGATAGTTTTCAAATGTGAAAATCATCCGCCTAATTCTCACTCCCTAAATGGACTTGCTCTTTAAGTATTTCTTAAAGATTTGCATTCTTAGAAAAAAATTACATTGCATTCTCAATCTACCCTTTGTATGTTCCCCCATTCCTCCCACTACTTGTCATGCTCTGTCTGGGTTTAACTCCATTTTTAATGAATATCAGGCAGACAGAAAAATGACATGTAAAATCACGATTGTGATTGCACTTTTAGTTAACATCCTTTTATGCTCAAACATCATGAGCCTGCTTTTTCCACTGCTTTGCACTATGTATGAATGCAGTGATCAAAAGTGATCTGTGTGGGCCCAGATTTAGGCAAGCACTTGTGCTTAAGTCTATCTGTATTTAAGAAAGCACTTAAGCAAATGTTTAAATTGAACTATGTTCGGAAACTGCATTGACTTCAGTAGAATTTAGGCATGTACTTGATGTTAAGCACATGCTTAAGTGTTTTGCTGAAGGGATGCTTTTCCGAATTAGGCCCTTAAGTCTGTTCAAATCAGAAGGGAACACATGAAAGGCCACTTTGGACACATGAAAGGCCCAGGTTCAGAAAGCCACGTAAACACAGTCTTAAATCCCACAGAAGTTGATGGGACTTAAGAATGTGTTTTAAAGATAAGCATGTGTTAATGTTCTTTGCTGAATCAGAGTCTAAATGACAATAGATGTTAAAAGTTGTGGGGACTCAGGTACTGTTTTCTCTGTTTAAATACTGAGTGCTAAAATAACACTCTCATTCAGTTTCAGATTTTCAGTAATACAGAGTTCCATCAAGTCCTAATTAACAAATAGACAATAAAAATCTAGTTGTGAATCAACTGATCATTTTATGACAGGAAGCAGGAATCAAGAAATGGAAGAAATACATACATGCATATATAGAGAGATATAGATAATTTTGCTGGATTGACTCTGGTGTAAGGTAGCTTTAAATTTTTTTGTTTTTTTTTTCTTGTAGTTGGTTACACAACTGATGATTTACGATTTATCTGGCAATCTGGAGATCCTGTTCAGTTAGAAAAAATTGCTTTGCCCCAGTTTGACATTAAAGAAGAGGATATTGAATATGGTAACTGTACCAAATATTATAAAGGCACAGGTACATAATTCTGTTAACTAATTTATTTGTTAAAGATTTCAATTTGTATTTAGTTATTGTGTATTGTTAATGAATAGTTGCATTGATAGTTTTTGTATTGCGGAAGAGGACATTAGTTTTTAACTAATCAATAATTTAGATGTGAATAACACAATAACAGCCAAATATAATAACCATAAACTTCTACAGACATTGAGATGTTGGCGGTCAGGATAGATGACATCCTTATTTTTGTTTAGATGTCTCTAATCCTCTCATAGCAATTTCATTTCCATTATCCTGATAAGTTTTTATGTTTTGAAAGTGCCTGGGCTTTCCTGGCTGGTCATTCATCTAGAACTACTCTTTCAAATTGTATTATGGTTGAGTCATGTTAGTTTTCTTCTTTGAGCTTGTCAAATTTTGTTTCAGAATACTTGAGTATTACTTCAGACTCTTCTTACTGCAGCTTCTAGCTTTTTTGATAGGGTGCTCTTGAAAGCATGTTTACTGTAAAAAAAAAAAAAAAAAAAGTGTTTACAGGTCCTATGTTTGTTCTTTTACATTTTCATGATATTCTGAAATCCAGGCTCTGCTATGTACAATGATTTGTGTAACATGGCTTCTAGTGATTTATTGTCTATTTCTACTGCCACTGATTTCTGCCAACAATCATAGCTATAAAATTGCTCACATCCAGAAGCAATGACCAGCATTTCTTTTTCAACTGAGCATGTATTTTGTTGTATTTTGGTCAGTGCTTTTTGAAACGTATATTGCTGGCTTTCAGAAAGCTTCCAGCAAAACACAGAAAGGAGAGCTAAGAGGAAGGGAATCTCTGAGGCTCCCCTTGCAATCATCAAGAAACTCTGCTCCGTCAAAGGATAGTGTTTGTTATCCTGCAGGTACTATGGAGTCATACCCTATATCTGGAGAGTTTCCAGGTAATCGTAATAATCCTCAGAGCTAATTTGATCTGAGTCTGAAGTATGTATTGGAACTTGAAATCAGTTGAGCTTTGCATTATTTCAGGTTTCAGTGTAAATTTTCCTTGGAACTATTGTCTTAACTACAACAGGAATGAATTCTCAATCCAAGTCTTTGCTAGGTAATCCATTGTCTCTGGGTGACTTACCATGTTAAAATATTATAGAATTACTCTACATCCTGCAAAATTATACAGCTGTAAAAAGTACAATCCAGAGGTGCAATTCTGTTCACCCCTACTTTTGGATAAGATACCAGTTTATGTAGCAGCTACAGGGGTATTGAATTCTTAAACCATTAAACAACACATTACTCACAAAAGTTCTAATAATTAGACTAAAAAAATTGAATTTCAGCTTCAAATGGCCAGATGGTATTGAAATAAAATAGGGAATCACGAGATCACAAAAAAGGAGGCTGTTCCATCTTATTTGGATGGTGAAAAATGGAATACTTAGGACCAATTGCTGTGCTGTGCTTGGATGCTGGAAAAATATTTGACAGTTGAGTGGGATTAATTGGGGTTTTGTTTATATTTTGGAGGAGGGAGTAGTGGGGCTCCCTTATGATAGAAAAAGAAGATATTTAATGGTAGACTGTGAATATCTTCGATGTTCTCTTTTTCTTTCTCATAGGAAAGAAAGAGTTAACATTTAGAACTGGTAAGATTTTCATGAAAGTTTTTGTCAAATTTTGACTCATTTTTGTCAAAAACCAATTTTTTACCAACTCTCTTAATGTTCACCTTTGTAATAACTAGGCTTTGGACTTAACACTTCCTTGAGATGACTCTCAGAGGTATTGTTTTAGGTTCTTGGCAGATACAGGCAGGAATTGCTAGGTTTGCATATTGATTTACTAAAGGTTCATATTTTGAAGGCATATGGTGGGAAATCATCTCTTTGCAATACCAAATTAAAGCCAGTCTCATGTACTGTGCAAGAGCACCTCATTAATGTACAAACCGGATTTCAAAGCTATGGTTTATGCTGGAAATGCATGACAACTGCAAACATAGTCCCCGACCTTGTTCACTCATTTATGTCAATGGGTGTTTTTAACATTTGTTTCAGTAGAAGTAGGATTGGATCCGTATGTTCTGTACATGTCCAAGCAAAAGCAAATCTGGGGATTACATTTTGATGATAATCTTTGCCTGCACTAAAATAGAAGTCCCTGCATTTCTTTTTCTTTGTGTGCCAGACAGAAATTTCTCATGAAAATGCTAAATGGATACCATTATGATAAATGGTGATGGCAAAGAATATTATACTCTGCTTATTGAAAGATGATACAAGGCCATTAGCCAAAGCCAGAATGAATTTGACCTAACGCAGACAGTCGAACACATAAAAGTCATAAATAGTGTGGAAAATAAATAAGAATTTGAAAATATCTGGAAACGATTCACAAACTGCATAGGAAGAATTCCTCAGACTAAAGATCATAAAAGGGGAGAAGAAGAATTAAGAGCATATGGATGTCTTCTACCTACAAAATAATAAGGAAAACTCTTTCCCTTCTGTTTTTGTTTGTACTTGGCTTTGTGATTATTATATATTCAAACAGCTTCTAACTATAAACTCTGTTTTTGTGTGTGTGTGGTGAACAATTTATTAACGTAACAACATAAAAAAGAACATATTTCCCTTTTTGCTATTTAAGCTCTATATTTAAGATATACTTGCTTTTCACTAACTTTAGCTACTAACTAGATAGACTAATTTGTATTGTATAATGCACCTGGGAAAAATCTTGCTCTGAGATGGTGAGAGTGAAGTTTATGGAGTTATTTTTATACTATCAAATCAGGTGAACATAAGACAATGTCAGTGGGGTTACACGAATTTAAATATGAGCAGAATTTGGCTACTGTTTTTACCATCATATTCCTTGATCCCTTTGTTCTCTACCAGCAAATATAGGGGGCTGTGGAGTTCATTTTTACTCTTTGCTCCAGTCACCTTTCCAGGTAGTCCAGCAGTATGTTTGTGTGATGAAGTTCCATATTTAAATAAGCCTGAGTCTCTTTGCCTAGTTTTTCCCAATTTTAAATGTAGAGATCTCTTTTTTAAAATTTTGTCCCAACACGAAAAATTATCTGTATTAACTTTCATTATCATGGCAATTTTCATTAAGACCTGCTTTAGGTCTCTACTTTTCCAATTTTTTTCTAATCTGAACAAGACTTCATAGCTGTACACCTTATTTTAATAAGCGTTTCCTTTTTTTTCACAAAATTGATACCAGCTGGAATTTTCACACGAGCCTAAGGGAGATAAATGCTTTGCTCCCATTTGGCAAAATTCTGCTTTTGGAGACCATGCATCTTCGAGAACAGAATTTTGCCAGTGTGAGTTGGGAAGCCTAACTCTTTTTGGATGCTTGAAAACCCTAGTCTCTGTTCATGCATTACACTTCCTTGGAATACAGAAGAATCCCCTCAGGCCCCCTTTTCTCTCTTTGATTTTGCTTGTCCCTATTTGGCTTCCTGAATATGACCTTTCATATGCCTGCAGGAACACCCACTAGCAATGACAAGATATTACTTTACTTTTCTGTGTAGAAAGATCTGTAAATCTAGAGATTGATTTAGCAGCAGGCACTGTGATTTTCTCTGTGTTCTGAAAGGTCAAGTGCAACAGGCCAGTCATGAGCTACGGCTCTCTTTTCATTCAGGTTTTGTAAGCTCGCATGTGTGCTTCAAACATGTTTTCAGATTAACTATTTGGTTTTGGGGAAAACAATTTATTTTAAGCCTAATTCATTGAGAACCTTATTGAAATCATGGGCAGAATTTCGACTGATTTCAACAGGGCAGGGTTCTGAGTAATGCTAAGACATTCAAATCTGAAAAGGTTGGCCTGTAAAACATTTAGAACATTAATGTGTTTATTTCTTTAAAGGTTATTACACTTGTGTAGAAGTAATCTTCACTTTAAGAAGACAAGTTGGATTTTACATGATGGGTGTTTATGCTCCTACACTGCTTATTGTAGTTCTGTCGTGGCTGTCATTTTGGATCAATCCTGATGCAAGTGCTGCAAGAGTGCCACTGGGTAACCGACATTTACACTTACTGTCAGAACGCACTTAGCACCACTTTACCCTTTTCAGTTGCTTTGATAGCAAAAGATGGGGTATTGAAAGTAACTGCATCCCATTGCATGAACTTCATTTTCATTGAAACCTTCCCATTTCTAGCCTCTGTAAAACACATCTCTTCATCCAGGCTTTTGCTTAATGCCATATCTAGTGTTTAGGCATGGCTTTCCTAGCATTGCCTTCTAATGTGGTTTTGCGGAAAGGAAGTTGTGATGTATCTACTTTCCATACCTGGAAAAGTTTGTGCTTTTATCTTATACATGTATAGTGCGCACCACAGATACAATGGTGATAGGCACCTTATAGAGACTTGAATACATATATAATGGCTAATCAAGATGATTATTAAGGTGTAGAATACCTACCTCTTGCAGCAGTTGTTTGAAGATTAAATAGCAGTAATGCTCTGAAGAGGATTAATGGCCAACGTTATCTGACTGGCTTCTGTCTCATCAGAGCCTTGATTTATCCAAGTACTTTAACCATGTGCTCCATCCTGTTCAGCAAAACACGATTAAGGTTTCCTGTGGACTGAATTCATGCTTAGAAGAGGTAATTCTAGTCTTCAGGAGTGCTGTTGCTTCTGACAAAAGTCCCATTGATTTGAATGAGCGCAAGATCAGATCCTTCATTTGCTACCAAGCAGTAGGGGCATAGAATTAATTAAGAAAAAAAAACTTGACTAATTGGATTGTACATGATACTCTAATAGATGTTAAATGAAAATAAAATCTATTTAATATTTGTCTTTTTCAAAGGAGTATTTTAGCATATCCATCACATGCATATACTTTCTCCTTTCTTTTTTACTTGCTCCTTTAAAAATGTAAGTTTGTCTATGAAACATAGTTTACTTTAGTTTGATGGCACATGGAATATATCATGTTCTAACTTTACAGTGTTTACAGCTTTACAAGGATCATGAATATAAAATGTAACAGAGAGAAATAATGTTTAGATGGAGGAATTTTTATATAGTAGTATAGGGAAAATACATATTTTTATGAAATAAAAAAAATCTGTTGCAAACAAGTCTTTTTCATATAGTCATTTCCAATATGATTAAAACTTGAAATTTTATATTTCATAAGCATAAATATTACAACTTTTAAAAGTAATTTAGCAGAAAGGTTGAACTAATTAAACATTAAATTTATAAGAAGCATGTTGCAGGTTGGACAGTATTTGAGGATTATATATATATATAAATTTCAGAGTATTTCCTCGTCTCAGTAAATGAATATATGTGTCTGTTTTTTGTTTTTTTTATAAATGAAATACAGCAGCATAATTATGTGGTATTTGGTGTGACCCCAAATGGAAGCAATAGATTGTAAATAATTTGCCTACTTCTTGCTGAGGAGGTTGGAGTGAGTGTTACTGAGGGAAGATTGGGACTGAAATCCCCACAAATTACAGGCATTGTGTTTTGCAGTATGGCATCAGGACAAACCTAACTTTATAGCAGCATCCTGAAGTTTTGACGACTTATAGTCTAATGAGATAAAAATTTGGTGTGAAGTGGACTTTACATTATAATCCATATTGAAACAAATCCCAAGTCAAAATGCAAATATAATATGCTTGCAAAATTATACTAATGTTTTTCTTTTGTACGAGGAAAATTGTATTGCACATGCAGTATTGAGAGAGATCAGAGACAACTAAATCCAACAAAGCAACAGTAATGGGTTTTGTTAACTCTCTGTATCTCGACTGACCATGTCACATTTGTACAACCTTTGGAGAAGCAATTGCTCCACACCTTAAAAGATTGCTTCTGGAATAGCTAGCTATAGAGAGCCATAAGAGGAGAGGGTGGCTACTATCAATACAAGCTATAGAGAGCCATAAGAGGAGAGAGTGGTTACTGTCAATTCAGTCCTAAGGAATTGGTTCAAGAAATAAACATAATTGTGCCTAAATTCCATGGGTGGAATTTTCAGTAGTGTTCGAGTGACTTAGGAACACAAGACACATTGAAAGTCAGTGGGCAGAAGCTATTTATTATGTTCACTAATTAATCATAAGAATTGACATGTTAATGTAGGGAATATGTCTGTGTACAATTACTAATTCCAGTTAGTTTTATGAACTCTATTTGTACTTGTAGCGGTTATTATGAATTAGATCAGGAGTTCTCAATCTTTTTCTTTCTGAGCCCTCTCCCTCACTCAACATGCTATAAAACAACTCCACAGTCCACCTGTGCCACTACACCTAGTTTTCTGCATATAAAAGCTGGGGTGGCGGGTAGCAAGCAGTGTAATTGCCTGGGGCTGCCAGGAAGGTAAATTGCTCAGGCTTCAACTTCAGTCCCAGGTGGAAGGGCTCAGGGCCCTGGGATTCAGCCCCATGCAGTGGGACTTCAGCTTTCTGCCCTGGGCCCCAGTGAGTCTAACACTGGCCCTGCTTGACAGACCCCCTGAAACCTGCTCGTGGCATCCCAGGGGGCATCGGACCCCTAGTTGAGAACCACTGAATTAGATCATCCATTTGGTAGCAGGAACCTGGCAAGCAGTGAGGAGCTATGTCTGGAAAGGTGTGCCACAGAAGTCAAGTTACCATCAATATTGAATGACTCTCACCTGCTTTAACATTGAGGTTTCTGCCTACAGGTCCTCTGCCTTTGACTGAACTGTGTCTTCACAAAAACCTGTTTGGAGAGGAGGGAGCTGGAATCCCCACCAGCCTAATCACGTGACTAGACTAGAAGAGCTGTGTTTTTTCTTTAGCTGACCAAAGGGGGACAGACTATTAATAAAAGAGGGCTTCTGCAAGCCCAGGGGAGACTTTTCATCACCAAGAGCACATGACGTAGCAGGAGGGTGTTGAAAAAAACGGTTGTCTTTGCCTCCTCCAAAGATTTGGATCAAATCCATTGAGTCCCAAAAGAGGGTCAGATTAGTTTAAATTGGATTGCATTCGAGAGTTTGTTTTCAATAGATCTCTAATTCTCTTATGCTTTCTAAGAGTAAAGTCTGTTTAAGAAATTCCTTTGCTAAACTGTGTACCTTACTTTACTAGTATGTGGTGCCCATTGGGTGTAACTAGGAAAATCAGAGCTCCGCCAGCCAGATTATTCTTGGGGGAGAATGGGTCTAAACAACTGGGGGCTCAGGAGGGCTATGGCACTGGTTCCTGGGCCTAAGCATCCAGGGTTCAGGGTCCTACTGCCCAAAAAGGGTGTCACATATGGGGTCTGCAGCTGGGGAGAGCACTTGAGAGCCAGAACTTGGAACAGTGACTAATCACTACTCAGACACAGGAGGCTTAGCAGCACATGAGATTCAGTAGGTTGATCTCAGCACAACCTGCTGGTATCCATCAAACAAGTGGGACTGGACAAAATTTGCAGAGGACATATGGTTATTTATGTTAGTTAAAACTAAAGAAGACTGAAGAATTGCAGAGAAATCTAATAAAGCTACATAAATTGGCAGTACAGTGGCAGATGAAATTTTATTGACAAATGCCAGGTAATACACATTGAAAGGAAGAATTTGAACTTCTCATATGCCTGGATTCTAAATTAACTGCTCAGGAGAGAGACCTGGGGGTTGCTGTGTATGACATTTCCTCTGCAGCAGTTGTCAAAAAAAAAGAAAAGAAAAAAGTTAGGATGTATAGAGAATAAGAGAGAAAATAGTGATGAAACTATTTTAATGTCATTACACAAATCAGTGATATGCCTCACCATGAATTCTGCTAGTTCTGGTCATCCTATCTCATATAAAATTTAACAGAAATACAAAGAAAGGCCACAAAATAATTAGAGACATGTAAAGGCTTCCATTTGAAGAGAGACTGTGACAAGATTAGATCTGTTAATTTAGAGAGATTAATAAGAGGGGACATGATAGAAGTCTACAAAATAAACAGTGTCACAAGGAAGGCAAATCAGGTGCGTCTGTGTACCTTTTCTCAAATAAGAATAAAGAGGAGACCAATGGTTTTTAAAGGTAGTATGTTTAAAACAGATGACAGGAAATACTGTTTTATATAACATATAATTAACCTGTGGAGCTCATTGCCAGAAAAATAACATTGAGGCTGAGAAGCTAGAAGGATTAAAAAAGGAATTATTGACTACTTCCCAGTCCAGTAAAATACATACTTAAGTGCTCTGCTGGATTAGCACCCTAATGAAAACGCCCACCATTGCCTCAGATAGAAATTTAAAAAAATAAGAACTATAAATCATCATTCTTAGGGCCATAAGCCAACTGCTAGCTGACAGGGGTTAAGAAGAAATTTCTATGAATTGGTTATTCCATTACTGTCCACCAAGGGCTGTTAAACTCTAAAACGGAAGTGGGATATGTGGAAAACAGGTCTGATCCAGTATGGCAATTCTTATGTACCTGTATATCCTCAAACCCAGCTTCTTGGTTGCTGCCTACATTTGTTGTACTGTGCAGAGACCCCAGAAACTGTCTACTGAGCAAAGGAACTATCTATCAGTTGCTATATGAGCATGTAGCAGGGCAAGCACCCTGCTCCAAAGAGAAAGGGGTTAAAACCAGCTCCGAGAAAGAGCTCCCTGAGGAGCCAATCAGGGGAAGACAGGTAGTAGCCAATCCAGGCCCAGTAGCACTGGTATAAAGAGGGCTGTGAGCTAGAAGGCAGGCAGTCTCACTCTAGCCTTGGGGTGGGAAGGATTAGGCTGCCTAGGAGCACAGGGTACTTTCAACAGAGTAGTGCTGGGGAATGGGCAGGCTGAGCTGGGGAGCTCAAGCCTGGTGACCTCCCAGCATGAGGCCTGACAGGAAGGCCTAAGGAGGTACTGGGGCTGTAGGGAATGGCAGCAAGTCTAACCCCCTAGCCAATGATGAGTATCCATTGTAGACTGCAGTTTTCCCCTGAGTAAAGGGGCTAGATGAGGACTGGCAGTGGGTCGGTGAGGGGGGCTCAGGGGAGTGGGGTTCCCTGGGTGAGAGGCAGCACCCCAAGGTAAGGGGCACTGTAGTTTGGGAGGGCCTATATGTGGTGGAGATAAAGGGACTGCAGGTGGTAGGTAACAGAGGGTGAGACACTAGCCCATAGAGTGCACTCCGGGGCTTAGAGAGCTAATTCATGGATGACCAGCAGGAGGTGCCGTGCTGGTAAGTCAGTGCTCTGGTACAGTGCAACACACAGAAATCAGGGAAGGAAGGGGAAATGTTATTACTTGTCCTACTGGGCACCTCTTCCATGAAATTAAGAGGAGCCAGGCTTAGACTAGCTGCATTGTTGAACAAGGGTTGTTTCAAAAAGAAAAAGATCTTTCTCACCAGTCAGGCAGTAAAGATGCAATAGAAATTAGCTAAGATAGAAGGAAGTTAAAGAGGGAATCCAAGTAGCAGGTTACATATGGAAGGGGATTTCAAGAGGATCCAGGTAGAAAAGAATCCCATATTGCTAGAAGGAGCCATGAGAGAAGTCAGGTTAGGAGTTCCATGTGACTGGGAAAAGAACATTATGGTAGGAGGAGTGTGTGCGTGTGTGCACAGAGTAGGGGAGTCCCCATAAAGGGAAATCAGGACATGAGGTTTAGGAATTGAAATGTAACCGTAAACCTTTGAAATGCAAAGGTTGGTACTGTTCCTGGCACTGAGCAGCCCTGCTCTGTATTCCTGGCTAAGGGTATGGCTACACTTACAGTTGTACAGCCCTGGGAGTTACAGCTGTCTTTGTACAGCAGTATAGGGAAAGTGCTGCAGTGTGGCCACACTGGCAGCTACCAGCGCTGCAGTGTGGCCACATTTGCAGTGCTATTGGGAGTGGTGCATTGTGGGCAGCTATCCCACAGAGCACCTTGTCCCATTTTGGTGCTGTGGGTTGTGGGAAGGGGACGGAAGGGTGCGGGTCATTGCACTTCCTGTCCCAACGCCCCGCGGTGCATTGCTACACATCCCAGCAGTTTGGCGCCATTGTGAGTCTGCAGCGCGATTTCTGTTAGAAATGGAGCCCGAGCTGCTGACGACTTTGCTGATGAATGTCGCCAGCACATCACGTTTGGCAGTTGAGCTATTCCTTCAGCTCCAAAGTGACAGTGAGGAGTCCGACAATGATATCGATTCACCTGACACGCATGACAATAAATTGCTTGTGGCAGTAATGGACATACTCAGCACTGTGGAACGCCGCCTTTGGGCTCGGGAAACAAGCACTGAGTGGTGGGATCACATTGTCCTGCAAGTCTGGGATGATGAGCAGTGGCTGCAGACCTTTCGGATGAGAAAAGCCACTTTCATGGGACTGTGTGCTGAGTTCGCTCCTACCCTGCGGTGCAAGGACACGAGATTGAGAGCTGCCCTATCAGTGGAGAAGCGGTTGGCTATTGCAATCTGGAAGATGGCAACTCCAGACAGCTACGGATCGGTCGCGAACCAGTTTGGAGTGGGAAAGTCGACCATTGGAATAGTGTTGATGCAAGTTTGCAGGGCCATTAATCGCATCCTGCTAAGAAGAACTGTGACTCTGAAGAACATGCAGGACATTCTGGATAGCTTTGCACAAATGGGTTTCCCTAACTGTGGAGGGGCGATAGATGGGACGCATATTCCTATTCTGGCACCACCCCACCTGGGATCTGAGTACATTAATCGGAAGGGGTATTTCTCTGTGGTTCTCCAAGCGCTTGTGGATCACCGTGGGCATTTCATTGACATTTACACAGGCTGGCCTGGAAAGGTGCATGATGCACGCATCTTCCGAAACAGTGCCCTGTTCAGGAAGCTGCAGGCCGGGACTTTTTTCCCAGACTGCAAGATCACAGTAGGGGATATCGAAATGCCCATTGTGATCCTTGGAGACCCCGCTTACCCGTTAATGCCATGGCTCATGAAACCGTATGCAGGGGAGCTTGACAGGAGCAAGGACTGGTTCAACTACAGGCTGAGCTGGTGCAGAATGACTGTGGAGTGCGCTTTTGGCTGTTTAAAAGGGCGCTGGAGATGTCTTTATGGGAAGCTAGACTTGGGGGAAAGCAGCATCCCTGTGGTTATATCCGCGTGCTGTACCCTCCATAATATTTGTGAAGGGATGGGTGAAACATTCAGTGAAGAATGGACCTCCGAGGTTCAACACCTGGAGGCTGAATTTGCACAGCCAGAGAGCAGGGCTACTAGAGAGGCCAAGCACAGGGCTACAAGGATTAGGGATGCCTTAAGGGAGCAATTTGAGGCTGAAAGCCAACAGTAATGTTTGGTGCCTTCCACGGGAGTGAAGTGCAGTGGTTACAATGATTTTCAGTGCCTGTTTTTCCCTTGGGGTACAGTATGTTTCACTTTCTGCAATAATAAAAACTGTTTTAAAATCCAAGAAATCATTTATTCAAAATACAGTACATGAAAGGGCAGGGGGGTAGGGTGCTGAACTGTACAGTCAGAGGTTTGACTATGTCCTGCCTGGAGTGCTGTGCAATGCCTGCTGCACTTCAGGATTAATATGCTGCATGGTGATGGGGGTTGAGTCCATAGGGTAAAGGTCATAGTTCTCGGGCTGGTAGGTGAACGTACAGGTGTTGGGGGCAGCTGGTGGTGGTAAGAACCAGGATGCTGGAGAAGGGGGTTTTGAGCAAACAGTGGGGCACAGGGGAGGGAGCTTTGGGATGGGGGGGCGTTAGCACGGTAGTGATCTGCCTGCATAGCTACGAGTGACTGCATACAGTCCGTTTGGTGCGCCAGGAGGTTTATCAGCTGCTTTGTGCTTTTCTTGGTAGCCAATTCCTTTCTCCCGCTTTGCGTTTCCCTCCACTGATGCATTTTCTCTCTCCAGTCCTGCAGCCTCTTATTCTCTCTGGCATACTGATTCATAACTGCTTTCACCAAATCTTTGTTTTTTTCTTGGTTTCCTCCTCAAGTTCTGTAGGCTTTCAGCAGGCTGTGATAGAGCCGGAGGATTCAAGGACACTTAAAAAAAACAGAAATAGAAACATTTATTACAGAGGCTGCATTGTTTATAATCACAGTGAACGAGTTTGTAGACTATTTGTAGCATCATTTACACATAGCAAACATAGCACAGAGAGGCCACAGCAGCGAAGACATGGTGAGTAATGGGGAATGAGTGACTAATGAAGCCATGTTGCTGCCACGGCTCACCTGGGAAGGGGAGCCTCTTGAGTCAGGGCTCACTGGGGTTTCTGTGCATTGGGGAAAGCAGAGAGCAACTGGGGGGGGACCTGCACTGAACACTATCCCTACATTTTCCACAGGATTTTATCCTGGCAGATATCTCGCTGCTGCAGGTTACCTGGGAACAGTGGGAGGGTCTTCTACAGCAATGTGGATTCCGCCCTGGTCCCTATGCAGCTTACCTGTGTGCAGCAATGGTCCCCCCATCCCTCATGGCACAGTGGCGCAGATGCGTTAGCTTGACTGGGACAAGGACCACAGTAGCTCTCCCTGTAAACCCGCGCAACTCATTGCCCATGCTCTGGCTGAAACTTTTGAAGAGATTAAAGAGGCCAATTACCGCGATGTGATAGACCACATCAATGGGCTATTCCACATCTAGGCATGCATACAGGCAGCCATAACCCCCACCCTCCTCTCCCAAAACAGTTCCATCCTAAAAATAAAAGCTGCTTACTGGGAATCCACTCCTCTGCTTCTTCTTCACCAACAAGTTCCAGCTGCTGCGACTGGCTAGCTTCCTCCTGGCTTGAGAAGAGCTCCTGGCTGCATGCCTCCTGGGACTCCTGGGTGTCTCCCACCACCTCAGTAGCCTCACTCTCGGTTTCCTCTACACCCTTCCCCTCCTCTCCCTGCTCTGAACTGTCCATTGTGGTCCTCAGATTGGCAGTTGGGTCACCCCCAAGTATCGCATCCAGCTGCTTGTAAAAACGGCAGGTCGTGGGGGCAGCACCTGAGTGGCGGTTTCCCTCACGGCACTCCGCAGCTCCTTTACTTTAATCCTGCATTGCACCACGCCCGTTCATGGCCCCTTTCCAGCATGGACTTTGATATCTGGCCATAGCTATCATAATTTCTACGGCTGGAGCGCAGCTGTGACTGCACAGCTTCCTCACCCCAAACACTGATGAGGTCCTGCAGCTTGCAAGTGTTCCATGCTGGGGCTCGTTTGGGGCGTGGAGGCATGGTCATTGATTGATTGATTGCACTCCACACCTGGCTGAGCAAACAGGAAGGGGATTTTTAAAATTCCCAGGGCATTTAAAGGGCGGGTCACCTGAGCCCAGGGCAGTGGAGTGCGAAACAATGAGCAGAGTGGCTGAACAGATATGCTGGGATACCTCCTAATACCCTGGAGGCCAATAAAAGCGCTTTTGCTGGCCACACTTGATGAGCAGCGCTGCATCACCAGCGCTGGAATCATTACACCCCAAGTAGACCTGGTGTACAGCCAGCTCTGCAACCAGGGAGTTGCAGCGCTGGCCGTGCTTTGCAAGTGTCAACACAGAGTAAGTTGCTTCGCTGTAACCCCCTCACCAGCACTGCAACTCTCAAGTGTAGCCAAGCCCTGAACCCCTTCTGCCACCTATCTGGGGCCCTAGGAGAGGGAAGAGGAACAGATACATTCCCAGTCCAGGCCAAGCACTTCTCTACCCAGCAAAATTGTGGAGGGGCTCCAAGCCCTTCCTCTTAGTGCTCCATAGGAATAAAATGTTGTTTATATTTCAACTTTTGAGTTTCTTTTTTTCTCCCCAACTGTATTCCAGCATTTTGCTTTGGGTCAGTTTAGGTAAGCACCTAATATAGCAGCACTCAGAGGTGCAACTTACGAAACTGCTGTCAGGTTCTCTAAGCCATGTCAGTGTTGATTTTGCAGTGAATGTTTACTTAATAGAATATTTTCTCCACCTGATTATATTCTTTCCTTAATCTGATAAAACGTTCTTTCCTTTCTTTTGCTCTGACACTGAACTTTTTACCTCAGGTTTCCAGACAAATGGAAACTAGCAGAAGGCCATTGTGGTCTCAGCTGCCCTCTTGAACAAACTGATGAAAGCTCTGCTGTAATCTTTTCAGTCAGTAGGATTTACAAGTTAGTTTTCCAACTTTAAGCCCAAAATTGTAAGCTCCAAGATCTTATGTACTTCTGGGCAGTGACTGTAAAGAACTGAGTGTTTTCAGCACCTATCACATAATACTAACAAAAATAGCTTATTAGGCCAATAAACATATTTAAAGAGAGTAAAAATAATTACAAAGAATATCCAGTTACAAAGAGATATTTACTAGCCCATATTGGTAGTCTGTTTGGCTACTAGTGAGGTGATTCAGGTTCAGAATAGGTGTTGATTTTCAGGGCTGTTGAATGAAAGTGGATAGATGTACTAAGCATTTTCTATGGAGTGAACATAAATAGGGCATGAGCTTTATTTAACTCTAACATTGTATTTGTATTTCCTCTCCCCACTGTTAAAAATGGGAAGTGGAAATCTCTAATGAGATCATCTCAGATAAGTGGTTCATAATGACGTGAAAGGCAAGGAAAAAGGGGAATTTCTTGTATGTGCTCAAATGCTTCAGGTATGAAACAGGGAAAATCATCTGGTTCAAGCACAGGGATTTGCTACTTTCACTCTTGGCCCAGTGATATCAGTCTGATATCTCACTAGGGCAGGAAATAAATGCATTACACCAATGGAAAGCTGGAATTTTGAGCTTTAGAATGATATAGGGATATTATCTCTTTCTAGACAGTATATTGAAAGATTTTGACTTTGAAATCATATCACTTTGATTATTATCATTCCCCCCATCTTTGTTTTAGTAGCTAATATCTGACAAGCTGCCAGTGTTAGATTAATGCCTCATACTAAATAAAATCTGAGATTCTAAGGTGATAGGAGACAAATTTCTAATTATAGCAGTTCTGAATATACTGGCCACTACAATCTCACCAAAATCTAAGCAAAATAAACAAGGGTGTGATAAAGTCTGATATTTTGTGCCCTGCTCGGTTTAAAATTTATTTGATGGAGCAGCACAAATATTATAAGGACCATTAAAATTTTCCAAACATAAGTGGATATGGATCAGAAAAAAAAATCCCTGTATGAATTAATATTTTAGTGTGTATATTGGACAACATATGTCAGCAACTTAGATGATAGCATGGGCTGTCTTGATGCCTCTTTTTAAGGCCAGATTTTGCAGTTATTTACATCCATCCAACATCACTTACTTCATTGAGATTGCACAGGTGCAACTGAGGGAAGAATTTTACCAATAGAGATCATAGCACCAAAAATGGCAGTTCTGACTTGGGGAAGAGGGTGTAAGTGTGCCTAATTTGAAAACCATTTAGAAAGCCTTTTCAGTACATAACTGCATGTGACTGAACTGCTTCATTGAGGTGATGTCCACATTTGTCACTAGTGAGATGTATCCCTGGGTGTTGCTGAGCTTTGAGAACCTTCTAGGAAAGTGGTGCTCATTGGGACCATACAAAGGCCCCCTCTGAGCACCAGTCATTTGAAGCTGAGATTATAAAACACCATGCAGTCCCTAGCCATTTTATTTCCTTCCTTTGTGCAGCTAATTGTGGACAGGTTTTCTTTTTGATTTTTAGCCAGAAACCTAGTTTTAACTTGTACTTTAGACATGTTACACTGATAAAGACCATTTTAAGTATTTTCCATGCTGTCTAGATTCCTGGGACACCTCTGGCTTAATTCTGGGCCATCATGTTAGCACTAAAGGATATGGCAGAAAAGACACAGTTTTAACAGTGTATTTCATTCCCTTCCATCTTCCCAGAGTTAGATGCACATACTCAAATGACTCTGTGTGTGTGTATAACCATAAGTAATTTAACATCTTTTTGTCTGTTTATCTATCTCTCAAGGCATTTGGGGTTAATAAAATCCTGTCTAGATTATTAAGCCATTAATTAACTGAAGGTATGTGTATCATGTATATATATTTCTTGCAAAGCATACCTGCTACATCATGAAGTTCCATTCACTCATAAGAAATGTCATCCATTAGAATGTAGCAGTATATGTGTTTCGGGGACTGGGAAGAGAGCTCCAGCAGGGAAGAGGCTAAGAAGACTGCACAGTTTTCATTAATTTAATATATTGCTTTACTGTTTCTAGGTATCTTCTCGGTGCTCAGCTTGGCATCTGAATGTATGACTCTTGCTGCTGAACTTCCCAAAGTGTCTTATGTGAAGGCCTTAGATGTCTGGCTGATCGTTTGTCTTCTTTTTGGGTTTGCTTCACTGGTTGAGTATGCAGTGGTTCAGGTAATGCTGAACAATCCAAAGAGAATTGAAGCTGAAAAAGCAAAAATTGCCAAGGCAGATCAAGCAGAAGGGAAAGGAGGCAATGTAGCCAAAAAGAACACAGTAAATGGTACAGGGACCCCTGTGCACATCAGCACTTTACAGGTAAGAGCTATGATACGTGAATCCCAGTCATCATTATTTAAGAAATATTTTTCATAGTTTAATAGTTTTAATCTTAAAAATGGGATTAGAAATAGCCAAAGCACATTATTCTTTATGCACCATGATCATTAATGGGCAACATTCTGAACAGTCCACCGCAAATGACTTCCGTTCAGATGTTCCCAGTGAAAAAAACGTGAAGCACATTTTTTTAACATCCTAATAAGATGCCTACTGCTGTGCTTCAAGTAAATCAAGTGACAAGCAACTTTATGATAATCTTGCACTTCTAATAGCAGCTGTGAAATTATAACTGGATTTAATTCAGTCCGGGCTTTCAGTAAGCATTTATTAAGAGCATACTCAAGTAACATCAGTCTCACTGCTTTGCTTGAAATGGCCATAGCTGTACTGCATTATACGTAAAGAATTTCTAATCCTAGGGACCCAGAAGTCCTGGCATGTATAAATAGGGGAGATCTCTCCCTGTTAAACTGCCCCCCCCTTGTGCTGTTAGAGCTAATGGAGAAATCTGTTAGTTGTCATTATATGGTTATGCATACTGTCTCATGCCAAAGTTTTCTATATGGATGCTGGCTTTACACGGCAGTAACAACATTCTTATGTAGAGAGATATGGACTCTACAGGCCAATCCTCGCCTGTCCTAGATGATATTTAACTTGATGTCTATTCTGCAGGAGGAAATATAGAGCTATACCAGGCACTAATTTGGCTTATGGTTTCCAATGACTCAACAATTTTAAATGAACAAAAATACGCCTGGGGTCCTGCTAAGGACACTTTGAGTCCAACAAATTACCTTAAAATGCTGTCCTAAAAAGGCATGGGAGGATTCACCCAGCATGGGGGTGGGGGTCTGGGTTAGTGAAAAGCTGACATACACCAATTTCTACTAGTCCACCAGCACCAGCAACATGCTGGGGTTGGACTATGGTATACTCCACCAATTCCCAGCTGGCAGTAGAGTCCCTAGGAAATCATTCTGGCTGGCATAAGTTAAACCAACCCTGTGGCTGCTTTAGCTTGTGCAAGGAGCCATTCTTGACCCCCAGTCATCCCTGGATTGTGGGGAGGAGTACAGGTGGCATAGCAACACTGGTGCACTGAGCATGAGCAGTTGGGAATTATGACCATGCTCTTTGTGTTAGGATGGGTACCAATTTCAGTAATTCCTTACAACAGAATAGCGTAGATACAACATTCCAGCAGAGCAGCATGGAATCTATTGATTACTTTTGTTAAAATTGATTACTTTTGTGCAGCTTAATCAAGGTTAACATTTTAAAATGACTATGGTGTTGCTAGCTAAAACAGATCTATGTGATCCTCTATCCAAATCATGTATTCCTCTGGTTGCATATCCCCTATCCACTGTGTGAGGTCCTTTTAATTGCTTTAACCACGCTGTGTAAGAACATTAGGTGTTTCTCTGTGATCATGTCTTTCATCTGTGCTATACTATAGTAGTGTTCTGCAAAGCTTTCCTAAAAGATGGCATATCACTATAGATTTTAAGGGCCAGATGTAGGTAAGGGATTGTGCATAGACAATCAACAGAAATATTCCCTCCCAGCATACACACACACAACGGAGGGGCAGAAGTGGGATAAAGGCTTGTACTCAAGTCCTGATTTCTCTCCCCAGAAAATGCAGGGGCCTACTCTGTGGGTCATTCATTACAGGAGCCTGGGTAGGGCACTCCAAGATGAAGACGGTTTGGCCTGCACAGTTTTGTGTGTTCCTCCAAGCTATCAGGGACCCTTATATGTGAACACCTTTTTCTCCTGGTGGGAATAATGTTTGCTGGATAGAGAGAGCTGTGCTTATGGCTTCTGCTGGCCATAATATAGGTACAAATGAAACACTGCTTTTTCTGAGAAATTTTGGAAGCATTTATGTAGTAGGACAGAATTTGTCTCTGTAATAGGGTTGTCTCCTTAAATGATAGTGGGGTTTGGGTCTAGCTGATTCTCCGTTCCAAGATGCAGTCCCTTTAAGAACAGGTGTTCTGAGACTGGTAACTCCTGGAGAGGGCCAAAGTGCTCCATATCCTCAACATTTCAGCTTTAATTCTTTTTGACCTTGACACACTGTATTTTGCTTATTTCAGGGCCGAGGGAACGAAGTCAAAACGTTCAAAGTTGGGTGCCTAAAGTTAAGCACCTGAATCCATATTTAGGTATCTACATAAATAGTCTGATTGGTAGAGGTGCTGAGGAGGGTTGCATGCTCAGCACTTCTCCAATAAGCCTACTTATTTAGGTGTCCAACTATGGGCTTAAGTGCCTAAATTTTGGCACCCAAGTTTGGAAATTAAAAGTGTGCTTGACTGAAAACTCCATATCTGAACTGCCTGACATTTTGGAGAGCTCTGAAATCCAAATCCACATTTCAGAGCTGGTTCTTCATACTACGAAGGGCTGAAAGGAGCTCAAAAGTAGATCCAAATTATACAACTTGGGCCTATCTCTAGTACAGATTACAGAAACCAGGGTGAGGAAATACTTAATGATGAACAGAATAAGGCATGAAAACCAATGAACAAAAGAGGAAGACATTAAGAAGCATACAGAAAGCAAGGGAGAAATGATGTTTTAAAAGAGATGGAGAATTTCAGAGTAAAAAAAAATATAGGAATGCTGCTGACTTCCCCTCTTTCCCGTGAGTGCTCTACCCCTCTCTGCCCCCGTGCCCCGCCCCCATTCCACCCCCTTACCCAAAGTCCCTGCCCCAACTCCGCCCCCTCCCTGCCCCTATTCCAACTCCTTCCCCAATTCCAGGCCCCGCCTCTTCCCTGCCTCCTCCCATGAGCGCGCCACATTCCCACTCCTCCCCCTCCCTCCTGGAGCACGGTAATGCTGCCAAACCGTTGTTTGGTGGTGACTGGGTGGGAAACACTGGGTGGTAGGTGGAGGAGCGGGGACACGGTGTGCTATGGGGAGGAGGAGGTGGGAGGGGGATGAGGGGAGCTTGGCTGCCATGTGGGTGCTCCCCCACCCTCACTCACTTTCACCAGGCTTGGGAAGGGGTGCAGGAGGGGGTGAAGGATGTGGGCTCTGGGAGGGAGTTTGGGTACAGGAGGAGCTATGGGGTGCTGACTTTGGGAGGAAGCTCAGGGCTGGGATGCAGAAAGGGGTTTGGGTGCTGGCTCTGGGAAGGGGCTCAGGGATGAGGGTTGGAGTGTGGCTTCCCACTAGGCAGTACTTACCTCTGGTAGCTCCTGGTCAGTAGTGGACACAGTGAGGATAAGGCAGGTTCCCTGCCTACCCCAGCCCAATACTGCTCCCGGAAGGGGCCAATGTGCCCATGGAGGGGGTGGGGGGCACGTGGCTTTGCGTGCTTCCCCTCTCTGAAAGCACTGCCCCCGCAGCTCTCCCAGCCAATGGGAGCTGTGGGGGTAGTACTTGCAACCAGGAGCAGTACGCAGAGGGCGCCCCCAACCCCTGAGGTCTCTGGGCTGTGCCGACTGCTTCTGGGAGCGGCTTGGGGCTGGGGTAGGGAGCCTGTCTTAGTGGCAGGCACGCTGCACCACCTGAGATCGCAACTGAGTGGGAGATCCTCTAGGATCATCCAGCCAATCGCGATCCATCGGTTGGTGACTACTGCTTTACTAGAATAAGTCTGGCAACAAATTACCCTCTGACTCCCTCTAATGTTTCATTAGTGTCATCAGCATCTTTAATAAAGGTCTTGGGCCCCAATCATTATCTTGAATGCAAAAAAGCACATTAGTAGGAAAAATGTGCTGAAATTACACCCAAAAGTAAACATCCAGAGTGCACCCAAACCATTCCTCTTAGTAGGGTAGATATACCGCCTGCATGGGGCTTAGTCTGGCAACAGGTGTTATTCTTATTTATTTATTCATTCAATTTATAATCAATAAAACAGAATCTATCCTGGGCTCTGGGCACCCATAACATTATTAAAGGTACATATAAAAACAGTAACTTCCCCTCTTCCCAAAACTAGAAAATAACCAACCAGAGATTTAAAATAAAATGCAAAAAATACCCAGGCTCACCTGGAAATGCCAGTCCTTATCATGCCTCTCAGTCATAAAAACGGCCATACTGGGTCAGACCAAAGGTCCATCCAGCCCAGTATCCTGTCTACCGACAGTGGCCAATGCCAGGTGCCCCAGAGGGAGTGAACTTAACAGGTAACGATCAAGTGATCTCTCTCCTGCCATCCATCTCCACTCTCTTACAAACAGAGGCTAAGGACACCATTCCTTACCCATCCTGGCTAATAGCCATTAATGGGCTTAACCTCCATGAATTTATCTAGTTCTCTTTTAAACCCTGTTATAGTCCTAGCCTTCACAAACTCCTCAGGCAAGGAGTTCCACAGGTTGACTGCGCTATGTGAAGAACAACTTCCTTTTATTTGTTTTTAACCTGCTGCCCATTAATTTCATTTGATGGCCCCTAGTTCTTATATTATGGAAACAAGTAAATAACTTTTCCTTATTCACTTTCTCCACACCTCTCATGATTTTATATACCTCTAGCATATCCCCCCCTTAGTCTCCTCTTTTCCAAGCGGAAAAGTCCTAGCCTCTTTAATCTCTCCTCATATGGGACCTGTTCCAAACCCCTAATCATTTTAGTTGTACTTTTCTGAACTTTTTCTAATGCCAGTATATCTTTTTTGAGATGAGGAGACCACATCTGTACGCAGTATTCAAGATGTGGGCGTACCATGGATTTATATAAGGGCAATAAAATATTCTCCGTTTTATTCTCTATCCCTTTTTAAATGATTCCTGACATCCAATTTGCTTTTTTGACTGCTGCTGCACACTGCATGGACGTCTTCAGAGATCTATCCATAATGATTCCAAGGTCTCTTTCCTGATCAGTTGTAGCTAAATAAGCCCCCATCATAGTGTATGTATAGTTGGGATTATTTTTGCAATGTGCATTACTTTACATTTATCCACATTAAATTTCATTTGCTATTTTGTTGCCCAGTCACTTAGTTTTGTGAGATCTTTTTGAAGCTCTTCACAGTCTGCTTTGGTCTTAACTATCTTGAGCAGTTTAGTATCATCTGCAAACTTTGCCATCTCACTGTTTACCCCTTTCTCCAGATCATTTATGAATAAGTTGAATAGGAATGGTCCTAGGACTGACCCTTGGGGAATACCACTAGTTACCCCCTCTGTTTTGAAAATTTACCATTTATTCCTACACTTTGTTCCCTGTCTTTTAACCAGTTCTCAATC
Source organism: Gopherus evgoodei (assembly GCF_007399415.2). NCBI lineage: Eukaryota > Metazoa > Chordata > Testudines > Testudinidae > Gopherus > Gopherus evgoodei. Next base: position 80,590,571 of record NC_044326.1, on the reverse strand, counting down.
CATGAAAATATCTTCCCTCTTATCCCATGACAACTTAATTTACATAAGAGCCTTTGGTGAGGGACCTTGTCAAAGGCTTTCTGGAAACCTAAGTATACTATGATTACTGGATCCCCCTTGTCCATATGTTTGTTGACCCCTTCAAAGAACTCTAGTAGATTAGGAATGTTAAATGTTATTATTTAATGGTCACTGTTTCCGAGTGGTCCTGTTATAGTTACCTCTTGGACCAGATCCTGCGCTCCACTCAGGTCTACATTGAGAATTGCCTCTGCCCTTGTGGGTTCCTGTACCAGCTGCTACTAGAAGCAGTCTTTTAAAGTATCGAGAAATTTTGTCTCTGCATTTCGTCCTGAGGTGACATGTACCCAGTCAATATGGGAATAATTGAAATCCCCCACTATTATCGAGTTCTTTATTTTGATAGCCTCTCTAATCTCCCTTAGCATTTCATCGTCACTATCACTGTCCTGGTCAGGTGGTCGATAATACATCCCTACTGTTATATTCTTATTAGAGCATGGAATTACTATCCATGGCGATTCTATGGAATATGTGGATTCATTTAAGATTTTTACTTCAGTTGATTCTACAGTTTCTTTCACATATAGTGTCCCTCCCCTTCTCCCCTTCCTCCCCCCCGCGCATGACTTGTTCTGTCCTTCCGATATATTTTGTACCCCCAAATGATTGTGTCACATTGATTGTCCTCACTCCACCAGGTTTCTGTGATGCCTATTATATCAATATCCTCCTTTAACACGAGGCACTCTAGTTCACCCGTCTTATTATTTAGACTCCTAGCATTTGTGTACAAGTACTTTAAAAACTTGTCACTGTTTAATTGTCTGCCCTTTTCTGATATGTCAGATTCTTTTTATGTGAATGTTTCTCGTCTGATCTGGCCCATACTTTATCCTCTTCCATCCTCTCCTCCTGACTAGAACCTAGAGAATCTCTGTCAATAGACTCTCCTCTAAGAGAAGTCTCTGCCCGATCCACGTGCTCTGCTGCAGCAGTTGGCTTTGCCCCATCTCTTAGTTTAAAAACTGCTCTGCAACCTTTTTAATGTTAAGTGCCAGCAGTCTGGATCCACTTTGGTTTAGGTGGAGACCATCCTTCCTGTATAGGCTCCCCCTAATCCAAAAGTTTCCCCAGTTCCTAATAACTCTAAACCCCTAAATCTCATCCACGCATTGAGACTCTGAAGCTCTGTCTGCCTACCTGTCCCTGCGCATGGAACTGGAAGCATTTCTGAGAATGCTACCATAGAGGTCCTGGATTTCAGGCTCTTTCCTAGCAGCCTAAATTTGGCCTCAGGGATGTCTCTCCAACCCTTCTCTATGTTATTGATACCTGCATGTACCACCTACTCCTCCCCAGCACTACACATAAGTCTATCTAGAAGCCTTGAGATATCTGCAACCTTCACACCAGGCAGGCAAGTCACCATACGGTTCTCCCAGTCATCACAAACTCAGCTATCTCTATTTCTAATGATTGAAACTCTCATTACTAACACCTGCCTTTTCCTAATGACTGAGTTCCCTCCCCTGGAGAGATAACCTCAGTGCAAGAGAATACCCCAACATCATCTGGAAGAAGGGTCCCAACTATTGGAAGGTTTCCCTCTGCTCCCATTGACTGCTCTCCTTCCCTGGGCCTTTCATCCTACTTAACAGTGCAGAGGTGTTTGATTGGAGATGGGACAAATCTACACTGTCCCAGAAAGCCTCATCAACATACCACTCTGCCTGCCTTAGCTTCTCCAGTTCCCAGTCTGTGTAAAATGGTGGCCTTTGCAGCATGTTCTAAAGGTTAAGATTGATGCTATTTAGAACTGAGAGTGGGGAATAAAAGTAAATTCCAAAGTCAAGAAAGCCCCTCCCTGGTAGAAACTCCCTCTTTTAAACCAGTGGGAGCCTAGCTTGAGTTTTTCTGTTCAGTGCAGCTGTGACAGTATGACAAAGGGATCATATATGGCAGGTCTTAAGAAATTGCCCCAATTTCTGAGCCAGAGAAAGATGGAGAAATGCCTTTCTCTTCAATTCTGCACTCAGAACAACAAGGGTTTCAACAACAGCTTCAGATTGTGAACTCTAGAAACAAAAAGTGGGCACACACCCATGGCTGAGAGGACAGATAGGAACATCTGGAAATGCGGCGATAATTCTATCAGCATCATCTTCCCCAGCCTACACTTCAGATAGCTAAACTTCCTCTCTACCCAAACCCTTGATGAGGTGTTCAGCAGTACAGGCTGACTTGGCTGAGAAAGAGAAATACAGCTGGGTGTCATCAGTCTATTGCAATCCTCACAGCCTCTTCAGTAACCCTCGCAACTGTCATAGAGTCATAGAGTTTAAGGCCAGAAAGGCCCATTAGATCATCTCGTCTGATCTCCTATATATCATCCATATACATACTGAATGAAATGAGACAAGACAGAACCCTGCAGAATTACACATGAGAGAGTCCTTAGTAAAGAAAACCAATTGCCCCAAATTACCGTCTAGAATCTGTGAGCGATAAGACTGACACGTATAAAGGGAAGTGCTAGTGTTTACAGATATGTTAACAGGGCTTCATAGTCACTGCTATCAAAAGGCATCTGGTAGATCTAACAAAATCACATGAACACCTATGTGTGAGAAAACAAAGGAAGATTCAGTTGCTGTTGTAGCTTTTGCTAGTGCAGAAAGCTCTAATGCATGTCAATCTACATATCAGGAGCCAACTTTTACCACACAGTTTCCACAGATATCACTGGTCCTAAGCATCGAGAAAATTTTGATAATCTCTGATGCTGTGGTAACTTTTTTTTTTCTTTTTTAGCAAATTTTGACTTTTTAATGGTAACCACTGTGGGAGTTTGATTTTTTTTCCCACTGCAGAGTAACATCATATAGTGAAAAAAACAGGGAAAAGGAGAACTGTTTGAAAAATGAGTCATTTTTTCTTTGCTACCACTCGTGGTGTGATTGCAGAGAGAGATTACATTGTTAACTCTGGCAAATTCTCCTGGATTTGAAAAGTCACATTTTCATCATGCCCGTTTATAGAAGCACACATGTGTGCTGATGACTGAACTGAACATTTGCTAAAAGAATAATGATTTTGGCAGATGATGAATGGCTCCCTGAAGATGGTGATAACACCCCCAACTCAGTCTGTCTTAAGGAGAAATAGGCATATTTCTTGCTAATCTTCTCAGAGCATTGCTAACATATTTCTGGGCTTTGGCATCTGATGCATATTATGTTCATCTATGCTGATTTATAATCTATATGACCATTCCTTTGATCTTACTATAGTGCTTTTTCCTTCACCTGTGTGCTTTAACCTCAGAGATTTTTCTTGCAGATTCATTACGTGCACAGTTTTGACTTTGACAGCTAAACCACTGTGTATGTATGTGAAGGCAATATTAAATACCTTTGACCTGTTGCTGACTTCAAGAGAAGCAGACCATGGGCACCTTGGGTTTTGTTGGTTTGTGTCTTTTGTAGCTAAGCATTACTTCTGATGCTATTGCTCTACCATAAAGATGGTTTAGGGACAAGTGTTGAGAATTTACAGAAAAGATGGTACTTTAGTATCATACCAACTTCCTTGGTAAAACACAAGAAACTTAGTCAAACTGCCCTAAAAACATATAGATAGAATACATTCTAGGTGATGATTCTAGGAACTCATCACATTGTGTATTAGCATCAGGTTTGCCTGCTAAGGGCAAGACTCAATAGATCAGTTTTCTAAGAGATAAAGCACAAGATGGAGTACTAGTTGATCTGTTATGGACCACCAAATCACACTAGAGAACAGGATGACTGGCTCCTTATGCACCTAGTTATAGTGTGTAGAGAGAAAAAAACTCTTTCAGGAGGAACTTCAATCTAAGAACATATGCAGGAAGTCTCATGTTGCCAGTACTAAAACATCCTTGGAATTTCTAGAAATTATGGATGACAATTTTACTAACTCAGAAATTGTTGCAACCATTTTGTGGAAGATTCTATTACCACATCTCATATTGACAAATAAAAGTTAGTGGTTGCTTAGGTAAAAGTGATCATGACTTGATTACATGTGTTTTGTGCAAACGGAATAAATTTATTGTTGTTCAATGTGTATTTTACAATAGCACATAGGAGCCCTTACATTGGACCAAGACCCCATCGTGCTAGGCCTCCCACCAGGCAGTACTTACCTCTGTTAGCTCCCGGTCAGTGGCAGATGCAGCGAGGCTACAGCAGGTTCTCTGCCTACCCCGGCCCCATACTGCTCCCGGAATGGGCCAGTGTGTCCATGGAGGGGGTGGGGGACACGTGGCTCTGCGTGCTTCCCCTTTCTGCAATGAGAGCTGTGGGGGTGGTACTTGCAACCAGGAGCAGTACGTGGAGGGAGACCCCCAAGGCCGAGGGGCTGCGCTAGTTGCTCCTGGGAGCGGCATGGGGCCGGGGTAGGGAGCCTGTCTTAGTGGCAGGCATGCTGCACCACCTGAGATCGTGATTGAGTGGAAGATCCTCTGGGATCGACCAGTCAATCGCGATCCACTGGTTGGTGACCACTGCTTTACTAGAATCAGCCTGGCAACAAATTACCCTCTGACTCCCTCTAATGCTTCATTAGTGTCATCAGCATCTTTAATAAAGTTCTTGGGCCCCAATCATTATCTTGAATGCAAAAAAGCACATTAGTAGGAAAAATGTGCTGAAATTACACCCAAAAGTAAACATCCAGAGTGCACCCAAACCCTCTGTAAAACCACTGTCGGAAGACAGGATATTGGGCTGGATGGACCTTTGGTCTGACCCAGTACAGCCATTCTTATGTTCTTATGAGTCTATGGTATATCCATTCATCAAACCTGATTGGTTTTAATCATGACAAAATGAGTCAGATACCCTAAAATACATACAGATTAATAACAAGTGAAGAAAAAAGAAGTCAATGACTCTTGATCTAAAACATTTAAATTAAAAACTGACTTCGGCCACAATCCTTCAAGTTCTCCTTTCTTGCTGCTCAGGCAGATGCAGTTGCAGCATCCAAACATGTTTTGTTTTTGTTTGTTTTTTGTCTTATCTCTGAAGTAAAACGTATCATTTAAAAAAAACTGATTTTTGTTGGGTAACTAGCACAGCAACATTAGTGCATTCTATTTGCAAATCCTCCATTTTTGTCTACAAAATTAAGTTTGGCAAATGTGGCACCATATGATGAACCCCATGGTCATAATGGAACACTTGATTACCTCCCCCAAAACCATTGTGATCAGATAAGAAAAATAAATAAATGAGCAGTGATAGTATGATGTACCTATCCTGATGCTAGGATTTATTTTTATGCAGTGTACCTTGGCAGTTTTCAAAGAGGGGTAAAATATAAACCCCAAAATATTTTTCAGTTGATCCAAAAGTCCTGATGTGCTTTCCAATCCTGAAATTACCTGTTAAACCAGTATACTTACATTTTTATTTTTTGACTGCTTCTCTGAATATTCTAAAATGAAAGGAGTCTCTGGGAGAGGTTTTCAAATGCACAGAAGACAGTTAGATATCCACCTTCCATTGATGCTTAGCAGTGGTCTCCAAATCTCTTCAGGCTGACTGGATTAATCTTTTTATGGTGTTTGTAACAGCTGAAATATAAACTCTCTGCAGATCAGGTATCGGGACCCAGGTAACTGTTTTTCAAAACCTTAGTCCTTCATTACATGAAATATCAATTTATTTTTAAAATTGCCTTTCTATGTACCAGCAAAGAGGGCAAGTCTGGGATAGAGACAGACTCAGCTGAGTTTAAATTCCCTTCCCCATGATCTGCTCCCCTTTACCCCAGGAGTGTTGAGGGAACAGACAGCTGGGAGAAAGGTTGCCCTTCAGTCTCTCAGAGGAGTTTTCCATTCATGAGATCCTCTAGCAGTGACTCTGGGAAAATGCTGTATTACCTTTGTTGCAGTCATTATAGAGGGACAAGGACTATTGATACAAGGAGGGTACTCTCTCTCCTTTAAAGGAGTTCCCTCACAGGGTTTAAGCATATTAGCCATCTGGTATGGGGAACCTTTCTGTGTTCAAGCTTGGTGGATAAAGTACTTCAATTTCCAGATTCCAATCCTAATTGCAGCTTCTGAGCCCCAGTGTAACGTAAGTATTAAATGATATCAGTCTAACAACTTTCTTGTGCTCTGAATCCACTTAGAAAAAATATCCTCTCTCTCTGTAGCCTTAAAATATAATCTAGCAATATAGCATAGTTAGTTCCACAGCATGAGGCACCTTGTATATGCAAAATTATATAATTATGAATGTTTAGATTAGTTTATATGATAGGCTGATCATCCTTAAGTACTCTATATTACAAGCATTCCTGCAAATTAAGCTAATGTTGTGAATCCCCATCAACAAGTAATTTCATATATATTTGTTTGCTGCGTTCTCTCACAGGTGCATTTTGTTTGTGAATAAAATATTTGTGAGTAGATCATGATTTCCCAAACTCTTTATTTCATAGGTTGGCGAGACCAGATGCAAAAAAGTTTGCACCTCGAAATCTGATCTGAGATCCAATGATTTCAGCATCGTTGGAAGCTTGCCAAGAGATTTTGAATTATCAAACTATGACTGTTACGGAAAGCCCATTGAAGTCAACAGTGGACTCGGGAAATCCCAAGCAAAGAACAACAAGAAGCCACCTCCTCCCAAGCCTGTCATTCCATCAGCAGCAAAGCGAATTGATCTTTATGCAAGAGCATTGTTTCCTTTCTGCTTCTTGTTCTTCAATGTCATATACTGGTCCATATATTTATGATAAATCTTTTATTTTTTCATTTGTGTAAAATATATCTCATTTCATTATTCTCTTCCCCAATCATGAAGGCCAGTCTGTGAAATTATTTTGCATTTGCAAAGCAATATATTGCATTTGAGATGCCATGCGATTGTAATAAAAATATGGCATCTTAATTTTGAATGAAAGCATGACACTGCAATGTCTGTGCTGAAACCAACTGTTGTATATAAATGTACAACATACATCCTGCTTTAGGAATATATGAAGGATGATGCATACCACATTATTAAAGCAAAATAATTCTCTTCAGTTATTAACATACAGATTTAAAGTGTTTCTGATAATGAAACTGATGTGCATGTTGAGTATTAAGATCAATATTCTAGTACGTGTAGTATTTAACAACTCTTCTTATGACTTTCAGATAAAAAATCTGTTCTTGTATAATTTTAAATGGCACTGTTAAAGAAAAAGCTAAGTTGTAATTAATATTCTTTAGACTTTGTAAGTAAGTGAAGAAAGTATTGACTAAGCTGATCTTGTCTATGTGAAAAAATAAAGATCAGAGAATAACTAATTTTGTAAAATTATCTCATTTAGAAATATTACTTTGCATCCTTCAAGCAAACCCACTGCAAAAGTGAGTGAAAATGTGTTTGCAACCAAAAATTTGGTCCAATATTTATTGCCATCTCCACAAGGCACACGTTAGAAAACCTGCAGGCAGAGGAGAAATTGGGGCTAGAGGCTGTATTTGCTATTTCTAGAACATGCCCCCCCCAAATCTATCAACAGGCCGCTCTCCAGGCTTCTAAGCAACAGGAATTGTGGAGCAGCATCACAAGGTAGGGTCTAAATTCTGTACCTTACTTATGTGTGGCAAACCCTTCCAAGCTTGCAGTGTAGGAGTCACAGTCTTGTCTGGTTTGCATGGGTTGCAGTTTCTGAAGTTTAAAAGGCTTGAATATAAGTGAACCCATTCTTCCCATGGTCAAATTTCATCATGACCCATATTCAAGGTTTGCATTTCAACAAGTTAGAACAGATCACCAAAAGTGAGGCCTAGCAACTATAGTGAAAGGGACAGGTTTCTGATTCTGAACAACTCAAAGGCTGAGGCCCATACAAAAAGTCATCTTGTGCAGAGGCCAGAGAGCAGGAGTGCAGTGTCTGTCCATACCAACCCATTTATGCTGCTGCTGCTTGTTGAAAATGAAATCCTAAATGTAGTAAGGGTGTGTGTCATAGTATCTTTCCCCAATCTGAACCTTAGAGTCCAGAAATTGGGGTACTAGCTTGAATTCCTCTAAGCTTAATTACCAGCTTAGATTTGATAAGCTGCCACCAATCAGGAATTCGAGAGCCTGATACACTCTGGTCCCCCCAAAACCTTCCCTGGGGACCCCCAAGACCCAGACCCCCTAGATCTTAACACAAGGAAAGTAAACCCCTTTCCTCACCGTTGCCTTTGTCAGCCTTCCCCTCCCTAGGTTACCCTGGAAGATTACCGTGATTCAAACTCCTTGAATCACAACATAGAGAAATTAGGTCTCCTGGAGAGAGAGAGAGATTCACGCTCCGTGAATCTAAAACAAAGGGATTCCACCCTTCCCCTCCCTTCTCCTTCCCTGTTAAGTACAGACTCAATTCCCTTGAGCCTCAACAAAGGGAAAAAAATCAGACAGGTCTTAAAAGCAAAACTTTTAATAAAAAGAAAGAAAAAAGTAAAAGGTCTATCTCTGAAATTTAGATGTAAAAAGTTACAGGGTCTGTCAGCTTAAGAAATTGGAGAAACAGCCTCCTCCAATAGAAATACAATTTAAAATACTTCCAGCCAAATACACATTTGCAAATAAAGGAAAACAAATAAAAAGACTATACCACCTTTTTACCTTTATACTTACAAAATTGGAATAGGAGATTAGAGAGCCTGTAGGTACATGTGGTCACTCTCAGAGCCCAGAGAGAACAAAGCAAAACCCAAAAAATACAAACAAAGGCTTCCCTCCACCGAGATTTGAAAGTATCTTGTTTCCTGATTGGTCCTCTGGTCAGGTGTTGCAGGTCACTGCTTCCTAACCCTTTACAGGTAAAAGAGACATTAACCCTTAACTATCTGTTTATGACAGTGTGACATAGGAGTTCTGATGATAAGCTGCTCTTTATTTTGTAGACCACACTTTCCTAATAGTTTAGTCCCATGAGGGCTGTAATATCATGGTTTAATTTTAGTTGCTGGGTCTAGTGTTCAGGTGATGGCCTGTGCTATACAGAAGTTTGGACTAGATGATTTGGTGGTTCCTGCTGGCCTTAAACGCTTTATGACTCTATGACCCTGTAATATGACGTGACTTAAGATTACAAAAGTACATTAGCTTAGTGTATGTAGTACTGCAGTCAGATTTCACAGACTCCAGTGGTTACTATTACACTGTCCTTTGTGAAACTAAGATATAAAGTGAGACTAACAAAAAAATGATATTTTCTGCTATCTGAAGGAATCGAAGAAGGTACAAGCAACCTAGGCCTCCTCCAGTACACAGTGAGAATTTGCTTCAGCCCTAATGCAGCAGCAGAATTGTGACCTCAGGGAATACATTTCCTTTTGGAAAACTGAGTTATAGTTGTTAGTCAAAATATTAAAATACAACATTTCCTACTAACTGGGGGATTTACCAAAGTTAGTATACACTAGTCCCCTACTAAAAGATAGAAATGGGCCAGGAGAAAAATCTGATTTTTCCAGCTGAATCAGAGTGTTCAACTGAAATGCAGTCTTTAAGGAGAAGCAGGTAATAAAGCTTCTGTTGAGCTGACCCTCTTGTTCACAGGGGCAGATTCAACCAGGATGCGCAACAGAAAAAGCATCATATGGCTTCCATGTTGTAACTTATCATATGTCCCTGTGCACTTGAGCTCAAAATGCATCTGATCTAGCAACCTCCAAAACTGCATATATAGAACAGAAAAGTTCACCAGAGCTACAGTGGGCAGCTCAGAAACAAAAACAAGTTTTAACAAATAACTGCCCATCTGTGAACAAAGGTGGAGTACTTTTCTGAGGTGCAAGGTCTATGCCCCACTTAAGCACAGAGGTAAATTTCAATATTTGGGTATTCTTTGATTTTCAGCAAAACATTGTGGAAGCTCTTACATTGCAAATTCCAGTGCATGTAGATAGTTTCTGATTCTAGCAGTAATAATCTATGTATGGTTCAGAGATGTGCTACTGTTCAAGATATTGGGTGCTCAACAGTCTTGCATCTCCAGTGTACAGATATGCAGCCTTCAGGGGCTATTTACATAGGCAGCCTGAATATAGCCCATAGATTGGTTTCTGACTGCAAAAGATGGAAGTAACCCAAATGTTACTGGACACTGTTGAACTGAAAAACAAGTTGAGGGGTGAGAGGGAGGAGTTAACATTGTTTAGGCCAGTAAGTCTCAAACTTTTGTATTGGTGACCCCTTTCACATAGTAAACCTCTGAGTGCACCCTCCCTTATAAATTAAAACCACATCTTTTCATATTTAGCACTATTATAAACGCTGGAGGTGGAGGCAGACATCTTGCAACACCCCCACATGATAACCTCGTGACTAGCTGAGGGGTCACAACCCCAAGTTTGAGAACTCCTGGTTTAGGCTCTGTTTCAAAGTTGCCTATTTTTTCCAGCTGAGGTTTGGAAGTTGTTACAAAACCTAAGGAGAGATGAAGAAGATTCACAGAGGAAAGGCTACATAAAGGCAGAGTAATATATATAATTTATTCTCATACTTGTATTTTTTTCCTAAGGTTCTGGAGGGCAAGCAAATAATAACCCAGTGTTGGAAATTATATGCCTTCTGAAAGATACTTTGTTTGTTAGTACTTTTATATCAGGTGGCTTGTCTGTAATTAATGTCCATATTTTATATGTACAATTCCATTACAGATTTTATTGTTAAATTAATCTCTGTTCCTTCTTGCTTTCCTGCTTACTTTATGGTTTTCGTGTTTACCACAAAACATTTAATCACTAATACACCATAATTACTTTCCAATTCAACTCCCACAAGAGCAAGCAAAAGAAATATATATTATAATGGCAGATGTTTTGTTTCTTTCCTGAAAGCACAAAAGACTAAGGACAAGAATAAGATGTAGAACCAAATCCAAAACACACAAAATTTAGAATAACATTCATATGAGGCTTAAAATAGAAGATACCTTGTACTTTGACAAGCAAAGGATATCAAATGCAGCAACATTTTTATCACTGCAGAACACTCTACTTGCTCCAGTGAGTAATAATTGATATAAGAAGGCTTTTACATTTTATTTTTCACCCTACTATTAAAAGGTTATGAAGAGTTTCATGTGTCATCTTTTTGTATCATGGTCCTTCAGCTCCCTCTAGTTGTAAAATGCTGCCTGTAGAATGACATCTGCCAGCTACATTCTGGAATAGGATGCAAAAGTGCAAAACTGATTGCCTGTTTGGGGGATACAGATATTAAACACAGTGATGTTGTAGAGTAAAACAATAATAACAGGCTCAATAAAGAGCTAAGTTCGATAACTGCAGTTACTAATACAATAGGGGGTGTTAAGAAAACAATATAACAATTACGAAATTCTAATAATGAAGATAAAAATTTCAATTCCTCCTCAGCAAACAGCAGATTTATAATTAGATTAAGCACAGTAGTTCTGAACAACCTACGTAGTGGAGCAACCTGTTCTGAAAGGAGGAATTTTTGCAAGTTTCAACTTGCATGGTTTCCCTGTAAGCAGAAGAAACACAGGTTTCCATTCTCCCTTTAATCGGTACATCTTTCAAGATTCACTTGAGCCTCAGGGAATTCAAAATAGGCTTGGGGTTGCCCTTTGTCTCCGCTGTGCTATCTAGTATAACCAGCTCTGAAATGCCCCTGAACAGCACAGCTCCTGCTCGGAGAACATCCAAGTGGATCAAACTTTGTATTCAAATGTGCTAAGAGCTTGTAGGTGACTCCATACCTTAAGATCTTAGAATTCCATTCCACCAGATCCAAAACAACATATATTAGTAATTTCCATGGGAATGAGTTTGGCTTTTGCCTGGAGCACAAATCACACATTTATGGATCATTACTCTCTAGAATTGGCATCTAAATCAGATGTCCAATTTTGGAGAGCAGTTCTGCAACCGTTATATGACGAATCCTCCTTTTATTCTCCTTTAAGAGATGTTACTTCTAGTTTCTTTTCTACAACAGGGAATCTATACAAACAATTCTTGAAAGAAAAAGAAATACTTACTAATAAATAACCTAACTTTTAGAAAACATTGCCCATATCGCTCCACACTTCCAACCCTATTTTCTTACTTCTGTGTCTTTAATAGTTTGAGTAAGAGGGAAAAGGAAGTGGGTGGGGCTAATCTGTCCCTGAATATTTCTCAGCTGCCAGTACCAATTTGTTTTTCATTTTAAATCTTCAGTGCATTACCTTTGCCTTGTTTCTGATTTCATCAGATAATACCCAATATCTTAATAAATGGTCATCTTGAAATGATTTAATGCAGGAATCTACTGATCATTTACCATGACCTGGCTTCAAGACATCAGTGGTGACATCATGTAACAGCCTTGAGTTTTGGTATGGTAAATAAAACTAAAATTGTCATCGTGAAATCTCTTTGGAAAACTTAACTAAATGTCTACGACACAAGCTTTGCCTCTGCAGTGAGACACTTTGTCCAAGTGCAATGATGGAGTGAAGTGTCTTTACAAGGTACTCCCTGTATGTCATATTTGCTTTCTTCATATTTGCATTTTGTTGTGGTTTACTGACAGCTGTGGCAGAAGTGATTTACTTTGGGGGGGGGTTTATTACTATTAGTAGTGCCAAAGTGAAACCCACACTCACATGCACACATTTGGCAGGCATGGGGCTGAGAGCAGCAATAAAACTGTATGGGAATGTGACTGAATAAAGGTTCATTGTATGGGAATGTGATTGAATAAAGGTTGATCTGGATGGTAAAGTGTATGTGAATAGTAAATAAGATGAAAATATATTGGCCTTATTTAGTGCTCATATATGAAAGGTAACTATATTTCACCACTGTTAGATACCTGTGTAACTGTAGAATTATATGTTGTTTGGATGAATACCCACTATAGGCTTGATATTTTCCAGCTCTTTCTAGAGTTTATTGCTGAAAACAACTTATGAGAAACAAATTGTAACATTTTCAGTCTTATTGATTTTGACTATTACCTTCTAAATTTTCTGTTGACCCACTGAGCCAACAAAATATCCTTCTCAGTGTTTAATAAGTGTTTACAACATATATATTTCTCAGCGTCCCAGGCAGCCTTCTTCGTTGGATTAAAACGTTCATTTATTTTACTTCTGAAGACCTGCTTGCATTAGAATTTGGAATTGGTTTGCGGTTTGGCCATTTCAAAGGCTAAATGCCATGCTCTTGAGAATTTCTGAGGCTCAGATTCTTGAAGGTATTTAGGCACCTAAACCCTATTTAAATCAATGGGAGTTTGAGACCTAAATACCTTTTGATCATCCAGGCCTAAGTGTCTGCTCCTCCCAGAGATCTCTCTCAGGATCAGGCCTATGCTAGAGAATGGCACATTCAATAGAATGTCAATAGGCAAATCATTATCCATTAAAATATACTTAATTAATCTACTTAATTTAATTATATATTGTTACTAATCTACTAATGCTTCACATATGTTAATTGGCTGCTCATTAGGACCTCCCGCATTAATTAAATGAAGACTAAACAAACAAAAATACAGGGGAAGGAATCCTTTAGCCCAACACAGGTGGGAAAAAAATGTTGCTATTATCCCCTTAGAAATATGCCAAGCAGTCTCTGGTTTCTTTGGGTCTTACAAGTCTTAGAGGATTTGAGGACGTCACTATTGCTACAGAAGAATAATTAAGCTCCCCTCACCATTTGACTTATGGAGCGAAAAGGTGAAGAAAAACAATAGAGGAGACAAAAGAGGACAGCAGAGGATTGGTGGAGGTAGAGGGAAGCTGACAAATCTCTGTTCTCACTGCAAAAAGTCCTCTCTTGCTGTTCTATAGTAATGACCCAAACACCAACTTGGAATAGTATTACTGCTATAGCAGTATTTTCACTCATTACTGAGAAATGCTGCAGTGTAATTCTATTGGGATCTTGGGTCCCTGCCCTGCAAAAATTCACCCTAAGAGATTTTAAACAGAAAATGTCAACTACTTAGCCAAGTTTGGCAGCAATTTATTATCTCGTATATTACTCACAACCACATTTTATTGCTTTATTTATCAAAATTCTTCCTTGCTATTCCCATGGAAAAGCATTTTAAATTAGGAAGGTGGGGGGGGGTTCTTTGTGGGTTTTTTAATTATTGTTATTATTTACATATACACAATATTGAACCAGATTACAGTTTACCTTATTTTCTTGAGGAATATAAAAAAGGATATGGTACATTTTAAATGACAGCTTCTCAGAGTGAATTTGCCAATCTCCATCAAGAAAGTCTTGATGAACGTAAATTGGTGGGGGGGGAAATTCACAGCCAGAAATGAATCCATTAATGCAAGAAAAACTCCTGCTGAGAGTCTGATGAACATTGACAATTGAACTAAACCACTTTGGCTGAAAGGAAATCCTATATTTAAAGACAAGAAAACATTCAATCTTCAAATACTTTCCATTTACCAACAGAAAAGAAAAAATAGCTTGATTGAAATTATAAGGTAATCTTTTCCATTATTGTCATGTCCATTCCCTGCCAATGATAGATTGTTTCCTACAGTAAATGCTTCAATGTTCTGACCAATTCATTTTTAAATAATTCAAGGGATAGAGTAGTTTCTACTTTCTAGCTAAATATTATGGGCCAGATCATTTGAGTCTACCTGAATTTTGCTTGGTGCAGAACCTGAGATGGGGGTGGAGACATCAGTTCACTCCCTGGCATAATTTACAGCAGCATCAGGGAGGAAGGATGGTCTGTTGGTTCTACCACTGGGCTGTTGTGACGTTGCACTCTATATGATTTTATGAAAATATGCTAATGAGTTTAAATATAATGTAACTGGAATATGCTTCATCCAAAAGGTCTCTTGTAAGGTATCATTACAAAGCGTATAATCTACTGAGTGTGATCATCCTATTTGTATAAATGTATGGCTCTTGTATCTGAAACTAGAAATATGAAATATAACTCTGAGAGCCTATTGTAATTATGCAAAGTGTGGACCATTAATGAAACCAGGACAATTTCTGCAGATGTCTCTGTTTTACTTGTATGTCTCCCTGTATACATGTGTGTGAGCAAGTGGGTAATGAAGTCTTACAGTGATATGTGCATGTCACCTGAACTGGAATCCACCTTTAACCTGGTGCTTTTCCATTGAGAAGGAGGGGTTGGGAACCTAGAGAGGGACAAAGGATTCCTGCCTTATGCAAAAGATATATAAATGGGTGGAACAGAACAAAGGAGCAGCCATCATGAGGAATCCCCTAGCTACCACCTGAGCTGGAACAAGGGCTGTACCAGGTGAAAGGACTGTGCCCAGACTAGGAAGGCATCCAGTCTGTGAAAGAGACTTATTAAAACATCTCTCAGGGTGAGATTTTATCTGTACTCAGTTGTATTACTGTATTAGGCTTAGATTTGCATGTTCTATTTAATTTCACTTGATAATTCACTTTGTTCTGTCTGTTACTACTTGGAACCATTTAAATCCTACTTTCTGTATTTAATAAAATCACTTTTTACTTATTAATTAACCCAGAATATGCTTTAATACCTGAGGGTGGGGGTGGGCAAACAGCTGTGCATATCTCTCTATCAGTGTTCTAGAGGGCGAACAATTTATGAGTTTACCCTGTATAAACTTTATACAGGGTAAAATGGATTTATCTGTGGTTTCGACTCCATTGGGAGTTGGGCATCTGAGTGCTAAAGACAGAAACACTTCTTTAAATTGCTTTCAGTTTAAGTCTGCAGTTTTGGGGCACATGATTCAGACCCTGGGTTTGTGTTGGAGCAGATGGGCATATCTGGCTCAGCAAGACAGTGAGCTGGAGTCCCAAGCTGCCAGGGCAGAAAAGCAGGGGCAGTAGTATTGGCACATTGGTTGGCAGTTCCCAAGGGGGTTTCTGTGATCCAGCCCATCACAACTGTAATTCAGGAAATCTCAATTCGGTTCCACGCACTATTGCAGACTTCCTGTATGATCTTGGGTAAGTAACTTCTTCTTCAAGCGATTGCTCATGTGTATTCCACAATAGGTGTGCATGCTCGTAACGTGTACCTGTGCTGGAAGCTTTTCCCCTAGCAGCACCCATAGGGGAGCACCCCTAGCAGCCCCTAGAGTGGCACCTCCATGATGTGATATAAGGGGCACTGTGTGCTCCTCCCACTCTCAGTTCCTTCTTGCCGCCAGTGAAGGTGCTTCAGAACTGCTCTGCTCCAGCTCAGCTGCAGCTCTCCTCCAGAACTCTTATTCATTCAGTGTAGTAGTACTTGTAGTTAAAGTAGTTTGATTAGTTTAGTTCAGTTTATTTAGTGCACCTGGGCCAGGGCATGCCCTGTGCCCCAGGTTTTAAGTTGTGTGACGCATGTAGGCAACTGATGCCAGTGAGTGATCCGCATGCGGACTGTTTACACTGTTTGGGTGAAACCTATCTCAGCGATTGCTGCAAGATTTGCAAGTCGTTCAAGCCTTGGACCAAGAGAGAGAGACATTTGTCTCCTGGCCATCCTGATGGAGTCAGCATTGATTCCGATTCCAGTGCGCCGCTCTGAGTCAGCACCGGGTACTGGGGTCTCAGTTCACGGCGACTCCCTGGCACCATCTACCAGTCGAGACCACTCCCCATCTGCAGGGCAGCCAAGAAGGCTATAAGAGGCCTTCTCTACCCCGGCACCGGAGCAAAACTGGGGGAGAGTCTAGACCCAAGTTGGGCAGTCCTTGGTCCCCATCAGCCTCTAAGCCTCCAACTCAGGTCAAGCACAGCAGCCTGGCCCATTTGGAGCAGGCTTCCCCAGATGTCCAGATGCCCTCCATGCCAGAGATCCTGCAAGTGGCCGGGGACATTATGTTCATGCCGGTACCAGGGGCACCGCTAATGCTGGCTCCATGGTCCAGAGGCAAGCCACTACTGGGATCTTGGCAGTCACCCCTGACTTGGTACCGGTCATGGTCGAGGGAATGTTCCAAATGCTGTTCGCTGCTTGGCAACCATCCCGTGCCTAGTCCACACAGGTCACCGTCGACCCCCACCAGGTTGTCTGACTGGGTTTTGACTGACAGAGACTCCAGGCACTGCTCTGCCTCGAGGAGTGGACACCGATGGGACCAAGGCAGATGCCACTGAACATCCTTGTTTCCCAGGGGCTATTGTAGCCAGTCGCAGGAGGTGGGGTGGCTCCTTGGCCTAGGAGTGGTGGAAGTGGTGCCAGTGGAATTCAAATGAAAGGGGTACTACTCCTGCTATTTCCTTATCCCAAAAGCCAAAAGGGGGACTCAGGCGCATCCTGGACCTGCGAGGCCTGAATCAGTACATGGTGAAGCTCAAGTTCTGCATGGTCTCTCTGGCCTCCATCATTTCCTCCCTGGATCCTAGGGAGTGGTACGCCGCCCTCATCTGCAGGACGCGTACTTCCACATCCATATATTTGACGGGCACAGGAGCTTCCTCCGTTTCATGGTTGGACCAATTTATGGCCCTCCCGTTTGGCCTGTCCGCTGCACCCACGGTATAATACTCACAAAGTGTATGTCTGTGGTGGCAGCTCACCTCAGGCGCCATGGGTCCAGATCTTCCCCTATCTGGATGACTGGCTGGTCAAGGGCAACTCCCAGTCGCAGGTGTGGGATCACGTGGCGCTCCTTCTGTCCACGTGCGCCACTCTGGGCATGTTAATGAACGACACCAAGTCCACATTCGTTCCGGTACAATGTATAGAGTTTCTCAGGGCAGTCCTGGATGCCATGTTGGCCAGGGCATCTCTCCCACTGGACAGGTTCGAGACCCTGAAAGGGTTCATCAACATAGTCACAAGGTTTCCAGTGACAACAGCCAAAGTGTGTCTCCAGCTCTTGGTCACATGTCAGCGTGCACATATGTGGTTTGCTGTGCCAGACTCAGGATGAGGCCCCTCCAGCTCTGGTTGGCCTCAGTGTTCTCCCAGGCCAGAGACAGGATGGACAAGGTCCTCACTGTGCCCGAGCCGGTGACTGTCTCCCTACAATGGTGGTCTTCCCCGGGGAACATGCTCAGAGGCAGGCCCCTGTCAATGGAACTGGTGTCTGACGCATTGGACCTGGGGTGAGGAGCCCATATGGGAGATGTTCAGACCCAAGGTCTGTGGTCTGCAGAGGAGCTGGCCATCTACATAAACGTCAAGGAGCTCAGGGCGGTCCAGCTGGTGTGCATTGCCCTCCGCTCGCAACTGGAGGGCAGGGTGGTCACAGTTCTCACAGACAACACAGTCTTGATGTTTTACATCAACAGGCAAGGCAGGGCCCAATCCTCTGCCCTCTGCCTGGAAGCCCTCAGACTCTGGGACTTCTGTATAGCCCACAACATTTGCCTACAGGCCTACCACCTACCGGGCGCCCAGAACTCACAGGTGGATCACTTGAGCAGGGACTTCTCCTCTCAGCATGAGTGGTCTCTTCACCCAGAGGTGGTGCACAGACTTTTCCAAGAGTGAAGAACTCCCCAGGTGGACCTGTTTGCGACTTGGCAGAACTGTCAACGTCTCCGCTTCTGCTCCCGGGAGGGCTGGGACTGGGTGCTGTCTCCGATGCCTTCCTCCTATCATGGTGATGCCAGTTTCTCTATGCCCTACCCCCATTCCTGCTGATTGGCAAGGTCCTGGAAAGTATAAAGAGGGACAGGCCCCGGGTCCTCCTGATAGCCCTGGCGTGACCCAGGCAGCATTGGTATGGGACCCTCATGAGCCTGGAGATTGCCCCACCGTGGCCATTGCTGTCCCACCCAGACCTCCTCTCCCAGGACCTGGGACGTCTCCAGCACCCCACCCTAGTGGCTCTCCATCTCCTGGCATGGCTGCTCAATGGATAGGCCAGAAGGAAAGGACGTGCTCAGAAGGAGTTCAGCACATCCTCTTGGAAAGCAGGCAACCTTCCACACATCAAGCCTACTTGACAAAGTGGTCTCAGTTCTCCAGAAGGGTGGCTGAGCTGGGCATTTACCCCATGGCTGCCCCAATCCAGCTCATTTTAGACTATCTCCTTCACCTTAGGGCCCAAGGCTTGTGCCCTCATCTGTCTAGGTGCACTTGGCGGCCATATCGGCCTTCCACCCGCCGGTGCAGAGGCATACAGTATTCTCCCATGCTATGACTGGCCAATTCCTTAAGGGATTGGATTGTCTCTTCCCGTACATTAGGCCCCCGGTCCCACAATGGGACCTGAACTTGGTGCTGGCCCAGTTGATGGGTCCCCCCTTTGAGCCACTAGCTAAATGCTCCTGGTTGCACCTCTTGTAGAAGATAGCCTTCCTGATGGTGATCATGTCAGCTAGATGAGTCTCGGAACTCAGGGCCCTGACCTCCAAGCCCCTGTAAACGGTGTTCCATAAGGATAAGGTCCAGCTCGGCCCACATCCTTTGTTTCTTCCGAAGGTGGTTTCCACCTACCACATGGGTCAGGACATTTTCCTGCCAGTCCTCTGCCCCAAGCCCCATGTGTCCAGTGAGGAGTGCTGCCTCCACACACTGGATGTAAGACGGGCTCTGGCCTTTGATCTGGAACAGACTAAGCCATACAGTAAGTCTTCTACAGTAAGTCTTCATCTCCTCAGCTGAACACATGAGGGGTTGGCCAATTTCCACTCAGCAGCTTTCCAACTGGATCACCTTGTGCATCTGTACCTATTATGACCTGACAGGTATCCCTCCCCCGTCGATTGTGAAGGCACACTTGACTAGGGTGCAAGCCTTGTCTGCTGCCTTTTTTAGCCCATTTCTCCATTCAGGACATCTGCAGGGCTGCCACATGGTCTTCAGTTCACATGTTCACCTCGCACTATGCGATTGTCTCCCAGACCAGGGAAGATGCTGCGTTCAGCTGGGCTGTGCTCTGTCCTGGGAATTTGTGAACTCCTACCCATGTCCAACAGATATAGCTTGGAATCACCTATTGTGGAATACACATGAGCAATCACTCAAAGAAGAAAAGACAGTTACCTTTTCCATAACTGGTGTTCTTCCGGATGGGTTGCTCATGTCTATTCCACATTCCACCCTCCTTCCCCTCTGTTCGAGTTGTCTGGCAAGAAGGAACTGAGGGTGGAAAGAGTGCACAGCGCCCCTTATACTGCACCATGGAGGCACCACTCTAGGGGTCACTAGGGGCGCTCTTCTACAGGTACTGCTAGGGGAAAAACTTCCGGCACCAGTGCACATGGCAAGCACGCACACCTATTGTGGAATAGACACGAGCAACACATCTTGAAGAACACCAGTTACGGAAAAGGTAACTGTCTTTTCTCTCTTTCCCTCAATTTCCCATCTGTAAAAGGAGGATAATAATACTTCCTTTCTCCCACTCTTTGTCCTCTGTATTTGGATTGGAAGCTGTTTGAAATGATTATTGACCCATACCAGCACAATGATATCAATTGGAGCCTCTAGACACTCTCATATTACAAATAATTAATAATAATAACTTGGATCAGTTAGTAACAACTACATATCTAGGAGCAGAAAGGTAATTGAAAGCCACCTTGGCCTACCATCAATGTGCTGTTGTGGTCTGACATCTGCTGAGGATATTCACCCTGACTTCAAAATGTCTCATTCTCCTCTCATTTACACCAGCTTTACAGCATTGTTACTCCTGATTTACCCTGGTGTGATTGAGACAGGAATCACACTTTTTGTGTTTACACATAATCTTAGATACTATTCTTTCCTGAATCTCTAAATAATATTCCTAAAATGGGCTAACACATTCTTCCCCTGATCAAAATTCTCGGAGCACTCGCACATTTACTAGAAATAGGAAACACTGTATTTTGTGGAAGAGAGAAATATATTTTATTTATTCTTTTAATATAATAGAAAGCTTAGGATTAACGCTGCATGAAATGTGGTCTGTCAGGATTTAAGAAAGTACTGACATCTTCTTTTAAATTATTATTGTCAGTTGGCTACTACTTCCAAAATACATCAATATCAGATTATGTATGCATTTTTATGAGTTGTCTATATTAATTAGTCATGCATTCCATGACGTGGAGAATCTATTACTGTAACTTTGAATTATACAATTGGACATACAATTCTGAATTGGAATAAATTCTTCATTTTCAGGTTAGAATATAAGAACATAAGAATGGCCGTACCGGGTCAGACCAAAGTTCCGTCTAGAGCAGTATCTGTCTACTGACAGTGGCCAATGCCAGGTGCCCCAGAGGGAGTGAAGCTAACAGGCAATAATCAAGTGATCTCTCTCCTGCCATCCATCTCCATCCTCTGATGAACAGAGGCTAGGGATACCATTCTTTACCCTTCCTGGCTAATAGCCATTTATGGACTTAGTCACCATGAGTTTATCCAGTTCCCTTTTAAACATTGTTATAGTCCCAGCCTTCACAACCTCCTCAGGTAAGGAGTTCCACAAGTTGACTGTGTGCTGTGTGAAGAAGAACTTCCTTTTATTTGTTTTAAACCTGCTACCTATTAATTTCATTTGGTGACTCCTAGTTCTTGTATTATGGGAATAAGTAAATAACTTTTCCTTATCCACTTTCTCCACATCACTCATGATTTTATATACCTCTATCATATCCCCCCTTAATCTCCTCTTCTCCAGGCTGAAGAGGCCTAGCCTCTTTAATCTTTCCTCATATGGGACCCTCTCCAAACCCCTAATCATTTTAGTTGCCCTTTTCTGAACCTTTTCTAGTGCTAGAATCTCTTTGTTGAGATGAGGAGACCACATCTGTACACAGTATTCGAGATGTGGGCGTACCATAGATTTATATAAGGGCAATAATATATTCTCAGTCTTATTCTCTATCCCCTTTTTAATGATTCCTAAGATCCTGTTTGCTTTTTTGACTGCCTCTGCGCACTGCGTGGACATCTTCAGAGAACTATCCACGATGACGCCAAGATCTTTTTCCTGACTCGTTGTAGCTAAATTAGCCCCCATCATACTGTATGTATAGTTGGGGTTATTTTTTCCAATGTGCATTACTTTACATTTATCCACATTAAATTTCATTTGCCATTTTGTTGCCCAATCACTTAGTTTTGTGAGATCTTTTTGAAGTTCTTCACAATCTGCTTTGGTCTTAACTATTTTGAGTAGTTTAGTATCATCTGCAAACTTTGCCACCTCACTGTTTACCCCTTTCTCCAGATCATTTATGAATAAATTGAATAGAATTGGTCCTAGGATTGACCCTTGGTGAACACCACTAGTTACCCCTCTCCATCCTGAGAATTTACCATTAATTCCTAGCCTTTGTTCCCTGTCTTTTAACCAGTTCTCAATCCATGAAAGGGCCTTCCCTTTTATCCCATGACAGCTTAATTTACATAAGAGCCTTTGGTGAGGGACCTTGTCAAAGGCTTTCTGGAAATCTAAGTACACTATGTCCACTGGATCCCCCTTGTCCACATTTGTTGACCCCTTCAAAGAACTCTAATAGATTGGTAAGACACGATTTCCCTTTACAGAAACTATGTTGACTATTGCTCAACAGTTTATGTTTTTCTATGTGTCTGACAATTTTATTCTTAACTATTGTTTTGACTAATTTGCCCAGTACCGACGTTAGACTTTCCAGTCTGTAACTGCCGGGATCACCTCTAGAGCCCTTTTTAAATATTGGCGTTACATTAGCTAACTTCCAGTCATTGGGTACCGAAGCCGATTTAAAGGACAGGTTACAAACCTTTGTTAATAGTTCCGCAACTTCACATTTGAGTTCTTTCAGAACTCTTGGGTGAATTTCATGTGGTCCCGGTGACTTGTTAATGTTGAGTTTATCAATTAATTCTAAAACCTCCTCTAGTGACACTTCAGTCTGTGACAGTTCCTCAGATTTGTCACCTACAAAAGCCGGCTCAGGTTTGGGAATCTCCCTAACATCCTCAGCTGTGAAGACTGAAGCAAAGAATCCATTTAGTTTCTCTGCAATGATTTTATTGTCTTTAAGCGCTCCTTTTGTATCTCGATCATCAAAGGGCCCCACGGTTGTTTAGCAGGCTTCCCGCTTCTGATGTACTTAAAAAACATATTGTTATTACCTTTGGAGTTTTTGGCTAGCCGTTCTTCAAACTCCTCTTTGGCTTTTCTTATTACACTCTTGCACTTAAGCTGGCAGTGTTTGTGCTCCTTTCTATTTGCCTTACTAGGATTTGACTTCCACTTTTTAAAGGAAGTCTTTTTATCTCTCACTGCTTCTTTTACATGGTTGTTAAGCCACGGTGGCTCTTTTTTAGTTTGTTTACTGTGTTTCTTAATTTGGGGTATACATTGAAGTTGGGCCTCTATTATGGTTCTTTAAAAAGGGCCCATGCAACATGCAGGGATTTCACTTTAGTCACTGTACCTTTTAACTTTTGTTTAACTAACCCCTCATTTTTGTATAGTTCCCTCTTTTGAAATTAAATGCCACAGTGTTGGGCTGTTGAGGTGTTCTTCCCCCTATGGGGATGTTGAATGCTATTGTATTATGGTCACTATTTCCAAATGGTCCTGCTATAGTTACCTCTTGGATCAGCTCCTGCGCTCCACTCAGGATTAAATCTAGAGTTGCCTCTCCCCTTGTGAACAAGTGTTTTATATAGTACAATTTATAAGCCTGAATTGTGAAGATTAATGCTTATCTCTTGGTATTTGCCATTTACTAAAATAGTTTTTAAGCAGTACTAGAAGAACATGAATGTGTTTTTTGGGAATGTGAGGCAAAAATCATTAGATAAATACTGAAGAAGAGAGCTCACTTTAAGTGAGCAATGCAATCTCTGATATTCTCTTGTATAGGGCAGTAATCCTGTTTCTATGAAGATCTGCTAATCCATTCCCTAAACAAAACCATGGAAATTTCTGGGTCAGCATATACTTTGTAAATTGAAAGTATCCATTTCACACATTTGTCATGCTCATAAACAGATTACCATTGCTCCAGCTTAAAGTCAGAGCCTAAAACTGCTCCTATAAGCAGCAGTGCAAGTAGGGCAGTACAGTACAATACACCATACCAGCATGATATTTATAGCTGATATGAGGTACCGGAAAGACACAGGAGGAGCAGAACGTGGGGCTGCTGGACAGCCGCACGATGCTGGCTCTGGTGCAGCTGTACCACAGCGTCCCCAGCCCTTCCATGCAGGGTCTCCTCATCTGTACAGCAACCCCACTGGAGGACAGGGTTGGGGGCATGGTTGGGGATGGTACAGCCACCCAGAGGCCCACATTCTGCTTTCACTACTGTGGTTCCGAAATCTCCAATGCATTGGGAGGAGGACAGAGCCTTCTCTTCCCTCCCCAAGTAAGGAGGGTGCATCCTGGGGAAGGGACGGGGAGAGTATGCTGGCCCCAGGCTGGGGACGGGGTGGGTAGGAGTCATGTGGCGGGTAACGTGAGGAGGTTACATGCCCGCCAGGCTGGCCCCCATGCCAGTAAGAAATCGATTCCATTTGCACTACTGCCTATCAGGGTGAGAATTTTAATTTAATAGTTCACTTTAGGTGGTAACCCAGGTTTCAGTCAGATTTGCAGGATAATATTACTCTATCATTTAATTTCTCTGCCAGTTGTTCAGTGGGATAGTAGGAGCGGCCAGACATGGGGCATGGACATGAACATGGTCATGGGAAAATGAAACTCCCTGACTATAAACAATGGAAGATAGAGGGTACTCCGCTACAGGATGTCCAAGAAAGACTGGTTAGGCGGAGTCTTAGAGATCCATGGCTTCGCAATGTAGCTTGGAGATATATGGGTGGCTTTGCAAAACCTGTCACTGTTATGGATGTTCTCACCAAAGGTTTCAAGTGGGGATTCGTAGCCTTTGTGGTAGCACTTGGGATCGAGTACACACTGTTTCCTCTGAAGAAAAATGGAGGACATCATTGAAAATGGAATAGTAGAACTTCTCGAAGTTATTTACCCAGTTCTAAATTAAAACATGTTATACAATAGCTTACTGATTTTGTTGCACATGTAAAGATGCCTATTAAAATTTCTCATTGGCAAGAAAAAAAACAAAAACAAATCTTTTACCCACAAGCATCACACATTCACATCTACACAACATGAAACCTTGCATTGTGTTCAGAAGGCACTGGTTTACAGATGACCTGTGACTGATAAAATACTAAATGAAGCATTTAGAGGGCTAGTGACGGAAATTTCACTCATATGAGGACAACTGTAGCACAGACAACTGTTCTGCTGCTATACTGGGGCAGTGAGGCCACATCATTATTTTCTTCCACTGTACCATTAGCGAAATCTTATTCACAAGACCTGATCAGCGTGCCAGGCAGGCTTGTGATTTGCCTTAACTACATTACTGAGCTTTTCTCCCTGAGAAGAATTTTCCATTTACTTCTTGAAAGAAATTCAGCCAAATCCAGCTAAATTGAAGGCCAGATCCATACAGGCCAGATGAGGAAACTATATATGGCTTCCCTTGTTGCATTTCACTCTGTTTTGCTAAGTGAGATCTTAGATGTGTTGGGTAAAAGCACCTCATTATCTGTGAGTTTAACCCTTGTACCTCATAGTTGTTGTTTACCAGACATTAGACTTGGGGCCCATTCTTGCAAGGATTATTAACGTCTCACAGCAGGACAGTAGGCAGGTTGTGGTGAGATCCTGCCCCAGAGAACCATTTTTTTTAATATTAAGAGCATCTTCAGTTTTCATCAACCACTACTGTATATCTTTTTGCCTAAGGCAACTGACAAAGTGGTGCAGGACTCACTGCCTCATGATTTCACAATGGTCTCTGATTCCTACCAGTCTGGTTTCAAATGTGGTTATAAAGCAACTATTCCCCATGATTTGATTATCTTCTTTTAGCGATACACATGTGATATGTCCAGATGAGAGCTAAATAGAGATAAACCAGAAATGGTGCTTGTAGGCAAAGATACATCTAAAATGCCAGGCCTGTGAGTGCCCCTTTTATTGGGAGTATCTGTTCATGGCTCACACATGCACCTCTATCTTGATATAACGTGACCCGATATAACACGAATTCTTGATATAACATGGTAAAGCAGCGCTCCAGGGGGACGGGGCTGTGCACTCCGGTGGATCAAAGCAAGTTTGATATAACGCGGTTTCACCTATAACGCGGGAAGACTTTTTAGCTCCCGAGGACAGGGTTATATAGAGGTAGAGGTGTACATAATTATTAGGAAAAATAATCATTTGTGTTGACACTACTGCTGCAACATGGTAAGCAGGGAATTCTGTACAGAAAACTCATCTATCAAATCTTGCATATAAAAATCATACAATTGGAAGAAAATACTTTTCTGTGCATTTACTTTGAGTTTTAATTACATACTTATGGATATATTAGAATGCCTAATTACAATTATAATTTCTTTTGTTTTATGTTTGGTCAGTAATAGTGACCATAATGTAATTAAATTTAATGTCCTTGTGGACGGGAAAATACAAAAGAAGTCAACCACAGCATTTAATTTCAGAAAGGGGAATGACAAAAAAAAGAAAAAGCTCATTAAACAGAATTTAATAGATACAGTCCTAAGAATGAAATGCCAGCAAGTTGCATGGAAACTTTTTAAAAATACCATAAAAGAGGTTCAAATTAAATGTATACCCCAAACTAAAAAAAACTTAGTAAGAGGACCAAAAAAGTGCCACCATGGCTAAGCAACAGAGCAAAAGAAGCAGCTATAGGCCAAAAAGGCCTCCTTTAAAAATTGGAAGTCAAATCCTACTGACAAAAATAGAAAGGAACATAAACTCTGGCAAGTCAAATGTAAAAGTATAATTAAGCAGGCCAAAAAGAATCTGAAGGGCAACTAGCAAAAGATACAAAATCTAGCAGCAATTTTTTTTAAGTAAAACAGAAGCAGGAAGCCTGCCAAACATTCAGTGGTGCCACTGGATGATTGAGGTGCTGAAAAGACAATGTCATTGCTGAGAAGCTAAATTAATTCTTTTCATCGGTCTTTACTGCAGAGGATGTGAGGGAGATTCCCACACCTCAGCTATTCTTTTTAGGTGACAAATCTGAAGAACTATCCCAGATTAAGGTGTTAATAGAGGTGGTGTTGGAACAAATTGATAAATTAAATAGTAACAAGTCACCAGGACCAGATGGTATTCATCCAAGAGTTCTGAAAGAACTCAAATATGAAATTGCAGAACTAACAACTGTGGTATATAACCTATCACTTAAATCAGCTTCTGTACCAGATGACTGGAGGAAAGCTAATGTGATGCCAATTTTTAAGACTCCAGAGGTGATCCTGGCAATTACAGGCTTGTAAGTCTAACTTCTGTACCAGGCAAATTGGTTGAAACTATAGTAAAGAACACCATTACCAGATTCATAGATTAACAAGATTTGTTGGGGAAGAGTCAACATGGCTTTTGTAAAGAGAAATCATACCTCACCAATCTATTAGAATACTTTGAGGGGGTCAACAAACATGTGGACAAAGGTGATACAGTGGATATAGTGTACATGAACTTTCTGAGAGTCTTTGACAGGGTTCCCCACCACAGATGCTTAAGCAAAGTAAACTGTCCTGGGATAAGAGGGAAGGCCCTCTCATGAATCAGTAAGTAGTTAAAAGAGAGGAAACAAAGGGTGGGAATAAACAGTCAGTTTCAGAATAGAGAGAGGTAAATAGCATTGTCCCCCAAGGAACTGTGCTGTGACCAGGGCTATTCAACATATTCATAAATGATCTGGAAAATCAGTAAAGAGTGAGGTGGCAAAATTTGAAGTTGTTACAAAATTACTCAAGATAGATAAGTCCAAAGCAGACAGTGAAGAGTTACAAAAGAATTTCACAAAACTGGGTGTTTGGGAAACAAAATGGCAGATGAAATTCAATGTTAATAAATGCAAAGTAATGCACTTTAGAAAAAATAATCCCAACTACACATACAAATTGATGGGGTCTAAATTAGCTGTTATCACTCAAAAAAGAGATCTCAGAATCCTTGTGGATAATTATCTGAAAACATTCACTAAATGTGCAACAGCAGTCAAAAAAGCTAACAGAATGTGAGGCCTCAGAATGTGAGGAAAGTGATAGGTAGGAAGGCAGAAAATATCATAATGCTCCTACATAAATCATGTTATGCCCACACCTTTAATACTCTGTGCAGTTCTCGTCGTCCCATCTCCAAAAAAATATATTAGAACTGGAAAAAATACAGAGCAGGGCAACAAAAATGATTAGAGGCATGGAACAGCTTCCACATGAGGAGAGAGTCTCCCAATGAAATTAATTTAAAGCAAACAAAAGGAAGTAGACACTTGTTTGCAGCAACATCTTAGAAGAGCAATCACCACTTACAAGCAACATTTCTCCTGGGAACACTTTCCCTACTGTGAATTGTTGACACTCCCCCCTAAAAGCAATAGCCACTTAGGAGTAACATAGCAAAAGGGCACTGATATATTGTTACGAATGAGTATCCACTCTATACTTCACACAGGGCATAGTCAACCTGTGGAACTCATTGTCAGGGGATGCTGTGAAGGCCAAAACCATAACTGTGTTCTAAAAAGAATTAAGTAAGTTCATAGAGGGTGGGTTCATCAATGGCTATTAGCCAAGATGACATGGGATGCAACCCCATGCTACGGGAGTCCAAAGCCTCTAAGTGCCAGAAGCTGGGACTGGATCACAGGGGATGGAGTGCTTGGTAATTTCCCTGTTCTGTTCATTCCTTCTGAAGCATCTGGCATTGGCACTGTCAGAAGACAGGATACTGGGTTAGATGGAATATTGGTCCAACCCAGAACGGCCATTCTAATGTTCTTAATACTTGCACTAATACTACATAACATAATAATTAATCACTAGGAGACTATTTCCATGCAGTAGTGAAAGCTGAAATACCTCTGACCTATACTGTGAGCCAGTGCTGGGATTGAAGAACAAGTGTTACTTTGCCCAAAACTCAAAATAAATGTCCACTGGGAACAACCTAGTATATTTTAATGATAATTTGAATGAGCTTCTTCTTTACACAATTATAACTTCTTGGAATGAAAATCTCTCATGCCAAAACTCAAGGTGTTTATGGCAAATAAACAATGAGGTCATAAAATCAAGCAAGATCTATTCAGAGAGATCAGAATGATAGGAACACAAAATTTGCCATTCCAGAACTGGCCAATGGTCTCACTGATCTACTATCCTGTCTTTGACAATGATTGGTACCAAATTCTTCACAAAAAGACAAAAAAGAGTAATCGAGCAATAATACAACGATCAGAGTAAATTCTTTGTAACTCTAGCCCAGGGGTAGGCAACCTATGGCAAGTGTGCCAAAGGCGGCATGCGAGCTGATTTTTCAGTGGCACTCACACTGCCCGGGTCCTGGCCACCAGTCAGGAGGACTCTACAGTTTAATTTAATTTTAAATGAAGCTTCTTAAACATTTTAAAAACCTTATTTACTTTACATACAACAATAGTTTAGTTATTTATTATAGACTTAAAAGAGACCTTCTAAAAACGTTAAAATGTGTTACTGGAATGCAAAACCTTAAATTAGAGTGAATAAATGAAGACTCGGCACACCACTTCTGAAAGGTTGCTGAGCCCTGCTCTAGGGAATTTGGTGGTTGGGTAGTATGCCGAAGAAAGAGTTTGTGATTATCCTATATAACTGTATATATTCCTATTATTTGTAGACATGTCTAATCAGTTGTTGAATACTGCTAAGTTCTTGATCTTGATAATATCTTGTGACTACAGTCTGTAGATAAAATTTGCTTTACTATTTAATATTTGATGCATATTTTGTTTTAATGTCACAATATCCTCTTTGTTATATTCTTATCAAAATTGTAAATAGGTGTGTCTGACTGATCTTTGTGTAGTCTTTTATTCATCTCCTCTGAGCCAGGCGTGCTGGAACAATTTTTATAGTGGGGGTGCTGAACCAAACTGTAAACCCTGTATAAGATGGAAACCACTTCAAGCTAGGGGGTGCAGCAGCCCCCACAGCAGCCCTAGTTCTAGCAACTATGCTATGAACTAAATAGTCCTAACCGTTTAATTTCTCTTTCCTGGCCGAAAAAAAATTGCTAAAGGATACTAGATTGTCAGTAAAATAAATGAGAGTACCACGTCCATTATTTGGTTAATTAACTATAGTCTGAAGTGTTAGTTTTTTTTTAAATGGAGTGTGTGTGTGGGGGGGGTTGTTTTGTCTTTTCTTTGTTTTCTTTGTTAAAATGTAAAAATGTATAACTAGAAATGGACAGGTTTATAGAGAACTTTCAAACACCCATCTGAGATGACTATGGGCCTGATTCTCATTTACACTGTCTAGCAGTATAAATGGGCCTTACAATGGGTGTAACTGTGATTCAGGGTAAAGTAATCTTAGTGTAAGTGTGAATTCAGGCCTATACATCCTGCCAAAGAGGCTTACTTCAGAAATTTTCTAAAGGAAAAGCATTTTAAGAGAGGAAAAGAAAAATGGGGGATTCACTTACTTTATTAGTGACCACAGTGAATTCTATTCTTCTTACACCAAAGATGGAGTGCCAAGTGGTAGAAAAGCAGCAAAAGACAACTCATATATGTGAGTTCAATCACAATTTTAAATCCAATTGCATTGACAGCTTGCTAAATCACTTGCTGGTCTTGTGAGCAATATAGCTTCTCAGTCCAAAGAGACAGAGTTCATACACTATGCCAGTCCTGTTCCCCTCTCTCCGCTCTCCTCCATGGTATAGTGCTGAGTATCTAGGCCTGGAGGCCAGAAACAGTCTGCATACTAGTAGCCTCACAGCAGAGTTTATTGTGATTGAAAGGACCTATAAGGCCTCAAAGTAAGATATTACACTTGGTCAAGGAAATTCCAACCAAAACAGACTAGTTTGAGAGCATCTTGATTCACTACTGTATTTTGGTATATTATAAAAAATTGTCTTAATTGGATTAAGATCTTTGATGTAAGATTTTGCAATTCATTAGTCTTGCTATTGTTCAGGATCCTTTGAAAAGTTTACTTGAATTATTATGCTAAATCTCCTGTGATGTCATATCACAAATTACAGTATTAATCAGTAGTATAATACTATCATTATTTGTAATATTTTAGTATTTGTGATATAAATCTACACTGGATGTGTATATATATTTTTAAAAAAACAGTCAAGTGACTGACATTCTCACACTCTGTTTAAGCATCGGGTTTTAAATATCCAAGCTTTGTGGAATAACCAATTCAAATTCCAACAGGATCAACTGAATTCTTCATCCCTTTAAGGTAGGTAGAGTGCACACATTCTTTATATTTGGTTATTGCCAATAAGACCTTAAAACTAAGGTCCAGTCTGCTCTATGTAGACTTTAATCATTCCATGGCACATTTTGTAGCAGTAGGGTTTGCTTGAATATCCTTGCTCAACCAATGACTCCAGTGCTCTTTCTGCTTGCTATGATGTTGAACACATCTTGCTGTTCCTGGTTCCATGTGGAGTGCAAGTATATACACAGATGACATTAGCTATGATATATGTTAGCCCCATAGATCATTGCTGTATGCAGTTTATGGACGTGGAACTAATTATCTATTGTATCTCTAGCATTGGTCAGAATCTTAATGGATGTGTGAGCACTTTCACTTCTGTAATCACTGAATAAAAAACAGCTTATTCTTGGAAGCCACTTTTGTTGTTGTCACTGTTGTTGTCTATATAGTTAATAAGACATGAGTAATTCACAAGTAAATGTGACAGGTGTACATTCCAAATGTCAATACAAAGTGGACTATTACATCTTTATAAGTGGTACTTGCCAGTCAACATTTGTATCACATTTTTTGTAAATGCTGAGAGCTATTGAATCTTTGTTGCATAGCTAGTCTGTGAAATACTCTGTTTTGGGCTATTCAAAATGCTTTTCTTTTAAAATAATTATTCACTCACTTCTCATAGGTGACAGAGCAAAGTGAGGCTTAAATAGGGATTTGGATGATTAAAGGGAGCCAGTTTGGTGAATGGATTTAGGGAGTGCACTTCAAGCACAGAAGTCAGCATAGAAGAAGGCATGGAAAGCAGAAGTGGGAATAAAAAACAAAGTTGAAGTCAAGGCTGGCATAAGTGATGAAGTAGATGGGCAGGGCAGAACTTGAAGACAAAATCAGGGCTGAGTGCTGCAGCATTTCAAAAGCAAGGATGAAAAGCTTGAACTTTCTACACCCAGTTGAAGGATTAGAAGATGGGTGATGTAATAAAAAAATGCATGAGAAAATTATTTTTGCCGCAGCATTTTTGACAAAATGAAAAGGATGAGATAAGGAGGCAAAAAAACAGCGAGGAACTAGTAGGTGAGGCAGGAGATAATTAGAACATGAAAAAGCAAATTATTTCTTGGAACTAAAAGAAGAGACAACAATTTTAACTGTGGTGGAAAAAAGTACAAGATTAAGCCACTCCCAAAGGGAAGCATTGACAACTAACTCCAAAATTAGCTTCATATTTATTTTCCAGCCAAGAATCATAGATCTAATTTGCAGGTTGTGTCATTGGCCAAAATCTAATCAGTAAAAACTGTATTTGTCTTCACCAGAGATGGCTTTGTTATTATACACACAGACAGCTTAGCTTGAATCTGAGTGGCTTTATCCTCAAAATAATGTGAAAATGTGTCACAGATGGATGAAAATAACCTGGATTGATATACTGAATCCCAATGCACTAGAAACTCCAACA
The DNA here is from genome assembly GCF_007399415.2 of Gopherus evgoodei. Lineage (NCBI taxonomy): Eukaryota > Metazoa > Chordata > Testudines > Testudinidae > Gopherus > Gopherus evgoodei. The sequence continues at coordinate 80,557,823 of NC_044326.1, read as the reverse complement.
TATTATTTATATAACTAAACCACTCCAAAAATGCAGTGAAGTGACATTAAATGACACTGTCTGATATTTGCATATTACTTTCCATTATTTGTAATAGCCACTCCAAAGCTTCATGATGCATTTTTTTTTCACCAATATCATGAAGCAGAAATTTAACCTGTCTATGTTTGTCGACTGTCTTCCTTATAGCTCACCACTAGTGATTATATATATGGGAACAATGCTAGTTAATTGCAGGTGAAGAGCCAGCAGAGGGGACACTACAGCAGAAACCATTGTTCTAATGGCTTTATTTATTTTGTACATTGGCGACATTGCTGTATTTTTTATTTTTAAAGAGACATTTGAAATCCAGAACATGCGTGTCAGACTAAACAATTTTAAAGTACATCAGTTTTAGGGCTTGAACACCTTGCTTTCATTTACTTTTGTATTGAACTTTACATTCGCTTGGAGAAAACCATTTACTTATTTCAGAAATCCAAAGAAAAAAAATTTTTTTAGGACAAATGGAGTGTTTTGTTCCCTGACAGACACCAAGCCTTGGAGAGTATGTTAGTTGTCTAGAATCAGAATTTTTTTTACATCTGAGCAGATATTGCAGTTCTGCATTCTGCAAGCCTTTGTTTTTTGAAAGAACAAAAATGTATTTGATATGATTTCAAAATTAGAGGTGAATTCCTAGTTATGAAAAACAAATATGCATAGAGTGTAAGGCCAGAAAAGACCATTGTTATCATCATTTAGTCTGACCACTTGCATAACACCCTATAGGAGTTGCCTGAATTAATTTCTGTTTGAACCAGAGTCTATCTTTTAGGAAAAAAAAAAAAAGCAAGCAATCATGATTTAAAAATTCCAGTGATGGAGACTCCACTACAATTGGAAAGTTGTTCCAAAGGTTACTTACCCTCACTCTTAAAAAAATGTCCCTTATTTCTGAATGTGTCTAGCTTCAACTTCCAGCCATTTTTATACCTTTTGTCTTCTAGATTTGTCTTCTCCTTGTAGGTACTTACACACTGTGTCACTCAGAATCATAGAATCATAGAATATCAGGGTTGGAAGGGACCTCAGGAGGTCATCTAGTTCAATCCCGTGCTCAAAGCAGGAGCAATTCCCAACTAAATCATCCCAGCCAGGGCTTTGTCAAACCTGACCTTAAAAACCTCTAAGGAAGGAGATTCCACCACCTCCCTAGGTAACCCACTCCAGTGCTTCACCACCCTCCTAGTGAAAAAGCTTTTCCTAATATCCAACCTAAACCTCCACCACTGCAACTTGAGACCATTGCTCCTTGTTCTGTCATCTGCTAATACTGAGAACAGTCTAGATCCATCCTTCTTGGAACCCCCTTTCAGGTAGTTGAAAGCAGCTATCAAATCCCCCCTCATTCTTCTCTTTGCAGACTAAACAATCCCAGTTCCCTCAGTATCTCCTCATAAGTCATGTGCTCCAGCCCCCTAATCATTTTTGTTGCCCTCCGCTGGACTCTTTCCAATTTTTTCACATCTGTCTTGTAGTGTGGGGCCCAAAACTAGACACAGTACTCCAGATGAGGCCTCACCAATGTCAAGCTGCTGGCAATGCCCGTACTTATACAGACCAAAATGCCATTAGCCTTCTTGGCAACAAGGGCACACTGTTGACTCATATCCAGCTTCTCGTCCACTGTAACCACTAGGTCCTTTTCTGCAGAACTGCTTCCTAGCCATTCGATCCCTAGTCTGTAACAGTGAATGGTATACTTCTGTCCAAAGTGCAAGAATTAGCACTTGTCCTTGTTGAACCTCATCAGGTTTCTTTTGGCCCAATCCTCTAATTTGTCTAGGTCCCTCTGTATCCTATCTCTACCCTGCAGCGTTATCTACCATTCCTCCCAGTTTAGTGTCATATGCAAACTTGCAGTCCATGCCATCCTCCAGATCATTAATGAAGATATTGAACAAAATCGGCCCCAGGACTGAGCCTTAGGGCTCCACTTGAAACCGGCTGCCAACTGGACATGGAGCCATTGATCGCTACCTGTTGAGCCCGACAATCTAGCCAGCTTTCTATCCACCTTATAGTCCATTCATCCAGCCCATAGTTCTTTAAATTGCCAGCAAGAATACTGTGGGAGACCGTATCAAGGAATAACACATCCACTGCTTTCCTCTCATCCATAGACCTAATTATCTCCTCATAGCAGGCAATTAGGTTAGTCATGCATGACCTGCCCTTGGTGAATCCATGCTGACTGTTCCTGATGATTTTCCTCTCCTCTAAGTGCTTCAAAATTGATTCCTTGAGGACCTGCTCCATGACTTTTCCAGGGACTGAGGTGAGGCTGGTTGGCCTGTAGTTCCCTGGATCTTCCTCCTTCCCTTTTATAAAGATGGGAACTACATTAGCCTTTTTCCAGTCATCCAGGACCTCCCCCGATCGCCATGAGTTTTCAGAGATAATGGCCAATGGCTCTGCAATCACATCCGCCAACTCCTTTAGCACCCTTGGATACAGTGCATCCAGTCCCGTGTACTTGTGCTTATCCAGTGCAGTCCTGAACCACTTCTTTCTCCAAAGAGGGCTGGTCACCTCCTCCCCATACTGTGCTGCCCAGTGCAGAAGTCTGGGAGCTGAACTTGTTCATGAAGACAGAGGCAAAAAAAGCATTGAGTACATTAGCTTTTTCCATATCCTCTGTCACTAGGTTGCTTCCCTCATTCACTAAAGGGCCCACTCTTACCTTGATTTTCTTCTTGTTGCTAACATACTTGAAGAAACCCTTCTTGTTACTTTTAACATCTCTTGCTAGCTGCAACTCCAAGTGTGATTTGGCCTTCCTGATTTCACTCCTGCATGCTTGAGCAATATTTTTAGATTCCTCTCTGGTCATTTGTCCAGTCTTCCACTTCTTGTAAGCTTCTTTTTTGTGTTTAAGATCAGCAAGAATTTCACTGTTAAGCCAACCTGGTTACCTGCCGTATTTACTATTCTTTCTACACATTGGGATTTTTTTTCCTGCAACCTCAATAAGGATTCTTTAAAATACAGTCAGCTCTCCTGGACTCCTTTCCCCCTCATGTTATTCTCCCAGGGGATCCTGCCCATCAGTTCCCTGAGGGAGTCAAAGTCTGCTTTTCTGAAGTCTAGGGTCCATATTCTGCTGCTCTCCTTTCTTCCTTGTGTCAGGATCCTGAACTCGACCATCTCATGGTCACTACCTCCCAGGTTCCCATCCAATTTTGCTTCTCCTACTAATTCTTAACGGTTTGTGAGCAGCAGGTCTAGAAGAGCTCTGCCCCTAGTTGGTTCCTCCAGCACTTGCACCAGGAAATTGTCCCCTACACTTTCCAAAAACTTCCTGGATTGTTTGTGCACCACTGTATTGCTCTCCCAGCAGATATCAGGGTGATTAAAGTCTCCCATGAGAACCAGGGCCTGCGATCTAGTAACTTCTGCTAGTTGCCAGAAGAAAGCCTTGTCCACCTCAACCCCCTGCTCTGGTGGTCTATAGCAGACTCCCACCACGACATCACCTTTGTTGCTCACACTTCTAAACTCAATCCAGAGACTCAGGTTTTTCTATAGTTTCATCCCGGAGGTCTGAACAGTCATACTGCTCTCTTACATACAATGCAACTCCCCCATCTTTTCTGTCCTGCCTGTCCTTCCTGAACAGTTTATGTCCATCCATGACAGTACTCCAGTCATGTGAGTTATCCCACCAAGTCTGTTATTCCAATCACATCATAGTTCCTTGACTGTGCCAGGACTTCCAGTTCTCCCTGCTTGTTTCCCAGGCTCCTTGCATTTGTGTATAGGCACTTAAGATAACTCGCTGATTGTCCCACTTTCTCAGTCTGAGACAGGAGTCCTCACCTCTTGCATTCTCTGGCTTGTGCTTCCTCCCGGTATCCCATTTCCCCACTTACCTCAGGGCTTTGGTCTCCTTCCCCCAATTAACCTAGTTTAAAGCCCTCCTCACTAAGCTAGCCAGCCTGCTTGTGAAGATGCTCTTCCCTCTCTTCCTTAGGTGGAGCTCGTCTCTGCCTAGCACTCCTCCTTCTTGGAACACCATCCCATGGTCGAAGAATCCAAAGCCTTCTCTCTGACACCACCTGCATAGCCATTCGTTGACTTCCACAATTCGACGGTCTCTACCCAGGCCTTTTCCCTATACAGGGAGGATGGACAAGAACATCACTTGCACCTCAAACTCCTTTTTCCTTCTTCCCAGAGCCATGTAGTCTGCACTGATCCACTCAAAGTTATTCTTGGCAGTATCATTGGTGTCCACATGGAGAAGCAGGATGGAGTAGCAATCCGAGGGCTTGATGAGCCTCTATATCACATCGTGAATCCCAGCTCTTGGCAAGCAGCAGACCTCTCAGTTTTCTCGGTTGGGGTGGCAGATAGATGACTAAGTCCCCCTGAGGAGGGAATCCCCGACCACCAACACCCCGCTCTTGGGAGCGGTGGTCATGGAACCTCCATCTCTAGGACAGTGCATCTCATGCCTTCCAGTTGGTGGAGTCTCCTTCTGCTCCCTTCCCTCAGATGTATGTATGTACTTCTTAACCTTTTCTTTGGTAAGTTGAATAGGTTAAGCTTCTTGAGTCTTTCAATATAAGGAAATTTTTCCAATCCTTTAATTTTTCTCGTGGTTCTCTTCTGAGCCCTCTCCAATTTTTCAACAATATCCTTGAACTGTGGATACCAAAACTGGACACATTATTCCAGCAGTGGTCATATCAGTGCCAAATACAGAAATAATATCTCTCTACTTCTACTTGATATTGTCCTGCTTACACATCCAGAGATCACATTAGTCCTTTTGGCCACAATGTCACACTGGTTTATTATGTTCAGGAATTATCCACGATGACTCCCACAAGTCTTTTCAGTTACTGCTCCCTAGGATAGAGTCCTACATATTGTAATTATGGCCTACATTCTTTGTTCCTAGATGTATGACTTTACGTTTGGCTCTACTGAAATGCATATAATTTGCTTGCACCCAATTTATCATGCAACGCTTTTCCTTTTTTTGTGCAAAGAGTACTGAACACGAATCTCAGTCATATTATGTGGGTTTTTAATATAATATTAATTAGTATGGTCTATTCTTACCATGTTAGCATAATTTATTATCAGCCAGTTTTTCTTTTTTTTTCTCCCTTGCCTGTCTTGCATCTTTTCACTGAACTAAGGATTTTTATAGAAAAAGAATGGAGAGATATAGAATGCCTTATTTTATTGTCAGCATAACTTTTTACATCTGTTTGTAACGTCTGATGTAATTACCTTCTTGCAGTTTCATTGGACTGTATTGTCCTCATATTTGAACCATTTCACCTCAATTGCAGTCAGTGGACTCACCAGGGTGGAGCTGAAAAGAGAATGGGGCCAAATGGCTTTTATATTTTTCTGCAGTTGGCCACCTAGTGAAATAAAAAGAAAAACTGATTATTTTTAATTCTACAATAACACAATCAGACTATTACTACTGACTTGTTATTATACAAGAACTGTGCATACAGTCTGTGCTAAACATCCAATATTTTTTTACGTAGTTCTTACTCTTCTACCCTTGCCACTTGGTTTCATCCACCTCTTATTCCTTGTCTTTTAGGCCTTTATTCTACATAGCATACAGATGGACTGCTCAGCCCCCACATTGCAGATCAAGGCCTTAAATTGTAACCTCTTTGGGGCAGGCACTGTCTTTTATTATATAAATGTACAGTGCTTAGTACAATGGGACTGCAACTTGGTTTAGTCCCCTAGTTGTTACTGTGATATAAAAAATAAAAATAACATTTTACTAGATACAGGATAAAATGTGTCATCATAAATTATATGTACAACATTTCTGGCAAAGAAATATAGGTGCACATCATTAGATATTTTTTCTACTTATATGTATTGGCCAGTTTAGTTATTTTCCAAACTGTAAAGGCAATGAGTCCACATAATGGATTTATTCTAAATTTCATTTTTATCCAAGCACAAAATAGTCTCAGGTTATTTTGCTGCTGTTTGTTTTCTTGTGTATTTTGCAATTCAAACTCACAAATAGGATTTTTGTTTGCGTGTTTGTTTAAACATAAAATATCACTCTCAAAATTAGATATATGCCAAATTTGTGTCACAATGAATTTTTAGAGTAGAGCTCTTAATCCCTGAGACTGGAGGGATAGACTGGACATATCTGTACTAAAATTAAATGTAGTATGGCATTTTGACCCTGAAATATTTACCAGACATAATGACTGTTGATTTGATGATAGTCCTCTAAATATATGCACAGAGGGATTATTTATATGCACATTTTCCCTAGACGATGTGAAGTACAGCAGGGCTAGTCATTTCAGTGAAGTTTACTACCCCCTTCCCCAGACCTCTGTATTGCCATCTTCAAGTAGCACATGATATGAGCACTGGGAAGGGGCAACCCAGATAAAGAATGGGGAGGCACCAGAGTAGGAATAGTGTGCCTTGCATAATTCTACCCCCTCCCAATGGGGCAGCTGGGCACAATGTATTATAGTTGTAGGCTTTATTTATTATTATTATTATTTATTGAGCCCATCCATCTTGGGGAACCTCCTCCTAATCCCAGTAGTTTCCAAAGGAAATCCCTAGTAGCATGGCTGCAGTGAAGCTGCACTTCTCAGAAATTAGATGGGGTAAAGCTTTTATAGCTCATGCTCCAAAATGTCTGTTAGTCTATAAGGCGCCACAGGATTCTTTGCTGCTTTTATAGTTGCTTATGATCTCTAGCAACTGCTAGTTTGGAGCTGCAGGCTCTGATTCTTCTGTGGAAAAGAGACACAAACAGAATCTAATAAAAAAATCAAAAGGAAATCCAGCAGGAGAACATCAGCGTTTTCCTTGCCAGAAAGGTATTTTTCCAAAGAAGGGGCAATTGCCCCCACTCTTATTATTTGTGATACAAACCAACTTAAAAAATGCACTCACTATTCACCATTTATTGGCAAATTTCTTTGCAGTGTATGCATTAAAATGTTCTTACATAAGATATTTTGGGGGGCAGCTTCTTATGGAAAACTGAACAAGGTTCACTTATGGTTCACTGTAAATGTATCTGTTGGAGGTGAAGTGAATTTTGGAAAATAAATGTGGGTGCAAATTAAATTTGGTAATTTGAGCTTTGGCTAAGCATTCATAAATAAAATAACTTCCTTAGCCACTTAATAGTATTAATGTGTAAATTAAAAACAGGTTTTCCAGATATACCTGAATTTCAGATACAGCCAACATTCATGCAGGTAAGATCTTGATGAGGATAAAACTAGTAAAAAATGAGCTACCTCAAACAAAATTCTGCCTCCTTTTTCGCCTCTACTTTCTATCTAAACTAATCTCTCCTGTCCTTATGGAGAGACCTGTGTTTATGGAGATTTCTCTCCATTTTTTATTATTCACTTAGGCCAAACCTTCCAAAAGCCAGAGTCTAAAGTTAAGCACTTAAATCCATCTTTTTCAGGATGCTTGCTGTAGGTGGTCAACATCTGTGAAAATCAGGACACTCATTCAAGTGCGGACATTTGGAGTGAGGTGAGGTGTCCAATTATTGGCACCTGGATTTGATAATGTTGCCCATAATGTTTGGGTCTCTCATCTTTATAAGTGAAGGCTTAGGGTTTTCCAAAAAGCCTAAGGGAATTAGGCGTCAGCTCCTACTGAGCACCCAACACCCTTAAGCTTGAGAGTCCCTGCCTAAGTGACTGAAACAAAACAAATCACGTATGGAGGCAAGTCCGGGCCGTTTCCTTTCGCTGCCCAAAGTTAAGCGGACGCCCCCGGTCTGACTCCACGGACCAGAGCCGCTTAGTGCCCCCGCCCCAATGGGCGAGCACCGCGCCTGCCGCAGACCAAGCGAGTCCTGGCGCGCGGGGAGGGAGGCAGAGCCCGAATCCCGTGTCACGGTCGCACGCCCTTTGGGCTGCAGCACTAGGCGCTCTGGCCAGTGTGCCGACGCCGGCTGCTAGCCGGACCGGCCCGCACGGAGCAGGCTGGAGAGCAGCTCTGCTGCAGTTCCCCCTGCCGCCGCCACGCGCCTGCAGGGCTCGATGTGGGGGAAGGGAGGCCCTGTGCTCCGCCACAGCTGAACACACCCAGCCCCCTCCTTGACCTAGCCATTGACAGATAAGGGAGCCCTTTACCCAGCACAACTAGGGGGCCGGTTAGGCCAGCGAGCCTCTCGCTGCCCCCAGGCGAGGCTGTCGGGAGCCCCCTGCAGCACGGGGGGCTGGCGGCGGGTAGGTACGCGGCTGCTTCGTTGCTCTTGCTGCGGCGCTGTCCACGGTGCGCAAAGGCACCAGCCACCTGGTTAGCGCTGTCCCGGCGGCAGCGGCCCTGGTGGGACGTGGGAAGCAGCCGCAGCAGCGCAGCCCTGATGCTGAGCCGGGCGAGCAGCGCAAGCCGCGCTCTAGGGCCGGGACAAGGAGAGAAAGTGGGGGTGGGCGCGCGCTCCCGTGCGCTATGCTGCTCGCGCACGCGCGCCAGGTTCTTCCCCGCTCCCCAGCCTGTGAGCTAGCGCGAGGGGGTGCGAGTGTGTGAGTGCATGTGCGTGTGCTGGATGTACTGGGACCACGGCAGCGTTCGAGCAGCCTTCTTACTTCTGGAGCCGGGACAAGGGCCAGACCTTGTGCAAACGCTTCTCCCGCTTCCGCTGCTTCGGGGTTATTTTCCTTTCTTTGGGTGGTCTGGTCCCTTGGCCAACATTGCAGAGGATCTAATTCGCGGGCGAGAACGGACAAAGAAGGAGGAGGAGGAAAGGGATCGTTTGTGGCTTCGTGGATGCTCTAGTTTTCATGGAAATGCACAAGATTATGCATATTTCTGTCTTCTTGGCTCCTGTGTTCTGGGGACTGATTTGGGGGGTCTATTCTAACAGCATACAAATAGGTAGGTGTCCCTGCCTGGGAGGATTTTTTTTCGGATTGAGCTTTAATTTGAAGGGGTTATTTATTCATTCATTCACAGCTGGCATTGCGCTCGCGTATTCATGTCCTGTCAAGCCCTGAATGCCATGTATTATACACACGTGTGTGTGTGTGTGTGATTTTGTATGACGCCTCCTCCCTTCAGAAATGATGGCTATTCCCCCTTTGCCTTAAACAGAAACGAAATCGTGTAGCTGGTCCGATAGCGGTTTGCCGATGCTAGCTATGCACGTTATTAAGAGACTCGCATCTCTCTGGCTTGATGCAGAACCAACGGCTCCCGACAAATAACATGCCCCCCGCGACAGCTGACTAGAAGAGCTCCACCGCCCCAGAGCGAGCGTGCATGTAGCTGCCCCTCTCCCTGGCAGCAAGAATAAGTGGCTCCCAGCGGTGCGATGCCCAAGGGGGGATGCCCCTGTTGCCTGAAGCTTCTCTCTTTGCAGTACTGATCGGGTCTCTTGTTCTATTTTGTGTGTGTTTGTTTCCCTGCAGGGGGGTTGTTTCCGAGGGGTGCCGATCAGGAATACAGCGCATTTCGGGTAGGAATGGTTCAATTTTCCACTTCAGAGTTCAGGCTTACGCCCCACATCGACAACCTGGAGGTAGCCAACAGCTTCGCCGTCACCAATGCTTGTGAGTAACGCATGCTCGTGTCATTCGAATAACCGTGGACAGGGCTGCTCTGGGGAAGGCGTGAGACCGCCGGGACCGCTTTCTCTCGACTTCGGGGGAGGGAGGGGAGCAGGGGCGCGTGCGCACTGGGAATGGGGCGGTGGGAGAGGAGAGAGTGGTGTGCGGGCTGTGCAGTGGTTTGCCCCCCCCCGGGTAGGTGCGGGGCAGATTCGGGGATAACGCGCCCATCTAATGCGCTCCTCTGGCGATGACTTTGGGGCTCAAAGGGCGCCTCCAACGCGGATGGCACACACTGCTTTACACATGGTCTAGGTTTAAAATGGTTCCTTTTCGGCTCTTTCCATGCATTACATAAGCCTGGCTTACTGCACATGGCGTGGGACCATATGCTAGCTTTCCCAGTCCAGCTGGACAGGCAGGCTCAGCAAATTAAACGCTCCATGCTTAGCTAGGAGCTGTTAGGCGGAGATCCATTTAACTCTTCCAATTAATCAATTTAACTTAACTGGGAGGGCCTGCTGCCCACGAAAGCTGTGCAGTGCTAGCTCCGTTGCGCGGCGTTCCTGGCTTCCGCCTTGGTGTGGTACAGCGGTGCCCTGGCAAATAAAGCAGGATGTGCCGGCGATCGGGAGCGAGGGAAGCCATCTGGTCTGAGCATCAATAGCTAAATGAGACACGGATCAGCCATTTTACTGTTTGCAATTCTCCATATTACATCAAGCTCCCCCTTCCTTCCATTACCCCAATAATTCAAGTCTCCTTGAGGAATCCCTCCAGGATGGCCGGGGGGCACCTTAACAAAGAGACCAGCAAAGAGATCGTATTTTCGGGAGGAAATGCACATTAAGAAGGAGCCCGCTCACTCCCTGTATAAAATCATTGCCACCTCGAGGGTTGTACTGTTGGAAAACTGCTGCTTTCTTCCGACACATATTCTGGGGGTTTCTTATGATCTACTGTATTATAATTTCATAAGGCCAGAACAGCTGCCATCCCTTCCCATCCTCAGGATTTCCTGTTTGTTTCCCCGTGTTCAGTTGTTTTGCAGTCGGCTCAGACAATAGGTTAAAATGCCAGGGCCACGCGGAAAAATACCACAGTAAAACCAGCACTGAAAAGTCCCTACGAACATCATCGGTTGCAAACCACATCACCTCATCCGAAATGGTTGATTGAACGATTAACAATTTTGACTGAGCATGTAGACGCGAGAGTCGTGATCATCCCCCCGTTTTAAAATCACTCAGGCAGAGGCTGTTGTTTTTCGTCTCCTTGATAAAATAAGGATATATCAAGAAAACATCATAAATCTGCCTGTATGTGTAACAAATACATCCTTTGAGTAGGGTATATCAAAATAGCTGGAGTCAGGGGTTTAGTCTTAGTTCGATGAAAAGAGAGAGCCATTCCTCGAGTAAGGTGCTTTGCAATTACTTATGCTATAGCATCATTTGCAAATTGTATCTAGTGTTGTATGCATGTACACACCGATTCCGATGGGATAGTTTTACGCCCATATTTTGCATTTTTTCAGTGTCGGAGGATTGTTTAAACCTGTGTAGTATCTTGAATGAGAAAGGAGCTTTTATGTTCTGGAAATGAATTATGAACGTTCCATCTGGCCTGTGAGATTCCCTAATTGTATAGTGGCGGCGCAACACCTTTAAAAAAAAAAAGAAAAGGAAAAAGGACCAGGGAAGACTCCCATTTAGGCGCCTGCCTAACGAGAAAAATCATCTCAGACTCAGCCGATTAGAGCAGCAATTTGTCATTCTAAGTTTAAGGGGAAACCGTGCGATACAGAGTAGAAAACCCAAACAACCGTTTAAAATGACAATTGTAACAAATCTAGGAGCCCTAAAAACGCACACCTGTCCAGGTGGAGCATTACAAGCATTTTGTCCCTCATGCTCCGAAAGACTTCCTACATAGTCTCCAGCTTTCATTCTTGCTCTCCTAACACATCTTTTTGCAGTGAAAATGAGCCCATTGCAGAGACACCGTTTACAAGGACAAACAGGCAACACACATTGATAGTAGCTTGGGAAACTGACTATTCCTTATTGTATACTACTAAGAGAGCATTGCATGGTCACACTGAAGTATCCCTTAATTCTGCGTGTAGGCTGCACACTCAGCCAGGGTCTCTCGTTTTTTAATATGTCCTTAAAAAGTAGGAATGAAAGAAGGTACCTTTTTAAAGAAAAACCTTGCTGTTATCTTTGAATAAGGGTACTAATGGCTGGGGAAAACACAGATTTCCTCCAACGGCCAGCTAGTTCCATAATTTTATTGCATTAGTTATTTACTATAACGTGAGAGAACTGCCCAGTTTATTTAATTGACATCAAATATCATGGGAGACTCCAGGGACTTAATATTATTTCTGGGTAGTATTTTCAAGACATTTTGTTGGAAATTAATCAACTGAACTAGATGTTTCTTAAAATCCTAGGCCTGACAAAATTCAAGGTCAGCCTGAATGATTGTTCTATGTTTTCTTGCTTTTCCACTCCAAGTCAATGAACTCCTGACTATGATTTAGTTAAAGCAGCACCAGTGATTTTACTGCTGCTAACAATCCCGAACGGCAAACATGGCTGCTTTTAAATTTCTTCCAGAAAGTGGAGGAATCATGCTTTCCTTAATAAACCACATGTTTGTACCCGACTCATTCTTGATCTTAAATATCTTCCTCCAGACAACTCCTACAATATTTATCGAACCTCGGGGGGGTTTATGAAAGGCTCTGACGTCATTAAAGAGCTGATATAGGCTTTCAGTAGGCTGAGGCTATCGTGGGCTCTCCTTTTTCTTTCTCTGTGTGGCCAAATCCCAAACTTCCATTTTTGAGCAACTTGAAGATTGGTGTCCAGGATAATAGCCCGGTCCATGACAAGCTAAAGTGCGTAAAGTAAGAGCAGGTAGTATCTCTCAAATCTATCATAAGTGGACCGTTTAGTGCAAGCATCCTGTTGGTTCTGGACTGAATCAAGCAGCACATACTAAAAATAATTAGAAATAGTACTTCTTCGATTACTATCCAAGAAAGGTTTGTGATTAGCCATCAGAGGATACTGGAGACTAGTATTTGCTGAGGCATATACAATTAGCAGTTCATTTAGAATTGGAGATACTGAACATTTCAGAATTAGCTTCCCCCACCTCCATTACCATTTCCACTATCTCATCCTATGAAAATCGTTCTTGTCTGAGTATTGAGATTCTGTATCTGGTTCTCTCTCAGACTGCTTTCTTGTGGTGACCTACAAAGCATTTTACAGGTGAAATAAAACTGATAGTGGAAACTGCTGCTGGATCTTTACCCAGTCATTTTAAGGTAGTCAGTTCATCAACCTTGCTTAGCAGGGGTGCTCTTCCGCTAGCTTAGCCCATGCCTTAACCAAAGTTCAGTAATAATAATATTCAGGAGAAACTGTTACTATTCAAAGTAGTCATGGCAGTGACTGAATAAAACAAAATGCTGTTTTGACCGCTAGAAACTTTACACCAGGGGTAGGCAACCTATGGCATGTGTGCCAAAGGCAGCATGCAAGCTGATTATCAGCAGCACTCACACTGCCTGAGTCCTAGCCACTGGTCTGGGAGCTCTGCATTCTAATTTAATTTTAAATGAAGCTTCTTAAACATTTTTAAAACCTTATTTACTTTACATACAACAATAGTTTAGTTATATATTATAGACTTATAGAAAGAGACCTTATAAAATGGTAAAATGTATGACTGGCACGCGAAACTTTAAAGTAGAGGGAATAAATGAAGACTTGGCACACCACTTCCGAAAGGTTGCTGACCCCTGCTCTACACAGTACTTGCAAAAATGGAGTTCTACACCTTTAAGAGTAGGTTCACAGACCGAAGACAAAAATGTCAGACATAGATTAGGCATCCAGCAGATGGCAGACTAGTTCCAACAACAGGCAGGCAGCCTTTCCAACTCCTCTCCTACCAAATGAAATTGTTGAGAGAATAGGAAGTCTTACTCAGCGTTGGATGTTGATTTTAAATGTTTGTAAATCATTCTTTTGAAACAGAGACACATTTCAAAAGTTAGCACGCACAAAGACACCTCAACACCTAATAATGGACCGTAAGCAAAGGACCTCCCAAAATAGCTAAAGGAAACCCACGACGCAGAGTGCTCAAAAAGTGTTTTTAGTTAAAGATCTTATGTATTACTGAAAACATTTAATTGCATGTAAATACTGAGTCTATACATGGAACGAGTGGCTTTTACATAAAGCAGTACTGATTAAAGTATTACGTTCTCACATGCACAAAGGAAGGAGGCATGCGCGACTAACAGTTGTCAAAACAGGCAGCAGACAGTCTGGTGAATGAGTTCTTCTGATCCGTAGATGATGACCAAAAGACAGATCTGTTGGGAGGGAGGCTCTGCTTTGGGTAGCACAGGTTGCACTACGTTGTGTAACACATACCGCAAGCTATCGTTTGGGAGGGTTCATTTTGGTCTTTAGCAAATACTTGAGAGCAAATCTTCAGCAGCTAGTGTCAATCGAGTAGCACCATTTCTTTCATGCCGGAGGTGAGGCTCTGGTTCGTGGTTTTCACTGAGGGGCTGTGGAGCCCTTACATGGATGAGACAAGCGTGAGTGGTGCTCAGGAGCGAGAGTACAATCTCTCCCTAAGGGGGAGGCGGGCTAGAAGCAGCAGATTTCGATGCGCATAGGTGTTTCCAATGACGTAAATCAGGGAAAGAAGTAAAGGGGAAAGGAAAGTAAGAAGGTCACTACCATGCACACAAACTGGTGTTTGGGAGCTTTTGTGTTCAATAGTTGTGACAAGGTTACAGTATTGGCGGTGATCTATAGGGTAAAATTGGAGGTTATCCAGAAAAATGAACTATTAGTCCTTTAGCACAGTATAATTAAACCCAACCCAACTAATGAAATCACTCATCTTCAATATGAGGAATAGATTCTATTGTGTAATTACATCAAAACAGAAAACAGCTGAGGTGATGAACCTTGACAATCTTCCTGTTAACCCTACAAACACTAAACAGTACCAATTTTTTTGTGAACACTGATTTTTTTTTATATTAAAAAGAGATTTGAGTCCCTTCAAGAGAAGTTTTCTCAGGGTAATGTAAAAGCTCAATGACAGTAACAAGTTATTCATAAAGTAGCCATGGCACAGAGGTAATATATATACGATCTTGGAACTTTAATCTTACTGGCTCAAGAGGGGGTTGAGCATTTCCATTTTAAATAAAGTCTTACAGCTCTGCAGGGATCACTGCACCATGACATTATGACAATGAGTTGCTGATTCATGCATAAATTTCAAATCCTCTCATTATATCATCAACCAGCAGCTTTGAAGGAGAGGTATTCATGGCATTTGGGTTTTCTAGCTATTTTGTACTATAATGCTACAAATGGAATTCTTAAGAAAATAGCATTTAGAACATCACCAGTAAAAACATTTAAAAAATAAATATATATTTTTTAAAAAATAGACTATTCCAGGAAAGCCAGGAAAGATGTATCTGTGTTTATGTGGAATAAATATGCTGTGGACCAAAAGCAAATATATTGCACAATAATGGTTTGGTTTGGTTTTTAAGGATAGGAGAAAATGATTCAATAGTTATGCTTAGGTTTGTTCATGTTTCTCCTGTTAGTTCTTTTTCATTTCTTTTCCCCTACAAATCTCTACACAGGAAAGCCATGGAACTTCCTTATAGTTAGAATTGACAAGCTCCAAACTGTATCTACCATAAAAAATGATGTAAAAATATATGTGGATGGTATGCTGTATGAACTGTCACACTTCTCACACTCCCAAACAATCCTCCCTCCCTCCCCCACCTTCTCACTTAATATCAAGAAATTTAGCAGCCTCTAAAGTACTTTCTTGCTGCTGGTGTCCTTACAAAATCAGGACACTAGTTCCATCCCTGCTGTGCCTGTTTGCTTCTTGCTGATATTTAAATTTACATACACAGAGCCATGAACCAGAAGTTGAGGAATTACACATAAGTGACATTTTTGATTTGACAGCTTGACTTTCCAGATTTTCATTGCATATTTGCATTTATTGCACAAATCTTGTCTGTGTCTTAAATATACATCCTATTTATATTTCTGAAGATAGTTTTATTTTAATTAAGTATCAAATGAGTTAGATTTAACTGCTAATCGTGAGATACACATCAATTAAATCTTGACTAGTCTCTAAATATTTTGATGAATTAATTATTATTTTACTTATTAAATAACTACTAAAATTAATTTTAGTTCCTTATACTTAGTAATATAGTTATTGTGTGAATTACTACTATAATAACTAATTTACATTGACTTTAATGGGACTGTTCACAGTGCATAAAGTTAAACGTGCACAAATCTTTGCGTGATCTGGATCTCCTGCATGAACTGGGGACTTATCTAAAGCTCTTGATGTAAATTATAGTCTTACTACTGATGTCAATAGAGTGGATCAGATTTCTGATGAGAAAGATATATTTGAGTATTAAAAACAGCTACAATTCTACTTGCACAGTTGATAATTCTTGAGGGAAAACATTTTTCATTACTTCAAGATTATTAACGAAATTGAAAGTAAGCTATCATTGTTATGCCAATGTATACACAAGCAGGATGCTTAATATAATTAGCAGTAACTTTCTTCTAGAACAGGAGTGGGCAAACTTTTTGGCCTGAGGGCCACATTGGGGTTGCAAAATGGTATGGAGAGTCAGGTAGGGAAGGCTGTGCCTCCCCAAACAGCCTGGCCCCTGCCCCCTATCTAACCTCTCTCACTTCCTGCCCCCTGACTGCCCCCTTCAAAACCCAAGACCCATCCAACCCCCACCCCCCCCGCTCCTTGTCCCTGAACTGCCCCCTCCTGGGACCCCCCGCCCCTAACTGCCCCCGGGACCCCACCCCCTATCCAACCTCCCCTGCTCCCAATCCCCTGACTGCTCTGACCATATCCACCCCCCACCCTTGACAGGCCCCTCCAGGATCCCACACCTATCCAACCCCTGTTCCCCATCCCCTGACCCCTATCCACACTCCCACCCCCTGACAGACCCCCCGGACTCCAAAACTTATCCACCCCCCCGTTCCCTGTCCCCTGACTGCCCCCCCAGAATCCATGCCCCTTATTCAGCTCCCCGACCCCCTTACTATGCTGCTCAGAGGAGCATGTCTGGCAGCCGTGCCACCTGGCTGGAGCCAGACATGCTGCTGCGCTGCTCAGCAGGAGTGCGCAACCCTGCGGCCCAGGGGCCCACGTGACTGCGGGAAGGGGGGACAGTGAGGGAGGGGCCTGGGGCTAGTCTCCCTGGCTGGGAGCTCAAGGGCCAGGCAGGACGGTCCTGCAGGCTGGATGTGGCCCACAGACCATAGTTTGCCCACCTCTGTTCTAGAACATGTCATGTCTAAATCTTGACAGAAAAAGATTTATGCAATGATAAGACCATTTGTAAAATCTGAGTGACCTTATAGAAAGTTCTAATAAGACCAATTATTTGATACTGAAATGGTTGGAAAAATACTCCATACTAAACTTGACAAATGAATACAACTAATAAATAAATACTTGGCTTTGGTGTAATATAAAAAAAAGACGGAAATTGTTTAAACCACACAATAACTTTCTGAATAAGATGATTCCAAAAGCCCTTACAAGCAAAATTAGTATTTTAACTATAAATCAGCTGGGAGCATGAATTACCAATATTTTATACTGAAGGCTCTGTCCTGCATTCCTGGATAGTGGACACTGGCACTGAAGCCAAAACCTGTAGGATCAGGCTCAAAGTAATGTTGAGAAAAGGTTTGCATGAGTAAATGCATCACACACATTAAGTATTGTGCTTCTCATATGAGAATTCCTGAGTTGAAAGATTTTTATTATATTATATTTTTAAATTGTTGGATAACTGTAGGTACCACAAGTTAAGTATCTGACATACAGTGGCTAACGTCACAGTACTGTGAGAAATTATATTTGTAGAAGACCAAGAGTTAGGGATTCACTCGTGTAGTTTTCTACAGTTGTTCTGCCCATGGTGATTTTTTTCTTTTGTGTCACATAGTTTACTGAAATCTGGTTTCAGTGTTGTAGAAGGTTTGCTGTTGTAGAAATCTGTCTTATGTTATTTGAAATTAATGTGTTTTGTATCAGCATTATTATTTTATTTTAAAACCTTCAGGTGTTACTTTAAAAAGTTAATTAAAATTGTACATTGGTTACAAATACATATTAGTTTTAAGCTCGTTAAAATTGAAAAGGTACTTTTATGATAAACAAACAGTCTGGAATTCCATAAGTGAACGCTTTACAATTTATTTGAATAGAAAGGAGAGATGAAAAGAACTAGGCAAATATAGTAAATGCATATTTTTTTTTGAAAATCACCTGTTAAGATAATACAAACTGTGTCATCAGTAGCTCCATTTACCGCACTGTATTTCTAATTTGTAATGTGTACTTACAGTTGTCATAAACAGATAGCTAAGGGTTAATGTTCTTTTACCTGTAAAGGGGTAACACCAGTAACCTGAAACACCTGACCAGAGGACCAATCAGGAAACAAGACTTTTTCAAATCTGGGTGGAGGGAAGTTTGTGTGTGAGTTCTTTGTCTTGGGTCTGACCCTCTCGGCTATGAGAGTGATTTTTCTATCTCCAGCTTTCTAATCTTCTGTTTCCAAGTTGTAAGTACAAAAATAGTAAGGCAATAAGGTTTATATTGGGTTTTTTTTGTATTTACATGTGTGTAGTTGCTGGAATGTTTAAATTGTATTCTTTTTGGATAAGGCTGGTTATTCATTTTTTTTCTTTTAAGCAAATGACCCTGTATTTGTCACCTTAATACAGAGAGACCATTTTTATGTATTTTTTCTTTCTTTTTATATAAAGCTTTCTTTTTAAGACCTGTTGGAGTTTTTCTTTAGTGTGGACTCCAGGGAATTGAGTCTGCAGCTCACCAGGGAATTGGTGGGAGGAAGAAGTCAGGGGGAAAATCTCTTGTGTTAGATTTACTAAGCCTGACTTTGCATACCCTCTGGGTAAGGGGGAAGAGAGATTAGCTCTCTCATGTGTTTCCAGGACTGGAAACAGGGAGGGTGGAGTCCCTCTGTTTAGATTCACGGAGCTTGCTTCTGTGTATCTCTCCAGGAACCCAGGGAGGGAACACCTGGAGCGAGGAGGGGGAAGGGAAATGGTTTATTCCCCTTTGTTGTGAGACTCAAGGAATCTGAGTCTGGGGGTCCCCCAGGGAAGGTTTTGGGGAGACAACAATGAGCCAGGCACTGTAAATCCCTGGCTGGTGGCAGCTTTACCAGGTCCAAGCCGGTAACTAAGCTTGGAGGTTTTAATGCTAACACCCATATTTTGGACGCTAAGGTCCAAATCTGGGAAAAATGTTATGACAACAGTGATATGGATTATGCTGTTTTAAGTATTACTTCTAATATCTACGCTTCATGTATCTTTTTGTCTGTGGTGCAAAGATGCTTTGTGAATCATTGATCAAGGGGAATAATCCTCATTTTTTTTTACTTTTCCTTAAATACATCTTTGACATTTTGTATGCTTTTAAGAAACTTTAACCATTTTCTTACCTATACATGGGTCAGTTTAAAAGAGAAGTGAATTTGTGCCCTAAAGTTTCCATTTGGAGAATGAAGTCAGTGAGTAAAGCTTTTGGGGCCTGATTCTGTTTTCATTTACACTGTTTCAGACAGTGTAACTATATTGGTCTTCAGTATGCCTAGGTAAAGAGTAAAAAAAGACATAACAAAGAAAAGACTTTCACCAAGGGATATGACTTATTCTCTACAAAATAAAGGTCCAGTTTTTCTACAATAGCTGACTTTGAATATCATCTTACTCCACAGGCAACCTTATAGAAATTAATGAGATTGCTTTTTGGGTTAAGGTACTATATTCAATGCAATTAAAGGTGGCAGGATGCTTATTAAGTTTGCGGACGATACCAAACTGGGAGGGATTGCAACTGCTCTGGAGGACAGGGTCAAAATTCAAAATGATCTGGACAAATTGGAGAAATGGTCTGAGGTAAGCAGGATGAAGTTCAATAAAGATAAATGCAAAGTGCTCCACTTAGGAAGGAACAATCAGTTTCACACATACAGAATGGGAAGAGACTGTCTAGGAAGGAGTATGGCAGAAAGAGATCTAGGGGTCATAGTGGACCACAAGCTTAATATGAGTGGAACAGTGTGATACTGTTGCAAAAAAAGCAAACATGATTCTGGGATGCATTAACAGGTGTGTTGTAAACAAGACACGAGAAGTCATTCTTCCGCTTTACTCTGCGCTGGTTAGGCCTCAACTGGAGTATTGTGTCCAGTTCTGGGCACCGCATTTCAAGAAAGATGTGGAGAAATTGGAGAGGGTCCAGAGAGAGCAACAAGAATGATTAAGGTCTTGAGAACATGACCTATGAAAGAAGGCTGAAGGAATTGGGTTTATTTAGTTTGGAAAAGAGAAGACTGAGAGGGGACCTGATATCAGTTTTCAGGTATCTAAAAGGGTGTCATCAGGAGGAGGGAGAAAACTTGTTCACCTTAGCCTCCAATGATAGAACAAGAAGCAATGGGCTTAAACTGCAGCAAGGGAGATTTAGGTTGGACATTAGGAAAAAGTTCCTAACTGTCAGGGTAGTTAAACACTGGAATAGATTGCCTAGGGAAGTTGTGGAATCTCCATCGCTGGAGATATTTAAGAGTAGGTTAGATAAATGTCTATTAGGGATGGTTTAGACAGTATTTGGTCCTGCCATGAGGGCAGGGGACTGGACTAAATGACCTCTCGAGGTCCCTTCCAGTCCTAGAGTCTATGAGGATCAGGCCATAAGAAATTTCCTGTTTCAGGACAAAGCTATAACTTCATTCTATATAAGATCAGACTGTTCAGCTCTATATTAACAGAGTTAACTTGGCATGGGATCCTCTTGGATGTTTGCTTGATGGTGCTGTGCCTACAACTGAATTACCACTTGAATTATTCTGTGAATAGCCTATTGTGCACATCAGAAATGTATCTTTATTTGTTAAACACTGAAGTTAAATTGTTTTAGATACTGAAAAGAAGAGAAAAATGGCAATTTCCCATTTGTGGTCTAATCCCATGAGTCTTTTGCTGGCAAAATTTTCACTGAAGTCCATGAGAGTATTTACTTGTCATGTGCAGTGTAAGGGGAATGTCAGTAAAACTGTTCATGTAGGGTCAGATTTTCAAATTTTCAGAATCCGCAATTGGTGCTAGATTTTCAAGAGTTCCACACTCAGCAGGTTCTCTTTGTGACATTCATGGCTCAATATTCAAAAGAACTCAGCACCAAACATGCTGAGCAACTTTGAAAATATGGCTACTTATTTTGGTGCCTATGTGAACACTGGACTCTCTTGAAAACCTGTACCACCGTTTCTATTTTGTTTACCAGTAGACTGAATCACCCTTGAAAACTTATAAATGCAGTTTCTTCCATAGATAAAGCCAAATCAGCCTAACTCCAGCTTCAAGTCCACTCGAGGCAAGGATACTATAACTGAGATAGTAAATAAAATGCTCACAATTACCAGCATCTGATGAAGTCTAGTTGCTATATTATCCCACCTTTTCATTTTAGTCTCTGATTGAATTTCAGTTACGTGATACTGCATTTTCTCATATTACTGTAGTTAAGAATGTCATCTCAGCATTTTTATTAGAAAATTCTATTTATAAAGAGTTAAAATTTTGACCCAGGATGAAACTGGGCATAAAGTTATTTCAGCCTGGGAGCAAATTGTTTGATTTTATTTCCTTTTAAATGATTTGAAAAATAAAAGGGTTTGACTCTAAAATGTTAAGAATGAAAAGCAAAAAACAAAGCGATCCATTAGGTAGTGCTTTCAGTTGCTTTTTTACCAAATAAATCCTAGAATTTAAATGACTGTTACTGAATTGCTAAAGTTTTACAGCCTACTAGCGCATGGCATCAGCTATCACTTAATGGCCTGTTTTGAGGTGGAAAGAGAAGTAGCTACAGTAACTCCTTACTTACCATCCTCCCGTTTAACATTGTTTCAAAGTTATGTCACTGCTCCATTAAGGAACATACTCATTTTTAAAGTTGTGCAATGCTCCCTTATCATGTTGTTTGGCTGACTTTACAAGGGAGCATTGCACAAGTTCCTCTTCTCTGTGTCCTCCCTTCCTCCCTCCCTCCCTCCCTCCCTCCCAGTGCTTCCCCTGCCATCAAACAGCTGTTTGGCAGTGGGAGGGAGGGAGTGAGTGAGCCAGCGAGGAAGCTGCCTCCCTCCCCCCCGGCAGGTAGGGCCACCCAGAATGCAGGGGCTTTAGGGGCTGCAGGGCTCTGGGCTAAGGGGGCCCCGGGGCCCTGGCCTGCAGCTCTAAAGCCCGTTTTGGAATGCGGCCCTGTGAACATGGACCGGAGGACTCGGGAGGAACAGGGGCAGCCGTGCAGCCAGCGGCCGGAGAGAAGTGGCACAGCCTCCTAATTTTCAGCTATCTCTGCTTAGAAGTAGTTTTTCCTTTTGTGAGGAATTTTCCATTTCCTTTACTATACTTTGTGGATTCAATCTAGAATGGCTGCCATTGTAGAGGCTGGTCCAGGGCTGAAGGGATAACTTTTCTAGGGATGTTTTGACCAGATTCTTTCACTGAACATTTGGAGGTACTAGTGGAGATTTTAGACTGTAACCTCTGAATTATTATTACTAATTATTTGTATTACCATAATGCCTAGATGTCCTAGTTATAGATCAAGAGTCTAGTCATAGACCTCATTGTGCTACATTACAAACAGAGAACAAAAATTGCTTACAATCTAAGTATAAGACAGGAGAAAACAGATGGATATAAACAGATAGGTGAGGGAGTACAAAGAAACAAGGCAACAGTATTGGTCAGCGTGGTAGGCTGTGGTCTCAGTGCACTATCAAGTTTTTTTTTATAGGCTTCACTACAAAGGAGGGCTTTGATGTGGACGAACAATGATAAGTAGGTCAAGTTCAGCAAGGAACATGTACATGAAGATTGGTTTTCCACCCAGTTCATCATCTTTGTCAATAATTGTAACCATTTGATTGAAGAGATCGTCCTGCAGCCCTTGGTTGAGGTAGATATTCTTTTCTCTTCAGTCAATCTCAGAAGGTGATTTGGTGCAGTTGTCTGCAAAGCAGCTCTTGTAGTGGTTTTGGCAAGGCTTTGTTTTCTCATCCTCCTTTCAACATCTGTGAGTGTCAGCATGGAGGTGGTAGAGAAATTTGGCTGTGTGGTGTCCTTTAATGTGAAGAAGATATACAGATTTTCCTTGTTTTTTCCATATCTGGACAGTTTAGCATCAGTGTTTGACCAGTGCCTGGCCAAATCTGGCACTTAGGTGACTGAGACCGGGACAAAGTTCAGCTCAGATAAGGTGTAGTTGACCTTTGTGGTTGGGGGAAGGATCTGATGGCATAGGAGGAGTATTTTTCTCTTCATTATTGTCTGTTTTGTACATTTTGTTCATGTAGACATAGCTCACTTTATAACTCAATCAACAGTATGCAAGATCTCCATTGTGTATCCACACAAAAATCAACAATGTGCACATGTAAGTGGTCCATTCCCAGATGGGGAGTTAAACAATTTTGAGGGCATTTTTCTTTGTGGACAGGTTTTTTACTCTTGGGATGATTGGAAACAAAGGGTGCAAGTTACATCTCACTTTATGCTCCTGTTCTCTTCCTGCAGAGGAGGAGAATACAGTATGAATGGCTTCCTCTTTTTCATTTGCCGTATAGAAAATTTAGCAGGGTTTTAAAATAACAACAAAATGGATATGATCAGACCCAACTCCCTGCACAATACATTCCTCTCTTGCACAGCACAAGAAGTGAGCAATTTGAAGCTGGTTTGAATAACTGTAGCCATTTGTCACCTAAGAGGAAATGAAGAAAAAAAAAGTTGTTTTTTTTTGTTTTG
Organism: Gopherus evgoodei; assembly: GCF_007399415.2. Taxonomy (NCBI): domain Eukaryota; kingdom Metazoa; phylum Chordata; order Testudines; family Testudinidae; genus Gopherus; species Gopherus evgoodei. The sequence continues at coordinate 80,534,233 of NC_044326.1, read as the reverse complement.
TTTTTTTTTACAAGCAGTGTAATAACACCATGATTACAAAATCTTATGCAACCCTCAGGAACAGTTTGATTTATTTGATCTAACTAGTTTTGACAACTAACACAGACCAAATCCTAAAAGGTCTTAAGCATCTACAACTTTAATTGAAGTCAGTGGGAATTGCCAAAGTTCACACTTTGCAGGATTTGGCCCATACTTTCCCATCCATTTTAGCTGTTTGATGTGTTTTAAAACATTTAATCTAGTTTTGAGCCATATACACAAATATGAGAAACAAAGTATATAGAAAACATTTTTTTGTTTTAAATAACAGCTTTGCATGAGGAGTGCTTGGGGAGATTAATTGCTGCATGCATGTGGTTTGAGTAGAACTATGGCATAAACTTATAGTAACGAAAATTATCCAGAGTGTAAAATCCATGGTCCAGTGCAATGTCTTTACTTCTGTGTTGTACAGGGCAGAACATAATGTCAGCACTTAATAATGACTGGGGATGTGCAATCTGATTTGGTTAAATATTCAATAAGAATTCCTCTAAACCACTCTTCATTCTTCGTAGCAAACCCAAACTGAATTTTTCTGAAGATTTGAAAATGTGTTTTGGTTAAGGACAATTCTATTTGCTGTGTCTGGCAGATAGAGAAGATCCCAATATACCCTTCTCTCTGAAAGTATTCTGAAAGTGTGTTTCTTCAGATTAACTAGTCAGGGTTTACAGGGCCCAATTATGGGTAGTTTAGAACAAAAAAGGAAAGGGGGAAAAAGGCTGGCCTGGATCTAGGTAGATATATGAATGAGCAAAAACTGTTTGCCAGAATTCCGTACTTAACAAATTGTACAAATGTTTGGGTATTCAGTATGCAGGTGTTAGTAGTAATTTGCCTTTCTTGAGGGTGTAAGTGGTACCTGAAGGCACATAGTGTTCCTTTATTCAACGTCTGTGAGTATTCTAGCAGATGTGTACAGAAAGAATGTTCAAGAAAACATAATTTTAAGTTAATATTGACATAATTTGAATTTTGAATTTGTAACCATAAGTAGTATTTACACTGAGAATCACATTCTGAGAGTTTTTGCTTATTCAGTTAGAAAACCCTAAGTTCTGTTATTTCACAACTCTGCAGGAGTGGAAAGGAGAGCTTTATAACATTAAGAAAGACAGACCATGCTTAATTCTTGTCTTAGAAGATACGAACATTTTGGATCTTAAAATAACATCTGTAGGTTTTGAAAAGCTATTTTAAAGGTAGTTATTAGTCTTTTAGAAGTTTATTATGGCTTCCCTTTCAGCTCAGTCCATTTGGAACTATGGTCCTTAAACCTGGAGGAAAAATGTTTCAATAAAGAATGTTCTAGAATATTTATAAAATTGCATGTCTATACTATATAAAAGAGTCCATTATACTATATTTGGTGTATTGCATATATGGAGCATGGAGAATACATGATGGGGTGAGATGGTAAAAAGTTAGGGATAAATTTACTTGTGAAAAATCAGATTATCTTTGGTTAGTTTTCTTTGTTATCTGCTGTGCCACTCATGAGTAACCAACTTATCCAAACGAGCGCTGAAAACATATTGTGTGTATATAGTGGGTCAGATCCTTAGTCCCGCCAAGTCCCCTTTGCACAATTCCTGTGATATTAAGGGCACTTAAAGCTATCTGTAATGTGGACTCCCCTAGTATACTAGGGATTCTCCTGGCAAAGCTTAACTGGCTGTATGCTACTTCCTCCTGGTTCCGCTCCCACTAGCATAGGAGGTATGTCAAAGGTGTGCAGAGGGCAGGGGAGAGGGAGTGACATGTTGGAGTGGCATACTATTCTCCATCCATTTTTGTTATCATAACAGCCCCTAGGGAGGCAACCCCTTACATCCTGATGCAATGAAGGGCAACTTGTTCTAAAATGTGCCGGCAGCCAAGCCAGCCCCTAGCCACTCTAGGGATCAGGGATATAAAAGTGGCTGAAAGCCATCTCTCCCCGCCACCCTCTTTACATGATTAAGCATTGTGCACGTGCATCAGAAAATCTGGCCAATATGCATGTTCTGGTCTCTGTGTTCCTGTAAACATTATTGGAAACAATCATAAAAATACAAACATATTTAACAGATTTATCTTTACGTTTATCATAATGGAGAAAGAGCACAAAAATAGGACACAACATTTCTTTAATAATAGTTTATTAAATCTCATTGTGGAAGCAATATTCCATGATATGTTGCATAAATTTTTAGTTTTGCTAATATGCAAGGAAAACTCACTCCATGGAAAGAAAAAAGTTGTCATATCATCAAGAAAATCTGATTCACTTTTATGACAAAAAATTTTGAATTCAGTATGATGGCTCCTTCAGGGAAACTAGATGAATTTTTTCCTGTGCTTTTCTGGAATCGTTATTAGTGTTACCTTCTAGCAGTAAATTGAGGTGGCATTAGGAACCCCAGAGCTGCCAATTTCAATCCATGTCTAAGATGTAGACATGATCCTCTTTCTGAGAGAAAAAAATGTGTCACTATTTTTAGAGACCTCCTCTGTTGTTTGCCTTGCTGTGTTTTACCTTGCAGTGTATTAACAGAGAGGTGAAATGTTTTATATGAGATTAATACTGTCTTTTTTAAATTCCAGCAAGTATGGGAAAATTATTTTTTGCCTTTTGCTGGAACTCTTGATTTAGCTATCCCAATGATCTATAATTCTATTTTGGAATTTATTATCCTCCTCCTCTCCCGAAAGATGCAAAACAATGGATTTGCTTGGGAGATTCAGGCTTAAAGGCTTTTGATGCCAAGCTCTGTGTGGGAGTGTGAATGTGTGCATGAGAGACAGAGATTGAGATGGGCACTTATGTTGTCATTGTTTGTCATTTTTAAGGTAGAACCTTGACTTTGAATTTCTGTGTTGCTTGGACTTTTTTTTTTTTCTTAGAATTGAAAAATTCTTTAAAATCTTTTCAGAAGTGCTGGAGTCTTGACTCCCCCTTAATTCCAGTTTAACCAAGATTTTTTGCCTCAGAATTACATTGCAATCTAAAATAGCAATCATTGAGGAAGAAAAATAGCTAAAGAAAATCTTTGGCCAACCAGTAATAGATTAGTACTGTTGGCCATAAAACTGAGGTACCTTATTCTGAACTCACACATATGTAAATTAGTAGAAATGTCATTGACATTAACAAAGATCAGAATCAACCCTAAAATGCATACTGCAGGCTGGTATTTGGCCTTTTTGTGGCGCTCTGCCATTTATTTCCATTTTCCAAGAGGGCATGTTCCATTAATGCCAATGGGAGTGTTGCACATAAATAGAAAGGCAGGGTAGAACCCTAGGTTGTGATCCTAGTTTTACACTCTACATTTATGTATCATTCTGAGGGGTTCTTAGTTGCATAACTAACTACCAGTTACATAATTAAGTTGGATGTTTTCCCATGAATATTCACGAACAGTAATCTATAACTATTTCACTCATTGCTCCAAAAGCCTGCAAATACTTAAATATTGGGAAGAAATTAATTACCAGCTATTACTTCATGTTTGGAAAAGATATTATAATGAAGTGTAACTCTTCTTGCATTATCATGGTAGGACAATTAATATAAAATAAGAGTTAGTTTCTACTAAATTATTTCATAGATTTGAGTTTATTATTACAGGAGTCCCTACAGGTCCTTAACGAAGATTGGGATTCCATTGAACGAGGCTTGTATAAACACACAAGTGACAGTTCCTGCCCCAAAGAACTTAAAATCAAAATAGACAAGATAGACAAAGAGAATACTATTATGAGATACAGAAAGACTGAATGTTTGTTCAGCATCCCATCGGATGTCTGTGGCATTACTGGGAAATGAGCCCAGGTTTCCTGAGTCCCAGTCCAGTGCCACACAAGACCATAATTTCACTCCTCTTTTACTGTATTATGCTGTTTTTTAACATTCAAGGGTACAGAAAAGTCCATGTTTACTGATTATTAAGGCTTCATCCTGAATGCAAAACTGTACTTTAACTGCTTTACTACTATGCTCCCTTGAGCAAGAGCTCATTGGAAAACAGAGGGGGGAAATTGCATCCTTTGTATTTTATTGTACCATTTATTAAAGAATCACAAGGGCACTCGCTTATATGTTCATAATAAAATGTCTAATTTTTCTTAATGAAAAAGTTTCCAAGTTGTGACACAAATCAAAATATGAGACTAACTTGTTTCCAGGCAGTGTTCTTGCAGAGCTGAGTGTCTAGACATAGCAAATTCACACTAATTAAAGAGATACAAGTAAAGACTTGAGCAAATTGCAGAACTGCGCCTTTTTTTACAATACCAAACTCTTTTAGCCAATAAAGGAACACAGTATCTCAGAGGGTCTGCATCACAGACCATGAGTATGCAATCTGACAAATAATTAACCCTTTTTTTTACTGAACTAATATATAATACCATGCCTAACGTATTTTCAGTGATAAAATTGCATGTGGATTTCTTAAATTTTAAGATTTTTATTTTTGTATCATGTACTATATATTTTATAAGTGAAGGAAAGGTTGGTGAAATTTTCCTTGCATTTACAATGGATGCTGAAAATGTTTTTGCTGGTTCTTAGATTCTCCAGAAGATTGTTCCACAATTGTGCACTGGCTGAGTAAATGCTCTATCTCCTATACAAACAAGTTTTATCCTTGGAGCAAAGAGTTCTATTGTGCTTGAAGAATGGAGTTTGCTGCTGCAGTCCTCCTCTCAGAACTTGAAGTGATTTCTTAGGTATCCCAAGCCCAAATCATTAAGCACCTAAAAGATGATGACTGAAACTTTGAATTTTACGTAGTAGCCTATGGGAAACCAGTGCAGTGAGTGAAGGACAGGTCTGTGAAGCACTTGTGCTAACTTGTGTTCCTGAGAACAGGTGCTCATGCATTTTTGTACTAGTGTAGTTTCCATGTAGGTTGCATAGCAAAGAACAGGTTATTGTCCACCGGGATGCAGGTTCCTAGCCAGCAATAGATGATAGAGTGTGCAGATGCTGCTGTGTGAGAGCTTAGAAGCAAAGAATCCAGGAACCTGCTAAACTGCGGACTGATTTGACCAACTGGTTTTTATCCCCAGCCAGTGCCTATAAACTCTTAGTGTTTTCTTCTGCCAACCAATATGATTTTTGTTCTGAGTGAATTCAGTTTCAACCAACTGTTCTTCATCCATGAGTTCATCTCGGCCAAGCACTGGTCAGTTTAGAAGAGTAGACGTGTGCCTTCCATCTATTGACATTAGGAAATCATCCAACAGACCACTAATACTGCTTTCATTCCATGTCCTTATCTGTATCCAGATTGTGCAGGGTCTATGGTATTGGCTTAGTTAGATGTGCTTGAGGGTAGCCTTTGGCTAGCTTCTGCATGAACTTGTTCAGGAACAAGAAGTTTATTGCTTGGGATTAGAGCCAGGTCGTCTGTCCAGGATGGGTTTCTTCATTGTTGGTCAGACTATACTTTTTTTGAAGGAGGAAGAGATAATCCCTTTACTGAATGTTACATGGCCTGTTCCTGTCAGGAGAGGTACCAGTTGCTCATTACTCTCTTTAACGGAGAAGGGTGGGGTCAGATTCACAGGTCCTAAGTCCTGTATATTTAAATGGCCTGTGCAATGTTTGTGAGTTAAAATACTGGTTAACGGAATATTTTCCAGGTCAGCTAAAATTTATAAATTAAATATACATAATTTTAGTTATGAGAATTTTGGTTATAAAGGAACTTCTTTAGACACACACAGGGGATGCTTATTTTAAAAAGACAATTTAAAATGGTAACCAAACAAGTCATTCAAACTGGGAATAATTTTAATTCACAGTTAGCATGTGCCTTTAAAGGCTTGTCAGTCAACCATGCAATGACCAGAAGCTTAGAAATATTATACTATAATCAGTAATATAGCTAAAGTGAAACTTAATAAATAAGGAGCTCTTGGGTTTTCAGTGCTGTGCAGTGACAGATGTAATGAAAATTTTGAGTGTATGTGTAACCAGGCTTTTCATCCCTCCGGTCATTCGACTCTCCCTGCGCGTGCACACTGACCTGTGCCAGTTCCTTTTCATTACTGTTTGGGGAAGGGAATTGCAATTCTGTTTTGCTCTTGACCTTGTGACCAAGCCATAACCTCACTCCTGCCTTTGCCTTCATGGAAGTCAGAAGTCAGTTTCCTTCATTCTAGGGCATCCAGTAGCAGTAGTAAGTAACATCAATTTCACTTATGTTAAATAAAAGTTAACTCTTATTTTGCATAAGGCAGAAAATATCACAGGCAGAACACATTTTAAGCAAGATCTAAACACAGTTTAATTGATCACATGTTTATCTAGTCAGGCCCTAATCTTATTTATAAATACAGAGTATTGATGAAAAAGATGAAAACTTTACATATAAGGGAATTCCTTGTCTCATCCAGTTGCTGCCACTCTGTCTGCCTTTTAGTATCTGAAAAAGGTTCTCAAGACCCAGGAAATCTGTTTCTTTTTGTCATTTGTGACCCTAGATATAGTCCATTGGACTGCTATTCAGAGGTCAGTTAGCATGCTAGCACTATATTACTCCATTCCAAACTTATGGTAGCCAAAACCAGTTTGAGTCCAGTTATGACACTTGCTTTTTCTGTCCACAGACTTGTGGGGCTATTAGGCAATTTTCTCTTTCAAGTATTCACTATCAATTTCACTGCATAATCTTAAAAGCCCTATAGCTAAGGATGCAACATTAGTTTCTATTTAAAGCTGAATTTTGCATCCTCTCTAAAATCTGCATATATAGATCAGCCTGAAAATTGACATGACAGTTCAATGGCTATGATGGAGTTTGTAAGGCAGATGTGAGCTCACTTGATCAGGGGATTCCTAAGATACAGCTCCTACCAAAATGACCTGTTAGGAAATTTCAACAGACGTATAATGCTTTTTGTGCACAGTTAAATAGGGATCCACATGAAATTTAAATCCCTGGAATATCCAGGTGAGATATAGTGTGAAAACTACAAACTGCTTATCCTCACTAGGATTTTACCTCATGTTAGTTAACTCAATTTAAGTAACTTAAGAACACTCCTTTTTTCCTAATGAAAATGCACCCTGTGAGGAGGGGATTAGGGGATTCCCAAGTGAAACATGCAGAGGCTGAAGAAGGAAATGGGGCACAGTTTGTTAGGTTAGATTAGTGTGAGACCCTGGAGAGAGACAAAAGTTCCTGACAGCTGCTTCTGAGGGCTGGCCAAAGATGCTTTTACTTTAGTTTGTACAGGAAGTTGTTTGCATGTGGTTTGCTCCACCTCTGTTCAAGGAAACAGAATTTATGTATGTTTTGTAAATAAATAAATCCAAGAAAATATCTGACTCCACATTAGCAATTTTGGCTCCCACTAGAAACTGGACCCAAATTCTGCAAAGGGGCAACAAAACCATAATAATACTTTTCTTATAAGGTCTCTTTACAAAGCACCCAATGCATGGCCATGTAAGGAGGTCTCCAGTTAGAAGAAAGTGCAAAGATTTCAGTGATTTTTTTCTAAAGTATTATCAGAAATAGCAATTGGCTTAATGATAATCCATTTGCTCTGGGAAGTGTGTGCTTGTAATAAAAAAAAAGATAGAAATAGATTAGTTCTATAAGCTTGTATTCAGATGCCACTGTTTCAGAGTTGAGTAGATACTGAAGTTTGAGATTATACTTCTTTAGCCTAATGGAAACTTGCCAAGCACATGATGATAGTGATGCATTTGGTCAAAAGTAGAGTACTGCACTGACAGAGGAATGGACTAGAAGACGTAACGTTCTTTCCTGTCTTTAATGGCTATGACAGCAGCTTTGGCCACAAGGCTGGCTGTTTGTCAGCTGAGCCACAAATCAACATTGATTCTGCCTAAATGTGAAGAGCCCACAGTGGTAATTGTAGAAAGGATACAACAATAGAGGAGGGAAAATAAAACGGGGGTAGGGAAGGGAGAGAGATTGAAAGTAAAAATGGAATAAATCAACCACTCCTCAAAGCATCTTTTTAATATAATAGCTCACTCCAAGTTAAGGCCTCCAAAAATGAAATCTAAGTCAAAGAAAGCTTTTCAATGCAATCTGTGTGGTAAACAAACATTGGTCAAGTCACATTTTTAAATTAAGTACGAATAATGTTTGATGATGGACTTTGCCTAAGATAGTTAGCACATGCTTGCTCAAAATTTGACTTTCATGGTTGTCATTTGATTTTGTCAAGGAAGGCTGAGAATAGTTAGATTTACATAAACGAGGTCATATATCTTCCATACTTTTGTGTTAGGAGTGGCAAAACAGAAAAATGAGCCATACTAAACTCTTTACTGTCAGAAGAGTTCCTTGATGTGAACTCCCCCTCTTCTCAAAGTGATTACAAATGTCTGTTATTACATGTGAATATTTCTTCTGATTAGTCATATATTCTAATATTATTCATCTATTCCAATATTGTTATCTGTGGATTATAATTCCAATTTTTTTCATAGTACAAGTACTTGTATTACCTCAGGTTAAATAATCCACATGGTTCTTAGAATTGTCCTGTTTGACAGCCTTCAGATTAATTTTACAATTTATACATGTCATAAACAGATAGCTAAGGGTTAACGTCTCTTTCACCTGGAAAGAAGTAATTTGAAAAACCTGACCAGAGGACCAATCAGGAAACCAGACTTTTTTCAGATCTGGGTGGAGGGAAGTTTGTGTGTGAGTCCTTTGTTCTTGGGTCTTCTGCCTGTATGCTCTCTCGGCTATGAGAAGTGATTTCTGTTTCCTGCTTTCTAATCTTCTGTTTCCAAGTTGTGAGTACAATATAGTAAGACAGTAAGGTTTCCATTGTTTTTCTTTTTGTATTTACATGTCTATAGGTGCTGGAGTGCTTTGAATTGTATTCTTTTTGAATAAGGCTGTTTATTCATATTTCTTTTAAGCAAATGACCCTATATGTGTCACCTTAATACAGAGAGACCATTTTTATGTATTTTTCTTTCTTTTTATATAAAGCTTTCTTTTTAAGACCTGTTGGAGATTTTCTTTAGTGGGGAACTCCAGGGAATTGAGTCTGTACTCACCAGGGAATTGGTGGGAGGAAGAAGTCAGGGGGAAATCTGTGTGTGTTAGATTTACTAGCCTGACTTTGCATTCCCTCTGGGTGAGGGGGGAAGAGAGATTCGCTCTTGGTAATTTTGTTCTCCAGGACTGGGAACGGGGAGGGTGGAGTCCCTCTGTTTAGATTGACGGAGCTTGCTTCTGTGTCTCTCTCCAGGTACACCTGGAGGGGGGAAGGGAAAAGGTTTATTTCCCTTTGTTGTGAGACTCAAGGGAGTTGGGTCTTGGGGTCCCCAGAGAAGGTTTGGGGGGACCAGAGTGCCCCAAAACACTCTAATTTTTTGGGTGGTGGCAGCTTTACCAGGTCCAAGCTGGTAACTAAGCTTGGAGGTTTTTCATGCTAAACCCCATATTTTGGACGCTAAGGTCCAAATCTGGGACTAGGTTTATGATATGGTGGGATAGAGAGAATCCAGAAGCCAGTAGGAATATTATATTTTTCTTTTCTCTGCTAGGGGCTTTTAAGGAGAGAGAAACAGTGTGGTTTTAAAAGGGAACCAGAGAGAATTTTTTTTTCTGCTCTCTCTGGCAGTTGTGGCTTGCATATTAAGCAAGAAACCATTAAGAGACTATTAAGGGTCTTTTGTCACACAATAGCACTCCCATTAGGAGGCAGATACCAGCACTAATCTCATGCAAATAAAGTGGTTTTTCTGGTTTACTTTACATTGAAAAAATTAGCTAGAGGAAGAAAGGGAAAAAGGCACTGTTGCTAGGCAGACCCCAGGAGGCAACAGAGAACCTGCAGTTCAAAGATAAACACCAGAGGGCACCCCAACACAAGAAAACAGGAACCTTGCCTAACAAGACAAAAATGGAGCCCGAAGAACAAATCAAAGACGCCGAGCACAGGCGAGAGATGGAAAAAAACAAACAGGAACTAGAAATAAAACAAAAAGAAATGGAGATGAAAGAAAGAGAAGAACAGATCAAACAGGCAGCCCATAAAAGAGAATAAGAAGCCAAAAATGCAGCCCACCACAGAAAACTAGAAGAAGAAGAGGTGGCCCACAGCCGAGACATGGAAAAACAACAAACAGAAATGGAAAAACAACAAAAAGAAAATGAAGAGAAGGAAAAACAGAGAAAACATGAACTGGACTTAGCGCAAGCTGGGCTGCATGCGCCAGCCAATCCTAACAACCCTTCACCAATTATGGTTCCACATCACAGAAAATTTCCCACCTACAAAGCAGGTGATGACACCGAGGCCTTCTTGGAAAATTTTGAAAGAGCCTGTCTTGGGTACCGCATCCCTGAAGACCAGTACATGGTTGAATTGAGGCCACAGCTCAGTGGACCTTTAGCAGAGGTGGCAGCTGAAATGCCTAAGGAGAACATGAACGACTATAAACTTTTTCAAACCAAGGCCAGATACAGAATGGGGATAACCGCGGATCATGCCCGTCGGCGTTTCAGAAACCAAAAGTGGAAACCAGATGTGTCATTTCCCAAACACGCCTACTACGTTGGGAAAAATTATGAGGCCTGGATATCAGGACACAATGTTAAAACCTTGGAAGAACTGCACCTCCTCACACAAATGGAGCAGTTCTTGGATGGTGTTCCTGAGGACATCACACAGTACATACAAGATGGAAAATCCAAAAATCTCGCTGAGGCAGGGGAGATTGGATCCAGATGGATGGAAGTGGCAGAAAGCAAGAAAGCTACTGTCAAGGGGAACGAATACCCCAGGGGGCACACCGACCATAAACCCTACAACCGAGGACAGCCAAAGACCCCACATACAACCCAAGTCAAGCCACAGACACCCTATTCTTCCATCTCACCAGTCTCCAGTAACTCACCTCGGCCCAGTGACCCATCAGATGGAAGATGCTTTAAGTGTAATGAACTGGGACATATCAAGGCCAACTGTCCAAAGAACGCCATGCGAGTGCAATTCATTACACCACCATCACACAAAAGATCCCCAGGCCCAGATGCCTCTCAAATACCCTTGGAGCGAAGGGAAAATTTGAGAGTGGGCGGAAAGAAGGTTACTGCGTGGAGAGACACGGGGGCACAAGTGTCAGCTATCCACCAATCCATCGTAGACCCCAAATTCATCAACCCAAAGGCCCAAGTGACAATTTACCGCTTCATGTCACAAGCTGTAGACTTGCCTACAGCTGAACTGCCTGTCCAGTACAAAGGCTGGTCAGAAATGTGGACTTTCGCAGTCTATGACAATTATCCTATCCCCATGCTACTGGGGGAAGACTTGGCCAACCAGGTGAAGCGGGCCAAGAGAGTGGGAATGGTTACACGTAGCCAAACCAGGCAAGCTTCCAGACCCATTCCTGTTCCTGAGCCGTCCACAGGCGCCTCGTCTGTGTTACCAGAGACCCAGACAGAGGTAATGGACCAGGATTCCATGCCAACCACTGAAACAGCCACAGCACCTCCAGTCCCAGGCCCAGAACTGGAACAACAACCAGCACCAGCAAGTGCAACCACATCTTCAAACTCAACGCCAGAAGGCGCCAGCGAGCCAGAACTGGCAGAAGCAACAGACAGCCATACCCAAACGGCTCAGCCAGAGCCTGAAATACCCTCAGGTGCACCAGCGGAGAGCGGTTCATCAGCAACGGAAACAACCCCATCACCTACATCGCTTCCAGAGGGACCAAGCCCAAGTCCCCAGTCTGAGGAAGAACTGGTAACCCCAGCCTCAAGGGAACAGTTCCAGACTGAGCAGGAAGCAGATGACAGCCTGCAGAAAGCTTGGGCGGCGGCACGGAGCACCCTACCGCCTCTCAGCTCTTCTAAACGATCCCGGTTTGTTATAGACCAAGGACTTTTATACAAGGAAATTCTTTCTGGTGGACACCGGGAAGAATGGCAGCCGCAAAACCAGTTGGTGGTTCCAACTAAGTACCGGGGGAAGCTCTTAAGCTTAGTCCATGATCATCCCAGTGGCCATGCTGGGGTGAACAGAACCAAGGACCGGTTGGGGAAGTCCTTCCACTGGGAGGGGATGGGCAAGGATGTTGCCAAGTATGTCCAATCTTGTGAGGTATGCCAAAGAGTGGGAAAGCCTCAAGACCAGGTCAAGGCCCGTCTCCAGCCACTCCCCATAATAGAGGTCCCATTTCAGCGAGTAGCTATGGATATTCTGGGTCCTTTCCCAAAAAAGATGCCCAGAGGAAAGCAGTACGTACTGACTTAAGTGGACTTTGCTACTCAGTGGCCGAAGCAGTAGCTCTAGGCAACACCAGGGCTAACACTGTGTGCCTGGCCCTAACAGACATTTTTACCAGGGTCAGTTGGCCCTCCGACATCCTTACAGATTTAGGATCTAATTTCCTGGCAGGGACCATGCAAAAACTGTGGGAAACTCATGGGGTGAATCACTTGATTGCCACCCCGTACCACCATCAAACCAATTGCCTGGTGGAAAGGTTTCATGGAACTTTGGGGGCCATGATACGTAAATTCGTCAATGAATACTCCAATAATTGGGACCTAGTGTTGCAGCAGCTGCTGTTTGCCTACAGGGCTGTCCCACATCCCAGTTTAGGGTTTTCACCGTTTGAACTTGTGTATGGTCACGAGGTTAAGGGACCATTACAGTTGGTGAAGCAGCAATGGGAGGGGTTTACGCCTTCTCCAGGAACTAACATTCTGGACTTTGTAAGCAACCTACAAAGCACCCTCCGACACTCTTTAGCCCTTGCTAGCGAAAACCTAAAGGATGCTCAGGAAGAGCAAAAGGCCTGGTATGACAGACATGCCAGAGAACGTTCCTTCAAGGTAGGAGGCCAGGTTATGGTCTTGAAGGCGCAACAGGCCCATAAGATGGAAGCATCATGGGAAGGGCCATTCACGGTCCAAGAGCGCCTGGGAACTGTGAACTACCTCATAGCATTTCCCAATTCCTCACTAAAGCCCAGAGTGTACCATGTTAATTCTCTCAAGCCTTTCTATTCCAGAGACTTACAGGTTTGTCAGTTTACAGTCCAGGGAGATGATGCTGAGTGGCCTGACGGTGTCTACTACGAAGGGAAAAAAGACGGTGGCGTGGAAGAAGTGAACCTCTCAACCACCCTGGAACGTCTGCAGCGGCGACAAATCAAGGAGCTGTGCACTAGCTTCGCCCCATTGTTCTCAGCCACCCCAGGACGGACTGAACGGGCATACCACTCCATTGACACAGGTAATGCTCACCCCATTAGAACCCCACCCTACCGGGTGTCTCCTCATGCCCAAGCTGCTATAGAACGGGAGATCCGGAACATGCTACAGATGGGTATAATCCACTCATCTACCAGTGCATGGGCATGTCCAGTGGTTCTGGTACCCAAACCAGATGGGGAAATACGCTTTTGCGTGGACTACCATAAGCTAAATGCGGTAACTCGTCCAGACAGCTATCCAATGCCACGCACCGATGAGCTATTGGAGAAGTTCGGACGTGCCCAGTTCATCTCTACAATAGATTTAACCAAGGGGTACTGGCAAGTACCGCTAGATGAACCTGCCAAGGAGACGTCAGCATTCGTCACCCATGCGGGGGTGTATGAATTCAATGTCCTTCCTTTCGGCCTTCGAAATGCACCCACCACCTTCCAGAGGCTGGTAGATGGTCTACTAGCAGGACTGGGAGAATTTGCAGTTGCCTACCTCGATGATGTGGCCATTTTTTCAGACTCCTGGCCCGAACACCTGCTACACCTGGAAAAGGTCTTTGAGCGAATCAGGCAGACCGGACTAACTGTTAAGGCCAAAAAGTGTCAAATAGGCCAAAACAGAGTGACTTACCTGGGGCACCAGGTGGGTCGAGGAACCATAAACCCCCTACAGGCCAAGGTGGATGCTATCCAAAAGTGGCCTGTCCCAAGGTCAAAGAAACAGGTCCAATCCTTCTTAGGCTTGTCCAGGTACTACAGGCGATTTGTACCACACTACAGCCAAATCGCTGCCCCACTGGCCGACCTGACCAAAAAGACCCAGCCAAATGCAGTTAAGTGGACTGATGAGTGTCAAAAGGCCTTTACCTAGCTTAAGGCAACGCTCATGTCTGACCCTGTACTCAGGGCCCCGGATTTTGACAAGCCATTCCTAGTAACCACAGATGCATCTGAGCGTGGTATAGGAGCAGTTCTCATGCAGGAAGCAACAGATCACAACTTCCATCCTGTCGTGTTTCTCAGCAAGAAACTGTCTGAGAGGGAAAGTCACTGGTCAGTCAGTAAAAAGGAATGTTATGCCATTGTGTACGCCCTGGAAAAGCTACGCCCATATGTTTGGGGACGGCGGTTCCAGCTACAAACTGACCATGCTACACTAAAGTGGCTTCATACTGCCAAGGGGAACAACAAAAAACTTCTTTGTTGGAGTTTAGCTCTCCAAGATTTTGATTTTGAAATTCAGCACATCTCAGGAGCTTCTAACAAAGTAGCTGATGCACTCTCCCATGAGAGTTTCCCAGAATCCAGTAGTTAAAAAGTGTTCTTAAAATGTAGAAGTCTGTTAGTTATATACTTAGTGGTATATGTAAAGGTGCATGTGTTGTATTAATCTGTTTATTTTAAAGTTCTAGAAGGAAATCGCCGCCAGTGAGCTTCCCCACTGTCTGCAATTTGGGGGGCGTGTCATAAACAGATAGCTAAGGGTTAACGTCTCTTTCACCTGGAAAGAAGTAATTTGAAACACCTGACCAGAGGACCAATCAGGAAACCAGACTTTTTTCAGATCTGGGTGGAGGGAAGTTTGTGTGTGAGTCCTTTGTTCTTGGGTCTTCTGCCTGTATGCTCTCTCGGCTATGAGAAGTGATTTCTGTTTCCTGCTTTCTAATCTTCTGTTTCCAAGTTGTGAGTACAATATAGTAAGACAGTAAGGTTTCCATTGTTTTTCTTTTTGTATTTACATGTCTATAGGTGCTGGAGTGCTTTGAATTGTATTCTTTTTGAATAAGGCTGTTTATTCATATTTCTTTTAAGCAAATGACCCTATATGTGTCACCTTAATACAGAGAGACCATTTTTATGTATTTTTCTTTCTTTTTATATAAAGCTTTCTTTTTAAGACCTGTTGGAGATTTTCTTTAGTGGGGAACTCCAGGGAATTGAGTCTGTACTCACCAGGGAATTGGTGGGAGGAAGAAGTCAGGGGGAAATCTGTGTGTGTTAGATTTACTAGCCTGACTTTGCATTCCCTCTGGGTGAGGGGGGAAGAGAGATTCGCTCTTGGTAATTTTGTTCTCCAGGACTGGGAACGGGGAGGGTGGAGTCCCTCTGTTTAGATTGACGGAGCTTGCTTCTGTGTCTCTCTCCAGGTACACCTGGAGGGGGGAAGGGAAAAGGTTTATTTCCCTTTGTTGTGAGACTCAAGGGAGTTGGGTCTTGGGGTCCCCAGAGAAGGTTTGGGGGGACCAGAGTGCCCCAAAACACTCTAATTTTTTGGGTGGTGGCAGCTTTACCAGGTAACTAAGCTTGGAGGTTTTTCATGCTAAACCCCATATTTTGGACGCTAAGGTCCAAATCTGGGACTAGGTTTATGATAATACACTTTACTGGACACAGAACTTTAAAAGCAGGCAACAAACGTAGTGTAAGATGGTTTGTGTTTTTAAGCACATAAAGATTGTCTCCCCCTTTGGTGTTAGAAACTACACAGTGAAACATGGCATATGCAATATTGTATTTCATAATTCTGTTTATCTAGACTGGAGTATTTCATGTAGAGTGGAAATAGGTTTATTTCCTCAAATTTTCCTTTGTAAATAGATTAGGATTGACTGACTTTTAAAATATACTAAACAGTCACTGCATGAACATTACATAGATTGTAGTCATGAAAACAAGGCCATCTTTAAAATACGATAAATAATTTTGGCTGCATAGTAATAGTTAGAGCAAGATGTCCTGTGCAGATTTTTCTCTTTGCATTATGTTTTAGGAGATAATTTACTTCCCTAAAGTTACTGGTAAATCTTTCACATATTATATATATGATAGCATGAAAGAGATTTACTAGCAACTTTGTAACAAAGACATAGAGCTTGATTTTTTTTTCACTTTCTTGTACCTTGTGTAGTCATTTGCACCTGTGAACGGTGGGTGTGAAATCTTACCAATTCTCCAATCATATGCTGATAGAATTATACAGCCCTTTTCCATAGATGCAAAGCCATAACTCTCACTGTGTCCCTTAAAATCATGTTGTGATCATGTGCTTACTGCAGTCTAACTCTGTGTGTGGGACTGAGCACTCTCATTTCCACTGAACTCAACAGCAAGGGGTAGGGGCTATCAGACACCTCTCAGGAGGTAGAAAATTGGACCCAGGTGGAAACTTTTATTTTGTGGTACTTATTTTTAGTGTGAGAGATTCCCAGATTCAAAGCTAGCCTAGTAGCTTGGTTCTCTTGTGTGAACTTCAGTGCTATTACATGATTTGCATAGGTTAATCTACCAATGTCCGAGTTCAGGTAATGTTGGAATATATTAGTTTTGATGCAATGTTTGGCCATATTCTTCCTATATTAAGTATTTTTTACTTTCCTTGTAAATTTACATTTTTTCACTTGCCATGTATATTTACAACTACAGACTCTTGTAAAAACAGTACCTTTATTTGTTTTGCATTTCTATTGCTATTCAAATAAGTATAGGAATGTTGTTTTTTTTTAAATTAATTTCTGTTCTGTTGGAGTCAACTGAACAATATGGACTAACAGATGTTGCAAAAAGTTCTACTAAAAGAAGAGATCTACATATAAATTGATCAAACCATATGGTTAAAATGTCTTGTGAAGGTGAAAAATCTGTTTCATTCTGGCACACAATATACATAGTAAGTGTTGATGAGGTATTTGATTAGTATTTATTTGACTGAAGACTGTGGTGGAATATACATGACCTCTCCTGCCATTTATCAGTGTCTTAACATAAACCTATTCTTGGCAATCTGTAAATTACATTAGTAAAGGAAAAACTATAAAGATGCAGCTTTGGTCTGGATTTATTTAAAACTGTGTGCACAGAATTACAGCACCTGATCCTGCAAACCTATAGTTAGTTGTGTAGTTCCATTGAGTTCAGCGAGACTATTCAAGAGCCTGGTTGGTGACCAGACCTTACATGGGTATTTATGAAGGGAACATGGAAGAAGAAACACGGTGACTGCTCCCTCCATGCCACTTTGAAGGCACACACAAGCCCAAATGGGATAGAGAGGAGGTAGGACCATGGGACTGCTCCTTTTAATCCTGTGACCATAGTGGGGGCCTGATACATAGAGCTGGAGAGGGGGTGAATGACCCCTTTTCATATGCTATATGACATGCCTTCCCATCTGCTCTTTCCTTAGGTGGTTTAGGATTAGGAGCTCCAGGCTCTTCTCCAAAGCCCTGTTTTAAAACAATTTTCCCAGTAGTCAAATTACGGGCAAAAGTTCATGGTTAATATGCAGCTGCAGTAGCCTCAAATGAAGAGCAGCATCAAGTTCCTAGTGGAGTAAGCATGGATCTGGACATCAGAGGTCCTACATTTTATTTCTGACCGTACCAGTGAATTGCAGCATAGCCTTGGATAAATCATTGTGCCTCTCTGAGACAGTTACCCACCCTTTCCCTTATAAAATGGGGATAATAATTTGTCAAGTACTTAAAGACTATGGTTGAAAATTGGTATAAGTGTTAAAATTACTATAATTTTTAAGTGCTGGCAAAGACACAAACTCTATGAGAAATATTGGTCATAAATTTCCCGTAGCATTACGGGAAGAAAATTTCTCAAACAGAAGGTTTATGGTGAGGTGAAAGTCGGAGATTAAAAAAACTAAAGCAGGTGTGTTAATAAAATCAGTATCTAATTTTTATACTTCTTATTTACTTGCATTTCTCTCAGTCTGGAATTGACTTATTTAACTTTCTAGTTCTCCTGCATTAGCCCTAAGCTACACTGTTTGCATTTAAACCAAGAACAAAGGTTTTTCATAAAAATAAATAAATGAAATAATTAAACAGTTTCATTTAATTCTAGGTTTTGTAAAAAGCTCTTTGTTTCCCTTTAAAAAAAAGCTTATGTTTTTAGAATTAAAGTATCAGTACAATATCCTTTTACCCAATACAATCTCTCTTTAAATGTGTTCTCATTTTGAAATAGCTTCCTGATAATGCCAATTTAATTAACAATGATTTTAATGGAAACACCTATTCAATACGTATTAGGCATAAATCCAAACAGAATTCATGATTCAAGTCTAAATGCATGTTACTGTGCAAAATTACTACAGAAGACAAAGGGAATGTTATATTGGCATTGTTTTTCAAATATAGAGCCCAATCTTGTAAACTTTCACTCATCTGGGCCCTCTTTACTCTCTCACAAGTAGTCTTGAGGTTTGCAGTGTTTGTTGTAACTGTGTTGGTCCCATGATATGAAAGAAACAAGGAGGTTAAAAAATATTCCCTCACCCATCTTGTTTCTCCTGTAGTCTTAATGACTATTAGTGTAAGTAAGTGCTGCTCATATGAGTAAAATTTTGCAGGATCAGCCTTAATCAGAAGAAAAAAATAAACATAAATTTAAATATAGTAGTAAATTTCATATATATAAAAAAGATTATGGGCAGGTGGGAATAATCTGCTTCCGCAGCCTCCTGTCAGCTTGTGTCAGTTATCTGTAGGTATCTTTACTAGTGCTTAAAGTTGAGCTTTGAGGAATTACATTGTGATTTCAGATAGATTTGGAAGGTTGACAAATTTGTACTTCCACTGTTCAACAGAGTTACCAGACCATAAAATCCATGGTTCAGGGAAGCGTATAGCCACTGTGATTGATAATACCATAGATTATGAGCCCAGTACAGTCCTGAAAACTCTACAGAAATGTATGGAAGGTGTGCAATTCCTCGCTGAGTAGATTATGATTTTTTTATGTTTGGGATTTGAATTTACTGTGTCAAATTTTATCACTCCTTAGCATGCTTTATTCACTAATCATATCATTCAATAGTATTGAACGTTGAAGATCTGATGATGTACAGAATTTGCAAAAGGAAGAAAATTACAAAGCATTTGTTCATTATGGCCCAACTCTGGTTCTGCATGAGATAACTATGCCAAAAAGTGTAGGCTAAGGTACAGGACAGGGCCTACTCTGGTGCACAGTAAGGCTTCTTTACACTGTTCTGATAGTATAAAAGGACCTTTAAAATTAGTATAAAGTTAGGCCTTTGGGTAAAGGAAAATCAGGTTCCAACCCCACCATATCTTCCTAGTTTTAATCATTTGAATTGTCTAATTAAGCCTATATATTCAGTATTGCCAATCCTTGCAATTTTATCCCCAGTCTTGTGATTTTTTTCCCCCTGAAGGCCCAGCTGCTTGAATTTAGAGATTATATGAGAATCTCAGCCTTCATTTACAATAAAATAAAATAAAAGAGAAGGTTTCTAGCCCTCATGGTTGCAGAGAAAATCTTGAGAACTTTAAGCTAACCGGACAGCAAATTGCACGAAATCTAAATGTATGGCTTTAAAAAAACTAATTATTTTGTGCGGCTTGACTCATGGTTTTTAATGGTTGGGGCTGGCAATACTGTGCATAATTATTCCTCCCTTCCATATTTCTATATCATGCTGTCCTGAACTACAATAGTTTTCAGATTCTGAATTGCCATTGTTGTATGTTTCACCTTTCAGCCTTGCTGAGAAGAAACCCATGCTTTCTGCTAGGCTGCATTTGGTTGATAGCTTTTGAAAACAATCCATATTGTTGCTTTATTCACATAATGCTTTTCTAATGTAGCATCTATCATCTAAGAATTCTTTTGGCAGCTGTGGTTCTTGATTGTCCTTTACTACTTTTGTTCGGTGTATTGTTGTTGTTGTTCTCTTCTAATGCCCATTTGTTTCTAACATGGCCTATCATAGAAGCTGAATGATTGTTGAAATTACCAAGTGGATATTCAATTTCTCTCTCCCATTTCCTGGCTGCTTCCTATTCATCTATCAACTTTTCAGCCCAGCATGCATTTTCCTTTATCTTCTGGTCCTTTTTAGCTGTTTCTCTACTCTTGTGCCATATTTTCTTTAGAAGTGAGGGAATCATTACTTCATTGGACATGATTAAATAACTTGCTCTGAAATTTGATATATAGTTATGTCCCTATGTTAGTCTTGGAATTATTCTGATTCAATCAACAATTAGTGCCATAGACTTTATAGCAAATAAAATTGTGTGTGTACGCTTGACAGGATTCAGTTTAAACTGGTAAATGGCGGTACGCATTGATTTCACCTGACACACTGAAATTGTATTGGCAAGTGCAACCTCCCCTGTACCTTGCATGTGCCGGGATCCAGGGTCATCAGTTCTGTAGCCCTTAGGGTGACCAGATGTCCTGATTTTATATGGATAGTCCCAATTTTTGGGTCTTTTTCTTATATAGGCTCCTATTACCCTCCACCCCCATCCCGATTTTTCACCCCCCAATGTGTCCTGATATTTTGTTCCTCTCATCTGGTCACCTTCAACCTAGTGGCCCTGTAGGGAGACCCGTGCAGCCCCACTCACTAACTGAAATGTGGGGGCTGTTTGTGGGCATGAGCCATTCAGCAGTGGAGTGGCCTTGCCTGTGACCAGAGGTTCATCCTTCTCCTTGCAGTTATGGCTGGCAGTCTCTGCTCTGTCCTACAAGGCTCACAACCTTCCCCACATCTTGTGCTTGCAGAGATCTGGTGCCAATTGCCCCACAGCCGCACTGAGAGCCTCCTAAAGTACTGGTATGAAAATGTACTGATAAAAATCAGAAAAAAAAGATTAAAAATAAAAATTGATATTAGCCATGAATATACAAAAAAAATCAAATTTTGCCAAGCCCCCCAACCCCATCTAGTTAGCACAAAAAGTCAAAACAAACTAATCTACTATAATTACAATAGATTAATGCTTATGATCAAAATATGAGCATTAAAAGGCTAAAATCAGATGCGATTTTACTGAAAATATTTGCCTTTGGGTGAAGACCAAGTATAGAAACTTATAGAAAAAAGGTTAATATTTTCAAAAGTTAGGAACATATGAAAAAAAGAGTTATAATCTAAGCCATTTGCAACCTTAACTAGTTGAAGATCCTGCTAAGCAACTGCTACAATAACTTAATTGAACATTTACTAACTGAATTCAAGGATTTTTTCCTCCTACATTGTCTTTGAGTTTTAAGGACATTTAGGTTTATCTTTTTCTATATAGGAGATGATGGTTTAGAAAGACATTACTAGAAACCTGTTCTACATACATACTTTGAGGAAACCATTTCTGACTCACTTTACGCCTCTGTCGATGTTCACCTTTATAAGGACTGAAAAAAATTAACTACCCTTCATTTGAGACCATATTATAATGCAACAAATGTACATATTTTTTGATAATTTCATATTATGAATTTTCATATTTTAAGTTCTTAAATCTGCAGTGCCTCTTTTAAAGTTAGATATTTTAAGGACTGGATACATATTAAGGACCAAAATGAATGTAATATGTAGACTGTATATTTAACATGTCTTTTTTAAAGCAGGCCGCTAATGACAGGAGTCAAATAATTTCTGTGGCTGTTTTTTTTTTTAATTATTATTATTTAGCCCCAACAATGTGGAAAAAAACAAGTATCATGACAGTTATTGCCCAGAGAGCTTACAGTCTAATTGCCATTGAAAAGGTGATGAGGAGGGGAAAAGATAATATTAAAATATAAGATGAGTTTTGATAAGATAAGAGTTTTGCAGGGCTTTGAAGATGAAGACAAGAAATTTGAACACAGAACAGTAAGCAAGTGGAAGCCTTTGGAATTATTTTTAAAAAGAGGGTTGATATGGTCTGGCCAAAAGTCAAAGAAAATAATTTTGGCTGTTGTATTTTGGGACAGATTGTAGGGGAACAATATGATAACAGCAAGGAGCCCAAGAAGAGATGGTTACAGTTGTCAAGGCAAGAGATTGTAATGGAGTAACCAAGTGTTTTAGATCCCAATCGAGCAAAGCATTTTAGCACATTTAAGTTTAGGCATGTGCTTAAATTCCATTGACTTCCATGGGACTAAATCACAAACTTAAATGCTTTGCTGATTGAGAGCAAAACCTACTGGGGTCTCTTCTTTCTCCAGTACCTTGTATTGTTTTATCTCATTTTTGACAACCAGCAGTTATGTGTCAGAGCGGACAACTATTCTCCACGAATTTTATATAATGGATTTGCTTTCCACTAATCTTTATGTTGTCATTTTCCAGTCCTAACAAAAAGGACAGTATATACACAAGAAAAACACTTGAAAATAAGACAACTTGAGAGAAATTAACTCTGGCAGTTGCTGTTAATGTTTTTAATTAAATATATCATTCATTTTACAGTGGTTTGTGAGTCCTAATCATCATGATTTATTTAACCTAATAACAGTGAACAGCTTGTGATTCACCATTGTAAAACTAATGTCCTCCAGCAACAGCAGTATCACTGTAGACATTGCGGAGTGGGAATTCTGCCAAAAAGAATTAGAATTTTTACATTATTCACTGGTTCATCTTATATATACATATGAGCATCTTTCCTCATTTCTTCCCTCCTGCTCCCAAGAGGCCAAATGCCCCAGAATCATTGAGACTATTTGCCTTGTGACAAGTCTAGGAGCATATTGTACATGTGTCTCTTGCTGGCATTCAATGGATGACCTCCTATTGATCTTTAATGGGAGTTTTGCACATGAAAGCACCACAGGCTTGGGCTATTTCAGCATATAATTATAAGATTAATGCTTGTGGGTGGGGGAAAATGTAGTCCAGGTTTAAAATTGACACCTGTATTCTGATTGGACCAGGTAGTTTAACATTTGAAATTGTATGCTGTTTCCTACTGCTTGACAGTTTATATAGATTATCAGGAGCAAATTCTGTTTTTCCATCTGTGCAACCTTCTTGAAGTAAATGAGCCTCAAAGTGAATATTTTTATTGTCTTTAAATATCACTCATTTAAATAACTTTTGTAATCAGTTTTAACAGCACAGCAAACATCATTACACAATGTGTGACTGATAATATTAGACTACATTGAAGATATCAGAATACTTTTTTTCCCTAGCTTTATTTCTTTCAGGCTTGACTCTGACTGCCCCCTGCTTAGCTGCACAGTAGATGAGTTAGAAAGTGGGGAACATTTTAACCTTTAAAGAAGTTTCCCAACCCCACTCCTTTGTGCGGCCCGTGCAAGGATTCCAGGATTGCAGTCCCTTCACTTGGCAGAGTTTAAGGGATTCTTTGTTTAAGGGATTCTTTGTTCTTGGGAGTGTTGGAAGCAGCTAGTTGTTTTTGACAGTTGATTCTTATCAACCAAGAGTAGAAAAGTAGTAACTAGAACTGGGAGTTTCAGTAGCTTAAAACATAGGAAGACAATTTCAGATAGTATACAGCCTTTCTTAGAACCTGCAGAGATACCTACTGAGAAATGAACTGCAGTTGTGGAGATTTTAGGCACATACAGATTCTATCCACAGGTGGTATTGATGTGCATGTGATAAATTGCAGATCCATTAGATAAATCCAATTTGTAAAAAAAAAAAAAAAAAAAAAAAAAGCCTGAAACAAAATAACCTGCCAGAGAGAGAGAGATCCTTCCTTCCTCCAAATGTGGAATGTTCCCAGCATGTGCCAATATTAAGTTCTACACTGGGGGTCGGCAACCTTTCGGAAGTGGTGTGCCGAGTCTTCATTTATTCACTCTAATTTAAAGTTTCGCGTGCCAGTCATACATTTTAACGTTTTTAGAAGGTCTCTTTCTATAAGTCTATAATATATAACTAAACTATTGTTGTATGTAAAGTAAATAAGGTTTTTAAAATGTTTAAGAAGCTTCATTTAAAATTAAATTAGAATGCAGAGCTCCCAGACCAGTGGCCAGAGGACTCAGGCAGTGTGAGTGCCGCTGAAAATCAGCTCGCGTGCCGCCTTTGACACATGTACCATAGGTTGCCTATCCCTGTTCTATACCCATAACAGGCTTAAAGAACACAGCTTATAGCCCTTCAGAAGAAGAAATGGGAAATTTCTAATGCTATAGCATTGAAAAGGAAATTCCTGACTAGAATATATTTAGTTCTAGCCCTGGTAGATCTGTAGCATCTTACTGTAGTGAGGGATACTTAGAAGTCTTTATACTTTTTTTCTTTAATTACTTTCATTTCTACTTTTACATCTGAGATCTGTACACTTGGAGTGAAATCCTGGCCCCACTGAAGTCCATGTGGTCAGGATTTCACCCTTTAGATATATTTACACTGCACAGCCCTTATAGTGGTACATAAAGTACATACTCTGCACACCCCTCAGAATGAGTAGAAGTAGCAGTGGAGACAGTGAGGTACTGCTTAGGCATGTCTGAACCCTGTGGGTTTATGCATAGTTCTCTATATGCCTGAGCAGTGCCTTCCCTATCTACATTGCTGTTTTTAGCAGCATAGTGTCCCACTGCTTCCCTGCTGCCAGAGTCTTTCCTCAGTGCAGGGAAAGGCTCCAGTGCTGAGAAAGGCTTTGGCAGAGGGGAGGCAGTGGGGGAAAAATCCAGTGGCTCCCTGCTGCCAGAGCCTTTCCCTGCTCCCTTCCCACCTCCTCCTTCCGCCAAAGCCTTTCACTGTACCTACAGCAACCATTGGTGTGCAGTGTAGACATAGCGTTAGTGTTCAGATGTTGTGGTGATGGTAGTGATATACATTTTTAGAGTTCAGAGGTCGACTCTCAGTACTAGAGAGAGGCAGGCAAGATAGGCAGAATGATAAAGAAAAAAGAAAGGAAAAATTACTTGATACTCCCTTTTATTTTCTCTTTGATTAGAAAACAGTTATAAGGCAGTGCACTTATGTCAGGATGAGAGTCTGTAAGCAGTCCACATCTGTGGTGCCTCCTGCTAGCCATCTTCTTCTCTGCAGGTCTTCTGTAGCTCGGCCCTCCAGCCAAGTCACAAAGTTCTGTCCTTTTCTGGGGTAACAAAAGGTCCAACTGACAGTCTAAGCTAAACATCTAAATAATAATTCTAACAGCCCTCTCAGGCTCCAATGAAGTGTTCTTATTGGCCCTCCCTGAAGGCCTCCCTGCAAAGTTCTTCCTTTATTGTTTCTTGTCCTAGCAGTTTTTCCCTCATGGTCTCCCTTCCCCAGGGACTCTGGGTGTGTGGGGAGGACTGGGGGTGCGGGTTCTGGTGTGGGACTGGGTTTGAGGGATTTGGAGTGAAGGAGGGGGTTCTGGGCTGGGACCAAGGGGTTCAGAGGATGGAAGGGAATATGGGCAGGGGGGTTGGAGTATGGGAAGAGGTCAGGGGTGCAGGCTCCAGGCAGCGCTTACCTCAAGCAGCCCCTGGAAACAGCAGCATGTCCCCCCTCTGACTCCTAGGCATTAGCCACAGCTTTGCACACTGCCCCATTCACAGATTCCTGGCCAATGGGAGCTATGGAGCTAGCACTTGGGGTGGGGGCAGCATGCGGAGCCCCCTGGCTGCTTCTATACCTAAGAGCCAGAGGGGGGACATGCCGCTGCTTCTGGGAGCTGTGCAGAGATACAGCAGGCAGGGAGCCTGCCTTAGCTCCGCTGTGCTGACTGGACTTTTAGCTTTCCAGTCATCACCACCAGCACCCTTTTCGACTAGGCACTTGGCAACCCTGCTTCTCTGTAGCCCCTCCATCTCTTTTTCTTGTTGTTTTTTTTTTTTTCTTGCCCATAGTGAAGCAGACTTGACGGGAACATCTAGAGCCACCACCAACTATAATTCCTAAATACTGGGCAGTTTATAGTCTCTCGTTCTGCCCTGTGTCTTTCAGGTCATGTAGCAATCGCTTTCTAATACTACCCCATTTCCCTCATATTTTCACTAAGTAACATAATGTAACTTTTGTTACCTTGAGCCATTTAAATTTTCCTTTTTTTTCTCAACCCTCATATATCCCTAAAAGATATTCAATTTTCTCTTGTATCTTACAGCATGCACATAGTTCATCTTTGTGTTTATTCAAAAATATTTTTGTTTAAACCATAATGGCCAGTTAGTACTGTAAACAAAATCAATTCATTTTTCCTATGCAGGCCTGAAGTATGTTGTTATTCTCAACTCCAGAGCAAAATTAAAAAAAAAAATCTTCCTCTTTTTTTAATTAACCCAATTTTTTTTTGCCATTTCTCTTTTAATTTTTTCTGTACTAAGGTTTTGAATTCCAGTTTACTGCAGGATATTATCAATCCTTCCATTCCTACAGTCCTTTTAGCTGCTTTGTCCACCATTTTGTTTCCAGCTGTCCCAGTGCTGGGATGCAGGCTAATGCTATATGTATTCCCATCTGTACTGTTATTAGAAATATAATTTAGTTGAGTAAATCACTTATGCTTACAGAGACTCCCTTTTTTATTGCCATAAGGTCTGATATTGAGTCAAAAAAAATGACCACTACTGCTAGGTATACCTCCTAGATTCAGTTTAATACCAGCATTATTACTACTCGGTCAGCTGTCATGACAGCTACAAAATTGGATGTTCTTTTAGATGTCCTAATTCCTAATTTTCATAAACAATATGCTGTCCCTAGTCTTCACGTTTTTTCCCCCTTTTTTGGACCCACTTATATAGTTGACAAAAACAACCCCACTTTTGATCTATATACTGGTATACTTATTTTTTATCCAATTGTCTCCTTTTTACCAACAAGTTTATAAAATAAATCTAAATCCACATTTAGACATGTTAATTTCCATCCATAACTATTTTTTCCATGACTAACAGTTCTGACATCCTTCAGTTTTTCCTTGTCTTTCAACTCCACATTTTTACTCAAACGGCAGCTGGAGCTCCAACATTGTGTGCTATAGGTTGCCTATTGAATTCCCAACAATCTTCATATATTTATCTGGCACCTCCATCTTT
The DNA here is from genome assembly GCF_007399415.2 of Gopherus evgoodei. Classification (NCBI taxonomy): domain Eukaryota; kingdom Metazoa; phylum Chordata; order Testudines; family Testudinidae; genus Gopherus; species Gopherus evgoodei. The sequence goes on along the minus strand of NC_044326.1, from coordinate 80,507,196 downwards.
GCAATTCCCATTAACTTTGACCCAGAAAGTTAGGTCCAATAATTTCATTTGTGGTGTAACTGGCATTTCACTAGCAACTATCTGTAGCACATATGTGTGTTGTAATAAATGCACCATACACAACTCATAGTTCCCGTGCTTGTATTAAATCTAATTTTTAAAGTGCTGATTTTGTTGCCGACCCAAAAAGCTTGGCAACCATAGTCAATAACTGGTCTGATTAAGGCTCTGTATACCATCAGTAATGTTTTTTTCTTATCTACCTCCCAGTTAATTCCAGCAATACTTTTAAATAGGTTGTTCCAATTTAAACCTTTTAACTGTATCTATTTGTTCTCCATACAGATACAGTTTCCATTGCTTTGTAGCTATACTCTTTGTAAAGATCAATCTTTTGGTTTTAGCTATGGAGAACTTGAAATCCCGTGTATTTCCCAAGTCTTTTCTGCCACCTCAGTATTCCCGCTCCTAACCCATACAACATAATCCCTAATTGAGTTCTCTTCTCTGTTTGTATAATCGTTTCCTAACCCTTTCACATATTGGATCACTAATTATCATTAAGTTGTCATATTACCATCAGATGGAGGCTAGCTGCTTGGTCACAGGCAAAGGTTAGCATGGCTTGCCTTAAAGGGCCAGCTAGCTCATGACACCAAGAAAGTTAAAAATAGAAAACATTTAATTAATACTAGTCAAAGTCTGAGAAACAAATCAATGAGAAGTCAGTTAATTCTGAAATTAACTCAACCTTAATTCTACCCCTCTACATATGCCCCAAAACAGTGATACTCAGACTGAGGCTCACCAGGACCAAGTGGCTCTTTAATGTGGCTTCATTGACTCTTTGCAGCATATGATATTAAAACACCGTGTGATTTAATTATTAACCAATCAGGATGCTTTTACTATGTTATTAACCAATTTTAGTTGATAAAATTATAGTATTTGGTCAGTCATTTTGCTGTGAGAATTATATATATAAAAAAATGACTGACCAAGTACTATTATTACTATGTATGTATGCGTATATGCATATATACACATACATTACTATGTATGTATGTGTATGTGTGTGTGTGTGTATATATATATATATATAATTCCCCTGTCATACTTTTTACATATGAATATATAGTACTATAGAAAATGAAACAATGAATTCACACTACTCTTATTTTTGAGTAATGTTGATTGCTAATTTGGCTTCTGAACCACTGAGGTTTGGGTTTGAGTGTCAATGCCCTAAAACATAGTCTCCATAGTCAATTATTGCCATAATTAATACTTGGGCAACATCATCTTCTGTTATACGCCAGATTTACATCAATTCAATTGAAAGTAGATCTCAGCACATTGTGTTGAAGGACTGCAGTCAAGATTAATGGGCATATGCTCTTGATGGATCTGACTACTATTTCAGGTGACTACATACAGACTATGAAAGCAGAGAGGAGAAATGTGAGTCAGATAACACAGATGTTCAGGGATAACACAGCAGAAGTAGAGTGAATATTTCAGTTATTCTCCTCCTCACCCCAGTTTTAGTAAACAGAACCATATATTCTTCTACACATGCACTATTGAGAGGGAGGGATAGCTCAGTGGTTTGAGCATTGGCCTGCTAAACCTAGAGTTATGAGTTCAATCCTTGAGGGGGCCATTTGGGAATTGGTCCTGCTTTGAGCAGGGGCTTGCACTAGATGATTTCCTGAGGTGCCTTCTAACCCTAATAATCTATGATTTGCTATGTCAATGACCTAGAAAGCATAGATGTTTACCCAGGCTGCAGTGATCAGCATTGCTATTGGCTTGAATTGTCTGTAGTACTGATTAAAAAAAAAAAAGAATAATCAAGAGATTATTCTTTCTTGTATGTGACCTTAAGTGTTATCCAGAAGACCTGTTTTTGCTGAGTCCTAAAAAGCTGATATTAAACATTTAATTAAATAATGCACTAGAACACAACAATATACAGTGCCACTACCTCTATCCTGTTTTCTGTTTGCTGTTTTGTGTGTTTGGTGTGTAGTTTTGAATTTGCAATTTCCTCAAGCAGTACAAATGGAAAATGTATTTGTTGAAGGTATTTTGCAAGAAAGAAAAATCTAAAAAAGCCTTGTCACCAAAACCAGATTATATTTAATAGGATAAAAAGTAGCAATTTCAATAATTATGCTATAGTCAGACATAAATTATCAATTTTTAAAGAAATTCCAGCTTGCTTTTGTGCTTGGAATACTGTTTTTTAAAATATACATGGAATTCATAAATCAGCCATTATGTTTTCTTTCTGAAATAATTCTTTTTTGAGTGTAAACCATATAATACATTATTACATTGTATCATGTATTAAGGTAGCTTTTGGTATATCAAGTTTTGTTAGTGATTAATAATATGAGATATATTGTTATATCTAGAAATATTGTCTTTCTCCATTAATTTAGGTGTGTGAGTATACATGTTTGTAGAACATAAATATGTAATAGGTTTCAAACAAACTTTTACAAATCCTTGTTGTTTCATACAATTTGATCTCTCTTTGTTTCTATCTCTTCTAGTCTGCTCCCAGTTTTCAAGAGGCGTCTTTGCAGTTTTTGGATTCTATGACAAGAAGTCAGTAAATACTATAACATCATTTTGTGGAACTCTTCATGTCTCCTTCATAACTCCCAGTTTTCCGACTGATGGAACACACCCATTTGTCATTCAGATGAGACCTGACCTCAAGGGAGCTCTTCTTAGCTTGATTGAATACTATCAGTGGAACAAGTTTGCATATCTGTATGACAGTGACAGAGGTAAGATACAGTACAACTTATCAGTATAGTTTTTACTAGATGTACCTAATGGAAATGCTGAAGCAGTATTACAAAGACAAGCAGAGCAAGGAGAAATGTTTTCCCTCTTGTTCCACTTTAACAATATAAAACTCGGATCTCAGGAAGAGAAGCTTATCTGACTGCTGTATATGGTCAAAAAATAAATGTGTTTAATTGAGAATGAAATAGTTGCAGTATATAATAGAATTATGGACATGTGCTAATAAGCATTGATGCAAGTATAATAAGGTCTTTGGAAGATAGTTCCCATAGAAAATTTATTTTAAAATGTAAGTGTTTTAGAAAAAAATGCATCTTAACATTTCTCTATTTTTTAAAAGTTTAGAATATTAAGGTTACAAGTGCCATACCAATTAAAGTTAGAGAACCAAACCAAATTTCAGTCAGCTCATGTCTTCTACCAAACAGCAACTTTAAATGCAAATCCCCCAACATATAGTTCACTGCTGCAGTCTCATAGTTCCAAATAATAGTTGTCAAATTTATGAGGATCCAGAACGTCATCTCATCACAAATCCCATCCACCTAGAACACCACTCATAGGTCCAATTAGACTTGGTGGTAGTCAAGGTCATCAAGGGATGGTTCAGTCCCACAGAGTTACTTCACACAGGGTGCAGAATCTGTAAATGGGGATCCCAGAGTAAAACAGGAACTAAGGAAAAAGCTCTAGCACTCTAGACACAACCCTTTCCTCTCCCCCATGTTGAATTTGGCCTACAGTACCAAATCATAAGTCTGGTGTGCATAAGCTCAGATGACCCACTCACTCCAGGCATGTTCTGCACAATTCCTATATCCTTTCAAGATAATTTTTATTGCAGTACTCATATTATTTTATACAATCAAAACAAACAATTTGCAAAGTTAGAAGGTGGCAATTGTGTTAATTAGTAGTATTTTGGAGGTTTATACAAAGTTGAAAGGGGGAAGGTTTTTGACTATCTTTGTTAGAATTCCATTTTTTTATTTGTCTCCAAGTGCTCCTTACTTTTTCTTAATCTTTCTGTTTTCATTTTGTACTCTGTCTTTGAAAGCAGTTGTGTGGTGGTTCTTCAGTATGTTTGTGGACCAAAAACTTTGCTTAGGGTTGCCTTGCCATAAATAAATGTGCAGAAAATGGTCAAGATGTAGTTAAATTTAAAAGATGGTTCAAATTTACCCTGGTATACCATTTTTCATCAAGCAGTGCAGTGGGTTTTGCCTACTCACCTTCAAATGTCACCACCTTCCACTGGTCTGGTCTGCATTGTGTTGTTTAAAAAAATCAAAAGGGGTTTCTTCAAGGCACGTTTATGTGTTGTTGTTTTTTAAACCCTGCAGTTAGGTAAACTAAAGCTCTCATATGACCTCTAAAAATGACTGTGTGTCATGCAGTATGATCCTTGAACTTGGACTTCTCTCAGCTTCTCTTCAAGTTCACATTTGAATGAGAAACATTCTTTATCTTTGCAGAAATGGCAAATAGCTTATTCAATGCTCCATCAATCAGCTAGCATTGCAGTATGTGCCAATACACTGCATGTGATTTCTATTTAGGAAAATTCTTTGGAGCACCCATTTTTACAATACATCTTACTGTCAACTGTACTGAAAGGAGTAAATAACTAAGTGAAATATTTATATATTGCCACATTTCGGTTTTGCCGTTTTTTGTTTGTTTTTTTCACCCAAACCCTAAGGCACTCAAGTAGGGAAGGTGCCATTTGTAAATCTCCAGGGGCATGAATCTGCAACACTACTCAAAATGTATTACTCCTGGAGTTCTCTCATTGATTTCAATGGGGCTACCTGCAGAGTCAAGTACTTCTCAGTATCACTGAAGGTGGCAAAATTGGACCTTAAGTGAGGAGAAGCCATTTTTCAGTTCAAAACAACATCACCTCAGTGACCAGTGCCAAGGAGGTGTCTATAAAAAGTATATATGAGTCAGCATGTTATTTTTTTTCTTCTACCATGGAAAGAATTAAAACATTAATAAAGTAGAATCAGGTGAACTAATAGCAATTACAATTCAATTACTATTCTGCAACAGTGAGTTTATTACTACAACTCCAGTACCTTTGTTAGGGGCCAATCTTATGAAGTGCTGAGCTCTCTCACATCCCATTCCATTCAACTTTAAGGATCAGGCCATTATTTAGTACAGTACTTGCTCTCATACGGCTTAATCACATCTTGTTTTTTAGTGTTTTCTACCTTCTATTACCCCCCCCTTTTTTTTAATTTCATCGTCTATAATACCGAGTGGTAGCAACTAGAGTTTGCCTGGGTTATAGGGATAACTGAGACAGTGTTAGAGAATTCTATCTGCAGCCAAATTACTAATTCAAAAAAGAAAATGCCAATCTGACATTTTATGCAATTGCTTCCATTTAGTCCTCCCATGCAAAAGATCACTGAACTAACTATCTGTGCTCATTATGAGCACTTGAGGATCAAGAGTGTTTTTCCCCAAGTTCTGAATTAGTACTTGAAGATTTAATACACTAGAACTAGGCCTCTTGCATTCTTTCTATGCACTTGGGCCACCCTAACAGCTATGAAATGTCAACTAAACACATCCAGTAATAGGGACAATATGTCAGATATATGTCCATATGTAATCATCTCCTTGCTCCAAAAACTAAACTCACTGATGAAAAAGTCATTTACTACGTTTACTCAGAAGGATTTCATGGAATGAACATTGTCTGAGTCCCATCAGAGGTGATAATGTTCTACATGTATAAGTATCATGAAAGTGGGTTATCAAACACCTCTTAAGGCTGAAGGGACAGAAATCTGGAGATTTAATATAAATGAATCAATACCCTAATTTGCATTTTGGTGACTATGCAATAACAATCCGAATCATTTATCCATTTGAATTCAGAAATCACCACCCTTTTTTCTCCCGTCTCTCTTTCTCTGTAGGTCAATCGTAAATGCTCTATGATTTTTCCTTAACAGTAGAGGAGGCCATAGGCTTGACTTGTGTTATGAGAGAAGTCTAAATCTCTTGGTACACAGTTAATAGATAAGGTTCCTGAATTTTGCAGGACAAGTAAAATGTCCTGTTATGTACTGCAAATGGCTTCGTCTGTCCAGTTCTTTATATCAGTTTATAACAATCTGAAAGCCCCTTGGAGGCAGCTATTGATGATGAGGGAGCTGAACTTTGTGTCCCTTGTTGCACCTAGCCATCTCTCATGTGCAAATCAAGGCCAGTGCAAAAGGCACTAAAGTTGGATCAAACTTTAAAAAAATATATATGTATAATTTATCCATAAAACTATGCTACACAGTGTGTGTATGGGAGGAAGTTAAATATCTCATGAGGGTTTCACTGAGGAGGTCAGAAAGAATTGGGGTGTAAACCCAAGTCTTCCTGGCCAAATGCCAGCCAGGAAAATTCTACCCTCCCCCACTATCTTAAAATTTCCTCTGTTCTTTCAGTTGTGGTTGCCTTTCCCATAACGTCATGTAATCCTTTTGGACCATGAGTCCTGCTTTGAGGTGAATGAGCCATTTTCATTTCCCTGTTGACCAGCTCCCACTTGGAAAACCATGTTGCACTCCTGGTACTGCTGCTTTAATTTGCTGAGGTGCAGTGACCCAGTCCCACCAGGGTCTGCTGTCCACGCTACCCCTAATTGTATAGACACCTGGCTATGGCTGCTCTCTTCCCCACCTTTACTCTGAGGTTCTTTAAGGATGCAGTCTGTTGCATGAGGCCCTTTATTGAGCCTGCCCATAAAAAAACCAAGAGATCCAAGCTGCCACTTGGAATCCATGGAGAAGGCACTAAAAAGGGAGAGTCTCCCAAGGAAGATTCTATTTATTAAGGGAGATTTAACAAGCCTACATCTAAGTTTATAGCATAGAGGTCTTTGTGAGAAAAGATGCATGGGAATATATTGTAAATAACAATATATATTCAAACCATGCCCAACTAAAATTCTTGCCAGCTCATAGAAAGTGTATAGTTTAAAGACATGTGGAAGGACTGCAAACTTAAAAATGTGAGCTAGGACAACGATTCTGGTTTTGCTGGCCTGCCCTGATCTGTTTTAGTCTGTTGATTTGATTTTTAGATAAGATATCTATATCTTTTTTAAAAAGCCAACAGCCATCAAAAAATAAAAGATTTCCCACACACAATGTAAAGATCCACAGTTGTTTTCAAGAGACAATGAATGTAAAGGTTTAAGCCTGAAATGATGGTGACCAATCTTGTATATCATTAACATTTTCAAAGTGTCAAAATTAATTGTTAAAAGTCTATTGGTCTTAGTTTAATGAACCATTTGCAAATTACAATTCAAATTTAATTCTCATTGTGTTCCTTGTCCAACTATGTGTGTAACTGCTGTTATTGTTAATGAGAGTAATGTGTGAAACTTTCTTTACATATTGTGGCAGAAACTTGTCTCAAAGAAAATGCATGACTCAGTTTATTTACACAAGTCAGAAATTATTACTCAGTTTATATTAACTGATATTATTAATTATTTATGGTAGATAAACTATACACAGGCAACAATGTGGTTTTGAAAAATCTACTGACTTGGGATAAATACTATATGCCGTCCTAGAAACACTCCTTTTGGATTCTCTGGGTACAAATTATAGCTGATAATTCTCACTCACTGCTGGCACTTGGAGAAACAGTGTTTATTTCAGGGTGGGTTTTCATTACTGGCACTGAATCACATCTTTCTTTATTCTGTTCTCCTTTACTTTGTGAAAGGGAAATGTAGACCAGTAACATTTCTACTGATCTTACAGAATATCGTTAGCTGTTAAAATTGTACTCAGAATCCATCTCGCTATCAAGATTCCATGTCCTTCCAAAATAAAATAAAATAACATCAGATATCTGTAAAAATTGCTTGTGAGGTATTAGTAATGAAACTGTTTAGGGTTAGAAAGAAAAGCATTTAATCAGATCTTCTATAACTGGAGTTATTACTTTAGTCAACAGAAATAATGGCTCAAGAAGCACCATTGAAGTAATTGGGAGTTTTGCCTTGACCTCAGTGGCACTGGGATCAGGATCAGGCTTTAAATGCATTGCCACTGAAGCATGGGAAAGTAAACAGTTCAATAGCATTTAGTAATAAACAAGAGATGGTGTTCCTGTAATTGGATCATTTTTCTCCTAAAAGGCCTCTTATGAAAAGTAGAGTATCTCCCAAATGCCTTGGAATCTTTTATTGCAGGGTGATAGAATTTCTTCTTGAGGCCAGCTGAAGCAAAAACAAAATGTAATTGTTTATAGGGTCCAATCCTGTATTCCTTGCAATGACCTATATGGAAATTGTGTGTGTACAAGGCATGGAGGATCAGGGTCAAGTGCATCACCTTTTCAAGAGAGTTCTGTCATAGCTGTCTTTTTCTGTTTGTCAGCCACACAAGTTACTGAGTGGTGTTTTAAAATAAATAAGCTACAATTCACATGTTTTGGGCCTGTGTTATTCTTGCAACTTTATCTATCGTCTTTCACCTCTTACCAGGCCTATCAACATTGCAAGCCGTCCTGGATTCTGCTGCTGAAAAGAAATGGCAAGTGACTGCTATCAATGTAGGAAATATTAACAATGACCGAAAAGATGAAACTTACCGTTCACTATTTCAAGATCTGGAGGTGAAAAAGGAAAGACGAGTGATTCTGGACTGCGAGCGGGATAAAGTGAACGACATTGTTGATCAGGTTTGCTACACTCAATTTTTAAATGACAGCAGAAATGGAAGACTTCTGGGTTGTATAAGAATACATAATGAGTGCTCTCCTAGTGCTGCTTTATCAGCAGTTTTTATTTATGTATGATTCTATTTTGATGATCCCTTACTTTACCCTTTGAATCTTTTCTATTCTATATAGGCTTTTATATCATGCTCATCACTGTAGTATCTGAGTGCCTTTCAGTAGTGTATTAAGCAATATGACTACATATCTGCCACATGTTTGTTCTCTCATCCTTTCCCTAGTGGAGTGTTTTGTTTTGGTAGGGTTTTTTAAAATATATGTAAATATTGCGATGTGCTTATATTAGAGAAGGCAAGGTCAAAGATATGCACCTTACTTTCAGAGTGGAGTGTGGTGATGTTGGCGATGTTCCTTAGCTCATGGGAAAGTTTGTTCCACAGTCTCAGAACGAACGAACGAACACACACACACACACACACACACATTTTTACTCTTATTTTTGAGAGTTCCGTTGTGCCAGAGGAGCAATAATAGATGTGTTTCTATGATGCCGATGTAGCAAAAAGATACTTCCGATAAGGAAGTAAGTCTGTTGCTTAATGTGGGTTTATTATTATTTTTCCTATATCCAATACAGTGGCTACTCATCAGTAAATAGATTTGCAATTACCAATTATAAAATCCCAAACCAACTGATAATCATTTAATATGGAGTAACTAATCTACTCAATCTAACTGCAGTGTCTCTTGGAGCAGCAGCTACATGCATATATGCATAGTTGTTAAACCTCCGCAATAAAAATATTTGCTAACCAAATAGGCTTTAAATAATCTAATACATATAACTAGTAATTCATTTAATTATGTTCATGTACTACATGTCATCAGTGGGCTCAACACAAGGGTTTTTGGATGAAATTCTGTGGCCTGTGATATGCAAGAGATCAGACCAAATGCTCTAATTGTCCCTTCTGGACTTAACATTTACAATACTTAGTGTTAGATATTGCATTTACTTATACCCGTATACTCCACTGAAGCCAGTGTGTGGAACTTGGCCAACTAATTCTTGGTTTAATGTAAATTATAGGACGCCCATCCCTGCCTCTTTGAATTTGTCAGAAACTAAATGAGAGAATCAACTAAATCTCCTTCCTTGTTCAAATTGCTGCTACTCTCACTTATTTGAAAGATGTGGGGAGACCTGAAGACATGTGGAGACCTCCGTCTTCTAGTCTTTTTTTTTTTTAGGGCAGTAAAAAAGCAGATGGCTCTATTGGTCCCTTGCGTCACCTGCTAGGCAGGGAAATGCAAATATCTTTGAATTACGTGACTCCCTTAAAACTCTGGATTGATTGTAAATTATTTTAGATCAGCACCTGCATTAGGACCCCAAGACTGGGAGGTACTCTGAATAGTGCAGACCCAGAGTGCCTTTCTCTCAGTACAATTATTGGACTGGGTGGAGTCTTTGATGCCACTGTCACTTCCCAGAAAAGAGACTGTTGCAAGTGTCCACGTAATGCAAATTGATTGACAAATGATTGTATTAGGGCATCAGTGAAACTGACTACACACAAAGTACTGTCAAATGTGCAGGGTAAACAAACTAGAAAAAAGAGATTTTTATTTTCTAATCTTTTTTAGAGGTGTTTACAAAGTAAGCGGAAAAACATTCAGGCGACATTTTGATTTTTAACTTGACAGCATCACTCTCAATCCCTAATTCTGCAAACACTTCCTGCCAAGCATAGTGCTTATTTCTGTCAGACCAATTTAAATACCAAGTATAGATCTTGATTCAGGAAAGTACCTAAGCATATACATAATTTGAAGCCCATGAATAGTCCTATTGAAGTCAATAGTGCAGGGTGATGATGAGACTGCTCACTTAATAAGCCCTACACTCAGGAAGTGTTTGAAGAATCAAGCTTTTAAGTAATACATATGGTATGACAGCTACAGTACAGAACAGATCATATAAAAAGATATAAATGCCACAGATATATTATATCAATAATTGCAAATTTTCTGATCAAATTTAATCAAGTATTCATTCATCCCTAGCTTCACTGAAAAATAATATCTTTAAAATTGTCTCAAAATCAAGCAAACAAAACTACTATCTATATAAATCCATTCTGCAGTCTATATTTTTGAAATTTTGTTGCCATTTTGGAGTAGACATGACTGCTTTGGGAAGTGACAACTTTTTTTTGCCTAACTTATATTTTGGGGTCCCTAATAACTTTCATGTACAATTTTGAGTGTGATCATTTTCCAAATTTTAGTTTATTATCTAATACTTCACAGAAATAAATTAATAATAGAAGAAAAATAATTACAAGCTGACTGCTACATTAATTTTCACCTAAGAACACTCTGTGAGCAAATTTAAATACAGTGATAATGAGCCCTAAATCTTTTATAATAATATACCTGCTAAGATGTAAAAATATAAAATCTTACATGAATTGAATGAAGCTAAAGTTTCTATCAAACAAAAGCCTGAATTTATAGAAAAAAGGTGCAGCTTTGATGGGTGCCAGTGTAGATCGACTACCTAGATCTTGGATGCAGGCATGGGCACTTGTGCCTCTCTTCCCATTTCCCTTGAGAGCCGATAAGTAGGGAGTGGGCAGCATGGCAGGGATGGACAAAATGTTGGCTCCATTTCCCCTTGCCTCCACCATTTATTGCCCAGGACCGCTGAGCTGCTGGTACTGCCAACAGTAAATTACTGCTCTTCCAGAGTAAGGAGGAAGCAGGGAAGGGAATTGTGCTACAGAAGGTGTGTCTGAGGCACAATGCCTGCTGGGACTACAGTCGGAGTATGCCTAAAGATACAGTCTAGTCCTTGGAATTCAATACATCTCTCTCAATGTCTTGTGGACAAATCTACAGCTGGTGTAAATCAGCATAACTCTGTTGACTTCAATGGACATGTGCTGATTTGCACCAGCTGAGGATCTGGCCCACGGTGTTCTGGCTAAAATAAAAGCACATATTTTGAAAAAAGTGCAATATAAACAAATAAAGATTAGTGAATAGAACTAATCTGGGAGTATTTTACTCTTTTAGGGTAAACTCATATAGTAACTGTTCATTTTCAATTAAAATGAGTTTTGTCTTTTCTTTTACAGGTTATTACGATTGGTAAACATGTGAAAGGATACCATTACATCATTGCAAATCTGGTAAGTGGTTTCATTATTGCCATATGCCTGTATTACTCTTTTTAGTGTTTATAGTAACATATCAGGACAGTATTATGTTTTATGAGCTTGTAATAGAATTTTTTTGGTGTGGGGGGATGTTAAATTTCTTCCTCCTTACTAAACTTTTGCTATTTTATTTCTTACAAAAATGTCTTTGGGGCTGGTGCATTCAGGTATTGAATGCTGTCTATCAGGTTCCCCTCAATGGGAGTTGAGGGTGCTCATCACCTCCAGGAAGATGTTCAGCATTTTGCAGGATCAATCTTTTAAACTATATGTATGAGAGCAGTCCGAGTATATGTGGGAATTAGAACACTCATTGCCCTCCAAGTAGACCACATCATTCAGTTAGGGAAAAAAACATTACCATTGCAAATTATTTGTGCCATTAATTGGAGGAACCAGTTTTTTTGTGTCGTTCTGCTTTGTTCTTGGTGCATCTTCTCTTTTCAAAATTCCTTGCTTTTACATTTAGGCTGCTACTGTAATTAGTCCATGCATGCAGTTCTCACTGAAGTTAATGGAATGTGACAGGACAGCCATAGCAGGTCTTTCTTACCTTGGATGTTATATGTGTGGTTAAAATGAAACAACAAAAAGTAAAATAAGTCAGATGTACCGAAGTAATATGCCCCCATCCAACCAAACCATTCCAAATTCACCTCAATACTGACATCTGATAGCCTATCTAAAAGAGATTTAGCAAACTCTTTACACTGTTTTAAGTTAATGATCTGAACTGCTATTTTCCCTTTTTTGAAAATGAAGAGCCATTGAACTCAATGTAGCTATGCTGATTTACACTAGTAGAGAAATTGGCACAAAGGCCAGATTCTGAAGGCTTGATTCTTCATTACTCAGTTCCTGTGCTTGGGGCAGGGACAGAACATGGGGGCAAAGTAGCTATAAGCCACTTTTATGTTTCATACATTGTGGTACTTTGTAGGTGCTTGACTTGGCTTAGGACTGCTCTAACTTTCATTCTGTTTCCACTGGTCGTCTAAGGGCTCTGGGAAAACAGAAGAACTCCAGACATGCCACTGCCTGCTCCCAATCTACTCTCTATCGATCATCAAAAAGCCTCCTCAACTCGCATGTGCAGGACATATTATGTAGGGGCCATTTCTACCCTCTTTGAGGCCTCTTTCTGCTGCTGAAGTGATGTAAAGGGGTGTTAGGTTAACTGAGAATCAGATCCTGAATGTCTGTTTAAAAGCAGAATAGCAGGGAATCATATTTGGTGTTAACTTCATTCTTATCTTTCATGAGAATAAAAGACCCAAACCCCATTTACTGCAGGTTTATTAAACAACAGAGAAATATGTCATGCCTATGAAATTTGAAGAACTACGAAACTTTGCTTAATTTCAAATCAATGTTTAGTTTTGAAGGACAGCAAATATATTTGTTTTAAAAGTGTGACTAGTCCATTTCAATACACTGATTGATATTTCAGCCATTTGTTCTCATTTTGCAGCAGAGAACCTGTGTGATTGTAATTTACTGAACCAAACTGTCTCAAAAATATTCTGGAGATTCCTTTTTAATAATACATTTGCATACTACAAAATTGTACAGTAAAAATTCAAATGCAAATATTATAGATCTTTATATAATGTTCTACACAATATATAAGGCAAGTACATTTTATCAGCCAGCAGCGGACCCATAGCTAATTTGAAATGGGCATTCCATGAACGACAATCATCTTTGACTTTGAAGGATTCCTGATGATATATGGTTAATACAGTGCATTATGTATTGCATGTTTATATCAAACCAACCTGCTGTTAAAATCAGATTCAGAAAGACTGCATGATTCCTATGTAAATGCTCATATTAGCAAGCAATGTGGCATCCACTGTGAGCACAGCAGCTAACATACATTACCATAGCAACTGTGACAGCTTTTGGTCATGGCGGTTGGGGTTGCTGCTTCTTTTTTGTATTCATTGTGAAAATATTTTGGGTGCACTTCAAGTTAAGTGTCTCAGATTAAGGTTTCCACTGAAATTAATTAGCATCATTATCTATGTTGGTTTAGTAGTGACAGGTTATTAAAATCAAAACATATTTATTTTAGTTGTACAGCTGAACGATAAATATACACCCATCATGGATCAGCAGTTCATTAGTTGGGACCAAATCCTTCAGTCCTGACATGAAGCCCAATTGACCTCAGTGGGAGCGGGAGTGGGACCTTAGTCTTTACAATTGCAAAACTCCTATTGAAATCAGAGTATATTTTTGATTCAGTAAGAAAAAGGACTGAAGGATTTGGCTAGAGTGTATGTTTAGCGTACAGTAACTATTATATCTACATACACACTAATTAAAAGTATACACAAGTTATTAAAATGGTATTTACTGAGGGTTCTGGAGAAAACATGGGGCTTGGGAACAAGACTGAGGAACACTTCTCTCCCCTTTTCCTATGGTTCTCCTGTGGTCAGCAGGAGAGGAGAACCCACAGTGAGTCTTGTCTACATGATGGGGTGAATCATTTTATAGCAATGTGATTTCTGAAGTGTATTGTGTGCATTAATTGGCCCATGATAGACCCTACTGGTGTACACTAAAAGTTGCCTAGTGCACTTTACTATAGTGCTGTTTGAAATGGGACTACATTAACATGTGCTAGAGGACTCTTAGTACATGCCAGCTGGGTTCACGAGCCCGTTAGTGCACCACATGTTAGTACACGTTAGAATTTGCATCAGACTAATGCTCCACGTAGACTTGCTCTAAAAGGCTCTATATCTCCCTCTCCCTCCCACAGTCTTTCTCCTCTGAGGGCACTAATTAGGTTTGTCAGAGGTAGAAGAGCCACGTAAGGGTGAAGGGATGAGGATAAGGGTCATTATTGCCTCAGACTATTGGAGGGCTGACAAGCTCCTAAGAATAAGTGAGGAATAGATACTGGCTTGGTAGAGACACACTTGGGTGATCTTTGAATGCCCCTAGTTGTGGAGCTTCCCTAATATCAGCTTCAAGGAGACAGGGATACTCTTATCTCTTCTGCCTCTCCAGCTGTCTGTTCTCACCAGTCCCATGTTGTGACTATTTTAAAAAATGGAATTTCCCAGAGAAAATCTTAAAGGTGAAAGTGAGGTTACATAGCAATAAGAATCCTACCAAGAATATTGTAGCAAGAGCAAAATTAAGAAAATAAAAAATCATGAAAAACTCAGGGAATTCAGAGTTAACATTAAACTTACAAGAAATGAAAATACTTTGAAAGTATGGACATTCACAGCTTAGGGACCCAAACTACCTTAACTGTTCCCTATAACAGTGCCCCGAAAAAATCAGAAACTCAGACTACAGAGAAAACCTATCCAGGCTGTCATCATCTTCTGTCTTAATTACTGTAACCTCCTTTCTGCTCTTTCTGACATGCATGTTATCCATCCCCTGCCCAGTCTGTTCACAGAGAAGCTGCTAAAATCATCCTGTATTTCTTGCCTGTCATTCTGACCACCTTTTTTAATCCTTTCATTGGCTTCCCCTTTTCTGCCATAGAAGGTCTTTGGCTTCAAGGCTATTTCACAGCTCGGCTCCTCCCTGCTGTCTACACTGGTCTCTTCCTTATGAAGCATAAAGAAAAAAATGAGATGTAATTGAAAAATCACCTGCTTATTTGACAGCTCGTTTATCAAAAATAGCATAATTCCCCTCATTTAATGTGGGCAAGTAACACTTCACTGTAATTCATTTTCTGTTTATACTGCATATACTTGAAGCAAGGACATAACTAGGCCCTCAGATTCATGTATTTGGCTTCCACTAATTTTTAGTGGGAGCCCTGTTCCCATGTATCTATGGGTGGAATTTGGCCCTAACAATTTGTCTTAAAATGACTTGCTTCGTTCTCTAGGCTACAACAACTTTATTTCCTTGACAAAATAAGAATGTTCATATCAGCAAAAATAATATTTTATTACAGGGAAGCTTATAAGGGTTTTCCTACATATTCTCTGTGAAGGCAAATCATAGAAATCCTTCAGTGAGACAATGGCTGACTCACTGTCACTGGTTTAGGGATAGATTGTGTAGCTGTTTTTCATGATAGTGAGTGCTTACTCACATGAGTAGTCCCATTGAAACAAATGGGGTTGCTCACATGAGTAAATGCTCGGCGTTAAAAAGGACTGCTAAATTCAGCTTTTAATTGGTAAAGGTGAGTGACAAGACATACTCTCTGTATCTTCACAGTGTTCCCAACCACTGCTGGCCCTCAGAGCTCTGGTCTGAGCCCAGATCCCTGAGAGAGGGAAGTGTTGGGTTACATTTCTGCAATACTTGTACCTACTGATCTAATAGTGGTGAAATAGCTGACACATGTTTTCTGTGCCCAGGGATTTACTGATGGAGATTTATCAAAAATCCAGTTTGGAGGAGCTAATGTCTCAGGCTTTCAGATAGTGGACTATGATGATCCCCTGGTATCAAAATTTGTACAGCGTTGGTCAACATTGGAAGAAAAAGAATATCCAGGAGCACACACCAGTACAATCAAGGTACATTTTTTATTTATTTTAACTCAAATAGAAGAGAAGATGGGGTGGGTTTGGGGAGAAAGACAAAAGATAGAGCAAGGCATATGAAATCAGCCATGCCAACAACGTTTTATGTTCCTCCAAGCTACTTTTAACATTCTTTCCCTTAGGACTGGTTAAGAGAGATCCTGTACTGTCACAAATATTCAAGATAGCTTTAATTTTTTTGTACCACTATAAAGCTATGCCTGGCAGCATGTTGTGCAGTTGTTTATGATATGACCATATGGGAACTGACATTTTGGGGGGTTATTTTTTTTCTTTATTTTAAAATCTCTTCCTTAAATCTTCTAGATGAAAACATACATGCACACTCACAAACACACTTGTGAGCACACAAATCCACAGCCCTTTGTGGTATAGCATCATCTTCTTCCTGCAGTAGCCTGAAAAATAAATGGCTTATAAATGCATGGAAAAGCATTGTATTATGAGAGAGATGTTTAAGTCAAACAAAGTCTGTTTTAAAATTAAAATATTCACAATAAACTGTACTATACTAAAAGAGAGGTGTGGTCTGATTTCAGTCCTGAGTGATTCACTGAACGAATCATTTAATTTCTGTATTAGTTTCCCCTCATGGGAAAATCAGGATAATAATACTTTCATACTTTACAGGGGTGTTGTAGGGATCAATTAATGTTAGTAAGCCATATTGAAGATGAACAGTGCTCAGTTAATACTTAATGATTTTAGTATTTATTTATAGATTCATCACAATTAAATCAAATAATCAGAAGCGTCAGAGGAAATATGTATTGGGACTAAAAAGTGTTTACATAAGTAGCATGTTATCTTTACTATATTATATTAACCATAAGGAGATAGATAAACGTTCTCATCTGATGATAAAAATTCTCATCAGGACTATGAATTGCAGAAAACAAACAAATGATGTGCAACAACCATAATATAATGTAAAGTACAAATGAATATAGCTGGTTACTTAATTGTGACAGTTTTTTGGGACTCAGACAATGACATAATTTTATTGCAGTTACCTTTGTGCATATGATTGGTTAAAAAAGTTATGTGCACAAGAATCCCATATCCTATTTCCCTGACAGAACAAGGTTAGGACTGCATCCTGCCTCAGTTTGCATGTGCAATTTGCACTAGTGCACTGACTGAAGGTTTGGTTTGACTGTGAATGATGAATACAACCTATAAGTTGTTCTCTTCTGAGTTCTTTGAAGGCTGCTGCTTTCCTTAGAGCCCCATTTTTCCCCCTTGCTCTACCTTGCTCCTCAAATAATCAATTGAAATTGATTGTGGCCTGGAAAGTATATTTTAGAATGAAAGACAAAAGGTGCTCAAGCTATTTTGCTTATCAGGAAGTAGATTGAGAGGCTATTGGATCATTGTGGTTTATAAGGAAGGATTACTGGTAAATGTCAATAAAGGTCTATTTCACCGTACACATGCAAACTGATGAAAAAATGTTTCCCTCATTAATCACTGAAATTTAGAGATAAACAAAGTAAGAAAAATGCTGCTTGAGAACTTACTAGAGTTTAAGGATATTTATTTTGTATAGTTTGATGTGTGATGTTGACAAGTTGTGTTTTATGCAGTGTTGTTATAGCCGTATTGGTCCCAGGATATTAGAGGGTGAGGTAATATCTTTTACTGGGCCAGCTTTGGCATCCCTCTCACCAACAGAAGTTGGTCCAATAAAAGATATTATTTGTGGGTGAAACTCTGGCCTCACTCAAGTTAATGGGGGGGTTGATTTCATTCTATGCATCTGTGAAGAGTCATACTGAATTATCCCAAAAATAACAGCAACGTAGAGTGTGGGAATACACTCTAGTCCATCTTTTGTTGATACTTCCTTTGCCCATATAAGGAGCTTGACTGTTTAAGTATTATGGGTGTTGGAAATTTGTTGAATTCCTAACTATGCTGTGCAGAAAATTGTGACAGTGTGAATCAAGTAAGTAGGCTAATTCATTTAATATGCATACATTTTCATAAAAAATGCATGATAAGCTCTAATGGGTGGAAGTTGAAGCTAGACAAATTCAAACTGGAAATAAATTTCCAGTTCACAAATTTTTAACAGTAAGGACAATTAACCACTGAATAAACTTATCTGGGGATTTCATGTATTCTTCATGACTAGAAGTTTTTAAATCAGATTGGATGTCTTTCTAAAAGATACACTCTAACTGAATCAAAAGTTATGACCTCGATGCAGAAGTTACTACATGAACTTCTGTAGCCTGTGTTTTGCAGGAGGTCACATTAGATTATCATAATAATCCTTTGTAGCCTTAAAATCTATGAAGCTCTGATGTGTAATTCTTCTAAATCTTCCAGAGGAATTTATCCATCTGCAGCTTTCACCTCTGCTATTGTTTGAAAGGGATGAGTGGAAACAGTTGTCTTTTATATTGATTAGAACAAAAAAAGAACTGAATCTTAAGGAATAGCTTTAGTTTTAATATAATTATATAACAACCATTGGGTCTGAACTTGCATTCTTTGAGTTTTTATGTTGTCTGAGCAAGGAGGGCAGGAATGGTCCAGTGAATGATACTTAATGTTCAACAACAGCTACATAAAATGTATGTTAAAATTATTAAACCAATTTGCAAATGCAAGAAGGCATTCAAACACTGTTGTGAGGTGTATTATACTGGGTACACCTGGGAGCTTCTGGAGGTATTCTACTTTTTAGGGGAAATATCCTACAAACCCACAATTATATTATTTTTGGTATAGCATTTTACCCTTTTCATACACACACAGCCAGACAGCCCTGCCTCTCAGTACATAGGAGGACAGAGACATGCCATAGTCCATTCCCTGCACAAGGGAGATAGGGGCAGAGCAGAATGCCTTCTTTACCATGGGTTGTGCCTATATGGCAGAGTTTTGTCTGAAGGTGGCAAGTATTACTAATACTTAATCACATTAATCAAGTGTAATTCCAAAGATAACATCACCGATTCTGTATCAAATGGACATGAGCTAATAGGCGATTTCTATTATGGATATGTAAATTAAAGGAGGTTACATGCCCCCAGACTAGTCACTGCAGATGCCCTCTGGTTGGTGGCAGTGGTGCTACTGCCTTGTGTTCTTCTTACTAACATCCAGATGGAAATGCAAAGGGCCATTTTACATGATAAAATGGAATGTAGTGCAAAAAAGTGCATTTAAAGAGGAACTTAGTTTTTAAGAAAAATAAAACTTCTTAAAGCCCAATTCAGAAGTTATCCACAACAATATCACTAGCGAATCACTTTCTTTTTAATACAATTTTTAATATATAATTTTAAAATAATTGGGGATTGCAGAGTATTATAGCATAAATGATGCAGGATTGGGAAATCTGTTTTGTCAATTACACCATAATTAGGTATACCTGTTGTAACTGAGGCTAAATGAAGTTTTCTCTAATTATTTTTAATATATACTTTTTAATATACTGAAGTCCATGCTTTACTGGTTTGGGACTCAGCTTTTTTCAGGATTGATACCTTATAAGGTATATTCCTTATAATATTTTATCCTATTAATTGTAGCTATGGGGTTGTTCTCATTTTCCACATACATTTCTAAAACAGCCAGTGGCCTGTGGTTCTTGGACTCCCCACTTAACTGGAATTGAGGTTATTTTCGTTGTCATGCAGCAAAAGCAGAAGTCACATTTAATTTTAAAAATGCAAAATAATAAAACAATAAAAATCTCAAAGCACTATCAGATACATTATTATTGTGAAGCACCTACAGCTATACAGAACACAAAAATAAAGTCCATGCCCTGAAGAACTATACATCCAAATGATGCATGCACATGTAATAAATCATGGCCACATACACATAAAGACACAGCTGACATTAGCTGACATCAAATCTGGGACCTGCTGTAGGAAAAACTCAAGCCTCTACAACTTGAACGCCATTATGTATGTGATAGTAATAGGTTGGATGGTCACTGGAACTAGAAGAAGTTATGATTACGCAGACAAGGCCAACATATTACGTAGTCCCTATTTGACAAGCTCATATCAAACATTGAAGGCACACTGTAGTTCAGCTCTCATTCTGTAACAAACCATGGTCATATGTACCCACCCAGGAAGCAAGTATATCAGCCTGGATTGAACACAGGACTATCAATACCAAAAGGAAAGCTGAGGTCAAGGCAATAGTAGTCTCTGTAGTGACTGTGATCAGTCACTAAATGATCACATACACTCGATCCATGTACACACTATTAAGCAAATCTAGGCCTACCTTGCATAACTAACTAAACAATTGTTAGTACAATGTTGTTGACATTTATAAAAAATTATACAAAATTTGCTCACAGACTGAAGTCTTTTATGACCTACCACTTCAAGTGAATTTCTTACCCCCAATATTGTCAGCACCATTGAAAAATCATAAGATTGGTCCCCCCAAAATCATGACATTTTATAAAATAATAAATGTTGGGTTCTTTTTATTTGTCTTCTGTTTTTTGAGACTTCAGGGGCTCATATTTTCAAGCTTTTCTCCAGAACCATGAAAGCTGGACACTTTAAAAAAAAATGAAAGCACATATTCTGACATAATCACCTGATTCCAGGAGCTGTAGCTTTAAGAAAAATACCCAACAGTTCTGTGAGATTCATGATAACATTGTGAGAGTTGACAACACTTCACCCCATCCCAAACTGCTAATTCAGAAAAAATGAGGTTTGTAATGCAAGGCTGACAATTTGACAGTAGCATTGGTACTTTACCTAATAGACATAGGCATAATATACAGTAGATTACATATCAGGTAGAATAATTCATTTATTTCTGCAACTGAAGAAAGGACTGAATAAACTCATAAATAATGAGGAACAGAACAGTGAGAACTCTTGTTTAAAATGGAATTTCAGAACATGCATCTTAGATGTAATCCATTAAGTGAAAATGAATGTACAATTTATGAGTTAGATGACTGCCATTAGTAGATATGTTTCCTATGTTTACATCACATTGTAAAATTGTTCAGTAATGTCAAACTTATTAATAAGGGTTATATAAATGCTATTCTTTTGTACCTGCAACAGTGTTAATGGGAAAAGCATGACTGATTAAGCTGACAATCAAGTAATTCCACAGAGACTACAATAGTTTATAAAGGCTGAGTTAATGAATTTTAGGATTTATGACTTTATGTAACCAGAACACTGAGATGGAATTGGGGCCATGTTTTCAAAAGTGGCCTTTACAGCTGTGCCTGTAGTTTTGCATTTGCAATTTTTTGTGCATGCATTTTTTCATGCCCATTATTTTGCACAAAATATTGGGATGCAGAGCTGATAACTAGCTGATTTACTATCTGATTTGACTATGCCAATGCATTTTGGACTTACAAATTTAAGTTTCTGTGTTTGCAAAAACTTAGGTGTGGAAAAAATGCATACACAAAAAATTGCAAATATAAATCTGAATATACCATATTAACAGTTTAAGGCTCCTTGACATAAATGATCATTAATCCAAAATGCTTCAAAATTTTTGAAGAAGCTGAATGAATGATCAGTGCAAGCAGGAGTGGATTAATGCAGGATCCATAGAGCCACAGATCTGGTAACATGGTATATGGGTGCCCATGGATCCACAAAGTCCGGATCAAAGACTCCACTTCTGTGGAAGGAAGCATTTGCAAGACAAAGGGCCAAAAACCTTCACTATATAACTGATTCTTGACATGTCCCTGCTTGTTGCCCAGCTTCTTTCGTTGTCTGACCTACTCTCAGTCAAGTGGCACCAGTAGGCTCTGCAGTCTGCAGGGCACAGGCACACAGAAAAAGCAGCAGCAGAACTACTGTTCCCATTTCCTGCCCACCCCAGTGGAGCTTCCTCTTCACATTTTTGTGGCCTGAGGAGGGGCTGTGTTAGGCAGCAGCCAGCCCAGACTGCATATAACTAATCTGTATCAGAGGAGTAGCCGTGTTACTCTGGTTCGGTAAAAGCAGCAAAGAATCCTGTGGCACCTTATAGACTAACAAACGTTTTGGAGCATGAGCTTTCGTGGGTGAATACCCACTTCATCAGATGCATGTAGTGGAAATTTCCAGGGGCAGGTATGTATATGCAAGCAAGCTAGAGATAATGAGGTTAATTCAATCAGGGAGGATGAGGCCCTGTTCTAGCAGTTGAGGTCTGAAAACCAAGGGAGGAGAAACTGGTTCTGTAGTTGGCAAGCCATTCACAGTCTTTGTTTAATCCTGAGCTGATGGTGTCAAATTTGCAGATGAACGGAAGTTTAGCAGTTTCTCTTTGAAGTCTGGTCCTGAAGTTTTTTTGCTGCAGGATGGCCACCTTAAGGTCTGCTATAGTGTGGCCAGGGAGGTTGAAGTGTTCTCCTACAGGTTTTTGTATATTGCCATTCCTAATATCTGATCTGTGTCCATTTATCCTTTTCCGTAGCGACTGTCCAGTTTGGCCGATGTACATAGCAGAGGGGCATTGCTGGCATATGATGGCGTATATTACATTGGTGGACGTGCAGGTGAATGAACCGGTGATAGTGTGACTGATCTGGTTAGGTCCTGTGATGGTGTCGCTGGTGATATATGCAACAAACCTCAATGCCAACTCTGCTCACATATCTACACCAGTGACACCATTACAGGACCTAACCACATCAGTCACACCATCACCGGTTCATTCACCTGCACGTCCACCAAAGTAATATACGCCATCATATGCCAGCAATGCCCCTCTGCTATGTACATCGGCCAAACTGGACAGTCTCCACGGAAAAGGATAAATGGACACAAATCAGATATTAGGAATGGCAATATACAAAAACCTGTAGGAGAACACTTCAACCTCCCTGGCCACACTATAGCAGACCTTAAGGTGGCCATCCTGCAGCAAAAAAACTTCAGGACCAGACTTCAAAGAGAAACTGCTGAGCTTCCGTTCATCTGCAAATTTGACACCATCAGCTCAGGATTAAACAAAGACTGTGAATGGCTTGCCAACTACAGAACCAGTTTCTCCTCCCTTGGTTTTCAGACCTCAACTGCTAGAACAGGGCCTCATCCTCCCTGATTGAACTAACCTCATTATCTCTAGCTTGCTTGCATATATATACCTGCCCCTGGAAATTTCCACTACATGCATCTGACGAAATGGGTATTCACCCACGAAAGCTCATGCTCCAAAATGTCTGTTAGTCTGTAAGGTGCCACAAGATTCTTTGCTGCTATAACTAATCTGAACATTTTAAGTCTCTTGCTCCTTGCATTCCACACCCCTGAGGTGGGTCATTCATACATCTGGCCGTACAATGCAGAGGCCCTCCACTGGTCCAAAGCAGAAAAAAAAAAGAAAAAAAAGAGAGAAAAAAACCCAACCCTAAATGTGGGATAGGGAGCAGGACAGGTTCATATGCTCAAATAGAACAAGGGCCACCAGACTATAAAGGAGAGGCAGTGAAGCAGAAAAGAACCTTAGGATTCAAAGAGGGGGCAAAGACGAGTAAGAATGGGCCTGAAAGTTCTAAGCTGAGGGGAAAAAGGAAGACTGTGGGCCATGTGGCATAAGAGAAGAATTCTTATAGTATCAGAATGAGACATGAGGCTGAAACAGCAGAGGAAGAAAGGTCCTTAGAGATCATAAGACAAAGGAGATGAGGAAGGTCAGAAGTTGGAGCTGAGTGACAAAGAGGAGGAGGGGCAGCATGAATGCTTGTTTCTCATGGGGGTATGACAGTATTGAAGGGGAAGTCGATGCTAGATTTTTATATATTTTGGGTGGAAGTTTTTCCATAGAATGGTGATGCTGGTTTGTCACATATTATTATGTTTTGGGGATGTACTGTATGTATTTTTTTTTAAATGGCACTGCTGCAGTATTAGTATGCACCTTCCTATCCTGAGCCTGTTAGATGCTGAACTCTTCCTTGAGCACCCTCAGCTCCTATTGACTTTATTGCCATGCTGAGTGATTAGCACATTGCAAGACAATTCCTTTATTCCTGGTGGAGCACTCCTACACACCATAATAGAAAATGAGAACATTTCTGCAGTTTAAAAAAAAAGGTGAATAATCTTATAGCAAGGCTATCATTCTCTGTTATATTTTGGAGGTTGAGCTCAAAATTCTGTAGAAAGGATACCTTTCAGTATGAAATTCTATATGGCTTTAGAGTCATTTCTATAGAATGTTATTTAATTTTTGTAGAAGCTTATCCCTAGGATTTATCTCCATTAATCTGTGTAGGACTTTCTCATAAGGGTATGTTTAAAAATAGCACACTTAAGGAGCTTAATGGAGTTTTAACAGCTCCTTTTATTCATCTGACACTGACCATTTTTGAAGACAAGATACTGGGCTATTAGTCTATGCTGCTATGAAAAAATCTGTTTTCTCCTACTTCCTATAAAATGCTGTTTTCAATCATCTTACATGAAGTATTGTTGAATTTCTTCCAGCAAATTGATTATAAGAAACTATTTTTAAGATCATCTCAGTAACTTCATCTTGGTTGACTAATAACCCAGAATCATTAATGATCTTTTTAATCATACTTAATGGTGCTTTGATTACTAATTTTAATGGAAAAGGAATGTTGATTGGGGATATGGAATACCTTTGCTGTAAGTCACAGAAACTTAGTGGCTTTTACATAACATTTTATATTCGTTATGAGAGTTTTCTTTTTTCTTTCATGGGGGGAGGGACAGGCTGTGGAGAAGAGTAAATATTTATTTGCTTATGGTATGAATGCAGTGGTGAAACAATAGGCAAGACTAAGCTAGTCTAATATATATTCTTCTGTCCACAGTGGCAACAGGTCATATCATTTATTATACTAATAATAGTAATATAGGATGCTAACAGACAAAATTAAAAACTAGTCCTTTGCTTCCCAGTTCTTACAGTTTTTTGCCTGTATAATAAAAAAGGTGACATTGTGACTTTTTTAAATTTTGAGTTTGCCACAGTCTCATTAAAAAACATACAACAACAAAAAACCCACAACCAAAAAAGAAAAATAGGTAGGAACACCTTTAAATTCACTGAGACATGTTGTTGTTGTTTTGTCTTTTTAAATCTCCTTTTCACACCAGTTTGATATTTCCTATACATGTGTATCAGTACCAAAATATTAATCTAATAATCCTTTCAGGATGAGCAATCTGTTTTCATTTACATATCAATCATATTTACACTTTAACATTTACATCAGTCCTTTCAAATCCATTTTCAGCGCTGCTGGAGACTTTGGTTTTCTATTTATACATCTCATTTTCATTCTCTGTTTTATATTTTTTTATCTTGTCTATTTTCACTGCTGCAATGATAGGCTGAAATGCTGTTGGCATCTTGTCAATAGTTTATATTTTTAAAATGCTGTTTGTAAGCTGTGATATAGTGTTAAGAACATAAGAATGGCCATACTGGGTCAGACCTGAGTCCATCCAGCCCAATATCCTGTCTACCAACAGTGGCCAATGCCAGGTGCCCC
This sequence comes from Gopherus evgoodei, assembly GCF_007399415.2. Classification (NCBI taxonomy): domain Eukaryota; kingdom Metazoa; phylum Chordata; order Testudines; family Testudinidae; genus Gopherus; species Gopherus evgoodei. The sequence continues at coordinate 80,481,409 of NC_044326.1, read as the reverse complement.
AGAGGGAGTGAACCTAACAGGTAATGATCAAGTGAACTCTCTCCTGCCATCCGTCTCCACCCTCTGACAAACAGAGGCTGAGGACACCATTCCTTACCCTTTCTAGCTAATAGCCATTAATGGACTTAATCTCCATGAATTTATCTAGCTATTTTTTAAACCCTGCTATAGTCCTAGCCTTCACAACCTCCTCAGGCAAGGAGTTCCACAGGTTGACTGTGTGCTGTGTGAAGAACAACTTCCTTTTATTTGTTTTAAACCTGCTGCCCATTAATTTCATTTGGTGGCCCCTAGTTCTTATATTATGGGAACAAGTAAATAACTTTCCTTATTCACGTTCTCCATGCCACTCATGATTTTATATACCTCTATCATATCTTCCTTTTGTCTCCTCTTTTCCAAGCTGAAAAGTCCTAGCCTCTTTAATCTCTCCTTATATGGGACCCATTCCAAACCCCTAATCGTTTTAGTTGCACTTTTCTGAACTTTTTCTAATGCCAGTATATCTTTTTTGAGATGAGGAGACCACATCTGTATGCAGTATTCAAGTCTGGGCGTACCATGGGTTTATATAAGGGCAATAAGATATTCTCCGTCTTATTCTCTATCCCTTTTTAATGATTCCTATCATCCTGTTTGCTTTTTTTGACTGCCACCGCACACTGTGTGGATGTCTTCAGAGAACTATCCACGATGACTCCAAGATCTCTTTCCTGATTAGTTGTAGTTAAATTAGCCCCCATCATATTGTATGTTTAGCTGGGGTTATTTTTCCCAATGTGCATTACTTTACATTTATCCACATTGTTTGCCATTTTGTTGCCCAATCAGTTAGTTTTGTGAGATCTTTTTGAAATTCTTCACAATCTGCTTTGGTTTTAACTATCTTGAGCAGTTTAGTATCATCTGCAAAGTTTGCCACCTCACTTTTTACCTCTTTCTCCAGTTCATTTATGAATAAGTTGAATAGGTTTGGTCCTAGGACAGACCTTTATGGAACATCTCTAGTTACCCCTCTCCATTCTGAAAATTTACCACTTATTACTAACCTTTGTTCTTTGTCTTTTAACCAGTTCTCAATCCATGAAAGGATCTTCCCTCTTATCCCATGACAACTGAATTTACATGAGGCTTTGGTGAGGGACCTTGTCAAAGGCTTTCTGGAAATCTAAGTACACTATGTCCACTGGATTCCCCTTGTCCATGTGTTTGTTGACCCCTTCAAAGAACTCTGATAGATTAGTAAGATACAATTTCCCTTTACAGAAACCATGCTGACTTTTGCCCAACAAGTTATGTTCTTCTATGTGTCTGACAATTTTATTCTTTACTATTGTTTCAACTGATTTGCCCCGTACTGATGTTAGACTTACCGGTCTGTAATTGCCGGGATAAACTCTAGAGCCCTTTTAAAATATTGGCATTACATTAGCTATTTTCCAGTCATTGGGTACAGAAGCCGATTTAAAGGACAGGTTACAAACCATAGTTAATAGTTCCGCAATTTCACATTTGAGTTCTTTCAGAACTCTTGGGTGAATGCCATCTGGTCCCGGTGATTTGTTACTGTTAAATTTATCAATTAATTCCAAAACCTCCTCTAGTGACACTTCAATCTCTGACAATTCCTCAGATTTGCCACCTACAAAGGACGGCTCAGGTTTGGGAATCTCGCTAACATCCTCAGCCATGAAGACTGAAGCAAAGAATTCATTTAGTTTCTCTGCAATGACTTTATTGTCTTTAAGCACCCCTTTTGTATCTTGATTGTCCAGGGGCCCCACTGGTTGTTTAGCAGGTTTCCTGCTTCTGATATACTTAAAAAATCTTTTGTTATTACCTTTTTAGTTTTTAGCTAGCTGTTCTTCAAACTCCTTTTTGGCATTTCTTATTACATTTTTACACTTAATTTAGCAGTGTTCATGCTCCTTTCGGTTTACCTCTCTAGGATTTGACTTCCACTTTTTAAAAGATGCCTTTTTATCTCTCACTGCTGCTTTTACATGGTTGTTAAGCCATGGTGGCTCTTTTTTACTTCTTTTACTGTGTTTTTTAATTTGGGGTATACATTTAAGTTCGGCCTGTCTTTGAAAAGTGTCCATACAGATTGCAGGGATTTCACTCTAGTCACTGTACCTTTTAATTTCTGTTTAACTAACCCCCTCATTTTTGCATAGTTCCCCTTTCTGGAATTAAATGCCACAGTGTTGGGCTGTTGAGGTGTTCTTCCCATCATGGGAATGTTAAATGTTATTATATTATGGTCACTATTTCCAAAGCGGTCCTATTATAGTTACCTCTTCGACCAGATCCTGCGCTCCACTCAGGTCTACATTGAGAATTGCCTCTCTCCTTATGGGTTCCTGTACCAACTGCTCCAAGAAGCAGTCTTTTAAAGTATTGAGAAATTTTGTCTCTGCATTTTGTCCTGAGGTGACATGTACCCAGTCAATATGGGGATAATTGAAATTCCCCACTATTATTGAGTTCTTTATTTTGATAGTGTCTCTCTAATCATCCTTAGCATTTCATCATCACTATCACTGTCCTGGTCAGGTGGTCAATGATAGATCCCTAATGCTATAATCTTATTAGAGCATGGAATTACTATCCATAGAGATTCTATGGAACATGTGGATTTATTTAAGATTTTTGCTTAATTCGATTCTACATTTTCTTTTGCATATACTGCCATTCTCCCTCCCTTCCTCCCCCCAGCACGACCTGTTCTGTCCTTCCAATATATTTTGTGCCCCGGAATGATTGTGTCCCATTGATTGTCTCCACTCCACCAGGTTTCTGTGAGGCCTATTATATCAATATCCTCCTTAACATGAGACACCCATCTTATTATTTAGACTTCTGCCATTTGTGTACAAGCACTTTAAAAACTTGCCATTGTTTATTTGTCTGCTGTTTTCTGATGTGTCAGATTCTTGGACAGGAATTTGTGTTTCAGGAAGGAGATTTTATGCATCCATGCAATGATGATCCAAAAGAATATGTTCTCTATTGTTTACAGTAAATTAGGGTTGACCTTTGTTCTTTTTCTGGCTTTGCTACTGATGTTTCATCTTTCTATGACTCTGTTTCCTTATTTAGAAAATGCAAATAATGGCACATGCTTCTCTTTGTAAAGTGCTTTGAGATTAATGCATGAAAAGTGCTATACGTTATTATTTACACTATTTAAACTTTTGGGGAAGGTGGGAGGAAGCTCAGTTCCTTGCAAGACCTCATAATTATTGGAGTAGCCTCTGAGGCCTTAGAGACTCAGGGTGTGATGCTGTCAAGGTATGATTCCCCACTCTGAACCTTAGCGTCCAAAAGATGGGATACCTGCATGAACCCCTCTAAGCTTAATTACTAGCTTAGAAATGATAGAGCTGCACCACTCAAAAATATAGTGTTTTGGGACACTTTCTGGCCCCCAAAACCTTTTCTGGGGACCCTAAGACCCAAAACCCCTTGGGTCTCACAACAAAGGGAAATAAACCATTCCCCTCCACCTTCCTTCCTCCCAGATTCTCCCCTCCCTGTGTAACACTGGGAGATCCCTGTGATTCAACTCCTTGAATCTTAAAACAGAGAGGAAATTCACCTTCCCCCCCCCTTCTCTCTCCCTCCCAGAGTCTCTCTGAGAGAGAGACAGTGCTCCTAACACAGAAAGAAATCAGGCTTTTCCTCCCCGCTTCTCTCCTTTCTCCCACCAATTCCCTGGTGAGTGCAGACCCCCTCCCCTTGGGTCTTACACAGGAAATAAAAAAAATCAATCAGGTTCTTAAAAAGAAAAGCTTTTAATAAAAGAAAGAAAAAAAAGTAAAAATTATCTCTGTAAAATCAAGATGGAAAATGTTACAGGGTCCTTCAGCTTATAGACACTAGAGAGAATCCTCCCCCCAGCACAAATACAAGTTGCAGCAAACAGAGATACAATCCTTCCAGCAAAATACACATTTGCAAATAAAGAAAAGAATCAAAAGACTAAACTGCCTTTCTAACTGGTACTTACTAAATTGAACAGAAGAGGCTGTTTCAGAAAATTGGAGAGTCTGTATACATGTCTGGTCCCTCTCAGAACCCAGAGAGAACAAAGAAAAAACCCAAAAAGCACAGACAAAGGCTTCCCTCCACCAAGATTTGAAAGTATCTTGTCTCCTGATTGGTCCTCTGGTCAGATGTTCCAGCTTTACTGAGCTAGTTAAACCTTTACAGGTAAAAGAGACATTAACCCTTAACCATCTGTTTATGACAGATGCAGTGGCTTCTGAGACCTTATACACTCAATAGCCTCTGAGACCTTATCCCAGGGGTGGCCAACCTGTGGCTCTGGAGCCACACGCAGCTCATCAGAAGTTAATATGTGGCTCCTTGTATAGGCACCGACTCTGAGGCTGGAGCTACAGGCACCAACTTTCCAATGTGCTGGGGGGTGCTCACTGCTCAACCCCTAGCTCTGCCACAGGCCCTGCCCCCACTTCACCCCTTCCCTCCCCTGAGCCTCCATGGCCTCGTTCCTCCCCCTTCCTCCCCAGAACCTCCTGCACGCCACAAACCAGCTGATCGGTAGGTGCGGGGAAGGAAGGGGGAGGTGCTGATCGGCAGGAGCTGCCAGTGGGCAGGAGGCACTTGAGGGGGTGGAGCTGATGGGGAGGCTGCTGACATATTACTGTGGTTCTTTGGCAATGTACATTGGTAAATTCAGGTTCCTTCTTAGGCTCAGGTTGGCCACCCCTGCTTTATCCGATCGGTCACCAAGAACTCAGCTTGACTCCGAACTCACTGGGGTTTCTTTACTGGCATACAGTCAAACCACACTTGAGTTGATCAGGCTCAAGTGTAGGGTTGGTACAGGGTATACCCCACATCCAGTGTACATAATCATGAATCATCTTATATATGCACTTATACTTAATACTGTTGATTAGTATATCACATGTGTTATGGTTGGTCTGCTGATTTTTGTAGCCCATCCCCATCTAGATCATGAGCTGTTCACACACTTCTCTATGTCCTAGACCACAGCTGCAAGCTATCACACCTTGCTTACTATCCTACTGTCTCTTTTCTGCTAGCTACATCTTTTACATGTTTGCAAGGCTACAGTAAATTCATGCTTTGCTCATTGTTTCGTGCACTTGCTTAGAACAGACCTACGATAAGGGGAATTATGGGGAAAGGGAACGGAGCCTCAAGGGAGAACACATTTTTTTAAATTAAATATAGGTATGTTGTAGTTATATGGGAGAAAAGGGGATGTTCAGTAAAGAGTTGCGTTAAAAACTGTAACATCCTGTGCACTGCTTTATTTTAACACTTGACACATTGTTCTTGTTCAGTAAGAAGTGTATCGAGGGATAAAAATATTGTTATAGTCCTATATCATATAATAAATTTAGGTAAAAGGTCATAGACATGAGGCACTGTTTTAATAGCAAAATTCAGATACTATTTCTTTTTAACAGCACTGAGCAGATGCCTTGTAAACCTTTGTGTCTGCTTCAAGATTGAATTGACTCTAGATTGTGTATAAATGATTTACTGTATCAGCAGAAAAATAAATGCCTATCTCAGCAGCAAATGGAATTGTAACTTAGTTCTCTGAACAAACATCATTAAATCATCTCACCTGCTGATTAAGACAGGATGCTTGAGATCCATACTCCATGATCAGGGAAGGCTTGGACAAAGCAGTAAATTGGACCCAGAGTAGCAGGAAGCGGCATCACACACTTTTGAATAATTCCATCCACCTATCCATGTAAGTAAGCATAGGTGCTTCTATGAGAGGAAAATCAAGGACTTAGGAGTAGGAAAAAGACAAGAGTCTTTCTAGGCTTGTGGAGGGAAGTACTCGGATACCATGGTATTCACACTCGTTAAAGCCAGAAGGCTTTTAAAATGGTGATCCTCTAATCTGCTGTCCTGCATCACTCAGACCATAGATCCTCACTCATCAATTTCTCCAATAAGTCCATAACTGGTGACAGGTGTAAAACAAATTCCATCATTTGCATACAGGCTGAGGGTGAAAGGCATAGTCTACTGGGTGCAAAGAGATCTAAAGTTTTGGTGGATCCACATCCCATTTAACTTTATGCATTCTAGGATCATCTCAACTCCTTGTTTTTTTTTAAAAAAAACATGTCCATTCTTATTTTCCTTTTCTCTGCTGACTACCTCCCACATCGTACTTTGTTCTGTGACACATTCCAAATATTATAAAGAAATATCTTTTTGTTTATGCTAGGGCTGTCAAGCAATTAAACTTAATCACAATTACTCGATTAAAAAAAATTGCAATTAATTGCATGATTAATTGCACTGTTAAACAATAATATAATACCATTTATTTAAATATTTTGGATGTTTTCTAAGTTTCCAAATGTCTTGATTTCAATTACAATATAGAATACAAAGTGTACAGTGCTCACTTTATTTATTTTTGATTACAAGTATTTCATTGTAAAAAACCAAAATAAATAGTATTTTTTCAATTCACCTAAAATAAGTACTGTAGTGCAATCTCTTTATCATAAAAGTTGAACTTAAAAATGTAGAATTATGTACAAAAAATAACTGCATTCAAAAATAAACAATGTAAAATTTTAGAGCCTGCAAGTCCACTCAGTCCTACTTCTTGTTCAGCAAATCGCTCAGCAGACGAGTTTCTTTACATTTGCAGGAGATAAAGCTGCCTGCTTCTTGTTTACAGTGTCACCTGAAAGTGAGAACAGGTATTCTCATGGCACTGTTTTAGCCGACGTTGCAAGATATTTACGAGCCAGATGCGCCTAAGATTCATATGTCCCTTCATGCTTCAACCACCATTCAAGGCGCCATGCGTCCATGCTGATAACGGGTTCTGCTCAATAACAATCCAAAGCAATGTGGACCGATGCATGTTCATTTTCATTAACTGAGTCAGATGCCACCAGCAAAAGGTTGATTTTTCTTTTTTAGTGGTTTGGGTTCTGTAGTTTCTGGATTAGAGTGTTGCTCTTTCAAGACTTCTGAAAGCATGCTGCATACATCGTCCCTCTCAGATTTTGGAAGGCACTTCAGATTCTTAAACTCTGGGTCGACTACTGTAGCTATCTTTAGAAATCTCACATTGGTACCTGCTTTGTGTTTTGTGAAATTTGCAGTGAAAGTGTTCTTACAATGAACAACATTTGCTGGGTCATCATCCGAGACTGCTATAACATGATATATATGGCAGAATGCAGGTAAAACAGAGCAAGGGACATACAATTCTCCCCCAAGGAGTTCAGTCACAAATTTAATTAATGCATTATTTTTTTAATGAGCATCATCAGCATGGAAGCATGTCCTCTAGAATGGTGGCTGAAGCATGAAGGGGCATACAAATGTTTAGCATATCTGGCACATAAATATCTTGCAATGCCGGCTACAAAAGTACCATGCAAAAGTCTGTTCTCACTTTCTGGTAACATTGTAAATAAAAAGCTGGTAGAATTATCTCCTGCAAATGCAAACAAATTTGTTTGTCTTAGCAGTTGTCTGAACAAGAAGTAGGACTGAGTGGACTTGTAGGCTCTCAAGTTTTACACAGTTTTTTTTTTTGAGTGCAGTTATGTACCAAAAATAGTCTACATTTGTAAGTTGCACTATCACGATAAAGAGATTGCACTACAGTACTTGTATGAGGTGAATTGAAAAATACTATTTTGTTTATCATTTTTACAGTGCAAATATTTGTGATAAAAATAATATACACTTTGCAGTTACAACACAGAATACAATATATATGAAAATGTAGAAAAACATCCAAAATATTTAATAAATTTCAATTAGTATGCTATTGTTTAAGTATGGTTAAAACTGATTAATCACAATTGATTTTTTTAAGTTAATTAGGTGATTTAACTGTGATTAATCGATAGCCCTAGTTTCTGCACATTACTTGCTCTTCTGTACCAGCTTTTGCCTTTAAGAATATGTCAACATTTCAAAGCAGGGTACCTGTTATGTGTTTGGCACTCAGTTCTCCTGTCTTGCAGTATTCTGTGTACCCACAGCATTATATAAACAAATAGTAATAACCATATTACAGCTGCTTTTGGTATCTCTGTTGCTTAAGGTCAGCTGTAATTCTATTAGAAAAAACACTTTTAATGAAAATCAGTCTGGATCTGAATTTCTCCCCATAGAAACTAGCATTAATTAAGGCTAGATGAATCAGTTCAGATAAAATAAGCATTGACCTGAATCTCTGACCATCCCCAGAATTGAAACTTTATTAATACTTGAAATTTTTCAGTTAATATTATGTTTTGATTTTTATTCAATTCTATTTTCTGCTTTTGTTTGGGACTGGGAATGGAAATATTGATGTTCTGCCAGAAAAATTGCTGCCCTGGGATTTACAAACCAGCAAGAACTCCTGTAAATATTGAATGTGTGTTCTCACAAGAGCTCCATCCCAATGTACAGATCAAAGAGGAATGGAATTCAGTCAACCTTTTGGGGCTTATGTGAACTACACCAAATTTCCCTGGCATTTGCATTTTCCCCATTAGTAGCCAAGATGCATAGGTATTTTGCACCGTGATTTCCCCCAAATATTCCTATAGTTCCCTTGCATAAAGCCTTTTTACACTTTAGATGGAGAACCATATTCCATACAAAGTACAACTGTTGCCAAACACCCATGGGAACACAAATTCATTCATGCTAATACTGACACACAGCAAATGAAAAGGGGTATGATCACGATCAAATCAAACTGCCACTTGGAATATGAACATAGAGCATTTGTGACACTGCTAGTGCAGTAGCTGACCAGCTCTATTGTTTATATTTAAAATAATTATTTACATTACCAAGCCCTGCCATGACACTGTGCACGGTATCACAGGGAACTTGCGAGGGTTAGGAACTTTACATATATTAGCGTATTTTTCCTGGCTTAAATTAGTATAGGTCAGCAGGAACAATTAAACCGGAATCCAAATGAGCTTGAAAGAATCATATCAGAGCAGCAGAGAACAGACTAACCCCCCAAAATGCAATATATAAATTGGAGTAACTAATAGGATCTTATTTTCATTAAGATTGCTTTCCAGTGCTCTCTAAGGCTTATTGCAAGGGAGAATATAATTTCAGTCCATGTGCCTAGATGACAAAAAGAGGAGGTGTCTTTTAAATCTGAGTAAGTCCTATTGATTTAGTTTTCATTTCAGGCCCATTGATCTTGACCATGTCTGTTTAAGTTATATGTACATCTTTCAGTAACACCATCCTTTCCAAAATACCTCAAGAATCTGTTAATTAAGCGTGGGCTTTTCCAAGGGGCCTCAAGAGGTTAGTTACCAAGCTCCCATTGACTCCCCCATTGACTCCTAAGGGAGCTAAGGACCTATTTTCCACAGAAAGAGAGTGTTGGGTGCCTAACTCCTTTAGGCTCCTTTGAATATCTCAACCTGAAACATGTGAACCCTAAGCTTAGGATATATCTGTACAGGACAAAAAACACTCTGGAGAAATGAGTCTCAGAGCCTGAGTCATCTGTCTTAGGCTTGTGCTCCAGGGCTAAAAATGGCAGTGGAGATGTTCCTGCTCAGATTTGAGCCCTGGTTCTGAGACGTTCCCCCAACACAAGATCTGAGAGCCTGTATCACAAGTTCCACTACCCCAAAGTCAATTGACCTGGGCTTTGAGACTCACTGCTGCAGGATTTTGGGTTGTTTTTTTTTCTTTTGGTCTGGTTGGGGTTTTTTTTTTTTTAATCATTATTTTGTTTTACTGCAGTGTAGTCATACCAGCAGAGATTTTGTCTCCGTAACATTTTTGTATCTAGTGAATATAAAACTTGTTTGGAAACTTACCCACATATGTATAGTGCTTTGAGATCCTTGGATGAAAAAATGTCATAGAAGTGCAAAGTACTATAACAAAACCATTTTGCAGCTTTTGCAAGATGAAATATAACATTGCACCAGTGTAATGGTCCCCAGTTGAAATATAAATATCCAAACTCAGTGGAGGGATTTTATAGAACATAAACCCCAAGGCAAGGCTAAGCTGAAGCATTCATTATCAAAGCAGGAGCCCATTATACTGTCAAAATATTCTGTTGAAATTAATTTGTCTAGTTTAGCAAATAACTAGAAGTAAAACAATGGAAGATACAATAATCCAGTGAAAAAACAGCTAGCCTAGTGCAATAAGCTAGAGGACCATATATCCAGGACAGCCTACAGAGACACAAGAACACAGAATTCTATTGCTCACTGCATTTGTTTCCTTTTCATATATGCTTGTTTGTATTTCTGTGTGCATCTTAAATTTACTGTGAAACATTTAGGAGACTCATTAGATCCCAACATGTTGGAAAAGATTGACCTGACCTACCTGTTCTCTATGCATGTGTGTTTCTTTATCCCCTTTGAGCCTTCTGATTAACATATATGTGGATTAAATGTGAGCACTAATAACAGAATAAAATATTTGCTACCTAGTTACATCTTATAGAGGTTTAAAATTCAAACTGGAAAAAGGCACAAATATTTAATAGTAAGGGTAAATAACCATTGGAATAAACTACCAGGGAATTGATGGATTCTCCATCCCTTGAGGTCTTCAGATCAAGATTGGATGCCTTTAAATATGCACATTAATCAAAAACAAATTATTGGACTCAGTACAAGAATAACTGGATGCTTCTATGGCCTCTGCTATACAAGCCATCAGATTATATGATCAAATGATCCCTTTTGGCTTCAAAACTATGAATCTGTGAAAATTAAAACAGACAACCCACCATGTATTCATGGGGATTTATGATGAGGTTTTGCCTTCCATTGTAGCTTTGAGTATTGGTCACTTCTAGAAGAAGAATACCAAACTTGATAGACTGATGGTTTTGTTTAGCCTAATGAGTCCCATGTTAACTATGTAGAAAAGACTAGATAGTATTTGGTCCTGCCATGAGGGCAGGGGACTGGACTCGATGACCTCTCGAGGTCCCTTCCAATCCTAGAATCTTTGAAAAAGAAAAGGAAATGCTGCATCTTGAATTAGAAAACATCATTGGACAATGTATATAAAGGAACACCATCAGCCTGAAATCTAGTGAATTTAAAGATGAAAAGAGCTTCAGATACATCACCTGTCCCTAAATACTGCTGCCAGCTTTTGAGGTTTACAATCACAATTCACTATTTTAAAAATATTTTCCTCTCCCTATTATGTGACAGAACTACATGAACAACAGGGGACTTTGAGTAATCAACTGTACAGGGGAAACTATGAACCATACTATACATTAAGTGCTGTCAAATTCACAAAGTACACATAATGGAAAAAATAGAGAAACATTATGTTTCTTTAATCTTTCATTTTCAGTAATCATCGGTGTGCCATATAATAATACTAGATAAAAATATCATGTCAAAGTATGATTATTGAGTGGATGTCCCCTTTTCAATTGTATATGCCTGACTAGGCTGGAAGTCCAAACATATCAATAAAATTAATTGGTCTATAATAGTGTGAGTATTTATTTATCTGTACCTTCTGAGTGACCAGGCAAGCATTGGAGTTATGAAGGTTCACACAATGTTGGCTTCTACATTGGAGACTGCACATTTATTTATCTTCAACATGGGAGCCTTGGATTATTTCATATTATCTTCACTTTATGATTCATCTGGGTTGACTACAATCAAAATGTTTATTAATATGTGGTCTGTCTAATATATGTACTTACCCTTTTTAAAAATAGAGCGTAAGTTGGATTTAAATGTTGCAGAGACCATCTGCTGACTCTTTGTAAGAGATGACTTTCATTTGGTAGATAGAAATATTTCTGTTCACTCTTCATGTCGTGTACATGTACGTCATATTTAATGGAAAAACATAACATAACCGTCAATAGAATTTCCTGCATGTTAGATCTCATTGGGATAATGCTTATTACATTTTGCTGTTTTCACAACTATTTTTAATTTTGCCATGAAAATTATGATGAAGTAAAAAGTTGCCATTTTTGTCCAGTTCTAATTATTATGGACTGTTTATATAATAATAAGATTGTACATTTTGGTGTCTATTTAACATTTAACTTCCACTAAAATTCTCTATTTCATTATTACCCAAAGGAAATAATTCCATCATGTAGGCAGATTGAAAACATTTTGGCAGAACCCTACGTAACTCTTCCTTGGGGTCATATCAAAAGAGATGTAGGTTAGAGAGAATTAAAAATAGTTGTGAAGGTCAATTTATGTCTTTAGTTAGGAAGAAACCTATGTACAGGACTATGCATCTAGTCTTTGTGCCCTGCAGCACATCAGAAATGCTTCGTGAGTCTGTGTTATCCTCCTCGTATTTTTTTTAAGTAAAAAATATCCAAATGAGGTCATGGAAATGAAGATTTTTGAAGAAATCTACCACTGTACCCAAGAAAATAACCACTATTAGAGAAACAGGCCCTGATTCTGTGGTCAAACCAGTGTAAATCAGAAGTAACTGTACTGATGTCAGTGGATTTATACTGGTGTATAAGGGTATATCTACACTTACTGGGGATCAACTCTGTGGTGATCAATCCACCAGGGGTCGATTTAGCAGGTCTAGTGAAGACTCGCCAAATCAACTGCAGATCACTCTCCTGTTGACTCCGGTACTCCACCGGAATGAGAAGCGTAAGGTAAGTCAATGGGAGAATTTCTCCCATTGACCCAGCTCAGTGTAGACCCCGCAGTAAGTCAACCTAAGCTATGTTGATTCCAGGTATGTTTGTTATTGACATCACTGGAGTTGCATAACTTAGGTCGACTTAACCTTGTAGTGTAGACCTGCCCTCATGCCTTGACCTTTCTCTCAGTGAAACTGATTCCAAATAAACCTCCCATTGCGTGCTCTCCTAAATGAGAGGAGGATGAAGCCTCCAATATAGAGGAAAATCAAGACACTACTTACACAATTTTTGTACTTATGTATATTCCTTATCCTGTTATATGTATGTATGTAACCATCACATAAACACTTGTATTTCACTTATCATAGTCTAAATTTCAAATAAGTATATAACATTAGAAATAGTCTGAGAATCATGAAACCTAGGTGCTGTTCTTGACTCCACCATTAACTTGACATAGGAATGTCACTAGATCACCATCTCAATTTTCCATGTGTAACAGGGAGGTAAGATGTTGTATATCACTTTGAGCCCCTCCACTTAAAGATGATGTATATGTGCAATGTTTTATACAAAGGAACTTTACACTTAGCTCGTGGATATCACTACATTTCTCCCCAATAAAGACATAATTTCCCATGAGTACTTGTTATGCTTCTGCGGGGTAGAAGATTAAACATACAGCTAACAGCAAGTAAAATGAATGGAATAAATAATTATAGGATGGTACAAAATGCTAATAAGCTTTTATTCCCCCTTTGCAGCCATTGATTGCAATGTTGTTAACCAAAATTCCTTACATTCAAAACTTTGCACATCATATTTCCTCTACTGTGAAAAACTGCACAGAAAGAGTATTGGCATGTTCAGGGGCTCGAAATAATGTGTCAGATACCTAAAAATCACAAGATTGGCTTGAAACCATTAAGTTCTTTTTGTATTTCACTTTTGGTTTTTGAGCTTTTATGAGGATGCTCATTTCAGGTTCAAAATTCAACCTTAAATGCACATGCAAAAATGCAGGACTCCCCGCTGGCTGCTTGGAGAGAGATTCCATGTAACATCTCTTAACCTCTGGAATGAAGAAACTATTCCTGAAATTTCCTTTAAAAACGTTCAGTTTAGTTTATTAAATCAACTTCCAGCTTGATTTATGGCTTGTGGAATGAAGACAGAAATGACTAGAGTAACATATTATATACTCATACACCACATTTCTGAGCCACTAAAGTCCAGGAATTATTCATCTCCTGAGGAGGGCAAGTTATGTTTGCACCAGTGTGCTCATTTGGAAGTTCCACCAACAGGAAGAAGCTTTAAATTGTATATGGGATCCCACAGGAGCCCAGATATACGAGACTGAACCAGTCCATCCCCAGGCTGCCATGACTATACTCCCTCATTAGTTAGGCTTGGAAGGTTTTGGCATGGCATTAAAGAACTGCAAGTTATTTCCATCTTCTAGAAGAATAGGAGCCTCCCTGCTCCAGAGCTACCCTTTGGGCAGAACCTAGAGTTGAATCTACTCTGATGACTTGAATACTTATTTATATTCATACACCATGACCTATGAAACCTTTAGGAAATCTGTGGGATTTGTCCATGCAATGGATGCAGATGTGAATTTTCATGTTCGGTTTAGATAACCCATTGTGAATGTTTAGCCCTAGATTAATCAAATCCATGCATATGATAGCAGTCTTCTCCCCAAATCTCTCAAAAGGTGTCTGTGCAAAACTCTTTGTTTTGTCTTGGGCTAAAAACATGTGACATACTTATGCTGTCACTTCCTAAACTGACCTATAAGACTTCTCCTTCAAAACCCACCTTTACAACGTTCCTACGGGTTATCAGCCACCTCATAATGTGTTGAGAGGCAGATGGGGAGAGCTGGCACTTAGTTTATATATTTATAACTACCAGAAAGAAGTTTTGCAATAAATAGATACAGTTTTATATACATATATCTAGAAATAGAGTGACAATTGTATCCTTCTCCCTCCATTCTTTGGATAACAATGCCTTCTTGGGCTATGAACTTTTCAGGACAGAAAATGGACAGATTGTCATATGTACAGTGCCTAGTATAATAGAACCCAAATCGGCTTGTGATCTCTAGCTGCTATCATGGTATAAAGATTAAGGAATAATAATAGCATAATACTATGGAGTTGAGATTTAAACACTACCTATATTTTCTAGTCAATGAAGACTAAGATCCATCAGTAATGGACATGATGACATGACTCCCTGAAGCACTCCAAACATTATATCCCTGAAAATTTGGGCTGTCATAAAGTATTAATGGCATAATGCAGCATTCACTGCATGCTAGAGAGACCTTGGTAATGAAATGAATTATACAGAAATAAAATTAAAAAAGGAAAAGGAAACCTCTGCTCAGTGACAGCAGTGGTAAAAAATAAAAATAAACTGTTAGAATGTGTAGTGAATGGGATAGAAAGTAAAATCAAAGTATTATAACAGATATGAATTGATGATATGCGCTCATCTTGAATACTGCATTCAGCTGTAGTAAATCCATTTCAGCTTACATAAACCTGCCTCTAGAGCACTCATTTATTTGCTAGTAAGGGGTTAAGTTATCTTATTGTTATGGCCCTACCAAATTCACATCCATGAAAATACATGTCACGGACCATGAAATCTGGTCTCCCCCCATGAAATCTGGTCTTTTGTGTGCTTTTACCCTATACTGGGGTAGGCAACCCATGGCACGTGTGCCGAAGGTGGCATGCAAGCTGATTTTCAGTGGCACTCACACCACCTGGATCCTGGCCACTGGTCCGGGGGGCTCTGCATTTTAATTTAATTTTAAATGAAGCTTCTTATCAATTTAAAAAACCTTATTTACTTTACATACAACAATAGCTCAGTTTTATATTATAGACTTATAGAAAGAGACATTCTAAAAATGTTAAAATATATTACTGGCATGCAAAACCTTAAATTAGAGTGAATAAATGAAGACTCAGCACACCACTTCTGAAAGGTTGCCGACCCCTGCCCTATACTATAAAGATTTCACAGGGGAGATCAGCGTTTTTCACATGGGGTCCTGACCCAAAAGGGAATTACAGGGGCACCAAAAGGTTATTTTAGGGGGTCGCAGTATTGCCACCCTCACTTCTGTGCTGCTTTCAGAGCTGGGTGGCCAGAGTGTGGTTGATTTAAAATCTTATGCTCATGAAATTGACCAAAATGGACCATGAATTTGGTAGGGCCCTACTTATTATTACTGCTATTTTTGTTGTTGTTTATTGCATGCTGTCAATATGCTCACTGCTGCACCTGATATAGGGGGAAAACCTTTCCTAGAGAGCTAACATTCTACTTAACAATACAATTTAGACCAGAGATTCCCAAACTATGATCCATGGTCTACTGGTGGTCTGTGGACCAGCTGTCTGGCTAAACAGTGGTTCACATTTTATACCAGAGTTCCATTTAATTGTAGTTTACAAAGGGTTAATTAACATTAATAGGTGTTTTAATAAATGGTTAATCAATTATTATAGATTCCAACAGGCCAACAGATCAATATAACCAGGGAATGTAGCTATAAAATCTTCTACTGATGTGCTTATAACTCTCCATAGCATATATTAGACAAGCTTATAACATATAGCAGTCATTTATTAACCCTATATAAACTAGTTATACATGGAATCTTATGAAGACTCTGATCAAAAGGGAGATCTCATCCTCATTTCCTGCTGCTAAATCACTCAAAAATCCTAAAACAAATATTTTCCAAACATCACGTTTCTATGGAACACTTGCTGTAGCTGCAAACAGGAGTGCTGCACAGTTGCAATTAGGAGGGAAGGTGAGAAAGTTTGTAAACCCTTAGTTTGGACTCATAGTGCACCAGCAGCAAAGAATCCTGTGGCACCTTATAGACTAACAGATGTTTTTGAGCATGAGCTTTCGTGGGTGAATACCCACTTCATCGGATGCATGGGAAAATAGAGCGCCAAATGACAAGAAAATGATCTAATCCCAAAGAATATTTTACCATCCTTTTTATTTTGAATGTATTTCTGTCTTTAATGGATTAATAATGATAGCCTTGGAAAATGCGTTGAAGCTTTAACTCCTTACCACTTTTTAATTCATTATATTTAATCCTTTTCAGTATACATCTGCTCTGACCTATGATGCTGTTCAAGTGATGACTGAAGCTTTCCGTAATTTGCGTAAACAGAGGATTGAGATCTCCAGACGAGGAAATGCTGGAGACTGTCTTGCAAATCCAGCAGTGCCCTGGGGTCATGGTGTGGAAATAGAAAGGGCGTTAAAACAGGTAGTCTCTCTAGAACCTGTTCTGGAATTAATGTCTGTATGAAATACTCTGTGAATGTTCTGAAAGAATCTTTCTGCCTCCTAAACAGGACTTTGTTGGTAGAGATTTACAAGACCAGCATCAATTATATCTAATACCCCAGGAAAACATCTTAGTAATTAAGGATATATAATTTTTAGGATAAACCTAAATACAGTCTGTCTTGGGTGGGGGGGTATCAATATGCAATTATGGAATAAACTAATTTAATGCTAGCATTATTTCCATTCTTACTTCCCATAGGTTCAGGTGGAAGGTCTAACAGGGAATATAAAATTTGACCAGAATGGAAAGAGAATAAATTATACAATAAACATCATGGAGCTCAAAAATACTGGTCCCCGGAAGGTAATTTTAATTCTAAATGCCCTTAAAAGTTGTACCCTACTAAGTGATATGGAAAGGTAGGTGACCGAAAGGTATAGTCCACTAAAGGCCATGTTGCAATTAAGTTTATTCATATGATTATATTTTAATGGTCTTGCAGAGCAAAGAAAAAATGTGTCCTGTTTGTTTCTAATAAATATGAGCTTTTATTTCTGGTAAGTACCATGTGGAACTATAGCTTATTTTATTTTAAATAAATTGTGTAGATTTGTTTTTCTTTTTTTTTTTAGTTAGAGCAGATAAGTGGGAACAACTAATCCAAATAAACGTTGATGATGACTTTCTGAACTGATGATGCAGAATACAACTTTTCAGAGAATAACTCTCATTAACGGGTTCTCTAAATGTGATTTTTTTTTCTGCCCCTAACATCCCTAGCCGTTCGGAGAAAAGCCAAATGCAGTAGCAGTGAACATTTCTTCCTAATTTGTATAACCTTTACAATGCTGCAGCATGATTTTTATACCAAAATCAGGTGATATGTGGCTGAAAATTTTAACCTCCATAGTAGGAAAATTAATATTGAAATTTGTTTACACGTCCAAGTTCCTGTCAATTCCTGTCTAATGCTTGCAGGTTTATATAGGTGAAGCTGCAGCTACTATAACTTCGTGTGGCATATTTGGGGTGTGGTATGCTTGAATGTAATAAGATGTTTACATATTATAGTTCCATACATCCTACAAACTTTTTCAGATTGGATATTGGAGTGAAGTGGACAAAATGGTTGTGAATCCCATTGACGGTCCTCTTGGGAATGAATCCACAGGACTAGAAAATAAGACTATTGTTGTCACCACTATTTTGGTAATTAATTTAACACATTTCTCATGAGAAAGCAATCTATGTTTTAGTATTATAATGAATTGTTGTGCTTCATTATATTAGTTAACTGTTATGCCAATCCATACCTGTAATACAGAAAATTCTGAAATGCTATTTTTATGGAATATGAATGATAGGACTGATACTATCCAATTGCTGTTAAAGAAAGGATGATCAGTGCATGGACTTTGTAAAAACCAGACAGTTATTTGATCGATAAATTATTCAAAAACAATCCATGCCAGCTACAAGGAACCAATAGCCTGATTTCGAAGAACTCTTTGTCTGAATGGCAAAATTGTATTATTTATTTTTAAAATCCGCTCTCCATACTCGTAAGCAAATGGAGTTCACCATAAGAACATTTAGGAGTTTCAGAGTTTTACCTCTAGCCATTTTGAACTTCTGTGCCAAAATGGAGGAATGAACAAGAAACTTAATTTTCTATGCCATCTTAAGAGAACATCGTACACTGTTTGTATAGTAGCAGTGTCATCTAATTTACACCACTGCTTAATCACAGGTATGTCTTTGGTGAGCAACTAGCTGTTCTGGCTGCAAGATTTTTATGGGAAAATAAATTGGGGCAAGAAGGGGAAAAATCCCCTTTTATTGTGAACCTATTATTTGTCACTAGTTTTGCTGGTTGTGAGAATTTTGCTGCACAGCTATAGTTTATTGTCTGGACCCTCGAAGTATTTCTGTGAGGTAACTGAATACATGTATTACCTAGAGATGTTGCAATATTGAGGGGCTGGGTGAGAGAGGTGGCTGCAGAATAGAGAAGAACCCACTTGGATTTTACAGTTTTAACAAACAAAAACCCACCATCCACATTCAAAACCCCAAACAAACAAGTAAAATAAACAATATATTGGAGCCTCTTCTCTCCACAGTGTATACATAATTCCTATTACACTCACAGTCATTATTTAAACATCTCTGGGACTGGTTATACCTGTAAGTGTTGGCATTTGAATTTGACTGTGAAGCATATAATTTTAAATGTTATAGAAGACATGTTGAACGAATAATCAGAGTGACAAATCTAATGACCCAGAACATTTGTGAATAAGATGGGTTGGATTTCTTTTTTTCCCCCGTCTAAAATCAAATATATTTGTATAATAAGTGCACAGTTATCATAGTTATCTCTTCATTGGCTTGCTAAAATTCAGTCTTTCTGTGCAGGAGTCCCCATATGTCATGATGAAGAAAAATCATGAACTGCTTGAAGGAAATGAGCGATATGAGGGCTACTGTGTGGACTTAGCTGCAGAGATTGCTAAACATTGTGGATTCAAGTACAAGCTCACAATTGTTGGGGATGGCAAGTATGGAGCCCGGGATGCAGACACAAAAATCTGGAATGGGATGGTTGGAGAACTTGTTTATGGGGTAAGAAAACCTTAATAACACCTACTATGACCGATGGTAGTGATTTGTGTGGAGGTGTTCTCCCTGTCATGCAGGAAACTGATCTGCCTCATATTTGCTATGGAGATAGTAGCTTGTTTTGATATGAAAAATTTAAAGATTAAAACATGAAGTTTGATTTAAATATAAAAGTTAAATGAGGAGAAAGAGTCTGTATTTTCTCTGTTTTCCCTACAGATACAAGACAATATGCTTTGCTAACATATTTAAGTGCCATAAACTTTGAAAGAGTATGTCTGAAAACTGTAAATGCAATATAACATATATATGTAAGGAGAAGGCTTGGAATAGTCCAATCAGATGGTTGTATATATGTCAGTAAGAAGATTTTCGGATATAAATTACTAATTAGTTTACCCTCAATAGGGCATTATCAGTGAAATGACTATTATCCATGTCCCTGCTGTCCTATTCTTCATTTGTGATATGCATTAGGAATGAAGCCATTCTTTGTTAACGATCACATCAGTTGTTATTACCATGCTTTGTTCCCTTTACAGAAAGCCGACATTGCAATCGCTCCGTTAACTATAACATTGGTGAGAGAAGAGGTGATTGACTTCTCAAAGCCCTTTATGAGCCTCGGGATATCTATAATGATCAAGAAGCCACAGAAGTCTAAGCCAGGAGTGTTTTCGTTTCTTGATCCCTTAGCATATGAGATCTGGATGTGCATTGTTTTTGCCTACATTGGGGTCAGTGTAGTTTTATTCCTGGTCAGCAGATTTAGCCCATACGAGTGGCACACTGAGGAGTTTGAAGATGGAAGAGAAACGCAAAGTAACGAATCAACTAATGAATTTGGGATATTTAATAGTCTCTGGTTTTCCCTGGGTGCCTTTATGCAGCAAGGATGCGATATTTCGCCAAGGTTGGTTACTTGCCCATTTCAGCTTTGTGCATTTTTGGTCTCAAATGGAGTTTCATGGTGCATATATATTCATTTTCAAAAGTAAACTGGTTACTGACTTATTTCCCAAAGAGTTCAAAAGTCATTGAAATTAAAACAATTGCCATTGGTGCAAGAAAGTGAAATACTTGATCGATATCCTCTCGATCATAGATTTCCCCACTGAACTTATATACACCATACAGAGGCTGTAAAATGCATAAGGTTCCTGTCATTCCATGCCTTCTTGGAGGGGTACCGTGTTTTTGCTGCATATTCCCATTTTACAGTCAACTGTGCATCTGGTTCACACCAACTGTAATGGGAAAAAAGGGTAACTCACCACTAATTAGCTACAGAAGCAGCACTTTCCCTCCAAAGACCACTTTACATACCATCTCACATACATATTAACCTATCTTTTTTTCGCAGAGAAATGAAATAAAAAGAATCCATTTCCATTAAAGCCATGTGAAGTAGTTACAAACAACTGCTATTGTTTTGTATGGCTCAGTTTTGTGTGAAGTAAATTGCTAGAATGAAAATGAGGATCCGATTCATTAAAAATACATATGCCTTTCTTGAGGGATTTTTCACATGGTTTATCTGGGAGCAAAGTAAGGATTTTACTTGCCCCACTTTTTTTCTTTTGCAGTTCATTAAATATTCTATTTCCTTTGTGCACATGTGGTTAGGGCCTTGATTCAGCAAAGTAGTTTGGCACATGCGTAATTACCTTGCTGAATGGGGACCCTACATTAACAATTGAAATATGGCAGTTGAATTTATGGAAATTAAATCAGAGGAGCTTTCTAACCATGCTCAGTGATTTCACCTTCTTCTCAACATTCTAATATAAGAGAGGGGAAGTGTCTGTGTCCTCTGAGTTTACTGTGTCTAATTACACAGTAATGTAGGAATAATTACTTTTGAGCAAAAACAAAATGGAAAATATCAGGAAAACCTCTCACTGATATGGCAGTTCCCATGTGCTGTAGCACATTTACTTTTTACCAAGGAAAGCCTATTCTTTATATTACATATAGGCTATTAAATATTTTGTTGAATAAATACCTGCAGAAATACTATTTGTGACCATGCAATCAGTCCTCCATTGGACGTTCTATGAAGGAGCATTACCTGTGGCCTGGGCTTGCTTGCTAAAGGAAAAAGGCAGCCTTTCACATTTCTATTCTATGGAAATAAGGTAGCTGCTTCTGATTCTGGAGGACAATATGCTTTTGGTAGCCGGATATGGCTGCTCTTCCCAGCGATATAATCACAGACCCTGCTCAGCAAAATGATATATGGCAATGAGGCTCATCATCTCAAATAACGAGGCAACTGTATAAATTTCATTATTTTTCTCTTATCAGGCACCATACTATGAATTTTTATCTGCATGTAAAGTAAATCAATAGCTGCAAAATTGTTTTTAAAGAATCAAGCCCTTGGTAGCTTAACGTGAAAGGTTGATTTAATTTTTTTTCACTGCTGGGTAATAAAACATGAGAATTGCTATACATTGGTTTGCTAAAATGTAAATAACTTTGTCAAAAGTAAGATTAGCATATTATCTTCACAAAAGGTATATAAAACTCAGATTATTTTGGAGATGTACTTGGAAATACAATGTCAGTACAGCATTTGAGATTCCCCAATTTTCTTTCTAGTCATAATTCATAATGAAAACATTCAATTTTACAATTATCTGTCTGTCTACTTATGTATTACTATAGAAATAATAAGGCTGAAAGCTCTTCTATCAATCTGTGTTCTTATACCAAGCCCATTGCTGTGGTTACAGAACAGCCAACAATTAATTAAAGTAATGACAAAAAAAATTCTCTGTGCTGTTCTTCTTCCCCCAAACCGTAGGGAGGATGACTTAGGCTGTGTCTGCACTAGGATATGTTTGCTCACAGTTCACACCATTGTTATCACCATTTCATTTCCACCAGTGGGAACATTGCGGGGAGCACTAATGCAGACAAATTGCCAATGAGTCCTGGGGTTGTAAATACCATGACCTGCTTTGAATAGATCAGATCACATGGGGCCTAAAACACTGGCATCCCCCGGAGCCTTGTCTACACTAATGCTCCTACCATGGTACTACAGGTAGAGCTGAAAGAGTGGTAGCAATGGTGGGTAATTTTAGCAAAACTTTCTTAGCACAGGAAAGACCGAAGTGAGCCAGATTTTCAAAATGCACATGCACCCTTTTTAACTGCAAATTCCTACCTTTGTGCGTGCAAAGCATTGTGTGAAAATTGGGTAAATATGTGCACAATAGAGAACTGGGTGCAGAATTAACTTATATGTAACTGTTAATGCTCATTTGCTTGTATAAATGTGAGTTATTGCTGGTGCACCACTTTGAAATTTGGGTTCAAAATGTATGTTAAAAAGAAAATTGTTTATTTTACTAAGGATGGATATTGTGGGAAAACTCTGAACATAAATGATAACTGAATAGCTTTTAGATGGAAAATACCAGGCAGCTAAAGAAACAGTTGTAATGATTTTGGGCTTGATTCTTCTTACAATGATTATGGGAGTTTTGCCTGCGTGAGGACTGAAAGATTACACTCGTATTTCAGTAAATTATTGCCGATTACATGTAGTGTGAATTTAACATAACTAGCATAGAATTAGCACTAATGTTTTTAAAGACACATACTTTACCTTGTAAATACATAGTTCTTATCATGTAATCAACTGTTTAATTATTACCATACAAAAAAAGAGCATTACGATGATGGCCGTGCCCCAAAAATTGTTTTTTCAAAGCTGAGAAAAAAGAGGGTTTGCAGAGCATAGTAAAGACTAGGAACAATAGGATGGAATTTCAGAATTTCTGATCTATGGTCCTTTTCAGTAGCATATTCTGGGCCATATCCTGTCATTGATTTTTATGTAGGGCTTCCGGTAAGAGAGTCCTGCATAGAGATAGACATTCAGAATATGTCTTTATTACCATTGAGGTTTTTTTTACAATAATAATCACAGACATGATTTGGCTAGAATTGTTTCTCTTTATTTTTGTTCCCAGTTTAAAAAATCAGCTTTATAGAAATAATTTTAGTTTCTAAAATCTCAGAATTTTTTTCTGACTTGATACAGTTCTCATGACTTAGTTTAAATTTGTATTTACATTATGGTAGGTTGGGTGATTGACGTAATTTTTTATACATTATATAGTGCAGATACATTAGCAAAATATCTGAGCTGCGGTTTCACTGGATTTATGGGCTTCCTATGCTCAAATATACTCAGATTTCTACCAAGTTATTAAGCACATCTCCAAAGGTTATTTATATCCTAATATAATGTATTGCTAGGAAACAATACAGTAATAAATTGGCAAGTTTAAAGTGTAGACTGAAGTTTGACTATGATGTCAGCATCAGCAATTTTATTATATTTTCTCAGTTTCGAAAATCACTGAATTAATCAAGTAGTGAACTCTAAATTGTTTGATCTATTTTTCTTGAGACCTCTTTTCTTTTCTTGAGCAGGAGATGCAAAACAAAGACCCATAAGAGCCCACCTGTTGCAGTTAAAGCGTCAGATTACTATTTAAAACCTGTACTTTTTCTCACCCATTTTACTGTAGTGTCAGTTTGATTGTTTCATGTCTATTCCCCAGTTTGCTAAATGCTTGTATTTTCAAAAATAGTTATGTTTATTATTTAGTTTATGAGAATTGACTTGGCCAAAGCTATTTCAAGTAGCGCTGCCCGTTTCTCAGCATAGATTAATTCCTTCTAATTACTGTATATCCACAGTAATATAAGTCATTGTTTTGTGGATATCAGTCTTTGTCTGAATGTCTCATGAAAATAAGCAATTTTCAGCCAATCAATTTTTAAAGTACATTTCTAGTTTATCTGAAACACTGTTGCATTGGTGTTGTTTGATTCCCTTGTCTGTGTTTTCATGTGTCATACGCAGGACCTGAAATGAGATAGCATGAAAAGTTTATTTGTTCTATGGCTCACTGTGATCTGAGCAGTTTCATTTCAGGATATTCATATCTCTGAAGATTGGGGCACTAATTCTCCATAAAGTAATCTCAAGTCTGGATTCCTGATTTCAGCGAAGTCCACCAGATCTAGTGACGCTTACAGTCTGACCCAGCAGAACTTTACAGTGAATTAATTTCCTGCTTGATTAGCATGCAGAGCAGCAGTACAGGATAACCTGAAGTACTTCTCTGTATTATAATGCATCATTTACATTAAACTGATAACTTGTGTTCCTTTTAGGACATTCATTTCATTTTACAAATCCATTTCATACTTGTTATTAGATCCCTGTCTGGGCGCATTGTTGGAGGTGTGTGGTGGTTCTTTACCCTGATCATAATCTCATCCTACACGGCTAACTTAGCTGCCTTCCTGACGGTTGAGAGGATGGTGTCTCCTATTGAAAGTGCAGAGGATCTTTCTAAGCAAACAGAAATTGCTTATGGGACACTAGATTCTGGCTCCACAAAAGAGTTTTTTAGGGTAAGAATTTATTTTTTTCCTAGCTTTCTGTTTTTATCTTAGTTAGTCATTCCTTTATCTAATTTTTTCCCCCTAGGTTCTTTTAAAAGGTTTGTATGAAAATGTTATGCACATCTCTACTATATAACAAAAGTAGGACATTCCTTGTTTATATGGGGCTTCCGCCATTTCCTTATCTAAAAACACTTGACAATCTTGTTTAAAATAAATTTAAAGTGAAACGTGACTGAAAGAAGATTTACCTATATAGTATTCCACAGCATGGAAATAAGCAAGACCTGAGAGTACAGAACAGTTTATTCCATTCATTTGAGTAGCACAGCAACAAAATATATTTGTTATTATTTGTATTACAGTAGTACCTGAGAGGCCTCATCCAGGCTGAACCTTTAATTCCAAACTATATTTTTGTTTCAGAACGTACGGTACAATTTTTATTACTGTGTCAGCCCGGCAAAAGTCGGCCTCCCAAGAGCGTTAAAATCCCACCTTCTAGGGGTGGGCACCCCAGAAAATCAAACAAACAGGATATGAGTTTTGCTCAGATGAGGAATGTGTGTGCTGTGTTGTGTCTGTGCTCTCTTTGACATGGCTCTGCTTGTGAGGTGGCAGTGGATTTGAAGAACTACTCTTTGAAGAAGCCATTGTCTTGTTATCTTAATTCTTTAAATTAAGGCTCTCAAATAAGAATGTAATTCAATTTAGTATTAATATCCTACTGGAGGAGAAGGGGCAAATTCTGGCTCCCAAAACAGACACTTGAGAAACTCAGAAGAAAGCCATACAAGGCCATTTATATATGAAGATTGTTTCTCTCTGTTCCTGGCAGTAGAAAAATCATGAGGAAGGATTTTTCCTCAAGGCTTTCATGAGTGACATGGCACAACAGCAAAACTATGTGAATTCATTCAGGATAGTATGAGTTTTCTCTGGATATGTGCCTGCACCTCCATATATCATATGTAGGTCCATAGTCAGCCATACGTACTACCAGCTTGCTAATAGCCTGTGATTAGGGGCAGCATCTCTTCCTGGTTAGGGCACTGAGGTAGGCCTTAGCCCTGCCTTGCCACTAGGCCATGCCCCTCTCAATGGCCTTGCGTCTTGTTCCTCTTCCCCCACCCCAAAGCCCTGCCCTCTGGTCTGGCTGGAAGCTGGAACCAGGCAGTGTGCAGCGCTGGCTGCTTGCAGCCAGTAAAAGTCACACAGGTGGGAAGGACCTGGCTCCACAGCTGGCAGAGCCATTGGGGAGCAGTGACTGCAGAGCAGGGCCCCGGAGCTGGAATAGATCAGTGCAGGCCGCTGTGGGAATCC
Organism: Gopherus evgoodei; assembly: GCF_007399415.2. Taxonomy (NCBI): domain Eukaryota; kingdom Metazoa; phylum Chordata; order Testudines; family Testudinidae; genus Gopherus; species Gopherus evgoodei. Next base: position 80,455,010 of record NC_044326.1, on the reverse strand, counting down.
CCTGATCCTCCACCTGCCCTGGGCAGCATGCCATGGTGGGAGGGGACACAGGCTGGGGACTGCTCTCAGGCACCCCAGCCCCTCCACCCGGGCTTACTTTTCTGCTCCTACTAGAGCTGGACAGCCTACCAGCAGCCGCCATGCCCTCCGCTCTGCATTCAGAGTTCAGTGGTCAGAGAGTGGCAGCTGCTACGGGGTGGCTATGCAGGGGTGGGAGAGTTAAGGCAAATTTTGGGGTGGCTATAGCCCCCACAAACTCCCCTCCCCCCAGTGCCACCCCTGTCTGTGATAACACATTTTATCACATACTGGTAGGGACAAATTTGAAGAGTTTCCTTGACAGTTTTCAAATTTTTTCGTTTTTATTTGTTTCTGTACCAGTAAATGTTTTTATCTTAATGTCACAATTCATATTTCTTTATCTCCAAAGGCTATAAACAGTATAATTGCCCACAGTTATAAGGTACCACATAGCCCTTTCTAAGGAAGCACATACTATTCTTAAGGTGAAAACTTTACAGAGAAAACATATTAAAAACAATAAAATAATGTACACACATGCCAGTAAGCTTATACACCCGTCTTCAGCAAGGACTTTGGTAGGATTCAGTCCTTCAAACCACACCAAGGGGTTTTTCTGTGGTCACAAGTTCATAACAGCTGTTAGCTTAGAACGAGCTATGAATCTGTGAGTCACTCCTTTATAGAGCTTGGGCCTTTGATTTAGGAGCAGGTAATCAGCAGACATTTGCCCTCTCCTCACCCTTTAGCTGCAGATGGTTGGGTTTTTACATAACCAGCAGTAGGGGACAGGAATTCGCATTCACTCCCCCCCTAGATATTTCCCAGGAAATCCACTTTACATGTATTGTTTCAAAAAGCTCATTCTTGTCTCCCGCATTGTTCAATATAGTTCTGTGATCATCAAGGCCCAGAATAATACATAGCCTTTGTGTTTAATAGGACTCCAAAGATACTTAAATGTAATTCAATAAGATCTGTCAAAGATATTGGAGGAAATTGCCATGTCTGTCATCCTTACAAGCAGCAGGTTTGATTATACTGACGGGGGGCAGCAGGTCTATTGGTTAGTTATATGGGAGTCAGAAGGCATACATTCTGTTCCTTGTTCTACCATTGATTAGCGTGTAACCTTTTGCAAGTAAATCAGACATTTTTTTACCTTGGTTTCCCTGTCAGTAAAATGGCTATAATAATTATTATACACCTTTGTAAAGCACTTTGGGACTCAGGATGAAAGGTATTTTTCATTATTATGCATTGCAGATTTTGCTTTCCAAAAATCCACCAAGAAGAGTTTTCAGTATGGTGCTACTTCATCTTCATCTGCAATAAAATGAGCCAGTTTATTATTTGCGTTAGAGAGGAGGGAAAATGATAGCGCCCAGTGCTGCATATAACACACAGGAGACACAATCCTTACCTCAGAAGCTTATAGTCTAAGTAGGCAGACAATACAAATTCTGACATATGTACCCCAGGTAACCCAGAGAATGGAGTAAATCACAAAGCAGTGCAGTATTTTCACTCTTGTGAATTATTGCTGCAGCTAGAGCTAGCTGAAAAATGGAAAAGACAGTTCTTTTTTTGAGTGCCTGCACATGCTCACTGTGTTGTAGGTATGTGTGTTGTTGTAATTTTGACCCTGAGTGGTATCCGTCAGGTCGACTCTGGTGCCCTCTGATGCTGCGCTCTGGCATAAAAGGCCCAGCTGACCCATGCTCCTCAGTTCCTTCTTACCGCCTGTGATGATCACTGCAACCACACCTCCGTCGTCCCCAGAGGAAGGCTCGTTTTCAGAGTCAAAGGTCAAATCGTAGTCCTCTCACTGAAGACTTCCCTACTCCGCCTGGACCCAGGCACAAGGATGTCTCAGAGTGCTTGGCCCAGTCATCACTGATCTATGCCTGTCCAGTGGTGTTTTTGGAACCTGTGGGGATTCCCCCCGATGACAGGGCCCCAATCAAGACACTCCTTCTCAGTGACCTCCGAAAGAAGGACACCTCCATCCCATCAGGCAGTACCTGACCCAGATTCCAATACAGACCTCTCTGATCTGGATTTCTGGGATCCTGTCAGCACAGAAGGAGAAGAGGTGGGCTCCTTGCTGGTGCAGGCATCCTCATCCTCCTTCCCAGACAAGGCAGTGTCAAGACTGGGCATGTAGCCTCCTCAGGATGCCTTGCAGGCCCACCAGGAATTGCTGAAAAGGGTGGCCTCAAACTTGGGCTTGCAAGCAAAAGTAGTAAAATAATCCTCCCATGGCCTCATCAATGTACTGGCTGCTGCGAGCTTGTCAAAAGTGGTCGTTCCTCTCAATGAAGCCATTATGAAACCAGTGAAAGCCCTATGGCAAACCCTCTCCTCCCTTTCCCCAGCCTCCAAAAGAACTGAAAGGAAATACTTTGTGCCCACCCAGCATTATGAGTTCCTATACTCTCATCTCACACACACACACACACACACACACACACACACACACACACACACACACACACACACACACACACACACACACACACAGGTCTCTGTGGCCAAAGAAAGGGAAAGGCAGGCCCTGCAAGAAGCGACACCTAAAGCAAAGGACTCCAAGAAGCTGGACCTTTCAGTAGACACGTTTATTCTACTGGAGGATTACAGTTTCTGATCACCACCCAGCCAGCATTGTTGGGTAGATACATCTTCAACATGTGGGACTCCATGCTGAGCTTCGAAGACTCGCTTCCATGAGAGTCCAGACAGGAGTTCTCCTTGCTGGTGGTACAGTGGACTCGGCAGCCAAGTCCATGGCTTCTGTGGTGGCTGTACATAGGAGCTTGTGTCTATAGTCCTCCAGACTTTGGAATGAGGTCCAGCAGTCCCTTCAGGACCTTCCCTTTGAAGGGGCATTGCTCTTTTCAGAGCAGACAGATGCAAAACTCCATGGGCTGGAGGACTCCTGAGCTGTTCTCAGTCCCTGGGTCTGTATACCCCAACGACTTCGAGAAAGCATTACAGGCCTCAGGAGCCCACCCATTTCTTCACCCCACTGTCCCACCAAGACCTGCATAGGAAACAAAACAAGGGTTTTAGGTACAGACAGCCGCTCCCTCCTTCCTCAGTGTCTTTATCTGCACCACCCAGGCAGGGTCTCCCTGGCTTCCATCATCCCCTTCCTGGATCCTGGGGACTGGTATGCCATCCTTGATTTAAGAGATGTTTGTTTCCACATCTCAATTTTCCACAGCCACGGTAAGTTTCTTGGGTTTGTCATGAACCAAACCCACTACCAATTCACAGTCCTCCTGTTCAGACTGTCAAATGCTCCATGGCTCTTTTGAAAGTACATTGAGGTAGTGGCAGCCTTTCTGAGAAGACAGAGGTTGCAAGTCTACCTATATCTGGACAACTGGCCAGTCAAAGGCCAATCCAAAGCTCAGGTAGAATCCAGCATCCACCTTATACAATCAACCTTCCAGGTCCTGGGCCTGCTAATAAATGAGCAGAAGTCTATCCTGACTCTGATACAAAGGATAGAATTAATTGGAACAGTGCTTGACTACACTCAGGCCAGAGCCTTCCTCCCAGAAGGCCTATTTCAGATGATGGTGACACTAATAGTACGTCAAGGACCACCCCATTATGACAGCTCATTTATGTCTCAGACTTTTAGGCCACAAGGACGTATATGGTGCAGCATACAAGGCTATGCTTCAGGCCAATTCGTGCTTAGCTGACTCGGTGTACTCACCGAACTGCCAACATCTGGACTTGGTTCTCAGAGTGCCTCCCCCGTCCTCACCTCCCTCGATTGGTGGTGGGACTCTTTGTGGGTTTGCACAGGCATTCCCTTTGCTAGGCCTAAACCTTCAATGTCCTTATTCTCAAATTCCTCGGAACTCACCTGGTGCCCCTTAGAACCCAAGATCTGTGGTCCCTGGAAGAGCTTTCATTGCACATCAGCATCAGAGAGCTTAGGGCAGTTCACCTGATGTGTCAAGCATTCCTGTCTCACATTTCATGCAAAAACATGTTAGTGTTCACAGACAACACCACAGCCGTGTTCTCCATAAACAGGCAGGGAGGAGCTTGCTCCTCTCCACCATGTCAGGAAGCAATTCACTTATGGGAATTTGTATAGCCCACTCAGTCCACACTGAGGCTTCTTACCTGCTAGGAACACAGAACAAACTGGCAGATCTGCTCAGCAGGTCTTTCTGCAGTCACCACGAGTGGTCCCTTTGCCCACAGATCATGAAGATCGTCTTCCAGCAGTGGGGGACTCCACTGAAGTCAAAAGAGTAACTTTTGGTAGTAAGTACTAAGTCTGGTAGTAAGTGTCTGCAATAGGTTTGTTGGGCCCAGTGAGAGTAGTTTTTACCCTGGCAACCTGACAGAGCTTTGTCAAGTTGCCGAATCCTTATGTGCAACACTCAATAACAGCTGCTACACTTTTCTGCTTCCCATGGTTTTGAAGGTGAACCAGAAAATTAATAAGTCTAACACTTCCTACACCACCAGTGTGTATTTCAGATCGAGGACATGTGAAAGGATTTGTTGGGAAAGTTTCCTCATTATTTTTGGGGGTTCTCTGTTTCTGATGCTCTGCAGGATTCATCGTGAGGTAGGAAATGGCCAGACCATATTGATAGTCTGACTCATTTTGTGTCTGATGATCCTCTCTAATTATAGCAGTACTGTAGCATACTATAGTTAGTAAAAATTAAGCTTTCAGTTATAAGCCCCTGGAATTTTATCTTACTGATTTCTGGCTCAAATTAGAAATGTAACTTCTTAGTTGGAAGGTTTTTTTTGTTGTGTATCAAAAATAATGTAAACTTGTCCAATTGTTTTTCAAGAATAGAAATCCAAATTTATTTTCTGGTGCTTTCTCACCAGAAGTCATGGTCCCAGTGAAGCCAGTGGGACTTCTGTCACTGACTTCAGTGAAACTAGGATTTCACCAACTGTGTTTTGTGAGGTGACTGTCACTTCAAAATAAGAGAAATTGAATGCAGTCTGAGAACCAGATTTGTTAATACATTTAGACCCCAACTTCCATTGAAATTAATGGGAGTTAGGCACTTAAAACCTTTGTGAAATCTGACCCTAAATCAGAGTGGAGATGTCAGATTTTATCTGGGAACTAAGGGGGGTGAGGGGGGGCTCATAAGTTCCTTGTGTGGACAACTAGAAGTAAGGTGAGCAACCTGTTGGCAGCAAGTGCAATAGATTGGAGTCTGCTATCTCCCGTTTTAATCATTTCATTAATTAAAAGAGAACACTTTTTTATTTCACTATGGAGATGAGGATCATGTAATAGACATTAATAATGTTAACTAGAGACACAGGCCATGCAGACTTCCCCACATTTGCCAGTGTACAGCACCTGAATTCTGAGCACCAAACACAATCCTGGACCTCTGCTGTGAAGATGCTATCAGTTATGTCGTGGTTTTATACTACAGAGGCCTTGGATAGGAACACTAAACTTGATTAGACTTGTTATTCAAGGTAGGATTTGAACTTACATTTCCAGAGTTCAGAGGTCTATTCATGCTTAGCAGTTCCTTAGATCACAAGAAGTCCTCTGCTTCATTGACACTATTCCCAAAGTAAGGAATTATACAGTGTGAGGAAGAGTGACAGAATCTAATCCTATACAAGAGTATCCCTAAATTGTAGTCAGTTTCTGAAGTGGCCTAAGCACTTGGATTGTCTTAAGAATGAATTGTTTTGAAGATCTCTTGATATTTGTTTGAATATTAGCTCCTGAATATCATATATTAAAATAAGTACTCATACTAGTTCTCATATATAAAAACTAGTTACCAGTGCTTTATCTTTGAAGTGTGCATGATATCTGGATATAAGGAATACATAGTGACTGGACTGGGTTTTCAGATATTTTTTTCTGACAACCACACTAAGGCAGCAAACAGTGGTGTTTTTATGGAGTTCTCTCTCCCTCACAATCTGAGAAAGTTTAATTTTTGGTTTTGAATTTTAACTAAACCATAAAGTTTTGGTCTCAATCCTTGGGTACAGCAGTGGGTGGAGAGAACAAAGGTAGTTGTATATTACCTTCACATTCCTCTGTTCCTGAGCTCCTCATACAAAGGAGTGTACTTTAGATTGTAAACAAGTTCATTTTTAGATGAATATGGGGTCAAAAAGGAACTGTTAATGGGGGTAATGATTTGAGATTTTCATCATTTCACCCAATTCTCATTTGGAAATACGTATTAGAATAAAGTTCCACATTAATTTCAGAGAGGTCAATGGGAGTTGTGCACATGGCTGAAGGGCAGCATGTAGCATATAGATTAGTTTAATAGGATCAATCTTCAAAATTAGCAATGGTAAAAGACCTATTAGTTCAAATTAGTCTATCCAGTGTGCAAGATTGTGTCCTATAATGTACTTACTTGGGTTTTGTCCAACAGAATGGTAGGACTAAATGATAGAGAAGTTTAAAAAAAATAAGGGCCAGACGATGTCCAGCTGATCCATTGGGAGCGCAAATTGGTTGTGGTTATACAAGGACAGGGTCTTCCCTTGTGCTGTACCTTGGCAGAAGTGAGAGTGCAAGGCTTGCTTTCTCTGTGCTCATCCTAGAGATGAGGCAGAGAGTGGTCTCATTGCTTCCATGCATTACCCGATGGTATGTGGATATTAGCTGGAAAGTAAACAGCACCTACAATAGACTCTTTGAGAGGTCTAGGCACATCCTGTCTGACTGACAAAAACCAGACAGGCAGACTGTTTTAGAAAAGTTGGATATCAAGAGAATATCATAACTTGAGGGGTTTGTTTTATTTTGTTTAAATTCTATCAAGTATTTGAGGGCAATGTTCTGGGTCTTTCATGGTTGAAAAGAGGTGAAGATCCAGTGCCATGAGCTGTTTGATCTGGTCTGCTGTATGTTGTGTATGAGTGTCCACACAACCTTTTTGTACTGGTTTAACTAAACCAGATTAAAATAATATCTTTAGTTAAATACTGCAACTTCCTAATCTAGCCAAGCCAGCAGCCAATTTCTGTGGCAGTATAGACCTTTGAAAAGCAGCATATTCAGCAGCCCTAATATTTCCATGAATAGTAGATCAGAAAGCAGACTTGGAGAACCATTGTTCCAAAATTTGTGTCTCAAGCCCTGATTCAGCAAAGCACATAAGCATTGGTACCTACGTATATATTCAGGTGCTTTGCATAATAGTGATAGATTAAAGCACATGCTTTTTCTGACTCAAGGATTATATACATGTGCTAAAAATTGCATTTGCAGTTCTTTGTGAGCACGATTTTGGACCACCAGGTATTTTCATGTCCAATACTTAGATGCAGATTAGGTGCAGATTAGTTTGCAAATGAAAAACAGAGTTTAAGATGTAAAAAACAGAGTTTAAGATGTATAAAGTTAAAGCATGGAGCAGGAAAGTAGAACTTCGGAGTCAGAAAAGAAGGCAGAGTCTGATGTAGTCGCCAGCAAAGAATTCACCCAGTTGCACAGACAATTTGTTGTGCCTCCTTCTGGCTTAAAAAGTGCAGCCAGCCACTCAGTGGGGCAGGGCACTCCTCCAATCAGGACTCCCATGGTCGATGCCTCTGGTAGGGCTGGGGTCTCATTAGCCACTCAGTCGACGAGTTGCTAACAGGCTGCTGGATGGCAGTTGGAATGCAAAGGTTGCCTGAAAGTCTAGGTTCATGACCTGTGGCTTCTCATAGATAGTCCTACCAGCTGCAGATAGAGCAGAGGCTGTTACTGAATCCAGGAAGGTCAGTAGGTGAAGGGGATTCCAACAGTGCTGTCTGCTTCTGCATTAAGACAAGCAGCAGCAGCACAAAATGCAATATATAGACATACCAATGGCAGAAAATCAGGTGTGGGGGAGTACTTTAAAAAAACTGAGGCACAGAGAGGGGAAGTGACTGCCCAAGGTGTTCCAGCAGGCTAGTAACACAGCAGAGAATATAACCTGTTCTTCTGAGTCCCAATCCAGTGATATGTCTATCTAGGCAACACTGCCTCTACAGTAAAATATGCCCTGGCCAGAGCAGTGAGTGAGCAGGGTCAGCCAGACTACAGACATGTGGAACAATGGTGAAACCATTAGTGTACGCAGGTCAGCCTTAGCAGGTCTGTCTGCATGACATGATGTGAATCTGTGGATCTGAGAAACAACACACTGCAAGGAATATGTAGGTGAAACCACAGTTATAATAGAAAAGTGGCAGATAAGCTTTTCTGGATTTCTCTGGGTTTGTGGCAATGGGCAAAACACAAAGAAAGCAGTGTGACAATGGTTTCCCATAAACTTACTCATTTGTATGCTAGTGATGAAGTTCATCTACATTAGAATAAGAATGTGGACAGGACTGCGGTTTTGCACTGCATATCATCTCCTCTCTGTCAAGTGGAGAATGCTCTCCGATGTTTCTGGGCATGGTGATGCAGTGGAATTCCACTTTCCATGTGTTGGAGTGACTCCATGAACAGTGTGCAGGCATACAACACGTTTATCTCCATAGTTCCACTGAAATCTAGAGAGATAGCAGTCTTCATTGTGCCCCACTGAGTATCCAATGTCAGGGTTCTGTGTAACAGCCTGAGGCTCTTCCCTGGTTTCTCCAAGCAGGCATAAAGAGACATAAAGCATGACTAAGCTTAACGTTCACTTTGAACATTCCATGAAGCTTTTGTCGTTTTCATGATTTCTACCTGCTCAAACCCTCACCGAAAGCAAATACAAAAGGGACACAAATATATCCAAAGCCAATTAATCACAGGTACGTTTGGTGATATTTGCCCACTCTGTTAACCAAGTATGTGCACAATTGATATGCAAACTAAATTGGTGGGTGTTTTCATTTTCCTTATTTGAGATTGCATTTATTGTTGAGTGCAAAGCAGAAGTTATTTTGAAAATAAAATAAATTGAATACCCACAGCAGTAATAATAATAATTTACACTCCAACATTTACATAAGGTTTTGTTTAAGAGGTTTTTTTATACCAGCTGCTGTTTCAGTCAGCAATATGGCAAAATAAGGACCAATGTGTGTGTAAGTCCATCACTTCTGGCAGTTGCAATCATTCAAGGGATAGATTATTTCCATGCTGGTACCCAGAATGGAATAGCAAACAGAAATGCTGCATAAAAAACTTTGTTAAACTTGTAAGGAAATGCAGCTCAGGGAATGTGTTTGATTATCCACAAAAACAAAGTGTTTTGACTCTTCAGGCATTCTCTGTGTTTCATTTAATCCTTTGCACTGTTCTTATCACAATGGGATCTGAACATCTTACAGATCCCAAAATTTGAGAAGATAAGAAATGTTTTCTAAGGGCTGTTGAAATACCAGCGGAGGATATTTTAAATAGGACATGCATTGCCAGGGCTAGGTTGTCTCTTGTCCTAGGTGACCATGCAAGAGAATAAGAGGGCGTGAGGCACTCCCTTATTCTCTTGCATGGACAACTTGTACCATGGTTTACAACATGAGAAGGGAAGTAGGCTTTGAAGAGCAGGATGGCATGGGATGAGGTGGGGACTGGATGGAACCTTATTCTGCATATCTGTGCTGGGATAACGGGTGACATACACTGGGCCAGTTATAGGTCTGGGGCACAGAGGGGAAACTAAGAGACAGATTTGGGAATCTCCAAGGCTGGTTTGGGGCAGCACAACTACATGTGGAGATTGTAGTAGTACATTCTAGACTTCAATGAGTGCAGAAGATGTGTTGATGATCAATAATATTTCTATTTTTTATTTTCTCTGGTTTACAGAAAAGTCAAGTGAAAGAAGAAAAAGTGTCCAATTCACGCTTAGAAGGGAAACATAGATCACCAGATCTTTGAGCTATCCATCCCTTTGCTAGATAGGGGGTTTCACCACCCAGTTCAAGAAGAGGAACAGCAGTAAAGAATATGTTAGATGGGAGAGTGCCAATCTCAGCTGCCTCTTCAAATGTTCTTTTATTTATTTAAGCAGGTTTGATTTGGTTTTGTTAATGTTTGATGGAGGAAATAAAAAGGTGTTTTAGCTTAAATAAAAAGGAAAGAGGAAGATGTGTAGCAGTGTGATGACTGAGGTACTTTGGTATTTGTACATTATTAATAGCTAGTAAAGAAAACAATGAGTTTTCTTTGGACTGGAGAAATCAACCTGTCCCATTCTGACCTGTGTTCCCTTTTGTTGCAAGATTGCTACAGCTACATAATATGCAGAGAGAGACAATTTATCCCAATGTAGAAGTACACATTTTATATCAGAAATAAATACTTAGTATTGGATTCTGTACTTTTTTCCCTTGAGTAAAGTGTCTTGTCTCTAAAAGTTATCAGTGGCTTCAGATATGGTTTCCCATGTATGATTTTTTTCTGCTTCATGTTATTCAAATACTTTTAGTGCAGAGTTGTGTGCCCAAAGGTCAGAATGATACAGGTGCACATCCCCAAAATGCTTATCTAATTAATATTTCATAAAGTTTTAGAAAACAAACTTCCAGTATTCCTGCTGTTATTAAGCACAGTTTGTGTCTGATTCAGGAGGCAAATGTTAGCATAAATTTGTTGTGTGTGACATTACTGTTATCCTAGCCAAAGTGCATTGTGCTGTGGTTAACATTTAATAATTAACTGTGCTGGATACGGGGAGTGCACAAGAGCGGATACTCTACAATTTATGACAATCACATAACAACATAGTTTGAAGACTTTCACAGGTGAAAATGATCATGCATATCTATTAAAACTGTGTAACAAAGTCTCATTCGTAGACATGCCTGTATCAAGAGAGTTATTTTAATAAAGTTACAGCAGGAATAATTTGGCCTATTTTTATGTTAGCATATCTTGTCCTGTCAACGTTTTTTAACAAATTAAAAGAAAGCTGATTTTCTTTATGGCAGAACCTTGAAAACAGTAGGTTTGAACTGGAGTGTCTGAGTAGAGATAAGCTGTGTGTTGTGTACCTACGTTGTGCAGGAGGTCAGACTAGATGATCAGAATGATTCCTTCTGACCTTAAAATCTATTAATATGATCTGGGGGAATTTATATTCTACTGAAACTGAACAATAGGAGGCTCAGAACTTCAATAAAAGCAAAACTCTCATAGAAATGGACACTGACTGAAACCTTTAACACTGGTTAAAAGGTTTTGAACCTTAAGCATTAACAGCTATGTTTGAATATACCTCCTTGAATGTTCACCACTTTAAGTCAGGTGAAGCATATGGGTGGTACTTCATCAATCCATGTCTTACATATTTCCAATCCTTTGTCCCATTTGTCATTTTTTTCAGCGTATGCTCTTGTAGGGAAAATTCTCAGCAGCTCAAATGGGGTATTGGGATGAGTGTTCTTCCTTCATATTTTTCCCCCTCTATCTTGCTAGAGATAGTCACTTTGTAGAATGACAGTAATTCAGGCAGGGGGTAATAGTGAGTAATGCTCAGCCCTGTGCATTATTTGGGGGATTTTATATGTATAAAATCAGGAAATGGCTGAACAGTTCTGGTGACACTCTTTTTTTATTTGTAGAGGACTCTTTCAGATTTTTATTAAAAGGAAAGCCAGGACAGCATAACCTCAAAATCCACAAAGTTCTGCTCTACTTTCCAATGTCTCCTTGGAATATTTAACCTATTTTCAGGAATATCCATTAATTCCAGATACATTGGGGTGAAAAATATAATACAGTGCCCTCTGTTTATAAGAATTACTGATATGAAAATCAACTGCATATCCTGATCAAAACCTTTGGGACAAAATCATTGCTATACTAACCATGCTCAAGTATTGTGCATGTAAGAATCAAACAATCTGCTTATAAGAATAATTTTGGGGCAAACTGACTACATGTAATATGATAATCAATCAAGTGCAATGTCATGTAATAAGCCAGTAAAGCTGATTTGAATTTGATCACGTCATGTAGCATATATAAAATATTATCCCTGTGTAGAAAAAACAAATTGTGCCATTTACATACAAGTCAACATGGCAGGAAAAAGAGATACCCCCTTCTGGAGTCCTGTGATAGGCTTCCGAAGACCAGACAAAGAGATGCAGTTCAGAAACTGAGCATTCCACATGCTGTATTATCTCAGATTCTCAAGGACAGGAGAGCAACACACAAAACAAAGGAGACAGAAAAAGGCATCAGGCAAGGCACCTATGGTTTAGGCAGCAGTTATAAAGCGGATCAGAAATGCTCCCTCCCACCCCATTGGACTGTTGGTGATGCAGAAAGCAGAAGAACTGGTGGCCCTGGGCATTACTGACTTCAAGGGCAGCACTGGCCAGTACCTGAAAGGGTATTGTTTTAAAGAAAATGCATGGAGAAGCAGAAGACGCAGACATTAAGTCACGTGAAGGATGATTGGAAAATGAGTGGATCAAAATGAGACATAACTTCACTGAAGAAGACATTTGGAATGAAGGTGAAAGTGGAATTTCCTTCTGAGCCCTGCCTGATGGCACTAACCTTTAAATGTGACAATAAAAAAAAAGAAGGAAAAAAGTCTAAGGAAAGAATTATTGCTCTATTCATCTGTTCCATGACTGGTAAATAAAAGGATCTTTTCATCATCAGGAAAAGTCAAAACCTATGGTATTATAAAAATCTGAAACATCTTCCCATTTGCTATTCTGTCAGGGCATCTGCCTGGATGATGGGGGTATCTATTTGGTGAGGGGCTGAAGTATTGGGATTGAAAGTTGGGCCAGAAAAGGAGAAAGATTTTGCTACTTGTGTACAACTGCACAGCCCATGTGACGAAAGATGTAGCAATGAGGAATATCCTACTTGAATTCCTACCAAAGACCACAACTTCTATCCTTCAGCCATGTGATCAGGGAATTATCAGAACTGCCAAGGCATACTTTCACAAGCAAATAGCTCGCACGGTGTTGTACCACATTGATGATGAGAAAAACAAAGCTACCGATGTGGAAATTGCCAGTAAGATCAGTCTTTTAGATGCAGTTCAAATTCCTGCAAATGCCTGGTCTGACTTCAATGCTTCAACAATCTGAAATTGCTGGGGAAAAAAAGGAGGTCTGGTCACAGCAACCATCGAGAAAGTAATTGTTGTTGAGCCACCAAGAAAACTCAATGCACACAAATTTGAAGAGTGGCTAGACATGAATGATACTGCTTTTGTTATGCAACCTGTCTCTGATGAAGACATTGTGACTGAGATCAGATGCCAATTGGAAGTGAAACCTGAAAACAATGCAGTGGTGAACTCTGATGATGGTGAGGTAATCATCCCATCCTTGATCCAAATGAAGGATGTAAGGAAAACTTTGACAAAAGATCTAGTGTACAGGGGCTTCAGTAATTTTAACCTCCTACATCACCTGATGCAATGACTGATCCAGGGAACACTGGACAAATTGGAATCAGTGACTGCGCCACTGCATTGTGCATTCACCGTGCCAGACATTCTACTCCAGTGACAGACAATGATACTCTGAAATAAATATTAATGTGAGTCAATATTGTTGGACAGTCATTTTGTTGTCTTACATTTCTATTTATGCTATAAAAGTCAATGTAATGCACTTTCATATGTTATGTTTGTTCCAGTTCATTTGAGAGATTTTTAAAATTTGTATCTTTGGATCTTAACCTAAAGAGGTATATAGTTCTTCTAACTTACACTTTGTTTAAAATTATAACATGCTGTACAGTATTAATAATTGCCTTGAATAAAAGCACCAGCTAAATGATTGGGTGATAAAAATAACAACAACAATAGCATGTTGCTCAGTTGGAATGTTGGTATGGTTTTGTTCCATGCTGAATATGTTTAAAGTCTACAGAATTTAGTTATGGTAAATGAGATGTTTCTCTATTGAATTAAAAAATCGGTTGTTTAAAACGTAAAGGTCAATTTCATCAATTTCTTCTGCTTGTAAGAGTCAACTACTTATAAGAAATCATCTGAGATGGATAAAAGGAGTGCACTGTACCATATTTGTGTATTCCCTATGTTTGAATCTATATTTCTTTTCAATATATAATAATATATTTCCAAACATTTCATCTTGGAATAATTAAAATAAAAACAGAATAATAACTAGATGGTATTTTTCAAGTTATATCAATATTTGATTGTTCACAAATGAGCAATATTCATTTATTGTTCTACTTTACCATCTGTAGGTTGCAGCAGAAATTTCTATCCTTTTCGTAACATGGAAGGGTCAAAAATATAATTCTACAAACCATATTCCACAACTGAAGTTCTGCTTCATGTAATATCAGATCACATTTAGCTCAATTTTGATAGACTATGGAGCTATTTCTGTAAATGACATACTAATGACATCATCCCATTTTAAGAACAAAATGGAAAAGTTATCTGATGCCCCACAAAATGAATAGATAGTTAATTAATTTGATAAAGTGCTGCATAATTGAATTTCTTAATGAATATCTTTGGGAAAGAGCCCTGTTTAATTAAGGCAATATTTTACATGTAAATGGGAGGTGTACTTAGCAAAAAGAATAATTTTGATAGTTATGCTGCCCAGTGAAGACATGATATTCCAAAGGCATTTTTAGCTTCTGGGAGATTTTCAGTTCACAATTTTTTAATACAAGAAGGAAAAATCCTATAGAAGAGAGTAAGTATATATACTATAGCTTTGTCTATGCTGTAGCAATGGGATTGATCACAACATCAGAAGTACCTTTTACAGTTAGATTAAAATATTTCAGATATTCACCAAGATATAATTCTATACTAGAGCACTGAACTATAGTAACTGGAAAGATTCTTGGTGATTTTTTCCAATGCAGTTTTATTCTTTGTTGTCTTTTAATATAGCAGTTCTTCAATGGGTTCATTCTTCAGACCACTTTGTAAGGGAGATCCTTTTATGGTGCTTCTGCCCTCCTCCTCTTCAGTGGCATTAAGGAAACAGTATATACTATTGGATCTGTCCCTAATGGGTGGGTAAATACCCAGCTTGTCCTCTGATCACCCAAAATTCAGATGTATTCCACTTTCCAAAATGTTTTGGTCCATCTCCACTAAATGCTGTTATGTTCTTCCAAGTAAAGTTTAATTCACTGATTTGATTCACATTTGCATATGAATAAAACATGTAGTCAGCTATGGCAGCAATCAAATTTAAATAAGCTTTTCTTCCTTTTTAAAATGTATTTAATGTTAGCAAGTATATGTGATTTTATACACATAAGTAAGATACATATGTATATATTCCATTTCAAATTACATTAAGAGAAGATTAAGGCTGAATAACCATGCCTGCCAGAGTCAGGAAATGCCAGGGGAAAAGTTACCTTGAATTTGGCCCTATTGTACATATGCATTACTCTATAGCCTTTAATTATATGAGTACATACAATTTTTAAAAACTACATCATGTACATTTTTCTACAAACCTATGTACACATCTAGCATCTTCTGTATACTATTCTGTGTATGCCATATAAACACACATCATGGAAGCCATTTTTGTACATTGAGTGAAATCCTGGCCTCATTGACTTATCTTATCTGGTGGCTCACTACTATGCTCATTTCAAGCTTATAAACCTTGCAGACCAAGAGACAGCTGCCAGGACTTATATGATGAGGCTGTCTTTCAAGTCCAGGAAGCCTGCATAGCTTTTAATCTACACTGCATGGTTTCTTAGTGCTGCAAATGGCAAAAGGGTTGCTGTGTAGTCTTGCCAAATTCTGTTAATCTAATACATATAGCTATAACACCTTAAACACACACACTCACACGTACATTATGGTTTCTGGGTGATCTTCTCCAGTGTATAGTTGCTCATTTCTGTCACAAGCACTCTGAGAGCTGGGAAATATCTTCCTCAAACCTGACCATCAGAAAGTTAGTTCCTTTTGACTGTTTCTCTGCATCCCCAATTCTCATCAACCTTTCAGTCTCTCCTCTCAATCTGTGATGTTACTCCTCTGATGTTTCCTCACCCTCTTGTCCAATTGTTGCGCTGAGATTTCAGTAAGGTGACAGCAGGAAACAGGGACTTGCAGGACAAGGAGCGGGGTAAAAACAGAAGATTTGATTGCTGAAACTCTGCTAAAACTTAATTAAGTGCTTCATACAGTACCAGAAAAATCCACTTTAAAAATAAAAAAGAAATAAGCAAGAGACTAGAAGAGGAAAATGAGAGAACTGAAAACTCTGCAAAGAATTCTTGCATATGAGCACAAAAGTTTCTGGATATGCAGTTAGGGGGTGAAAGAGTGCATGGTTTTCAGGATCACAATGGAAAAAGATTGGAGTACCTCAGATCTGGATAATCAGAAATGTTATTTGTCCCTGCAGGTCTCTCTGGTTCTCTAGAATTTATAATCTCTTTAAACTATGTAGATCCAGTGGGTGTCTATGCTCCTGCTGAGTTTATAGGCTGCAATTTTCAAGAGATGCTATGGGATTGGGTGCCTTATTCCCTTTGAACTTATCTACATGGCAAGTTAGTGTACAACAAGGATGTGATTCTAGAGTGCATCATCTTGCCATGCACTAATTTGCCAGGTGGACACTGGAGTTTGACTTATTGTACTGTAGCAGTGTCCTCACAGTGAGTCGATGTGCCGGAAGCGGTGGACTATAGCGCTGAACACTAATTCACGATGTAGACTAGCACATAGGCTCCTTTAAAATCCCAACCTAAACTTCAACAATTTCACGTGAATCTCCACCAGATATCATGTGGGATTTATACATTCTGCAAGAAGCCCAGAAGACTTTATTAACTCTGCCAATCACCTTGAAAAGAAAACTTTGTACAGACCTCAGAGTTCTCACAGGTGTGAGAAAAATGAGTTCCAGAACTCCAAGATTAACCAAAACGGTCCAAGGCAGCAAGTCTGCTAAAAGGCAAACAAATCATTCAAAATTTTAGCTGAAACTATTTTTTGAGATAGAATAGTCCAAAAAAGCTATGAAAGTTTAGCAAAGGTAAAAGCCTCTTCGGCTCAACCACATCAACCTAAATCACTTAATAAAATCCCCAGAAGAACCAATATGAAGCATACCTTGCAAAAACAAGCCATCTTACTCTCCTACTTTTTGTGTACACCTCCCTTCATATCCCTTGCCTGATGGCATGTCTTATTGCATTGTGTCAGATTGTGTATAACATAAAGCATGATGCTTGCCTTTAGTGAGAGAATACCTGGTAATGTGTACAGGATCCGACCCTATTTATAAGCTGTTTGAAGTTGGGACCTTGCCTTTATTCTATCAGTAAAGTGTTGTATGGTTAAGATGCGACATACAATGCTAAATAACACTAATGATGTTTTGGATTATTCTACAATTCTTTTTTATTGTTCTACATCATGAAGTGCCTTGAATAAAGAACATTTGTTTTAATCGAAATGATGGTATATTTATATATTAGTGCAATAAAAATATCTTATAGCTTCCTTCTTCAAAATGCAGAGTTAGACCTTGTAGGGACTCATCATGTAGAATTTAGGGCTGGATTCTTGGCCTCTGCTTTGTATCGCTCTGATGGCACAAAACAGTCCTAAAGCCTGCCTAACCATCCCTGGAGATTTCCCATTATAAAGGAATTCCAGGGTGGTGCAGAGCCACCATAATGGCTCCTACAGTGCACCCCCACAGTCACTGATCTAAGGGCCATAGCCAGGAGTGTGGCATGCAGTGGGAAATGCCATTCTCCAACAATGCCCTGCTGCCAAAACAACCCTCTGGGAGCCTTTGTCAGCAACAGTAAATAAAGCAGCCCTAAGACTGCTCTAGTTTATTCCAGGGACAACCTCAGGACTGTGGCATAAAGCTTCCTTTGCGTTTCCCCCTTC